>NC_044023.1:14836452-17241452 GCF_900496995.4 Aquila chrysaetos chrysaetos
CTTGGGATCAAAATAAAGCGATTGTTTAAACATGAAGTGTTCAGTTTCCTTTCCATCTGGAAAACGGTACTGGAAGTACTGAGAAATGGAACTCAATAGCTGAACACTTACAGTGTTTTAAATAACAGAATTGAGCTCCTGCCATGGGCTCGGTGTGAGTGCGCTTTCATGGACTTTGGACTATTCATGCCGTCCAGTGTGTTACTTAACTTGTGCCAATGCAGTTTACAGGGAAATATTTAGGAGGGGTTGTCTCACACATAGGCTAGTTCATCTCTAAAAGAAATAATGTAGAAATTTCTTTAGCAGCAGCAACATGCTTCTCTGGAGTCACACTGGAATTGTAATTGCTTGTGCAGAAAAGATGGAAAATTTTTGCATTATTTTCTAGGAGAAGCTCTGTAGAACTTTGTTTACCTTACCTGGGCTTGTGCTTGTTACCCGACATCATGGGAATCATTTCCAGCGGTGCTCAGTGGGAGCAAGAAAACAAGGGATGGAAGTGTGCATTTTCCATATCAGATGTAATGATGGAAGTTAAATATTGATGGGCTAATTTCAAATGGGAGTTGCGTGTGATAATAAGAGGGCTAAAGCTGAAGGAAAGATTGCTGCAGGCTGCTCAGTTCTTCCAGAGGGAACTGGGTTTTGAGGACTGAAAAGCCCTGTGAAGGAGAAGAGGGCAGTGCTGTATTAATGGCAGACACAGAAGCTGGGAACTTCATGAAGGCTTATGATGGGCATGCAGTAATTGGATGTTTGAGAAGGAAAGGATAAAGAGGAGATGATGTAAATTTGACAACTACAGCTGCATAGGCAAAAAGTAAAATCATCCTAAAATGTGGAAAAATATTGAATAGCCGTGCAAGTAGAGAGTGTGGGACTGCCCCTTTTGGGAGCAGTGCTGTAGTTTTAGCCAATTGTCTAACCAGTCCCTTAATGTAACAAAAAATCTCCACATCAGCTCATATACTCACCTCCCAGAAGAGAAAACCTATTTAGTTTGATTATTGCTCGAGTCCTACTTTGCAGTAATTAGAATACAAAGCTCTTCTCTTGCAGTAAATTGGCTGCCTTTCTGATACTCTTTACAGCAAAGGAACCTTATAAATGTAATTGTATGATTATTTTGACATCTTTGTAAATGGCTTTGCTGTAGGTGGAGTCCTGGAGGGACAGAGGGCTTGGACAGAAGCAGAGCTGTTGCATCTGTTTCCCGGTGCATGAGGTAATCCTAAACTGCAGAATAAAAATGGTAAATGGTGAAAATAACATCAGCAGCCATCATCATTTTATTTCTCCCTTTGTTCTTTCTTTTAAACTTGAAGTAAAAACGTAGAAGAGAGTAAAAGCTTTGCTTTGAGGAGGAAGGCTCACTGCTGGCTGGTGCTGCTGGAGGTGCATGGCTGGGGCTGCTCAGCAGCTCTGCCTCGGCTGGGAAGCCGAGCAGCCGCCCAGCCCAGCATGTGCTTTGGTGAAAAACCTCCCGGAAAGCTGAGAGTGCAGGGGTTTTGAACACACATTCACCAAACAGGAGGCCTTTCTATTGACAGCAATGGGCTGTCTGCTGGATCAGGCCCTGGTGGTTAATAGGGGAACCTTCCACTTCAAATTAGAGCCTCTATGCTAAAGAGCTTAACCTGCAAAGACCAGGAGAGTAAAGAGGAATGCCACGCCAATACTTGCTCACACAATGAGAAGGGAGCTGGCAGAAATGGGATGTGTTTACCAAGGCTTACCAACAACGCATTCATTTTATTTCTGCATTTTTAATATGTGGCTTGGGTTGTAAACATTTTACAATGCAAGGCTTGGGCTTGTTTGTTACGTACTGCCAAGATGGGCCTATTTAAGTGTATTTTCTGGCAAACACAAAAAAGTCGGGTCAGGTATCAGGATCAGTGTTGATTTTTAAATGGCTGTCATGGGGAACCTGGTATTTAAAATGGGGAAGAAGGGTGAATAGGTCAGCAGCACCCCGCGTCCTTCTTGGAAGCTGCTCGTTGTTAGCCTGGTGTTTATTCATGAGACTAGCATTTCTAGGAGGCACAAGATATAAATATTTAGCACTGTCAGTGGAGAAGGAAAATATTGTTGGAACAATGTCTTCATTTGTCAGAGGAAAAATAGGGACTAATTTTTTTGAGAGAGATCACAATTAACTGCTCCCTATGAACTGTTTCTCTAAAGATTTCAGGCAGACGGATGCTCTTGCAGCAAGAGGAGTGAATGCCAATTGAGAGGAACACGGATCCATTTATAAAGCTAGAGAAATCATTCTGTCAGGCAGGATATAGGTACACAAATTAAGCAGGTATCAAAATTATATCGTCTCTTCAACAGCAACTGCCTCTCAAGAATTGAGTATGGACAGGAATAGCTAAAGATCTTAGCAGGCTGTAATTTAACTCTGACTGTACGTGACTACAGTAGTAGTCACCTGCTAATAATAATTACATGCAGTTTTGCCCCACTGCCCTGCAAATTCCCTTCCCTCCTGTCACTGGAAAATTTCAGCCTGCAATTCCTCTGCACAGAAACCTCCTACAGAATCCCTGAGCCATCCATGTGATGGTGTGGGAACGGCTGCGGGGCTCTGCCACACGCAAGGGGCTTCTTGGCCCACAAAGAATCACCTTATTTCAAAGGAAATGCCAAGATGGACTCTTCCATGTGAAGTCTGCAATTGCCAAAAGAAATTCTCTGCTGTGAGGATGCCTGATCTCTCGGTAGCACAGGATCCTCTGTGCAAGTCTGCGTCCTGATGGGAAATCTGGGTGCTTTCATAGTTTGTGTGGGACCCAGCAGCCCGTGGCAGCGGCTCCGCAAGCCAGAGTCTTGTGCCGTGAAGAGCATATAGCATAAGTACATAAGATGGATGAAGGCAGGCAGGGGAAGGGAGGCAGTGATGAGCACAGGGTCACACTTGCTTTGGAGCAAATCCAGAACAATGCTGCTTTTTTGGTCCTCCGTGGGATGCCTTGCTCGCTGTGCCATGCAGACTTCACCCAGGGGTGGCACAGCGTAGCCCTGAGCTACTGAGTCTCCTGCTTTGCTCTGAAGATTTCTGCCGCCTTCTGTAATCAAAGATGTTGTGTTATTTCCAAAGGAAATGGAATTGGACTTTAAAGCATAATAAATGAAAAATATCCCTCAAAACATTTTTAAGTCAAAAGCTTGATACTGAGTAACAAAAATTGTGATCATAAACATTTGCTTTCTTTCAAAATTCACAGTTTCACATTGGAAGATGAAAAGTATGTGCTCATAACCCATTCTGTACTTGGTATTCTTAGCCATGGTTTTTGGCTTTTGACATTTGGAAGTAAATTTGAAAGTTGCTGATGAAAATTTCAGTTATTGCCCTCTAACTTTTGACAGCATTTTCCATAGACCCTGCTATGCCCAAACTATTTTCTACACAACCCATTCTTTGAAATTCAGTCACTTTTGCTTTTTCCTCATAAACATGTATGAGTCTATGTCTGGCCTTTGGTAAAATAAGAATAAGGCCTATTCCCAGCTTAAATCTTCCTAACATCCAAATTTCTTGCTGAGCCTCTACTGCTGCTGAATTTAATCTACTGTGAATTATCAGAGTTCAGCTCCTAGTATAAAGTATGTCTGACCTCTGGCTGTGCAGTTTTCTTTATTATCGTTTTTGTGTGTTTGTTCATGGACATTTTATTGTCCAAAATTCTTGATGAGTGGATCAGGATCTCTCACCTTATAAGCAATGGTTGCTGGCAATTGAAAGGTCTGAATAGCTTATTACTTTGACATTAAAAAAAAAAAAATCATTTTAATCCTTACTATTTTCCTCATTATGAATTTTTCATCTTCCTGGAAAATACGGGAGCTGTAAGCAGTTTCGGAAATGGGTTGAAAGTTTGTGTTCTTGCGTTGTCCTTTCTCTAACCTCTACTGAACGGCTGTTTTGTAACTTTTAACAAGTACAGTAAATGACAAATGATATCCCTCGAGGTTTATTCATTCCTATTCTCATATACCACCATTTAACTTGATAGATTTCAGCACAGTCTCCAGCTCCTGGAAATGCTCCCCAACCAATTGCTCAAGGGAAACAGCCACCCCATAGGATTTTTTTAGGGCCACAGTTCACAAGAGAGGCCCTATCACCAGGTCTTCAGGCACAGGTTAAGTAGGCAGTTGCCCAAGGTGGAGACCTGCCCTGGAAGTAAAACACAAACCAAGCGGTGGCTGTGGCCACGCATCTTTATGCTCAGCCCGGTTTCTGTGCCTGTCCCTGCCTTGTTCCTGCTTGCGAGTGCAGATCTCCCCTCTGCAGCCCCTTTCTCAGATGCCTCTTTACTCCATCCCCTCTGTAGCAGAACCATCCCTTTGAGGATGATTTCTAGTGGTGCAACTATGGTAACACAGAGAATAGGGAATAATGGAGCAGGAACTGGATTTTCCGTGGGAAGGTGTAGAGTGGGGCTATTCATGTGGCAGTTTTCCGTCAGGACCAGACCTCATCAGGCTCTCAGACCTATGATGTCTCCCGCGTTCCTGCAGGAGATCTGCCCTTCTTGCCATTCCCCCAATTCCTGAGAAGCAGCACAGCTCCCACTGCAGCCCTTGGCTGCGCCCAGAGAGCTGGAACTGCCTCTGGTTAAGACGATGGGGGTTAAATTGGCTGTGGGATGCATAAAAAAGGGTTGAGTTTGACAGCAAATCTTTTGTAGCTGTAATGTCCTGGACCATAATAGGAGAATGTTTTATGGACACTGCTTACGTAGGTTGTATGGCTGTAGGATAGGAATGGTGCTTTTTTAAGGGGGGTGAGCCTTAGACTTCCATCTGTTTATGGACTGATGTGCTGCATTGAAAAAAGCACTTACATCTTCAATGGATACAATGAGCAAATGCGAGTTTTTAAACTTAGGGCTATATTGTTCAATACACCCTCTATGACTTCTTGTTCTGCCACTCTTCAACCCCACTGTCTGCAGTATTTCTGCAGTGACCCTGAGCGCTCTCAGGGGAGGATGTGGAGGGAGCTGCTGAAGGGGTAATGTTTGCTTTGGAAGAAACATATATTTTCAAAACAAGTTTCCCTCCCAGATTTTAAGATTTCTAAATAATTATTTTCCTTGAGATGGATTTCCCCCCCCTGTAGCATTCCTGCTTGAATTTATTTTCTGTGCAAGAGAGACTTTTCAGGTCTAAGAATATTGCCTTGGAAATTGGTTCATTTGCAGTTAGGGCTAAAGAGATTATTTTCACTTTTCAGTCCCTTGTTCTTGGGGGGAATTTCTCTCCTCCACAGAGATGGAGCTGCTATGGCTCATTGTGCCGCTGCCATGAGTCCACTACCCTCCTCCGTAGGGAAGCCTGTAGATTTTGGGACCCATCCAGCCTGACCTTTGAAGCTTGGATTTGAGGTGAACCTAGCATGAGGTTAAGTCCTGTCTCCAGGCAGGTTTCAGCCCTTTGCAGTAGTCACAATTTCCCTGGTGCACTATGGGTCTTAGTGCAGGAAATCTGCCAACAGCAATGCCACAACCATGTCTCCGGCTCCCTGCCTTTCCAAACATAAATTCTTCTATTTTGGCACTAAGAAGGAAAGAATTTAAACAGAGAGGTAAGAAACCAGAAAACAGATTCATAGAAGCTGTCTCATCAGATAACCAAGCTGCAGTGAGGTCTTTTTACTGCAAGCTGGAAAACACTTTGAAAATACTTTATTAAGCATCACCCTAACTATTATCTCTGAATGCAGGGATTGATGTGGAGACTAGTGGTGAGAATTTGCCAAGAAGTGACTATCCTTCAGCATGTCTCACCCTGTATTCCTGATAGGCAGCAGATTCCTGGATAATCCAAGGACTTGAGGGAAGTGTAAGACTGTTGGGATGTTCCAGAAGCTTTGGAGAGCTGTGCAAATAAGCAATGCCCTTCCATGCCTTCCTAAGAGTATGTGATGTAAAATACATATATAGAAAATCTCATAATGCATAGAACTGTATTGAATTAATGTAAACTGTGACTGTTGTTACAATGCTTATTCTTTAAAAGAAGTTCAGAGAGCAATTTTAAAGAATAATTTGTGCCTTAAAAAATTCACTTACCTTGTTAGTAGACTGAGTCTGATTTCACAGCAGAGAATAGAAAAAGTCAGCAAAGTTTGCATTGGAAATAAGATTCAGTTTTTTAACTATGAGTGTAATTAATAACTGAAACAGCTTAAAGGAAGAAGTGGCAGATTTGCCACCAGTGGGGTGTTTAAATCAATGAAGGATGTCTCCTCAAGACTCACAAAGTGAAACTCCAGTCATTGTTCTGTTAGAGAGCAAATTGGAAAAAACCCATTAAGTATCTCTTTTGTCCTTGATCCTCTATAAGGCCTATAAATATTGGCGTCCTTGATCTGCAGAAATTTGCGGGACTCTGAAAACTTTTTGTAAAACAAAATATTGTAAAATATTATAGTTCTGTGCTAAACCCAAAGATTTTGGAGTTTCAAAAGCATTTTCTTTAGCTCTCTGCATCTTCCCTATTTATGTCTATTTTCCCCTTACATGAAATTCTTTTTATAACTCAGTCTTTTATATTGTTCTTTTGTGCCCTTTCTACACTGTAATCATTTCTTCATCATAATTCTCTCGTTGCTATGTGATGTTCCACTACTCATGTGTTTTTCTTTGATTTAGCTGTTAGTATTGTTTTAACTCTTCACTTTCTGTGCTTGCCAGTACTTTTCAGTAAATACATAAAAAAGAGAATAGACTGCATTTTCTCAAATAACAAGAAAGATTCGTTGTTAAATACTGAATGAATTACAATTGCACTTAGAGCTGTAAAGAACAACTGAGCTCATCTGCACAGTTTAACTTGGTTTAATTTAGTCACTTCTTCCTGAAACAGCCCCTTTCCTCTCAGCCGACTGCAGCACTCTGCTTCATCAGAATTAGAGAGGGAATTACTTGGGTCAGTTTAGACAAGGCTGATGACAGCACACTAGCAGCAGGGCTTTGACTTTGCATTTCAGAATTCACAGTGAGATGCATTCAGCAAAATATGACGATATCTGAAGCTTATTACTTGGAAAAGCCAGTGAAGTGGTAGATTCTCAGCTGCGTGACTTGATCTGTGAGTTGCAGTTGGGCTAAACCCCTTATTCCTGAGAAAGTTTCTGAGAAACTGAGTTTGACTGAATTTTCTGATCATAGGAGAGTTTGCAGTGGGAAGCAGCCTTTCTAGCAGGCCCTCCGTAGCTGCAAAGGATCTGCAGCTGTGGGGTGCTCACTGCAGGTACCGTGCAGTTCTTAGCATGGCTGGGATCACTATTTCTCTACAGGTAATCACAGGCTTTCATCATGTCTCTTGCTGATCACACCGATGGTTAAAAGCTATCCAGCTATAGCTGACCGAACAGCCACAATGTACATTAAGTAGCCTGCGTGGATCTAAGCGTATTCCTTCCCTATTTGTCTCTCCGGAACAGCGTCACTGGTTTCAACACCAGTTGGGAGCATGGGGCAGGGCAAGAGGGAATCACTTGCTCTCAGCTCTGTACTTCCCTCCTTCCTTGTTTGGAGGAGGATGCCACCGTAGTGCCCCACAGTATTAGCCCTCTGCTGAACACTCTTGCTGAGGACTCCCAGCAATGTGTTCAATTGGCACAGGCCAGGTAGAGCTCTAATGCAGAATCAAACCTGCTTGAACTGCAGTCAGAGAAGCCTGCAAAGGAATATCATACAAAATGTGGGGGCTGCTCAAGGTATAGTTGAATTCCTAGAGGAGAAATCCAATAACAGCATCAGATATTAGCCTAAGCATCTCTGAAAACCTGCTCACCACATGCCTTTTTTGGTAGATTTGCCAGCTCGGAAAACTCCTGAAATTCCAGTTGCAATTGTGACAGACAAACTCCCTGTCCTCAAGAGCAACCCCCAAACCACTGCTGTATCAGCTTCACACTAATTGCTTTACTGATGCTCACTTAGGCTAATGAATACTAAATATTGCAGAGCATTCCTGTTGCACTCAGAAGATTGGTTTGAAAACTGTGCTTTGGAAACCGAATGCAGCACCCACCTGCCTTGCCTGCAGGAACAGAGCTGTGCTCTGGGGAGATCAGGAGGTACCTGAGGCTTCCCATGTCCTACAAGGGCACAGGAGGCAGTAATATGAGAATTTTAGAAACCCTAAAACATAGCATGGGAACTAGCGACATTGTACTGCATTGGAAACGTAGCCTAGAAAAGGCAGTGCTGAGGACACGAAGAAAGTAGAGCACCCAGGGCTCCCCCAAAGGGCTCTGCACTAACCAGCAACTTTGTGATCAGTACGGCAATAAGGAAGCAAATGGTGTCTGATACAGAAAGCCATTTTATCAGTTAATTATCAGCTCCTTATTTATCAGCTGTATTTGGGGAAGGGCAGACTGCACCCCAGCTCACCTGTGGCCAATATTTTATTGTGACAAACAGTCCTGTGCTCAGCTCCTGCTGGCTTGGGAGGGCTCTTTTTAGGGTACTAGCCATTTCATGTAGCTGCTTAAAGGGGGACCTAAGGTCTTCTAACAGCATGGGTCATCCCTATTCAAGCAGCACCTCTTTGACTTGCCAGTTCGTTTTTAACTTTGCCACTGCAGGGCTCCCTTTTTCTTGGAGCCTTTTTTCATAGTTTGCTTTTCCAGGGCTTGCTTTTTATATGTGGGAGAGCTGCCTAGCAGATGCTGTTTTATAACTGGCTGTGGTCTACGTCTCTTCAACTGGTGAGTACTGCTGAGCTTTGTTCTTACTATTACAGGGTGTTAATGTAAGCTTTGAGCAGTCGCTTTTGCTTGGGAAACAGAGAATACCATGTTACTCTTGCTAGCAGTAAGCACACTTCAGTTTTCCTCTATAATCCCATCATCTTCTTGCAGCTCTCTTCTGTGTACAGAGACTGCATGTTCCTTACTGTAGTAGGTGACCTCGGACCTGCGTGTCTGCTTCTGATAATGTACCTTCGCTTCGCTTGCTTAGCGTGAATTACCTTGGAATAACTGGGCTGACAGTTGCTTGGCAGTGAAAGTGCCTGTTGCTGCAGGACTTCTTTTGTAAACTCTGACAGCATCAGGGCTTCAGTGCACACCCCAGTGCAGACAAATGATTCAACTCCTACTGAAATTCTTCCTGGAAGTAAAACATATGAATGCTCTGTGCGTTGCATTGCTCTGGCCAGTTAAAATAGCTGCAGAAGTATGCCCTGGCTTTGTCTAGGTTCACTCTTTCCATGCATTCGTTCACAGAGAGTCTTCTGAAAGTGCCGGATGTTAGACTGGCAGTTCAGACCGTATATCTCAGAGTTGCTTCTTGCTCAGCGTACAAAGGTCGCAGTAGCTCTGAGCTTTTCTGAACAACCTAATCAATGTATGCATGAGCCTGTATGGAAAACATTTTATGTTTAATTGATAGGCAGGTTCTGGCAGTCACATGGCTCTCATTGTTATTTCTTTTGTAAGTTAATTTTCATTGTTTAAAAAATTATTTTAAATTTCAAGTTCCTGGAAATGTTTGTTTGCAGCAATTTCCTTCAAATATATATTATCCCAGCTGCATTTGTGTTTCTTTTGTTCAGTTACAGAAACTCGCAAACATTGCTAAAAGTGAGGACTTGGACACTGAAATACAGCATGGCAGCATGGAGAGATGGCTCAGGCTAACGGAGGGTCCCACTGTATAGTCGCAGCTAATGTACCAGAACGGGTCGAATTAGGCCTCCTTCTCTGCTGTGTTTAAATACAACTTGCAATATTTCCCCACCGTTTTCAGGCATTATTAGCACTCGCTATATAAAGTATTAAACAGGCGCTCTCCATTTATCCACATTAATGATTCAGTGCAAACTCCTGCTTTCCCATTAATATCCACTAACCTCATTCAGTGATAAAACTTGATTTAGTCTCCAAATTACCTCAGCACAAAATTTCTTGGAGCAGTACTGCCTAATAGTTCAGGGCTACGTGAGCTGTTATGATAGCCAAACAACAACAGTGGCAGCATCTTTTTTTGGGACTTGGTGGAAAAAAGAATCAATCCAGCACATAAAGAGAGACACAAATAAATTGCTAAACAGTATAATCCAATGATACCATACATCTCAGAAATGAGTGCCTCAAAAATCAATAAAAATTGAAATTGAAAAGGGAAGAATTGTAGTTGTCCAGATGCAGGTGTGTCAAAGAAGTTTCAGGTGAAGGCACCGGCTGGCCGAGTGCCAGGCTCTGGGAATGGGAAGGGAGGTTGGCTCTGGATAAGGGGGAGCACGCTGCCAGGGCGTAGTACAGCGAGGAAGAGTTGATGCTATCCACACTGGTGGGGGTTGTGGGGAGAACAGGCAAGGGAATAATGTCTTCTGGGATTCGAGGGGCTGCGGCACCACTGGTTTTGCATCTTGAGAGCTTTCCTCCATTGGGAGGCAGAGGTGGGAGCAGAGCAGACTGCTCAGTGCCTGGGCTCTTGTCTGGGCTTTGCTTGAGTGGGAGGGTGAGGTGTTCATTTTGGGGCATCTGTAGCTACAAAAATTCATATTGCTGTGCCTAGACTCTGTTTGTAGTGTTGTAGATCCCTAGCCTCCAGAGATGCTGTGTTGGACACCCCTTTGTTGTGCCTGCGCTGGAGTTCACGTGGAGCGCTGGGGCTTGGTGCGTGCTTTAGATGAAGTAGATTGTGTGCGGGAGGACTTTCCTGCCTTGCAGAATGCACTGACCCTTCTCCCCGAGGAAAGGTTTAAAGCTAATATAATGTGGATTTTTTTTACTTTGTTTTTCTCCCTTGATTGTTCTTCCCTTGACTTTATTGTGGGCTGGTGGGTGCCGGTTTTGGTGCTAAGAATGCTGAATGGTGGGTGCTCAGGGACCCATCAAACTTTAATTTTTGTTCTGGTTTTCCTTTTAAAAATAAAAAGCCATTAAAATCCCAGTCTTCCTACAGAGCATGAGCAAACCCAAGCTGCGCTGCCTGCTAGCTCAGATCTGTTTTCTACCCTGCATGATCTCCTTATTGCTCCCTTTGGAGGCTGCTGGCAGCAGATCAAGCATGGCTTGTCCTTCTTGGTTTGCAGCAGCCTGCTGTCTCCAAAGGTTTGCGAGAACAGTAGGGCCATTGCCTCACTGTGGTAGCAGTTACTCTGTTTCCTGTTAGAGCTGCATGCGTTTTAAAACAAACATGGAAAAAAAGGGAAAAAAAAGAAGAAAAGCAAAAGAGAGAAGAAGACAGAAATAAGTAGAGAGAGAAAGGCAAGGTAGACACCTGCCAGTCACCTGGCAAAGGAAGGAAGAACCAAATAATCCAGAGAACAACTTGGACAGTCTGAGCCCAGTGATCCTGTTGAATTGAGTCTGCTGTCTCCCAAATGGTATAATTTAAAATCATTTGCTGCAGTTTTAGGCAAGAATTATTAAATGAATATTAATCAGTCATTAAATTCCGTGAAACTGCTTCTTCGTTCTGGGCTGAATGAGGCCATTTAGCTGTGGCGTATTCAGCATGTTAATGTCTTTGTGTGAGAGGGTTTCTTCCCTGCCAGAGTGACACAACGCACTCAGCCCTGGTAATGATGGTAGTTGTTTGGACCAGGCGGGCACCTTTGGGGCTGGCCACTTGCAGATTTTTCAATTCCTACAAGCAATGAATAACTGCAGTTTGATGAAATATCAGCCCAGCCTCGACTCCAAGTCCCTCCCTACCTGCACTGAAACCAGTACATTCCCTTCCAGTTAGGAAAGGTTTGGTTTAAATGCTTTCCTTCATCCCTTTCTGTATGCCCTAGGCCAGTGCTTATCTTGCCTTGCTCCTGGTGCATTCAGCTCCCAATCTTGATTCCCGTGGCAGGAAAAAACCTTGCCCAGCTCCCGAGTCATGCAGAAGCTGAAATATTGAGGGGGAAACTGCAGACATCTTAATGGTGGGTGTATTTTTGCTGCCAAGACACCAAAGACTTTGCTCATGAAGGAGCAGATGTTAACGGTTGTTTGGAAAATAAACCCCTTAGAAGAAGAACATCTCTCTGGCTTGACCTATACCCTGGGCATTTGTGCCATCTAGCACTACATCTGCTCTCTGCAGATGTAGGAGGCAGCAGGTCGCTTGTGAGGGGCACTGGGTGGGGAGTACTGGCTGTGGCCCAATGCTTACCCATGTCCCCGTGGGGACAGGCTGACCACCCAAAGCCCTCTGAACTCCCCCCTTGCAACTTCTGGTTATTTCTTGGCCCTGGAGAAGAAACATGAGAGGCAACTCAACCAAATTCATCACCTTTCCAGAGCTGCTGCAGTCCTCTAAATCTTCTTTTTGTGAATAACTTCTTTTTCCATATGTAACAGCAAAGACAGGGGATGAAGGAAACTCTGGATGAATTTCTCTCCCCGGGCTCTGGCAGTTGTGGACAAGCAGCAAATACTAGTTAAATTCTGGTGTGTGTATATAGTGAAATCCTGGAACAGGTGCCTGGCCCTGTGTTTGGGCTACGTGCCAGCAACAATCATCATTAAAATCTGTAAGAAGGAAGAAATCTTTTTTTTTTTTTTTTTCCCCTTTCTTTTTTTTTTTCTTTCTTTTATTTGTGAGGATGATTTGTGGCAGGGGCTCTGGAAACAACATTTGTCAGAGGGTATTCAGAAAGCAGCTCTTCCCTGCTTACGCTTGAAAAGATTAGTCCATGCAAAACACCCTCCCAGGGCTGTTGCTGTTCTGTGCTCACAGACCTGGGGGTGGGAGGCCCTGGGAGCCCGGCCGGCCGCTGGGCAGCCCCCGCTGCCTACAACAGAGATCCTGCTTCTGCGCGCTTTGTCCTCTGTGTGACACATCCGTCATGTCCTTGCGCTCATCAAACCTGGCGTGCCTGATAAGCGAGGTGGCTCAGTGTTTGCTGCTCCTCTGGAGTACTAGAAGAGAAATGCAAGAAGGTCCCTGATGCTCCACTGCTGACTTTGATGCCACAGAAAAGGCCTTTGGGTATAAAATAAACTCCGGTAAGATGTGCAGATCTAGAAGAAGCTGTGGAAGAGCTTTCCAGATACGCGGGACGCTGTTAGCATTTGTGACATTGCCTAGATTGTGGCTAAAAGCATTCCTTAGACAAATTGTTACAGAACTCACCCAGAGCAATACAGTTTGCTAACTAATTATCTCAGAAGGTGGTGCATTGGTGGTTTGTTTGTTGGGTTTTTTTTCTTGCTGTTTAATAATAAGCAGACGGAACGAAGCTCAAAACATTCTAGCATATGTCAAATGTATATGTGTGCATGTGAATTTTATCTAATGATAGAGTGGTGAGTGTCCACTAGCCTAATATTCCTGGAGAGGGTGTTTTGCATGGAGAACCATTACCTTTGTAATAGTTCTGCAGGTTATAAAAGGTAGTGCACTTATAATAGTTTTTTTAAACTAAAGAAGTCTCTTTTATATATGTTTCACTGAGAATTTTTTTTTTTTCCTTATCAGCACCTCTTTTTAATGATAAATAGAGAGAATAAACCAGAAGGAAACCACTAAGCCCATGCAGGAAAAAAAATTAACACATTCTCTTGCTCTCAGGTCTAAAAAATAATGAATCATTAAACCTTGAAGTCACATTGACATTACCAAATGGGTTTGAAATCAGCTTGGGCCTGAGAAGCTATAGAAAACCTGCCAAGTGACTAAAACAGATACGGATGGTGATGTAAGAAATTGGAAACATCTATTAAACAGACGCAGCTTTCCATTTCCTAAAAGTTATTGGTTGGAGTAGTGCAGCACTTCCCCTGGTGCGCATGTGCTGCAGGGGGACGGCCACAGGCAAAACCTAGTTAACTGAAAACATCACAATCAATAAAAAGCACTATGTTTTCCATTTACTCCTGGTTTTTAGGGGTTTATTTTGTTGCAGCAGCAGAAAGCATGAGTTCAATATCAATTCACCTTCTGGGTGGGGAGAGAGATACAGATACCGGCTTTTAATGCGTGATGAAGTTTGTGACAACGGTAAGCTTACTAAAATTTAGACCAAGTGCTGTTTGGTACAACATGGGGCACCAGCTAATCCTGCGTTCAGTAAAGAGGCAAAGTGGAGATCTGTTTTGGTATCATGCTTTCTAGCCAGGAACAAGGAAGGGGTTATTTTCAATTTAATCCTTTCTCTTGCCAAATTGCTGAATACCACCATTTCTTACTTAGCAGCTGAATCGAAGCTCGGCCTCTGATACAGGGGTGTCTTACTCATCAGGGGGTGCTTCAAGCCAAGGGAGGAATGTCATATCTGTGTTTTTGTGTAGATGGGGTGGAGCCGTTAACTGTCTTGAGTATCCCCATACTCTGGCGTGGTTCATGCCTAGCGGGCTGTTCGGTGCCGTTGCGTGCAGTTCTCTGTGGCCCTTCGGCTTTGGTAGTGTCCTGTGGCCAGGTTCAAGGGAAGCTGGCCTTGGTGCGTGCTAAACAGGCATCTGTATGTAGTTGTTCCGCACTGCGGTGTGGTTTTAAGAAAAACAACAGAAATCCTTCATGTGGGTCATGCATTCGTGAGAGATTCTGTGTATCACTTAAGTCAGCAATGCAGAACCGCGCTGGGGCTGGATCTGTTGGGGGACATCTTCATTGACGTGCTTTTCGTGCTCAGACCCCTGGGACGGGTCTGCCTAGGTGCGAGCTCCTCCAGCGAGCACATTAAATGTACTGCTCTGCTGGCTGCAGCTATTACGGCCTTCTCCTGACAGCCGACAGCTCTTCATGTGATATAGTCTATTTTGACCTTCTCTTTTTGGAAGCTGATTGCCAGTTTAGTTGTCCTTTTCTGCCCATTTGAGATGGTAATGTGAGAAATGAGAACTGACAGTGCATTTTAAATGCAAGCCCTGACAGAAATTGGGTATCTACACATCTTTGTGGAGAAGTTCCAGCTCTGAGCAGGAAGAGGAGTGCTGCCGTAATACTGACCTGGCTCTCGGGCTCTGCTTTTCAGAGGAAAATATACTGCACCAGAAAGTTAAGTCAGCAAAGCTTCTTATGACCCAAATTCTAAAGGGAAAACCTGAGGCAAATGATTGCTGGGAAAAGAGGCTCATCAAAGGCAGAGAAATACAATATTCTCTGTCTCTTTCTGTAAGAAAACCTATGTAAAATATAATAGAGGAAACATTTTGCTGATTCTGATCCCTGGGCAGCAGAGTGTTAGCTGCCAGATTCCAGCTCACATGCTCCTGTTGTGCTGGAAGAATATTCCCCTGAGTAAAGCAGTAAATGATCCCTTTTCAGAGGAGAGTGCTTGCTGGCTACATCCTGCTGGATCATGGACTCCAGGTGCTGAACTGTGTCAAAAGGTATTAAAAATACATGAAATACTCTCCTTCATGCTATTTTTCTCCACTTAAGTAACTACAATGGCTGTTGCAGAGATGCCATGTGATAATGAATGTACTGAGAAGTGGGAGAGGGTACATATGTGTATTTTCTTTTTTTCTTTTGGAATTTAAAATTAACTCCAATTGCAAAACGGATTGACTAGGAAAACATATGAGCAATAACCTCGTAACTTATGAGCACGAGGTGCAATCTGGTTTTAGGAAACATCTCTTGCTGAAAGGCTTTTGCTGAAGGCTGCTAAAACTTCTTTCCACTGATCTAGATGTGATTTAATTTCTTTTCTTCCCTGATCTCTGCTGGCTGCCATTCCAATAATCAATCATTGTTTTTCTTTCTTTGTCACTAAGGCAATATCAGACATGATATTGTCCTGCTGGTTGGTTGCATCCTGTTTAAGTAGTTTAAGTACCATGTGTTGTACTTGTCCTAATTGTTTTGTGCTTGTCAGTAAATTCGGCTGATGGCATTTTTCCCATCTGGTCCAAGCTGTGACTTCAGATTTCTCTTCCCATCCCTTTTGTTGTGCTAGAGGACAGAAAGAGGTGAATGATGGACTATGAGCTATAGACATATTCACTTTTGGTAAATCTGAAGACATTATCATTCTTTTCATGAAAAAACTCACACTTTTGAAATGAAAATCAGGTGTTTTCCTTTAGGAGAGCACATAGCATTTTGGCACCTCCTAAGATATTTTCCTGTTTTGATGAAATGATGCTGTTCACAGAAACTTTTCTTATAGAAAACTGTTTCTCTTAAAAATGCCACCCTGTTGTATTTGTGCAGTACTTATGACTGACCACTGTGTTTTGTGAGGGCATCCTCTTGCGCTCCTTTCTCACCTTTGGATATGCTTGCACTAGAAGCACAGGAGGGTGAAGGACAGAGGCATTTAGCAGGTTTTTCCTTATAACTTTGCAAGATTTATTGTTTTCATACAAAACTAGGCTTTGATCACTATCTTTCTAAAGCAATTGAATTTGCTTTATTCCAGCTTGGAAATATGGTTTAAATTTTACTTGTCTTTCTCATATCATACACTGTATGTCTTCTGGTACATGCTTTCAAGTTTTAAAGTTTGATTTATTGTAATTTATTACCTAGAAGGTGTTCTTAAATTACTGCTTCAATAATATAATCTACTCAAAAATCTGAGGTTTTATCACATCACACCTGTATTTGACAGCAAATTGATCTGACAGTATTATTACATGTTTTTGACAGGCTTATTTGAAATCCTTAAATCCCAGTTCCTTCTTTGTTTCATTACCGTAACATCACTGGCATAGCCTTGTGATCAATTATCCACTTAGGAAGACCCAAATGTCTGCCAGTTAGGTTTCCAGAGAGGTATTCACTTCAGCATCTGTTAAGTATGTTCATTTTATCGCAGCTTAAAAAAGGTTGCCCTGCCCTGTCCTTGCTGGAGAGTTGTGCGCTGATGCTCTGACATGTTTTTGCTGGGACTCACCTTCTGGGCAGGCTCTGGTGGCAGTGGGAACCCTGCAAGGGACACAGACATCTCTCCTTCTGACGGAATATTATGTTTCTTTATGGAAACCGCAAAAAGGGCAAGCCGCACGGCACTGCTATGGCTTCTGGGGAAAGTGGTGCAGGTTTGCTTCCATTTAGTTCTGACCAGATTCAGTTTGGGGGATGGAGTTAGTCCTCCCTTTGCAAACTGGGCATCGTGGTTGGGCTGATGTCCCTGGAGGAAGGGGTTGACCTTTGTGCCAGCTGGACATCTCTGTCCTAGGACTGAGGAGTGCGTCCAGCTATCTGCTAGGGTGCCCTGGTTGTGTTATTTGCCTGGCCAGATCAGGGCTTGGTCTCTCCCTGCCTATTGCTGTCTGCTGAGGTGGGGATCTGCTGCCTGTCTGCCTCCTGCCCGGCGGTCGCTGAGGTAGGAGCTTGGATTAAAAACCGCAAGATCCGGGTGGTCTGTTTCAGTAAAGCACTTGAAGCACACGTGGCTTCAGATACAAGCGCTGCCCTGTTGCCGTCGGTGCTTCCGTCAGGCTGAAGCACCTTGCAGAGTTGCTTCTCCACATGGGTTACACAGGCAGGACTTCATTGGCATGTTGTTATTAATAATTCATTTTTAGGGAATGAAAAATGCAAATTTTTCACAAATAGATATCCTACAAAAGGGATAATAAGCTATTTTATCACGGCTAGGTAGTCTCAGGGGGCTATAGAACTATTTTGATAGCCGAACTTTTCTTCTGGTGTTTCTGCTTATGTCAAAATTTGCACAGATAGCTTGTGTAAAGGGTTATGCTCTTGTTCGTGATGCTTATTTACTGGATCATTATTATACACTTTTAATGTAATAAGGAAAAAACTTTCAGCCACAAAAGAAAAAATACTTGTAAAATGAGTTTGCCTTCCAGAGAAAAACTTGCTGTTGGCAACATACTTAATGTAACACCTAGAGAGTTTGATAATCACTGTGTATCTGTGATATTAGCATTTATGTTGCTTATGGCATTTGGATCAACAACAGGGAAAAACTACCTTTTCTCAAAATAAAAGTTAAAGCTAAAGTTTTACTTAAAAACAACCAAGTTGGGACCCTCTTGTTATGTTGCAGCAGCATCCTACGAGTCGGGATTTTTGAGCTCCGTGTTAGCATTTTAGCTTCTGAAGCAGCGTGTCACGTTACATGTTGAGTTATACTACACAGATAAGTAGGGCAAATGGCCAAGTGGATTAAAAAATGGAGGAGCAAAGCCTCAAGAGGAGGATTGCAACCAGTGTATTATGTAAAAAGGAGAAAGTATACTTCAACGAACATGGATGCTTCTCTTCTGATGCAATTTTAGCATCAAGATCTAGCTCTTGGCAGTGAAATCTGATACAGATCAACTGAATCCAGAGTAACTTTGCTGCTTTCAATAAAATGGGGATTTGACCCAAGACGTAGCACGGTTTTTCACCAGCCCTGCTAGTGTGGAAGGTGAAACAGTTTTTATTTTAGTTTGAAGCCAAAAACCAGCTTCACATCCTACAGATGCTCCCATCAGATTTCATTCGCCAGCAGAGTCTGTCTTAAAGGTTAGTGTGAGGATTGTTGTGAGCACCATATGCCTGACGACTTGGCATAATGACATGTGACTTCAGCTTGTGTTTCTCTTTAGGAGATGACTAATGAGTCTTAGTCTCATAGAAGACATTAAAATACAATTACGTTATGTTAGATCAGCTCTCACAACTGCTAAATTACAGAGTGGTAGGCATAATATAGTTCTGGGAGACGTGGGTTTTTTTCTGCAGTGGATTCCAGTCAAACTCCTCCTGATGCAAATGTATGTGATAATTCACCATGTGGACAGAAATGTATGCACTGCTGTATTTTACAAGGCAGATTTTGTCTTATGTTTTTACAGGTTTTTTTCTAGCTCTGGTAAAGTCTAATGAAATTCCAATCCTGTAGTTGACTCATTAAGCTTTCCCTCAATCCATCACTGTAAAACTGATTATCAAGATGTTGTCTTTTGGTGTTATCAATCTTGAGTGACTTTTTTGGAGATTGATGCACATTCGTTCTTATGACTGGCTCAGATGATATCTGCTATTTATCTTGATCTCCTTTTATTTAGTGTTTTAACTTAGAAGGTTCTACTGCCTTTTTTGATTGAATTTTAATGATGAGGTCTTGACTACAAGACAGACCTTCCACAGCTTTCAGACACATTTTACAAAATAGTGTCCTCGGGCTTTCCTTGCTGACACGTTTCCAGATTGTCTTTTTCACGTGGTCTCGGGGGGTGTTTGCTGCACCGTGTGTGTGCTTCTACACAAGTTGCAGAGGTACAGCTAGCTTGAAAGAAGACTTGGGGATAGGGAATTACTCTACAGTATAAAATAATTATTTGCCAGTTTCCCAGGAGGTGCTAACGGGTCTGCAATGGGCAAACTCAGGTGTAAAGGAAAGCAAAAGAAGCAATACGTGGTTCTGTCAGCAATATAATCACAAATAGACCAACATGTCAGTGAAATGCCAGGTCAGTTGTGGCCAGCAAAGTCATACTCTGGTTAAGCACAGACAAAGCCAAGCAAAGAAAACTAAGGAAGAAGAGAAATAAGGGAGGAAAAAAAGACTCAGAAGGGTGGTGGCAGCATCAGAGACAGGGATGGGACAGCTAAGGGCACAGCTGAAGCTGGGCCAGTTGGGGGATGTTTTTGAGGATGGTCTCTGAAAACCTTTTGAAGGGCAGGACAGCAAAGCTTTGAACTATTGTGGCAAATTCAAGGCATCAAGGGATGCAAGTGGCTGCCCTTTAATGTTTCTTTCACCATGTATATCTGACCTATGGCACATCCCTTTCGTGGCCATTCATTTTTAGGACCTATACTTTTCTCATTTGACAGGACTGTAACTCAGTCTCTGGGTTACAGGACATCAGGACAGCTTTTTCATTGGAATAATTAAAATTTTACTTTCTTTTTTCCTCTTCTGCAGCATCCTGTGGTGCCTTGCAATAAAACTGCCAGCAGGTGCCTAGGACACTAACAGTGTCTCATAGGTAGCCTTTGTCAGGGATGCTGCTGTGATGCTCAGTCCTGGGTTAAAGCTGCCAGTCTCTTTAAGGAGAAACATACTGATGCAATCCTGGACTTCACACCAGTTGTATTCCACAAGATAGATATTCCTGCTAGCATGGGGGCAGATAACCATTTGCCCTTGGTGTGGGGGAGCTGTGTCTAGCATATAGCAATGTCAGGAGGTGATACCTTTGTCTGCATGATTTAGTCTCTTGCTGAGGGTTCCTCTTCATCCCCAGGGAGACAGACTGCTGTACTGAGGGCTTGGGAAGCGCTCACTGCGAGTTTGTGCTGCAGGACACCACGAGGGTTGCATCTTCTCAAATGGACCCTTCTGTATTTATTCAGGCTCATGTCAGAGCTCTTATAACGGACAGAAAATGAGGTGTGTTTAGGTCAGTATTTGACAAGGACTTAAAGTATGCACCCATACCCCCCCACACTGGATGGACACACATACACACGCAGTCATTTGTAACACGCTTTCATGGTGCTGTAATCTGGGCTCAGAACTTCTGCCTGTTCCCAGCTGTATGTTAGTATCCAACAGGGACTGTAAATCAGCTGATGCATTTTCATGTAGAATAATAGATTTCTGGTGAAGAGCTTTCTTCTCTGTGCCTCCTCGGTGGAGTTATTTGCATCTTTCCACCGTGTCTGCATGTGCACCAGTAGTTCTGGAGATTAACCTTAATCTCTGATTGAAAGCAAAGCAGTGACATTAGCTTGTAAAATGGATTCTGTGAGAGATACATCTAATGATTTTCTTTTTTTTCTTTCAGTAGTCAAAGGTAAACTGCTACTAGCAATGTTATTGGACCTGGATTTCTTTCCTTTTTTTTTTTTTTTTTTTTCTTCCCTCTTAAAAGCTTACCATTCAAAGACATGAAGAGCTTTTGGATCCAATTCATAGATGGTGCATAGTTCCTGAGTGCATCCTTCCTGATAAGGAATCAGTTGTTTCTTTGAAAGTATTTTTTCAATAAACAGGTTGAATTGATTCTCTGTGGCTGCTGTCTGAGAACATCTATTTCCTCTTGGGGATGAGGAAGAAGAAAACATGTAATAGAGAAGCTGGGTACTTTGTGACATCTGTTTGTCCAGAGATAGTAAGTTGCTTGGAAAGCCTCATATCTTGCCAGGTCACACAAGTGTGTAGCTGTTCTGGGCAATTCATAAAGTTCTTAAATGTGTCTTTAGCTCTCAAAACAAGAATAATAATATTTCTCCTATTTTTTTTCTTTCAATTAGTATATGGGTGGATGTACAGCATCTGTGCCCACTGCTATTCTCTGTCCTTGGGGATGACTCTATCAAGCCTCTAGGACAAACTCCGATTGTGCTGCAATATGTAATTCCAGAACTTCAAAACTGGTCTCTGTGTTGCACAAACCACCTGTCCTTGGCATCCCTCTGGAGCCTGCCCTGTTCTCAGTGATGGTCATCCCTGCAGGGCAGCTGGAGCACTAGATCTCGGCTCCTGGTTTTCAGTGCCGTGAGAGCAGGAGATAGAGCTGATGGGTGAGAGGGATCGCTTGCCAAGCAGAGATGCACTCCAAAGCAGAGCCTCAACGGGCAGGCAGTCAGTCTGCAAGCGATCACGAAATGCAAATTCCAGTGGAAGTTATTTTTCATAACTCTGCTGAAGAACTAAAGCTCAAGGCGATGTTTAATCTGTCAAATACTTATCGGAGAACTACTACTTCGTGTGTACGTTATACTCTGGCAGTGCACAGCTACTAGGAAAAGGCATTGACTCAAGCAGAGGCGGGTCTGTACGTGCTGGCTGTGGAAACGGGCGGGAGGGAGGTGTTTAAAGAAAAACCGGGGTGTGAGAGCAGCCCTGGAAAGGGAGCAGGCAAGGGGCATCAGAAGCGGCTGTGCTGAAAGGAGGTGCAGCTGAACACTGAGGGAAGCCTGCGCTCAGCGTTACCCTTGTGTTGCAGCGTGTGGCAGCACCAGTGGGGTGGGGAGGGGATGGTGTCCCCAGGGGACTGTCCCCTTCTGCCTGCTGCATGTTCCCAAAGCACTAAAGTGGAGTATTTGCAGGTTTTAGCGTACATGAAAGGCCCTACCAAAATGGCTTGGCAGCAGGATTAGCACTGCTTAGTCAGGAGCTCTTTCTCCTTGGAGGCTATTGGCAGTGCCTGGTCCCAAGAGGCCATAAAGCTACTGGAGCAATTTGAGGAAAACTGTGGTTTTAGTTGCCTTACAATACTGGCCCCATTGTATGGGTGAATGCTTTCAGTGGCTGGAGTCGGCAGGGACCGTGCTGTGCTTTGCCCGTAGTTGTGCCCAGTGCTGGTCTCTCTGGGATGGTCCTGTTCTGTTGTCAGCTGTAGTTCAGACCGCAGTGCATATCTCTATGATGGCATTATCCTCTTACACTCACTTTGCTCTCCATATCTCGCTTTTGCAGCTGTTTTTCAGAAGGCAGCTAAGTGTTTCTCCACGGCTTGCAACAATATTCAGAACGTGAGGAAATTCCACCTTTAAGTTTTGGAGGCAAATCTTATAGCCAGTTCAGCATCTGTATTTTATAATTTTATCTTTTTATTGTCGCCTACTTCCAAATGCCTTAAAGTCAGTGGAAACAGCCTTTAGCGCACCTTTCTATAGCCCATCCTTATAAAGATCTCCCATTAACTTTGTGTCAGTTCAGTGGAAGGAAGGAACACGCCCTTTCCTTACCCATGTGCTATAAACATTTGCCTTTCTATATGCCTGCTGCAGTTCACCTTGGCCAGCCTGTGCTTTCTAGGGCTTTCTAGTTATTTAAACGAGTGTGGTTTGTGGACCTCGTGCTGCCCCATGTCAGTTAATGTCACGCTGAGTTACGCTGGCTACTTGTACACTATCAACGATAGTCTCTGACAGCTCTCCTGGAGGTACCATTTGTCAGAAGTTATGGTGATGCATCTGAGGAAAGGGCCTTGCACTTGACAAAACGGTTACCCCCCTGCACAAATGCTTTGGAGCTGCAGAGCTGTCTGCAGCAGACCGTGGCAGTGCCAGCCCCTGCCTGCTTTGGGGGATGTCTTCACTGCTGGAGTAAACATTTCTTCATAGCATCCCTTGTAAGGTTCTTCAGCGTTTTAGGGCAAACCCCCATCTTTTAAGTTCTTTGAATGAGTATACTACTTTGGTTATATTACACCACTGTTTCCTTACTTCCATCCTGTCTTTATTGTTTTTGTTCTCCCTTCTTTAACATCACTATACCTAAAGAAATTCAAAGAGAAAATTGCATCGACTGTTTAATATTACTTACAAGCTGACAGCATTAGAAAGCTCCTTCCGCCCTGCTCACCCCAATACCTTTCACAAGCCCCTGCACACATGGTGCAGTGTTGCCTCTTCTCTGCAGAGATGATCCAGCCGCCATGTGCACAGTCTCAGCTTCTTCGTGCTCAGTCTCTGGGTACAGCAAGTATGAGGATTTACTAGGTACTGTTATGTGCAAACTACGTTCAAGTGCTCCAACTTTCCCTAGACTTGAAGTTTCAAGAGCAGTCTTGAAACTTCCCATGCGGGTCTGTTTGATCTTGGAGGAGAGAGACGAATGCTGTTCGTATAGGTTCACTTCCCCTAACGAATGGTTCATTGATCCATGCTGGAAACAGTCAGCCTTGTTGACTACAGGGAGCAGAGTACAGATGGGGAACTGTGTTTCCTTTTCTCTGTAAGCCGAATGGCATTGATTGCCTTAGAACCAATACATTTTCATTAGGCTCATTTTATTTTCCAGATTTTCATCGTTCACAGTGTTTATGAAAGGAAGAAATTAATGGCCCTTGCTAAATAGTGCAGAAAGGAACTGGGAAAGCTTCCCAGGGCTTTGGTCTGATCCTTACTTTCCTGCATTATATCCTTGGGCTTTTGCAGGGGTTGTTCTGGTAGCAAAGGCCGGGGACTGGTGTCGCTCGCAGAGCCTGGCTGCTGGGCTCCCGCACTCCCTCCCTGTGTCACCCTGTCTTCTCTTCTGTGTGCTGGAGGTGGGGAGGGTCTTCAGGGGACAAAAATACACAAATTGTCCCCTCTCCTTACAGACACAGTACAGACACTGAGGATAAACATCCTGGAGGGCACAGGGATGTGCGCACGGTTAACACGAGCGGTCTCGGAGGGGATCACAAGGCAGTGCTTCCCTTCCCTGCTCTGATGCTCTGCTCTGCAAAGCAGGGAGCTGCAAGGTTTGAGTTCAAAGGTTGCCGCTTCTCCTGGCTAGAGCGGAGAGGCTGCCCACGTCCTGGCCCATCCCACGCGGGGCTCAGTTCTATCCCAAGACGACTTTAAAGATGCAGAGAGGGAAGGGGTCCTGGTCAGGGTGCGTCTGTGGCATGTTTAATATCAAAGCCCACTGGTGTGCCAGGGTACTAGTGGTTGTGTACGCCTAAGTCCTGTCTGAGACCCTGACTCTGGTCAGGGTTTTGTGAGGATTGAAAGCCGGGGAAAGCAAAACAAAACCCAAACAAGGTAACTTTGGTGTCCGTGGGCTAGGAACAGGAGGCCTGCCTGGCTGCTGAACGCTGTGCTCAGGTGTGACCGCTGCAGGCTGGGCGAGTCCTCTGTCCTACACCATGGTTAATCCCTGACTGCCTCAGTTTCTTTCCTATCGCGTTTCACCCACCATCTGTCAGCAGCAAGTTTTCCTCAGCAGCCCTTTACCATCCCAGCTTTTGCACCCAGAAGCCCCAGAGGGAAGCCAGCGCCTCGTACAGCACCCCGCGTGCAGGGCTGCTGCCACATCGGGGTGCAATGTCAGTGGCCGCTGCTTGGATCTAACCCTTCTGCCCTCCAGCTTTGCAACCAAGCGGAGGCTTAAAAACAGAAAACAAAACAAAGCTGTCAGAAAATCTGGTGTTTGTGTTGTTTCCCTGAAGGCAGAGTGGCATAGCAGGCAGCTGGGCAGCAGCAGTCGCTTTGGAGCGCTGGAGAGAGGCTGTTTCTCTTGGAGGGGTCTGGATTTTATCACACACTTCTTATTCTGCAGGTTTGCTAGTCTAGATATATTTACTACATGGCTTCTTGGCTAATTATTTCTAGTGTGGCACTGATTGAGCTGTTAATAAAGTGTGAAGGTGCCTCGCAGGCACTTTTTGAGTCTTAAAGAAATGATCTACATCTAAATTGCAAATAGTAAAATTTCCTTACCCACCAATATTAAGGTGATAGCATCTCCACTATTGTAAAATTAATCAAAGTTCTCTTGGTGACAGAAACGTTAATTTAAATTTTTCGTCACAATTACAGAGAGAGTTATTGCAGCCTCTGACTTGTAATTAATTTCTCTTTCTTTTCATCACTGTGTTACAGCCCTTTGTAATAGTGATAAATGGAGTATCTACCTGACCTTTTTTCTTATATAATATAAATTACTTTTAGGTTTAAAAAAAAATTACTTCTGGTTAATCAGTGCTTTTCCATAAACAGGAGGATACGAGAGAATAGCTTGGGGTTGTTGTTTCAAATAAGCTTTACTGCAGTTAAGACGATAGGCAGCAGGGGACTAGAGTTGAGAGTAGCAGGGACCAAATGCAATGCTAGACACTCTCCCTGTGTAACATGTTGTCTCAGTGGAACCACATGTGCAGGAAAAGGACAACAAGGAGAGATTTGCTGCTGCTGGGGAAGGCTTTAAAATAGGATTGGTAGAGGAATGTGTGGTACATCAAACCACTGGCAGGAGTGAGAACTGGGAGAGGTTGAGGGATAATTGTCACAAGAAGAAAATTGATGGATCCATCAGTCAAATGTTTTAGCTATGTCAGCACAAGGAATAAAAAGGAGGAACTTCAGGTCTTGTGTATAATCAATGTTATAATTTAAATGCCATCGCAGGGGCTTGGTAGAAAATGGCCATGGCTAGAGTCCTGACAGAAGAGCATACAGCTTGTTCAGGGAGGACTTGGCCATGGGAGAGAGGCTGATGCTGAGACTGAAGTCGTGGTATGTCTGCCGCAAGGCTCCTGGTGCTGGTTGTTGGGAAGAGACAGTCTGTTGGAGATAGTTGGCTATGGATGACCGAAGAGATGGGGTGAATGAGGCTGGTGCTGAGCATCTGGCAGATCAGATCACTGGTAGTACAAGGTAGGATTTGGTAAGAGAAACACAACAGGACACGATACCCAGAAGCTTTGCTGCTGGCTGGGCAAGAACAGACCTGAAGAAACAGGGACATGATGGTGGAGTGGGAAAAGGTGAAAGGCAATGCAGGTGATGGTTGCGAAAGGAAAGCTCACAACTCAAACCAAAGGCAATGTTCTTTAGGATTGACATATAAGGTCTATGGGACAGCAAGACTGACCAGTAGTGCTGAGCCCCTGAGCTTGCCAGAGCCCTGGGGAGAAAACATCTTCCCTTTGCTCTCTGGAACCGAGTGCACCAGCAGACCTTATAGATTTCCACATTTCTGCAGCTATTAGCATACTGGGGCAGACTGGATGTTCCCGGCTCTGGAGCATTTTGAGAAGAGGCTGGAGCAATTTTCAGGGCCAATTAGCAGTTATCTTCAAGAGCATGAGGAGGTCTGGGGAGGCTCCAGGGGAAGAGAAAAGATGTGGGTAGCACCTGCCTCTGAAAGAGAGGGAAAAGAAGTGCTGGGCAAGTCTAGACTGGTCTGTTTGAATTCACTGCTGGGGCAAGTGATCAGTGATCTGTCCATACGCACTTGGAGCATCACAGGTGATAAAGAACAGCCAGCACAACTGTCAGGGACACATCACGTCAACTCCACCTAGTTCTCCTCTGTGACAGCACAACAGCGTGGAAGGAGGGGTGTCAGACAGCTTGACTGTGGTGAGGCTTTTCATGCCATCTCTCGTGTCAATCTCCAAAGCAATCGAAGGAAATTGAGTCTCTAAGACAGGTTGTGAATGATTGGCAAATTGTGTGCAGGCAGAAGTTATCAGTGGTTTGCTGTCAAACTAGGGAGGGCTTTAGGTGAGGTACCTTACGGTGCCCATCAGGGGTCTGGGACTGTTCAATACTGCACTTGTGGCTTGGGCAGTGGAGTTAAGAGTCTACATGCAGAGCCTGGAGTTGACACCAACCTGAGAAAGGTGGCATCGCCTTGGAGATGAGCATTAGAAATCAGTGTCACTGTGGAAAAACTGAGAAATTATCAGAAAGCAGTTCAGTTGAAAAATAAAAAATAAAAATTATATGTATATGCACACACTACACCTAGCTTTGAGTTTTCTGTAGCAGAGGCACAAGCTGACAGTGTTGGACTAAGAACGACAGAAAAGGGTATGAAGGCTTATCAGGGATCAGAAACCGAATGGGTGAACAACTGTGTGTTCTTGCAGAAAAACCAAACCAGCCTTCACTTGCAGACTGATAACACGAGGTGTCGTATGGGAGAGGGGCTGTTGCCTTTCACTCACCCGCACCAGCAGGGCAGGGGCTTGAGCAGAGCGTGCAGTTTGGAGGGGTGCTCTGGGGAAGATGGGGAGCGGGAGAGATCCGAAGGCGAGCTGCAGGGAGCCTCGCAGGGCTGGTGGGTACGTGCTGCATGGAAAAGCTGGGGGAGATAGGCTTGTTTAATTTGAGGTAATGGGGAACAGAGTGGGACGAGGTGGTAGCTTTTTAACTCTGCAAATGACTGCAGCAAGAGAGAATGTAAGTGAACTATTCTCCCCCCACCCTCCACCCCAGTCAAAGGGGCGTTGACTGTTCAAATAGCTTTGTTTGAGGCTTATCCAGGGACGTGGTATACAGTTTTAGTAAAATCACTTGGGCATCATATGTCAGAAGTGGCAGTGCATCCAGCAGAGTTGATATCGTTAGCCCCTAATTACAGACTATCTTATCTGAATTACTTTATGACATTCAGTGATCTGTGTTACAGGGGAGAATAGAATAAATTATGATAATACTGCCTCAGGCTGTACAATCTCATAAATCAGTAAATATCAAATTTTGTGTATATCTTTGATAAGCATTCACTTCTTTGCATGCTTGTTTGAAGCATGTTTTCTTTACGGTTAAGTTTCCCACCTGTAAAATTTGTGTGTCTGCGTTGCAGTCTTTGGGTTTAACCCAGAAAGGTCTCCTGTTGGAGGCATTTGGCCACCAACCAATTTGCCAGGCAAACTGCATTTTTCACTCAAATGTAGTTAATGACCCAAACAAAATGAAATGCTTGTTAGGGTTTGATTTAAACAATGTGGTCTAATGACAATGTTCTCTTTTTTTCTGCCCACTCTCACTAACAAGTCCACTTTATTTCAACTAGGCAGAAAGGAAACAAGCTTTTTAAGCAAGGCTCAGAAACATGTCTATTGGCTGGAGGGAAGGAGGGGCACATTTAGCTGGAGATTTTTACTTTGAAATTTCCTGACAAAAATTAATTAGAAGAATCATGTAATTACAATAAATGTATCTCATTGGTCCCCAGTGGCTTGTTTCTAAACACAGAAGGATTATTTAGGCATTCATGACAGCAACAAAAAGTACCAAATAAATGTAATGGGTTCTTTTTATATACAATAAAAATGACATACAGTAGCTGCATGTTTTGCTAATTTGGCAACAGGATCTTAGAGATGGGTACGGTTTTAATCTTTGCTGTGGATGCAGAGGCTGGACTTGTACTTGCAAGGGCCAAGACGCTGACTCGTGTTCCTGCCAGTGTCCCGCAAGATACTGGGGAAGAGAGGTGCCCCAGCACCCGGAGAATATGACTATCTCCACTTGCTGTGTTGCCCACATTGCTTGTTCCTGCCATGAGAAGGGAGGTGTAAATGTTCTTGAAAGGCAGAGAAAGGCTGCTAAACAACCGGAGCGGGCTGTGTTGAGCAGCCAGTGCCAGCAGAGGATAAAACCCCACGACCCGCAGCGAGACCAGCCCGAGGCCGTGCAGGGAAGGGATGGGTGCCTCCTTCACTGCCTGGTGTTAGGCAGTGATGCAACAGCTCTGTTCCTCTGGTATCTTTGAAGTGGCTTTTTGAGCGTGCTTTTGGGATGCCTTTGGTGCTGCCATGGCACAGGTTTCTGCCTCCCTCAGTTCCAGGTAATGCAAAGATCTTGGTTGAATCCTTCAAGGGAGAAACTGCAATTCGGGGCTTGCTGTAGATGCTGCTGTGTATCCTTCCCCTTCCCACCAGTAGTGCAGCCAGGGCAGCATTTTGGGTCATGCAAGGCACTGGTGTCTGCACAGCTCCGCTCTACCCTCCCTGGCCAGCACCGCTGGACTTACCTCTGCTGTGCAGAGACCGCTTCCGTGCTGAGCAGGGCTGCAAAATCACAGGGAGGTGAAGGCAGAGATGCTTCACTGCCAGATGAAGCTGAGCTTGGTGGCTGTTGTGGGACATGGTGGCTTGGTTTTCATCATGCCTGCGATGAGCTCTCTGTTGCTGCATGAAAATGGGTAAACCCTTTCTGGGGCACTTCTGCCTTAAAGCTCAGTGTGGCAGGAGTGGTACGCATGTGGAGTCGGGGAAGGATTGGGATTAATCCACCGCCACTGCTTCTCTCTGCTTGTTACGGGGCTTGCATCTGCAGAAACCTGAGAATTGTTATGTGACGTAGCTTCACAAATGCCTTGAGCTCAGGTCTCTTCACTTATTTTTGTTTCACTGGGTTTCCAGGGTAAGTTGAAGTTTGGAGGGGAAAATCTAATTAATCTGTGGTACAAATTGGACTAAAACAGTTCTAGACATATACATAATGTGGATGTGTGCCATCTTAATACACTTCCCACCCTTGCTCCCCTCTTCTAAGTTACGTTGCTTACAGGGTGGAGGTCTTACTGCTCTATAGTGTGGATAAGTCTGTCCTGTGATACTGATCATATATAGCAACATCAGATAAGCATGTAACATCATTTTGGCTTTGATTCATCAAGTAGATGGTTGAGCTAGGTGGGAAGACTCATGCTCTGGAGGTGCCTTCTCCTTTTTTGTTTTCTATAGAAAAAGAGCCTATACAGTAAAGCAGGCCGACTGCCTGACTTTGGGATGTTGGTTAGGTGAGGTGAATCCCACTCTCTGTGTTTGGCTCTTAAAGGTTGTGCATAAGAGCCATTGGTGGAGACATATGAACACTGTAAATCTTTTTACTGCAGGTACCAACCATAAAGAGAAGTGATCTTCAAATGACATCATCAACACAAAGGGCACTAGGAGAAGTTCCAACTTACGACACAATAAATCATCAAGTAGTCTAGTAAGGGACATTGAGCCTAGACAGTTTTGCAAAGTGAGTTCTCGTATAAAATGGTATTCTGCATTGAAATGTGGGCTCCAAACCTGCTTAGCTAGTACCACTTAAGCTGCTTTAGTGAGATCATTTTGGATTTCCACAGTCGACCAATCTTCCCAAATTGCTCAGTGTCTAATGTAATCCCAGATGTATTTACCATACTTCATTGTATTTATAGAGGTGACTAGGCCATGAAGACATGGCTTATTTCCAGGGACAAGAAGTCCAGGTTCTTCAGTGCATTTTCTTCCTCTAAAAGCAATGCTATGGTGCTCTCGGAGTTTGCGGTGAACACATTTGTCTTTGCTCAGTGACGATGGTTGATCATTAGCAAAATGTATTTCGGTATTTATGGTTACAGGCGTATTGACCTTAATGCTACATACAGCAGTGATCGGATCACAGCCAGCCACCATTAGGAGGAGGTGCAAGAGTTACTATGCACAGCTTTTTCTGAGCAAAGAAAACACCTCCAAGGCACAGCAGCTGCGAAGGGCAGTATATAAGAGGAATAAGTCCTTGGTTCAAGTATGATAAACTGGCTGCTATAGACTTGTTCCTTTTCCTCTCCACTGGTTCTTGTCCTCGCTTAGCACACAGGCACTGTTAAACCACATGCTTATCTGGTGCTTTTATGTATAGCTGCCCTGCAGTAAAGGGAATTACACTAACTGCTATCAGCGTGAGGATGTGGCCCATAGACATGTCTACTGGTGATGGTGCCAGAACTTGTGCTTGAGAGATGCTCTGCTCCAGTCCACTGCTTTGTAGTGTCCAACTGTAGTTTTGTCAGTTTACTATCAGTGTATGTACATTTGCACTGCACATTGCTTTATTCTCGGAAGTGCCTGAAGTTAGGTTACATTTGCAAGACAAATGTATAATATCCTGAAGCACAATTTGTATTTTGCTATAGGTTTAATGTGATTCCCGGCAGCAAAAGGGTCTGGACTAAGCCAGGCAAAAGGCATGTTTTTCTGTTGAGCAACATGACAATCTTGTGACATAATGAATTACACACAGCTGGTTTTTCTCTGGCTTAGGAATTTTGTTTCATTATTACTGTATCTGTGCAATTTCTTAATATTCTTGAATCTGGGCTCTGCTTACAGGCATATCAGATTATTCATATGCTAGAGTGAAATATGATGTGGAGAGGAGAGCAGAATGTGCTTTATTTGTGGGTAACTGGGTATGTAATGGTGTATAAAGAGTCAGGAGCTGGTACTTAGCTGCAATCCCTTCTGTTTTCTCATTCATCCCCAAGCCCAAGTGTACAAGACTCTTACTGTTGTAAGCCTCTTCTCCTAGCACTGCTTCTCTTCTCCATCTCACCTTCCTAAATTTTTTTCTTAGCTAACAGCCTTTTAGACAGTTGACAGTGGCAATTAAATGAAATAGACTTCAAAGGGATGGCTGACATGTCCTGTGTTCAGCTGCAGAGTGTTAACAAGGCTGGGCCTTTGGGCTTGGAGCTATGATGTCCTAGGGCGTTTGTGGGATGTCCTGTGTTCCCGCCGACTTCAGAAGAAGTCGAGAAGGGCATTTTGTATAGGAAAGGACTGGGGGGAGTGCTTCTTCTGGCCTGCACTGGGATGAAATGGAGGCTCTTGGAAGGGAAATCTCAGAGGTCAGGAGCACTGGTTCTTACTCCCCAAACCAGCCAGGGGCACAGGAGTTAGGGGTCTGATTGGTAATATGGGGGACAGATTTAAGATCTTGCTCTAGGCCTCAATCAAGCCCTCAAATCTCAGTTTTTTGCACGTAAGGCTGGGTTACTCATAACTAGAATATTAGGCTTATGGAAAAAAAGGCTGAGCTGAAAGTCTCACTTATCTATGGCGAAATTGGTATATATGATGTTAAGAAGTACTTTGTCAGAAAGTGTAAGTTTGTCTAGCAGACAGTTTTGTTAGTGTATTATTACTGAACACTTCTGACTCCCCATCTTCTTAATGAAGAGCGTGAGGAGCAATGACTTTGCTCTTTGGGGGCTTCTATTGGTCAATCATGTTCCCTAATTGTATGCCCAATGTATTAAATGCCAATGCCCAAATGTCAATGCCCTTGAATTTTCTAAGTGATATTTTATTGATGCAACTGCATCTTGCTTTACCTTAAGATTTTATTACATCTTCACCAACAGTGATGAGAAACTTCCTTTTGCATTTTGTTAGTGCTTCTGTCCACCTCCAATGAAATATATCTTAATGTAATCAAGTACTGTGTGGTTTACTACCGAATCCACTGTGCCTGTGGGTTTCCATTTAGGTAATAGGGTATGCCCGACTTGCCTGCTTATAGGTGGAGCACTTGACTGCTCTTGTTGTTATGGGCTCAGAGTCTGGGTTAGATTTCTCTGGAGAGCGGTGTTCTGATTTAATAGCTGGTCCACAGTTCCATGAATTACATCTAGAGAATTGTTCAAGATGGATGATAACACAAATGGGTTACTTGGGCTAATTCAAGACACTTTCTTGAGCAGACTAGGTCAATTTTCTAATGGATCAAAGTGGATGTGTTTTGGAAAACTGCTGGCACACACATACGTACACTCCCACGCTGCATCACGTAGATCAAGGCAATTCCAAATTCTGTTCTATTTCAGTCTATTCACATTTCATCTCTATGTGAGACTTTTGAAACTGAATAAAGCACTGGAGATCGTGCTATAGGGAGTGACCTGGGACTGGTGAGTGAGCAGTCTGAATGTTCCCTTTCCATCTCTTTGATTTTGTGGAATTTAAATTGTGGGACAGGAAATACTGGTGAAGCAGAGAGCCCCTAGGTTGAATTTGCAACCTTTGCTGCCCTCCAGCCTGGTGATAATACCAAGCAATGGAAATGCATGCAGTCAGCTGTCCGGATATTTATCCTAAGCCTTTCTACTTTGGGATCCTTTTCCTTTTCCTCCACTTGATGAATCAGAGTTGGGGAAAAGCCACAGCATGAATCCATAGTTTGCTATCAAATTAAGCTAAAGCAAAACCTGTCCTTGTTGCATAGTTTGGCAAATTTTCCATCCCTCTCCTAAATCTGTACAAGTACATCTTGCTTGTGTAGGCTGAAACACACAGCTGAGGCCTGTGGACACCCTGACATCTAGAGATGGAGCACGGTCAAAACCTATGGAGGGACATGGGTTTTACAGACACATGTTCATCCATTTAAGTGCAGAAGAATCAGGTGGGTGTTTTGTGCCTAAAACTTTATAGGTGAAAAGAAAGGGAGGCATTACCTGGAAGGCATCAGCTAGAGCTTGTCCTTTCCACGTTAAGTGGTTCTGAAGTCAATTCATCTGGCAGTCCTCATCATCTCTTCAATTGAACGTGTTATACCTAATGTTCTGCTGATACTCAGTAGAACAGCAGACCTAGCAAATTGATTTGTTTTCGTCAATTTTATACAAATGTGCAAGGAGTATATGGTTTCCATGAAAGATACCAAGAGATTTTATCAGAATGTGAATTGTTGATCTAATGAAACTTTCCCATGGCAAACACATAGCAATTGCCCTTCCTGTACAGTCAGTAGACAGAACTGGATTTTGTTGCCTGAGAATGAAGTTGCTTTCCTATTTTGTATGCTGTAATAGGAAAGCTGGAAGGGATAGACTCCGCTTGGAACTTTATTTTCAATTAATAACAAGAGGACTGAAGGACACATAAGAAGAAGTTCTTATGGCACCTCAGTTAAACATAAATTCTTCGTTTTTATTTTCATTCTGACTTTTGGTACTGAATTTTCTCCATTTTTGGTGTTTTTGTGAATATTAATAACTTTCTGAAGTAATGCGAGGGTTTTTTTGTTTCCAGTACGGGGATTTTTTTGTGAAGTGACACAGGGGCATCATGAGTGTGATACAAAGTTAAAGTTGCCTAAATCTGTGGTCAAAACCTGCAGTTTTATGTGTCAAGTGGTTTGTGAGAATGAGTGTGGGTCTTAGCCAAGTACATTGCTCCTCTGTCCAGGTTTGGGTTGTCGTGCAGACAGGAACCGCTCTAACTCTGGGTCTGTGCTCTGGTTTTTGATAGGACCCTCACTCACCACTTCACATCAAAGAGAGGGTAAGCCATAAAAGGGTACCCGGTCTCTGGTTATTTTGGTGTAAAGGGAAGATATCTGTCAAGGTCTATCCCTCCCCAAGAAGCCAAGTATCAAAGGAAGCTGATAAAGTTGCTGGTGAATGCTTCCTAGTCTTTTGGTATAATTGCTGGAACGGAGGTGATACAAAGGAGGTGACGTATCAGGGGCGCTCATGTTTCAAGTGAAGTCTGGATATGGAAGAGTGTCCTGGGTTGATTTTTGTGCAACTGTAGGAGTGTTGAGTGAAGCTGGCTTATGCATTTGATATGGCATGCTACTTTTTTTTTCTTATTATTTTGCATAACTAGTTTAGTTGACAGCGTACTGGTTTTGCTCCTTTGATCTCTGCTCAGTTTGACTGTATATTCAATAACTACTTAGTATAAAAATAAAATGTGCAGGCCGCATCAAATAAACTAATTAAGGATTAGAATGAAAAAGTGTCAAAATCCAAGACCTCGCTGAGGCAGATTAGTCACTGCATACGAGACACGATCTAATAACTAATGGGTTGCTGTAGTAACGGGGGAATCAATACCCCTTGGCTGGTCAGGGAGCTGACAGTAATTTCTGCTGGGTCATAGATTCTGGAAAATGAAGTGCCACCTACTACAACACAAGTAATCTCTGTGGACTTCTTGACAACAGAGCATCCGACAAAGTTTATATCAGAGAAAATATTAATCTCCCAAGTCTGCTTGTTTATCTCTGCAGGGGTTATCTGATATTGTTACAGCCACAAACAATTAAGTTTAGCCTCTTATGTGAGCTCTCGATGGGTTAGCTTTGGAAATAAGCCTTTGGTTTTGCTTACAAAGTGATGGGTTTGTAGGACATGCCTGTACCAGGATGTTGGACTGTGGGAAGGGGAACCTGGAAGAGTCCAGTCTTCTATGCCAAATCAGCTGCTCTTACTTGAGGGAAAACTCTAATTAAAGTCAAAAGCAGTTCAGCTCAAACAGGGAGGAGGATAAATGCTTGGGCACTTAAAAGAAAAAGGGGGTTTTCAAATGAGCTGTAAAGCTGGGCTTGTTGTAGGCTGTGCGTGTTTGTGCCTCTATCCAAAATTTCCAAGGGAATGATCATCCTTCCTTGTCTTCTCTGAATCGATCGCAAACCCTCTGGGACAGGGACACTCTTAGCTGTCTGAGCAGCATCTAGAGCAGTTTCAGCTGTGTACCCTGATTGCTGATGGACAGGCAGCACAGCTCTTCATCCGTGACTGGGAGCTAGAACTACCCAGTGCAGAAACTTGAGAAGGAAACCAGCAAGCAGAGGGGACTCAGGCAGGTGTTTCCTAGCTGCAGGCAGGGAAAGGAGAGCCCTGCGAAGCATAAGGAGTTAATGCTAGTCAAAGAGCTACAGGGGGATAATAAGGACTTTTTCCAAACATCTAGGGGGATGGTAGTGCTGGAGAGAAAGTAGGCCATTCACTAATGAGGGGAGTGGTGGTGTTAATTACGTCTTGAAATTGCCTGAGATACTGAGCTCCTGAAATTCATCTTCAGCAGAAAACCATCAGGAAAATAAGTTTGGGCAATTAGGAGATGGGGGGAGAAACAGTGTAAAAATAGCCTGGATAATTAAGAGCAGATAAGGGTACATCTAAGAACTGGCAAGAAGTGCAAAGAGAGCCTCCTGCCTTTGCTGAGCTCCACTACACTGCTCTCACAGGCGCAGGGCTGGGAGCACTTGCTGGCACAGAGGACGTGAAGGGCAGGTCCCCAGCCCCGCTGTTGATCGTGCTGGTGGCTCAGCAGTGCGAGGGCTGCTGGGTGGCAAGGGCACGTCTTGTTCCTCGTACCATGCTCGTGGCAGCGCCACTGACACTGCTGTGCTGCAAATCCCTGCAAAGTCTGTGGGAAGCTGGTTAGGGCAGGTCTCAGCCGCAGGTACAAGAGGGGGATTGACATGGAGCCCCCAGCGATTACAGGCACAGACCTGTGCGAGTGGCAGCCTGCTACAGGGTCAGCGAGGAGCAAATGTAGCTCCAAATCTTTCAGATGGGCTGTGTTGCGGAAAGGCATCCCCTTCAGCTGCTCCCCCATTTCATGGGACCAGAGTATGGCGGGGAAAAGCCCAGCACTAACTCTGATATTCAGCGACAGCTCTGCAGCTGCTGCTGGTGTTCGTGCTGGTTGGTACATAATGTTGATGAATAATAATACCTGACCTAGTAGAACAAGAAGTCTTTTATCAAACACATTTAAAGAAAAATGACAGTCCGTGTAGCATGTAATGGAATGGATGATAAATCACAAAATGGGGAAAAACAATTGTGTTACTCCTGCTGGTATGAGTTCCTGTTCAGAAGGTCCATATGTTATGTTTTTTGATGACATAAATTTAATGAAATTTTCTGGAAATGCTGACCAGAAGTCAATACACAACTCAGTCCCAAGAAGTTTCCTAATATCTTTGTTTGTTTTAGGTAATAGATCTGTTGATGTGTATCTCTCCTATTAAGTGCTGTGATAGGATGCTATAATGAAATTATAATACGGAATGGTAGCTCGACTAAAGCGGCATTATCAGAAATGTCACCCCCTAACAAATTAGCAGTTGCAATGTTTGCCCTCTGGTTACAAAACCTTGTTCCTTTTGTCTTTTACTATAACTTATAATAACAAAGCCTGTGATGTAAATGTCTGCAGGGTATGTTTCCAGTAGCTAAGTGTGAAACATGTTGCAGTGGGGATATGGGGGGGGGGGGAGGCATTTTTTAAAAATTCAAGACAAAGGAGTTTTGGCCTTGGGCTTTCCAGCTGCAGCTGCTGTCGATATGGGGGAGATGGGACTGTTTTTCTATTTATTTTTTCTTTTTAAAGAAAAAAAAGATACCCACATCTGGTTATGTAATCCAGAATCTTTAAAACAGAAAACAAAACAAAAAAAATTCTCCCCCAGAAAAAGTAGTAATTAATTTCTCTGGAGGTTGATTTATGATGGAGAGGTTGTAGATTTCAAATGAGTGAGATGCAGTTTGTATTTACAACTTCAGAGCCTGGGGATCAAGCGAGGAAATAGAATGAGGTTTGGGTTTTTTGTTTTGTTTTGGCTTTTTAGCTGAAAATAGAAATTCATGGGCTCACTCCAAAGCCAGTGCAAAGACCTCCACTGGGTCCTATGTTTTTCCTTCAATGAGGCATGGGAAGAATTGCAAATTTAAAAAGAAATTTAGAAAAAACCCAACCCTCAAAGCCATGACTATCCCCAGCCCTACATGTGTTGGAGCAGGTCAAGGGGGACCGCCTGTCTCCAGCTTAGCCTGGGGAGGCAGATTTCTGAGAAGTTGTCCCCAAACCTCTGCCAGTGAGAGCAGGACAGGCAGCGTCTTGCTGGAAAACCTACTTGGCTCTCGGCTTTCCTGCCCTTGTCGGGCTGCTCTGTGCAGGTGGGAGAAGATCTTGATGGGAACTTCTCCTCCCCGTGCCTTGCCAGTGGCAGTGGTCCCCAAAGTGGTCAGTAAAGGGTCACAAGCCGGCCACGGGGGTGGGTGTGCAGGGCTTTGGGCAGCGCACGGCTGCCTCCGGGGAGGCTGCAGTGCACGCGGGATTCAAGAGGGGATGAAAACTGGATACCCAGGAGCAGATGGGAAAAAGAGATGACGGATTTGGTCAGCATGATGAGCCGTGATCAACACACGCATGAGTTAGCACGTATGGTTGTGCAACCCAACTGTGTGACAAGGGTCTGGAGCTGGTCTTTTGTGCCAGTGGGTTTTTATTTTACCAAGCCAGCATGTTCATGGTTAATAATCTTTGCCATCATCCTTCCTGGGAATCAAAGAATGGGCTGCCTTGTACGTCTCAGGAACAGTACCTGTCTTCCCTTCAACAAAGGAGTCGGAGCCAGTCTTCAGTTAGATATAATTAAGTGTTGGTTTTTATTTTTAAGATGCAACAGAGAAAACTTAGAGTATAGAAGCCTAATCCATAACAATGACACTTCACTTACCCAAGCAACTGGGAAGTGCTTAAATACTGAAGCCTGTGGCTTAATTATTTACCTGTGGCTTAATTGGGTGTAATTTTACTGAAGAGTCTGTTTATTTTCCTGTGGAGAGGCTCTAAGATGCCTCTAAGTGGAAATGTTACTGGTCCCTACCTGTGCCCCCTGACATCAGTAGCACAGAGCTCATTTAAACCCGCAGAAACCTGGAAAAAACATGTTTTCTCTGGTGCAATCAGCCTGTGGTTTCCACTGCTCTGCAGCTGGGAACGTGTATTGGGAGGTGAGAACAACCCTCCCATATTTCTGCACACATTGAACTGCTTGCATCTGGCCCGGGAGCGCTCAGCAGAGCAGGGCAACACACGAGCTATTGCTGATGCTGTGCTGGGAGCAGAGAGTCTTCCTAGAGGGGAGAGAAAATATTGTAACCCCCTAAAGCCGTCTCTGGGGTGATCCCACAGCAGCACCCTTCAGCTGCACCTGAAGGGCTTAGGAGCAAAAGTCTATGCCGGCTTCGGGAGGCTCCTGCTCTTCTGTTGTTTTTTGGGACCTCGCTTGTTTTTCATCCTCTGCAAATTTGGTGTTGGTAATTGTTTCTCTCCCAGAGCTGGGAAAGATCATTTATGCAGGATCAGATATTCAAAGTTATGCTCGTATCAGCCTGTCTGTGGGTATTTGCTGTTTATATTCCAGGCACAAATCCCTGGTGAATAGAGACAGACCAGGGGCCGTACCCTGGCCAGTCATCCTTATTTAGATGACCCTTTTGACTTCAATGTGTTGTTCTTGCATGCCTAAGAATAGTTTTCCTGCATGAGAGGTTGGAGGATTGAATATCAGGGCTTTTCATTTGCATACTCTGGTTAGAGGCTAAGCCGGTGCTTGTATCCAAGTGCGTGGAAAAGCTTTTCCTACTGTTTTGCCGGTGTAAAGTGCTATGAAAAGATTTTTATCTTGAATATCCATTTAATTCAAACCACATGTGCTTGGACACATTCTGGCTAGGTTTTCAATTCAGAAAGCTGATTTTTCTTCTCCCCGTTCCCCCTCCTCCCTAGCACGGAGGCTCAAACCAGGAACCTCCTTTTGAATATCTGTAGGCAATTTCCTTATAGTACTTGGATCTCCAAGCTTCATTGGACTTCTACAACAACAGAAGCTTTATATCATTGGTTTTTCACCCCAAAATGCTTAGTTTCTATTAACAACCTTACAAAAAGGGCAGTGTATTACTACTCGGTGATCCCAATGATAAATGAAGCACATTATATGTGAAGTAAAGGCTCTATTTATCCTTGCTTTTTTTTTTTTTTTTAAGTCCCAGCAGGTTTAATGTGAGTAGCTTTCGATGACCTTCATAACAAATCAAGAATAAACCTCAGTGCATTCTCGTGAAGGTGGACAGCATTGCAGACTTTTTTTTACTGAAATAACAATAACAGCGATGAGCTGTATTAGTGGTATTTGATAATGCAAAAAAGTTAATGTTCACTGAAAGCCAGGTGCCAGCACTATTTGATTGTTTACCAACATAGTCATAAAGAAACAGAGTTATTAAAGGATCTGAAATCACTCAGTAATTCAGCTGCTGACGTTGATGGATGGAACTTGGCTGTTCCTCTTTGCTAAAGCTGCTGACTGGATAAATGTTTTATTCATGAAGCCCAGGGCAGGAAGGGATGCCAAAGGTTTAGGAATATTTTAAGAAACTCTTTGAGATGTCAAGCAAGTTATCAGGTGTTGTTAAGCAAAGGAGCTGAAGTACTACATTTAAACATAACCGAGCTCTCAACATATACAACAACAATACATCAAAAGCTAGGATGTGATTCTTGTCTCAAGCAGTACATGGAATGATGAGTTGGGAATACAAGTCCTTTTATTTCCTGCACCTTTGTACCTTCAGTCATCTTGCAGCCTTGTCTCTTTGAGCACTGTTATACCAAAGGGAATTTTCACACATAACATTGTGAATTTAGGCTTGGAAACAAATAAATATTTAGATACTGAACCCTACAAGGTCGCATATTTATATTAAAGACAAAATAAATGATATGATGACAATGTTCATGGAAATTGCAGCCAGGAACAAACAAAAGGATCAGAGCAAGTGGATTCTGCCTGACCTCTCAGTGGGAGAAGTTGTTCAAAATGGTAATTATTGAAAGAGGCTATTATCAAAATACAGGATAATAAGGAATTTCCTTCTGTCCTCTTCACCCTACCCCTGCCTCCTCGTTGTCGGAGGGCAACGTTTGCCAACAGCAAGCCTAGAGCTCCTCACCTCTTTGGTGGGGCAGTGCTGGTTTGCAGCAGTGAAGGACCTGGTTGTAATTTAAGTGATTCTTTCAAATGCCTTGTTGTCCTGGTTTCGGCTGGGATAGAGTTAATTTTCTTCCTAGTAGCTGGTACGGTGCTATCTTTTGGGTTCAGTATGTGAAGAATGTTGATAGCACACTGATGTTTTCAGTTGTTGCTAAGTAGTGTTTAGATGAAGTCACAGATTTTTCAGCTTCTGATGCCCAGCCAGCAAGAAGGCTGGAGGGGCTCAAGAAGCTGGGAGGGGACACAGCCAGGGCAGCTGACCCAGACTGGCCAAAGGGATATTCCATACCATGTGATGTCATGCCCAGTATATAAACCAGGGGGAGTTGGCCTGGGAGGGATCGCTGCTTGGGAACTAACTGGGCATTGGTCAGTGAGTGGTGAGCAATTGCATTGTGCATCACTTGTTTTGTATATTCCAATTCTTTTATTATTATTATTATTGTCATTTTATTATTGTTATTATTATCATTATTATTTTCTTCCTTTCTGTCCTATTAAACTGTTCTTATCTCAACCCACGAGTTTTACTTTTTTTTCCCAATTCTCTCTCCCATCCCACTGGGTGGGGGGGAAGTGAGCAAGCGGCTGTGTGGTGCTTAGTTGCTGGCTGGGGTTAAACCACAACACTTGTTCCTGTTCTATGAGAATTCAGATCTGGATCCTTTGCTGAATTTTTTTTTTCTTTTTTTTTTTTTTTTTTATGGAAAGATGTGTTTTGTATAAAGAATTTTAATGAAGAGATCCTTAGCCCCACAAGCTCATGCATGGACAAGTGTTTGAATATTTCATAATCAATATTAATAACTTCTTTTAAGTTTCTGCAGTCTCGTAAGAGCAGAACAGATGAGCTCTTGATGGAACTGAACTGTCAATCCGAACACAGTGACATTAGAAAATAGCTCCTTTTGCAAGTCTAGCTGCGTGAAATGTCCCTTCTTGCCAAGGGAGCAGCAAAGTATAGTTTAAATGTGCCTTATTATGACATCTCAAGAGTATAAAAATTGGGAAAGGTATTAAAAATGAGTAATTAAAATTGAAGACTGATAGATAATGGCGAATAAAAAGCAGGTAAGTACTGCGCTCCTGCTGCCCTTTTGATTTGCAGAGATTCAGTGCTAAAGACCAAAAGCATATTTCTCATGGGCCCCAGTTAAAATTCAAATCCAATAGACTGACAGTGAAAACTACTGTCAAAAAAAGCTGTCAAGTTGTATCAAAATAAGTCACTATTTTACCTCTCTTTATCTGTCAAAGGCATTGATTATTTTCAATAGAGGAGCCCTCTGACAGTTGCTGAAACTGAAGAATCCCGTGTTGAAACGATTTGGTTGACACATGTCACTATTGCCTAAACAGATAAGTCAAATATGTTATTTTTGACTCTTTCTATAGGAGAAAGCGAGTTTATGTAGTATTTTATGAAAGATAAATAATGCAGAAAGAAGGGAACATCCATTAGCACTGCACTTTCTCAGCTATTTGTATCAGTGGTTTTTTTGTAGCATCTTTTTAAAATGTTCTTCTTCGCATAAAATCATGTGTTCCTTTGGTGGCTGTGATACAATGCAGGGATTTGCTAAGATACCCTGAAGTAATTCAGATAATCAGTGAACCATATTGGCGCTATTCTTGATTGCAGCTGACGGTTTACTGTTGACTACACTAAACTTCTGTTTTCTACCAGCCACATGCCTGTAGCAGTGACACAGACATTAATGTTCTGCAAAATGCCCCTTTGTATTGCAGATGGACAAACTGAGAAGGGCAAAATAAGGACTACAGCTTGGACTTGCTGCCAGTCTTTGGAGTGAAGCTGGGGCCAAGCCTCTGCCTAAACTCCTTGTGTAACTCTTGGTTTTCGTGTGGTGGATGTGGGCACCCCTGATTTTATAGGTGCTGGCTTTGCAATCCTGCAAGGCATCTTTAGCAGAGGGGAAAGCCTAGGTTTTTGCAGCTCAACTCTGTTACGTGTGGAAGTAGGTGCCTCTTTCCAGCTGAAACTGTCCAAAATGGAGAATGTTTCCAATATGGTCTCTTGGGACAAGGCTGTTCAGTGGCAGAGCCATTGTGAATTGCTAATGCTATTAAGAAGGTGAGAACTGGCTCAAGCAGCAGCAGTCGGAGACAGGCTAATACCCTTGTACAGTCTTTATTATTCATTAGCACATATTGTGCTTCCTCCTAAATATAATTCAGGCTACACTTGTATCACATTAAGATAACACTAAATCTTTCTGTAATTTGAAGGAAATACTGCTCCCAGCTGTTGTTGCAGAAGTGAACTAAACAAAATCCGAAGAGGTGCTAAAGGAACAACCATAAAATTCCAACTGCATTTGGCACGCATCTCCTTTGGTGCCATTTATCACAGAAGTGGTTGCGAGCGGACCTCTGCACTTGTGAACATGATGACTCTGTGCTCGTGGCATCTTGCACCTTGGGAATTACTCTGCCAAAATGAAACAAGCTCCAAAATCCTTCAGGTACTTGAGTACTTTGCTGCTTTCAGGGGAGTTGGGTACCTCAATGACTGATGAGCTGGGCTTTCAAGATCCTGGTGCAGGTTGTCATGAGGGACCCAACAGTCCTTCCCTGTGCCCTGAAATGAGGTAGCGCTGTGCAGAGCGCTGCACTAACGTTGTTGGGGTGCTGCTGCTTCCTGAAGTGTTTGTTGACTATTACTGAAAATGAGGTGCGCAGGGACTAAGAGCCTATTCTTCGAAGACTTCTGGGTGTGTAATTCTGTCTCACCATAACAGAAGTGGGGCCCTGAATTCCTGTGATGACCTGGCTTATGCAGCATGGCTCTGTTTACACCGAATCAACCGGAATGAAGTCCGCCATTTAAACATCTTCTTTGCTACAAGCTTCTCCTGAGGCTGTAAGCTCTTTGAAAAGATGTCGTTTTGGTTTGTGTTTGTACAGCGTTTAGTGGGATAGGGTCCTTACCCGCGTGGCTGCTCAGGAACTGCCAAGATGAGTTAATATTAATAATAATACTAAAAATAAACACGTGTAAATAGGGATAGCGACGGGCTCAGAGTTCTGACAGCCCTGGAAGGCTTTGATCTTGCATTGGTAGAGATCAGGATGTGCTGCCTCCCCAGCTGACATGCTTGGATGGAGAAAAGAAAAAAGAGATATAAACATAGCCTGTAAAGTATGCCTCCATCATCCTCCTCAGGCTCCCTCCCCCATTAGCTCTGATGATTTACTAAGAGAGCGTGTCTAAGTACTAGCAAAAAAACAACTGAAAAATTAACCCTAGCAAACTTACAATCTCACACCTGACCCCAGAAGTGTGTAGCATTGGTCATCCAAGTAGTAATGGCTCAGCGTAAAGCAGAGGAGAAATGTGCCGTTAAAAGAGAAGCATGGAGTGAGCTGCTCAGTGGTGACAGCCGTTAAAAGATACAAACCAATACGTGGTTCTGACAGTGTATTATATTCAGAAGATAAAGAGAGGCAGAGAGAGGAAAAAGCAAAACAAATGGGGTTGCTCTGTACATATGGCTAAAAGGGAATCACAACATAAACGCCACCAGCCAGACATTACGGTGTGTGGATAGACTGCCTGTCTGGGAGAGGAGCACCAGCCCTTGGGGCTGGCACTAGTCAAAAGCCTTGTGGTGAGAGAGAAAATGCTGCCAGAGATTTTGGGGAGCATCTGTCCGGCAGTGGGCCGGCAGTGCTGCCGATCGTCGGTGGTAATGAACTGAAGACAAGGAAGGAGCAGGATTTAGGGGGAAGTGGCAGACTGTGATTTTTGTCTAACTGCAGATTTGGTTTCTGAGCGAGTCAGATTTATGCTTCTCTCAGACAATTTTGCTAATAAGCCGATGACTCAGAGCCTGTAGCAGATGGGATTCTTTAGCTGAGGTAGAAACTATTGGTTTTGTCCTAAAAGGAAAGTAGCCATTTTTCTTTTCTAGAAAACCGATCTCTGGAAAATGTGACAATTTTTCCTTCCCAGCAGAAACACAGCTTTTTCAAATGTTACCCAGCTATGCTTCTGGACTCTTTATCTAATATGCAGAAGTTCTCATTAGAAATAAATGGTGATTTGAGGTAAGCTCTTCAGCTACCTGAAAGGCAAAATGCTTCCTGTCCCTGGCTGCAGGATGCTGCTGCCAAGAACTTGGGAATATTTCTCTAGTAGGAACATACCTATCTAAATCCTTGGAAAGGGACTTCTAGCTAGATGTGAAACTGCTGAAGATTCTCTTCATCTTTCTCCTTCCTCCTGTGGATGTTCTGAAACTTGATTCCCACTAAAGTAATTCAACACTTTTTTGAGGGAAAAGCATCCACTCTGTAGGAAGTCTGTGAAGGATGGCAGTGAGCATGAATATATCATTATAAAAAGACATTCTGCATTCAGAAACCACATGTGGTCTGAATTTCACTGAGAGGGGTATTTCTCTTCACAGGCTATAGAAGTGTGTGGTACATAGGGTGATGAAGCCTTTCCTGACATTGTTTTGTTTAAAATCCCTTTGAAGACTGTTGTCTTCACCTTTCTTGAAAATTGTGCTACAGCAGGTAGGGGAGGTGGGTTTGTTTGGCTTGGTGCTGTGTGTGTGAACGTACCCCGGGAAGCAACAGAGGCCGCTTCCCTCCTTCCCTCTTTGTAGGCTTGTGGTGCAGGTGCAGCAAGATGAGGTTTGAGATTTGAAAGTGCTTTAAAAATAAATTAGGTTTTATTTATGTTACAATACGTGCGTTCTTTAAAAATCATATCTCTGTGGAGAGCTTCAGTAATTACATACACAGTCATTTGTATGGTAGGCACCCCTTGAGCCTGTACCCAGTATTTCGTGATAATCTGAAAAAGACAGTAAGTAACAAATCGGTGAAATTTGATGCTCCAAAATTTAAGCAAATCTAAACATCATTAAGAGTTTTCTTCGAATTTACCAAAGCTATACTAATCAAAGTACTGATAGAAAAATGCAACGTGAATAAAAGGAAGTTACTATTAATTGGATAGAACAGTCGATCTTATAATGGGGTAAGCTTCAAAACAGAAAAAGATCTTGAAGAGCTCAATGGAAAACATCTGCTCAGGTCTGAGCGGTGATCAGGAAAGCATAAATATGAAATGGCATGACATTAATTTGCTGAATAGAGGACAACACTGAAAATATGACAGTGTTGTTCTAGAGATGGTGATGTGGCCTCACCTTGAGAAGCATGTTTGGTTTGGTTACCCTAATTAAAAAATGATAGAGCAGGAAACAGAAGAGGTTCAGTGAAGGGCAACAAACCTAATCAGAGACATGGAAAATACTTTAGCAGGAAGATTTGCATGCAGGCAGAGACTGCAAAGGTTAGGTCTGTTTATTTTAGGGAGAACAATACATGGGATGTGCCACTGAGAGACAGGCTATGATGGATATAAATAAAACAATAACGCCATGACTTTTTCCTCTCTTGGATAAGAAAGAGACATCAAATTAAATTTGAAGTCAATGCATTGAACAGCTTTAATAGGAAGCACTTTTAACCTAAGTTTTAATTAGCCTGTGGGACTCATTGCCACAAGGTAGGATATTGAGACCGACAGATTGGCATCGTTTGTATGATTAGCAATATCATCGACAGTTAGGCGGGCTGGAGATTCATCCTTTGTACTTCCAGCCATACGCTAAACACAGCTTCTCCCTCAGGCATACTGGTGCATAATCCTCCATTATGGGATTTTATAGTGCCTTTTGAAGCAGCTGGCACAGGTTGGTCTCTAGGCCATCGCTTGACTCCAGCACTTCGAATCCTGTGCTAGTGACAAGGGCTGGGCTATAATTCCTGGATAAAAAAAAAAAAAAAGCGTAGAAGTTTGGTTTGTTGTTTTTTTTCCCCCTCCCCACCTTCATTGACTTCCATGTGAGTTGATTGTGACTACATCAGCTTGGAGGAGAGATTTTTTGCTTCCCATGGAAGATGTCTATTTGCCCATTCTGGACTGGTTTGTTTTACTTTCTTTGTCCTTTTAATAGCTTGCATCCTTTACAGTCTTTAATCATTGCACATTTTGGACTTATTCACTCCAAACCAGCTGCCATCAATAAACTGGTCTAGTAATTATTTCTCTGGCTTCAGAAAATGGCTATCGTGAAGTCAACGGCACTAGGAACAGGTGGACTGCAGAATGCCTGTTTGATTTGGTAAACAGCATTAAAAAATTGGCACTTTAACTTAGTCCCTGTAACAGACTAGTTCTACAGCTTTTGTTAATAAGATGCTGCCTTGTTTCCAATGTCACAGCATACGTTATTTGTCATTGCAAGACATTCATTGCTTTTTTGTAGTTTTGTTTTGAAAACGTGGAAAGTTAAAGACATGTATGAAATATCCACGGGATGGAAATCCTTCCAAAATGTACAGTGGTGTTTGGTTGGGGAGAGCCCTTTGGGAAAAGGGGAGGGTACAGATGGACAGGCAAAGTCAGAGCAGGCTGAGCCTGGGGTACAGCGCCGGCACAGATGCTCTGCTCTGTGCCGTTCCTACTCCGTGCCCAAAAATTGTGCTCTGAAGCGCTTTGTGCTTGTAGGACAGTTTAGCCTAATGTAGAGCTGGTAACTTGGCACGCAGGAAACCTGTGGTCTGTTCTTGGCTCTGCTCAGATCTCCTGGGCGAGCTTAGGGAAGTCACTGCAGCAACCTCAGCCCTCTGCAAAATGGGGATTGTGAACCTCCAGTCCCACATACAGGCTCTGTGAGCTACTGGGAAACAGCGTGACTAAATGGGGGGTGAGATGGTTAACTGCTCCTCTTGAGGATGGGGCTGGGCACAGGGCCAGGTCGGGGTGCAGTCACCACGCAGCAGAGTGCCCCGGTGCTGTGAGCTGCCGGCTTTCCAGCCTCACGTGGCATCATAACACAGCTTCAATACCAAATAATACATCTGGGTTTCTCTGTTCATCTGTTCTTCTTGTAGTCTCGGGTTTTATTCCATGTTCCTCTCAACAGTCACTGACATTTGGAAGTGCTGTTTTCCACTGAGGCTCTCAGTAACTAAATCCTGCAGGAAAGGCTTTGTAAGGCAGACAGCCGTTTCTGAGGGGCTCAGGTGAGGTGGTGGCTAATGAGAGAAGCAGTCCAGCCCCTTCCACCTCCCTGAGGACAAAGAGTGCTAAAAAAAAATCTAGGGGACTTCAGTTCCCTTGCTGTCCTCTCTGTGTTGCCTGGCAGAGCAAGGCTGAAACCAAGGGAGAGCAAACTTCATCCCTTTGGGAGAGGAGACAGCGGCAGCTCCTCCTGAGAGCACTGTGCAAAATTCATTCTTCATTACAGGTCGCAAAGGAGCAAGTAAGTAGATTCTTCCCTTATTCCTCTCCAGGAGTGGCTGCAAAGTGGTGACAGGGGATCTGTTCCTTCTGCCACTGCTCAGCATCAAGGCACATATGTGAGGACCCTGTGCCATGAAGGATAAGGAAGGGAGAGACACAAACTGTGAGGGGTTTTGGGGGGCTCCCCCTGCCCCACAAACCAAAGATTTGCTTCTTTCATGTTAGTAGCTCTTCCCAGCACAGCAGTCTGGTGATTCTTCATCTTAAGGGCAAGCTGGGTGACAAAGTGGACTGGTACCAGCTTTGTATGAAGCCTAGTGGATTTTAAACTGGAAAGAGCGATGTCGCTGCACACATCGACATCTGAGAAGCCTGTTCTTCTGCTTCCCGTGCTAGCAGTGCAGCTGTTAAAGCTCTGGAACATTTTTGGACAAAGAGTACTATGTTCCTGTGAGACTTTAAAAATGAATTAATAGAACATTGATTTAACTTACTGGCTCTTTGCAATGCCTTTGTTTCCAGGCAGTAAAAGTCTGCTTGCCAGTTGTCCAGCCAGAAGCCAGTATCTATAAAAACCTGCCCCAGGCAGTTTATGGAGGGCCTTAGTTAATTAAGATATGCATTATCATCCCTTCTTTGGGCTGCTTGTGAGAGAATGTAAAAAGCACAACTAGACAACTGTCTTTTCCTCCTGTTTTGAGACTCATTCTTGATCCCACTGTGATTGCCAGCAGCAGATAAGGAACAGAGCCAGAAGAGTGAAAATTAATAGCGGTGGCATCTGAAATATCCATCCATGAGCTTAAAAACATGTCTGCTTTAGACTGGGGCTGTATTTGCAGGGGCGAACAGCTCATTCCCCTAGTCTGAGTGCTGGAAAATTTAAAAATAGGTGTAAAGACTCCTGCTGCCATTCTGCATAAGGCTTCAGACAGCACATGGACTTCTTTGTGATCAAATGAGATACGTCCTGTTGTCTATGTAACTGTGTCTATTCAGGCATATGAATTTTACAAAGTGACTGTGTTCTTAATAGTCAGGGGTAAAATGGTACCCTGAAGAGTTTCTCCTCAAGTATTAATGGCTTTTAGTTCTTGACACACAGTTTTAACAAATGAGAAAGCTGCAGTGCTTTGTTCTTAGAGTCTTCATCTCCCCCCTTGCCACCTCTCTAATTGATTTGCACTAGGGCATGGATGGTCCTTGTTCTTCCCTCAGGGACCTTCCCTCCCTGCACACCTTTCTTGCAGCCTGCTCAAAAGCACAGAGTGCCTACGAAAGCCCAAATGTGCAAATTTTACATTCTTCATAAATGTGTATCAGCTTGAGGTTTTTGCAAGGAATGTGCTACAAATGGATAGCTGGTGAAAGAAGCAGGACTCTGTTTGCAGTAGGGCAGGGCAGATAATGGTACAAATCCTCCCCAGTGCCAAAGCAACTGGGTGCCACCTGGCCTGGGAACAGAGTAAGCTCCAGGCTTCAGCATTTCAAGTGTACCCTTGTCATTGAAGATTGATGAATCAGGAAAGGTCTCTTCTTGGATGTGGCCATATAACTGCAGCAAGGTGCCCACTACCTCTTTCCTAGACCATCAAAAGCTTGTCTGGTGGTAGGTTCTTCAGGCTGCTATGGTTGAGTTGGGTTTGACCTAAAAGGAGGTGGGGGAGGGCTCTGAAGGCAGTCAGCAACTTCCATAAGCCATCTATTCCCCAAGGAAGAAGGTAAGCTCCTAAGCCCTAGATAAAATGCTCATCACTTAGACAAATGTGCAGAGATCCTCAAATCCTCCCTAGAAATAGGGGATTGCAATATTAAACATAATTATGAAATGTCTATAGAGCTGCAGCTACAGATGGAGCTTTACAACTGGTTAGAAGTAATGCTGCACCAGCATCAGTTATCCCCAGCAACAGCACAGAGATATTTTTGGGGTGATATTTTCCTTTTACAGCAGCCTTTGGTCACTTGCAGCCACCAGCCAGGTACCTCCCCATTTGCACCCCAAGCATGCAGTGATCTCTCAGCAATGCGTGGCCTGTCATGTCCTGTTGCCTCAATAATCAACAGCTCAGATGAACATTTTACCCTATCTTGGCACCTATGCTGTCAAAATTACTGTGAATGAGGGAGCCTGCCTCTCTGCTACTGCAGCTGTGAATATTAGCTACAGAGTAGCACTAAATCTTGTTTAAGCTACAGTCATTCCACCCAGTGATGAATGTCACTACCTGAATAATTTGGGTAATTTCCTGCAGCTCTAGTGTACTAGCAGAGAAATGAATGTTAATTTACTGCTAATTTAGTATACTAACCCTTAATTAGCAACGAGCAAGCTCTGAAATATTGGATTCTGAAAGCTCATCAAACTTTTACCAAAAAAAAAAAAAAATTAAAAAAAAAAAATCACCCCTCCCCTGAACTCTTCACTCTATCTGAGGTTATTAGCAAAATGCTATGGGAGTGCTGTTCATTACCTCTCACTAGGATATATGTAGCTGGGAACACCCCCATTTACCACTCTCACTGCGGAAGTCCATTAAGAAGATTCTTGCTCTTATGCAGCATATTCAGCTGTTGTACAGTATTACAGTGTGCAGGTATGCTGTAGCTTTAGTGACAGGCAGGATTAATGGCACAGATTATCCATGACTGGTGGCTAAAAAGGTGAAAGAAAGGCTGAGTGCATCTAATGGGCTGGGTCATTGCTACAGGAAGCGGTACATGGCTATGTAAAAAAGCTGGATGTGACATGACTGCATCATCTCCCACTTTCTTCCTTGGGCTGTTTTGCCCTTTCCAGTCAGGTCTAGCGTATCCTACTCAATAGCCCTATTGATTTTTTTTTTATTATTTTTTCCTTTTCTGGTGTAATAACTTGCACAGTAAGGCACAACGCAGCCTGAACAGGGGTCTGTGTGACCCGAGTAGGGCATCACACGCAGCCCTGCCTGTGAACGGAGAACGTGTGCAGTGGGCTGAGTGGTGATGGAAAGTGGTGGGGCAGGGGGAGAAGGGACACTAGGGAAATGGAAGACTGGAGAAAGGAAATCGAAGAAAGATGTGTGTGTCAGCTGAACTGCTGAAGCCAAACCAAGCACTAAGCTGGGCAATGGGCCAGCGCATGGCTTATCCATGCCTCCGTGTCAGTATTAGAGTATTTTTGCAGAGAAAAGACCAAACTCTCAGGTGAAACTTCATATTATCGGAGATGAAGTTAGGCAAAGCACCATAATGCTGGAGAGTTCTGCAAATTGTCCAGCAGCAATTTCCGCTGCTGTGCAGGATTATTCAGGTATCATCTGGCCCAATGGCTCAGTAATGAGTAGAAGAGCTTTCAATGGTGAAGAAGGACTTTGAACACCTTTCCTGTCCCCATGAAAGATGGACCAGTCTCAGAGGGGAGAGTGGGTGGGAGCTGCTCATGGTGTGTGGTCATACCCTGACTGTGAGGACAGGTTACCCAGCACCCATCATTGCAACTTGATTTCCCACATCAGAAGAACAATGAACTTTCCTGTTTCGATCTATGCAGACTTGTCCTTCCTAAGTGCATGCCGAGTGTGGGCTTATTTGATGTTTCTGCCTGGGACCCCAGTATTTACCTAATATCTGTCAGTCCCCCTTATCCCACTTTTTCCCTTCTGCCTCTTAAGCTCCTTTCCTGGCCTCCTATCAGTCACCTGGTTGAGTGACAAGGACTCAATTGCTACTGCTAGGGATTACCAAATGTCCTCTGTAATACAGGTTTCACTGCACAGCTTCAGTCCAATCTTGCCAAAAGCTAATGCGATAGTCTTCTCCTGGAAATAACCAATGGCTGGACGTTCAGAGAAGTGCCCGTTGCAGATAAGCTACAGTGCGCCCAGGCTTGCTTGCTGTGAGTGTGGGTGGGTGCAGATTGAAGCCTGCCCAGCTGTTCCAGGACTGTTGCAGCTCCAGATGGGCCAAAGACACCAAACTGCAGCGTTGCACAGCCTTGTCCTGCTGTAGTGCCCGGACAGCCCCTGGCAGCACACAGCTCCCTTGCCCTGCATCCATATTGCCATGTTCCCGGTTCTTCCCACTGCGCTGAGACCAACTCCAGCTTAGAGAGGTTACTCAAGAGAATTTCACAGTCAGACAAGTAGAAAAGAGCTGTGCTGAAAAAGGAGTCCTTTCTAAGGTTAGTGGAGCAGTGGGATGACAAACCGATTTAAAACATAGGTCATCCGTCTAGAGGCCACGTTGTTCTTCCCTTCTCTCCCTCTGTTCCCCACTCCCTCCACACTGTGTCTTTTGTCCCTCCTCAGGTCTCACCAAATTTCTCTGCAGTTGATGGAATTTCTGTTGTGTTGTCTAATATTTTCCTTCCTTATGTAAATGCCCCTATTCAGTGCCAGAAGACCCATTTCGCACCAAACCTGGGACCAGCGCACGGAAGACTATCTCGCTCTTAATCCTGCATGGAAGTTCATGTTCATGGGCTGAGATGTGCAGGGATTTCTGCAAAATCTCCCTCTTCCCCACAGCAGCTCTTGCTGGTTTTCTTGCAGCTTTTCTAGCATGCCTGGCAGGGTAAGAAACCAGTTACTTGGCTTAAGCTGTAAGCATGACAGGCAGGCTGCAGCACAGTTTTTCATTTGATTTTTCTGAGAAGTTCTCTGGTTTGGGGAGATCAGCATTGCTTCATTAACTGCTCTTCTGCTCCTGCCGGGAAGAGTGGGGAACTGTTGTATTTGCACATTAGAAAAAGCCAATGAAAAAATGGCTATGTGTGCTTTCCATTCAGCTTTCTCTTTGAGACTTTTTGAGGATTTGTTGAGCCCTTGTTCCATGGAATATAGTTTTCTCCAGGAAAATTTTGCCATTGCTAAATAAGCCATTCCATGAAATAGAGAAAAAAACGTTGCTAGGCTGTGATCTTCTCCTGCCCCTCCCCTAGGCAGAAAGTGACTGCGAGGTTAATGTACAGATGAGAGGCGTACGTTCTCCACCCCCATTTGGTGGTGCTGACCATGTCGGAGAAGGGAAAGACCATCTCTGTTATCCTCTTTTTGGAAGGGGCTGATTCTACCCAGCTATTCTTTACAAGGACTGAGCTGGGAGAATCCCTTACTCCCTCTTGTCTTGTTACACACATGCGAGAGCAGAATCTGACATCAAAATTAGCACTTAAAATCCATTATTTAAAGAAGTATGCACTTCCATATTTATGTGATGGGTGTTTTACTACTGGAGCACTTTAGTAAGTCATACATATTATGCTATATTTATCTGCAGTGTCTTATTTAGACTCAAAAGGTGAGATTCACCTAACCTCGTGTAGCTGTGTTCATCTTAGTTTGGACACGTGCAGCTTCTAGTACAGTCAGTGGAAGGAAACTGGTACTTTACAGGTGTCATTCACTGTCCACAAATAGATGTGAAATGAACCCTAAAAGCCTCTGTTTCTCCCCATTGATCACAAAGGATGTTTTGTGTGCCAGACCTCAATGGGTCAAGTCTGCAGTAAGGTGTGTACCATCCCACACCTAAGGCTTCTGCAGAGCTCCGGGGAAGAAAGGGCCCTGATGAACACAGGAAGAGAAAACTTAAGTTCAAGATATGAAAACTTTTGTGTGTGCGCTTTCATAGTTACCATTTCATGTAACAGGTAACTTTAAGATCTGTGTTACTGCAGCCAGAGATCAGTAGTTAAGTTTACAGAGTGGGAATTGCTAACCCTGGAAACAGCGATTAAAATAAGGCTTGGAGCGCAGGTTGGATGATCTGTGGGATGGGAGAAAGCCTAATGTGATGTTGTGGCTGGAAGTTACAGAGCAGATAGTTGTACATATTAACACGACTCTCAGGAAGATGCTGCTGCCCTAGTATCTGGTACTGGGTGCGACTATGTCCTGAGCTCGGGAAGCGTGCTAAGAACTGGACTAGCCTTAGAGGACTGTGAGAAAGCTCAGGGCCTGTTTCATACCCACTTAATTGAGAAAGTCTGGAAGATCACAGCCCTGGTGATGAAAACTCAGTCACCATCTGTAAGTGCTTGTACGGGGAGCAAGGGCTTGCCAAATTGCCCTTCATCCTAGCAGAAGGGAAGGCCAGCAGTGAGTGGAGTATGGAACTGCACAAATCGGTGGTGGAAAGAAGCAAGGGTTTCAGTGGGAGCTGGCCCCTGGTACAGCACACCACGGTGATGCCGGCTTCTGCTTTGCTGCCAATTTTATGATCAGGATGGGATGTTTTTCTGACAGAGCTGCTGTAGTTCAAAGAGGGATTAATTCAGGGAAGTTTGTGCTGTGCAGTAGGTCAATATAGCTGATCACGACAGACTCTATGGGAAAGAAGACTGTGTCTCCATAAATCACAGCCGTGGTTTTGTCCAAATGGTTTGGAAGCAGGTTCTTGTTTACTAATCTGTAAAGTCTTTAAGCAGAAATTTAAATTTTCTTTCTGGAAGCTCTTTAAAATTGATTCCCACAGTAAACCCAGCTTCAGGAAATCCAGGACAATGCCAGTTAATTAATTAAGGCGATTAACAAGTAAACTGGTGCTTCCTTTTACTGTGGGCGAGCAGTTGGCATTTTAGGAAACTTTGCCTCATAATAATAGTAATACTTCTTGGGGCTGTCACACTGTCCTCCCCCACCTCCGCCCTTTCCCAATTATAATTCTCTTCTTTTGATCTTGGAAATGTTTTTTTTTTTTTTTTTTTTTTATCTAAAATATGCTGCTTGGAGATGACATTTTATGAAATGTTCGTTTTAATTATGCAGGGATGGTTATCACTGCAGGGATGTTGGCACTGGCTTTCAATGCAAAATCCTTCTTTTCTGCTGATTATATCTAGGAAAGCTCTCCGAGCCTTAGGCACCTGAAAATTGTAATGCATCATTGTTCACTACTGTGAACGGCAGGGAACAGAAATTAAAGCAGAAGTGGGAGGACAATGGTGGTGGCATCTAAATCAGCAGTATGTGAGGACAGCGGGGAGGCTGGCATGCAGGTGTGCTGCTCCTGGCCCCCAGTGCGGGACTGTGACCGTGGCCGTGCCCTTTGTGGATGCTGAGGGACCAGGGTGATGGTAGTGCCCACCCAGGCTGGCCAGAGCCACGTGTCCTACCTCCTTTCTTGGCTGCTAAAAGTGATCGCGGAGAGGAGTCATGAAGGTTTTACAGCTGAAGGAGCACGGACACCAGCCAGTGGACTAACCGCTACAGCCCATGGCTGTTCATGGCATGGGTCTTGTTGGCTGGCCAAGCCTTCAATCTCACGTCTACCAAAGCCTCGGGGGGGGAACAGCGGGTCCCTGCACAGCTGTGGTGCACGTCCCTGCTCCCCCAGACCTGTGCGCGGATGGCAGGGCTCCATCCCATTTGGTGTTGGCACCAACCACACCGATACACCCCGGTAGAGATTTGCCTTGCTGGCAGCAGGTTGATAAAGACGAGAGCTGATGCCGGCTAATGGAGTTACTCTCTCAGGTCTAGCAATAGAGGCTCTCTGTTCAGAAGACCCGCATATGACAGTGGTGTTTGCTTTGGGCCAGGCTGCTCCCTCCTGCATATCCAATACTTCTTGAGGCTTTTATCTGTCTCACTGGAACTGCCTGAACAATAAAGTGCTCCTTGATACAGGTAGGGGTGGTGTAATCTAAGGACACAGTAATAACACTCCTCAGCTTTAGTGCTTTCATGAGGAGACATGAAAAAGCTGTAACAAAAGAGGCTGGAGCTGTTTTTCATGTACTGTGCCCAGGGGCAGACACGCGGTGAGACCTGCCCTGGGGCAGAGGTAGGCAGCTGCAGCTTTCACCCGTCCCGCTGGATGCAGAACATGAACTGCAGTCACTCCTTGGCACAACTGTACAGCAACGCTGTCGCAGCTTTCAGAGATTCCCCGTGTCTTCAAATGAACTTTCTTTGTGTCATTCCCTGGGTTTAAATTTGGCCCAGGGTACCTACATTAACATTTCTGCTTTTATGCCTACCTGTATGGGCTGTCTAACGAATCCCGCGGCCATAAGGCGCTCTCGCTACATGTATTGCAATATGGTCTCGCAGTGAACTAAGGTTTGAACTTTATGCTGAACAAACATGTGACTAATGGCAGGTCCTTCCCTAAGGACCTTACATTAAATAGATTCCTCTTCAGATTGTTAAAACTTCTGGTTTGCCGCTTAGGTGAAGATAGAGCTGAGTAAATTGTAGATATTTTGGATCAGTAGTAAAAGTGAAAAATTGGCTGGGTGGAATGAGCAGTCATAGTTCTGTGGCCAAAAAAGAAATACTCTCTACTCTGAAAAAGTACTTAGTTTAGTCCTCTGTTCTTTGATTTTTAAAACTGTCCTGTCTTTTAAAAACTGAGCTCAATATTTAATTTCAAAATGGCATTTTAGAAAGTAATGGTGTTGACAGTTTGTTTCCTTTTCGGGGCTAGAGGAAAGGGAAGGGAGTGACAGAAACAACTCGTTACAAGTCAATTTGGTCCTTTCATTTCTGCTTTTCAAGAAATTTCATATTCAGAAAAATTAATAGATCTTCACTGAAATAAGAATATAAAATGAGGCTTGTCTGTCTGATGCCACCCAGCTGTTCTACTACCATGGAAAAGAAACAATGAATTTCGTTCATAAATGCAAAAAGTGAATGTAAGAGCTGGGTATAAGCCACTGCTGTTGCATTAGGCAACACAGGCAAACTCAGCTATTAACTGAGCTAAAACTGCACTAAAGAAAATGATCATTAGAAGATTAGCTGAGACTTTTTTATTATTAACACTTGGAACTAGTTTTCATTAAAAGACTCCAAACATCTTTAAAAAATGAAGCGTGTTATCACTTGGAGAAGAACGCTTAGAAGTAGAAAGATCAACTTTAAAACTTTTTTGTCTTAACACAGAAGCACACTTTAAAGAAACAAAACCCCACTCAATTTCTTGTGCGATAGGATGTTTGGTCTAATTTGATATATTCAAAGAGTGGGAGGGAGGCGGGTAGTGAAGAAGCTGCATGTGGACCTGAAAGAAATGGATGCGGAGAAGCAGGAGGCGAGAAGCTTGCGGGGCTGCTGCAGGCTGGCGGCTGCCCCTGGGCAGAGCGCGGTGCTGTGCCGCGGCGCGGTGCTGTGCCGTGGCGCGCAGCCGGGCCCCGTCCCGGCTCCCACCCAGCCGTCCCCTGTCCTGTTGCCTCCCTGTGCCTCGCCCTTCGCGCTGCTGTACCTTGCAGAAGAAATAGCTTTGCAAAAAGGTCCAGTACGGTAGAGCGCGGCTCCCCAGGTCTGAGCGTGAAGGGCAGCGGGGGAGGATGCCTCTGGCCCGAGCGGAGGATTATAGGATCCTTTTGTGCTTTCAGGGCAGCATAAGGGGCTCGCGTGGGAGGAAGAGCTGTTGCAGTTCGGGGCCTCGTCCCGAAGCCTGCTGCAGTCGGTGGGAGTCTGCAGAAGAAGAGCGTAGCTGCCCAACAGCCCTTTCTGCACGCAGTGTGCCCTTTCCTGCAGTTCCACAGCTCACGCACCTCTGGTTTGTTATAAAATTGAAAAGAACTATTAGCTAACTACCTAGAAAACTAATTAACCTATTGTAGCACAAATCCTGGCTTTACTGTTAATCTCATTCAAGGAGTCCTTCTGTCCTGGTTCGTCCCGGAGCTTAACGCAGGGAGCAGCGTGAGCTGGAAGTGTTCCGCACCTTTGAAAAAGAGACCACATGCAGGTAGCCTGCATTAAAGGACGCTGGAAAATAATCCCCTGGCACATTAGCTCATGGATGTGTATGTTGGCAGAGATCAAGTCAGCGATTCATGCTGAGCATCTGAGGTCACAACAAAACCCAAGTTCTGTAAAATAATGCTGGCTTTTTTTAATCCATATTTATTTCCTGCTTTCAGGCACTTTCGTAGGTATCGATCTGATCAATGTGAGTAACTTTTTTGACAAACAGGCTTCTTAAAATGCCTTAAAAGCTTCATTATTAGGATAATGGAACCAAAGTTAAAAACAAATCAAACAATGCACGTGTAAAAGGTTTCCCCCAGACAGCTTGAAAATAAATTGAAAACAAATTCAATTAAAATAACAATCAACCTTTTTGTTCCTTCAGTGGTATGATTTCTCTGAGGCAGGTACACGATAAGAGATTTCTTTGAAATGCTTGGGATAGCACACCCATAGGCAGAGCTATGACAGATCAAAGCAGTATTTTTCCTAAAGAACAGCCTGTTACTATTAAGTTTCTACTTTAAGGTCTGAAATGTGTCTTTTTTCTTTTTTTTTTCTTTTCTTTCTTTCTTTTTTTTTTTTTTTTTTCAATCCCAGATGCTTTTGCAGCTGTTACTGTTCTTTCCTCATGCCGTTTACCTCACTAAGCCAGGCCCTAGATCTTGACCCAAAGGAAACGTCTTATTAAAATTTCTTTTTACACATAGCATTGTTCTCTCCCTCTTCTATATAACCGGTAGTTTTCTATTTCTCTGCTTACTCTGATACCTTTATGCCTGAAATTTCTTTATGCCATTAATCTTTTACACCCCCAGCTTGGAGCCGCGCGGGGAAGCGGCGCAGTCAGAGGCCGCTCTGCGCAACGGGGGCTGGTCCTGCCTGGCCGAGGAGCGGTGTGCCAGAAGCACTGGGGCACTGAAACAAGCTGCCAGCTCCCTTCGTGGTCCCCTTGAGGATGTTTTGCTGTTATGAATAGAATTACAGATGGGTTGAGGATTTACTTCTCCGTTGTTTGGTATCGTGCTGGCGGCCCTACATCTGCAGCATTGTGTGCGAAGGTAAAAGTAATGAAGGCAGCTACTGATGAGCTGTTGTTTGCAAATGATTGTGCTGTATCGGCTCATAGTGGTAAGGACATCCAGTTACTTACTGAGTGTTTTGTATATGCTACAAAGCACCTCAGCCTTGCAGCCACTCTGAAAAAGACACATTTTCTGCTTTAACCAAGATCTGGCACTGCAAGAACAATCCTTGTATTTATCCATTGATTAGGTGCCTCTCAGGGTTGCCTGTGCAGTGTGCTCTTGTGAAATAGGAGCCTCTCAGCCGGGCTAGCGACGCTTTGGGTAAATTACAGTGCTATCTACGTAGAGCACATGATGTTGTTTGCAGGAGAAACTTGCTGGTTTTGTTCACGCTTTTTGTTGCAAATTTGCTCGATGGCTACTCTTGTCTGCCAAAGTACCTTTTAGTCTTGCAGAAGTTGATGGGCTTTCTGTTTTGAAGATCCACTAAAATGAGGTATGAAATACTCCCCTGTCATCTAGTGTGTGTCGTGTTCCCAGGCCTGTAACTGGAATTGGTTTGGATGGGTACTGTGCATGAGGTGAGTATTCGGTTCCCTGTATTGTCAATGCACTGGTAGGTAGGTATGGACCTATTACACCCTTTTAGCAGAAGCAAACAGAGGATTAGAGGGCTCAAGGCCCGTATCTTCATCCCCTTGCTCGTGTAGAATGATAGCGTGCTCCAAGTGTACCGTGTCAGACGTGGCTAGGAAGGTGCTATTTGGGACAGTCTCAGGTGCGAAGGCAGAGCTCTTGGTAGCTTCGTGAAAGCTAGGCAAGAAGCTGGTGTTGCAGTACTGATTTCATCATGCATTTTTTCTTCTTCAGGAATGGTGTTTCACCTGGTGGCTCTGTGTAGTGGCTGGGTTTGGAGCTACTTCTTGTTTGGTTTGAAACGATGGTGTCGCCTAAGTGTGGCTGTGGTCAAAGGGAGAGTTTGTCTTGTTCTGAATGCAAAGCGTGTTCCTTGTTATTCCAGGCACTGTCACTTCCACAATCACAGACTGTCTTTTGAGTCATCAGAATTGATTTTCATGCCCCACTAATTACTGCCATGTCTGTTCTTTGGAAACCATGGGCAGTAAAGGCATAGTTCATGGGCATTGAACTAGTATAGTTTATTCTGAGATGAGTTAATATCTGGAAGGGTATTTGATGTTAAACTGCTGGAGAGGTCTCGCAAGGTTTCTTTCTGCTCTGGAAAACAATACGCTTACAGTTACCATTCTGCAATTTTTCTGTTTGCTTTTCTCTTCACTACATGATCCAGTCAAACTGCAAATCAGCTGGCATCATTTGCATTTTATACAAGCTCTGTGTTTTACTGGTTTTATTAAGGATTCCCAATAAAATGGTATTTTTAAGATAATTTTGAAGATGTTTCCTTTCCGTCAACTATTGTCAGCTGGCCTGCCAGATTAAAAATAGGAATTTGGGCTGGTGATGGATTTAGAGCTGTGCTTGGATACATCGAAGAAGAGCCAGAATATGACATTGGCAGGGTTAAAAGAGGTCAGTGTGCTGCATTCTTCTGTAAAAGGAGCCACATCTGCAGGATATTCTAAGCCGGGAGTACGTGGTTACCAGAACAAGTTCTGGTAATAGGAAGATCTTGGGAATTAAACTGGTTGTACTGGATAAGAATCCAATGAGGATATTGTGTGGGTTAGATATGTGGTGTTAACATCTGTTTCACAGCAGCAAGGCAAAGGGAAACAAGACAATTCTTGGGATTATTTCTCTTCCAAGCAAATATGATCTTTAGTAAGGCTTTATTTACAAGCTTTCTGGAACATTGTGCTACTTTTAGCAATTACCAGGCCTTGCTTTTTGAACATGCAGAACACAAGTTTATATGAAATCGATGGGAGCTACAGGTTTTGAGCACCTGTGATTAAGAGATAAACCAAGGCAAGCCAGCTCTTAACAAGCTCTTCTTGCTGGATAACCCAAATCTTTGGACAAGTTTGAAAGCTGAACCTGAATCTAAATTTTACAAATAACCTTTACTTTTTCAAGTGGCTGAACCAATGTTCCAGGTCCTGCAAGCACTGGCTCTGAATATTATAGCTTGACCCCATCTATGATGATATAAAAGAATCAGTTTATCTCTCTACAGAGTATAGTCATTCCTGGGTAAAATGGATGGAAGCTCTTTTTAGCAGCATAAAGTACAATTTTAGGTAGGAGAGCAAATGATTTTACAGCCTACTCTGAAAGTAATTAACAGAAACAGGGTGTAAACACTGGCTTCTATGCTCTCTGAAGTAAACAAAATAAGAATTTATGCTATTGACCTTGTTAAGTAACTAACATTTTTCCTCCTCTGCAATAGCTTTTGCTTTCTCCCACAGTTCAAACCCCCCTGAGCCTGAGGCCGAGTGCTACACCGAAATGTTCAATCCTGCATTTGAATAAGCTGAATAAATCCAGCCATACTGCTAAACATATGGTAAGTAATAGCATCATTAACAATAGCATAGTGCACGTTTGACAACTGAAGGGATTTGGCTGCTTTGTGCCAGGGGAGCGACAGCAGAGGAGCAGTCCTGGCTGCTCCTGCCAGGCTGGCCTGTCTTTCACCCTTCCTTCGCCCCTGCCTTGACCTTCTTGAAAATTTGAAAGGCTGCCCATCTTTCTACCTGTGACTTGGGCTCCTATCTTATGCTGTCAGCTCCGGGGCTATGTAACACCATCTCTGTGAGACTGTTTCACCTTTAAAGGCTGCTCTTTCTTCTGCTTGGGGCAACTGCACGGGTGGGCATGAGCGCGTAGAGAGGAACGAATGCCCTTGGCATCTGGTTAGGGCGATTGCTCTGGGGTATGCCTGTGTCCCGAGTGTGTCTTTCCATGGCTGAACACTTCTCGTGGCATTTAAAGGAGGCTGTGTGACACACCGGGGATGCCCACGATGTCCCAGCTACTGCAGCATGGTCAGGAGCACAGAGAGCTGGCACGTGGTGTGTTTGCCGCTCCGAAACTAAGAGACCAGCAGACTGGGGCACGTGGAGTTAGTTGGGGGAGTGCTGTATGTAATTTTGAACTTGTTCAGAGGAAAGCACACCACTTGCTTTCCGTACCCTACTCTCCCTAACACAGAGGTCGTTGTTGCAGTCCAGCCCCAGAGGACGTGCGCAAGATCCTGCCCCTCCTCGGCCAGAAGTGCTCCTGGTGCCACGCTGCCGCAGGATGCGGCCGCACTCAAGGGTCCTTAGGGTGCCTTGGCCCGCAGCACCTCGTTCCTCAGATGCCAGCATGGGTTGGCAGCCACTCTTTGGTTGGCTTCTTGCTGCTCCTGCTGCAGTCATTGGCACTGCCTCGTAACCCCAGTCCCCTGCCTTGCCTGCTGCCCTTCTTTCCTGCCCTGCACCATCTTTGCTTCCCCTCCCAGCTGTCCTTGACTTGCTGTCCCTCCTTTCCCCCTCTCTCCTTACAAGATTTGAAATCTATAAACCCAGCAAACCTAGCTCCTGCCCATCTCAGAGCTGGAAACACCAGGAGTTATCCCAGTTCTCCCAGAAAGACCAGACCTTTGCCTTCTGCACCTCAAAGGGCAGTTACCATGAGCAAATCTCACTCCCTGTCACCCTGGGGCCTCAGCAGCAGGATGCCTCCTGCACTCTGATTTGTTTCAGAAATGGATTTATTTTGCATCTCCCTGTTGTTGCTGGTCTGGTGCCTCATGAAAACACCCACAGCCAAATGAAACTTTTCCCATTTTGATAGCCAGCTTTGCAAATTCTTTTAGACTCTTACCCACGGAAACAGCAGATGGCTTCTGACCAAAAAGTCACTCCATCAATATAATGCTTAATGCTAGGGGATAAGTATTAAGACTGCTGCTTTACTATGCATCCTGGATACATAAAAACAGTTCACTTCATCATCTCTGAGCTCCCTTCGCTTGCCACCTGTTATTCTCCTCCTGTGGATCAGTGAGCTCCCACATAATCTCTGTTTCTGCGGCGGTGTGACGGGCAGTGCTCATGCTGCTCGCCTGCAGCCTGAGCTGGCTGAAGGTGAGCAGCAGAGGCTTCTGCAAATGCTTCCAGCTGCAAGAGGTTCTCCTCAACAATTTTTCTGGCAATATTCATATCCAAAACTTCTGGGTTTAAAACCATTCATGAGCATTACAGATAGGTCGCCAGGTCATACTATCCCTCCATTTAAATATTGTCCTCAACCTCTGCTAGCTACTGGGTTAATAAAAACACCTCCATAAATGAATTTCTTTTGTTTCTTTATTTTCAGCAGGAACATTTTTTACATAAATGAACATTGCCCTGCAGGATTTGCAATCCAGATGTTACCGCTTTATGTTAATGAAAAAGGACCCTGAAGTAAATTGACTATAAGGTAATGATATGTTAAAAAGTAAAAACAAAGCCAGGAAGTCGGTTCCTATATTTTGCACTGGCTGAGCTCTTAGAGGTGCAGGAAGAGAATAAAGCGTAATGAAAAGAGAAGTTAAATGCAAATGTTTAAATTTTTTTTTTTTTACTTGAATCATTAAATATGCTTTGAATAATAATCAAGACAAGGACTTTTTCTTTTTTTAAAATAAGGGATTTTAACAGGTTTTTTCAATTCAAAGCCATGTTACATTGCTAGAGAAAGACACCATTTTATTCATCTAACTCACACTTGTTTTTAATGGAGTGTGAGTGTATAGGGGGCAGGCGGATGTACTACCAGTCTGCATTGGAAAGACGAAGCACTCGAAGATGTGTTTGGCTGTGTCTCAGGTTTTGACTATGCAATCTACTGTGTATATAGATGAGAAGCTAGAAAAGAGAGCAGTTAGTGGAAGAAAGTGACTAGTAATAGCTGAGAACTATCGGTGCCGGGGGCTGAAATAAGAAAAAGATTTATCTGCAGACAAGCAACAATGCTTTAACCAAAGGGGACAGTTGGAAAATGAGTTGTTGCGGAGGGGTTCTGATTTTCAGCAAGTGAGGGAACCCGTAATGCGTTATTGTACCTCGGGAGCGCCAGCACAGGTGTGCACGCTTGCACGGAGCATCAGGTAGGAGTTGTGAACGATAATGTGTGCAAGGGATGTTTATGTGTGCGGTCGCTTCTATTTGTGAAGCCGTGGTTTGCATCCCAGCGCTTGCCAGCAGGACAGCGCGTGTTTTAGGAAGACACGCAACGTGCGCTCCCTGCCTTTGACTTTGGCTGACTCGCCAGATAGAACGCCCTAGTGCCAGGCGGCAATACGCCTCGGATTTATCGCTCACGCTGAATATTACGACTTCAGCCCTCACCCTTCCCTTGTCCCTTATGCGGGAGCCCAGCAGATGGAGCAGTGTTCCTGTTCAAGAGGGCTGCTAGCAGGCGGGGAGGTTTTTCATTGCCTTGGGAGCGGGGCCGGATCCAGAGCAGCACTATGAAAGTCAATAGAGTTAAGCCGATCGGCCCCCTGTGCGTCTATAAAATAGAGAATAAAAGGTTCGGTATAAAAAATATATCTGAGATTCCCGGTTTCAGGGAGGGCGGTGTTCTGTAATATATATATAAGATTAACCGAACAGCTTATGTAGAAATATATCAGCTTTTCCAAACTTTATATGCTCTACAGTAGATTGTTTTTATCTGAGCTCTAATTTACAGTTAAAACTCAGACAAGGGCATAACGGAATAATCCTTTTGATCACATTGCTATTTTATGATAACGATATACTTTATTATTTTTAATAAAACACTAGTAGCTGCTGTTAGCAGTATTCCCACAGCAGCAGCCATGAGCGGTGGCACAAACAAGAACAGAGAACCCTTCTCCATCTCTTTTTTTTTTTCCTTAATAAATAATTGAAGGAGAAAATGAGAAAAATATGGTGTAGGATCCAAACAATAAACAAAAACCAGGGTCAGAAAGCAGGGCGCATGCTTTCTTCTCCTTTAAACCTAACTACCCGTATTTTTTTTTCTTGCTGTGACAGAGAAATGTACTCAACTCTTTTTGTAGTGAATTGTACCTTGGAAAAACATTTTTATATATGGCAGTGCTGAGTGGAGTAACATGTTTAATGGCACATTTTCATCTATGTTACAGCAGTGGAGCTGAGACAGCTCTGCTGCTGTGCAAAGCACAGCCCTTCTCCAAGTTACTCATGGCTGTGCCTGTCCTTAACTACCTGCTGCTCATCTGGAACAGTTACTGCACCCAGGTAAGTTTGCAATAAAAGAGGTCAGCATTTGACCTCTGCAAGCTAACGAGAATTTAGCCCTTCATGGGTTTTCTTGTGTCTCTCGACTTCACTAATGGGCCAATAGCATCATCTTCCAGCCACCTCTAGGCATTGTGCACTGCTGGTGTCTGTGCATCTCTGCTTACTTCCCAAACTTCCTTGCTGCAGTGTATGTCCTTTGGACATCTTCTCATTTTCCCCTCTGAGACTGCACTGCTGTGACCTCCCTGTACAACATCCTGCTGTCCATTTTGTCTGTCTCTGTGTCCAAGACACCCGGTTTTCAATGATAACACTGCATTCAAAAGCATTAGAAGTTTTTAATTGCAAAGCAGACCTAACGGGAATGTAAATAGCTTCCTCTGAATACAGGTATTTTACATTAGCGAGGCATGTCCGTCTTGCAGGCCTCCCTCTATTTCAAGAGGGCTAACTTTGGCTTCTGTTTACCCATCCTACCGGGTTGCACAAGGTAAGCAGCAGAAGTGAGCTTTGGGTTGCTGTGTTAACCATTCCATATGTATTCCATTCACCTGGGGTCTATATTTCTAGTTTTGTGCCTATAGCAGGAAAAAACAGTGACTACTATCACATCATTTTAGCTCCATTTAAAAACTAATGGGAACTGCTACAAAGTTTTAGCTAACAAATAGATTTAAACTTCAGCTTGACCTCCTTAGCCAAGAAAAACAAAAGCCAAGAAGGGATTAGTTTGCTTCTTATGAGCACATCAAGGGGAAAAAGCCCAAGCGGGTGGGGAAGAGCTGTTTCAGCTGAGGATAATGCTAGCAGGAGAACAAAGGGGGCTAGATTTGTCACGAATTAATTTAGGATGCTGGAAGCTTCCTCCTGTCTGGTCAGGGCAATTCTGGGACAATGGCTCAGTAGGAGCAGTCAGGCAAAAAAACAGGACTGGCTTTTCAAAGGAGCATCCTCAGGGTATGAAAGGGATTATGGGGGTGAGTCCTGCAGGAGCCTGGACTTACTGCGCAGGGAGCCCTTCTCTGTCCACTGCTACTTTGTGTTAAAACCATTTAATGCTCTAGTTGGTATTACTCCGAGTTATGGAAAGAAGCATTTCTTGTGGTTGCAGTTCTCGGGAAGAGCTACCACTGAGCTGGAGGAGTAACCAGCAACTCCCAGGCTCTCTGCCTCTCTGCTGTTTCATAGCTCTTGGGAGCTTGGTTGAGCTTATGCCTATGCTGCTTCTGGCTCAACCCACTGCCTGCTCTGAACCCTTTTTCATCTTTCCATCAGCCCAATGTCCTGACTCCGAAAGCCACTCTGTCCCAGCCTCCCTCTCTGGAAACCTTACCCCATGTCCTTCTCCTTCCCCAGCCCCTTAGCCTCACCTGCACCCTCAGCTGCCATTCATCTTCCCCGTGAGCAATGATCTGTATCTGTCACCTTCAGGTATCTCATTTGGAGCCAGTGCTCCATTCTTTACTACCTGCTCCTCTTTGGAGTTTCACCTGAGTCCGAACACACACACACCCACCACACACCTGGAGTGAATAGGGTTGCCTTCCTCCTCCTGCGCTCTGTGCCCCAGTCTCTGCATCGCCTTTCTCTGTGCTAGAACATCTTACACCTGCTCTCAGTAGGATTTTGGGGAGGCTAGAACCAAATTTCCAAATGTGGCTAGTGGACTGTAACGTTGTGACATGGGGGACACGTGGGTCAGTGTTGATGACACTTGCTCAGGACTGCTTTTGTGTCTTGTTGAGTACAGCTGTAGCACTCAATTTTATTATTAAGTGCTCCGGTTAAAGTTGGGTGCAGGGAAGAAACTTAAATTAGTGGAATGCTGGGTGTGATGGATGTATTTTCTGGGAGAGATGATCCAATTAGAGTACCAGTTGTTTCTCTGAGGATCTGTCTAGGATGTTTTATCAACTTTGTCAAGAGGTGGAAGCCATGAGAACAGATGAGGCTTTGTTCAGAGGCAGTTCTCGGTGGTCTGCTGTTGGGTTGGAGTTTGGTGCTGAGATGAAAGTGACACTTCTTAGTGATTTCCCACGACTCTTGTGCCGCGCATGGCTCACTGCAGAGCACGGCTGTTGTGCCCATCAGGATGAACGCGTCTGTGAGAGCCTGTGGGTCTGCAGTACTCCGGGACAGATCCTCACCACCCCGTGGAGCAGTGGTGCCACTAGCCCAGCGGTGCCAGGGGAAATGCGGGCTGTTACACTTTAAGTCAGGCGCTACAGCAATTCAGCATGCACCGCGGCAATGTATTCCAGCTTTGTACTGCTAGAATGGGGGTCCAATCTATCTGATCCATCTGCTGTCAAATTAATGTCCAAAGCTGGCTTTTGGATTCAGGTCTTTCACAAGGAGCAGCCTGAGTGACAGCTAGGGGAAAGAATAGAGAGATGTGAATTTCCTGCGCTATAACTCTTGAAGACTAAAATAGTTGGTATTCATAGTTCAGCTCGGCTTTGGCAGGGTGCTCTGAAGTCATAAGTTACACAAAGGAGAAACCACGTGTGCTCAGATACACTAGATCTTTTTTTATTGTTATTGTACTAACTCTTCATTTCTAAGTAGCTACATGCCAGATGCGTGCCATTTCCCATCCCACCTTACAGCAGAATTTTAAATTATGAAAACACTTTTTGTCTGAACTTTGCCAAAAGGACGTCTAAAGCTCTGTGAGCATTGCTAATCTCCCAGAGACATAGTCAATAAACTTCTGGCACTTTGCAAGTACCACAAGATAATATTTTACTTGATTATGAAGTTTGTGCACTTCACATTAGTAGTACTAATACCTCAGAGGAACAAAAGAACATTTTTAGCATTTCATTTACATAATGGCTGAAGTGAGAATTTGTTCCTTGTTGAATAGGTACCCTGGGGGTCCTTTGATTTGCTGTAGAGCTCTGTATGGCATGAAAATAGCACAGGAGTTAGTAGCACCAGTGGAGCTTGGGTACTTTCTGGCTTGTCAGTGTCTTGCTACTCAAACCCCATTAACTTGCCACCTGCAGATTAGGTAGCTTTGCGCATTGGCTTATAGTGATGCTGATTAGCCAACCGTTAATGCAGTGAGAAACCCATAATTTCAAGCCATGATCAAAGGAAGGCTGTGGACAACAGCGCATCTGGGAGAAGGGTGCTGTGAGCCCTGGTGCATCCTGCCTTTCCCCCGGGGACAGCTGGCGTGACTTACCCGTGCAAGGCCTGCGTTCCCGGGGGGAGGCACTGCGTGTGTATCACCGCCCAGGTTCCCGCTGTTCTCTGAGCTGCGCATGACCGCACTGAAGCATCCTGAGCCAATGACTTGGGTGGGCAGTGAGCAGGTGAAAACAAGTCTGACCCTGTCTTAGAGGAGACTGAGGACCAGGGAGGGAGTTTCTCCATCATGCAAGGCAGCACAGCAAGTGAGCCCTGGAGCTAGAAGCCATTTAGCACAGTAGCTGTCGGCGCGAGATCCCAGTGAGGTTGATGCTGATGGCCTGGGCACATTTCTCAGCTATCACGTACCTGCTGGGTTTGTCCAGTATGGCAGAGAGAGCTTTTGTTGGTGATGTGAATCTCAAAACACTGTCTTCTATCGCTTGGTGCAATAAGCTAATCTCAAAACCATCCTTACCCTACAACGTGCATTGACAACTACTTCCAGCATGGAAACAGTAGGCCCAATTTGTTAACCCTTGTACAAAAAAAAATTTCCAAAAATTTATTCAAGAACTTTTGCTACATAAAGGAATGCAATGTCTGAATCATTATTTTCTAGTATTTCACTTACAGTTTGACACTTGCAAGCCTAAAGAAGGAGGAACTTGTTGTGGTGACATAAAGGGAAAGTAATGAAAATTAAGTATATACATACATTTAAAGAGAGTAAGTTAAACTGCATTTAACCTAAGTGTGAACAATCATTCAGAATTAGCGAAGTCTTCATTTGCTATAATTTGCTTTGAAAGTGGATTAAGGTAAATTGAATTAAGGCCTCTTTAATTCTAAATAGAAGCATCTACATAGTGATGCAATTAAACTAATCTGTTCTGAGAGTTAATTTGAATAATGTATCCAGACCCATGAAAAGGGCTATGGGGCAGTTGGTTAGTTTGAAGAATCCTGTTCGCTCTTAAGATGGGCACTGGAAAGTATTAGTTTATTTCAGAGCTCCATGAAAATGTCATTGGAGCAGGTTCCCCCTGTCCTGAGCCATGCAAGGGCTCTCAGACACTGTCTGCAAAACCTTTCCAAGCAACTTGCACTCCTCAGGCTGCAGGTCCTCTGATGCAGCTTTCTGAGCTGCTTGGCTCAGTGTTCCTTTCCTCGGTGAGGAGTAATACGGCAGTGGCTGTTAGTTCATGGGACTGCAACTTGAAAAGCAGATAGAAACTCAGAGAAGATGGTTGGTAAGAGTTATTTAAAAAATCCACCAAAATTTTAATGAATGACAACATAAGGTGGTTACTGTTAACCCTTGCTGGTTGCAGAGCACAGGGTAAATGTTTGCTTTTTTTAGCTAAAACTTTCTATGTATTCCAGCCCAAGAAGGAACATACAGGTGCAGTGTCTATACTGCTATAGACTGATATATTCCTTTGTTTCCCCCCGAAAGACTACACTTGTCTTAATTTCCTCTCAATTACACTCAGGCATTAACTAATACTGACTAACTACGGCCCAAAATAATTATTGCTATCTGTTCCCTTTGTAAATATAACTCCAGCACTGAGCTAGAAGAATAATGGCATATTTACAGAAGGCAGCTAATTAAATTGAGCTTCAATTGCTTTCAGTTTGCCAGAAGGAGCCATTTTCACAGCAAAAAATGTGTGCAAGCCTGCATGCTTACCAGGAACAACTTGGTATAACATAATTCAGAGTTCCCAAGACAAAAATTCAGTTCAAGACAAATTTACACTGGCAATAAAAATCTCATTAAGGAAGATATGAAGATCTCTCTACTACACCACGACAGTTAAAAGAGGTTATCATTTTTTCAGTTTATTTAAGGAACAGTATATATTTCATTGTTCCAGAGCAGCTGTAATTGCAAGTGTCTTTCAAACACTGCTTGCAGTAATGCATTTGTCTTATGACTGTAACTTCAGAACCAGCCTGTTGATGCATCTTCGTTAGGACAGGAGAAGACGCTGGAGTTTCAAAACTCTTCAATGCTTAGTTCGGTTTTTCCCTATTTTTCCAACCCTGGCTCCTGCACTTTGGAAAGTTTCTCTCCCCCCATTATTCAGCCACCTGCAAAGATTTCCTGTGGTTACAATTTGTCTCCAAATGTTTGCATCCTCTTTTGTTCCTTTGAGATGTTTAGCTAAAACCATTCATGATAATTGCAGAGCAGCAGTCCTTTGACAAATCAAAGTTTGAAAGAACCATTCTTGTTGAAGACTGTTGTTACCAGTCCCCAGGGCCTTTTCTGTTTTGCAAAAACAAAAACAAGGGGATTGTTTCGGAGTTGTTTTTTTTCCTCCATAACAAAGAATGTGTCTTGCTTGTCCCAGTGTTCAGACAGAGAAGCCTGGCGCTCTGATTGTTATTTACAGTCCTCCTTGCAATAGTTCACTGAGTTGCTGGATGGAAAGCTGATTTTCTTCTCCTGTCCGTATATCATTCCTGAATTTGTTTTTATCTGTTGGAAGTAACAATTTGGCAGACATCAGCACTTTTCCCATGTTTAATTAATTCCTTTAATTTTGTGGTAAATGAGAATAATGGGGCTTAATTTTGCTATTTATGTAAAATTGATTGGTAATTATGGAGATCGCAGGAGATTTGGCTTTACAAACCAAAATTAAGTGACCTCTCCACGAGGATGAGTTGGCACGTCTCCTTCACTTGTTGTGTTGAAGTGGAGATGGCACGGAAGCAGATGTTGCTAAGCTACGTTTAGGTTACAGGGAGACGAAATGTGGAAATTTGTCATTTAAAAATATATTACATGAATGGAAGCTAGTACTAAGGGTGAAACACAACATGAGGTACAAAGACTGTTCCTACCGGCTCCTTTTCTGACACAATGCCGCTTTCCTTTATTTAATAGAAGACGTGGCACTATCATGCCTCAGAGGGCTGAGGAGCACGGGGGAAGTCGGATAAATGGATTGTAAGGAGTGCCTGAGCTTGAAGCTGGGGCTGAGGATACCTGGCTTCAGTTTCTGTTTCTGCCACAGAAGACTTTTGTGCACTTTAGCAAGTTCCCCATTGTTTTTTCCTGCTGTACCATTGGGTTTATAATACTTCTGGTCTACTTTGGCTAGTTTGAGTGCCAATGCTTTGTGGAAGCCTTTATCATGAAAAGGGCATAACAGAGGCACGTCTGGCTCCTCTTGGAGACCTCTGCGTGCTGCTGAGACAGAGATGGTAAGTAACACCACAAGACGTGCACCAGCATCTGGTGGCTCCTGGTTGTCTCTAGTGATCCAGGACCCGGTGGGACAGAGATGCCGTAGGTGAGCTCTCCCCATCCTGGCTCTGCCGGTGAGCTGGCTTTGAAGAAATCTGGACTCCAGTTTGCACGCTGAGCAAACACGAGCTGAACTTCACCTTCCTCTCGGAGTGGCTTTGCTGGCACTGCTGTGAGTTTGCAGTGCTGGCTCGGCCTCCCTTGGCTGATGCTGTTGCAAGTCCAGCGCGGATGCCAACCCTCCCTGCAGCCTGTCGGCTGGGGGCTTTCGGTTGGGCCAAGGCTCTGAGATGAGACGCAGTGGGCTGGACCCAGCAAGAGAGAGGAGCTTTTGTTAGCCTCTGTCAGAAGCGCCACGTGTGTTTGCAGGGAGTGGGACAGTCTACACGGGCTTCTTTGAATGTAGCCTCAAAATCTAATTTCAAAGGCAACCACTTGCAAATTTCCAACTGTCTTTTAGTCTCAGTGTTGAAAGCCCCTTGCATTCCCCCAGTGGCAATGCTCAGCAGCCCTTGAAATTATTTCCAGCATGTATTTTAAGTTTCAAAAGAAGGAAGCATGGGAAAAAACCCAATCTAGATTCTCCTCAGTGATGCTGCGTCAATACTTGGCTGATCTGTATAATGCTAAGCACAGAGGAGCAGAGCTGAGCTACCAGTTGCTAGCTAATGGGAGGATTAGCTAGGCCTGCAGATGGGCTGGCATAACTTAAGCAAGAGGGCAAATGTGTAGAAAAGTCAAACTCGGACTGTGGGTGAAGGTGGTACAGCTTTTTGTCCAAAGAGCATCTGCTGCACAAATGGTGGGCAGGAAAGCAAAGTGAAAGCAGTTGTTTGGCTGGGGCTTGAAAAGTGTTTTGCAGTGAGTCAGTGCAGCTTTGCTTAATGTTTGTCGCTACTAATAATTGTATTTGTACTCCTGGCCAGCCCATGTACTCTGAGGTTTATATGTGATAATCAAATCCAATCAAAATATATTCACAGACTCTCAAGTAGGATCCATTTAACAAATAGCATCCTCCAAGGTGGGCTGGAGAACGGGGAAATCAAACAAATTGACAGCAAAGAGTTTTCAAAGCCAAGAAATAATGTAGCAATGCCTTTTCCCGTTGATCTGGGGAAGAGTAGGGATGAGAACCCGGCGTGTGGGTGTAGGGGGTACATGCTGCGGTCAGCCTGTGAAACTTTCTCAGTACTGGGGTGATCCTGAATTTCTTGAGGTTCCTTTGAGGCTTTCTCGTTGAATGCAGATGATTCAAAAAGAACGTGGCTGTTTCAGAGGGATCTTTGTCAATTGTTTTAATAGTCTGGAGAGCAAATTATTCAATCTCACCCTTAAATGTTTACATTGAATGGCTGTTTAAAATCTGTTACTGTTGGAATAGAAAGTGTTGCCATGTCACTGTAAAAGGTGAACAAATTCTCCATCATTTTAAATACAGAACAGAAATGTTTGCTGTTTATTTCTGTTTTCTGCATCATGTTTGACAATTTTTCCATCCTCATCTATTATGAAATCTGCAACATGCTAGGATTTAATGTCATGCTATTATATTAAATTTCCATATTTTTATTATTCTACAAGTCATAGAATTTCCTTCAATACCTTTAGGTTCCTTTTTCAGATTGCCTGCTCTTCCTTGTTGCTGATTTATGCTCCCTGAGATCATAGCCATCATTTTTTCCATTTGTGAGTGAACTTTAAAATTATTTTTACAGCTCACATTTTAATTGGATATTTTTCCTTTTTAACTAAAGAAACCTTCTTTCATGGTTGTAGGGGGTTTTTTTGGTTTTGTGTTTTTTCTTACCTCCTGGATATTATTCACTTGCACTTTATTTGCCTCAAAATAATTTTCAGTTTCTGTTTTGGCTGGTCGGTTTTTCAGACTACCAGCAGTTAGCATTAGTGGTCAAGCTGCTATCTGCAGAGAAAAATGAAATGCAGTCATGATTACTAGTAGTGAAGCCATGATGAATATTTAGGTTGGTGATTCGTTCTCTTTATCTATTTTTTCATCTAGGGAGATTGACTGCTGAACCGCCTCAACTGCTATATTTTTTTGTGTTAGAAAAATAGCCATTTCTAAAGTGTTTCCTGAAGTTGAGCCCCTGTGGTAATGTAACTTCTTCCACATATTATGGTAGATGTATTTCAGTAGGTCTGGAGGGGTCTCAGAGTGACAGCTCTTAATGCACTGTGGTAGTGTCCTATACTAACTGGGTCTTAAATTTATAGACAAACCTCTAATTCTGTTTTCTTTGTGTTTAGGAAGCGAATACGGCAGTTTGAGTCAGGACAGAGCAGGAATTACGGTGATGGGTGACACGATAAAGAGGTAAAAGTTGCAAATTCAGTAAAGGACCAAAGAAAGCTCGTGACTCAGGAAGGGTCAGGTCTAAAGGCACATTAAGGCACTTGAGCTAATATTTCTGATGTGTGGGCAAATCACCCTCGTGGGTTGGCAGGTGGAAGATGGACCCCTCATAGAGACCGTCAGCCCTCCAGGAGGAACGAGCAGAGGCTGAAGCTTCAAGTACTCGAATGTATTAAGCTGAGACTGAGGATGTTGCTACTTGGGGGAGTGAGATTTTGGCTGTGGGGGGCACAGCTGACAGTTCAGTGCTGCTGTCTCACAGCACTGGGAGCAGCAAGGAGGTCGTGACTAAGGACCTGCTTCATGGAGCAATGCAAGATGGATTAAGCAGGGGAAGGACTGGTCAACTGTAAGAGCTCATGGTGCTAGAAATGAAAGAGAAAATCGTAATTGCAAATAGCAGGTGAAAGCAGTTGAAATTAATTAGGACTGCAGCATGAGGTGAAGTTGCAGAAAGCTGCATACCGTGCTGTACATAACTGCTTGCTGATTATCACAATCTCTTTGTTTTGTCCACAATTCCTCGAGGCAAACTGTAGCCCCTTTGCTTGAGGAGTCAGAGGAACAATCAGATTTTGGCCTCGGAGAGAAATCCTTGTTAACTTGAACAAGTAAAACATCCATGCTGCTTATTCTATGCTTTTCATATGCTTATTGGCTGTTAGTTTAGCATTTTACAAGTGAGGCCAAGAAGAGATGATATTATTTTCTCTTTTCACATTTTTTTTCTATGAATTTATTCTTCACATCCTTGCTGCAACTAAGTTTCCCCCCTATTGTTCTTGGTATTGGCATTATACATAGATAAAACAATTTAAGAGTGTATTTTTCCTAGTTAGGCATAGCAGAGATATGATATACCATAGGCACATGTGTCAACATGATGCCCCTGCCTGTCTTTATTTTCTCAGTTCGCTTGTGGTCCATTTAAAATTAGATTACGACTGATTGGTTCCTGCATTCAAACTACTTTGCACGACACTCCATCCACAGGCGTATAAAACAAAACTGAGGTGACTGGAAAGCCTAAGGGATCAATTCCAAATATCACTGTGTAATAAAAACTGTATTTCCTTAATTTTTTATTGATTCAGCTCTCATTCTCCTGTAATGCTGCTGCGGTAATATTAAAACTCAGTGACTGACAGTGCCGTCCCATAGAAGTGATTTAAATAGCAGTACCAGGGAAGAAAGCAGGCTTTGCTTTTGCAACAATTTTGCTCAAACTGGCCCAGAGGATCTCCCTTGCAGGGAGGGAATAGGCTGTGCACCTTTTCCGCTTTGAAATATATCATCTGTATTTCTTCCAGCCCCGTGCTATGCCTGTGAAGCCAGCAGGATGCCCGCTGTTGGCACGGCTGGGTGCAGCCTGCAGGCTTTAAAAGCAAGTATGAATATTTGGGTTGTAGGTGGGAACGGCTTATTTGTGTAGGGTACAGAACTGATGCTTGTTCAAATGCAAACCCCAGACTATTCTTCATGTGATCCACCATACAAAACAAAGGAAAAGAGCATTCCTGTGAAAGGGAAGGAATTCAGCTAATTAATAGTCACAAAATGTGTGCCACTTACAGATGGGAATTTCAAAGGACCTTATGAGGTTTGGATTCACAGAGCCAGTCAGTGAAGCGGGAGCTGGGCATGGGAGTCCCTCAAAGGGCCCAGGAGTCCTTGCCTGCCCATGGAAAATGGGATGGAGATTTTGTTACATGCTGTGAACCTCCAGAGTCTGCAACACTGTGCTGATGAGAGGCGTTTCTCAGTCTCTGCTGCCCATGAGGCATTTGGCTGGGGAAGCAGGGTATTCACAGCACTCTGGCATGGGTTTCTGCTCCCTGCGGGCATGCACGAATAAAGGATAATGCTAAAAATGAAATAAAACTTGAAAGTAGATATATGGGAGCTCCTGAGGCTGCTGGATAGTAACTGGTTTCTCTGTCAAGATGGGTTAATCTGTTCTCATAAGCATCCCAGAACCATAAAAAAGCCATGGCCCAGAGTCTGTTTCTGGACTGGGGCAATCTTAATGGAAACAGTCTCCTGCAGGAGTTCCCCAAGGTCTGGCAGAGACAATATTTCATGTTGGGGTAGGTATAAATCTGCAAGATGTTTGTGGTCCAAAACTTGGAAACAAAAGCCAGGGCAAGTTTGATCAAAATTGTCCCAGTTGAGATGTGCTAACCAGAATGATTCACAGAAACTAAACTGTGATTAATGGGCACGTCTGAAGTAAACCAAAACTGTTCAGTGGCAATTTGTGGAAGAGGACAGTGGCGGAGCCTTGGCAGAGGCTGGGTGCTAGGAGCAAAGCTGAAGGCCTTCTCCCTTGGCTCAGCCTGATTAAAAAGCAAATCAAACCCACCCCTAAAAAAAACAAGCATCTGTGGTCTCATCCAAAACCAGCATCTCTGCACCCAAGAGGGGAAGTGACACCCACTTTGCCACTAAGTGGCCATTTCATTTGCTCTGCAAACTCTGTGCTTGCAGTTGATATCAGATACTAATTAAAAGAGTGAAAAAAAGGTGGCTCAGACCTCGGCTGAGTGGCATGAACAGCCCCTTGAGCCGCAGAGGCACGTGAGCATCTTTGCTTCCGTGCAGGGTGGGTGGGAGCTGGCAGCGCTGCTGGCTCAGCCAGGAGCAGCGGGTGGAGGGGGGCAGAGCCCACGCCACCCTCCCTCACACCAGGGACGTCTCTCACCCCGGGCCCAGCAAGGGCTGAGTGCCCCGTCCCATCATCGCTTCCCAAAGCGGAGGGCTGGTTTCTCTCAACTTGTTTTCTGTTGACTGAAGTCAGGCAGTGGTATTGTTCGGGTGCGATACTGAATGAATATTGAGTGTGCCTCTAAAATAAAGTCATTATTTAGGAGCTCATTAAAGTACCGGCCTTGAAAAAATTTCCTACTGCTGATATCCTCTTCCATCACTGTGTCAGGGATGAGAGCTGGTTTAGAGAAAGGGCTGTGTGCTCCACAGCCGCCTCCCTCCTCTTACCTGGGGGGCTGCTGGGACCAGGGCTGGGATACAACTTTTTTAAGCCTAGAGCTAAGAAAGCACCAGGTGTTAACAGGAGCTGCAAATTGCTAAGTAACTCTGGCAAATTCCCTCAGCACCCTCATTTCCAGAAAAGACCCTGAGGCTATTTTCTCTCTACTCCTTCCTTTAGCTAGCCGGGGTATTGCTGCCTGCTGTGAAAGCACGCTTCTCCCTCTTGGTTTCCCGACCCGCTTTCCCCTTTCTCTCCTCATGCTCCCGAGGTTCACCTCTTGCTGTGCCTGCAGGATTTGCAATGGGAAGGAAGAGAGCAGCCATCGCCGTTCCCACTCTTCACCATCCCGTGTGCTGGGAGGCGGCTGGAGCCCCAGGAGACGCTGTGGACCCCTGTCCCATGGGGACACCTCTGAGCTTGCAGCTTGGGGCTGCCCACTTCCAGTTGCTTGAAGGTAACTTTAGAAAGGTCAAAACCAAGTTGCTGGACTTCACCGTCACAAAGAGCTTTCTTGCAGCCCTGTTAAGGTTTCCTAGGTGGACTCTGTCAGCGTTATTGCTGTGTTGGCAGATAGCAAGGTTCTCGACTCATCGTGGTGGGATTCAGGAGGACAGCAAGTGTCTGTGCTGGAGAGCCTGTCTGCAGCCCACCTTTCCTTTAGATGGTGTGCAAAGGCCTGCTGGAGCTTAAATAAATACTAATTTGCAGTAATGGCATTTAATCCTCTTCAAACCATAATTTACAGTATCAGATTATTATCATAATATCTGATCTACAGTTCTTAATGCTTTATTGTTATCCCATTACAGGGAGTTCTGCTGGCACTGCATATTGTCTATTTCTCTTACAAATGTTCTACAGAAACCTTATTAATTATTAGTCTCATAAAACACCTGTTAATGTTACCATTTTAATAAATCTCCTTAATTAAATTAGGTGGTTCTGATAGTAATCCTCTAATGTCCACTGCCTTTCTGTTCTCATCACAGTCTGATTGTAGAGTGGGAAGCAGTGTTCAATTATAATTGATGTAGGCCATAATTCAGAACCAAATTATAACATATAAAGCCATATGATCATTGAGGAATATAATGGATCTCCACACTAAAGTGTCATTTGGATTGATTAGTGCTGTTTCTAGAGCCTTGTTAGAGGTGAGAAAAGGCTTAATTCAAAAGGATCTTTTTTTGCTTTTCTTTTTCTCTTTTTGTCTTAAATTCATGCACTCTATTTCCTCCTTGATAAGCAGCATGTAATTCAGCTACTTTGGTATAGTGTTCACAACACCTACTTTCCCACTTGTGTTTCAGTTCTGAAGCCGACCTTTTTTTTATTTATTTATTTTTTTAAAGCAGACTACATGATGATTTTATTTAATGATTTAATAAAACTTTTCCTCCTGAGATAGGCGCAAGAAATCTTGCTGATCTATTACTGCTGCTACCCAAGCATGAAAGTACAGTTATATATGATACAGCAATACTAAAGCCATAAGCAAAAAATTAAAAGTATATCAGAATGAAGACCTTACCCTAGCTGGAAAGTTGATTAGGCACCAGGAAGGTTTCCCACACTGGAGCAAACACGCTGCTCGCTTGGGTCCAGGTCAGCTCCTCTCTGCTCGGAGAAACCTGTCCTGGAGACCATGCTGGTGCTCACCCAGATCCGGTTCGCATGTGGGGTCTGAGCATCTCTCAGCCTTGACTGCTTCTTTTCAGCTTTCTGAGTAGAGATGTGCCATGTTTTATGGGATTAGTGATGATCTCTTATCTTGCAGGAAACCCTAGAGCAAAGAGCAGTGCTTTCCCAGGACCGTGGGGAGAACCTGACTGTCAGCTCTCCAGACCTTTTCTGCTACTGGGGAAAGCCTCTGTTTTACCTTGCTTCACTGCTTGCCTCCCCTCCCATCATACTCATTTGCCTACCCCATGACAGCTACAGTCATTTGTTGCCCAGGAAAGCAATGTAGCAAAATGTTATCTGTGGTTTTAATTGATTGTAATATAACTTAGAAGCTCGTGTCATGCCAGTTTCTCTTCAGGGTCTCGCTCTTGCCCTGTGCATGCCTGCTTCCTCCCTTCCCAGTGCAGTCCTCCTGCCCTCCCGTGGGCTTCAGTAGCCGGCCCCTGTGAGCCTAGTTGAATGCCCTCCTCAGTAGGATATTGGCAACTTCTTGCCCCATTTCATGAGGTGGATCCCATCTCTCCCAGGTAATCCTCTTTTCTCAAAGAGGATCCCATGGTTGCAATTTCTGAATCATTTGTGAATCAACCAAAGGGTGCTATGGCTACTTTTTATGTGATCTGACCCTTTAAAAAAAAAAACTTGCTTTCTTCCTTTTAAAACTGAATTACACACCAAGAATATTTTGGAGAGAGAAAGCCGCAAACTTCATTTGGAAATGTTGAAATGAAATATTTTGACTTTTTAAAAATGAAACATTTTTGTGTGTTGGGATTATTTGCCTCATGTTTTCCCACAAAGGAAATATTTTATCAATTTTTTTTCCACATTTGCTCAGAGCTTGCTGAAACTGTGTTGTTTTGATTCCCTCTGCAGTATTACCTTTGGTTGATCATTTGCTCAGCTCCAAATCAATCAGTTTTGGGATTTGCATTCCTGCCCCATGTGTATCCCCACTATATGCCCTTTCAGGCAGGGACTGAATAGGGACAGAAGGTGAGGACTTCAATCCCAAGTCATTGAAAACAAGAAATAAGTGGAAATTTATGGAAAGCAGATGTGGAATTTGGACTACTAAGGGGTAGGTGCGACACAGGTAACTTGCAAGTGATTGAAAAGCCCCGTGAACAAAATGAGGTGCTCGTTTGGTATGTCTGACCGAGTTGCATGTCATTCTCTAGCATTTTTCTACTGCCTGAACTGCAGCCATTGCTTGTTGTAAGCCTGCAGGAATTTGTAAGGAGCAGATTCTGCAGCCGACACTTACAATGAGGCGTTAGCTCCTGGTGCACACGGTGGATCTTCCTGTGGGAAAGAGACGATGCCTCTTTCTCTGTCCCTCTCTGCACGGAGCGGAAGATCCCCCATTCACTTGCGCACAATGTGATAATTGACAGGGAGTTTCCTGGAGCTGAATACTGCCTGCCCGAGGTCAGCCTCTGCTCTTCCATCTTGCCTTCCTTTGACATCCAACGCGAACACCCAGCGTCCAGCAATCGAGGGAGTCCTCCAAGCTGATGAGGCTTTTTGTTGCTAAGAGACGACCTTGGAGGAGCAACAGTCATTAACTTGTTGGGAGTGGATAAGGAACTGCGAATTAAAGCAATTTGAAAACACTTCTACCCTCCTACATTAATTGCCAACAGAGGGAAATCATCCTGAAATCTGGGGTGTTCTGGTTACTCTTGGAGCGTGGTTGTTCCAATGGATTGTTTGGATGTTTCACAGTGGGGCTACAACTGTGCATAAGTATTGCAGTCCTCCCTCTCTTTCTCTCTCTTGGGGTGCATGCAAAGTGTGGCAGAGCCCAGGAGCTGCGCGGTCCTGTCTTTGGTCTCCGCTTGTCACACAGAGACACTTGGTGACTATTAATGGGTTAAATGTGGTGATGCTCAGAAGCAGCGTGTGGCTCAGCCTTACCGAACTTTGGTAGATGAAGCGTGTCTGTTGAGCTATATTCCTACTAGAGGGGAGATGCATTGCTCCTCCTACCAGGAGATAACGCATTAATTATCTTGGTTTCAGGGCGTTTTTTGGAATGTCACACATCTCCTCTGGGAGAGGGGAGGCAGCATGGAGTCGCTCTTGTCCTAAGCGCACTGCACTTTGTGCCTCACCCTCCCCGAATAATTCTTTGGACCATTTAACATCAACAAAATCATGCCTGTGGGCCCTTTGCAAGAAGCAGCATGTGATTTCTGCCTCGGGATGCCCGATCCTGCCCAGCAACACCTTCCCGGCCAGGAGGAAGTCCCTCGGTCAGCGCAGCTTGTTCTATCCACCCTCATCCCCGCGGTGTTTTAGCAGTCGACTCGGCTCCCTATTGCTGGGTGAAGGCTTTGGGGGCAGCTGTCTCCAACCTGCTGCTGTGGCTGCGTTAGCATCCTTTCTGCTCTGGCCCAGGGCAGCGCAGAGCACAGCTGTGCCGTACGGTGAAACGCCTTTCCCGCGTCCTGCACAGAGACAATCGCTTACTGCACATTAGTGGGATGTAGTGGAAAATTTATGTATGATTTCTCTCTGTTCAGATCGAACAGAAATACCATTCTGTGAGAGAAGTGGGCCTCAACAGAGCTGAATGGCTTGAAGAATGGGTCCTATCGAGGCTGATAATCTTCCCTAGCGATAACGCAGTGGATTATACAGCGATTGGATGTTGAGAGTACGCTGACCTTAATCTCCCTTAACTTTGGTTTTCCTTCCCATCTGATAATAATGGAGAAAGTACAACACGTGCCATAGAAGATTACACACATCCTGCCACACTTTGCAGATGGCCGATACAAAAATCAGAGACAATGCTAAAATAATTAAAATGCCCACAAAAATAAACCAGTGTATTCAGCTCCTTTTGTGAGGCTGTGGCTAAGGAAACTGAGCCAGCCGGCCTGAAATGCACAATATAAATGTGAGTAGATCTTATTAAGATTCTGTGTGGCTGTTAAAGCACCCTCAGCCGTTGCTTCCAGCTTAGCATCACTGCTAATGGGGAAGAGAGGGAGAGATTAGTTTAGGCTACTTTGAGACACCACAGATATACGCAGGAGGCATCCTCTGTTGCTTGAACTTGTATTTCACTGACCTGCTATGTGGTGAGCGGAGTGCCAGAAATACAGAAGAGTTGGCACATAAAATCCATGTCTACTCTATCTACTCTGTCAAGGCTAAAAAAAGTCCTGAATGAGCCTTGGAGAGTCAACAAATCACTGAAACAGCAGCTAAAAGAGGAAGTTCAGCACGAGTTCAAGTCATTAAAATTCCCTCTAATGTATGCTCTCGCAGACCAGTGGGCTAAGCGCGATCCTGGTGAGCGGAAGGACGTGTGTGAACTTGTACGCAAGTGGAAAATGGGCAACGTTGATGTGACTGACCTTCAGCATTGAAGCCTGATCATTCCTGTCATTTGAGATGGCTATGCAGGAAGAAAAGGTCAGTGGTGCACCTCTGAGCTGGAGATGGTGAGAAATCAGCTTTCTGCACAGCTTTCTTGGGCAAATCCCCACCCGTGTGCAGGGGAGTGTGGCATATTTATGTCTTGGACTTTTGCTGGTACTAGCATGAGGTCCCAAAGGGGAAGGCAACTAGGTGGAGGAGTGGCTGTGGTGGAGTACGAACATAGATCATTCATTTAGAAAACATCCTTTCCTAATGGTAATATTTGGCTTAATAAGCAGACAAGGCCTATGAACAGTGAATATTTTCCTTTTATGTTCTTCCACACAGGCAACGTGGAAAAAAAGGAGACTTAAACCTGCATTGTCTACCCTACCCACAATGCTCATTGCCTCCAATGGGAGTTTTGCTCAGGAAATGCAAAACAGAGCTGGTAACTATATTTCCATTTATTCAATAGTTCTGAGATTGAAAACGATAGACACTGGGCAAAAGAAATAACAGGGGCATCTCATATCCATGTGTCGCTTCATTAAACATCTGAAAATGGCAATGAAAAAGCAGAGATTGCAGAATGAGATTTCCAGACAGCAGGATGATAACATAAAAGACTCTGTCCTCTGTTTGTACAATACATATGTGTTCAGAAAAATAAAGGCAGCAAACTATCTTACTATATAATAGACAAGGATTTTCAAGGCTGTTATTTTGGATGCACGGGAAGTAGAAAACTGCTTTACACAAGAGTGTCACTTGTTAACTTTGGATATGTGATATGTGAATGTATAACTGAGATAAAAAATCATGTGGTTTCTTCCTTCTCCTTGTCAGGAAATATTTACATTCAGAAGCTCCAGAAGTAACATTGAGTAGCTAAGGAATATATGACAAGATATTGTAAAGCTAACTGACATTGTGTGCAAGAAAATTAGTCTTTAGAAAACAGGTTGTTTGCTTTTATTGCTGTTTTAAATAGGAAAGATTTGATCAATCTTTGCCCCCTCAATATGGGAAAAAAAGTGGCTAGACCACAAATTCCTGAAAAGCTGCCTGAAGGCACGAAGGTTGCTGAAAGAAGGTTTGCTCTTTCATACTTCCAGAGGCGTCAGGTGGCTGTGGGCAGCAGAACAGTCCTCCTGTTTTCAGATCCCTCTTTTGGAAGTGGTAGCGTCCCACACCTCATCCCCTCCTGTCTGAGCCCCACCAAAGAGACTGGGATAAAGCAATCCCATGGTTTAGTAAGCCTAAAGTGCCCAGGTCTGAGGGCTTTCTCAGGTCTTTCTTGCTCTTTTTGCTAACAAAGTTTTTGACACTAAAAACATCCCACAGTTGAGCTGAGGGGATGGTCTTCATATCAAGGATGATCTTTGGATGATCAAGGTCAGCCTGAGTGGAGGAGACAGCGTTGGGTGACTCTGGCATAGCACCGAAGTCTTTGAGGAGCCCAGCAGAAGCTCCTGGGTCTGGAAGTGGTCTCGCTGGTCCTAAATATTGCAGGCTTCTGCTCCCAAACTGTTTGTGTTTCTCCTGTGCTGGTTTGGAGGAGCACTTCAATTTGCGTTCACATCAGAAAGGAAAATGGAGTGAAAATGTTTTGCCCCAAACAAAATTCAGATGACTGATTCAAACCTGTCAAGTCCATTATTTCTCCAAATAAGTTTCCCTGACCGCTTCCATCTACACAGTTTAGCTTTTGAAATAGGTATTAAATCTGAGGGTAAATAATTAAAATGCTGGGGATAGGTAGTCTCCCAGCCATCCGTATGGATAACTTGGTCCTGCTGCCACAGGGATTGACTCTGCAGCTGTGGAAGGTGGAAAGCTTTCAGCAGCACCTGTAAATCCATGCTCGTGGACTTTCAAAGCCCATCTCTGCCTCAGGAGAACCATGTGTAAACAGCAGCATGTTGGGATCTTGCTGTAAGAACGGGTTTAAACCAGTTGCCCATCATCCTCGCCAGTCCCATGCTGCCATCGTCCCTGGAGCAGAAATCACCTACCCGTGGCCTTCACCCTGCTCCCTGCCACAGCTTGTCACCCTGCCTCTCGCTACCAAACTCCCACCAAACTCTGAAAGCTGCATCACCTCTCCGGAGCAGAGGTAGGAGCAAGCTTCAGCCCTGGTGTGGAGGCCGGGATAGAAGGGACTGTCCCAAACCCTGCCTATGTGTGGGTGACTTGTCTTTTGGCTTAGCTCAGCCTCCCAGCCCCCGGCACCATCCTGATGGTCCCTAAACCAGCCCTGCTCCAGTGGAGATGCTCCAAAAGCCTTTTCTGACAAGGGGAAATTTGTAATGTAAATATTCCTGTTTGAACACCTCTTTTTTTTTTTTTTTTGAGGTTTGTCCTTTTTTTTAGGAAAAAAGGGAAATATGCTTTGGCTTCTACTAGCTTGTGCTGTTAGGTCCTGAGACAGGCAATGAAACCTGTAATTCCAGCTGCGTCTGCACATCAGGCCAGCTGCTGTATGCCTGCCCGGTGGCCCTTCATGCCACTGCGGTCTGCTGCCATCCACCTCGTCACACTGGCACAAATCTCCGGAGACAAATCACCTATTTAACCAAATTCGAATCCAGCTCCCTCACTGGGGAAGGGCTGTCCCTGAGCTCCTGCCATCCTTTTGTGTGTCCCTGAGTGGCTGAGCTCCCAAACCAAAGGGAGCAGAGGGGCCAGGAGGAGCCCAGCCAGCACCAGCAGGTCAGGTTTTCGGTCACCCAAATCTCACCTGCTGTCCAGGTGAGCTGCTGCTAATGTTGATGGTCATCCTCGTTGGCTCCCATGTGCTCTCCTCTCACTGTTGTCAAGGGCTTTGCCTTTTCACTTTGACCATTAAAAGGGACTTTTTAATTAGGTTTTTGCTGCATCTGTATCTGTACAGCATTTCACAAGTTATGTGGTTCCCCGCACACCTTTGGTTTGTGTTGGCTCTGTAATTATAGCGATGGAGAGGGATTCCCCAGGAGCTGCCAGCCTTGCCGATGCATCCCTGCTGGTGGCACCCAGGCTGTGGGCTCTCGCACATGGTGGCACTGGGGGTGAGAGCAGGGAGGTGACGATGAACATCTCAATCCCTGCACCAGCATCCAACCTAAAAGCCCAGCGCTGCCACTGGCAAGTAGCACATATCACAGCGACAGCGAAGCCTGCAGCCTCTGGAGTCCGGATGCATTAGAGCCTAAAGAGAGAGCTGTGCTCCCTAATGGACACACGCCGTGTTTTTGAGCATCTGTGCATCTTTTCCTGATTGTCTGCTGTTGAGCCCTCGTTTCAAGCAGCGCTGTATGCCAGCAATGGCTCTTCCAAACTTCCTTGATTGTGTCTGTGCCTGTTGCTCGATGCTTGCACGATGAAATGGAAGGCAGCAAGAGTGACGGAGATTAAATGAGCAGCGAGAGGAACCTGAGCTGAATTTTGGGAGGGTAATTAGTGGTGCCGGTGGCTCCGAGCAGAGTAAGGGGTTTTGCTTTCTTCTATTATCCGCATAGCACTGGGGGAACGCCGGGCAAGTCCCTCCTGATCCTTCTCTAATTAAAAGGTTTTTCTGGGTAAGGACTGGAATATATGAAGAAGTGATAAATTAAACGCTGCGAGTTCCCCGCTCTGTGCTCACGCTGCAGCAGGAAATAGATTCTGCATCTCGCAGCGAGGCCAGCGAAGAAACTGCTACTTTCCCATTGCAAACAGGAGCTTGTGGCACTTTCAGCAGCAGCCGGCTTCCCTCGGCAGGCGAGGAGGCAGACTGCCGTCTTTTCTGTACCTGGACACCAGTGCCAGTGCCCAGCGTTAGCAAACCTGCCCTGGGACACAGGAGCCGTCCCCTGAGCAAAGGCAGAATAAATGCCCTGAGCGTGGTAGGGCTCTGCTGGCATTAGTCCAGGAGACGAAAGCAAAGGAATCGCCTTCTTCCAGCAGTCAAAAAGCAACAGTAGAGCCGCTAAAAGCAGTTGCCGTAGCCCCTGGGCTGCACTGGCCTCTTTCCTAGTATGCAGGGTGGAAAACGCAGCTTTTGTGCCTAACTGCAGCAGCTCAGGCTTCCACCCGACAACTTCCCCCACGCATCCCTCACGGTGGGCTGGAGACAGGCAGGGTGGGTACCAGGGAGGAGCCTGGCAGCCCAGAAGGATGGAGCGGGAAGGAATTGCAACCCTCAGACCCCCGAGGTACCGCAGCCTTGCTGGGATGGCTCCAGGAGACCATCCGCGGGGTACAACGTGGAGATACACCCCTCTGCTCCCAGCTGACCTCCTCAGTGTCGGGCAGGTAACTACTGCACTAAAGCAAATCACAGACAGACATAACACGAAATGCTTTGGGTTGATCCTAAGGGAGTTTTGGGAAGTTTTCTCTGAAGCATCGGTATATTATTATTTTATTTTTTTAAAGGCTTGGTTAGAATGAAATGGAAAAGGGAGGCTGTTTTCCTGTGGCCCGGAGCCAGTGTTTAAAAAATGTAGTTGTAAGTGAAAAATCATTTCAAAATAAAATTAAAAGCTGCCCCTCAATGCTAAAAGAATGTCAAAATGGATTTTTTTTTAGGTTTAAAGATCAGGTTTTTAACCCGACCGAAACAACTCAACAATTCAATAGCATTTCAAAGTACTTGAGTGAATCCAAATCTGTGTGTTCTGGAGAAAAAGCTTTCTTTCAAAAAAAATTCAAGCAGCTCTCCACAGGCATCACCTCCTGGTCTGTCCTTGCAGTAGGAGGGATGGTTTGTTCCTATCCTTCTGATAGATTTTTCTATTTTAATAAGTAAAACTCATGCATAGTGTAAACACACCAAAAACCACACGCCCTATTGAATTTTCAGAGGTAAGTATTTTAAATCCAGCCTTTCCCAAAGCTCCAGACATGCATTATTTACAATGGAGAATAATAATGTAACAAAGCTGTATTATATTAAAATTGTTCCATAAAATATTACGATTATAATTTTTTGTAGCTTGACTTAAGGTGCACAATTTATATAAAACAATATGAATTATTTTCTGTTACAAAAAATTATTCAGTGTGGGCTCTGTGTAGTACAGTTATTAATCTTTCTATTTAAATGCAAATTTTTCCTTTCAACTGAGAGCTAAAGATACTTTTTATACAACTAATAAAACACAACTTTGATCTTCTGATCCCTCATCAGGGAGATGGCTTTCTCAGTTGTGTTTGGGATGTCTCTGCCAGAACATGGCGTTCCTTTACAGCAAGGATGCTTTCTTGATAAATACATTGGAAATTATTCCCTGTTAAAAATGAAATATTCATTTGTACAGCAAGGTGTGACTTGGGCAATCCTTAGTTGCCTTAGTTTTGTAATAAGAGAAAAGAGCTAAAAAGACTAGTGTCCTTTGTGTGGGCATATGCCATGTGCAATGTAGGAGGGTATTTTATCCGCAGAAAATCTTGCTTTGCATCCTAGTGGGTTTGCTGCTATGAGAAACTTTAAATCAAGATTTCTTTGAGCGGGCTGGCGTCAGCTCAGGTGGGAGCTGGTAGGGCGGCTCTGCCAGGGGAGTCGGACGGGGTGGTCAGGAGTGGTTCATCCAGCCAAGAAGCAATGGTTCAAGAAATGTCAGGCCTCCCGATCACCGCAGTATGCGTGCTGTTAAGAAACTTCAGAAAGCTTCATGTCACCCCCAAAATACTGTATGACCAGAAACTCAAGGGACATGGGAGCAGTTTGCTCTGCGCAAGTGTCAGAGACTCTGTCTAAGCCCTTGCTCTTCCCATCTGCAGAAGGGAGTGGAAGTGGTCCCGCTGGACTAGGAGGAGAATTCCAGTGTGTGATCCCTGGGAGCTGCTGTCAGCTGGTGTTTCTGGTGGGTTTCCTCTCACCGTCTGAGCAAGAACATGCCAGTGCTCAAGGAGAGAGGTGACTCCTAGCTATCTGGCAGCTTGTGTCCTGAAGCAGAAATCAAAGTTATTTATGTGATTTCAGGCTAATTTCTGCCAATTCTTGTTCTGACAAATACTGCTATTACCCTGAGCAACTCTGAGGACATCTTCCTTAATAACATTTATGGTGTTGGACTTTTAGTTAGAGTATTAGCAAAGGAAGTTGAAAACCACGCTGCACCTCCGTCTTTCATCCTTGCATGAGCACAGACTTCCCATTCCACCTGCTGAGAGAGAAATGCTGTCTCTTGCTGGTGGAGAGCTTTCCAATGGCCTCCCAGGTCCTCCGTTAGCCGACGGAGCGTGTTGTCCTCTGTTTGCTGGCCACCCCTTGGTCTCCCTTGTTAGTTTTGGTCTGACTAACCCTAGGTGGGAGCTTGGCTGCTTCAGCCAGTGGAAATGCGGGTAATTGAAAAGGCTAAAGCAGTGAGCAGTGTTATAATTAACTGGCCGTATTAGGCATTTTACAATTCTGACACCTCGCAAGAGTGGAAGTTTAATGAGAATGGAGAGAGGCTCAAAAGCAATCCATTTTCCTGGTAAAGATTGTAATGAAGGTGTGAAATGATGCACAGCTAACTAAACCTGTCTGTAATAGCCTCTCTGTTATAATGTAGTGATCTGACAGACTTCAGAGAAAAAACAATACAGTGCGCATGTATGTAGATATATATACCTTTCCTTACAGTGTTAATGTAATGTATAATACAGCTTGACTGGATGTGCCATGCGTAGGTCAGGTGCCAAAATGTGTAAAGAACTGATCTTTGAAAGAAAACACTCATTTGCAATGTAAAGATGAGTGCAACCCAAGGAACGCCCCATAGAAACATGCCCCAGAAAGGACGTTCAAGTGGAGAGCGTGGCTCTGTGAACGCCCACGCTAGGGCCAGCTCTGATACGGCACAAAGTACTTCTGCAACCCATGTGCACCAGCACAACCTGCTCATGACAACCCTAACTGTGATGAATTCCTTGGAGACCTGCCACGGAGGGGCAGAAAGTTAGTGTGAAGGTGTTTTCTTACTATTTGCTTCAGAAGAGGCTGTGTCTCTGATTATTAATTTAAAATTCAGTGGTAGCACCTGTAAACAGAGTGTACTTTGTACAGCAAAACCCTGTAACCTGTTACTGCAATTGCATCTCTTTGCCTTCATTTGCAAGTCATGCATCAGATTAAGGTGGGTGTGGAGGGAACTGGAATGAGGATGGCACACGCCACCTGGCTTCTGGTGGCACTTGGGAGCGAGCGGCCCTCTGAGGGTATTTTTGGAAATGAATGCTTTCCTGTGGGATCTTGTGTCCTCCAGACTTCACCTTCGTCGGGTTTTATCTTCCACCCCTGCTGGGTTTTACTCGCAGCTGGTGAGGAGCTGGGTACCTGTTTAACCCCATGGCCTACATGAGCAGATATGCTGTGCCTCTCTGCAGCACCCAGCCGGTGTGGCACGTGGTCGGGAGGTCATTTCTGCCCACAAAATGTCCCAAAGCTGTCCCCAGCATGGAGCAATGAGGGCTGCTCCAGGTGTATTGCACTCACAGGGGCAGGTTTCATTTCGAGTGGGTAAGTTTGTCTGCACAGGAGCCCTTTGCCACCTAATGCCACCTTTGCTCTGCAGCATGAGCCCGTTGTCAGCGATCAGCATCCTCACGTGGTGGGAAGGTGAGCCTGCTGCCGCCTCTGCGTTTCCAGCCGGGCTGAGGGCCAGACCTCTGGGTGCTCAGAGGTCTAATGTTTCCCACGCTAGAGCCTAAATGCATCAGTGTGGTTTATGGCAGACGCGTGCGGAGGACAGTTTCCGTTCTGTGCAGCTCTTGTTCCAGTTTGATCCCAAAGAGAGCTTTTCCTGGCTGACCTGAATTACCTTTTCCTTTTTTAAATGTGTAGTATGTATGACTGATATAAATGTCAAGCACATAGATGAAGAATAAAAATGGAAATAAACACGTTAATTGTGAACATTATGTAAATACCTGAGCCCATAAACTCCAACTCACGTAATTAATTTTACAGTTTCCTTTACTTGTCAGGACTTGCATGAATATGGCTGAGCTTTTGCATAGCTGCTTGCAGGATAGAGCCTTGCTTTCTAATAAACTACATGTGTTTTGCGTGTGGCATATGGTGAGGGCTCATGAAGCATAATTGTGGAGCATTAATGTTCAGCTCTCCTGCGGGGAGTATCACATCCTGAAGGGTGACTCCTTTCAGTAACATCAAGATCCTATAGGAAAGGAGCTTGTTTTAAAGATCTCAGCCATATGATTTATGGTAAATAACACTTGTATTTCCATACTATGTGTTTCTGTTCCAGAGGCTTGCCCTTGTTGGTGCTCAAATTTGTTTTTGTTTAGCATGTCACAGGAGTTGGAGCAATACAGTTTTGGCAAAATGTGTGGGAAGACTATGTAAACACTATGCAAGCTTTCTATATACTCTGCGCATCCTCTCCAGTATATTTGAATGATCCAGCTATGCAGTTAAAGCACACCCATTAATACAAGTTAATACAAAGCCATGGTTATTTTATGAGAGCACTTAAGTTACGTTTTTATAAAGAGAACAAGAGGATCCCCTGAGACACTGTTGTACAAATAACGAAGGACAGAAGCTCAATTAATGAAAGCATGGAAGTGAAAAGAGAGACAAGAATCATGCAGAGTAAAATTCAGTAGGTATATTAGTTTCTATAATATACATTAAAAGGCTGCATTGAGGAATGAATTAGCTGCTTTTCCTATGGCAGTTCTCTAAACTGGGGTTGTCAGAATTTTTTTGCAGTGTTCTGACTCGAGATAGGAAAAGTCGATTCCTTAATTCTAAATTGATGGAGGTGTCACTTTGATACTTCCATTTACTTTTTTCATTACAGGAAAGGCAGAAATTGTCCAGAATTATTTTTTCATTTTGTGCTCCCCTGAGACTCCAACAACAAACAGTGATATTTTTTGTCCATATTATTTTAGATTAATATTTTCCAAGTGGCAATATATAGAAGCTTGAGCCTCAACGGTTGGCCAGAAAGTAAAGAAAGGAAGAATTGCGTTTACAGAAATAAACCCATTCCCTATTCTTTTTCCTTAGAAGCCAAGAGCGTGTTTCCAACAAGGTGAGACTACATAACAAAATGCTGCACTCTGGCCCGTGCCTGCAGAGCTCTTTGGTAATGTGACTTCTGAAGCCCTTTATGCCTTTCCTAGAACAAAGCTGTGGTTTCCTTTCTGATCTCCTGAGAGAGCCTAAGGGCTAGCAGGGCCGCTTGCGGCATGTGCAATATGAGGTTTGCACCGAGTTCAGAGACTTGAGAGCCTGATTTCATGCAGCTTCACATGCTTTAATCCTACTTTCGTGATAGTGCTCTCTCAGGGACTGCCAAGTGTCCGTACCGGCCAGTGGTCTCATGGGGAAAGTGCATCTGTACAGAATCCTGGGAATAATCCCGGGGAAAATGGTTGCCAAGAAAAAATGAAATTATTGGTGTGTATGTCATTTCCATCAAAAGCGCTTCTCAAGTAATTGGTTCAAAGTGATTGTTGTTGGTAACCTTCTTCTGTCAATCACTGTTCCCATGTATTTATATAGGGCTTAGTGATGAAACTACTTTGAAACAAGTGTGAAAATATGTATTTTGCAAATTAAATTACTCTTCACCAGCTAAAAAGGAAAACCAAGGAGAATATTGACTCTGGCAGAAATAGGGTCTGTAAAGGATCTCTTCCAGGATGAAGCTGGAGCTGTCAGCGCCAGCTCTTGGTCTGGGGGAATGTGTGGGGCAATGAGATTCAATTCAATTCAATTCAGTGGAGTTTGGCTGCAACCTCCACCTCAGTGTGCTACCACCCTGGGAAGAGAAAAGATCTTTTCAGAGCAAAGGTTGTCTTTATAAAGCATCTTGGAAGAACATATGAATGTATCCTTTCCTGAAACAGCAGTTTGTTTCTCAGTTACTTTAATGTTCTTATATGGAATTGGAAATTATACAATTTCTTTGACCCCTTAAGTCATTATCATATTACTAAATGTTTCAGAACTTGAGTCGCTATGTTTTCTGTCACCAAAAATTGACAGCACATTGCCCCTGATACAAAGATGCTGTGAGCCAGGGTTTGGTATGGGTTTGTTTTGACTATGGTTGGTACACAATTTTACCATTTTTATCAGTATTTTGCCAATGTTACGGTTGGGTTTGCAGGCACAAGAACACAGTGCTATTGTCTTTCTGAACAATGACTACGCTGGCTCCCTGTGCGGGCAAACCCAGAAAGCGGTCTTGAAACTTCCTTGCAAAACGTTATACACTGCCTGTCTGACAACAGCACCCAGAAGTGAAGCAATATGAGCAGCATAGCTTCATTTAATAGTGTGAGATCCTCACAATGTGTTTCAGTTTATATTATTCTAGAGATAAGAATCTTTAAATACTGAAGGAGCATACAGTGTACAAACATTGTATTGACATTTTTCTATGCTATCATAACCATGGATTCATCTGCTTGTCCTTGTGTTAGCAATTTAATTTTAATCCAGGGCAATAATGAAAAAGTGCATTACCGGGGAAAAACAAACTCTTCATAGCTCGTGTTCCTGATATTTTTAGGGAATTGGATTGCATTTTCTGTTGACAATAACAGACTATCTTTAGGTCTTCCGTGAACATCTATGAACAACAAAAATAGGTTTGCTAATGTATTGTCAGCCAGAGGAAAATAGACTATCTGTAGCTCTCGTATTTGGGGGCGGATCTGGAGCCCCAATCTGTGCCTTGTGGCAACTTTACTCTGCAATTTCCCATGAGGAACTCGAGCAGCTCCCGGGGCGCGGGAAGGCACTTCTGCACGTGCTCACCTTCAGCCGGGAGCCCTGCCCTGCTCATGAAAGGTTTTTGCCAACCTGTACAGATCGGCGAGGGTGCAGGCCTGGGCTGAGCTGCCCTCCCGGCTCAGGGCACAGTGGAGCGAAGCTTTGTGTCGGTGTTGAAGTGCCCGGGCAGGGTCGGCTGTTTCTGCTGGGTAGCCAGAGCTCAGGCAGGGCAAACCTCCCCACGGCGGCGGAGACAGATTTTAACTGACGACAGCAAGAGTCCCTTCAGATGCTGAAAACCAGGCTCTTTTTTTTTTTTTTTTTTAATTAGGAACTGGTCGGTGGTGCAGATGCTTGCCTTACACGGTACAGGTGACTGTTGCTGACTGCAGCAGGTACGGAGCGGTCGCTCCCAGCCAGAGCACTGCAGGTACGGAGGGGAGGCTGATTTTGTGCCGTGCAGGGAAGGTGCAGCCCGCGTGGCTGCAGAGCGTGGGGTAGCGTAGACAGGGAAAGAGCAAAAGTTGCCTGGGAAATTTGCATCAAATGGTGCTCCTCACCCTTGTGGGAGACCCAGCTTCTGGTATGGATCTGGGTGTGAACCCTGTGAGATGGTGAGTCCTCCCCTGCTCCGGTCCCCTCCGAGGAATGGAGACATAGTCCACAGGCTGTTCAGGCACAGGTTTGCATTGCCACAACACAACTGTAGCCACAGATTTGTTCAAAACTGAGAACAATCCAAAAGCTAAAGATATTTGGAAGAGAGCAGACCTCAGTAAGTGCTCAAGAGTGTGGCAAAAGCAGAATAATTTGGATTCCATTTTTTAATAGTTTAATCTCTTTTTATATATATATATATATATACAGTACTCAAAAAGCCTACAAGGTGGAGCATAGTATGAGATTTATTTCCCTTAGTTATTTTTTTCTAAACTCTTGCAAAGAATCTTCCATTACAATTTTGAGCTCTATTAAAAAAAAATCCTAGGGGAAATGTGTACTATTCTGTATTAAACTACATAGGACGTATTCCTAAAAGTCGCTCACACTCCTCCCACACGCACCTTCCCACATGTGAGATAAATTAAGAATGTCACTATCTTTAATGCCAGAAGTATTTCCATCTTCCACTGCAAATATGCAGTGATGCATCTAGAATAGCACTGTCAAGGGAAGAAATCTTCACATGAACAGGATTTAGCTATTTGTGTTCCCTTTCTACACGCACTTAGTATTTTATCCACAGGGGATATTTTCTTCTGTAGGATCATGTCGGCTGCAGGCAAATGGAGAAAGAAAACTCTTTATTTCTTTATATCTAAACCTGTTCTGAGTCCTGCCCCTTGGCCAGTCTCTCTCTGACAGCCTGCGCCCAGTTCAGAGCCTTGCAAAGCGGTAGGAGATGTTGACTGAAGGGCATTGCGCTTGCTAATGGCATGGTGGGTCCTGGGGAATCGGTCCGACACGTGATGGTGGTGCTGAGCATAGCCTTCACCTCCTGGGTCTGCGGAAAACTGCTGGCTCCAGTGGGGAAGCACGCGGGAGGGGAGACTCGAGAACTAATCTTGTGTCTGTGCTTCTGCCTCTGTGACTAATTGCTCTGAAATTTGCACATGTAATAGCTTTCACTTTTCCTAATACCTCTTACTAGCTTAGCATTTAAAAAGGATGTATTTTCTTGTCATTAAAAGCACTAGATGCAAATGGAGAAGCAGATAGATACGCGTTGCTTAAAAATTAAAATAGAACCACAAATTTCAAGGAGCGCGGTCAGGCTCCAAAGAGTACCTGATCCCGTGTCCAATGTGCGGTACAGCAGCAAGAAATGCACCCACTGCACCACTCCTCTATGGGAACGTACAAATTAGAAATTTCAAGGGCTGTTGAACACTGTGAATTTCCACTGTGGATCAGCACAAAGTTATTTGGCACAGGAGGTTCTGTAACTGTGATACATTGGGGAAGTTCATATTGTGCAATGGCCCTAAAACTCACCCTTCCTCCTCTAGTATGCAGAGATCCAGTGCTAAGATGTATTTAATATAAAGCAGGTAGGACACTAGCTGACTGGAGCAGTTTTTTTGTCTCTTGTTGCCTTTTCATTATTCATCTTAGGATCATCTACTTTGCTATTTATATTCAGCATAAATAATAATTAAACCAGGGGACAGAGGTGTGATGGTGTGAATGTGAAGAAAAACTCCACGTCCCTGATGTTGCAAAGTTGCAAAGATAGCCAGGACTGGAGGAGTCCTTAGTCTGAGAAAACATGGTCCATTGCAAATGCTTGCTGGAGAGCAGGAAAGCATTAACATGCAAGTGCTACTCTTAAGTAGCCAGAATGTAGTGATTAAAGTGCTCTTGCTGTGCGATCTTGGGCCTCTTGCCCTTTCTCTTCCTTAATTAATTTCCTCTATCATTTATGTATTAATAAAAACAAATTACCAGCTTCATGGGAGGTGAGAGGTTTTATTCATTTATGTTTGCAAACAGCTCTAAGATCCGAGGAAGGAAGGAAGAAGCTACAGAAGTGAGACAGCTGTATGTAGTGCATGAATGATATATGGCAAGGTTTTATTCCTTGGCAGTCTGATAATTTGGCACAGGAGTACGTCTTTTTCCTTTTCTGCTGTCCAAGTTTCTTTTTCTGACATTATCAAATAAGGCACAGCTTTTGCCTCTAGTGTGATATGTAAATGAATGGATGTATGGACACTTTGATTTTGGGTTGATCAGTACCTTTGTTTCAGCCTTCTTTCTTTTGTGAGCATTATGGAGAAGGGCACTGCACAGTGACTGTAGAGTCATCTGCCAGCAGGTCATGTATTTGAAACCGGTGTTGGGATTAAAAATAGTTACCGCGTCCCCTCTTTATGGAACAAACATGGATTTATCTCCTGGAATGATGCTCTGCTTTCTGCTATTACCAATAGGGTAGCAGCTGCAGAGGTTATCCTGCATGGGACAGAGGTGTACAGATAGGAAGTTTCAGGTAGATCTGTAGACTTGGTTGTTCCCTACTGTCACAACTTGCACTAGAATTCAGATTTTGAATGTCTTCCTCTGTAAATGAACTTGATCAAGGTCTTGCAGTCTAGCAAACCAACATGCAGTAGCACTGGCCAGAGACTGCCTGTGTTGTCGGCAGCTTTGTCAGTGGAGTTCGACGAAGGCTGATGCATGCCCATGAAAGGCAGAAACGTGCTATCAGTGGATGCTCTTGACGCCTTTTCTCCTGGTGAGTAATGCAAACAAACATGACATTCCCTCCTACCTGTGCGAACCAGTCTCAGGGTGGAAGCAACATTAAAAGCCAGCATCTCTTCTCTTGTAATGTCTAATAGCAACATCTAATTCTGCATTTTCAAAGCTACTCCCCTTAAGGTTATCTTGTGATATGGAGCATGTTTGTGCACAGGCACCACCGTGAGAGCAGCTCAGTGCACTTCAGTATGCAGCAAGCTCCTCAGTTGGGGTTCCCCTTGGAGTTCCTCAGCAGGCACTAAGGATGTGTCATCCTTTGAGTCATCTCTTGCTTTTAAAGCAGCTTTCCTCCATGAAAGCTGTTTTGGTTTTGACTCCAAAAACTTTACACAGAACACCACATTTCATAGTGCTTTGCCACGTATTTTTGCAGGGGGAGCTGGTGGGGAGTTAGAAGATGAGACCTGCCTTTGGGGCTGCACATGCCTTCACCCCTTGTGTATGTCATGCCTTTTTCATCAGCAGTATTCTTTGTGGCCCTCCCCAGTTTGCTTCTCCCAGGGATTTTTAGAAATGGTCGATGCCCTCTTGGACTGAGCTGTGTGGGATGGGGAGCTTTAATTGCTCTTGGGTGTTTGCATTTTGTCTCTTTTAAATCCCCCCTCCTCGGATGCCTCTCGCCCCATCTTCCATCTCGGATCAAAGCTCTGGTGTCCTGTTCCCTTGTCCCTCTTGAATGCTCAGGCTTTATGTTGCTCTTGTGCTTATGACCTAGGTTCACCCTGGGACAGAAACCTTTATGGGGCAGGGAGAAGGGGAACTGTCTGCCTTTGCAGCATGAGAGTGGCCCCAGCCCTTCCACAGGAGCCTCCCCTCATTTTTGGGGGAGATTTCCATGCTGCAGGTTGCTATCTCAGCAGCTGGCATCGAAACCTTCCTGGAGGCTCCTGCTGACGTACAGCCCATCTCCCCGCAGGCAGTAGGAATCCTGCACTCCTCTGCTGAGCTGGCGGGGCCAGGTCCCTGGGCAGCCCAAAGCGATGGTCTCCCATCACCCAGCCCTTCAGAGCCGAGGTCTGGTTAACGACGTGTGTAAAGACCTCCCACTGATGAGGCCATCCGTGCTGTTCCAGAAATGTTGAGCTAATTACACAAAAGGTGAAGCTCCAGTACAGCAACGATTGATTCAGCCTCAGGCCCTACACAGCAGAGAGCAACTCATGAAAACCAAAGACAAGGCATGTGATTGCAGACCCTTAATCCAGCTAAAATACCATGACACCTGACCTCGTTAGAAAAAAGTCACAAAACAAATCTCCCTGGATTGTTCCTTGCTGTGTCTAGTGAAATACTAGGAGCTCGGCCAACCAGCCACGTATTCCTCCCTATCCTACAGAGTACTGTGTTTTCCTCTCTGCCTTGGAAACACTCATAGACCCAGAATGAACTCCTATAAGCTCATGGGGAGGAAAACTTATGACTTACTAATTAATACACAGACATAATGTGATTGTAGCCACAATGATAATAGCTGGTACAGGGCTTGTAGGGTGAGGGAGCGAGGCAAACAAGCAAGGCATATGTAGGGTCTTATCAGGGGCCAGGATATTTTGTAAACTGGTCACCAGTGTTTCCCTTAGATACTAATTTTATGGGGAAGTTAATGCACAGCCACCACACAGTTGTGGGGCTGCCAGCCCATAGCCTGGGCTAGCCCCTGGCACGACCGTCCCTCTCCCAGCAAGTCTGGTCCACTTCAGAGCGTAAGTGAGGGTAGCACATAGAGTGGGATGGACTTTGCATGTGGCAGTGTAATGCCTTTGCTTTCAATGCCTACCAGCTTCCCTCATGTAGACAGGTCCCTGCTTCTAACAGCAGACAGCTCTTGCCTGTCCGAGTATTTGGATGCTGAGGTCTCTACAGTGGTATTTGAAATTCATGCATGGGAAAGGGGGAGGAATTCTGGCATTTCCATGCACGTGGCTTAGCTCTTTACAGTGGTTGTCTGCAACCCATGAATCATGGATGAAGTATTCCTACAAGGTGGCTTGGTCCCTACAGAGCTACCTCTTCAGTGGAGGGAGCAGGGTGCTGTGTCCCAACACCCTCTTCTTTCTCTTGCCCTTCTCAGTTCGGCACAGATAGGTGGTCCCGGCAGTGCAGAGTAATCTTCCCTTTCACAGCTGCACTGCAGGCAGGGGATCGGGCGGGATGAGGGATTTGGTTGGCATTTGTGGGCTAGGGATGACTAATGTTTCCCTGTCACTAACACATCACCGCTTGTATCAACCAGGAGCGTCAGAGCAGCTTGGTGCAAACCAGCTGAGTGTTGTCAGCAATTTGTCGTGGTCATTAGCGCGGCATGAAGCGCTGGGTCCGCAGGCCCCTGCTGGCGTGCGGCACTATGGGGTGCTGTCTGCAGGGCCTGCGGACCCCTCTGGGACTCCCGCATGCAGCGGTTCCCATCTGTACCGTTCACCGTTAAATGTCAATATAAGCCTATTAGAGAGAGGCCAGGGGAAGTGGGGATGGCAGCTCAGCGGGCAGTGACGGATCGTACGCTGGAGAATGATTGATTTACTTATTTAGGGCTCCGTTCAGCAAACATTCAGATCCATGGGGCTTGGGCTTAATACGAGTTGGGGAGATGAGGCGATTTCAGCAGCAGAGGAAGGCACCAGTACTTCAGGCCTTTCACAGCATGGCACTTACGCATTTATTTAACCCATTGCACAGCATCGGGGCCAGCCCCATTGCCAGCGGGGAGCCCTTCGCCCTGCCACCAGGTTCAGCCACCGTGAGAGTCTCAGGGGCTGCAGCAGCATGGAGGGGAGTCTTGGAATTGCAGGTTTTGGGGGCTCTGGGGCCAACCCAAGCCTTGCGGCAGCAGCGCTGGGCAGACGCAGCCCCCCGTCGCAGGGGCTGCTCAGTTACTCTCCAGCTTTTGCTTTGCTGCAGTACACTGAAGGAAGGAGAGTTGCGGCACGGACTTTGTGAATGAGAAGGACCATCCTGGGAGCAGCAGGGCCCTGGAATAGGGTATTCCTGGGGGCATTTCACCAGTGACCATAACCGATTTAGTAATTTGGGAGACCTTTCTTGTGAAATGCCTGTTAGTGTGCCCCAACACTAATTGGGACGGAGAGACTGAAGCTGACACTGCACCCTGCAAATCTCTGGTGTGATGTAGCCCAAACTCCATGCCCAGGGTTTGCTACGCACCTTCTGGATCCAGAGCATGCGTCTGTCATGGTCCCACTTGGCAGGAATTGCCAGGCTTAATCAAGCCAGTGATTCATGTGCTCTGGGAGCCTTTCTCAGGGTGTGGGCAGCACCAGCTGCCTCCCAGGGAGGTGCGAAAGGGCCCTGACAAACAGCTATGCAATATCCCTGGGGAGGTGTCACTTCCTAGCAGCTGTGTTTGGCCTGGAGCATCAGCCTTGTCTCAAGCGAAAATACAGCAAAGCACAGTGGTAGAGCACAGAGATTGTAAGGAAAAGGTCTGAAAAGGTCTCCCTGTTTAAAATGCTACCTGAGGAGGGCAGCTGCTCTTCCTTACAGCTGCACGTGGCTTTCCTGCAAAAGAGTTAGAGGCATCCGCCTCCTCCTCCTCCGGACAGGTCTTTGGCTGGTGGCAGCAGTTTTGATGGGGCTGCCTAGTTCTCCTGCATGTCTCTACTCTGCTGGGACTCCCTTTAGTTTAATTACCTCCTCTGTGCCCGTTTACCACTAAACTTTCTGGGACTGTTTCTTGGCTGCCAATCTGAATACTCTATGACTTGGGGAAAAAAAAAACCAACAAAAAACACAAACCCCCCAAACAAACATCTATTAGAAGTAACCAAGTTGCTAATGGAGACAGATCAAGTGTGAAGTGCTTCACCTGAGGGCTCAGCACACTGGAGACCAAGAGGAAGAACTTAGCTACTTAAGAGAGGGATGGGAAGCTGTGGGAGTGAGCTGGAAGGCAGCTGTTGAAAAAAGACTATCTGGAGGATGCTCTAGCTACCTGTGAGAGGTATTTGCAGCTCTGCCTAGTCTCTGCTAATATCCCATTCATTGGGCGGGTAGTACAGTAATGAATGGGAATAAATCAGAAAAGCTGGAAATTTAGGGTGTTATCTGCAAAATGCAGGTGGAAGAAATATGTTCTCTCTTAAAGACTTCCCACAGATTTAAGTCCCTTGTGTCTTTCCTTCTAATGTCAGTGCTTAAAAATAGGACTGAAGGAGGAATATAACATTTTTGCTAGTGTTAAGCTGGCCCCTAGTTAGTGCTGGCTCTTTATTGTATAGGCCAAATAGCTCAGATGAGACCTGCTTTATGGATGTGCAAAATGGCTGCTGCTCTCAAGAAGCAGGAAAATTGGGAATCTTCTGTCTTTTTACTTCTTCGGGGGCACAGTGACCTGCTTAGGGTAATGAGTCTCTTGTATCTGTGCTTACCCACCTGGTAACAGCAGGTCAACTGGGCTCCTGGTAGAGTTGGGGAGGCTTAAATAAGGACAAGCAAGTTCTCTAATGATCCCTGCTGCACTCCTGGGGGAGGCTTACCTAGGACAATGCTGTCCCCTGCTGAGTGACCACCATCATCCTTTATTTCCAAATCTGCTTCTTGTAATTCTGTGGTTAAGATGGATTTAAGGCTGTTAGCAAAAGGCAGTGTGCTGTCTGGGAAAGGCTTGGCTCTGTATTGCACTTCCTTCTTGGTGCTGGTCTGAGCTCTGTGCTGCTAAAATACCCAAACACATTTTTTGATGACAGTGAGTCACGGGTATGTCTGTTCGTAGTCCACAGTGGAGTTGCCAAACCTGTGTGCAGTTGTACGAGGACACTGTACCTTCTGCTCCCAATATTTGAACATTCAATGCTTCTGGTTCTGATAATCTTCCTTTTTTTAAAAAAACAACAACAACAAAACAAGAAAACCCCCCAAAATCCCCAAACAACTCTGAAGTCTGAAAACAAATTACTATTTGTCACTCTAATTTCACTAGTGTAGCATCCATGAGCATCAAAACCAGCCCTTGTCCTGAAGAACTTGTAGTGGTTGCAAACTGAAGAAGGGTGGCTTCGGGGAGGGAGGAGCAGAATGAATAACCAGGCAGGGACCTGCCCCACGGTGGGTAAGGCAGTGCTGGAAGATGGACCTCAAGCTCTTCAGACCCGCAGGCCTCCCCTATAAGGCTGTGTTTCAAATACAAAGCAATGTATTTCAATCAAATGTTTGAGAACATCTGTGGGAAGGGACTCTGCATTTGGTCGCTGTTTGGGTTTGCTGCTTGCTGGAGCAGAGTCCGCCCGTTGCCTACGAGGCGCTGTGCCGTGCTGGCTGGAGTCTGAACACGCTGCTGCTTTTGCCATGCATCTGATTTTAAGTTCAAAAGTTACTGGTTTGGGGGAGTGGTGTGGCTGACTGGGTGGTTTTGTGATGGGCAAGGGGAGCCGGAGAGCAGGCTGGGGTCCAGCAGTGGGAGTGCAGCAAGGCAAACCTGGGTTCAGATTCACCGGCTGAGCTGCTGGCTAGACCTCGCAGGAGTGTGTTAAAGGCAGGGAAAACGGGGACACTGCTGTCTCGGGGACTCCTACCTCTTCCTCTGCCAGCGCGTGTGTTGGGTAAACTGTTTCTTCCAGCCTGGTACCTTCTTTAGTGTGATGAGGAATGCTGTGGACTGAACTGCTCTTCTGTGAAAGTGTGCTCTCTGCAGCGAGTGAAGCTCTCTGTGGAGCTGGATGACCCAAGGAACTAGGTAACAGAAGAAGAAATCCTCGCTGAGTGGGTGGTGCTTCCCTGCAAAGACGTACCGTCCCCTCCCGTCAACGCCTTTGGAGAGTTAGCTTTGGTTTCATTTCAAATACGTCGAAAAACCTCAGTCTGGTGAGGTGGGATTCCTCTTCTCAGCTACCTGCAAACTGGCTTTTTCTATCATGTTCCGCTCCTTTCCCACCAACTGCTGTGCTCATCAGCACGGATCTGCCAGGTGGCACGAATCCCTGTGGCTATGGGAGAGGCAGGCAGAGCCCATCTACACGGTCCTTGTTTTCTCCACAGGCTCCTCAGGCCTGATCCAGGCCAGCCAAGCAACTCTTTACACTGGTAGCTTCAGTGGATGCCTGTTGTCTCCTGCAGGCCAGGCACTGGGGAGAGACGGTGAGACCCCATCGGCACAAGCAATTGCTGGTGTCGCCAGTTCGGGGGTCCACAAAGTACATTTGTGGTGCCCCAAGAAAATGCACCCCTCTTTCTGAAAACTGTATGAGATGGAGCAGCACCTTCTGTTTATGCTCCTTCTTGCCAGGGTTTTTTAACACTATTTATTTAGCAGCTTGAGAAGAGCTCACCAGCCGGCAGCACCTTCCCTTTGAGCCATGGTCCATGCTGTCCCTTACCATGGCAGCCTGCCCGATTGCCGAGTGTGTTTTGCTCACTGTTCAGCTGTTTTAAGGACCCGCTCACCAGCTAGGCTTTGGAGAGATTAATAATGTCTCTTTTCCATACAATGTCCTTGACAAGCCAGAAATCCGCCCATTCACTGTTTCGAGCAATTAAAATGATGACACGGCCATCAACCCCCACGCAACCAGTTGGCGAAAATGCTCTGCAATGGAAACTCCAGTCCTCGGCGAGTGAATTTGTATGTAGTTTGGCACAGAACGGCCCTGCTGACTTCCCAGGCCGACACTGCTTTGTTACTCAAATACAAACATCTAAAACCAGCATTAGGCACTGCGAGCCGCGCCAAAGCCGACTGCTGTTGTCGTATAATAAAACAGCATGTTGAGGTTTGCTATTCTAATTGGGCAGCCAGGAACCCCGGCGGACGGCGGAGCTTATTTATTGATTGCTCTTCAGATCAGAAACTGGACGGCACCGCAGGGAGCTAGTAAAGAAGGAAAACCATTTTAAATACACTGTAAATGCTCCTTTGCAGGATTAATGAGCAGGAAACTGTAATGTGTGTTAACAGGATGCACAGAAAAGTAAAAGCTGGTAAACTTGCATGGCTTTCCCTTTCACGGGAGAATTCTGCTTCAGCAGAGATGGGGAAATGCAGGCTGTAATAAATGTTGCTTTATTGCTGGGGCATTATAGTAGAAAAGAATCTATATTCTTACACTGAAGTTCTTGCAAAATTGGAAATTGTTAGAAAATACAGGGGGAAAACAACAAAAAAACCCCACCAAACCAAACCAAACCAAAAGGATGAGGGGCAATTGGAGTCAGCAGAAAGTGGAACCTTTCCTGTTGGCTACTTATTCCCTCAGGGCTAGCTTGCAAAAGGTATGAAATTCATGCTATGCTCTATCTCCTGCCTAGCTGGGAGGAATTCACCAAGCAAAATAGCTGAAGGTGTCCAGCAGGGACAGGCTCCCCAGCTCTATAATGGCCACGGTGCCATGAAGCATCCCCGAGTCACCTCTCACCGTCCAACACGTTCCCATCCTCAACAGCTGGTCTAGTCGGTGTGAGAGAGCAGAGCGCGTTGTGATCCCGTTTATCGCTTTGCTGAGTGTTTGGATCTTCACCCAAAGGCTTTGCATGGCTCTGGTGTACTTTCAAAATGCCTGGGAGGGGGGCTGAGACACGGATGCACAGATGTGCAATGAAAGTATAAAAAAGCCCGTGCTGTCATTTTAGGAACATGTGCTGCTCCCATGGTTTGCCAAACTCTTATAATTATCGTAACACCTGCAGCTTGCCTGCAATTCAATCCTGGGTGCTTTTTTCCTGCTTGATCAGCTCGTTTCTAGCTGCCTGTCATATGGGAGATGCCCTCTCCAGCACGGTGGTTATCATTACTGAAGCAACTCCTGCGAGCAGGGCGGTAGGCAGGAGGGGAGGTGCGATGGCTCTGTGCCTCCCTCAGGCGTTTCGTGATCCTGGCTGAAGGAGACAGGTGACAGGCACTGCCAGGCATTAACATGTGGACGTCTTGAATTTTGGGAAGTCTAGTGTCTTCACAGTGATCTGACTTCTTGTAGAATCACTTATGAGTGAAATATTAAGAAAGTTAAGCAAACCAGAAAGATGCTGGAATTTCTCAGTATAAGGGGCTAGTATTGCATGGGAAATGAACTCAACTGCAACGCCTGTTTTGTTTTAATGTGATATCACCCTCTGCTTGCTTCCCCTTTGTGTTTTTCCACCTGACACACTCGGTGTGAAATGTGAGCAGCTTCCGACAGGGGATGTTTTCCTTGTGTTTGTAAAGCCTGGAGGTCTTGGGCTGTGATGTCAAAAGGGGCCTGGGTAATCTCTGGTGGAGCGAGACCTGATCCTGACCTGAAGGACCATCACCAAGGTCAATGAGTTAGATGCTTAGACTTCTGCAGCCTCAGACATTTGCCATCCTGTGACTTTTAAGAGAGGGTTGGCAGCATCCTCTGGGAGACCTCTTGGCCCACCCACGCATGGGTGTCTCCTGGGCCATCTGCCTGGGAGGCAGCCGCCCCAAAACCACGGCGTGCTCGGAGATGTGCTTTCGGGACATCTTGGCAGACCTGAATGCAACGGGCTGGGCTGTCTCCACAGGGTTCGAACGCTTTGGCGGTGACACGACTGCTTCATTGCTAGAGCTGTCAGTTCAGCGCTGCTTGAGATCTTCACTCACGCTTAGACCACCAAACACTTTTGCAAATGAGAGGGCTCTGTTTTTGTTATCCAATCCTTCCTTGTGGAGCGTGAGTGATTTCTTAAGCACACAGAGGTTTGTGATGCAAGTACTCATTATCCACCCCAGTTTGTTACAAATGAATCATAAAGTAAACTTAATGAAACAAAGCACACAAAAGTAGATTGATATTTAACTTGGCTTGGCTTGTTGTCTTCTCTTCTGGTTTGTTTTTTGGTTTTGTTTTCTTTTTTTTTTTTTTGTCAGTTTGGCAAATACTCTAGGTTTTTAGCCAGCTTTGTTCCCTCCATGTCATCCCTTTAGAGGTTTTCACAGATCACTCCAAAGAACAACCACACAAAATGAGAGAGAAACAGACAACACAGAGGTAAAAGCAGAACAAGTGTATCAGGCTGTATTCTTCTTTTGACCAAGGTCTGTTGGACCCATTAGGGTTTTTTTGACAAAAAGAAGCTTAATTTCTACAGTTGTGGATGTTATTTTCAGGGGAATCCCGTCTGCAAAATGCTTTGCTGTAACTGAAGAAGTAGAGATTGGCATGCCTATGGGCAGTCATTGCTGCTGAGGGTAACTTCATGTGCTGGGTGGAAAAGTAAAGTAAAACTTGCAGAATAACCATGGAAAAAAAAAATTATAGGTTATGGCCAAGTCTCAGGGTACATTTCAACTTGTTGCTTTAGTGGGGGGACCTTTTGGTTAGTATCTGTCCTAGGCCTTCAGTGCCTCTGGCAATGAAGAGCTGTTCTCAGATGGAATTACCTTAGAGGGAGTTTGTGATCTACAGAGCCTGACTTTTAGATTATATTGTAGGTGGACTTCTGTGGGCACCCAGGGGATGGCAGCTGTTGGGAGCAGGGAGGTGGTCTAAGGAGGATGTAAGACATACATACCTTATTTTTGATATTTTTTTCCTCCCATCTCACTGAAGAATTATAACAGTTTGTGTATTGGAGGATGAATGGTGAAGATGATAGAGTGTGATGGACAGTGGTGAGCAATGTCCCTGGCTGAGCTGAAGGCTGTCTCTGCTTTTAAGGGCAGCTTCAAGCATCTGTCTGCAGCAACTTTTGGGCCACCAGCTGTGGAAGGCCCTGGTGCAGAGGGCTCTTCCAGAGCCCCCAATGCCTTCTGTTGCAGCCAAGCTTTATTTTATTTGTTGAGAAGCCTCCCAAGGGGTTACGAGGGGGGGTCTGTCTTACTGTGAGGAGAGAAGCACAAATAAAAGCCATCAGAAAAAGGAATGGAGAGTTATTTTTAGGTTGAGTCTGCACTAGCCAATGGTTTTGTGTCCTCTTAAAATCCCCAAACTCACTGGAGTCAGTCCTCTGGCAGCAGAGAGCCTGCTTTGGGGAGGCTTGGAGGCTTTCTTTCTGGTTGCTTCAGCAAAACAAATATACTCAGGGCGTATCTCACTCCATGGGCTGGGTAACAAACAAATAAAACCGATCAGCCCATCTCCAGGTGGATTTTGATGCCTTTAAGTAGCAACCTACCTGCCAGGAGCATTGCTGCTGCCCTGCTGAGAGCTGAAGTGCTGACTGCCTGGTGCAGGCACAGCTCTGCACTGGTGCTGGTTTGTGTCCACCTGTCCTCTGGGCGGTACGACAGCTTGAAATAATGTAGTAATTCAATACAGCAGGGGTGCTGAGTGCTTTCAGCCTGCTTGAGGCTTCAGGAGGGCTTAGTCCCAATCCTAAGCACTGAGCACCTTGGAAACTTGAGTGGAGGCCAAGCCCACCGCCCTTGAAATGGGTGCCAAAGCCAGCATCAATTTCAGAGGACAAGTGTGGTTATGTTTGCCGCTGGCTTAGATACATCTGGGATCCAGGTGATAAAGCCTGGCTCCAGTGTGTCCTAGATGGCTATTTTGCAGGCAGAGCGTTAGTCTGGTGAAGCCAAACCTTGAGGGTCAAATCCTCCGCAGACAGAAGCAGATGCAGTTGTTAGTGCTGCTGGAAAAGCTGGGCCATTAATTATGGATGGAGCATGTGTACTTGTCTCCTTCCAGGGGACACAGAGCATAAGGGTGTCTGCCTTTATACAAGTCGTGTACTGGCACACAGTGAAATACAGCAACAGTTAAATGTTAAGGCTCACGATCTGATTTTTGGCTGTCTTCCTGCATTTCTGTTTGCAGATGTGAGTTTTGGGGTTTTTTGGGTTTTTTATTAAAAAGAGTGTTGAAGAACAAAGAGCCTGAGAGCCCTCTGCGTAAGATCTGAAAGCTCTCCTAATCAGAAAGGAGGGGTGAATAATTTAGAAGCCAGCCAAATAAAACTCAGGTGCCAATTAAAAGCAAAACAACCTTCCACTGAGATTTGGAGTGGTCTCTCACTTCTGGAGAAGGAATGGCATCTGTGGAAGCCTTCCAGTTCAGGCATTTGAGAGTCACTTTTATTGACATTGACCTAATGGCTCAGGTCATTTGGATTTGTTATAATTATAATGGGACTTTGATTATTCCTTCTCTGTGCATCACAGCGAAGTCATGAGACTTCTGGACAGTCTGCAACAGTCTTTGGCTGCAATACTGTGGTTATTTTATGGTTAATAGCAACACCACACATTTAGAGTTGCTTAAAGAAAAATAAAGCCTGGGCAATCAGTGAAATAGGTCTTTTACATAGTCAGAGTAAGGTAATATTTTTTTGCTGTTTGCTAACAGCAAATACACCAAAATATGTGGAAAGCTTAAATTGTTTTGCTGCTCGGACAGCTGTTTGACAATTTGTGAAGCAGCACTGAGGTCCCAGAGAGCGGCGCCTGTGGCCGCAGGAGAGCAAGGCTGGGAAAAGCCCTCAGCGCAGGATGTGAATGTACTGCCTGGGGGACTTGGCGTTTTCCTCTTGCTTTTGTGGAGATGGGAATCCTTCAGGCAGCCTCATTAATTGTGGTTTAAGTAGAAAGTTACTTTTCCAGAACTTGTTTTTCTCTATTCTTTTGCCCTCTGGTTTGATGAGTCTGTGTGTGATGGATCATTTAGGGAAAAGCGTGGGGATGGTGTGCCTGTGCAGCCAGGTTTTGATCCTTCCTGTCTGTTTTGCATGTATATGTGATATGCTTGTTTCTGGTATTTCTTTTTATTATTTTACTTTGTATTGATGCACTGATGTATTTGTACCATTTTATAATCAGAAGTATCTAGAGTATTAATTACTAGAAAACCACATGAGAAAATTGGGCTTTTGTGCCAACATTCCTATGCTAATGTACCCAAAATAATCGTATTTAAACATCACTAACTCTAAAATACATTTAAATTGGGACCATTGAAATTCACCTCTTATTTGTGTCAAGGGCTCCAAAACATGCTTCTTCTAAAATACAAAAAGTAACATAAAAGCCTCAGGCTTCTAAAACGTCATCTCTTAAAAAACAATCTGGATTTCGGCTGGAGGTTGGTAGAGATGCACTGAACCTTTTAATAACTGAGCTAAGCAACCCTGAAAAATCAGGTTTATAGTACTTGTATCAACAGATTGGATATAGAAGTTCAACTTCATTATCATGGCAACTTGCTACAAGTAAGTGGTGGGGCAGTACTGAGAAGCTGAGGTTGTACTATGGGCTGCCTTGAGAAGCTATAGAAAGTGAGAATGTGGGCACATGTAATCTGAAATGCATTGCATTTGTCTGTGGAAAACCAGGGCAATTTATTAACGTGCATTTCTAATCTGAACTCTTGCTTTCAGTCTGTCTTTTTAAAGACAAAGGACCTTTGCTGAGGGCAGTCCCACGCTGCTGTGTGTTGCAGTGCTGCCAATTTGAATGGCTCCTCAGGAAAGCACTTAGCCTCAGAGGCAAGACCAAAGTGATGCTCTGCAGTCCCACGGATGAGCTGGAAGTGGCTGGTGAGCACCCGGTGTGTGGAAACCACAGCCCAGCACGACAGGCTCTTTTGTGGGTAGTTCATAGCCCTTGTTGAGAACGGCAGGACTGGGACACGGAGGGGCCGTGCTCAGCCTCCTTGCGTGAGCAGATGATTTTCGTCTGCTCTGCTCAGCAACGTGGCAGAGAGCAGGGGCTGGGTACAGCCCTGGGCTGCCCTGTAAAGGCTCGGGGGACATCTGATGAGATGCATTATATTTTCCAAATCGTTCTCGCTTCTCTGTGCTTTTACTTTCCCTCTGTATTTGTATCTAATACAGCAGCAGCTGGCTGCTCTCTCGCTGTCTGACTTCCAAAGATCTCCAGTTCTGGCCTAGCTGTGCAGAAGGAGCCCCCAATAGCCTACACCAGTGATTTTTTCCTGTGTGACCTCTCCTTCCCCTCCAGTCTTCAAAACCCAGATGCTCTGGTGGAGTTTAGATGCCCTACAGAGGTCCAATCTAAAGAGCTGAAGTGACAGAGAATCTGTTGCATCCTCAGGTAAATTGTTCCAGTGATTAATTAATTACCTTAACTGTTCTGCACCAAGAACAATTTTATTTCTCTGTAGAAAGGCCTTTGGTTTCCAGCCACTGGATCTCAAGATGCCTTCTTCTGTCAGATTAAAGAGCCTCATCTTATTACTCCTCTCTCTGTGTAGGCACTTGTTGACCACTCTCAAGTCACCTCTTAACCTTCCCAGGGACAGACTAAATGGATTGAATGTCTCTAGTTCCCTGCTGTAAGGGAGGTTTATCAGCCTCCCATTCTTCTTGCTTCTGCCTGCTGAAGCCACTCCAATTTGTTCTCGTCCTCTTTTCCAGCTGGATACAGCAGGGGCTTGTGCAGTCTTTCATGTCTTCTACCACTGCTAAAAAGCTTCTAGCCGTCCACTGAGCCTTGCCCTGCTCTGTGCATCCCAGGGCTGAATTTGTCCTCAGTTACTGCCGCATCTGGGGTGAGGCTGAGCCCTTAGTCCCTCTCCAGTGTCCCCATAAGAATGGGATGGGGAGCATGGAGAGGCCAGTCCCAAGCTCGGGATCAGCCTATTGTGGCCCAAGGGGTTTTTCTGCCTCTGTTTTGGCATCTGTCCTGGCTATGCAAGAAGAAAAGGAAGGTCCTGATACAGGCAGCTGTGCCGGGTGGGGAAGGAGGGACAGGGGAGCTGGGGAGCTTGGCTGTGTTTGGAGTCTGCTCACACAAGAGTTCACCAGCTCCAAGTGAGTGTAATTGCGGAGACAAAGTAGGAGCAGCCTGAAAATCACAGGGACAGCATAACTTCCAGCTGAGGAGAAAAGGGCCTTTACGAGGTCTTGAACCAGTGTCCTTACGTGCGTTGTGCTGCGGTGTGATGTGTGAGCACTCAGCCACTCCACCGCCAGTTAGAAATGAGAAATTTCAAGGGCTATTGAGCACTCTGTGAATTTTCACAGTGGCTCAGCGCAAAGTTATTTAGCACAGGTGTTTTGGTAATTGTGATGCATTGGGAAAATTCACAGTGCTCAATGGCCCTCAAACTTCCACCTGCTTGGTGTGGTGGTTAAGTATTAGTGCAGTGGATTATAAGATAAAATATGCAGGAGAGACTTGCTGGCTGCAGGACTTTTTCTGGCACTGGTTATACTTCTTTGTTATTCTATGATCGGTTTGTTTAACTGATGTATATTAGGAGGACGGCAAGTAGACTTCGGTGGCTCTTAAAGTTGAGTGTTTTGCACCTAGTAAACCTGATGGGTCCCTGTCCCCCCACAGCCCTGAGCGAGAGCGCTGTGGAGAGGAAAGGGGTCTCCAGACCGCAGCCCTGGCTGTGCTCAGCAGCTCTGGAGCTCCCGTTCTGCGGCTGCATAGCTCCCGAAAATGCCCAACCGTGAGCCCTGGGAAGGGGGAGAGGGAAGAAGAGGGACCTCTGCCCACACTTCTCTAAATGTATACAACTGTAGAGGGCCTACGAGTCCTAGGTAAGTTTTCTTTTAATTATCACTTTCCAAGTCACCTCTGCTCCCATGCTGACTGTGCTAGCAGGGACCCTTTGGGGAGGACGCTCTATCTGTCCTTTCAGGCACAAATTAATTGATTAGGCATCTTTGCAAGGATGTGATGTGGCCAAGTACAAAGAGTCAGAAGAAAGCTTTAATTTTACTTTTACTTCAGCCCTGACATTGGAACATTGTGGCAAACACAAATGCTGAACTGATGACACAGGCCATTATTACGAAGTAATTAAATACAGAAAATATTGTTCTCCGCTGTCTCCTAAGCGGAATTGTCAGACTGATCCTGCAAGCTTTACGGATTTTGCTGTGCTATGGATGGGCAGCTAAAGCAAAAGGACCTGCGACAATGTGGGATGGCTGAGCTTGTTGGCTGCTGCCATTTGCAGAGCAAACTGATTTTTCATTTTTTAGGTTTTGGTGCTCAATGGATATTAGCAATGTGATTCCCCGCCTTCCCCAGGTTTTCTCCCAGACAAACACATGTAGCTAACTGGCTTTGTTCCACCCAGTTCTCCATATATTCGCCCCAAGCCCAGTTATCAAGGGAACGTGCCTGCACACAACCATTGAATCAAAGTTTTCAAAGAAGGGAGAGTTCAACATCTGAAAGCAAAAGGCGATAAACAAGAATGCCCTGAAAATCCCAGACCTGTGCCGGGAAAGGGGAAGGGTATTTGGGTCGGCTGAGACCCCGTCGCTGTATTCACGCATGGAGGTGTAAGCGGAGGTGAGGAGGAGGAAAGCGGTGGTTGCGGTGGGGATGGGAATACTCAGATCAGGACCCGTCAGTGTGTCTGTGTGTGGCTGCACTGCAGGTGCTGTCTGTCACCGGAGGATTGACAGGACCTCACCAGCCCAAGGGCAGCCCAGCTCCATCCATGGGGGCTGGAAACACCTCAGTGAGGCTGGGGATGTTCAGCCCAGAGTTTCTTTTCAGTTTGTGGTGCCTGGTCCTCCACACCATGCTCCTCCGCAGCCCTGCTGACCCGAGTGGGATGGCAGCGATGCCTTCTTGGCTCCCGGCTCCCGCAGCTATGAGAGCAGCATTTCTGCTTTTGCTTCTTTTCTCCCTGTCTTTCTAATCACAACCAGCCGCCTCCTCCATGCTGGGAAGCAAGCGTGTCCCCTGCGAATCCTGGCAAGGCTGCAGCCTGGCTCGCTGCGTGTCGTGCTGTGGGTTTTTGGCAGGGCGAAGCACTGACTCTGCAGTGTGTTTGGCTCTTGCAGGCACAGGTGGGACTTTGGTGATGAAAAAACAAAACCACAACAGTCAAGGTTTGTCATGAGCACAATTCAGCCACCTTCAAGAGTGTCCAGAAGATGAAAAGCCGGTGCATGACTAGAGGGTCCTGCCACGAAATGCAAGTAAAGTTAATGGATGGATTTTATTTTGAGCTTATTGAAACATTTCAGAATTCCCATTTCTCACAAGATTTCAAATGGAAGTTTCAGATGTCTCCTCCTCACTTCACTTTGTCCTCAGTCTCCTCTATCCCTCTCACACCATGTTTTTTGGTGTTATTAACATGTAAATTAAGCTCATTTATAGAAAGTAACATCTTGACAAGTTGACAAGTGTTGCATATGACAAGCGTTTGGGTTGGGAGTCGTTTCTGTTTCCACAATTGCTATTGTTCCTATTGGGATGGAAACGTAGCCATGCGCAGCAATGGTCTGGATGCCTATGCTGCATTTAGTCCCAGTTCATTTGGAAATACGCAGCTGGGATACTGTGCTGGATGTAGTCATCAGTGTCTGTGCAGGGTCTCTCCAGGTCCTACCAAAGCCAGCAGATGATCTGCTTTGTTGCTGCTACTGGAATCAGGTTTGGACCTGGGTGTTGCATAGCAACCCTAAATTATTATAAGAACCCTCAAAAGGGTATTAATGCTACTCATAAATAAATACAGTTTGTCTCACTCCTGTTTATGAATGTTTTTCATGCCGTTCCCCAGCTGAGTGAAGGCTTTCATCTTCCCAAACAATGAAATTCAAGTTACTGCCAGCTGACTGGTAGCTCTCGCTCAGTGGCACAGCGGCTGTAATTAGTCTTTTCCAGTGCATACTTCTTGGCTTTCATTTTAAGGAGGACTTGACTTTAACTTGTTGCTTGTTACTCACAGCTGACCAGGCTCAGTTCCCATTTGTGAAATGGGTTTCCCGCCAAGCGTTAGGAGAGGTCGTGTTTCAGGTGTGGGTGCTTCCTGCGTGGATCCTCGTTCCCGGCTGGAAAGTGCTTACAGCTCATCTGTCTTCACTTCTTCTAGGAAAAATCATCCCTGAAAGCCAGGAATATATTTTGCCTTTTTCTCCGACTCTTTGAAAGCTGTCAGTACTAATTTAATTAGTTGGTGCATAATCACAGTTTATCATTTCCAAGTCTAATATATTATAATGTTGTTTATATTGATTTGATGATTAAAGGCCTTGTCAGAGTCTTTGTTTCTTTTCAAAAAGAAAATGTATTTATCACTCTTAAAAAAAAAAAAAAAAAGCCTTTGTTGTTATGCAAATGACACACACCAGATTAAGAAGGTTTATTTTACCTGAACAGGTATTTACAATAATTTTCTGTACTCTTGCTGTCATTTTTATTGTCTACAGTGCCCTTGTCTTGGTCTGCAAGATAACTCTTCACCGGGACCAGCTCTGTCACGCAGTGCTGCGGCTCTGCCCAGCCTTGGCCCATGCTCATGTCCCCCCCCACCCTCTTCTCCTTTACATGTGAGCCCCATCCATCCCCAAAGGGGCCCTCCCCGGCTCTGTGCCTGCTAACGGGGTCTTGCAGACGTTCTGCAGCATGATCCTGTTTCTCAGAGATGCTCCCAATCCTGGGGACCAACTGTGGGTGCCCAGGATGACCAGTGCAGGCTGTGGGACCCACCACCACCTGGGAGCCCATGCCTGGGGCTAAATCACAGTGTGTGCAGGGCCAAAAAGCCCGGTTTGGAGGCTGAGGGAGCTCTTTACCTCTGCTTTGTTGATGCGGGCAGTATTGGTGGGTATGACCCTGCCCGGCAGAGAGGTGCTGCCGTCCTTGAGCTGATGGGTCTTCCCCAACTGCCCTTCCCAGGGACCATGGAACCTCCACCAGGATTTTACCAAATCCCACTTTATTACCCCAATCTCCTTGCAGGAAAGAACATCTCCACTTTGCAATAGAGTTGGACTGAAGATCCAGTCAGGTGAGTAAACTGAAGAAGGCCTCTCTGCTCAGAGCAGAATACCATGTAAACCCTTCTAGTTTGGGGTGTGCACTATGTTCTGCTTTATTTTGCATGCATAAATACGGTGTCCTACATGTGATAGCCACGGCTGCAGGCTGTGTTTCTGGTCCTTGAAAAAGCAATATGTTTCCTTCACCTTCCTGCTGGAGCCTTAGCTGCAGTTTTCTGCAGCTGGGTGAACGACCGTATTTGTGTCTGTCATCAATTCCACAGTCTGTTATTTAAATTACAAAGCTCATTCTTTGCATCAGTATATGCACAGCAAGTTAGCAATCTATGCATAAAGTCCCAGCAGGCAATGATTGTCTCCTAAGGAAGGCAGAAGTAAAGGCAGCCCACTGGATTGACAGAAATATCGCTGAATTCAGATGCGTTCCTGGAACAATTGGTTTTCTTTCAAAGAAAGTTGCCGTTAACACTGTTGTGACTAAGCATGGGTGAGCGGGGTGTTGAAAATTAGGCTGCCAGCACAATTATAACGTGGTGTAAAAAAACCCCCAGTGTCATCAGCTTGTTTATGACCTCAGTAAAAACAAGCCCCAGACCTGAACAATTATGCTAATTCTGCTTTGATTTACAGCAATGATAACCAGCAAATGCGCTGCCGGAGCTGCCTGATGCGTGTGCCGGCGGAGCAGGCAGGGATCTCATGGGGCTTTCTGCAATGTTTTTCCTTAATGGTTCATTAAGGTTTGGGTTCTGGTTAGCTTCGCTCCTCCTTCGGGCATCTCCTCCAGCTGTGGGTAAGGGCCATGTGAGCCCACTGACTCGTCTTTACTAGCAGGGCAGAATGGGGGTGTGGGGAGCTGCACCCTATGAAATGGGTTACCAGCGATCTGGGTGAGCTGGCAAAGGAGACAGGACAAATAAAGGGGTTTTTAAATTATTATTATTATTTTACTTTTTCTTTAATTGCAGACCATAATAGGGCTGCTCTCTCCTTGGCCTGGGCAGCGGCCAGGCAGGGAGACAGAGGAGACTGTTTCAGCCCTGTTTTGCCTCTGCGGTGTGGTGTCTTCAGGACACTGCGGTCTCTCAAATGTGCAAGTCGGAGCTGTTCTGGCCCTTCCTCAAAGCCTTGAGCAGCTCCAAGAGTGATCCCCTGCCCCACCAACAGCTCCTGGGGCCGGCGGAGCCATCGCTCTTTGCCCGTGAGCATGGTGGAGACAGCAGGAGCACTTTTGGTCCTCTAAAGGTGCTGAGCCACCTGGATTTTTGAGCTTACTGTGGATAAAAAGGCTGTTTTCACAGAGATTGCTGGTTAAACTTTCAGTGGATAAAAAAGGAGCTAGAATTTAAAAGTAACTGAGCCCTCCCAGACCATTTCCAGGTATCCTCGCAAGGGAAAGCTTTGGGGTCTTGCCGTTCAGCGGGAAGGGTCTGAGGGGGGGTGTATGTGTGTGTATGTATATTCTACCTCTATACACACATGTATGCGCACGCATGGGCAGGAGAGATGCCGTGGGGGCTCTGAGCTCTTTCTGCGTGCCCCAGCCAGGCTCACTGCGGCAGGCAGCACGGGGCTTGTGTAGGGGCCAGGCTGCGGGTCCGAGCGGGTAAATCACCCCGGGGACGCCACCTCCTTGGACTTACTGTGGCTAAAGCCTCCGCGGGCACCGGCACTCTTCCCAGTGCTTGTTTGCAGCGCTGCCCTAACCGAAGTTCATGGTCGCTGACCTCTGCGGGGTTCAGCTCTATTCTGTCTTGCTCAAATAAATCGGAGAAAGCTGCTCCTGCCCTGGAGAGCCTGCAGATGGGGAGCAGCATCCCCCGGCCATGCTGCTGCAGCTGAGCCTGCGTGCCCGTCTCCCCACCCTGGGTGCTGCTGAGCGTTTGGAGGAGCCCCCCCTTAATACGCCAGGAGTAATTTTAACTCTTGGAACAATTTCTGGTTCCCCGGTAATGGTCTTTCTTCTTGCAGCAAAGCAATCTGGGAAAGGCTACCCTTCACTCTCATGCTTTAAAGTGACTTTTTTTTCCTCTGACATAAGGGTAAAATCACAAAAATGAATGCTGTAGTTTTTGTTGTTTGGGGTTTTATAATGCAATATATTTTGGCTGGTGTGAAAGTTACACTGGCTGGATGTAGCTCCTGCACGCTTCGCCAATCAGTCTCTGAGTGATAAGATTACAATAGCATGTCTTAGTCTAATGAGTTTAAGCACAAGCAGTTACTATTTCTAAATAAATATGTGCTATTAAGTGCTATCAAACTTCTACAGAAATTATTAAAACATTGGCTGAAAAACATCATAAAAGGCTGAACTCTTACCTGGGAAGTGGCACATAATGCAAATCAATAGAGCTGCATTTCTTTACCACTTTATTGACTCACAAACACGCAGCTTGTAAGAGTCCTTCAGGATCCTCCCCCCTCCACAGCTCTGTTTTATTTCCAAATACCAACAAAGGAACATTTTTCTCCTCAAGGTAATTGCATAACTTCCTTCTGTTTCACACTCAAAAAGCACCCATGCAAGTCAATGGACCACAGAGCATGTTTAGATATCTCTTACCCTTCGCTAATGATGTTCAGTAGATCAATCAGGGGGAAAGAGTAATTTCTTTTTTTTTTTTTTTTTCCCTTATAGAGGATCTTGATCTTTCTCTGAGGGGAATGACCTTGACTTGGTAATGCAGCTAAACGGGGAAAGCTGTTTTGCTATTCAAACTGAATTTAGACTAGCTAAACAAATAGTAGGCAAAAGAACAAATCTTCTCCCTTAAATAAATCTAAGATATTAAGACCTGGCTTTGTAATGATTGTAGTCTAATACACAGCTTTCTGAGAGGCGGTATTTTTTTCTTTTTTGCCTGTGTCTCTAACCTTGAATGTTCCATTCATCTCTGTGGAAATGCTTCCTTTTTGCTATACATTTTGTGCACACAAAGAACAATTTAAAACTTACATGGCATGGTCAACCAGAGATACCTAACTGGCTCTTTGGAAAACATGAATTGTGCTTTTTTTTTTTTTTTTTTTAATACAAACACAAAACAAGTCAGTGGCACCACATTAATCATTCAAGCCGATTGGAAAGTCTCCAAGCACCAGCTGAGTTTTAAAAAACAAAAACAAACAAAACCCCCACACACTTTGATAAGAACCAACTGGGAATGAGATTTTTTTTTTTTCCCCTAAGTTTCAAAAAGAACAACGACAAAAAACAATTCGAAGAATTGGCAAGAAAACAAATTGAACTATCATGGCCGGTTGTAAGGGCCGTGCTTTGGCTCTGGAGAAACGATTCATAAATATTCATTAGCCTGGGGAAACATGAAAAACAGGATTAGACTTATTCATGGGAGTTCATCTTTAGGGTCAATGCTAGGGTGAGAGAGCCAAGACAGGCAAATTGCAGTTTTATAACATATTTCCTGGGACAGACAAGCTCTGCAGTCTTCTCTCTTAAAAACAAAAGGAAAAAAAAAAACCCTCAAAAGACAACAAAAAACCATTTTCGCTTCTTTACCCAGCAGAGATGCTGTCTCAGCTCAGGCCTGCCCCATGGGTGATGCATACCGTGTGTCCCCAGGTGCCGTGCCATGGGACAGCCACGGCTCTGGCCGCGTGTCCCGGGGGCTCTGGGTGGCATGTCCCCAGGGATGGGTGCTGGCCTGTCCCCGCAGACCACGGCACCGCTCCCTGTGCTGTGTTTGCCCCGTTCTGTGGTTGCCTTGGCCCGTTCGCCCCCGGGATGCGGGAGGGTCCCCCGTGCTGCTCAGCGCTCAGGCTGAGCGCCACATCCAGGCAGTCCTGCGCTTGGTGGGGGATTGGTGCCCGTGGCACGAAGTAGCCCTGTGCAGCAATGGGGTTTTTACCGTAGAAAAATCTCCTACAGTTTTGAAGCTGGCAGGGTTGCTCCCAAAGTCCTTCCACACAAAGAAGTCGGTGCACAGCGGAGACCTAATGAGCTCAAAAGGCAGATAGGATGGGAAGCATCCACGATGCTTCCAGGAACCACCCCCAACTTACCAGGGGAAAAGAAAAGGACTGTGACCTCTGGCAAGGCGGCCAGGAGCATGAAGATATCCATATGCCACCTATCCGCTAGAGGCTGAGATGAAGAGAAGCGAGTCTCGGGGAAACGTAGCCAGGTCCAGATGATAACTCAGTATTGCAGGACTTGGAGTCACTGCCTTCCTCTGCTTCCAGGGGAAAGGCTGTTCCTCTGTTTAATCCTGCATCCGTTGGTTGCCTGTTTAGAAGGTGACATTGGTATTGCCTGTTGCCAAATGTATATGTAATTTCTTAGCGATTGCTCTCCACTGCCGGGATGGATGGCTATGTGCTGCCATGAGACACAGAGTGATATTAGCAGCAGAATTGTGGAATCCGTGAGTGAGCCCCCGTACTCATATTAAAGGAAAAATACAGCATGACCGTATGTAACATACATTAGGAAATTTAGCAGGCTGATGACAACTAGAACAAACTGAAAAATCAGACCTCCACTTATCCACCCTCTGCAGCACACAAAGTTAATCATGCTCTAATGCCGCTGAAGTGAGGAGATAAGTGATTTTTTAGTGACTTTATCCATCATCAGTTCAGGACAGATACACCGTTTGTGATTCCTACACTTAGAATCACAGGATCATGGAGTCATTTAGGTTGGAAAAGACCTTTAAGATCATTGAGTCCAACCATTAACCTAACACTGCCAAGTCCACCACTAAACCCTGTCTCTAAGCACCACATCTACACGTCTTTTAAATACCTCCAGGGATGGTGACTCAACCACTTCCCTGGGCAGCCTGTTCCAGTGTTTGGCAACACTTTCGGTGAAGAAATTTTTCCTAATGTCCAATCTAGACCTCCCTTGGCACAACTGGAGGCCATTTCCTCTTGTCCTATCGCTTGTTAGTTGGGAGAAGAGACCAGCACACCCCCCCCCCCCCCCCCAACCCCCTTTCAGGCAGTTGTAGAGAGCGATAAGGTCTCCCCTCAGCCTCCTCTTCTCCAGACTAAACAACCCCAGTTCCCTCAGCCGCTCCTCATAAGACTTGAGCTCCAGACCCTTCACCAGCTTACTTGCACAGAAGGGCATGATCCTCAAAATCCAGTAGCTGGGAGAAGATGTCGGAGCCTTACTGCCAGCACACCGGGACTGGGAAATGCAGTATACCTTGCAAAGTGTGAGTGAGGAAGTACTGCCAAAGAGTCTTGCCAGAAATTGCACAGGTTTTGTAGAGAAATAGGGCAAGGATGAAGCTGAATTTAGGAAAACAATAGCTATAAATATTTTCTGCTTTGCTATAAGCAACAAAACCATAGAAGCAAATTGGTTAGTCTGCAGGATCCAGCTGTTAAATATCAGCTTTCCCAGCTCCAGTGGGAAATGCTTTGCCTCATGGTAATAGGGATACTGTAATATTGCCTTGCATTTTTGTCTCTCCTATGTCTGCAGAGTCATTCCCTCCATCTTTTCGGTTACTACTGTCATCTCTGGTGCCTTTTAATATGCCAAAGTAACTCTTAGCAGAAGCACCAGAAGCTGAGGGGAAATTGGGCTTTCTCACCCTGAGCCTTTTTGTGCATCGTTTTCTGTTTGCTGATTATTATCTTGAACAAGCAGAATCCTGACAAACCAAGGCAGGGAAAGGGGCGTTCATGTTACTTGAGCTTTTGTACCTTCCCCGCGTTGTTTTCCTCTGCTAGCTGAGTTACAAAGATACAATCACGGTGCTTTAATACTCTTGCTCTGGAGCGAGGGATTTCCAGCTCCCCAAGGAGGATTTCACTGAACAACTCTAAGCTTGATGATGTGGGAAGGCAGGGGCTGCGGGACAGGCTGTGCTATGCTACAGCTTTTCTCCATTTTGATTAGAGCTCATCACGTGCTGAGGATAACTTGCTGTAAGGGGTAACCAGCCCACAGCAAGACAGTGCCAAATGACCGATTGCCCTTTTATTATAAGAGGCCTTAAACCTCTCCTCAGCAGTGGGTCCCCCTGAGTCTGTCTTTTATCCTAAGCCAGGCATCCCACGGCTGTTTGGGTACAAGGGCCATGGAAGCAGCATCCCGACTCAGCCCGATGGGGAGCTGCCGGCTTTTGAAGGGCACGGCGCTGCTGTTTTCTCCTCCTGCACGCTCAGGCTACAAACAGGGAGTCTGGGGCACTGTCCCTGCCCACTCTGCGCTTGCTCCAGTCTCTTGCTGTTTTCTTTTTCTTGCCCTGCATTGATACTTCCTTCACACTTCTGCTAGTCCTCAATCACCAGCAGCCAGGGCATTGCAGCTGTCTATATTTTAACTTAAAGTGAGTGGCATCTTTTCTCCTGGCAACAGGCTGCCTTGCTTTCTTCCCCTCTCCTTCGATAAAAAGTGACAAGTGCTCCTTCACAGAGCAGCGCAATCAAAGGAGCTGCTCAAAGAGAGCTGACAGTAAGTTGTGCGCTGGCTGCAAGCTGTTTTACCGTGGGACCGCTTAAATAGCATTCACATCTTTCCCATCTCTCTCCCTCATGTGACAGTGCCTTGCACCCTTTCTGATGATATCAGAGCTTATCTCATCATGGCTTATCTGAATAATCAGCTCTGGGGTTTCTAAACCATCTCGGAGGGATTTTTTTGTGGTTCTGCAAAGCTCTCCAAAATGTGGTACGATGCAGCCGAGAGCAGTGCCAGAGGGCTTTGCTCCCTGCTCTGCCCCTCAGCACCCTGATAATGGCTGGGGTCAATATATAAGGAGCTTTTCTAACCATTTCAGGATGCACTGACGTGTGTCTTTAGCACTGATTCAGGCAATCACAGACACTCTTTGGATGGAGGATCGCATCTTACTGAGTGCCAGCGCTGCCTAGCAGCAAGGGAGCCTCTCAGCAGTGCTACAAATCAATAACGTCTGTAGTTCTCCTCCAAATTCCCTGGAGCCAGGGAGTTTACCTCTCCCCTGTCTTCATCTTCAGCAGTCTTCCTCAGCACTGGTGGGCATCTGTTACCCACTGTCTCGGTGCCAAGCATTTGCAAGTCTGTGTTGGAGGCATCTTGATTGAAACTGCTAGTGTTACTGGTAGCAGGCTGACGATGAGCATCTGTGTTACCCAGCGTAGCTCCGGTCTCAAAGGGAGTGTTTGTCAGGCTTCTTTCGGTTTGTAATGGCTGCTTTTTCAGTATGGCAGTCGATTCAGCAGGCATCAGCGTAAGCATTGATGGTGGATATGGCTGCTCCCCTCTGCTCACCACTGTGGATATGGGGAGGGCAAAGTCAGTGTGATAGGAGCACAGCTTTACGTTAAATGCATGCTTAAATTCCACCCAGGGTAAGGCTGCTTTTTGTAACCTGGCCTTGTGGTTAGGAAGGGGAATGGCTGCGTGTGCTGGGACAAAGCCGTCGCTGGTGCGGAGGTGTCACCAGGAGGGCTCGGCGCTATTGCTGCCACAGCTATGGAAGGATGGAGAGCTCAGGGATGGCTTTTTGTCTCATGCTGAAATCTGAGTCTGCCTAAATCCCACTAAATTCAGTTTTAATTGGTTTGGACCAAGTGCATTTTAAGAAGAAGTTTTCAGTTCAAAAGAAGTCACCACGTCTTCCAGCCTGGTCTGCTTTATATCACCGGCCATTTCGTTTTGGCCTGTTTTCCTAGAGATAACCCAATAACGTACACTGGACTCCAGCATATTGCCAAGAAGGCATCGGTCTCAGTCTTCCTGTGTTTTGGTTTTTTTTCTTACTTGTATCTACAGTACGTTTCAGTGAGTTATCACTTTCACTGTTTTTTTTTTAACCCCTCTAATTTAAATGAATGTGGCTTTAGCTAACAGATGTACATTGGTAAGAGCATTAGGAAGTTCAGAAAAACTACTTTGCAAAGATTCTCCTTCTGCTGCTGTGCTAATGAAACTGAAACACTCTTCCTTGCAGTGGTCTGTGTAAGATAGCTGGACTTTTTACATTTCGTAATTAGTTTCTGGATGATTATCTATTAATATTTTCATGGTTGATTCCACGCCAATGTCTGCTTTTGGCCAAGGTCTCTTTTGGCCGTATTATTTTGCATATTTGGACTAAGCTCCCGAAGAACACGCTGCTTTTGCTGAAATCAGGGAGACTGCACTTGCTGAGCAGACTGGGGTAGCAATTTGGGAACTTCGATAATTAGTCATTCGTTTCCAGAAGTCTGCTTTATATGGCACATAAATGTGAACTAACCTTTAGGAATTCTCTGCAGCTCTGACACCTAATATCAAACTTACACTTCTCAACAGGATGGAGAATGTATAATTTATGAGCTAGTGAAGTATCTTTAATTAAACCAGTATTTTCTAAATTTTGACTTAATTTAATTTTAATCTAACAGAAAGAAGCAATCTGAGTCCAGCCAAGGTTTTCCTTAAATACCATCCTTGTTATCTGGGAGGCTTCAAATCAAGTAAGATAGATGATTTTAATTTCCATGTTCTCAGTGTAACACTTGGGGTCAATGTTTGCATACTTATCATAGGCAGTTTACCATCGACAACCACTGTAATTGTTCAACTTTTCCTTGGTGAAGACCTGATTGACTATTATGCACTGTATTTATTATGTCTCACACTAAAATATAGATGATTGATTATTCCATTATTCTATTGACCAAGGCTGTAACAAGGTGTGACAAATATGTGCCATTACAGTCCATAACCAACTGTGGAAGGTAGTGCAGTCAGGTAGGAGAATTTTAATGCGTGTGACTTTCTGGAAAGCTTTAGCAAACTTTCAGGACACTGTATTTAAAAGACTTTACCTGAATGAATGTTCTTCATTTCTGCTAGGTACTTTCTAAGGATAAAAGAAAAGATAACAGGCCCTGATCTGAAAAGCTTAGAATATGATTGAGAGCCCACTGGAGCCAAGGGAAATTCTTCCAATGACTTGCTGGGCTTTGGCAGGGTCCTGAGGGTAATATCTCTGTTTACTTCACTGAGAGTTGTGTCAGCCCCTGAAAAAATTATCATTTGTTAACTGCATTCAAATGTGCAGAGAAAAAAGTGTCTTCCGTCACTGATGTAGCACTTTAATGTGAATTATGTGCACATATCAAGGGGACTTATAGTTGGAAAGAGAAGAATCCTGTATTTTAAAGCTCTTTATCTGCAGCTTGGTATTTGAAATGCATAATTTAATTATCTTTGAACTCCTTTGTTCCTCCTTAAAATAAATCATGTTTAATTTTCCTTTTAAATATCATGCATTGATGGACGCAGCACTGGGGATCATGGTAACAAAATGGTGTTGAACCAGCTATTGGAAATTAGTAGTAATAAACAATGCATTTGCTACCAGTCTGTCATATTAATTAGTCTTCAGAATGCGTCAGTGCTTTTCATTTGTATTTAACGTTGCCTGAGCTTACTGCCAATTAAATACAATGTTGTTATCAAATCAACTCACACGTGATTACATTGGATTAATGTGGTTATTTTCTTTGATCCACTATAATTAAAAATCACAGTTGTGATTTTAAACAAGTGTAAAAATATAATCAGTTTGCATACGCAGCTGCCTTTTTCTTCTAATTTACTTTAATAATGTTTGCCTCTAATTAACAGTTGTGGAAGTCCTGGGCCCCATTTAGAGCTCAGAGGAGACAGCAGCATTTTGCAAGTGCTGGGAGAAGCCCCCCCCCACACCTGTGCATTGTCCTCGTTCCCTGCCCAGCCGCGGTGGGCGACGTTTTCGAGCGAGATCTATGGCAGTTCAGTCCCCAAATCCTCAAGGAGAGCTCATCAGCCTCGAGCCGAGAGAAAATGCCACCTTAAAACTCAATACTGTTTCCCTTGAAGCCTGACGGCTGAGTCTAACCAGCCGTCTGCACCGTGCCTAATTCCCGGGGAGGCTCTCGTCGCTGCGAGCCCTGCGGCGGGCTGCGCCGTGCAGCCTTCTGCTCCCCACAGGACCCGCCACCCCAGCGGTTACACAGCCAAGAGGAATACGGAGACACGGGCTCGTGCAAAATGGGCAACCGCGACACGCTGAGAAGATGCGAACGCCTGCACGCCGGCCCCAAATAACCAATGTACCCAGCCCTGGGTTTTCAGGCTTCAGCTTTTCACTGAGTAGGAGGTCTTGATTCTGGGACCTGCCACCCAGCTGGCATAACGAACAGGCAAAATGCCACTGCCCAAACCAGAAGGATGCTGTTTACCGTCGCTACCCACTTCTCTGCTGCTGACAGACAGGACCCAGACATCAGAAAGGCTGGACGAGGCTGCTCTCCTGTTGGAGCAGAGAGAAGTAATCAGTCAAATCACTGCGGCACAGAGAGGGATGCTGCCCCATCTCCCGTCAGGCAGCAAATGACTCATTGTGTAACAACTTCAGTAAAGGGGTATTTTTTTTTCTCTTTTTTTTCCTCTTCCACTTTCAGCAGGGAAACAGAGATGAATTTTTCAAGAGGCCACCAAGGCTTTTGTTTGGGAGCTTTGCCTCCCGGGTCTCCTAAGGCCACTGAGAAAGTCATCACTTGAATAAATGTCATCAGCAGTCACTCTGGTGCGGCTGGAGACCAAAAGCATTGCTGCCTCTTCAAGAGGCGTAGACATGGTGAGCAGCTGGTGAGTTGTTATTCACTAGCCTGATTTAAACCATGTGTGAACCGAGCAGTGCTGGATCCTGCAGGAATAAGTCAACCCTGGATGCTCACCACCTCCGATCACCCAGCCCCTTGTATCCCCGTTGTCCGTGCCAACCATGGCGGTAGCGTACAGCAAGGACATCACCACCATGCAGCCCCCCAAAACACTGCTGCCTGCAAGAGCATTCTCCCAACAAGCAGAAACAAATAGAAAAGTGCTTTCATACTTTCTGCATCATTTCCACGTGAGTGACGAGCAGTAAGCACCACGTTTGCTGAAAGTAAGTTGGCCACTTCAGCTGAGTTTTGCCCACTGCCATGCTTCATCAGATGCCATTGCAAAGGTCTGCGCTACACGAGGCAGAGTTTGCCTGTCCCACTGTGTGCCCTTCCTCACCAGTTCAGAAAGCAGATGAGAAATAACTAAGCAAAGAATTAAGCTTGAATGAGTGGAAGTTAGCGAAACATGAGCCATGCCTTGCTGGCCCTTCGGTAAGTAATGCACAGTGTTCTGCTGAGGTAGGGCTCTTTGTGCACATAATAAGTAATGTTCCAGTGAGATGAAACCACAGGCTCCTGATTCAGCTGATATTTCTGGCAAATTGTTGACCTATTGCAGTTTATTCAGGATTTTTCTAGTCTTGGTAGAGCAGCTCTAACAGCGACAGATTTGTCATGCTGTTTCTAACAAATATGCAGTTTTTGTAACTCTGAAAGTTATAATATCTTGAAGCACCCCAGATAATAATTGCCTCTGGGCTCTGCAGTAGCACTCTGTGTTTATAGGCAAGGAAAAGAATTAATTAAATATTAATTAATAGGATTTAATATAGCTGGTGCTAGCTTGTGTCATAGAATAACTCATAGGGACAATTTTAATTTCACCTGACATATGTATATTGATGATTTCTCTCCTGGGCTGGAACCAGAGGACTGTGCGGCTGCGCTGCGGGCGAGGAGAAGGGCAGCCTGGCTAATGAAAGGTGGCTGCGGGGAAAGGGTTCAGCGGAGCTGCTTGCCACCTGGAAAAGATGTAAAGGGGAAAGCAGGAAAATGGCCCTTCTTTCTGTTCACCTTGAGAAGGAACAAATGCAGAAACTGTCTCCTTGCCTGGCTTTGATGCAGTGGGCTTGATAGAGAAAAACGCTGGGGTTTTTTTTGAAGCAGTTTTCCCTGCTTTATGGTAGCACAAGCAAAATTTTAGTCCAATTTTGGATCTGTTAAAATTTTGAGGAATTTTTGGAGTTCCTGTGAAGCTAACAAAACATAAGGGTATTGCTTATGTCAGTTCAAAGAGGAGATGTGTCAAATGGAGTGACAAAACCAAATGCTAGCTTGTGCTTCGGCACCTATTAAACCCAGCAAGAGGCTGTGATCAAACCCCTTCTCTGAGTGTTGCTAAAAGGCTTTTATTAGCAGAGAGATGCAGCCTGTGGGGACCCGTCATACTGATGTTTCCCTGACAGGGGTCAGAGATCAGACAATCTACTACAGCGCTGTATGTCCAAGTTGTCTTTCAATATCCTTTGGCCTCACATTTCATGTCACGTTAATGCTTTTCTCCAAACCACTTGTATTTAAGGTGAATCTTAGGCTGGACCTTGTACAAGCCCGTAGGTGTGTACCAGCAGTTGGACTTTCGGTGATTTTGGGGGGCTTGCAATCGCAGCCCAGATGATCAGGCAGTGCATGGCTCACCCTTGGCTGCCTTGGGGTGGATCTCCAGTGTAGCTCAGCCTGCATGGGTGAGGATGCTTGCAGACAGCTGAGGTCTTGGGAATTGCTAATGAAACCAACTGCTCTGCCAGCAAACTATCCCGAGTCCCCCACTGGCTGTGTAATTAAAATGGGGACCGTATGGGTGTGAAGTTAATGCTGTATACATAATGTATCTGTCCCAAGGTAAGCCTTCACATCTGTTCTCTGTAAAACTGTAGGTGCAGGATATAATTAAGCGAGTGAGAAATAGTTTGAGCAGAACGCAACGTTGTCCACCAGCAGCTCAAACTGCCTCTTGCTGCAACAGCCCAGTGAGTCTAACCAGCCAGAGTTAGAGCTGGCGTAAAAACAGGCGGTGGCTAAAAACATTTGTGGGTTTGGCTTTTTTTTCTTTTTCCCCTTTATTCTGTCACTGAGTACAAGCAGAAACTTCAGTCTGTAAATGCCACCAGTTCTCCATTTCACACTGACGTTCCCAGGGACAGCAGAACTGCCTGTAAAGTGTCTGTCACCCAATGAAAACTGGAAAAAAAATCTTCCAGGCTTCTGCACACCCTTGTCACTCGTAAATAAGCTGTCACTTAACCCTTGCCTGCCCTCCTCCTCCTGCTGCTGGAGTTGAAGATGGTGAAATTCTTGCCTCAACACCGCTGCTCTTCTGGGTGTGGGCAGTTCTGGGACAGCTGCTAATGAGATAGAAAAGGCGAGGGGGACACTTTCCCTGGCATTTTAAGAATGTGTCTGGAAGTGCTTTTATGTTGGGGGAGCCAGAAAAGCTTACCCAAAAGATTTGCAACCATAGCTAAACACTAAAGTACCCACCCAGGCCTTTCTTCCTACCTCACCTATTTTTTTTGTTAAATGTCAGTTCGCTTGTCAGCCTCCGGCTGGGGTTTTGATGTTATTTCCTCACTCCTTTCAGCAGGATCCCTTTGCCAGAGAAGGAGAGAAAGGCCACGGCGTGACAGCTCCTCCTTCCCGGTCGGGACCGCGTGTGTGAGCAGGGGGCTGTGACGGTCGGACAAATTATAGTCAATGTCTCAAACATTCGTTAAAGAACTTTGGTGGAGAAAACGGCCTCTGTAAAAATGCTGGAGTTTTGTGAACAGGACAATGTGGCCGGAGGAGAGGGCCCCCCGGAGGGTGGGACCGCGCTTCTCCAAAGCCGCAATTCCTTATCTTAAGTGACCAGGAGAAGGAGCACAGCATATGCGGGCCTGGAGGAGGAGGCCCCACGGAGGATGGGACTGGTGCTTCCTATCTTAAGCGGTCATGCCAGCAGAAAAAAGAGAGGCAAACTCTGCGATGAACCCCCCCCCCCCAAAGCTCTCCGACCGATTCCAGAGAACCCCGGGAATGGGACTCTGCGCATGTCGAGACCATCGACTAACACGCTATAAAAGAAGGGAGAACGAGTTCTCAGCGCGCGCCCTCCAGAACTGGATCTCTACGCTGGCTGGACCAACGCTGGACCCAGGACTGGTGAAACCCTTTCCTTCTCTCTTTCCTTCTTTCTTTCTCTCTTTCTCTCCCTCCCTCTTTTTCTTCTCTCTTTTCCACAGGTCCCTACACCTCATCCTTTTAAACATAAACCGTTGACCAAGTCTGAGACTAGGAGTGGACCTAGCCGCCCCTGGGCTCCTCTCTGAGAAGGAGTCCAGAAAGCAAGGGGGTCTGCTCTGAACCTCGTGACTCAACGGGAGGGCTCTCCTTCTGACACAGTTTCATGTTCCCTTTTCCATTTCATTTTTCTATACTTCCCTTCTCTTCTCAAACAGCTGGCTTAACGACATGTTGCAAGGTTCATATTGATAAGTTCACTTGTACTTGGGCAAGGTTATCTAGGTTGAATAAATGTTGATTGTTGTTTGAACTCCCCTGGTGTCGTTTCACCTTAATTCTGACAAAGGAAATCCACGAACCTGAGTCGCTCCAACTCTGGGACGCGACATCTTAATTGGCGTCACGGACAGGATTTCCCTTGTTGGAAGGGAGTTTCTAATGTGATACCAGACCTCCACTCAGAGAACGAGCGGGGAGGATCTGGGAAGGATCTCTCAACAATAAGTTGGGAGGGATCCGAGCAGCGGCAGACACAGGGGCCCAGGAAATATCTGTGTCTGACTGTTCCCCTGTTTTAGAGAGGCTAACTGCCTATAGGGGATTTCCCTTGTTGGAAGGGAGATTCTAACGGGATACCGGACCTCCACCCGGAGAACGGGCGGGGAGGATCTGGGAAGGATCTCTCAACAATAAGTCGGGAGAGATCCGAGCAGTGGCAGGCATGGTGACCCGGGAAATATCTGTGTCTGACTGTTCCCCTGTTTTAGAGAAGCTAATTGCATATAAAGCCCGCCCTTCCCCACAAGGAGTAGCCTGGGCACGAGACCACTGGCATGACTCAAAGCCATTGTAGGAAGAATTGAGAAGCTAGCAAAAGAAGGCAGGTTTCGCCGGGAAAAGGGAAGGCTGTAGTGTGTGCAGTTTTAGGGGCCGCACTCGTAGCAGCCCAGGAAGACAGACAGGAAACAATGAAAGCTGAGCAGGCAGATAAGGAGAAGATTCAGTCCCTGCAGGATTTAGTTAAAGTCCTGCAAGAGCAATTAACTGCTGAGCGTAATACAACACAGCGGCTTCATGCTGCCTTGGCTGATGCATTAGATCGGGAAAGAATTTACGAGCCGAGGTGGATGAACGATCTGACCCTGGACTTAGACCTGCAAGGTCTAGAGGTAGTTCAGGTGAAACAGCAAAATCTTTATACCCAAATCAAGAGTTAGAAGGTACCAGAAAAGTTTTTTACCCTGAGGATGAAGAGATAGCAATGAGGCCATTAATTAAAACAGAAACCGATAGACAATGGCCAAAATGGCGGAGCACCACACGTGACCATTAAGACGATACCATATTCCGCCACTGAATTATCTAAAATTCAGGAAAAGTATATCCGACTAGCAAAGGAGACTGAAACAGAATATGTGTGGAGGGTGTCATTAACTGGTGGCGACCGGATTTTATTGTCAGAAGATGAAGCCCAAGGATATTGGGGCCTGGAGTGTTCCTAACTACCGATGATCCTAGGGAACCATGGTCTCTGACGCAGCGGGCAGCTTACTGGGCAGGGGGAATAGACCAAATGGAACGAGGGAGAACCAACACGGATAGACACCCCTTCTATAAATCAGTTGACTGAGAGCTTACAGAAAACTGCTTGTCTCCAATTAATGCATGATAGGCGATTAGTGCCACAACAGCCCTCTCCGATGTTGTTAAATGCCAATCCCGATAGAATGACTCCTCTAATCCGAGGTTTACCAGATTCTTTGAAATTATATGCTGTCCAGCTGCAGGATAGATTACGTGATGCGATAGCACCTAGAGGAGGCAGGCGGAATGCAGGAGGGGTCCTGACCTGGGGAGAAGTGGCACAGGAATTGGTTAACTACGGCCGGAGAATGGGTCTCACAAGGAAGAAAGCAGGGCTAAGCCTGCTATCCGCCCGAATAGAAGGACCTGGCCGACCTCCCCCATCTAAGACTGTAAACACGAAAAAGCTGTATGGGGGTCAGCGAAACTTGTTGTGGGGCAGAAGGGATAGAAAAGGGAATTCCCCGGGACTGTGATGGATGGCTTGCCCACCTCTGTCCTAGAAAAGTTGGTCCTAGGGTGGAAAGACAAGAACAAGGAGCCTCCTCATACTGAGTTAAACATTCAAGGCTATAAAGGGGCGAATCCGCAGTTGCTGGCAACTCCCACTCCCCAAAGCACCTACTGCCCCAGAGGAAGGTATGACTGTCCGCAGGACGGGAAACTAGACAGGCCGTCCCCAGTAAGTGAGCCGGGGGACGGCCAGTGGTTTATTTAAGGAGGCTCACTGAAATAAGGACAGGAGACCTGTTGATTACTTTTCCCCTTGGTCCCTTTAAGACCCCAGTAACTTTTTAGTTGACACGGGTGCTCAGATGTCAGCACTCCGGGCGGATGTTGCTAACCGCAATGGAATAATTGCAGATAAGAAGCAGATATGGGTCACAGACGTTTTTGGAAGCTCCCAACCACAGCCGACAGCTAAAGTTAAATGCTGGCTGCCAGGGGATTCATCCCCTGTTGAGGTTACTATGATACTAGGTCCTCTACCCACCAATATTCTAGGACTTGACCTCTTAAAGGGCCGGTCATGGGTAGACTCTAAGGGAAGAGAATGGAAATTTGGGTGTCCCGCAATCTCTGTGAGGCTTTTGCAGTCTGCACCAACTCTTCCCCCCTTCAAAGATAGTTAATGTCAAGCCTTATGCTTTGCCTTTGGGAGCAAGGGAAGGGATCACTTCAGTGATAACTGAGTTACGGGAACAGGGGATAGTTATTCCTACTCATTCACCCTATAATTCCCCAGTATGGCCGGTCCGCAAGCCAAATGGGAAGTGGCGACTGACAATTGACTATCGACGCCTGAACGCTAATACTGGCCCATTAACAGCTGCAGTCCCCAATATAGCAGAATTAATTGCAACCATACAAGAACAGGGTCACCAGATTTTAGCAACCATTGATGTGAAAGACATGTTCTTTATGGTTCCCTTGCAAGAAGCAGATAGGGACCGCTTTGCCTTTACCTGGGAGGGTGTACAATATACATTTACACGGCTTCCCCAAGGCTATTGCCACTCACCAACCATTGCTCACTATGCATTAGCCCAGGAACTAAATCAGATCACTCCTAAAGATGGAGTAAAAGTATATCAATATATTGACGATGTGCTAATTGGAGGACCAGATACCACTGTGGTGGGACAAAACCCAGAGAGAAATCATTAGTCACTTGGAGAATTTAGGGCTCCAAATTCCTGCCGAAAAGGTACAACTCCCATCACCTGAAGTAAAATTTTTAGGTATCTGGTGGAAAGGAGGGACTGTGTGTATACCACCCGAAACCTTGTCCACCCTCGAACAAGTGAAAATGCCTGAAAATAAGAAAGAATTGCAGCATGCCCTAGGCTTGCTAGTGTTTTGGAGAAAACACATCCCTGACTTTTCTATCATAGCTCGCCCTTTATATGATTTAACCCGTAAAAGAACTGCTTGGGACTGGACACCTGTCCATGAAGAGGCTCTGAAATTATTAATTTTTGAAGCAGGATTTACCAGGCCTTAGGACCAATACATCCAACAGACCCACTCCACATAGAATGGGGTTTTGCAATTCATGGGTTATCTATACATATGTGGCAGCGTGGCCCTGAAGGTCCTACCCGTCCTATAGGATTTTTCTCGCGTAGCTTTAAGGATGCTGAAAAACGGTATTCAGTTTGGGAGAAAGGACTCTTGTGGTTAACCTAGCCTTACAGGAAGCCGAGAGAATTATACGACAGCAGCCCATCATCTTACGAGGACCCTTTAAGATCCTGAAACCAATATTGGCTGGAACTCCTCCCCCTGTAGGAGTAGCTCAACGAGAAACAGTAAGGAAGTGGTATGCCCAGTTAGACCACTACTGTCACACTAGACAGATAGAGGAGGGAACACCCAAATGCTGCAAATACAGGATCCCCCTTCTGATCACCCAGATACAGAACCCCCTCCATCATATATCAAAGTGGCTCCTCATTTTAAACCCCATTTAACAAATGTGTGGTTCACTGATGCTTCTGCAAAAAGGGAAGGAAAGACGTGGAAGTATCGAGCAGTAGCATTACATATTGATTCAGGGGAGCATATGATAACTGAGGGAGAGGGTAGTGCCCAAGTAGGGGAGTTAGTTGCTGTGTGGAGTGTAGTCGTTAAGGAAGCTGAGACAACAGAACCAGTATACATTTATACTGACTCCTATGCGGTGTTTAAGGGATGTACTGAATGGTTACCGTTTTGGGAACAAACCAATGGGAAGTAAACCAAGTGCCAGTGTGGCAACGAGACAAATGGGAAGAAATACTGAATATCGCCAAGCAGAGATCTTTCTTGGTAGGCTGGGTTGCTGCACACCAGGCAGGAGATAACCCGGCTCACCTCCTAAATAACCAAGTAGATTCCTTAACACGTCTAGCCAGTCTTGCCATCGATGGTGAAGCAGAAAAATGGGAACACCTTCTGGAGTGGCTGCACGTGAAGCGTGGCCATTCAGGAAGTAAAGACCTGTACAAAGAGGCTATTAGTAGAGGATGGGCTGTTACACGAGAATTATGTAATACTGTTATTTCTGCATGCGGTCAATGTCGAGTTCGTTTGGAAAAATATAACCCTTTAAAGGAGCAACCCCTACATTTAAGGACAAACAAAGGTTTATGGCAAACGTGGCAAATTGACTATATTGGCCCCTTTCGGGTATCAGAGGGGAAAACGATATGTGTTAGTAGGAGTAGAGGTGGTATCAGGACTAACACAAGCTGAAGCTGTATCCAGAGCCACAGGAGAAAATACAGTGAAAAGTCTTAAAGTATGGTTTAGCTGCTTACCCAAGCCTCAATCAATTCAATCTGATAATGGGAGCCATTTCACTGCTGGAGTGGTGCAAGAATGGGCTAAGGGTGAGGAAATCCAGTGGGTTTTTCACACCCCTTACTACCCTCAAGCTAATGGTATTGTGGAGAGAACAAACGGACTTCTAAAAACGAGCTCTGAGGCCCCATGACCCAGGGTGGGCCTTGCGAGTACCAGAAGCAGTATACCGAGTCAATAGCCGGTGGGGGGCAAATGGCTGCCCCCGACTCCTAGCATTCTGTCCCACACCTCCTTCTATTGTTCCAGGGACGAAAAGTGGCAAAGACCCTGCACACTTGCTCCACTATGCTGGACAACCAGTATTAGTGGAACTGCCCACTGTGGGGCAAGTACCCCTAACCCTAAAGACGCCCCTTAACCTTTTTTCCTGGGTAGCCACAGATGCCCATGGGAAAGAGCATCGTATCAATACCCGATGGATTGTCCCATCCTTCTAAGTGGACCTTCATGTCCTAAATTAAAGTTGTTCCGATGTTAAATGGCTGATAAGAATATGTTTTTTTCTGTATCCCACTGGCTGGATTCTAACAAGCATATTAGTTAAGATGCACAATATAACCCCAACCCTCTGCTATAGTACTAAAACCATAGCTGCTGATGGCCTGCTTATGTTTTTGTTACTCTGACTAGCGATGCTGTGTTGACTTCTCAGAATTCCTGAGTTGGGGGGAGGACACAGAGAGCTTGGCAGCAGACAACGTTGGAGTTCTTGCAGCGGCACCTACGCCACGTAAGAACAAGTGGTTGCTATAAACTTATTAGCCTTTTTACGCACAATGAACACATTCTGCTGATCTACGGATACTTTAATCAGAGCAATTCCAATCAAGAGAGCTTGAAATTTAAGGCTAGTTTGTATGCATCTATAATACGTAACACATCCTGCACATGGCCTGTAGGAGGTTGTTTTACAGAAGCTGCACGAGCGCCTCGGAGAGTGCACCTCAGCCTCTCGGATGGATCCCAACCACTAGCAACACTGCTTGACATCTCCTCCAATCCTATCCCTTTAATGATTGTTTATTTTTGTATATATTTTGCAGGTTATCAGAAGCCCACAGGCAGGACTTATGTTTTCACTTGATGAGTGGGCCATTATCTGTATTGTTTGTTTGATTTTGGTTGTGATATTCTTATGGTACAACAGGGAAAGATGGTTTGGAACTCCTTCCTCCTTGCCTTTCTTACTTTTGGTGCATCTGGACAAGGAGAAAGGGCCTCCAATTTGGCTTGGGAAGTGATACAAGGATTCATACATGTCTGGAATAGAACGGATCAGGGGATCTGTATTCAGATTCCTACTTCTGCCGAGCAGGGGATTAGATTCGGTTTGATACCCATGAGGCTCAATATTGGAAAATATAATATGAGCAATGGCATTATAGGGTTAGTAGATGCTCCGTTTGAGTATCAATATCGAAGTGATTATACCTCCTCTGGCAGATGGTGGCGAGATGAAGCAGCCTTCTATGAGATCCCTCGGGACACGGGGTGGCCTGACTTAATAAACAAAACTTGTAAGCGATGGAGATTGGAGGTCAGTCGTGAAATTGGTATTAGTCATAGCCCGCCGTGTCCTCCAGGATTCAAGGAAGCCTATTCCAGACGATTCCCACCTTCTCCATCCTGGTGGAGAATAACAGGATGCCCTTCCTTATCACAATATATCTTGTAATTTAGTGCCTTTTTGGCCTGCTTCCCCGGAAATTACCCCTTTTGAATTACAGTATAATGTAAGATGGGATTCAGCTTGGTGTGTTCACATACCTGACAGGAAGGGACAATATCCTTCAGTGAATAACGCCCACACTGCTTGGGGATGGTCAGTGAAACACATGTTAAAAAAAACAACCTCTTCACTTATTAAAGAAAGAATTTGTGGGCACGCCCAACCCCAATGATGCCCATTTGTTAAACTGTACCCACATTATAGATTGTACCACAGGCGCTGGCAATCCCATCGAAACATGGATCAGTTTTGGAAGTTAGAACCTTAATTCGAGATATGTGCACCTGTTGGGGATATCCGAATTTGGATACCGAAACCGGGACAACCAATGTAATCAGATCACCAATAATGTTAATATCTGGCTAAAATGTGGAATTCCCATTAACCACTTCCCAAGACATAAGGTGGGAGAGGATAATCAAATACCCCGGGGAGACGCAGCTACTTGTCAAAACGCTTTGTATGCCGCCCCTGAGGGGACCGTCTGGGGGTGCTCAGATGGGAAAATGTACTCGCACTTGAATGTTATCAAACAGGCTGGATTGCGGTGTGGTTTGGGAATTCCTACTATGTGTCCCAGGCGAATCTTTGAATATACCACACCACCTATTCACAGGAAAAACGAGAACTTGATGACCCAAGTAGCACCCAGAAGTGGATTCAAAGCATTCTAAAACCTGATTATTATACCTGGGGACAGAAAGTATCGTTAGAGCTAGAAGCATTCTTTGCACCATCTGGGTATATTGTTCGGCACCAATGGGTGCTAGAAAACCTAACTTGGCAAGTACATGTATTAAGTAATTGGACTCGATATGCCTTTGGGGAACTAAATCTGCAAGTGCAACAAGTATCAAAAATGGCGTTACAGAATCGTTTAGCCTTAGATATGTTATTGTTAAAAGAACAAGGTGTGTGTGGTATGTTAAACTTGACTGAATCCGAATGTTGTATTACCATTCATAATGCCACGACCTCAATTGAAGAAGCCCGGGCAAAGATGAAGGAGATTGCCGACCAGACGGGGGGAACTCTTCCATGCAATGCAACCAGCTGACTGGTTTGATGGCTGGAGTCCCAACTCATGGCTACATTCCATTTTGGGAATCCTTGGGACTGACGGGATGGGGAAAATGGCTTGTAAATATTGGACTTATGATATTAATTGGATTTACATGTTTAATAGCAGGCCTTGCCATAGTAAGATGTATGATTAGCCGCTTGCTATCCTCAGCTGTCTCTCTCTCTTCTCCTACTGTCCGCTATGTTAAAATTACCACAGAAGAAGATGATATAAACGAGAATCAAAGTACAGCGACTGTTTGAGCCACGGGGTGGTGTGACGGTCGGACAAATTATAGTCAATGTCTCAAACATTCGTTAAAGAACTTTGGTGGAGAAAACGGCCTCTGTAAAAATGCTGGAGTTTTGTGAACAGGACAATGTGGCCGGAGGAGAGGGCCCCCCGGAGGGTGGGACCGCGCTTCTCCAAAGCCGCAATTCCTTATCTTAAGTGACCAGGAGAAGGAGCACAGCATATGCGCCTGGAGGAGGAGGCCCCACGGAGGATGGGACTGTGCCTCTATCTTAAGCGGTCATGCCAGCAGAAAAAAGAGAGGTAACTCTGCGATGAACCCCCCCCCCCAAAGCTCTCAGGACCGATTCCAGAGAACCCCGGGAAGGGGACTGCGCATGTCGAGACCATCGACTAACACGCTATAAAAGAAGGGAGAACGAGTTCATCAGCGCGCGCCCTCCAGAACTGGATCTCTACGCTGGCTGGACCAACGCTGGACCCAGGACTGGTGAAACCCTTTCCTTCTCTCTTTCTTCTTTCTTTCTCTCTTTCTCTCCCTCCCTCTTTTTCTTCTCTCTTTTCCACAGTCCCTACACCTCATCCTTTTAAACATAAACCGTTGACCAAGTCTGAGACTAGGAGTGGACCTAGCCGCCCCTGGGCTCCTCTCTGAGAAGGAGTCCAGAAAGCAAGGGGGTCTGCTCTGAACCTCGTGACTCAACGGGAGGGCTCTCCTTCTGACACAGTTTCATGTTCCCTTTTCCATTTCATTTTTCTATACTTCCCTTCTCTTCTCAAACAGTGGCTTAACGACATGTTGCAAGGTTCATATTGATAAGTTCACTTGTACTTGGGCAAGGTTATCTAGGTTGAATAAATGTTGATTGTTGTTTGAACTCCCCTGGTGTCGTTTCACCTTAATTCTGACAAAGGAAATCCACGAACCTGAGTCGCTCCAACTCTGGGACGCGACAGGGGCTCCGGCCACGGCCAGGCGCATGGGGGCTGGACAGACAGACAGACAGACAGACATCACGTCTCCTGGCCGGGCTGGTGGCAGGAAAGGAAAGGAAAGGTGTCAGGGTACTTGTCAGGCCTGAAAGCAGCAGCCAGGGGATTTAAAAGTAAAATGTGCAACCAGGGTGTCTGCACTCCGGCGGTTTCTCCTGGCACAAAGCAGGACGGTAACCTGGCCCCTTCCCTGGCCCACCCTCCCAGCCCAGCGCTGGCTCCCCAGCTCCTTTCTGCCAGGGCTTCTAGGAAGTCAATGGCACGCGTATTGTATGCGTACCGCAGGAGTTTTATCCAGTTACGCCTGAGCTCGTTTAAGAATACACGCGCACTTTTCATGTATAAAACTCTGCAGAGCTACAGGGAGCAATATTATTCCTCTTCTCCTACAATTTAGGTAATCTTCAGTGACGGGTTGCTGATTTTCTACACTAAGTGTTTGTGCCAGCCCAGCCTCGGAGAGCCCTGCCTGGGCAGCTTTTCCTTCTGATGGTTCCAGAGAGAAATATAAGCTGCTCTGTGTGTGTGTGTACACATACACATATATGTGTGTGTATATACACCCCACTGCCTCCCCGTGTGTGTGTGTGTATATATATATATAGTGTTGTCTAGGATCATTAGAGGATATTATCTACATCTTTTCACATTTGTATCTGCCAGGCAATAAGCAAGTATTATTAAAAGAGGGCTGCCTAAATGAAAGCAGTTGGAGAATAGAGTTTTCATTACAAGGCTGCCAAATTATTTGAGCAATCTCATCACCTTACTTCAGGCCTATCCAGGGACTGCAGCTGAAATGCCATAAACTTGTTTCTCTGGTTTTACTTATTCATTTTTTCATTCATTCATATGCACAGGCAGATATACATAAAAATATATGTATATATGTGTATTTTTATGCATATATGTATGCTGATTATACTTTTTATATAAAGACCTTTTCAAAGACCTTTAAAAACATATATTCTAAATATATATATAAAATTATAACAATATAAATGTACATAACAAATAGCATAAAAATATAATATATATTTACTATTATATACTTATTGTTATTATATAATATGGATGATAAGATGTATATAATGTAATATTTACAGTATATGTATATGTAGTTACATTTATTAATTCTATTAATTTTATATGCATATATACATATTCATATAGACATATAGACATGCACATCCATATATATAGTCCTTCTGAAAGACCTTTATATACTTATAGTTATGATATATATACATATGTAAATGTATATATAATACAATGTATATGTGTATATGTATATATAGAAAGGTCTTATATATGTATATGTACATATATGTGTAAATATGTCTCTCTGTGTGTATGTATAAAGGTCTTTTAAAAGGGCTTTATATATACATATACAACCAGCATATATATGTATGCATGTAAATATACATATATACACACATTTTTAAACACTATAAAAAAATTTTTTTTTTGATATATAAAGACCTTCATATATAAATACGTGAAAGCTTTTTGTATCTATACCTACATCTATATCTATACCTACATCTATATCTATACCTACATCTATATCTATATCTAGCTAGCTGGGAGCTAGTATATGTGTTTTGCTGGGAGGGCTGTGGCCCTGGTGCCTGGCTCAGCTGTGCTCAGCAGCGGCCGCAGCCCCTGGCCCTACGGGCTGTGCAGCGCCTGTGCTGCTGCTCTTCACCCTCCTGTCCAGCAAAGCGCGACTAAGTGCCCGTAGCGTGTTGGTTTGAGCTTGTGACTGATCGTTTGTATTTGTTTCTCTGTCCCCTCCTGCCACTCTATAGGGAAAGGATGGGATTTCCATTCCCCGCCTCCCCCCCGCAGCATTCCCAGGCATCTGTCCGTGTTTAGACCTGATAAACATGAAGTGTGCTGAAGCCTGTCCTACGGGAGATGCACAGGTACGCGCGCGCGCGCACACACACACACACACACACACAGAGCTCGCTGTCTTGCAACTGTTAATTTTCCTCTCTTATTTTACTGAAAATCGTTGCCTCAACCTAATCAAAAAGTCACTGCAGAGAGGGGCTGAGGACAGTGCAGAGCCAGAGCCCTGCTCCAGGGCCAGCAGGGATGGTTAGGTCTTTGGAGAGGAGACCAAGGGGTGGAAAGGGATGCTTTTCTTCTCAGCTGCTGGCTTTGACCAGAAATCCTCTGTTTAGTGTTTGCACAGATACTTACTGATGGTTTGCTTATGATCTGCAGCCTGGTTTATGCCAGGAGAGGTTTGGGATTCTGCATTCCCTTCCCTTCTGGTTACAGGGCTCAGGGGGGCTTGCAAGTGCTGCTGGAGGAGACTGAGGATGCAGGCAGTATCTGGAAAAACTTGATTTAGCTGGGGCACAAACATCCACGCAGACTTAAGGCAGTGTGAAGTTTCTGCCTGTGTGCAGCTAGCTAAAGTCGTTGTGTTGATTTTGCGCTCCCTGGAAAGACTTTTTTTTTTTTTTTTGCCATTTTTTTTTGTACATCTCTGGCTTGAAATTTATAAAGCGCTTGATCACCCAAGGAGCTGTGCAACTCTGCCATCTGCATTGTCGCACCGTGAGCAGGCAGGGACAGGCAACCTGCTTCAGACCTGGAAAGTGCCTCTCAGTTTAAGAGGAAGAAACTTTTAGGAAGGAGCTGGAGACAGAATTGGATGAAAAATATCTTCTTAGACCAAGAATTAGCAGAATCTAAGTGAGTGGCACGAAGAAGGAAGCCCTGGCAACAAAGCAAGCTCTGTGAAATAGGTCGGTGTCGTGGTTTAACCCCAGCCAGCAACTAAGCGCCACGCAGCCGCTCACTCACCACCCTTGCCACCCCAGTGGGATGGGGGAGAGAATTGGAAAAAAGTAGAACTCGTGGGTTGAGAAAAAAACAGTTTAATAGAATAGAAAGGAAGAAACTAATAATGATAGTAATAACAATACTAAAATGACAATAATAATAATAATAAAAGGATTGGAATATACAAGTGATGCACAATGCAACTGCTCACCCCCTGCTGACTGATGCCCAGTTAGTTCCTGAGCAGCGATCTGCCCCCAGGCCAACTCCCCCCCCCAGTTTATATACTGGGCATGACATCACATGGTATGGAATATCCCTTTGGCCAGTCTGGGTCAGCTGCCCTGGCTGTGTCCCCTCCCAACTTCTTGAGCCCCTCCAGCCTTCTTGCTGGCTGGGCATCAGAAGCTGAAAAATCCATGACTTCATATAAACACTACTTAGCAACAACTGAAAACATCAGTGTGTTATCAACATTCTTCTCCTACTGAACCCAAAACATAACACCGTACCAGCTACTAGAAAGAAAATTAACTCTATCCCAGCTAAAACCAGGGCAGTCAGGAAAGGAAAGGATGAAGGGAGACTTGCTTAGGTAGACCTAGGAAAGACTATTCAAATGCACAACTTCTACAACAACACAGGGCAAGAGAAAGACGGAGGAGAGAAGGGCTGCTGGCTACTAGCACAGAGCAGGAGTATATGGGCAGAATAATGATGTTATGCACCCTCTTCCTCAAAGCAGGAGAAATGCCTGGCTTTTGAGGGAGGAAAAAGATTTGGAGCATGGGCTAAAGGCAGCATGGCAAAGGGACCGAATGCAAAACTGAAGGTTAAGAAAGATGTGCAGAAATGAAATCCCAAAACCACCAGCCCACGTCAAGTTAGGTTTTATGGCTCCTGATCGCCAGTGGGAACTTGCAACAGGATGGTTTTTTTAGGTACTTACATACTTCGTTGAGTTTGTTAGACACCTAAGGAGCAGGCTTGGGTGCCCAACAGCAGAAAGTGGGCACTCTCTGTCCTTCAATTTTGAAGGATCTGGCCCATGGACCCACAGGTGGGTGCTTAACAAGTGTATGAGCTCAGGGGTGGGGCTCTATACGTGGGAGTGTGGCAAATGTAGTCCATCTATTTAAGAAGGTCTTGCTAAATGAACAGGGTCCAATAGTGAGAGCTTGCTGACATTTTTCTGAGAGAAAGACCGTTTACAGAGACAAGAAGGCAAATGGTATAAAATGCAACATGATTTACCAAGCAAGATTAACCTGAAATCCCTAACTGATCTTGCAGATAAAGGAAATCCAACAGTTCTCCTCCTCCGGGATTTCAGTGAATCCCCTGCCTTCGTGCTCTGAATATCTAACAGTATAAGCCTTGCTGGAGAAGATGGGGATTAATTGAACATCTCGGAAATGGGTGGGGAACTGGCTAATAGGGCCCAGTAATGGTGAAAGGAGAGGTTTTTCAAGGACTGGGCTGAAGCTTACTTTGATCACTATCTATCTTCATTAAGGACCTCAGCAGAGGAATATGAGTGTTTGCTGATGGTACCTCGTGAAGAGGATGGCACAAACTCACAAGGAGCTTTGGGACATTGTGGTGAAAGGATGCGGAAGACCCTGAGCGCACAGGAGATCGAAACCCAGCTGGTACAGTGTGGTAGGGGGCACGCTATTGTCCCCCAAAAGCCCCACGGCAAGAGGGAGCACGCTCAGCTCCTCACACGTGGTGCGCTATCCTGCAGCCCTGCAGCGAGGCGCTGGGCTTCCTAGTGCCCTGCTCCAGCCCTGTGCCTGGAGGCAGCCGGAGCTGCATGTTGGATGCCGTCAGCTGCATAAAACTGGGATATAATTGAGCGATGCTGGGGCTATGCATTAGTGGACAACCGTTGCTTGTGCAGGGTACACCCCTTTGTGGTGCACCCGGTGCTCTGGACTCTCCTGCAGAAATGCTGTATTTTAGCGTGTAGGAAGGTACATACAGGAGACTAAACTGGCCGATGGGAACATCGCTCTTGGGAAAAGCATGTGCTGCTCAGCCCTGAAAGGTCTCTGGGGAAAAGCAGCAGTGCTGGTGGCATCACACCCGGCTCAGCATCCCTTGTTCACACCTACTGGGGAAACCCGTCACAACTGTGCTCTGGGTTTTCTTGCTACGCTTCTCCTTGCTGTCACCCATCTCTCTGTATGCCTGATTTCTGACTAATGTAAATACCCACCCCCTTCTTTAGCATAATGAATACTAATTCCTTAATATGTGTTATTTTCTACTGTATCTCCATTTCCCTGCTATCCGTCTTAAAAGCACCAACAATTGCTATCACCGTTTGTCTGCTGTGTGTATATAATTAGAACAGTTGGCTCAGGTAATTACTTTTTGCTTCCTTCAGTTCCTTCCTCTGCTTTGCACTAGTCTGTCTTGTTGGGGTTTTTTCTTCATTTCAGGCTCTTTGGAAGAAGTTTTCAAAGCAAAGCAGGGTGCGTGGCTTTTAACTCTACCGCCCATTGAATTGGAGGTCACCAGCTGCTAAACCCTCTAAAACCTCTGAGTTTGCTAAAAACTCCAGAGCAGCCAACTCTTTCTCATTCTCCATTTCTTATCCCTGAGGCCGTAAGTGGAACTTGGTAAATGATATTTCTGCAAGTGAATTGCCCGGTTGAGAAAAATCATCCGGCTGATTTTATTCCCCCAGGGCTTCCAAGCAACCCGCACTGCTGGTGCTCAGCTCACACCCAGCATGCCCAGGGAAGGGACATGCAGGAGCTGGATCTGGCCAGCCCCTCGCCTTCTGCTGACGTGCCCTACCTGCATGGAAATCAGCAGCCAGCAGCAGACCATGAAGCCATCCTCGCTCCAGCAGCAGGGAAAGGAAAACTCCCAGTGGTTGAGGGATTCATGCGGAGACACAAAGCAAATCCACACTGGAGACCTGGGAAATTCCTACTCTCCTCCGCTGCCATGTCAGAGTTTGTCTTGAAAGATTTCCTTTCACAGGTAAGTATCTGTTTAATTACAGCTATTGCAAAGACAGTTAATAGCTGATGAACATGCCAGCATATTTTAATTGAATATATTGAGCACGCTGAACAAAACCACAGCTCTTGACCTTTTCTGTTAAGTGAAATGTTAGGACAAGTTTTTCCACATCCAGAGCCCAGGGAAAGTGTGGAGGGGACCACCCATTGCTGTTAATGGGAGCCACCCATGTAAATCCCTTTCATGTCAGCTCAACAATAGGCTGCTTAATGTCCAATTATTTTCATTTCATACAGTTATTGTTCACGTTGGAAGAGAAAAAAGTGGGAGGAATGATCTGACTAAAGCAAAGTGTTCCAGGTTGCACTGTCTCTGGCTACTCCGACCTCAGTCATCCCGCAAGAACATTTCTGTTGTTACTGCCTTGAAGGCCTTGGGTGATTTAATGCCCGTGGCTACAGTTCGTCATTGGGATGGGACAGATCTGTGAACTAACGACCCTTCCTTGCCCTCCAGGATCATGACAGCACAAAGCCAGATTTATTTGGGATGCCGGGAACTGCCGGTCCTTCACCCGCCTGGGCGCAGGTACTGCAGGGATGCAGGACCCACACCCTTCACCATCCCCTTGCCCCAGCCAGCTTCTGTCCTTACTGATTTCTGAGGAGCACGAGCTTGTGATTAAAGTTTGCTTGTGCCTAGGTACTTTCCTGAATTGGTGCTTGGGTCCTTACTCCAGCGAAAACTCTCATTGATTTGTGCTGGAGCACAGGCTGAGCGAGCCCTCGGGGACTGGCTATATATTTGCAGCATGGTGCTCCTCAGACACATGACAATTTCAGGGCAATTTTGTAACATTAAAACAGCATTACGGGTGTGTCTTTAGCTGGCCATAAATAGAAACCTTGACTTGTCTATAGTGGTTTGATATTCCAAGCTAGGCAGGAACATTCAGTCCTGGCTTGCAATCCGTTTTATCACCAAAAAGAAATTTTGTAGGTTAGATAAGTCAAGAGCTTACTCTTGCAAAACTTCAGCCCGTGTCTGTGAGCTGTGGTGAGGCTGCATCTAATATTCAAGTGTGGGAAGAAAAGGGAAGGCTCTTTTTAAGGCTCATTAGAGATGGCAAAAAGATACAAAAAGACCAACATCATTTTACACTTGTAAAAATACCCCTAGTAGATTCATATTTTTTAATCTTCAGTACAAAAGCTCTGTAACTACAGCAAGGCATTAGTTTCCGATGACTAGCTACCTTTTTTTCTATAGCCTCTGGCATTAAAGCTCTCAGTGAAAAGACACTTTAGAGCTAGTTCAGGCAGTTCATTTTCTGTCAATCAACTCTCAGGCTGGAAGTATAAAGGCAGTAACATGACAAGATTTCTATTTTAATATCTTTACTCTTGATAAGATAATCCTAGAGGAACGGTGGTGATCAAATATTTACAGGCAGTGCTCACTGGCACAGTCTATTGTAAAATTAAATACACAAAATTATGTGGGGATAATGTTAATGTTGTGATATGAGGACAAAAGGCAGCGCGCTTGAAATGAAGGTTGACTCTTCTTAATATATCCTCCTCTGTGGCAGGGACTGGCGCTGCCGGAACGGAGAACAGAAGAGCAGCTTTCATTTCGCATTTTGTGACCTTTCTCCGCTTTTCAGTGGCTTGTTTGTTATTTAAACGTATTTGCGTACTTAATGATCTTGATTTTTAAGTATGTATTGGTGTGTGTGTATCCCGCGTGTCTCTCTGAGATGCAGTAAACGACTAATAGAGCCTGGAAGAGAGCAGCATTTTGCACTGAGCCGCCCTCTTGCCCCATTGTGAGCCCAGGTTTGGTCCCAGCCCTGGTTTGAGCTCCCTGGGAACAGGCAGTGCTGCAAGGGGCCGTGCGGAGGCAGGGGTGCAGGCTGGGGATACACGTGGGGGGTCTTTTCCAACTCGCTGCGTGGGTCGGAGCGAGCAGTTCATCTCTGGGGAGCTCTTTCTATGCACGCTGCAAATGTGCACGTGCCCCAAAACAGACAGAAGTGCCCAAATTCCTGGTTTCTACAGACCACGAGACCCACAGCAAATGCAGTCAGGGAGAAACCTTTGCAAAAGTGGATTTTTTTTCTTCTTCCCCTTTTCTCTGTGCAGCCCTGGTGTGCGGAGATGGGACATGCAGTGACCTGAAGGCCCTGTCCTGCCCAGGCTGTCCCGGAGGAGCGCTGGGAGCACCGTGACGTGCCGAGGCCCCTCCGCCACCGCTTTGGAATGCCGCTCCGCTGGGGCTCAGCCGGAGCCCGGGGAAAATGAAGCGCTGATTTAGGCGTTAGCTAATATGGGAAATTACTCCAGCAATCATCACTCTTTTCCTGTCACTATGGTGACAAAAGAAATGACAAAAGCCTGAGCAGAAAGAGATAGGGTGGCACAAGTAAAGAGGGACAGAGCAAAAGCTCGGCAGCTGCAGCCGGGTCGGGGAAGAGCCACGGAGGGGACAGGCAGTGCTGGAGAACCGCGCTGGAGCCACCTCTCTGACGGATGCCGGTGTGCCCCACGCGTGCATACAGGGGTTTGCAAAGCGACGCAAGTCCTAAGCCCACGTTACACCAAGCGCCACAGTCAATGCAGGCACCGCAGGCCTAAAAATAAATAATAATCCTGGCCGTGTAAGGCTTTCGTGCCACAGCTTTAATCCTAATGCACTGACCATTGATTTTTGCACCTCCCTTCTCCGCAGCACTTGCTATTTGCCGCTTGCCTTAAGGAGTGGGTCTGCAACCAGCTTGGTCTCCTCCCCGTGTTTCAGCTCTGAGCATCATTAGAGGACACAGCAAGGAAGTCTGCTCTTTCCAGCCAAAGCAATGATCACCTGTGACTGAAAAACACATGTCCAAAAGGAAGGGGAAAGCACAGGGGGATGTGCCTGGAGGCAACCCAGGACCAAGGGGAGCAGCTGAAGGCAGGCCAGGGACTCTTGCTGCTCGGCCCCTTGTCTCCACAGCGCTGCTGGTCGGGTTTACCTCAAGGCCCTTCCAGCACCTACCATCTCCCCGTGAGCAGAGACATAGTCGCCAGCTCCCAGATGCCTAAGCAGCAGGTTTTCGAGCTGCTCGAGGAGGGGAATATCTTGAAGAAACCGGGCAGTGGCAGCAAAAAGCGAGGGTCCAAGGACAACTTGCCCAGGAGTCCCAGCTGGAGAAGGTGCCAGCGGGTTGGTGCCCATCCTGCAGCGAGACTCTTAGCCCTGGGGGCCGGGACGATGTCACCAGCAGATCGAACAGCATCCAATGACTTTGCCACTTTAAGTGGAATTTTTATTTTCTTGGAGTCACCTTCTAAAAAATGGGGTTGGGAGAAAAAAGGGTGGGGTGCAGGGGCGAGTAGAAGAGGGTGCTGGAGGGAGCAGTGGAGAAAATCTTCATCCTGAAATGCCAAGCCAAACATCCCCCCTGCCCCACCAAATCTTCCCCCACCAAATCTTCTTTTATTTTTTTTTTTTTTTTTTTTTCCCCCAAGAAGGAGAATTTTATTTTCCAGCCAGCTCTACTCATGAGTGATTGTTCAGAGCTCTGCTAATGGGCTATGCCAAGCTGTGGTAACCCTACAGAGCTATTGGCAGGAGAGGTGGCAAGTTGGAGAGGACTACAAGGGAACTCTGCATGATATTTTTTGATGAGCTGATTATTCAGAAATTTCACAAGAGCTGAAATACATCACTCTGTTCTGAAACTCACAGCCCTGCCAACACACAGGACAGCTTACATGAGCAGCAGCGTTTTCTCCTCCACAGTGCTGCTGGCCTGTACGTTAGGAACCAGATGCAGGAATCGGACAAGGCTTTTCAGCAGCCGTCGACCGCAGTGACAGCAAGAGATGGGGAGTGGATAGGAGGACACAGAAAGCTGAGACAGAAATTATTTACTTTCATGGCTGTCACTATGTGTGTATTTGGGCTTGAAAGTTTTTCATTAGCTCCATGGGTACTGGGGCATTATGATTTTTCTTGCTTTAGAGCTAGGGTGTGAGATCATCCCCAGATCCCACATGTATTCAGGTATTTTTATTTCAGGGGGTGCTCAGTCCCCAGTCACGTTTCAGGGTGCTGTCACAAGCCAGGAGCTGGCCTTGACTCCCACCATCGCAGCCAAGAGCCTCCGTCTTAGATGTCATCCCGAGTCTGCAGCCAGGTCAGGCTCCCACAGAGACCAAACGGTCATTTTCCCCTCTTTCCAACATTAATTAAAACCAAAACATCACATTATTTGACCACAGGATCAAATGAGAGCCTGATACCTGGGGGTGGGGTGCATGTGTGCTGGGGGAGGTTAGAAGCAGCACAGAGCCGATTTCTGAAATACCGCACAAAGACTTCAAGGAGCCGACATGGCACCTCCACAGCCCATGGATCTGTCAACACACAAGCCCCTTTGAGCTACCTGGGGTGGCACTGGCTGTCCCAGGGAGGACCAGCAGCTGGTGCATCTGCATCTGGAGCAAGAATGATGCTGAATTGCTGAAAGGCAATTAAAAAATATCCTCATGCTGTACTCACAGCCTTCGTTGAAAGCACTGTAGAATACCTGCTTGCCTTAGTGCAAGCAGATTTGCTGCAGGACAATTAGCCATCTAAGCTGCCTTTCTGCACAAAGAAACATAATTGCAGTCCAGATGAGCACACTGGAAAACCAAGCAGGGATGTGCAGAAGCCAGGTGCCTGGGACCTTGCACAGCACAACATGGGCCCATGCTGCTGCACCAAAGCCTTCAGAGCCCGTTCCTAACGTTTTTGCCCAGGTCCAAAAATGTACATGCATGAGCAGATGGCTGCCAGGTGGCCTTCAAATGGGACCGGGGCTGCCGGGCATGGCAGGGACCAGGTGCGTGGCCTGACGGTGTCCCCATCAGATGTGTTCTCCCAATAACCTGGCCATCCTCCCGCCCACGGGACTAACCGTGCCCGAGACAGCTCTTCCACAATTTCTGTTCCAAGGCAGGCAGGGGGAAGAGGGCATGTGGAGCCACATCCTACTCCTAGCCTGGTCCTACAGAAGTCAGTGAAGAGCACTGTGACTGAGCCACAGCACTGCAGCCCCTCGGAGGAACTGCTCACTTCAGCGAAGCAAACTTGTAGTAATCGAAAAAGCCTGGGAAACTTGCTTGTGTGTAAGGACAGGGAACAAGGGTCTGAGCCATATAACAGCAAGCACAGTTAGCTCTGTCCTGTTATGAAGCCACCCCAACAGGACCACTTGACTTGCATCATGTCCTTCTGAGCCCCTGCACAGGTGATTTTTCCCCTGTTTTCTGCTTTTGGATGGAGGAGCTCAGCACCCTACAGCATCCCCCAGCCCAAAGGCAAGCCCTGGGCATGACCCCAGCAAGGGCAAGCGGTTGAGGCTGGAAAGGACAAAGTTGGTTATAAAGACCATCAATGCTTTCAGCACAGTGTACCCTCACATTTCCAGCAACTGCAGTGCCCTGCCTGTGGAAAATTATAGGAAGTGTATGAATGATCCAGACACCATTCCCAAGGCTCAGGTCTTAAAAACAGCAGGGGTTTACTCTACATACTGCTGCAGGATGTCATGTACTTCATGATCTGCCTTTTCTAATCTCTCCTTATCTCTCATTCCAATCCTTTCTCATGTCCCTCATCTATTGCAAATTCCCTTTTTAAGCTGGAGCGAAGCACATAAATATTTTCATGCTGCATAAATAGGTTGTTTTGTGCATAATGCCACAGGAGGCTTTTTTAAAAACAGGACCTTTAGTGCTGTGATAACGGCCTCCTCATTTACACAAATGAAATCTTCCATACAGCTCAGCACTCATCTGCTCGGCAGCCCCCATGCAAAATGGTTGGCGCAGCGCCCGCTCATCACAGGCTACGGAATTAATACAGAATATTCCATACTTAATAGGAAGCCATTGAGCATCAGGTTTGGAAATACCTTGCAAATGTAACTGATGCTCAGGTTTTCCTTTCAGTGCTTCCCTGGCAGCACAACCATTGTCTTCCTTCTATGTGAAATCACAGCTTCTTTAAACATTAAAGTGCAAAAGGACTGTTCATGTTAGCCCATTTGCCAGCATCGTTGACTATCCTGTCTGTTCACCTTTTCTTCTCTGTCACTTATTGCCCCCTGACCTTCGTTTCCTGTTTATTCAGCCCTTGTTCAGGGTCTAAAAAGTGCAGACACCATCAAAATGGTCTTTTCATTTACTCTGCATGGAAAAAGAAATAGCACTACAATCTCTACAGTTTTTAAAAGGGCTAATGGAAGATATTGGTGGCCACATTGAGTCATGGTAAGTCTTTGAATCAAACTGGCTTTTCAGGAGCACCACATATTTTAACAGCACCACAGTAAAATCTGGAATCAAACATCAATGATTTTGCTCTAGTGTTTCTATTTATATTTGACCAGCACAAAGACTTCAAACCAATGGACTGAATTCCTCTGCAGTATATAGCAGAGACAGACTTAGGGAAAATTATAAGAGTTCATCCATTGTGCATTTTCGTACTTCTCAGGTCAGGTTGCAAACCTTTAGGACAGACTATTGTGGAGCATATTTATTTGTTCTGGACAGTGACCATGCTGTGCTGCCAGGCATGCAAAGCACTGCCAGGCTCTGGTTTGGACCTGACCCTGACCTCCTCAAGCCTTCAGGTAGACTCTGCCCCGCTCAGCAGGGCTCTTATTGAAAGACTTGGCACATTTTGTTTTCCATCCTGAGTTCAGGGGACACAGAAAGCTTTAGTTGTCACTTCCCCACAATTCAAGAGCAAGATTACTGGTGCTCTTTTCATGCATATCTTGCAGACTCATTTCTTCTCTCCTCCATCTGTTGTTTGACTTCTTTTCCTTTATTACATGTTAGCAATCAACAACTAACCCATGGTGGGCTTCTTCCTGTGTGGGGCTCCAAACACAGCATTCCTTGCCAACGGAGCATTCCGCATGGGTGGCTGCCACTCACGTTGTTTGTTGTTGCAAGCAGGACATTCATGCCAGCCTAACCTTAACGTGATTACTATGCCATTAGCAGCTTTACATATTAATTGATTTGCAGAAGTTTTTTGTATCACCTTAAGCTCCAGAAGCATTGTGACAATGCATTAAAAGGAAGAGGGAAAGGAAAGATCTTAGGAAGTTTTATATTTCTTGGTTTTTATGAGTTGTCATACTGCTAAAAGAGCTAAATTTTCTATGATATAATAGCCCACATACAATAACCGAATCAAAAAGCACAACACGGAGTAAACGCTTTGTAATGTACCTAAACACAGTAGCTACCTGATTTTGCTAGCAGTTTATTTCAATTTAGGCCAAGGGACAATTTAAAAAGATTCCTTCCCAAGTACACAATTCGGAAAAATATGAGTTACTACTCAGAGCAACATTTTGAATCAGCGCTGTTAGTTGTCTTCACTGAAAATTCAACCTTGATGATATCCAAAGGTCCAATAAAATTTTTCATGGAAGAATCCCATATTTGTAGAACATAACAAAATTGTTCAGCTGCAGTTCCAGGGCCACTGAGAACTGGAGAATGAGGTCTTTCTTTCTGAGGAATTTCTTATATCACAGGATGTTTTTCAAACACTTTGTTACCTAAGAAATATCAAACATAACAGATAGTTACATATAATAGTATCTTCGATCTTTCTTAGTAAGACAAAATGTAAGGCTGTTCATCGCTAACGAGTTAGGCGCTCATTAGTATGTTCCAACAGAAAACACTGACAGCAATAGGCAAAAGGAAATGTTCAGTGTTAAATCCACACACAGCACATTTCAGCTTCTATTATAACCTGCGCGATAGAGAAAGGAGAAAATCCTTGCACACAACTATTCTAAAATTATGTATCAGAGCAAGAAAGAGGAGCATTTGTTTGATTTATTATCCACTTTTTCAATAAAGTTCACTTCCAAATAATGCTAATACCTGCCTTTCACATTGTGCTTTTCATTCCTAACTCACAAAGCACCCTCCAAAGGAGGTCAAGATCATTTTACAAAAAACAAACATGAAGTGAAGCCACCTCTCTGATGTCCCTAAGTAAGACAGCACAGTCCCCAGCTCCGTTGACCGCTAGTCATAGGAACAAAGGATTAGAAAGGGCATCTTGTGTCATCAAATGCAGCTTCTTACTCTTCAAATCAATTTTGCTATAATAATCTCATGCAAGAATCTCTGGGGCGTGTGATCTCTTATATAAGCTCCTGCAAATACTCTTTCAAAATCATCATCTCTTGTATATCCTCATCCATCCTGACCCTGCGGTGGGACCCTACCTAACACCAAGGTATTACACACCAGTGATTTGGGACCATCACCCTGAAAACACCCCCAGTCTCACACACTGGAGAATGAATGGGGTATTTCTTCCCATCTCTGTTCCAATTTTATGCATCTCTTGGTGGTCCACCCTAGTAAAAGACCTGTAGCAGGTGCTACGACAGACCTGGAAGGTGTTCCTGAAGCAGAGAAATAGAAATGCCGAGAGCCTGACAACTGCAGCCGACTGCAGCTGTGAAAACTGCGCGCGAAATCCCTGCACAAACTCATGGCGCAATTGTTATTGCAGTTAACTGGAGGCTTGCAGCTGCCCCAGGTACTAACACAAACAGGGCATTTGGGTTTACCCCTGCACATACCTGTCCTTTTGTGTAGAGACTGACAACCTGGCAAACAATGGAGCCTCAAGTATGCTTAGCTCAACATATTTCCAATGTCCATCACCCCCTTCCTTTTTCAAATAACTACTTACTGGAGAAGTTGTTAATGCCTTTCCACCTACACAGCCTAGATACCGAAACTCACACAAAGGCAGCTTTCAAGCTTTGAGGTCACGTTCGAGTTGCTGGTTAGAGTGTCTCTCTGGGCAGTTCTATTATGCGGCAGCAACAGCAATAGGACAACACGATAAAAACCTTTGCTAATAATTGAGTGTGAAGTGGGCTTTTTGCTTGGTATCTTCAGTTTTGTACCTTCACTTCAGAGCATGTTTAGAGCTGGCTTCAATACTCAGAAAATTATTTCAATACTCAGAAAATTAAACACAAAGCTGTTACCCAACTGTTAGACAAGGGCACGGCCCCTGAACTTGCTTCCTGGGGCTGCGCGCGAGGCTTGGATCCCTGCTGCTGTAGCGGCTGCAACTCCCCAACCGCCCACTTCTTTGTTTGATTGTCTTTTCTCACTGAAACATATGTTTCCCCTTTTGATGGCATTTTGAGCAACAGTTTCCATTGTATGCCCCTCTTGACTGACAGTTTGATGGCAGCCTGTAAATTACTTGGCACGTGTTTTGTGAATCTGCTTGAAGGAAGGTCTGGCTGCTTAGTAAGTGCATTCTTTTGCAGGTTTGGGGGCAAGAGATGAGCACCATTTTAGCACAGGTTTGGGTATAGAAGTACTTGACCACAGTTGATACCATCCTTATTTGAAGCTCAGCATTATCCTATACCCTGATTCTTTTATCCCAGCTCCTGGGACACAATGTCCATCAGTTATGCTCGGCTTTCCCCATTTTCTTCTCACGCAATGCGACACACACAAAGCTTAATAATGAGTCAAGAAGGGATCAGGCTGAAAATACTTGGTATTTGACAGACAGCCCAGGTAAGCATTCAGGCTGCTGGATGTGCAAGTTAAGAGAACATCTGGCCCTCTGTCAGCTTTCTTTGCTAACAGTAACGCATTTGCTGCTTTGCCTTTATGTGGTACAATCTTGCCTGCGTCTCTGGCCATGATGTTTCTACTGTAGCTATAATTACAGGATCCAAGCAGTGCTGTATGGAATTCATGTACTCTTTACAGCTGAATTAAATGGTCACCTATAGGGAAACGGAAGTCCAGAGAATGAGGTGTATAACTTTCAGCACAGTACTACTTAGAGCCTCAAAATAGAGCCCTGGAAGAGGCGTGAGGGGGACATTATGTTTATGGTGTCCTCGTACAAGAGGAAGACATTTCACTTATAACTAACTCTATTGCAGCTTTGTTTTCCTAAGAATAATGATATGCTTCAACCAGAAAAATAATCAACCTCAACGCTGAGGCTGCTGTGCATTAGCACATCACATTTATTTGGGGAAGCCTTTTGCCCTGAGCCTTCTAGGGTGGGTATTACTGCTGAACACAGTCACCGCACTTCTTCTGGCTGTTTACATCTTCCCTTGAAGAGATAATTTAATTCCTGTGCCTAAACCTTCTCCCTGCTGCAGAGGTGGTGGGTCTGGATGTTTTACACTTCAAAAATACCAGCAAGGGCCAGATTGTGTTTGTCTATTGGATTTCTGTTGATATTAACTTTCCTTGCATTCCATTGAAATGACAAAAAGATTACTTTATATCTACTTAGTGCAGAAAAAAGAGAATTTGGGGTGAAAAAACATAGATCCTATGATCTGATCCATCTTCTCTTTGCTATTTCCAACTACTTAAAGCATAATGTCACACTGAAATGCACACTTGGAGCGCTGCATTCTCTTCTCCTGACAGATTGTTATGATGTTTTCCAAGGTGACCTTCATAAAACATATTTCTTTTGAAGCTTATATTTCACTCTCAGGTCATAATAGTCTCACACAGACACGCAAACCGTCAGCTCCTGCTTTCTAATTAATGGTTCTTGGAGGCTTCTGAGTGGGGATATAATTAATAGCACTTAAGTCTGGAGTGCAGAGAAATCTATAGCTGATTACTAGGATGTGTATTTACTTAGGGATTATATGCAAACAGCTCCTAAGTGCAGCCATGAACAGCTCTCGACAATGCTCTCTGGGAAGTCCCCGGGACCAGGCACCACCTTGAGCCTAACTCCACTGTAAGCACTCAAAAAATTGCCCTGCTTATGAAGCGAGGCTCTGAAACTGAGGGGTCCCTGCCTGCTGTACTCTTTCCCCTGTTCCCATTCCCCCTACCAGCATCCACAGCATGTTGTATTTTGTATGACTGCATGATCATTCTGCTTGCCAACAGGCTGCCTACAGCAGAGGAACACCTATTGCAGAAAATACCTCCCTCTGACCATGTCTGTGTTGTCACTGTGGCAGCCACGCAGGGGACAACCCGCTCTGTGGTCCCCACTGCATGGCATGTGTCCCAGATCCAGTCTGTGGATCCACTGCAAGACAGTCATTACTTTGTGTTTTTATTCAAAGTACCAGAAACAATAGGAGGGCTTTTCTTACAGCAAAGCAACCAAAGAAGAGTGTTGCGAGTGAGCCATCTTGTCATACTTGCCTAAATTTAAGGAAAGTGATGGGATTGCTCTGGTGCTCACTCTCATGCATGCAGCATGGATTGTCAGAGGTGCTAGAGCAAAACCAGATGCAAGCCAAATTGCCAGTTTAAATTCCCTCTGGTCAGCGGCTGCTAACAGTGGTAAATTCCCTGCTGAAGTCAATAGAACAGCACCTTTTCACACACGCTGAGATCTTGGTGCAGAAGAGGCAGCTGTGAGGCAGGATGAGTGCTCTCAAAGAATGCGATTGCCTCTCTTTCACAGCGGGGTGAAAAAAAAGGAATAAAATTCATATTCTTTGACAAAGTTGAAAAGACTATATTCTCCAGAAACATTGCCAGACTGGGGATGAAGGGAAGAACTGACATCAGGAATCCTGTGCGACTGTGCAGCACGCATTATTTGGAGAGATTTTTAAATGAATTTTGCATGTGGAATGACACAAAATATTCAGATGGTTAAGCAATTAAAAGCTATTGAATATTTGTAACTCAAAAAGCACTAGGCAACAGAATATCACTGTCAACCCCTTTATGCAAAGGGACATTTTGACATTGTACTTAAGTCTGACTACTTTTCTAATGGCATAAAAGTATTACTTCAGTTATGCATAAAATAGGAAAACTTCTACTGAAGCTTGTGCAGCCTGGTTCTTTCTTCAGAAACAACACCACAGAGTGAAACTGCCTTTGAAGAGAAACATTTTTCGTATACTATCTGAAGGTTAGTAACTCTTTTAATCTTTAGCCTTTTTGCTGGCATGTGTAATTTAAAATGCACAAACCAGACTATCAAAACACTCACCCAGCTATAGATAGTTAGAAAATTTAAAAGGTGCATCTGAAAATAGGCTTGGAAATTAAGATGCTGCATCAGGTCTTGCTCTTTGAGTAAGGACTCCTTCCCCACAGATCCACCTCAAAGTGCAACCAGTTATCAAGCACAGCTGACCACATGACAGCCAGCACTGAACAAGGAATGGCTCCTAAAGAGGTCAAATCGTGGTGCTACTAAGTAAGAGAGTGACTAACTGGAGCAATTATGTATTAAAAATTCTATCCACAGAAAGGTTTTTCTCCTTTTCTTGTCCTCCCACATGAAGTTCTGCTGAACTTCAGCTCTGCAGACACAGCACTGTGAGCAGCCCCACAGAGCCTGCACATGCTGAGGCAGTTCAAGAAGTGACAAGTCCTTCAAACGAGACGGGATACAGTGGCACGGGGACATTCACTGAAAGACCAGAAACACGTGCAAAACACAAATTCACTCACTGATTTTGGTTTCATCTGCTCTAGGCGATTGTACACATGAATAAATTAGTTTAAGACAAATATTTTCTCAAGGGTGTAAACTTTGCAAGGCTAAATGGGGTTCATTTCTTTAAGCAAGTGGCTGGATATTTCTGATCATCTGGGGACTGGTGTAGAAGCACTCAGCTGTGGCTACCCAACCAGCCAAGAGAGATCAGCACCAGCAAATGTAGTAGGGAGAGACTCAAGAGCTTCTTGCCTTGTTCAAGTATTTCTTAGGAAAAAGAAAAGTTACCTGCAAGTTCTTCTTGATCAGATAGACCATAGATACAGGTAAAAGGTGCTACTGTACCTAGTCAAGTCTTATAGGAGTTGTGACAGTTGGTAAAGGACTTGTGATAAATGTAAGGGGAGCTGAAAAAGCTCTGAAACACAGCTCAGTCTGTCCAGGCTAATCTAGCTGAGCTGGGCTTCCTTGAACAAAACACTTCAGTAGAAAAATAACGCATGAGGCCTTAAAAATTGCTATTTATTGGCTCCAGAACACCCACACGCAGCTCTTTCTGACATTCCCTGTGCCGCATGAGAAAACTCAAGTCAAATAGCATCCAGGTAAACTTATAAATGGCAAAATAAATCCTTCGTAAGTGAAACACAAAAATAGCTTTGAAGAGGGATGCATATAACCTTGTTAATTTGCCAAAAGTTTTCAATCTTCATCACTTTAGAAGCAAGGTTAAGAGAGTAGATGAAGGTTGAGAAATTCAGAAGGTGCTCACATATACCTTTATCTCAGGTTCAGAGCCTTAAACCTCAGCAGAAAAACAATGTCAGGGAGAAGAGATTGACAGTGATGCCTTGTGTTGGGAATCAAGGGTTGGAAGGACTGTCTGTACTAGGCAAAATACTCTCATGATAATGATGCCAGTAAGATTTAATTTACCAGTCTGTTCTAGGAAAGGTAATGACCTTAATGTCATGGGGAACTTATCAAGAGGTCATCCACGCAGACACACACTGATTTATTTTCATAATAAATGGAAATAAAAGTCCAGCCACACGAATTTGCTTGCAGGAATGAATTTATACCATCTATCCAGCTTTGCATTTAGTACCAGAAGAGCCTAAGAACATTTTATTGGTATGTGGGGATTTAATTCCAACCCCTTTGAGAATCTCTGCAGAAAAGCATTTCAAATTCATTTCTAACCAGACCAAAAAAATCCCCCCCAAACCTACCAAATATATAATGGGGAACAACATCACATTGGAATAGGAATGCGCCATTTTATCCTAAGTACCATTCATTTGCTGTTGTGCTATAGATGAAGTACTACATAATGCCTCTGTTAGTAGAGAAGAGTGCTTACATATGCATTACCTAAGGATATGCTCTTTCTGGCTGAGTAATTCATTTTTGAGAAGCATATTTCTGAGAAGGTGAAAAGTGAGTGTCTAAATAACATCCATCAGCCACTGTGGAAACCTGACAGTGTAGTCCAAACCCTGGAGGTCCCTAGGTCCTAGATGCTGAGGACAAGTTTCTTTCACAGATGGGAATTATGTGTGTTACACAGCTTTCTCTGTGCCAGTCCACAGAAGCATTGGCACAGCTAATTTGGCTGCAGAAGACAAGAGCACGGTCATCACGCAAGAAAAAATGGAAAGGAAAAGAGTCCGATGAACTAGCCCAAATGGAGACGACAGAATGGCACAGGAGACGAGAGCTGCCACGTAAGTGTGCCACGCACACTGTGTAGTTTAGCTCAAGATTTCTCAAGCTGGTCTGCAAGCAGTGAGTCACAGGCAGAGAGGAGGGATATTTATGGGATTTCAGGTCTTCAGAGGAAAAAATATGAAACAGTCAGAAATGACAGAGAAATGAGAGTGCTGGATGATGGCAAAAAACATATGGGGAACAGGGGAGAGGGAGCTTTTGGCATCGTTGCTGCAGCGTACATCCCAGCGTAACTCATATTGATCTCCGGGGGCCAGTTCATTTCTACTGGAAGAATCTGGCTTCTGGGACTCCAGGTACAAAATGAAAAACTCTCAATTTCTAGAGCACCAATGTCAGTGCTTGCCAAGTGTTTTCTCTTTTCTATTCCTCCCTGCAAATCTTTTTTTTCTTTTAGGGCCAGTGGAAAATTTAGCAGAACAGGCAGCTTTCCAGCAGGCTTAATTTTGAAAGTGAACTGATCAGATGATTTAAGATTTGACAGATACAGTTAGCATTTGCTTATCCACTCTATAGTCTGAATTCTGCTGGGATTTTGTATGTATAGATGCATATGCATATCTGGGCATACACAGACACACCAGGTTTTAGCTCTTCATAGACGTACCAAGGCTATTTTCTGTTCTAAAAACAGAGGGAGGATGTGTTAGGTGAGACATTCCTCTTAAGTAACTGCTGATGATTCTGATTTCCAGATACATTATTTTTTTCCTGTCTGGAAACTAAATGCTCTAGGATGGTGGTGATTTGTTCAAGAAGGAGCATGTTATTTCAGACACTGCTGGAGCGCTGTGTCCTTTTGGAAACAACACAAACCTAAGAGCTTTCATTTCTTTTGTTCCATTCTACATATTCCCTCTCTGTCCTGAAGAAGCCTATGGAGGCTTGAACAGAGTTTGGGGTGTTGCAGGAGTAAGTTAATGTACAAATCATTACCTCTAATTTTCCTGAAAATACTTCTTTAGAATTGCTGCTTCAGCTGCCATTTCTTCTTCTGTCCTCCACTTGTCAGGGCAATCCTCTTTGTCATGTCGTTGCAACTTTTTTGAGAGAGAAAGAAGAAAAAAAAAAAAAAAAAAACAAAAAACAGTCTGTTGATATTTTTTTCCAGTTTTATTGTCAAATTCAGGGCATGCCTCTATGCAACCAATCTAACTATTCCATGTGTCTGTGGGATGGAGGGACCTGGTGATGAAGGGGGAAGGTTACTAGTTTAGAGCGGTGGCAGTAGTTAACTGGCTCTGATGGATTTATGATGATAACACAAGGTGCCAGGTTGAATGATAGGCAGTGACAGAGTTCACCTTTGTGAGCTGATGGTCAGATACCTTGCAAGTCTTTGACGCAAAGCTGGTAGGGAAGGTAATAGGATAACACACACACTCAGGTATTTTGAAGTGCCCATTACGTCAGTGGAGTGAGCTAGGCAGAAGCTGCCTGGACACCTTGTCAGTAATTCATGTAAAATTTTCTCTCCGGCTTTTCCTCTGCCCATGGGGCCGCCTTTCCCATCAAAGACCTATTGTGATAACAAGGCCCTGTTGCAGCTGTTTCCTACCAGCAGTTTATATCAGTAGTTTTCAGAAGAGATTCATTCCCTCACTGCACGCAAGTTATTAGTCCTTCCTTGCCCTTGTTGAAAGTGAGACACATCCCTGGTCTAGAAACAAAACCTGTTATTTTAAGCGTAACTATGTTTCATTGATAATTTACCAAGGAAAAAGATCAAAAGTATGTGAAACATTTAATTTTTGCATCTAGCTTGCATAATATGCCCACGAAAATAAGTTCCCATATGCAGTAAGTATTAAGCGATATTATCCCAGACATGACAATTACAAATACATCCTTTGCCTCTCCAGAAGGGAGAAGCTGATAGTTTTGCCGCTCTCCAGAAGAAGGGAGTTCTATTTTATGGTAAATATAACATGCCAGCACTTGAGCGACTATTTGTACACATGTCCATTCAAAGAATACCTGACACTCATCAAGGGAAGACTACATTTACAACAGACAGCAGAAACATTTGCATTAACAGCTTAAGTATTCAGATTTTCAGTGTGTCTCTAGGTACAGAGCACAGCACAGATTGTATTAATGGCATCAGTGCTTCTGAGGAAGATTATAATATCGACTTTTTGTTAATGTCACAAAGTTGGAAACTAATGAATTTACACCTTTTATTCCTGGACAAATTTTAGTACAGAAGATGAAGCAGTGAAAAAACAAAGATGAAGCAATATTGAACCTGCCAAGCAAACTGCATTACTGTATATGGCATATTTAGCAATAAACTAGGATTGTTAGCATACATCCAACTCACAAATACTTTTATTTGTGCTGTGTTTCTCCTACTCTGAATTTTGCTGCCAGCTATAGTCCTCTGTAGTTTTACATTCTGCAGCACAGATTTCTTCCTGCTCAGCAGAAGCAGCTGCATTAGAAAGCTATTTCCTTTCATGCCAATATGATACAGTAGCTGTAGGCAAATTAAAGTGTATTACTGTTCGACTAGTAGAGGACTAATCTTCATTGTTACATTAGCTCTAGGTGCGTTATAAATCCATCTTGTAATAATGCTACAGAATTATAGAGAAAGATTTAAAAGCCAGGAACCGGTACAGCATGTACACTGTCAACACGCATCCGTTGTGCCCGTGTGCCTGGTCTCACCCACTGTACACACCTATATAATGTATAGGTACCACAGCTGAGCTGGCAATGAGAGGGAGTTATAGGAAACAGCATACATCATCCTGTACTTCCCATGGACTGCGAGCACTTAGATGCACCAGGACAAGCCAAGTGGTAGTAAATCAATTGTCTGTCTGAGGTGTGAGCTGTTTTTCTAAAAAAGCAATATCTTGCTCGTTTGACCTAGCATCAGCAGAAGATACAGCAGGCAACAGCTAGCAGGCAAGGGAGGGCAGCCCCGGTTCCTCAAGGTCTCCTTGTTTAACCTGCAAGAAGTGCTTTTAGTGATGTGATTTGGCTGCTGTTCTCCCTTGCTATCCTGTTTCTGCACGACCCAGGTGAGAGCTGACTCCAGGAAGAGACTAGTAAAGTGAGGACTTGACTTGTAGTTTTTATTTTTATGTTCCCTGTTCAAAGAAACTGAAGCAAACAGTATTAAGGAGGCATATCCTGAAGTGGCTGCTGCTGTTGTCTAAATTAAAACTGTGTGAAGTCACAGACCGTGGTGACTTCTCAAAGCTGGCAAAGGAGAAGGTTTATTTTGCTACATAACTGCTAACCTTTAAAAATAATCAATCTTTGACTTAAGGTTAAAACAGATATATGGGGAGCAGCAATAAATTCTGAAACTTGCCTGGAAACCCAAACTACTTCAGCAGCGCTGGCTCCTGGTGCACAGCTCGCAGTACCACACAGCAAGCCCCAGCCTGCCACGAAAGCACTCAACACAGCCTTCCTGTGCTCTGCCACGGCAGGCGTTCACACACCTCTCATACTGAAAAGATGTATCCACATTTTGTAGACATGCTGGTCATGACGAAAAACAGACTGCAGTATTAAATCACTGCCACGGCCAAGGTATTCATGGTTCGATTGACTTATAGATGAATATTATTTCAGTATAAAATTGCTACGTCTACCCAAACAGGATCCCAGGACTATTCTGCATTCAAACCTCTTACCATGTCGGTAATTTCTGAAGTGCAGTAAGCAATTATCACCCCAATGCCACTTAGTTTCTGATATTATCTAACCACCACTGTAGAGACTTGGAAAACTGTCTCTGGTGCCTGCCCACCCTTCTTTGCTACCACTATCCTGCAGCTCCAGTACAAGACAAACCACATAGCTAACCACTTTGAAGCACAATAATTAAATTATGGATAAACTTGCTAGATGATGTTCTGGATGCTAAACACTATGGAGGTTCAAGATCAACAGTACCAATAAATGGAAGACAAATAAATTAAGGGCTGCTGATACCACATCTAGCTCAGGCATTCCACCCACAAATTGATGGAGGCTGGAAAGCACAATGCAGGCACATCTGTGCACCTGCCCAGTTCTTCAGATCTTCTCTTAGCATCTGCTAGTGGTCTCCAATGGTGACAAGATATTGTGATCATGGCTAGGTTTGGTCTCACCTGGTTATTTCATATGTTCTTATGTAAGGTACTTTTCAACCAGATCTCCATGTGAGGGCCTCCGTAAGCAAAAGCTACTTTATTTATACCTTTTCCTTTAAAAAAAAAAAAAAAAATGCTAAGACAGTCTCCATAGTATTTTCGCTGAGTTGTAAAGCCACTTAGCCACTTTCAGGAAAGAACATACATATTTCAGTATTAAATTGTATTGATTTAGAATTCGGGTGGGAAACAAACATAACAGTTGATACATGTTTCTAAGGGACTTCTGTGCCTTGGAGTGTGTTCTTATTCACATGCACATCCAAGTCCCAGCTGTGCATCTTTAAAAACATCTGCTATTGAAAGTTTGGCTTATACAGGAGAAGCAATACTCTCTTGCACCTGGAGAACACTCCAAGGTTCTGCTCAAAGTAAAGGGAAGAAAATACCTCTATTTGCCAGCTATCCATCTGTAAAAACTAGTGATTTCCCCTTGTGTTTTCTCCAGTCAGACAGAAAAAGCTGGAGAACTTGAGCTGACATCCATACTCAGATATATCCAAACACAGACTAGCTTGAAGTCTATGGTACTTTCTGTAGAACAATTCTACTTCTGCAAGCTCTGAACACAACCCCTCCCTCCCCCGAAATCTTATCCAGAGCCCCACATCATCTGCCTGACATGATTTTCTGAGAGAGGTTTTGCCCAGATTTCCCTGGACAATCTGAATAGAGGTGGAGATTGACTGATCCACATCTTCTCAAAAACACTTTGGCTGCCTTCTCTGCAGTTCCTGGAACAAGGCTTCCATATTACCCAAAGGCCCCTAAACAACAACTGTTGCCCTTCTTGCAATAAACGCTTCTAGAAGAAACCGCTCACTTTCAGAATCCCTTCCTAAGCAAATGCATGCACTTCCAGTTGTGATAAGTAGCTGCTATTTCAAGTGAGATGAAAATACCACATGATGAGGTTACCAGAGTCACTTCTGTGCAAAACACTGAAGTAAAGGGGACCGATTTTGCCCAGGGTCTTCCAGGGACATCCATGGGGTGATGGGACCAGCGCCAGGGGCTTTTGCAGAGCTCTGCAGGCACACCAGGCTCTCCTGACAAGTGCTCTTTGGTGGTAGCAGAAGACTTCTTGTCTCCCCTGAAGCCCAGGTCTCCGTAGACGTGGAACAAAAGTGCAGGGAAACACAGCCTCTTCCCAGCAATGTTATGGTAATGTTGGCCAAAGCTGGCCAAATACAGGCTGTAATTTACAATCCCTACACTAAGTGAAAGAAAGAAGAATTAGGAAGCTATAACAACAACAACAAAAGCAAAGCTATAAGTTTCGGGTGAGCCTGGCAGGAACAGAGACGATGAATACCAAACTACAAGGGATGGGTCTCCACGGTGTTTTATACTGACATGAGCTTCATCCTCAACTCTAACCAAATCCTTCCCTTCCAGGTTGCACCCCAAAAAGGAAGCAGCATTTCTGGGTATCTGGACAGCAATTCCTCCTGCAGAACATGGCATAGGGGCTGGAAGGGGGGTCTGCTTACATGCAGCATTGCATTGCTGCAGTCCAGAGTGCATACCAAGGCAGACAGGGCAGGTGGCAGTCTATAAAACCTTTTCTGTAGAGCTCCGAGCTAGTCACCATCTCAAAACTGCTGGTACTTGGCCTGTTTTCATAAGAGAAAGGTGATGCAAAAGCATCATACCAGACAGACAAGATGTTCTACTGCAAAACTCTGATAGCCCCAAATTCTCTGCAGTCAGACCTGTTGTTGTATTACAGGAGTGTCTCAGAAGCACAAGCATTAACAACAAGGTAAGCAACCAGATCAGGGTAGCTCAGATAACTCCGAAAGGAGAGGAGAGGATGAAAGAGCATGCACATTTCTTTTAGACAATTTCTATTATGCTAACTTTTTCTTTTAATATTCTGAACAAGCACCGAGACACACATTAGTCAATTCTCTAATCGCAGTTGCCCAGCAAATTACACACTGTATCTGCTCAACATTCTTCAAGCACTAAGGCTCTTGTTTATAACTTAGTACATCTTCTTGCCTTGCAGTACAAATAAATGCACTATTTCTAAGATATGCCCTTCTTCAAGCAGATCATTACTGATGTCTGACTTCTTGGGCTTCCTGATAAATTATCCTCTTCTTTCACCTCAAGCAGAAAATGCTCTTCCACCAATAATCTATGACTGTCAGTCTTGATTACTTGTAAACAGTGGAGCTCTTTGAATATTTCTGCTTGTGAAAAGTGTTCATTTTCTCACTCATGTCTCCCAGTGTGAGATGCTGGCAGACCTGACAGCTGTGCTTTATGTTATTTTATTAAAGTTGTTAGTGCTGCAGAACGGTCTACGTTTTTATCACTGCAATTCTTAAGGGAAACGCAATATTGTTTTATAACACATTCGCATTGGGAAACCTCTCCTTCTTGCCCTTTGCAGTGGAGCCCAGAATTCTCAATGCAGCAGACTATAGGGGACCTGGGTCTATGACTAGCTGTTGTTTGAAGTAACATCTATATTATGGTTTGTTTTGCTTATGCCATAACACCAGCAGAAAAGCAAACTGTGATGATATAGAGCACTAGCCAAAAGTATTGGGGAAAAAAGCTTTTATGGTAGTTAGCACTATTCTCACTCCCCGTGAATATTTACTGTTGATAGTTAAGAGTTTATAACTTCCAATGCATTTAACTAAAAGAAAAATTATAGTGATGGAGAGTAATTACGCCAAACTGCAGCAACACAACAAAACTCAGCTGTTTCAGCAATGATAAAATATAATATTATCAAAACCAGCAGCTAACAAAAAAAAAGAATGAATTTTTTGCCAGGAGTTTGGATCAGATATTAGGCATTACTTGGCTGCTGGTGTTCATTGTTACGAATACCAACTTTGGGATACCCAGGCATCTTTTCCGTACTCAATTCCCACACTTGGGTGAAATCTGCAGACTGATATTTCAGCATCAGATTAACATGTGAACCACGAGGAGGCTGAAAGTCTCATCTCTCTCCAGTGGCAACCCTTATCCAGAGACCAGAGACAAAAACAATCCCAGGGCTGCTACACGTACATCTTCCTCCAACTCCCTTACGGACCCGGAGCCATGCGATGAACACACACCCGCAGCACATCCCTGCCCCTATTCTTGTGCTGCAGCAAGCAGATGTGGTTGGGCTTCATCCCGAGCATCCCACCATGTGGGGGAAAAACTTGAAGGACTGAGCTGGCTATGGCTCCTCAGCCCTTTGGTGATATAAGGACCTCCTGGGCCTGGTGGTGACTTCCAGCCATCTGAGCCTCCTCTTGTACTGCTCTTACATCAACTTAACTCCCAAATTGCCTCCTTTGCCCTCTTCTCCCTGGTCTTCTCCTCCTTGCTCTTCTCCCCCAGTGCTTTCTTTCCTTTCACTTCTCTTCATATTTAGCTTATATCCTCACAGTAAGACTTCATTTCCACCCCTCCCCACAATGTAATTAAACGTGACATTTACTGCTATTATCTGTATCTCCTGCTACACTCTATCCTTTCTTCACCCTCTGCTGTCTTGCTGAAGGGAGCATGAGCTTTCTGGCAGGCAGCCTCCTCTGCCAGTCCGTGCCTCCTGTCTCCATCCCATTTGCCTTCAGTTGTGGTTCGAGTCTCAACTTGACTAGCAATGTAAAATGAAAGAATAATGAATGAAACGCAGCGGTTTCACAAAGCAGCTTCTCAAGGTGCTGCAATCACACGGCCCGAAATCTTGTTTTACCTACCCGGGGGTAGTCACTGCAGGAGCTCCCAGCCCTGGGCATGCCCCAGCTGGGTGTCTCCCCCCTGCAAATGCTCCGGGAAGGAAGGGAAAAACACAAGCAGAGAACAAGCATAACATGTTCCCCCTTGACCGCCTAAGGGACCACCTACAAGATACTGTGTTAAAACAGTGCAAGAGGCCTGGCTTCCCCCCATCAGCCGCCACGGGATCAGGACCTGTTTCGGAGCCCCTTTTGCCATTGCTCCCACTCTGCAGCCTGAGCAGCTCAGGCAGTTCAGCACTTCGCGCATCTCTGGACCTGTCTCCATATTTAATTACAGCTACGAGACTGCTGTAATTTAATCGCTCTAATTTACAGTGAACACTGCAGAAAAAACCCACATCCTATAATTTTCTCATCTGCTGACTTTGCTTAAGATTCTATATCATACCGCTATCTGCATTTGCATGAATCGGAAATCCCTGATTTTGGGGTGGTTTTGACTTGCCGCATTAAATCTGAGTTATTTAAGGAGATGGAGAAGAAGCCCAACTCGCCTGCATTCTGTACGAAACACAATTTTTTAACTATCTACTGGAAAAATCCTTCTCCAATTGTTTCACCACTTCTGCATGAAATATGCTGCTACCCCACAGCTGCTGATTTTACTGCTGCAAAGCATATATTCCGTTGGAAATCTCAGTTTATTAAAGCTGTGTTTTAGAGTGGTGTGTTTTTCCTCCTATCGACTCTTTGTCATGGTGACTGCAAATATTTTTTCAGTTTTATTGTTGTGCTTTGGGGAAAGACTTGAACCTCACACTTCACGTGGACATATGAATAACTGCACCCTTTTTAGCAAAGCACTTAGATGAAGAGAATTTTGTGGAAACACACATAAAGGTTAAATAAAACCCTTAAGCATATGTGTTTAAGTGCTTTGCTAAAATAAATGCTGCAAACACTAGTTGTTAACAATTCTGCATACAAAAATTGATAAGAAAAAAAGAAATATAAGAGGCATCCTAAGAAATTTGCTTTTGAAAGTAAAAAGACACGTAAGCCCATGAGCAGAACGACGGTTGTATAGAAAACACATTTGCCGCTCAGTGAAATATGTAGATTGCACTCTGAAGAGCTTAAATCTTGACAGACTTCCAGTTTGGCTCCAACTGAGATAAAATTCTTGGAAAGTGAGCACATTACAAAGGAGATACTTGAAGGAATACCCACTGGGGTAAGAAGTCCTGCCAAAGACTTGGTGAACTGCTATTTACAACCTGATATGAACCCAGGCAAGAATCTATAAAGGTGTTTGCATACATTTTCAGCATGCCCATTATCCTCCTAGTTAGCAGATAATGTTACAAACACCTCTGCAGTCTTCCTCACCTGGGAAGAAAAGGTAGATGACTCTGGGGAGCTTCCAAATGGCATCGGCTAGAGAAGGCATTGAAGAGAAATGTGTTGCATAGAGACCTGGGTAAGAAATGGCAATGTCATCAATGTGAAAATGTTGGAGGAAATGTTATCCTGTGTGCACAGCCTGCCATGCAACATTACTCATTTGGAAAAAGGCTATTTTTAATCAAGGAAAAGCACTTTAATCAAGGATAGAGTCAGTGATTCAAAAATTTCATGCAGGTGCATGTATTACTTGACTGAAAGCCTTTTCCCAAAAGGTCAGAGCTGCAGAGTGATGTGCATGTCCCGCTCCAAGAGCAGAGATAACCTCGAGGCACCTGTATCAGGCTGATGTATTCTGGCTCCCGACGCAGGGAGTTTCAAAGTCAGAACTTCCCCTGCTAATCTTCTTAACTTTAGACAAATATTTGCCGTACCCTGAGCACACTCAGTAAGATTCGTGACGTGCCAAGGAAGACACATGTGTATTAGGGAGGTTGATTTGGTTTATTTGTTTTCTTTGTATTTTTTCTGCCAGCACAAAGGATAACAGCTGCAGGTCCTATGGCATTGGCACAGAGCCCGTTCAGTGCGCAGGGGGACGTGAGCGTGCCCCCGTCCCCTGGGGGGACCTTCACTCTCCTCACCACATCTCACAGTTGCAGGAAGAGCCCACAACGGTCAGAGCAAAGAGCAGATCTCTTCTCTGGGGAATCAGCTTATTCCTATTAAACAAATTCCAACCCCCACCAACAGTTTCTGAAATTAAGAAAACGTTCAGTCAATGTGTCCCAGAGTAACTCATCCTCCGAGTCACTCTCTCCACTGACTGTAGGAGGATTTTAAGGAGACTTCAGATGTCTAAAATGACACACAGCCCATGCTTGAGGTAACCCAATGGGGTTTCAAAGCCTGCTTTTGTGTGTGCCTCTCGGGGGACCCCTCAACTGCCAACAGACCTTCCCAGGATGATCCTGTCTGCTTTCCCCACAGCCCTCAGGATCACAGCACTCCTGGATGAAGCTACATCCTCAGGATGGCCTTTTGTCCCAGGTATCCCTCAAATACTTCTTTAGCTTTCAGCCTTGCACATGCAAGGCTACCTCGCCTCCGAGATTGCCTCCCTGGGATTTAAGCAGCCAATACCCTCTAGTAAGTAGGTACTAAAATAGGTTGAGGAATAAATTGCTCTCATTTAACATTCACTCCGAAAAATATGGCTGCATTTATTATGCAGCATATTGTTTTATATACTGTTTTGTTATAATAAGTCATGTTTAAAATGTCATGACATTTAAATCAACAGCAGTAAGAGGGAAATGCTGAAAAAGAGCAAGATGATCAAAAAGGATTTGAAAAATCCTGGTGAAACATTATGGGCCAACCACCCTCATTAAAGTAAAAATAAAGTCACAAGGGAGCTTAAAACTCACCTATGAGAAACCCACTGTAGCGAAACCCACTCTGCCCCTCCAGGTCTCTGTGTCACGGTGGTTGTCCCGAGGCGCAGCGCCGAGGAGCGGGTGCCACCACCAGCTGGGCACTTGGGGCTGGCCGTGGCCGAGGGACTCGGGCACCTGCGGCAAAGCCCTTTGGTGCTCTGCATCCCTTGGCAGGTTTAGCCTTTCTCTGCGCTGCCCTTTGCCACTGAGCCACTGCAACACTCTGGAAAACTCTACTGAATATGTCCTTGGAACTTGTTAATGCCATTTGTCTCAGTGAGGAGCTTTATTTCAATGCCTGTGCTAAGTTATATGAATGAACTTTACATATAATATAAAAGCCTACTTTAATGTGGCTTCATAGCCTTTGAGGAGACACAGAGACTATCTACCACAGATGATCTACATGCATAATGGCAGATTTTCACCAGAAAGACCTTTAATGTTAAAAAGAAAATAGCTCAGATCAGAGGAGCTACTCTGTTCCTGCAGAGTCAGTGCTCATCTTTTGTATCAGATCTGGACCCATATGCCAGCATCCCTCACTGCTGCCTCCATGCTCCCTCACCCCCCACCAAGGGAAAAACAACTGCAACAACAAAACAGATGGCGATGCAACGAAACATTAAACCCAATCCCAATACCTGAGCTGTACCATGAATATTTCACTGAGGCATGGGGTAGAAAAGACAACAAAATGACCTTTTCTAGCATCTTAAGGGATATCTAACCTTGTAATTGCTATAGATACACTGAAGACACACAAGATGGAGACCAAGACTATTTAAAAGAAGCTTGTATATTTTTAAAAATTAGTATATCAGTGTTCCCATTATAACTTGCTGATATGAATGACATTTACTCTTGCTCTGAGAAATGAAAGAAACTCTGAAAGACAGAGTGCATTAAGAATCTATTGATATTCCACTGACCTAGTGGCATAAGAACCAGACAAGTTTTGTCAAGGGCAAATGCCCCAGAGTCTGCAAATCCATCTCTTAAAGTAGCAGTAAAGGGAAAAAAAATATATCTTCAGTGTCTAGAATATTCATAAAACCCAGCAGAGGCTTGCACTTCTTGATGTTGTGATGGCAGTGGACGGCACCAGACCCATATATGGGAACAGAATTGGAGATTTCAGATGGTCACCTCTTCCAGTTTTTCCAGTCAGTTAATATTGCCATAAAACTTACGTAGAAAGTTCTCTTAAGAGACATCACATGGGGTTTTGCCCAACTTATTTTTTTCCTGTTGTACAAACTTCACAAACATATGTTACCCATAGCAGAATACAGTCCAAGATTCTGTTTGGGATGGATGGATGCAGGACGTGCAAGCTATGCAAGAGGTCCCTGCATTGATTCCCAGCATTAGTGGAAAGACCCAGACAAGGGAAGAGGCAGGAAAGTGAGGAACGGTTTGGTATCGTTCAAGCGGGCTCCTTCATCCCTCAGATGAACCTCTTAACTCATACACTAAAGCAAGTGAGAACAAAAAGTCACAGACAAGGGGCCCAATACAGGAGCCTTTATTTACTTGGTGAAACTCAGACTGGGATAACAGTAGCTTTTTCAGGGGGTGGAGGGGCACAGGCTGCCTTCACTTTGAGGAGGAAGAATCTATTTGCTCCTCTTCCAAGCTGCAGTGTTGGCCTTCTGTTCAAATTCTTTTTCTGGGGAATAAGACCACAGTTGTACTCACATAATGCACAAGCGGAAGAACAGGTGTGGCACAATAGTCTGGGAATGTAGTATTCTGCAATTAATTTCAGTGAAGGGACTGTGAATTCGGGGAGACTTAATTTTTGCTGGATACGCGTTGCAGTTAATTAAGGCCGATAGCTTCCACTAGTAGAAAGGTGGTTTTGATGAAAACACACTGAAAATCTTATTAAACTGCTTAGGAAAAAACAGTTGCCATGCCCATGCTATGACCTCCCAGACATCCCCGTGTTTCTATATGGGAATCATGAATTGATAGCATTTGCATAACAATTATTATTTAATATGTAGACTTCAGTATCATTGCTTTTGGACAGAATTAATATTCAAACCTTTGAGCACAGACATTTTAGAAATATTCATCTGGAAAAGTCAAAGGAACTTTTTTTGTTTGCAATATTTTTGAAAGTTCTGTTCCTGTGATGATACCCTGGCAGCAGACCACCACCTGCTCTTACCATAATTGAGAGGACATGCTTCAGAACTACAGAAAAACCCACACTGCATGGATGGAGTGATCACACGAACATGGCGGGGTGGAGAGTAAGAAAGGTAGGAAGGCAGGAAAAGCAACCCAAACATTCCCAATTTTCAGAGACAAAAAGTAATTTTGTTTGCTTTCAGTTCAATCAGTTTGTTCATGCCTTAGGAAACAATGAGATCAACAGAAATGAAAGCAATTTCCAGCAGTTATGAATAAAACACATGGCTCAGCTGAGAAGAGGTTGTACATTACTCCAGCAGGCCAGTCAAATGCTTGTGGATTAAGTGCCATGAGAATGGATCTAGCATGGGCCTGCTTCATCTCAATTTGCCAGAGTAGGAATTTGCAGGTTTCCCACTCATTCTTCAGGAGGGAGTTGATTGGGGAATAGGTTGTACAGTCACACGCTTTGCGGAGGACTTGCAAAATAATTCTATTCATTTTGACACAACCTGAAGTCAGAGCAGGGTACCTTGCAAGCAGAACTTCTTCCACAGAAGGTCTACTACTACATTTTTCTCTCCTTTCTTTAGGTCTTTCTTTTTTATAAACTAGCCTACAAGCAAAATTCACAGAAAATATCATGTTCTCAGTCTGTGTTTCCAGGGTTTTCCTGTGCACGTACTGAGGTGTACAAAGGTGGACAAGCTCTCCTCATTCATTCTGACCCATAAGCATTATTACATTACATTTAATTGCAGAAGACACTGTCTTCACAGCTTTATTTCTCATATGACATCTTGTGAATTGCTTTTAAGAAAAGCCATTTATGCAACTTCTATATATATGTAAACTAGTACTCTAATGTCACATTCTTGTTTGCACATACCCTTGTATTCATATCAGCTAATCCTAATGCAAAAAGAAAGTGGCCCTTCATATATTTCAGTTAGGAAACAGTAGCATGGATTTTCATAAAACAAAATTTTGACTGATACTATGCAAAATCTGTTTCACTGGAAAATTGGCATCTTGCCCATCATCTTCCAAAGTTCAGTATCTTTGTCAGTGCTCATCTACTTGACTTCTTAATTGTCTATGTTCACTGGCTGTATCAAATGGAGTTTTCTTTTTGCTTTTGCTCACTGTGTATTACATCTTTTAATCGGTATATTTAATTACTTACCACAATCTGCCATGTCAGATTTTCTAAGCATTAGTCTAATTAACTTAAGCTTGATAATTTTGTTTCAGATATCATAACAGTATGCACAGAACTTGCAGATTATGCTGTTGGCTTAGCTGTTTCTGATAATGTTTTTCTCCTATTCTTATTTTTCACTTTTTCCTTTTGCTTTTTCTCTTTTTGTACAGGGTGCGAGTACAAGAAAAAAAGAGGGATTGCTGTTCTGTTTAAATGACTGGAAGGTTCTCTAAAAGCAAAAGCCCTCTGTTTCTAATAACAAGTCTTCAAATAAGTCAACACAAATGAGAACAGATCCAAAATGCGAGGATTTCCTCTTTTTATAAAAGACAAATATGTCACTGAAGAAAGAAAGCTGAGCTTCTGATAGCAGAAATCGTAGAGGATTCAAGCACAAACCTGCAGCACTTACTGGCCAATTATGAAAGTACTCAGACTTTCCACAGGTCTCCAGCCTGAGCTATTCTAATTATACGCCTGTTGGCGACAGCATGCCGCCAGGGAGGCAATAAATAAGTGATAACATGCATGGGACCTGGCACACATACCTTTTCAGCACAGAAAGATCATCCTTCACAAAGTGATGCAGGCTATCTGGGCAAATGAAATATGCAAGCCTGAGACCCCAAGTAAGAGTAAATAGATGCAGAGGACACTTATGTCACAGTAATAAATAAAGGAAAGCAAAAGAAATCTAACAGGCTATAGATTTGTATTTGGCTTTCTGATGTAAAACAGCATTTCTCTTCACTTCTGTACACCTCGCTTTGGTATTCTGCTTTTACGATGGAGAACACATCCTGCACTGTTTGGTTTGCCTTTCTCCTGGGTGAGGGCACAGATATTGTGCCCCTCCACATCAACTGGCCTCTGCCCGGTGGGAGATGGGCAGAACCAGGAAGACCAGACCTCCTCTCCGTGCTCCCAAGGACCACGGGCCTGTCTTGCTGACTGGAGTCCAACAAGCCACATTCAGGTCCCAAAGGCACCCAGGCCACAATTGGGTATTTGGGCATCAAACCCACGGATGTTACATCCACGCCAAGAGCCCATTTGTTTGAATTTTGGGTGCAGTGGTACATAAGTGTTGTCAAGCCCACTCAGAGAACCACATCAAAGACTTTGCATTTACTCAAGTTACTGGTGAAGATTTAATCAGCTATGAAATGCCGAAAGTCTGCTCAACTGCTCCTATTTTTAACACGGACTTTACGGATACAGAGACAGGGCCAGGAACAGGCAGTTCCTCTTGCTGAAGTTCTCCTCATTCAAGCCCTTATTGTCAGGCAACTAAAGGGCTGTCACCCTTGACAGAAAACATTACCAGCAGTCAAGGAAGTAATCAGGGTGGCCATTACATAAATAAGGATAACATAAATCTGAATATTAGTAATTAGCATTTGATTCAATCGGACTAAAAGTGTTAGACCACTGTGGCAGTGATTCCTTATAGCAAACTGTTTAACATTCCAATTATCTTTAATGAATTAACCTCAAACTATGGCTGAGGTGCAACATCCTTTGCTCATCTACAGTCCACTTGCAACTAATTTCACTTCACAAGCCTACCTCAATTAATATTTTTCTGTATTTCACACATGAGTAACTGCAGTACTGAAATATGCACTCCTTTCCCAAATTTAATAGCCGAGATACCTTAATTTTTTTTTGATTCTACAAATGAAGGAAAATAATTTCCTGCTACTATCTCAAACCAATTAAAATTCTTTTTATATTGGCTTTGCATCTCTTCAATATATGTATGAACCCAAAAGGTCCTACATTTTTCACATAATAATTACTTGGAATTGATCTGCTATGCAGCACTCCAAAGACAAAGGGGTTTGCAATTAGCAAATTTTAAAGTTCAATTTACATTTTCCATCACTAGAGTTTTTAAAGAACGTTTTTTTGGTTGAATGTTTTGTATTAGGAAAGAAAACTCAATCAGTATAACTAAACTAACTGTATTTAAAAAAAATAAAAAATTGGAAAGAGTGCAAATTTATTGATAGGCCTGGAAGGAAAGGAGAACACACTATGCAACTACAATTACACAAACAGCTATTGTAAAATAAAGAACACATGTATAATACACCTTGTGCATTATGTAGCATGGGTAGAATGACAGATATAACTGCATGATCTCAGAGTTATCAAAAGCCTCTAAGAGAGGTTGAGACTGGCAAATGGCTTCCCTATCTGCACAGCAGGACAACAGCTGGACCTCATGACTCTTTCCTTCTGCTTTCCTTGGTTTTCTCTGTGAATTGTATCAAAAGACAGTGTCATTTAATACCATTCCTGCTTTCATGGGGAATCATGGCGAGGAAGCTCTTGCTTTGCGCCATGGTTGCACAGTAAAAGGAGCAGCATTCTCAAACAGATTATAAATCTGACGTTATTTTCCTTTTTGCTGCATGTTTGCAGCTTTATTTTAGCATTAAGAAAACTGAACACACATGTAGATAACAGCATCCACGCAGCAATATGGCATAGCTGTTTTTCTTCTTGCAAGCATCCAATTTAATTTTATCATCAAATACCACACAGTACAAATTCCTATGTTCTATTCCTTACTGATTTTAACCTCAGTTTAGAGCTAAGCATTTTGTGCTGTGCATATCATCTAGAGCTCACTGCAGAGGAGAGCATTACCAGTAGAGACACATGTGGGGATACAGTATATGAGTCCTTCTCATATCAGGACTGTTGGATTTTTCTTCTCCATCTGAAGCACCCACGTGATGCCACAGAGCTTCACTGTCATTTCTTCTCTGAGCTACTGAGTAATGTTATAATGAAGTTACACAGATAGGGACACAGACATAATATAACTTGCCCATATAGCTACATAAATAGAGTTTATTTTGTATATTAATTTTTATAACAAATAGGGATATGCATGGCCTATTTGATTACATGAGCAAATCCGTGCCCGGAAAGATGATGTTCTCATTAAGTGAAGCTGCAAGCCCAAATCTTATCTAAAGTGCTGTTTACTTTGCTGGCAGAACAGCCAGCATGCTACAGAGCATAAATCTTTTGCTATTGCCACTCAAATCGAGAGCATCCCATAGCAAATTCTGAAAGCTTAAAAAAATATTAAATAAGCCAGTAAGAGGGGAACATATATTAATAATCAATAACTGCTTAATTTAGCTAACACTATAAACTAACATTTTTAGATGGAATTAGTTTTTTCCTTATAACACCATTTCTATCTAGTATTTTATCTACTGTCAGAGAATACTGACTATTGTAACATTTTACCCTTACCTGAATTTTCACCAGCCCTTGATTTTTGTAGCATACTACACTTTTGGAAAGTCTAATAAGTAGTTAAAAATAAACTCTTTCTATCATCCCATTTCCACTACTTCCACTTATAACCAATACCACACTGCATTTATGCATGAATCTGTTATTTCAAAACCTGTTTCAAGCCTGAGTTTACTCATGCTCTTCGTCAAATGTCACTGGGCTCCTGGAATGGCTTTGGTCCACTCAGCCGAGTCAGGGAGAAATTCCTTACATCAAGCAGGCACTTTTATCCCTGGGCAAGTGTCCAGGGCCAAACCTTCACATGGTGCTCCACCTGAGATAACGCGCCCTCCAGACCTCTCTCCGCACCTTCTCACGACTTAGGAGCCCAGCCAGGGCCATCCTGCTTCCAGGAAAGCACTGGTAGGACTATCAGCTGCCTTACAGCCAGACTGAGTCCACAGGGTAGCAGTTCACTGCCTCCTATCACAGCTTACTGGAACTGCTATCTGAACTCATGCATTTCCTTTTTTTTTTTTTTTTTTTTTTTTTTTTTTTTCAAAGTTTAAAATTTATCTTTTTCAAAGTTTGCTTTAGATAGTAGTGCCAAGCATCTGGAGACACTTCAGGAGATAGCTTTGAGAACATTAGGAAAGCTATAAATACCGTGTTAGGGATTATTTCTGTGACACAGATCAAGTCATGAGTTTCCATCCTTCCAACTCATCTCTGGGGTTTTGGGGCATCAGTAAAAATTTGGATAAATCCGTTATTGCAAAAAAAAATTTTGTCCCAGTTCACAACTAAAAGCCCCCCTGAAAATTAACATTGTGAAGCATCTCATGTTCATTCTTTAATGCAGGGAGAGGGAAAGGCTGAGAATAAGCTAAAGAAAGCAAAATAGTTTGTACCAGCTTGCTGCACTAAGTCTTTGCTTACCACACAAAGACAGATCTTGTGCTGATTTTGGCACCAGTAGGAAAAGGCTATTATCTCCAACTTATCTAAGAAGATCCCAGGAAGGAAGGACATTTTCTCTAGATAACAGTTTTGTCAGTAAATCAGAAGCTGATTCATGTCCCCATTCAGCAGTGCATTTAAGTTCTCTCTTAACACTGAGCATATGCTTAAGATCTTTTTGAACTCACTTAAGACGATCACTTGCTTAAATGCTAAAATGGGATTGCACTGAATATCAGTAGGCACATATGTAATAAAAAAAACCCTTCTGAGCCTAACAAGCATAGCTGGCTGTGTGTTACTCATTGTCCACATTTGAGGGTAAGGACTCCTGCTTTAATTAAAGTGATTGAGTGAAAACGTCTGAATGCTTAGATATTATGGCAGTGAGCACAGTATAGAATGAGAAATTAAGTCATAGTGTGAGTCAGAAAGCCACATGCAGAGCTGGATTAAAACTAGGGAAAAATTATGACAAATTAGTTGAAATTCTTCATGAAAATGTTATCTGCTAGTTCAAAATCAAACATTCTGACAAATTTTAGGAAAAGACCACTTCCTTCATTCTTAGCAGCTCTTCTCTTGCATCTTCAGAAGCTTCTCCTGTTACCACATTTTTCCACTATCATGTTTCAGTTGTGGCTAATGAACACTTAATATTATTTATAGTATTCTTGTGCCTCAACATAGAAAATATGCGTGGTGCTTAAGGGGTAAAAGGAGACCCAGCAAGGGAGGACCACATCTTGCAGTGTTTACTCATAAACATCGTTCTTATTCACTAGCATGTCCCTTGACCCACTGTGATAACTGGGGTCTGCAGGTCTTCCATAATTGTGAGCTCGGCACAGGAAAATGTGAGGTTTCACACAATGGTCTGGAAACCCGTAAAGATCACTGTTGATAAAAACAGCACAGAAATGGGAGCCTGCATTCATCCAAACAAGATAGCTTTGTATGTAAACTCAGAATCATGATTAAGACAGAATAAATTAGGAGTAGATCATAACTGGCACATCCACAATTACATTGCATTTGTGAAAAAACAAGGTGAACAATACCTACCTAATATTTCCACCTCACTTTGGAGCTTCAAAAAGAGGCAGTGTGAGAACAAAAGGGGTGAAACAGGCTCCAGTGAAAGTGGGGAGAGTGCTCCTTTTTGCTCCAGATACTCAGTTTCAGTCACAACTACACTGAGGCCAGCATACTTGTCAGGACTATAATCTGCTTCTGTTGAAGAAGATACGCTACCATCCTGGCCATCCTTCCCTTCCTTTGTGTGTTTCTCCATCCTCCATTATGTTCTTCTCTTTCTCTCACTTTCAACTTAATCCAGCACCCAAGAAGACGCTGTGCAGCACCTAGCACAACCGAAGGAGATACCTAATCCAACAACGGTGAGAGGACAACCACGACCGGGGGATGGGATTTCCAGTGCAGGAAGCATGAGTCGAGAAGAACCAATTCATAATCAAGTCATGGTGTCCACAGCACTGTTTCTTCCAACAGACGGTTTCAAAAGCATATTCAAATTAAGAACCCATACACCATTTAACACTGATGTCAGAAATGACATGTGGAGCTAATTAGATGCATTTGTCTGTGAGAAGAGGTATTGCTTCCATTTCTATCTGCCACTCTAAAGCTGCCATTCAAACCGAGATGAACAATTCCTGCTGTTTCTGCGTGCCTACAAAGAAAGTATCCAATATCCATAGGTCTCTTCTTTAAGGACACATTTTTAGTACAGATTGAATGAAAAAAGATGACACATTTGTGTATTTCCCCCAGCAACCACTTCTGCATTAGATCACCCCTTGGCTGCCTTGACAAAGAGTGAAATCATAACAGGGCTCGTCACAGAGCTGCAGATAAAGCAAACAAACCCCGTCCTGCCAGGCAGCCGCCGCTGTTCATGTTTGAGCCACTGGTAACAGGAGACCGGGGCACGTCTTGCTGTTGGTTATTCTGCATTATCCAGGATAAGCCCTGGAGCCAGCATGGTAACTCTGGATTTGCAGAGCTATAATGGGGCTTTGATCTAATGTCACAACAGGCACAGGGAGTGAGTCAGGCCCCATCGGTGGCAGAATTTGACCCAGCCGGGGTCTGCTGCAGTCAGTGGAAAAACACCCATTGGCTTCACTGGAAGCTCATTCAGCAGTTCAGTGCCAGCAAGGGAAAAAAAAAAGCTCAAAAGGTCACACAGAGAAAACATAAAGGGGAAATTGTTCTAAGGCATAAGGAGCTGCTTCAATTTTTTTTGTTCAGGCTGGCCTATCGGTTTGATTTTCAGCAGAGCAACACATCTTACCACACAGCCTCCCCCAACTAACTAGGCAGGGGCATGATCAGTTTTAAAGAAAATCATGGGTTTGTCTGCAAACAACTCAATATTTCATTGCATCAGGCCCTGTTCTCTCATACTATTTTTTTATTGATCAGAATACCTCAGGCTATTAAGTTTATTAATTAAATGATAATTTTTTTTTCCTGGTGAGTGTACAAAGAGATAAATGTCTTGCAAATAAACTCAGAGCTTGCAGGCTGAGTCATGTGGTGATTTAGAAGTCATTTATCTTTTTTCTCTCCCCCTCAGCAAAAAGTAATCATTGCCACAATGCTCTGCAAGTCTAATGTGGCTGTGAAATGTGCAACATAAAGAGATATTTTTCATTTCCATCACAATTATACCAAGCTTTTATGTTATACTAATTTGTAATTGCAATGCTAACAAGAGGATATGGATAGCTGCTAATCCATTTAAGCACAAACTGCCACCCTTCTGAAGTAGGGAGTGGTCTGACCCCATCAGCTGAAGCCAACCTTTGTAGAGGCTGAATTCAGATTCAAATGTCTCTATTCTTCAAACACGTACAAGTTTGCATATGCCTGAATTTTCATTGCTGTTCGGAGCCAGGCCTGGGGTTGACAGGTGATGCTTTAAAGGTGAGAGACAGTAGCTCTTTCAAGAACTTTCCTCCAGTGCTGCTCTTCCTGGGCTGAGCCACTGGAGAGCACTCCAATGGGGAACCAGTGTCTTTTACCCCACCACCCACCCCAGAGCAAGCAGAGAAGTTGGTCAGGTGCCTGCTAAGCACGTAGGAAAAATATCATGTTTCTGTGATCAAAGCCCCAAGTAAACCGTGGTTGCCAATTGACATGAGGTAGAAGGGCCAAGTAACAGCAGAAACTGAAAAAGCAAGCGTCCAGGTGAACAGAAATGAAGAAAAGGGAGGACGTCCACCCTGGAAGGGAGAGGAGGGTTGCCAGGAACACAGGAGGATATGTTCAAACACGGCAGTGGATGTAGTTCAACAACATGGACAGTTCAATCTAAACAAAGCCTCCAGACTGCAAAAAGGCTGAGTGAAACTCCCACTTACAAGTAGTTTTAATACATGGTAGCATAGCTATTGCTTGAAGTGTTTGTTACACTGAATGCACAGTGAAGCTGAACCCATTCTGGAATCCCTTATTTTCTTCTTGCTTCATCAACAGCACTTTGATTTAAAAAGACCATCATCAGGACACACACATAGTGGGCAGGGTAATAACTGAAAGCCTGGGCGATCAGAAGAACATTGGAAGAGGGGAAAACAGTATAAACCGAGAGCAGCCCAAATAATCTGAAACTGGACTTGTGTTCTGCAACAAGATAAACCAGCAGCAGTTGATGTTTTCAGACCGCAGGGTGGTAGGAGAGGTGGAGGGGTGACATGGGTTCCTCCTCTGCTGAAGCCCATAAAGGTGCACTTTGCTATTCTCAGTGAAAATACGTGAGAATGCAAATAATGCTCCTTACTTTTTGTGCTCTTTTTCCTAAAAATAGCAGCTTTGTTTCTTCAAGAAGAACATGTTACAATGTTCTGAGAAAGTGAGGTGTATTGTACAGCACAGAAAGGGACACAGTAGCATGTGGAAAAGAATGGTGACCTCTTGTGTAAAAAACAGACTCCAGCCTGGATCTCTTTTCCCAGGCCTTTTCCTCTGATATGGTTTTGCCCAAGTCAAGACAGACTAAAAAGCCTTCAAGATTTGGCCCATACATTTCTCATCCTTAGATTACCTGCACTTTGAATACAAAATACCAAATATTAGTTTCTTTAGCATTTACTAATCTCTTAAAAATCACAGCATTATTTCCTGTTGATGGTACCCATGGTTTTGGGCAGGCCGAACTAGTTTGGTCTAAGATAGGCTGATTTGCAGCGTCTCATTCAATACCTAACATAACAAGACCCACATTCTCCTATGTTTGCAGTGTTGCTCTACCAGTTCAGAACTGGAAGAGGGGCTTAGCAGAAAGAATCATAAAGAGGCAATGGCAGCACAGGCAGTGTTCACAGGAACATATTTTAAAATAAATGGCACAGGAATATAGGGTAAGGCCTCTAATTTTTCATCCTCCTTTCTGCAAGCAAGCAGCTGCCACAGTACCAGCCTACAGGTGGCTAAGGGACATCTGCAATTCCTTGGGGGGGACCGTGGATGTTGTTCCAATAACACATTTGACAGTAAACTCAAGAGACCTTACTGACATCTTCCAGCTAGAAACTAGGGCATGGTGGTAGCAATATGCACGTGTGCACTACACACAAGCCCTTTGGCCTTGAGCACAGAGACCACATTCTCCACAAACCCACGGCCATCACGCCTCTGCCGGCAGCATGCAGGTCAGACAGCTCCATGCACTCTAAAGCAGGCTGCTTCCATCAAAGCAGCTCAGGGATATTTCTGCACTATCCCATCCCGCTCTCCAGAGCTCTTTACTTACTGTTCCAAGTCAACATCTGATACAGATTAAAAGAACCATAAAGTGTTTAAAGAAATCAAGACCATGAATGTCCTGTGACAGCTATGCTAAGAAACAGCGATACTGCACTGAGTGCTAGTTTGTCAACCTTTGCTACTTATGCAATTCACAGCCAATTTAATTAAAAATATAACAGATCTGAAAGCTGCTAAAATGCTTGCAATGACTATCAGTCATTTGATAATGGTATGAGAGAGCCATTAGAAGTGAACTGTAAGCAAACTTTTTCAAGATTGAATAACAGGCGCATTACAGTTCCAGCCATTAATGTCATGGTTTTGAAAAAATTAGCTGTCCATCTTGACCTAAAAACTAAGCATTTTTATCTCACACACACATTTACGGTCAAAATATGTTTATAAAAGGTACAGTAAATTTCATGGTTATGAGCTGCACATTTTGCATTCTGAACATTGAAACAGCCTCTGCTGACTCACTTCATCATTTAGTTGATTTAATACAAAACTTTTTCCTCCCCTTTTCTGCTTGCTGCTAAGATGAATACTCTGTATTCATTAGTAATCAAATACAATAGCAAATGTAATATTGTTGCACAGATGATCTCTTTTTATTACCAACACCCTCATGTTTAAATTATTTCCTTTAAATAGTTGTCTCTTGTTATTCTAGTTCAGCTCATGAAGGAAGTTCTGACAGCAACAGCTTGGACAAAGAATGCCAAATTAAATAAGTGAAAGAGACCAGAATCAACAGATACTGCTTACATCATTAAAATAAAGTCATCTTTAGCCATACCTACAAGCCTTTGGGATTGCCATTGTGGCATTGTGCTGGGAGAGAGTCCTACTGCCGGTCCTGAGCACAAGCCATGCTCAACTGCTTTTGTCAGCTGAACACTTAAATACTGATTGCCTCAACTTTGGGGCATGGATTGGTCCCAGAAAGTCTGCACAGCCCTGCAGGTCTCCCTGCTAGCAGAAGGTACTCACTAAATCAAAGTCAAGCATTGACAAGTTGTGCAAACCTGCAGGTGTTGGAAAACCTCTGAGCTTTCAGAGGTTTGAAAAAGTGGAGATTTTCAGTCCCAGGAACGTACAGCTGGGAGGTCAGAACACCATTAGCGGTGTTATTTGACTGATCAGAATTCTGCAAATCAAATTCTGAATTTAATTCTGACTTGAACAAAAAAAGCCACAGGTATTTGTTTTATGAGATACATCTCTCAAATCTGTCTTCTAACTTGAGGACTTCAGATTACCTGCAAAGAGACACAAGTAGCTTCAGTTCAGAGTAGCTCAGGTGTTGTGCCCACAGCAAACTGCCAGTACACAACTGCAGACGTAAAAGGAAGCCTGAGCTCCTGTGAGCCAGGACAGCCAAATGCAAAGCTCCCCTGGTGAGGGCTCAAATTTTCAAGATTGTCAAAAACATGAACCAAAGGAAGAAAAAAGAAAACAGTGGCTTCCTTTGATTGCATAGCTCCAAGAATGGAGATTTTTAACAATACTGTATTACACACAAAGTATATGTATACACACATACACATGCACAAAGATATAAATACCTGAAAAACAAGAGTTAATAAACCTTGTGCCAGAGATTAACCCCCATTCATAAAGGTCCTAAGCTCTGTTTTGAAATTCATTTTATACATCTTATCACAGGATATTTTTTCTGTTTAAAACTAGCCCAAATTACTTGCTTTATTGAAGTGTTGCAAAGTTAGAATATTTATATGTATAGCAGCAGATGCTGCTGTATCTCTCTACAATATAATACAACTTTATGTCATATACTGCCTTTCATACCAACTGTATTCCCAAACACTGAACAGAATTAAATACAAGAAAGCAGTGGATGCAGACAGTACACAGTATAAATTATAGAAGCCAGTGGTGTAAAGACACTGTATGATGAATAAATTAAGGCACTGAGCCATAAGGCCAATAAAAGAGCGAGAAAAAAAATTAAGAGGCATATGCAGATGAGAAAATCTACTTTAAAAAAAAAGACAAAAGTTGAAGAGATGGAGAGTTGATGAGGCAGAAAGATACATGGAGGCTGCTCCAGATGGTAGAAACAACAGCAAAGGTTCCTATACCACAGTGGCGAGACTATGTACAAAGCAGCACGGCATGGTTGCAGAGTCTGCAAAAAGACAGCAAGGAATAAAAGGGATTGCATACATTGCTGAGATGAGTCAATGGTTTTGGAAATAAGGAGGGACCCTGAAAAGACTGAAGAACTTGTCCTGAGCACGGTCATATTGCTTAAAGTACATGCGAATACCTGAGACTATGGCTGTGAAAGGGTCCTTTAGCTCTGGTGCTTGAGGAACCTCTGTGGCCCTGTCAGGGCGATTTGCAGACACAGGGATCATGTAGTCTGATAACCACTGATGAACAACTGGGACAGACATCTACATGAACCCATGCAACGAGTACACACGTGCACAAGGAATTACTTATCAACATCACAAACACTGCGCCAAAAGCATCTGCCCAAATGTATGACATCCTCATAGTACATACTAGATATATGCTACTACATACATGTTAGATTCTCCTTTTGGGTTCCACGTATTTTGTGTGCAGTATATAGAAGTCAATCCTTAAAAACACCCTGCTACCTGAATAGTTTTTGGCACAGACTGAAATGATGCACTAGTATCACCATATTGTTTAATAATTTGAAAAGTCAAACATGACTGCGCTATGCTACACTGTTTTTAAAATATTAATAAACAAACATTAAACAATATCAAATTTAGCTCTTGGGCCTGAAGCTACAATACATGAGTGGCAAACTGACATAGACGTGTTGGCCAGAATTTACTCAGCTCTGAACTAAGTGGCAAAAGTGATGCTAGTGCTACTTGAAATCACCAAGCATACATATTTGTGGATCCATTTTACTCTGAAGTTGTCAGTGTGAGAACAGTGCTGAAAATAAACATCCCTCTGTCAACCCCCACTAACAAGCCTGCACAACCTTTAGGCTTTCAGACTAGCAAGGTCTCATGCTCACACATAGCTTCCACAGTGGCATTTTCAAGCCGAGAATGACAGCAGTGACACATTTAAATCTTGTTCATCTCCTTTCCATATCCAGCTTTATTTCCTTGCCCATCATCTGTAGTCTCTGCCAGCCTGCTCCCAAGAAGGTCCTGGTATACCAAAACATTATAGCTTTAGCTACAATGCTTGTACACATCAGAAGACCCAAACATATAAATGCTATGCTTAACATTCATCAGATAGATCCAATAAAGCTGCAAATAGAAAGAAATTGAAGGGACTATGTGCCTAGGAATAAAGCTAAATTAAGTAGCAAGTGTTTATAAGATCAAGACCTAAACCACTAGCTCCTACAACATGGAATCAGTCACTCTGGCACATCTGGGCATTCAGTGGCCAGAAATGAGCTCGATTCTTATGCAGAAACCCAGTAAATAACCTACAGTTAATTTAAAAGCCCTCAAGAGGGCACACAGAAAAAGCCCAAGTCACTTACTGAATTAGTGGTGGGACTCTGTATGGTGGCTAAACATCCATCTCTCTGGTGTCAGCTGTGGAAGGCAGTAAATGTAAGCTATCCAGTGCACCCAGAAAAAAACAGCATGCAAAGAATTGGTAGCAATATAGATTCACTTTCCTGGCTACCTCCTTCTAGCTTTTGAACTCAGGCATTCCGTTTTAACAACTGATGCTTTAGATATCTTGGCATTATCACCAAGGGGTAGCCAGCTCAGATAAGCAAGTAAATAACTCAAACATTTTAGGTCAGACACTTATTTTATACTCAGTTTTGAGGATGACGGGTCATTACGAAGAGCTTGCATTACACATATGCTGCATGATGTGCTACTGGGTCATATTCATACCAACATGACAGTCCAGAATATGAAATGCAATATGAATGGATGCACTAAAACCCAACAAATCCAACATAAATAATTGGTCTTCAGGTTGAAGACAAGACAGTGCTGGTTTATATGAAATAGCCCTTGGGAAAAAGTTACATTATTCATATATAACCTAACTTGGCATTTGAATAAACTTCAGTTAACTATTAACACTCAGGTATCATTAATTTGTTTTGCTTTTACTTTTCAAATAAAATTCTCATTAGTGGACCACTGGACTGACTATTTAATGGCACAGTGCTTTAAAGAGCATGCAAATATCACGCGTGTCCAATGCCTGTGCAATATAAATACAGAACAACCCCATGACCAGAAGAATTATATGTTTTCATAATGAATTTAGGATACTGTCGGTCACAATCCTTTGCTTGGAACATCACACTGAGATGCCAGCTGAGATCCCCAGACTAAGCAGGAACTTGTGCTGTCAGAGCAGTCCAGATCGGAACTCTTCAAAAAGGACTAGGTCTTCCTCAGAGTCACAGGCAAGAATGCAATACAGTCCCTCATGAAACTCAGAGTAATCTCTGTCCAAAACCACAGGAAAAAAAAAAAAAGTAGTATTTATCAGATCTAGAAGCAAGATACAAACAATCATGGCTAGGTGCATGCATAATTTGGAAAAAAGAAATCATCAACCACAAATAATCCACTCTAGGTAACCTAGCTGCATTTATTCAATCTGATTGAGCAGAAAAAGTGTTATTAAAAGAATTAACACGTCGCATCCTGAGATTTATTTGTATGGAACCAACTGGTGGGTGAGATCATGTAAGAATTGATTTTTCTGCCTTACTTAAAAAATAAGGTTATGTAGAGACTAAAAATCATTATCTGAGGTATCTAGAAAATCTTAAGCAAAACTAAATCATACCTACAATTCACCCAGTGCATGTATACGTCTGATCAAAAGGTGGTAAATGTTGTTATAATGGAGAAATTACTAAATACTTTTCAATTTTAATTTTTAAAGCATATCACATATTTTGAACACACTGGGACTTACATTAATTCATTTACTAACTAGGTCAATAAAAATTGCTGTAGCCAAGAGCTCTATTAAAAGTCCATAATGTTACCCTAATGGAGGAAAACTAATAGAGTTCTTTTGGAAGTTCTCCATAAAATTAATATTGTAGAATTTTAGTGGATGTCTTAAATCGCTTTAACAGACATTTTTATTAACAGACCTAATAATAGAATTAAAACAAATTAAAATAATTACTTTCTCTAAGAGGAAGTATTTACATTCCATGCATCTTAATGGAGTTTATTAATGGAGTTTATTCTTAAAAGAATTTAGTAACAATGCTCATTAGTCAACACTGTGAAGTGGGAATTGGCTATCTGGCATCCACGCACAGAAGATCTGCCAATTTGCAACTACTGTAGCACTTACTCGGAGCCTCTCTGTCTAAACCACTTTGCATGGCAGCTGTCCAGAATCTCGACCTGCAATACAATCCGCTTCCTTGTCAAGAGCCCTCCTCATTGGAAAGCATTAAACTCACCCGGCAACCAAGTAACAAAAAATAAAAATAATAAAAATCTGGGTAATCCACAGGGCAGATAACTAAGAACAGTATTGTATCGGATATCTGCTCATACCGTGTTTCCCTGGGCATTTCACCACTTACAATTATGCCCTTGGTTTATCCCAGGTTATCCTGTATTTCTTATTTCTGTGGCTAACTGCTTACTGATGGTCTATGCACATTTGCAGCTGAATGAAACCTTTATATTTCAATTGGACTGACTACTTGCCTGTAGGGTTTAAAACACCCACCAGGCAATGCAGATGAGCTCAACATGAGCCTTGGAGGACTGTCACGATTTAAGATGAAGACAGCATTAAAGGTGCTGGAAATGGCACATCCCGCAAAACCAAGCACAGCGCTGGAGGCAAGTTTTTGGCAAACTCTTCCGGCTCACAGGATATTAAGGGACAGTGCAGGATGTGCCGTGCACCGTGCACAGGTGGAGGAAACCCAGACTCAGAGGCAAACTTGATCTGGTCACCGTCCTTAACTCCTCTTGATGGGCGGAAAGCAAATTATGACATAGCTACTTTGGCCAAAAGCAGCCACGGAGCCTATGCCTGGAACTAAACCCCTCAGAACCACAGACAAATTTTGCTTTGAGCTCACGGAGGCATTTCTCAGGGGTTTACTGAGAAAAGGGAAGCCTTCGCACCTGACAGAAGGGTACTGAAGCAAGTTTACCTTCCTACGGAACTCTGTAGGCTTCTGATTCTGTTCCTAAATGAACAAACTGATGAATTTCTGATGAAACCACTGTATATTTAATATCCAATTACTGTACCCAGGCAATTGAAATTAATGCTTTTGGACTTTTATTGCCCTATGGACATTATCACCAGTCTTAGGTTAGAAGAGTACATTTCCTTGACATGTCAGAGTTGATTACAAAAGGCACTACCAGCATTGGTTTTGTACGCTGGGGTAACGCATGCACATGCCTTCCAAAGTGATCAAAAATTCGTGTCACACCCACACCTTCCTTACCCCCATCACACAGGGGAGGGGGAAGGTTACCAGGAGAGCGCTGACTGTGCAAAGACAACCTGCAATGAGACCCAGCACACCTCCCAGGCTGGGCACCTTCCTTAAAAGTTTTTACCAAGAACACATCTCCTCTGCGCAAGTCATGCCATTTGAACGCTGACTTACCACGACCAAAACGGCAGATTATGCAAAAGTTATTTGTCATTGTGTAATCAATAGCGATAACCAGATTTTGCTTCTTGTTATCAAAGTTAAGTTGGAATAGATATTGGCAGAGGTATATCACATAATAATTGCTGCCAACACTGGAAGATCTGCCCCCCCTCAAATGGCTTGCCAGGGAGTTAAAGCCCTTCCGCAGGAACTGGAAGCATTGTAACGTTCAGAGAACAGACCAGAGCGCTGGAAACTATTTCAACCATTACCTTACCAAACACATTAAAGGACCAGATCCAAAGGACATAAAAGCTCCAGGAAAACTTTTCGTAGTCTATAATGAGGTTTGTATCAGGCTCCAGGTCCCAAGCGGCCATCCCTACTTTTGGTATTCATGTTTGCTAAAATTACAAAATGTCCTTTCATTCCAGAGAATCTTATCAGAAAATTGATCTCTTTATATATAAAGTCTTCAGCCAAGGTAAAGTCCTTTCAGGAGTTTTATGGTTTCCTATCATTCTTTTCAAAACCCTCTGGAAACTAGAAAATATGCTGATACTGTTTCTATGTTAAAAAGAATGGTTAAAAGAAAGAAAAATACAGTTCTCAAGTGTTTGCAAATATCCGGCCTTTTCTAGTTTCTTTGGCAAAAAATGGCAAAGGTTAACGGCAAACAGGTAAAAAAAGAATTCGGAATGACACAATTATTTACAGAAGTGCCTATCTGAACAGTATCTCGCTCAGTTTCTTATTTATAAAACCTACAACTGTGCTCTCTCTATGTATTTAAATTAAATTATCTAATGCAAATGTTATATATGAACGGCTCAGCAAGACACTGTATTGTACCAACACACCTTATTCCATGTAAAAGCAGATTGCTAGTTCTGGGATTGTAAATGTGTCAGACAATAATTTTATTGCTTTGCAGGTAGCAGAACACCCAATGTTCTTGTTCCCAAATGGTGATTGAGTGATAGCTTTTAATATTGTCTAATGATCACAAACATGTGGAGTCTTGTGTTAACATCTGGTTTATGGGTAAAGTCGCACACAGAAACCACTCACAAAACAAATAACCCCCTGCCCTTCAAAAGCTAGAATTAATAGAACAAGCACAGGCTCTTTTATTACTGAAGAAAAAGTAGCAGGGCACACCGCAAATATTTCTAGGTACATTTTATGTAGTGTAACTAACTGAACAGATCACTTTGTTCAAAAAGCCCTTAGAAGTCACGAGCTCTAAAGAGGGAAAAACAGTTTGTCAGGAGCATTGGAGGAAGCAAACAACCACAAAACTAAATCTCATAATTCTGAACATGGCAAAGCTTTCACTGCAGACAAGCAGAGCTTTGCCTAAGGACAGCCTTAGCCAGTAATATGTGATGCCCAGGTAAGCTCAAGAACTCCTGAAGGTAAAAATAAAAACACTGTGTTGGTTATTCCATGCTGATGGCTCATTTTTCAGCAATGAGCATCACATAACAAATAAAGCCTCAAGGACTATTAGAAATCTCCTTCCTTGGTCAGAGCTACATTTTCCTTACAGATTTCCTTCTACAAAACTGTATTAAACAGGCTCCAGTGTGGTCTTTCCAGCCTTTTCACATTTATTCCAGTCTCCCAGAAATGGCACTACCACACATTTTTCCTTTAAACTGTTTTTCTTTGTTCTACCCCTGTTTTTTCCTGTGGGGCTGGACTTTTTCCTGGATGCCTAGATCTTTCCAGATGTGTGTTCCCAGTCCAGAGCACTGTTACTGGTACGACTTCCACAGAAGTCGCTGCCATTTGTAAGGCAGAGCGGCAGCTCTGTTCAGAGCTGGGAGTGCATGAAGACAAGTCCCCCCACCTCTCGCATAATCCCAGCGCATACCTCAGGCCAGCTTGCACCTCTTGCTGGGCTGTTCTGGAAGGGACAGGACATATCTAAGCCCCGGCGCTGCAGAAACTGCTGCGCTGCAGAGATGCAGAGGATGGAGAAGAATTTATTGTAATTGTTTAACTGAGCACCAAGGGCATTGTGGCCATTTTGCAGGCATTTAGAGGGGAACCATCTTGTGTCCGTGAAGCTTGTGAAATCCAGATGAAGGATGCAAATCTACTATTCTATAGCACTGAGATACAGAAAAGGAAATTCTCCTCTGAGCAGAGGGTGTACACAAGGCCTGTTCACTACGCGTGCCCTATATACACCAAAGATCTCAACTCAGCACCACTCTTGTACCTGGGCCACAGGTGCATTATAAACACCCACCAAAGCAAGCATGGTTAAGCACACCAGGACGGATGTGGCTAAGCACTGTAGGGAGCTACAGGCTCTGGGAGCCTCTCCCAGTCCTCAAAGCATATCTTTCAGACAGGTTTAAGAGGAGAAACAAAGTGTGATTAATGCCATAAATAATATAAAGAACAACCTTCAGCATCATCAAAACGGTCACAAGTCTGCCTCTTTACCTGAAACAGTAGGGCACGACTGCACGTCCACCTCGGCAGCAAATAGCCCTTACTGTGTACTGCTTTCCACGGAGAGCAGATTTCTCAAAATCCCAAAATACCATAGCTGAGATTTGGATGAGACTCAGCATCTCTGTCCTCTAGACCCTAACATATGCATGTATTCCCTTTCACACTCTCACCCCTCCAATTAATTGAAGGGACATGTATTTTAACAAACTGGTTAATTGAACAGAGCTAAGTTGCAAAATTTAAGAAATTTGCCACATTTAAATATATAGTAATGAGATCAATTACTTTCAGCTCATGTAGACATATTGAGAACTAATGAGGTACTTAAAACATGCATGGAGAAAGTCTACTTTCTATTTCCATGCTGTAACTTAGAGCTTGTTAGGGATTTAGCTCTTTATCAGTTTGAGCTATGGCACTTACATTGATAGAAGGCCTGTTAGCTGTGGCTCCCGACTGCATTAAAAAGTCTTTTAATGCAGTTTTGTAGTGGCATACATCTCATTATAGTGCAAAAATGGGCAAACACTGAAGACCACGTTGTTGGAAAATACTTTGTCTGAGAACACAGCAAGCAGAAAGCTTATCCTTTGAAGGATAACATCCACCTCACTCATAATTTAGATAAGTGATCCAGAGACCCTTATAATGAGAAAACCTTTATCATTTTTTTAAAGCTATTAAAAAAAGACCTGCAAAGGTAAAGTGCCAAATTCTAGAACTGTTATCTTTATGGGTCACTTTTAACAACAAAACACTCTTTCTCCCAATACAAAACACAGTGGTAATCTATTTCTTCAAAGAAATTGCACTGAGAGAACATCTACAACACACTACACTTCATACACTGAGCTCTAGGTTATTACCTGGGAAGCCAATTTTCAGGCAGCGATTTCAACATCTGAGCACAGCCTTGGATACAGCTCCGGGCACATCCAAAGTTTCTCATTAAGTTAGACATGCAATGAAAATGTTGAAAGTTGTTTAAGGGTGAGGAGAAAAGGGATACAGATATTGTAAAGGTACAAGAAAGAACAGCAAGAAGCGGAGAAACCTTCAACTCTGGCATAGCGAGTTACAGGTAAAGTCAGCCCAAGACAGTCTCACCATACAGCAGGTCCCCGCGTCCGCTTTCTGCACAAGCATGCTGGCCAACCCACGGCAAAACTTTAAATCTTGCTATTTAGCAGATAAAACCAGCTTCTTTTTAACTATAGTTCTGACCATGTTTTCTGCCTATCAGGCCCTCTAGACATTTTATTTCCCTGGCCCAGATATTAAATGACACCCTGTGTATGCAATAGCCCTCAGGCCGTCTTCCAGGTCAGTACAACACCTTTCCCTGAAGGACAGGGACTCCTTATCCACAGAGGGAATGCCACTGCATAGATCTCAGCTTGGCCCCCTGGGGCCATTCAGGTTATCGGGGACATCTCTGCAGCATAACCAGGAGCTTCTGGTTTCCAAGACGCACAAAATATCTTTTTGCAGCTCTATCAGTCTAAAGCCTCCCTTTTCCTCCTTCATTTAAAACGGCTCAACAACTTAATTTTACTCAGGCATTTACTGTTCTCTTTTGAAAAGTCCATTTACAACGAGACAACATCCACCAGGACAGCACGCCTTCAAATACCAAATCAATCCTGGATGTGAGGCTCAAGGCAGGAACCAGAGGAACCACCTCCACCTGGAGCAGAGACTTTCAGACCTGACCTTCAGCTGCTAAGGGGAGGGAAGGAGAAAAAGCACTTACCCAGCTATGGCCCAGTAAAACAACCCCCAGACAGCAGGAGAGCAGCAACAAAACCTGAGGCTGCTGAAGGAGGATTTAAATAGCTGGCTCTGGACCCAGCTGTGATCCTGCTGGGTTCCCCTGCCTCCAGCACAGACTTGATTACCCAGCCTGGGGGAAAACATGACCCCATGGTACACAGGTCTGTTGTTATGAGGCAGCGAAGCAGCTTATCCCCCGAGTCACTCCAGCTGTGGGTGCACCCCGGGGCTGATGCTCCCCACCTGTGCCAGAATCACCCTTGGGTTTCATCAGTCACCTGGAAGAGGAACAGACTGTCCCTAACTGTCAGGCCAAATCAGCTCTGTGGGATTTTTGTGGGCTTAGAGCTGGGCCAGTTTACAGTGAGAACTGGGAGTAGGCATGTGGGTCCACCAGCTCCTCCGCCCTGCAGGAGATGACAACTTGCAGCATGGAGGAGAAGGAGACAGCTACGGGCTATGCCTGGCTTTGGTTTTCCTTACACTCAGTATGTATATGCTCATATGCGGTATGTTCAGCCTGAATATACTGCTTTCTGTAGCACTGATCATACATTTGCTTGTCATTACAGTGCCTATAAGTAAATACAGAGAAATAAATAAGAATACTTAGCACTTTAAGCCCATTAAAGCATTGGCAAAGTTTCACATGAGATGGTCTTTAAAGCTTGATGTATAGCAATAAAATTAGTTCAGAAAGAGACAGCTGCATAAAGACAATGTATGCCTTCACATAAAACTGTGAAAAATATTTTGACTGGCACAGATTTTAAGGTAGGCTTATTTATTGGAGCCATGCTTCAGTAATTTACAAAATACAGAATCTGATAAACAGGAGCATCAGATGCTCGCAGAGGGGAAGTCCAACGTGCACTCATTTCAGCTGATGAGTTTGAAATCACATTAGGCTCATACCAAAGATTTATACCCTATGTTGGGGAATGATCACACTTCACAGAAACTGACAGCTAACAAAGTAAAATTAAAAATAAGTGGAGTAGCAGGCTGAAAAGATTATCTAAAAATATAATATGAAAGGAATATCTAATAACTAAAGGTTAAGTATTTTTAAAAGTCCAGGAGCATCAAGTTTGAATTAAAACTAATATCTTAAATATATTAAATTGTGCTTCTGGACTACGTGTGTCAGAAAAAACCATCCAATCTGTGTCTTTGATCCAGTTAGCAGTAATAGAAAACACTTTCCCAGAGAGCGATGCAAAAGAAAAACAGATTCATGAGAGCCTCCACTCCTTATTTATAGCTTTATGCAATTTTTATCTCAAATCCTTCTTCCTGTCCTTTAATTGAAAAGCAAAATTTATACCTAAGAGCAACAGTGCAATGAGAGATGGTGCCTGTAGATTGGATTTGAGTCTTTAAAGTGAACTGAGTCACATGAATGATGCAGTGTTCTAGTTTCGGTTGCTATCTGGTTAATGATATTGTGAGACAAAGGCACACAACCAGCAGCAGTAGGTTTAGCTAGCTTTTTCCTACCCTGTTTTAAAGTGGTGACTATAGTGGACTCAATTCACACAGGCCAAAGAAAAACAAGACACCTTACTCTCTGGAAATTGTAAAATGAGACAGAAACTTCATATTTTTAAACAAATATTAAAGATTTATGTCTTTTGACAAGACCTTCAGCTTAAGAAAATAGATTGCTTTACTTTTTCGTATCAGATAAAAAGTTTCAAATATTCAATGAGAATCTGTACTGGTGCTCCATTTACGCCTAGACTACCACTGAGGCTGTCTCACATGAGGAAGGTCCTATTCATGCATTCTCTTAGTTGTCCATATAATGAATTCTCATTACAAACTGAAGCCTGTGACAATGCGGTCACATTAAAGTCCATTTATGTTCTGATATGTCCATACACGTTAATTCAGATTATATTACTCTAATCGCACAAATTAATTGCCCTCTGATGAATTTTACAACGTCTCATTTCTAAGGGTTTCTCCTGAAAGTACACTGAAAAGGTCAACAACACGATCAAATGCTACCCTGTTCAACATGCTTTGAAGATTATAATTATATCTAATTAGAAGTTTTTGCAGTTAGCACATATCGTAAGTTTTCCATTCCGTGAACTAATAAGATCCTGTTGTATTTATTTACCCTGCCAAATGTGTGTGTAGGTACCACCCGACTGCTATTGTTAACGGATTATTTCAGCTCAGTGAGGACAACGGGACGTCACCGTTGTTTGGTATTTTTCTCAGGCAAAGATCTCCTTCTGCCTGAAAGTTTACCCCCAGTGTCTGCAGCCTGACCAGGACTCTTGGGACAGAAGAAGAATACGAATGAGCTGATATTTAATGTCACAGATATTAGTAGTATTCTATGCCTTTGTGCAATTTTTTTCCTGAAAAAATGCTAATGCGAGGAGAAACTACCAAGGTATCGGTTACTCTGTAGTGACCGCTGTACATATCTGCTAAGCAAAGGAGAGGCACGAAACCAATGCATTTCTGAGTCTGCCACAAGGCACATTTTTCTCATTCAGAAGGGTACAGATAACAGATTAGTATTCCAGGTATTGGTTGATTTTCAGCTCTTCTCTGAAAGCTACACATGCACTTGTACCCTGGAGAGCAATATAAGAGCAAGACTGTCAAGCTTCATCTTTGCTGTAGACTAATTACAAAACCTAGGAGCCTAGTTTGCAAAACTGGGCTTCCTTTGCTGCCTATCCATGCTATTTTATGTATCTTAACAATATGGGGGATATTTTATTACGGTAACAAATACGCTCAGTTTCTGGGTCTCTTTGAAACAGCGAAACAGGACAGCGACAGTATTTGCAGCACCATCAGGAGGAAAAGCTGGCAATGTGCTAAGTTTACCTCAAATTAATTACCTGCTGAAATCACAACAACAATTAGTTTGTTGAATTGAATTTTACCTGGCATTCAAACATAAAAAGAAGAAAAGATTAAAAAAAGCAAAAAGCAGTAATGGTGAAATCGAGGTTTGGTTTTCATCTCTTGGGACAGGATCTCTATCTAACACTCCAACACAAACATACATAGCTATGATTGAAAGCCCATTGCTCTCAGGAAGATTTGATTACTTTCCAAACACAAGAAGGAAGCATCATTCCTCAAAAACCTGTCTTCCAGACTATACCTGGGGCTTTCACATCACCATTCATTTAGGGTAGCAACTCACAACATAGCCTGTCCCACAGCAACATCACATCAAACTTCATTTAGAGAATGGCTCATCTGTAAGTCTGTCTGCTGTCGGAGTATGCCCAAAATTGCCCGGAGAGCTAATGACTAGTTTAATGATCAGATTTTAATATTCCTGAGCTGCCATCACATCGACCCTTTCACTGGATTGGATTCACACGTACCCTACAGAGGCATTTATATATCTACTTGTACATCCTCGGGCATGTTCTGTGCCGATTTGCTCACTGTCTTGGATGTAGTATCTCTTTGGAACACAAAGAGCTAATTATAAATATAAATAACAATAAAAAGCATTTTATCCCTCAAGGCAAATTTTCTTTGAACCTACATACATTTAGCATATATGTGGCTTCCATATCTCAGCTTGAAGAATTACAAATGTATTATTGAGTGTTGGTAAAACTCTTCAGATTTGTTTATATTCCTTACATTCACATCCAACTGAATGAAATCTCCTTCTGTAGGATCTGTCTTCCTCCATCAGTGATGTCAATATAACAGTCCCTTGCCATCAAGGGAAACAGGAGTCAGGGCTCTCATTAGAATTGTTTCATTGAATCCTTCTTTATTGTCCCAGAAAAATTCAGGAAAAAGTGAAATTTCATCCCTTGCTCAGCTACAACCAACTGTGACATGACTTCTAATTGACCTTGACATTTGAGAACTTCACAAGACAGCAAATTACTAAGAGGACCTGTAAGTCAGCCAGGTTAAGAGAAGTCAAATAGTCAATAGCAAGAAGGGCAACACAGCCAACAGTATGTAAATTAGGAATTGTATTTAAGCCAACATATTGCATTATGCATGAAAAGGTGAGTAATAGCAAATAGTTTAAGAAATCTGTCTACAATTAATGAATCCTAAATAGCTTTATTAATGTAGGTCAAATTCCATCTTCTTGTGGGAATTTGACATTTACTAATATGCCCCTGTATGAATTATTCAAAGAAGATATGTTTAATATATGTACAAAATTGTATTGAGTATGCTCTTCACAAAGGCGGCGTTATACTTGTATTACAAAATCTATAGGGGCTACTTAATTTCTAATCCAGTAATCATTAATTAAATAATATTTAAATCCTACTCTAATATGTCTAAATCCAAATGTTATGCAGAAGTCTGCAAAATATTGTTTTATTTGTAGCCTGTAGCACAATGTCATCACCTATCACAGAGCAGGTATTCAAATTCTGTCTTTTGTTCTTGTAAAATATAAACCTAGTATCAATTCCCACTGTGAAGAAAAACTATGATTAGTAATTAAATTACAGTGCATTAAACTTACTTAACTTAAGTTCACCAGCTGGGAAAATTCTGTGCCTCTGGGCTTAACAATAACTCCTAATCTTGCTGTTGCCTGTACCTATTTTTTTAAGTTGTATTATGATTTTCTTTATTGGAATTTCATTAAAAATGGTAATGTCATTACTCCTGTTAATGCTTAAAACCAACACCATAATCCTGAATTTTAATTAGTAACTATAATTAATCATTATTTCATTAATGAAATGTTTAGTTGCTAATTGTCTTTGAGCACCCCAGTCCCTAGGCTTATAAGCATTTCACAACATTTAATTTCTCACGGTTTCTGATTAAGTGGAACCATCAACCTGACTCACTTTTAACGCTTTCATGTGGTGCAGTACTTTGGGCCTTTCATTTACTATTTATACTTGTTCAAATGGATGGCTTCAAGTCCTGATTAGTGTTTCATTAACAGAGAAACAAATGCCTCAGTTATACCGCAGACAACACAAAGGTACCTAGGAGGTAAAGTTAGTTCATCCAGGGCTCTTTCCACTCACTTTGCTGTAACTGGAGATCTTAATTTTCCACTATCTCAATGTCACACAGGTCTCGGTTCATCCACCTGACATTTGCCAACACAAGGAATGGCCAAAATTAGCACCTGTGCTGCCTACAGAGGGAGAGTGGGTGCCAGAGGGTCCCATGGTCTTCATGGGCATGGGCAACTGCCCCCCTGACTACAACAGCTGGGGTGTTTGGAATTTGGTAGGATGATCTTGGACCAGTCTGGTTAGATGCAAAGACATGTAGACACAGTGAAGATGTAATCTGCTTTTAGAACACCTGGGTCAACCCTAGAATGACTGCAAGGAGAAATGTGCCAGTGTGACATCTGGGATCCACACACCATTAATTTTGAAAGATAGAATACAATGCGCAAAGTTCTGCAACATGTAACTTATTGAACTGTTCTTATAAAAGTGTCTCTTGGGATTAATTAAAACCAGATGCTGCCTAGCCAATGGCTGGGATAACAAACTGCCTTTTGTTGTTGTCAGGGGGTTGGAGGGTACAAGAACCAAAGAATTCAAATGAAATGGCTTCGTTTATGTGTGTGTTCTCTAGGAAAACTAACCTCTCACTGGCTGCACTCAACTTGGGCAAAACCACAGGGGAATGGGTTGACCCGCAAGTCCCTCCAGCCCAGGACTCGTGTCTATCAGTGAGTGGTAGTGGGTCCCAAGGAAAGCACAAAAGAACAGGTTGAGCATACATATGTTGATACTTCCCCAAACTCTTCTTCCGCTCTGGATTTTCTGAACCAGGCTCCTTTTATACATTACTCATAGAAGTCTAAAAGTGATTAATAGTTATTACATGTAGACTACAGACACGAGTATTATGCATTAGACAGGGTCCTAAATGCAACAAAACAAAGCTTTAGAGATGATCACAAGTCAGGGTGATAATTGTTTTTTGAAGCTGTGGGGCTGTATAACAATTGGCTCGCTGATGAACAAATATATCACTGCTAACACTAATATATTAACCTTTAATTTATAAATGGAACTCAGTATGGAGTATAGCCAATTTGATCTGCAAAAGGGCTGTGAATCTTACAGGGAATGACTGATATTCTGCATCACCGTTTCCTGAGTTAAGGTGCGCAGGTTACTGACAGCCTGCACAGTCCTTGCTGGAAACCTTCTCTGGTCCACAGAGACATAACGCCCTTTGGGTATTTTTAATTTAATCCTCCTTGATAGGGCTGCATGCTATCCCTAAGAAATTATGAGGACTAAGAAATGGATCCTGGCCCAAAAGGCTAGACAGACGGTGTTCTGGGTCTACGCTGGCAGCGCTGTTATGCTGAGCCAACGTTCACTGCATAAAATCTTGGAAATTTAAAAGCAGAATTAACCTGAGGTTTTGGTGAAAATCTGATATTTTTGTTTCTGCACAGGTCTTCTTATTCCAGGAGAAGTAAAACAACAGAAATGCCTAGCATTTTTAAACCTGTGTATTTTTTGGTAGACCAATAAAATAGTATTCCTTTAAGTTACACAACTTAAGTGTCTACTTATCTTGTCAACGCACACACACAGAGCATTCTTGCGGGGAGAAATACGTCTGTAAATTATTTTCTGCTTATTTTACACTGACTGTTCTTTAATATGCCTCATCATATGCAGTCAGTTACAATGAAGCACAAAGGACATATTTTCTCCTTTTCAGAACACGATGCTAGATATTTGATGGCTACCCAAGAGACGGTCAGCAAAAACGTCTAGAAGTATGGCGGGATTTACATATAAAGAAAGGCTGGATTTTGAAAGAAGCATATTGTGCTCAGGGAGGCACCTCCCTGAGTCGGTGCTCGAGTCCATTGGCACAAGTTGAAGTTGGAGTATTTGTCTTAGGGCTGAAGGTTCAGAATACAAATCTCGGCCCCAGTGCACTCAGGGACAAGAACGGCATGAAACAGAGTAACCGAAAATAGACTTCCTCATGGTTCACCATCTGGATATTATCTAATTATTAATTAGGAGACAGAAGATACGAAGGAAGCTACCTCTCCATGAGGTGTGGTCTACCCCAGGAATATCTGACAACGCACACATCCAAAACCATGATATTTGCAGACAAGGGCATCTGAGACTATATACTATATTTTCTTGGCTGCACAGGAAATAAACATGCAGAAAGCCAGGGCATTTTTCTGTGTCATGGTGGCTGAAGGATGATAGAAGTACATTTCTACTTACTGCACCTCTAAGAGCACCTGGGATGCTGTGCTCCGTATAATGTTATGTTACTAATGTAGTACTTGATTTAGTGAGAGAAATTCTTAAAAGATCATTTTGAAGCAGATGGGGGATCAATAGTTTCCTGTACAGTCTGTACTCTCTATAGACCAAATAGTATTCATACATCTGAAGTTTAGCAGATGGTGTTTTTGCATTAATTTTCTAAACTACCAACTGTAGGATACTCTGTTTTCAGAAAACCAGTTGCCTTAAGGCTTGAATTTTTAAAAGTATTTCAAATGTTTTCATGTGTTGTAAGCACACCTCTTTCTCAGGTTTTCTCTCCCAAAGGTGCCGTTCTGATTTTGGATCTCAAAAAATGAATTGGCAACAGGCTCAGACGTGAGGGTTCATACTATGTTTATAACAGAAGGGTGGAATACGGCAGCAGCATTTCACTGGAGGGCATTTGCTCCACTCTGGCTGGCCACAGAGCCATCCCCTCTGCCATCACACTGCTTTGCTGCTTAGGAGGAAGGAAACCAAATTGGTGAGTGGAAAGTACAGTAAAACCATTCAACATACTCGCAAGATGCCAAGGACCATTTGCTTCTGTTTCAAATCAGTCTCCAAAGCCCACTCCACACTTGGAGCACCTGTTTTCCTCTATCTGCACTTCTTTTCTGATTTAAATTATTTATGCAAACAAAAGAAAACTTGAGGAATTATAAGAAGGCATAGGGCCTCTGAATATTTCAAAGATGCTGGATTCTTCTTTTTTGGCCAGCTGTCGCAAGCAACGCTTTGGAAAATTTGACTATAGGTATATATGTTAGGGCAGAAAAAGTTGCATGAAGGTCACTGTCTCACAGATTTTACCTGAATTCCTAAAGAACCCCCCAAACCTGAGAAGTCTTTGATCCACAGCAAAGGGGGAGGAAAAGAAAACTTCAAAGAAGAATAAAAATCCTCCTACTTTGCACCTGTCTTAACTGCAGTCAATGTGTATTATTTATCATCCTCACCTCACTTCTGCATTGCTCTAAGCATGCCGAAGTCATTCAATTTAGCTTTTCAGTTTGGTCAGCCTGCCAGGAAGGAGTAATCTTGCCTTCACCTTTCCTAGCCCTCTTCTGAACGTAAATATAGTGTGACTGTTAATTTGTTGATTTATACAAGGTTTAATCCACTAGAGTCATAAAATATTAAAGGAATCTTTCTTCAGTGAATTTATAGCTAAATAAAATCGTAGCCCTCAAGACTTGCAAGAAACTAGAGTGACATTTTATTTGCTTGAAATGCATTTTCTGATTCAGTGAGGTAGACTGACATGGGCAGCTTGCTTATTTAAACCACAGCGTATGCAGTGTGCTTGGGTGGTATCTTCCTGAGAGAGAAAATTTGTTTCCTTATTTCACAGAATAATGCAGCTAATGCCTTCATCTCATCTTTTATTGTTACTACTAAATAATTGTAATGAAAGAGCAGATAGTTTCTGCTATAATTAATGCAAAATAATTAAGAGAAAACCCTGAATTAGTGTAAGATGGAAGCTTGGCTGACTTTGGTTGAAAATACATCCCCAAGCACCCTGGAAAAACTTGAAATAAGATCTCTCCTTCCTCCTCCCAATTAACAACTAACGGAATTGTTATCCATGTCTGCTGCAAAGTGAAGACTATGGTGTAAATACCCAAAAGACTAGATAAAGGAGATTAAGTTTCCTACAGCACATCTCCAAGCACTGTTTCTATCAGTGTATAATTCTGCAACCACCAACAGTCTAGGCAGCACTTCATGAAGAAAAAAAATTTTTTGTACCCCCTGTATATTTCAGATTGGAGGGAGGTCAGACAAGGCATAGGAAAAATAATTTGATTTTAAACCCATTAATTTCACCCCAAGTGTGATCCTGTCCATTTTTATTTCCATGCTTTATTTTATTTTTCATCAAGGGTCAGGCTATTCCATTTTGTTTTTCTGAGTATGTTACAGGGGGTCAAACAAAGCATTTTCTGCTGTGTACACCTAGCATTGGATTTCCATTACCCAGGGTTATACACAACCACTGTTTAAAAAGAAAGAAAATAAACATGGAGATACATTTTTTTTTTGAGCAAGAGAGGATGGGGAAATGGCCTATAGATTTTAACTTCCCACTAACAAGAATGGACCATAGGATGTCATTTGTGAACTCCAGAAACTCCCCTATATAAGTGCTCTGCATATTTTTGGCAATTTCTCTACTGGAAACATTTGTTTAGATGCTTGGTGTGAGTTCTATAAGGCCATAGGATTTCTGGGTAATTGGCATTTTTGAAGATTCAGTCCCTTACTTAAATGCCTAAAAATAAGATTAAAGAACAAGTCAAGTACCTGTATTAGTTTTGTTGCAATAGGTTATGCAAGTGTATCGGAAAAATATTAGAGAGTGTGACCTCAGTAAACATTAAAATATGCAGATTATCAGTGGGAAAACTAACAGCTTCCATTTTTTAAGGTATTTATTGAAGAGTCTACTTTTAAAAATGGTTATTTTCAATAAAATATGCTATTCTGATTAGAATAAAATCTTTTTATAAAAAATATGTTTTAGCTTGAAATCGGAGTTGTTCCTTAGCATGGTTTGGAGGCCCTTATTGACAAATGTAAAAATGATCAAAGATTTTAAATCTCCATGTGTGGTTTTCTAGATGTAATCATAGCACGGCTTTGCTGATTTTCAGCCTACAAGGCAGAACACCCAGTCCTTGAAGACGACCAATTAACAACCAATCCTACAAATCCTATATTTTCTATGCAATTTTCAGAATCTGGCAGTTTCTGAATCCCCAAACTTTGTAATAGGGCAGAGAATCTATTCAAGTACATCTGTGTTGCTCAAGATAATCTTGATGTAACAAAACCAAACCACAAACAAAAAAAAAGGTTTGCTCTGAGGTGGTTTAAAAAGGGGATTAAAAAATTACCATCTTTAGCTGCTCTTCTAATAGCAAGCCTGCACCAGAAGGAATAATCTCCCTTGCCTCTTCATCACAGAAAGAACAGTGTTTCCTTAAGAATACAGCTCTGTGGGTATAATCTGATTTACAACTGAGATCACTCAAAACTTTACCGTAAGCTTTCGAAACTTGCTGTGGATGAAGATAAAGTGCATTACCACAGTTCTGCAGGCACCGAAAGCCCTGGCACTGTTCCTGCTGCAGCTCAACTTCAGCCACTCCCAGGAGTCCCCCAGCCACGAGCCCCACAACCCCGCTGACCACACACTCGGCCACACTGCTGTGACACATTGATATTTCCCAAAACGCTGGGCACTAGGAAATATTTAACCACTCTCTCATCTCTACATCAGGATTGGCATTGTCTAATGAAAATCCACCTCATTTCAAGCTCCATAATTTATTTTTCTAAATATTTATTTTTCTGAATATTTATTTCATCTCATTACTGACCTATAGAAAATCATGTTGTTAAATTAAGATATTTGGGGCTTATACAAATGTTTACACATAGCATATAAACCCCATTGTTTCCTTCCATCTTGAGATTTTTCTGTTCTCTCCCCGTACTCTGATGTTTCTGTACCTGTTGCATGGGAAGCAGCATGTCAGCTGGTAAGTCAGCTGCATCACTTCTTAAAACTGAGTTTCCCACTACGTTTTCTTCTGGTTTATCTTTAAAAATCTACACTGTTTATCAGTCATCCTCCTGCAGATCTGCAAGCAGACTGCTCCATTGCCCTTCATACTAGGTTCGTTTATCACCATTCACTTCCCTCTCAGACCTTGCCTCTTTCCACAACAAATGTTCCTATAATCTCTTTTTCTTCTTTCTCTGGAACCTGCACAGGAACTTGCCATAGTTTCTGCAAACCTCAGTATGGCATTAGGCGTAGCTTTGAATTCAGCTGCTGGCTGAACTCTGCCTGCTTGAGCCAAAATCCCGGGCCAGTGCACCTCTGCTCTTGCCTTGACGAGTCGCTGCAGCCTGCTGCAACTCAGAGTAGCCCCAGTTCCACCCTTACACGACCCCATACTCCTCCCAAATGTAAGTCTTTCACTAGCTCTAAAATCATCTTCATTTAACTTAATGCTGATTCCTGCTCTGGGAGACTCCAGCCATAGGTCTACATACAGGGGATGCTAACTTGTTATACCAGACACTTCAGCTATCTACGGAGGTCTGCCACGTGGCAATGAAATTGCCAATACGTATTTTACAATCCAGTTCTCAGCTGTTGAGGATCCTGAAACTCTGAAAATTTCAGGAATTCAGTTGCAAATTGACATGTGCTCCAAGCGCTAGCTTCTGCTATCAATGCTTTCATTGTACTTTTCATTCAACCAGTGATTTAATTTATTTTTTCTCTCAAAACCTTCCTTTCCTACTACTGGAGCCGCAGTTTGGCCTGACACCATTTCCGTCATGTTGCCCATCACCTATTTACATACAATATTGCAGCAAAGGTGGTTGGAACATCCAGCATTTGGGGGTTCTTGCAATGGGACTTATCCACCAAGAGACAAACTTGATTTCTATGTTGCAGACTTTACACCTTCAGTTCTGTTTTGGCATGCCCTTCATATGTTCAATATTAATTCCCTTCACTCTTATCCTTGCAGTTGTTGAGTTTATAAATCCTAATCCATCTCCCTGGGATGGTGAGGTTGTATTGTGCCTTGTGTGATTCTCTGTCTCTCTCTCGATTCATTTCATTTATTAACTGTTTGCAAAAACGTGAGATTGGAAAAAAGCTTTAATGCAGGGCCATGGATTAATCATAGTTATCAAAGCTCCTTTTTAAAATGGATCGTAACAAAGCATATACACACACACTGCAGTTAAAATTGAAACTGCATTACTAAATTACTTTTTCCATTTATATATAAATTATGCATCTAAAGAGAAGTGTTAATAATTTAAATTATTCAGTTGCTCAGCTAACGTCAGACCTTAACTAGTCTTTAGTGTATCTGTAAAGTATAAATAGATTGATTAGAACATGTAAATTTCTTATATGTCTTTTCAGCTCCTAGTACAAAGTGAAATTTTTTGTTTGTTTGTTTGGGGATTTTAGGTATCCCAATCACCATGTATGCTTGAAATTTTGTTTTTATTTTCTCTTACAGGCAACAAACAGGAAAGAACAGAAAGAAATATTTAAACAAATTCAGAATTTTACTAGTAACAGGTTTTGGAGATGCTTAGGACTTTCACTGTGAAACATGCTCCGAGTGAATGAAGTAAACATTTACTGCCATGGAACTAGCTGCAAGGAAATATTCTGGGGCAAAACAGCGTATCACAGTTGAATCAGAAGCCGGACCCCAGGTTCAACAACGCTGGGGAAATAATGATGATGGAAAAAAAGGCACTGATCTAAAAACTGGACAAGTGTTTTGAAAGTTACTTCCTTTGCCTTCACAAACACAGTTAACCCAATAGTCACATGCTCCTTCTTTGCTTCCTGACCAACAAGACATACCACCTGCTTGGCTGCTTGCAGTGGACCTTCTTTTATTTACTTATGATATATTTCTAATTGGTCCTTATTCAGCTTAGAGTTTTATTTGGGGGTGGAGAGAGCGTTAATTTAAATAAAAATGCACAAATATTATGCTTTGAAAAAAACACAGGCATGGTTCAATAAGAAAGGTTGAGAGCAGGCCTGCTCTTCTTCTGGTTAGAAAGTTGAACATGGGACTAGTGTATATGAATACGCAGGCATGTTTGCACCTTGTCATTGCAGTGCCCCATCCTCGGCACCTCCAGCCACATGCCCTGCAGAATTGTGATTTGCCATTCAAAGGGACCAGTGAGGTCTGGAGACACCTGAAAATGATGAAGCACCTCAACCCTGTGGTGGATGGGCACAACTGGTGCTGCCATCCTCCAAAAGACCACCAGCTGCTGGGAATGAAACCCCTAAGCTGTGATAATGGTGATGGTGAACAGTCTCTAATGTTAATGGCTCAGCCAGATGAGGCACTTGAGCCTGGTCCTGTGTCCCTGCAGGCACGGCATAGTCCTGGAACTCATTTTGCATTTTTGTATTTGCTCAGCTGGACCAGGTCCTTTTCTGCTCCCCCTCCAGGCAGGACTGTGGCTCTGGGAGACTCAGGTCCATTTTCTGTTTTCCTCTTTGCAGTCCTGCAAGTTTCTCCCCCTTGGAAGCAGCTTCTCTCACAGCATCCAGAAATATATGTGGGGTTTTTTTTTCCTTCGTACATCTAAGACATTTCCTTGGACTTGTGAGTTGTATTCTTCAGTACAAAGTCCTTCTCGGTGAACTGTAAGAGACTTTTGTCTCCCAGCCCTGCTTCACTCGCTACTGATACCGCTGCAATTTCAGAGATTCATTTTTCATCCTCTGCTTTCAGTACTTTTTTCCCAGCAGTTTTGAAAAGACATGACTATGGAAGGCTTCTAGATACTGCTCTGCCAGTTTAAAAGTATATTTCATCTCTTTAGTGCTTGATTTTCTTTCCAAGATGTGAGAATTATACAAAAAAACCCACCCCAATAACCAACTGTCTGTGTTCCTCTGTTGAAGAATATGTATGTGTACACACAGAAATACATCTGTAAGTGAGGAAATGAACTGCACTCATAGTGTGTGGGGATGAAGTTTTCTAAACTAAATTCTCTTTGACAGAAGAAGTCCAGCTTCAGGGGGAAAAAAGTAACAGTAACTGTTAACACAAGGTTTTCAGCATTTCCACATGAATTATGAAGAGGAAGAGTGACAATTACCATCCAAATGAGAGAAAACTGCCAGCCTTCATCATATATAGACAAATGTTTTAATTTGAAAATTTTGCTAGGAAGTTTCCAAACAACAACTACATCCCTTTATCAATGTCCACCTTCATTCATAATGGCCAGCTTCATAAATAAACTTTCTGAAGCCATGAGATACCAATCATCCCTTGAGCAGAGTCCTGTGACTTTGCTGAGCTACCAAATTACAGTGAAATTCAGATGCAGTCTAACGCTAGAGGACCTCAGCCCTCAGATTAATAATGATGTACGTATCTCCTCCTAAATTACAGGAAAGATGTGATATCTGCCTCATCAAACAGTAAGGAGATCCTAGAGGCTGAGCTATTGCAGTTAATGAGGCAGTCCCAGACCAAGCACCCTAACCTAAGAGGTCAGAAACTGAAAATGTGCCCATAATTTGCAAAGTTTTTAATTTAATATTTCAATTAAAAACCCTCCCTCAGAGATCTCTTGCAGATCAGGGCACTTTGATCCAATCAGGGAACGTAAGCCTCTGTCGTACATGAGCAGGTCCCTCGTGCGGCATTGCTGAGCAAAAGGCACAGCTGCACCAGCCCGGCTCGCGACGGCAGCGCTGTGGCAAAGAGCGAGCAGTGTGGAAACTTGGATCTGGAAAAGACTCAGCTACAGACACGTTCTTGAAAAAAGACTGAATCTGTCCTTGCCAAAGTTGACAAATGTCCGACTCAAGAGTTCCTCTGGGAGACTGCTTTGCTTCCTCTCCCAGGCTTAATGGAGGTTATTAACAAAAAGTGCTTTTTGTTGCTTTTGTCCCCACATCTAACCCTTTGCTTCCTAGACAGCACTCATTATCCAAGGGTCAGGGATTTCCCCTCAAGCCCCGTCACAAAGTCTCCGCTACAGAACAATCCTAAACCAGCAGACGCTAATTTGGGGATCAGTCTGTGATTCAAGGGGGCCCATTTTCCCACTCTCCAGAGCTGAAGGACGGCAAGACCCCGTCGCGGGCACCCCCAGCGCTCCGCTGAAGCCGCTCAGCGCGGGGCAGCAGCTCCGCAGGGCGAGAAACTTGAGTCCTCACCAACGTGCGAGTCACAGCCCTCCAACCACCACCCTTTCCAAAGGCCAGGAGAGGCAGTGCGGCTCCAAAACTGCTTCAAACCTCCACAGTTCAACTATGCAGCGCCTAATTCTATTGTTTGTCTCAAATATATTGCTTCAAAGTTTCACTACGTGTTCCCTCCTGCCCTTTCTTCGGAGGAACAGCGAATAACCATCTCCTAGTCAACCTCTCCACGTTATCCTATGATTTTTAGAGATCTCTGTATTTCCTTCCTTCCTTTGCCTCTTTTCCAGCTGGAGAACCTTAACCTGTTTAGTCTGCCTTCCCGGGGAAGTTGTGTGGATTTTCCTGAAGCTGTTTGGTTGAATGGATTTCACTGAAATTTCCTTATATCCAAAAAATTAAATTCTGTACTGAACCCAAATATAATAAATGCAACATGCCCGAGAAGAGGTTTTGTTTATAGAAAGCTGTGTGTTCTGGGAAGAAAAGGGAAGGAAGATTATAATGGATGCTGCATTTCAACATTAATTATACAAAAAACATCTCTAGTTTCTTCTGCAATTTCACATCTTTGTTGTGTGTCCCAACCACAACATAGTAATTTTCATTTATTCTCCAGTTCAAATGCATGTACCTCTCCACATACCTCTCCTCTTTTTAAGCAGCAAGAATATCTTATAAAAAGCTATCATGTCTCACAAAGTTACAGTGAACTTAACACTCGTGCAACCACCATCTCACCAAAATAAATGCTCAGATCAGAAACTACTCTTTAGCTAAAGACAGGATCTCATTTGAAAGCCTGGTTTGGGACAGAGCAGTTATATTTTAAACCACTTCGGATTAAAAGTTTTTGCTAGCCTTAGACGATGAGAAAATCACACATTTTTAAAATTAATTTGGAGGGACGGAAACAGTTCAAAGATTCAAATTCAGGGCTACGCAGCAGTCACATACCTGTATGACTGATTGCAATTTACACCTCCAAATTGTTTTAATAAATATGTAATGCTAAAAGAGGCATACTTTTGCTAGGCATTTAATTTTTCATATATTGGATAAATTATTTAAATTATTTACTCAAATTTCTAGCAATCGAGCTATGTCTTCTTCACACCTGCTTTCAAAACCCGATCTTTTACAAGGGAAACAGAGTCTAAAGATCCTGGAGAATTCCATGTAAAAATTGGAGGCAGGAAGGGGAGGAGGTCCGAGGACAGCGAGTGAGACATCTGATTGTAGGCATCTAATTCAAGTGACATGGCCCAGCACCCCGCCCCCTGCAATCAGCACAGCCGAGGTCCCTACCACCGAGGAGGGCCCTCACCTGCCTTGGACAGATTTGCATGGATTAATATCGCTATAAAACATCACTTAGCCCCGTGAAACACTCAGAGACAAATAAATGAGAAACAAGTATTAGGATGATACCGAGTCCCTTGCTTATTTGTCTCTCATTTTGTTAATTAATCTTTTGCTTTGCAGTCATGCTGGCTATTCCTTCCCACAAAAAGCGCGAGAGCTTGGCGTGACGGTGAGCACGTCCCACGCCATGCTCCGATGAAACCGGAGTGAGCAAACCTCGCAGCCAGATCCTCCGGGCAGGTCCCTTTCAGCGCTGCCACGGGGCTTCCTGCAGCTTCAAAACGATTTCAGAAGTGCATTAATGGAGCTCATTTTACCTCGGAACACTATTAGGAGGTTACCATGTCATTGACTTCGTTTGCTGGGGAGAGTGGATTAATTGCCTTTGTTAAGTTATCATTACCGAGGAAAAAAATTACCTTCACTGGGAATATCTCCCCCAGGCATCACCAAATTATCTTACAATCTCCTAACTTGTTCATTTACTGGTAGAAACTTCATCATTTCCCCCTAATTTATATACACTCATATATATTATATATATTCCAGACCAGTGACAGGTATCTTGTTCAATATCTTGCAGCCCATCAGGGTTAGTAACAGGAGCTTTAAGCCATAGAAAACTACAAATCTCATTTTCCCAGTGGAATATGGCTTTATTTCTAGCCTTGAAAGGCCATGAAATGATAGGCTATAAATTGCATGTTTTAATATCTATTTATAGGCACTTCTATGGTGCACATCTATGTATAAAAAAAACTTTTTGATCTCTAAAGTTCTAAAATATATTACTGTCCTCTACTTCCAAGGTCTTTTTCATGGAAGTCACAGATCTGAAGGAGCCAGGGTGTGTAAATGGCAGGGATCCATGAGACAAGGGTAAATTCATGCCTAAGTACCAAACTGCTGCCTCCCTGGCCACTACACTGGTAGAGACGTTGTCCACACCAGCATTATTTTCCGACTACTTAGCCCCTTAATATCTAATGATTACTGAAAAGGAAACAGGTGACCAGGACAGCTGATGCAATGAGCATCAGGAGCAGAAATCGGTTCCTTCGTGCTCCCCGTCTCCTGTGACCCACACGACACTTTTGTACATTCTGTCACTCGTGATTAATGCGATAAGAAACAGCAAAGCGTTTCCTGCCAACACTTTCTTCTACGCGAGAGCACAAATGTGTTAACACGTGTGAAGGATAGTTATACTGAAAACTACTTGCAGGAAGCGTTACCTGGTGGGTTCTGCCTCTGCATCTCCAGCACAACCCCGTCCGCTCCGGCTCTGCACACACACCAGTGACCCACGGTGGTGAGCACTCCGGGGATGGCAGCAGCAAGCTCCAGATGTCTACCAAAACACTGAACAAACTCTCTTCCTGAACTCAATATTTGTGCTAAGCCTCAGGAGCCTCTCTTGGACTGGGAACCATGCAAGCCAAAGTGAAATTGGAAAAGCAAAAATTGTGTAGGTATTGTCAGAGCTGTTAGGAGCAGGCAGCTCTTTCTGGCAGGAACTGCCTCTAAGCCCCTTCTCGGCTGGCCTGGAGTCCTGCTGCCCATGAAGACAGCTTTTTCTGAGTTGAAAAGCTGATGGATCAGGGATAAGCAAAGGGGAGCCATCGTGCAAGAGTCTGGAGCATCGCTTCAGCTGGGCTGCTGCTCCACGCTGCACATTTCCATCTTCATTCCCCTTGCGCGGGACCACCGAAAGCAACCCCGTAACACAAACCATTGCGTTACCCAGAAGCAGGGGTTTCAACGGGCCACTTCAGCCGCCACGGGAAGTCCAAAATGCATCAGAAACGACACCTGACTCTAATATCAGCTGGTGAGAGCTGCGGACTGGGCTTTTCCCTCTTTGCCTCAGGGAAACCAAGGGAGCTGTTCCGGATTTGTGTCCGTGCACCAAAGCGAGGGGTCAGCCGGCAGTGCTGTTTGGCAGGACCTGCCGCAGCAGTGCACAGAAGATGACAACAGCTGCAGAGTCGATTTGAGAACTTCAAATGACTTTTTTTCCCCCCCTTTTTTTAAGTTCACACAGGCCTGAGCAGAATGCTTAATGCTGGTGCACACAGCTACCACGGCATAAGATTTATGATTATTTTCATAACACAGGCCTTGTCAGGGATTTTTGATTTGATTTTGGTTGGATTATCTATTGCAATGCCAATAACATGTTTCACAGTTTTTTTAGGATGCAATGCAGTCAAGGCTGGTGGAAAGCAGGGACAGACCCACTTAAATGCGATTTGTTAGCGTCCTCGATTCTAGGAGCTGCTCCCTAGGGGCAGCAAAGTTTGCAATGCTCTACAAAGGAATTTCTTAATATCTTTTTTTTTTTTCCTAGACAACTACTTCCATTAATTATTTGAATAAGATTTAACTGAGATGAAAGGCTCTGGTCTGCCTTTGATGTGAACGCATAACTATCATTAACATTTTATTATTCATGGGAGTTGGGCATATACAGAGGGAAGAATAGATCCCTTCTTATTCTAAGCGAAATCTTTGCCTCTTTTTTTCCCCCTATTCCTTTTACCTCTAATGACTAAAACAAGGGATGAACAGCTGGACACACGCCTTAGTCATGTTAACAGCCCACAAAACACCCTTGCTGTGACGGGAAGTGTTTGCCAGCCTCCAGTACAAAGGTGGCAGAGCAACATCCACTTAAGTTTCAGCTCTTGAGTAACATCCTCATGTGCTCGCTGTGGGGATCACATTTTGCGTGGCTGACCCCTGCCCCCCAGCTACCTTTTGCTAGAAAGTTTAGGCATTAATTTGGTTGTTATTTTTGTGTTCCAGAGCAACAAACAACCCCAGACTTTTTCCCCTGGAGACCTCTTTGTTAGAGTTAGGTACAAGCTGCCATTTGAACCTTAGAAAGCATTTATCCCCTGTGAAGACCTTACCTATAGAAGGAAATTGGACTATAAACATGACAGTGAAATTCGCTGCATGAGAAAACTGCTTCAGAAAAAATATTTAGTCTACGAAAAGCTACATTATACTGGTATAACTATAGCAATGCAAGTATTTTACTACACTATTGCCGACTGATCTGCAGGTATGGGCAGGCTGTGTATCTGAGACATTAACGAGGCTTTAGGAAAAATTTAAAGGGTATGAACACTGGAAAAATTACACTATAGCATAAGTAGGGTTGACTCCTCTTAGGAGTTTGGTCAAGCCTTAAGCAAGGTTCGGCTTCCTCCTAACAAAAATGCATATTCTCATTGCATATCTATTCTCCTGGTTTAGACAAGGAGATTGTGCTTCTTTCACAGAAATATCATGTGAGCAAATTAATGAAGCTAACAGAAACTTAACTTTTTCATTTCCAGACTATATCATTTTAACTGTGCTAGTTTTATGGTGCATTAATGTTGTTGTTGGCATTTATATGGCATATTAATTACATTGCACTCAGTTATTTTCTCTGCTAAACTTAAAAGGTCATATCCTTTGTGTATACTTTTCTATATGGAAATTTGATTTCTTTAGCATACCAAACAGAAGCTAAATCAACGAAATAATGCATTTTCTATGAAACGAGTAAACAGTATTCAGTGAAAGGACAGTTAATCTACAGGCTTGTTGTGAATGTTTGAGCAATAGAATTAATGTTTTATTCCATTTTCTGCAGCAGAGTAACTGTGTTGCTCCTGTACAGCACTGCACATGTTCTGCCAGTGCCAAGAATGCCTGCAACTGAGAAAGAACAAAACGAGGGAGTGTATATAGCTTTCTATGTGCATAGTTTTATACATGGTATAGAAATACTTTCCCCAAGAAGATGGCAGCATAGAAGACATCTGATATACTACAAGCTATTAAGTTGTCACTAAGTCTACGCTGTACATCTTCCCTCGAGTGCAATTCTTGGATGTTTACCTTTTTAAAAAAAACTGGTTATATTTTACCCCCAAAAAATTCCCTGCAAAAATGAAGATCAATGGGGTGAGTGGAGAAGTGTAAATATTGTCTAGTGGAAAAAGCAGTCAATGCATAAAAGTTATTGACAACAGCTGGGGCAATACAATGATTTTCCACAGAGATGAGACCATTTCATCATGAAAAGTTTGTATAACAGGAAAATATTCATTCTGCTAGGGACCTGCTATACAATATTTTTCACAGATTTCCTTTGTACCGCAAGCTGACATGCAGGACACTAGTATGAATTGCAACGATAACGTGCTGTTTGATTCTTAAATTTCAGAAGTATGCATGATCGACAGCGCTCTGCTCCTGCGCTTGGGTTTATGTAGGGAGCTCTCAAGAGCAAAGAGGCCCTGTCGTCTGGGTACTTGGTCCTTGGGGGAGCGACCCCCTGAAATCCACAGAAATTGCGTCCGAGAGAAGCAGCAGGATGCGGGGGATGCCAGCAGTTGCTGGCAGCTCCTATGAGATGTCAGACCCATAAGCACAGACGCTCTGTCCAGGGTCAGGGGATGTGTGTGTCAACCCCCGCTTTCTTAGCTAGAGAAATAGCTCTGATCTAACGCAGGGAGACATTACGTCTGAGCCCTAAAATGGAAAAGAACATAAGAGAAATGCACAGGACAGCAGCAGCACAGACAGGGACTGCGTGCAGAGACGTGATGGGACAGACGCTGCCAGCACCTCCTGCAGAGCCAGGCTGCCTCCGCCTCCCTGCTCTTCATACAGACACCAACATCTTTGTCCCCTCCAGGATCCGGGGGCTGCCCTACTACAAATAAACAATAATGCAAAATGTAATTGTTACATTACAGTGTAAGAACACTACTGATGCTCTACTGGGAACCAGGCTTACTAGCTAAATAAATGTACTTAGAGACCTGATCCGCCAACTGCAGCAAGTCTTCGCACCATTTAGGTGTCTGACTTGAGACAACCACATCTGAAAAACCTCTCATCTGAATTTCCACCAGCCATAAAATATTATACTACTGCCTGGTGCTTTGTAAAAGGCATTATGCGGTTGCAGAATACAACTGCCATTTCAGTACAGTACACTTCTGCATCATCTGACTCGGCTGCTGGGTCTCATTGGGACATGCTCGGTACAAAAGCCATGAAGAGAGGTGCACCGGGGTTGTCTGTCTGATGGCCATTCCCCATCATATGTTAAAATATTTTTCGGGCAGTATCCGCTAACAGCTCCCAAGGCCATGGCATTGTGTGGGGCAGGTACACATGGAGGGATGTCTAAGGTAGTTGGCACCGTAGCTCTTAATGATTGGAGTTTCCCTTAAGCAAAGGAAATTACACCTAAGCGCTCTTGGGCTCACAGGACAAAGGACTGGTGAATTAAAGTATTTAAGTTTTAGCATTTTAATTTCTTTTTAGAAAGAAGGCAAATTCCTTTCTGTCAAAATAGCACCACCCACCCTGCAAGGCAGAAAATTACATCTTTTCACCCCAAAAGTGCAAGAAAGAATAGATGGACATAATGACCATGTGGTTTCCTCAGGCCATATGTGTTTTCCTTCTTATAACAGGCTGAGTAGAGTGATTTTTTTCTATTTCTGCTAAAATGCAGGGGCAGTTAAGGCTGCAATTAAAAAACAAATATGAAATAGAAAAGCAAATAGAAAATAATGACTTACATATACAAAAACCCACGCAAGCACACTGAGCTACAGCATTCCTTCAGCAGTTTGGGCTTTTTAAACATATTTCCTTTGGAGAGGGTGGTTCCCTCCTATCACAACAAATATCTTGAAGGGCAGGAAAATGCCAGCAGTGGCAACAGCAATATATGAAATTGCTTCTCAATTCTTCATATCTCCAGTATGCCAGCAACTGTAAATCTAGCAATGTAAAAGCAGTCTGAACCCGCTGGGCTCCAGGTGTGCTTATTGTAGTGTAGAATGGCCAGAAACCAGAAATGAATATATAACCTAGTGACCATGCTTGTGTCAGGCTCTCCCACCCGAAGTAACCAGTGCACTCAACAATTTTTTTAGGAAAAGATCATTGCCTGTAATGGAGCTGTTTGCTGCTTTCCATTCATTTTGCAAATTTATCTTTTACCTTGAGGCTACCCGTTCCTCTGCGATGAAGTGATGGGGGACGAGAGGTCTAGAGCCTCCTGATGCTAAGGATGGGGGGGTGTAATAGGGCTTTTCCGGAGACAGTACTCCCTCTCTGGCAATGCACTACATGTTGTTGTGTTGACATAGCTTGTACCCCGGGTTTTGGCCATGGGGCAGGGATGTGAGGGCTGTCACTCCCCTCTGCTGCATGGAAGCAGCCACCAAAAGCATCTCCCCTTCTCTTCCATCTTGTCCAGCCCTCATACATCCTTTGAGGAGGCTCCAGGGGATTCTTCCTCCAGCTGGGGAAGAGGAAAAGCAGATGGCAGAAGAAGACATGGAGAGGACGCCTCTTTCCCAGCTGCTAAAACAGGGCTGTGACATTTAGGGGAGATGGAAGGTGGGAAGGAGGTCAACTCTCTCAGCATATAGTGCTCCCTCCCTCCTCCCCGGCATAGAGCAGCGGTGCAGCCCATGCTTCAGGGGCTGCAAGCTTCACCAGGCATTAATACCCTGACCTGCCTGGAGCAAGCCAGGCTTTAAACGCAGAGGGACTAGGTCAGCAAGGCGCATGCTCGTGCTCACACACATTTAGGAATGTGCTGAAACCCTGCTGGAAGCAATGAGACTTGAGCACAGAGCTAAAAGCTTTGCTGTATCGGCAAAGCAAAGCAGGCTCAGGGTGGGGGGCTCGCCCAGGCGCCCACTCTGCCCCCAGGCAGCTCTGTCCCTGCTCTGCACCCAGCCAGCCGTTCCCATGTCGCCGCTTCCCAGGATTTCAGCTTTCTTAAAGAAATAAAGAGACCCTGGAATTAGAAAGGACGTTTCTCTTCACATGTCCGGTGGGTTATCAACATTAGAAACTTAAAGTAAATTAATAATACCAGATTAGAACTACAATGGAAAATTAATTCAGTCTTTATTTTTTTAAATAAAATTCCTTTTATGCTGTTGGTGTCACTGTGATATTAACAGTGTTGAAGCATAAATCCTTCCCTCCATGAAGCCAGCATAATTGCGCGCTGCGTGCTAGCTATTCTATTCACATTGGAAATGCATCCTTAAAACATTTCAGCTTAAGCCTTGTCAGTACTAATCCTAATGCCTGATGCTGAGATGTGTATTTTATTACTGCGTATAAATGAAAACGGAAAACCTTCATGGAGGATTACAGGGTGTAGTAATGACCTCCACAGCATTACGGCATGAAGATGTTCCCAGGCGCCAAATGGGATTCTGGGATAAAAGTGACATGTGTCTATATAACCTTGGCACCCGCTCCCGGTACACATGTACCTACCAGCTGTGGGATTGTAAACATATGTCCCTTCTAGTGAACTGAATTTTCATTTATGAGGAGGCTAAAAATGAGGAGCGAGCAAGGGAGATGGATTTTGTCTGAGGCAGCTAATGGGCTCTCGCTTGCCCCTAGCTGGGAAAAAGACTGCTGTTGTTTCGTGCTGTCACGAGAGCGTGGACTGAGGGATGGCAGTCAAAACAAGAAGAAATGGCAGGAGAATGAAAAAACAGAGGAGAACAAAGCTGGAGAGGTAGGCGAGAGGAGGGGGGAAGAAAGTGAAGGAAGACGCAGGAGGAGGAGAGGAGGCAGCAAAGGGCTGGGGACGGGGGATGCGTCTCCATGCTTTCATGTCTCACCCCTCCAAGAGGACTGTCCCTCCTGTGCGTTTTTGGGGATGCTTTGGAGAGGAGCTGTGACTGATCCACCCTGCACTGGGTTGCTCCAGCCCGAGTGATGGCTGTGCTTGGGATTACTCCAAAAAAAAGAGAAGGAAGCACGTGTGGGGAAGGGGAGAGAGGGAAGCGAGGAAAAAGGCAAGGTTTATGTCATCCATATTGCCTAAAAATGGCCCTCGCTACCTTTTCCAATAGCAGTGAAACAGAAGTGAGATGCTTTGAAGGCTCATTTTATTTGGCCCGGTTTTACTCTAATCTACCCTGGGCCCAGAAACACAGCTTTTCAATCTGCCAGAAAGTTGTTCTGCTGACCCTGAAATGTCAAACTGTTACAGGGGGCTGAATCCAAAATTGATTACTTCAGAGGTCAGACAATAGCCAGTTTTACAGTGATTTTTTTTAAAGTCTTTCCTATGAACTTAAAAAAAAAGAAGAAAGAAACACTTTTGAAATAAGAGCAAGTAACCACGAGCACAGAGCTTTCCGAGACACCAGCAGCAGCTCTTTGCAGAGGAGGGGAAGGAAGCACAGACCGATGCTGGACGCGGTGTCTGCGCCCCCAGGACAAGAGCAAGATCCCAGGGATATAGCATGCAGGGCACGTTTTTAGTCCAGTACTGGTACACAAACACAGATTTGGGGCTGGTTGAATGCCTTGTCTGACTCCCAGTCTGTTTCTATCATGAGCTTACCCCCTTGCAGACTTGCAAAGAGCCTTGTGCCTTTTCCCTCCACCCCACAGCAATATCCAGCGGCTTTGGGATTCATCCTGCAAGATCCGAAGCTGCAGCAGCCATCACCAAGCTGCTGCCCTCACTGGGGAGAGCCCCCTCCTACCTCCATCTGAGAAAACTCCCTCTGCCAAAGCCCTTTATTCAAGTTCCCCTCCAGCAATGAGAAATGCCCAGCTATTAGATCGTCGCAAATACCATAATCTGTATATTCATTCTCTGTAGTAAATATGTGCTCTTGCTAAATTTCAGCAATTACAAGTGCTTCATCCTTTTCTTTAGCCAGCCAGCAATATAAATACATTTAATTAGTTAACACCTCCTGCCAGTTACATCTGAGGAAAGTGTTGCTGAGATTGTTGGTCCTAATTATTTTAATATTCAGGAGAACCACTTTAACATAACAAGATAATTACTCATGGATAAGGGTTTATGAGAGCTGCAATCCTTTTCTTTATTTTCTACAGTGCAAGCCTGGGTCTAGTTAAATTTCTGGACACATTTTCAATTTAAGATTAAAAATTGCAATTTGTGAGAAATCATCAGAGCACCACATGTTAGAAGAAAAATAACTATATGCAATCTCTGTTAACACTATAGCAAAATAAATTCACTGTGTATTACATGCGATTAAGAGTGGAATCTAAGGGAATCAGTTTATTTCTTTTTAAAAAGGTCATTTTACATGTATTGAATTGATCAGCTACAAGAAAAATCCTCACTGTTCCTCATTTTAGATGGAATGTGAGTTGTCCTTTATTAATCTAGGCTGTATCCTTTTGTAACTATGTAAATCCTCTTTCCCTGCTAACAGTCAATGGAAAACCTGAGCTACCTTCTCTACTGCATATCGGAGAAACCCTTAACTCAAATTTCTGTTGTTTGCAGCGTGACCATCAATGGAAGAGTTATTCAGCTGAGAAAAGGTTGGTCTCGGTATCTGTTATATGAATACTATCGCATACCCAAAGAGATATCCCACAAGGGTTTTTCGCATGCCAAATCCCAGAAATATATGCATCTATTCATTTAAAAAGAGTTTGGCCAGGGCTGTCGAACAATAAATTGCGTGCTATTCCCTTCATGCGCATTCAGAAGGAAGCCTTTCTTCCACGTCCCTAAAGACAGCTTTAATATATATCCAGTGAAATATTTCAATGTTTCTGTTTCTCTTTCTGTATTTGTACTCATGGAAGTACAGCCTGTTTACAGCAGAAGCCCATTTTCAAAGGAAATTTTCCTTTAAGAAAGTAATTTGCCCATAACTCCCATATTATGTATTTGCTTGGTCTCTGTACAATGCACTAGTGGGAAAACAGGAAGATGAGAGATCACCACCACCATTAAATATCTCCATTTGCTCTGTGTGTAAAGAAGGCACCTGATGACGCAGCTCTTGCTTGGGAGGACAGACTGTACTGGCTTTTGGGTTATCCCTACCCGACCATTTGACTTTAGACTCGGGAGATGAATAGGGCACCAACTAGAAATACGAGCTAATCATCAGTTCTACTCCTTTCACTACTGCCACCAGGAAATATTAGACCTAACCTCGGGTGAAAGAGCTTGGCTGCTAATTAGGTATTTAAATATTAAGGAATAATTTAAATTTGACAAAAAAGAAAAAAAAAGAAAAGAAAATTCCAGCATTACCCATTACTTTTACTCTATAATAACAATAATTTGTATTTATTTACCAGAATATTTGCCATTTTTACAGTGGACTACCAGAGCACACGGGGAGAAACCTGTCTGAGTAAATATATAGTAAGAGAGAGGGAAAAGAAAGCTGTTTGATTTAGTGAAGCAAACTTTGCCTTTAGCCCAACAAGTGTGCTTTAACTCAGTTGCAAGTGTTATAAAAACAATGCATATCTAAACAGTGGTGATAAATTAGTGAAATTAATCCAAATAATAGGCAAATGTTAAGAGCAACATATGTAGAACGATTGCAAAGTTAGATTAATTTAAAATAAAACCCTGGAGTTATGTAACCAATTACAGAAATTGCATTTAGCAGTAAAAGAGCAATTAAAACCAAAAAAAAATGCCCTAACCCCAGACATTATGTGCTGGGGACAGGGGCAGGGCTCATAGAGAACTCAGAGAGGACCTGGAAAAGCAATTGAACAGAAAGTTTGCCTGGTTTTACTGTGTTATGGAATCAAAGTGCTCAGATATGGGCTCATAATACACAGATGAAAGGCTCGTTTCTCCCCAGATGGGGCTCAGTAATCAGATATAGAAACAGCTATTTTTAATGAAGACCTGCAAAATCATCAAGGCTTAGATGTTGCTGGCTGGGATAAAACAACGGGAGGCAGACGAAGCAATTTGCTAATCTGCCTGGTGGCACAAAGTCAAGCCCGATCAACACATTTTTCATAGCAAATCACATTCCTTCAGTAGGGCTGGCCCAGAAAGGCAGCCATGCCAAGCAAGAGGGGAGCCTCGTGCCAACTGGCACACGTGCCCCTCAGGTGGGAGAGCCCAAGCTGCATTACACAGCCTTATACGTTAAAAGACAGAAAATACCTGCTGTATTTTTCAGTCCATCATCCTGACAAAATGTTCCCATCGTTTCATCTTTTTTTTTTCATGTCTCCAGTCCAGCCTATTTAAAATCTTTCCAGTTGGGGGTATTCATTTGGTATGCGGGCAGACATCCCGGTAATTACAGCAAGAGTGAACATCTCTGCCTTAACCCCTTATTTTCCATTGTACACACCACATATCCTTTGAATTCAACATGCTCTGATATGCAAAGCCAATACCATTATTTTAAATTAAGTACTATCTTCTAGTAGTAAATATTTTGAAAAGTGGTGGCAGAGATTTACTTATCTTTGTAGTACACCAGAATGCTAAATCTGAAGCATAAAGACACCAAAGAAACAAGCACCAAATCCCTAATAAAAATGTTAGTGGAACAAACACAGTCTCAAGCAAGATAACGGAATAATTTCTAATGGGACAAATTTGTGTGTTTCCACACTAAGCAAACACAGGCTTAAATTGCTGTCTAAACCAACTTGAAGTTTTCTACGAAAAGACCTGCAATGTGCAGGTTCTCTGTGGCACCCACAGACACAATCTATGCACTGGGCACCTGAGATTCACCATCGTTCCCCACCTGTTGTAAAAAAACTTAGATAACAACTCTGCAAGAAAGAAGTGCTGTCAGAATCCTGGCAGAAGTGACATACATTATTCTTGGCAAAACGAAGTCAGGCTGGTCCTGCCAGAACAGAAACGGAAGCATGAGATCCTGGCAAAGCAAAGATAGTAGTAGAACTCCTATTCTGGAAAAAAAAAAAAAACAAACAAAAAAACCCAAAAAACCAAAAAACCCAAAAAAAACAAAGCAAAAAGAACTTTACATAATTCTTGGCAATGAAAGTATATTGTGTGGGTTTGATTTCCTGACAAGACAATCTGGCATTTGCAGACAAATAATACCACACAGACTTGGGCAACCACTCGGCTCACGCTACAGAGTTGCCAGCCCACCACAAAAGCAAAGCAGCAAACAAAACCCACCGTAGTTCCGCAAATCCATTTTCATTTCTTTGTAAATCCTGGCCAAGTTATATATCTCATGCCCACAACAAAGTAAGTCCGTCTTTCCCATGCAAAGGTTTTTTTACAAGTGGAAAATGGGGGGGGGGGGGGGGGGGCAATGCATTACATCCTCATTTCAGCAGTGCCATGGCTGTAATATTCCCATAACAAAGAAATGAAGAAATACAGCTAAGTTTCATAGAAATGTTAAGCACTATTAGCAAGAAGTCAATGTATGGGCTTCTCTGCCACAGCAACCTCAAATTCATTAAAAAATAAAGTCATGGCTATTAGAGATATAGGACATTACCAAATTTCCATTAGCAAAGGCCAGTGAACTGCTGTAAGTGGGCTGTCAAGCCTGCAATGAGCAAAACTCAGTATTTGTCTATAACCTCATTTGAGTTCAGTGTTCTTCTGACTCACCTGGGTAAGAATCTGGCATTCAAACACCCTGTTCAGGCTTTTTCTGCTTCACATTAAAATCTCCCCACTGATATTGGATGCCAGAAATAAAAAATAAACACACACATACAAAAATATTGTTTTGCTGATGGTTTACCTTACTGTTGGCAAGATGTACTGTTTTCACACTTGCTGCTACTTCCTTGTCAGATATCTATGAATAAGGCTGAGGATGTGTGAAGGAGGTGAAATCACAGAAATCCAGCAACTTACAGTTTTGTACTGAAATAATCTTTATCTTTCAATTCTTGGTAAAACAAATAAATTAAAAAGGAGGTCACAGCATTTCTAGCATACTGATGATTAGATGAAACCAGCCTTTACCGTGAAAGAACTGCTTCAGTAGCCAAAGCAGGCAAGAAGCCCTACCAGCCAGGGACCTCGGCAAACTCTGCCTGAGAGCTGAAGTCAAGGAACTGCATCTTGGCTGATCTTTGACCTTGCTGTCTCGACAAAGGCAACAGGGCTACCCTGCTAGAGCCCCCAGCTCACTCTCCCTTTTATCTTGTACACACTGTCAAGATGGGAGGGTGAGGAGAAACACCAGCACTACAGACGTGGGTCTGAACTGAGAAACCGTGAGGCATTCGACCAGATTTCTTAGATGAGCTGTCTTCAACCTAGAGAAATCTCTTTGCAAATGCAGAAGTCCTAGTAAGGAGCCTCCTTACCGGTTCTCAAAGTTTCTGATACTTCGATCTCTGCACCCAAGGTGCAATGGACTGCAGCTTAGCTTTATGCATATCAAAACTGCTAGTCCATATAACTGCTATTTTGGATCACCACAGGATCAAGCCCTCACTGCAAGTCTGTTGCCAGGTTTTCCAGCCCATTAGCAATCAGTTACCCAAAGCCATCAGAAGCCACAGACGTACACTAAACGACACTTTCTTTCTTGGTGGGTGGGTGGTGGCGGGTTTTTGTTTTGTTTTTTATGGTAGCTAAATGAAATGCAAAGGTAGCAAAACTTTGCCATCTAAGCCTTCAATTACCTGAAAGCCTTCCTTCATGGAAATTTGAGGACAAACACATTTGTTCATTCCCTACAAACCCCAACAAGTTGGGCTGACTGTTAAAAATTATATTTTAGAAATAGGTAAAACCTAAACAACTGAACAAAACTCCTACAAGAGACAGACGGTACAATTTTCCAGCACATAAGACAGTATGATAATACAGTCTTCTGCCAAGAACTAGCAAACCTCATGGTCCAATAAAACAGGGTGCACAAGAGGGTCAAGACTCAGGCCCAGGAAATTCCTCTGTATCAGTGACAGCAGAAGAGAGATGTCAACGGGCCAAGAGGAGGAGCTCCACCACTTAGATAAAGAGGAGGGGGTTCAGCTGTGTCATGTGTACTCACTGGAGAATTTTTAATTCAAGAGCCCAGTTTAATGCCAACCAAGCTTAATATATCTTCACACAGGTCTAAATAGGAACAGGACTGGACTCCAAGGAGCCTGTGTGAGCACAGATGTCCTCATCTCCCAATGCACTGAACAGAAGCTGGCGGTCCGCATTCCCACGATCAGGCACTAACCACCCCCATATGCTATCTCAGTCAAAAGTGTTAACCACCTTCAGAGTTTAACATTAACTCCTGATACAGCCATAAATGAGTTCCCAGCAATAATCTGCTCTGCTTTTTTTTTTTTTTTTAATCTTGCTCTAATTATTAAGGAGCAAAACACTGATGAACAACACTGATTGCATATCCTAAAAAAAAAGGACCACCCTCCAGCTGCTCTGCTGGTGAATCCCCTGCTTGCTGCTTGTTGGGATTTACTCTCAGCCCATTGCATCTGAAACTAATTACTGCAACACCATCCTCAACATTAATTCCCTTCTCCTCTCTGGAATCGGAAGCAATATGGTACATTCAGAAGATAATTTTTCATCTCCCTTCCTAAGCAGAAGATCTCAGCTGTTCAATGGAGATAATGCTAAATGAGTCACCAATTTCAGAAGGTGAAGCTTTCCGACATCCCTTTATCAGAAACCATTGTCCGAAATTTCAGCTGGTGATTTAGGAAACTTTTTTTATATGAATGTCACCAAGACCTAGAGAAATCTGTCAGCTCTCTGTGTGATCTTAAAAGACAAATTGCAGCAATATCTTGTCAACCAGCTCTCTTAAACCTACTTCACTGCCTATTCTTATTGTACCTGTTTCACTATTAGTTTTTCTCCCAGAAAACATTTTGTCCAACTTCCTTCAGCAATACTGGCTGAAAATTAACTACTTTTCTCCCTTTTTAATTAAGTCTTTTTGTTTTCAGTGAGAAGAAGCACTTATTAAGTGACCAGAATTATCAGGCAGTTGTATTTATGGTGCAGCAATATTAAAAAGAAAGATTGTGCCGTCAGGCCCCGATTCATCAGTGAGATGCCCTGTCGCAATTGGTTTCAGGAAAGCAAGCCACCCGTTGCCACTTGCCTGAGTTCACGCCTGTCTCCCGTCACCTTACCAGCCCTATTCCTGCATCTGTCTGGTCTCTGCACGCTGGTGTAGCTGCAACTCTGGCGCACCAAAACGTCCCGCCTGTTAGAGATCCTCAGCTCAGCAATCAGCAAATGTGCTGCTGCTCACCTGCTCCCTTGGACCAGGCATCTGAAGAGTGGCTTTCTAAGAGGCAGAGCCTTTAGTCCAAGAGATACTGCTATAGCAAATATGTACTCATACATTTTCCGCTATTCAACAGGATGCTAAAAATAAAAGGGAATGAAAAATCAGTAATTCATTCAATTCAGCAAGCAGATGTAACTTGTGCCCTTCCACATAGACTTCCCTATGCTAAATATTAATCATAACAATTAGACCTTCTAGTAGATGACGTTGTGCTTTCTCAAATTGCCGCAGAGCATTAAGACTCGCTGCTCGAGTGCTGTGGTGCCTGAACTATTGCATTGCTATGCATAACATTAGAAGAATTAAACAATTCAAAGCTGTACTGTTATGACCAAAGTGACACAACTGAAGCAGTTTTCAGTTTCCATGTGCGTTCTCTGAATACAATCTGAGCCTTTCTAATAATACGTTCAAAACATTTACATCCTGACAATGCATTATAAAGAAAGTTAAAAAAGCAGCAACAAGATAAAACCAAACCCAGCTGAGGATCAGATCTCCCTGCTCAGTTAAGTGAAGATGAGACTGAAAAGCTGTATCATTCCAACAAAACTCTAGTCCAAGTACTCTCAAGATCTATCTAGTTTGTATTTTTTAAGCTATCAGGTCAAAATGAAGAACTGTTTGTTTGGCTCCTGTTTTTTCCATTATGTTGACTGAGAGATTACATTTAGCACTTGCCATTTGTGGCTCACTGATATTTGAAATAATGCAGCCAAGAAATTTTCGATGCATGAAACAGAAGAAGAATAATTGAATGAAAGCAACTTTCATGCAAGTCTTGGAAGAAGGGCTATTTCTGTTGGGTTTACTCTGGTTTGGTCCTGACCTGATGCTTGAATCATGCACACATCCTCTGTCCAGGCTGATTTTGTATCAGTGCTGCCCTACACAATCTCTCATGTGGACAAGCCCTTATTAACACCATGCACAGAGACGATGAACAGCTGTATTGCTCCGAAAGGCAACATCCCACTCTTTTCGTTGCCCTCTTCTCTATGTTCGTGGGCTGTGCAGATGAGTAACTGGCACCTTGAGACAACTCTACTACATTAGGGGCTGTAATTTCCCACTTGTTCTTTGAGCACAGTTTTCATGCCCACGCTTTGGAATGGGAGAGCTGCAGAGCCGACAGCAATGCTGGGAGCGAGCTTTGACTGCGAGGATTAGAAGAAATTTGCAACATCGTGTTTGCAGTATTTTGTACTCCTTTGTTCCCAGATATAATGCCTTCACTTTTGCTTGCAAGATCTTTGTGTTCTCCACTACAATTAAGGAGAGGAAATCTGACTGTAAGCCTTTTTGTTCTATATTATCATTTCATGTTGATTTGGTGTGTTAATCAAAGTGTCAGTAATGGCTGCAAAGAGAACTTATTCAATCCTCAAATGAAGAGAAATCTGAGCTTCCTAACACTGGCACATTTTCCAGTGGATAAGCTTTTTCACAAAGTAATTATTTCATTTTCCAGAAAGATTACTGATTACATCACACTGGGAAAAACTAAGAGAGGGGCCCTTTATCTTCCTCCCCATGTTTCTGCAATTCTTGTACAAACTTATACTTGTTACCATGAAAAATGACAAATTTGCCATCTGATCAAAATGTTAACAAGGTAAGTGTCAGTGAGATGGATCACTGACTGTCACTGCAAGCTAGAACATGAGGATACATTGATATTTCTCAATATATTCACTGCTTCCCCAACGTTCGCTAACAACATTTCTACTGCGAGTGCAATAAATCACGCAGAAATAACAAGCTGCATAGGATCTCTAGGATATGATAGATTTGTTGTAATAGCACTATCTGCAAGGTAGAAAACAATTGGTAATGATCTATAGAAAGACCTAATCAACTGTCATTTGCTATAATGTGGCAGATGAAGCAAAGATATGAAATCCATAACACTACTTTAGCCACTGCCCTCCCCCTACACATACACATGCGTCAAGTGGGGAATAGTAAAAAGAATGAATGAGCTTTGGGGTTGCAGAAGTAGAAAAGAAAGTTAATAGCATGCCCTGGATGAAATCATTAAATTATACACTGCTGAACAAGGCAAGGGGTAATCACAGAAGCTGCACAGTCCTGTAACAATGATAAAGGCTTTTACCAAGCCTGCTCCTCCCCCTTTGCTTTATTTCTTTTTCATCAATTTCAGTATTTAAAAAAGTACTTATGTTGAAGTGAAACCAGATGCAAGTGGGGCTGGATAACCAAAGGAAAAGCCCGTCCTAAGTTCACAGGGAATCTCAGAGGACTGAAGGAAAGATGTGCCAAGGCTCTCTAGGTATTTCGTGCAGCTCCAGAGATCAAAAACAAACACATGGGTGTTTTGCACTGGACGATGCCAGGTCCCAAACTGGCTGCTGAGGCTTTAGTGCTCCTTTGTCTGCTCCCACATGGGAGTGAAACACCCATCTTCCAGCAGACACATGCAAGACGTGCAGTTTCAGTTTACTGAAACACAGAAGTTTATCAGAACTACTTTCCAAGGAGCTCAAACGCTGCCTTGGGCTAAAGCCCGATGTCTTGCATTTTTATACACTGAAATACCCTCTCCGCGTCACATTCTCTGTTGTCATCTGCCTGCAATAACTTTCAGGTCACCTATTAACCCATAAACTTCCCAGGTTACCCAGGCTGTTCTGCACAGATTTTTCTTTCTAGCCACATCAGGGAAGCCCCTCTGGACAGCAAGGCAGTGTAGTGCATGCAAGGGGAATCTTGGGTTTAAAACTTTAAAAAACCCCTCCACCTGTTTTTATAAGGTGCAAATGGATCTTTTTTCCTTTTTTTTTCCTTTTTCCTTTCCTTTCCTTTCCCTTTTGTTCCCCGGGAAGGATGGTGGAAGAATAATGGCTGCTTTGTGTTACTTTGCTTGCAAATCACTTTTTGCTAAGTGAATGCATTTTTGGGAACACAGGAATTGCCGGGCTGCCTCAGCACAGCGGTGCTCTGCTCCAGCATCCTGCCTGGCAGCTGCTGCAGGGGAATGCGCAGGAAACCTCCTAGTGGGCAATTATGGGAAAACCTGTTCAGATCCAAAATTTTCTTCCAGCCCCTCTATCAGTCAATAAAAATTGGCACATCTTGAAACATGGAGGTTTGTCTCTTCTCAAACACTTGTTTCAAGTCCTTCCCGATGTTTGTAACTTAGTATTTTCCATATCAGAGAGTTTGCTAAAAGCCATATTTTCAAAAGTCTTCACCTTCCAGCTCAGCGCTAAACAAAGCTGGACAGATTTTGGAAAGGGCTCAGCTACTTGGTGAAAGGAAACTGCTGAGTTATTTTGCAAATCTGTCCTTAAAGGGCCACAATAGGAGCTGCTCTGTGTTGAGCAGTTTTGAAAATCTGTCCTCACTGGGAGGTGCTAAGCTTTTGGAAAGCTGATGCTCAACACTTTTGATAATCTGGCCCCAAGTTAAGTATCAGGGGCCAAGCTATGTGATTTAGAGGCAGAAATTCCCTACTGACAGCAGTGGAGATTTCCACTCAGCGATGAATGGCTCAATAGGATTCTGGAATAATAGAGCCATGAAAAGTGGATAATGCAACAAATAAACATCAAAGGGTAGGACTTCCCTTTTCAATCATGTCCCCTTGCACTCTACATAAAAGGACTGAAATATTCTGATATGAAAGAGGGAGAAGGAATAGTTAACTATACAGCTCTGCATTTCCTTCTAAGATGAAAACACAGAGCATTTTTTAAGGACAGCATATTCATATAACATATAATCGGTAGTTTACATGATATATATGACACTGGTGGTACTTGGACTAGCCTCCTCTTCATATGCATGGACATGCACCAAAGAGAGAAGAGCCTTACATTTCTCCAGTTCTTTTCCACAATAGGAGCAAAGTTTTCTCAGTTGAGCTCATCTCTGTTTTGCTTATGAACAAATGACCTCCCTCTCTCTCCCTTAGATATTTTCAACATTCAGCCACTTCCACCCACAATTCTGATCAGAAGTGAGGTTTGCACACAATTATTTTATGATTGCTTGTGGTGTTTTTGACCGAGAATTTCAGGGGAACTTACTGGTACTCAGATGAACTTGGCCACCACAGAGCTCGAACCTCAGGCAATTTCCCCACATTCCCATGACAGTTTTGGCCCTACGTACTACCGTGATTAAGACTTCTGTCCTTCACTTCTGCTGGAATATCCAGCTAACGGGTTGCCTGTGCATTTAGAAGGATAAGCTTAAGCACAGAGCTAAGGAAGGTATGTATCTTGTGGGCTGGATGGGAGTACATCATGTTTCCTTCATGGTGTCAGGTCTCTTCCAAAGCCCTTGACAGAAGACTGCTGTTCACAGGTCCCTGTAACACAGCCCGACGCAGAGGCACACAAATTTTTGGGGGCCATAGGAACAGCCTGTTCACAGAAGCTGAAGACACGATATTAGGAGGACAGTGGAAAGATATCAGGGTTGCATGCTGGGGAGAAAAGTTGGGCACTGGACTAGCTATCGGAACAAGATTATTGGGCAAGTGTTAATGGCAGCTTTCTGCTGCAGAAGTTATTTGTCTTGGTGAAACGATGGAGTAAGGCAGAAGAGACTGAGACATGGAAGATACTGCACACTCCTTCCCCCAAAGGAAGGGAGCAAGGCAGAATATAAGCATTTTCATTTCACCAGTGGAAAACTGGTTATCAAGATGTAATCTGCTAATAAATGCTGTTCTATGTAATTAAAAGAAAACAACAACACACAAAAATGACTGTGCACCAGCAGGAAACAAGAAACTCTCCACGGAGAGTGGCAATTCAGAGAACACCCACCACATGGCCCACCTTCCCCATTCTCCCTCTAGAAATAGACCCATTTTATACATGGTGATTAAGGGACTAAAGAAAAAAGTATTAACATGATTCACATGTGGAAAACAAGGTTATTAGGAGTAGGGATCATTTCAGCACATTGTTCTCCCTAATAAGCATAGCAACGAGTAATTGAGTTTCAGGCAATCTCCAAGGTGGCGCTTTGTAGAGAAAACGGAACTTGGCATGATGTCTACTTTTCCTTTAATTACATTGCCCTAATGAGCAACTTTCTTTACTCTCAGCAAATTTATTTCTTGAGAAGAAGCAACAGTAATAAATGCACAAAAAGGATCACCAGGTAGTACCGGAGAAGAAATATCAGCAGCTTAAAATGATAAGAGGTTGCTAAAAGTGGTGGAAAAACACCAGATTGTTCTCAGCTTCATTATGTTTACCGCACTTAAAAGCGGAGTAAAGGATGTTAATCAATGGAGCACATTATCTAACCTGGGAACTGTCCTTGTTCTTCTGTTATTTTCCTTCTGCACGTGTTCACGAGAGCAACCCAGAAACACAAAGTGCTGATGCATCAATCCAAAGCTCCTCTGCTCACATGCAGCAGAGGGCAATTCTGCCTCATGCCCTTGTACAAGATGAGAGGAGAAAATCACATGCCAATAACATCCTACTGAGTGTCAATACCACTCACCGCAACCTAATACAGAAGGATAAAGGGCTAGCTTTTCAAAAGTCTTTAAAGCATTTAGACATCTGACTCTTGTTGAAAGTCAATGGCAGGCAAGGCCCCAGCTGTTTTGCTTATCTTTTTTTAGAAAACTCCACCTGAGAATCCACTTATGGCAAAGGATTCCATGGATGTGCCTTCCTGGAGCAAAAAAAGCTGGGACACTCCATACATGTGTTCATTCTTGTGATTTTTTCCCTAAGCATTTGCTAGGAGACACCACAGCAGTGAAGGCAGACCCCCAGTCCTAGTAAAACCACTGTTATCTACAGGTGGCTGAACATGTCACCTCTTGTTAAAATACCTGAGGCATCCACCTTCAGACAGTAGCAACTGCTACAGCTCACAGGCCTTAGTTGAATTAAGCCAGTGTACTCCCAGGTAACAGTCTGATTTTGTAAATGCCAGCAGTATTATTCTCCAGAAAAAAGTTGAAGCAAAATTCTTTAGAGTCATCCAAGTTTTCAACATTGCTCAGACCTGGGGAGCACATCTCAGGATATCTATCGGCTGCCTTAGGGCCACAGTTTCCTACAAGGAAGCATGAACTTCACATGTGGGATTACTCCATGTAGCTGTAGATCGGTGATAAATCCACCTCCCTCCTTTTCCTTGTTCAGAGATTCACAGATGTATCTGCACTCAGCAGCTTTACCTTGACTCACTCCATACCTTCACAATGTCCCTTCACCTCTCTGCATCGCACCTGCAAGTACTATTACTTAATGCACTCACAGAGCTGGTAGGAAGCTTAATTAACATATGTAAAAAAAAAACTCTGAGGTCTCCAAAACCAGGCACTTCAGATGTAAAAGTGTGAAATGAAATTATCTTCAAATAGAAAATTTGAAAGTGTCAGTGGAAGCAGACACCTAAGACCTTAAGTGTTTATGCAGCTTTATGTATTGTTATTTCTTCAGTAAGACTGCCACAGAAATGGCAGGGGTATGGGAAGAAAGTACGTTAGCACTTAAGAGTCTCCTCGCAAATGCATTAAGTGCAACTATTTTCCTGAGAAGAAAATCAGGAGGAGAGAAGAGTCCCTTCTCCTGGGGAGCTAATCTCAATTACTGCTCACAATCATGCTTCAGCTGAAGAAAACCCTGCATAACTCCCATGCTGTACGTGACCTGGCAGTTGTGTGCATTTCCCACTTCAAAGACACTGATGTAATGAACAAGAATAGACTTTTTCCTTACGAAAAGGAAGAAAAAAGTGACCGTTCAAGAAAAAAAAATTCTAAAAATAGGCCTTCCATTAAAAACTATATTTATTGCAATACCTTCCCACATCCGCAGAGATTACAAACCCTTGTTTTGGCAAGGTGCCAAAACACAGAAGTAATTTATGTAGGCAAAAGGGAGATACAAATGTTTAGTTGGATTTGCTTATACGTTTACCACAAACTCATGATCAGTTTTTGCAATTAAATGCAGGAAGGAGTTCTTTGCCATCCCCGTATACAATGCTGCAACTGTCTGGGCAGTGTGGGACAAAGGCTGCCTTATTTCCCTGCTTTCCCTGGTTATTGGAATACCTGCGCTCGAATAGCTATAATTAGGTTGCAACTTAGTCAAGTGTGATTTTGAAGCTTGCTTTTTCTTGAAGCACTAAATGCTGCTGCTCAATGTGGGCACCAATAAACACTTTCTCCATTTTGCAGAATTCAAAAGTTGAAATTTGGGAAAAATGCTGTACTGCGCTACTTGAAACCCTTTCAGTGGCTCCCTGCAACGTGGGGAGGCATTTTCAGGCAAAAGAAGTTGTTCGCACACAAGTTAGTTGTCAGAAGGATAAAAGTTTCCTATACATGAAAAATAGCAACACGAGCTGTTTTTGAAAACAGATCATACATTTCCGGTAATTAATTGAATTTTTGTTGAGATGTTTCATTTTTGCCCCCCAAGGAAACACTGCTAGCTCCTCTCTTCTTCTGAGCATCCTGCCTGTTTTAAAACGCACACTTAATTCTACAGAGAATTAACAGTTCTGAAGCCTTTGCAGTGATATGGACATTTTAAAGCTCCCTGCAAGGAGACATCACCCAGTGTGGGAGTCAAATCTGCTCACTCCCCCCACCCTGACGGGTCCCTTGCGGTTCGAAGGTGGGAAGCGTGGGTGCCGTGGTCTGCTCCTGGCACTGCTGAAGCCCACCTGACCCTGCAGTACCACATAAACCCTGTGCAGGGTTATAAACACTATCTAATAAATTTGAGGGCTGGAGAACAGTAGGAGAGAGGGGAGCAGATTCTCACATCATCAGGAGGGAAATAGACTTTTAAAAAGCCAGTTGTGTCTGTGCACAACAATGAAGCTTTATGTCTATATAAACTGACAAGTCAAATTGTACTCCTGGGCCCAATTCTCAACATCAGCGCCATTTGACGGTGATAGCTCGCCTCCTGCCTCTGCAGCCTAATGGCTCTGTCTGCCAGGAAGGGCAGGCAGGATGATTAAAATAAGCATTAACAGAATGGTTTGGTGATTAGCTTCTCCCTTTCTCTTTTTTCTCTTTGCTTTCTCTTTTTTTACATATAGTTTTGGTCTGCCAAAGATTGCTAAAGCCTTTTCTTCATTAGCAGTGTACTTAACAAGTGTAAATTTAAAGTATTCATTTTCTTAAGGCCAAGGATTAAAGCAATTAAGGAAAACTGCTGCAACCTAGCACTCAAGTCAATCCTTAACATGGAAAAGAAACAATGGTGCTTAACATACTTAAATAAAACCAAATTGTGTATAATTATCCTGACACTCTATCACACTAAATTTTCACGCTGCTGCAATGATTTGTTAAAATCTCCTTTCTGAAATGGAAATAAACATTTTCCTTCTGAGTATGGGAATAGGTCTGCGGTCTCTTTGGACTACCTTCATGGCAAAAACATTGCAACAAAAGCTAACATCTACTCTCATTCTGTACTCATTTTACCATCAGCTTTCCTCCTGTTATTGTATGGGCTTAATCCCTCGCCAGGTCTGCCCACGGGAGACGTGAGCCTTTGCCATCCCAGCAACTGGCCTGTGTACTCGCATCATCAGGGCCCAAAAGAGAAGAAAATAATTTTGAGCAAATACCTCTAGAAAGGGAAGCCATATTCCTGCAGTATTTAGCCTAAAATAATTTTGTACCTTTGCCTTTCATGCACATTAAGTCCTTCTTAACATATGGCAATGATGGTACAGAACGGGGCCTGATCTATCTTTGGCAATGAATTTTTTAGCTACTGTTCTAAATGCATGAAACTGAGACTTGCCTATGATAAACTCTGTAGCATTTTTGCCAGACCACAAGCTGTAATGTAAAGTGTTGTCTTCTACAGAAAGAGGTGAGGTGTTAACTGTGAAACCACAGCAAGCTGGTAACCAAAAGGTGTTAATTCTGGAGCCTCAAGGATGGCAATTTATATTTCAATATTGTTAACTGTTTCACTGATGCTTGTTGTAGCAGAAATACTGAGCAAAGGCATGACATAATCAGATCTTGCTCAGAAATGTAGATGCTCAAATCCCATTCATTTCTGTGGAAAACAGAAGGTCTATAAGTTCCCACAAACACTAAGTTTTATGAATATTTATTTATGAATAAACCCCGAACACATAGCTATAGCATGCTACAATAGAAAATGTAAAAATGCAGCATTATTCCTCATCTTAGAGTGGGCCGAAACAAGTACTCCATGTGCTTCTGAGCCCTCCACTCTGTCCATATGTGTATGCCTATAAGTGTATGCCCATAAATACATATATGGAAATGTATAAATACATGTTTATTAAAAAAGAAGTATTTTTCTTCAGACTTTATAATTTTCACTTTTATTTTAATAAATGATTTCGTATTTAAAACTGCCTAAATAAGAGGTTTGGCGATTTTGGTTTCAACTTAAACTGTCAGCATGTCATTTTGGTTTCTGAAAACCACAAACATTCAGTTCTCTGTTTTCCATTTTAGGAGTACTGGCAGTTTTTTCTAACTCTTTCAGTTCAGCTTTCTTCTATACTTTTATTTTCCCAGAAGAAGAAAAAACAAAAAAAAAGGAGGAAAAGAGTAGGCAAATATATAAAGGAAAAAGAAAGCTTTTTTAAAAACAAAACAAAACAAAACAAAACAAAACAAAACAAAACAAAACAAAACCAGAATACAAGCATATGTCTGGAATGCTTATTTCTCATATCTCTATATTTTTTCACTCTTTTGACTAAAAAAAATAAATTAACTTGACCTTGCAGATATTGGTAAACCCATCCCATGAGACTTTTATTTACTTCCCAACCAGGAAGAACACTTGGCCCCATTAATATACCTCTACCTTGATTTACAAAAGTCGTATTTAGAAAGTGACAGATAGCATCACATCCAAATGACTGAAGCTGCTGATTCAGTGCTGGGTGAGCCAATGAAACTGCCAGCAACAAGCAGTTCAGATGGTGTCTCCTATGAGATGATCACTCCCAGGTACCTGGTACTTGAACCTCCACCGGACAAAGCTGATCCCTCAGAATACTGTGATCCACATTTACAAGACGGCAGATAAAGGAACTGTCCCAGATTACAGTGTACAAAGAGCTCTTTCCTTGTGGGATCACAAGCTAAAACCATAGCATCTTTACATAGCTGCATGCGGGTCAGAGGGTTGGATCACTGTGAGCTACTGGTCATATCAGAACCAGTCCTATGGACTGACAAGGGATTCTCCAAACTCTTGCTGTTGGCAGAATAAATTGCTTCAGTCATCTGTTGTGCAGTGCATTGGATTTCGGTGTGATTTGGTTTGTGGGTTACCAACTAGCTGCTCCCATATCCTGAACCTTAAACAGAATGCAAGGGAGTATTTCATTTTAAGTTTATGGCAACATTTCAGTTCAGAGAAGAAAAATCTGTCTTTGGAAAATGCCAACTCCCTGATAGGTTTGTTTACTTTCCATCTCATCAATTCCAAAAAGCTGGGTATCTGGGATACTAATGGGGCATGTTCTCCCCACCAGCATGAATTCAGCTTACACCATGTATCAAAGGATAAGCGGAGGTCTGGAGACAGTTTTACCTCCGGGACTGGGAATACACAAGAAGCACCTGAGCAGCTAAGCAAGTCCAAGCACTGACAGAGTAAACGGGCCTGAGAGACCATGTTCGCTTTAATCCCCTTATCAGCAACTTGTCTTTGGTTGGAGGCTTTTTGTCACTATGTCGCTTGCCAATGAACTACCATCAAGGACACAAAGAGCAAACACTCCATGAGCTAAACACAGTAAACATCCTACAGAAGGGGCCAAGAGATCTTTTGTAATGGTCACAATAATTTGTCTCTGCTATATTATAGACTAAATGGAAGTGATTTCTGGAAGCTGGTATTTTTTACCTATAAGGAAAACGACTGTAGAAACCTTGAGGCAGGAAAGGGTAAGAAGCAGCAAGAGCAGTGATGGAATGCAGAGCCAGGCTAGAGGGCAACGAGACTACACGATGATATGTAAAATGCCAAATGTACATTACCTTCCCGACAAAGTCTAGGTGTAAAGGGCATGTGTGTGATCATGAGGGATGGCTGCCTTAATGGGAACCCTTCTAACTACCTCTAATTCGTTCCTATAGTTGAGCTGATTCCACTTCTCTAGAACCAGTGGAAGATATCAGTGAATGAAATGGCTCTTAATCAGATCTGATTATGATATCCTTCTATCTTAAATAAGTGCAGGAATGTACGCAGCATACAGGAAGGTCTCGGAGATTTCAGGTATCAAATTAAGAAATACCTCACAGGGTTGGAAAGGGCACAAAATACCACAAACAGTGGGGTTTCCATCTAGGGTGATATATGCGATGATAGGATGTCTCCTAGTATTCCTGCTGGACCCTACTGACAAATTTGTCAGTTTTGCGTTATGTAGGTTGGGCACATGCAAGAAGCTTGCAGGGCATGGCAGCAGTCTCCAGGGGGTTTCAAATCATAATCAGATAAAATGTCATGGTCCAGAAAACACATCATCCTGTTTAACTCAAAAAGGAAATTCATTTGATGGAGAAAAAAAGTTTCAGGTCAACTCAAAATGCCTTTTTGTCTGTTCAGCTACCAAATCCAAACCATAATTATTTGCACAGTTCTAGCTTCTGCTGCAATACTCTCAGTTGGAAATATTCATGCACAGTTAAACTGACTTGCCCTGCTGGAGTCGCTATAATATCACAAGACTTATGAAGCAACTGGGAAAGGCTTATGCTCCTTGGCTAGCAGAACCTCCTCTGATGCTCTCAGTCAGAAAGAGCAACATTGGCAAGACCAGGATAAAATCCACAGCCTACTGGGAAGAATTCTTTGCTGCTGCATCAGAAGATAGAGAAATAAACTTGTACCTGGGAAAAACAGAGCTTTTTTTTTTAAAAAAAATACCAATTTAGATTCTGTGCTGCTTCCTTCCCTCTCCATGGGTTTACCCATGCAGGGTGCAAAGAAAGCAGCGTCTGGCCCCAAGGGAGTTCAGATGCAGCAGACTGATCTACCAGCAGGCTACAATATGTTCCCAGAAGGTGCAATATAATTCTGAGGCCAAGGAACAGCCTATTAGCTCTGCATGCCGTTAATTTTCCTGAATAGTTCAATCCAATGCTCACATAAGCTGTTGGGCATCTTTCCATTTTGTCTAGCAGGACCTGGATTAGGGCTTATTTATCTTTTCATTATATACCTTATCTTTAAGTAGGAAGCAGCCCAAACAGTTCAGCGCAGCTGTGCACGTTTCAAGCCCTCCACCAGGCTCTGCGCCCAGCAGCACATGAGACGCTGTCTGCAGGTCAGAGTGAAGGCATGTCACAGTCAAAGCCACTCATGGAGAATTAAACTTCAGGCTTGTTTGACTAAACTTCTGAATTCACCACGATTCCCCTGTTTTGCCAGCCTGAAGAAGCAGCCCAGCAGGTTCTTGAGTCACATGCCAAAATGCCTCCTTCATCCTCCCTGGAATTGGAAATGATTACTAATAGGTATTCTTGCTGAAATGATTTAACATAATGTGCTGAATGAGATCACAAAGTCAAAATATCTTTCCCTAAGTGACTCTCTCGCTGCTTGCCTGAATGCCAGAGGGGAAGGAGGACAGCATGAAGCGAATTCTTTTGCTGGCTCCTGCGTTTTACAAAATCTTTAAGTTAGTGAAGAATTCACATTAGGAAGTTTCATCCAGGCTCATTACAAGAGGTCCACGATGCAGGTCTGGCAGGCAGCCAGGGGATGGAGACACAGGGGTTTGGGTTAACCTCTCTGACTCATGCTTTCCCCTTTTACAGTATTTTCAGTGCTCTCCAGTCTAGGTTGGGAACTGAAGACAGGCGAGGAAATGAGGTGGGCACGAAAGCAAAGCTGGCGAGGGGATGGGCACTCTTTGCCTTGCATGCACAGCCCTGCACGTGCGTTGCCATTGCAGCTGCATCTGGTACAGCAGGCTGCAACCACCAAGTGAAACACAGAATTTGGGGAGGAACGGGAGTGTGCACCACAAAACACGTCACTGCATGCCAGGGATGCCTAGGGTTTCACTGAGAGGCCAGGCTGCCCTTACCCATCCAAGGCTGTCAGCCTCAAAATTAACTTACTGAGGTCAGTACTCATAACAGCGGTATTGTGGACTTTTGATTCAGTCTTCCTTTCTGAGAAAGCCCCGTACTCTCTGGCCCAGTACGGCTATTACCTGCCAACCTAAAGGATGATGAATGTTATTTATATTGCAGTAATGGCTAACCACTCAGTGGAGACCAGGGACAGGCTGTGCTACGGACTTTTCAAACACACACTGAATGAGGACTGCCCACAGATGGCTGAGTGTATGAAACTGCTGAGACATTTCAGGATAATGTTCTTGAATGTCTTGGACACGACGACCTCCAACAACTCTGTAGTACTTGTGCTGACTGCAACAACACGGGATGCTGTTCTACAGTAAAGATGTTCATTCATACCAAATTCTTATCAGTTACTGTGACATGCCCTTATAATAGCAAAAAACTCCTCTACTTCAAAGCAGGCAACTCCTTGATAGCAAGGCCTTTAAGTTCCTTGATTAATAAATGTAAAAATATTAATCTATTTTAAACTGAACAGAAAACATAGAGGAATAAAGAGGTATTCTAATGAAAAGTTTTCCTAAGATTTAGCTGCTATAGTTTTGCTGTCCAAGAAATAAAAGTGAATCAATGAATAAGAACTACTCAAGATGTAGATGAGAAAAGTAGTCCAGCAATAGTAAAACATGAAAGACCTGATCCTATGAAAAAAAACCTGTTAAGACCAATTTAACTCTGACATGTGCACACTTGCAGGATTAGGTTTCAAATAATTGCAGAAAAATGTAAGAACTGAAAAACTATACCTTTAACTTTCCACTACAGTGAGCCCAGAGGGCGGATAGCTAACACTTTCTGGGAAATACTCTCCCAAGAAATAGCCCCGCAAAGATGCGGAAGAAATACATCTAAAACATTCAATGCAGATTTTTTTTCATTATTAATCATTCTCTCTGTATCTTAGAACCATCACACAGTGACTTCTTTCATATGCACTGAGGTACAGAAACCTAAAATATTAAGTGACATATTCCACCAAAAAACGCCTTAGAGATGGTGCTGTGGAATAGGTGTCAGGCTCTCTTTTATCCCTTCTACAATTAATGTTCCAGTACTGAAGTTCTAAATATATATCCAGAAACCAGCAGACATTAGTGTCCATCAGCAACCTTATTAAAAACCAAGTGCTAAAGATATACCATACCTTTAAGTATACTCTTAACACCTAAACGTTGTTTTAGGCGAGGCTATGTCAGAGCTTCATAGCCAAAAGCCTGAAGATTCCAGAGCTTAGTAAACAGACTAAGCAGGGATCAACCTGATATGCTTTTTTCTGTCTTTTCAATCAAGTGAGTGGTCACTCCCAAACCGAATGGGAGAAATAAAACACACAGTAAGAGACTGCAAGTACTTTCTAGCTGTCTCAACTCTAGAAGTCTCCTAAGAGGACTGATGTCTCAACATCTGGGCATTCCTTTCACTGTCAAATACTCACAGAGCAATGGGATTTATCAGCAATCTGCTGAGCATATACAGATGACAACTGCAGAGCTTGGAGAGCTCAAAGGCATTTACAGATAGATAAGGGTTTGCGATAGATATGTTGAAGAAGAGCTGAGATCCAGAATCCGTGAAAATTACACCCAATAGCTGCAAAGCCTTTAGCTGCGGAAGTTAAACCAGGCACCGCAAGATGCAAAATTTAACCTGGGTGTGCTTTACAATTACACAAATTGTTTAAGGGAGGCTGATCAGTCTCCATGTCACATACTAGAAGGAGAATGCTGTTGGGATGATTTTGGAAGGTGGTCTTTGCTGCCTAAACTACAATTCCATCTATCACTCAAAGATATGGAAAAGAAGTGCCATTTATAAACAGGTTTTGGATTGTCCTAATTACAAATTTCATGGATGATGGATTTAAAGCTCTGTCCAGCACCTACATCTCACCTAATGGTACTCTATCCCTTGTAGATTTTCAGCCTGTTGCCCCACCATGATCTACGTCTTCCTAAATCTTCTAAAAGATCTTCTTGACAAAGGGATATGTCTTGTTGGTACAACACAGAGATGCATTACATCAAAAGTTTTTTGCCTTACTGACATAAGCTCCAAATGGTTTTCAAAGTCAGCTGTATTTTCAATAATTTGTCCATTTTGTATTTCTCAAAATAGGTTTATCCACTTATGATAGCGTACTGCTTAAGCCCCTCCATCCTCCAATCCAACCAGCAACAGAACTTTGCACCAAACTTTTTATAGCATCAAATGTGGGTTTTTTCCCTGGCATCCTAAAAAAAATGAAATCTTTGTTCAGCTACAGTCTGTACAAAAGCATAAGTTAGCTCTGTGTTATTCAAGAATAGCTGGTTAGACTCCAAGGCTACACATTCTTCTGCTAAAAGATATATTATCACATCTGTGTCTAAATATTTTTGCTTCCTGTGTCTGCTAAAAGCAACATCTACAATTACTATAACTGAAAATTACAAGATAAAAATATTTTTCACCAATTTGTCACCCTTTTGCATTTAACAGCGCTAAATGTATAGTCTAGTTCATTAACAGTTTTGCCTGTTTCTATTTACATATAACAAGGGAGAAATAAATGTGTTTAAAAAGAAGAAAATGGAATTGTAAATAGGACAAAAATGGAAACAGTTTGTGGGTTGGTGCAGCACCTAAAACCACTTAACACATTTGAAAAGAAAAAGATCATAGAATCATTTAGGTTGGAAAAGACCTTTAAGACCATGGAATTCCAACCCTTAACCTAACACTCTCAAGTCTATCACTAAACCATGTCCCTAAGTGCCACATCTACATGTCTTTTAAGTACCTCCAGGGATGGTGACTCAGCCACTTCCCTGGGCAGCCTGTTCCAGTGCTTGATAACCCTTTCGGTGTTAACTTTCAAGTTGCCTCACTTAACTGCTTTTAACTACAGCAGCATATAAAATGGCCATTGTGTATTTTCATTTGATCTCCTTGCTCAGCAGTCTCATTACAAGGTTTTACCCTTATTAGTGGGGTTCTCGGTCTCTACGATTCATGTAACTGGTCAATAATAAACTTTTTTCACGACTTTTGCATATTTAAGTCATTAGTAAAGTTTAAAATACAGTACCATTTTTTTTTGCGAGTGGGGAGTCGTCATCATGTATGTATCACAAAGGGAAAAATACAAAAGCAGAAAATGTCATGAATTCTCCTTCAAGCAGATGGTTTTGCAGTAGCACTGAACAAGTTTATATTAATTACTTTCAGAAAGAGAAGGAGATGTCATATTTGATATAGAGGATCCTACCAAACCCACCAAGAACCATCCGTAATTCTAACAATAGTGAGATTTTTTCATTAAGTCATTGTGACAGCTGTCAAGCTGGGGAAAACTTTTTGTTAATGCCAGTACAATTGTTCATTTAAACAAAAGCCAGTAATTCAGTCACACTGGAATAGCTTATGTCCCCAGCTCTGCCGTACAATCTGCACACATGCATATATTACATCTATATGCATACTTGCTCTTTAATTTTCATCTTTGGGGCTACAGTGTGATTTGTCCAGAGCCTGAGCAGAGCCCTACAAAAAGCAGGCCAGAAGGCAATTTGTGATTGAGTTGTAACGAGCTGCCTGTGTTTTCCCTTGTTGGAAGGGGGAGGTTTGGCACCCAGGCTAGCAGATGGGGTAGGACACGCTTCCTGCATGCCAGGCTAACCGTGTGGTCATTCTTTTTCCCTACGCCCTCAAAATAAGAGAACACAACCATTGGTAGAGATGTCACCTCACTCTGTGTGCGGTGACAGACTGAAGTACCAAAGATGTCGACTGCATCCTCCCTCAGGACCCTTTGTGACCACAGATTGACCCGGAGCTCACAAGGAAATCCCAGTATAGGTCTTGGTGCTATCACACGGTCTTTGCAACCAATAAAGATGCGAAGACCCCATTAATTACTTCCACTCAAGGCAGGGCCTGTATCATTAAGATGATTTTCTAACAGCAAAACCAACTCTGAACAAGAAATGGAGTGCAGTCCTTACCTCCTCGTAGACATCGTCATTCCTGCTGAAGTCTCCGGCCCTCCTTGGAAGCACATGGACATGAACATGCTGAAAACGTGAAACAAAATAATGGTGATTATCAAGCTCATGACTTTCTTTTCTGGATTGTCAGCATTATTCTCAACACATACAAGTAACCACGCACGGGCTCCCACAGCATTATTTTCAGAGGAAAATACATTAACCTGTTCCATAACTGTATCTCAACTCTTTGGAGAATATAAAAGATGAAAAACATGAGAGAGTAGCTCTGCCGTATTATATGAGCTTCAGAGTGAAATGCCTGGAAGTTTAGAGGCTCTGTGGAATTATTCATAGTTGTCAGTCAGAGACTATTTAGCCACAGCTTTGAAATGACAATGTACCTTGGAGCTGCGTGTTGTGACTTCAAAACTGACAAGAATAAGAAGGTGCTGGTGATGGGACGCGGCTGGAGCAGGCGTGGGCAGAGGGCTCGCGTGGGCAGCCCTGGGCTCAGTGCTGCACTGCACAGGCCAGGGGACAGAGGAACCAATGGTACATAACAGATACCACGGAGGTAGAAAGGCTCTCAGAAAAGGACACGCGCTAGGCCGTTCAGCACGGCTAATGCAATGTCTTTTGCAAGGTTAAAAAGACTTTAATGTTTTGCTTTTTCCCCCAGGAGGTTGTAGCCCAAATATAACAGGCTGAGGCCCCCAGTGGTATGAGGTGCGTGCTGGGGACACACGCCTGCAGGGACACGGGCTCCAGCGTACCAAGTGGTCCCAAACCCACGAGGCACAAGAATTCTGAGCCCAGTTTTGCGGAGCCTGAAGCATGAGCAGCACTCTCCTGATGGCAGGGCCATCGCTCGGGGGGGGGAGCAGAGCTAAGGACCATAAGCTGCAGAGGCAGCTTTGGGCTACCTGGTATGCGAGGGACGTGAGGGACAATGTATTTTTGTCACAAATGCTGATGAGATATGGGGAAAAAGAACAAAAATATGGACAAGAAAGCAAATATAGTACTTGTCACTGATGTTGTATTATTACTATATTTTTTTTTCTGTTAAGAGATTATGACAGTCTCTTCATACCATATAGGAAAGGTAATTCAAGATTCTCAAGACTCAAACTCTACTAGGAAATCAAACAAACGCTCATCTGTCTGGTTTTCTGCAGTAAGTTCAGCTACAACATTGCAAAGCATTCTTTTATCTTTTCCCCTTTCACTCTCTTTTGAGGGAAAAAAAAACCCCCAACAACTGAGAATAATTCTTCAGGAAAAAAACCCACAACCACCTCATTGAGGAGAGGCAGGAAATGATCCGAGTGACAGATCACATTTATGCATCTCCAGATCTTTTCAGATGGTGGCTAAATCCTTCTAAAAAAAAAAGACTGCATCAGAAACAGCACCAAATGCTTTACATAGAATTTAGATAGCTTGCACCTGACTCAATCTGATGAGGTGGAAATCAGCTGAAATTCATGCACCTCATTGAAACATTCTCAAAACATGGCTCAAGTCTATAATAAAATCCAAAATAAAAAAAGATTTTCTTAGGCTATTTGTAGGAAAATTTGAACACACCTATATTGTGTTAGCTTCAATCCATAAAAACATTTGGTCAGTGAATAAAATGAAAACACAAGGATGTTTCAGTTAATGAAATATTCCGAATACCACACTTTTTTTTTCCCTCAGGTTACCCTAGAGAAACTGAATATGCAATTGCTTATTTCTATCATTATCCACAGCTTTCAGTGTATTCAGCCTAGAGACGAGGATGATTCTTGAGGGTTAAAAACTGTGTTTTTGAGTAATACATCAGTGATAGTGTTCTGATAGTGTATTATACTAATATATCATGAGAGCGATAGTGCTCTTGTGATGTATTAGTGCAATGTATCATCTGAACATCACTGCTCTCATGATGTATTGCTCAAAATCACAAGGCAAGTTTAAAGATGGTCTTCAGTAGCCCTAGGCCTGAAATTTTGCTTTTGGACAAAGACAGACTTTCAAGGAAAATAAAGGTGAAGATTAAAGTTTGCAGTGGTACTGTAAAATTTCACTAGTGTGTCACACCTGTGGTTCTCATTAGATTTTAAATTTATTCATAAAAGTAGAGAATAATCTGCCAGTCATTTTCTTTCTTTTCTGCTACAAGGAGTGATAGTTTTGCTACAAGTATCAATTTTCAGGAACTTCTCTTGATGATATATATACAGCCTAATATCAGCTATCAACAACCATATGCCCCAGAAGTTCAGCCACCTTTAAGAGTAATTTTTATCTCTGTGGCAAAATGTTCCAGGATACACACAGGAGAAGATCTGTATACCCATGACAGCCAATTTGGAATATCAGAAAGCACACAGGGATGTAGTCCAAAGCTCAGTGCAGAGATGCTGCACTGCAGATGCACAGACCAGCACAGCAGGTAATGAATGAGCCTAATGTGATCTTCTACCCAAAATGGGCTCTTGCAATCAGCATGAAAAAAAAGAAGAAAAAGTGTTTATGGCAGCATATGGGCCACTTGGCATCAGTGGGGACATCCTCAAGGGTTACTCACCTTTACTACATGCATTATGTTCTTACACAATGCCAGGCTGTGTAGCAAAATCTGTCAGCTGTATCAGAAAACAAATGAGTATTCCCAAGGTTTGAGGTAACTACAATCAATTTAAAAGAGAGCAATTTTTTTCTAGACATCCCATTTTTTTTTTTTTAAATTCTGTGCATGGAACATAAATAAAAACTTGGATTCTCCCTACTGTTTGTGTAATAGAAACAAACAGGAGCAGCAACAGTGTCTCAAATAATTTCCTTCTCTTCAGCTTTACCAAAAAAACCACAGGGAAATGCAAGCAGCACAGAGCAGTGGCTACCACATAGTGAGAAACACCAAACAAGGGGATTTCACACCTTCTCTAATCTGCCTTTCAGCTTCTGGCCTTCCCGACTCGGGGACACTGATATTTGGATTCATTAGGAGTTCTTTAATTGATCATTTTTGCTCCTTAGTACTATTTGTTATTGCTAAAGCCTCAATTCACCAAGGCACTTAAGCACCAGCTCAATTTCCAACCTGCGAATTGGTTCAGTGGGAGTATTCGCATCCCGGATATTATGTATATGTCTCGGTGTTTTGCATCTGCGGATGGCTATAGGGAGGTCTCCTCAGCTGGAAATAGCAGAAATAACTTCAAGGTGCCTGCAAATTAAAGTTGCTTCCTTCCCCTTTGTTTTCCAGGCAACATAAAAACCTGCATGCCCAAAAAAGACATTTGCAGTTGACTGAAATGTGTCAGTAGATACAAACAAAACATTTGGCTGCATTTTTTTTAACCAAACAAACAGATTTAGGCAAATCTTCCTTTGAAACACTGCTTGGAGACAAAAATTCCAAACATTGTGTCTACAAAATGTCAAAATAAAGCGTTTCAACTTTCCCCCCAGTTATTGCGGGTATCCTCATGTCTGGTGGGTGGCAGACAGCCCCATCACATCCCAGCAGGCTGTATTCAATCACTGTTGATTGTATTTCATTTTTTTCCTAAAAAATTACTTTCCCCTCATTTTGCATTATTTTGATTAATAAGCAAGAAAAGCAACATACAACAGCCGAGACACTTACATTAATGGACCAATCAATATCACGCGAATCAGGGTAGAACAAATGCAGACACACGCTTGCATTGCTTAGAATGTTAGCTACCATTCCCTCTTCTTGTCAGACACTGATGGAGAAAGCTGTGCGCAATCGCAGGAGATAGGCACGCTGGGAATGACAACACGAGGACACAGCAATATGACCCCAGGTGGGGGACACCATGTGGGTCAAAGATGTCTAAGCCCCACCAGTCACTTCTGATACTGGGGACCAGATTTCCTGCCAGGGATGTCTGGGGCAGCAGCAGCTGGAAGGAGGCTGTGGGAGCTGAATTTTATAGGACCTTCAAAATTAAAAAATTATCAGGCTGACAGTTTTCTAGGGCTGGGACTGTAGCTTCCTCTGTTTTCACAGTGGCTACCACATTATAAATGAAATCTTAGTTTGAGAAACTCCTAATGGTGAGAATTATCAAGCAATGCAAAATCACTCTTCAGAGAAGCTTTTTCAAAACCTTTAAACCCAGAATGGCCAGAGAATTAGAAAACGTACTGCAAGGAACAAATCTGTAGCGCCAAGGGGAAATTGTGAACCAGAGCCAGCATGTACCATCTCTGACCTCCCACCGCAGCGAGAGGATCCTCTGCTGGAGCCCCGCAGCATTCCCAGTATGACTGTGGGAGCGTGGGGCTGCCGATGGGCACTCCAGAGCACGCTTATCCCACCACTGCTGAAATCTGGCAACAGCACAGGCATTTGTGGTGTTATACATCTGAAGTCAATTTCCAGTGAACCAGGACTGCAAAATGCTCACAAAAGTCACCTGGAGCCTGTTTTGTTGGAAAAACACCCATTCAGCTCAGGTGAGTTTTGCTTCAGCACTCAAGGCCATGCAGAAAGCAATGTTCCTAGTTACAGCTGTTTTAATATACTGAATTATGGTCGAATAACCAATGTGTCACCACTGCACTAGATGTAAAGCAAAAATGCTAGGCAAAAATAGACACTGAAAGAGATTTTCTGGGTAGACCGGAATACTGTAGAGCAGATGACCCCGCCACACACCACCAGGGAGGACATGGACATTGCCTGCAATAATTCATGAACATTATGTTGTGTTCGCTCAGCTGCCGTGCTGGTTAGCAGAGCAACAAAGCTCAGCTTCCAACAGAAAGGGAGATAATAGCCTGTACAAGAGCTCCTCAGCACGCACCGAGGGTCTATTAGCAATAAATGTTGCTATAGTACGAATACACAAAAACTGGCAACGGGTCATGCAACCTTCAGGACAGGGGGGCTGCCAAAAAGTTGGCAGAGGAAGGGCTGTTCCCCCCCACACTTGCAAAAGCAGTATGTGGCTAAGCTGTGCCTTCATGCAGTGAAACCAGATGCCTTTCAGCAGCTTAATCCTTTCCCTCATTACTTTTCATTCTTTCGACAAAGCTTTGCAGTTGGGGGCTTCCACGGTCTCATGGTGCAGCAAGATCAGGAAAGGCCGTGATGTGGGGCACGGAGGGGCATCGGGGCCGGGAAGAGTAAACCCAACGTCCCTGCCACTGTCGTGTTCAGGCGGGAGGAAGGGCGAGAAGAGCATTAGCAGCTGCAGGCAGCAAGACTTGCTGGCCGGGAGATCCCCATCGGCCAGTTCGCTGGGAAAAAGGATGGTGGTTTGCAGATAAGACCTTGCTTGCTGCAAAGTCCCCTGTCCATTACAGAGACGTGGGCTTCTTGCGGGAGGCTGTGATAATGCTTCTTCTAAACTACCAGATTAACTGTAGAAATTCCAAACTAATAACCGTTCTCCAAGTAAGACTGTTAGTGGGTGATAAAGAAAATCAACCATAATACTGAGATAGCCACATGAAAAATAGGGCAATTTTGTCCTCTCTGTAAACTGGGCTTCCATGGAGCCCTTGTTTGCTCTTCTTGATTAACTGCTCAATTATCCCTGTTACAAAATTATTCTGTGGAAAACCCTGCCTGTATATCCATAGCTCATTAACAGAAAGCACTCCCTCTGCTGTCCCCGAAAATACATCGCATTACCCAGATGCTAGCACACTTGGTACAATCGCTCTTTCTAGGCATTGAAAACCAATTTCTAGGGCCCTTGACTTGCAGGTCCTGGCAAAGACATATTCACGGGAAAGCAGTTTCTGTTCAGTGAGTATTTATGAGTTCTTGACGTTTTTCCTAGTCCTGAATCGGGTTGGGATGGAGAAACAAATTAACAAATTAAAAAATAAAAAAAGTCCTATCCAACATTAGGAAAAGAAAAAGGTCGGGTCAATGAAAATACTATTTTCACAGCCTTCAAAATTATTGCCAGCATTAATATTATTTATTTTTTTTTACATTTCCAGGAGTTATAGATTACCTAGAGACCACTTTAAAAGACCTAATTTTTATAAAATATTAAATCATGACAGGAAACTACTTGAAACAATTCCTTTCCTACAAAAATTCCCCATTTCTAGGAATCAGCATTTTCCTTTCCAGCTTCACTAAAATCTCATACACGAGGCTGTACAGATGCAGACACTCGGCGCCTCCTCCCCAGATGGCAGCTCTGGCATTCTGGTGGTAAGGGCTGCTCCAAACCCAGGAAGGCTGCACAGACTAACACACTCTTGTAACACCTTTGCTTTGGCTCTGGTTTATTAAAATACAAAACTGAAGCTTGGTTTTCTACCATCATGAGAAATGTAAGGATACGACACAGCTGGAAAGGAGTGGCACAGACTGCCAGACTCGAGAGCACCATGTGCAGGGGAACAGAGGGACACTTTGGAAGGGAAGGACAGGGAAATCCACATCTGTCTCAGAAAGCTCAGGGAAACAGCAGAGACACAGGTGGGAATGAACTAGAAGAGCAACCGGAGAACAGGAAGGGTGGGAGCTACCGACAGAATGGAGATGGCGGTGGAAGTTTTGTGAATCAAAAACATCGTGCAGAAAAAAGGTGCAAAGAGAGAAAAAAGAAGAAACTGGAACAAGTCTTGGGGGAGGAGGCCGCCCAGGCTGTCCACATGCTACCAAGCTGGAGCGTGAGGGCCCTTTCAGGAGACACCCGTGTGTATCTGCATGGCACTGCACTGTACACATACCCTTAGGAGGAAAAAAGAAAGCTTTGCAATGATTCCTACCAACATTTATGCCACGGATGTGCCTCTGGAAGAGTGAGTTATCAAGATACTTGCTCAGCACAGAGAACACGTACTTTGGAAAGCAACAAAATGGAGAGAATTTGCAAATATATCAGAAACCATACCAAGTGGGGGACTTGTAGTAGACTACATCTTCAAACATGTAGATTGAGAAATGTGCAGGTTCAGCATCCTCAATAAATAATGCATCTGTCAACTGCTATAAAGTTTTAAAGAAATGAGCTGCCGATGAGCTAGAAAAGGGATGTAGACCTAATGGAAACATGTGCAGGAAGATTTTGAAACCCACTTGAGATCTGCAGTTATAACTCCCACAGGCGAAGACAACTTTAGCATTCGCAAGAGAACTGCCAACCCCTCCCCCTCTGCCCCAAACCCACGAAAACTGGCACAATAATGAGGGTAATTAGCCTGTTCATTGGAAGTGGTGATCCAAATGCAATTTGGACGTCTCTTATGATATCCTCTGAAAGGCAGCAAATGAATACACTAAATGGAAATAAAAGTGGGACGGTGCTTCTGAACAGGTATTTCCTGACCTCTAACCTGTTCCGCAACTCTAGGAACGAGGGTCCACACATGACGGTAGGAAGGTCAGGCCAAGGACCATCACCAGCTCCTCTCACCTGCCGTTATTCAGTGTCTATCCCCTCCCCAGCAAACACAGTGGACGGGACGGGCAGACCTGCAGGAACATTAACCATTACTCTGTGTGAATCAACAGGAAGAAAAACACCTTGGTCCAACCAAGGACCCTGATGGGGAAACTGCTACACCACGTTTCCTGGATTATATGTCAGCAACACTAAGATCGGAACACTGTGAGACCTGTACAGCATCTTCTACCTCCTGAATACCAAAGAACTGCAAAAACCCCCCAAAACCCTGGCAGCTCCTGCATAAAGTATCACTTCCATTTTACAGATGGGAAGGGTGGTGCACAAACCAATGAAGGTGCTGCCGAAGCTGCTCGGGAAGGTGGTGCAGGCTTAGGGACAGCTGGAGAGCAACTGCCTTGAAGTCCTGTGCCTTTGCCTTCCCTCAGGGTCACTTTGCCCAGGTGTTTTTGTGCAAATTTGGTATTGCTGAGATGCAAATGAAAGTGCAGTTGCATCTCCCCTCACCTCTGATCTTTAGTTAAGTCTTGATAAATGCATATTGTTTTAACACTTGTGATACGTATAATTAGGGTTCTTTAATTTATGTTTCAATAAAACGTTCTATAATAAACATTTACTGCTCTGTGAATAAACATTTAAATGAAGCTCCTAATGGGGGTTACATGTTTCGAAGCAGTTCATGGCTTTGCTGAAGTTTCTCCCTATACTTAATGAGAGTCATTTCCATAATCTGTGCATTATTGCTTAAGCCTCCCTTTAGGAATATTTTACAAAGTAAAATTCTGTGAAATATTATCAGCCAAAAGAGAAAATGCTAAGAGGATTATCAAATTCTCCCGTTAAAGGGACAGCACAAGCTTTCATTTCCCCCCTGAGATGCTAACATTGTAATTATGTAGAATGTGCTTACTAATTATCACACCGGTGTGTTATTACCGGGTTTTTCCCTCAGAGACCCAGTCTAAATGAAAAGGATGGGAGACTCTTGAAAGGTCTGATATGAAGGGCAATATAAGGCTAATTTACTTTCTGATATTAATAAGAGTAAGGATCAAATGCCCCCAGGCAGATCTTGTAGATGTCAAGAAAGGTCCAGCTCCCTCAGACAGGGCCGAGCGCTGTTATGTGCGAAGTTCTGTACAGCTTCTCCCACAACATCAGCCCTACAACCCCACGATTAACATCCAGGGTGTCATCCCCATTTTGCTGAAATTTCCACCCATGTTCTCACTGACTCCAATAATGACAGGGCTCAGCACCCCAGCTGAGATATAAAGTACACTAAGGTCAAGGGAAAGATTATTGTTGGAATACGGAGGGTTTTCAATTCTCTGGAGTGTCTGTAATGATACAAACACCTGTAAGACATTTCGTCCATGTGTCTGAGTACATTTGAGGAGAGCATAAAACTGAAATATATCTTCTCTCCACTAGCAGGGAATAAGACCATTATAGCGGCAATGGCCCACTCCCCCTTTAATGCAGGGGGTAGGGGAGAAGAAGAGAAGATAAAACAGGAATCGATGTGGCAGGGGGAAGACAAGCCTTACATACCAGTTACTCTTATTCTGAGAGGGAAATCATTACCTCTATTTTGTGGTTATTGCTTTTTTAGATAACTGTTTCAACTTATAGGATGATGACAAGGTTCCCACAGAATTAAAATACTGTCCATGTCTCCTCTTTTGTTAGTTAAAGATGTGTATTGGGTTTGCATGGCAAGGTTTTGGTAGTGGAGGGACTATAGGGGTGGCTTCTGTGAGAAGCTGCTAGAAGCTTCCCCCATGTGCAATAGAGCCAATGCCAGCCAGCTCCGAGACAGACCCACCACTGGCCAAGGCCGAGCCCATCAGTGATGGTGGCAGCACCTCTGCGATAACGTGTTTAAGAAGGGGGGAGAAAATCCTGTGCAACAGCAATTGCAGCCTGAGAGAGGAGTGAGAATATGTGAGAGAAACAACCCTGCAGACCCCCAGGTCAGTGAAGAAGGAGGGGGAGGAGATGCTCCAGGCGCCGGAGCAGAGATTCCCCTGCAGCCCGTGGGGAAGACCATGGTGAGGCAGGCTGTCCCCAGCAGCCCATGGAGGTCCACGGTGGAGCAGATCTCCACCTGCAGCCCAGGGAGGACCCCACGCCGGAGCAGGGGGATGCCCGAAGAAGGCTGTGACCCCGTGGGAAGCCCGCGCTGGAGCAGGCTCCTGGCAGGACCTGTGGACCCATGGAGAGAGGAGCCCACGCTGGAGCGGCAGAAACAACATGGGATGAACTGACTGCGACCCCCATTCCCCGTCCCCCTGCACCACTCAGGGGGAGGAAGTAGAGAAAATTGGGAATAAAGTTAAGCCCGGGAAGAAGGGAGGGGTAGGGGGAAGGTGTTTTTAAGATTTGGGTTTATTTCTCATTACCCTATTCTGATTTGATTGGTAATAAATTAAACTAATTTCCTGAAGTCAAGTCTGTTTTGCCCATGATGGTAACTGCCGAATGATCTCTCCTTGTCCTTACCTTGACCCATGAGCCTTTTGTTATATTTTCTCTGCCTTGTCCAGTTGAGGAGGGGGAGTGAGAGAGCAGCTTTTGGTGGGCACCTAGCATCCAGCCAGGGCCAACCCACCACAAGATGGAAGAGAGGTGCTACTGCAAAGAGAAATGAAAGGTTTCTGATGACGGTAACGTGACTGAGCCTCATAACTTTCTGCAGAGGATGAAATGCATTCAAGCCACGGTGCTTTCCATCACAGTTATCTATCAGTGCTAAGGGAGATTTCCAAGGCTTTGTATCAGTACTGAGGCATTTTATACCCTTAAGGACACATTTCCCAAGAACTAGCAAATATCTCTGTGCATACCTATAGCACTCACTAGACTGTATTTACTTATTTAAATATTAAAATTATATATAGCAGCTACGGGTTCCAAAACATGGGCCGTTTCCCTGTTTTATTGCCAAATGTGCACATTCATCACTAAGGTTTAGCTGCTTCGGTTAAACCTTTTAAATGTAAATTATTTTCTGTTATAAAAAGCTGATTGTGGGAATTTTAGTATTTCAAAGATGGTAATTTATGTGACTGGAACAAAATAAAACATTCAACAGAAACAGAATTTTACTTGATCAGAAACACTTTTATGTTTCAGTATAGTTTTCTTTTCATATTTTCCTCCTGCAGCAGTGGCCTCTGTCTTTCAATTAGCTTGAAACAGAAGTTCTTAGATAAAACCATAATTTAATGCCATTTGCATATGTGTCATTCCACAAGTACTTCACCTCACATTTAAAGTATTTTTCAGCTGTCATGAACCAATGCCCGAAATCCCTTATGCAGCTGCTCAGCTGTTGACCCTTCAACAGTCCACCGAAGTCTCTGGGACGATGGGGAAGCAGGACCAGTCTCCAAACAACCCACAAGAGTAAGTCTCCTCCCTTGTCACCTCAAACCACTTTGACGGCATAGCCAGTGAGGGAGCTGAGAATCAAGAAAGCAGATTTTCAGCATGGACTATATGACTGTTGGTCAATCCTATTTTTCTTTGACTTGCTTCCCACACACACTGTTGCATTTGGGATACAAAAGGGTTTTGTGGAAGTAAACGGCCTCCTTGAAAATCAAACTTCATAGGTCACCCACAACATCACCCAAAGGTGACTGAAATCCCTGTAACGACTCCTCAGTCTCAGCAGCTATTGGATCAGGCCTTGCAGAATTCCATGGTATCAGCACTGACACAAGTCACCTTTGAAGATTTTGACAACAACCTATACAAGCTAATATCTTATCTCAGGCTGGCAGTGCAAAAGTTCTTGATTCTTTCAAGAATTCTTGATTTCCCAAGTTAACTAGGATTTTTTTTTTGCCATCTTTCATAATATGCAGCCCTGCTCCAGTTCCCTTTCTGCTCACGCCAGTGGCAACACTCTTACTAACTTCAGGTTAAGTCCTTCATGATTTGAAGAAATCTGGCAAGCAGATGAGCTAATAATGGCAAAGGATATACAATAGTATGCCCCACACTTCAAAATAAAATAAAATGCATCCCATTGCCTTTATTCACTGTGTAATATTTTGAAATCAGGTTAGAAAAGGTACCAACGTCTCTGTCTCAAACTTTTTTTTAACTCCTTAGAGTACTTCTTTTGTAAGCCCTTGCGTGGCATGCAACATTTGCACATGTGCCACCTAAGTGTAGTGAGCGGCTAAAAGGCCAACGCTGATAAACACACGGAAATGCATCTTCCGTTGACTGCTAAAACAAGAACTCGATCATTTTGACTTACCAATTTAATTACAGAAATGTATTATTGATTCTATCTTTCTTCATATTCATGAGCTGGCTAGAGAGAAGAGTGAACTGTTCTGCTCAGTACACTTTCACCTTGATAAGCATGAATTACCCTAATTGGGAAAGGAGTTCTTTCAAAATTGTTTAAATCCACAAAATCCTTTCAACCAGGGAACTTTGGTGGATTTGTAATGCACGCTGGCATTTGCCAGGAACCCAGCTGAAACCACCAGACTTGCTGTCCTGGAGACCTTTCAACAGACAGTTTGTCCAAATGGACTTTGACTGTGACTAGCAGGGCCATATGGGCAGAAGGGTAGCAGAGGTGAACAGTTTGTGATTACGTCCCTAAGTCGTTTAACCTTCAGAATTACGATTCCACACACTCTGCCACCCAACAGGAGGCTGTACAAGCAGGTGAAAAGATAGATGTCTATTCTTAATGACTGTTTAGGAGACTGCTGCGCTCTGGTCTGTGCCCATGTTGGTTCAGTTCATTAATGTAATTAACCAACAATCAATCTTTTTAAATTAGTTACACAAAAACAGCTACTGCCAGATCAACTGACATGAAAGTTAGGTCATGCTGCATTTCTGCACGATTTAACATCCACACTGGAACAGAATACAGGCCATGGAAGCATCAGAAACTGGAGCCAAATTCATTTGAAGCCCTACAACTTAATTAAAGTGTGCAAAATCTGTGCAGCTGGCTTGGTCTTATTTGCATGGCCTTCCGTGCTTGCAGCTAAACACCTTGGCAATATAAAAAGTGCTTGGAAGACAAAAGAAAGAAAGAAAGAAGTGTTTCCAGGAAATATTTAGTAACGAAGGAGTTTAAATAATTTTAAACAGTGCAACTTTGTGCAGAGCTTGAAACTGGACCTTAACAGCAGCTTGCATGATTCACCAGCGGTTCTGTTCACAAAATAAAATGAAAACAGAAGGACCTGAAGTCACTATTAGTGTCTGTTCCCTTTCTTTGGGCTAGGAAAAGACCAGCAAAGCAACCTCAGTTGTCACTGAACACAAAGGTTACCTGTGAAGGGTTACAGCACAGTTTCATCGTCAGCCTTGACATGCTGATCCGCTGTCCTGGGATCGGAGCTGAGAGCAGCTTATAACTCAGGCTCACAGCCTGCCTCCCTCTTTCCCCTTCCTCTGGGGGCTGAGGAAAGGATTTGGTTGGCCTAAACCCGGTGCAACGTGTTCTCCAGAAGTGTTGGCCAAGGGGTTGCTAAGGTGACCGAATCCTGCCCCTACTCACCTTCCAGCCCAGTGCTGGTGGGATGAGGAGCAAACAGCAGGCCTGCGGAGTCTGGTTCGGACCGAACAGACCTCCCGTTGTACAGACATAGCCTGTCTGTGCCAGTCTGAGAGCTGGTCTCAGGGGAAGCGGCTCAGTGACCCCCGGGTTGCTGCTTGTGCGGCTCCGCAAGCCTGAGCAAGGCTGCGAGGGGAAGCGCGTGCCCCCGCGGCGCCGGCAGGTTAATGCGCGGCTCTGCCTGCCGGGTGTGCAGCATCTGCGAGCTCGGTGTGGGTGCACTGTCAGCCTGGTTTGAGACTAATAGCCAATTTCTTTCTCAACTGTCTAAGCTGAACCTGAACTAAACTGCTTTCAATTTCCCCAAAAGGCCAAGTTTGCAACTTCGCCTTATGCTTGTCCATTAAGACAGCATCTGGCTCCTTTTAATCCCTTGCACTAACTGAGTTGATCCAATTGCTTCCACCGGGCCTAACGCAGACATTGCTGCTGAATGACTGCCACGAAGCCAGGTTCGTCCTCCTAAATCCACCACGAAATGGATGGGCAAGAGCCGCAGTGCTGCAGGAGAGCACTGCAGTGCCCGGGCTGCAAGTCTGCAAACGGCTGAGGACATCCCATAAAGTGCTGAGCACTCTCCCTGCTGGTTTGCCAGAGCAGCCAGTGAAGGTTGCAGGATCAGGCACGCAGATTCCCCTTAAGTGAAGAGTAAGTGAAACACTCACCTGGTTTTCACTTTTGTGAAATCAGGCAATTAGGCTGGTGTAGCAGAAAAGGAGGAGTGGGAATTGGGGCAGATGGGCAAGGAGAGGGAGGATGCTTGCTCAAGTTTCGTTTTGAAAGCTGCATGTAAATTAGCATGACTGGAGAAAAAAAAGCCACTTCTAGGAGACCGAGGAGGAATGTGCAACCTGTCACTTAACACTCCCCACCCTCTGCAGCGTTGCTGCCAGAAAACCACCAGAGCAGGTGCCTCCGGCAACTAAAGTGAAGCAGACGTAAGTGAATTTAAAACTAATAACAGCAAGAAACTTTAATGAAACTCTCTCTGATTAGCTAAAGTGGCTTTTCTCATATAGGATTTTCTGAGCTTTCATAACTCTGCACTCAAAAACCATCCTAAAAAGTTGCAGGTGGCATATTATCACTTTGTACCTCTGTGTGAACATACATGTATCTTTCCTGCAGCATTATGTGTAACAGCAAAATGCAAGGAGCCCACCTTGGCAAATTCCTTAATCATTACCACAGTGATCTCTATTTTCTTGGTATATGCAGTTCTGTGTCATTGCTCTATGATATACACACTGCTAATTGCAAACAGGCTGCTTCTGTAGCTGGAGGACTGGGTTACAGGAGCTGGGGGAGTGGAAATCTTGCCCCAGGGGAAGCTCCCAGTTTGGTTTGGATCTGCCTCACTCCACAAGCTGAGCAGGGAGCCTGAGTTATTCGTGGTTTTAGTATCCAACATTGCTGCCAGAGTCAAAAACAGGCTGCAATGCTCAAGGAATACAAAATAGAGACCTAGAGGGCAGGCAAAACTTTCATAAATTCAGCTCATCTACCAACATCGAAAGAATTACTAATCAGAGAAAGAAAGCTACAGAAGTGTTAACATTAATTCTACTCTGCTACAAGCCACGTGGCTAACACCATGACACCTTGCCATTTACTGAGGGAGAGCTATTTATTTATGTAACCTATAGCTCACATTTAAATAATTAGTCTGCCTGATAAATTTTAGAACTTGCAATCTGTGTGCCACATTTGCGTAAGCACAGCATATTTAATGGAGGTACAATTGTTTAACACCTCCAGCATCACATTAAAGAGTTTCATATAATTAGCAGAGCTAGCCACTCCAACTTTCAGGCCAGTTATACATTAAAAAAATAATGTGCTAGTTGTACAGGGTGAAGCTGTTGCTCTAGAAATGTAGCCTGCGCTCCTAACAAGGGATGTTCAGAGAGTAATATGTGCTGCTTAGGAATAAGCAAATCAGGTCAGATAAGACAGGACTTGATCCAAAGTTCCCCCAAAACTTTCCATTATCTCCAAGAGTCTGAATGCTCCCCAGATCAGCCTGCCATCTTTGGTTTTCTTTCAGCCCACTGGGAGCAAAGGCCTGAATTTAAGAGGTGCTGACTACTTGTTACTCTCTTCAGTGTCAGAAGCTCAGTGCTTTCTTATAGCCAGATGCCAGAATACCACCCCCAAGACTGTGGATCAGAGCTGAGTGTTTTTTACATCACAATAGCTTTGCTTTAGGCCAGGTTTCTAGAAGGTGAAGAGTAACACTCCTGGGATGCTATTCTGGATGCAGAGGTTCTGACTTCAATAAGCAGCAGCAGGAGTTGCATAGGGATACAACTAACGAGCTATATTCACTCCTCAGCAGAATGGTCCTCACTTCCAGGAGGTGCATCAGGGATGAGCTTGATCTTTGTTGCTAGTATTTTGACATAGCCAAGTAAGCAGAACCCCAGTTGTGTGAATCATATCATGGCAGTCTCTTGGTATCTCAGCAGAATAAGAATGCAATAAATACAAAACCTTGTAGTTCATATTGTAAACATAAAAATAAACCTGAATTTCAGCTTAAAAATTGAATCAGTGGAGGAACCTGAGCTGAAAGCTATGCTTATAGAGAGTGGATGCCATTGACATTCTACTACATTAGAATTTGCTAAACAACATGAACTGAACTAGCCTGTATTTTAGAACTTTGGGTGTGCAAAGTGACAATCAGAGAGCAAGGTGATATTCTGAAAACCAAATCACAAATTCAGACATTAGAAATGCTTACTTAAGAGAGCTTTCCTTCAGCCACCTCATCTGAAAAGAAGGCCAAAATGGTTCTTTGGTAACTGTTGCTCTTAGCCCAGATCTTCAAACACCCAAATTTCTAAAGTCAGTCTGCAACGAGCAGCAACTGTGACATTGACACTTCTTGTCAGATTTTCAAAGCACTTCAACATTCACTACACTTCAGAGAAATTAGTCACCTGCATTATTGGCAATCAGTTCTGAAAACCCTGTTTCATCTATGTTAAGCTCTCATGAAAACTTCTACCTATATGTCTTTTCCAAACGGTGTTTAGGCACTTCAGAAGCTATTCTAGGTTTGATTATTTTGGAGACTTGTCAAGGTCCTTTGCACAGGGAATTATTTTTCTGGTTCAATGTATACAAAATCGTAAAGAAACTGGGATCAATCCCACCATGCCTGTTTATCACAAAATCTTGTATCATCACATGACATTCATCACAGACAAGTAAAATGAAGCCAAACTTAAGCTTAGAAATAGCACTACGCGGACTCCTACTTTGGTAACTTAGCTGCTAGGAACATTTACCTCTATTATGTACCAAACTCAGTCAAGTGAATAAACACCCTCTTGCTACTGCTGGAGAGAAGGAGCAAAGACCAATATATATCAAAAGAACCTTGATATCGCTGGGAAAATAAGTTCTTGTCAGGTGACAAGAATATATTCTCCAAGGAGAACCGCCACAAGCAATGACAACTCTTAGCAGGAGGTGTAGGGGGAAGCACTGCATGATACAATAAGGGACATAAAAACCTCTTATACTGGTACAACAAGAGCATAAGCAGAAGAAGAAAGGGATGAAATATTTCATATTCTTAGGCATGAAAAAGGAAGCAGTCCATATTCAGAAGTCCAAGGAAAGAAGATGCCTGTTCTTTGTTGAAGCAACGCACAAAACATGGCCAGGAAAAAAAGGACCCTCTTTCTCCACAAAAAAACCCCACTGCACTGAATTCAGTTACACCAAAATCCTCAGCTGAACAGCCATTTTAAGGGGAGAGGTTTTCCCAAATTATCTCAACAACTTGAAAATAACTTAAAGAAATTCTCCCCTTCTCCCCACGCCCCCCGTTTCTATGAGGAAGCAAACCCGCCATTCCCTACTTCTCCAGGCACAGATCCAGATCCCTGCCCTCTCCACAAGAGAGAAGAGGTAGGGAGATACAGGAGAGAGAAAACTCTTCGCCTCTTTAGAGAGCTTATTCACCCAGAGAAACAGGTGCTTTCCTGCCAGAGGAGGAGGACACTGGGAGTGGGCTGATGTTGGTACTGCAGCAGGATAATGAGCAAGGTTGAGACCATTCAACCAGTGGCAATGCAACTGTGTGAGGTCCATCCATGTGGTGCATTTCAATGTCATGAATCATTTCTCATGTTGAATCAAAGCCAGAATAAATATAATAGAGTGGGCTGGGAAATCATCCTTTGTAATGTGCAGCTCACAAAAACCAACTACCCAAAGGGGTATTCCAAAACAGCTTCTGAAGCTGTGCTTGACAAAACCTGTGCATTTCTGAAATGCTAATCAGGGCAGAATTAGCTGATCAGGGAAACGCCAAGTTAGATGAGGACAGGAGGCCAGCAGCAGACTACAGTCTAAAAAGGTTTAAATAGACTTGTTAACATCTGCTTAGGGTGCAACTATAATTAAGAGATCCACTTTCCTTGTTTGGGGGTTTGAGAGTTTTGTTTGTTTGGGGTTTTGTCTTTGCTAGTTTTCTGCCTTTCCAGTTCTGACAATGAATTTTGTATCAGGACCCTGGGGAAGCGGAGCAGACTTTCAGCATTCACAATCAGGAGAAGCAGAAGATCATGGCAATAGAAAGGCAGTTTAGTCCCAGAGTTGTTACATTCTTTCAGAAGCTTTTCATCTTATGAATACAAATCTCTAAAAATTCTCTTTGCTCATGGATTTACTTCTTTGGGCAGCTGTACCAGTAAACACCTAAATCTGCACAAGTCACTGTTGCTCATTTGTCCATACTTGTTCTGCTACTTCACTCAGTCAGAAAATTAGTTAAAGAAATCATTCCTTCCATGTGTATAGGCAGTTAAAAGCTGGTGTCCAAATTGCACAACCCTCACTTGATCCCTCATCTCCTTCAAAAGTATGGAGTAAGTCAAAAATGATTAGTAGGGTAATAGTTTTCATAGTGCCCAAATACATTTCAAGGGGCAAATTTTGAAAGGCAGATTTTTTTCAGACCATCCTGACCAGGGGACATGCACCGGTGACAGCCAGGGAGCACAGCTTGGAGGAATAGTGGCTAACGACAGCAAAACAGGCCACCGGTTCACCCAGACAATGGAAGACTAGCATTTTTTTTTTTTAAGTTGATGTAGACCTTTCCAAGCAAATTTTTAGGGCCTACTTTTGCCTTAGACTGCTGAACCTAACAGGTGCTTTTAGCACAAGGAGTGGAAGGGATCCATTTGTCAGGGAGAGCTTGCTTGGAGAGTCAAGAGGACATTATAACATGAACACCTAAACATAAATTCCAGGCTTTTCCTGGAAGGAAGAGGAAAAGGAAAACACAACAGAAGTGCAAAGGGCTAGGGAAAGACCATGTGATCCAGCATAATACTACGGGACTTGGTGATTAAACTGGGCTGGCAAAAGCAAGGTACCTTCATCTGAATTTAGCTACTTAAATGATTGGTTTGATTTTCAGAGGCGATGAACGCCTGCAGCTCCTGTCGACTTCAGGTGCCCACATTTGAAATGTTTGGCCTTTAGTCTCCAGCTCAAACTAATTGAAGGATTTAACATTTCAAAGCTAAGGGGGTTTATCCAATCCAAAGTGCCATAAAGCTGCAGTTCCGAGGCATGAGAGAGATGACACACGAGCAACTCAAAGGCAAAGCAGGAGAAGAAAGATGATTATTCCCCAAAGTGCATATACTTGAAAGACAGGCTAATGAGTTCTTAAATGACATAATTTAATCCCAAGGCTTCTCAAATACAATGCTGGAGTTTTCCCTTCCTCAGTCATTACAGAGTGCATATGGAAATTTTAACTGTACTTCTCCCGCCCTTTGAAATACAGAAAAAAATGTGCCCCTCAGTTTAGTTACCCCTGAGCTGCCTAATAGATCAAATTAGCCAACAACAGCCCTGCATCACAGCTAGGCAGGAAAGCAAGCCAAAGGGATCCTGCCCTCCCAAAGAGCACAAGACACAACATTTTCACAGGGATCCAAGCCCCATCGACCCTTGAAAGCAGCCTGCAAAAGAGCATTGCCAGGGGCCATGACAGGCTTAGAGACACCTTGTAGAGAAGGGTACACGTCTAGAGAGGGGATACTGGTGCAGATGATCCTAGAGAGTCCTCAAGGTGCTCACACAAGGGATGAGCAGGTGTTCAAGAAAGCCTTGTAGGCTATTTAGCATCCAGTTCAATAGCTGTAGTGCAGACTGTGGGATTTTTGTAATGGGACTATTCCTAGGAGCCTCTACCTACCAGGATCCCCACTGGCTTTGCACCAGCTTTACTTTGGAAAATTAAACTTACCATCAGTCTATATTATGATAAGCAATACAGTATAGATGCTTAATTACCAGTTAAACCATTTAGTCAAAAGCAAGAAGAGTGAAAATACTGTTTTAAGAAAGGGGTGATGATAACGTGCAAAGCTCAAGAGAGAGTTCTAGCAGCAGGTTGAGGTTAAGTGAGGCTTTCTGCGATATGGTCCTTGCTCTAGCTGGTAGAGATGTTTGAGAAAGCACAGTAAATTATGCATAAGACTGTTACAAGAAAAAGGTTAAAGATAAACCCATGGATAAGGTAATCAAACACCACTTTACAGAATTGAGCCTATCCTTTTCTCTGCCGCAATTTTGTACTGCTAGGAAAGTCACTTCAGCCAGAACATCTCACAGTTGGTCACCTTCTGGGCATCCACATGAAACACGCTGGCTTGGTCTGCAGAAATCCTGAGCAATGACAAGTGTAACTGTAGTCTCTAAGAGCCATGAGCTGAATCTGTCATTTAAGTTGCTAAGTATGCAAAAGAAATCAAGCTCTAAAGCTAAGTTGTCACCCAAAGAGAATGAGCATTACTTAAAATTTATGTATTAATGCTTCAGAGACTTTCAGATACTCTGCTGAGAAGCTCTGTATGAAAGCTCAGAGGACACGAATAACCTTGTATTCGGGGCAGAGTTTGGATGGCATCTAAGCACTGGAACTTCACACTGAACGATGCAGATAAAAATAAACACTTGATCTTGTCCACCCTGTGCACAGAATAAAGTAGCAGCTTGTGATTGAGTCTTTAAGACACTATCACACTCATATTCCAAATTAAAGCTACACAGGCAGTCTTAATTCTGCCTTTTCCTAATCCTTCAGAGTTTAATTTTACAGTTCTAACTTTCTTTACGCATAGAACTTTTTGCACATCAGTAATAGTTTACCCACCTCTGACAAAAATGATTTACATCCAGTACACTAGCACAGTAAATTCTAATGAAATGATCCCATGAATCATAACATAGCATTACATTTAATTGCTATATTCATTAAATAAGAACATTGGAATTTTTTGTAAAATTAGAAATTTTGAGGTGCTATCAAGTAAGATTAAACTAATGAGATAAGATTTAACTGAATACGTAACGTGTATAAACAAGATTTTATGCTGTGCTCGATTCTAGCTCAATTTTAATTTGATTTAGGACACCAACATCAAACTCTCAGCTTTCAGATTTGTTTCAGTTAATTTCATGCTAGCTTTAAGAAGTTGCAGGTTTTCTGAGCAACACCACTACCACTTCACAGAAAACACGAGAGGTGGGCAGGATTTGTTTAGGTGCAAAGGGGGTCTGCTTATACAATGGAGAGCTTATAGGTAGAAAGTGTAAGATTAACTTTGTGGAGATGTTTCTGAGGCATGTAATTGCAATTCTCACCTATGCACAAAGCTGCTATAGGATGGAGGGCCCTATGGTGACAGCAAGAGTACAGACAAGGTGGCTGCTGATGCACATTTGTACAAAACAATCTCTACGTTTCTTAGCTCTGTTAAATAGTGCTAATAAACAAGCGCAATAGGTTGGTGAGGAGAATTCCTTTAACAAGCACCGGAGACCATCACAGGGTACAGACAGCTGAACAGAGAACTACCTGTTCCTAAGCATATTCCTAAGCAGCCACTCAGAGACGACAGGGCTGAATGCCACCACTGAGATATCCCAGGAGCCCTACCAGGCAGGCTGCAGAATTAAATGTCTTGGAAACATTCACATGGGCATTGGGGGATAGAAAGGTTTTTTTTCCTGGAGGTAGTCTTTCTTTTGGTGACTGGCTTGCAAAATTATAGAGCAGAAAGACCTGGGCATCTGGTGAAGAGAAACGTCTGTCCTTTGCACCAGGTCCTGCCTTCCATAAGTACAAAACCAATCTAGAAGCCTAACGTTAGTGCCAACTGTGAAGATTTCATATGCTTCTCTGTGAGAAATGCTGCTGTACCTTTGAGCACCTTCTACTTAACAATTACTGTAAATTATTAATGTATACAGTGACTCTCACAAGCACCACAGCTTCTGCCCACAGCAAACAGTTGCAAGCATCCATTTCAATGACTCTGACATGCTCTTGCTTCTGTTTTGTGAGAGAAGGTTCTACAGATGTCCACCCTTCATGTACAACTGAAAAAAAAAAGGATGCAGAGACCGGCAACAAACTGTCACACAAATAGAACAAATACCTGGAAATGCCTAGAAATAAGAACATAGAAGTAGGGCATTTCCATTATCTAGTGGGTATTAAAAGCCAACTGCAGAGTATTGAAATTAGACTTGAGTTAAATGGACAAACAGTGTAACTGAATAACATTGGACCATGTGAGCAGCATGAAAATCAGCAGTGTAAGTTGAGCAGCCCATTTGGGCAAGATACAGAAATACAGGGGGTCTTTTGAAAAGGGAATTGTAATAAGCCAAGTGTGAAGCAATCTTTGACTGAATCACTTTTGTAGTTGCAGGCAAAGCCACTTGATGGAGGACTTCAGAAGCATTAAGCAAATGTTATCTCCGAGTCTGAAGAACCACGAAGGCATCAAACAGCAGCAAAAAAGTCACAACTGAAAATGCTCTCAAGATCATCACCAGCACAATGAGGGCAGAACAGCATCATAAAGAAAAACAAATAGACAGTTTGGTAACTGAAATAAAAGCTGTATAGTTTGTTTTATGCCAGCTTAGATTTTGTGATTCATGTCAGAAAAAGGATGTGGCTTTCACTAATGCCAAGCAATTGAAAGCAAGCTCAAGGACATGTTCCTACTAAACCTCACTTGTTCACACACTCCTTGCAGGCATAGACTGAACAGCAGCACACACAGTTGGGCCTACCAACTTCATAATTCATTGAATTTTCAAAAAGATACACTTCCTCATTTCAGCACTTCCTGGGCTTTTCCATAGTGTTTGAATTGCATACTCACATACAGACTTTCATAAGTTCAGTAGATCCATCTGCGCTTCTTAAGGACCATTACCCCCTGTGCTCTCCACTTTCGATCCAACTATGCCACTCTTAAAAAGAAACAAGCAAACAAAAAACCCTAATAATTTTCAATTTTAATGCCTTTTTTAATGTATCATCAAAATATAAATGTAAAATCTGAACAAATCCAAAGACCCTAATGCTGTTTCTTCAGTGTTAGGATCCCTGCATTTCTGCCATGTTACTGACAGACAGGTGTATTGGAGGAAATCTGAGCACTGATTATGGTATTCCCTCGAGCCTAATATATGTAGCAACATAGCACCTCATTAACACACACTTTAATTACCATACTCTATAGCTTATCAACACACTTAGAGAAAAAGAAGCCTTTGAAAATGGCCCCAGTTCAAAACAGGGAAAATACCTCCCGCCAACCATAAAAGTGACTAATCGAAGCCTCTCTCCCTGGAAAACCCCTCATCCTCCAGCTATGGTTCTGTCTACAGTCTTTTGAAGACAGATGCGAGCTCACTGTTCGCATGCCCAGAAAGTGGGATGCAGGCCAGCATGGACTCAAGCACCATGACCACACATGGCCCAGGCTCGCTGGGTTTATTAGCTTGCGTTCACCATGACGCTAGCACAGTCTCAGGGCTTTTGGACCAGTGCTGGACCTCAGGCGGAGCTCACTTGCAACTGTCTTAAAGAAGAGGTAGCCAAAGGCCTTACGTTATCTCTTGTAATTGTGACTTACAGCTGTTTATTTGTCAGAATACCTTTCACAAATGGCTAAGGAAAAAATCAGACAAATCATTACATACCCTTACTGTGGCTACGTGCTCTAGAAGCATTGAACAAGCATTTTTTGCCCTTAGCAAACTTTTGTATCAACTGCACTTTGGTATGCCAATGTTATTCAAGTGTGGATCTGGTTCAAATGTTACAGAAGACCATTGGATGTCACACCAGAGCTTTGGATCAGACACTGTAACACTAATGTCTTTTGTTTACGCACAAAAAATCATAACCATATTAATATTCTGAAAAGAGTGAATAAAAAGGGCCTGTAAAAACATGATCCACCTAAAATCTAGCGAGATATACTATTTGTGAATAAGTTGTCCCAGGTCTTTTTTTAATTAACCCTACGTATTTTGTTGGGAGAAATAATTCCTAATAAAATGGAAACTCTTTTTGCGTTTATGCATAACTCATTTCCTATGTGAAGCTCCTCTGGAGAACAGTATGTGGAGAACAGAGACAATAAAATTGTTTGGCAGTCTCTCTGACATACAGGGGTATCTTGTCATAGAAGAGATGCATATGCTTCTGATAAGAGTATACAGTAGGTCATATTGATATTGAAGGTTTGATAACTCCCACAGTACAGAGCTGTCACTTAGGTGCTCCATACAACAGTGACTTGTTTATGTCTGATGCAGAGTAATTTACTTCTGTGAGACAATTCAATAGAGCTAATGGCCAGAGGATTCTCTTACTGTTGGTTACACCGATTTTACTGCTTGAGAAGGTATTAGCTAATTAGAAGAATTTCCTTTGTAATCTTCCCTTCATCTTTGCGGGAAAAAATTAATCACGTTCCAAGTACTTCAGCATTGCTCAGTTCATTATTTCTGGTTGCAATTATTCTGTGTTTTGCTTAGGTTTCTAATAAAGCCCAGTATACATGCTTTAGCTGGTATAAGAAATAAACCATTAAACAACAACAAAAACATGTTTATCTTAACTCTTGTGTGGAGTTCACATTTATCCTCCTGTCTGAATTCTGGATAAGAATATTATCTTGTTTGCTCTCTATTGCCATGGTTATGTCTGTGCAGGTCATGAAGGGCTGTACTTGCATAGTCTACATTGAAGTAGCAGGAATACTTAATCTGTTTTGTGTAATGTGAAAACATTACCAACATTTACAGCATTTCTGTGCATTTTTTGTACTGCTAACCTCACTCAGGGCATTACACATTCTTTCACAGATATCTTTATGGTGGTGGAGTTCTGTCTCATTGACATTCAGTTTAGTCTACTCTTTCAGTTTATGCATAGGATTAACTTGAATAGAATTGTTTATTTAAAGGAGACCAACCTGCTGTTCATCCAGGCCACTCTAAAAGTGAATAGTGCCTAACTCTACAATAGGACAATTTGTAGAATAAAGCAGCACTCAGTGTTACTGTGGTAGGTTGGAATCCAGACCTTTACACTGCAGGTTTATAATGTGACTATTTATGATCAATCCAAGCAAAATGAAAATGTAAGTGCTTCATTTTCTACAAAGTAAAAACAGCTTCACCACAATCACTGCTCAAGTAATTTGCCACTTGGTACGTTCCATTCAGGTGTAGGTAGAAAGAACAAAATTACTCAGTCAAAGGTGGCAGAATTCAGTGCAGATAAAAAAATTCTGTAAAAGTAAAGGAGGAAGATAATTACAATCTTTCTAGCACAGAACCATTCTAATGTGTACAGAACAGCTTTACCTAGTCTCAATCCACATACATTTTCATTTAAATACAGTCCTTTGCTAATTCTACCACTCTCTAAAGTTTACTGCAGGGAGCATGAAAAAGATGGTCTTTATGAACAGATGGTCTTTTCAAGGAAATGTAGTTACACTTAAATACAGACAAATGTACTGCAGACTAATGGTCCTGTTAGAATGCAAGTTCTGAAAAGGGAAAATATGGGACCACATAATATGCTAGCCCTTAATTACAGAGGGTTTTTTCCCCTTCTGAAGACAAACTAATCACTAATGAAGCTTAATTAGCAGTAAACAGGTACCAGTGTACAGTCATTCATGTACAAACAGATGTCTATTGATTGTATTTGACTGAATACAAATGTGAGTAACTGTTGTTTAGGTATTATTAGTATAGGATGGGAAATAGTAACACAACTGCTACCTTCTCTACGACAAGTGAACAAATTCAGTCTGTCATGCACAGCTGCGTTCTTACTTTAAAGGATCAGCTCACATCTGAACACTTGGTAGCAACCTTTTAGTGTCCAGCATGCTATCCAATGAGCCTAGTTATATTTGAGAACAAAGGTGGAGAGATTTTACTAACAACAGCCAAGATCATTCCCCTGCTGTGTTTGCAATAGGATCAGCAGCACAAGCAAAATTCCACACTCAGCAGTGCTGCCTGCTGCAGGACTCCAATTTCTAGAGATGAAAAGTGAGCACAGCTTGGAGCTGCACCAGCTCTCCAGGAAACCCTGCTCGCTGGTTGCAACGGCACAGGTGCACCAGGGTCTAACCGAGGGCAACAAGAGTCTTTCTGACATGATGAGGAGGGATAGGTATCAAGACCTATTCCCACTCCTACGGTTATCCAGTGTCCTCAGTTAGGAGGCTCTCACAGTCACCAGGAGACACTTGAAGAGAAGTCAGTACTGCAGAAGTCCACGACAGATCTTAGCGACTTACTTTGGTCCGCTCTAATTGTTTTTTCAAAGTGAAAGAGGCAGTGAATCTGGAAAGAATGACAAGATGTACAGTGTATAGCACTGGACCAGGACTTTGGGGTATCAATTTATTTCAAGTTCTGCCTCAGGCCCCATCTTTAAATTTCAGCATGTCACTTCTCTCCCAGTGTCCCTCCATAAAGCAAGATAACAACACCTCCTTTGTCTGTTTAAGCTCAATTCTAACACTAAGTATAGTTACGTATTTCATCAAAGTACTTCCCAATATAGGAGTGGAGCATTCAAAAGAATTGAGGCTGTGTCTCTACAGCACATACAGTGATTTCAAATGCTGCTGCAATATTAACATAATAATATTTAAAATGTATTTAATAATAAAGCATGTTGTATTTGAAGATGCTACCAGAAATTTTAATAATGATCAGGTTTCCACTTATTACTTTTTCTAGTATTATAATGGAGAGTGAAACATTCATTTTAAAGTCACTTACTGATAAAGATTGAAGAAAAAAAAATCAGTGATTAATATATTGAGTAAAGAAATGAACACTGTAAGGCACATAGTGACAGACAATGTCACAGCTGAGAGAAAGCATGTCCCAAAGTTAAATATTCTGTCATATCACAATATCTTATTTCTGTTTCTCCCCTTTTTTGGAGTAAAGAGACTCAGCTAAAGAACAGCAATGCTACAGTCTCTTCAAAATCAGATGAGTGAATATGCTCAAAATTGTATTCTCTTCCCTTGGGCAACAAGGATGATATGGCTAACCTTAAGATGGGATTTGGCAAAATAAAACATGAAAACTGTAACTAAAGGAATGCCAAATCTATTAAGATGAAGACAAAAGAACTGTAATATGTATTATAAAATAGGAAGGCTTATTTGATGCCAGTTGAAATATTCATTCTATCTTTTTTGCTGCGGCCAGTATTTCAACTGAAGTCCTAAGTGACTGGCCCAAAATTTGGTCTTGCCTCGGGTACAGCAGTGAAAATCCAGAAAAAATCCACTATAGCAACAGAATTAGTCACGATTTACTCTGGTGTTCTTCAGAGTACACTGAGGCCAATTGTTCCTTTCTCTTTTAACTTCAGGGTTTAGTTTTAAACATGATAGAAAGGACTTCTGACAGTAGAGGTCTATGCTCACACCATGGATGTTCTGACTGCCCAACAATCTCATTTCACTCACTCAAAAAACAACTTGATTCAGACAAATCAGCACATGAACATGTAGATACCACATCAGAGTTTGTATCTTGAAAAGAACTGGTGAACCAGTGTCTCATTTACAGCCATTTGGGACTCCGCTATCAATTTCACACAACAGTCACTCAGCTTCTCTAAAGTATGAGTCAGGTGTGTTAGGCAGACACAAGTGTACCCAGTCTCTTATTTCTGTTCTCCTCCCTCATTTATTTGTTTCACCCCACTGATGCATCAAAATGTTTATAGAAGTGTTAGAATTTGACATCTCTATCCATTTGACAGCTTTTGACTACAAACTTTGCGAAGGAAGAAATAAACCTCTTAAAAATGGTAAACTGCACGCTTGTCTACCAATCAGAATGGTTTCTGCTCTATGCCTCAAGGAATCTCCAAAACCAAATAACAGTACTGCATTGCTGAGCATGTCCTTCATGTCTTTCCACCTTGTTGTAACATGAAAGTTCCTTCATGCAATAATGATCTTTTTGTCTGCAACACTAAGCAGCTCAGTAACAACAAAGAATTGAATTTTCCAAGGAAAGAATTAATTTGAAAAGTCTGTTTTAAATATTTCTTCCTGCTGTAGTTCTAAGCAATCTCCATGCTTACTATAACTAAGAAAAGTTTTGTGAAAATATGTATTTGTCCTGGCTTTATTTGTGTAGATAGCAATACCTTGAGCACATAATCCTTCACTCTTTACTTCTGTGGTTGATCAGGTATGAAATTTTCACTTGGCTCATCAGCCATAGTGGAGGAGGAAAATAGTAAAATACTGACCTCCTTGAAGTCATCAAATGGGTCTTTGGCAGTTATTTCTGTGGAGACGAGAATGAACTCTATGGCAGCTTTCAAGGAAATAATCAGTACTGAATCAATTCACAGTTTGTGCAGTTACTGCTGTTTGATTGCCTAAGTTAGCCAAGTGGACATAGGCTGACAATAAACGCTTGAAAAAAAATCCTTATTTTATAAAAAAAAAATATATGCAACAATAGCAATGCTTTGACATTTGTCCTATGAGGAACTTAATTTTTCTCTCTTAATCTGGAAGTAAACATGTAGAAAGATGGCAATGCCTTTAGAGTTTTGCTCTTTCTAGCTTAAGTAACAGTATGGAACAAATAGATTAGAGATTACTTAAGAGTCTCTAGTAACTTTCCATACATTTCCCCTCAGATTTGACTTTGATTCACAAATACCATCATTGGCACTGTTTCTGAAATAGGTGACACATAGTAGTCCTGCAGAATTTTACGTTTACAGATTCGAGACACATTTGTAACTGATGCTGTAGCACAGCCACAGATCAAAGCGATGATTAAAATCTAAGTTCTGGTGGGAGCTCAATCACTTCAAAGCCTATACATAGCAACATTAACCTCCAGCCATGCATAGTTTTAGAGTGTGTGGCTGGGATCAGAAGTTCCAGAGGGAAACGAAGCAGTCTTTCTGTGGAAGCAGATAGCATTCACAGTACTCAAAGGTTTAAATCTCGACTACTGTCAAACCCTCTTGGATGGTGAGGAGTCCTTTTGTGTTTATCTCAAGAAGAGTAGCATTTTTTATTTTTTTTAATCTTGCTAAAATAGTAGCAACAGAATTTCCATAGATGAGATTAAACACACTACTGTTACCACACAAATGCAGTGCGAAGAGCAATCTTTGCATCAATTGCAAACAGACATCTGCTCCATAAATAAAAAAAAAAAAGTTATTTTGAAATCATCATTTTCTACTGCAATGCTCAGGAACATTCCCACTGTATTCCTTTGTTGTCTCATTCAATAACACCCCCGCACATAAATGGTACTAACACAATCAGTTTACCTCTGCTATTATTTATTATTCATGTTGTGGGAGCACATAGAAACCCCAGCCATGGGGCCTTGATCTTATTTGTACTTGCTGAACAAATACATCCTAAGAGACAAGTCACTATCCTGAAGAAACATTTTATTTACAGCCTAAACAGACAAGACAGACAAAGGGTGGGAGACAAAATAACAAGGTGAAATGGCTTGCCCACAGTCACGCTGCTAATCACTGACTTATTGAGGACAAGTAGCAAGCCACCGTGAAGTCCAAGAATAGAAATCTGGTCAACGGGATTGCTGCAAAGAGCCAAACTCCCCAGCCTGGCCCCTGGAGTGCAGAGTGCTTTGACTTCAGTCTCTCTTTCATAGACACTGCCCTGAATGATCTTACATGGCAGTTGCATAATCCATCACATCTCAAATGCTTTTGCACTGAAACCTTGAGGAGAAGCTACTAGGTTTTAGGGGTTGCATGGAGTATACGCTTCCGTAGTTGCAGATCAGCAGCACAGGTTCACCCTGTGAAGTGCCCAGTTTCTCCAGCTTTCATACATGTCACCTGATGCACATCAAATTTCTTCAGATCCCTCACAGAGTTACTACACTGCAAGTTTGCCTGGGCAGGGCCAAAAATACATTTATTTATTCATGCCTGTCTCAGTGGCATAAGGAGCAATTACTGCTTATGGGGATTGAGTGTGGAAGTCTGCAGTGATTAAAGATCATAGTGTGGAGAACAGCTCGATCACCTTCACCACTCCTGAAAGACTCAGGCTCATTAGGCTCATCTGTTCATGCAGAACAATGTTAATTCACCCTAAAAAGGATGGCAGGAGAGGTGAAAGGTTGCTACACATCCCCAGAGCTTACATATGGCACTGATAAACTACAAGAGATAAAAAAAAACCCTGGAAATGAGTGGGAGAGGCCCTTGGATCGCAGTGTGGCTGGAGGTGAAACATCAGTCACATCCAGCTTTCTACAGAACCAGAAAGACTCATTTATTACCCAACTCTCCACCAGAGATTTATATGCACAGTAACAGCTAATAGGTGAATGATGTAAAACTTGAGTTACAGCTAAAAAGGTAGAGAGACTTAGGAAACCCTCACGAAAGCCGTGAGACTGAAGTGCTGACTCCTGGTCATCCCAGATTAGACCCCAGGCCTCTGTTCTGTATAAGGAGACAGGTTAGCAGCAATAATCTGGGCAAATTGCAACTGAAGTAACAATGTCCCGCCTAATTTACACCCCACTCCCCCACCTTTTAACTAGCCATCAGCTTTTCTTACCACACTTTCACATGCTGCTTTTAAATGACAGCACTGTATTTTTCCAAAGATGTGGCTCTGTTTTCTGAGAGATGGAATAATTTTTATATATTGTTTTACCTGCCTCACTGGGGAGCTCTGCAGCATAATTAAAACACAGGACAGATGAAGAGGTTTACAGCACAACTACATCACTGCAACATAATGTTCATTTGAGCATCATTTATTTCTTCCCGTTTCCCAAGGATGCAGAAAACAGCGCAATGCTTGCTGGATGCCAGAATGTTTGAGTCCTCCTGGTAAGTGACTGGAGGGCAAAACAAGTGCAGTAATTCTGTCCCATAGTTGCTTGGCACCAGCTTAGCATCTAGACCTCTACTGGCCATTCCTAACCTAAAATACTACCTACATCAGAAAAATCTGTTCTATGAGAAGGGAGATGAATCAGGTAATGGGACCTCACAGTTAGGCATGGGATAGAGAAGAAACAAATTCAGACATGCCACTAGCAGTGTATTAACATGTGCTACACCAGCTGATCACGGCCTGTCCACAGTGCTAGTGTGTGGGGAAAATTCAGAAGTTAAACAGAAAAAAAACCCCAACAAACAAACAAAACAACCTATATAAAACTGTTTGACTGTCCTGGTACAACTCTGACCCTATTATTGCTTATCTATTAGTGCTGGAATTTTCAATGATACTGCCCAGTGTGATTTGTGCATCCAAACCTCTCAATCTTCTTCAAAATCCCAACCTGAAGGTTGTCTATACCCTTAGTATTAAGAGCTGTAACAGTAAATGTAAACAAAAAACCACCTAAAACCAACCAACCAACAAACAAACAAACCCAAACCCCACAATCCCAAACCAAAAACTGTTTGGAAAGAGCTACACTGTAACTTTCTTACCCCTAGAGGTTAAACCAACGTCAAAGAGCAGTAAGGAATGTATTCAGAGGGATGGTTATTGTATTATTACCTACAATAGGGCTTCAGCCTGATGCACATGAGATTAGCCATTATTGGTGAGAAACTGCTAGACAAAAAAAAAAAAAAAAAAAAGAGCAGCCAACCTGGCTGTACATATTACCACACTGCTCCTATGTTATTTCTTAGTGATCTTTACTCAGTTTCTGTCTTTTGTCACTTGTTGGGCATGCTGTGCATGGGATGAAGCAGCAGCAAGAAATGCCAGCAGGTTTTTGGATTATGAGTGACCTTCTGAAGCTACTATGATAAATTCAGCCTTGCTACTGCTAACGATGTAAGTTCCCAAGGGTACCCCCAGCTGTAAATGGCAGAGAAAGAAGACTCTGCCCCAGGATCTTGGGGTACAATCCATAAACATGACAGAACTACCCATCTGTGATAGTCTTTATACAGATAGAATAAAGCCCAACATTTTCATGTGGTTTTCAGTTTTCTGATGCTATTTAATTTTCTTCACTTTTGCACAAAGACAACATTAAACATACACAATATTAAACTGATATATGATCTATGGACAAATGCCTAGAGAATTTTGAAGTGAAGACTTCACCTCATTCCCACAGCACTGACAAAGCAGCTTCACAACACAGGAAAGATAGATGTGGTCTGGCATTTTTTTGCTGAACAAAGGAAACAACAGAAAATTTTTAGCATTTTAATTTTTTAAACTACCTTAGAATGGAAATTAAGTATAAAGACTTCCATGAAGTCAGCAAATCTCCAGAAACCAGATACTTGGATAAAGTACATGTGAAATGAGTGGTTCAAACGGACACAAGTAGATGACATTAACTTAAAAATCCATAAAGTAAAAAAACAGTAGAACACAGATGAACCACGAAGGCCTTGCAGACAGATGTTGTTATTGAGGTCAAAAAACACTTTATCTTGGCATGCATTAATAACCCATAGGGATTGTAGGTATCTGTTCAATAGTGTGAACTATCTGCAAGATCAGCAAAACCAGAAAAAGTTATTGATCACTCTATCATTAAAAATCAGTTGACATGAAGTCCTCTGTGAATAGGCAGCACTTAGGACCAGAGATATACTCATTGCCAATCTTTTTAGTGACAAGATGAAACAATAAATTGAGTATTCAGACAAATCTCTCTTCTCACATTTGCCTTGGAAATATCAGTGTTCTGAAAAAAAATATCAAGGAATACCCTTTGTTAGACAACCTACAGCATATCGTTCATTTCAATGGAATTTTACATTTCAGTATTGGTAATCTGAAAACAAAAATACCTGTAGAGAAAGTTCTGACATTATTATAACAAAGAGGCAATATTAAAAAAATATTAACTTTATATATATATATATATATATAAAAAAAATACTCTTTGCAAGGCAATATCCAGAGGAAGTAGGGTGAAAGACTGCATTATTTCTGTATGTTAGCAAATTAAGTTAGCTCTGTTGTCAAATAAGTTTTTTGCTACGATTTTGTTTTAAACAATTCATGCGCTTTTTTGCTCCTTCTTTTACTAGCAGGCTTATGTTTCCTGTTTCTATGTTTACCAAAAGCAAAAACATATTTTCTTAGGTAAAGCTAAAAACATTCTGGTGTGGTTGGTTTTCTGACATGCATCAGTGTCTCTACAAAAAGCCTTCAAGACACTATGGGAGAAATGCAACATTCAGGGACACATTCCTGTTTAGCTATCTGCAAAAATCAGATCTCAGCAAACCTAAAGAGCAACAGGATATCTAACAAGCCCTTCTGGCCATAAACAGTTTATTGTTACATAAATACAATAATGTGAAGAGTTCTTGGATGAGGAAGCATGACCCTTGTATTTCTAGCCATCTTTTCCTAATAAAATCTCCTTCCTAGTCTATGTGGCTCTCCTTGAAATCCTGCCCTTCTTTTGCTAGTATAAGTCAGCCTTCTCTTGGGTCACGTTCTACTTTTCAATCTTCCTCTTAGTACATCTCTAGAAAAACTTTCATTTTCTCTGTCATTTCTTCACGGCTCTGTTGGAACCATAGCTCCTTCCCTTTCCCTGGTAATCCTACACATGCGCACCAGCTGTTACCCATTCTCACAGAGGACACATAGGTATATACATTTCTGCACCAGACCATGACCGCTGCCCGTCTTGGTGGGCTGGGGCATTGTCAGAGACCATGGCAAGTTTAATCACCTCCACTTACACCTATCCCCAAAGCTCTGTAAAGATCTTCCCTTAGCCTGTTATTTTGGCCATCCTACCTCTCTCTCTGCATCCCTGCATTATCTCACTGTCTTTTCTTGATTTCACCAAACATTAAAATTTTTCCTTTCAAGAGAGAGATCTACCTCCATCACCAATTGCACTTCCCTATAGCATTCTCTTCTGCTGTCAAATAATTTATTTTAAGATAAGATGACATTTGTTTAATTGGAAGCATGATCATAAGACTTCTGCTACGACAGAGGCAATGCCTGGTAATAATTTTGTTTTGCTTTTTAAGTAAAGCAAATGGATGTACTTATGCCTTTTAGTCAAAAAATTAATTCCTGACAACATTTTCAAACAGGCAAAATTACATGAGCTAGACATATAGAAATCTCTGATAGGCAGGAGATGAAATATCACCAATCTTCATCCACTGAATTTGTATTATGGAATATATTTGTTCTGTGCATAGAGGATAACTCTGCATTACTTCTTTTTACATATGACAGATGTTCATTCCTCATTCTTGTTATACAGTATAACTTAGTGGGAAATACTACACATTTCCTTTAACAGCACAATTTAACCCCAGATTTTGCCCTCTAAAACTACAGTGTGGCTTTTATCCTCATTTATTCTAAAAATCCAGTAATCCACTGCTCTCTACCAGTTGAAGAGTGCAGTAACAGGCAATCTGTTGCAGTCAGTTCTCTGTTACACTTGCTGGGTGGTAACAGAGCCATCACCTGGGAGCAGCCGCAATGTAAGCAAAACCACTCATCTCTTTCAACTCAGCTGTTGTGTAGAAAAAAATAAAGGTAGCACTGAACTGGTACTGCCTGATGCCATGCTTATCAGATAGCATTTTAACATTTACCACTAAATTTAGCGGTGTAAAGCCTGATACTCCTCTTGTCAACCAAGCTATTTCACTACTACATTATGCAGGAGACTGCATAGCAGCCAAATCTCAGCAGATGAAAACTGTACATAGTTGCACAGCAAAAACTGAATGCCTTAAATGAAAAGCTGTTAAGTGATTTTCAAGAGATATAAGACAAACAGAACAAGCGATGTGTCGTGATAAGAATTCTCCTTTTGATCAAATAGCTTCCCCTTTTTATCTGAGATATAGCAAACGGGCAGCTCTGACTTCTATCACCTTGAACACTTTGGGGCCTACAGGAGAAAGATGAGGACCGTCAGTTAAGCATTGCAGCCCATACCATGCCTCACCTAAATAATTTTTACAGAGATGAGCACATGCAAATCCAACAGAGATTTTGCCTTGCAGTATGTGTTGGGCTGTGGACTGTAGACAGTAGCCTAATTGAATTTTGCTGTGAGTATGTGCAAGCACTTTCAGCACACCTCTTGCTTGGGGTGCTAAGCTTAAGCATCATTAAATTGACATAAGTGCAATAGACTTCAAATAGCAAGCTCAAGCATTAGAGAACAAAATTCTTAGACCATCGTGTCTGGACCCCTACCCCTCCAGGACTGCTCCCTGTGACACATGCTGAAATGCTGTTTTACCTACTCCTGTAGTACCTTTTTTCACTCTTGTATAACATCAGTGATTACCACCTTGTTAACATTCAAACAAAACAATATCCAAGGCCAATATTTAGTGCATTAGCAGCACCCTGTCCCAAGACACCACCCTGTTTGGAGACATTTGTAAATGTAAGCCTTGTTATTCAGTTTTTAATTAACAAAGAAAGCTTAATATGCGATTTTTTTCATCCATCTGGCACTAAAATTGCTGAGTTGCTTCTGTTGCATTTTCAGGAAGAGTTTGGGGCTATTAGAAGAAAATTACAGTATATTTCTCTCTCTATGGTCCACTTGCCTCTTTCAAAGGCAAAGGGTGTTTGGAATTGATAAAAGAAGTGTTAGCTGATATATTGACTATACTCATATTTTTATGCATTCTTTCTACTGGCAGTAGAAAGGCCTTTTATTTGCCTTTTCATATGTTTCCACAGTTCCATATCAGGTCGCTGCATTTTTCCCCCATCAAATCTTAACACACATAAAGAAAGAAAGGGAAAAAAAGAAAAAAAAAAAGTTGCAATTAATGCATTGTCCATAGTTTGAAAAAGGCCCAACTTCACTGTTCCAATTTAAAGACCCTGTTGTGGTGAGATGACTTAAAAATGGAATGTTTTTATATTGCAATCTAGCACTTGTTCTCCTCAGTGATTCCTTTATCCTCTTGGGGGTATCTTCAGGGACTGTATATTGAGGTTTTTAAATGAAACTCTCTGAGTCTTTTCCTTCTGATACTTGCAAACTTTTCACTGAAGGAAACGTTTGAGAGCTCTGCAGAGTCTACTGTAGTACTCCTTTATCCATATTCCACCTTGCCTGTTACAACTTCACCAAGTACCACGTTCAAAGAAACTAGAAACAAGTGAAAAAACAGAGGGCAGAATATATAAGGAGCATGTTAGGAACTGCTCTTTTTCTGACTGACTTTCACTAGATATCCCAGTGGAAATATAACATGGAACATATGTTCATAAATAAAGTGAACATCTGATTAATTCTGTTTCTATGTTTTTAATTGATCCATTTCTCAATACATAATGCACAAATTACCATATCTAGGTTGCACTAGAAAGCCCACATGAAACCCTAGAATATCAGTGGAATAGGCTTTGGGGAATTTTTAGCACAAGGTAAGCTTTAACTAAGTTCATTTCCCTCCCTTTCTGAAAGGCATCCAGCACACCCCATCTTGACAATGGCTCCCTGAAAGGCATCACCCTGTGACACCCTCCATACCAGAAGTACCACCACCCCCCCAAGCCGGCCAAGTAATCCATCAGGGCCAATCTCTTGCTGTGGGACTGGCAACTGCCAGATGCCGCAGCAGAAGCTGAATATCTCTTAACAGTACATCTAATTATCTATATTATCCAGGGGAGGAAAAGAGATTTCTTTATATCTCCACATGGCCATCGATAGGTGCAGAATTTGGAGATATAATCTTTGATTTAACTATAATTAGTAACTTGTCTAGTGCCATCGCAGATGTTATTCTTCAAACAGGAGCTACCAACACTAGATACAAACTTCTGAGTCCATCACTGCAGACGCTGACAATAACATCAGTGTTTTCCCTCCCTGGGAACAAAGGGCGTGTCTATACAGCTATCATTGCAGTCTATCAAATGCTGAGTGTTGTCTTCCCTCCACAGCCATTTACTGCAGGACCAAATAGCTTCTTCTGTAAGAGGAATCAGAGAAAGATGGAAAATAGAGTTTCAGCTCGAGGAGGTTTTTTTTCTAGATATGTTTTCTTTCATTAAAATTCCTGTGCAAAGGAACAAATCTGCAAAGCTATGGACTCCAAGGGTATCAAGAAAACCAAGATTTCTAGGATGTCCTTGAGTATCAGGGAAATTTTCACAAAGGTCAATTTCTCTAACGAGAATTTTCTTGCCCATGTGGGCCCCCAATACACTTTGCTCATTTATATAACCCAGGAGTAATTCTTTCATTCATTTACAAACCAAATCAGTAAGTTTTGAAAGGATATGAAAGCACGAATCTTTGTCTTGTAGCCTAAAAGGCAAAAGGCTACATATCTAGGCCTATTCCAGAGTTTGCTGTGACCAGTAGGAGAAAAGGACACAAACCAATGCAGCTTATTCCCCTGGAAACAGGAATTTGAATTTACATTCCTTTAATCTAAACACATCAAAAGGAACATCTTAAAGCAGAATGATGTTCCACAGTTCATATGGCAATTACTACGGGGTCATGTTGTCCATTACTGTGGCTCTTCTGCACTGTATGTTTTCCTTGCTTACTAATTACAGGAATGCAGAATCAATTAAGAGAAAATAATGAAAGGGAATATATAATTTCCATAAATAACAAGAGCCACTTTCTTTAGAAACATTATATAAGCAAATGAAGGAAATCAGCTTTACTTTAACAGATGGCAATCCATTTGAAGACACTGCTCACCACTAAGCCATACTTCCTAATTAGAGAATTTTGTCTCTGTGAACCTTTACTTATTACTGCATCATGATCTTTCCTGCCTAATCTGCTATGAAGGGCTAATTAATAATAACCCACACTAGCCAATGCAGATAGACTAAAGTGAAAAGAGAATTAGATATACATTATCTGGAAATAATGCTCACTCTCTGAAAAACAACTAAAGGACTTTATTGACCTAACTTGTTTAACAAATGACACTTAAGTAATTCATTGACAAGCCAGAACAATGGCAGGACTGAAAGCCTATTAAGTCATTTTTCTAACAGACATCACACTGCATTGGCTGTAAATTTTTGGCGTAATTAATTAAGACTTAAATATTTCAGTGATTAATTTCTATTAAAATTTCATAAAATATAATGGCGCTTAGGGAAAGAGATTAAGGTTACTAGCATTTATTGACTGGGCTATACAAAAAAAAAAAAAATCTATTTAGAAAAAAACCCTCTCCTAGTTCTGCCTCAGAACACTGAAAGCATTTATTGCAAACACTGTGAAAACAAAGTGCTGATATTGCTCTTACTTTTGGTGCATTTTCATTTTTCATTTGAGGACTGCTTTTAGCAGATTTTATTTAGGGACGAATATTCAACTTATCTTAGATGCAAACAGCATTTCCAAGTCCCATCACCCCAGGCCTGCCTACTTGAGGATTTGGCTTAAAATGCCCAAATATCACAGCTCCATCTCCTCTGTTCCCTGCTGAGCTCATGCCACATCCAACCTAACTTGTAGACAAGAGCACGCCAGCCTTTGCCACCTCGCCTCAATCCTGTGCCATTCTCCATCGTGTCTCGACCCTCCTCCCTTCCCAGCCTCATACTTCATGTAGCGTCTGCGACCCAGTATAAATTACTCTTCTGGTTGCAGCAAGCAGAGAAGTCATTTTTTTTTTTTTTTTTTTTTTTTTGGCTTTATCACCTTGAAGCAAAACACTCGGCTCAGCCTGCCCAGTAGAAACAAAGATGATTTGCTTTTATCCCTCTTCCACATTAAAGTCCCAGTCTCACATGGAGGGACCAGGATACCAGTGCAAAGAAGCAGCGAAGCCGTGAGGCACGGCACACAGTACCTACACAGATAAAATTTCCTTCCAATCTGCAGGAGATATTCACAGTTTTTAAAACCAGCAGGGGACACTAGATTATCCACACTGACCTCCGTTTTATGGCACATTAGATTTCTCCCAATTACCATTCCACTGAGATCTGCAGGTTTAGGCCAACCAGCTGACTTTGCAGGATCAGGGCTAACCTCTTCCATCCCACAGGAAGTACTAACAAGAAAAAGAAACTTAGAGGAAAATCAAAAGAAAATAATTTCCTGGCATTCTAGCCTTAGCTGTTATCAATGCATATTGCATTTCACTTCATCTTCTATACAACTCTTAGCATATTCAGCACCTCTGATGGAAATCAGCATGGTAGAATGACAACAAACATACCCAGGGCTCTTCAACCCTCTTGGCTGTATCATTTCTATTTATCTGTTGTCTGCATAAGTCCCTTTATTATAAACTCTTTCTTGAGGCTAGACATTAATGAGAGATATTGCAAACTCAAAGCTCAAGATTTCTGCAAGCTCAATAGAATTTATAATCATTGCAAATACTTTTTATATAAAAAGCTAATATTTTTAATCTTTTTTTCTTTTTTGAATTAAAAGCCTCTTTCATATTTGATGTATTAACTGTATTAGCATTTGTTCTCTATGGATATCAAATCTTGATGATAATTATTTGCATGTTAATGCTTATTAGTACATCCAACTGGATGTGAACAATAAATAGAAAAAAAGTGTAAAGTGCAAAATACTTCACATCATATATTTCTGGAAAAGGATGGGAAGCTGTAATTGCCAGTGATTGCGGCCAAGCCTATAATAATCAGAGTGAAATCTAAGGTGAAACTAATATGAAAACTGTAATGTAGTTTAACATAAGTTAGAGGGTTAGATTAGCTTATTAGATTTGGTTAGAAAATAGAATAAATTTAGTTTCTTTACATTTCCTCAGGTACAGCATTTTGAGTAATGTAAGTAGTTAAATAATGTTGTCCCCATAGTCCTCCTTAATTCCCTCAATAAAATTCACCTGTTCTGCAAAGCACACAAACCCACCAACACCCCTGGTGCTGAGGAGCCCCAGGGTGAGCACAGCTCCAAAATAAGCAGAAGCTGCACCGCTGAGCACAACGTGTGACCGCACGAGCTGGGTGCCACTAGGCACACTTCAGCTCCTCACCTTTTTGGTGTATCAGACCTGTTTTCCCACAACTCCTTTTATGCCAGTATCATTGGGGTGACACTGAGGGTTTGGTCTGTTTGGGAGTTTTGGGGTGGGGGGGGGTTGGTTGGTTGGTTTTGTCGATTTGTTTTAAAAGAAAAAGGATTATGTGGGGTCAAATTAAAGACCTAGCAAGTACCGGAGAATCTTGCTCAGCTTGTTCTTTGGGGTCGTTGTCCATCCCTGTCCTTTCCTCTCAGTTTTGCTCCTCAGGGATATTATCTCCCTGCTCTCATGGATCACTGCCGGGTTCCTTTCTCCTTTTTCAAGCCCAGAAGCTTCCCACCCTGCTGCCCATTGCCCTGGCAGGCTGCTGGCACAAGGAGGGAGAGATGCCCAGAATGACTCCCAGCAGCAGGAGGAGTAGGATCAAGCAGGGCTCTCTCACCGCTCTGTCACCTCTAATTTGCAGTGAAAGTATCACTCCTTTGGGACAAAACCTGTGTCTTTGTGCACAGCCTCAGACAAGAGAGGCTGGTTCTGGATCCCACAGCATTTTGGGTAGCTGCTGGTGTAAGGGAACAGATCAACCCATGTCTACTCCACAGTGCCACACTGCCAGGGCTTGTGTTTGTTCTCCATGGGAAAGGGTAATCTCTGCTTAGGGTAAATGGGTTATCCTCTGCTGATTGTTTAAATAAAAACTGCTATGAGACAGCGAACGTACACTTGGACTGCTACCACTGTGATTCAGACTCCAGTTCTTGAGGGCACTTAAAAGTCTCTTAGCACAGTCCTAGTCAAATACAGCTCTTCAGTCTGATGTAGGACTTGACCCTAATACAATCTTGGCCTGAAGGCAGGAGTACCAGCCAAGCAAGGCACACTAACACCTACGCTATGACAAGATAACCTCTTCTTTCTCTGTGAAAACTGAGTTTAATTGCAGTTTCATTCAGGATAATGACCTACATAATTTTCAATAATTGGATACAATTTATCTTTTCTTAATGAAAAAAATGGAAATTAGCAACGAGATAGGATACTGGAAAATGCTTCATTTGAAACCTCTTCATTAATTATCAGTATGTCTAAACACCATTTTGAGAACTGCACTTAGAGAACAAGAATCCAACTAATAATTTTTTTCATTCTTCTGTATAGTTTACTGTACACTCTACTTAAAAAACAGCACCTACTTCTGGGAGGTACCTGTTTTATTTTGGTACCATTAGCTCCACTTCTGAAGTGAGTGGTAACTCCACATATACTTTCTTGAACAGGTAGCACAACCACCAGTATAAATGTGAATGTACACTCTGAACTCATTAAATGAAGTTGTTTAGGACTTACTGACATTCTCATAAGTTGCTCGGATCTTCCCAGAATTTTTAGTGGGCTTTGTATCAACCACAGAATTCTTTAAATCCTCATTTTAAAATTAATTAATTATTATAATTCACATCATGTTCCTCATAACTAGCTCTGACATCAGCATTTGATGGATGAAATAAAACAAGCCGGACTTTGAAAAGACTGGTGTACCTAGTATATTCCTGCAGATGACAATGATTAATAAAACTCAGTGTAACACACTATATTTACCAAGTTTCATTTTACATTTGTCGACTTACTAAATTACTTTGACATATCTCCAGTTTATGTTCTATTACTGAAGAATAACTACACAACAGATGGCAGCGTGTTCACATAACAATTTTTTTCAGCAGGTCAATCTACAAGGTGGTTATAGGGATTGATATATATTGGTAAGCATGGGGATTTTTTTGGCAATATCAATCAGACAGTCAGTCAGTCAACACAGTAATTTCTATATTGCAAAGGAGAGGTTTAGCGAACATATAACATTATAAACAATTCTTTAAAGAGCAAAACTGGAGTACCAAGGACTAAGATTAGAGCAGACCCAGTATACAGAAAACGACATTTCTAGATAGAATCGTTTTTCAAAGAGGGGCTTCAAACCTTTGAATCTTCCAAAAATATTAACAAAGAATGGCTATGAAAGCATGTTGGAATTCATTTGGTATATAATTAAATATCTATAGCTATATCGATTGCATTCTTCAGTAATAAGCAATAGATAATTACAGATATGTCATGTCAAGCGAACATAATATCTTGCAAATAATGAGATTATTATAAAGGAAAGCTATGCTGCTCTAAGAGCCATGTTATTTATTTATTAAAAAACAAAAAAGCAAATCCAAAACAAAACACCACATCCTCATTTCCTGGAATGCAGCCAAAGATATTTCAATGAAAAGTTATGTTTTCCCCTTACACTGCAGACTGAATCAAAATTCTCAGTCTAATGGGAATGACTTTGGTTGTCTTACCTCAGCCACCACTCCACAATGCTACATAATGTGATGGTAGTGATTAATAAATCAGAACAGTTTGATCCTGTGTTAAACAGAATGACTGTAGAGATGAGGTAGAAAATGAGGCGACCTGCAGCTCAGGATGCCTGGCTTCAACTCCCAGTGCCACCCTTTTGCTGTTGCCTGGCCCTAGACAAGCGACTTCAACTATTTGCATTTCAGTAATGAGGCCAGTGATTCATTCTCTGAGACCTAAGAATATAAAGCATTATATCAAAGTGAGGTACAGTTGTTACTCACGGTTGATATACATTGTAAGTGGTTCTTTCTATTTTGTCTGGTTGTAAGAACTGCTAAGTGACATTCCAACTGATTTTCAGCCAGAGACACAGCTAATACTAACGACTTTCTGTCATAGTCTTGAAATGAAATAATAATGAAAGAGTTAACTAAACACTGATTGTATGTTCTTCCAAGGAACAATATGAAGATGAATTTAATTAGTACCTTTTTTTAAAAAAAAATCTCTTTTGGCATCCTACTCCAATGTACGACTGCCATTGGAGAGGGCAAGGCACAGCTGTTTTCCATGAGAAATTCTAGCTTGTCTCTGTGGCTGAGTATTTCTATTTGTGATGTACCCTGCTTAGTGCCAGACCACTAATTTTTAGTAATGCAGGCTCTGTCTTTGAGGCACAAAAAGGGTGGTGTAATAATTTGGAGGTTGAAAATTCACTGCTTGATGCCTCCTGTAGTAAATTTGACCCTGGAATATTAAGGGGTGTTAAATAAATTGGACAAAGAGGTGTTTGGGGAGTAAAAGTGCCAGACACACTGCCATGAATGAGCAATTAGATGTTCACGAACCAGCTTATCACAAATTACATGCCTACAATATCTATTACTGTAATGACCTTGAGAGTTGACTCATATTCTCCCTTAACCTAATGAGCATGCTGAGTATAATCAATTACGTCTGCAATTAAAATTATAATTTGTCTAACAAACTCTTCTTTGCTTTCAGACGTTTTTTAACAAAGCCTGTTACATACTGGTAAAAGATAAATATTAACTTTCTGTTGTGTTCTCATTTTTTCCACTTACTCTGTGGCTAATTTATTAAATCATATTACCTCTCTCCATTATTTTTTAAGTTTTCAGCAAAATTTAGTTAAGTTTCAGTCCTGAATGTCATGGGATAATTATAACATTTAACAGCAATTTATCATTTCCCAATAGGGTTTGCAACCTGTCTTTGCCCGCCTATTGAAATTTGTTTCATGTTCCACTCAATGGTTACTGCAAATAGTCTGCCTTTCAGTTCTATACACACACATCCTGTTTTACTGGAGTGACGAGGAGATATTCTGCTGAACAGAGCTGACATCTGTTTGCCAGCCCAGACCTGCTGAGGTCAAGTCAACCCAATGTAAGCAAAACACAGCCCTAACCATTAAGGAACAGGATGTCATTCATTGCAATCTGCTGCTAATTAGAGAGTCAACCAGGCAGGCAACTACAGAACAACTTTTTTGCTTATGTATCCAGGTGTTCAACAAACACTTAGAAAGATTCATTTAGAAATTCAACATGTTAATCATAAGAAAATGGAAAGAACTGGAAAAGGGGTTTAAAAAATGGGTCCACGTGTTTTATGCAATGAACAAGCAAAGGAAACCCTTCCAGTTCTCAAGAAAGGACAACCTCGGCTCTTCTGACATACAACTGGTTCAAAGTCCCCAGAGTGCTGAACCCCTGCACTGAGCTCAGAGAGTCTTGAGAGAAGCCATGTATCTCTAAACGGTCACTCCTCTCTGCCAGGGCCATGACTGTGCCTGCTGCCAGGGAACGGCACCCACTGGCATACAGCCATCACAGCGAGGGGCGAGAGCGCTCGTCTGGCTCTGCACCACAAAAGCAGCAGCTTGGCTTCAGGCACGTGAAGGCCAGAATTTGTAACTGCAAGCATAAGTCTTCAGGGCATTGCACAAAAATGCTCCATCAAACAAAGCCAACCTAGAACAGTGCTCTGCCCAAGGCAATATGCTCTGCTAAATCCCACCACTAGCTTAGCTGCAGCAAGCTAGCTCAGCAATAGCGAGTTCCCCAGCACAACAGCAACTAAACGCATGCCCAGCTCCGTACAGATGTGCAGACTCCTGCGCAGATAGGCTCAGCGTTTCCTACAACAGAAGCAGCAATCTGTCTCCCTGCTTCAACGTGCTGCCAGGCAAGCCCAGCAAATGCAAGCAAAACACAGCCCTAACCAATACTGAATGCGATGCCATTGCTTGTCCTGCAATCTGCTGTTAATTATAGAGCCAACCAGATAGGCAACACCTGAGCCACAGATGCTGTCAGGGCATTGCTGTGGCATGGCACTGTGCTGAGGAATTACACCCAAGGAGTTTTCTCACCCAGGACAGAAGTGTTTTGGCACGCTGCATTTTTCATGCAGAAGGGAATTAGCTGAAAGACTCATTTCCTGCTCCCACGATCTGCTCTTAAAATGCCCAATTAAGTGAAAGTATGTCAAACTAAAGAGCTTCATTTGCTTACTTTCCTTCACTGATGTGCTTTTTTCCCAGGACCTTCACATGCTTAATGCTCTCTATGAAATATTGATGTCTACCTCAAAAATGAGGAATGATGAAGCTGTTATTTACACAAAGTGAATTAAGTTTCCCACAGAAATGAGCTTTGTATCCTCCGGATTTTGGATCTTTGTAATGCACTACACCTGGATGGGGCCTCAAGGATGACTGACTGCTGTGGAATACAGCTAAAAGCACAAGAAACAGGGAAAAAAAGGCCCCTTCAGGTATAGAAATACCCATGAGTCACTTCTCTTAATAAGCTACAGATAATGAATAAACTGCCCTATATTTTGTATTTATTTTTGTCAACAAAATCTAATCAAAGTTCATTTTTTTAGAAACTCAATAGTTACACTAAATTAGATTACATAGAAAATTAAATCATAAATCCATGTAACTAGGCCTTGCCTCTGTTTCTGTTGCTCCAAAACACAACTTTGCTCTCTTGAGCACCTCATTTAATTCTAAGAGGCTGAGCTTCCAAACTAGGTATGGATTTGATCATTTAATAACATGAAACAAGTAATTGTGTGGGGGAAAATTTATTATTTAATTAGGCCTTACTGGTAATCAATAGCAATCTATTAATTCATTAATTTGCATATCCCTTCTTTTTATGTGTGTCCACAAATTCTGTTAGATTTTTTTTAAATTTATGAACTTTCTACCTTCACTATGCAAAAGGAGTTGCTCAAACTGTATATATTAAGTAGAACAAATAATTGAGCAGCAGGAATGCATGTATGCCCTATAGAACTGACTGCAGGACAAGATTTAATACTGAAAACAAGGAAAAGAAATAAAACAACAGGGCCTGTTCTCCCCAGGATGCATACATAATTCTCATTAATGTTAATGAAAGATACTAAATGTATATGCACTGAGGGGAGTTTATTAGAACCTAATAAATTCTGGTATTTTTTCCTTACTTTTTTTTTTTTTTCACTTGATAGTTACTATAACAGTGAACTTCTTCAGGTGAAGTGGAAGATACTTAAAGAAAAAATAAAAACACTCTATCAAATTATGCTTCATAGGTTATTTTCTCAAAATGCTATTTTGCATTTGGAATTACTAGATTTACAGATATAGCTAATAATTATAGGTTTAAATGATAAACTATATGAAATCAAAGAGTTGCTTACACAAGTAGGGTCAAAAGTGCTTGTATAGAAATGGCAAAAGCTCCATTGATTTAGTCCACATATATTCACAGGTGAACTGAAGCATTCATACCAGAGAATAATCCAGCCCCAGACACCAAGGTTGTTCTACTTACATGGGACTCAGAGAATCAAAGATAGGTTACAGAGTCATATTCTGCTAGATCATAATACTAAATGTAACTCAGGGCGGCCTCACCAAAAGGCCACAATTAAAAGAATGGCTTTTGTTGAGTTCAGAGATGACTTATTTGCAGAAAAAAAAATCCATTAAATACAGTGTGAACCGATCCACTCCTCAGTCTAGGCAGACTGACCACCCCCTAATGATAATTCCTATCCAGCTGAGGTGTGCTGGAAGGCCAGGTGAGAAAACATCACGGTATTATTGTCTTTTCTATACCTTCTCAACGGAGAACTAATAAAGCTCATTCACAGATCCATAAAAAAAAAAAAAAAAAAAGAGAAAAAGAAAAGAAGAAAAATAAAGTGCTACCTCTGGGCATTATCTTTACTTCAGATACTAAAAACTAGACTTGAAATCAGACAAATTCAACATTTGTGAAGTCAGATAGAGGAGTTCAGCATTTCAGATTTTAACATCTTTACAAGCAAGATCAAGACAATCATTCACATGAGCATTTTCCATCTGGTCTAGTATATTTTCTTCCAGCCTCTCACAGAAAGAATTTGGATCAGTGATGCCAGGCAGACAACATGAAATGAACATTTTCACGGTAGCAGTGAAGGAGGTAACTCACAAAAAGTATAAGTGGAAGAGAAAAGAAAATGGCTTGATTTTTCAGAGATAATAATCTAGGAGATTACCAAAGGAGAAACTGGTTTTCTCCTTCCAAAGATCTGAGCAATCTAGCAAACGCAGGATGTCTTTCCAATCTTCTGCCCACAGGCTATAGATTTCCCCTGCTCCTGGCTGCAGAGCCTTGCTCTGAACATCTACTGGGCAGGAGTTGTTTAGAGGGGACGTGTGCATGGACACACCACGCTTAGCACTGGTCCTTGCATACGGATACAGGCAGAAACAAATTTGTTCTGACTGCCTATGTCATTCCAAGTCCAGAAGCAGAGGCAGCCTCTTAGCCCAGATCCAAGCCCATGCTAACAAATCCAGCCTGTTTGCATCTGTCCATGTAGACATAACCTTAATGGGTTTCATCCACGATAAAAAACTAACCAGTTTCTCAGGGTTCTCCACTTGGGCATGCTGTCCCTTCTCCCTGGGACTGCCATAGCGAAGGATCCCCTCCGCACCCTGCACAAAAGCCAAGCCCCAGGTCATGGGAGAGGGAACGGGAGACAGAAAAGCTCAGGACAGAAGCAAGACATGGCGCAAATGTAAAACTCGGAGAACAACAAAAAGTCACGGATGCAGGTGAGCTCTCCTGGCACGGCCAGAGCAAGGCAGTGCTCCGTGACTCTGCGCTGCCTCTACAGGACAGAGCTATTATCAACCCCAGCCTCTTCTGCTCAACAAAACAGGAGTAATGACTTGGCCCTTCTTTAAATCACTTTTGCTGCAACAATTTGGTTGGTAAAATTGAATCACCAGTCTGCTGCATCTAGTAAGGGACTGAAAACTCCTGAGATGGACTGAGGCATCTCAGACTCCAGAAAAAGGCAGTCTGTGATGGAAAAGAAAAATGCATGTGGAGACCTAATGGTAAAACAGCAAGCTTCAGGATGAATTTTACTCATCTGGCTAATTATTACAGATGAATTTTCCTCTCTGAAAGTGAGCAGTTTATCTCCAAAGTAGGTAACTGTGTTAAAGCGGGGAATCTAAGCTTCTCTCCTCAAATCTGTCTGTATTCTCAGTTAAGGGGACAGTGTAATTGTTAAAAGGTTCATTTGGTTTTCCCAAATTTATGTCAATTGTGGCATTATTCCTAGAAATTTAAAATATTAATATATGAAAATAAGTTTTAAAATACCCAGAAATGCTTTTAGTTACAGAATTCACTATTTTGAAGTTGCAATTCTCATTTTTCTCCTTCGAAATCAAGGGGCTGCAGAGTGTTTATGTACTGAAAGAAAATCACAAGCAGCAGCAGCAGATAATTCAGACACAGAATAATTTATTTAAAAGATCTTAATCCTGGCTGGCAACTTATCTACTAGTCAAGCAGAGAATTTCTCTCCAGAAAAGGCCTGGCAGTTGTGCTGAAGTGCATCCATAGATGCTGATTTCTTTTATGTGATCCAAAACTGAGAAGAGGACAAACCTATCAACCTGATTTTACCAGGTAACAGCCTATATATTTAAGTAAGAAGCAGGCTTTGCTTCATGATTATTCCTTCTCTTTTTAAAGACACAGTACATGCATGTACGTGCAATCTGTCTGGAGACACTGGCATTCAGACCTCTGCAAAAGGGAGGTTTTAGAGTGGTTCTCTAGCTCTTCAGGGAGTACTACACCTCACTTGCCTAAAAAAGCACCACAGTGCAAGCAGCAGAGCATTGCTCAATAGCTGTCACGGAAACAGTAAACCAGAAAACAGCAATGTGGAGTCACAGACCTCTGAAATGCACAACTAGCTGAGATACTGCCTTGTGGAGTCACCATGTGAGCAGCACTGCATAAACTGCAGGTTTTTACTCCCATCGCTACAAGCAAGTGAAAGGAAAATGTAAAATGGTGAGCACCACCGAAGAGGTGCACTGGCATCAATTCTTGTTCAACCTCAGAAACTGCTATTCCAGCAATATTTCCATCACCAGCCAGTGTGGGCTTTTCCTACCGCTAACCAAATGAGGAGGGGCCATTTGATAAAGCTCCCAGAGACTGGATTTTAAAGGCATGTTTCAAATTCTTTCAAACTACAGCTTAGCTTTACAGAATGAGCAGTAACCCTGTGTATGAGTGGTCTTGCCAGAGGGCACACAAGCAGCTTTCAGGAGGGATGGAAGAAATGAGTCTTGAGCAAAGGGTTTTGCTTTGTTTTGCAGGAAGCTCTTGGCTTGTCCAGCCTAGCTTGCAATGAGCATGATAAAAAACCCCGCTGTAGTAACTAGAATGATTGACTTTTTTTTTTTTTTTTTTTTTAAACAGTAAAAATATTACATACTCTTCACCCTGTCATCCTGCCTGGAGCTTGCTGAGCAAGTTTTATTCTATTATTTTAACCTTAGTTTTCCCATTTCTAAATCGTTTCAGGCAGAGGCTTTTCTTTCTCTGAAAGAAAGTCTTACATGGGCTAACATGGTGCTGCCAGAACAGACTAAAATGCATGGACTAGATCAGATATACTTGTATTTCAGATGTGCTTAGAATTTCAATAGGTTACAGGACAGTGTAACCACCTACTCTTTCATGTGGTAAAGGAACACCGGGCTGGGAAACGCCTCCATTCCCTTACTATCACATGCAAAACCAGTACATACACTCTTTCCCTATTGACATTTTTAAGCAACTCATTCAAGCTGTGCAGCTGCACGTACAGCTTTAAGTAGACAGCTCTTTCATTTTCAGAAGGGGAGGTGACTTCAAGGGAAAAAAAACCATGGAGCCAACTTAAAATTTTCTTTATTATTGCATTGATAAGGCAGCCAGGACTCTAATAAGTGGATTCCCTTTGTCTGGCTGAAACTGGGTCATTAACGTGAGCAAAGCACTGTGATTCTGCCCTTCCCTGGGAGACTCTGGATGTCACAGCATCCAGTCAGACAGCTGAGGTACCAAAGTTTAACACAGATCAGTCAACTGAAAATGCCACAAAACAGTTTAAGTGTGGGTAAATGCCTGCTTATAGAAGGCACACTTTGGCTTGAAGAACTCTGTTTTGCACATGACCCTTTGACATCCCTTCTAATCTGTGGTCAGCATAGGAATAATTTTATGGTGGATCTTCAGAGGAAGCAAAACCAGTACCTGGTAGGTAAGAATGCAAAGACAAATGTGCAAAATCACATGAGGCCAGAGCACTGGCACACAATATTCTGTTATAAAGCATATTAATTTTTAGAAAGAGTTGGTCAGAAACCTATTAAACTGAAACCTACCTTTGCAACACTTGCTTAATAAACAATTTTCACCTACTACAAAACACAGAACAGCATCAAGTTACACATCTGAATTAAATGGGAATGCTTTTGTACATTTCTTGGTGAGTTACATCCTAGTTGAAAGCAATGTTTTGTAACAAAAAAACCCCAAGACAAAACAAAAAAAAGAACAAAGCATTCCCTGTTAAATGAAGAGAGGTTTCTAAGATACAAGCTTGACAAAGAGAAAAAGTATTATGGATGAGATGGAGCTTGGAAAGAAATTCATACATTAGCCACACAAAAATTAATCAGACAGCCTTGGCTGTGCTATTAATGATTTTAGACCTCGTGCATTGTCTGGGATTTCTAGAGGTTTTGCATTTACAGTACAATAGGGTATTTGTAGGACCTGTACTCAAGAGTGGCATTTGATTGATTGTACATACTCTGAGACAGAGAATGATTTAAATGCAAAACATATTGCTGTAACATGGGAACAAAGAAGTGAAAGATATTTTCTAATTAAAACATAGGATTTTTGATCCTTATCTCAGTCATTGTGGGGTAAATGAAGAGCAGTATGTAGAGCAATTCATGGATTTCTCAACACCCCTTCCCATATTGTTTTTGTCACAAAATGCCAATACAGTAAAACAGAAAGCATTTCCAAAAGAGGTTTTGTTTTCAGAAAGAAAAAGTTTTTGTTGTCAAAATACCCTGTTATAACATTTTCAGAGGAAAACTTTTCCACCTTTCTGCTAGAAATACTTTCTCATTTTGAAATGTAACTCTGTTTATAGGAAAAAAAAAAAAATAAAAAAAAATGAAGAGCTTTCAACCTCCCAAGTAAACCCTTCTGAATGACTGATTTGTTCAAGATTCTTCTGTCATGAAAATTGTAAATATCTGAACACATATTGGGGGGGGGGTGGGGGGGTGGAAAGTGTATTTAAAAAGCTTTTGTCAAAGCAGGAGCAGGCTCTCCTGGAGCTGCAAAGAAGGACAGAACATGGGGAGCCCTGGCAGTGGTTAACCCTTCCCTGCAGTAATCAGTCAGGTCACTGTGGGCAGCATGAAGCAGCATCCCAGCACGGGCAGGGCTCCGTGGGGCAACTGCTCGCTTTCCACTTGGACTAGCTGCTGGCACAGCCACCTGCAGCCCCGGCCTCTCCCGGGGGGCTTGCAGGGCTCTGCTGACACATGATGTGGCTGCTGGGGACAGGGACAGGCACATCCGTGCTCCCACGGATGTTCCTGAAAGTGCACACACCCTTCATGTCACGCACATGCATGTACCTTTGCAGTTTAGCGCTCACCCACTGAACTTTTGGAGAACAAAAAAGTCAGTGGCCAGTGCTCTGCAGGTCTGCTGCTGAAGGGGATCATGCCCAGCAAGGAAAGAGCTAGATGCTGGATGTGGCCAAGAGAGCTGCATGACTTTTAATATCTGTACACTAAGGCAATTTAAACAAGCATTTGAGCCCACTTACTTGCTTATTATAGTTTAATTTAGACAGTGTCAATAACTCTGACTAGCTCTGGGGATATTTTTGGAATTCAACTACCTAAAGAGAATATTCATCTAAGAAATCCATATGGCAGGAAAGAAGGGTAGAATTGCTAGTATGGCATAGTAAAATCTTTCTTCTCATTACAATTCTTCAACTTATATCTTCTGAAATTTCTTTTACTTTCCTCATTTATAGCCACACATTTTTAATCCTGTTTTGTTTTGTTTCTTTACATTCTAGTCCATACAGGCTAGTCTGTTTTTGTCCAGGGACAGAGAATGATATTACAAGTCAGAGGTACAGTATGTCATGACATTCACTACCAGAAATTCAAAATCATCCAGATTCAGAACCATCATAATTCACTGCTAAAGAGACTCTTTCAAAAATTTCTGTCCCCATCCCTTCAGGGAACTTCACAACCCGATATTTCTAGATCAGACTTCATTATCCAGGTCATCATTTCAATTTATCAGTGCCTTGGAGCCTTTGGTATTCTCAGCTAGGATGGTGTCATGTCCATCAATCACTAGGCTGTTTCCACATTCCCAATGTTCTTTCATCTCCTTCAGTCTTCAAAAAACCTCTATAACTTTACATGGGTGTGTACTGGACACGGACACCTTTTACTTTTGTCAACTGTTACCATGTTTTAAGTACAGGGACTGATCTGTACAAATTATGGGGGCCTTAAGAACCATTTTCATTCTAGGTCCTGCATATTATTATTATTTGTATTAAGGGAGGGTTTACAGATCCACCAGTGCCTCTTTGGACTATAAGCATGGCAAACAAAAAAGCAATATGATGCTTTTCCTGGAAAGCTTATAATTCAATCAAAACCTAAATGTTACATGTAATGAGCAGGAGTAAGGACCTGGCAAAGCAAAGAGGAAATTGGGACTCTAGGGTTATACCCATTAATTGCATCATAGAAAACATAGGACTGGCCAAGGGACTGAAAGAAGTATTAGACCAACACAAGGCAGAATTTGAAAAGGGCCTTGAAGGGCAAGAATTATTATTTAGAGTGAGTAGAAAACAAGCAGCTAGAAAAAGGCTTGGGGGGGTGGGGGGGACACTATATCGATGCCCCTGCTGCTTCCCCATCTCTGTAAGGGGCAGTATAACTCTAGCTTTGAAAATATACACCACTAACATCCCACCAAAACCCACCCCAATCTAAGCATAGTACCAAAATAGAAAGAAAATTATGAGCTCAAAACAGACATAGCAGCCCTGAGACTACTGAATTTGCTGTACCAATTACCTATCTGCAATATTACGTATTCTCCAACCAAATACTATTAGTGTGGTTCTCAAAGCAATTCAAAGAGACTGCTGTACTTCATCAAATCATTTTTGGACATCCCGCAAGCTTTCAAGAGAATCATGTTCCTAATAGTAAAGCAAACGAGACGATTTGTTCACGTGTTTCAGTACAATCTGGTTTACAAAAACTTGTTTCTTTCTTCCATGTTTTTTCTACTTGAATTTTTATATTTGTTTAGAAGTAAGAATAATCTTTGCATTTCTCAAATGCCAGCTTTTTTTGTTCTTTTAAGAGAGCAAGAGGTGGTTTCCAATACTCCATTAAACAAGGACTCACATCCGTCAGTCTTCAGGGAAAGCAGGCTGAGGCATCAAAAGTATTGCAGTTAGTGAATTTAATCCTTCTGATGCAATCAGTCTGCAATGCGATCTGATTAAATTTAAAGACTCAAACCTGAAGTCCAGTACTTCAGGTCCACAGATAAGTAGACAAATAGTATGAAAGAGCAGTCTGCTGTGGGCTTAAATAAACCCTAGACTCACTCCACAGTTCAGGTTAAGATTTCTAAAGAATGCAAACCAGGTGGATTGATTTAACACAGCATTAAAAAAACATCTGGAAAAGAAAAACATGTACATCAAAAAATAATCGTGAGACAATCTTCTCAGTGTAAAATAATTAGTGGAATGTATGACATATAAAATAGATTTCTGCACATATACCCACACTGCCACCATCAGCCTCACTTTCTCATTTATTTAGGTGAACCTGTAATTGGCAAACAGGCACTTACTCATGGATAACAGTGGAGGTGCTGAGCTGCTGGAGACTTCAACACCGCTGCAAAATAGAGTATGTGTTCATATGTGTTTGTGCAATGGACGCTTGCTGTGCAATATTATCTTGTCTCTACAGATAAATTAGTTGCATCATGCTCCTGCCAGCTTGATTTGTTTAGCCTTTACGCAGTACAGAGTACATGGAGTTTCTTGTGATTGAATCTCACACAAAAGGTAAACCTGAGAGTTTATTCTACACTATACTATACATCCACCAAGGCAGCTAGAGTGTTTGCTGACTTGATGTTGAAAAGAAGGCTATAAAATATACCAGGAAAATCTTGAAACGTCACTCACTTGACATAGCAATAAGAGCCCTGCATTAAGATGCAGAGCTGATTTCCCTGATCCATGAAATTGCCTGGATATTTAAGGCATTCTCAAACAGAACCAGCATGAAACTCACCCTCCGTTCCTGGCACAAGGACACCGTGGGTTTTGTGTTCTCCAAGAAAAACAGAGCTCAAAATTGCAGATATAAATATTCTGTAAGAGAGGACCTAAACACATTTCCTTCCTTTCTCAAGTAAGAAGTAGTAAGTATTCAAAATGTCTTTAACGCTAGAAGATGGTTATGCTTGCTGACACACTCCTCAGAAGTGCTCAGTTTCTCTGTTGAGAGTTGGTGCAAGAACCTCTTACAATAAAACACAAAGTGTGCAAGTCTGTGACCACCTTTGGAGAGAGACGTGTGTCCCTCTCATAAATAGGTGACAGGGCTGGAATAGGCACAATCTGTGGACAGCTATGAAAAAGATTATGAAGCAATATATTGTATTATTTTATAATCTGAGACCTGGGATATAGTTTAGAATTCCTTAGCAAATGTATATTCCCAGCTGCTAAAGGCTAAGAAAAGACCCACCTACACTTCCAAACTATTGGTGAGCTGAGAGTCAGGTATAAATTCTTCCAGAGACCCATCCAATGCAAACATGCAGACTGCAATAATGGGGGAATTTGAAAGGACCATAAGCTTCCCTAGAATGCTGTCCTGCAGGCTCTGCTAGCTTAGATTCAAAGGAGGACAGTATCCACAGGCAACAGAGTACAGCAATAGTGGAGATACACGTTAGATTATAAACAGCTACCCATTAGGTAACTAGAAAGGTTTTAGTCCACGAGGCACCACTAAAGTATCCTGACACCGCAGTACATGGTACATCTGACTGAAACCTGCACACACCAGCAGGTTTCACACCAGCACAATGAACATGTAACATTGGCAGACAATCTTGTCATTGATTTCTATCCAAAATGACACTGAAAGGGTAATCTCCTTTAAACCTGCTGCATGCATTACACATATAATTTTCAGCAAGTATATTATATATAATTTTCAGCAAAGAAAGATCCGAGACTCATGCTCAAACTGAGGCCCAAGAATTTTCTTGGACGTGGATTATCATTCCTTCTTGTTGACAAAGAAAGAGAATTTCCTCATCTTTTTCGGATAAAATTTCTCAGTCAGGTTTTGTCTTCAGCTAGGCTGATAGGTCTTCCCATTTTGTAGTAAAGCTTTGCACTGACCAGTTTAACAGCCAGTACACTTCCTCTGCTTCCTGTAATTCTTTTCCTACATAGCACATACAGTAGCCTATATTTATATAGGTATACAGAATTATACAAAATATGAATGGAAAGGACTCTTGAAGCCATCTGGTATGTGACCCCGTTCAAAGCAAGATCAGCTACACCTAATTAGCTGCTGACATATGCTTGCCTACCCTATTGAAACAGAGTCTCCACAAAATCCCTTAGATATTTACTGTGATGCTTTGCTATTCTTACTATTAGAATGTTTTTCTAATGTTTAGTCTGTTCCAGAAATTTTAATTAAAAGTGCTTTTAGAGAAAGACTGGATTATTATGCATTCTGATACATGAAGAAAAACACATACAGAAAAACATGACACATGGAATTTAAGGTTCGTAAATTATTTGTAGATCACGTAGGTGGTTTTTCAAACTTTCTGATTCAAAACAGTTTAAATGCAACCAGCTAGTTAAGTATCCACCCTATTGTTCACTTTAAAGAAGATCTTGATCATAGTAATTTCTTCCCCAATTCAAGTTTTGAAAGCTCTAAGTTCTCTGAAGAAAATAGTTGTTGGCACTTTTGGATGATAAACATCCCAAAGTGATGATGATAAATTACAGTGTTGCCCAATGATGCAGAAAAGTAGAGAAACGCAAACTGCTAACCTCTGATTTATGAATACACACTCTTTATTACAGAGTCTAGGGGTTCACAGCTGTAAGAGCAGGTCATTTTCATCTTATTGCTTATTAAAAGTGTGAGAAGCAAGAACGAAGGGTGGCTACCCATTTTGCAATGTATTGGATAGATTAACACTTAATGTGCTTTGTCTCCTGTACGAACACAAAATGATACAGAATTTCTTGCCTTTTTAAGGCCTACATAAGCATTTGTTACTCTTCACAATTACAAAGGATGGGATTTTTTACATCTAGTTTTGCTCATTCATATTAGCAAATTTTCTCACATTTTAATATCATCATTTCTATAAACCTTTTCTTTACACAGAAAAAAAACCATTTGTCCAAGACACTAAAAGAAATCCTGTGATCTGCTTGTTAACACATGTTGATGTTAATGACAAAATTTACTTCAGAAAGTATTTAAACTGAGACTTTCACCTACCAACAGGCATTCCCAGTGAAAACCACCCAATGCACCCTAAGTCACAAGCCGAAGAATCTGTTTTGTCACAGTACTGAAGTAAATAGTATTACGTTCCTTCATTACTCCTCAGCTTCTCAAAGCTTGGGGATTTTCTAATTTCATCTTCTCTCTCCCTATTACCTCTCTGTTAAATATTCAAAGCAGGCAACAAAAAGGAGTAGGAAAAATAAAGTCAATACAGCAAATTGGAAAGAAGTAAAATATTTCTCTATGCCATCATTTGGTTGTTACAGTTGTCTTAACCCAAACAGCTTCTTTGAGACATCTAATTTGATATTACAAAGTGCTAACCCATAGCCATATTTGACTTTCCTTTGATTCCAGATGTAAACAATAGCCTTTATCTAATGTTCAGGCATATAATCTAACTACACATGCATTTGCATTATGAGGCAGTGAAACATGACTGGAGACCCATCTTGGATGTTATTTATGTTATTACTCAAGTGGAGGCTATAATCATAAACCCTTCTCTTCCCCTCCCCACCACCCCCACCCACCCACCCCACCCCGGGTTGTGGATTTTTTTTTTTTTTTTCAGAAGTACACTGCACAAGCTGAAATACAGGCTGGGCAGAGAATGGATTGAGAGCAGCCTGGAGGGGAAGGACTTGGGGGTGTTGGTTGACGAGAAGCTCAAAATGACCCAGCAATGTACATTTGCAGCCCAGAAAGCCAACCGTATCCTGGGCTGCATCAAAAGAAGGGTGACCAGCAGGTTGAGGGAGGTGATTCTCCACCTCTACTCTGCTCTCATGAGACCTCACCTGGAGTACTGCATTCAGCTCTGGGGTCCCCAAAATAAGAAGGACACAGAACTGTTGGAGCGGGTCCAGAGGAGGGCCATGAAGACGACCAGAGGGCTGGAGGACCTCTCCTATGAGGATAGGCTGGAGAGTTGGGGTTGTTCAGCCTGGAGAAGAGAAGGCTCCAGGGAGACTTTACAGCAGCCTGCCAGTACCTGAAGGGGGCCTACAAGAAAGCTGGAGAGGGACTTTTTACAAGGACGTGTAGTGATAGGACAAGGGGTAATGGCTTTAAACTGAAAGAGGGCAGATTTAGACTAGGTGTAAGGAAGAAATTCTTCACTGTGAGGGTGGTGAGGCACTGGGACAGGTTGCCCAGAGAAGCTGTGGATGCCCCATCCCTGGAAATGTTCAAGGTCAGCCTGGATGGGGCTTTGAGCAACCTGGTCTGGTGGAAGGTGTCCCTGCCCAAGCCAGTGGGTTTGGGACTAGATGATCTATAAGGTCCCTTCCAACCCAAACCATTCTATGATTCTATGATACACTTAAAATCTGTTTTTAAGCTTCACTGGCTCCATTACATTTGAACTTCATAACAAGAATGTGATAAGAATATGTAGAGAGAAAGCATAGACAAAAGGTATATTTTCATAATGTGGTTCAGTTTAACTGTTCCTATAATTAGCTACAACTCATTAAGCAATAAAAAGACAAACAACAAGATTATGAATGGAAGGGCAATATTTTCTCCATAAAACAAACAAAAAACTTAAACAGATGCCTCTTTTCTAAGGCTTTCCTTACATAAATACACCCAGCAGCTTAGAAAAGATATTTTCATGATGGAAAATTTTTGTCTAGAAAGAAAAACGTTAAACATTATCCTGTGCAATTTCAATAAAAAGTATTTACAGCTATTGTACACTTGGGATTTTTTGATCTCAAGGATAAAATAACAATACAGCAATGGTCTGCAGATGACTGGCTTTGATCTTTTATTAGTTCTTATAATTGTCTCTTAATTTGTATTCTGCATAATAAGCACTCACCTTCACCGTTTGTCCGGCTTCAGGGCCATCCTGTAAGCAAAGGGAGAAGTCTCAGGTTAGAGGAACTAACAAGGATCACACAGGACTTCAGAAATCTTACTCAATAATCATTTACATCCAATTTCAATGTATGTTAATTTAGCATATTTTCCTGGGGACCATTCAACACAAAGTTATGGGAAAAGGCGCCTTTCCATATCAGGCCATGGCAAAGTGAGAAACTGTATCTTAGACCACAAAAATTATAGTTGTTATTTTTCATTCTTTCAGATCATATTTTTGAAGAGCTAGTAATAGATTTCTGATCCTTGTGAATATAAAATCAGAAATCTAAGTGAGAATTTAATCAAAGCATGCTTGCTTAAATTCTTATTCTAATGAAATGGACTTAGTCTCCTGATTTGCTTTAAACAGAGCTCTTTTTTGGTATAAAAACACCCAGCACAAATAACGGTCAGAATTGATAACATATTTACATGGCTACTTCTCCCTGCCTGCGTATAAACAGCTGTAAGCAGGAATTACCTGTTTCCATCACAAGCAGTGGGTTACCTGGTGAATGGAGAGATGTGGCTGCCTTCTCTAGGTCAATCCTGCAAACACTCCTTTGAAGAAAGAGTATTTGCTGAAATACAAGCAAGCAAGCACTGCGTTTGGGAGAGTTTGCAGGCTCATTCCGAAGTTTTGCAGTTATTAGTTATCCACACTTTTCTGCTGGTTTGCCTTTTAGCTTTTTCACAATGGCAAATCTGGCAGGCTGCAATGCAGTTATTGTGCTTCTTTTTTTATTATTATTATTTTGCATTTATTGGCCCTTGAAGTTTGAATGTCCTTTTGTCATTGGACTAGCGAAGAAGGTTGAAAGCTTGATAAAACAAACCATTAAACCTTTTTTAGTTGACTGGTTTACAAACCTGAATTGAAATGGTGAGCGAGGTGCCGCAGAAGTGTTTCTCCACCACACTGCCAACCCTTTGTGCCGTACAAAATAAATCGGCCACTTCCTCGGGACACAAGTCACGGAAACGCTCCACCGGCCGCAGAGGACAAACAAGGACATCTGAAGATGGTATTGTCAAGGCACAAACACAAGTCTGAGTGGTACAGAAAGACAAGTGTCTCAATCCCTAGTCTGCAACCTGCTTCTGATCCCCTTTGAACTGCCTAAACTCTTCCTCTCCAAGGATTACAGCAAGAGCAACTAAAACATAAGGCTAAATACAGAGAATCATATGATGCTTTGTTCAGAAGAAGTTTCCTCAGATATGGGCAAAATGACTGAACTAGGGTCCATATGTTACTACTAAGACATCTAATGGAAAGCAAAGTTTTCACAGACTCAAAGTCACCATTTTGATGGAGAGATGCTCATATTTAACACCTCTGAAAGTCAGAGAAATTTCTTTTTGTGATTAAAAATGGGGGAAAGCCAAAGGAATTTAAGATGGGTTTGGGTGGGTGACCTGAGACAGCAGTTTTACAATGCTTTTTCACATATGTGGTACGTATTTTTGAAAAATCTTGATCTTACACCTCCAATTTTAGGTACCTAAATGTGAAAAGCTGATACTATGCTGAAAATAGCAGATCACTTATTTCTACATCACATTAATTACCATTCACAAGGAATGTTCGCCTGTTACAACTATTATATGTTTGTAGAAATACATTAAAATAATTAAGACTATTCCCTTTTAAGAGCGGCGTTCACAACATTGTAAATATACTTTGATTTTATTCTACCTTGGTGACTGCGCTTCGTGAGTCAGTGAAATGAAGCTATAAAATAAACAATGGAAGTACACAGACGCTATTCACAGTCATCTGATCTGCTGTGTTCACAGAAATTCATAATTGCTATGATTCCTCACTTGAAAGTCAATTTTGTAACATTATTAATAGGGTCCAGAATTCTTAGCAGAGCCTCAGTTGTATAAATCCAACAAGCAAGTACTTGAGACTGGATTCTTGTTTCAACTCCCTGCAGACAGGATTTTTTTCTGACTTACAGTACTGTGTTTGCAGAATAAAGACCTTAAAATCACCTTTAACACCACTTGAACTTTCATGACCAAAGGCTATGAAAATTAACAACTTCTTATTTTTTCAGTATTAAAACAAGTGTTCAAAGGACTATTTGAAGAAAATTAAGTTCCATGTCATTGTATTACCATAATTTTTATTTTTACTGCATCTTGAAGCCTGCAGGTATTCAGGAATATTCTCTATACTCCAGGAAAGGTAACTAGGAGATGCTCTGTAGTTAACAGTTTCACACAGAGGTTACATCAAACTGATTTTCAACAACCGTATGAGATGTTTGAAATAAAGAAAGATTAATACATGCAAAAGATGATTTATTTCCATAAACATAGAGACAACATGTTTACATTCACCAAGTTTATTATAGGAATCGCCTTTATAATTCTGATTGGAGAGAAAACCAGACATTTTCTGGAAGTAAAGAAGTAGGGGCAGGTTTTGATCATTTTTTCAATGATGAGGACAGACAAGATTGCAATGGATATTTGCCAAAGTGGGAGCAGATTTTTCGAGTGAGCTTCACAGCTAGCAGCTCCCAACAGAAAAGGAGAAGACTAGCCCCAGCTGCAGGTGTTAATCTGCTTTGAAAATCTGGCTGTCATTTTTTTTTCAGTACAGCATCAGCTATGCCACCACTATTCTCTGTTTCTCTTGTTACAACTTATAGTATTAAAATTTAAGAAAGGAGAAATATGTATTTAGAAAGCAGGTACTTGGAAATAAACCAATCCTGGACAGGGACAAAAAGCCTAGTTTTGTGGTTTTTTAGTCCTAAAATGTTGTGCCTCTTGGCAAGCTACCGGGCGTAATAAAACTCCTGTAATTTATTTGTGCCTTCCCAGCACACTGTACAAAGCACCTCCATAAAGGATGCTATTGGCTGAACTTAGGGCCCAAGGGAAGAGCTGGAAACTTGCTTGGCAGACCTGATTTCCATACCAGGAATAAAGGAATAGAAAGACTAATTAATTTTACTCATAAAAAGGAAATCCATGTCAACACTAAAACAGGGAAAAGGACATTTGTTTAATCTGAGTTCATTTTTCAAAAAGGAGAGAAGGGAAGCTTTTACCCTTAGGGCATCTGATACTTAAGTAGATAATTATCCTTCTTCTGCAGCACTGCTTTATTATCATGGGTCAACGAACCATTTATAAATGAAGAATTTCCCCTCACTTACCTCTAGCAAAACTGCTGCTTACATTAAGACAAGTTTCCTTTTCTCCTTTAGATTTTTTTCCCAGCAGTTTCCCACCCTCTCAAACTTGCATATGCCTCACCAGCAATTGTTTGTTCTCTACCTAGCTCAGAGCCACAGCCACAAGTATGAATTTTTGCATTAATCGTGGTTTCTACAACCTTATATTAACACTATAGTACTTGCCGCTGCAATGCATTGTGAAAAACATAGGCTAAACGCTGCTTGCGAGAGCTTTTGTTTCCATAGCACGTAGCAGAGGGAGGGAGTGCGGTCTGAGTGCTGGTTGTGACCAAGACAGGACATCTGTTTTCTCTTAATTCTGTCACTAATCTGCTCTGTCATTTGGGCAAGTTGTCTCTGTACCTCTCTCTCTCTCCTCTCCCACACTTTATGTGTCTTATCTGCTTAGATAGCATTTGCCAGTTGGTGCAATGGTTGTTTTCTTATTAAGCCATGAGGCTCTCCGCTCGTGTGGGGCCACGAAGCGCTCCCTCAATATCAAACAATGTGCCCATAAAAAACCATGTCATTCTGCAAAGAGGATTTTCACTTCCTCCTTACTTTACTGAGACTCATTTACAACTCAAACTAGATTTTAACCATATTTCTGTCTTTGAATGTGATAAATAATTCAAAGGCACAATCACACACTGGAGCATCTTTACTGAACTTTCCATCATTTCAAAATAATTCTACAAAGAATAATGATAGAAATTCTGAATCAGAGCTAAATTAACATGAGAATGTAATTAGGACAACATTCAAGTTATATTTAACTATGAATATATAAAAAGGCAAATGTTAAAATGAATTCATGGGTTTGAGGTCATTAAGAAAACAACCATCCACTGCAACTTTAAATTACAGTTTTTAACTACAGTTTTTAACACTAGGATAGTTTTTAACTTTATATCCTGGTCAGATTTTAAGCTGGATAAATGCTCTATTCACCTCAAAATTCTTCCTAAGTTTAAAATTAGCTAAACTGTTCATTGCTTTCTGCAATTACGCACTGCAAACACTGCTATGAACTACTGATGTGCTTCAGGTGACTGTGTATTAAAGATGCAAGTGAAAGTGAGTCTGTACTTACGTCTACATGCAATTACTCCTCAGACAGAAGCATCTACTGCCATCTGAGATGCCTCGGGGCATCCAGCTGCCGCTCCAGAATGGCAGGAGTCTCCCATATGCCCTGTGTCATATCTGTCAGCCAGGTGGGAAGCCTGAGTCATCTCAGGGTATCTGAAATGGCAGCAGGTGCCTATGTTAGGGCAACAGCCCCCACCTTTATAGGCTCAGCAGGACAAGGGGCTGATACCCAGCAGACGTGCTGCATGACTGAAGACAGCATTCTGCCTTCAGAAAGTTTGAACTTTATGTTTCCTCTCTCTAACCACCATAATTAATAATTTCATGATTTCTTCATTCATTCTAAACTGCTACTGACTGATGAAGCTTCTATTTTTAAGCTTTGATGTGAACAGCTGTTATTTCCTTCAAATTCTCTGAGTCAGTCCACATCATTAGAGTATGTGCAATTTAATATGTCAGCTTCTCCATTTTAAGGAGTGGAAAACCTCTACACCTTATTATAAACTGTGATCGTACATTCCTCTCTCTAGATCTTGCAGGAATCTCTCAACAGCCTTAATTTTTTCCTAATACCTAAATATGCATACACGAATCAATATGCATACCCTCACACACACTAAAAGCTCCATTAAAGATTTATTAAACAATTAGGAATGTTGGTATTTTCCAAAGACTACCAGTAGCTAGTCTGGTTTTTTAGTCTACTACCAGTAGACTAAAACTCCAGGTATATTACTGGAAGCACATAACCATAAAGTAGCAGTAGAGCAACAGTGGATCAAACCCATTACCCTCAAACTGAGTTAAAACCTAAGGATGACCTATGATTTCAGCAAAATCACTTGTCCTTATATATTGGGCACAGCAGACCACTCCCTGCACAACCTTGGGCGGGTTGTTTAATGCACCAAAACCCACGAGCCTCCTCCATAATTCAAATGAACAGCCTCTGCCTGTTGGTCTGTTAAGATTGTAACCTGTTTAGAAAAGCTCAGACTCGTTGCCAAGCAAGCATGCACAGTTCAACAAGTATCTACACACCGGCAGAGCAAGGATGCTGAAACATATGTGCCAGCTCACAGCCCTTAACAGCCAAGGTTGCACACATTTCTGTAAATCTCTTTCAGTCTTTCATTGACTTCTTAGACCATAATAACTGGAGCCCTTTGAGACTGGCATTCAGAGGCATTTACTGCAATGTGGTTCTGCAATGGGCACCTGGACACTGTCAAAGCTATGTTCAGTTGTGCCAAGCACAAGCACAAATTCCCCATGTACATCTAAAGTATTTAAGGATATGCTCACACCGGAGATTATGGGTCACTACTGAAAAGTAAGCGTTTGCTAACCGCATAATGACTAAGTTGATCAGACAGAGAGGGCTCAGATTCTAGAAGAAAAGCAAAACACATGGCCAACATCTGCATGCTGACCACTTCAATGCAATTTTCCTTCCACTAATGCACATAAAGTGGAGGCTGAAATTCAAAGGCATGGTAGCAATTTTTATTTGCTTTATCTGAATTTTGACTTTGAAGCTTAAATTATTGTAATTCTGTATTTAAGGTCTAAGCCAGACTTTGTTCCCTTCCATGGGATTCTGATCAACCCCACAAAGTGCCCATTATAAATATTCACACGCAACTACCAAGGTACACATGTTCTGTAGTTCTGAAATGTTGGAAAAATGGCCTTTGGGGGGGGTAAAAAAAAAACCAAACCAAAACCAAAAAAGGAAACCCCAAAGAGGTTAAAATTCCTTTTATGTGACAAGCTTTAGTACTAAACACAACTTTTTCTTGGTTAAGTCCATTAGTTTGCTATATAGAAAACATACTTTCTGTTTTGACTTTTGTTTTATTCCTGAATTTGAACTTCAAACAGAACAATTCAAAGCTTTGTAAAGGAAAAAATTAAAGGCTCTCCAGGTACTGACATTCTAACAATAGGAATAAAGTTCTTTTTCTTTTTCTTGTCTTTTTGAGGAACCAGTTAAAAACATTAAAATTGACAGGTTTTCTTAATATGTGAGGCTTTAAAAGAACAAAATACAAGGGGGAAAAGGCAGAATATCTAAAAGTGAAAGGGTAATTGCTTCTTAACGAAGCTCTTTGGTTTGACCAATATTGTTAGTTTTCTAAACCATTTGTTACAAAAGGTTTTAACTTAGGAAAATGATTTATTTTCAATGTGTAACATGGTCAGAAAACCAGCTCACATTGGGATGGAAATACTGTTCCTGTTCAAGAGACTTTTTCAAAGATTTTAAAAATACTTCCCTCTCACAACAGCACAAGAGTCAAAATCTCAAAAAAAATTAAAAATATATTCTAAAGATGAAAAGTAGTAGTTAATAAAATTCCCAAGACTTTTAAAACTCCTGAAATATCTATTTTAGCATTCTAACATTTTTACATAAAAGGCAGTTTAGTTAGCAAAAATTTTCCCTAATAATTTAAGTTTGCGAAACTCATCAAAACTGACTTTTTCATTAATATTTTGGGTTTGACTAACTTGTTTTCATAAAAAAAAAAAAAAAAAAAAAGTGTCCCAAACTATGGTACCTATGGAGACTTAATATTCCTTCATATATTTCATAAGCTTGGGTGAATAATTTAAAGCACAGTAGCCTCTGCGTCTCCCTCCTGGCTGAAAACATCCCAATCATTTACAGAGCAACTCTCAGCAAGAACTCCTGCCTTGGAGATCAGGGCTTTACTCATTTTAGGATTAATACGGACTGTAGCACCATGGATACTGCTACCATCTCTTTCTAACAGCAGGAAGCATTTGAGAGACAGGTAGAGATAGGGTCACTTGAACGCGAGGCTGCTAAGTGGCCGGTTCAGCCCTCACTGAGGTGGGAAGACAGTACCTTGGTGGCTGCCAGGAGCTCAGAGGCCAGAAGAACCAGCTGCAGAAGACTGCAAGAAATGATTATTTCTAACAATCTCGTGTGTCTGTATGAAAGACCACTTCTGCACGTCCATAAGCTGGCTGATGGGGATGCAGAAATAACGGGCTGTGGGGAGCTGGGTGAGGGATTATTCTTTTCTTATGCTCTGTTTTACATGAATTTGCATCTAGTGCCCCAAGCAGAGAGAATCAGTCAGACGAAGCTTCAGGTATTAAAACTCACCACAACGTTGTCCCCAGTTTCAACTGAGGAGTGTAAGCAGGGGTATTGAATTCATCATTGCATCTAAGCAGAAGTTTTCTTTGTTCAAAAGCTCTAATTGCTAACAGAAAGAAGTCCCATAGCTCAGAAAAAAACACAGGAGAATGCATGACTAATAAAATTAATATAACTGAAAAACAACTGCCAGTCGTTTATCTTTTTTCTGCCCTTGAACAATTCTTCACATTTTGAAGGCTACGGGAAGCCTTCTTCTCTACACAAAGAAAACAATAATGGTTCCACAGACACTACCTATAGGAATAGTTAAGTAGGAAGCGAAAACAACTGAAATAGTGCACACACGTACACATACAAGGCATCAAAAAGCCTTTAAAAATGAATCAAATGCGTATCTGCTTCATTAGGACAATATGTCAAGGCAGCCATTCAGTCCCCACAAAACTCACTGAATTAGGAAGTACATAAAACTGTAGTAATGCAAGAACTGACGTCTTCCCCCCAGGACAAATCTTATTCAATAAGACAGAGTGACTCACTTTTGGAAGGAAATCTGTAGAGGCTATTTGGATTAAGAGTGAGCATCTCATAATAGGAAAAGGTGGATGAGCACTCTTTAGTGGGTTTTACACGTGGAACTGGTTTTAAATATATTTTAGAAGGCTGCTTTGGTACAATACAGGAAACAGTACATTGTAGAGCTTGCTAGTTTGGGAGAAAACTTAGCTGTGAACGATAAAAATGATTAAGAACCAATGAAAATGCAATAAAATTACAATAAAAACTTAAAAATTGCTTCAGACTATTAAAACCACACACGACATATTTTTTTTATCTTGCTATGCCACATCTTAGCATTAATAAAAAAAGTCATGAAGATAAGACAAATTATCTAAACACAGTTGATCTTGATAAGGCAGCTCAGTACATGTTTACACTGATACAGAAGACCAGATTTATGCAATGAAACAGAGAATTAGCAGTTCTGGTGGAACCAAGAGCAATCAGTGTAAATCTTTGACATGGATCTCTCTGCACTGTTAGTGTTTTAAGACCACACTGCAGCTTTTATACTGTGGGTTTTTTTGCTCTACCTGATCTTCTCACCCCACTGAAGCTACTTAAAATAATTCTTCATGTCAACGAAAGGTGCGATAGTTCCAAGAAATGAACAATAAATATTATTTTATTTTTTTCTGTAGAAAAAAAAGTCAATACATCTCATTTAAATATAGATATGGCTTATAGTCTAAATCATGCTAGATAGCACACCAAAGTACAAAGTACTGCTACTCAAAGTACAGTGACTCCACAAGACAGAGGGCCGCAGCAGGGAAATGTGAGATTCAGAACTGTTCACTTTTCATTTTAAACAAGCCTTTCATATATTTGATATTCCCTTTAAATGCCTTTAGGGTATGTCAAGTAGGTCACTAAAAGCTCAGTTCCGCATAGCAAATGGCATTTTACTGTAGGATTCATCCTTTTCTGCTAGCTACTGACCTCAGGGGCAGCCTTGGGCAATAGCAGGTGCCTAAGTGGAACCACAGTGAGAACAGCCATGGGAGAGTTTGTGGCTCGGAAACATGCCTCTGATCCAAGTTTTATTGGGTAGAAATGTACTGCAGACCTAAACTTACATTTGTACCAGGAATCATGATCACATTCTAGAATCATATTAGGCTTTTGATCCTGGAAGGCCCAAAAGCAATAACCAGTGGCCAAATTGGAAATGTAGAAGTCCCAATTTGAAAGGATTTCATCTACAACTGCTATGATGCTCCGAGAAGATCCTGTAAAGAAATACTTCTGTACAACAACCCATTTCAGCTAAGAACTACATCTGTATTGCTTGGGATGATATAACCTACTTGAAATATATGACAAAACTATTAATAATTACATGAAGCTACGCCAAGATACCAATTATAAATGTACAAGACCACTGAAATAAACAGCCATGCCTGAAGCTGAACAGAAGACACAAAACAACACTTGGGGTGCAACACTCAAAAAGTGTTTTTTTGGCCTAAACATTGGAGCAATAGCATTTGCCATAGAAACTAATATGTTCATGCAAAGCAGCTCAGCAGCTGTAAGTCTTGTCCAAATGACCTGCACCACCAGAAAACTGCACTGAATTCAATTCACCAAACTTAACCCTGCTGGAATTGCAACATGTTGTTGCAAAGCCTCATTTCAAACACAGGAAGTAAACTCATGATCCAGCCTCTCCACCTGAGAATAAGAAACAACTTGTGAGAAAACGCTTCAGCACTGAGTCTTAATTAAAGCTGTGGCATCATCATATTAAAAAAAATAATGTGATCATTATGAAGTTATATTCTAACTCATGATTCAGGAACTATAATGAGGGAATAATTAATTACTAAATATTAGTTATGACAAATTTACTTTCTTGCAATTTATTGGATGCCATATTCCAGGCATTAAGTTTTATTGGAAACAAGATTTAACCTGGTAGAAAGACACCATAGAATGTGTTGGGAATTAAGATTCTGTACAAACCATAAGCATTATTGACATTGTTGTCCATGGTAGTTGAGCGTGCAATCTTTTTTTCTGTTCTGGGCATCTATGGTGGGAGACAGCAATAAAATAAACAGATGAATATTTGGTGAATCTCCCTGGGATTCACCTTGCCTAATTTTGAAGGTAAATTCCTTTGACTGACAGAGCAAACCACTGGATTTGGAACTGTGAAAAGCCAGCGCTTTATGGCAGTGTTGAAGTACCTTGCTGCGTAGGAAGCTTCACTCCTCCCATTCTCTTCTGTTTTCCCCAGAATTAAGTTATCTCAAGGAAGGTTCTGTCGGACCTGCTGCTGGAGAAGGTGGTAACATCCACTTTCTCCAGCTACCTCTCAATGGCAGATGATCAAGAGCTTTATACATACTCTTTGTAACTCTGCACTAAGTCTATGCTGAACAGCACAGAGAAAGATGAGCCTGTGGTACATGTGCCAGACCAACAGTGCCTTCATTTCATAACCAGTGAAGCATCAGCTGGAGGAATGCCGTACAAGATCAATTATCAGAGTATCACAGGGGACAATGAATACGTTTGGATAATCAAGGTTTCAGGTAATGAAGGTAATTTTGAATGTAATTGATAGATAATGAGGAACATGAATAACAGGGAGTTTTGGAAAACTGAATTTGGATAATTCAGACTGTCTTACACTAAGTGTATTCCTCAAAGAATATTGTAATATATGCTGGGATTTTCAAAGTTTTTAAATGGAATAAACCACCTGATTCCCATTAATTTCTCAGAAGTGGTTTTCTACCTAGTTCTGTTAGGGCATTCAGAAAACCACTCTGATTAAAGTCAATGGAGAGCTGTGTTTGTCTTAAGCTGGAAGCTCTCATGGCATATTTTGCATGCTTAGTTACTGAAATTGCTTCTAAAGCAACAGAATGGGCTATGCTGTTCCAGGGAACTATTCCATGAGAGCAGAATGAGCCTAAATTACAAAGGAGAGAAAGAAACTCTCTTACAAAAAAAGAAATGCTCTCTGTTCCTCTTGCAGGAATGGCTTAGCCCTCCATAAGAACATCAGCACTTTTAGGAACAGTCTGAAAAACAAGAGAACCTTCTATCTGCCTTATGAAAGAGCTGTTCAGCACACTTACACAGCAGAAAGGCAAATCATAGTATCTTTGCCCTGCAATATCACATCTTTGCTGCTGCACCTAAAAATAAATCTGCCAGTGTATTTCCATTAGTTCTTTTGAATGCTTAAAATTGCAAAGTCCATGATAAAGAACCTAGATGCGTATCTTTACTGCATTGGCAAATACACAGTTGAAGTGGGTGTAGTAGAGAGATGACTTTGCATGTGAAAGAGTTTATTATTGTTTTTGCAAATGTTATTACTTCTTTGCTGTTTAGCAGGACCCACTGGAAACAGTACTGTTGTCATCCAAAGGAGTTCTACATTATTCACCAGTGAAGCCCAGGAGCACGCACATACCCCTCCAGGCATTCAGAACACAGGTGGTGACCCTTAGAAATGTTAATAGTTGGAGGACATGGACACTGAAATGGTAAACAAGGGAAATGTAACTGCATGCTGATAGAGGTATTTCAAAACAAAGAGGAAAATAGCAATAGCCTCTTCCGCAGTTTATGTGTCTGGGGATTAAAACAACTAGTGCAGCAAAGCAGGGAATCAGCCTTTACTCAGCTGCAGTAGAGGGAAAGGTGGGGTGGAAATACCAAAGATCCTGTGTAGTGTTTAAGCAGAGACTCAGAGACAATCCAACATGAAAAGAAATTATTTTAAGCCACTATTCTTTAGCTAGTTAATTTTGACAATTTATTTCATATCTGCTGTAACACAAAAAGCTTGATATCAACAAGAACATTCACAGAAAGTGCATGTGTCAGGGGAAAATGCTCCCAAAGATGCATTTTCCCTCACCTGCCAGGGGAGTCGGTTTTGGATAAGTCATACCTAAAGGGCTGAGAAAATGTAAAACAGATGTAGAGTACATCTTCAACACAAAACTAACCATACAAAGCCCTCCCTTTGATACAAAATAAAACTCAAGGAGAGATGGTAAAACATAGCTTACAAAGCACCCAAGACAATGAAAGTTATAAAGGAGGAGGGAATCAGAAAGTGGGTCTCCCTGTTGTTTTTCACTTGCATAATCATAGAATGGTTTGGGTTGGAAGGGACCTTATAGATCATCTAGTCCCAAACCCCCTGCCATGGCCAGGGACACCTTCCACTAGACCAGGTTGCTCAAAGTCCCATCCAACCTGGCCTTGAACGCTTCCAGGGAGGGAGCATCCGCAATTTCTCTGGGCAACCTGTTCCAGTGCCTCACCACCCTCACAGTGAAGAATTTCTTCCTTACACCTAGTCTAAATCTGCCCTCTTTCAGTTTAAAGCCATTACCCCTCGTCCTATCACTACACGTCCTTGTAAACAGTCCCTCTCCAGCTTTCTTGTAGGCCCCCTTTAGGTACTGGAAGGCCACTATAAGGTCTCCCTGGAGCCTTCCCTTCTCCAGGCTGAACAACCCCAACTCTCCAGGAAGGAAGGCTGCATAATAAGCCCTCTTGGATAAGGACACCAGGGCCCTCTGTCATGATTGCCTCTGTAGATGCTGTTCTAATACTATTATTGTCATTAATGCTCATTGTTCCCAGCTCTGCGCATCATAGCTAGGCATTTCAGTATGCATGGGTACATAAATTCATACTCTTATCCAGGACTACTGCAATATTCAAGAACATGAGAATGAAGAAGACAAACTAGCAGTTTAACTCTGAATAACCTTATTTTGTGTGTGTGTCATCTGAAACCATTACTTTAATGTGATTATCTGTTTTTATTATTTCCTTTCTGTAGACTTGGAATAAAGACACAACTGAGACTCTCTCAGACACGGTCATTGGCATCATTATGGTCTTTCTACTGTCATCAATAGAGATCTGATCTGTAAATCAAGTTAGACTATAAGGGCTACTGAAGAGCAAGCACTCTTTATTCATGCTATTACATACCCAAGCTGCTACTACCTCTGGCTCACTGAGAAAAACAGACTGTTGTAGTTCTTTTACATAACCAGAGGAGTTCTTAATGCACAGATTATTGACTTAGTGGGGTTTTATCATGTCACAGTGTACCAGGGGATTCCTTAATCCAGGACATCTTGACATGATCTATTTTCATGGCTCTTTCTATTGTCACAGTCTGTCATTATAATGATTTGCAAATCCAGAACCAGCGTATGCTTAGCTCCTTAACAGGTGCTCAAGGAGGAGGGGAGGAGAAGGCATTTCCCCTCTCTCATTTGCCCTCTTGTACTCTATAAGCACCGAACCCCATCACACGCAGCATGACAAAATCCCTGCAGGGCCAAATGCAGCAGGGAGTTACATGGCACAATGTTGGCTTTCTGCCCACAGAAGCATTTCCACATCAGCCCGTCATCTTCACAAAACCAGCAGGATGGAGATCCTCCTTTGCGGCTCTCCACAGAGGTCCACCTTTGTGAAGAGACACAGAACATGCACACATTCTCAAGGAGCCAAGCCCATCAGACCAGTACTCTACAGAAACAGGAGTCTCCAAGAGCAAATACAGGTCTCAAAATGGTCTGCTGCACAACATCAGTTGCTAGTAAAAGCCACTGATATTTGATTCCTTTGTTGATACTACTGTAAGTGGCCAGAGATGTTCATTCCTAGTACAGGATCACTGCTGGGAAAAAAATGTTCCAGAGCAAATGGACAGTGTCACATAACTGTCAAGGGGAGACCCAGAATGTCTTACAGTTGTGAGATCAACAAAAAATCAACTGAACAAGGGATATGAAAAGATATCTGCATAGATGAAACCTCCCGTGTCTCCCTCTGTGGGTTTCTGCTCAGCAGAGACCTGAACCTGCTCTCCTCCTTTGCACTCCCTCCTCCAATTTATTGAGCCCCAGTTGCATAGGCCTAAATAGAAACATCCACATGATCCTCAATACCTGCATGAAGCTCCCTATGAGTGCTGTACAGTGTGAGGACAGGGTTCAAGGTTATCAGATGCTTTAGGCTGACGTTCATCAAGGCAAGCATCTGATTTTATGGCCCTTCAACCCTTACATCCTACCTCACCCTCATTAATAGATATTTCCCTTGCCACTGTTGGAACCAGTGTGGGAATCTGTAAGACCGCTGTGCACTCCAAATTAATCACAGGCCTAAAAGTCTCACTGGAGCAAGGTCTGAGTAGCTGTTAGCACTTCACAGCATGTCTACATACCCCCAAAGATTTGGGCTGTGATCTCTAGTTTGGACCTCTCTGTTATCGTAATATAAGCTGATAACAACAATATGTCACTGTGCTTGTTGCTAGCAGACATTTCCCTGGAGTGAAGAAAAAAAATGGTTTAAATCTGACATGTTATCGATGTTAAAAAAGAAAGTAAATTTATGCCAAAAAAGAAACCCAACAAAGAAAGATGACAGTACTCCAACCACATCCTGCATATGAGGGAGAAAATTGATGTTGAATTTGGTATCACAAACTTTATTCCAGCAAATAAATTTCTAGATCTCTGTGTTTCTTCCATAAATTACAAGCACACAGTGTTTCTTGGGGGTTTATGATCACCATCAAAGCCGTCTTGCTGAGAAACGTGGATGTCTTTCTCTTTCCAAAGGTCACAAAGTAGATATCCCATATCTAGGGGCTGAAAGAGCAGGAACATTTGGTACTCCTCCAAACGAAAGCATCTCCACTGCCATTTGTTCAGCCTCCTCTTGTTAAGCTGCTGGATGTGAATCACGCAGCAACCTCCCAACACGTCAGTGATGGCTGCATACACTGTTATAAAACTCAGTCTTGCAAAAGTGATGCACATGCTTGTTGCTCTGGAAATTAAACACGTTCTCTACAGAGTCCCCTTGAATGTGCCTGTCTGCATTTCACATACAGACCCGTGCTGATGCTTACCACTGGTGTGAAAAACACTTGTGAATCATTTTTCCTGGGCTTTGCATTACTATCTTAGGCTTTTTATCAGGCCAGTCAGAAACTGGTGGCACAGTCATTCCTGGCTGCATGTCACTAATACAGAATGGAAGACACAAGAGATGCCTAAGCGGAAGCAAGCAAACTAACAGCAGTATAACTAAAAAAGGCAGAAAACACTGCTTTTCAGTTGTTTATAGAAACTTCAAAGTTCTCCTCAGTTATAAATCATTCTGCGCTACCAGTCTGCCTAAGGATGGCTCTGCTTTTGAAGGTGAAAGCTTGAAGATCAGACCTTGGGTGATAAAAAGAATGTTGGTTCCACTACAGACAAAGTCGATTGCAGAGGAGATAAAATGGTGTCCAAGAATAGGATAGATCAGGCTGAGATGTTTTTGCCATGCAACTAGTCACCAAGAGATAAAAGTGATTCTATAGAATAGATTTTCAGTAGGAGTGAATTAAGCTCTTTTAAGCCATATTTGCCATCAGAAAGAGAAAGAGAAATAAAATTTCCATTTGACTACCACTTTCTTAGGACTTTTGATTAGAATGCAAAGTTACTGAATAAAACCCCTGACCTTTTAAACCACACTTAAAAAAACCCCACACCTTAAAACAACAGTGAACAATTGAAAAAAAAAAACCCCTTGCAGCCATGATGCCAGATCCAATGATATTTGTACTACTAATTTGTAAGTGCAAGATAACAAAAGTTATCAATGGTGATGAGAAACCAACGAATTATAAGAGGGAAGGGAAATTGTTCTGTAGCAAAACATGATCAGGATGCCCTCAAAAGAGGAACCAAAAGGCAATTTAATGTTGCTTCAGTCTCTTCTGTTCCAGAAGAAGCTCATCAGACTGTGTATGAAAACAAAGAACTGGCTCATAAAACTTCCAGACAAACTATGTTTAGAAAGCATTAAAAAAAAAAAAAAAAAAAAAAAAAAAAAAAAAAATCAGCCTTTTCCTGGAAGAAGTGATTTGTATGCAAATATACCCCAACATTTGTCACCAAAACTAAAGGATTTTGAAGTGCAAGAAGTTTTTTTGAATATAAAGTTTATCACTGCTTTGATGAAATGAGATGCCAGCTGCGAGGTTGCTGCTGTCTCCTTTAATACCAATTAAAAGGATGGAGAATGGAGCTCTAGCTCGTGCTCACAGACAGAGCTGCCACCACACATGTAGCACAACTTTGACACCTAAACCTCCAGTGGCAGCAGCTAAGACATCAAGAGGCCTACATTTAAAAGTAAAACACTAGACTTACTGGCAACCTCTATGACCTGAAGTATTACAAAATGCATGAAACACTCACGTATTACTTATAATAATTTAATGTTTTTCAATGAGAGGAGGAGTGGGGAGCCAATATTTGAATAAAATAAAAAGCACACTCTGCTGCTGAGAAAGAATGGTTAAAGTTGTGTCGTTTTGCGTGTTCTAACCTTCTTTCAGTTTGTTCAGAAGAGTGCGTTTGCCCTTGGGCATCTTGGACCGTTTCACCTGATCCTTCTAGCCAGCAAGGACTGAGCAGGAAAGAAGTACCACAAATTGCACCCAATAGCCATGCCTCCCTCCCCAAGCCCTAGGAAAGGGACAAGCCTTCCAGCACACTTTAAAGGTCGACAGGAGCAGACAGAGCTCAAAGCCATGGGGCCCACTTAGAGAATGCCTTGTCAGCAACACTGTCTTACAGATCTTAGATTTGGAAACATTCGATAACCCCTCAGTTCTTTTAATTACACACTCTCTGCATTTTTATCTGCACTTACAGAAATCCTGAAATAATGAAATCCTGCAAGGAGGAGTTTCTTCCTCTCCCAGTAATTTTGACCTCAACAAGTACTGGAATATTCAAAAGACTTGCTCAGACTTAGAAAACTATCCACACTTCCAGATGCTATCACCATTGCTCTGCAATAATCAATTGCTAATTGATTTCCTTTATACTTGTGTAAGCTATAGATATATAGATGTGTACGTGCATTGAAACTCAAAGTGTGTTTCCTTGTTCAGAACTCTGATATCAAAACATCTACAATCTTCCCAAGTGTGCTCTAGGACAACCCACAGGACAAAAGTAAATCAGTTTTAACAAAGTAGGAGAGATTACTAGAGCAGTGAATGTCTTAAAATATAATTTTTTAAATTATTGTCTTGCCTTAACTCACGTAGCCGCACAACAATCATGTTTTAGAGAATGACATTTCCGAGATGGCCACTGATCTATCAAAAACCCTCAAAAACTAACCAACAGCCAGAGAACTCTCACTTGGAGGTTTAGCTTACATGCCTGCACATACGCACCTACTTCCTCTGTTTGCATGTTATAAAGATTTTCCAGAAATAAGAGTCCCGGTAGGTGAAGGCTAAAGTCATTAAACATCATTTTGAATACATCAAAGAACAAAACGTTTCCACAATGGCAAGCACAATGCGAAAGAATACATCTGCTCATAATGGCAAGTAAAACATTGTGGAAGCAGATGTCAAGAACATGGTTTTACCTTGATTCAGTTTCCTCAAGCAGAAGGATTTCAAAATGTTTTTCTGAAACATGGCTTATCACTGATGGACAGGACGCTGGGCTGAGCAGCTGGGGCATCTGCAGCCCCCTTCTCCCACAGCGTATCTGTGTAGGTGATAGCACATCTGGATCACTCACCCTACTTTGGGCACATTCAAGGAAAACACCAAGCATGGCTGGCTGTGCTGCTGACACACAGGAGGCCAAGCCCAGGGAGCGGAGGCATGGGCGGCCAGCAGCACGCACCAGCTCCACTGCGGGCAGGAGGATGCAGCAAGGCAGGGATGCAGCCCTCACCTTGTGCGTTACGCCTTACCGGTGCCCTAGTGCCTCTTCCCAGTGCTCAGGGGCCATCTCACAGCACAAATCACGCCATCGGGAAAATGCCACTGAAAAATCTAACATACTGCATTACGTATCTTTAACTACAGAAATAGATGCATGCACAGAACAAGCCCCTCTAGAGCTGTCAAACAAGATTTGAAACCCAGTTTCTCTGGCATGGGGCACACAAATCTTCTGTAACAGCTAAAGGAGATCTTGACTGACGGTGGGAGAGGCACACTGATGCTGTTTGTTTTGCACATAAACCCGCACAAAGCAGAAACAGAGTTGGGACTTCAGCTTTACAAAATAGTTTTACTATTCAGAAATGCCAACCCTTGAGATAAAAAAAGGCAAAAAATTTTCCAAGATAACAACTTTTTTAGCTAAAAGAATGCTTAAAAAAACCAGCAGAAAAGTAGAGAAGAAAGGACCCTGGGATCCATCCATCCTGCTCCATATAATCCCCAAATAGGCTGGGTGCAATAAAGAATATATTATTATTTAATATTTTTGCCTTACATAATTTAGTACAGCACTGGATGCTGCAAAACCTTTTAACCCCTGCTTTTTTTTCACTCTCAATTTCCACAAAAACTGGTGACTTTTCTCTAAGGAAGTCAGGTATACAAGTTAATAAGTTGAGTAGCATTTCATCCTCACGTAATAAAAATCCATGAAGAATTCTTTAGAAAACAAACCAGGAGAAATCCCAAACAAGAAAATCATTAGTGCTAGAGTTTCAACAGGGGGCAACAGAGATGGCCTCACCTGGAGCACAGCCCCTCACTCAAAAGAAAAATCAAGGTTATCTATTGCCTCTTTTACAAATGCAGTTTGGAAGCCACAAAAAAGCAGTTGTAACACCGTGTCAGGCAATGTAAATATGCAGGTAGGTGTCCAATTACTTCAGCTTTAAAGATCGGTGCAGTCTATCTCTTTATAAGCAGACAGGGTGCACGCAGGTTTTGATACGTACCCTTGATGTATTTACCTTTGAAATCTGGCACCGCTGGTGACTGTTGTTGTTCACCAAAGTGTATATATGCAAAAGCTAGATCATTTTCATCGTGCTGTGCAGCGTATAGCTGCGCCTTTCAGACTAAATATCTATACTGCTGAAGAAAATGCCCTTTTTCTTTTGAAGTGGGAGAGTACAAACCTCAAAGGTTCATTTCTTTGCAATGACTAAGGCCCTAATGAGCATAACCAACACACTATTACACCAGTTCCAGAGTTACATGCAAACATATCCAAGGTAGATCTCTGTCAATACATCTCATAGCACAAATCCACATTGCAGAAAATAAAGTTGGTGTAAACTATGCTTTCATATATTACTTCATATTGAAAGAAATATTGGTGACCTTATCCAGCATGACTGTTATAATAGTAATAAAACTGAATCTTGGAAGATTACACTTCTGGTCAAAGTAGTAAAATGTGACCTTATGCTATTCAACATTGACATTTATTATATTAATTCAGACACAAAAACTGCATTAAAATGATGTTAAGTGTCTGGCTTTCAAGCACGACAGCTAAGAAATTTGATCTGCAAGCAAGACTTCTTCACCAACACTCCATTTCACATTTCACCACTGCAACACATAAGGCACAAAATCCTTATAGCTGCCCAGAGGATCTCAAATCGGGTAGTTTGGGCTCCTTAAATAAAAAATCTATTTGTATCACAGTCACGAGGATCATGGCGGGGTGACACAATGTATTGTATCTACAGTGTTCATACATGGTGGCCTCAATATAAAAGCAAAAATCCCCCAAACCCCCCAGAGTTTATCTTTGCTCTTCAAGTGGAAATACAAAGGGCTAAATGCAAAACACTGACCACCAGACAGCAACAAGAATGAAATTTTTCACAGTCATTTTTAATATTGCAGCAGCATGTCCATTTCAAATGCAGAAAAAAAAATATCTAGTCTCAGGTCAGCAAGGAAGATCGAGGATTCTTCAGTCCCACGTACTCTGAACTCCCACTGATTTCACTAAAAATACAGGACATACAGAGAGAGCAGCATATCAGAGCAGAGATGTGCACTGCAGATCTCAGAACAGAATGAGGTCTGGAGCTATTTTGGGGTATAGCGAAAGTTGAAAAGTAGAGCTATCTGGCATTCTTTTTTATTTTTCTTCTGTAGTTAGTGTTTATTCACAGGCAAATATTGCTATACTAAAAAAAGATTTTTCAGGGTTACAAGACAATTCCTGGTTTAAAAAAAAAAAAAAAAAATCATTTAAAAAGACTCCACAGTCTAAGTGATCTCAGATCAGGCAACAATACAGGGATTTGAGCATTCATTTGGAGCATGGTAATTCTGCACAGAGATCTGTCTCCTGTTATGAGTATCCCGACTTTTCTGTGCTGTATTACATGCTCACAGTGATTTTTAATGAGAAATTCAACAGCCATTTCAGTAACAACAAATAGCAGGACATGAACCATTTTTTCCCAGAACAAAATTCTTATTTTCTGGCCAGCCTAAATTTGCAAATACGCCTAATTTTAATAATTCTGAGAATTAAACGAGAACACTGATGCTTCCCTACTATGTTAGCAAGTTGCAAATTTCTGTTTTAATTTTCAGAGAGAAAAAAAAGAGAAAAATGTTGGATTTTTATAATCCAAGTTGCATAATCTGTCAAGAACAATGATTTGTGTCTGGGAAACGCTGATATGCATTTTTAGCAGAGCTAAGCAATACCAGCTCAGTGAAGAGAGCAGAACACACACACCCACACCCCCCCCTCCCGCCTGCAGGCCAGGCATTGCAAAATTAAGCTTTAAAAAAAAACAAAACAAAACAAAACAAAAAAAACCCAAACCAACCAAACAAAAAAAAACAACTGGGTTTGTCATCGGGGGGCAGACAGCCACATCTATTTCATTTCAGTAACCTAGAATACAGACTTTGCTTTTTTAGGCTATGACTGACAGAACTGCAGCTCTCCTGTAGTAAGGGTGACATCTCACTTCAACAGCAGCTTCTCCCCACCACATCTTTCGGGTATGCGCACCGGGCATACTCTCTTCCCAGACTCTCCAAGCTTTGCTAGAGCATCTCGACAGCACATTTGTGCAGGAAATCTACTGCTCTTCTGCCTCCGCTGAACTTGTTCCCCCAGGGATGGGCTGACAGCAAGGTGCTCAGTGTCTACGCAAATCCCTTGATCTGCTCCCCTACACCTCTCAGGGGTGTAACTGGGTCAGGCTTTTTTTTTTTTTTTTTGAAATCTCATTTTTGACACATTTCAGCAGGTTTCTCCTAATCCACCCATATTCACACCTCATCTTCATATAATGTGCTCTTTTAACAATGCGTAATGCACAGCAGGCCCCAACACCTTTCTTTGGTCTTTACCTCTACTCCTACATTATTTGCATCCAACTACAATCCATCTCCTCTTATTTAAGAGGACAGAAACGTGACTAGTAAGGCATGTTATGAACTAGCGTATTTCACAAAAAATCTGCCAAGCCCTCCATGGCCAAACTAATTATAACTGTACTCTCTCCGGCTTGGTGAAGCTAAATGGAGACATACAAACTGTCTTTGAAAATAGAAAAACATGCAAGTGAAAATTGTTCATATGGAGAAATATGCATAGAGCATCAAGGCTTCAGGAGCAGCAGTTTATAGACCCAGTTACTACTACATGCATTTTAAATTTGAATGCCTCCTCAGTATTCATGAAGTGTACCACAGTTCAATAGTTGTTTTCATGAGTTGTGCCTTCATTAGGTGAACAACATTAAACACCTGGGATACTGTTCAAACTAGTCCTAAGGGGCAAATTTTCATGACAAATGAGCTGAGATAAATTTTACAACTGAAAAAAAAAAAAAATCTCAATTTTGCAATGGTAAATTTACTACTTGTTTCAAAGAAATAAAATAAAGCAACAAAGACACAAAGTTAATATTAATATTACTTCTACAAAATCCCCACAGAAAAGCTTTCAGTTGGCTGTGCAAATAAGAACACTTTCAAATACCAGAAGAAGAGTAAATATTTATTGACACATGTTGTTCCCCCCCCCCCTCCCCTTTCAGGTTAATGGGGTTAATTCCCCACTATCTTTGGAAACTTCTCTATGTTCATTATCGGGATGACTTCTTATGCCTTTATGGCTAACAGTATCTCACAGATTTTGTTCAAACCTGGTTTTTTTCTTTTTTCCTAAGGTTTGTAGCGTGCTTGGTTTGATTCTTACTTGGATAATATTCTACTGGATATGTTACCAAATGTACATTTTTATCTGCCCTCTCCCTCACTGGGAGCCTTCCTTGTTCAGTGCTGAGCGAGAAGTGCCTCAGTGCATCCACAGCCCTCTGGCTCAGAGTCAGCCACATGTGTTTTCCCATCCAAAAGCTTTGGGAAGACACAGATACAGCTAATTGCAAAGACGACCTCTTGCTCTGCAGGCCTGCCATGACTTCCCACAGCCCTGGCCATCCCCACTGCACATGTGGAAAAGTTGATTCCCCTCCGGGTACTGCTATCAGGACAAAGAAACGTTTTGTACATGGGGTTTTCTTCTCTCCACTCACAGCTGGCCCTGTCCAAATGGGTGTTAACTTTGACAGCTTACTGAACTGTAAAAAGACTTAAAATAATTCAGACTGGAGGTCTGAAAGCTCAGGACTTGATATCAGTCTGATACCAATGACTGTCATACAGTCTGGCTGCATCAGGGCCGGTCTTTTTCAGCTCACTCCGTACAATCTAGGCAGCATGACAATCTCAGTCCCATGCCCTGCAGAGAAATATTGACATCATCACCTACACTGTGAGCTGACACCAGAGGTAATAAGGACACAGGCAGACTTACACCTCCATTTTGTTCAGACACCAAAGTCACGGAGAAGACATGGTGGAGAGGAAGAAGGGGCAGGGAAGACCAGCCTGCTACTCCAAACACCGCCGGAATCATATGCAGGAAGTTTCAGTTTGTGGTCCTCGCACCTGGCATCCTCTCCCGAGCACTACCACAGTTGCAAATAGGGAAAAGCAGCTGTATTTTGAGATAATTCTAATAATAATTAGTATTTCCATAAACCTTTATTCTAGCTTCTTAAGTCACAGTTGCCTCCTCTTTCAATGACACCATCACAGTAAGATAATACTGTCCAGTTGAGTAATATGTGTACGTGCACAAACACCCCTAGCGCGGCAGAAGCTCTCAAGACATTTTCTTCTCTGTCTCTCTTACTGTCTTTCTGGTTTATTATACCCTAAACAACCCCTCCCTCAGGAGACCTTCCAGCTCTCTTCCAAGCAGCCACTGAGCCTTTCATACTTAATAAAACATTAAAATTAAAGCAATGAATATTAGAAATATCCATCTTACTCGATTAGCTACTCCATAGTGGACCGTAAGGCTTTGAATGTGGTCGGCTAATCCCATTAGCTGGTCAAGCAATTTTCTCTACTGCTTCTAGGAGTACAGAGCTCACTAGAAAATACATTTAGAACCATGCTCACCCTTTAGATTAGATTAAGCTGCCTATACAACTCCAAAGTGTTTCCCTAAGGTTTAAGACCTATATAGTAATCCCTGTATTTTTCACAATTCAGTGGGTATGCACTGCTCCTAAATATTACTACAGGCTGGTTTCACTTAAAGGTTAGACCCTCCTCTAAAGTACCAGTTACTGTGGAATTACAGGCCAAGGGAACAAGGACTTTCTTTAAAGAGTACTAAAATTATCTTTTTCCTCCTAGTAAGAAAGAATTCCCCCAAATCTGATTTATTAGCAAATTTGAGGAAGGCTTGAAGAGGAGCAGGCTGGCTCCTCTGGATTGCATTTCGATGACTGCTGGCCTTTGCTGTGCAGGAGGCTGCAAACTCTGATTCAAATCTCCCCTGTGCTGGTCCCCATTCACAAGGACTCTGTGGTTTATTGCTGTAAGCTCATGCTTGAAGCCCTCCTTAGGAGAACAGGGGAAATGAGGGAGGACAGTCAGAGCCTGCCTTCTGCACCCAAATGTCTCCATCCAGTTACGAGGGAACCTCTAAGAACATAATATCCCCCTTCCCTTCTCACCGCTTGAGACCACTTCCCTGTCAAAGTTGGTTAATGGGTTCAAAGCATGGGCAGGCTCCAGGGGATGCTTGGATCTGAATCCAATTTTTGCCTTGGTTTGAAGGTGGACAAAGATGGTTCATTATCAACATCAGTTATTTTTTTTTATCTGCACTATAAAATACTAATCCCTTCAGGCCCCAAAAGCAAAACTAGAGGCAAGGCACTAGGTCATGCACAGACAAAGTAAGAAGTAGTCCCTGCTCAAAAACTATGCAGGGCAGACAGGGGACACAAACACGGAAGGAGATGAAATAAAACACATGTTCAAAACAGAGATATACAGCACAGTCGTATAAATGTCATTTCCTAAGGAAACTGCTAAAAATCTGTCATAATCTAACTCAGCACAACAGGATGCAGGTGACTGAAAAACCCAGCAGTGTTTGCAATGGAAACCCTATCCATGTGGACTCATTTTAAGAGTGCAATAAAGAAAATCAGTACCAAATTTTAGCTATTTACATCAGATAATAATGCCAGAAACACGTTATGTCACTCTGTATTATGTGCCTAAACAAAGGATGCTAGAAGAGCAGAAGGAAGATATTTGAAATCAGTAACTGGAAAGGCAAATGATTTTAATTTTAAAATAGTGACATCTTGAAGTCTGTTTTCATGAAAGGTTCATAAATTGGCTGGTATCAAAGCTGAGTTTAGCTCAGAATATTCTTCATAGGTGAATTATTCAAACAACATGAGGCCACTAAGAAAATGTTCTCAGAACTAAACCCTAATTATAACAGTGCAAAACATACCACTTTACTAATAGAGCACGTCTTTCAGTGACGACTGTTTTGAAAAATGTTACTTCTTGTAATATGTGCGAATTCTCTACATTTTCCAAGAAGCAGCAGAGTAATAGTAAATATTTGGTTGGCACAGCTTCAGCACACAGATCACATACTCTGAGATTGGAGGGCTTTGAGTCAAGAAAATGCTTCAGTGAATGCTTAAGTTTGAATATTTACACATCAGCCGCCTTCTTTCCCCACAGTTGCTCCCCACAAGGCCCCTGCATGACAGCACAACCCAGTAGATTAGACAGGCTCTGCTCCAGCTAAATCAAAATCAGGTAGTGCTGCGAATCCACGAATGCCCGCAGAAAAATGTCTGCCCTAAACCAGGGATGCAAGGGCCTTATTTTCATAAATGAAACAGTTTCATAAGTGATACACAAGTGAGGACATAAGCAGAAAAAGGGCAGACTGCAGAAAATATGCCACATCACAGGTATGCAGAAAAATCAACTGTTACATTTGCCCAGGAAAGGAGATAAACAGGGCTTTGATGGGTAGGTTCTTAAATAATCCCCATGGAGATCTTTAATAGAACATGCATTTAGAAACACGTTTGTCTACTTTGAATAACAAGGCCCACATTTTTATAAAGTCAGGCACACCGAGCAGAGTGTACACAACACAGAGGAAAGCACACAGACACGGATCACAAGCACTCGCTCATGCCCAGCGCGAGCTCGACGGGGAGCAAACAGACAACAGCGCAGCCCCCTGAGCGCGCAGGGCCCTGCGTGGCTGCACAAACCTCCAGCACGGGAGCAGAGAGGGGTGCTTGCCCTGAACACCTGCCCAAATTGAGCCACGCAACTGAGTCGCACTGATGCGGCTAAGCAGTCCCATGGTGATGCTGATCGGTGTCACAGCTGTGGCTCTAACCCACCCTGGGCAGTGCCACAGCAAGGTCTGAGCATTAGCAAGGCAGTAGAGTTCTATCTCTAAAGGCTGCTGCTGGGTACATGCATCGCTGTGCTGTTGCTTCGCCATCCCCAAGTCCAGGCTGGTTCATTGCTGCTCTGTGTAATTTGGAGGACTCTGGGGAGCCAAAGCACCACAGCCTGGAGTCACGTTGTTTTCAAACTTTAACCTTTGTCACCTCTGGCCCTCGAAGAGCCAAGCTGAGCTCTGGCACAACTGAGGATCTGCTTCATGATGGATCACTTGACATCAGAAATGCTGGACACTGAAAGAACTGAGTCCATCAGCAGGACGAGATGAGTAGATTCATCTCATTGCAGACACACCTTTTATCTAGTTAGCGGCATTTGACACGTTAAGGGAGCCAACATGCGCGGAAGAGAGAATGCATTTCAGTCAGTGACATTTTCACTACAATACTCAGAGTTAAAAATGCATTAGCAGTAACTTTCCATCTATCGAAAGCATGAAGTAGGAAGCAACTCTTGCCTGGCAAAGTCTAAGAATGCTATTAAATGTGCCGGAGGCCAGACTTTGTCCTTTTTTATGATCCATTTGCATAAGTAGGACATTTTCACATAAGTCTACATGGCTCTAGGGCAGCATAACTTGCCACCTCTCTACCTGACTGCTACTTGGATTGCCTGACTACCAAGCATCAAGGGCTGACTAAACATGTGTTTTAAAAAACATTTATACCCTGACCCATACAATATTTCCTCATTATTTGAATTTCTATAACATACAAACAGCAAGTAATTGCAATCTCATATGACTGGAACGACTGCTAGGGGTACAAAGCTACCACACATCGGCTGATTCACAGTAGCTGTACAAGCACACACTATCTGCCCTCAGTGAATACAAAGGACTTTGCTTGTGCTCAAGGAAAGAAAATTACTGTTTAGCAATGAGGTCTGGAAACCCCCCACATGCTGATGCGGATACCACTCCATCTATATGTGGGGTCACTGAGTCTCCATCTTGCCACGGACTTGCCTTTGATTTGCAAACCCATGAACCACCCCCTCCTCCTCCTCAGTCTTTTCCTGTTACGCAGGAGTAGAGATCACTTGCTGTCCCACCACAGCAGTTCATACTTGCAGCTCCCCACTGATGCAAGAAACACAGCTCACGTGAGACCGGCAGAAAGCTGAGGATGAAAGGAATTAAAACACTACTCCGCAGTGCCATCTTGTAAGACTCTAAACTGCCCCTTTGAGAGAGGCTGTGAAATTTGTTACAAAAGGCTAGCAGTCAAAAGTTCCTCCAAACCTGCCACGCCAGAGGCTGTGCCTCCATGCAGCATGGCCCAACGCTGCCCCTAAGAGTGGCCAGGGCTTTCCTGGTTTGGCTGCCAGTGCTCCACCTGCATTAGCTGCTACTTCCCAGGGGCTTCTGTGTTTATAGAATAAACACTTACCAGAGTCCAGTATCCTGTGTTACACAGTGCACCCAGTTAACTATTATCTGCATATTTAGCTCTCTACAGAAGACTTGTGTAAGACTTTCAAAGCATCTTCTTTGAAGTGGTGTAAGGTAGGAACCAGCCACAGGCATGCTTGCTCCTGCTCTCCGTGGGAGGAAAGTAGGAGGGCAGACAAATACCCTCGGTGTCACTACTTTTTCTGCTATTCTAATGAATGCTCCTCACAGCCGCCTTTCTGACGGAAAGCCTGCAGTTTCTTTACATAATGACTTCAGAATAAATTGCATGGGGATCAGAACAGAGAGAAAATTATAACTTGCAAGTACAGTTCCCTGTCAAAGGCTTCTTAGTTACTTCTTTATTTGGATCATACTCACTGTGTTTCTGATGATACAAACACATAAACATGTGCAGTGCCTTTACCACGACTAGCAGTTACTCTGGAGTAAAGCCGCGTGTGCGTGGGCAGGCATTTGAAGTAGCCAGGTATCTAACCATGATTAGAATAAAAACAGGTTTCCTTGCCATTTCTTCAGGGTCCCAATAGTTAATCTTAAAACCTGTTACCTGTCAGTGAATTTTAGACAGTACTTGAAAGCAACCCACAACTTTAGGAGTAGGCAAACTATCTTTTATGTCTTCTTTAGATGTCCCTGTTGAGTAATATTCTTTAGGAATTGTTATGGGCATCTAAGGATTTGGGCAATGTAGATACTTCTCAGTTAATGTTGTTCTTGCAGTCAGTGAGATGGTCAAGAGCTACTGCAACTCTTGCCTAGCAGCACTTGAAATGGCAAACCTATTTCTATTAGCGAGGGCAGAGGAAGGAGCTGAGAGCAGTTGTTTAAAAATGTAGTAAGCATGCTAGGCAGCTTCCTGCAGACAAAAGTTCTCAAGACGCTAAAAAAGAAATTTTTTTTCTGTTCTTGAATCCAAGACATGCTGTGGGGTGAGCCAAGGGAAAATTCTCCCTGGGCCTTAAATATGATAGCATGAGAGTCATAAACTCCCCCACTCATTTCTTGCTATACCTTGGGCTCACTTCACCTAACTTTAGCCATCTAAATATTAGGGTAGTTTAAATGTGTTTAAATCTAGTTTAAACCTGTCCTCAGGGGAAAGAGAAAGACTTCTCCAGAATGCAATTTTCCTGTCCTATGGCAGCTGTCTCAGGTAACCAGGATAAATTGCCTCCTAGAATTATCTGCTTCTTTTCAGCCTAGATGACTGCCAGAGACCAGGGCTGACCCATGTGGAATAAAGAGCTGGGTAACTAAGATTTGTGCGTGCGTGGGGGCAATATAGTTAGGTTTCGAGCAAACATAGAACAAAGATTTCAGCTTACCCCAGGAAATGCATGGTTATGAGGGTACTCTGCCTGCCTTTATCACTAGGACTGCTTTCTGATTGTGGTGGGTTGACCCTGGCTGGACGCCAGGTGCCCACCAAAGCCGTTCTATCACTCTACCCGCATCAGCTGGACACGGGAGAGAAAAATATAACAAAGGGCTTGTGGGTCGAGATAAGGACAGGAGACATCACTCACCAATTACCATCATGGGCAAAACAGACTCAGCTTGGGGAAAATTAACTCGATTTATTACAAATCAACCAGAGTAGGTTAATGAGAAATAAAACCAAATCTCAGAACACCTTCCCTCCACCCCTCCCTTCTTCCCGGGCACAACTTCACTCCCGGATTCTCTACCTACCCCCCCAGCAGCGCAGGGGGACGGGGAATGGGGTTTACGGTCAGTTCATCACACGTTATTTTTCTGCTGCTTCATCCTCCTCAGGGGCAGGACTCGTCACACTCTTTTCCTGCTCCAGCGTGGGGTCCCTCCCATGGGAGACAGTCCTCCATGAACTTCTCTAACGTGGGTCCTTCCCACGGGCTGCAGTTCTTTACAAACTGCTCCAGCACAGGTCCCTTCCACGGGGTCACAAGTCCTGCCAGAAAACCTGCTCCGTGGGCTCCTCTCTCCACAGATCCGCAGGTCCTGCCAGGAGCCTGCTCCAGCGCGGGCTTCCCACGGGGTCACAGCCTCCTTCAGGCACCCACCTGCTCCGGCGTGGGGTCCTCCCTGGGCTGCAGGTGGAGATCTGCTCCACCGTGGACCTCCATGGGCTGCTGGGGACAGCCTGCCTCACCATGGTCTTCCCCACGGGCTGCAGGGGAATCTCTGCTCCGGCGCCTGGAGCATCTCCTCCCCCTCCTTCTTCACTGCCATTGGTGTCTCAAGGGTTGTTTCTCTTACATGTTCTCACTCCTCTCTCCAGCTGCCATTTCTGTCTGTCCCGCAACTTTTTTTCCTTCTTAAAAATGTTATCACAGAGGCGTTACCACTATCGCTGATTGGCTCGGCCTTGGCCGGTGGGGGGTCCGTCTTACAGCCAACTGGTATTGGCTCTGCTGGACACAGGGGAAGCTTCCAGCAGCTTCTTACAGAAGCCACCCCTGTAACCCCCCCTGCTACCAAAACCTTGCCACACAAAGCCAATACACTGATCAAGGAAGGAAAGGCTGCCTCTGGCTTTTAAAGACCTGCGGATCCAAACCTGACAGACTCCAGGCAAATGGCAAAGCCATCAATTCCTGTCCTCTGCAAACTGTAGTGGGGCAACAGAGGAAAACACAAAGCAAAAAAGGTGGCAGCATCAGGAACTTGTGCTGAATTATAGTCTAGTGTATCAGGACAGTAGCCAGGCAGGCAGTGCAAGCCACAGAGGCAGTACCAATTCTGGGAGTAGGTCCTAATTTCAAACGCTTAGATTAGGTATTGTGTCCAGGTTGCTTAATGTTAGCAAGCCATCCTCTCTGTTACTTGCCTCACCCTGGTCTGTATCATCTGCAAAGCTGAATAGTAACAGTCCAGTGCTTTCATCCTGACCACTGATAAAAATACTAAAAGTGACAAGTGATACCAAGCTGAAGGATATATGGAAATCTTACACCAGTATTATCAGCTTTACCAGCACAACTTGGAATTGAATTTAAGAAGTGCACCCAGTCAGTCTCGTAAGAACCATTTGCTGCAAACTTAGTGATAAGCATTATCTTCTTTTCATTTCTTCAGCATTATTAATTAAATCTTACATCAATTGCTCTGTTATTTTGTCATAAAAGTCAAACTTAAAATTTTTAAATAGCAGTACAACATCAGATTTGCTCTAGTCTTCTGGAAATCACACGGCCTTCTGAGTCTTATTAATAGTCAACATTAATGGTCAACTCTTAAAAAGTCTACAAATGTAAGGTACATGTTAAATGTAATAATTGAAAACAAACAAACAAAAAAAAACATGGCTGGCTTTTGCTTCAGTACCAAATTATTTTGCAACATTTTAATTTCCTAACTTATAATTCCTGTTCAATCATTTTCATGCAGATTTGGACTAATAACACTACAAGACTTTCTTTCTGTCCCTATCCTTCCCACATTACATTTCTACAAGTCTTAGCTTCTGATTTGCACCAAAGTATTGAGCAGTTGGGGCATCATTTGAAGTTTCATGAAACTTTGAAACAGGTTGTGATTTTTTTCCCAATTGTTTTGTCACAGACCATAATATTAATTTTAATTTTAGAAAATAATTAAATTTAAAACCCCCAAAATGCTAAAGTTACAAAGTTGCCATGGATGCCTAGCTACATTTTGAATCACTAGGATATAAAGCTTAAGGGGAGAGAGAGCGCACACAAGCAAGCAAACAGAATGGCAGATATATTTGTAGGAACCACATACATGTCTAGATTGATAAATATATCTGTCTGCATAGGCATTTATCTAACAAAAAGAAACAGAGATAAAACATGCGAAGAGAAACAGTAATTGTAAATAACAGTCTCTGTTGCTCTCATTTCTTTCTAAAATTAGTCAATTTGATTTCTGAGGTCCTGATCTACATTTTCTATTGCAGACTATTTATTCCAAACACAAGAAGTCAAAGCATCTACGGAACTTCAGTCTACTATTAACCTTGGGACTGAAAGCTTATTAAAAGTCATAGGTTGAGTATTCCAATTATCAGCCAAGGAGATGGAAAGAAGCAAATTAAATATTGTGGCAAACAACAAGGGTCTCGTGGCCCACCGCATGCCGTAAAATCTTGTCTTGTCTAGTGTCTATTATTTTGGAATGAAGTTCTCAGAGGGCTGGAAATTGCGGATATTGTGCTCTTATTCAGAGATTCTTGTGTATTTGTCTCTGTTATGTAAATCCCTGCACTCATCAGGGATGAGAGCTATTAATAGAGATCACAAGGATTCAGAAAATTGCATATTTCTCTTCCTGTACTACTTTAGACTTTGATCCTGTAAACACTCATGCACATTAAAAAAACAAACTTGCAGTACTTAAAAGTGCAAGTGTCCATGCCAAAATGTACCCTGTATTTCCTACCCTACTTCTCACCTGCTCACAAAAGTTACTTTTTCATTTCAAACATTAGACTTTTGTACTATAATGTGGAAACTCTTGCTCTTGAAACCTGCCAATTACACAGGCTGTGCCATTTACAAGCTTGAAACCCACGTGTAAGAATGTACCCCCTTCCAGTAGCCTGACAAATTGTAAATATTGGCTATTTAATGTCACATAGAGATCACAGTTGTTAGCTTATGTGACAAAATCTCTGGGTTTGGAACAGATAATCTATGTGTTTGCATATGTAAGAGAGGACTTGTAGGAGCTCTGTGTTTTATGGCATCTTGACTGCCTTTTTTATTACTTCCTATTTCTATCATCTGCACAACTTTGTACCCACAATCATGCATTTATGCATGATTCGCCCTGCTTGTATTGAAATAGCTTACTGGTGGGACCATAAATGAAGCTTTCTCTGCAGAAAAACTAAGTGGCATGAAGAAGCCAAAGGAAGCAGCTGAAGCTACTCTTTCTTCCTATGGTCTTTGCTCAATCACACGCATTGCAGCCTTTGACCCTTCATAGTGAGTTTGTTAAGATGATGCAATGTGGTAAGAGTTGCATTTTCCTTTTCAGGGAAGGAAATCGTGTCTAAGACTAATTATTTTTAATTCACCAGTGCTACTAACAGACTTGCAGTGTGGTCTTGTTTTCTACCTAGCATTAAACAGCAAGTTTGTTGGAAATAGTTAGCACTGCTACAAATGCTGATACAGGCGCTACAGAAAAAAATTGAGGTATGTTTTTCCCCCTCAAGGACTGTAAAGTGAATCTAAATCAGTTATCTCCATAGATTATTATCTATTTGTTGTACTGACTTGCAGTGCACTACAGCTCAGAAGTATTTACCCAGATTTCTACTTGGGTATACAGTGGGTAATTATAGTATCAGTCTGAGAAGAAATAAATATCCTTGACAAAAGGATAAAGACAAAATGGAAAATGGAATTTTCTGCAGAAAAACTATCCTTACTAATTGGAAGCCACAATTGCCATCATACAACTGTACAGAGGCAATTTCTGTGCCCTGCTTGGAACACAAGCCCCACAAAGAGATACCAGTTAGGAAGAGATAGTAAGAATTATTACACTGCATACAAATGAGCTGTGGAAAACGTTTGTATTACTCCTGAAGTGTCACCACAATTAAAATGCAGAATGGTATAACAATGCATGAAGAGTGCTATAAATGCATAGCACATCAGCACTTTGAAGGAAAGTTGTTTTTTTTTTTTTTTCTTATATCTCTTACTACTGCTTGTGTACTTCAATTCTGGTATTAATTTCTTATATCCAATCACATTGTTTAGTGACTCAGCAAGAAATAATGCCTATTTTTTAAAAACAGACAAAAATCCAAGAAAGCACAAGTTTTCTTCTCTTACCACACCCTAAAAATACAAATAAATACTAAAAAGGGATTATTCTGCAAAGCAAATGGAGGAGAAGCCCCCTAATGTGGAACAGCTGCATAGCACAACAGTAACAAAAAGAGTAATAAGATCTGAATGTCATATCATAATATGATTCTCTACAGAAACAAAATACTTTATGAATAATAGAACACTCCCATTCAGAATTACAGTCTCATTCTTTTGTATTTTTAACCTCTCTTTTTATGTGATAAGGAAGGTACCCTTGACTGCTTTGTACTTCTATCCTCTTGAAGCTGAAATGCACTGGCGTATCGTCTATGAGGCACAGAAGAGACTTCATTAGCAATTCCAGGTTCGGGATGCTATGAACTGACATCTCTAGTGTGCATCTCCTTGTCACTTTACCCTTCCTTAGCACAAAAAAAAAAAATAATAATAAAAAAAAAATTCCTGTCAAACACTTTTCTAGACACATGAGTCTCTAGATAGAAAAGAGTATTTTAAAACCAAATCCTTAACCAGAAAAGGCAATGAGAAACCTGGTAAGTAATGCACAGTGATAATATTCCACATTGATTATGAATCTTCAAGCCCAGTGGTATTACTCTGAAGGTTTCTTTTCTTCCATATGAATACTAAAAGTAGCTGCTTAAGTGTAAAGAATTCTACCTACAGAGTATCTGGAATATTTGTGAACAAATAAAACTTTGTGAAAGCACTCAAGAGTAGAATTACACATCACTGATATCCATAACACGCATGAAATACATTACAATAACCATGAAATAAGTTTCTAGTTTCCTAATTTTTAGTGTACAAAAATAAGCAGTTATTTGTTTATTGAATATCCTTCACTCTGGTACAAGGAAGGCTTATGTTACCCAATCAGTTCTTTTGGCTTTAAAATATCTTATGGCCAGCACATAAACAAGAACCCGTTTCCAGCACCAGTTGGGTTGCTTCCACACTGAGCATCACTGAGAGCAGTCCACCTTGCCTCTTGGAAAGAAATCCTTATGGACCTGCTCTACCTACACGTACAGACACAACTGTCAGTCACAGGAGACACGACTGTTCTGGCGTCACAATTATTTAAGTGTTTTAAAGAATTGGAGAGGGTTCCAAATTGAAATTTTCCTTCTAGGGGAAATTCTAGGAGTTCACCACTTGTTTTCACCTTGAATAGACAAAAATTAAAGACACCCCACCCCCAATAAAATGTCAAAATTTTGACATCGAGAGGGATAATTGTTACATTTTAAAATAAAAATACAAACTTGATGGAAAGACTGAAAACTGTAATCAAGCCAGGTGTTACATGATTGGAACCCCATTTTTAAACATAAACAATTTGCAGCATGACATGGTAAAAGAATCTGTGCTTTTTAAATACCGTGGTCAGAAGACAAATCTATATACAGTCAAGTTTACTTTTTTTGAATTAAAATGTTAAGGTGAGGGCTAATACCAATTTTTAACAGCATCTTTACTCTTCAGGTTTATATATTGCTCCTAACAGTTTCATCTAGAAGATAGATGGCACTTTGCATTCACAAAATACCATGCAAAATATTAATCACATAATCCTCACCGCCTACTCTGTAACATATATTAGTAAACCCATTTCACAAAGAAAGAAACTGAGAAGCTAGACAAGTCGACCACAGGCAAAGCTGCCATTTATGTTTAAGCCTGTCTAATTCCACTCTCGATCCAGCTTTGTGCACCCTCCTGTGCTGCCTGGACTCCGCACACAGCCTTCTCCAGTAACACATGTGCAACTTCTCAACACTTACAGGGTGTCTCACTTCCAGGTAGTTTTGGTTATTCCAGAACAAGGAACTAAACACTTGAGAACAAAAACTCAGCTAATTGGAGGTATTTTAGCTGCATTAGGAGAAAGCTGCCCTGTCCAGCACAGAAAGAGCACAGGACATACCCAGCCAGCCAGCTAATTACCCAAATATTTCTTTCAGTCAAAGATGTAACCTAGGGCTGGGCTTAAAATACCTGTGGCCCAAGGACTAGTTGGTGCAACACTGCCAGGTTACCTTGGTCCAGCTTTACTGAGAAGACCGTTGCTGAGCTGAGATAGAGACCATGAACTAAAGCCCTGCAAGATAAGAAAAGTAAAACCACCAAAGTGTTAATTGTTGAGTTGATAATCATTAGCTACTCAAGCAAAAAAATACTGAGATGAAAATATATAAAACCAGAAGGAAAAAAAAAAAAAAAAAAAAAAAAAGAAAAAAAGCAGAAGATGGCAACTCAGCAAGACTGAAGATCAGCCTTTTCCAAGAGACAACAGAGGTCAACACTTCCCCTCCCTCCTGCTCGGCCAGCAGAAACTCGCTGGTGTCTCCTTGGTGGTGGTGAGCATACTAATGCTAAATACATTATGCTGTGCTTATACATATGTACATATGTTGTACATAAATACAACGTGTTGCCATGCAGCACATTTGTCCTAGCTCTTGTGTATGTGCATTTTGCACTAAATAGCTGATGTGTACTCAGATTACCTCTATTCTGCCTGCTGTTCCACTATGCATGGTAAAAGATGCCCAGACAGAAGTGGCCCCCAAAAGGCGGGGGGGTGTTTACAAACATAACTTGGGACTTCAGTAGTAAATCCTACCTTACGATTCAAGGAGCTTAGTCACACTGAATGGCAAGCTGGAGATGGATGGAATAGCAACATGGCTACGAATATCGGTCAGCAAATTGAGAAAGTCAAAGACAGCTTCATGCATGGGATGTGCACGCCACACAGTAAGTCTGGGGGATTTGTAGAATTGCCTGCTTGGTCTTCTGCTGTCTACATTTTTAAACTCCTATACTACCCAGAAAGGAAAACTGAAGAATTATACCCAAATGCAGCACGTGCACAGTCATGGCAGGCAGTAAAGGAAGACCTTTGCACTAACTGGCTCAACCAGGAGCTGCATTTCAGACACCAGAATGCACTAAGAGTCTTAGTGACCCTGCATTGCTATGGAAAATGCTGAGCACCCTAAATACCTTCCTTTGCAGCAGAAGGAAGAGTGGACCTTACTAAATAATGTGCTGCTGCCCCAGGGAAGCAACTGTCAATGATTCATTAAGAAATGCTCAATGTAGGGCACTTGTGCAGGTGGACGGGAGAACCAGGTGGATGCCACCATCAGCAATCAGCAGCCTCATCTTCTGCCCATCATGCAAATGTCAGTGATCAGACTGTAAGTTCCTCATTGCTTCACCACCTGTGAAGCCAACCTCTCAGTAGGAACAGCATTCCTCCTTCCCCAGACAGAGGTTCAGAGCTGCCACATCTCATGTCACCATCTTGCAGCATCACTTGTAAGCTAGAAGTGAGGTAGAATCTCTAAAATCCAACTTAAAGTCCATAAGCAAAAGTTGAAACTATTACACGGTCTAGGATTTTGCACAGTGAAAGAGTCAGCAAGATTAAAAAACCCAAAACAGCGCAACATTAGCACCTGCCAGGAACGCTTGGGATTCAAACATTGTTAGAGTCTGCAATGAGTAGAGCAGAACAGATAGACGTCCTCCCATAACATACATACTGACAGGCAGGTGTCCCTGAACATGCCTTGTTCTCCATTCCTCTTCAAGCCAGCACAAAATTGCCTCTGGTGACTGAGAAAATACACTCTAGGCTCAATCATCTGTAACTTCATGGAGTGTTGAAGGATGTTTGGCTTCAGGTGTGAAAGCAGGCAAAATATTTTAGTAATGGCTTTGAGTAGGTTCAAAGAATTTACAAAAAATTCTACTCAGTGAGACACTGAGACTGCCAGAGTATTAAAGGTCTGCACAACATCTAAAATCAGAGTGTGTTCTCCATCTCTTCAAATCCAGACATGATTTGAAACGCAATTCGTTTCATTACTGTTCTCCTTGTCATGGTAGAGATTTCTTTTTATGCCAAGACATCAGATCCAGAACTAAAGTAAACAGGATGCTCTTCCAGTCAAGAACATGCGACATCACATTTTCTCTCACAGACTCAGACGTGGGTTTCTCAAGATGAGACACCAATTATCTAAAGATTTTTCTTTATTCCCTTTTCAAAAACCAATCTGGTGAAAACTTAACTGAACCAACAGAATGCAAACTTGTAACACATGACACAGATTTGAACCTATAGCCTCAGATGCTGAATTTCTAGAACCAATCTCAATGAAATTTAATTTCACTTCACTTTCTGTGGCCCTCCTTCAGCAATAATAATCTATAGCTTACTATACTTCCCTAGCAGGAGTATTAGGTCCCAAGGCTTCCTTCAAAGAGCCAGGGAATGACTACACAAAAATGGGAAGTGGGCCAAAAAGCAATTAATTTTTTTTTTCTACCATTTCATTATATTTATACATATATGGAAATACATAGCCAAATATCATTCCAAGGTTTTCTTTAATCAGGTTAAACAAGCAATGCTCAGCAGATGTCTAGTGGGCAACCGTCAATGAAAAGTTGTCTTAGACGCCTGTGGCTTTCCTGACTGCCCCAGACCATTTGATTTCTCTTACCACACTTTCATTCCCAACAGTGGAATCCCTGCACACATACATAAGTACAGGTCTCTTAACTACTGCTGGATTCTGATATCCCAGGCTGAGCTTTCTAGTTACTGCTTGACTATGGGTTTTGTTTTGGGTTGGTGTTTTTGGTGTGGGGGTTTTTTTGTTTGTTTTTTCAAATTTGGGTATTTTCCACCATGCTTAGTATTTCTGAGAGTTCACCAAAGTCACTGGAAAGGCTTTCATTGAACTGCCCGAGTTTCAGGTCAGGTCCTGTGGAGCTTTTTCAACTAAACCATAGCACAGCTCCAGGCTTCAAGCAGCAGATAAACAACAGACAGTGATAGATTCACTCTAGGCAATTTTATCTACTGATTTTAGGGGCAGGGGAGAGAATATCTTAAACAGTTGTTCAATTGACTAAATAAGCAAAATAAAACTTTCGTCTGTATACTACAGAGGCCAAATTTTAAATAGCTTCAAATTGGTAAGTTTCTAGAAGTAGGAACTTTGTATCCCTTTACCAGTCCATTAGTCTTGAGGCACTGCTCAAAATCCCTATCACAGATACTGCTCATAAAGAAAAGTCTGATGATTTTAAACATGTATGGGCAAGAATCCCTACATGCTTTTATTAAAATCCACTCAAATGGTGAGATAAACCATATCCACTTAATGCTAGTGTTGGGTCAGAACCAACTTGCATACATATTATGGTTGCAGCTGTCACCTCCAGCCTTACTGTTACACCCATAACTATGTTTGCTGCCATTCTTGTTCCAACATTGTAATCAAGATGTAGACTCGCTACAGATAGTAAGGATGAAGAAGTGAGTCTTCTTGTCTGGTCCATAAGGTACCTCCTATGCCTCCAGGCATTACAAACTAATGAAATCCAATTATATAATATCTTAAAGACACATAAAGCAAAATCTCCCCCCCCCCTTTTTTAATTGCCTCTTCTAAGGACCTAAAGAGAGCAGGTAATTCATTCAACTGTACTCACCATTACCTTATGGTAACTGGTAACTCACTGTTAGAAATTAAAGCTACTAGCTTCAGTGCAATTGACTGTAGCAGCACTGTGAGTCAAAGCTATGACCATGAAAGCTATTTTGAGAAGCACTTGTATAACTTATAGGGCTCATTTCAAGACATGTCAGAGACCTACATTTTGTAAAGTGCTGTGCAAAAGTTTTCTGGAAGTCAGTGTCCAACCTCTCTTCTTCCAGGTTCCCCAAAACTTAATCAGTTTTGGTTTTAATCTGAGCCAGTATTTTTCCCATTGTAAAAACCAGTTTGATTACTCCACATTTTTGGATCCTAAACTTCATTTTTTTAAACTGTTTCATTCTTACTTACTTGCTTTCAGGCAGACTTTAGAAGGAACTCGGGATCTACCAAGCTCTCACATATGGAAAACCTCTCCTCTGTTACAAGGCCACAAAGAAATGTAACCTCTTCATTTTGTACTCAACTGATCGATGCACAGAAACTGTATTTAAGAAATTCACATTCTTATGAACATCCGTTTTGAACTTAGCTTCCCACTGGCATCTCCTGAGTGATAATTCATAGCTCAAGACATACTTCACAATACTGTCCTAAACAGTGTTAAATTGGTATTCTCTGCTCCACTAGACAACCTATCTAGATGTGTAAAGAAAAATCAAGACAGTCACAATTATTTATGGTTGACAGACACTGGCAACAAGAAATTGCAACATAACTCTTGGAAGCTCTATACCTTGTTTGAACCATAAAAAGATGAAGCTTCATAGCAAATTCATTATTACGATTAGAAGGAAATAATAACCACCCCAAGCCAAACAACTGCCTCAGCAATCGAATGCCACTTAAATTGCTTGATTCATTTCACGTATCTTTAATGCTGAATACATATTAATATAACAAATGAGGAGTACAACCAAGATTTCAGAGGACAGCATTCCAGTACAACCTGAGAAAAATAAACTTAAAATGAATTTAGATCACAGAATCGATATCTAGGGATTAACTAAGGATCTCTGAATCCTTCATTATTGATCCACCAAAATATTGTCCTTTTACTATGCAGCACACAATTACTTGTTATTTTTACAAATTCACACAATAAGAATCAACAAACTGTGTACTGATTAAAATTCAGTGCTGAATAAATTACATGAGGAATTAAAGTCGTCTCAAAAATGAGAGCGTGTTGTTACAAAATTCATAGGCTTCATGCTCATAACTGGAGATGGGAAATGCATGCTTGCTTCCTTGTCATCTCATTTCAGCCTTTCTGGGGTCTTGATGCTAACTGGTCCTCTACACCTCCTCCTAATATAGAAGTATATTTTAAAATGGAAATTAGTCAAAGAAAATCTATGAAAAGTTTTCACTATATATTTCTACTTTGTAAATACAACTGGCTTGACTTTGTTTTCTGCTAAAAACCCAATAAACAGACATCTTATATGTGCACTCCAATCTCTTCTTTTATCAGTGACTAACTGCATTACATAAAAAGAACACTGCCACTCAATTAATTTTGCTAATAAACGCTAGAATATGTTTTTTCTCTCAGTTTTGCACCTTGCCCTCAAAAAATATTAAATGGGGTAAGACTGGTAAAGAAGAACAGGCTTTCCTGACAACAACATGAAACTTAAACCCTGTTCTCCATAAACAAGCTGCATCTCCACAGAGCTCACAGCTTTTCATTGCCAAAGGAAGTTCTACTCTTGCATTCAGGTCTGAAAGGCCCTGGCTGAAAAATCCAGGGCACACTTGAGTTAAATCCACCAAAGAGCTTTCAAATAATGGAGACTTCATTGATTAGCTACACTTTGAGGAAAAATTTGATAAAAGCTATTAATCTAAAAATCTACCACACTTACAGGAATAACAAGTGCCTTATAAAGATATATCCAACTGGTTTTGAACATGAACCTCTCAAAATGCCTAAAGCATTTATCTATGTTATTTTCCTTGAAATAACAATTATTGCTATTTTATTCTGTATCAGAATCCCACATGGATATTGTTAATGAGTAAGCATGTTTTAATCTTCCGGCTTTGCATCAGTCAGACCAGTGGAAGTCAAGACCATGCCACAGTTGTTATTATTATTACAATAGCCTCAACCACAAATAGAGAAGACATTTTATGTCTATTTTATATTTGTCTGTTTTCATATGCACAAACAGAAAGCCGTTGATATATAACAAATTTCAGACAAAATTGCATTGAGACCCGTTAGATACGAAATTTGTACAAACAAAAACATTTGCACTAGAAGAACCTAATGTAAAAAAACAAAACAAAACAACAAATGAATGTTTAGCTCATGAATATTCTTAGCACAGTCATATATAGCTTTTAGGTTTCTAAGTGGTTGCAGTCCCAGAGCGTGCAGTCACACAATAGAATGTGCGGTGGGGGGGGGGGAGAAGGGGAAAAAAATTAAAAACACTTACACAGTCCAAGAAGTCAGAACAATTTTTGGATAGTGGAATTTTGTAACATGTTATTTATTAGAATAGAAAGAATTAGGAAGGTTCCAAGTTTGCAAAATAATGACATCCCACAATATAGAAATCATATAAAACATAAAATGAAAGTGCTTTATAGCTAATTTAAAAAAATGGTAAATGAAATTATGCAGTTAGGACAGGCAAATACTCCCACTATCCTGCTAAATTATCCTGCCTTATATCCAGAAATCAGCCTCCAAAGCTTCTCAAATCTCACCTTGTGAGGCACAGTTCCCAAAGGATGCCTATAAATACAGCCCTGCTTGACAAGCTTTCCACTCAAATAAAAAAGCTGTTGCATTGCAAGTAAATTTAATTTCTAAAATTTCATTCCCTAGCACAATCCCCCTATCTTTTCAACATCAAAAGTAAGACAAAGAAAAAATAAATCATTATGTGGAGGCAGTAAAACAATATGGTTCATAATTTTCCTTTTTCTGACCTTTGAATGTTTGCAGTTCTCTCTGAACTTACTTCAGTGAGCTGTGCAGTGGTTGGCATTTTTCAATTTGAAGCAGTAATGAAGGAGTGTAACTATGACTAATGTGCCATAGTTGCTTTGCTCTATTCTGTCATTTCCTTCCATCCTAAACGGTAATATCTACCATGCATTTTAAAAGTACACAGCAAAGCTTTTCAGCACACTCTATACCATCGTGCCACTGATTTCAACCCTGTTGTAAACAAGCTGCAATGATATTCACCAAGGAAAATAGGTTGCACCGCAGTCTAAGGAAAGCAACGGCTGCTGACAGAGAAGCAAACACAGACACATCTCAGGGACGGACAACAAAAGCTGTTAACTTTACCTATTTTCATTTATTATTACTTTTCCATTTTTTTCCATAATGCATCTTTAATGTATCACAAAAGGTATAATATTTTCTGAGTCAATTTGGGGGGGGGGGGGGGGTGAAGGGCTGGATCCTTAGCAAAGAGAAACGGCAGAAACTGGGAAACCTGCACCAGTCTATTCTAGTAGAAGGTCCTCTTCAATATCTGAATTATCCTAGTAATCTATGGTTTTTTACTACAGAAGGTGAGATTAGCAAGTCACAGCACAAAAGCTATTTCTGCTGGGTTCCTTCTGGAGGTTTCTCCATATTGGTGCCATCAGGGTATACTGGGAAAGAGTTATAAATCTAACCATATATTGTCATGCAAAATGGGCTCTCTTCATAAAGGGTGGGCTAAAGAAAGTGAGAATACAGTAATATTCGGGTTTCTCTTAGCACAGAAAAAATAGCCCCTTAACTAACAACTTTTTTTTCCACACAGTTGGAAAGCAATCCCTAATTCAGGACTAATTTGCATGTTAGCTCCATATTTTCACTGAATTCAACTGAAAGTGAGTCTTACTAAATAAGCATTTATTAGATTCAAAAGAGTATTAAATACACCGCATTTCAAAGCGGACCAAAAGCATTTTTAGAATGAACTAGCCATTGAAATGTTTACTTTCCAAGCACCGACCTTAAATACTGTTACATTGCAGAACAACAGAATCCAAGACTCTTTTCTATATGATTACAAAGCTGAATTCCCTTTAAATTATTCACAACATGAAGAAATCTGATTAAATTAGTTCTTAACATACTGCAAATATGTTTTAAGGAAGAATTGACTTCCAAAGGAAAAATCCTCACCCTCTCTCCTCCACTTTGGGCAGTGTGACATTTACCACTTTCAACAAACTGAACTGGGAAAACTTTACCAGATGTCTAGAAATTATGCACTCCTTACTAATAACTGAAACTTTTTTCCTGAAAAAGTTCTGTGAAAGATTTGAACACTACCTATTAGTATTACATACCTCACAACAGAAACATGAATAAAAGCTTGCATCTCATTAGAATTACATCCTTTTCCCAAAGTATTGGGTCCATTTCTTTTGCCCAACAGAAAAGAAAAAAAATCTTTCCCTTAGACTGTAAGTCTTATCTGAATTTTTTATGTGATCTAACTGCTAAGTGCATGCTCCGGAGAAGGAGTAGTCTCCTGAATTCCTAAGGGGAGGAAGCCCAGGCAATAAAGCTGCTCTCTGTCCCTTGTTCTGGGCACCAGCCTCTCTTCCCTGCCTTTCCCATCCCCAAATGTTTTGACCTTGAGCAATGGGGTCTGATAAACCTTAGCTGGGAACAGTCTCAACATAAAAATTCATAGATGTTTCAAGGAAATCGGCAGGTAGGAGGAGAGGAGAGAGTTGGAGATAACACCACACAGAGAAAGGCTGGGGACTTTCAGCAGATGCAGCCTCTGAGAGCTGTTGGGGCCACTTGGCTGCATGACTCACACATTTGGGATGTCAGAGGACATATGACGGGATGTGTGCACCACATATTATTCCATTCATGAACAGACGGCTTCTCTGAGAAGCATACAATTTAGCATTCAGACTGCAAACAGAGGTTGGGAAAGATACAAATGTGGATCAGGGAAGGACCTTCTCAAACTCCACCCTCGCACAAGTTCTGGCTATGGGAGAAGTCAACACAAGTGCCTAGAGGGCCGCGACTAACCTGGAAAGTCTGAAGATCTACAGAGAAATGCCCAACAACACTGAGAATGGGAACATCCATGTTTTCTGACCAAACAGAAGGTGTGTGAGTAGGCAAAACATTGCAATACTCCTGAGAAAGGGATACATCTTCCCCCAAGCACTAGAAGCTACAGTCACTCTCTAATTAGGAGTGTTAGAAAAGGAAAGGACCACTTTCGTTCCCTCTTTGATTTCCCTTGAAATGACACATGACTGAAGGAAATTTCTAAAACTGAAACCATTAATCATATTTGCCAGGGAGCCCGCAGTGTGCAGCAAACATCTGGCTGTTTGTTCCCCAATACTTGCTTCCTTGCCTTGAAGGCTGCTTTACAAAGGTGACAATATTTGCACGGCTCTTGAAACCTTATTTTATCACTACTAGATTTCACACAGTACCGTATCTCCTAGTTCCCTTCGCACTGTCAAAAAAGAGCGCTCTACATTTTGCGGCAATCTTGAACAACTACCTCTGAGCAGACCAGACACTCTCTGGCCTACAAGCTGGTGCTGGTCAGGGGAACTCTCCCAGCAACATCAGCTGTTCAAGCCACATCAGCTGAAAACAGGAAAACTGTTTTATTTCAGCAGGGAGGATATTACAGTCTCCAATACTATTACCCAAAAGAGGTTTACTAGAGGGAATCAACATCTTGTCATTTTTGCAGAGGCTTTTCTCATCCCCTATCTCATTTCCCTCTGGGCTCCCATAAAATTAATATATTAACCCAGTGTTATGTCAGCGGTGCTGAAAATAACCCGGGAGTACAACCTATTAATGTTATGGTGCGTTGCGGGGAACCTTGCTGAGACTGATGACCATAATAGCTGCCCTTCATTTGGGATAGTTGTAGGGGATCACTGAGCTCACTTACAGACTCAGGAGGAAAAAAAATGTAGCAGGTTCCAGCCCTTGAACAGAGCTATGTATGTACACCCAAACAAAAACTAGTTTTCTGAATATCGAGTTAAGTTTGTTGTCACACATCTGAGAGAGAGGTCAGAAACAGATTAAAAGGAAAGCACAATCCAACCCAGCTCCAGTGATCCTGAAGCAAAAGAAAAAATTTGGGGTCATGGTGGCATAAGCAGCAAAATTATTTCTGGCTGATTCCTTCAGTGCAGGGTTGGCATTTATTTTTTTTGTCCAAGTAATCTCCAATAGATCAAAGGACCCACTGGATCTGGCACCAATCTTACCTTCTAACTGAAATAACCCTTGGAGATTCTACATTTTTACAAAATTTTTGGCTCAAGAGACTACAAAATTGCTTTACTTACACACTCCATTTATATAGCAACTCCGGAGCACTGCATTTACTGGCAGAATTTTCATATTGGCATCTAGAGAAGTAACTGGCAATAAAAGCTTTAGATTTTGCTTCAAGTGCTCCAGATCCTATATTTGGAAGTTCTAGAGTCTCCAAGAATATTTTTAATTGCTTGTTCTCTATAGAAAGCCCAGATGCTTCCTGGATTGGCTATTATCTACTTAATATACAAGAAATAATGTCTTGTCAACAAGTAATAACCCAACCTTAGTAACAGAGCAGCATGGTAATGGCAGAGGCAAAAGAGAAGGTCTCGTGGTTAAAGCGCTGAGCAGAGACACTGGAAATGAGCACTAAATACCATATCACACTATCTACTTGTCCTACACAGTCTGCCTTGGGCTCTATGGGTAGTTTCTCACACCATAGAGATGATGTGATGAGACCTTCAGTAATAACTAGGGAGTGTAAAGATAATACTCTAGTTTAGACAACTGGTTTGCTGGCCATTTCAGCCAGGACTGTTGGTCATCCCTTAGGGTCCACACAACATCTTGCTTATTCGTAATTTTATGACACATCTCCTTTGTGTTTCTGCCTAACAGGCAGAAGAATATAGTTCACCACTCTTTTTGAGCAGTGAAGTATGCTGTCTCTGCTCAGACTGAAATCCTTTATTATCATTTTTCCAACATTCTGAGTAGCCTGCCAGGAGATATTTAGAAGAATAAAAAAACTTATTGGTGCCAGGGATGTGGGAGAAGGGCTCAGGACTAATGTGGAGATCTGTTTTATGAGTGTCATTTGTTCCTGTTCTGCCAAAGGAAGAATGGCGTATTGAAATTACTCTGCTGTAGGCAAGAACAGCACATTATCCTTTGTTGGGGGGGGGGGGGGGGGGGGGGGGGGAGAAACAAAAACACAACCCCAAAACACACACTGATGCTAGTACTAGGAAATACAGCAATTGATGTGGTGCAAATTAAAAGATTAAGTTAATCAGTTACCGAAGCAGCAAAAATTTCAGGGAGTTGCATACAGTAGGCTGCTGTTCCTGGTTTTTGTGGTAGGAAAGATTTTCAGTTGCATTACAGCAAATAAGCATGATACCCCATAAGCAGGAGAGTCGAAAACACACACTAGTGAAAGCAAAATGGCCTTCTTAATTCACGTCTGCTAACGGAGGCAAAGGAGCCTGGCACAGCTGAAGCAACCAACACATATCAACTGTCCACAAAAGGATACAACAAGCTTGGAAAGATTTTATTGCAAAATTAAAGAGATCTTGCACATCTTTAATCTCACTTGGCAAAGAAACTGCAATGAGGGCAGCTACTTCTTTCATGCTATATGAAAGAAGGTCTAGAAGATGTGAGCATTTAAAACTTTGATGGGGAGGATATAATAAATAAAGTCGAGAACAAAGGGATTTTGCTGCTCCTTTTTATCAGGTTTTGGTCAGCATGTACAACATCTATATTGATGATGTTCATTTTTGATGAGCAGTCACACATCAGTGACCGCTGAGCTCCTTAAAACTCTCTGCCTAAGGAGGGTACTGGAGGCTTTAGATAAAAATCTTAAATGACATCACTGGTAATGGGCTACAGAAACCTAAAGAACAAATTATGGGTACATAACAATCTTGATATATATATATGTATCTGTTGCAAAGAGGAGACACTGTTCTCCCTGTGTCTGATAGCCAGAAAACATAATGAGCTTAAACTGTAGCATGAAGGGGTCACTGGAGAAAGGAAAATCTTTCTGTTGGCGAATGCCCAGTAGGGCTCTGGGGTAGATGTGTCCAAAGAGGCTGTGGGACCTCACACTGGTGACAAAGGCATAGGTGATTCTGCCCTTGAGCAGGGAACAGATTAGACAACCTCTGAAAGTCTCTTTCAGATGTTTTCATGTAATTCTGACACAACAACATGTTGCAGTCATCATGATGGGGAAGCTGTAATATTTGATAAAGCTGTAGTGAATGGCTCCTATACCAAGTTGGGGAGTGTATGAGTTCTAGATAACAGCAGATGCTAAGGAGAAGCAGAATTCAAAGGGAAGATACTCCATTTTCCATTGAACGGTGATCATAATTTGGAATAACTGGCTACAAAACAGACATCAGTGGCAACGAGGCCCAGTTGGGGTCTTATCATTGCGCACATTGTGCACACAGAGCTGTCAAGATAGCCAATATTGTTTTGCCAAGTGCAGAGGATAAACTACAGATAGGCACTCCTTAGACTTGCCCACGATTTTATCTAAGATTTTGGTCTTCTATGTTTTTTTTCCCCCCAGAGACCCAGAAAGGCTTGAAGTTGCAGGCTTTTTTCTTCCAACTGCAAAATTTAGTACACATATTGACATACATTTCAAACTTCAAAAAGGTATAATTTCAGTCTGTAGAACAGGCTTGGCTGGTTCTTAGGGTAACCACATGAAGTGACCCATCAAGAGCAGAAACTCATTTTCAAAGACATAGCTTTCAAGCATAGCTTTCATCTCCTGAGGAGGAGAAGAAAGAGTTCCTTTATTTAAAGATCCTAAACCCAGTGCCAATTACTTAGAAGAATCAGCCAGAAACAATCTCTTCAAACAGAAGCATGGACACACAACAAGGGGCATTTCAAGTGCAAATGTCTCCTGTTTTTCTCAAGAAACCCTGGAAACTGAAGAGGGGAGCTCCATATGTTAGTATATTCCAGTCAGTGAAACCCCCCAGATTCACAGCCCTCTTCCGTGCTACCAACACTCCACACAAAGCACCATCCAGCTGCTTTCTTGTGCACCACAGAGCCAGTGCTGCAAGTGCTCCTCATGCAAGCTCCCAGTCATGGAGCACTGTATTCAGAAAAAAACTTGAAATATCAAGGCTTACATGTAACAAAGAAAGAAAAGAAAACAGCAAGACATAGACAGGTGTCACAAAGTCGCACTCTTTTAAAACAAAAAAAGTCTATTTTTTAACATGCCAAGTAAGTGATGTTTTCACAGACCGAAATGGGATCAAATCCCCAGACAAATACATTGTAGAAAAGTAGGCACCCTCACTGAACTGTTCTCATTAAAACACTCTTCTTCTGTCAATGCTAACATTACTTTTTTAAAAAAGGAAAAAAAAAATAAATCAGCTTTCATTTTCAAGTGACCTTTTAAAAAAAAATCCTTCCTATAAAATATTAAAAGCATTGTTGAAAAAACCACTCCTCTTTCTGTGCTAATAAAAACACAGGTTGATTATAAACCTTTGTGTTTTTTCATGTATTAAGGTAGCATTGTGCAATCATTACTGACCTGGGATGAAAAGAAACAAAACAAATACAAACAAGCATAAACCCACAACTATCATTACCCATGTAGGCTCACCACGCAGATGCTGGGATATTAGCTTGAATTGTTCAAGTATGAGAGAGGAAGAGACTGTGATAGATGAGGAGATAATATCGCACAATGTCACCTGGCAAATGGTGATCACTGTGCTCATAGGCAGTCGAAGAGCCACACTGATATCCAGCAGCAACATAATTATATTTCAAATTAGTTTTCTGCAATTCAAAAGGGAAAATAAGAAAGATCGTCTGATGTGATCAAGCTACAGAAAGAGACTTGAGTAATATATTTGGTTTTCTGGTCCATTATTATACACAGAAAATGAGGCTGTACAATTCCAGCTCATTTCTGAAGGTTCAGGGTCATCTTATTAGGAACAACATATTTACTGTGAACCTGAAGAGCCAGTATTGATTTGAATATAAGTGTTTATGCTTGGTTTTAGGATCCCTCTTTTACTGTGCTGTCTTAATGAGCCGTGAAAATAACCTCAGCTAAATCAGAAATGCCCAACCATGGCTGAAATAGGCCTTGTAACCATGCTATCGTTTTGACACCAGTAACGTGGAAGGAAAAAATTTCCAGCTCAGTGGTTTTTAGGAGATACAGGAAAACACCAAGAGAATATGGGAACACCAGGATTGATTTGCTATAGCGAAACCCTTAACAACAGAGGCACAATCCAGGCCTGCCATATACATGTAATTACAGGACCAGCCAGTTTTTATGCTTTGTGTCATCTCCTTCTGCATTGTCTGAAAATATATAAAAGGTGGCAGCACAGGTGTTGCCCAAACTGGAGTTTTGGACCAGTTCACACATGCATCAAGAAAAAGCAGAGTATAACTGAGCAATATCTGAACCAACACAGGCTTGCATCCTAAACTCCATGCTAAGAAGACATAGGCAGGCTTGCTTCTCAGTGACAGAAATAACATCCAACTAACCATTGTATCATTCTGGTGGATTTTTTTTTTTATTGGATTCATTACAAAAGCAGAGCCATTTGAAGGATTCTTTTTAAGTAATATGCTTCGAAATTAGCATTTTTATATTCCTTTTTACTTTAATGGATTTCCTGCTTCTTGTTTGGTATTTTGCTAGAAAGAAAACGCCTGCCTCTACACAGCAAACCTAGGCACTGAGTCAACAAGCTACTATTATGGGTGAAATCTATTTGAAGCATAGGTGTTCGGCAGCTCTGTTTCATTTGGAGTAAATGTAGGAAGCAGTTAGAAAGTAGAATAATTGAAACAATACTGATTCATCCACCCAAACACAAACCTCAGGAAAGGTTATTTAGGAATCGGCCTACGTGGACAGGAACGTTTTGCTAGATATTACTGTCATGAAGGGTGTATGTACATAGAAAGCAGAAAGAGAACAGAAACACCTTAAACCTTTTAAGCGTTAGACAAACATCCCAAAAGTTATACAATAAGAATAGAACTGGAAAAGTTGCCCTGTGAGACCAGAAATGGAGCCTTTGAACAAAGCACTAACCAAGAAAGAGTCTTGGTCTCACAAAGAAAGAAAAGTAGTCTTGTCTGCTCCCTAATGTCTGGGGAAACAGGTCACAGGGTGCTTGCTTTGTGAATAAACTTGATGGCAGCAAAGAAATATCAGACTGCATCATCAGCTTCTCCTCCCTGAGGAAACAGTCTGCTAGACTCCAAATGCTGGCTACCTTCTCGGTAGTACCTTCTCAGCAATAGTACTGATTTATGCCTATAGCTAATTTTAAGCCTAGACATTATGTTTAAGTACCTCACTGCATAATGACAGCTGCATGAGAGGAAGGAGAAAACTATATTTTTGCAAGTAAGTTCCTTCTGTTTTGGTAGCAAAGTTGTTATTGATACTAGGAGTGCAAAATGTCACTTCTGTGCATAAAAGCAAGCTGCAAGGTGATGGTGTCTTTTAAAATGCAGTTTCTTTATCTACCAGGACCAGGCAAGCACTGGTCCTACTGAGCTCATTGGCAAATCGGCTGCTTCCTGTAGGACCAGGGTCAGACCCGTACTTGTGAATCCTGTCAAACAAATAAGCTCTGTAAAATAACAACACAAGGCTGGCAGCTCAGGGGCACCATGAGGCTGATGGGGGCAGAAGGCCTTATTTAATTTTATTTTTGAAGACATCATCCTGTCTCCTCCTTTCTGCTTCCATTCCTTTTCGTTCTTCCATTTTTATCTGTCCAGAACCTTTCTGTCCATTCATTCTCCTTTATTCCACCCCTCGTCTATTTCTCTGCTGTCATCTGCCAGTTTTGTCTTGTCCCAGACCTCAACCCTCTCACCTCGCTATCGCTTCTTTTAAATAAGCACTAATTCAAGGGTGAAAAGACCAGAAAGAAAAAAGGGAAAGACATGGAAAAAAGCTGAATATTGCTGCTACTGCAGTTTATAACTCACTTCTATGGCTCTCCCTGAATCCTGCAACATTTTCTAGCCATCAAGGAGTCACAGTAAAACATAACCCCTGATTATGAGGGTGGGAAAAGCAAGTGGCACAGAAAACTTGGTAATTCTCATCTAAGGGCTGCGACTATCTACTGGCAGCAGGACTGCAGTGACACAGTCTGTGATTTAGGGTCCTTACCAGAATCTGGTATGCTGGTGTTATACCAACTAATAAAGAGTTGCAGCAGCGATGTGCTAATTATATTTTTCCACTTCAGTGTGTACTGAACATTGTAAACTATCATTTAGTGTCATTATTTTAATGATATATTATGTTGATAATACAATCTGGGTTAATTCCCAAATGTGAAATCTAGGGAGAAAATGTTACTCTGATATTTTCAAAATGTGATTTCTCATTAACCCTAAACCAGAAACTACTATAGTCACAGCTCCAGAGAAAGCATTCATTTACCAGCAAAGGTAGCAACTATAATTATTCTGGAAACAGTTGTCCCAAAACAATTGTAATCTCTGTTATTTTAGTAGCAGGGAAAAAAAAAAAAAAAAGACATAAAACCAGTATTTTGTATAGTAAGGCCCATGATTAAGTGCTTTCTTTTAAGGCATCTCTCATCATTTGCTGAGAGAGGGCAAACAGTCAGCAGTGTATTCAGCACTGGCACAGAAGGAGAAAATAGATACACTTTTTGTATGCCTGTCTCAAAGGTATGAAGATGTCAAAGTGCAACAAAGCGAAAGCAAAATTCATAATTCTAATCACGCATGTTCCCCAACATTTTAAGCAGTATCAGGGACTTGCTATTTTAAACAGCATTTTTTCCCCCTAGTTTATTTAGCCTGCAATCAGCAAGTAATCGTTATCTCTGAAATTCCACCTGAATCAAGTGACAGGTATTTTCTTATATATTTAGGCAATGACTCCAACACAACCCAGGATGTGATGACAGCTCACACAGGTATTTGCTTACTACTTTATACTTCATCATTGGGTATCTCTGGACCACTACAGAAGCAAGGAGCCCCCTGTGGGTTCACTGCCCACAGAGTATTTAACTAATTGCTCAAGGGCAAGATGGAAGTGTTTATTATCCTGACTATCAGAATCACATTTTCTTCAGGTAGGTAGTTTTACCTACCTTGGTGTTATATATTCATGGTTAATATCCACATATGTCTCTAAAAGAAGTTTAAAGATTGTATGTAAGATTTAAGCTTTAAACATGCTTGAAAGACGCTAACAAAAAACTCCTGAACGTGTAGGTGTTTGAATGGTCCTCTAGACATGCGCATCCTGCCAAGTGTCTGACTTCCCCTTCCCTAACACTCATGAAACCAAGAATGACCACCTTGAGTAACAGAGGGGTCTGCTAATATGGGATATGCCAATGAGACAAATGAATCAAGTCTAGGATCTTCAATGTCTTCCTCTGCTTCCTGCAGAGGCAGCTGGGGCAGCACTGATGTACTGCAGACTGGCAGAATAGGCTCTCTGCTAAACCCCCCACACGTTCAATGCCAACTACTTGTTAACAGAGCCCCAACAGGTTTATTCAGTGTTTATCAAACCATGGAACAATGATGTTTTACCCAAGACAGAGAAAGGCAGAAGAATTCAAAAGGACTCAAAGCATTTACATTAGCCACGGCTGGCAGCAGCTCACAGAGAACAAGTCTTCACTACTGCAGCTACTAATTACTGGGTGCACGTTCTTGTCCCCCACCCTGGAGGAAGGGCTGCTCCCAGCTATTACAGGCAGCCAAAACAGTTTGAAAAATAATGGATTTTAGATATTCAGAGGATACATTGGAGAGCAGTTAAGGCATTTCACCATTGCATCAAAGGCAAGGGTTTGAGCCTCACTTCTGACTGTCATTAGTTGACCAAAGCACAAATAGAAGCTTGTCAAGGAGAGAAGTGATCCATATCCCTTCACTTTATCCTGTACTGTCCTATTTTTACCCAAAATCTACCCCAGCATAGGGAAGATGTGAGAACTTGCAGGTTACGCAACCCCCCGTTTTCACAGTGTTGTTTAGCACTGCGATGGCTATAATTGTGATACACTGAGAACATTTGCAACCTTCTGCAATCTCACGCTCACACTTCTGCTCAACTGGCGTGATGTGCTCGTGCTATAACAGTTCAACGTGTTGCAACCAAAAGCTGTCAAGAATGCCGGCTCAAATAATTTTTTCCATACATTGTCCTTTGTTTAGGCCTCTACATCTAGCAGTTGGAGCAGGGGATAGAGACTCAGTGCTATTCACAGCCTTTCCAACTCCTTATTATGACACTGGGAAAACCATCTAATCTCTGCTTCTCAGCATCGTTAGTTGTCAGATATACTAATACTCTACTCACAAAGGCGAGCGATCACAGACTTTGGAAATGAAGGACCAGGTGGGTGGCACCTCTTTACAGGTAAATTAATTATGTAAATCAGATAGAGGTTTATGACAGATTAGGTATTCCAGGAAATCTAACAATCTTGGCGATCCTGGTTGTATTGCAGAGCAGTCATCTGTATTTTCCATCAGCTTACTAATGCCTTGAGGCAAGAATAAGAAGAAAATGTTTCCCAGCAGCTGCACTCAGACAGAACAGCAAACATTCTTAGTTAAAGATCCTGACTATAGTGTCCAAACCTCGCAGAGTCTGGGAAGTAACTAACAACAAATCTCTCAAAGCCAGCCGTTCCTCTTCCATCTCGGAACACTGCTGACTCGCATGTTTTGCCCGGGGGATGGAAGCGGGGGGATTTGTTTGCAGCTCTCTGATTTGTCTGAGGTTTTTTTCCCCTCAGACTTCTTGACCCCTTGGGAAGCTTCTGCTCTGTCAGGTGCGTAATCAAGCCCAAGAGGAAATCGAACAGGCTCACTTACACAGTCATTACTGGTCTCTACAAGCCCAAGGGGCTCCTTTGTTCATGCTTTCTGAGATTTGTAAAATAAATCAGGAAAGGGTTGTAAAATAAAGGAAATGAAGAGGGGAGAAAAGTTGGAACATATGATTGAGGAGGTCTACTGGAGGCACCCCACTTTCTGCAGCAAACCCAGCAGCCTCTGCTGAGATTTGTTGTAAGAAAAGAGCCATCAGATCTGAATCACTAGTCCTTTGCAAAGTTTTTTTCAATCGGTACCGCATGCGTCACCTGAATGTTCTAGCTTCAGACAACACAAGTGTCTTTTCCTCAATAAACAGATTGTCTGAAAAATGTCAGGAGAACAGGCGTAACCTATTAGGAAGGGCTGACAACAAATCCCTTATCTTTATTAAGATTCAAATCTTGCTCCACCCCACACTTATCGAATCTATTGATTTCAAAGTAAACAAAACTCTCTGTATAGATTGGCTGTATGGTGGACCTTGAATTTAATCTAAGTGTGCAGGTACCATGATTTAAGCAATAGAAAATTGTACCATCACAACAGGCTAGGAAATCATCTTGAAAAATTTGCATTCAATCAAAATGTATGCTATGTATGTTATTTGCTATATTGTGTCCTTATATTATTTCTGTAAATTAATTTTAACCCCTCACAAGTCATACAACTAGACAACTGTGAAGCATTTGTACAGAAGAATCTAGGAAAAAAAGACTGATGAGTTGATCTGCAATTTGTTTTGGAAAAAAATTGTTATCCACTTCATATCACCATTGGAGAAATTGCTTTTCAAATCTATTACATCTCAGGCATACTAAGCACACTCTAATGAGTTCAAAAATGTGTAATGACACTGTTAATTCTATGGCTAGCTTGGAATCAAGACTGTTTCTTTTCTTCAAAGGAAAATAGGATTATCAAGTGCACTAGGAGAATTTCCTTAACATGATTGATAGGAAGAAAGAGTAATCACCTTTGAAGTGCCACTACATATAATACCTCTCTAGTGTTCTCTTTCTCCTCCTGACATCCATGAGTAATTGAAAGTAAAGAAGCTGCTTAGTGTGATCAATGAAGCCCAGATGACAGCCCCTTCTACAACACCTACCAGCACTGTCGGGTGACAACAACGTCATCTTTGATACTCTAGAGTTGACACAGGGCAACATATTTTTGAAGTGCCAGACTTCAGTTTGGCAGGTATCACATTTCCAGGAACACTAATGACTTGTATTAGGTGCTCTTCTGTAAGCACAGAGGGCCTTGTATTTTGTGGGAAATAATGATGGAAATTGGGTTGGAAATCTGAGCCAGACACTTGCTGGGTTTGGAGTCAGTTTCACACCACCAGGCTTCTGCTACAGAAAAGCCTCAGCTATTGAGTGTATGGTACCCCTCCTGACTCTGGCTGCAACATGGGCTGCTGAGCCCTTCCTAAACATCACCTCTCTGATGTTGCATAGGAAAGCAACAGCTCTGCACAGTACCTTAAGTCAAGGCAGACAAGGAGGGGGGACACTACCATGTTCCCCAGTGTGCGATAAACAGACCAAGATGCATATACTTTGTTAGTCACGAATTCTGGTAATTGGACAAAATAAAACAAAATTGCAGGGCCCAAGCAGACTGGAGTTGACTCACTGCAGGTTTCTGAGGGATTACATTGTCTAAAAAAATACCTGTTTGGATTGCTTCACAGTTATCCATGTAACATCCTCTAATATTGTTTTGGTATTAACAGCTTAGATATTTATAATGAATTAAATTACTGTTACATAAGGAAGTAGCAAAACAACTGTGTATCTTTTACTGAATTCTTTGCAAGATGACAGGCTGGTCTGAGCTGACTTTTCTGAGAATAATTCTCATAAAAGATAACCTACAAATCAAGAAAATAGGAACAAATTGGGCTTCTATCCTGAGCACCAGGAAAAAAATTCTCCTACACAGAGAGCATTTCTTAAAAAAAATAAAATTAAATGCAACTTTATTGAAGTTTCAACAGCTCAGATCAGATCTATTGTTCACAGTCCTAGGCACTGAAATTGGAGGTAGCACACCAAGGTTAAATCACAGTATTGACAGCTTCTTGTGTCAGACACCTGTCAAAATGTAATAAGGAATCTGTGAAAAGAAAGAAGATGCCAAAAGCACAACAGTTCGGGTTGGTGTTTTTTTTTTTTTTTTTTCATACATCATGATTCATAAGTCACAGAAACTATGCCTATGAAACCTATGAAAACACGGTGGCAGCTACATGCCAACACTTCTTGTTTGGCAGAAAATTAGACTGGGTCAAACCCTAAAGTCCTGCCTGGTCATGCTCTAGAAGGCTGTGTACTCCCACACATGGGAATAACCTACATAGGGCAGTGGAAAGTGGCAAATTTCTGCTTCACCTGGTAGGGCTGGCAGAGGCAGCAGAGACTGCTGAAGTCTGGCCAAATCAATACCCCAACTTAGCACCCCATATCTGCTGCGGCTGCAGCTTCTCCATGGGGTCTCCTGCACACCTATTTTCCATGAATCCTAGTATACACCAAAAATCCAAGCTCCCGTTCCTTTACAAAGAACCCAGTATCAGACACACTGACCCAAAAAACCCAATATCATTTAAGAAAAATCAAAGCCATCAACTGAGTCAAGCCAATATACTCAAAAACATATTTAGTTAATGTATTTATAGGAGTCTATCAATACAGTAACTGGACTAGGGCATTGGGGCTGAGGAAAATGGGACAATCACAAGAAGATGAACAGTTTCAAATCTGCAGATGGGTCCATGAGAACAGGAAGGAAATAGGTCCAGGGCTGTAGCACTAACTCCTTTATGCTGAAGGGGATTATTTTAATATCTGTTCTTTGCAATTAAAGTGACTTTCACACAGATGGGCTTTCTGAATGTTATTCAAGTTATCAAATGATACAGTCACAGAATAACTTAAATACCATGCACACCTCTTGGCTTGCAAGCCTGCTTTAACAAATTCTAGCTTTCCAGCAATAAGCAACCTCCAGTAAATCCCCTTTTCCGTCCTCATTACCTATATTTATATGAGAAAAATAATGGAAACTGTGGCCAAAAGATGTACATACATTATGTAGAGGCAATATTCATTTCCATGCAGACAAAGATGACTTTTCCTTTCGGAGCCTGGTCAGCTTTTTCTGGTTTGTTTTTAAATAGCCCTATTTTGCAATATAGGACAGTGCTGTATTTGCTTGAAAGTCTGCTTCTTGAAGTCGATTTCTTGAAAACTGTGAATGATACTGTCTGTTCTGAACTACCTATGCAGGGCTTTGGCAATAACACTCCTACTGGCAGGAAGGGGAGTTTATAGCTGCAGCTTTGCAAGAAACAAATGACATTTTCCTGTGATTATTGATTGCCGTCTATTTTTATGACACATCTGTGACTTCCAGTGACTTACACAATAAGTGTTCTGCATTAATAATATATCTGCTCCAGTTATTTATATATTTACTTGATAAATTAAAAAATACATACTAATAAAACAAGTCTGAGATTTTCCACAGAGAGAAAATATTAAATGACTCCTATTATATGAAAGGCCACAGAGCAACACGCAACAAGAGACCAATTTGTCATTAGTACGTACACATGCACACATATCACATATCCACATATAGGAATGTATAGACAGCATGTACCCCGTCTTTTTCTCCCTCCTCCTTTGCCAGAACGGCCAGCAGCTGGGCTCAGCACCACCTGCTCCTTCAGGGGATCCAGAAGATAAGATTCTGGACCTTAGGCTTGGCCCCTACCACAAGCAATTTGAAAGGGACAAAGTTATCAACAGTGGTCATTTCCCAGAGGCTCTTCATACCTCTGCTACCGGCAGAACTTAGAGAGAGACCAGCCGCAAAATAAAAATTATCATTTACTATTATTTTTCTGGCAATTTCTAAACATCTAAAAAAAAAAAAAAAATTAAGAAAAATAGTGTCACTGTGCTGGATGCGCGCACACACACCCCAACAAAAAAAAAAAAAAAACAAACAACAACAACAACAAAAAAACCCAAACAAAAAAAACCAAAAACAAAAAAACCAACCCACAACAGTCTTTGCCAAAAGGTTTGCAAGCCAAAGCCAAGTGCCTTCTGTACTTTGGGTAGTCTTACGCTTACCTGCAGTCCAGTCAATGTCACAGCCTCTGTGCTGCATGCTGCAACAATCTGCATGAATTTACACCCTAAGAAGGCAACATAAAAAAAAAAAAAAAAAAAAAAAAAAGGCAGCTCAAGCTGAAATAATTTGTGGCCTCTCCAAAAAGTAATTTCTATTTCTATCTGTAGCACTGTTTTCCAGGCTGGCGTTTACTCCTTAAAGTAACTACATTTGATGCTATCCTCTGTGTGTCTTCAAGCCCTCCTGCTCCTCAGCAGTTCATATTTACAACAGTGCTGGCTCTGGCCTTCTCGCACTTGCTGCAGCCTGATGCAGCACCACTGAGCTAACTGGTAGCTCACTTACAAACTAATCTTTTACCAAATAGTTGAGAACAAAGGCCCTTTGGTGTTGTTTCATGCATTTAGAATTGCAAGAGGTCAAACCTTGCATGATCTTTTACAACTACATTAGTGATCAGTTCAGATGAAATCTAAAAGGATACGACACTCCAAACCTGTGCCCTGCTACTTGTCTAATGTTAGCTATGACACACAAAAATATCCTTTAATCAGAGTTATCCTAAACCATCTTCCAGTGCTCCGCATTTTATAATTAAAACATGCTAGCCAGAAGGAAATGTTAGATTAACTAGCATTCACAACATGCCTCTGAGCAGAGATTTACAGAGAACAAGTAATTTTAAATTGAAAAGGTATTCCAATCCATTCTCAAAGTTCTGCAGAACACGAGCAGAAGTGCAAAGCGAATAACCAGAACTATTCATACAGACTGCTAATGTCAAAGATGATGAAAACACAAAGTTGTGTATTCCTGTTACTGGAGGAAGAAAGATACTGCCAGGCACTAAGCTCTGCCATCCGCTCTGCCACCAGCCTGCCAGCTAACCCTGGAAAGCAATTTCTCCACCTGTATCTCCCATTGCAGAGCAGCTCCTCACCTCCCCTTCTTTGCTCACACGGTTGTCCTTTTAAAAAGTGTTTTAAAATCTTTTGAGCATTTTGAGCCCGTATTTGTGAGGCTGGGGGTTGTAGTCCACCAGGGAAGTCCTTTGATCCATGTCACCACGCCCAATTGAAATGAACTGGGCACATTTTCTGTAAAACCACAAAGCAAAGGAGTTCAGCAGCCAGGCTGCCATGGGGAAGGAGCAGCAAAGACGCTGTAGCTTTATATGTATGTCTGAGTTGGTTTAATGCTCGTAGAACTGCCCACTCCTTTCCACCTCTAAAATCAGGCACCTAAGGGAAGCCTCCTTACACTGGGGTCCCTCAACAGTCTATTAAGAGATCCTTTCATCATGTTGAAATGCCTCTGTTTGCCCACTGGCTATGGAGAAAGCATTCTGGACTGAGGTGCCTTAGATCTATGCCCACTAAGCCAGATGAACCCTGAGCCTAGAGTTAAACATCCTCTTCCATATTCAGACAGGCGTTTCTGGTGATGTTATGGAAACCATTGCTTGTCTCTACAGAGACTCAAAGCTGCATTAAATACTTTCTTTTACAAGCTAAACTTTCCTTCCTTCAATGTTGGTACCATTATGAAAATGGATGCTGACGGGCTTTGCTCTTGACCTCAGTTCAAGCTCCCTGTGTTTCTCTATTTAGTCCAGACAAAGAGGTAAATGCTAGAGGTGACTTACAAACACTAATGTCTGGGGAAAGGGAGAGGAAAAACTGCTTATATTATCACACTGCTACTGCGTAAATAGTTAAAGCAAGGGACTAGGTTAGATGCTGTGTTTAGCATGTTATAAATCTGGAGGTTTCAGTCTTAAATCCCAAGGCAAATGCTGTTCAGCCAACACTTCTCTTTCTAGCCTTTAACTGTACCTCATCCTCAGTCCTTGATAACATGCAGCTATGCAAAAGCAGAAGGTGCTACAACTCAATCACTGAGCCCTTTCTTAAAAGGCAGATTTTCTTCTATGCAGCACACTTCAAAAATGTGTAACATAAGGCCAGCGAAAGGAGTAGGGGTCATTACTCCTTAGGTCTTTCAGTTTAAGCTTCTGGTTTTGAAATACATCTGCCTTTCTAATTAGATAATGGTTCTATTGCCATTTTCTTAATCATTTTACATATATCCATTTGCTCCAAACAGATTAAGATGAGAAAATGAGCCACACACCTACAACTGCTGAACAGTTACTATCTACCAAAGTGTTCTTTGCATGCATACCATGCTGTTACAAATATTGAAATAAAATGCATGTTCCATGGCATGTAAACTAAATCACAATGAGAGAAGAAAAAAGAAGTTAATTAAAATACAAAGGTGAAAGACAAAATAAACGGAACATGCAGTGAGCCAGATGACAGTGTTCTTTAGGTCATTACAAAGAGGCTACTTCTCCATACGTGCTTGGTAGAAGCACCCATCTCTGATAGATTTCTACTGTCCCCTTTAAAGGCTTTTGATTTTATTGGCACCAACCTTACTTTTCAAATGTACATTACATGGGTCAAATTCATTTTGGACCACTCATATAGCATGTCTCAAAGAACGTCATGGTCAGAAGACAAACTAGAATGGTCTCATGCTTGACCTTCCTGGAGCACTACTTGCTGTTGCAACAACTGGATTTTTCCCTTAGTTGCTGGGATCAATGGCTTTCAGGAACATTCCTGGTTTTACCAAAAACACAAAGCATTTTTTTAATCTTCCTGATGGATGAGAAAAGCCTGAAAATGTATCTCAATGCATCCAAAATGTTCAGAAACCAAAATATAAACATAAGTCCAAGGTTAGTCCTTCTCTTTCCTCTTATTAAGCCAATTTCATAGTTTTCGGAGGCCAGCTCATGTTTCCTGAAAACCTGAAGGCAGTCATACCTACTACCAGGCCAGTCTAATAATAGGTTAAGGTAGTTCCTCTTTTGCAAAGAAATTATCGTGTCCTGAGCTAAAGACTTTCTCTGACCAAGAAAGGGCTGTTCTCCAGTTAAGTAGAGGCCCAAACAATTTTATTATACTGAATATGCTCTTTCTGTTATTTCTAGGGTTCTGCTTAAAAATTACAAATTGACTGGACAGGTAGGTACCTTGAGAGACTGATTACCTGTTTATCTGCACTGTGTCTTTTACACAGGGTCACTGCAGCAGTGGGAAACCTAGCCCCAGCCCCTTCCCAGCCCAAAGCTGTGTGTATGGCACTGAGCACAGTGGAGTCTAGACCCCGCCTGGGGTCTGTATGGTGGACACTGCAGCTCAGTCAGTCACCCAGCCAACTCCCTTCCACGCTGACTTAAGGAAGCTTTGGCTTTTTGCCCATGTAGATGAGTCACAGGAAACCTTGCACTACAAAACCTCAGAGATAAAACCACTAGAGTTCATCTTCCCTTGTATTACACATATGCCTGCAGCCAAGGAGAGAGACTAAAGATACAGTTTGTCTCTTAACTCTTAAATATTTAATCTATACCTTCTACACAATATTCTAGCTTCTAGATACACTCCTGTAAATCACTGAATGTCTGTAAGCAGTTGCCCTGTTCTAGATTTTTTTTTATATTCCATTCTGTGGCATACGCATATGATGTGAAGGCTGATTGAGTTATGGCTTTACGTATTCTGACAAGGTCTTCCCACAGTGCTCAGGAATATTTCAGGCAAGAGAAGGAAATGGTACTGAAACACAGAAACTTGCCAGTTCTCACCCTCGCAAATAGTTTGCCTCGAGTCCATCCTAAATGCTAAATCCTGCAGAAAAACAGATGTAGTATGTAAGAAATAGTGCAAGAGCGACATAGCCAAGGAGAAAAAGTGTACTTTATGCCAAGCAATAATTTATGCTTCTCTACAAATACACAACTGAAATTAAACAACTTCTTTCTCAAAAGAAAGACACATTACACTAATAGATTAAGTAAACTGTTAAAAGACGTTACCCTGAGAAACCCGAGTCATCGTTGGTGACTGCTCCTAAGAGGACATAGCTGTGTCATTTTCCAAATGCCACTTCATTGTTCCTGCATTTCACCACAGCTGAATAATAAGGGATTTATGAATTGTGGGCATTGTGGGATTTTAAGTATCACAGGTGTAATTTGCATCTAGGCACTCAATGAATGAAGGACAAATGTCCATTTTTACTTCAATGTATTTAAGGTAGAATATGTTTTTTTGATAATGCAAAAATAGAACTGTCTTCTGAGCAGTGCTCTTGCCTTTAAAAGATGTGAAGGGACAGGATTATGCTCTGTTAGCAGGATAAGGTATGGCTGAGTGCTTGACTGCTCAAGAATTTACAGTGATTTCTAGAATAGTCCTTTCAGGGAGGGAGTTACCTATATAATTTTTTCTTTTATTATAACCAAATAATCAGGTGCATTTTTCACTATTTTTCACTAGAAATTAAGTCCTCTTATTCCCCAGGATGAAACACTACCCACAAGCAGAATCTCTCTTTTTTTTTTTTTTTTTTTTTTTCACTTCGTGATTAACAGGAAACGGCCCAACTGCTAAATGAGTATGCAGCTAAGCTCCACAGGCAGGGCTGAAGAAAGACTTTTACTAACTTTAGTAGTCAGGGGTTTTTATTCCACCTTTGTAGTATCCTTTAATAGGTTTTCAGGATAAATTTGTTTATTAATTAAATCTGTCACACCAGGGACACAAATAGCATTCAGATTATTTTATGAAAGGACAAAAAAGCCAATGTCACTTACTGGCTATTGAAAGAAGCAGAGAACAGAGCCTAGAAATCCCCATTTCCTCATTCTCTGTCTCCATTAGACCACTTCAGCCCACACAAGTTTGCTGCTACACATTAAAATGCCATGAGCAACAGCCACAGCTGCTCAGAAGTAACAAGGTACTAGAGAGCCAGTGAGTAGCAGGATGGGTTCTAAGACAGGAAATGGATTAAGAATTCCAAGTATAAGGTTAGATTTTACTTATTTCAGCTCTCCTAGAGGGGATCTACTGTCTCCAAGTCCTTAAATTAAAAAGTCAGCAAAAGGATGTGCTGAATCCCAGATGTTAATTGCACGGACTCACTGGATTAGAACTGCAGATAATTAATTGCCAAATTTTAATACATGCTGAACTAAATGGATGATAAGATTTCCAGTAGGTAGTTCTGAGGTCCAGAAGGGGAAGATTATTTCTTAAAATGTGAGAGCCCTGGAGGCCAAAGTAATCTAAAATGTCTGATTTCAGGAAGTTAGAAAAGCTTGGGAGACTAGTGGAAGGGCCAAGTGAGGAGCTTTAATGCTTGGATATACAGTGCAGCAGCTCAAGGGAATTTATATGCTGCTAAATTCCTTTTGGTAAGAAGAAAGGAGCTTTTCAGCTTTTAGAAATGGGCAGTCATTGTTCACTATGTTTCCTGTAAGGTCAGCTATACACAAAATGCTCCATTAGATTTTGCTTTAAAAGAAAAAATTAAAAAAAAAATTACAGCATTTACTGCTATGATACCATAATCTCATTGTCCCAGTTCTTAGGAATTCAGTTTGTCAGTTAAAGCTCAGAGTAAAATAATGTAATGACAGTAGAACTAAGATATAAACCTTTATAAGGGAAAAATGCCTATCTTTATGAAGACATTTTTATCTGGAAAGTACATAAAGGTAAAACAACAAGACTAACACAGAGAGGAATTATTTTTATCATTTATACAATAGTTGATCTGGAAGATCTCAGCCATGATAAAAGCCATGCTGTATTTGGTGTTACCTGCTCATTAAAATCTGAACTGGAAAGGAAGAGCAAAAGTAAATAGTGGCATAGGCTTTAAGACATACATAGTCTATAACGGATCAGGGAATTGAACCTCGGTCTCGAGTCACCTGCCCAGTTTTTTACCCTCACCACTCCTTTCTAACTCCATGCGCTAGAGCACTACCCTATTGCACACCACCTTCCTGGTGTTTTCACTGACACAGGCAGAATAAGATTTTTTTTTTTTTTTTTCCCCTCAAGAAATGTGCTATGGAGACTCTCAGACCTGAATTCACAGGTGTCTGCTGTGTGCTTCTAGGGTTTTATTAGGAACTATGACTGAGAGGTATAATTTGAAACTATTGTTATACTGATAAGGCCACAGCTTATTTTCCTATAACAGGTGACCCAAGGGAAGTAATTTCCTGTTTGATGAGACACCTAAATGACATTTAGCTGTGGGTATCAGAAAAACATGCCCTGCAATTAGATTTAAAGAATGTTGAGCTTATTTTGGCTGGTGCCTGATACCTTTTGAATTGCACTTCATCCTTTGCAGCTCCTTTTAAAGGAAGTTTTAGAGTGTCTGGTTTGAAGGTTCATGACCTGGAGGTCATCTTTGATATCAGCCCATCTTTTGATTATCAGTTTAGCTACATGATAAAAACTTCTACACCTGCAGAGGATAGTAAGTAAGGCTACAACCAAGGCTGTCTCAGGAGGGTGCTAGGCTGTCATTCATGCTTTCATTACATCTCAGCTGGATTATCGAAACACATTGTTCACAGGCCTTCCAGACCAGACACTTCAGAAACTGCAACACAGCAAAAATATCGAAACTGGAGGGATAAGTAGCTGTCAGTGAGCACAGCCCACTGCACCCATGCTGAGAGCTTAACAAGAACCTCAGGCAAGACAGCAAACTGCACTTCTGGTCTCCCAACCCCACCTCTAATAATAGTTCTCCACACCTGCACCAGCAGCGAGCCCAAGAAATAGATTTGGCCCCTCTGGGTGTTATTTTGTTATTAATTACGGGGCAGACAGAGGTTCAGGACTTGTTGAGCCCTGTGTGGTGCTCTGCACATCAAGCACCCATGGGGAAGGCAGATTTGCCTTCACTCTCTCCCAGGGCCCAGGGATTCTCCTGTCAAATTTAACCAAGACACACTCTTTATTTACTCAGACCTATTTATTTTGTCAAAAGGAAAATGCCCCAGACCACCTGGGCTTTCTCATTTCTCCTGGATATTACCCAATTCACCTGGGTGAACCGCAACTCTCTAATTTGGAACCAGAACTGTTTATTAAAAGAAAAAAAAATTACAATTTTGACATTAAACCCAAGTTATTTATGTAGAGTGAGAAGCTGTACTGACTATGCAAGAGCTTACAACACTACTCAGCTGTGAGGTTAAAACAGAGCAGACCACATGCTCTATTAGCAGAGGGCTGCAGCTATTCCTCCCTACTGATGGGAGCCACAGAGGGGGTGTTCACAGGAGAGCCTCCAGTCAGATGGGCTTGAGCTACAGGTGTTGGGCAAACCAGCTCCAGCTGCACTCTCCTCTCCTGGCAGCATGGATACAAAGTGATTGTACAGTTACTTTCAGTCTGCACGGAAATATAAAGAAGTTATGCCAAAAGCTCTCGGAGAACAAAAATTAAGACAGGCCAAATATGACCCCAATATAACCAGGACTTCTGTATTAACAGAATCATGAGAGCTAAAACATCCAGTATGTATCTTTAACATAGAGGCCTTACATTAAAGTGAGTTGAGCCATAACTCACTCTGCATCACACTACAATCCTGGGATAGTTTTAAACATAGACCAAATATATTTATTCAGCTGCATGTATTCACAATGGTATTTCAGTATCTCTTCCCTTTAAGTACTACCTGAGCTTTCATTCTGTAGTTTGTTACTTCTGTGATTTTCCTACATATGAAGGGCATTCAGAAATTTACTGTATTTTGTAATGTATTGGTATAATTACAAAATCTCATTAAGGAGGACTTTATTATTGATTTACTGGTTTTCTATTCATTAAATTTCACCATAAAAAGGATTATTACTTTTAAAGTCAGCATGCTTAAACACAAATGGAATTATTGTAAGAGAAACAACATAAAATGGAGCTATTAATATTAAACCAGCTATAGTTTGAAGATTATTCATTTAATAAATCTTTGTGATATTAGCAAGATTGATGAGTAGTAGTACAAATGAGGGGAACATTGGAGAGATGATCATTTATTATCATTACAGAGATATAAAGTATGATTCAGTGTTTCATAATGGATGTTAAATTTGATTTAACATATGGCTGACTCATTCTCTGAAAACTATTCTTAAAGACATAAACTCATTGAAAAGTCAAATCCATTGTCTTAATAATACACATGAATTATCTTTTGATAAGAAAATAACTACTATGTCCTAAGACAAATCAGGCAGATTGTGGCGGTGCTGCCACGCTATATGCCAGCAGTACAGAAAATGCACACCCACAGGTAGAAATAATGCCTCAAGCATGCCGCGGTAAGCAAGAATTGAAAACGAGCAGAAAATGTCTTCTCCTTTTGCAGCAAACCCACGTGCCCACAGACTACCTGCCATTTGCACTATGCCAGATACTGCTTTTACCTATGGAAAAGACCACGGCAACAGCATAGGTGATTGCGAACAGGGACAAGACTTCCTAATTCACATGGTGCAAGACCTGCTTGTGCATCTGGGATGTGCAAACAGGGATAGCTTCTCCATACACATACAGCTCATCCCACGCTTGGGCAGAATAACTTTTTACTAACACCAGTGATCTTTGAATCAAGTCTCTGCACAAGAAAAACTACACTCAAGGGATGCAGCAAACCCACCGAGGTTCACTGAAAACACGCTTTAACCCCATTCAGGCGGTACGCTTCAATACTTGGTATGTACAGAGCAGTATCTCTGAGACAGAAACAGGCAGTCCTAAGTTAGAACATCTGCACACTTCAAATATTACAAACTCCATACAAATGCTGAACAGCAGAAACTGAATTTTGTTACCCCATTAATACTATTTATTCATATAAAATCAAACATACTGTAAGAAAGGATCATTAATTGCCTGATCATCTAGGAAATATTACTGCTTTAAATATCGTAGCAGATTAAAATACACATTTAACAAAAGAGTGATCTTAAATGAGTGACTGGTATTTCTTGGTGAATAACATCCTGACAGACATTTTTTGAGTGTGTATCTGAAAGAACTGCTATCCAAATTAACTGTGTGTTCACGACAAGTTCTGTTGTGGTGATGTTTCTGTTTAGCAATCCTGGCCACAAAGACTTCTGAAAAATACTTCTGCAGATCCATCATTATTTTGCTGTGAATTAAGAGTAAACAAAATGGCTTCTCCCCTACCCTGTACCCAAGAATTTAACCCCCACATGAGCAGGACACAGAGGAGACTGAATGAATGCCATGTAGCATCCTTGGTACATTCAACGCCTCTATCACGCCCAAAGTGTCACCATCTTCCACAGAGGGCACTTCTGCTGCCTCTTTCCTTGCCTGTAGTTATTTGCAATAATTTTTGTTTAACTAGGAAAATAATTCAATCAATATGTCACCACCTCACTGTTCCTCTCCCCTGAGATGCAGCACTAGTGGGATATTTATTTATTCACCCTATTGTGATAGCCTAGTCCCTGTTAAAATACTGGCAGCACAAGTCCCAGCAGTATGGTTTACTGGAAGGTTTACTGTTCTGGCCTACCAGGTTTCTGCTTAGAAATCATCCTCATAAATAGACTCCAGTAAAGGTCTGATGTTTTAATTTCCCACCTCTACAGAGTTTTACTTGTTTCTACACTCTGTCATATGCTATAACTAATCCAGACTTGTACTTAATGGAAAAGGATTGCTGAGCTGCTCTGTTACCCCTTCTTATGAAACAATTTACATTTCTAAAGGAAAGGCTTTGTCTTGTTTTAACAAATTACAGGCTTAATCCTGGAGCCTGTTGCGGGATCTGGCCTTTAATAACTGTCATATTCCTATACATACATCTTCCCAAATACCATCTCGTTTAAGTGAAATGCGACAGACTTGAACGTACAGAAGAGTAACGGAGTAATAGAGTCTTTATTCTTTGAATATTATAATAATGTAATCATCTGCTAAAATGTCCTATTCACTACCTCTATTCAGCCATTTGTTTATTTAGGTAGGAATTGAATCTGCACATCAACATTATGTACATCTCTAAGACATTGTCATACTTTGCCTGCTTCACCTTTTCTCCATCTCTTCTGTGAGAATTTACTAGCTCTTATGTAGCACTATTCAGGCAAACTTCCCAGTTGTTAAATGCACTAAAGAAGTATGAGAAGAAAATTGCGACACTATGAAAAGGTTTCAGAACATTTGGCAATGGATGGATATGCAGATAATCTACTGACGCAGAGATGAATTGTAATAGGAAAATTCTAGCATCTACATAGGTTTTAACTCACTTTTCTTTCTAATTTTACAGACTGACAACAGATTCAAAAGCTCCCAGGAGAAAGTGAGCATGGCTGAAACGTAGGAGGTCTGGTACAAAGATGAACAAGCCTTGTTAAGTGAAACCTTTTGAATATATATTCCCTTTTTTGTTTGCTGCAGTGAGTTTCTCTACTGCTAGTAATTCACTTCTGCTTGTTTACAATTAAAGGATGTTAGAATATACAAGTGAAAAAGTGCCTTCTGCAGGTGATTAAATGTCACAGAAAGATAAGGATGTAAGTTAGCTGTGAAAGCTCTTAATTGCAAATATACTCCAACATTAGCAACGCTGTCCCTGTTACACTCTCCTTCCTAGCAAATCACATCAGAAAAAGGACATTTGCAAGTCACATGGAGGCACGGACATGTTTTGCTAATGCTTTGCTGGACTATCCATTCTCATTCTGTGCAGTTTCTCACAGGTGAATAAACTGTCCAAAGGTAAAGCCCTGAATATTCAGTGAAGTGCTGAGGAGACAGAATTAAGAAAAAAGATCTTTAATTGCTTTTGCTTAGTTTGTAATTAATCAAAATTATGTCTCTTCTCATGATAATGTAGCAGGTATTTGCAAAAATCTTACATTTTAATCAGACGCATATACATCTTGGGCCAAATTAATCAATGGTGAAATAGCAGATCAACCAGATTCAACCAGCAATGAGATTTTCCTAAGCATATAGAAGTAGTAAACATAACCACAAGATTTGCACTGAATGGCAATTTGTTGCTTATATAAAGATCAAAAAGATACTAATCATGCAAACTGTGGCTTCAAGCACACTTTATCCCAGCTTCATTCATTCCAGTATTGGATCCATCCCAGGTCATTAGCCCTGTACCAGCATTTCTTTGTTAAAGTAAGCGTATTCTGCAAGGCTTGCAGTGTTTCATTGGACAGATCCACTGCATGATACGAATTCACCTTCTGCTGATTTTACTTCACTTTCTTCAGAGTTTTATTGTTGCCTTTAGTATGGTCAATTTAATCTCTTTTGTCTTTTGTGGTTTGGTTTGGTTTTTTTCTTCCTTCCTTTCCTTCATATGATGAGGATATTTTATTCCAGCACTTTATCCTTTCAACTTCAGTCTTATTCCATCTCCTTGAGCATTTCTAAATGGAACTGGTGTCATATGACTATTTGAAGCAAAAAAAAGACTGGTTCATTATAGCATTTGGAAATTTAAATAATGTTGATGTATCTTTGATGCCCATCTTTGGCCAAGTTGTCATAGACTTCTTAATTAGTATTCAGTCCTTTTACATCCACTGTAGCTTTTTCCTACTTCCTGGTGTGGCACACACACACACACACATATATACATATATAAAAAACTTTATATGAATTTCTGAACTGCAAGAATCATAATTTACTTTAAATTATCTGATTATACCTCCATTGTTTTTACGAGTGTTTGAGAATGAAGACAACTAAAAACCAGTTAGTGGCTGGAACACATCAAATACCAAGGATACTAAGTTTACAATCTTGACAACTGCTTTCTCCTAGTGTCTTCAGTGGGACTACCTTAACCTCTTCACACACACAGTCATCACCAGACATGAGAACTCTTGATTTGTAGCAGTAGGACCTATCATTTCTAAGGATACTCAGGGCTACCACCTTGGGTGAAGAGTTGAGCACATTTGCACCACTGGTAAAGTGCTACCAGCCTATGAAAAAGATCACAGCCCCAAGAACATGAAGTACTGAGGTCTGAATGTGCTAGGCATACATATTGTTAATTATGTCTCTTCCTTCTCATGGTCCTAGCTTCTGAAAAGTCTCTCCAAATAGGAGGTGAGAATGTAAATGAGATAAAGCTTTTTTTTGTGCAGCACCATGTTTTATCTGGATCTTTTCATTCTCTCCCAGCCAAGCTTAAATGCCACGTAGATGACTTTCAGAATATATGGCTTTTCTGTTCTTATTTCTTCTTGGGCTTCCAACACCGATGCTATTGTTGAGCACTCAAAGGCCCTTTGTAGCCCAAAATAGCTGTACCAAAGACTTTGCCGTATTCAGTCATTTTACCCAGAACCTGAGTCTTATTCTGTGGAATAGTGATGAGTCTTTTAAACCCTACATGCTTTTGCAGGTATTTAAGGTTCAAAAGTCCCTGATGCCTAGTTAATCAATACTTTAGGAAGATCTTGTGTAATGCTCATTAAAGTCTAATGCATTGTATTTCTTCAGCTCCTCTCTGCTCTGTGCTCAGAACACCCTGCAGCTTCTCTCCAACTAAATGGCCTTCGAGTTCCTCACACAGCTTGTTGAGGTGTTTTCCTGCCCATTTTTCAGCGATACAGCTTAACATTTCAGATAAATCTTTTGTTGTAAATCCTCCCTCTCCTATAGACAATCCATCAAGAAAATAAGGGGGGGGGGGGGGACCAACTTCTCAAGTGTTAATTCCTGGAGCTGCTGCTGTGCTTTTTTCTCCAAAGTGAAAAACCTGCAGGCTGTCAGAGGCAGGTGAGCACACAGCAAGGACACCCTTGCACTGCCCCAGTCCACACGGATGAATGGCTGGATGTCTTTGAATGACAGTTATTTTCTCCATCTCGCTCTTTGAAATCAACTGTGGGCAAAGCTGACAAAGGCTATATTACCTCTATTTCTGTCTGCTGCCTCCAACACCAGACAAAGAGATTCCAGGTGATGCCAGTCCAAACAACACTAAGTGTCATTCAACCTTTAACCAGACCTCATCTTTGTGGGGAGGGCCAGAACAAAGCTTATACACTGCTTATCTGCTTTTTCTGGCCTATTAAAAATGTTTAAGATGTCCACACATATAGCTGCTAGCTATCTGCTCAGTCAAGTATCTGCTAGGTATCTACTCAGGGCTACATTTCACCCCAGACTAATTCTCCCTACTCTGAACCAGTAGCCTGAGCTGCCCCCAGCTGGACCTCTAAGCGTTGGACTTCCAACAGGCTACTTCACAAAATTTGACTTCAGCAGTAATGGTCTGGACAGACCTACCAGCAATAGCCATTCTGGGGAGAAGGAGAAGTCTGCTATGGAGAAGCATTATACTACATAACTGCTGCTTGGGCACCATTTGGCATATCACTGGCTTCTGACCAGAGGCACACACCAATGCTTTACATTACTTGAAAGAATTATGAAACAGTACAGCAAACAAAATCCCTATTTCACTACTCCTGGCTGTAAACCCAACCCGTCTTCCATTCCACTATGTTGGGGTGACATTCAAATGAACATGCTGTTTACGTTTTCTCCTTCCCTTCTTTCTCCATAGCTATGTTACTATGGATCAACTGAGATCATCTTAGTCAAAGTAAACAACAACTGACAGGAAACTTATAAACAAAAGGCAAAATAATTTCCGAAAATAAATTTATATTCTCCTAATTGAGAAGAAAGGATTATAAAATGACTAAACCAATGGCTAATAGCTATTTAGACAAACTAAGATGGGATCTTCTAATCTTTAAACACCAGGATAGGCTGCTCTCTCCGAGCCAGAAATGCAGGGCAGTGTTTAATCTAAGCCTGTGCTTGTTTTATCATGCATAAGCTAGAATGTACTAAGTGACCTAAACTGCAAGCTACTGTCACTCTCATTTGTAGCTATGATGCTTAAAATAGCAGCTTAGAAGATATATTTATCTTTTGCCACCTTATCCGGAAAGCGGTGTAAAATGACCACCAGTCAATCTCAAATCAGAGCTCATGACAAGTTAGAATCGTATGTCTGTATTACCAGCATAATTTTACATTCAATTGATTTTTTAAAAGTAGATTTTACAGAAATCAAGCAGCAATATAATCACGCAGGTAACAGCTTCACAACGTAAGCCAGGATGCTTCTTGGTGTGTAAAGACACTTAATTAAAAGACTAGATGAAAACCACAGTTCAGAACCAGATGCATCTATTTTCAGATATAGAGTTCACATGCCTGCCCCACGAGTCTGGAAAAATCTTAGTTTGATAAGGCAGGCATGGATTTAGGAACAAGAAATACATAAATGCAGTCTACACTCCCACACAGATCCAAAGCATTTCCCCGAAGACAGCAGAATGATCTCCATTCCACATAATACATATTTGCATTCTTTTCTTCTGAATGATATTAATAACCTGATGTGACAAATTATCAGAGGGGAGAAACACAAAATAAAACTTGTTTTGCTAAAGATGCCTTACTACCCACACCCACGGTGAAACACCTGTATTCATCCCACCTCGGCCTTGCTCTAATTAAGCAAGGCCCAAACCAATGCTGAAAGGAAGCATCCCCACACAAAGGTCAATTAGAATCACAGAGTAACATTGCTGGGCTTGGCACAGGGCACAGCTTCCTAATGGCAATAGCTACTGCAAGGAGTCGCTGGCTTTAGACACTGACCCGAGCTAGTTAATACTGTCAGAACTAGCCATTTCACCAAATTAAATCACATTTCTCCTCTGGAGGGTGACTGGCATTTCCAGAGCAAGTTTGCTCAGCTTTCTGCAAACTCAACCTCAGACATATGAAAGTCAAGCTGTGCTCTTTCTGGTTCATGCTGCAGAGGCGGGAGCAGCAACAAGATTCTCCTGACCAAATCTTGCCCTCAATTACGCTTGTGAAATCCTGGCTCTGTGAGGCTAACTGGAATACAAAGCAAGTACAAATGTGACAAAGGTAGCGCACGTGGCACAGGATATACACGAGACTGGTTTGCTGGCAAAGAAGGTGACATTCTTAGGTGATTTTTCTGATCTACCCTAACTTTAAAGCAACGTCTGTAGCAAGCTATTTGTAGCAAGCAGAGGAAAAAATTGCTGCAATTTGAAAAGAGAATCTAAGTAAGGATTTTTAGATGAAGTCCATTCCAAGCTCCAAGAAACGCCTCTGGGAACACATTTGAACATGTTTACTCATGCCCCTGAACACTGAAAGAAGGGTCTATTCGTTTTTCCAGTACCCAGCACAGGGGAGCCGACTACACTCTAAAGAGTGCACAGCAGTGATCTACCTGTTCAGTGACACAGGAAGGAATGGGGTGCTTTAATTCCTCTTCATTGTTTATTTCCATTTCAGAATATCTTAGTCATAGACTGCTAGCATTCATGGAAGCAGCAGATGCCAACTGTTCAATTCCTTTCCTCCTAAATGACGTCTATCCTTTCTATTGCAACCCAGTGTCAGGTGGAGTAGGTATACAAATCTGGGACCTACGTAGTAAGTTCCCAACTACTCTTGATTTCAGGTTTGTAAAGTCATAATAATTTCCTAAGGTAATGCTTAGGAAATAAATGCTTAGAGCTGATTTTGTTTTCTTCTAGAGAATGAAATGTGATAAACCTACTAATTTCTGAGTACTTTGGAAATAATTGCTCTTTTATTTAGACGATACTTCTTGCTCTCAGTCACATGGAGGTAAATCCAAAGCAACTACTTGAAATCAGTGGAATAACCTCTTCAATTTGACCCTTTGTTTTCATAAACCTATATAAAAATCCTTGACTAGCAAAAGCTACAAATTATAAATAAACTGCAATTTTAGTTTGACTGAGAGGAAAAAAATTACTCTAATTTTACCTTAAAGAATAAAAATTAAAGCTTTTCCAAATATTGCCAAAAGTTAATGGAACTACACAGCAATAATTACAGTAGGAGCAGCAAAACAAGAGCGGCCTCAGTCCTGACCACAGACATGAGCCTTCTAGAAAAGTCAAATCACTGGCTTCCCAAACAGCTCTGCAGGATGCACACTGCCCTCCAAACAACAAAGAGCTTCCTAACACCTTTTAAAGCAAAGAACTCTATTTTACCATGACAGAAGCAGTATCCTGTCACCAGCCAGGTGGAATAATCCCAGGCTCTCTGTTCAATAGGATCATACCCTTATCCATTTGTTTATTATAATACTGAGCTTTTCTCTCGCCTATTTCCATGACCTTCACATTTCCATGAGACAAGACTAAGTACTATCACCCTACCCACTTTCAATTATTGCTTTGATATTTTGTTGCTCAAAGCTATCAAATTCAGTGTGATTCCAGCCTTGCAGAAAGAAGAAATAGGAATGCGATTATTATTAGGAGAAAAGTTTTGAACTATCTGCAAAAAATAGCAATAATAATGAAGCACACTTTCCCAAAGATGCCATATATCACCTTTGTTTAATATTTTTGTCAGTTCTGCTTAGAAAAATTAATGCCTTGGGAAAAAATAATTGAAAGTGTCTTTCTGGAGTACTGTAAGCATCCCCTTGGGGTCTTTATTATTCTAACAATTTCCCATTTTAAAATACACAGGTACTAACAACCAACAAATTATTACATTTCCTTTAAATGAACTGAAACAACAAAGATAATTAACTAAGAACATAAGCCTGCTTTCCATATGGTAATACACATCCCAAAGGCAAAGCACTTCTCTTTTAAGGAATTCCCTACAGACTTCTTATCCACCTTGTAAGGGTAATTAACAACTGCAAAACACAACTGAACTTGCTTAATGTCACAATATTCTGCAATGCATTACTTTTTCATGGAAAATGAATATGATCTGTAAAAAAAGAACGTAGGACCTTAGAAGAATAAGGTGTTATTTTCTGATGGAGCATGCTGATGTAACTAGCAGTATGATTTAAACTCTGAAAAGGTGTTTAGAACAATGTTTACATTGAGGGTTATGTCAAAAAGAAAGCTAAAATGGTAAGTATGGTTTCCCACTTAGCTAAGTAGTAGTTTATGGTATCTCCTGTGAACAACAATTTTGGGGGAAAAGAGAAAGGAACACATTGGTTAATAGGTATCTAGTGTGTGAAAATTTAGGTTAGATAATAAAACCATAGTTTGCCTTATAATTTCATTAGTTGAAGCAAACAGTACACAGAATACTAATGCTTTCTTAGAGTGCGCAGTACATATTAAAATTCAAAAGCATCTTGTCTACACTACAATTTTAAGCTTGGAAGGTGTACTAGGCAACAAGCCTATTGTTACTAGGAATAATATAAGGAAGAATGTGGTAAGTGGAATGAAATTAAAACTCAAGAGCTAAAAACAGGGTAAGCACAGGGGAGCAGGGAAGATAAAGAGATGTCTTCGGATTCGCTGTGGATTTACATGGGAATACAGCTAGAGAGACAAAACCTCACTCAAAAGAATCCCAGAGAGGAAAGATATGCCCAAAGTAGATCACAACAGCAGAAATTATCACAACTTCTATCTTACTACAGTAATGGCTTGTTCAGTTTTCCAACAGAACATTTCCATGGCTGTACAATCCCTTCACACCAATGATGTGTCTTCCACCATACAGGAGACCAAACTAGAAATTCAGAGCTACCCTTCCTGGGCAAAAGTCTTCAGGCAAAGTTCTGGACAGGTTAAGTCAAAGTAAACTTTGCCATCAACTTCCATGGCACAACTACTTTGCTTTATGTATCTATAAAACAAACAACCCCCCCCCCCCCCCCCAAACCACAGACAAAAACAGCCACCTTATTTCCCTAAGGAAGATGCAAAGTAATATTTCATCAAGAGTAGTCTTAATGCCTGCCAATAATTGCAGGAAGGCAGGCAGGCCATGCAGTGACGAGTAACCCAACTCTGGTTAGCGTTCAAGTTTTCACATATTATGATCTTGCTTCAGTGAGGGATTTGACACCTTACCATTGGTGCCGTGTGGACCAGTTTTAAATACAAGAACATTTTACATGAGATAAATCACTGAGCTGGAAGAAAGTGAATGATTGGCACAGGGCAGAAGTACTTTTTGCTTCAAGGCTCTGGCCTGTCATTTGCTGGAAAATCTGTTTTATTAAATGCCATTCACACTTCCCAGATAAGTCACTGAGGGATATGCCAGATTCTTTCCCAAATACTACTTGATACTCGGTGCTGATCACTGATGCGAACACAACATCTCTTTTGATGTTCCTAAGCACTGAAGTGTATACATTTCCCAACATACCAAATGTTTGTAAGGCTAAAAGAGAGAAAGATATCAACCCTTCAGAGAAAACTGTGGTTTTATTTAAATGAACATATTAGGTACTTAAAAGGGTTCAGGAAAACCCAAAACAGGTGCCAATTGCCTGTGAGTTGCGGTTTGGGTTTGGGGGGTTGTTGGGGGGTTGTTTTTTTTTTTTTTTTTACTGGTTACAGTAGGTTTTACTTAAGTGTAATTTCAGTCAATCAAGTAAACATTTATTACCAGGAGACAGGATGTGAGAGGGTAATAAGGTCTACTGTGAACAGTGACATACCAAGAGTCCTCACTCAGGCTTCTGATCTGCTCCTGTAAAATATCTCTCTCTATAATCTACCCATGCAGAACAGGGTGCAGGATAATGGCCTAAGTTTGCAGGTGACTGTGAAGGCCAAAGGAATAAATGGAAGCTGATTTACATAGACATTTGTCTGTAGATGCACACAGATGCATTTTGTTGAACTAAGGCCCCTCATTTGACTCAGCTAGTCTTTATCAGATGCGACAGCTAAACACACTGATATCATCCACATCAATGGCTGCTTTTCACTTCTGCTGTATATGTCAAAAGAAAATAAACATATTCTAGTGACACTCAGCAATCAGGCAGATTATTAGCATGAAAATAATACTGTTATTCAGGCACCATACAGAATGCTTTTTTTCTTAGTCCCCTTCAATCATACAAAACATCTTCAATCTTTTTTTTTTTTTTTTTTTTTTCAAAAAACTTATGGGCTCAGATCACCTTTAAAGAATTGCAAAGTGCTCTTACATCAGAAGTCCCCTATCACTGATCATTTAACATACATAGTATTTACAGCAATAAATGAAGCAGATTTACTATTAAAGCCATGAAAATCAAGGATGTTTCTACAGCAAGTCTATCCATCAGCAGCACTTATTTCAAATGGCCTTTTCTGCAGCTTTGTCTTGTATAAAAATTTCTCAAATCAGGCACTGCACAGATTTCAGTGTGATATGTAATAGCACAGGTCTAACACCTAGCAAGCTTTACAGCAGTGTTTAAAAAAAAATAAAATAAAAAAAGCAAAGATTCAACCAACTAAGCCTTGTTGAGTATTTTTGCCTATGTCATCTGCATTACTGTTTTAACCTCCCTTTTTCCTTTGTATCAAAACCAATGACAAACTGCACGCCCACATACACATTATCGAGAAGACTCACAACTAACCCTAATACATTATTCTAATTATTCTCTACAAAGGAGCACATTATACTTGATAATAACCAGCAGCAGATCATTATAAATTAAATTTACAAACAGTAGAGGCAGGAAATAAACATTTATAATGCAAGCAAAGATCACTTTACCTCAAATGTAGCTCAGATTAGGAAGTAAAAGACCACCAATGTTTCTAAGGACTCTCAGTAAATGGAGTACATCTTGTGTTGCAGACATGGTCACACAGAATACTAGTTATCAGTTAATACCCAAGTGAAAATAACATAACACCTTTATTCATCTGAAGGCTCCAATTCCTGGCAACTACTGCATGAGATTTGCCCGGTCTGCAAATGCAACCCACTGAGCGCCATTTCCAGGCAAGCCCCAGGCTCCCATTTGAAAAGGCCGCTCACAACCCAGATGCTGGGGGGGGGGTATTGTCAGATGCACCTCTCAACCTGGAATTTCCCATCCTGCACAATCAGATCACCCCCGTCAGGTACCAACATATGCTACAAACCCCCATAAAATCTACATAAGATGTTTTTCCCTACCGCTTCAAACACGCACCACTGTTGCAGCTGGGCTCAGCACAGGAAAGCCGGGACTGTCCAGGACCACAGAGGCTGTAGTCCACCCTCCGGCCACAGCTTCCCCCGTCCCTGAGACAGCCCCGAGCTCACTTTATTAAGCATTTCTGATCACTATTTAGGTCAGGTTTTGTTGCTCCTGCTCTTGGCTCAGGCTGCTAATCAGAGCTCTTTGTGGGAGACAGTACCGCTCAATATGAGGAAGCGCCAGCATAGGCCACTGGTTGAGTTGCTGTATTAACAGGCAGGCACCAGCAGCAAAACCAACAGAAAAATTATTGATCTCGTGCTCCAGGTCCCTTCTGACGTATTCACTATTGGGATCGAAGACTTCTCTTCTCAGTCCTCTTCTCGGCGTTCGTCCCTCTCGCGCTCACCGGAGCTTTGAGCAGGGCCAGCGTCTCCCCACAGCGGCCTCCTCCTCCTCCTCCCCTGAGGCGGCTTCGGCCCCGCTGGGCGCCTGGCGTCCGGCCGGGGAGGCCGAGCCTCCAGCCGCGGCTGCAGCGAGACTGCCGGGGCAACGCGCGCGGCAAGGGGTCAGTGCAAACCTACGGCACGGAAGCTTTGTATTCACTTTCAAACAGGTGATTAAAGGTAAAACATCTTGGTCTTGGGGCAAGAGTTATTACAAGAACTGACAGATTCCAGCAGCTCCAAAATTTTACCTGAAGCCTCACATGCTTTTCTCTATTCCTCTTTCCTTCGTAAACCTAGGCCTTATCAAACACATTAGCAGCATGCTACCTCAGTACATCATAAAATATGTAAGAGTACACAGGATAGCAAAGCAAACGGCTCCAGAAGAAGTGAGGCCCTTGGTATTTCCTGACTTTGGGGTACTTTTCATTCTTAGTGCTGCATTAGTGTTATTTTCAAGTGTTTGATGCAGTATTAACTAGTGTCATGTTTTGAGGAATAGAGCTGTACAACACTGCCCAGAGGAAAGAGAAAATACCTTGAAATGAAATGTGTGATCGTTTACAATGCTGAAAGCTTTTTAGCTATAGGCGTTATTTCATAGCCAAGGTAAGCACTTTTTCCTATGGGTACAACTACACAGCTGCTGTTTAAAAAGGAAATAGGGTTTCTGTTTCCAGCCTATCTTTCCTTCTTAAACTCACATTGATGAGAATTGATCTCCTGGCCCTGGAAGTGACAGAGCTGCCCCCAAACCAGGCCACGAGCAGCCACAAAGGGGCTTTACTCCAGGCAGCCCCTCCAGCCTTCTGCAGCACGCTCCCAGCACACAGAAGCGAGCGCAGCCGCAGGGAAACCCGCAGAGCTGACGGACATACCTGACCCAGGAAGCAGAGAGGGATACGAAACTCAGAGCTGGCGTGGTGTTGCTTGAAGGCAGTAAGGTGCAACAGGCGAGTCGCTGGTGCGAGGCCAGTAAAACCAGTGAGGAGCAGCTGCTCCACAGGGAAGATGAATCGGGAGCTGCTCCAGAGACCTCACCCTCACACAGTGCTACAGCATCTGGGCACAGCAGCAAAGACAGATGCTCCTTCAAGAGTCCCTCAACCACCCTAGAAACAGCAAGTGATAGAGCAGAATCCATCCGGGGCTGGAAACAAGCACACTCACAGCACAGCTCAGGGCTGAGCTTAAATGGAGTCCTCAGAGCAACAAGCTGAGGGTGTGTTGATGGAGGTTCCAGGTGACACTGGTCAGGGCAATTAAGCACAATCAGAGCCCTGAAGTGGCTGCACATGGATGCAAGAGCCTTGGCAGGAGTGTGTCTGTCTTCAACTCAGAAAGAAGCACGAGGTAGCAATTTTTAGTTCCCCCTGTTTAAATACATTCTGAATTGCAGAGCTAAAACAAAAGGCTTCTGTAAGTCCTTCCTTTGCCTTTGGGCTCTCCAAACCCACCCTAGTTTGTAGAAAGCATAGCATGAGTGAGCACATGCAACCCCTCTCCAGCAGCAGAAGCACAGAGTGAAAAAATGAGTTAACATTTGAATTAAATAAATGCATATAGCATTTCCAGACAGACATTTTATTTAATTTCTCAGGTTCCTTATCCCTGAAAAAGAAATTAAGTTTCATCTCATGAAGACCTGAAAGCTGGACAATCTCTGGAAAAAATCTGCCTTTCAAGAATGCTAGAAATTGGAAAAATATATTCTATGCAGCATAAATAAACTTTAGCCTACAAAGAGGCTGCCTTCAGCTATACATACATGAATGTGCAAACATATAATTGATGCATAAATTTATTAATGCAAGCTCAGAAGCTTTACACCTTGTAGTCAAGTTGACATATGATCTTTTTATTTTATTTTCCAATAGGAGAAAAAAGTAGTGCAGAACTGATAAAACTGTTTGAGATTAAATTGGATTTTCCACTACAGAAAGCTGTTTGGAGACAGGTATTCCAACAGCGAGACACAGTACAAAAAAGTCTCTCAGAGCCTTAATGAGAGTGACAAGGGGGAAAAAAGTGTCTGTGCTCTTCTAGAATGTTATTCCAAATGCTGCTTTTGTCATAAAATACTTCTGCTTCTTTGCAGAAACTATTTTCTTGTTGTCATTATTTTGCAGTATTTAGCTGAAATGTTGGAACAAGAAAGCTGCATTATGTAAAAATGTCTTCTGTGCTATTCAAGCAAAATATGACACCAGTTTTGGGTGTAGCGAGCACTACACTCATTATGCACTCAAAGATCTAAATTCAATATAATGAATATGGTATATTAGGGTTCACCTAATATAAGGGGTTGGCATTGGTAGTAAAGTTATCATAAAAAAATATGGGATTGCAGTGGGTCTTGGCTCCATACAATGAGCTTACTGCAAAAGTCCAGAGCTTCCTCCATGCTTCCATCCCTTGCCCCATGCTTCCATCCCTTGCCCCATGCTGATCTCCTAGCTAGTCAGCTCCTCCTTCCCCATGCCATTAGGGCTGCCTGAAGTCCACAACCCCTCCTCCATGACTGGGGAACTGCTTGTCCCTTTTTCCCTCCTCTTTCCCAGGACAGAGGCAGCTCACCATGTCCCTAACACCCTCACATCCTTTCTGCCTTTTCAGTTGTCTTCCTCTTCTCCTTCCAAGCACTCTGTTTCACCTTTGCATTTCTCTCTACCACCAGGAAAGGTTTCTTATCCTCTCCCCTGTGCCGAAGACAATATTCATTCCTCAACACATACCACCTTCCAGCCCATCCCAGGATCTCTCAGTCCTCGACTCCACCTCATCTCTGCTTACACATTATCTCCTGTTATCTCCTATTCCTGTGGACTGTCACGTCTTTTATTTCCTTCACCATTTATACTCATAATTCTTGGATAAAGACAAAAGGAAAACCACAAATCCCCAGTTCATGTCATGAACAGCAGGACAAATGAAAAACACCCTTTCCTTCAACTCCCAGATCTCTGCAGTCTAGTAAGAGATGAGCTCTCATTGAAGCTTAGACAAATTGAAGATCCCATTGAAGATGTGAAGTCCCTTACAACCTGAATTATTCCGTGAGTCTATGTGAACTTGATCTGCACTGGAGCTGGCAAAAAGGGAAAGTTGAGGCTCACGGGCAGCTGCGGTTGGGAAAGTGATGTTAACATTTTTTTTGGCCAGATCAGACCATTCCAGTGTCACTGCATATGCAGAAAAGTTCATTGAACCAGGAAGGTTTCAGCTGAAACACACTGCACTAAATGAACCAGTATTTTCTGGTTCAACTTTGTCATTTCACAAAATAACTCTAAATTCACACAGATCAAGGAAAACTTCAGCTTGAAAAAATTGTATGCAATTTATTCGACTTTCCTGAAGTACAGAAGGATAGCAGGTTCTTCCCAGTACTGCTAGCTGAGCAGTGAAACGGACTTTCTCTGTCTTTTCAGCGAAGAGCATTTGAGGGCTGAGTTATCAGTTAAATCTACCAAAATACTTTGATCAGATACTGAGGATTCACAGAGTAAATACAGACTGGCTATGCAAGCTGCTAAAGAAGCTATTTGTTGTGTCATTCACCAAAGACCCACATTAGCAAGTTCTGATAGACCCAAGGTTGTAAACACAGAATTGAAAACATTTGAGATTAATTAGGCCTACTGTGTAGGTAGTGATGATAAGGCACATCCACATAGTAGCACTCTGCTTGGAGTGTCTGGGAGGTTCCAGCTGTAATATAATAAAGTTTGTCTTAAGTGACTAGTAAAATCTCATACTAGCGCTGCCATTTTCTGCACAATAATGCAAATATCCATACTTGTTTAGAAAAGTAATTTCTTTATGACCTTTTTTCTTTCCAAACAGCACTCATTACATATTTTGCCCTACCATCTTCAAAACAGGCATTCGTCTTCCTCTGCACTCCTCAGTGTAGCACTAAGTCTAGCTGCTGCTGAGACAAACAGGACATCACAACAATGCCGTGACAAATGCACAACAGCATCCAGTATAGATCGTGTTATCACAATCCAGAATTCAGTTTGCCCTGCTTGTTACAGTTTCTATCTCACCTTTACCAAGTGAAAACGTTTGTCACCTCTAATAGAGACCTTTGCAATAGGATGGATTGAACAACTTCTTAAAAGCAGTAACTGACATGGCTATGAATGTTTTAAAAAATTCTGGAACTTGGAATACAACATAAATGTATTCTTTGCAAACAGCCCTGGCATGCTTGCACATGGGTCCTGGGGAAACAGTGCTTCTCAAGTCTTTCAAAGAAGGGAGCCCCAAGAGCATTTCAAGTCCACAAGCCTGGAATCACAACAGCCCAGTACACAACAGAGACCATTGCAACAATGCACCCTAGAACTTTCCCTGTAAGGGAAATGGTATGAAGAAAGACCAAATCAGCATGTCTAATTCTCTGGACCACCCAATCTGCACAAGGAACATGCAGTCCCACCATTCTCTTTCTTTCCATCCTACACTCCGTATGAGTCTCTACCTTGTGCCTACATAGGAGCTATGGACTTTCCTGAATTTGCTGTCTATTTTCTCCATGGAGACATTGGCTGCACCCAGTTTCATGGTATGAAGACTCTGGCTTCAACAGTGGCTGACAACTCTTGCCCATCCCCACACGATCCCTTTGCGCCATGCCTCCCCTCCAGTTGTGCACATCTGCATTTTTTTAGGGCTGCAGCACAAAGAAAAAGGCCTCAGAACTGATGTCGTAAAAATCTTTATACCACTATTTCCATCACACATCTATTGTCATGGACTGAGTACCTGCTGTCAGCTCAGAAAGTAGACTGAAATTTTAAGAGACCTCCAGTTGGGAACATCCCCTCTTCTTAATGTCACTTCCCACATTGTTTACAGTTCCTTAGTAATGTCAACAAATTATATTAATTTCAACTGATATTTTCTAAGTTGCATGTTCCAAGATTTTTGTTTCTTAGTTGTTTTTTGGCCATAATGGTGAAGGTCTTTCTGAGGAACAAGCTAAGGAAAATTACTTTTTTTTTTTTTTTTTTTCAAACTTAAAGATTCCAACAAATCTTTGTTAAGAAGCTCCATTTACCCCATATCTTCAGTAAGGAAATTGCCCAGGACATTTCTTTTGCCATCCATACAAATGTCTGCTCAAACTCAACTAACTTAAAATCATAGCTGTGTCCATTTATGCCATCCTATACTATTTTATATAATGCTTATTCCTATAACGGACCACTTTTTCCCAGTAGTATATTAAGCAACGAGATTAACAGCAATAATGCTGTCTGGTTTGTTCCCTGATGCTCTTTACAGTAGGCACTTCCTGGAGTTTTCCAGCTTAATTCATTACAAACTCTGCAACAGCAACCTGTTTACGTGGGACGTCCCTTTCAGCACCAACACCCCACCACGATGGGCCATGCAAGGTTTGCATCCAAATGGAAGGAAAATGGGACTCCTCACATTCTCCATTGTGTCTAGTCTGTGTTTGGATCCAAGTAGTGATGAAAAGGAAGCCTCTTCCAGTCAATTGCACAGGCAATCTTAACTTGAGAATTTCCTAACTCCACTTTGCTACTTTGGTATGTGCTTTTAAAATAATTTTGTGCACTATGTAAATTACATATTTTTTTTTTAAACCAAGGTCATGCTTTTGATGTTTGACACGTTTTAGTAGTTCAACAATTCAACTATACTCAGGCACATGTAATGGCTTGGAAGGACAGTGGTTACTGACAACTACCAACACTCGGCATGTACATTATCATTTACAGAAACCTATTGCTTTTTTCTAGATACTTAACAGTTATTTACCCAAATCATCCTCAAGTAACTACTTTTTAAAAAGAAATTATCATCAAAATTCAGTGAAACAACTTCAATTAATTTCAACTTCCAAGAGAAATATACACTTTCTGAAAACAAAACAAACAGCTGGCAATCATTTATGGCAAATTTCACCTTGACTTCTCATCAGCTTGCATTCACTAACCACCCTGAATAGAACTAACACATTAATCAAGGTTGTCTTGGGCCTGCTAATCTTTGGTATTTCATGACTTCTGAGTTACTACTATTACTGAAAGATGGATGATACTAATAACTGACTCTTTTTGGAGGATTTCATTTCCCACTTTCAAATACCATTTATTTGTTAAGTTTTATGAAAAATATTGATATTGAAATTAAAACCCATCAGTAATTATTCTATAGCATATAGATAGTGATCAGGAATTGATCTGTCACAAGCCGAAGTCAATGGAAGGATGGTTATTAACCTTTAGGTCATGCTTTCTAGAGAGTGAAAGGGATTCTTTAACAAAAGGATAGTAAAATAACTACAGTGTGTCAACATCCATATCTAGCTCTCTCTGTATAGGTCTACAGTACACATTTTGCATATTTTAAGTGTGTGGAGCCTTAAATTGCTGGAGGAAACATTGAAGGGTACCTTGAAGCAATTCGCTACCCAAACAGACTGACTGTCCTTTACCTGGGCAAAAAGGAAGGAGCAGGAGCCGGAAGCCGTGAGAGCTACCACATACAACATAGCATCATCTAAAAAGTTTTGGGCAAATTCTATTTCAGAGCAAGAACAAGAAGCATTTCTTGGAGATTGGCTGAAAACTCAGAGATTGTCCCAATACTTCAAATTAATTAAAGCAGCAGAGAAGAACGGTCATGGATATGGCTCCAAAATTTCTCTGGCGCTAAAACCTGCTAGAAAAACCTACTCAGAAAAGCCAGCTCAAAGATCACAGAACAACTAAACCTGCTCTGTTTAGGGGAATGTAATTCTGTATAAAAAGTAAAGGTAGGAAAAGAATGTATGACTTGTGATCTCCACTGAGCAGAAAAAACTAGTCAGCATTCAAGGCTATTATTTGGGCCAAAGAAGGAAGAGATGAAGAACTGAGCCATCACAGTTTGGACACAAAGTGGAATGGACTGGTTTGGACCCAGTAAGGAAGAGAACTACTGAGGAGAAACTTTCCAGAGGAATGTGAAAGTAAGGGGCCCAGGACCCTTTCTAGAAGGACCATCCTTTGATAAACTCAGAATACAGTCACACAAATTCTGCCAGCACATATTCATATTTCACCTACTCTACTGTACTGTATAACCACTGAAACAGGCTATTACCTGTAATTTATAAGGTAAAGAATTATTTCACTTTGCCCTTCACTTAAGGGCTATTCACAGATACATAAAGAAACATGACCTGCAGTAAATAGAACATTTTTACAGTACTTTATAAAACTTTTAGAATACATCTAAAATAAGAGAGAGTAGTGGTACAGTGTACCAAAACACTACTGGAACAAAATCTGAACCCAATTTGTAGTTTCATGCAGGCAATTTTCAAATAAAGTAAAGGATGAGTGAATTGCTGAAGGTCTATGGCTAGAACTGCAGTTTCTGAAAATTCTGATAAATATGTGTAATTTACAGCAACTTCCCAAAATTAAACCCTTTCACCTTGCAGATTGTGGTATTTTACTTCCCTAAATAGCTAAACAGGTACTAAACATCCAGTCCTTGGTCAGCACAAACTCACTTTACCTGCAGTTGGAATTTGGCTGAAGTGTTTTCTACTTCATGAAAATCTATAAGATAATAATAGATAAACAAAGAATACAGCCAAAAATGTTTTGTCTTTCATTTATCTAATTGGGTGAAACTCTAAACACAGTAAATCAATTGAGATTTTGCCTGTGATGTTATTAAATCAACCATTTATCATTTAACTTTATAGTTCTAGCTGGTCAGTGAGATATCTTCAAAAGGTAGAACAGGTATAATTTTTCAGGGAATTAGAGTGTAAGAGAGTAGGTGGTTTGAATGCAATTCATAGTAAGTGTTCCGAACCTGAAATTTGGGCTCAGTTTATTGCAATTGGTAACTCAACTGGAGGCCACCTGAAATTTTTCTTTAACTGAAATGTGTACCTATTGTAGTCCAGCACAAAGCTTGAATGGTCACCGTTAGGAATATAAATTTCTCTCTCCATAAGTATTGTGCCTTAGCTGGTAAATATTTGTTTTTCCTACAGCTAGCCTGCTTAGCGCATGCATTTGTTAAAATAATCACAGAGAAAGTTAACATGCAAACAGGTATGTAACTTGGCTACAAATGGAAGAAAACAGCAGCAGAAATTTTGGAGCACAATACAACCAGCTCTAGTACAAGGGCAGTACTGTTGAATCTGTAAGATTATAATGAAAATGATAAATTAGGAAAAGGCTTTCAGCATTTAAGTGAAACTCTGATAATTTTACTATTTTATGTCAATAACAATTTGTAAAGAAGTTTAACAAATTTGTATTATCAGGGATTGTTACAGATATAGAGATTTTTTAAAAGGTAGATTTCAGAATATGAACTACATGGTCCTTGGTCATGAGGTGTATGTCTCCTTTGCTATCAACACACAAAAAGAACCCAATAATTTCTTTTTTACAGTAAGCATGTGTAAGCTTACATATTATTTGTAATAAACAGAATTTAAAAGCTGTAGAGACAGCATTTTTAATTGTTGCCTAGTAACAGTTACAGTATTGGAACTGACCTTCAGCTAAAAATAAAGAAAATATTTAAAAATAAAAAAAGAGAGGAAGACCGTACTCCTATATTAAAAAATATAAAATTATTTTTAAATTGCTGTACTACCATTTCTAAAGGTTCATTTTAACTTCTTCCTATTAAAATGTCTGAAAGAGTTAAATAATCCCCCCATTAAGCCATTTCCCATTTCACCATCCAAGCTAAGATTTTATGAAGTGTTACTAAAACACGACACAGAGGATGAGTCTGTCACCTTGACAGCAAAAGCAAAATTGAAATCTAATGTAAGTGAACTTCAGATGTCTGAGAAACTTCAAAGAATAACATAAAAAATGGACTACGTGTGCTGTATTTGCTAAATGCATATTACCTTTTGTTTTTACCATAAATCAAATATGTATAAAATTTGCACTCACCAAAAGAAATGAGCAGATTCTGGGGAAGTTCTTACTCGTTAGCATGCACTTACATGCAGCTCTGGTTGGAAATCCTCTTTTATGTGACCAGACAAAATGCAGACACATTTTTATAAGCACAAATATTTTTACATATGTTACAATCTGAGGTGTATAACATGCCAGATTACGGTTCCTCCTAGCTGTTGAACTAATCACTTGTAAATATTATTTATATTAATAAACAGGACACAATAATGCTAAAACATATAGTTCTGTATACATAGTAATGGTAAGTTCTTTCCGTGGTTGCTGAGTATTTCAGCATTGATACAGATCCTTCAAAATTCAGAAGTAACAAATCTGGGGTCCTTTTGCAGCAGCCATATGTATTGGAGAACATATTTCTCCAAAACAGAAATTTCATAGGTGTAAAGGTGTTCTTTATGTTAACCACATATATACCTAAAGGGCATTCCTAAAACTGTTGTCTGTTTTCAGGTCAGTTCCCTTGTTTAGAAGGCTCAGCTTTAATTGAAGCAGTAAGTTAGCTGATTTTACACATTTGGATGGAAGAGGAAAATGGCTTTTGTGATGAGCATCTGCTGTTTTGTTAAAAATGTGGTTAAAGACATTAACAAAAGTGACATTACCAGCTGTTCTAATGTCAAACAGCTTAGTAAAACTGTTTTTTGTCAAATGACAACATATGACACCAAAATCAATTCCAAACCAATAACACTCTCTTAGTTGCAAAACAGGCTGCAATCTAGAAAAAAAAATGTTAATTAAAGTACAAATTATACTTTTTTCCCCCTGAAAGAATAGAACACCAGATTCACTGACAAAACTCAACCTCTTTTGTAAATTCATAAAAAGGCAAAATATAGTCTACAATAAGTTCTCTGATGTATAAATAATACCTTTTTTCCCCCATAATATACTCATAATAGCAATAGAACATGACAGGCCGTGCCTTTCAGTGTAATTAAAGCATGCCTCAGGTGGTTAAAGTACGGTGGCCTTTGGACTTGCAGTTTACAAACCCCCCCCGCCCTTTTGTGCTGTAATCATCAGGCAGGCAATGCCTGTTGTGTGCTGCTGTTCAACTATCCCACGCTCGTGTTCGCATCATTTATAATTATCAGATTATTAGAAGGTGACACATTAGCAGCCTTGTCAGCCAGCGTTCTTCTAAGGGGAAGATTATAGTCACAGCTAAGCCGTGTATTTGGGCCAATGCCCTTAACATTATCGAAAAAATTACTTGGAAAGAAAGAAGCAGGAAAATAAATTACCAAAATACAAATGGCATCATTTATACCTTAAAGTCAGGCTCCAAGTCAAAAGTGGAAAAATTTGCCTTCACCATCTTAATCAACCTGGTAAGATCAGATAAAATGAAATCCTAAACGCCTGTCGGTGCAGACCTTATTTAAGGGATATACCCTGGTTTTTGTTTTAATTAGGAGAAAGATGCATATCAGAAATGTTTGGGAAAATGCCCTCCTGAAACATACGGTGAATTACACAAGTAAAGAGACTCAAGGTAAGTTTAGTCCTCTGAGACAGCTACACTGCAAAAGAGATTGGTGGGAGAAGCAAGCAAACAGCTGTGCCTTCTTGTTAACTAAATAAAGGACAAACGCTTTAAATCATGATCGATGTATGCAAACTCACAAACCTTGAAAAACATGGAAACTGGAATAATGGCTTCCAGATGGAATTGCCAGTAGTGCTTAAGAGACCGAGGTACAGAAGTCTGGTGGCACCCACTAGATTCAATGCTTTTGAACATAAACCCAGATTGTACAGTACGCATCATGGCAATTGTCATTTCTATATTAAACTCAGCCCATTAAAATGCTGATTTTTATTAAAATATTTTTAAATAGATGTTATTTTCCATTTAAAAAACCCAAACACATTTCAACACACATTTTTAGCCAGCTCCAGCAAAGAAACAGGGTATGTAACGTAAGTGTTTGTTGCTGTCCCCTCACACCACAGCATATGGTAGGTGAGTTACAGACACTTGTGTTGCTGCTGCTGCTCTTCAAAACTAAATTGTTACATTAAAACCTTAGGCATATGCTATTTTCAAGCTGTAAAATACCTGCTTACTTAAACACACAGATGCCAATAATCCCCATATGTCTTGCGAAGATTTTGAGACACTTTTAATAATTGATTAGCTCTGCGCAATGCAAATTTGAAAATGTAATGAGAAGAGAAAAAAATCCTCACATTTGTCGCAAATAACTGAAGTGCAGAATCCAGTCCCTTTTGCAGGCTGAATGCATGTCCAGCATGCTGGACTGGGTTCTTTCAGCTTTTATCATATACTCAGAGTTGCACCTTCCCTGGTATAGGTACCATTACTCTTTCTGGAGGCTGATTAAATCCTAACTTGGAAATGACACATCTTGCAAAGGATGGGGAGGACCTGGTCCTCTCTCCTTGGTGCCCAAAAGAGGAGATGCCCTCAGGCAGGGCGATCCCTCCTGGGGAGACAAAGAAAGAGGAAACCCAGAAGTGGCAAGAGTGGGGGGGGAAACATGCTGGGGAAGAACAGAGATTATGCTTGTGGCAAGAGGGAGACAGACTAAAACAAGAAACAAATAAATAAATATCCAGTGGCAGTGATTCCTGATGAGGGAAGGAAAATAGCAAAAAAGGATGTAGGATGTAGACAGATGTCCTGAGCAGCAGCATATTGACTGAATTGGAAACTTCTGGCTTTCTGGTCTGCTCAGCTGCTAGCCTGGACTCAGCACTCTCTTATCACTGTGTTTACATTACTGTTGATTGTGCATTAGACAGCACAGCAAATATTTTGTGTTCCTTTTTCAGTGGGGAAAACAGCATGCAATGGTTGTTTGCTTTTTCATTTAGGAGAATTATTCTTTCCCAGTTGTTCAATTTGATAATATCGTGTGCATGTACCACTACACTTACAGTAGAAAAAGCAGGTCAGATGCATATACCAGTTATTTGAAGAAGATGGTTGGGACTTGGTAGCTTCAGGGTGAATCTGTCACATGGTCCCTGTCCAGGACAGGTGACTTTACCCTTGCTAGCACTTTCTGTTATGAAGCTTTCCAGCACCCTGCAGACAGCCCAAGACTGCACTGTGCTACCCGCTGTCCAAAACAAAAAGATGGCTTCTGCACTCGTGAATTAGGCATCTGCACTCGTGAATTTGAGGCGTCTCCGAGGGGGCTTAGTCTATCCAACAAGGGCTCTCAGCAAAGTTTTGCTACCACAGGCCTAGGCCATTGGAAACCTTGAAGATGGCACCCACAAGCACCCAGAAGAGGCCAGGTCTTCTCAGTGCACAGCAGCCCATGACTGAGGATGAAGGGTGCCATGGTTTGGCCATGCTGTATTCTCAGCAAGAAGAGCCAAGCAATCCTGAGAACGGCTTTTCCCCTTTGAAGATGCTTCTAAAACACAAACTTGAATGCAGCTGTTGCACCAGCACGGGAAGCCTGGAAAACTGTTGCCTAGGATTCCCCTTTGAACAGTCCCCGCTGATCTCCTGGAAATTTCAATGAAAGGGAGAGTTGCCTGGTAGAAACCACAATTATCTGAATGCACTGTCTCTACAGACCTCTTTGCAAGGCCTCACTTACATATAAGCAAATCATTATGTACAGTAAATATAAGGGACTGAGCTCACACAGTGCAACCATTAATCTAATGCTCCCACTGCATCCACCTAACTAATGAGATGCTTTTCTTTCCAGCCATCTGCAGAGCTATGGATTCTCCTCCCACAACTGCTTGCTTTAGCTTCCTCTAAAACATTACACACACAGAGAGACACAAATCAAGATATACATATTCCATAGTAATTCATTAGGATTTCCTAGCTGCTATTATTATTGATTACTAATTGTTTGCACCCTGCGGCAAGTGGAATTTATATTCCCCATGTAAAAATGAGGCACTGCCAAGGAAACTAAAAAAAAAAAAAGATGCAAAAGGCTGACAATACAGATCAAACAGTCAAAACTAAGCACGCAAAAAGACAGCAACAGGCTGATGTTTAAACTGTAGAATTAATCTGTAAACTTACAGCTTAGCCATTTTGTATGTTTTGATCAAGACACAATCTTATAATAAAATACACACAACAGCGGGCTGCATGCTCATGAGTCTGCCATTTCTCCCCAGCTGTGCAGCGGCATGTTACACTGGTGAAAATTAGAAAGCAACGTAACTTCAGCTGACAGGTTTATTAAGACACAGATGACATTACACAAGCCCCTTTGACATTATAATCACTAACTCAGTCAGGAGTAGAAACCTACTTGCTATCATTATTGGAAGTAATTGGTCAAAAAAAAAAAAAAAAGAAAAAAGGGGAAAAGAGTAAGCAAACAGTCTTGTAAATGTCACGTTAATTATTTAGGATACAGGTGCTTTCAGCCACATAGATTGTATCCCATCTGTACTTCAGCAGTTTTCAGTGATCAAAATTAAAGACCTGGTAAAAGGAGTCCACTTTGACCTTGCTCTATTAGTTCAACTGCTCTTATTTACGGTAATGAAAGTGATCGTGCTCCTGTTCCACGGCTAAGGCTGTATCATTGCTACTAGCATAAGTCCCAGTTTGCAAGGATTTATAATTAAACTATATAAAATTGCTCTAGGCTGGGACCTGGTACACACAGTCACAATGCAAGTCCTTTTAATTTTTTTTCTTTTTTTCTGAACCAAGTTTGATTTTAATGGAGTTGTCTGATTTTGTTGTGTGTGTTAGGGAAAGAGAAAGATTTAATGGTTTGTATGAGTTCTTGTGCTCTCCTATATGGATTTCAACCCTTAAATATGTCAGAAAACATGAATGCAAGAGATTCAATGTTTCTGGGAAACACATAAGTGGTTGTCAGCTCTTCACCTGGTGGGACACAATCTATTGCAGGTCAGAAGCAAATAAAACCTGTTGCCATCCCATGTTTAAAACCCTGCTCATTGCAGTTCTACCCCTGCCACCCCCCTGCTGTTCCTGCTGTGGCAGAAATCATGCGTCAGGCACCGAATGACAGAAAAACACAATTCCTGCTTTTAGAGTTTGCAGTCTACATACAAAGAAAAGAATGAAACAGGTCAATGGGAAGTACGAACTAAAATGGAGATGATATCCCTCCCTCTAACGAGGAGAAATCTAATCATCATTTTTGTTGACAAAGGACAGAAGTCGTGCAGCCCTCTTAAAGCTTGGATTGGTTCCTTATGCTATCCACTGTCTGAAGAGTGGGGTGGATGATTGTCTAGCTAATACCTTTTCTTTCTCTACTCTGTGACTTAAGAGACTTAAACACTCTTCATCCAACTATTTCCACAGCTCTAGAAAAACACTTGAAAACAAGACTAAGAGCCAGATTTTCAAGAGTGCTCAGACACTCTGCTTCTTTCACTGTGACATGTGTGTGTGAGTGCATGTGGAAATGCCGCCCATAATACACAACTCGATCTACTCCAAATAAAAGTTCTGTAATTTTTTTTTTTTTTTTTTTTTTTTTTTAACAGTAACTGAGTAACATTTCAAGCCTGACGCCTTTTGGGGGGCAACCAAACAATAATTTTAAACAATTTTAGTCTCAAAACATGTTTGAACTTCTGCTTTTGCTAAGTTTTGTTCTGCTTCTCTGGGCAGGACCTCTTTTGCTCCCTGTGTCTTGAGAGAGACTAGAGCAGGCATGTCCTGTGTAGACCTACTGAAACTGCCTCTGGCTCAACTGATTGTTTTTTTCTGCCTTCAGGCACAACACAGGTATCTGGCATGAACTCCAAAGGACAGCAGTCTTTCTATAAAGGGGCACAAAGTGAAGATGCTCATATTTGCAGTCTCCTCCATGGATTTTTATAGGACCCAAACCAAGTTCACTTACAACCCTGATCCAGTCCCATAAGGCACAGAAATCAGACATGAGCAAGTGCAGGTAACATCTTGTGAGTTTACGAACACAGACCTCCTCTGTTAACTTCAAAATGGGGACCACCTTCAGAGAAACGCCGTGCGAGTGTTACTGCAGGTATATGCGTGGATCAAAGGAGATAAGAAAGTCCACAGCAGTGCACTCTATTTTACCTTCAAACTTTTCTGAAAAATAATAAATGCAAGGCTAACAAACATTTACCATACTGGATTTCCTGATTTGTACTAGACTGTGCCACAAGGGTCCATTTAATATAGAGGAATTACAAAAAGACTTGAATATGCAGCCTTTTGATGCTAAGCAGCTACTGCAAGCATTAGATGTTCAATATACCTGCAAATATGCTTAAAAGATGCTTATAAACACACGTGGTGACATGAATCAGCTAGCTTTAATTTAAGAAGAAACCATACAAAGGCCTTAGATACTCCTGTTTGACAGACATGATAACGTACACCAACACTTGTGCTCTGGAGGGACTTAGTGGATGATTTAGTGGGTATAGAATTGCTTATGTTAGGGGATTCATTTAATTTATTTATTTTGTCTTTAGAGGCTTCTATTGAAGAGTACTCTGTGAAGATGTCTCAGGGAAGGTCATATCGCTTGGATTTTTGTACAGAAAGTCCTCCAGAGAGCTACCTGCAAGCCAGCAGTGAATAAACATTCTTTAGTGATATTTGCTCCCAACTTACCTCAGCAGCCAGCAAGGCAATAGCAGAGCTCTGCTTTCCCTTGCAGGATGCATGCCTTTCATTTTAATGTCTGTGAGCTGAGACAAGATCTGCTTTTTGTTTCCTCTCATTTCCAGCTGCCTTCTTCCTTTGTCAGAACTGACAACTTAGAAGACAATCAAAACACTGAGTAAGAAACCCCGTTTGACCTTACTGCCAAGAGTCTTAAAAAATTAATGTTTACAGCTATTCATATGCATTGGGAAATCACTGTTTCACCTTTAAATTTAGATGTTTCAAAATGTCTTTTTCAAGCTCTCTGGACATCACCAAACTTTAAGAACTTTTCACAAGCCGTGATTTTCACTTTAAAAAACATACAAGGACTGATGAGAAACTGATGTTTCTCAAATACTCAGAGGGAGACAGACCTTCCAGCCACTATCCAATGGGTAGATTCACTCTAACACAATTCCAAGCATACAGCTTCCCAACCCACCTGTATTACACAAAGTATTTTCTGCTCCAGATCTATTCCAATGGCAGTCATTAATCCAGCAATACTTTTTCATATCCAAAACAAAGGGGCACCCTCTTGTCTGTCTTTTTAAGAGTTACAGCTGATCACTGTGCTAATCATATCACTTGAAATGTTTTGCAGGCCTAGCTTATTCTCCCAATAAAAGACATTCTTTTAGTAGTAGTAGTTGTAACTACTGACTGTTCTGTTAAAAAAGCAAGAATAACAAGGGAAAACAAAACAAAATAATTGCACACATTATTCTGTTCCCAACTGAAAGAAGTATTTGTGTTCAATGTCTGTACATCTGTACTCTTCAGCTTGTCAGTAGAATTGGACTCTTGAGTCATTTGAAGCTTAAAGGTCAGAGGGTGCTTCTTTAACAATTGATACTGTTCTCTAAGAAAACACTTGAGTTTGAACAGTTATGTTCTCTCAGTCCTTTAAAAAAAAGAAAAAATGAATGCTGTTTCAAAGCTCCTAAGGAAGAGCACCAAAAGCTCTGCAGAAATCAAACTAGAAAGACCATCTTGACACGTTGGGATTCATCAAGCAAACTTTATCAGACATCAAGCCCTAGGGTAGTGCTTGGAACTATGTACCAGGACGTTCCGTAACACCAGGTGAAAGCATGCCTGTGACCTAAACAGTGAAATGATCCTAATGGCTCTATATGAAAAACAGCTTAATCCATTGCCCATGCTGATGTTAGACATTACCTTTACACAGAAAGAGGAAAGAGATAAGAAAGGGAATGCACAGACTTAATAAGGAACAGATGTCATTTTCTCTCTAGGAGGAGGCTAGCATCAGGGAAATGTTTGAAAAATTGTTAAATCAACTGTTGTGGCAGCTGAACATCCTTGAGGTTAGCCAATGTGATCTAAGCCTTCACAATGTGATTTGAAGATCCCACAAAGCAACCTGGATTGGAAATTGCAGTCAGGGTGAAAACATAGCTTCTAGGTCTTTAAGTGCCAGGTAGAGATTGTTCTTTACAATTGCTTCCTGCGGAGGAGGAGTTGGAAACATGGGGATTGTGAAAGGAAGCTCTGTCAATCAAATTTTACAATTTATTTTTTCAATGGTTTATTTTCACCCCAAAGCAATGCAATTCACCTGAGTGGGAAAGATGGTTGAAAACCTTTAGAAATGTCAAAGACCACTTCTGTACAAGAAAGGTAGGGAACATGCCTAGTGTGTGCCATTAGGCTGGTAGTCAAGACAGCATCAATACGAGGTGGATGATGGCATGGATGTTGCTTTTTTATCCTGTTTTGGTTTGTTTGTTTTTTTTTTTTTTTTCCCCCAGAATTAGAGCCCCAAAAGAACCATTAGTGAGAAATACAGGTGGAGTAAAGATAGACAGAATGATACACTATCAATGAATTGAAAAATAAAACTGTATTAATTTTACAGACATGCTTAGATTTCTGAGTGGCATATTACATCTCCATAATGCCTTTCATTTCAAGTGCTCTGCAGACTGCACACAGAAGAATCACAATACCCTCAGCTAAAGTGCAGCCAGTCCTAGGGTCAGGGAGAGTAACTATTACAGAGCTTACAGAACTTTATTGAGGGTGGCTACGAATGTTCAGTACAAGGACCAAAAAACCAGTGTATATTCTCGGGTGGGAAGCAAAGAAAAATATGATAATTATGGTGCAGGAGGAAGAATATAGATAAAATAGGATGTCATCCTGAAACTTGTAATTTAGCCAGGATATCAGATTTAATATGTAATGTTCAGCAGGCTTAGCAAGAAAAGCAATGCAATTTTCAGGAATTAGTGGAATCCAGGAGGTCTTTGTTTACTCTATTAGACCGAAAGTCCTGGACAAGCTTTGCTTCCTCAGCATTCTGCAACAGTTGCCCCATGTGAAGGACTGAAAAGGCAGTTTCTGAGAAAACAAGCAGTGAAGAACCCTGGTGATGTATAAAGCTGAAAGTGAAACCCCAGGCACATTTATTCCTTTTACATCCTGCTGTCTCTAATGATACCCATGCATCCCTCCCATAGACTGGGCTCCACTAGGCGGCTGCTGAAATGGAGGAAGATTTACAACATTGCTCTGAACAGCGATATCACAGGATAATTGTTGTTCCATTGGATTTGGGTTAAATATTTACCAGTATTTTGAAACCACAGCCTGAACAGCAGTCTTTGCAGATGTATGCACTCTTAGCAATTCTTTTAACTCGGAAAAAGAACACCAGTGTGTGACACAAGGATTAAGATTTCTCTTGCCGACCTCCCCTAATGGTTGGGAGAAATCTTCCCGGTTGTCTCCTCAGCTTTTCTGCTGCACTCTCTCCAAGCAGCATTTACACTTGTCAGAAAGCTGCGCTATTACTACGCTCTCAAATTTTATCTTGCATAGCCAAAATGCTGTGTTATGCCTATCTACAAATTTCAGCACAGTGCATTGCAGCATGTTCATAAAACAGAAGTTCATACACACAAAGCCAACATTAATATGCAGCAGCTGAAAATGGATAATCTCAGTACACTGAATGCCAATGTTGTAAAACTGTGAGATACACTAAACTTAGATATACTGTCATATTAAATACAAAACTAATGTTACTTTAGTGGTGAAAGGGAGCACTGGAATTACCAAAAGTGTGTTCCTACTGTTACAGTGGGAATAATTACAGGGTATTGAATACATTATAGAGGGAATTTGACGACATGAAGCAATGATGTAACAAGGGAAGTCTTTCCATACAGTTTCTGCTCTTAATTCCTTTGGGTAACAGTGATAGAAAAAATAAAGAGGGTAAGAGACAGAGAAAGAACACTAAACTATTTCTAATCACCTTAAGTGTACATTAGAGAATCTGACTGCAACATTAGTGAAATTACACAGCATAGCTCAGATCAGGGGGACTGGATTTAATATACAGAAACCCTTTCATAGGCTGTACTGAGGATAATATGGTAAGGAACATTGGGCTGGAAATTTGCAGGGTGAAAAAATGCACACTGTACAGTCGCATTAAAAGTTTTAGAGCAGTCGATATTCTCGGTAACAAATCTTTCAAGAAGCTGCAGCAGCAAGACACAAACTAACACAGCCTTAAGCTGCTAGCAATTGCACAATAGTTTAAATACCTACCTGGCCAGGACAGTGATTACTGTATTCATAGGCACCCTAGGCAGCCTGTCTGGAGGACACACGGACTAGTTTGTGACATAAATTGTTAGAGAACCCAAAGATGATCTTTCACAAAACCAGCCTATAAGGAACAAAAGCACCAGAAATTGCCCAATGCACAATGGCTGAACAGAAAATAACGCTGGCTTACACTGAAGTCCCAAGGCTCAGACAACCACTTGACAATCAGCAGCATGTACATGCTTTCAATGCATCTCAGAAAAGAAGAAATATCTGGGAAGGCAGAAGGAGCTCCCTAAAGCCACAGAGGAAAATGTGCGTTTGTGGGCAAGAGATGGGGAAAGTGCAGTGGGGAGAATGTGTGTGTGTATAATACAGACCCATGCTGTAACTTATATTCAAAGGTCTTCACTAGTCAGAAATTTAGCTATCCAGAATTGGTGCACCATGACAGAGCTCAAATGAGGGAAACAGAATGTTTACTATGGGAATTGGCTATAACTAGGTCAGTGCCAAGGCTATCAACCCAGGAGATGTCCCTGTGACCAGCAAAAGGTCAACAGATCAACTCTGGCGAGGAGGATCCCCAAACTTGTTATCCCATCTCTCCATAGCTTTTACCTTTTTTCACAATTATCAATAGGAAGAGAAGCACTGGATTTTTCACTGCACAGATTAGACACACATAAAAGGGTAAAGCACAAAAATAAATATGTGGAGAGAGGTACAGAATGACGGGCAACAGATAGGGGCAGAACATCAGTGGAAGGAGAGTTTTGTAGGGAAAAGGAGGATTTACAAAGACGAGTGTTCAAAGGAGCTAGAAGCTGTCACACAAGTAGAAAGAGGAGAAACAGAAAGAGCTGAGGAGGCGGCATTCATCTGGAATAAAAGAGCAGGCAACGAGACATAGCAGAGACAGGGAGAGAGAATAGGGAATGGAAGAGGAAGAAGTGTTTGCACACTTTTTCTGGAGGGTGAAGAAAGTTCATGAGCATACATGGAGGTCTGCATTAAAGGACTGAATGCTAAACCCCACTTCTCCCTCCAATCCCTTGGTCCACATCAATTGACCTTTAAGACATGCTATAGGGCTGATCTGTGGCTGTAGTTTTAAGCAAAGGCTGTGAAATGAGAAGGAGAGTTTCTGTTAAGATGGAGTAGTATTTTACATTGTGTAGGAGGGTGTTGATGTGGTATGATGAACTGTGTAGTGTTTACATTTACAAGAGTGCCAATAGCATAGACAGATGCTTTATAAAACAAACTACGAACATCTTAAAAGTCAAAGGTACACGGATATGCCAACACAAGGCAAATAGTACCCTTGTCTTTTCTAAGAGCAATAAAACAGCCCATTCACACAGATCAAATGTGGTTAAGGCAAATAAAGCTAAACTAGGCCAAGATTAAGATTGACTCCCTGTCTATTTAAGCACTTGCAGAAGAAATGCTGAGCTTCATTCCTAAAGGGCAGTGCTCACAACCTGGTCACTCCTCAGAACTGGAAACCTGTATTTTATCTCTTATTGAAAGAAGCCATTTATACAATCCATCTCTGTTAACTCTCAGCTGTCTGCCTATATCTTACCCTTGGCTGGGACCACAGCCCATCCAGCATATAAACAGCAAAGGTAATTTGTCTTTTTTCTGGCAATAAAATCAGTGGTCAGCTTCACTCTGCTAGGGTTCTCGCAGAGCTAATATGGACATCCTCAGTCCTCCAAAGCAGGTTATGGGTGACTAGCATGACCAAAGATAAAGCTGGCTAAAGGACAGCTGCTGAACAGTAAGAAACATATAGGCATATAGGCTTAGTATCTGAATATTTGAAAAAGGGCTAGCAAGCAACCCTTATCAGAAATGGTTAAAGATCCAGGAAGAATCTGGAGGCAGGTGCACATCCATCCTCTTGCCTATGCAGTTGGAGGGATCTCTACTGCGAGGACGAGGAAGGCAGCCAGAGCTATGCGGCTTTTCTCAGCTCTCTTTGTCTTAAGCTCTGGAACAGTTCATACAACAGAAAAGAGGCTTTCAAATAGGTGGCACTGCTACTTGAGAAAGGAAATTATTTCTGCCTAGGATCAGCCAGAATCCCTTTCTACATAGCAGGGTCACGGGCCTGAACAGTCATCCACTATCTCCCACAGAAAAAAATAACCTAAGCAACTGAGGTTGGGAAGAGCGCAGACAGGTAGGGAAGATCACAGAGCGTCATCTCAAAAAGTAACAGCTAGGACAGATAATGCATCAATTTAACCAGGTGTTGTCAGATCAAATCAGAAACGCTGCTGCTACCCAGCTCCGAGTTAATGTAGGTCAAGGCACTCCATTCCTCTCTTCTATATAATCTCCCACACTTGTTATGTAGATAAATGCAAAACAAACAGCACGCTAAAAATAGGCTGAAAAGCCAAAAAGATTACTCAGATTATGCCGTGAGCATGTAAGACAGCAGGAGAGCAACTGCTTTCAGATTTGGGAAATGAGGTATATTCATGTTGTTTTAAGATTATTTGGCCTGTTTTCAGGGTACAATTTAATTGCTCTTAGCTGACGGGTTAGAGAGCAGTGCCACAGTGTATACTGTATTCACAATAAATATAGGTATATGACCAATGCAAAGCCTTTCAGTGGAATTTACAGAGGTGATAAAATGGGTCATACCAGAAATGCAGTGACCAAATCAAATTACCAGGCCTTTCCTGATAGAGCATGCACTCAGATACATATAAATTATGTCCCTCTGTAACAAACCCTTTTTAAAACAAGCACAAGCTAAAAGCAGCAGGAGAAGCTTAACTGCAGTTGTGTTACACTGTTATCAGTTAAAAGGCTTAATTCAAAAAGATTAATTCTAATTTTTAATTAAAGATAGAGAATATTGTTACACCAGTTAAGGCCTAGTTAAGGGAAATGGTGCATATAAGAAAGTCGGATGGGGGGCTGTTTTTAATGAAGTAAATAATAAAAAAAATACAACCTTCTGCCTCACATCTGCAGTGGAATCACCATGAAATGACACTGGAGCTTTTGGTTTGCCTGAGTTAAGGACACATTCGCTCCTTTCCTCATTTCCTCTCTATTGTGTGACTTGAGAAAATGTAGGAGAAAGAATTGCAAGTGCTGCAAATTACAGCAGTGACTGATCGGGCTTATAAGACTTTCTGCTACTTTGTAAATTGTCATTGCAAGCACCAGGTTACGCTGCTTAAAACTATCTTTATACAGGACCTTTAAAATACTGGTATTCGGGAAGTCACATCTCCAGCATTATCCCAGTGCTGCTGAACCTTTTTGCTCTACAGGCTTCTCTTTTCCCTGAGTCACTGTAGCAGCCACTTTCTTGGGGTAAAAACCCTGTTCGGGCAGGGTTTGGGAAGCCACTGTCCAGCTCTGAGATACATCCCTTCAGCTGAGATACAATGACTGGGCATGTGAAGCAACCAGTTTCACCTCAGTGCAAAGGAAAACACTTCTACTTAAATCATCTTCAATTATTTAAGGCCACCTTGCTGTGATTTGCACTGGAACAGCCCGGACATGCTTATGATTTCCTTTATGAGAAGAGCAGTAATTCCCAGCTGAGGCTGCTATCTGCCCCGATATGCGTTTTTCACATGATTTCACTTTTTGGGAAAAGGATGCTAATCCTTCCTCAGCTGTAACACAGAAAGATTAGGACAACTGGCTTGTCTTCAGGCAAGCTCAAGGGCAGTTTCTCAGCTGAAATTACTCCACCTGGACCCTGCCATGATACCATTTGTTGTATGATATTAAGATCAGCGTGGCTAATGATGGAGGGCAAGGATGTTCTAGTGTCATTAAATGTACTAAAATCTGTCAGTTTTTATTCCTGGTCGGTAATTTCACCAATATCTCATGAAGTGCAGTGGAAAAAAAACACGTTTTCTCAGCAAATGAATTGATGAAAGGGAAAACAGCCCAGTTGAGCTTAAAATGGTCAGATTGGTAGCAGAAGCATTTCTGTGGTGGAGAAGACAAGGGAAGTATTCTAAGACTATACAGATAAAGAAACTGTAAAAGAATTTAAAGAGGAAAATAAGTAGCCTTACAGCTGTCTCTTGCAAAACACAAAATGTTAGTGTTAGCTTACATAGCACTAAATGGAATTTAAATGCTCTTGATGCACATAGCATAAAAAGAAAAAATAAGTTCAGAAACCAGAGTCAGGGAGGTGGTTTTGAAGTACTCTGTAAATAGGAGGAATAACCCAAAGCAATATAACTGAGGTTTTACCATAGAAAACCACAACTTACATCTCCATCTTAGCATATTATTTTTCAGTTAAACCAATTACACACAAATACACTTTTGATGATTATCAGGAGCTGGTAAAAATATTCCATAAAGGGATACAAAAGCTACAGTCCAAAGTAAAAAAAACCCACCCACACTACATAATTTTGTCATTTATTTTCAAGTAAGCATCCCGTGAATTTGAAATGCATAGCCTGGGCTGGAAGTTGACAGGTACCATCAAATTATGAGGTACTAAAATTTTTAATTCCTGATTTTTAATCAAATTTTCTAACCTAAACATCAAACAGATTTTATGTCTAAAATACCATGTAAAAATGACACTCTTCCCTAGGAGATTTATTACTTCAGAGCACAAACACAAAATCTGATCCTGCAAATGTTCCCACATGAGTAACCTCTCTGATACAGGTTGGGTCTCAAACAGCTTACTGGCATGAATCTAGTGACCAGTGAGTCAAAGGTGGTACACACTGGCACTACCACAATTTGCACCACCTGAGCGTTTATCTCCATTTCTGCAGAATTAGGCCAGCAACATAGGTCCATAACCCAGCTGTTATTCACTGTTGATAGTAACAGCAGCAGACAGCTCTCAGTCAGAATCAGAGCCCTACTGAAAAGCCTTTCCCACACACAGAGCCTTTAATCCCATATATGAGCATAACAACTTCTAAGTATAAAAGGTGGTAAAGGCATGTAACTCCCCCAGTATATGATGGATATGACTAGGGGAAATATATGAAACTACCCTGCAGCAGAAAAGAAGGGGGAAGACCAAATCTTGCCCATATTAAATGCACAACAAATTAATATTCTTTCAGTAATCATGATTTCAGAATGGCCCAAGTCCATCTCATGAAAACAAGCCATCAGAGAACAGATTTAAACTGAAAGCAACAAATCAAAATGAGCGAAAATGGAATAACCCCTCTGAAGTCTAAAATAACGTCTTTCACATTATTTCAAGCAGCATCATGAGAATAGGTTGTTGTTTGGGGGGATGGAGTGGGAAGCAGAGGACAAAACCAGCCTTGGCTTCGCAGAGATCACCACAGCAATTCATCCCCAAATGAACAGGTCTGGAACACGTACCTCCTCGCACAGCGTGCTGCGCTGGCCACTGACAACCATGACCAATGGCCACACTGGAAGACACTGGGTCACTTGGTCTCTACTCTTATGTGTATAAACCCTTCAATATTTCAGGGTATCTCACCACTACAAGTGCCGCAGTGAAAAGAAACGAAGGCCGATTTAGTGGAAGAAGGTCTTTAAGGTGCAATGCAAGGTGCCTCGACCTCCTGTTCGCTGCTGTGCACTACCCTGCTCAGGACACAGGGCTCTGCTCCTCTCCTCAGCACATTGCTCTGCTCGCCTAACCTTCCTTCTGTTCTTCTAACCTTCCTTCTGTTCTTCTAACCTTCCTTCTGTTCTTCTAACCTTCCTTCTGTTCTTCTAACCTTCCTGTGACCACTGTTTTCTCCTCATATACCTAGGAAACAATGTTTTAATGACTGTATTCACAAAACCCAAAATCGGTGATTCAGCTGTAAAAGAGATGGTTGTAAACATTCGTTTCTTGGTGTATGCATCAGAGAGATCAGCAACAGATCCACTTGATGAACACCTTCATAACGATCTCAACAGGAGGAGACATTGTAGCTACCATTGCCTTTGTCTCACTCACAACGGTATTGTAAAAGAGCAGGTTTTAATGCAATGTCTATTTCAACACATTTCTCAGCAACAGCATTCATAAGCACAGCGACGAGAAGACAGTAACATTTCAGATGACAATCCAATTCCAATTTCAAGCCTCACAGGGTGCTATTACAAACAGCAGGGAAAAATTACAGAAGGTACTTTGACACCTTTAACTTTTAATAGTCATTTTAATGCAGATGATCTTGACATAATTTTACTGCCTATTTGGTAATCTTATTTGGAAAACGGAATGAACACAAGATCATTTTGCAATATACAGTAACATTTTTTTTTTTTCCAGTATCTGTTTTCCCAACATCCTTCTAAGGGATCTTATCATAAATCAGTATGCCCTGAATTGCTGGAATTTATTTGACTGTGTTGGCAGCTGGTGCTGATAGCTACAAATGTGAGCCACAGAACTGTAAATTAGAATATAGCGCACCAATGGATTTCTTTAGGCGGAGACTTTTTTAATAGCATCACAGGAGTGACTGCATTTATGGCTCAAGTGGTATCTTGAGTTCTTTTCCAGCTTAACTTGTGAAGTCAGCTGAGTGGCAACAGGACTTCAGCAAATTTTCCCCTAAAATTTATGTCTATTAAAATGAACAAAAGAAACAAAAAAAAAAAAGAAAAAAAATCAGAATAGTCACTGGAACCCTTTTAGGATATAACCACCTAGGAAAGGAAGCTGTCATTTCTTAGTAAGGCCTCTTTCAGGGGGAAGGGAAAACAGAATAATCAAACCAACCCCCTCCACAAAACCCAGATCAGTGGTATGTCCACACAGGCTAAGATTTTTATGAAGATTAACATAAATTCTTTTTGTCTGTGTCCCTTAGTACTTAAGCATAAAGACGATGAAACTACAAACAAAACATCTGTGTACAGCTTCACCAATAAAAATATTCAGAACAAGTAATAGAGCTTTAGCTAAAGTTGCAGTGCAAAATCCCAAGGATGATTTGACATCCCACACATTTGTCTCTCTGCCTTCTGGAGATACTGGTGGGCCAAATGGTATGTTTTATATTTACCAATGTTTTTGCCATGACAGCAGGACCTCAGAACCAGGCTTCCCCCGGGTTTGTGTTTATATATACCCTAGAAGGAAAATCTTCTCTCATAAAGCTATTGAGAAAAACTTAATTAGAATGAATATCCTTTCCATGTACACTAAAATAAACTCTCACACATTAGAAATCAGCAGGAAAAACAAGCCAGATATTTAGATCATACAAAATTAGGGGAAAAAAAAAAAAAAAAAGGATTAAAATAATTTTCAGTTGGAAATGAAAGCAATGATTAAAATTTATTGACAGATCATAAATAAGGGAAAAAAAAGGTTTCTCTGACATAATTAAGATGTTACATTTCAGCCTAGAACTTAAAAAAATTAACTAACTTTTAAGGAAATAGTTTGAAAGAAATCTTATTCTGAAAAAGGAAAATATTTTATTTTAGAAAATGACAAAAATAAATGTTTCAAAATTTGTTTTGTTTTTAAATGAAAAAACTGAAAAATTTACTAATTGGCATTTGTGCCAAATGAAGCTCTGCTCCATTCCATCTGTTACGTATTTCAGGTAGCCCAACTGTTTCTACATTTATATCAGTCAAAAAGTGTGCTAACAGTCTGTATTACCAGCAGAACTCTTTTCTATGAATGCACAGAGAATTAGCTGGGATGTGTCATTATACAGCACAGTAATTCCGCCTAATCCTTTCCAAAAACCTTGAGAAAAAACAGCAAGAAAAAAAGAAAAAAAAAGTGAATCAATTTTACTTTCTCAGTGAAAAGAAAAATCACATCATCACGTTCACTATCATTAATCAGTTTTTTAAAAAAAATTATATTTTGAAGCTTGAAACATAGTTTGAACGTAGGGACAGTAAAGTAACTATTCATATACAGATAAACCTGCTAGAAGTATGAGTCAAAATCTATTATATTCTATCCTTTAGATACATCTTAATGTGTTCACAATGCCAACGTGTAGAAAGCTAACTCGGTTACTTCCTTGGGAACTCAGTCTTCCTAGGCTGTCCTGTTCCTGTGGAATGGATTACCGGAATCGCCCTATGGAAAAGCACATATGCAGCATGGAGTCCAATCTGCTCCCAAGGCAGATGGAGCTGAAGTCAGACAATGTAAACATTTGTTAGATGCCTCTGCTGCAGTGATTGGACTAGTTTATATTAGACCTCTGAATTCCAGAAAAAATATGTAAATTCTGAATGCAGGAACCAGTATAATTTTTTTCACAACATCACAGATGTCTAAAAAAGCAGGAATAAGTGTATCCTTGTTGTTTTTCAAGTTATTACTCCATCTGGAGGAAGGATGGCATACCTAGTGGTACTGAAGATAGGGAAGAAATTTGGTATAAATTAATATTTGGCAATTTGGAGATAACAAAGATTAAAAGTGGTATATTACATTCAGAAAACTAAGATTTAAGGCAAACAGAATTTTATCACACATCAATAAGATGTCTTTAAACTAACAAAATGCTAATATAAATAAAGGCTGCCCGAAACTTAATACTGCAGAGGCGGGGAGATATTTAAATTGTGATTTCAGCTGATTTCTCAAATTGTAAGAGTAAAACTTCTCCTCTTATTCAGGCTATATGATCATTTTGGTCTATATCTGCCCCAGAGCTGTGGCTGCTTTTTTTTAATTGTTATTCAATAAAAAAATGAAAGCGAACATAATTAGAGTCTGCTGGAAGCAAGTAAATCCAAGACAAGGTCAAAGAAATGTTTCTCTGTCCCGAGGGCACCACCAGGAATGAAGTGGTGAGAATTCTGAACCACCTCCCTGTCCTTTCTGTTCCTATTTACAAACGATAAAAAAAGATTTCTCAGTCACTCACACGCTCACAGATATCACACCAGTCAATCCATCAATGATAAAGCCCTTAATACTGTCACACCGTCTCAAGTTATTATACATTTAGCCTCTGTTTCTCATGCTTTGTAAAAGAAAGAAAGAAAGATGGGTAACATTCAAGATATAATGCAAAAAGAGAAGCCAAAGATGCTGAAGTTCTGCTAAAAGGCTGTCCTTTGAGAACCAAAGTGTATAACTTTGTAATTAGACTTTGGATGAGAGGACTATCATGTCTTAGTCTATTGTTGTTCTTATCAGTGGTCTCTAGAGACTGTGGACAACATCCAGTAATGATTGCGGAATTTGATCATGTTTCTAAATTAATTGCGCTTTGGCCTGTTGGGAGTATGCAGTCATATCCAGGCGAGAGGAAGGGAATAATACTGTATCGTGCCAAATAATCCCAAATAGTCATTGTACTCAGCCTAGGCTGTGATCTAAATCAACTCAATTTACATAATCAAGTTGAACGTATTAATTTACATAATCAAGTCTAAGTACAGTAAAGGTATGCAACTGCAGCACAAACATATTTCTTATTCCGAATTTGCAGTCTACTAGTTGTATTCAAATGACCTGAAGTTTTAAAAATTTCTCCATAGTGTTAACATCGCAGAGAAAGGGATTTCTTTTGCTGAATAAAGTGGGGTTGGGAAGAAGATTAAAGAGAATCAAACATTCCAATTTTTACTTTCTATTTCTTTAACATTCCTTTGCGTCTGATCAGACGGTGCCTAATGAATGTGTACCTCAGCATCTATGACCACTCTGAACAGGATTCTCACAGGGAAGGAAGCTGCTGTGGAAACCCCCAACAAAAAAACCCAATTAATATAACAGCACTTTGAGTAAAAAAATAGGAAAGGACTTTAGAGATGTTGCAGTATTGAGCAACTTGAACGTTTATACCCATCAAAGTTTTGTAGATTTCTAACTAAAGGACAAATTTTTTTTCAAAGTGAGAAAGCCATAGATTGGTGTTTAGCAGAATGTGTCCTTTAGAACTCTTGAAGATACTGTAACTTCATCATCTAAAAAGCCACCCCAAAATCACATCAATATTCAAACAGGCCGCTATAGTCAAGCGCCCTTAGTTGAAGACGATGGCCCTGGGACACAGAGGACTGGCCCAGATACAGGACGTGTCTGGCTGAGGGCTGCTCTGCCCAAGGAGATGGATGGAGTGCAACGCAGAGAAGCCCGAGTGAATGGAAACCTGGGCTTCTTAACAGTCACTAGGAAGCTCTGGCACAGCTGCCGTCTACCTGCTGTGTTTGGACATTGCACTCAACACCGACCTGTGCATTTCACTTGCAATTCTTATGATTCTTCAGTTAGGGCGCTTCCACCTATGCCCACTGACTCACCCTTGGACAAAGGCCAGCGCAGAAGCATCGTCTTCCACAAAGTCCCACAGTTCCCTTCATCCTGCAAACACAACCGTCTCTGCTGCAGCGCTTCTGCTGTTTTATGCTTGAGAAGCACCAGGACTAGCTTTACCTGGGCTCCCTACTTCTCACCAAAGGCTCCCCGTGCTGAACTGATGAACTCCTTTGGCAGCTGTGCCTCCTCTTGCCAAGCACGAGCCCACGGTAGAGCGGCTGCTCGGGCATTTGCGCATCAGCTGTCTGTGCCACATGTCCAGCCCTGGGCATCGGAGCCCTCACAATCAGCGCTTCGTCACTCGGAGCAAATACTGCATTTCTGGGCTCCTTCTCATGTTAGCTGCAGGGCACCCCAGGAGATGGTAAAAATTGATTACACTTCAAGTCACTTCTGGAAGAAACACTGCTGTTTAAAATGTGAATGCTTCCATTCTGCAGTTGTTTCATTAGGGATAAAAAAACAGAAACAAAACCAAAAAGAAATCTGCAGCCCCGCAAATAAAAACTGATTCACTTACAGAGTTTCTAACATTTCCATTCTGGCACTGCCTTTGAAAGTCAGTTTGAAACAACCCCTGCCTACCAAATTGCAGAGGAATTATTCTCAATTACAGCCCTCCGTCTGTTAAAAAGTATAGTCACTGATCAGTGCCGACCTCTCCTGCGACAGGTCAAACAGATGAAAAATTCTGACAGCCGCTCAGTTTTGAAGCTCCAGGGAGAGGGAGACAGAGAAAGAAGGAAAGAAATAAGGTTCCTTTGCTCAATTTTATTTCAGTCTTTTTTTGTGTTATTAGTAAAACCACATTTGCTTTCTCTCTGCTGAATAAATTGCACATGGCAATGCAATTTTCTTTAAAGTCATTAGCTTAATGTTTTAATTTTGGTATCATTTGCAGAAATCTTCACACAATCAATCACTTCAGCTTTTGTTTCCTAGTTCTGGACAGTTTTGCTGAGCAGCACAACTTTGCTCCTCTCTCTGTTCCAGTACCTATATAACTAGGTTGCATACAAATCTGATAGGATTCAGCAATGTCACACTACTGGGAGAGACTTATTGCTGGGGACACCTTGCCAAGCTATGGAGTAATCAGTGAAAACAGTCTTTTTAAGCAGATTTGGGTTAATTAAATCTAACTGCACAAAGAGAGTTTTCTCAAAAAACTCTTTGCCATTTACCTGTGACTGTTCCCTGCGAGAAAAGAGTTTCTGCGAAGGGAAGAGCCACTGACCTAATGAAAGGTAAACACAAAACAGTCTCACTTAAGACTTACTTAGCAAAGTCTATATACTCCTGCATCCGCAAGGTAGAGCTGTTAATTAGGAGTGGGAACTATATATATAGCTGGGCTGCCACTTCTAAGGATTTAAAAAAGATCAAAAGGACCAAAGAAAGAAGTGTCCCCTCAGGAGCACTTCCAACCCACATTTAGGTCAGCTGATGACTGATCCTTCAGCTATACCAGATGTGTTTTATTAGAGAATACTGTGTTCTGCCCCCAAAAGAAATGCAGTTACTTAATCTCACTGGAAAGCGTACAATCCAGCTAGTGCAGTCTAGGCAGGCCAAAGGAAACAGGAAAGCAACATTTTGACATTTTGCTTATGAATGACAGAAAAAGTCTTAGAGAAAATGCTGATATTCATATTCCTCTGCTGCTCTGCTATTTTTCCACAACTAAATAAACAGGAAAGGGAGGTCTAGAGCTGTTAAATAGTTGCTTCTTGAGATCACTGGCTAAGCAGGAAAAAAAAAAAGAAAAGAAAAAAAGAAAAACAAGCAGAGAACCTATAACTTCTCAACATGCCAAAATGTAAAAAAAGTTTTGTATTTTTAAATTAACACAAAACTCAAAAAACAGCCAAACCATCTGACATGACACCACATTTTTATTCCAGATTAACCAGAACCATTCCTTCAATCTATACTAAATGATTTCCAGGTTGGGATCCTGCATTTGTGATGATAGAACTTGCTTAATTAAATCAGACTGATTTCAGAAGAAAATGTTATTCTGGAACAAAAATCCAAATGATTTATTTTTAACATGTCAAATCTAAGGAATATTTTCCTACAGCTGTGCATGCCAACCACAGAAACATTTTTTTTTCATTGACTGTTTTAAGCAGCAGCAAAGTTATTTGAGTGAAAAAAAGAAAACACAAATTCAGTGGCCTGTGTATCTTTGCTTAAGGTGGCAAGAAACCGTTTTGTTGTTGCTTTTGTCTCTTAACTAACTGTGGGACATTCTTTTGGATTTTGTTACCCTTGGCTTTAAACATGAGCAACGCCACCAGCCTGGTGGGACAATTCCAACCAGTGAAGCTGGTTCTCTAGTTTCCATTCCTGTAAGTTTTCTGCCTTATTCTGTAGGCCTAAGAAGCCAATTAGCAAGCAATATTTTCTCCTCATGACAACACTTACACCCAGCAGCCACAGCATCTCTCAGCCTTCTTTTTGATTAAATGACCAGGTTGAACAACGGCTTCTCCACTCTTAGGCATTGTCTCCATTTCTTGACTCATTGTTATTATTCTTTCCTGCAGTCTTACTACTTTTCATCAACCTGTGAGCACCAGAAGCGAGTACGGTAGCACTGGCCCCACTGATGCAATGAGTGAGAAAGTGAAAGTCTTTGGAGATCATTTCATCAGCTCCACTGTTAGCAGAAGACTGCTTCAAATTCATCAAAACAACAAGTGCTATAATCGTGCAAGCTGCCATTAAGTCCCCTGCAATTAACAGGTTGTTAATATTTTCAAACTCTTCAATTCTAGATACGTTTTTCCCAACAAACTGAACAAAAAACCAAACCAACCCAAAAACCCCATTTCACTTTGAGTGAAATGAACATGTAGGAATCGGAGAAGTCCCAAGGCAGGTTTCCAGCACAGTAGTACCAGGGCTGACAAAGCGCTGGTAATGTGATGCAGCCCTGGTGATTCAGTAGGTGACTGTTCGCCCATGCCCCCTGAGATATTACAGATGTAGGTTCTCACTGCAAAGAAAGGTGGGTGTTGCAGAGTCATTCTGAGGACCAAGATTTGGCACAAAAAAATGGGACCTGAAGACTTCCTGTTCTTAATTCCTATGGTAATTCGTATCATCTCAGGGATGGGGATCTTGGCACTGTAGGTGATTTCCAATTATGTTTTGATCACAACTCCTTACAGACTTTATCTTTGATATAAAAGGTGGTTTTTTCCAGCTCATACATATTACTGGGCACTGCCAAAAGATTTCCAACTCTTTCCCTAGGAAGAATGAGTAAAGCAACTATTGTAAAACCTCTGGCCTGCCCCACACCCCACCTTCATCCGTTGAGAGGCTGTCCTGACTAAGACTAGCAGAAAATGACCTGTGTTTCACCCAGTCCTTGAGAACAAAAGACCCCACAATAATTATCTTTATTATAATTGCAATTTTAATAATCTGACAAGAGACATAGCTCAGAAGATACTCTGGAGAGCTTTATCAATTAAACTCACCTCCTTGGTTACTATTGCTACTCATACAAGGTCTACAGCATTTTTTAGCTTTGCTATCTTGGGTGGCGATAAATATACTTTTATGACTTTCCAGATGTTAGTGTACAAAGTCTCTTTCATTATTCATGCTCCATAAACCCATACGAAGAGCTGGGCACAGATCAAGCACATGGGAAACCTAATTCCAACTATCTCACCATATTTTAGAAGTAATTTAGCAACAGCATGCTCAGTGCCCTTATTTATGAAGGTTATCTGCTTTAGAATTATATAAAGCCTCTACTTGTCCTTTTACAGTAAGTTTTTCCGTACTGAAGCTTGTAACACATCATGATAGCATAAGTCACGCAAACAGCCAGCAAGGGATAATGCCCGTGTACAACAAATGGTCTGATTTAACTGACAATCTCTGTTTTGAAAGTAAAACTTCCCAAGAAGGTTAGGCCTAGAAGTTGACCTGAAGGCTCTTCTATCATGACTTTGTGTTGTTAAACACGGAGGAGTCAAAGACTTAGAGTCCAACTGCAACCATGGCTGCAGTTCTCTTTTTTACACAGGATTTGTAAAAGTTTAATTTTAGCAGACTGGAGATCTTAGTTTAAACAAGTTCTTAGCTACCTGGCTGACCACATTACATCATGGGCCTTCAAAATGGAAGATTAGGTTTTTGTTAGTCAACTAAAAAATACTACCAAAAGATCTCTTCTATATTGATGTTGGCAAAGACTAAAATAAACACAGATTTTTATCTTGTGAAGTACATTTTACATGTTAGTCGCACCATCTCCTTTCTGCAGATGTGCTCCAGCCTCCGGGATCAGAAATCCCCAAACGACTAGTAAGCAGCAAGCAGAACAGCAGAGAGATCTTCAGATTCAAACCAGTCTCCCTGCCATTAAAAGGTCTAAGTGAAAAGCAATATCGCTAATTACTCTGATACCTCCCTTACAAGTGATACATGTGAAGGCAGAGGGATATAAGTCATAGTCGTAAGTGATACAGGGTGTGCAAACTGCCCAGTGAAGCGAGTGATACTCTGAGGGAGCCAGCGACTTCTGAAGACAAGGACTAGGACCACACTAAACCTGTGAGGATCCACAGGATGAGGTTTACCTGTCAGTTTTCTCTCTCTAAGATGCAAACCAAAGGGCACGAGACCTTTGGCAAAATATTCTTTCTTGCTTCATGAAGGGTGGAGGCAACAGTACCATGTGTTTCAGAAATTCCTCCAGCTTAATTCATAACCTGCCTTTCCCTCTGTGCAGAATTAAAGAGTGCAGGGAGTATTCTAACATAAGTAATAGAAAATGAACCAAAATCCTATACCACGTGTATTTGTATGTAGGTGGATGCTACCTTTTTTAATGCATAGTGTTTCATTGCCAAGAGATCAGTTAAAACATATGTATCAAATCATCACTTTCACTGAGCCAACTGTGCAGAAGAAATTTTGTTCTCATTCCTTTAGGGGACACAACCAGAACAAAATAATTACAACCCTTTTCCTGTACTAAGCACCCTTCAAAGCCACTCCTCACCCACAGCTTGGATAGTCCAGCTCAAAGGAGTGTGCTCCTCTTAACTTTTCGGACCCCAAAACTGAAAGGAGCAAATCCACAGCGACTGCCAGTGTGAGCTCTGGCTCTCGGTCCTCAGCTTGGTGAGCATGTAGAGGTGAATTCACTGTTTCTCTCCTCTCTCTATTGCTGACATAGCCCCTACCCTACGCAAAGGAAATTAGAAGATCAGGGCTCTCTGGGACACACCATCATGTTCCGCACACTCTGCGAAAGCATAACAAGGTCAGTCATACACCACAGGCAGGGCTGCGTGGAACAGAGGGCTAAATTTGCACCAACAAAACAAAAATCCAGCATTACGTGAAAGAACTCACTTTGCCTTTTATACTAAACCAAGGTAAATTGTCTTTAATTTACCCCAGACATCCTTCTAGCTTGCAATACTCAGATGCAGTAACACTGAACTATCTTCTGACCACTTCGTGTTAAATTATGATTCTGGAGAAATGAAAGTGATAAGCATAGAGCTAAGAACGACCAAAAAGTTTAGATCATTTCAAGGGGTTTTGTTATTCTGTAAAGCTCCAAGCTCCATTTATGACATACATGAAATTTCATAATTGATTCACTGAAATTCGGATCAAAACAAAAGTTTAAGGAACTCTTGAGGAACCACGAAGTGATTGTACATCCACATTTCTCATCTATAAACTGTTTTGTTATTACGAAATCTGCCTGCCTTTCCTGATGATGGATATAACAAACGTATAATTTGCCTCAAAGGCAAAGCAGACATGAAAAATGCATTAATTCATGCAAACTGAGATCTGGGATACAGCCATTTTGTTTTGTTCTATTATCAAAAAAAAAAGAAAGTTTAAACAAGATGAAAATTTAGTATGAAACATAATCCTGAAACTCCTAGGGTCCACTACAATGCTTGGACAAAAATCAAATGCATTTTATCCAAAGTATGGCACCAGCTTCTATCTAAAAATTATATGTTCAGTCACAAATGGTTATAGTAAAATCTTTATTAACCTAAGTGCATATAAAAATTGTGAATTCTTAATACAAAGCAGTATTTGACTTTTAAATTTCATTTTAAGCTTGCCCTGTTCACTTGGAATGTGATTACAGAGTAAATTAAAAAGTAATCACATGTGAATTACATTTCCTCATGAATGTAATGACTTCAGGAGACTGATTAATGTTAAGCAGTGCCTGTCCTACCTCATGCATACCTTCCCAGGTGAGATGTGCAAGATAGCTGTCGTGAGTTGATTTAATTTCCTTTCTCTGGTAGTCCAGTGAGAAATGCTGAACAGAAACCAATTCAGCGCGTTCATTAGATCTGTATATGTTCGCTTCTTTTGTCCATCCAAGCACCATCTGCAAAATGCTATCAGTCTCAGCTTATGATTGTGAGCAAGACCCAAGAGACTTAGCTCATCCTGTACACTGTATTCTAGCCAGGAAAACTCTTTACATTTAGATAGAACAACTCAGCTGCTGCATAGAGCAAGAGATACATATGTGTCAGCATATTAAAGGCTGATGAAAAAGAATACCTTGTCAATAAACTAGGGAACAGGCTTGTCTAGGAAAATACATACACGCAAATATATCTACACCTATTAAATAAAGACATACATAACTCAAAACATGCCTAAAATATTCTTTGGAAAATAATTTTTTATTTGGACATATGTATTAAATTTAAACTCACAATATTACAGGAATAATTTATTATCTATGAGTAAAATAGGTGCCACACAATTCTGTCTCTAACACAATAGTCACACAATGGCCCAGTTCAAACTTTCTTTCCCAAATTATTTTAAATTTAAATAGGAACAAGAAAGAATATCAGCCTTATCCTTGGTTTGTTCGGATCAGTTCGCCCTACATCTCCTCCCCCTCTTTCTCGGAGAAAGACTCATATCCCTCTTTTATTCCTGACTTTAATAGGATATCCACTTAATATCATGGCTCAAGTGAGTCACAAGAAATAAATCTGCCTTTCTGCACAGGTTTGTATGTTTGTATACATGGTTTCTATTCAGATAATCATATTTCTGGACCCTTTATAAGCAAAACATTCCACAAAATACAGAGCATCAGAAGGGTGTTTAATGCTTATGAGAATAAGAGGTAAATGCAGAATGTTCTCTGAAGACAGGAAAGGAAGATGTCTCCAAAGGAACCAACCCTACATGACCCATCACTGGTCTCAGATGGTGACACTGATGTTTTTCCAGTCTTAGACATCTTGATGGGCAATAGTACAAATGTGAGCCCAATATATGGAGACTGGCATTTACAAAGCAAACCTCTCACTTCATTTTTACCCAGCCAGAAAAAAAATAAAATTAAAAAAAGCATAGACCCAGCAATGATTTTAGACCAACCTACCAGAAGGTAAAAGGCTAAAGCACTAATTTTGCAGCTTAATTCAGCCTTGTAAATACTAAACACAAAAGCATGGTCTAATTGTTCCAGAGCACAGTTCATTTCTGCTGGCAAGAGGACCGTTTTGAATTCTAAGTGTGCTTTTTACTGGCAGCATGACAATAAATTCCAGCATCTTAACGAGGCTTTTTACAATTAGATATACATATGTATATATATTCCTTTTCATTACCTTGTGTTGTCCCTTTCCATTATTTGTGCATCCTCAGCAGCAAGGCTTTGTTTCTTATTGATTTTCCTCCCCATCCCAAGCCCGCTTCATCTCCTTCTAGGAGCGCTCCTAACACAACACAGCCTAACGCTTCTCCTGCTTTTGCTCTCCTGGTTAGGTCCCAGGTGGAGCCATCCTCTCACAGCCTCATTTGTTGGCTGGGTCTGCAGCAGTACTTTCTCTTCCAGGATCCAGCTGTGTCCAAAGCGATCACGTTTTGGACTTACTAGAAAGCAACGGCCCCATTTAAAACTCTATCTCTGTTTTGAAGCAGCAACAAATAAAACCTCTGCAAACTGGACTATCTCCTGATAGGAATAAAAATCCCAGCAAGTAATCAATTTATAATCTATTTTTATATGTGAAAGTTCAAAACATCTAAAACATCTGCTTAAAAAGAAAAGGTCATCTGTTACCAGAGACAACATCATTATGTGACTATTAATACAGCTATTTTCTCAAAGGAGAGCCTTTACGTGTTGTGTAACGTCATGCTCATTTTCCAGCCCATGAGATTATTGCTTTAAACTTTCCTCTTGGCACCCAGTACTCCAGTTTCCCTTCCTGAGAAGGGTGCACAATCACAAGACACCATTTATCAGATAGCATATGATGGTGCTCTACTCCTGTCTGCTGCTTGCTTTATTTCCTTGGACATCAAGGGTCACAAGAAACTATTCATGAAGACAGCAAGAGATACTCCTGCCCCAACTATCATTCTGTCTCTTAAATAATATAACTGGAAATTAATTGGCATTAATTCACTTGTTCAGAGTTGTACAGGAGATGTTGTTTACAAACAGCAGCCACGGTTGACTGATTACAGATAGGTAATTAATTTAGAACAAGGATATTGTAAAATAAGAATCCAATATAATCTCAGCAGGTGTTACTGTAGTCAGAAGAATATATCAGAGCAAGAATACTGAATATTTAGACTGCACTGGCATCACCTGTCCTGCACAAAGGAAGTTTTTTTTCTATCTACCTGGCCTCTTCCAGTTGTAAACATATTTGTAATCACAAATATTCAATTCAGAGCTTGACTTAAGTTTGTTGTTTACTGGAATAAAGATTCAGAGTGCAAGCACAGTATTTCTCTGCCCAGAATGAGAATCCTACAGCACACACTGCTTGTAATGAGTATTACCATTGAGACATTTTTCAGCAAAACGTGTTTCCTGAATTATAAATGAAAATAAAATGAAACATCTAGCTTGGCACAGGTTACTTCAATATGCACCTACCGCCATTTTTCAGGGCAGGATATTTTCAGAAGCAGTGCAGTGAAGGGGACAGGATGTTAGTGGGGATGTCAGGATGCCTGAGTCTATTTGAGCCCTGCCATTCATGTGCCATACCTCTTTTCCAGATGACATCTTACCTCTGTGCCCCTTTCTCCTACCATATTTGCTTCTTATACTTAGTTACCACTCTCTTCTAAATCACTTACTTTGTATTTGTGCAGCATGCAACTTAGTGGAGTTCCAGCTTTGATTTGGACCAAAGAGAGTGCAGTCATGGCTCTGAGAGAGGGGGTGATGCACATGTGCCGCACCAAATTGTACCATGCTGGTGTTGCACTTTTGTGCAACACCCCGTCCCCACTTTGCAGCCAGTAAGCTTGACACTGCCTAGTTCAGACCATGTGGTTTGGTCCAGTCCTATTTCTTACTGACCTATTGTTTCTCCTTCCTCACACATTATACGATGTTCATAAAGCAAAACAAAAACCTTGATAAGCTTAGCATTTCTCTGCTATCAGCACTTTACACACAAAATATAAAAATACTAGGCATTTAATATTAACTGATGTGGCATAGCTGTGACATAGATATGGCAGCTAAGGGCAGTGCCCATATGCATTTTTTCAGCCATATAATAGATTTTGTCTGTTAGAAGTTATGTACTGCAAAACTGGTAGTATAATCAGCCACTGAACTATGCCACTTAAGAAATCATAAGGCACAGCCTGGGGAAAGCTTTAAGAATAGAAAGCCTAAATTTTATCAAGCTTTCTACTGACTATTTTCCATTTATTTTTGAAAGGGACGAAACAAGAGATAGGATTTTAAAATACATGTTTACAAGGGACATATTTCTGGAGCCATCTCCTCTCACATAAGGCAGTAGCACAAAGAAAGGGGAAAAAAACATAACAGCTCACATAAGGGTGCCACCACTTTTCTGAGTTACAACACAGGACAAGCATTTCTAATACACAACTATTCTCCAGCTTAGTTGATATTATTGGCTTCACACTGAAGATCTGCCCAGCTCCCAGCACGATCCAGTACCGAAGGCTACTCATGCCCTAGCAAAAACACAGTTCAGCTACAGGATGAACATGATTCCTGATGGGCCTTTTTTTGCTTCCTGACAGCTTCCAAAAAATCCCATCCCTGGTGCTCTTGTTCTTAATAGCTTGGAAACTCAGGTTCAAGGCCAAAAGAGTGAAGAGACAGTGCTCCAGCTACTTCTATGGATTTGCAGCTTGGCATACTAGAAGAAAATTTAGCCCAGAAGGACTTTCTGAGGAAGCTGAAGGTGCTAAAGGGAATCAGTATCTCCTCAACAAAGCCACTGTATTGCTATGGACCTCCACAATACTGCACATATGGCTATAACATGGCAAGGTAGCAATTAACATCTTCTAAACAAAAGCTGAAAAGCCCTCGAGGGATGGGCAAAACCGTTCATCCGAACACACTTCACTTTGAAAAAACTAATTTGACTGTTACCAGTGGACAACAAGAAACCACTACATCTTTAACTGCCTGTGCTCAGCATGTAGAAGAACAAAGCAGACAATATACAGAAAGAAAAAAAAAAAAAAAGAAAGACTAGTATACCTTTTAAAACTAAGAATGCTCATTCTGGATGCAGAAATCCCAAGTTCAAATCCCTATGCTGTTTCTTTCAGTGGCTTGAATCTGGTTCATGCCAAATGAGCGCCCTAAGTTCTTAGTAACTTTGAAGTGCAGCAGGTTACTTGCTCTTGTATTTTGTAAAACCTTTCAAAAGATCTTTTCATTCCAGTGAAAATGAAGCTGATTTCACAGTATCATGTTTTTGTGCACCTTGGAATTGGTGTCTTTCAGCCAGCTGTATTAGCATTCTTCAAGATTTCATTCAAAAATAAGTGAAATTGCCTTCAATCTTCTCAAAAACCTTGAAGACAATTTAGGATTAATCTTCTCAACAGCCTTGATCTAAAATATTCAAATACAGATTGATTCATTAAGGTGTTAAGTAAATATTTCTTTAACAACTGATTTTATCTCAACATTCTACCTTTACCACCTATTGTAAGAAGTCGAGCTAATACAGAAAACCAAGGATTTTCAACAAGCAAATGAAAGCCCATTGCTATCCTGACCGGCCTTGGGAGTCCTGCTGTCTCATAAAGACAGCAGTTAAATCCGCAGTAGTTACAACTGGAGAAATAGTCCATTTAATGCACTGATATTTTTTTCTGACTTTTGCAGTTAGGCCTCTTGCTACATTCATGCTAAAGGGCAGCAGTGAAAGACACAATAGTAATTGCTTCAAGTGGCACCACAACCTTTAGGCATCATTAAGAAGTCCAGCTAGCTTTTTGAAGGTAACAATTATACCCTTACACTGTAATTTTAAGACAATTGGCTGAAATGCCAATTCACATCTTGTGTTCTTTGTCTTACTAATAAAATAAATAAAATATACTCCACTACTAAGGGTATTAAGAGGTACATTTTCCTTTTGACAGAGATATAAAACTGTCATTAATAAGTTATAGGAGAAGATTATAGTCCTAAATGTAGCTATCCTTTCCGCTGCTGACATGTCAAATTAATCTTTGCTTACAGCATTACATGAGCTAGACACAGGATGAAAATTCATGCCTCTGTAAAAAGACACTGCAAGACCTCTGCAATACCGAATTTTCATTGTAAGCGCTAAGTGAGAACATGGACCTCATTGCTGTTATGAATCTTTGTGAAAGGCCCACACAATTGACAATATAGCATCCTAAAACTGCTAGCAAGATGGGCAAAGAAGTACAAGTGTTACCCGCATTAGTTGAAATTTAACTACCGAGGACAAATGACATATATAGTATATATTATGTATATTTATGTTCAGAGTTGTTAATTCATGATCTGGATGAAAAATCCATGTTTAATAACCACACAGAAATTGAACTTCCTTACAAGCCACACAGCAGATTACAAACCAATCTGACTACACATGACATAGACCTAATCTTCCACTTCTCCGTGAGAATTACTTCAAAGTTGGACTAATTTTAACGTTAAAAATGAAATAAAGACCAAGATTAATAACATTCACACTGCTTAAACAAAGATTGCCAGCTGACATCTTTTAGGGAAAAGGCCCAAATTAGTTCTGTCAGCCTCCTTTTATACAATTACGTGTTATAGTGATAAGAGGAGTGACAGTCATGTTTTAAAAGTTGACTGCAGAGGTGTTCAGAGGACCTGAGCAGAACAATATATTAGAGGCTCTAAAGGAAAACAAATACAGAGACTGCTCATCACAATTAATTCCCAGAGCTTCCAGCCATAGCCACGTAACCTCAGTTCTGTTGTAAATACATTGTAAATTACAGGGATTCAGAAAACAAGTAAAGGAAGATGAAGTGAGAATGCTTTATCACCAAAACTTTGAAACAACTGCATCACTCCATTAGGCCTTGTTTAGCACAAGAAATTCAGACTGTTCTGACTGTGCATTGATTGGTAGCTAGAGGAGACTAAGTGAGAAGGCACTCTATCTCTACGGTATATGTTTTTAAAATATCACATTTCTCCATGTAAGGAGGAGAATAACTCTATCAAACAAAAACCCTGAAGTTTTAAGTTGGTGTGACTGCATCCAAAGGAGGATGGTACCTCTCATTATAAAAACCCCAACGATGTGGTAAGCATACTATAAAAGCATTACGTCACTGAAATCCGGGGGAGTTTTTCTAGCATTGAATTTCCTGGTGCAATCACATGGTCCTTTGACAGCGTTCAACAGCATTTGCCAAAGTGGGCCGCAGAGAGCCAGGTCCTGCGGAAGCCCATGCAGCACTCAGCTGTTTGGAGAGGCACTGCCAGCTGAAAACCCCACAGGGGGAAAAAGGTCTGCGCAATCTCCCACCTCCCAGCAAGCAAGCTATGGCGCTGGCTAGACAGTTTGGCAGAAGCTCCTGAAATGAGTAGCTCACAAAAGCTACTCACAAATTTGCTTTATTTTGTTCTGCACTCTTGACCTTACAAAAGTAGCACAGCTGAGAAATCTTCTTATGCTGATTTTGGTATGGTCGATCAGATGTTCCATTGTGGACCATTCATCGTGTACAGCCTCTGGGAAAATGGTTCTTTGCAACTATTCTCATCTCAACATGCCTGGTTGTGAAGGAAGGACTTGAAGTAATCTCTTTACATGGAAATGTCACAATTTAAAGCACCTTTTTCTCCACACCTGCCAGGTCCAGAAAGGCTGTCAGAAATCTCTGCTAGCAGTGCTGAAAAGCTCAAGCTAAGATTTGGTGTGTTGGAAAACACTGTACCTTAAATTGCTCCCTGACTTGGGATTCAGTATTATCTTTGAGCAGTGAAATCCCTCACTTGGATGGGAAACGATGAAATCTCTGTGGTGTGCAGATGTTTTAAAGAGCAACCTGAAACAGTCTGTTACCAGACCAAAAGTTGGAGCGCATCCAGTGAGACATGATATATATACAATCTACCATGTGTGCATCAGAACATATAGAAAAGCATAGGTGTGTGCCATCTAGAAATACCTACGTGTATATCAACACACACACACACACGCACATGCTGCTGAACTACAGCTGTTAAAATTATACATTCAAAGAGTATAGATTCCATCTGATCAATCATTCAAGATGTATTTACCTTTAATCTACATAAAGGATATGATGGGAAAGCCAAATATGCTACTGTGAAGATGGGTTAAGCCAAAGAAATTCAGAGTGCTTTGGGCAAAACCCCAACATTATTAAGCATTTAAATCACATTTTTATAGGGGCAGTCATATAAATGTATGCCATTGCTGGAAACCTAACCAATTTTTTTTGATGGCTTGCCAAGCGTGAAGTGAGCCAAGGATGCCCTGGAATCACCCAACTTTATTTGTAAACTCACTTTTAAAAATTAGATATTAGCCTGGAGTGAAAGTCAAAATCTGAAAGGGTAGCACAAAAGCCTATTAAAACCTACTAAGTCTATTTAAATAAGAAGTTATCTGAAGTAGTAAGAGTACAGCAACTACAATCTTCACCTAGATAACATCTTTCAACTTGAACCACTATAGACGTTTCTCAGTTGGTCCTTTTCAAGCATTTCAAAGTGCCTTGAAAACTGAAATAGGGCCTTAAAATTCTCTGGTCAAAAAGAAAAAAAAAAAAAATTACTTCCTTAGAAACAGTGCAGCAAAAGCCAGCCATAAAACTACCTCGTGGACACCCATCCTCCATGTTACATTAGAACTGGAGAAAGGCCCCCATAACAAGCAACCTCTAAAACAGCATGGGAGGCTACTACCACCTTGTTTAACTCCCCCTCCTCTCCCACCCATACAGTTCAATTATTCTGAGTCTTTTCCATCACCAAATTTGCAGGGTCAGAATGTTAAAAAGAAGCCAGCATGTCTTCCTTCTGCCTGGGCTGAGAAAGAGAGTCTCTACATGGAATCACACTAATTTCCATTCAAAGCAATTTCTTGCAATAGGCAGGTTGGTAAGATACTGGAGAACCAAAACCAGAGGTATAATTAGACCATCAGAAAATCCATTTGCACCTTGCTACCTGCAAGAAGTCAGAGGCCTAAGAAAGGGGAGTGAGATAGCAATCGAATGTACACGTGCATATGTGTGCGTGTGTGTGTGTGCAAATGAGAGAGAGAACGTGATACACAACAAATAATGGAAATTATTGATGTCAATTCTTGCCACAGATTATAAATACCAAAATAAGAAAGTAACAAAGTGCAATCAGCTTTCACTCAGCAGAACTCAGCACTGTTGCCCACAATAAGGTGATTAAGTAACCTCTTTCCAAAGTTTTGGAGAATTCTTTGAATAGAGGCTGGCATACAATTCCTGATGGGCAGAAAATCAGAGTTATTTGGTTTGCATATTTCTATATGTCTAAACAAGTTTGGTTCCAATTACAAGTATCAGTATTAGGCTGTGTCTTGCTGGGGATGCAAAAGAACTACCTGAGCACTTTTAGTTCTGCCTTTTTTAAAAAAATAGACTTGTGTTTACTGACCTAAAGTCAATACCTAAAAATGTTAATGTAACTTGTTCTATGTTACATCCCAAAAATTATTAAGACATTTGACAGGAAATGAAGCAATCTTACTTCAACTTCTTTCCTCTGTCATAAACATTAGCAAATAACTTCATTTCTCTATGCCTTCATTAACCTTTCCTGTTACAAGCATTTTATGCTGTTTGGTGCTATACATAGCCTCATAACCATTATTAAACATGAATACCCTTTTATTCATGAGGTTCGTCCTGGTTTTGGCTGGGATAGAGTTAATTTTCTTCTTAGTAGCTGGTACAGTGTGTTTGGGATTTAGTGTGAGAATAATGTTGACAACACAGTGATGTTTTAGTTGTTGCTAAGTAGTGCTTATCCTAAGTTAAAGATCATTCAGTTTCCCATGCTCTGCCAGCGAGGAGGTGCACAAGAAGCTAGAGGGAGCATGGCCAGGACAGCTGACCTGAAGTAGTCAAAGAGATATTCCATACCATAGAACGTCATGCTCAGTATATAAACTGCGGGGAGTCGGCCAGGAGGGGCGGATCGCTGCTCGGGCATCCGTCAGCGGGTGGTGAGCGATTGCACTGTGCATCACTTGTTTTTCTTGGGGTTTATTTCTCTTTTTGTTATATTCCTTTTCATTACTATTATTATTATATTTTATTTTATTTCAATTATTAACTGTTCTTATCTCAACCTATGAGTTTTACTTCTTTTTTTCAATTCTCCTCCCCATCCCAGTGGGAGCAGGGAGGAGTGAGCGAGCAGCTGCATGGTGCTTAGTTGCTGGCTGGGGTTAAACCACAACAAGGTTATACATACTTTTCCTGAAATCAGTGCTGGAAATCAGGGAGGATAGAAAGAAAAAAGAAAAATAAAAAAATCTGAAGGTAAATGGATGCAGAATGTACTGTACAGAGAATAATGTTTTCCATATTCTAATAGCACTCCTTGTTCTTCGACTAACGAGAGAAGCACTTTCTCTAGCATTTTGTATTTGAATATTTGTATATGTATATTTGAATATTTGTATATGAATATTTGCCAGATGAATAGTGGCACCAACTTGTTTGTTTTGGTTGAGAGGGTAGAAAACTAGATGCAATTGTTCTATTAGAATGTGAAATTGAAGTTGGCTAATTTTACTAAAGAATATAGTGGCTTTCTCCCCCCCCCCCCCCTTTTTAAACCTACCATAACTTGTTTTAAAGATCTCTCAATCCTCACGGGATGAAGTCATCCCTATACTTGACAACTAAACACAACTTATTACTATACATAAAGGTGACATGATAATACATTAAAAACAAATACTAAGTTTGTGGCACATTAAAAAATTTTCATAGAGGGCTTTCAGTAAACCTTGTGCAACATGGCAGAAATGCAGTCTACTGATGGACAGCAATCTATCTAGGAAAAATATGATTTCATCCACATGACTGCATAGATTACCAAAAGACTGTATGCAATTTCATAGCATTATGTCCAAGAAAATAAGGGTAATCTTAGCATATTGCTACAGGGAGGGGTCCTGATATTAAGGGGATGATGATGGCGACCTTGAAATATAAATGGGGAAGAAGAGATGAAAGGAAAATTATCTGTAATTTTTGTTCTCAAGCACTGGTAATTCTAAAGAATCCCTAGGTGAGCTCCACGCCTCATGATTCTGATAGAAGCAAAGCATTCTGAGCTACTTAAATATCATACTGGTGATGGATACCTGCTTATCCCATTGCCATGTTTTTTTATAGGAAGTTTCAACCAGTAAGTTTTTCTGCTCTGCTCACTGATATGCAGAAAGCTTGTTAGAGCAACAGGTACAATTCAGTTGGTTCATTGAGGAACTTCTCCTTTTCCTTTCCCTTGGGCAATACCAGTTACTGTTCTCAGAAAAAAGCTTTTGCCAAGAGCTATCAAACACTAGGTTACTGCAATTATTTCTTCCTTGAACTAAAAAGGAATAGTTATAGTGCTGTTCATTTTTAGATAGAAACAACAGTACATTTTCTCTTCCTATCTGCTTCAGTTCAGGTATTAAGACGACTCACATGGAAATACCAAATTCGAGTTTTCTTTGACCAGTGTTGAGCTCACTTTCCTTGTGGTACTGTTATGCAATTTGCTGCCTTTTTTTGCTCACAATGGTGCTATCTTTAAGGACGTTAGGTGAAAGATGCACCCCAGCCAATAGGTAGCCATTCCTAGCACAACAGAAAGGGCATTTTATGTTCCCTTTTATAGTCCCTAAGAGACTTAGTCCTCTTGTTCAGAGAGCAGTGCCAAAATGAAATTCCAGCAGTAGTTCATTCCACTCACTACCATAGCAGAAATCAAGTAGAGACAGACGTAGAACCTGTTGAGGAAGTAAACAACGCAGGCAACTGCTGAGTTCCTGTTACTCTTATTATTTGAGCTAAAATTAGAAGTTCATTAATGAGCAAAAGCCACACTAAGGGATGGAGCCAAACAGCCCATTGTTTCACATTTTGGCATAGGCTTTGACACAGTATGGACAGAATGAGATCAATCGCTTTCCTATAAATCTGGTAAAACATATCCTTCAGGTCGCACAGTCGCTTCGGTGTAAAGTCTGAGCCAATAAAATGCTCAAGAGTAACTAAGAAACAGCAGCATAACAGACACACGCACACGCAGCGGAGTCTTCCTGAAATATGCAATGAGACACAGAGAAAAGGGTAGAGTGTGAGTAATGTTCAGGCAATGTATACAGAGTAGGCCAGAATGTACAGTGAAGCATGTTGCATCTAAATAGCCAAATTACATATACTGTATTTTAGTAAAATTAATGACGAACTGAACTCGGAGGCACCTCATCTAAATTTGAAATGGGAATATGCATCTGCCATGTTTATTTCATTATTATTTCATGAGGAGTCTATGCTTGTTTATGAATTCTTAACGTATATTTAAGCAATCAAGCATAATAGTGGTGTAATTATCTCAAACCTATTGCAGTTCCAGGACTTTATGAGAAATCTAAGTGCATTTCATGCAGCTAGCTCCTAAGGTATCTCACTCATGAGCTTATTCCCTGCTGTGTCTCTCTGAAAAAAAAAGGCACTGACAATCACCGGACAAGAAGAAAAACCCACGTTACCTGAATGCCACCTAACACAGCAGTCAGGTAAACTGACACCAGTCCCATAAACTGTGTCCACATCCTTCACTGCACCAGCCTGGAGCCTGTAGCAGAGATCTTACAAGATCGTATTTTTATTGGGTTCAAAGCTAACTCTGTAATGCATTTCTGAACCTGGCATCTGTGCCTTGCAGCCAGCTTGCAATATAGTTGCCACCTTTAGGGGAAAAGAATACTGTTGCGGAGTTGGTATATAATGAAAATGATTGAAAAGAGGCTTTGCACTTAATAACGCTGCTGCCATGGTGATCCCTTTTCCATTCTGCTGCTCGCTGGGTAGAAAGCACTTGCCTGTTCCCCTTCACATGTGATATCAGCTCTTTTTTAGAGACAGAGGTGGTAATGCTTGGCAGCTTGCATATCAGCAGGGCAGCATAAAGCAGAAAAACTCTGTTAGGCCATAAGAGAAGGGACAAAGGAAATAGCTACAACTTGCAAAGAGGTTTTGCTTTTTTAAAAAATGTGAGCAAGAAGCCCCATTTTTTGGACTGTCCCCAGTGCCAAAACAAAAAGGCAACACAAAAGACTGATCGGTGTTCAACATTTGTGGAAGACACATTTTCCGTCAATATCCTCAATATGCTCCTATCAAAAGTTAAGAAGAATTTGTAGGAGGAAAGACAAGGCACGCAAGGGAATGTGACACGCATAGTTAGAGACCAGCAAAGACCCTTCCCTTCTTTCCAAACTGAAGCAAGTATCAGAGCTTGACAATTAGCATTAAGCTAGGCAAAATTCTTGTCCAGGCTTGCTACTACCAGGGCACGTTTCCAGCAGATGTGGGCCACTTTTCCTGTGAAATCAAATACAGAGATAGAGTTTAGTTTCAGAGTAGGACTCTCAAACTGTCACCTTGGATTGGACTCAGGCTCCAGCACAAATTATCTTTTGCCTTCTTAACACTGACCCAGCTAACTGAACTCTTTCCACTCAGTAAAAGCAAAATGGGGTCAAACGCAGGAAAGATCATCTGCTACACGAATTATTCTCAAGCTAAGCTCTTCACAGATAACACATCTAATTATTAATGACTTGAAGAGTGTAAAAAGTGAACTCCACAAAAACATGTTTGTAAATCTTGCCTGGAGGTCTACCTTAAACTCAGCTCGAAGAATTGCCACTGCTCTAAATTCTGATACACACCTTTGAACTTTCAGTCTTGCTGTGGTACAATCAAGACAAATGGGAGGTGACAGCTAAGTAGCAACGGTTCTTTAGTATAAAATGAAATTCATTAGATGAACTTTCAAAGGGTCTATACAGTGTTTCATACTGAAAGAGCAGCTTTTCTACGGCCTGTTTCAAGACATCCAAGACTATCTTGTTCCGAGACAATCTGGCTGCAGGGGAGTTTGTCAAAAAATTCTGAACTGATACAATAACTGGATACGCAGTCATTGACAAGGATTAGGAGTTTTCCTTTATGGTGCTACTGTAAAAGGATTAGTTCTTTGGTTTTACAGTGTAAATCCCTAAAGGGAGATTTTTTTTTTTTTTTTTTTTTTTTTAATATATGAACTACAAAAACATCACAGTATTTCTTTGTGAGATATGAACTTCTGCAATTTTTAAAACACTCTTCATCCTTATCTTTATTGCTGTATTCCAATCAACAAACATCATTTCCCATGCAATCCTTCCTTTTATCTCACCCTTTGCTTTATTAGCTCTGTCCTTTTTGGCCCTAGTTCTACTTTTCAGGTGATATTTTATTAATTTGTGATCACTGCTTCTGGGCATCACGTTCTTTAGATACACTATTGTGCAGAGGATTATACATGGGAAATAACATCCTTTGTATTTACCTGTGTTTATTAACCTTTCTCATTGTTCAGTGCCCATTTTTTCCTTTTGTGCCACAGATACTGTATCTGACTTTACGCTAGCTACCAAGTTTTGGTCTCTGATAATTGAAAAAGTCTTTATCCAGTGTTATTGCATTTACTGAGGTCAAAAGCTCTGGACATCTCACATTTTTGAAATGCATGGAATTATATGGGTGCCTCAGCATTCAGTTGTTTAAAAGAATCATACACAAATGCTTTTTAATCAGCAAAGACTCTTCAAAGTAGTTAACAGCACTGTACTATCAGAAATTGTTGTTTAGATGCTCACATTAAAAGCACAAAGATTATTCAACCTGCTTCAACCTAAAATAAACTCATATTACCTGACGCCAAAGCAATATGTAGACACATAGTATAGTCCATACACTAGCAGTACTTGGGCTTATAATTTCTTTTCTACTAATATTGCAGAAATAAAAACATACGTGTCCCTTTGAGACAGGAAAATCATAGACATACTCTTGTATCCAATACCGCTGTATGTTAAAGGACTTATTAGAATTTAAATTACTATTGTGTATTGTTTTAATATGCCTTCACAGCATGCACCATAACGGTTCCTTTGCAGCTATTATACTGTACATTGGCTACATCAATTAACAGAAATGCACATTATATATTATGGACCTATATAACACCCAATACATTTTTCCACAGTCTATTTATTCTTCCTAATGGGCATTCAGAAAACATGCTATGAGTTTTCCTAAGAAAGGCATGTATCTGTGCACTTTGTCCAAGTATCTGAATCTAGTGACTCCTTTTTAAAATTGAATTTTGCTGTTTTCTTTCCTTTTGCAAATGGAGTCAGAATCCCACTGTGTTTCTTTAAAAGTATATATTTTTAAAACTATGGCATTAAATTGATGCTTTGTTCCTAATGCCAAATTAGGGACAAACCCTTATTAACTGCCACCAAGCAGCATGGAGAAAAAGCTTGTGCAAGCTCAAATAACTTTATAAATGTGAAAAACGGCAAATCTAAGTCAACATGATCAGATGATTACATTTGATATGTAATGTCACACAATAAACAGACTGCAAAATACCTAAATGCAATTCACTAAATCAAGTCAAAATGTTGAAATTGGCTTTCTTACAGATCACCATTTCTAGAATCAATATTTTAACATTAAACTTAATATTTGTGACTCTGCCTCAGAAAGAAGAAAATAAAATCTTTAAAGCAGTGCCGAGAATGTAAATATTTAACTTTGCCAGTCTGAAAAAAAAATTCAAGCATTTCTAAGAATTTCAATTATGTAAATGAAAAGACAGTTTATATATAACTGACAAAACAAACTGTTTCTTTGGTGGCCTATTAGTATTGTATTGCTAAACCAAGGTCACCATTATATTGATCATAGTGACGTCTAATCATACAATGACTTAATGGTAAAACATCATATATATATATATATATATATATAATGCCACTGAATGAAAAAGCCTTTATGCATTTCCAGGTTTGAAATGAAGCATACATTTGCAAAGAAAGAGAAAAAAGGGGGATTAAAAAAAAAGCTTTTCTAAACTTTTTGCAGAGGGCTAAGCAGCTCTGGCTGTTCACAATAAAATAAAATACTTCCTATTTCAAGACTGCTGATTTAAATTTGGCCTGTGTTGGAAATGACCAAAAGCTGCTCAAATGTGACATGGTCTGTGTGGGAAAAAAATCGGCGGCTTTGCAGTAGTGGATAAGGACTCCCACCTTGGAAAGTTTCCTTGTCAGGGCTGAAAGTCAGGGCCAGCTCCAGGGAGAGGCTCAGCTCCTTTCTCCAGGCTATAACACATCCTTGGCACAATCTGGGGTGCTTGACGCTAATATTTTAGTGAACAATTGTTTTAGTGAAATGCTTGGGCTCCAAACCCACAGCTCACGGTGACTCTAAGCTCTAACGGCAGCTCCTAAACCCCTGAAGGTGAAAGACCATTCAAAGGTTCAGTATGAAGGCAAATTTTCCAGAGGTCTCTAGCAGTGATTTCAGTGCAGGTGAGCTACATGCAGTCCTCTTTTGCCCTGTCCAAAGGACATCCTAGCGGCCTGATATATAGATTTAATGTGGGTCAAGGAGAGTACAAAGAAAAGAGGAGTGGGTTCATAACACTTTCACAAATCCTTCTCTTTTTCCTGTCTCATTCCCCTCCTTTAATCTCTCCTTTCATGTTTCTTTTCTTTTTTTCTTTCTCTCTTCACGCCTGAGCAGTGGTGCTGAATGCTAACGAGACCTGACCCAGTCAGTTAGTCACTTTGGATAATTTCTTAGGGTACAAGCCACGAGATTCATTCTTTGTGTACTCCACCTAGATACCACAAGGTTAGACTCTTCATTGAAAGTAATGTTTCTGGTATCCAATTTTCAAAACCTGCCTACCTGATAGCAATCTCCTGATTCCATGTCTATTGTAGCTTTGGTTCTCTTTCATGGAGCCTTTTTCATTTTCTCTTCACGAAAGTGCTTCAATCTATCTTACATTTTAATTGAATCAAATTTAATTTAAACCAAATCAAAGGTCCTTTCAATACATCTACATAAGAAAGCACTTAATCTTAATAAACTACCATTTAAGATGGAGAGGGAATCTACAGTAGCAGTGAAATATATAGCAAATCAAAATTCTCTCTGTTCATATAAAGGAATGAAGCCAAAATAAGCTCACTCTACTGTTTAAACTGTGCTGCATGTAATGTGTAAGGAAGAGAAATGTGCTGCTAAAGTAATGCACTGTGACTGCGAACTATTCGCTGAAATCTGAAAAGAATCCCATTTCCCAAAGCAGCTTAGAAAATGACATTTGCTGGGACCCTGTATTAATGAGATGAAGATCCTTACCCCCTTCAGATTTTATTACATTTCAGAAGACATTTCAAAAAGTCAAATAATTTACTTTGCTTAGGTGAGGAGGAGTTAACCCTCTGGGATTCTCTGTCTCTTCAGCTCTACAGTTGTCTAGCATATGAATTTTACTAGAGCTGTTAACTTTTATTTCCTGCAATGCATGGATATGAAATACTAACTGCTCCTCCTTCCTCCTTTCTGCCTTTGCATTGGGAAGTGTGTACAATTCTTCAAAACCAAACACTGTAGAGTCCTACATTAGCTGGCCTATACATTCATTTATTATTTACTACAATTTACATAAGAACTAACTCACACTGAATAAAGATTTGTGATCTTTCAACGGGACTGAATAAGAGACAGTAGTTTACGGTAGACAACTCAATTATCTTTCAAAGTCCTGCAATAAGATCATTAGATTTCTCCTTTACAAAAGCATTTCTACAGACACTTAGTGAAGAAGAAAGCAGTGTTAGGTACAACTCCTTAAGTCAATGCATTTTCAAAACCTTAAAATAGAGCATTTGTTCTGGCAAAATCTGTTTAAGCTCGTGGAGTCCAGAGAGGTGTACACCTCAGCTGGTTTTTGTAGCAGGGAGCAAAGAGCAAGCGGGCTCTTCAATAGCCTCTGCACTGGATTCAGGGTGACTTCGTGATAATACCACACGACGAAAAAGACGTCACATGTGCTCTGGGTGAAACCTCGGGCACAGCAATAACAGAATTTTTACTATCAGTGGTAAAAACATGAGATTGAGAAACCATGGAAGAGTCTAAATAGGTAAAAGTGTAAATGCAACCTCCGCACCATAGCCTCTCTTACTCCAGTCTTGTAAACACTTGTGCTTCTATGCTCACAGGGAAAGAGGTGGCAAGAAATTCTGGGATACTAGTGCACAGATAAGAAAATAGCATAAATCAGAGTGGTATGAACTAGAGTTTCTTCCACCCTCCGCTTGTGGGGCACTGTTGTTAGCACAGAATGTAGCAAGAAAGAGCACTGATGGTTGGTATGTTTTTGGCTGCCAGAAAAATGTTAGGGTGCCAATAACATTTGGTTTGGTCAGTAACACCTGGAAGACTAAGGCATTTCTCCTGCAGGAGTAAAGGCCAAGAAATAACAGCTAAGCAAGAAAGAGCAAGATAAGACCTCAGAGGCAGAGAAAAGAAAAATAAAATAAAATAGGCGCATGGTTTTGTTTGTTTTGTTTTGTTTTAAAAAGCTACATATTAACATGGCGCTCCCTTTCTGGCAGCCCTGAAACCCAAAGAACTGACTAAACTGGGAAAAATTGAAGGGAACAAAGAGCACAAAAATACCTGCAAAGCACGTATTGGTTACTCTTCCCAAATTCCTCTGCTGGGTGCTTTCTATCCGCTGTGCCTGGAGGCAATGTATCTACCCCTTGTACACTTCTACAAAGATGCGGTAATCTCTGCTGGTTCTAAAATAGTTTTAGTCTCTGTTCAAGTGGTTAAAATTTTAAGAACATTACACCTTCACATCTTTTCATAAATCCAGCTGGCTGACTGGATATTTTCAAATGGCTTCATTCAAAGTACCTTAGTACACTAGATTGCATTATGCTTACATGGTTGGAGGCAAATGACTGTACTCAATAAAATTAGATAACTAAATGTCTCAGATAAATCTAAGGAGTAAATACTCATCCTACACATGTATTATTAAATGCATGCCTGCATACCATACCAGTGTGATACATTTTGGTGGCATCAGGTCGTCTTCAAGAAAATACCTTGGCAGCAGCCCCTTGTTTACTGTTGAGACTCTTGCCAACACTTTCTGATGCACAGGAGGCATCAAGTTGGCTGAATATAGGGGGAAACAATACATACCTCAGAAATGTGTGCATCAGAGGGAAGGGAAAGCAGACTGTCAGGGGGACAAAGAGAAACACAGATGAGCACTGGAGTTTTCAATACATTAATGGAAGTGGGAAGTCAGTACCCACTCTTGAACTTCCCCCATCTTAAACACTCAAACCACTATGATACCTCAAAAGAAACAGAATTGTACTCCAAGCACCTGAAATGTTTTCTAGCTGAGCTGTTCACACCACTTAATTTTCTGAAAGCATATACTTGTGCCCAGGGTCTTTCCTGGATATAAGTTCAGTCTGGCATGGAGTTACCCTGACATTATGCCCACTCGGCCTGACTTTTTTCTCTTGTTCTTTTCATTACCATTCAGTCTCTGAAACAGACACATTTATAGCCACTTCATTGGGCATTTCCGTCCCTTTTATGATTCAAAGTGCCTAATACCACAACAACAGGCCACTGGCAGTGCTCAACTCAAATGAGTCCTGATTCTGGATAAGTCCTCTGTGTCAACTAGACATAGTTGTATATGTGCAGGCTTACGAAGACCATGATACTTAAAAAATACAAAAACCCCTAAAATTTAGGTTCCTAAATAAAGACTCAGGTACCTGCCTGATTTTCAGAAGCACTGAGCAATCATTAACACAGCCCGAGATCCGAGTAGGATTTAGGCTCCTCTTCCTGAAAATCTTGGCTTTGGTACATATGCCTTTTGTGATCTAACTGGTTTTAAAATCCAGCACGTACAACATATTGCACATTACTCATACATCAACCATTCTTTCTCTCTTTCTTGCCCTTTTTATTGTTGTCTTAAAGATTAGTCTTTTTCTGGGAAGCTAACACTATATTTGTTGAAGATATTTTATGTGGCAGCTAGAGATGAATTATTGTCTGGCATTCTCTGATAGGGTTACAGGTGAATACAAAAGCATAACTTTTCTCCCTTTGTTACATGTGCTAATGGACCAGTGGTTTATTTTGCTTTCTTTTGATTCTTTCCATATCGCACTTATTTGAGGACTTGTATGGTATGAGAAATGTCAAAGACTGAATCAATCATTTTAATATTAACTGTTTCCTGACATAAATGGTGTTTCTGAGGTTATGAATTTTCTGGCAACCTCCATTGCTCCCATGCGTTTGACACCACCAGACATAGTCTTTAATGCATTGGCAGGTAAAAAATGGACTTTCCTCATTCCCCCATAGCTATCATTCACCTGAAGCATGTTTTAGCTGAAAAGAGAAGGAGAACATGCATCAGTAGAGTCACTATTGTTTCTAAACTTCCCATTCCTAAAGGTGCTGCTGACACTGCATTTCATTTACCACTCGACAGCTTTGACCCTTGGGCAAACAAAAAGTAACACATTCTCCCAGGAGCAAACTTCCTATTTCGGCACAGCTCAAACATCAAGCTAGCACGTGTAGCAAAAAAAAAGCAGCTTCCTACCTAGACATATCTCTTCCCGAACACATAGAGTAGAAGGAAACAATGTCCATGGCACAACATCAACTCATACATTTCTCCGGGGACCTGTCCCCCCCATGACCAGGCAGGAGACTCAACACAGCTTCACAGCTCTGCCACTGGCGTAGTGAAACTGCAGCGCCTCTGCTGCTCCGCTGTGAAAAGCCAGGCTATGCTTCCAGCAGGCCTATTTGAAAAAATAATTTAATCACAGTCAGAGAGGGCACGGACTAGCTGTATGGCTAAAAGGGATAGCCAAAATAGTTAATGATAACAAAAAAATACAGAACCATTTAAAACCTCATGGATTATGAATGGAGCCTATTTGGAATTACATCAAGACAACAACTTAATGCAGTATTCTCTGAAACAACTGGGGGTGCCCAGAAGCAGCTGCAAGATACTGTATTGACTGGACCCAAAACTATTTGTTCTGATAGTTCTGGAAAAAAGGAGTGGGTTATCTAAAGTGTTGAGAGAGTTGGCTTAAATAAAACAAGGGGGAGCAAGTTCTGAAAAATAAATTGGAAAATCATGAGGACAATGTCTGATTCTATTTGTTCCTCTTTGCATTTCCAGCTGGAATTCAAGCGTAAGGATAAGGTAACTCGTAAGTCTCTCATATTTTTAGTTTTTAAAGTGTTTACATTTGGGGCCAAACCAGAGGTTTTATACAAGGTAGCTTCTAGTGCCCTAGGAAAAGCACATAAAATATTTCAAAGCAGAGAAAGCAAAATATTGCTTATGCTTAATACTTTTTTAATGACTGGCCCTTCTCTAACTGAAAATTACCTATATTCAAGCAGTTTGCATTGATGAACTGAGGCTTAAAAATGCCTAGAGATGCTAAGAGAAGACAATTCTTCCTTTCAGTGGTTCTCCACAGCCTGTATTAAAGTTTCTTGCTATACCCAGTATTTGTTATTGTACTGGTAACTACCTACATTATTCACAAGAACAAAAGTTCCAATATCTCCCCAAAAGATAATAATTTTTAAGCTCCTTTTGTGACTTATGATCGAAGTATAGCATCTATGACAAAATTCTTCATTATATGGCACACATCAAATAAGGAGAAATCCCTCAGAGATAAATAACATCCTATAAACTAGGTCAGTTCTTCCTCTTTAAGCTGAAAGGTTCCCCAGTACCTGTGAGCCATCACAGAAAAAAAAGAAATATCCTTATTCTGCCTGACCAAGATATGGATAAAGATTAAAATAAGCCAGAGAAGATTTGAGCCGGAGAAAGAGCAGGTATATTTAAAAGCATTCATTTGCAGACAGTTATAATGACTATGTCTGGTTTCACTCTAATCAGAAAGATGAAGAAGAATTCATAGGCTCCCTTCAGCAGTACTGAGGACATTATGTGGCAGCTGTTTATTCATACGGTAAATGTATAACATCATGTCTTGATTATTAAATATGTATTTGCAGGTTTACAGGAATATTCCTCTGTCAGACTTCAGCATACTTTATATTCAGGTGCAACAGCCTTATCTAGTGTTAAGCAACCTCAGCATATTAAGTACACTTTGATTTTCTTTCAGTTATTCCATGACACTCAAAAAATTGATTTTTAAGATTTTTATCAATGACCTTTAAGTTCTTTTGGGGATGATTCTCTGCTATCCTGATGGACCTACATGCTTGGTTGTTGTCCACCACTCCTTTGCAGTGCTCACTTCTTTATATACAATATCTTTTGGGAAATACTTAATCCTTTGTGCTAGATTAGTTGCAGGTACTTTTAAGCTCTCTTTGAGATTGCTTTTTCTGTGCAACTTCCTGAACTATGATTTCTCCTTCTTAAATGTTAAAACTAATGACCAGGAGCTTGCAGTACCTGATTACATTGCATGATAACGAATTTCCTCCTTTAATGTAATTTTATGTTACTGTTCCAATTACATAGGCATAGTGTATAGATTTCTACTTGCATGCATAATTTCTTTCACAAAAGTTTAATTCTAAATTGCCCAAAGCCTTCTTTAAAGAGATGCTTTGTACCATACTCCAGCCTAGAAAACAAACTCAGATCAAGCCATTTCTGTTTGAAGGGGCTGCCACTGGTAATACATTGATCCATCCACTCCCTATGTTACACAAAAGAGCAGACTACCTTATCTTAAAGGTCCTTTCTAGTCTGAAAATCTAAGAATCAGCTATGATCTTAGAATAGCCATACACTCTCACCATTATAAAAGGATGCTCAGCTCAGAGCCAACAGTCCGGAGGTTCTTGCCTTAGCTGGTCAAAAACATTCCAGCAAATCATGCTGATCCATGGATTCAACAGAAAACTCACTGGAGTAGAATCATTTTCACAGTCCTGTGTATATTCTGAGAAACGGAAGAGTATTAACTCTCATTTTCCTTACAGTTAAGATATATCTATTTCTCTAAAAATTAGATGTGAGTGCATACAAACTAAGTATGTAATCAAAACTAGAATCTACCTTTCCCACATGATAACCCCAAATGTAATCGCATTCTCAGTCCGTCATCTCAGCCACAAGTGAGCTGAATCTGGCATCTGAACTCCTTTTTCACTCAAGCAAACTCCTATATAGGTCAAAGGAAAATTGCTTTTGTAACGACTGTGAAAATTGAGCAAGGAACATAGGACCTGGTATACAAGTAGCAGGATGCAGTATGCTACAGGGAGATTACACAGTTTAGCTATCCATCTTCACAGAGCTTGGATTTCTCTTAGCAAAAGACACTGCGGCAGAAGCATAAAATACAGCCTACACACATTGTAGATTTGAAATATAGAAGAAAGTGTCAAAAGCAACTAAGTGAAAACAGTGTCTAATAGAGAGACAAGTGGAAACATCATGTCTCCCATCAAGACAATGGAGTTAAATTAAAAGTACAGTCAGTGACTTTGGTTAGGCATCTCCTCCTACTGGGAACACGTATGTGTAATTTTCCCTTTTTTTCCAGAGGTATGGTGTATGGCTCTTTATTGTTCTCTCCTTCAACAACATAACTCAGCTACTATACTAAAGAAAGATCCATGCTGGAAGCTGGAAAGTACTGTGGGGAAACCTGACTATTTACTTGCCCTGTTCTGCTGGCCCCCTTCAGGGCCAGATGGACTTCTGATTGCTGTACTAGGTCATTTATGCTCCTTTAGGCAGAAGAGAACCTAAAACGAGCTTCTCTGAGTCCTGCTGCCAAAATTAAGGGAGTACAACCCGAACTTAATAATAGGATATTGCCTTTCAAATGTCTGTACAGCTTGTACTTTATACAATTTCTAAAAATTTTGATTAAATATATTTACAGGGCCTTAATGATACCTTGAAAGTAATTGTAAAAGGGCTTTCACTTCTAAGATCCGGTAATAAAAGAGTGGGGAAAAAACATAAAGACCTTTTTAGATTTACTTTTCCCAGACATTAAAAACACCAAAAGGGAAACATTTCCAAATGACTCATTTGTAACCTCACAATAGAAAAAATTATTTTAAAATCCCCCAAACCTGACAGCCTACAATCAAATGAATCAACCAGGAACAGAACCCAGCCAGAAGCTCCTACCACATATTGACGTCTGGAAAATGTGACTCTGGGAAGCCATCATTCTCCAACTACAATGGCCTGAAATTATTTGGTAAACAACATGACTGCAATGTAAAGGTACAATAAACAGAGCAATATTAAAAATTCAAGAATGATTGCAGGGACTGAGGAAATTATTACTCTATGGTTTTTGTTTTATTCAAGTGCCAACAATATTTAGTCATCTTTCTTTCTTGTTTTTCTTTCTTGCATTCCTTTCAAAATATGCTTGTTGTGGTGATGGACTAGATTAACCCTAATGGCACTACTGAACAGCTAGCTTGAGCATCAGCCACTGCAGTCTTTAAAGCACTGAGGAAGGCCTCATCACTTACTGTTTTAATGAAAAATACATAAATGCAAAAAAAAAAAAAAAATTCCATACAACACCTGTTGTTTGTACTCCATGGGGTTTTTTTATCCAAAAGGGCAGACACAAACACCCATGCTAAGTTTTTTGGTACTGAGGAAAAAAATATTACATTCAGAGAAACTGTACCCTCCTAAAGGCTAAATAACCTTCTCAGCCGAAACACACACCAAGATCATATGCAGACCCCAAACTCTGAAGGTCACCCAAACATCCTTTTTATTGCACAACAGCAGATTCCCAAGTCGGATTCCAACAACATAACTGAGACACATATTCTCAGGCAAAAACTGAATAAACAAACCTCAAATGTTCATTTAACAAAGTGCTCTCTCTGATTTAGCTACCAAGCTAAAGGACAAGAGACACAGCTGGTTCAAATCCGTGCAGCCGTTCACACGCGCACAGCTTCACTGACACCAGTGAAACCCCACTGCAGTGAAAATCCGCTGAGTTTAGTCAAAAACTTCAGCCAATAAACGTAGACATGACATGTTCATACCCACTTGGAAAAGTTCAAGACAAAACACTTCCACACTGTCCAAGCTACAGGTAACACAATTTCAAGATTATTCTGCCTTCCACAACAACTGTGGCAACATTTGCATTTTTGCTGTGCGAATGGTCAGAGCTTGAACAATTAAAATCTGTGATGATTAGGCCAGAGGACAGGACAAACCTACATCAAGGACACAAGCACCTCACTGCAGCGTGTCCCTGACAAAAGCAGGGTGAAATAGCAGCCCGTGACCTCTGCAAAGAGCTTTTCATATAGGTGCACATATATGGTATTAGGTTCAATTAAAAGAAATACAGGAAATCTTGCAAGGAGAAGATCACAGAAATTAGTTTAATTTTGCTTGGTCACAGTTGATGCATCTCTTCTGTGCAACCTCTGTGTCAGAGGTTCAGAGGATAATGCACTTCCAAAAAGACACAGAGAGGCTGGTTGAATTCATAGTTGGCTGGTTGAATTTGTAGTTATGCTCACGATTGCAGGGTTTTTCTGTTGGGTTTTTTTGTTTGTTTGTTTTTTTGGGTTTTTGGGTTTTTTTTAAAAATCTATGTATTGTTATTCTTCAACAATGACCCTTCTGAGTTACAGAGGAAGACACATGTTTCAAGTGGAAAGCCAATTCCTTCCCTTTAGTTCTATGGAAAGTGGAAACCCTTTTGGTAGATAAAAAGGGAGTGAGAGTGACCATCCTACGCTTTGAATTCCCAGTTGTGTTCATTTTTCAACATGAGAAAAAACTAACATCCAAGCACTGAACTTCACCTTTCTGTAATATGCCACCCACATGTAGAGGTTATTGAGCTTGGAAGTTAGAAACTTCCAAGTGTGCAGACTCACCCCATGCTAGGGCAATGTGAATTGATACATCTGAACTCAGACTTAGGATCCTGGGTTTCATTTGCCTAGTTACAAGTTAACAAGGAACTGCCAGGAAATTCTAGAAATACACAACCCTCAAACTCTTAACTCAAACTCCAGGCTCTCTCATCCCAACCACAAAGTAATCACAAGTGAAAATTATGATAATTTTATTTTACTATTCCAAGTATATATTGATTTTTACTGTTCTTGACAGAAATTAATTTAAACTAATTTTAATAAAATTATTTTCTATGTTGCTTTGTTGAAAGCTCTGCTTTTACCTTCTGATCTACCAGCAAACTAACACGGAAAAATATTTGGACCATTTGAGAATGTCAGATAAAAGGTTTTCTCTTAAGGAAACTACTTTGTAGTCAAAAAACTGCACAAGCTTTCCAAATCTGGTCATTTAAGTTTCTAACTTCTTTTTAGACGCATCATACATTAAACAGTCAAGAACCCAGATAACTGAGCCTGGAGCAATCACTTTTCCTCTCCTGATGCATATAAAGTCATTGCCCTCTGGCAGAAGCCCAAAAGAGTTTCCCTATTTTTGTCCTGAAACATCCTCTAATTTGCCTTCTTGCAGCTTCTACTATATGAGCAAGGAAAAGTAAAGATAACAGAATCCCTGACTGATGAAATAATTAAACTTTACTGAGACCTCAGAGAACATTCAAGTTCAGCACACTAAAGAAAGTAAAATTGGGTCAGAAGGGGGGGAGCAAAGGTGTGTCACTTACATTTTGAAGTGGTGGGAAAAATACAGCTTCATAATTCTTTGAAGTTAAGGAAACAGGACACATACTATTTGTGAGAGAGTCATTCCACGGTGACACAGACTGCAGGCTGGATCCTTCAAGACCTTCACGATGCACCCGCTTCCAGAGCTTCTCAGTTCAGAATAGTGAAGGTAAGGGTTACTAGAGATTAAAACCGTTAGGCTTCACAATCATTTTAGCATAAAGTCCACCTTGCAGAAACTTGAGAATTTGACAAATCTTTCTTTCCGAGACAAAACTTAATAAGCAGTATCTCAGCCTGACAGAAATATTATTTAAAAAAAAACAAACAAACAAAACCTATTGACTTGTTTTGTACAAGATGGCAACATTTCAGAAAAAAAAAGCCAGTAAAAAAACAGAAGTAAGGATTTTTAGTTTCTATTTTGAGCTCTTCCGAGAGATTTATGGATTAAAAATAAACTTGTGAGAATGTAGTTCATAATACCAATCATGTCTGCTACTTTGTTTTCTTTTTAATGCTAGAGGAAAAAAATGAAAGCTGTCTGCCAGGTTGGTGAAAGAATTTTTAAAAATTGTAAATTAAATTATATTAAAGTAATAATGGCAAACATTTCAGTAATTATTTCATATCTTACTAGAACATAGATGTGTTTGCATTAACTAGGTAATCAGAACAAGTAAAAGGGCAAAAAATGCTCATTAAACAATAAGAAGTATATTAAAAAACGTAACAGAGGCAAATGTTGCCTATTTTCATTGTCTTTACAGTTAGCATTGACACAAAAGCCCTTTTCAGCAACAATAACTGATACAGGCTCTGCTTGCTCAAGCTGTAGACCTTGGATAAATATTTGTGCATCCAGTGACATTAATAAGGCTTTCAGTTACTATAGGGACTTGCCCGTGTCCAGTCAAAGTAAGATCAGACTCCCCATCACAAAGGTCAGGGACTGTTCTTGTTATGCACAGTTCTTCCCGTTCTCTCTCAAACACACACAACTGGTTTTGATGAGAATCAACTTTGACTTTGAACAAGCTCATAGACACCTTCTGAGGCCTATTTCTGGGCACTTCTGATTAAAACTTCGCACTGAGTTTTCAGATTTTTCCTCTAACTTGTGCATGCCCCTCAATCACCTGGATTTCCCCTATGTCTACCTCTGATAGTTTTCTCCATCCACATCCAGTCCAGCATTGTTAACTTTACGTCCTGCAAATCAGAAGTCCAGTTTACAACTCCTCTTATTAGATACAGCAAATACAAGGTTCTCTTTGATTTCTAGTTTTAATCTTTACAGACCACACATACGTTTTTCAGGTTTAGTGTAACACTTAAGAGGTCAATGTTTGTGTAAACTCCAAAATTCCAATACATACAAGATTTACACACCTTCACCTGTTTTGTTTTGGGTTTTTTATGGAATTCATGTATTAGGCATTAACAAAAGCTTTAACTGTTACAGCCATTCTTCATGTTAAGAAGACTATCTCATTCCTATCCGCTTAGTAAAAAAGGACTACCTTGTGACTTTTTCATATTTATTCTAACAATCTTCCTCCTGTTCCTCTTCTGATTATTCCTGTTCCCACCCAAATAAAGATTGATCCTGGCCCTTGCTTTAAGCATAATGCTTAAGACACATTGGGAATATCTTCCTTGAACGCATGTTACATTCTCTTAAACCTCAGTGACTCTTTGCAGTCTCACTGTTGAATTCTGCTCATGCCTTGTAGAAGTGAGGCACTATAACTAGAGAATACCCAAGTTTAACTATTATTTTCCTTGGTAACGACAAAAGCATTCTTAAAAGCTCACTGAGCTTAATAACATGTGCCATAGCTTATAAATTCCTTGATGGGCACTTCCATTCAGTCTTGACTGACGAACACACCACAAATGTTGATGGTAATGTATAACAAAGGCATTTTCCATTTGGCTTTAATAGTGTTAATCACATTTTGTCAATGGTATTTTCAGGTGGCTCACTGTTTTCCTCACATTGATCAAGAGATTCACTTATGCTCTTGGCATCACTGCTACCTAGAAGTTAGACATTTTTGCATTTAATGGAAGAGTCTTCCTAGACACGGACAACCAACCTTCTATTGGCATACGTCCCTTTCCATTCATTGTGCTGATCACCGTTTGTAAGGATTGCAAACATGAAATGCTAATATAAGTGCACAAACATAGGAATTTCTACACCAACCTTTTAAATGGTGAATTACTGTTCATACCATATATTTTAGCCCAAGAAATTAAGCCATGAACCTCTTCTACATCCACTAGTGTCTTAACAAATTAAAGACAGATGTACAATCTGTAGCATAAGCTTACACAATGGAAGGCAAAACAAGCGAGTTTTTCTATAATTGCTTTAAGAATCTTTTTAGGTTATATAGTGTTCATATATACTCCAAGTTATTTAGCCACTCTTATTCCAAGAAAGGAAAAAGTAAGCAATGGCTTAGATATAAACCTTAACCATGTGTAAGGAATTATTTCAGTTGTACAAATTAATTCTTGTTGATAACAGATACTTGACTGATTGATTTCCTTTAATTATGTCATAAAGAAATTCTGTGTATTCACTGCAGTTATTCATACAAAGCAAAACTCCTAAATGTATATTCATTTTGACACTTAAATTCCCAGTATCGTGATGTTTTGATCTGAGCATGATGCTCATTCATCTAGCACAATTACCACCTTTTAAACATTACTGCAGTGTTTCCACTTGGATATAATGAGACAGACATTGTAAATTGGACAACACACTAGGGCAATAGAATACTTCTAAAAACAACAAAAACGCCCTGAACATTTTGTCAAAAGCCACAAAGCAAATTTAGGTGACATAGACATTTTCTTAGATAGCCTTGCTTTTTAATTTACTTTAAATATTTTCGTGCTCTGGGAAAACACTTTAGCCTTCGAGAAAGGATATGTTATTAGTGGCTGTTGATTGATCTGACTAAAGCCTTCATCATAAAAAATGTATAGCTTCATATAATTAAAAAATCCAAGCACTGTGAGTTGACTAAAATACTGTGGACTCTTAAATAATTCAAATTTGTGTTTAGTTACAGCAGCTGTTTAATTAAAAGGTAGAAACTGCAACTAATCCACTATGGTTGAATGAAATATAATCTATAACAGAGTTTAATCCCCGTAAGACACAGAACAGAGATATGGATTCTAGAAGTCAGGGGCTCCATTTAATGAATCTCACAAAAGGGATCATAATACATCCGAGCCAGTGCATCTTTGTTTCTCTGATTATCCAAATAATGAATCATTTCCCAGCTTGGTGCTGAATTTATAATTTTCTATTTTAATATTAAAAAGAAAGGTCTTTCACATGCATTATGTAAACTTTTCTGCTGGAATTTGTACTCAAAGCTTTACCAGAGTGAGAAATTAGATGCACAAGAATAAAAGAAATGCATTTTTTGGTCTTAGCTAACTACCTAATTGTTCATAATTAAAACATTTTGTAACGAAATTCTTGCATGAATGGCCAGGAAGTATTTTTTGCAACTTAAAAGTCAGCTAAGGAAACTGCTGCACACAGGAGTTCTGCTGTTGCTTGCTCTAGCTCAGCTGCAATGATTCAGGCATGATTTCAATTTTATATCAATTCCCAGAAGTATACTTCAAGGCAGGAGCAGAACAAAACATTTTTTCTCCACTTCTGTATTTTTAATTACAAAACAGAATGAACAGAACTAAAAATCACCACGTTTGCCTTCTCAGATTCAGAAAGCATTCACTAGTTTGGGATGTTTGTAATCATACTGAATTTTGTTTATACCCAGGCAGAGGGGCTATCAAAGCAGAAAATGGTAGTCCTTAATTAGACAGGCCAGGTGGCACACAGAGTCACAGCACAAGTGCCTCTCCACATCCCTGCCAATGATTGAAGACTTGACCTCAGCAACCATTCTTCAGGGGTGAAAAATAATACAGTCACCAGGTGGCCATCTCTTCAACATAGACAGCCATCTGCACCAAAATGTGCTAAATTATGTTTAGTTCTTTTTAATGTGAACCATTATCCATTAGAGTCACAGCAGGAAACCATGAGGTCCTGTTAATTGAAACTTCAACTGTGACTTAAACCTCTGTCCCAGACAGGAGACAGACACTTTACCTGCTGAGTTCTTCAGTCGAACACAGTTAACATTTTTTTCCTAAGTGTCTGTTCAGATATACAACAGTAAATGCCTGATCTGCAAAATAGTCAAGGTTTTGTGGACAGAGTAATTCTGCGGAAGAGTTTTTATAGGTTTCTCAGTGCTGTGTGTCAGCCCCAAAATCAGTTTGATTTTGCACACCATTGTTTATTTTACTCATGAGCTGAAACACAGTTGTACTTGTGACTTGTTAACAAGCAGCTCTTAACCACTTCCGAGGAACGCCCTGAGAAGATGCAACACAATGCAAGCTGCTAGTGCTGAGACATGTACAGAAAGAGATCTCTCCTTCTGCCAAGAGAACCCAGAACTTCTGTCACCTCTCCTGGTAAATGGGAGCCACACAGTTTGCTCGCTCATCCATTCCTCAAGTACAGGGAGACCGAAAACATACATCGAAATGCAAACATATTGGAAAAAAGCAGAGACAGGAAAAACAAGAGAGAAATTTGCACCCATTTTAACGATGCTCCCTCCGATGCTCAAATTTCCCTATGCACCTTGACTGCTGTCACCAGGAGAAGCTAACTGGGAACCTCCGTCTTCGTCAAGACCAGTGCCCTCTATGGGCATGCCCTGATACTCAGCAATATTTCCCCTTTGTTATTTCAGCTGCACTTGAAAGAGATCCAGCACTGAACAGGTACTGCCGTGAGGAACAACCACCTGAGACAGACCACGTCAAGGACCGTGGCAGAAGGAGCCCCAGCAAGGCAAGGAAACATCTGATGGAGCTAGAAGCTTGGGACACATTGACCCACTGCATTCTACATCTGGAGGAGTGCGGACTGCATGAAGTAAAAGACACCTGTCATTTCTGAAAAGACTCAACTGAAAGTTCATGGGCTCCTCACTGGTTTGTAAAGTACTGCTGGCGGCACCAAGTCATCTGTGGTTCATGCACTAGGAGTACCGTACTAAGAGTTAACTTTCTGCACTGTCCTTTACACTTCTGAGTGCCCAGGCGATCCTTGTAAGATGGGCGGGCTGAGAGGGTCACAGACAATCATGGATCTTCATTCAAAGATGTTTTTATTCAAACAACTAAAATAGTAAAGACACAGAGTGTTATGACTCCAAGCCCGCACATTAACAGAATCATGGTTCATCAATTTTTAAATCCACATTTAGAGCTTCCTCCTAAAGGCCAAAAAGTAGCTACCATAGATAGTCTTGCAAAACACAGCATCTGTTCTCTTTCATTCCATGGTTATAGATAACCTTCATAAGCTGATTTGCTCATGACAATAAATTTATTTTCAGAAATTATACTCCTGATCTAATATGAAACAATAAATAATTCAGAAGTTTCACATTATTACAGGGAATTATATTTAGGAGATCAACTAGGGATCTCTGTAATGAGAAACATTCACCTTGCTAGAGGAATGCTACTCTGCATTTAATCTTATAATATTCCCTTCAGGGTGTACAAGACAGCTTGCTGGAAAATATAATGACTCCTTGACTGTTTTCTGAAGGAAAAAAAAAAAAAAAAAAGAGTAAAGAAAACAGTGATATGGAAATGAGATCTACATTTCATTTGAAATTCCATATGCACTATTTTAAAGCCACCTTGTTTCAATATGGAAAAAATGAAAAGATTTTGATGGGCCTGATGATTTTATTTAGAAAAAGAGAGATTAAAACCACAAAGAAACAAAAAGATGTGGCACATGTGGTCATATTAATAGAAAGTCACTTATATTTCATAAACAGGAAAAGATCTGCTTCAGCTGTTTTTACTTCATTAATTGTTACTGGAAAGAGAAAAGTTGGTTCACAAACTTCCCGTTGGCCAAAAAGTAAAAGCACCTGTTGAAGTCATGAGTGACTTGTTAACCAAGTGCAGCAGCAACGATGGTCACAGCAGTCCAGCTCCCTTCTCACCAGTACAGCTCCGTTCTCACCAGTACAGCTCTTGGGCAATCAGGATCGGTTGCCCCCGAGAACTGTGCAAACGGAGGAATCCATTTCAGAGCACTGCGGGGTTGGGGCACTCATCTCAAAGTAACTACATTGTAACTGAGTATTTTTCTCTCCTGGCTGCCCCTCCAACTGTTGTAATTTATATTGGTCAAAAGAAGGAAACTACTTTTTCCAACCAAAGCTAATGTTGGGTGTCTGCTGCATGCAGGGTAATGAATATTGATGTATGCAGCCATCTTCCAAATGAGGTAACTAAACAATACATACATAGTTTCCACCAGTCTGGAGTCTCCAAGAAAAATCATTAAATTGTCAGTATGTATGATCAACTCTGAAGGAAAAATAAACATTATTGATGATGACAGCATGCTATTGTATCTCTGCATCATTATGCCAGAGGTGTACATTTTCAAAGCATCCCATGAGAAGTAGGCAGACAACACCATTAATTGCCTGTGGGATTTTGGCATGCCATTTAGATGCAACAGCCTGAAAAAACATTTCTAAGTCTTCTAAATGTTTTATTTTTTTTAAGCATAGTACATTCTGCCTCAGAGTATTTCAAATTACATTCTTCAGTGCAATTAAAAATCTACTCACAATTAACTTTGTGGCAAAAAAGAAAATTTATTTTAACAACTGAAAATAGATAATCTAAAAGATCAACTTTGATACTTTAGAAAGTACAGTGACACATAGTCTACAGTGCAAAAGAGTTCCAGGAACAGGGATCTCAAAAATTTCCATTTGCATTTACAACCATGTTATTATTACACATCAAATGTCCCTAGACAACTGCCATCACAAAAATTATTAGGCTACGAATTTCTACTGAGGCACTAATTTAAGGGTTTTACTTTGAAACAAGGATTCTGACATAAATAAAGTCTTACTGTGATTTTTTTTTTCTCTAATAAGTCTCAAAAACCAATGGTCTACGTTATATTTACACAATAACCTAAAGTGAGTTGACTATCTTTCAAACAACATTCCAGTTCCTGTATCATAAGATTCCACAACAGTGACGTGGAAACATTGACCCCTGCCAACTATCTTTATTTACAGTTTTCTTCAGTTTTGACAGTTTTCCTCCGGAATTGACTCTATCAAATATATTCACAAATTATTATCTTGCTGCTTTCATTCCAGTTAATTGGAGAGTAGGTTTACTACATACAAATACTATTTTGTAAACAGCCTAGCAAGATATGCTGTGCAATCCATGTGAAAAGAGACACTGTGAATATGTAGTATCCAGATGTAATTCCATCTGTAGGTAGTCACAAGAATAAAACTCACATTCATTGCAAATCCTGAGCCAAATAAGAAAGTGTTCTTTACCATTATCATGACAACCTCATTTCTATTACCCTGGTAAATGCAGCTAAACTATTTGTTACAAGTATTGGTTAAGAACATTCACTACAAATATGTTAAAATGGCATATATTACAATTAATTAGATTTCCAGAGGAGTAATGTGGTATTTGGACTTTGACATTAAATCAATTGAAGCTTTACAGATACTCTTGACAACCCCACCCGTAAAATCAATAGTAAAACCTTGTATTCCTTGGAAAGGACAATGATATCTATGTGAGAATAGGAATTTAAGTAAAATTGAAATTGTCTCTAGCAGGTAGCTTTGGGATTATTCTAGCACTTGTACAGTATTTAACATGACTTCTGAGTTATTCTTAATCTTATATTCCCAATCACAATACAGAGGTTCTTTAAAGATGTAATTGGCTATTGTGAATATTTTCTGTATTATATCATGTACGTGACACTATTTTTTTTCCATTATCAAAGGAAAGTTAAACAGTTTTGGGATTAGTTTAAGGTAAAACGTATATCTTCTGTTAGCCCTTACTCTACCAAAGTGGCTTCACAAATCACACGCTGATGGCAAGATTCTAAATTATCCTTATGATAGGGAACAGCTATGAAAATCACTATGGGAACATTGGTAGGAGGAGGCAATATCCTTTGCACAGAACTAAACTTTTTATTTTTGTGCTACATAATATAAATTATTACTTTTTAAGATGGCTTTTGTTGTTGTCACCACTCAGCTTCCAGTTTCTCATTATGTTGAACAACAATATCAAAGAAAAAGGGCTTTTTTTCCAGAAAGATACCGAAAGCATCAGTCTAGGAACCAAGACCCAACAGTGACAGAAGGAACTGGTAAGATGCACTTTCACAATCACTGAAAATATTAAGGCTTGAAATGGGAAACAAAATGAAAGGGCCCTGAAGGATGCAGCTACCACAAAACAATTCTGAATCTCCCAGAGAAGAGTAGAAGAATATAAATATTCATTGTGTTCAACAGAGAATAGCACATTGCATGCTCACTGAAAAATAGAGACACTTTAGTATATGTTGAGGCCTCATAACAATGGGATTTGCCAATTAAATCTGAGGGGTGTGATCATTTCTGTTGTGATACGGTGAATAACATGCTGAGAGACACTCAGATGAAAGGGTTTTGAATCACTGCAATATTCTGTTTCAGGCTTTTTTTTTTTTTCATCCTGTGTAAATATGAGAATGAAATGTGGTAGACAAGCCTGGGGAGACTTAAAGGAAGGTTATTTTGAGGTTGTTTTTCTTTACTTAAGACAGCTAAATGCTAAACTAATACCAGCTATATTTACTTTTCTTTTAAAGCCTGTAAATTGCACCTAATTAATAGACCCTGATGAAGTAAGATACCTGCTCAGATTTGGATCTAATGGAATTTTTCCCTGTTATGCCTCATGATTAAATCTCGGGACTGTGCTGTGCATATCTAAAGAAACCAATTCCCTTGGTTTCTTCCACCAAGTAAGTGTGAAAGACAGAGGATGGCCACCCTGCCACTACTGTAATTTTTAATCCTTTCACTGCAAGCAGCAAAAAAACGCTCACTGTGACTCTCTGAGGCTGAGCAGAGAAAGGGAGGTCCTAATGCATCCTGACAGCATTCGCAGAGAGCAGCACTGAAGAGCTCACCACATTCCTGTAGGATTCACTGCTAATAATCCTCCCAAGGAGGTTAGCAGGTTCCCTACCCCATCTTTTTCAAAGGCTGAGTTAGGGGAGGCACTGAAGTGACAGACCCAAGATTATCATCACCATCGTTGTTTACCTTAAGATTGCACCTGGGAGCCAAGTCACAACCCCCAGCCTAAGTGCCGTTCAAGAGGAATATAAAGCTGTCTTGCTTGAAAATCTTATAATCCAGCAGAAGACAAGGAACCCTAAGAGATGGAAACAGAATAAAAAACTGCTGTCCAGCGTCTCTACACTAGTCTCTAGTCATTAACCACCTCTTTCGATAACCTTAAACTATTACGTTTCTGGTGTATATACCATGAAAAAGGAGATGTTTAAGGAGGGTTTTGAAGGAGAGCCAACATCATTTTATGGGAGTATATTGGGAGCTCTTCTGCCTGAGGGCATGGAACGAGGTGCTGGAAGCACTGCTGACAATGTGGTCCGTTGCACTCTGCATTCACTTCTTTTCTGAACTGATCCGAGTCCTATGTTTTCAGTATGGTCATTATTACTGTTTAACTGGCAGGCACAGATATTTAAAGAAATCTAAAGGGAAAACTCCTTCATGTATATCTATATTTAAATAATGTTTCAGATGTGTTGTATAAACCCCATCACTACGAGCAACTACCGGAGTATTTCAACCCTCAGCAGATTCTGTAAGACATTGTCTATCATTTTAATATGACATACACTTATTTGTTTAGAAAATGAAGCCACCAAAACCTAAAACACTACCAAAAGGTATTGATGACAATAGGTGGCTTGTCTGGAGGATCATTTAGCAGAACTGAACCAAACGTGCCCAGCTAATACATTTAATTTACAACTTTTTGTCTGTTAACATGGTGTCTTGTATTAAGTGACAACTAGCAAATAGTTTTCACTGAGCATGAAGTATATACTATTCTACAGTACACATTCTGATTGCCAGTCACCATTATGTCCATATGGCAGATATCATATAATCTTCATGCAGCAACATAAATTAGATCTATATTCATTTTTCTTGGTAATCTCATTTATCTTCTTCCAGTAGCCATCAGCTTCCAGTGTACGTATAGCTATATGCTAAACCCCATTTTGGTCTCTAAAAATCATTGTCACAATTTCCTTTGACTTCAGCAAGACTTGGATTTGGCCTAGGGAATTTATTCCATTTATTTGCAAAGCTTTTGCTAAGTTTGTAAATCCCTGGAGTAATGTTCATATTGCAGGAAAAGAAATTTCTTAAATGTGACAGAGTTGATAAATTTCTCAGGCACAGAATATTTGGAGAATGCTATTGCTATAGTCTGAGCAGTTGCCTGGCACACTGGGTGACAGCAAACTGGTTAATCCAAAGGTCTTCATGAGAAATTTTAAAAACAATTTCTGCTCCACGCTTTTGAATGGCCACGCAACTACTGTCAGATTCTGTATTAACATGCATTATAGGGACAAAGATGTGAATAAGTTAAGCAGTAGTCTCCTTCCAGGCACTTACTGCTGATCCATAAGCCTTATGATGTGTAGTATCATCATTTTGGAGGTCATACACTCAAGAAATTTAATTTTGCTTAGTTATCATAAGAACTTCATTGCTGCAAAATAATTCAGATTCAGCTAGAAAAATAAGCTCACCAATCGGTTAAGACTTAGCTCTGGACTCTTCTTGTCAAGAGTAATCCAGAAAGAAGCAGAAGAATAAAAACAAGTAAAGGGTAATGACAATTTTCATAAGCAAACTAGGAACAGCTGCTCCAAGGTCAGTAACTGGAAAAATGATGTTAATGATCCTGCATTAGCTGGGTAAACTGTCACTGCTAAAAGAAATCAGTCCAGATTTGAACCATTGTGTGGCTCTACATCAGTACCAATTAAGGCAGCAGATGATGTATAAAGAGCCTGGACAAAGGATATTATTATGTTACGAGCTATATTGATTTTTACAAGGCTTGTTTGATTGACTGACTGATACTATCAAGTAATTAGCTTTAATCTTGGGTTACGATGACCAGAAGAAATCCTGAATCAGGTTGTATTTGATCTTTGATAGTACTTTACTGATAGGAAAGTGCTTAAATAAGGCAGAACCCGCGTTTCCTTTGTAAAGCCGGTGTTACACAAAGATTCTGTGCAGAACTTGGCACACCCAAGAGGTGCCCGGGCTGCATACAGATTCAGGTCACATCGACAGCAGTGAGTGAAGAACAACCTGATAAGCGATTCCAGCACAGGAGTTCTTCATAATTGTTTTAATGTTTTGGCATATCCGATTTTAAAAAGCATATACTTAAAATAGTATGCAAATCAAGATTTTTTTTTTTTTTTTTTTTTTTTTTTTTTAAAGATGCACATTTCGTTTTCCTAAGAGACAGCCACAGGGGATAGAGAGGGGGAAGATGCCCAGCCCACTCGTCCACTGTGGCCACTTCTCCTACTGACAAAGCCAGGACATTTACAAGACCATTTACAATTTGCAAGCTCCTTACCCAAAAGAAAACCAGACTGACTTGGTGTCAGGAACCTAGCCTTAGAAGTGAGCCCCTCCAGTGCATTTCTGATCCCAAATCCCAAGCTGATAACTTTGTTACCTGAAAGGGAATTCCATGGGGGCAGAAGACCAGGTTACAGACATTTGCAGTACCTCTCCTAGGACAACTAACAGCAAGATGTCTTGGTTTTGTCTTTATCAGCCCCAGCTCTTGTATGTCCATTTCACATATATGCCTAATTTTAGATCAAGTCTGTAAAAAACACTGCATGTTTCAATCTTCAAGCTCCCCAAAACACCTGTTGATTTCCACATACATACTTGCCTTCCCCCCATTTGCATACTTGCATTTGCTCGGTGTGCTGGGCCACTCTGCCTCCTCGAATATTGCCTCCCTCCCTTCACACATTTCCTCTCACACCCCTGTCCTCCTGATTCCATACAATTCAGCTCCATACTCATGAAGGTCTCTACATTCTCCCACTCATGCCTCATTTTTTTTTCTATATAAAGATACTCATTTTTCCATAGGCTTTTTCCACTCTTCCTGAGCAAAGCTCCTCGACTTAAAGATATCTAGTTAGACCCTTTTCCTGTTTTAACTAATAAACCCAAGAATTTGGGACTAGAGAAATCTCAACTACCATCGCTGAATTTGCTTGCTCCGGCTTCTCCATCTCCCTTCAGCATGTCAGCTTTCTGTGTGATAAGCTACACGTGGCTGCAACCATCTCAACACACTTGTTTGTAAAGCATCTGTCAAATCTTCAATTGCATGCAAATTATAAATAACACCATTGGAGATCATGACAGCAGATGTGCCGTGATTTTTACAACAGGCAGCCCCACTGAATTAAAACCTAGTATAGTGCTGAAGATACCTATCTGTAAGAGAAACAGAACATTATTTCTGCCACTGTGCTAGTTATTGACTTGCAGTATATCCAGGCTCAAATATAATTTTCTTTCCTTAGGATAATTTTATATTCATAGCATTTAAACAGTTTGAAAAATAGAGGTAGCGTGAGCAAGTTACAGTTCAACTTACCTCTGTAGAGCTTTTAATGTAAAACCCAGTTCTTGGTCATCAGGGCAGGGTGGTGGTGTTGAAACACAGTAAGTTTTCTTGTTAAATCTCTCTTTTCCCCCCTTCTTTATTGATTTGCAGATCTTTGCTCCCAGAATGAATTCTCAGTTCCTTTTCTGGTGACACATTTTGTGCATTGATATTTATTGTGGTTTTGGCTATATATATGTATGCCCCAGGGCTTCAGCTCTTATCAAGAGAAAGATTCAGTTTCTCAAAGCTGCAGGTCCTGTTTTTTCTGGTTCAACACATCCTTGCTCTGGAAGTTTCTGGGTTTGCTTGCCTCCTGAGAATTTACAAACTAAGACAAAGATCCAGAGTAAAGATAAATGTCTGTATATGCGACAGAAAAAAAGAAAAAAGAAAAATCACAGCTGTTCTGATCAAACAATGCTGCCAGCTCTTTTGAAAACTGTACTAATTTAGATTGAACCAGCATAAGCTGATGCGTGCAGGCAGACATTTACAACCACCCTGGACCCCAGAACAAAGCTTCCACCCCAAGGACCTGCCGAGAGCCGGGTGGGCTTCAGAGCCAGGGGCAAAACTTGGTTCAGCCTTACCACAGCCCAGCTCATGCCCTCGTGAGAGTGAAGGGGAGATTTGCAATTCTTTTCAAAAAGAACATATTTGAGTTGAGAGTTTGCTAGCCACCACTGACTGCATGCGCTAAGGGGGTGAATGATGCATTTTCATACACAAATAGCCTCTGAGTGCAAATTACACACAAAAAAACCCAGTAACCAGGTTTGGAAAACTTGACTCCATATAAAAGGGTCTTATTCTATTTCTTCTTCTTAAAAGGAATTTGTATAACCTGCCTCTGTTTTTACAGTCATTCTTAAGACAATGGGGCATATTAAAAAGAAAGTTTAAGAAAATAAGCTATGCTGTTCCTTACTGTAACTTTCAAATGTCAAACCAGTGCTGCCTGGGAAAACATCACTGGTGTTGGAGATCAGGGAATGGGGAGGACAAGACAGAAGGCATCAGGTACGAAAATAAGCACATACAACTGAGATTTTTAGATCTCTTGTGAAATCATCTGTCTTCACTTCGAAAATTGTCAAGCTAGTGACACAATTATGAAATTCTTTCTTCTCTTCTCTGCCTTCTTTTTTTTTTTTTTTTTTTTTTTTGAAGGAAGGTAAATGTGGCCTCCAGGAGAGTTAAAAAGGACTTGAATTGGATAAAGGCTTCCGCCCATGGGGACAGCGTACAGTCAGAAATGGCTATGTGTTTCTCAGGGATTTCCCTCCCTTTCCCACTCAATACTGTTTTCTTTGCTAAAGAGAGATAAAGCATCCACATATAGCTTCTTACAATAACTGTCCTTTTCCTTCCGATGGGATAACAGTTAAGCTAATAGAATAACCTTAGGAAGCAGAAATTTGACACAAACCAGACAGCAGGTACTTACCAAGCAGATTGCTCTGAAACAGAAATAATGCCACATATTTCCCAGAACATTATAAACCTCCATCCAAAGTACAAAAAAACCAACCTAGTCCCTAAAACAGTTTTTAGCCAGAAAATAGAGGTTGCAGAGACACCATGAAATCTAAGGACACGCTGCTTTGGATTTTCTATGGAAAATGTTCAGATAATAATGTAACATACAGCAACATAAATTAATTTAAAATAAAGCCAGGAAAGACAAGGTTAAATTTGTACAAAATGAACATATTACATGCTCAGCAGCAGAAGAGTATCCCATGTTCATCCCATTTTGAGAATGATAGCCAAATTATTCTTTCTTGGAGTGAAATCCTAGCCCCACTGAAATCAATAGCTGTATTATCAGAGCTTCACTATCATCTCAGTCTTTATGACTGCCAGCTCTTCAGCCAATGAAACAAAATTTCAAAGAAAGAATATTATCTTCAAAGGATCTTTATTCACTCTAATATACAGGCATGTATACCAAGTAAATTTTTTATTATTATGACAGACCTGACGTTCATTTTTCGGTCATATAAAAACAGCAGATGCCTTACTAGGCAAAATGGGAAAGACAGGAAGGATAATGATAGCATAACAATGCTGTTTAGGAGGGGAAAATGTATTCCGGTGGGTTTGGGGAGTTTTCTTTTATCTGCTTTGCTGGAAAGAACTGCATCTTTGTGAAACAGCCAATATCCAATAGCTGTGGTTGTTCTTTTTCATTCTAAAATAACTGAGACGAACTACAGATAAAATTGAACGTTTTAGATTTGCTCTTAAATTCCAGCTGTTGGACTGGCTCTGAATTTAGAAGCAGCTGTAATTCAACACCACTGCAAGAGTTCCCCACTCCCTCTGCCTGCCCCCCTAAATGATTTATATGCAGGAACAGAGACCAGAATGAGAAACAGCAGATGCCAGATAAAACCATACAAGCTACACGCTAAGGAGCTGTGAAAGTCCAATTGTAAAGGGAGATGCTGTGAATCGCCAGCAGGAATTGCAGCTCATTCAGCCCTACCTGGGCTGGCCGCTCTCGCGGGGTAGCTGCAGTGCCCTGATGCCCAGTGTGGGTTGCCCATCACTGCTCCTAGGATTTATCACATTCTGCACTGAGCTATGCCAATGACAGGTCTCTTTAACCAGTCTAAAGCTAATATAGGTCTTATGCAAGCTACAGAAGTGACTACAATATAGGTGTATCCAGAGAGACTGTGCTTCTCTTAGGCCAGAAAACCATGAACTGCTTTTGTGTTTTTCCTATTTCAGTTGCTATTGTCTCATTCCTGCAGTCACGATTCAGTTACAAAGCTGTTCTTTGAAGCTGAATGTTATTCCGCAATATCTGTTTTAACAGTACATACCAAAAAAGTCGGCAATGTTTCATATTATCTTATAGTGTCTTGAAAAAGCACAAAACCTTCTGAACGCAAGGGCAAACCAAAAGCAATTCAAATTCTTACAGCCTGAGCAACTACCAAAAGGGCTTCCCCACATACCATGTGTGTTGAAGAACACAGCTATCTTTGTTTCTAACTTTAGCTGGGTCTGGTATGGATATTTTTTATCATAGGAAAATCTACCAGTAAAGTAATTTTCTCCTTATAATTATTTTCTTTATAAAGAAACCTTAGCATTAAAAAGCATTTTAGCAAATTAGAACTGAAATGCCTTTGTTTAAGCAACAAAATCTGCTCTCTGATGATTCAAATAGCACTATGAATCCAGTCAACATTAATAATAATGACAGACAGCATCCATTCAAGACAGCAATTAAAATAATGTTATCTCCTGAGTTTTAAGAGCCACTTACTTAACAGGAAGGGACTTTATATATACACTGACACACAGATGGCACTTTAGTTCTTATGAAAGAAACAGACTCAAATACCTTTCAGAAACATTCAGAACCCAACTGGTGGTTTTAATGTCTCTATTCCCAAGAGAACTGTCTGTACCTGAAGATCAATTATCAAATCACATGACTATCAGAACATGACTACTTCTAGAATTTACAGTAATAAAATCAAACTATTTCTTTAACAAGTTCACTACAGGGCAGAGGAGGGTTTCAAATCACAGCACCGCGTCCTATGGCCCTGCACCTCCGCTGTGGGCAAAGATTGCACGAAATGGGACACGCTGAGGTGCTGCCACCAGCATGAAGAGGGGGGTGATGACCCTCCTGGGCATGCCTCAAGGCCAGTCTCACTTACTTTTGCTAGCCAGAAGCACGGGGTGCCTCAGCAACTTGCAAAGAGGAGGTGAGACAGGCAGGGCTCTGCACTCCCCGGCAGCACAGGAGGGCAAAAGGAGACCTTGCCTCTGGATCAGCCGTGGAAGAAGGGCTGAGAAATGATGTAGTCTCTGAGAGTTAGTGGCGTAAGAACAGTCTAAGAGCTGATGCAGCAGGTTGGTTCACATTTAATTATATACACTAAAGGCTTAGATTTGAAGTAATTTACTATCCTCACCAAAATCAGAGTGGAGAGAGAAGATGTAAGACTGACTTCAGGGGCTTGAACAGCAGTCCATTACATTTTCATACTAAATTTTCAATTTCAACTATAAAAGGCAACCTATTCTCAATGCAAAACCTGAAAGGAGTATTTACATTTACCCTATGCACCTATGCATTGGCAGAAATCAAATGTTTGTAATATAAAAGCTTCCATTCCCAGCTTTGGTTCAAATCCAGGAGTGACTGAATATTGTGACCATCTGGGGGCATATGTATGATCTCCATTAAATTAACTCCCTGCTTCACCCCATGTTCTTATAGACTACTGTTTACAGCACAGTTGCAATCGCTAGCCGTTTTGGCAGTTTCATGGCTAGGCAAGATTCATGGAAACTGGCTCTGGAAAGAGAATGAAGTGTGCTTGTAGAGAGTCAGCAGTTGTGCTGGCTGGTTCTGTGACTGCATTGAGAGTTCCTCCTCTGAAACTGCTCATTCTCACCTTTTAAAAGTGCTAAATCTACACCTGCACAGGCACAGCATGGATAGGTACAGAGTGAGTGGGAAACAGCATTCTTTATGGCACAAAGAAGAGGTTATGTACTTCAAGAACTTAAAATATCACTTTTCTAAGGAAAAAAAAAAAAAAGATTACTCGTTGCTGGCAAATGTAGTGAGCTTCCCGACAAAATAAAATAATTTTGTGAATAAATACTTCTTTACTCTGAACTCAGGGTTTCTCTGCCAGCACATCTGCAGAACTACGATTAACTCAGCAAAACGTAACTGCCTCCTCCACTGCCCAGCCTCATCACAGTGTCAGATTTTACAGTGACCTGATGGACATCAGAAGAATTTCAGTAAGAAAGCCAAGCAACTGGAAACACCAAGACCTTAATGGATCAGCACAGATGCACTGATTTGGTTTATTTTTCAGTTTAAGCTAGTAATTCTCAGTTCCTGAAAAAAACAGAGAATAAAACAATAGTAAGTAGCCAGTGTTCACTGGAACTTTTAAAATTACTTCACATCCCTCCACCAATTTACTGCTCAACCTGAGCCGCAAGGTATTAGGAGTGAAACGTGCAGATTTTCAACTAAATAATGGAAATGTGATTGAGCCATGGTATAGTAAGTGAGAGTAAGAGAGAATTTGGGAATATGCATATGCAATAAGGAATATTAAAAAGTTTCTTGGGCACTGCAGTATGACAATGCACTCTGATGATTATCTTTATTAGATAGCACTGGATAAAGAGCCAATTCATTAAAAATTAATGGGACAGTACTGCCATCCATACATTATACATACCCATAAAGTGGATGTGGACAGCTAAATGTTAAATCTGTTGGAAATAACTGCAAAGTGAAGTAGGGGAGTGTGGCATAAAATAATAGGAACCATGTAATACAAAGGCCATACAATAAAATGGGGAGAAAAGAAAGACAACCTCAGTGTATGAGTCTGTAAAATCAAATGAGGAGATTAGAAAAACTACAATAAACCAAAACTTTTCCCTGAAATGGAAAAATTATTCCTGGAAAGTGTACAACAGCAAATAAAAGACCCTTATTAAAGAACGACACTGGAGAGTGGTGAATACAATGACAAATGGCAGAGAGATGTTTGATTGAAAACAGCAGAGCTATTCATGAAAAGAAAACAATTTTATTGTGTCTTCTGATGAAAGTTCAACAATGTGGGGCGTTAATATCACTGAGGCAGAATCGGTAATAGGTATTAAAATAGGCAGATAAACCTTTTTTATTCAATCACAAAATGAAAATTCCATTTATACCATGTTCTCTAATTAAATAAGTTTCATTTTTGAGCAATTTAAAAATATATGTTTCATGGTTCTAAAATGTCTTAAATTTTTTGATAACAAAATGAATGCCTGTGACAAATTCCATGATTTTGGATTAAAAGCACTATTCAGAATACTCATATCTGCTACAATGATTATTTCTAAGGATTGTAGAAAGCTTTAGTGTGGACTTCAACTATCAGAAATAGATGACCATTTGGTATGTACAGCTCTAAAAAGATATGCCTTTAAGAACATTTACCATTCCACATATTTATAAAGCAAGATACTTTCTGAAATGATTTTGCTACCAAATGATACCTTCACAGTGCACTGAGAATTAATGTTGCTTCATGGTGGTGATGAAGAGGAAGAAATGGAACTTCAAAGAAAAACCGTTTAGCTCCAATACAGATGTATTCTCATAAACACTCTCTTAAATCCTAATATTCCCAAGACTTATTCACAAGGCACAAAGTTAAGCATATTCAAACAACTCTATCTTTGCAAATCAAATTTCAAGAGGAAAATTATATAGAGAACCCATCTGCTTATCTATGAAAGCTAACAACCTGGTTTAGCAACGCAACAAATACACATTGGTACAATTTAAGAGCATGCACAAAAATTGAAGGAACTACAATAGTTAGCATGAGGCCAATTTTAAAATTTGACCTGGGTGGGGCACAGGAACAGTGTTACTCATATTAGGAATGCCATTACAAAATACACCTAAAGCAGGCAAAGCTCCACTCATTTCTACTAAAAGGAAATGAAATTCTGAACCTGCAGCTCCAAGAACTACCAGCCTGACAGTGACAGCAGGAACAACATCCCGTGTCATCTACCGATGACAGGCACTGGCATTTCTGAGCCTCTGTGAATGTCTGTGCTTTGCGTTTCCAGGATGTACTTGGCTTTTAATTACCATGTTGCACTGCAATACAAGTCACCCTAAAAATGTATTGGTGCACCTCAGCAGAGCTCAAATCCCTGGACTGAGTCTGAGCCACGGATCCCACCATTTTGCTTTTTGTAGACTTCTCTCTAATAAAGCTGTGTTGCACATCTGGTTTTACAATGTATTTATCATCATGGTTAGTCTCATACTTTGATATTTCAAATATAGTACCCTCAGACAACTGACAACCTTTTCATTTTAGCACCTTCTAATGACAATCCTTTAGAAGAAGCTAGACATAGACAAAGACTAGTACAAAGAGAACTTAAAAAGCAAGTTTTGAGTTTGGGGTAGGAAAGACCCCTAGCACTTACAGCTCTGGAAAACATCTATTCCATGCCTCAAAGATCCTTGTGGATTATAAATGTGGAAACTACGAACAGAAAAGGAATTATTCACCACATTATTAAACATGACAAAAAGCTTCTGAATTGAAGCTTAAAACAGGCTATTTAAGATTCCAGCAATCCCTGGGACTTTGGCAACAAAAATGTTCAAAAGCCTTTTATAGTTGCTGTCAGATTTATGTAAAGCATTTGAGATTCCTGTGAACTTATTTATATAACAACCTAAAACTTGAAGCCAACTTGAAAGTTTTTCTATTCTAATTATTCCGAATTGGAGGTGCCATACAAAAGATACGCAATGTTCTTTCTTGAGCATCTCCCAAAATGGTGGCTGGCAAAACATAGACTTTAGGTGAACGTTTTATGGAACGTCTGTTATTGTTGACGAGCTGCATCATTCAATATAAAAATTATTTGGTGAGATGCTTTCCTGTTTTCTGTTCAGAGACAACAGGGGAGATATCACTGTATGCTACATTCAACTCTAATTGACTGCTCACATTCTGCCCCACTCGTCTCGCGTAATTATTTTTAGGAAAATGCTGCAGTACGTAAAAAGAAAATAAATGTTTCCATCTCTTTTCAGAAATATACCGCTAGAATACTCCCTGGAGTCAGGCTCGGGATGGACACCAAGATATTATTGGGAACTGAGGTCCAGCTGACCTGGATGCAGGCACTGTCATTCAAAACCATTTGGTTTATATCGCACATGAACACTCTGCCATCACTCTGGGTCACCGCTTCAGCTCCAAAATGGGAAGAAGCATCAGCTGTAAATGCATTTAGCATCTCCCCAATAGCATCCACACTGCAGTTAGGAGTCACTGGGGGAGCAGCAGCAGGACATGACTTAACTGGGTCTGCACGATGCAGTAAGAGCTACTATACGATAAAACAGCCCCCACCCCAAGAAGCCTTCCAAGCTTTATCTTTCAAGATGATTTGGACATGTTTTCCCTTTCATCTTCCTCTGCCCAAAAGCTCTCAGTGCCATTTCCTTTCTTCCCAACTCCTCATATTCCTGTTCCCGCCGTTTTGCTATCTCAGTGAGGTCACTCAATTCCCTCTTGTAGCTACCAGCTTCACTCCTCCATCATCCTTCATGTCAGCACTTCTCAACTATCCAGGCTGTGCATGCATTCAAACACAGACTTACTTGTTAAACAGACTTCTAATTAGCTAAAATGTCTTTATACAGATACTGCATCAGGCTGTCTGCAGCTTCAGAAAACCATGCATCTAAGAAGAAATAAATACAAATCCTAGAGTATTCACGTTCTATATAAACATTGTTGTGACTTACAGACACTACAAAAGGGCATTTGCCTGTATTAGCTGGGATGTGAATTATCTTTTATAACTACTGTGAAACTGGTCGAACTGTTTTATCCCTACATCTCTATAACCACTCAATGCCCAAATGACGGAACTTCCATAGAAATGAAGAATCTCTTCACAAAAACATATAGTTCCTCATCATTCTTATTTCTTTCATTACCATACAACTCATTTAATACTAGCTTATATTAATTATTCAAAACAGGAGAAAATTTATAACTCGCATATGACCCAAAGCAGTAGTACACAAGTTCACAATTCTTTTCATTTATCAAAATTTTGCCATGTCAATCAAGAACCAGAAATGTAGTTGCAGTTCACCTAAAAATAAATCCACACATACAGTACTGCAAGTAATAAGTATGCTAACCTGTTTTGGTTGGGCTTTTTGTTTGTTTGTTTTTATGGTTTGGGTTTTTGTTGTTGTTGTTGTTTTATTCTGCTGATGAGCATAGTTTAACACCCATGGATTGTTATAAGCCAGTGTGGCTTCTCTCTCTTCCTGTGTTTCTTTCATATAGGATTATTCCATATACATACCGGCTGTGGGATTTTTATGGATTAAGACAGAAGCCAGCAGCATTCTTTATTCACTGCTGGCATTAAAACACCACTTTGATTGCTTTCCTTTTTTTTCTACTTAATCATGTTTTAGACAGACAGCATCCAGATTTAACTCATCCAGGCTCTGCTTTGCCATCTTCCCTTTAGCCATGAGAGCTAAAGACAGAGGTTATAAAGAGCAAGGAAAGGGTAATTTAATATTTAGTTCAATGACGCCTGCGGAAGAATCTTGTGAACCTGTGCCGAGATCTCAATGAATCACCAGCGACTTATGATGCAAAAACAGTGACATAAAGGAGTAAAATGTTCATAAAGTCTTTAAGAGTCCATTAGCTATCAGGAATAAAATATTAATATCTCTAATACAAACATCCTTAAGACATGTATGCTGCATTGCAGGCCTGGGGTCAAACTCTTCCAGCTTATTATGCCAGTAGGGATCTTGCTGAACATGAAGGTGGAAAACCTGTCCACATAAGGAGCATAATAAAAATGAGCACCTATAATTTCCCTTGGGTTGCTTAGGTCACTTGAGTCAAGCAACATGAAGCCTCCACAACTTGTGCCCCTAAAATAAATACATCACGTGTAAGAACAACCCTAGCTGAAACCTCTTTGGAGGCAAAAGCAAAATCCAGTACCTTTTACCTCCTACAGTAATTCCCATTGCCCAGGGATCAACGTGCATTCAAAGTGAACTGGAACATTTCTCATCTGCCATGCAACTTTCCTATAAAAACAAAAGCTTTGAGAAAACATCTGAAGACAAACAAAAAGGGAGGGGTACATACATCTCATTCTTCCTTGCAAAAGACATATTTTTCATTCTGGTAGAGAAAATATCCAGCAATACTCACTACCCAAGACAGACAGGCATGACCTTCCTAAGCATGCTGATACACACAATAAGTTTGCACTTGCTTCTAAGAAGGGCTGTTTTCACGCTTCTTGATCAGGAATGATTTACTTTGGGGGATTGTACGATACTAAGATTGCTAATAGGATACAGCGCCTTTCACCCGCAGGTCAGCATCTTCAATTTCACCCCAGCTTACGAAGCTTGATCTTGCAACACGCCATGTGCTCTGCAGCGACTGCCCTCAGCTCCTGCAGACACCAGGAGCTGCTCAGGGCACTCGGCAGGGGACAGGAGCGCTCAGCTCTTGGGAGAAGCGAGCTCCTGCTGACTAAAAGTCAATATGTGCTCTACAGAGACCTAGGTGAAGCCTGTTCTCAGGTTTATTCCTTTTACGTTAATAAAAGAAAACACCAGGGCTGCCCGGTTTGTTGCGTGGAATTGTGGTGACGGATGCAACTTCACCAGGGATGCACAGGGCTTTAATCACTGTCGCAGCGCTCGCGGCACAGCAGCACGTGGCGTGCTCCAGCCGAAGGCTGATGATGCCTATGATTAGCCACAGAGTAACTGAATAGAGTGGTTCTCCAAGAACACAAATTCCGGGCTTTTTACAAATGTTAAGTTTCTTTTTTCTTATTAAAAAAGGGATAACAACGTCTTTTGAATAAACTAATGGCATCCAGTAGTTAGGAAATAGCTATTTCTACGTACGCATTATTTAGACTAATCTTTTCCCCAGGAAATAATGAGTAAGACCCTAACAATTCCAGCCTCAGGTACAGTCATGGAAAAAAATCACCCCCTCATTTGCATTTAACTGTGTAACATATTTCTAAGTGTCTACATTACCAATTTGGAAACATACTGCAAGTCCCCAGGATCAAAATTAACAAAGTTATGTAACACAGCTGAACTGCTCAGTTACAGATAATACCTCTTGGACTAGAAATCGTAAGAATCAGCTAGAAAAATATTTCTTTTCCCTAGAAGAAGCTTTAATGTTTTTCAGGGAAAATAAGTAAGAGACACTTGTCCATGCGAACTATTTAGCTCATCTGAAAAGCAAATGCATTTACTCTTGACTGAGGTTAAAGTCACATGGCATTGTAAGTCAAAATTGCAATTCTGACTATAAAATGGGACCTTATTTTGTCTTTTAATCTCAAAAACTGGAATTAAAGTACTTTGTAAGTCAAAATTAAATTAGTTCAAAATATTAGTTTCTATTTATTATAGGAAGAAGTCTTTTGACCAAATAAATATTTTCTATTAAACAGAAAATTTGTTTTGACAAAATCATATTTTTGCTTAGAAAGTATCTTCCACAAGTAATTCAACCTGCTCTAAAAAACTAGGGGGTTTTGCATATGCATGTTTCTGCAGAGAAGAGGTGGCTGCTCTTCAGTCTTTGAATTTTGTTGCCGTCTCCTCCATCATATAAACGCCCTGTTAGGGACGCCATCACTGAACCATCAAAGGGCAGTTGGCATTCACCAGCCCAGTGTTCCCGTACAACAAAAACATATGCCTGTGAATGTCTAAGTTTGGGGAGGATTTGACTGAAAAAAAGACTCTCAGCATCCAGAAATGAAAATGATGAAGAAAACCTGATTTCATAATTGCATTTTTTTAAAAGCATACAATAAATTTATTATGAAACTACAGCCATCAGAAAACACAAAAATAAATATAAAACCCCTACCAGTTTATCAATTCTAGGCCTGTGACTGCGATATTTAAGAGCTTTCTGCTTGCTGATATATATTCTGCTAGCTGTCACATTGTATTTCTAAATTGTTAAAAAAAACCTTACCTATCAGCCCCTAAGGCATTCATTTTTTCCTGGACTTTATAAAAACTAGAACATGTTTCCATGATATTTCTTTTACAATGGGAGGCCTGTTAAAAACAGCATCATGAATATTCTAGTTATGACAGATATGAAAGGACATAATATCCAGGAAACAGTTCTTTCTTAACATATTCATGAAGAGGTCCTTGTCAATCACAGCTAGTGAATTGAATAAAAAAATAATACTCGGAGTCTTAGGAGGATACAACTGAGTTTTACATGCTGGAGATATAAAGACTGAAGTGAGACCGGGTTCCACTAACAAGATTCCTGGCCTGAAGTGCCTTTGTGAAATTATTCAGAAACCTGCCAATAACGATATTTCAGGCTGCAGCTATCTCCTCCGTGGTTGTGCTCTGTGTAGGTCCATGTGTTATTGCCACACAGTTAATGGAGTCTCTCAGCTGATGCTTCAAAGGAACCATGCCTCCAATCATCCATTCATCTTGGAGTTTCAAAACAATGTGTTTTATGCCCCTGCTTCCTTTGAACATTAAAAAATTTACATCTTGAAACATTCCAGAAGTAAGTGCCAAATGCCTTAAGCAGGAGAAGAATCTTACAAGGCTACTTATAGATATTTTAAAGTGCAAAAGCAACATTATTTACTATTTATGCCGTGTTCAGCAGTATCTGCATAGATAATTAAACAAACTTTTATATCAAAATAGTTTTGCTGCCGTTGCTACTTTTAAAGCAGGTATAAAGTATAATATTTAAAAGATACTACCAAAAATATACAATATATAGTCAAACTTCACTTGAACTTTTTACATATTTTGAAAGCTAATTCCAAATGTTTTAATATACAAAACACACCACAGCAGTCTGAAAAAAATCCAGGTCACTAAGATTATCAAACAAGTGTGCCTCTTAAACCACGTTATTTTCCTAAGTAAAGCCTATAGGACAACACTTCCTGCAATAACATTACAAGCCAATTTCAAAGGCTGTGTCCATTTTACAGGTGTTATTTTTACCTCTAATATAATTACATGTCATTGAAAGTTATTTTGCATCAAAATAGTAAAAAACCAAAACCCAAGTATAACAGGTACCCGTATTATTTAAAATGAGTGAAATAAAACCAAAACCATAATTAGAATGAGTTGATAGAACTCCACCTCCTGGGTTTCGCTGCTGGCCGCTATCTCCACAGCTAGCAAACACCATTAGTATAACTCCTGCAGCGTTCCTTTATGCCAGCCTAAGTTTCCAGGACACTGAAAATATCAAAATGATTTGCCTAGGAAACGCACACGGTTTCCTCTCATACAGCTTCCTACTCGTACTTCAAGCACTGCCCCAGGACATATTTTATTTACTTGTCTGGCTGAAGATATAGCATTTTGTTTCTCTTACATTAAAAAGCAACCCATTTGAGATCCATTCTGAATTGTGATACGTTCTGAAAAGAAGTGTATCACCCAGTCAGATGACACCACAGTAAAAGAGAAAACACTAGTAAACTTGCAGGCTAATGGAGGTAGCAAAGTAAAGATTTATGAAATGGCGGCAGCACTACCGGCATTTTGGTATGGAAACCTCTTGCACAAATTTCTTGTGGAAAAAATTAACCTTTAAGCCCACCAGCCTGACTCCAAAAGGTTTGCTACTGCCTCAAATGCTAAGTGTATATATAAAAAAAACCCAATCCAAACCAAAAAGAAAAATCCTGCTTGAAGATACAAATCACCCAAACTCAAAACACCAGGGTAAAATTACAACCGCTTTCAAATTGAAACTAACCATAAACCGAATGTCTGAGATTAATCCACATATATGGCATTTCACAGCCTTGCTCCTTCACGGAGATGGAAAAAATTGTGCACAGCTGGACACTCCAGCCCACAGGACAACGTACAGTGTTGACAACTTTCATAGATTCGGTGTTTGCATCCTTTTCACAGTGCATCTGATGCCAATTCAACAGGATTTCTTTCAAAAAGATAGGTTTCCATGCCTAGATTCCAGTGAAGAGCCGAGATTTGCCAACTCTTATTGCAAAGACACCTTTAAGGCTCACAAAAATACTGCAATTTTTTTTTTTTTTAACAGGAAACAAAAATATGTGAAACAGCATCACAGAGCACATTGCAATGAAATCTGAAATATGGGTTACTGAAACCTTGAGGCAGAATACCAAATTGCCAAGAGACTGTTTCTTAAAGGGAAGTGTCTCAGACTTTTCTTTTCACCTACTTGTGGCAGAATACACTGAATTGCAAACAGAATTATCCAAGAACATTTTGGACCCCATTTGCAAGTATCAGTGGAATGCCAATTTTTTCGAAAAAAAAATACATGTCTGGCACTCATATATTAGCAATACCTACTACAGGTGATGTCTGGCACAGCAACACATTTATTATGTGGCTCATCCTGTTGAAAACAACGATGACTATTCATCGGAATAATATTAAAAATACTGCTGAATCAAGCTGAGCCCTGGTTTCAGACCCTTCTCGTGTTTGCACTAAAATAAACACACAGATTTTCTGAGCCACAGAGGCAAGATTTAATCACATTTTAAAAGTTTAAACACGTTCAAGTACAGCATCAGCATGTACCAACGTGAAAACTGCAAGAATAATGAGGAATCACTGTTTGCAAACAAAACAAAAAGCTCTGAAATGCAAAAGGATGAGTTTTCTGCGCACGGAAGCTATGTATTTCATACTTTTCCACCGGGAGTCTAAGTTGCTTCACCTTTGGTAAACTTAATTCATTAGTGTATTAATTGACAGTTGTTTCCTGTTCTAAGTGATTGTTTTCTAGTTCTATTATGTACTGTCAGACAACAGCACACAATTAATTGCAAATAAACCAAGAACTCTGCTAACAATGGGATGTTTCAAAGCCTCCTACCTTCAGGAAAGGAAGTCTGCTACTCACATGGCCGGGGTGTTTTCTGGAACTTCCCTCGCAGTGTTTCAAACACATTCAGCTGCACTGGTCTCTCACGAGATTTTGGCTGACATTTGAGGTTGATATAAATGGGTTATTTTTTATCTTGTGCCTTACAAACTGACCCCTTAAACGCACAAAGTCATACACCAGGGTTGGTCAGTACACAAAACATCTATCAAATGAGAAATTAGAACATATATGGAGGACAGCAAAAGGCTATATATTAGCCACTTTACAGACCTTCAGCATGAAGTCCAGGTCCAATAGAAAGCTCTCTCAGGCCTGTAGTCTTCCAAAGAATCCTCTGATCAATAGTGTGAAATTAAGATACTTCATTTTGCTGTCAATATCATTAAGATGAACTCCACTTAAGTGAACAGATTATCTATGGTTTCACAGCTCACAAGGAAGAATTGGAAACTGAACATGTTGCAATAGCAAAGATATAAAGGAAGACGGCTGGATAGAGACCTCTGACAGGCTATTTATCACCTACCTCGGCACTAATGGCAGGAGTTCATAATGATTAAGAAGATACATTCTGTCCGAGGTTGAAGTTGAGGTGGTTTAACTTTCCCTTTCAAATCTGTTTGCAAAGGATTGCCAGGGCTTTTATATGAACAATTACTTGAATTGCAGACCAAACGTTAGTCCCTTAATCCAAATCTGAACTTGAATTCCTTCTTAAACGTTCATACTAGCTGGCTGCTTAGTTTCCTATTACTGAGATGAACTACGAACTCTTTTTCTTTTAATAAGTCAGAAAGTTTTCCTCTGTCTATATTTCTTTTGGGTTTATCTGAAAATTAATTTCAGTAACTGACATTCCTGAAATTACAACAATAACTCCACAAAGTGGACCCCGTTGCTCTCTTTTAGAGCCTATCAAAACATTGGAATCACCTATACTGGAATAGTTTGCTATTTCTACTGTACAATTTTAAGATATTATATTTCCAAAGGAATAGAGTTGCTGTTACTTAAGAAAAGCACACTTCCATGAGTAAAATATTTTTCATCAATTTCAATAACATTAACAGAAAATAATTATTACCTTATGGAAAACAATGATGGTCTTCATATAGTGTAGCCAAGGGCAACAAAAGATCCAAGATAGCTACACACTGCAGAAATAGAGACCACCAAGTGTTTTTGACACGTGGAACACGGAGGAATAACATTTATTCCTCTAAAAGCTATGCTGAATAGTTCTGGTATGTCCCTGGTTCGCAGTTTTGGGCAGGTTTAATATGGCCACTCTTAGGAACCAATGGAATTTTAAGTAGATTTTCTGCCCCCTCCCAAAAGGTAGATTATACATACAAGAAAAAGATTATTTGCATTGGCCTGTCATATAATAAAAAACAGATGCAGTTAACTGGACCCTTCAGCTAAAGCTGTTAAAATACATATGTCAATCATCATTTTGGGGGCAGTCAGGATAACAACAGTAACGAAAATCAGTGCTTTGATCTTTTGCACTGAATTTTCTTTGTAAAAAACCAGCCACATGCGCAAGCAAAAATCTATTGAAAAGTCAAAATAAGTCATTTGCCAAGATCTTCAGATTCTCAAATTGTAAATGGCCATGACTTACATGACTTTTTTTACTTCCTGGACAAATATTTTCTTTTAAAGCAGTTTTATTCAAAAGAAAGCCCAGTCTACAGCTGCCAAAGAGTGCAAAAACAGAAGAGCCTAAATCTTTGTAACACACGAACAAACCTTATTTATTTCAGCTACTGTTAAGACACAAAGAGGAGGTTTTTTGCTGGCTGTATTTTTCAGTAATACATATATCATTAAATATTATTTACTAAACTAGTAAGAAAAAATGATGCATAATAAATGCTATGTGCATAGTCCTGTACTCATCTCTGTAAGTCTCACTCAAATTTTTACTAAAATGACAACGTCAGACAACAGCCTCCCTGGGAACAGTTTCATAACTATACAAATAGAAGTTAAAAAGGCAAAAGAATCACTTGTAAAAGCTTTCCTTCTATCACAATATCCTTCTTTTTCTGACAGGATTTTCTCAACTAAGTAATGATTTATTGCCACAAAGCACTAAATACTCATCCGAAAAAAATCTATTCACTTTTGAGAAAAACATTGTTTTATCAGAAACATTAATCTAAAAAGTTTTATTATTAATATTCTGAAAAACATTCTACTTACACCCCTTCCTAATCCATTCATCCATACGTTTTTTCTAATTCAGAGATTATCCTGCTTTTGGGATAATTCTCTACAATCTCATCACACTTCCATACAGTATCTCACTGCTGACCTACTTTGGGTCAGATGCTAAGCCCAACAAAGTTAATCAAGCACCTTTCTTCTATATAAAGTATATCTGGATTTTAATAAACCTTAAATTTTGCTAGCTTTTTCCCCCCCCCTCTAACAGTTGTGATCTTTAGTTACACTTCTTCATTGTTGCCTTGCTTCCAGGCCTTCATGATCAACTTCTCTCTGTAAAAATCTCCAAAACTGAGGGAAGATGAAGAGAGTGAGCAAGCTCTTCTGCTGAGGGAAAGAAGTAAGGCTTATGGGTTAAGATGAATTGATTTCAATGTATCTTTGTGACATATTCCAGAAGTAACAGATAAAAGGTAGATTGTCCCATTAAAGAAGGAACTTAATCAGCATAAGAAACACCAACAGAGGAGCCTGCATACCTGACAATGACCCAGAAACATAGGTCTCACTGGCTACAAGTCATGGAAAAATACCATTTTCAGAAATGACTTTAGGAGACGCACAATAAAATTAGGTTTAAAAAAATTCAGCATTTGAAAAAGGAACTAGCCGTGTACATATTTTGTTTGGCTTAAATCTTTTATGCCTAATGTTTAGGCACACAATGGAAGGCTATATAATCCTTTCACTATATTTCACTATGTTTTATAATTATTTCAGATTTCTGGGTATAAGCAATTTAAAAATAACTTGCAAGTAGAATTTGAAGAATTCTCAGCTTTTTTTAAAAATAACTTGGAGAAATGAAGTAGCAGATGTATTAAAAGATCAAATCATCATATCGTATAACTGACAGAACTTTTCAAAATTCCATTTCCCAAATCAGCTACAAAACTTCACTTTGTGCTTTCTCAGGAACTGTCAAGGACCAGAGAGTGAAAACATAAAGGACAAAGTCTTGAATAAATGGAATGAAACAAAACAGTGCATTGTGCATGATGCAGAATCACCCCTTACCTTTACAGCTGACATTCAGCACTGGCAGGAAGCGAGTATCTTGAACAGAAATGAGCCAAACAAAACACTGCTGAATTCTTCTGAGCTTTAAATCCAGCTTTGGAAACAAACCCACTAGGTCAAGCCCCCTCTTGGGGCATTTTGCAGTCTCTGTGAAAGACTTCTGTTGGGTGGGTTATGGACTGCAGGAGCAGAGTGGAATGAAAGGGAACAGGCGGTTGAGAGCCCACGAGACGTATAGAACCAGAGTTAAACCTCATGCTTATGGGAGCACCTATACTTTTCTATATGCATTCAGTTTGAGTTTCATGCAAAGTAACATACATAAGAAGATACACATACAGAATCCAGGAAATGGCTACGTAACCCATAGTGCAATTTTGGTGCTGTCATAGTAAGTTGGATCAGTTTTCACAAATATCACAGGGGGGTTTTGCCCCCTTCCCCTTTTTCTTTTTTTTAAGAAACAAACAAAGCAAAGATCAAATTTTAAGCAATCCCATCCCTTTGGAATCATACATAGAAACATGACATTTTCCACAAAGGATTTTATTATGCCAAGACTCTAAAACCCACAACAAGCAACATGACAGGAGAAGGACCAAGAAAAAACAAGTATGCTAGAAGAAAATAGGCAGTGCTGCTCAACTGCTTCATTTGAGGCACAAAAAGTTCCCTCCGTAAGTAGAACACATGCATCTTGAAATCCCTTAATTTACAAATATCAACGTCTGATTATAGGAATTTACAAATATATTGGAACCTGCATATAATTGCACAGTCACTAAATTGTCATGAGAAACTACAGTGCACTTAACCCCACTGCTTACACTCCTCAGGGAGCCCATACAGTCTGCTAAATCAGCAGAAAACCAATCAAGCCAGAAAAACTGAAGTCTGAACAATCTGGTTCCAGGATAGTTGCATTTGGCTGCAATAGCACAAAGCTCAGCACAGGGAACTAAATGAATACTTGTTTGCTTAGACCACAGAGAGCTTCGTGCTACCATAGTTACTTGGATAAAACAAAGCCCAGGTCTGTAGGAGTAGCAGTCAAAGCCATGTCAGGTATGGTTGGCCAATGCCTCGTGCTGGTGACATACTTAAGTTACCTTCTTTGAACACTGCCAGTATGCTGACTTTATTTATAACAATAATTCACTACAGCCGTCACCTACAGCACTGCACTGCAGTTCAGCTGATTACGCACTCCCCATCTCCATTCCCTGCCATGCGGGTAGGTGAACTCCAGCATCCACCCAGCCATTTGCAAGAAGACATCAGTCTCCATTCAGTGCAACACCCAACCTGCTGGAATACCTGGACATTCTCATCTTGCTCAGAGCACAGTGCTTCCAGAAGAGCACCACCTGCATCATACTTTATTCTTCCTGGATCACAGGAACAAGAGAAGAACAAGACCAAGCCTTATTTATAACGCTGGTGTCGCTCTCAGTAAAAGCCAAAAGGTCTGACTGGTAACTACCCTCTAACACTTCCCAGCAGCTTCTCAGGATCAGCAGTTACAAGAAACAATTTCTAAGATCACGTGTTTAAAGCTATACGAAGTCTTAAAGGAACAAAACTAATCCTGACCACACTAAAAATAAATCCTAAGATCTAACCCATTCTAACGCCATAATGTAATTTTCCTCTATTTCCATTTCAACCATTAATGACTACTTAGATATTTACCAGAGCACCTCATATTCCTCCATTAACGTAGACACTTGCTTTTTTAAGGCAGGGACTGTGTTATTTAACTGTCTGATAAGTACCACAAGCCATTAGTGCTCTGCATAAATAACAGGATATATAGAGGCACATGAGGGAGACTGGGCCCACCCAGCTAGGTGTCTTCCCCAAAAATCTATCACCATTGTCAAAATCTGTGCAATCAAGTTATATAGGGCAGAGAATCTAAGGACTAGATCTGTCTCTAGCATAACCTACATTCTTCCTAAGATGAGAAAAATTCCGCAGCGCTCAGAGACACATAAGCTATCAATAGACCGGGTGTCCAGAAGATCGGTACAGAAGGGACGTGCCCTGGAACTGCCTGCTTTGTGACTGCTCCTGACTGAGAGGAAGACAGAAGGAAGCCTCTGTGCTATTTTCTGAGCAAAGTCTCAAACTGTAAGTATGAGACTCCTTCATTTCAACCTTTTGCCACGTTCCCCCTCCCAACAAGCCCTGCATCTTGGGTATTAGCAACACAACAGCATGACTCTTTTACCACTACTCTTACCTGATGGGTCACATGCATTTTGGGGCTGGTATCATTTGGAATCTTCTGCACCTTGCACATAGCACAACAAAGGATGCCTCCCAGCAGGAGCCAGTGCTCATGTGGGCTCAGCTGTAAGGAACGTTTCCCAGGAAAAGCCCAATATCCCATCCCCTCCATATTGTCTTGTGACCTTTCACACTTACAGAGGCACCCACTATATGACTACACCTGCAAGAGACCATTAATCATGTGTAAGCAAGGCACTTTTCCTATTATGCAATCCAAAGCAGAACTCTTTCCCATCAGTGTGCTATAAACTTGTGATGTTTGTGTTTTAAACGGGGGAGAGCATTTACCTGATTAAAAAAAAAACCCCAAAGCACAAAACCAAAAACCAACACTCAAAAAAAGTTGTGGCTTAGTCCAGGGTTTTGACTGGTCCTGCATCTGACCTGCAGTGTGCTCTTCAACAAGTCATCTGCAGTCTACCTTTGGGCTAAACAACATGAAGATCTCAATACTGAAGAGCTTTGAAGTGTATGGAGAATTAAACGACACAGGAAAAATTGATAATATGAAAATTACCATCAGTAAAAGCATTTTCATGTTATTCTACCAGAAACCAGGTATCATCCTTGACAATGTTTCAGTGCCGGAAGACTGCAAGCAAGCGCAGACTATGCACCAAATTATATGCCACCTCAGTCTAAGTACAAATAAATTAGAGTATCCACCAGCTTCAAAACTACACCAAATTAATGTTTTCTATAGCAACACATCCTTACTACTACACTGACAAATGTTTAGGTAAAATGTGCTTTAGGGAAATATTTTGTTGACTGCTCATTATAGAAAAAAAGGTTGGTTTAGCTTAGTTTTCTTAATACTAAATACAAGGGTAAACTTTAGCTTAAAGTTGTTTAGCAAATTTGTGCTTCAGCTGCTGCACTGCACATTTTCTCAGGGTACGTGAGGACTACAAAACATGTAGTAAAATCTGATAGTACAATTTTGTCTCTTTTAACTGTGCTTATTTAAAAAAACAAACAAACAAACCAACCAAAAAAACCCCCAACGCAACAAAACCCCAAACAACCCCAAACAAATAGCTTCTGGAAATTTGACAAGACAGTCATGTTAGACACCAGAAAAAAACCTCCCCTCAACATGTCCCCAGGTGAATAGTATTATACTGAAAGAGATTTTCCTGGAAGTGTTATGGAGCCTCCATCACCAAAGATCAGGGGGGTAAAAAAGGTTAAATGAGAGGGAGAGCATCAGCATAACCCAACACAGGCTGATACTGCCCTGGGACAGCAGGGCACACTGAACTATTTCTTAAGAGATCTTCCAGCCTAGTTTTCTATGAGTCTAAATTGTGTTTGTGTGTGTTTTTCCCCCACAAAAGGCAAACCTACATAGCCCAGGAGAACGACAGTGTTTTGTTTCAAGATATAAAAGAAAGTGCATCTCTGGGTGGGTAGAAGTGGGAAAAGTTAAGAACTTCAAACATAGCCAAGAGGATAGTCATATATTTAACATTGGTTTGAATATGTTTCACATTGCTGCAAAACTCTCAGATACAGAAATAATTCATGAAAAAGCAGCTTGCTTATGGTTCATCCTATACACGAGATCCTGTATGCTACAGGATGATTTTTATGTAAAGTTGCGTCTGTCAAAAGAATGCAGCTGAGCGAACAAGCGTGGGTTCTTTCAAGCGGTCACATTTCTACTTCTCAGTGCATCAGTACTTCCAGTTATGAGCAAACCATGCGCACACAAAGGATTTCACCTCATATTGTTTCAGGAGAGCCTCCATATCACGGCAGCTGATGCACAAAACACAGCTGCACGTACCACCAATGGCCTCTCCTCACCACCTATTAATATGTATGGACTAAAGTTTGGCGGAATAGTTTTAAAAGTTTCTTCAAGTGGAGAAGCAAGGAAGGAGGTATGACAGGAATTCTCTAAGAGGTAAGAGGGTACGCAGGAGGTCTTTGCATCTCTGTCTTCAAGGTGTCTGTCAAAGCTTCCTGTGGACCGGAGGGGACTTTCCTCTCCGCGCTGCAGTTAGTGAGGCACGCGGAGCGCTGACCCCAGCCTCAACAGACCAGCATTCGTTCTGGGAGAGCAATTCCAGTGTTGAAGCCTTTCAGGCTAGTAACAGTTTAAGTATAAGATATTATTCCTCTATGATTTCTAGAGCCAGAGACTTGTATAAATTAGACATGTCATGAAAAATCTGAATTATGTGTAGCATGGTGCAGCAGAGGGTAATATACAGACCTTTATTATGTAATAAAACAATTGTGTGCTGGGGAGATATTTATGGCATAATCCTGTATGTCCTCATAGCACTCTTTGGAAACATATAATTTAATACACACTGTATATTTTGTCTGTGTGTGTTTACATTTAAAGTAATGCAAACTTTATTCTCTAAAATCCCAGTAATATATCTGGATAGGTTATTGCATGGTATACTGGTAAACACTACCAGAAGCCATACACTCTTGAAAAAGGCCACTTACTGCTAGTGACTCATTCTGCATATTTCTTTAATATTTGTCTTTTTAAGTCAGAGCAAGCTTCCCAAATGCTTAATGAGTAGGCTCTAAGGCTTTAATTTTCAGCCAATCCTAACTTTATTACAAAAGTTTATCAAGCTATAAACACACTACTTCACTACACTGTCATGTTTTTATAAAGTAGTTTATAAAAGGTGACATCTGGCAAAGAGGCAGATCTATAAAAATCATGCTGGTGGATGTAGTGTCATTTTTTCTGCCATCCTCCCAGAAAGAGTAATATTATTTTGACACACACATTCATCCCCACTGTCAAGCTTCTATTTTTATAGTTAGCTTACTGCACATATCCTTAAGCTATACAAAACCTTTGGGCTAATGTAAAGAATGACATTTCTGCATATTTATTATAACACTTATTTTAGGGGTTGACTTTGCCTGATAGGATTTTTCCAAGTACAATGTCATTTTCATGACAATACACTTCATTCAGAAACAATAAATAAAGATGCACAATAAGTCATGAAAGGCCAAATATGCACGGACAAGTTTACAGCAGCTCAGCTTGGCAAGCCCTACATTTGTCCTTCTTTAATATTTTATCAGATGTGTGAACTGTACGTTGGAGTTCAGTACAAACTTCAGCGTAAGAAACATAATGAAATCTCTCTAGGACATTATAGAGTCCAGCAGAGTATAATTTTAACACTATAGACTTTTTAGCTCTGACATGTTGGGAGATATTTTCTTTCAGAGTTCAGCTTTTTCTATGTTTGTGTTGGCTCAAGCACAGCCAGGATATAAGCAAGTGAAAGACCACTGAAATCAGGAGGCTGATGAAGCACTTTTTTTGGTTTAATTACAGCAAATAACTGATTAATCTCTGCTATGTCTTAGGTTATCTACTAAAGCAGATGATACGAATCCCAACATACCACAGAAAGGTTGTTTCATTTGATTGTGCATAATGACTTGCTCTTTCTATTCTTCCTCCAATACAATGGATACTTTATTTTTTAAATGTGAACTCTATCATCATTCACCTCTGTTGAAATCTGGAACTCTAAAATATTTAGCTTAAAAGCACATTCACTATTCATGAAAAGACTTCTTTAATGCCCTTTCCCAGTATTTAAATAAGGATGGAAGTGTGTATTCACACCAACAAGCCCAGAAATTAGAATTATTTAACTGCTTTTGAACATGACACTGATGTAGACAAAACCAAAAATAGGAGTAGGAGTCTATTAACAGCAGCATTATTCTGCCATCAAAAGGGTTCAATACTAGAACATTCCTGAGCAGAGATCATTATTGGCAGTTCACTAAATGATAATTTGGGTTAGAAGCAGCATTCTGATCCTTAAACAGAGCACTGTCTTTGAAGTTGATGAGAAACATTTTACACTGTTTTTTTTAATGCTGAATTCAAACCAAAGAATCTCACAGATCTGCTAAGAAACCAATGTCACCCTCTGGATTGTTCACTATAATTGTGCTACAGATCAAGACTTGTTTAATTTGATTGGTTTAGGTCAGAAATAAGGATTCAATACAGTTTTATATTATTGTTGCCATTGCACTTTTGCAGATGCTATTTTCAGATGCAATTAACCGTAACATCCCACTTTCTAAGATCCCAATTCCACAGCTGCACATGAATAGTCAGATCTTTGCATCTGTGTGCCCCTATAAGCTCCAATTACAGAATCAGGGAATCATTTTGCTCTCTAATTAAAATAACTTTAGTTTGAGCCATATAAGAGAAGGCCCTCAAGGGTACTAAGCCTGGAGTTTCATAGGATTTCCTCCCCTAGGGCACAAGTAAGGGCAAGAGACAGTAAAGAAATAGGTATCTGCTAAGGGGGTAGAAGTAACAAAACTCTCCCATGAATCCATCCTCACAATCTGCTGCTGTAATGTCTTTTCATCTTTACATACAATCAGTGATTAAAAACAGGTCTTCAGAAACACCAGAATATATGCCTGATTGTACTGAAATATATGTATTTACGTACTTCCACCTTTTCCAATTTGCCAGGCTACCTTCACAAGGTACAGTCATAGCTAATTCGTATCTACAAGCTCCCTTTGACCACCACATTATATTTAGTACAAAAATTGTAACTCTAAAATGCTATTTACTGTCTACATTGCACATGCACTTACTGGGCACTTGGAACAATCCACCACTTGCAATTACTCTGGCATGACCAGGGGAATCATCTCCTTTGAGCAAAAATCTTAGGCAGTGTCTTTATCTTTCAATATCATCAAATGCAAATCAGCATGTTATGTTTGGATGGTGAGTAAGGGAAAAGGCGCATACACGCATAAATGTGAAAAATGTTACAGGAACATTACAGAGGGCATTCTGAAAAGAAGAGATTGAAAAATACTTTGCTGAAGAGTCATGTAAATATAATGCACTGGGAATGCTCTTTATAGATCTGATCTATTTTTGATTAGTTTTATGGTATTTTGCAAGGCAGTACATTGTAGTGTCATGGTAATCGAGGACTGGAAGTATTATTACCTAGAGTCAGCAATAATGAGAACAGAACCTTTAATTTCAAACTATAAGATAACACATTGATTAATAACCATGGGATGATTAGTCAATCCAAGACCTTAATGCACAATGGAGAAATTCATCCATTATCTGTTCAATGTAATTCTTCTTTCATCTTGGTGACTTTAAAAACAACCAAGGAAAATTACTGTCCCTCAGTAAAGGCTTTTGAATTTCATATGCATTTAATTAGATAACTGCCAGCCCAAGGACAGGAACCATGACAAATAGTTGTTCTTTTCAAATTAGAAGAATAGACTGTTCAATGAGCAATATTGATGTTCTCTTGTACCGAGTTATACAAGAGTTCTGCTACTACTTCCTTTAATTTATCTAACCTTTTTTAACATTTAATGAGTTTTTTAACACGGTTTTAGTTACATATGCCAGTTGGTCATTTTAAAAAGTGTTGCTAACAGCAACAGTACCTGCATAGACATAAACGCATACTCCACTACAATTTTCTTGGAATTAGTTATGAAAGTACAATTTACATAGGAAAAAGAGCATTAGAAATTAAGAGGCCATCTTTATGTTAGTAGAAAAACAACAGTTAATCCTGTTTAATCTGTTTAATTGCTTCAATAGCCATAATAATAAAGATTAGCTGGCTGTGAAATACTAACTATAAAACAAAGAAGAATTCCATTTCTGGTCCCGAGATGTTGTTTTCTGCTTTTGTGGGATGAGAGTAGAAAGGAGGAAAGGTTCTTTTTCAGGTTTTGTTGTTGTTTGGTTTTTGGTTTTACTTGGGGTTTGTGGGTTTTTTTTTCTTCTAAAAACCTTGCAGTATCAGTCTGACTATTTCCTTCTTCACTGCAACATACATGCATAATCTAAAGACTGCCTAGCAGATGAGGGATGGTTTATTTATTAACAGGAGGATCCTCCTCCTATTGCACAGGGGGTTAAGACTTGACCATCCTGAGTTTCGTATGACAAGAGCACTTCAGATTTAAATGGCCAATGACAAAAAGAAGAGCAAAAGACAACTCCTGAAGAGCTTCCCAGGCTTTTTAAAAGGAAGTTACAATGAAGTTGTGATGCCAGGCTTGCCCTACCCTGGCACAGCACAGAGACAGGTTAAGGAGAGGCAGCAAGGAAAGTAATTCAGAGTTAAAAAAACCCAACAAACAAAAAAAACAACGAACCAAACAAAAAAAACAACCAACTCTTCACTGTTCCACTAAATACAAAGGCAAATTTTCTTGAAGTTAAAAAAATTATCTGAAAAAGGCAGAGACTTTGAACAACCATCCACCCTGGTTCTTTTAGCTTCCTGTCTAGCAGCCGTTGTTAATGCTACTAATGAGAAAAGTTTTCACCAGTCATTTGCCTGTGCTCTGTAGTAAGAACACAGGAGCTCCCAGCTTAAGCACCTAAGGGGCTCCACAGAGCTGGCACATGCCATTCTTGGTGCCTGCTTGCAATGATCACTCAAAAGACGACTGCAACAGCTATCTCTGCTTGCAACGCCCTCCTGAACTGCCTCTTCACAAGATTCCCCTCTGCAGAGACAGGATTCCAGAAATTCCAGATTTCCATGGACTTACGAAACTTTCTGATCAGAAAACCCACAAAGGCCATGGCTGTGCTAACTGCTTCCATCCCTGTCAGCCTGGCTTTAACTTGCAGTTGCTCAACAGGCTAAACCTTGCAACCAGCCTGGGCCCGTATCTTGCTGTGGGCTCCCATCACAGGGTACTGACTAACCCCAGAAGTGAATTTGGCCTCAGACTTCCCTAGAGCTCTGGGCACAGATCTTCTGCCCATAAGATTAATTGCATTCAGTAATCACCTATCAGACATGTTTGCCTCAAAGGAAACCTTTCATATGTTAAATGTCAGATCTGAAATAATTTATTCCTGAAAGGGTTAAGCTCACAGTACATTTTACTTGACAAGTAAAACGGCATGCTCTCTAAACATGACATACCGATACCCAGTGATAAAATATTTCCCAATCTTTATACCGTTTTGATAATTCACTGTGTGTATTACACACAATCAAGACGTACAGGTTTCAGAGGGATTCTGAGCACATCGCTCAGACTGACAGAGCAAGTATTCCAGACAATTGGCTCCCCGAGGGTCAAGACAGTGATGCTCAATCAGGATTCAAACGGGTCATAAACCCTTCATGGATCTCGCTCAAGTGGGTGGTGATGTCTCCCTGGGGCAGCTCATCATTTTCTGCTACAGTCAAGCACTTGTCATTACAGACAAACTCCCCGTCAGTCTTAGGCACTCATTTAATCGAGTCTTAGTGAGAACAGCAAATATTATCAGTGCCACAAAAACCCTAAAGAGACAAATATATTAATCATAACTGCTGTGATGGTAATTTAAGACACTCTCAAAACTCTGCTGGTGGTCTTTATACTACGACTGCTGTTTAATGTAGACTCACATTTTCAAACCTGGGTGCTGAAGTCAGGCACTACCATTTGGGTTTAAGCTCCTCAAGACAAATGAGCTACTACTGAGAAGAAAGGGGTGCTAGAGCACCCAGCTGCTGAGCATGGGAACTGGGAGTGCGGCAGAGCGCTCCTGAATGTTGGAAATCTTTCATTAAAAACCCAGGTCAGGATTCAACACCATAATTTTAAGCATGCAAAAAGGAAACTAGTCTTCAAACATCCAGAAATGCTCAGAATAACTCAAAACATTTGCTTTTGCAACAGTTCAGATAACCTGGCATATAACCAAGACAGCTATAATACACTACAAGCTTGAAATAAAAACCTAATACAATCCTGGCAGCTTGGGACACAATGTTTTTGTTGTACTGTTTTCATATCTAATTATGCTCCTATGCCAAGGAAAAAAAAGGAAAACACTGTTATGCACTAGAAAAGGATTGTGATAATCTAACATTAGGCTTGACTGGCTTTAAAAAACCTTCCACAGAAGGTTTGCTCTCTTTCTGTACACCATCCTACAACCACACAGTTCCACACTCATACAGTCCCAAATTTAATCTATTTCAGAATCTCTGAACGGCTATAAACAGCTACAGTTTTTATGTTCAGATCATGTTTTAGAGTAAAGCTGAACACATGATAATTTATTTCTTGGGTTGCTGTAGCATGCAGAATGAGATCTTCACTCATTTAGCTGCACACGCACAGGTGTAAACTTGAGACTGGATTTTTTTCTTTTTCCACAGCAAAGGAGTCAGCCAATATAAGAGTGATGTCATGTTCCCATGAGGACAAAAAACCCCAGTGATATAAATCAGGTGTTGTTCTGCTACAATCAAAATAACTTACTGAAAAAGAAAAAAAAAAAAAAAAAACCAAAAAAAACCAAAAAACCCCACACAGTTTCCAACCTTGCCTTTCCAGCTGGTTCTGGTCCTTACAGGATCTGTATTTCTGTTTTCACTCGCAACAACACTTCTCACTATCTTCTAGTTTTCTCTTGGCTTCCTGGGTAATTTCAGTGCTAACATATCCAGGGATGCGCTGGTGCAAACCAATAAACAAGCCAGGCTCTGCCTTTGCACCTAGTCTCCAGGAAGCCCAGTTAATCTACACAGCCCCAAGCCTTTCGCAATTACCGGGGGGTCTAGCGGCTCGACCGATCCATCTGTTGTCGCCAGGTATGTTCCCCACAGAAAAGCATAAACATCATTTCTGCCTGGCCTCCCTGAGGGACGGCTGAGGCTCCCATGAGCCTAAAACTGCTTACACATCAGAGCGCTGTGTTTAGCACCCATCAGTTCCTTCCACACGCACACACTTATCTTAGAGGCCTCAATCTTCTGTCTGTCTGGAAACAGGCAAGTTATTCTTATCACTTCAATTCTAAACCAGATTTCCTTCACACTGAACATTTATCAGAAAATTCAGGACTATATAAAATAAATTTCTACATAGCAGGTGGATAAAATATATTTTATTAACGTAAAACTGTTTTAAGTTGAAAATCTCGTGACTATATTCCAGAACATTAAAGCATAAATCAAAGTAGCATTTAGCAGGATAAACCAAATCAGAAGCTGTATTTCAATAGTAGGGTTTTACAAGCTACTTGTGCTCAGTTTTCAACACTAATATCAGCAGTACAATAAAGAGAAATGAGGCTCACGTGGCCGTTGCTGTTATTACATAAGCTTCTTGATCCTAAACTTCTTGACGCTTTTCTTCAAAGACCTCGGATCTGATCAATACCCATAAGTAAATAGGCCTGAAAATCAACCTATTTGTGTTTTCAATCCCCCACATTTAACAAAAAAAAAAAAAAAAAAAAAAACAAACTACTGCATGTGAAACAAAAAACAGTTAACCCCAAAGCAATCTGAAACCTTTTTACAATACTCAAGACAGATTAGTGCAAACAAATTCAGTGACCTTATTTAATAACAGATAATAATGTTATATACATAGTGACCATGCCAGAAAGCTCTGAAAATAACATACAGCTAATCATACACAACCAAAAATTGAATAAGCATTGAAAAGAATTGCAATGTTGAATATTAAAGCCCTGTCCAGCAAAGTACATGATTTTTGGATTGACTTAACTGTTCACAAGTTCTGGATGGATTTACACAGTATTTGTGTAACCTGACTTACTGAAAAAGAACTACTTAAAAGAATAAATCTGATCATGTAGTTCTCTTCCAGTCTAATATGGAGCTTCATTTCCTAAACCAGTACAGGTAGGAGGACAAAGATTATCCTTATAATAAAGGTCTCCACCAAAATTCAGAAGAAATTAAAACAAACCCCCAAACCCCTCAGATTTGAAAAGAGCTGTAATTGTCCAGCGATAAGAAGCCTAGAAGTGTTGCAGAAGTTTAAGTTGGACACGCATCGATCAGGTATAGTTTAGGCTCAGCTGAGCATCCCTTTGGCAGAGGATAAACTGGATAAACTCTCAAGGTCTCCTCCAGCCTATGAATTTTGTGAAGTGATTTGGGATCTATAAAGACAAAATCCATCACATAAACATAAAAGGGCAAAATTCTGCTCTTTCTCTAGTGTGTGCAAGGCCCCAAACATAGCAGGAGAAACAAGCTCTCACTTCAAAAGCATGAAAAGCTTTAGTGCAAAGCCCAGCGCTACGATCAAAAGCAGGCCTGAGGTCTCGGATTGGACGGGAGAGAAGGGAGCCTATCACTGCTGCTGCAAAGCAGGCAACGAGGAGGGACAAGGGCACGTACTCTCGCAAAGTAAATAGGCATCGTGTCACGGAACTGTTGTCCTCTTTTGAATTCTTGCAGATACCAAGCAAAAGCAACTTGCTACCTAGACCCATGCTAGCTGAACACATCTGTGAACAACTTGGAAGGTGGAAAGCATGGGCTCATCCTTAAAACTCTGGCAAAATTCTGGAAGAGCTTTGCATGTAAAACCACAGCAGGAACATACGGTGTTGGGGATTAGAGTAATTTTAAAATGAGGAAATAGTTTTCTACGCGGGGTTTTTTTCCTGATGCCTATTGTTTATGATATGAAACTGTAACACTGGGTCGTTATTTTCCATGTATTTGATTTCCCAGTGTCCTGAAAATAAAGGAACAAAATATGCTTGCTTGAGATTTTACTGAAATATTAAGAATGAACATGCACTTCACTGTGTCACCAGAGAGTATTTAGTAAACTTATAATTGAACAGAAAAATAGTGCATTAAGTTTACAAGTTTCTTTTCATAAACAAGTTACATTTCTCTTGGCTAATAACAATATTTCAGATTGATCCATGCATAGCAGGATATTGCTGTGTTGCAGAAACAGAAGAAAAATAAAAAGATTTAAAAACATGAACCCTAAAATAAACTCAGGAACAAAGCAGCTGTTCAAAACTATCCTTTTATTTAAACATGAAGTCTGCTAGCTTGGTGTCTCTGGTGCAACTCGACACTGTTTTAACACACTTGCATTCTGCTTGGCATCAGCTCCTTCAGGCTCCTTTTTGGAGTTCACAGCAATAGTTCTTTGCTATAGGATGGCTTACCACAGCGCAGACCATTTAAGTGGCAATGCCTGTTCATCCCCTTTTCCGAGGAGCGGAGATGAGAATAGCGGTAAGTGCAACCACAGTGTCTACCTTCTTGGAATAGAGCAGCTCTTTCTGTCAGAGCGGTTGCACGGGTTCATCATGACTTGGTGTCTAGCAATTAAGACTACACTCTTATGAAACTGGGTGTGAAGGGCACTGAAAAATGTCATGAAAAGGCAAATCAATTAATAAAAACAGCACAAGAGGGGTGAATATTGCTGACAGGTACTGCTGCAACAGATCAGAATTCATTCTGATGAGCTTTCCTTCTCTTTCAAACCATTTCCGTTTGTGTCTATAGCGTCTCTGAGGGTGAACTATACATGGTGAAAAAAACCCTAACGCTAACTCAGCAATTAGCTCAAGAGTCAGATTCACTTTGAAAATTGCCAAGTAGTGGAGCAAGGGCAGAGGGAGAGGAGACAGAGTTACATTTGCAAACAGCCTGCCTTTTACTACCCAACTTCAAAATTAAAGCCACCATGGCAACTGAACGCCATTTTTTTAGTAGTGCAGAATGCTATTTATCTTTACAAAGAAACGCTCACCCACTAAAATAAAAGACCCATCTCTGTGAACTGGACTTCTTGAATGCACTGTTTGAATGAGTGCATTTGTCTTCAGTGTTAAGGACATATTCAAGAGTTCTTCCATTTTGTACCATAAACACTTCTTCTTTTCTGGCTGCACTGTGGGGAACTAAGTATAGCTGACAATCTCGTGACTTTTAAGTTCTCTTTTCTGCCATTACCCTTATTTTTTGCTGCCTGTATGAAAACTAAGAGTAGGTAGTCATTGCTATTTTATTGAATGAGCCCTAGCTATGAGTGCATGGAAAGTTCTACTAATGTCAGGAAAGGTGAATTTTCTATAGGATTTTTACTAGAGCAGCTAACTAAACTAGAACAATAACATATGCTGAAGCACGTCCATGTAAATCCTGAATTTTTCTATTTGAATTGAGCTTCCTGTACTCTTCTTTGGTATGAAATATTCGTGGCAAAAATGCAACCTCTTTAGTATGGGGTTAAGCTTTTAAATACTGGGAAGAGCTTTAAAATGTCACAGCAATGCAAAAGCAAGCAATATAAATATTATGAGTTTTCATAAGTCAAATCTTTGGATTTTCTGGTACTAACAGATTACATTCAATATCATTTACACATTAAGGGTTATGCTTCAGGTAAATTCTATAGGTCTTCCTGGGTACAGAATTAGTGTGCTACTTCCCACATTATGGGACCTCTCCTTCCACAAAATCTTCAGACTTTCCTGTAGGAACTGCACATAGGAAGTGACAAGGAGAAGGCATCAGACCCAGCACATAGAACTTAACTTGTCAGCTTCCTTTACTGACATAGAATTGTCTGTAACAGTGAGGAGTTTCAATTCAGCATGGAGCCACTCACATTCCAGTTCATGAGATTAAAAGGAAATAGTTCAAATTCAGAAATAGAAACATTTCCTTCTGGATCTCACAAAATCCCCTTATTTGGGAGATTAAACCTCTGCCATTTGACAAAGCGACAAGAAGAGGAGGAACTACCTATAACTTGATCAGTCACTGCTCTGATCATGCTGCATTCATACTCTACCCTCTCCTTATCCTTCCTCCCGTTGCTGGAAGTCCACAGGGGACAGAATTATGTGTTAGTGGGTTGTCCACTAACACACAATAAAGAGAGAACACTAAGAAAATAAACTTCTCTTTCCTGGTCTGACCCCTGCCTCTAGCAGCAAGAAGATAAAAAGATCAACTGTCCAGTTACTGCAGATAGAAATAATGGACATCCAACAAGTATCCAGATCCTCAGAAGTGAGATTGTCTGTTCATTTAAAGACTTCATTGATCTGTCTCTCCTCACTTGCTTAAAAGGCCTGAAAAGGTACAGGGGAGCAAAGAAAAATCCAGCTTCTGTAATCAAGCTGTTTTGCACTTCAAATTAATACTTTCATATTCACTGTAATTTAAAGATGTTCAAATCAGCACATATTACCAAGCTGACTTGGTTATGCATAATTTTAATTCTTGCAATTTGTCACTTGCTTTCCAGACAATAATGTCGTGTTGTTTCTAAACACGGATCATAGTGACTTTCTCACTTTATGCGTCCTGCAAATTGCTTTGTTTTACACAGCCATACTCTGTTATATTTTCAATTACAGCCACATTTTATAACTTTGACATTCTTAAAAGTATTCTATGTTAATATATTAATTTAAGGAATGTCAGATGAAGTATGTAGACGTAGCACAGAACATATTCTGACAGATCTGACAAAAGCCATGAAAAATGTGTGCTTTCTATCATAATGATTATTTTTCAGATAACACCAGCTGTGCAACTATTAAACCAAGTGACTGCTTTTTCACATAACACCAAGTACCAGCATTCAATCATGAAAGAAATATAAATCTCCATGGGCTTTTTCCACATGCTTTAAATCAGCAGCAATCTGTGCATTTGTATCTGCACTAAAAACATGGTAAAAACTGGGAATGTCTTCCAGCTGGAAACTCTTTGGCATCTTTATTGATAGAGACTATGAACGGGGTATGTAGTGCAATGTTTATAGGGTTGTAGTTCAGTTTTAATCTAAGTTCCAAGTTAAATATGACACACACACACAAAAGATTTCACTAACCAAATAACTTGAGCAGCTCCAGGAATTATCAAATCTTTCATTTCATCCTTCCCATTATTTTATTCTAGAAGCCTTGGATTCCTCATCAACTTTAGATTAAAATTGTTCAAGTCAAATGCACAACAAAAGGTATCATTCCTGTTATGGAACACAGAGTTTTTAAAGGGCTCTTTAGTAATTCTTGGGTATTACAAGAAAATGCAGCTTGTAGACAGAATCAAGAATAGCCTTTCCTGACAGCTAACTAATTGGATAATGCCATCCTACATCAGATGTTGCAAGGCAAAAACAGTCTTCTGCCTTTTTTCTGTCTTACTCAGTAGAGTTCAGATGTGCTTATTAAACACCTTTAATTCTCTTTTATGTTCATTTCAGCCTTAGAATCACACATCATCACTGTATCTCAGATCCTGAGGAGATGAAAAGGAAACAATCATTTTTCTGGGTACACTATTTGTGCGTGTGGTGAGCTATGAATTCACCAGGGCAACAGCCTTTTGAAATGATGACATTTTGAATTGGTCTGTGGCCTCATAACACGAGAAATGGAACAGCTTAAAAATGTAGTAATTACATTAAAATATCTGCTTCAGACTATGATACCGATTCTGGACTCAAAACATGCATAAAATGCTCTATGAAGAAAGGTTTGTGGGTTATAATGTGGAAAAAATAGCATACCTCAGGTTTGGCTTGGTACTGCATGTACATGTAGGGCATATAACTCTGGCTTGTGAGTAATATGGCTCATAAAAGGTCTGATCACATTGAGTGATAAACAGTTGCTTAGGGCCAGCATGAATTAACCAAAAAAGCAAACTAATGTCAAGGCAAAGCAGGAGCAACCTTGTACAGTGCAATGAAAGATGAGCAAAACCCTTCCCTGGAGCTTCTGCTGGCTCTCTCCCAGACCTGCCAGATTCTGTTGCGTTTCTCTCGTTTATGACTATGGAAGAGAAAAGCAAGATCTTTTGCAAAAGTTTTTTAAACCGAGCTGGGCTGAGTTGGCAGCTTGCCATATGCACTGCTTCTTCTTAGCATTTCACACAAATACGGTATTAGAACAAAACAGAAAAGAAGAAACAATAAAGGAAAAAAAAAACCCACATGGTTCTCTTCAATCCTCTTTTCCCCATTCCCAGCTCAGGGAGCCACAGGGGAAAAATGTCGCAGAAGAGTAAATAGTCCGCATACATGTAAGACACCTCACTGGCAAATCACAGAATCTAAGTCAGTATAAAATTTGCAAAAATTTTAAGTCAAATGCTCTACTGGGTCATTTTATTTAGACAGAAAATTGAGCCAAGGTGTGTTTAAACCCACTGGGTACCAATGTCCCTACCCTTTAGTGGGAGAAAACAGAATACTCGTGACCTGCCTATCAGGCACTCAAGACACTAAATTACAAGCCCTGCTAGGTCTTCTGCTCTATCTGCGTTCTCTAACTTCCCAAACTCCTTCAGCACCCACATTACAGTTATGCCCCTTCTGTCCAAGTGCAGTGTGTCTTGCAAGCTGTTGGTTTCTAACAGCTATGTGGCTTCTTCAACATTCAGCTCTATTCATGAACCACAGCACACAGAACACCCTTAACGGCCCACACCATAACTCCACAGTTCTTACAATGTTCTTTTCTGTCTCTATGGCTCACAGTAAGAGGAAAAATCCTATCAGGATGAAATTAAAAAAAAAAAAAACCAAAAAAACAAAAAACAACCAAAACACACACCTCCCCAGAAACAACTATCTGAACCCAACACAGCAATAGATGATTCTCTGTTTCTTAACAGCTGCAAATCACATGAATAGCTGAAATTATCTGCACTGGGCTGCCAAACAGATATGCCCACAAAGGCCCCTAGATCTTTGCTTCCATCCACTGGTAACTTACCCAAGGAAGTCAGGATGTTCTATCTTGTCATCTCTTTATTATTCATTATTGCTCCTAACTTTAGCAAACTGTTATGCTATTTGGAATGTCTAAGAACAAGGATTTCACTGTGTTTAGTGGACTTTCTCCTCATTTAAAAAAAAAAAAAAAAAAAAAAAAGGCAGAGCATTGCACTGCCAATCGGTTACAGCAAGCATAATCTAAACAGATGGGTTACGCTCCTTGGGGTGATATTTCATGCAAATATTTTAATTCCAGTTCAAGCATGGTTTCTCTTGTTTCAAAATCTTTTTGGTTTTGGCTTACTGGACTTACAAACATTCTTTAAATAGTTATGATTCCACAAACACAACACAATGCTGAATTATTTACTTGTACATCAGTGAATCTATTAAGAAATGTCTTGGTATATAAAGCTACAAAATGGAGTGAGTCCACTTGGAAGTGTCAACAGGAGAAATGCTGGGAATCCTTAGCCATTTCTGTTTGGCCAAGAAAATAAACCAAGAGAAGTCCTAGTGGACTAAGCTGACCTGCTGAGTGTTATGTTTCCAACCTGCCAATCCTGCCTACCTGTCAGGTCTTGTCAAAAGTAGAGCTAGAGGAATTGGTTTTGGTGAGTTTGTAGAGCAATGCTGTTTGATTCACTGTCACACATTTTGCACATACAGATAAAACGTACCTAATAGCATCACCTGCACAAAGTATTTTCAAGGCTAAAGTCACAAAACTGCCCAAGGACTAACCCATAGTTTCTTTCACTGAACAGCCCACTAGTCAGTAGTTTCCTGACAGAGTGAAGCTCTAAGGACTGCCCACGGAGGCTGTTCATTCTGGAGAAGCAGCTGAAAATTCAACAGAAACAGCAAGCATACCCGGAGCCAAACCGAGTCCAGTTCAACCAAATGTTCCTTTTAATTCCTTTGATTTGCATGGAAACCAAAGAAATTCAATATATTTGGGAGAAGAACTTTCCTTTCACTTAAGCCATGAAGGTCTCGAAGCTGCTCTTTAACCTTGACCAAATCTGTTCACCCTTTACATCTGCCTTTTCCTCTCACAGTCTTTCATGGATTTTGCCTTTTTAGACGGTATGATTTTCACAGCAGGAGATAATCTTCTTCCAGGTACTTAAATGTGATGAAATTCAAATACTTGGTTTGGACCATTAAACTTTATCATGATACAAATAATAATATGCATTTCCATGGCTAGCTTCTTCATTTTGTAACTGGGCTAAAGAGGTATGCAGAGAAACTCTAGTCCAAGTTGGAAAAAATAAATGCAGCATATTATACCGTTCCTTACTCCATGGTGTGAAACGATAAACATCTGCAGTGCATGGTATATGCGTGTGGGTGCACATACAGGCTTGTCTGGTTCATACACACACATTTCCATTCCCCTTTAACAGTAATAATAGCCTTTTTGAGGTATAGAATTGCCATGGACATGTTACAGAGAGAGAGAGAGAGAGCGCTACAGCCTTTAGCAGCAACTGGCATGCTAAAGTAGAGCAAAGTGTTTGCTGTTGCCAAGTAAACACAGCAGCCATTATGCATTCAGCAACCTGACCTACAACCGTGAAAGTCAGTGTTGCTGGTTTATCGGAGTATTAAGTGATAGAGAGGCTGTTAGCCAGAACTTCTTGATCTGCTCTTATTCTGAATCCAGTCACGTTATCTTTCAAATTTATCTAAACTACCATGACAAACAAGCAGACAGGCTCTCAGTTTTCAGCTTATTGCCAGACACAAGATGAAGAGTACATGTGGCTGGGTCATCTGCCATCACCCAAGGCAGGCCAGGAATAGTGAAGCACAATCGTTCACCCATTAAATTTTTTTATGACATCTGGTGTTACACAGTCCAGATTTTGAGCACACCAAGAGCACCACTAATCAGGCTGACCAATACTCTTCCATTGGCCTTGGTACTTCTTTGCATGCTTGTGTTGCGTTGTTGCCTCTTGCATTGTGTATTTCCTGATCAGCTTGTGGTGACAGGAAATACCTGTGATTGTATTGTACACAGCACACCGTACGGTCGATAAAGAATCCCAACTAACATAGCAAGCACTATGATTATATCTGACTGATTTTCCATATCTAACATCAGTATAGTGTGCCTCAAGTACAGCATGCCATTTGGTCCTTTTTCCGGATATGGATTTCATGTTTCAATTCACATCCAGGTTAGTGGAGAAGCAACAGTATTTTTTTTTTTTTCCCCCCAAATCAGCTGTATAATATGTGAGAATCTTCTGTATAAAATCTAGCCAAAACAGTTCTAGATAATGAACAGCAATCCATATTTCTCATCTCATGACTGCTTAAGGGAAGATGGAAGAGGAAAAATTTTTTTAAAAATATTTTTTCTTTTAAATATTTTCTCATAAATTCCTTTGTCCAGGTTTGACACAGTGAATGACTTTTCCTGTAACAGAACTGGCAGACTCAGAAGTGCAATATTATGGATTTCTCCTGCCAGCATGCCTAGCAGATTGGTCTAACAGACTGGTAATACAATACCTCATTTTTTCTAATGGGTGGAGTTCTCCTTCACAATCTTCTGCTTACAAGCAAGAAAAAAGCCTACCTTTTCTTCACCTTTTTGAAAGAAATTCAATCATTTCTGTAGTTCAGTAAACCAGTAAAACCACTTGCAATATTTCTGGGGTTTCAAACTGTGTTACGCTTAACTTTGCTGCACAGAAATTATTTTATGAAGTGATTCAGTGCTCTGTACAGACTTCAACCCTCTTTAGAAAACTGGTGCTGTCGACTGCAATAGATTTTTCAACAGAACAGTCAAACAACACAAGTGATTTGCAACATTGCAGGACCCAGTAATTCCCACTATTCATCTTTTCAGAAGAGCTATGAATCCAATGAAGATTTATAAGCAGAAAGTCACTTTCATTCTCAAATAATGTACAACTGGCAATATAACGCACATACTTTTAGCAGTCTCTGTTTATAACATGCTGCATCACTTTGTGTTATGACATGCTGTAAAGTCTGACCTAATTTGACACGACAGCTAAAATTTAAAGGACAACATTTCCCACTTCACTTCCAAATGGGATAACTGCAGTGTTCCAACAAAAGCTGGCCAGCAGAAGAAGGGCAGACGGGAAAGTGTCTGCAGTCTGCCAACTTCAAATTACTGTTGAGTAGTTCAGCATATCTCTAGAAAAAAAACAAAACACAACCTTAAAAGAGTAATTAATCATCATTTAGGAAAGGTCTTCAGTGAAGTGCATTTATTGTCTTTTATTCATGCATTCCAGTTTATTAGCAAACACTGAACTTTTCTGCACACATTTCCCTGTACTGATGGCAATTCTAAGCCAGTAGCTTTGAACTGAATCAGAAGAATATGGTCATTCTAAAACCCAAAGCAAAGAAGTGCTCAGAGGCATCCTAATATTCTCCAATTGTTTGGGTCTTTTTTCTAGAGATGTTTGAATCCAGTGTCCAGTGACTAAGACACTTCTCTGCTATTAATGCACCTCCTGGGATAGTCTCTTTGAAACTGTATGATGTACTGTATTTAGAAATAAACAAATAAAAATCTGAGTTTCATGGATTGCAACAAAACAACTTGGTTATTCAGAAGTTCAGAAGAGTAAATTCAGAGAGCAACAAGTATCTCCTAACCAGTCCAAAACTTCTGCATTGTGAGCTTAATCTGTATTTGTGCACCATGGGTAAAATGCCGAACAATTTCTTCTTCTTACCAGGATATGCCCAGGACCTAACATCTCCATGCAGTACACAAGGAAATTATCAAATCTCTTTTAACTTCTTAACTTCACTTTAATTTCTCTTTTCACCAAAACACAGAAGGTTTAGAATAACATATCAATCTAATTTGCATCAACCTGTAGAAAAGAAATTTGTGTTTAGCTTTATTAAGCTAATATATAAAAACCTGCTTTGTAGAAGCTAAGGGATATTTTTAAAATAATTCTCCCTAAGTCAAAAACTTCAACCCAGCCAGTGCAGCCTGCACTGTACTTCAATCCCCAGTCAAGCAGACATTACAGTTCAGAACACAGTCAAAGCCTAAGAAAAATGCCATTCAATCAAAGTAAATCCTAATCTTTTGTGCATTTCATGATGGTGGGACATTTAGAAAATGGGATAATTTTCCCAAATCATCTTAATGCGTGGAAGTCATACGAAAATCTCCATTTTCCATCACCTCTGTACTTCCTTCCCTGAATGAATGCCCGAGGCAATCATTTTAAAATGCTACTGAAGAAAAAAGCTGGGGCAGTAGAAGCATGCTTGCTGGCAGTGCTTGCCTTTATCGGCTTCAAAATTAGTAGTGATTGTAGAAGACCTTATAAAATACTAGTAAATTCATTTTTCATCCTTAGTGTCAGGTGCCTTCAAAATCTTGGGAGAAGTGAACTCTTGCTTGTGCTATGTCGCTTAAGTCTTAATGAACCACTTAGAGCAGTGCAAAGGCACTACTTTCTCCAAGAGAGATAAAATAATAATTTTTATAGTAACTCTCATTTCTTCAGTGAATTAATAACATTTCAAAGAAGACTTCTGACCTATCCTTTCAACCTAAATTATCCAGTTATAATTACCTGGTAAAATATTATGTCATTTCCATACGCGTGGCTAAACCTGGCCTTCTCATGACTAAGTCTGACTACATTCCAGAGGTGTAAATTACAGATTTCTGATATCCTTAGAGAATTAAAATATATTAAAAAAAAATAAATCAAGCAATGTGAATCTCATTAGGGAATCATCTCTAGTAGTTCAAGCAAATGTCTCATTTATAACTTACAACCAGCCTGATTTTTTTATGCCATTGGCATCCCTAGAAGTTTTGCACAGTGACATTTGCTATTGCTCTCTCAAGAATTCAAAGAAAACGTCTCTCTTCGTTAAGAAAATTCCCCATTTAGGATGGCAAGGGCTATGGCTTTATTCTAAATATCCATCTCTACTGTCCACCTTGAGTTATTCCTGTAAGCGCTCCTCTTATTAAAGTAATGAAAACCTAGAATAATTTTAATCTTTTTGTAACTTTTTTTTTTTTTTTTTTTTTTTTTTTTTTTTTTTTTTAGGTAGAGGTACCTAGCTGTAATGCTAGCCCTTGCAGGTCAAAGAAACGTTGTTATTTATAGCCATTTATAAGGGGTGTGATGAGAATGCACTGGTTTGGCCATGTTCCACAATCTATCTATCCAGTGTGCTATTTGTAATGATGACCCCACCAGATGTTTCATAGGGATGAGGAAGAACCACTGAAGCACGCTGAAATACGACAGTTTGCATCCTCCACTGTAGGTCTCAGTTCAAGATTGGGTTCAAACATTCAAACAGGAGCCTTCTTCTACCTCCAGTTCTCCTCGGGTTATAACTAACTCTTGAGTATACCTGTTATTCTTTTAAATACACAATCTTCCTAAGTAAATTGCCTTAACATTATTTGGTGTAAATTCCATATTCACCACGTGACAGTGTTAAAGAAATAAGCTCCAACACCCTTTTGAGACCGAAGGGCACCCTTACTATTTCCTATCAGAAAACGGGTGGAGACTTGCCCAGCAGCAGCCTGTGGCAAATACAACAGTCTCTCACTGCACATATTACATCTCCCAGCCACAGGACCCTTCTTTTTCCTTCTCTCAGTGAACTGCTCCCCATATTTCAGAGCCCTTAGAATCAGCAGCTGAAATACCACTTTCAGAGATGGCTCCAAACAATGCGATATAGTAAGGATTCCAATTCCGGTATTTCCATCAAAGACTAGGCAAAGCGAGGCCTAAACAAACCACAATGCTTCAGAATATACTGCTGAAGTCAAACATATACCTTACATTGCAACCAGATTCAAAATTTTTAATTCTAATGTATATGAATTATAGTTCACAATGTTCTTTGAAGCTTTTTGACTGAATCTAAATACAAAGATTCCCAGGCCACCTACAAACTGAACTATTCTAGTCATGAAACATTACCTTCCCAGCATGTGGTATGCCTATCAGCAGAAAAGTGGTAAAAAAGAACTGACTAACTTTATTTATTACATTTGCATTGCTTACAAAACCATTTACTTAATGGATGAGTATCATTAGCAGTCCAACCACAAAAAAAGAATACAATGATGTGTTTCATAGGTTCATTAAAATAATATTTCAAAGCAATCATTAGAACAAGAAGCTAAAGATCCAAGAGACAGTAAGTTATCTGCAAATAAATGAGGCAGAACAAACATGTTTTGAAGTTAAGAAACATGTTTACAAATATATTACACCATAAAGAAAGCAGTGCATGAAGCTTAGAGACTGCTGTTCATGCAACTTATTAAACAAAACAAAAGTGTTAACTAGTTTTGAATCAAGGGTCCTCAGACTTGCAGTTAGTATGCTGTGCTAAACAGTATTTGCTTGAACGCATGGCATATAGAAGTTCATAAAGTACAGTAAAGGTAAGGTTATGCATAAGAGTCCCTTAGACTAACACCAGAAAACTATGGACATAGTCATTCCCTACCGTGTTAAAAAACAAAACAAAACAAAAAAACCACCACAAAAAAAAAAACCCAAAACAACCAAAAAAGACCCCCCACACTATTGCAGGACCAAAGAGCATCCTTATGCTCACAGAAATAGAAGCGTTTCGGTAGACCAGGCAAAGGTGAACATGTTGGTGTGACAACCGGAGAGTTGTAAGTTTGCCCTGATGGTAAATCAGTCATAGAAATGTGGGTGAAGGTTCTTGAGCATTATACTTATTTACTGCAATAGCTATTAACAGAAAAGAAGAAAACAGAAATATGGGGAAAATAGATTTGTCCAAGCATAAATGTGAAAGGATGATACTGAAATCATGCTGGACAAACACACCCAGGACAGAGTTATACTAGAAGAAATTTAGAGAAGGACAGAGCACAAAGGTATAAAACCTTTTCCTTATAATGAATTACTAAGTAAGATTAGGACTTTTCAGTTTAGAAAAAAGACAACCAGGTGAGGATACAGCAGACATCTATGAACTTGCAAGTGGGGTGGAAAGACTGAGTTCAGCTGTTCATGGTATCTTCCAGCACAAGAACTGGGGAGATGCTAAGCTATCAGGTAGCAGTTCCACAAGGGAGACGGTTCCTCATACAGCGCATGGTTAAGCTGTGAATAGTCTTGGCCTGCAGTACTGAAGATTGTAAAAGCTATCATGATTTATAGGAGTGGCTGAACATAGAAGAGAAATTGATTGTCAGCGGTAACACATACAGATGTACTCTGGCTCAGAAAGTCCCTGGACTGCAAATGGTTGGGTGTCAGGAGAGCATTGAAGCACCACCAGGTGCTCAACCTATTATACCCTCACACCCCTCCACAGACGTCTGCTTTGGCAACTCTCAGAGACAACTGCCTGGCCTGAATGGACCCAAGATCTCATGCAGCTTAGCCATTCTTACATTCAGAGATGGAAATAACGTATCAGAAATCAGGCCTAGACAAAGCGACCAGGAAATGGTCACTCATTACTCTGCCCCTCAGCTGGACCTTTTCGAGGTCTTTAAAACTAGACTTCAGTGGCACAGCAGAGAACTGGTAGACTGAAAACAGTATGCTCTGTTGTCCCAGCTGTTTGTTCCACCTTGGATAGCACCACAGGCTACTAGGTCTTCACCGTCTTGGTCCTTAGAGGTATCCTGGCCAAACCACTTCCACCTGCTTCAGATAAATTCCAGGTCGATCCACAGTGCAAGACATCGATTCCTGTTGTGACTTCCCTTCCCTTTTGCATCCCTTACCATCATCCTCCCTTCTCCAAGATCTTTTTTCACGCCTCAGGTTCAAGCAGCCAAGGTAACACCTTTTGCAGTTCTGTTAAAAAATTAGAATGGGAAAGGTTGCTAAAAGCAATGCCTGAATTAGTCCAACAATGCCTCTCCATCAGCTAGACAAGAAGAAATAATCAGTGCATGAGCCTGTCCTCCTTGCACCCACTGGTCCTTTCTGCTCCCTTGTGCCTGCTTGCCTTCACAGAAGCAGGATCAGACTTGCAAGATATAGTGCCAATAGTTCCACTCCATTTTAATATACTCCTCTCTAAAAACAGGCTGTGAATATTGCTTTTGGTGATGATTTTTAAATAAAATCTAGCCTAACTAGAGGGAAAAGGAATAAAGAATATTATTAGCATAGAGGCATTCCTCATTTCATTACATATTAAATGCTCTACCAGATTTTCATTGTTTTTCTGAATCTTTAATCTTTAAAAAAATGTAAACAATTGTTGCTGTCACGAAACTACAAGGACTAATAACTCTAGCCTATAATCAGCTGCTTAGATTGTCAGCACCTTTAATTTTCTGGACCACCTCCTATCTAATGAAATTAAGAAAGCTGTCTTCCAGGCATCAAAACATAGAGCAGCTGACTGTCTGAGAGGAACTCTTGTGCTCCCAAAACCACCTGTGCCACAAATGTTTTGTTATGGGCCAGCAGTTACACAACTGTGCCTGCGTCAAACGAGGAGCATGATAGAATGATTTAATAAAGGATATACTGAAGGAGGGAGCAAAGAACATTACAGAAAGGCAGTAACAGCTCCTGAGTTAAAGCTGCAATCAATTCCTATTACAAAGCTCTCTTTTAGTAGTCTTATAATCAGAACTAGATTGGAAAAGGTGTTCAGCTCAAAAATTGCCAGATTTACTCTGAAATCAAAATGGAAAGTTTAAACAGGCTTCAGTTCTATCCTGTTAAAATACTGCCATGTTTCAAAAATGCCTATCACATTTTAGTCCCATTCTCTCTCAAAAAAGAATAAATTAACCTTTCTCCAACACCCCTACATCTTGCAGCCTTACACCGTATTTAACACTCCTTAGGCAGGTAAGCAAGAGCAATTAATAGGAAGTCTATGTATTCTTGCTGTGGATAGTTTGGGTCATACCCGAGATATCTGGGAGTCTTGCTATTTACTCTGGCAAGATTTTCTACATGCATGAGTACGCACTAACTGTTGGAGAGTAAGAAAAAGAAAAAAAAGAAACCCAAGAAAAAAGAAAAAGGAAAGGAGGAAAAAAACCCAACCAACCAACCACCCAAACCAGAAAAACACTTTTACAAGTGACAGAGACCTTCCTACAGAGTGAGCACAGAAATCTGTTTGGAGAGGTAGCATAAGTGTTCCTGAAACTCATAGCTGTGTACTGTCATAGGGGGTTAAGTGACAAGTTTTCTACAAGTAGCAGAACAAGTTGGATTCACTTAAAATTCCCAAACAAGAAATATTACAAGAGTTCAAGAATTGATGTTTTTAAGTCTAAACAAGACATCTCCAAAGTCGAAAAGTCTGGTTGAGTTCAAGTAACAAGAAAGTGTTCTGAACACAGATGAAGCCTGAGCTTACGACATGGGAACATACCCCTTTCTGAAATTTTCATGACATGTATAATAGTTCCTGATGAACCTATATCAGCCCAGCAAATCAAACACTGATATTGACACCAGTCACGGAGTAGGCAGTTTTTGTGAAAACCAACATATTGCATTGATTTGAAATCAGTCAACGTTTTCAGGGCAGATGCAGGCACACCATCACATTGTACGACAGGCACTGCAGTGGGCAATGCCGATGCACATGCAAAAAAGCTAGATTTGATGTTCCATCAATGAATCACAGAACGGTTCGGTTGGAACGGACCTCTGAAGGTCATCTTATCCATTCCTGTTGAACCTCCCTGTTTAAGCAGGGTCACCTACAGCAGGTTGCCCAGGACCATGTCCAGGGGTTTTTTTTAATATCTCCAAGGATGGAGACTCCGCAGCCTCTGGCAGCCTGTTCCAGTGCTCAGTCACCCTGAAAGAAAAGTCTTTCTTCTGAGACATGAGTTCTGTAATCAATTCTCTTTCTTCTAAGATATGATTTTTCTTCTAAGAAATGAAAGACTTCCAAGAACTCAACCAAAACCAATGAAAAAAAAAAAGTAGGTTGACCTCAAGTTATCTTCTATCACCAGCTTCTAAACTAGTGGAGAATTCTACTCAACAATACTTCCACAGCCTGGGAAATTGTGTTTCCATTTTTATTTTTCACCAAAACATCTGCTTAATCAAATAAGCAATGTTATATCTCTTCCTTTAAGGGGAGGGGGCAGTGAGGGAAGAGCTTATAGCATTTTACATTGCGTTTAAGCAAGTTTGACTTACCAACATATACACAAGATAACATTAACTGCAGACCCGAGAAAAGCAATGCCGATATTTTAATTTATTGTCATATACTTAAGTATTTATTCAATATATCTTATTATAGGAAAGCTCAGACTTGTTTGGTGTACCAGAATAGAAGCTGACAAAGAGATCTCAGTTGTTATAATATCTATAACATAAGGGACTGGGACGGGATAGAAAAAGACAAAAGGAGGCAAGAGCTGTTAAGCTAAGGGACAGTGTAGGCAAAAAGATAAATGAGGATTAATCAGTAAAGGGTTTTTTGTTTGTCTGTTTAGTATTAAAGTATAAGAAATAAATTCAGCCATGAATCGTATCTCTTAGGAAAAGAGCAATAATACCCAAGAGAAAAATTGCTACCACGTGATGCAACCAGTTGGCTAGGAAATGCTCTCGGTGAGGGCGTTTCTGCCTGGGGCAAGGAAAGCCCTGCTCAGCACCTCCAGGTTTTCATGCGGCTGCCTGAGGCAATCCTCATGAGGCTTCCTTGTCTCAGGACAATTCATGGGTGCAACTGGGGCCTCAGCCTGTGCAAGAACGCCCAAGGGTCTTTGTATAAATAAAACTAGAAAAAATATAAAACAAGCAAGTAAGCAAGTGACCCAGTTTGATCATGCCATTTTCATTGAGTCTGCCCCTCAGGCTAATGCAGATTAATCTTTTTCTCTGGATAACAACATAATTAAAGAAAATAAATAACGTTCTCAAGAACGCGTGGGGTGTCAACACCTGCATATTTGCACAAATTGCAGCTTCTAGAGTAAGCAAATCCAGGCCAGTATGCAACACAGGGCACAGTGACCTCTGTGCACATCTCTGCCGAAGCAAGGACTGCACACAGTTGAAAAAGGGAACTCTCAGACTGCAGAGCACCATGGTAATTTGTAGAAAAACAGATGAGGAGAGTCATAAGTTGATTGATTAGAGCTACAGGCTTATTGCAGGAGAACAAATACATATTTTTACATTAATTTTTCTGTTACCAAAACAATAAATTATAATTTAATAAGCTTCATACTGCAAATATACTACAGGCTGTGAATTAGTAAAAGAGATACTTACCTATAATTTTACTTGTGATGAAAAATGCTAGAGGATTAGTCATCACACAAGAATCAGCCAATTTTTGCTCTTGCACTTTCAAGGTCTACCATATTAAAACTATCTACAATTCCGTTAACTAGTAAGCATTTAAGAGAAGCTGGTGGAAACCATACATCACACAAAGTATTAGAAACTTCCGAGTACGACCTGAGATTACAGGCTGAGTACCATCTGCAGGTACCAGCAAGTGCTACCTCTATTTTTAGTGCCATGAATACCTAGGGCAGGATTTTACTAAGCGTTACTAAAAAAATATATTGGAATCCATCACTATTATATAAATTCATTTATAGAGCATGTGAATTTAGAATTCAGACCAGTTTATCAAGCAAGTTGTATATCACTTTGATAGGACGCAGGTTCTCAAGAAATCAAATGCACTATTTTTTACATGCAGTTGTCATCCTGAAAAATTCATTAAACACACAAACATACATTAGATACTAGGTGGATCTAGCTAAAAACATTATAAAACAAATCTCAAAGTCATTCCTGTCACAACCACTACTGAAACTTAGGCATGAATGAAAAAAAAAAAGAAAAACCAAACAAAAAAACAACTTTCTCTGGGCATCCATGAGGACTTGTATATAGTAAGGGGACTATGATAATTTACATCCTGAATTAACAGTAGTACCAGTAGATTTTATAGCTTCTCAAATTCTTTTATTTTCCTAAGAAACAGCTAGTGCTATCATCCTGCCCTCTTTGACCAACACCCTAAATAAATCAGCTCATCTAAGGAAAAGAGGGAAACAAGAAAGAAAGAGAATCCACCTTAGCTGCTCTACATTCTTTTCTAAAAAATATCCTCCAGTGAACCCTCCTCAACACCAGTGCCAAAGAACTACACTAAACTGCTCTTAATTTATTGCTTCACTCATCCAGTGAGTGCTTAGAAAAATCCAATACTGAATTCATTAATAATATTAAAGCACTAAATTCTATGCTAAAGTTTACAGTTTCAATCAACCACAATTCAACAACATTGAATTAGTTCAGCCACAGCAGGTGAGAATTAAAAATTATGGTTACTAAACAAGAAAAAAAACCCACTTCTTTTTGTTGTTGTTGTGGCACATCTCTAGTATGCTCCACAGCTGATTATTGGTATTGACAAGATTAAAACAATTACTCAATTATAATTTTAAGATATGTTAGTCTAATACATAGATCTAATGCCTTCCTAAGCAAAAGATACTATTTTCAAATGTACTGACCAACAAGAACTCTCACATTGAGGTCAATAAAAACTTGGAGGCACTCAACACTATAAAAAAAAAATTCATGTGTGGATAAGTAGAGCTATATGGGAGTAAATACAAGTTTTAAAAAATTGTATCTTCAATATTTATTTTGATCCTTAGTTCTTGGGGATGAGGACAGGTTTAAATACTTTGAGGAGCAAAGTTAAGAGCGAGTGATTAAAGAGAATACAGATGACAGTATCTGTGATTTTCTGGCCAAAAAATTGTTCTTTCCTTTGAAAGGGTGGAAACCAAAAGCACAGAAATATTAAGTTTCAAAAACTTAAATTTGTATCAAGTCTATGTAACAGCTACAGGAAATCTCAATCCTCAGAGGCAGAAAAATCACCATCTTAAGAAAATTATTATAATTGAAAAAAAAACAAACAACAAAAAAACCCCACCACCAAACCAGACAAAACCAGCAAGCCATTCTACCCTCAGGGCAAGGACTGTTCCAGGCAGCATGATTTGACCAGTTTTGGAAGCTCCTGAAACCCAGAAACTTCTGCTGAAGAGATGCTAGAAGGTAGAGGAATAGCCTGATTGCTATGTGAAGTAGAGAATTTCAGGACAACAAAATCTTTCTATACAAACTGGCAGGTAAGTGTTCAACTCCTTTTCTGTCACCCAGCTGAACATCTTCTAAAGACAGCAATATAATTCTGCCAACACAGAAGAATGGGGATTCTCCTCCCTTGCAAAAAAAATTAACAAAATTTTCAAGGAATTCCAAAATTAAATAACAGATTTAGTGTATGCTTGAAATGATGCAAAGCCTACAGCTATCCACTGATACACAAAACTAGTCAAATTATTTGTCTTGGAAAACAACTGAACAAATTTGTTGAAAGTTGACACAAAAAATTCTGGAAACAGATCCTAAACAGTTTAGTCCTCTGTCTTCAATAGAATGGCAATGGGTTTGTTTTTAGTGTGAAATAACATTGTTTATGGGTTTGGTTTTTGTGACTGGAGTTTTGGAGAGATGTTTGGACAGTGGAGAAAAGGGAAATACCGAAATGGTAGAAGTGATAGTTGAATGCTGTGCACAGTTGTATGTTGACTTATCAAAAAGTGACATAGTAATTGCAAGCATGATTATATAAAATTGTTTAAATTGAAAATTGAGGAAATTAGGTACAGCTTCGAAGGACAGAGTATCAGAGGAACTTACTAAACTTCTTCAACTCAGACAAAACCAAGTGATATGACATTCTCGCATATCACAAGCCACACACTTGTAAGCGCTATAAATGGACTTATCCCAGGCAGAGACTGTACACAATACCATAACATGGATAAGGGCAACAAATTTCATCACCCCTACCATGGGAAGTAACTGGAATTCAGCTGTGCTTATCTGTACAACAGAGTTTGTCTTATATACTATTAAAAGTCTGATATATAAAAGTGAAACTATTAAAAAAATCACAGCATCACTGACTGAAAGTGTCAGTAAGACGGGAGGATTGTGACAGTGCAGCAAACCAATTTGAAGAAGTGAAACATTCGATTTCCAGTTTCAGGCTGTTTTGCTTGGCTGTGCATTGAACAGAAAACATGAAAAGCACAAAGAAATAGACTATTGTCCTTGAAGACTCTGACCCCCAAAATGAATCAAGGTTTGCTTGCTGTATCTTCTAGGGCTAGAACTATTTGATCTGAGATAATTTTCTTTAATTAAACTTATGTCACATAAACAAGGGTATTGCTTAGTCAATTCAAATGGACTTCTGACCTGCATAAATTAGAGCTCTGTGGTTTGGTAGCAATGCAGTCTTTGAGAAATACCAGGGAACTTTATTTCGGAAGAGTACGCTCAGTAGTAAGAATAGACAGGGTAAAGTACTTTTTCATATGCAAACACATACACACATAGGTATACACACACTCCAGGTATTCAGTATTTGTTGCAAGTTTCATCTCTGCTTTACAGTTGAGAATGAAGAAGAACTTCATAGGCAAAAAGCACTCGAACATACCATGCCTCTCCTTTAACGTGAATGTAAAGCTTCCCTCACACAAGAGAAAGATAACCTTCAGAGAGTCTGTCCATGCTTACTTTTCTACATGCTTTTTGGTGGCTTCAGGCTATCTTTGCTTGAAAAGCAGGGATGTGACCTGGCCCAAGACAAACAAGTAGGATCTGCTTAGTTATACCACTTGGTTGTGACACTAGTTCATTCTCCCAGCAGTCAGGCAAGGCTCTTGGCCACAGCTTTACTTGTGTACAATACATGCGATTAATAAAATGCACTGCTGCTTGGCACAGCCCTTCAGCTCCAGAGCCTCAAAGCTCTTCAACAAGGAGAAAAAGCCCGGGGGGCAAAGTGGGGGGGTGGAAAAGAGAAGAGCTTTCAAGAAGCACTCTTAGCATTGCTGACTGCCAGCGACCTGTCTCAAGGCATACAAAGAATTAATTACTCCATGAGGTACACAACTACAACATCACTTGAAACTATGTGACATTTTTGGATAGTTCCCAGGCATTTGTAGCCAACAGGTGCCTAGTAGTTGCACAATGTTCTAATTAGTTCATGTGCTATACTTCAAAACTAATTACTAAAATGGCTGGATTATAATGTTGCAGGGAGTCATTCATGTGCCACCTACCATTAAGGGGAGGGAAGTTTTGTGAAGGTTAATTAGCATTTTTAAAGTACTTTGGAGATGAAAAGCTTTAACTGTATGCCTAATAAAAGAAGGAAAGGTAATACTTTCTATTCAGTGAATTCCTTTTTGCATTGCCAGTGAATTACAAGGGTTGCTTTAAGTCTAAGAACATAAATTTTCATGTACAAGGAATTAAATCAACTCCCAACAGGATCGATCTGTTAGGGAGTGGAGAATTCCAGCAAGATGCAAATCAACAGAGGTGACCACGACATCCTGGTGCAAGAGGGGCCAGCGCTGGTTCCCAGACAGAGGTTCTGTGCAACTAAAAGTAGACACTTCCCTATAACATGCCCTTGAAGAGGTCAAATAATCAAACCATTATGAACAGGTACCCTTTTAATTAAAATAACACATCAATATTCTCTTCTTAGGTCACCTGCTGGCTGTTATCTGCTCAGACAACACCCACTGGCCTCTCCAAGAGGTGATCTATGTGCATCTGAATCTTTAACTAGAGTTGCATCCTCAGCATTTTGCACTCTTCTTGCCTACTGTTAAGACTTTCAGAGTGACAAAGTACATTAGGCACATTTTCTGTAAACATAAAATTACTTTTCCCAGACTTAGAGTTACATATAATATTTTTAATGAACTTATAATTGCTTTTTGTGAGCTTGGGAGATAATATACAAGTCATTATTAAGCATACACACATATATTTTCTATAAATTCTGTTTCTTCACAAGTGTAATAGGGAAAAAAGAGAGTATTCATTAATTACAAAAAATACATTCCAATTATTTGCTTCATATGATTACTATTTATGCTGTAAATCCAAAATTGTCACTGACTTAGAAAGTTATTACTGTCATCAATAGAGAGATTATTTTAGTGCTACAGATGGTTGTCCTTTTATAGGCCATTTTAATGACTTGTTCTTATCTAATCTGTCATGCATTATTTTGTTGTCGTTATGAACTTTTTAAGTTTCATATCAATCCATTTTGATGTTTACTAAACAGATGGTGTTATAAAAAAGGGGGGAAGCATAATAATGACATTTAGTTCTCAAAAATACTCCAACAGCTACACATTTATTTTTTCAAATATAATATCTATGTCATTTGTTTTAAAAAACTTGCATCAGAAACAAGGTAATTCGTAAGTTGTAAACTCAAACAGTTTACAAAGCAGAGCATGAAATCAACTGAAAGAAGGTTTTTCTGAAAGGAGATTATTGAACTTCAAAAGTGTTTGTCAATTAAGATACATTAGGAACCTATTTATTGTAGTTTTCAGCATTCCTTCTCTTTATACAAAGCTCTATCGGCAAATAGTTGCAATAATTGCTGTGATGTAGATAATTAGTTAACACACAGGTGTGACTCAGGTGTGCTGCTTGAAATCTACTTGTGAGTTGTGGTAATTATGTAAGCACCTCAATTTACAGAAAGTTTTGCTTTATCTTTGTAATATTTATGATTCTTTTGTTTAATCGGTGCACTGTCATCAAATAAACACAAAGACTTGGAGAGCTGAGCACTATAGCAAACAAAATTACTCGCACCTAAATGAACTAAGAGTTCAGAGGACTGTAAATAACATTCTACATCAGAACAATAACACAGTTCAATCTCACTTCACCTGTGTGAGCTGAAAAACCTTCCCCCCACCTATACCTTCTAAGATTTTGCAGAAATCTACCTCAAAACGTGAATATGACAAAATGAAGCATTCTTACACAAGGAAATTCCAGAGTTCAGGATCTCTTAACTCTACACCTTCCATACCTGCACTACAATACAGACTTCAGTTATAGGATTACCTTCCTCACACACAAAATACCTACATTCCTCCTAATTTCAAACAGCAAACAAAAACTGTTTGTAGAGTTCATCTGATTAATCTTCCGTTTCTAACAAATATTATAGTGGCTAAAAGGGAAATATTATAATAAACATTAGACCATAGCTCAGAGCCTTCCCGAGCTTTGAATATCTCCAAAGATGGGTATCCCACAGTCTGGCTAAGACTCAGTTCCAGTTCGTAACTACTTCTGCTGAGAAAGCTGTTCTCCCTGACATGAAATCAAAATTTCCCTTGCTGTAACTTGTGCTTGTTGTACCTGTCCTTTCAAGCTGCTCCTCTGAGAAGAGTCTGGCTCCATCTTCTCTCCAGCTCCTTCCAGGTAGTAGACAGCAGCTGAATCCCTCTCTTACCCCGCTCACCTCCGGGCTGAACAAACACCATCGTTCTCCTTCATTCAATACATTCTTTCTAAAGAGTTCAGAGGGCAATGTATCAGACTTTCAAGGTGCATACCAAGTCCCACCTGTTCCCTACCAGCAATCAATCATCTTCAGGTGACAATAATTGATGGAACTAGAGCAATAACACCACAATAACAAATTCCAGCTGATGAATCTAACAATGCTTTTGGATGGCCAAGGAAGTATTTCTCTCCCTGCTTTGTAGAACAGGAAAAGGAGGAAGACAAATCAGGTAAACAGGTGTTCTTTTTTCCAAGTATTCTTAGTAAGTTTGTTACTGAGCTTTCCATAATTTTAGGGGGGTTTATGTTCATGGTAAAATATGATGAGTAAAATGCAACTAATTAGCCTTTGTTAATTGTGTTACCTGTTTATACTGTGCTGCAGTAGAATAGGTATCATTGTATATCTGCTTTCTTATTTAGCCAACAGATGTGTCCCCAGCAGGAAGTTCCTTCTACAATATATACTTAGCACGGTGATGATTCCCGCAAAATGTGGATTTCTCTTAGCATAGGCAAAACATTGAAAAGGAGGTAAAAAAAGGCATGTTATAGGTGTACTACTTTTGCCCAGGGAAATTAGTAAAACCTGTCAATTTGTACAATTGTTTCTAAGAGGGAATGACAGAGTTACTAAATTCCCATTGCCCTAACAAGAATAAACATCTGTTAGTGCAGTAAGTGCCTCACTGGACATGACAAGGGCCTCAGTGCTTGTATTCCTGGTATCTAAACTAGGCAAAATTTATCTCTTGTACAGCTCTGTTTAAGTCATTGGAATTCCACCAAGTCTGCATTTGATTTGATGGTGATCATTAACAATAAGCTAAAGGAAGGGCTGTTAGCAAGGCTGATGTCATTGCCTTTCATCAGTCTTCTACAGGGAAAAATTAGAGTTGACTTGAACTCAGGATGACTTCAGGTTTTTTTAAAATATATTTGGACTAGTACAATATCAGTTTCTCATTAAACTGAACTCATTCAGGCAGTGATTGCAGAGAATAAAAGTCAGTTGAAAACTTTTCACCTACTCTAAATAATATATCCATTTTTAAAGCACTGAAGACTATCTCATTCATTACAGAAGCACAACTCCAAGGCACCTCTAAGCACACTCGTATAGAAGTGAATGAAAGACACAGTACCTGTGGCTACACGCTTATATTTAGTGAATAGCATTTCGTTTCTTAAATGGACAAAATCAAGCTCTTTTAATGGACCAATTACTCCCTTTTTTATCTCCGTAGTCTTGCTCCATTTGCATGTCTGGTGTGCCAACTGTTATTCCTTAAATTAATGCAATCATCTGTTCACCAGAAAAAAAGAAAACACTGAACTATATTTAACAAGATGAAAGGGCTGGATACAAGACATCTCAGAGGCAAACTTTATGTTATGTCAATGACAAGTTTCACCTCAAATAATACTGGCTGTAAACATATTTGTTTCAAAACGCACTCACTGTTCCTGTGTTTTATCTGGGCTATGCTGAGTGGCACAGATACAGTGCACTCTACTTTGGGCCATAGTGGGAGGCTAAAACAAGACTCGTATTCCCTCGTCTACAGTCTGGCAGAGGCTGAATATGTCACAGTCATAAAGAAATACAAATGCTGTTTATCGGAATAGACGCGTCTTTAGGCTGCCACATGCAACAGTATCTCCTGAAAGCTAGCCAAGCAGCAGCCAAAAATCACATCCCTAGCATTAGACTGGATGTTTACAAAAGCAAAGGCTTACTGTGTACTAAAAGCTCAATGCTTTCCCAAGAGTCTCAGTTCCCCAGAGGCTCAAGAAATGCCTCAATCAGATACAGTCACAGTTTAATGATCAGAGGGCTGGAACACCTCTCCTATGAAGAAAGGCTGAGACAGCTGGGGTTTTTTTTTAGCCTGGAGAAGGGTAGACCTTATTGTGTCCTTTCAATACTTGAAGGGTGCTTATAGGAAAGATGGAGAGAGACTTTTGACAAGGGCCTGTAGTGATAGGACAAAGGGTAACAGTTTTAAACTAAAATAGGTAGATTTAGACAGGAAGACATTCTCTACGTTGAGGGTGGTGAGACACTAGAACAGGTTGCCCAGAGAAGTTGTGGATGCCCCATCCCTGAAAGTATTAAAGGTCAGGTTGGACGGGGCTTTGAGCCACCTGATCTAGTGAAAGATGTCCCTGCCTACAGCAGGGGGGTTAGAACTAGATGATCTTTAGAGGTCCCTTCCAACCAAAACCATTCTATGATTCCCACCCTTTGACTTTGCTTTTAGTTTGGGGTTTTTACCTTTACATTGCATATTTTACATGCTGTGGAGTTTTCCTTAGGGCTCTCTACTCAGAGTCTGAGCTTTACCACTGATCTGGAGGTCTCAGGACCCACTGTTCCCAAGTCCCAGAAGATGATCATCAGAGGTAAGCAAGCATTACCAAGAAGAGCAGGAGTAATGCAAAGACTCACAGAGACAGATCCCAAGCACTGATGCTCCTATCAAACAGTTGTTTCAAAGTGGGCCTTCTGACAAAGTGCAGAGCACAAGATTTAAAGAAAGAATGACACAGACCTGAGACCTCCCAAGAGCTCCCCAGGGCTTTCCAGAGGGCTGTAGCATTCCCTGCTTCAGCTTAAAAGCAACAGAAGTCCAGGGAATTCAGCATCTGGCCTCTTCTCCCAAAGAACAGACAGAATGGCTTTCTGCTCAGGGTTGCTCCCAATTTAAGGTCTGCATCTCCCATTCTCTTTCCAGGGAGGTGGTAAAGCTGGGCTCCAGCCAGGCTCCCCCAGCATGTGGAAACTGTACTAATGGGTAATCATACCCCCATGAACTGGGAATGGTCTTATAAAAGTTTTGCTGCACCAAAAAGAAATCAGTCACTAACTGGTAGGGCTTGCTTTCTTCCCCATTCCCCACTTATTATTTCAAATGTAAAGATCCCTCTTCTCACTTTCCTCTGCAAAAGGAATTCCTGCTCATTTGTAGTAACAAGGATATCCTATCTATATCAGTAGGGCTCATGTAATTAAAATGGAGAGAAAATTGATAGCAGTTTTTTAAACATGTTCGTCATTTCTTTAAAGAATAATATTTCCAGTATCTGTCTGCATGAAACTTCACCATTAATTTTTAGAACTATGTTAAAAACCAAACCAAAACAAAACAACAGGGTCTGAAGAGTTGTTGCCGCTGTCTGGAGCAATTCAGTACAATTTCATGGAAAGGTTAAACAAATTCTGCTGGATGCTTGATTTAATTCTGTACCAAAGATAATGAGACCACCTTGCTGTCTGTAATTTTCCATTATTTTTTAACAAACTCTCTGGCAGGTCTGTCTATAAATATTCCTCTTTTCCATAATTCTGTGACTTTCACAGCCAAATCCATTAACCAGCTTTTTTTTCCAATGACTGTACATAGAAGCATCACTTGGGGTCTGAAAGTTATTTTACTAGGAGAGGTCAAAAACAGAAATTGCAGAGAAATAAAACAGAAAAAACTAAGACTGCATGAAAATTAAAACAGCTTTCTGACGTACTTTTTGCTACTCTAGCTCTTCTATCAATGAGAAAAGCTCTTCTTGCCTATCAGGCCAAAAGCACGGAGTGAAGTATGGATTGGGTTTTCAATTCCTCTTCCACTTAATTTCAGTGCTCTTTTTCTCCCTCCTTTTGCATCTTTATTTCCAAACAGAATGAGGGGTGTGAATGCTTGAAGGAAAGACTGTTCTCACACACTCTGTCCCTTAGGAGATGCTGATGCAGCTCAGTATCAGAATTCCATGGAGTCTAGAAAAATTTTCCAAAGGAAACGCCACTAGAACATTTTCAAAAACAACATTTTCCTTAATATTCTTTTTGCAAATAGATTAATAACTTCACCTAAATTTTGCAGTATAATCAACCAAAAATAGTAAACGTGCAATGAAACCATTCAGCCTAAGATCTAAAATGTTTCTGTATCACACAGGTCTGTAAGCCTGAAGATAATACCTGGAAGAACTACAAGCAAATGAAAACAAGATGTTTGAATGGGATGTTTTGGATATCTCTGCATCAGTGCCATGTATAAAAATGGCAATTTGTAATTTTAGAACAGTTTTGAATGATATTTGCAGAGCTAGGAGTCCATTGTGTGAAGCTGGCCACAAGTTTCTGTTTAATAAATACTGAGCTCCTACTCCATGTGGATTTTGCTACCTTAAAGCAATTTGAAAACACATCAATCAAATCGCTGTGAATCAGCAAAAGCAGATGCTGCTAACTGTTACAGGCAATATCACTTGGAGTTTCATTTTCTGCAGTGCTCATTTAATGTAAAATGCATAGGCAGTCCTTGGAGTGGAGACTGGATCCTGGGATTCCTGCCTATACTAAGTTCCCGTAAGTTCCCCAATCTCTAGACTACAGCATCAGGCTCCCCCTTCCCTCCCTCTGGTTGACTGAATCTTGAAAATATTTATAAATGTATAAATACATCCTCCTTTCTTTCTTCCTTTGCAAAAGGCACAGACTCACCTGAAAGGGTGAAGCGTGCCTTCGTGGCAGAACAGAGGCTGTCCTGGTAGACAAACAACGTTCCTGAGACACAAGAGCTGAGGATGGACCAGCTTGACAAAGCCTGACGTCCCAAAGGAGCCCTTCCTCATCCACCGTGTGGAGAAGGCACCATCGCTACCCCCCTTTCAAGTTTGCTTTCTAAGAAAGGGGCATTCCCGGTTCAGCTTTTGATGATACAGGTGCCCAACTTCAAGAGGTTTTGGTCTGTGATTCTCTGTGAGGAGTAAGTACATTACCCCGCACCTGAGATAGCTAATGTTTAAGTTGCCAGCGCAGGATTTAAACAACACTTTTTCTTCAGTGTTCGGTATTAATAAGCTTAGGTCACAAAGATAGTGGCTGTTATATCCCACTCTCCCACACATTACACTGTAGGAGCCCGCATATTAACTTAGCATAAAGTCCAAAGGCCAATTATGCACTGTGACAACTCAGCGTCAGAAGGTCCAAGTCACTCTGTAGATTTGGTCAATAGGGCACTATAACAGCAGCTATTCTCCTTTCCTGCATGTTTTGAAGAACTATTATGGGAAAGAATTGGGTAACCCTATGTACTCTGAATATGTAAATTAAATGTTAAGTGGCAGAAGTGTATTGTGCCTTTAAGGCACAGAATAACTATAGGCCATAAACCACTGGTGGCTCACACACAGATCTCCCACCGCTGTCAGTGGGAATCTCAAACACAGACTGAGATCTGTATATGCCCCTGAGAGTCTTTATTCAAATAAGAAATTTAAATGACTGGTAGAGCTATAGGAAAAAAGTCAAAACCAAATCCTACTGCCTTTAAAACTGGTAAATGAAATCATGTTTTGTGCCAATTTTATTTCTAATTTCCTTTTTGATTTCATGAAAACACGGGCTTAACACTTCCAGCTTTCCTTTGTTTCTCCTAGAAGTCATGCTCTGGCTGTGGAAATGATGAAGGATCCCTCTGAAACCAGCAAAATTTTACTTTGGGCCAAATGTTTGATTTTGTGTACAGTGGAATTTTGCTTATTTAACACCAAGACAAATGTTCAATGACAGATTTGGCTCTTTTTCATATCAGATCAAGCCCACTAAATTTTATCAATTCTTAGAATTGTCACGAAGAATTGTTTTACTCCCCAGTGGGGGGGGGGGGGGAACCAACCCAAAAAAACCCAACTCAAACACAACAATTTAAACCAAAACAAAAAGAATCACAAAACCACAGCAGATAAATCTCCTATTAAAGTCAGTTTTGCGTGTCACACAATAATTTTACTTTCATCAAGGACAGTTTTCCCTTTCATGCAATGAGAATTAAGCAATTTGCCAGCTAGTACTGCCATCTAGAAAAGTGAGCGATTTCTAATAGGATAAAACCTTCTACAATGGGGACTACAAGCCAATCAATTAGACCTTAGTGGGAAATTACTGAGGTAGTAATAAGTATTTGCTTTCTGTAAGGATGTCTTTATAAGTAGATGTGATCCAGAAAATGTAAGCTAACAGCGAATGAATTACTCCATGTGTGTATGCGTGTCTAAGTAAAATGAGGATAAAACTAAAGCTAATGGGTATTTAAGGAACTCCAACTCTGTGTTGCTAAGACAAATCCACCCTATTCTTCAACAGCAGGTCAAGGAGTAGTTCTGGGAATTCAAAATCTCTGAACTAAATGACTTGAATCAATAGGAGTGAATGTAGAAACAGGGTAAGTACTGACCACAGTATGCTCACTTTCAGCTAGGACTTAGGCTCTACTAAATATTAGCTTTAAATTACACAAAGTATTAGAAAATTCACTGTGAGCTTGATCAATATGATCTATACCAGCAATAAACTGCTCAGAAAGTCTGTCATTATATTAAGATTAAAATATCGTTCCTTTGTCTATATTAGTACAGTGAGCTTTGTCTATACTAAATCTGACACTTTGAGGTAGAAAGTATACAATTCTATCAAAGAAATAATAGTTTAGTAAGAAAACTGTTTTTCAGTATCACTGAAGAAAATATAAAAACTTAACCTATTCTATTAACTGCTGAAATTATTTCCAGAATAGGAATGATATATATGCTACCTTTTGCTCATCCTTAAAATACATGTACAGAAAGAATGGTCTAGTGTTAGAAATATTAGTAAGCAGTCAGGTCAAATAATCTGCCACTGGTGGAAAAGCTGATATCGAACTTTATATCAAAGATATATAAAACACTGAAATTCCTCGTCTGTATTCTGGAACTAAAAATGTGACTTCTGTTTCCAACAGTTTTGGTTTGCCCCTATCCTTACCCTGTATTTTGTACACCTCGCAGGAGAGATAAAAGGTGACAACATTCTTCCACCCCCATTTCTACAGTTAACTTCAGAGACCTGGAAACCTAGGGTGTTATCTTTTATCCCAGGATCAATTTTTGCCTTTCAATTTAGGAGTTACAGGCTGCTTCAGGTGGCACAGAATTTGAAGGAAAAGTCTGTTCTTCCCTGCAACAATTGAAAAGTAGAGCAGGAAAACAGCAAACAAAAGCCTGAACAGAACAAGTCGGAACTTAAAGTTTGTATTTATGAAAGTCATGCTATGGAGGCAATTACATCTGTTTATCAAGTTACAGTTATTCCCATGTTAGAAAAAAGCTTGTAGAAAGGTACAACTAACATGCTATGTCTCTGAAAGATGGACACTAGCATGAAGGAACATGGTTTGAAATAATTATTTGAAAATACATTTTTTTCTTCAAAGTCCCATACAAAAGACTACTAAGGAAAATAAGTACTGAGGGATGAGAAGTAAAGTACGATCTTTGGTCAAAATTTGTCTAAAATAGTGCAGACATTAATTATGATGACACTAATGAAGACAAAAGTGAGAGGTCATAAAATGTAGCACAGACATTCCTAATGCATTCTTCTTATTAAAGAAGAACAATGTATTTTAAATTGTTAGAAGAGAACTTCCCCAGACACCCATTCCCTCTCCCCTCACCCGTGGCATAAAAAACCCATAGAAGATATGGTCTCGAAATTTTGGTACAGCAACTTGATAGAAACAAAAAACGGATTAGATATTTCTAAAGCACACATGCAAGGACAGTAAGAAGAGGGAGAACTGTATGTACACAGATTTTAAGGGCTATTAGAGTTTTTCTTCCCAACGTCTACCAAGGACCATGTCATTCCGTAATGCTATAGTCATTCCATAATGCTAGTAAGTGAATTGTTTCATTTTCCGTTCAGCATTTGATTTTCAGCACTGTTGGAGAAACAGGATAATCGACAAGACAGACCATGAGCATGGTCCTGTAAAGAAATTCTTACATTCCCAAGACATATTAAAAGGATCTGCTAATTCTTCACTGAAGCAGTGAAAGCACAATTTGTTTATCAGACTTCACACTACCATGACTGATTAACAATTAATATGTACAAGAGAAATGAGACAACACCACACACTGAACAGGAGAGATGTTTCTGAAACCAGTTTGGCATCTTGGTATCTTTCATTTCTAAGAGGTAGTGAAAAATAAGATATTAATGATTTGGAATGGAGGACATATTATTTTAGCACCAGCTACTCTTTTTAAAAACATGCTTAAATTTAAATGATATAAAAAGAGGGTTTACTGAGATTATTTCCCCAACAGGAATTAATTTTGTTGTCAGGATTTATCGCTGAGATGACACAACTCCTGGGCACATGGGCACATCTGTTAAACTAAGTCAGTATATTGCACTGTGACATCAACTGCACTAAATCTTTGCAAAGTCCCCAGAATTTTAAACACATGAGCATCATACAATTATTGTACTGTATTATGTCGTACTTTGTAACATATATTATCATTACTGTACTGTATTGTATTATACACAGTGTATTTCAAATGTGATAAAAAATGAAAATCCTTTAGGGATTCTTAATAAGGTTCAATTTTTGCACATTGCCAAACTTTTATAGTCAAGAAGAGTTGAACTCCAGCAGAAAATTATTACATTGGATGGCAGGGAGGGAAAGGGAAAAGAGGGGAAATGAAGTGGCCAACTGTCTTTTTTATGCTTTTTTTAAGCACCTACTAATAAGGGAAGAAGAAAACAAAATGACATCAAAAAAGTGAATGTAAAAATAGTTCAAAATCTTCAGCTCTTCTTCTGAGGTTCTTCACAAATATAAATCTGTATCACCTCTTTAGACAAGGCTCTAAAAATGTTAAAGACTGATAGCCACCTCAGCAACATCAGATGTTTGAATTCTTAAAAAAATTAATCATACTTGGGACTCTTAGAACATTGTGAAATGTTACATGTCCAGTGATTCCATGAGCCCTGGACAAACCTCAAAGTACACAGACTTCATAGAAACTCCTCTCTGAGTGCAAGCATAACCCAAACTGTCTAGCAAGGGAAAATAAAACATATCAACTGGTTTTCTTGGATGTTTTTTACATCTCTCAAACCCTTGCTCTTGTGAAACTGTTTGTAATAGTTCAATTACAATTCTTAGCTCCACACTGCCAAAATGAAAACTGAAAGATAGAAGATGCAAATAGGCTGCAACAACTATTTCAGCTATTGGAATTCTAATTTACACAAAAGAACACGTTGTTTGAAAGTCCATATACTTTTCAACACTTAACCATGCCTTCAGTTAGAATATACAAAAATACTTTCATTTAAAAACAGAAATAAAACTATCATGTTGAACCTCAAAGCATACAAGAGTTCAAAGTACAATACCATCTCCATTACTAGAACCATCAAATGTAAACAAGGTGAGACAGAACCACAAGTGACCTATCACTCACCTACCAGAGAAAATTAATTACCCCTTGACATAAGTATCATATTTATGTACAGAGTCTGGATCATAATGAGGTCTTTACTATGCAACCATATTTCAAGTAATTGTCATCTTAAGTAAACATGTTTTAATTACTGTCACTTTTTTCATTATTCATTCTCAAGCCTACAATACCTGTCAGGGTTTAACGGATTGTCATCTCCTGCTACTTTCCTGTGGCAACATATGTCCCCATTTATTTCACCAGCAAACTAATTAAAATACCCAGACTATGCAATAAATTTAGGGTAATTTTGATGGTGATGGTGTCGCAGTTGTCCATCCTAACAAGTCTTCAGAGCTTTTATCTGCTTCTCTGAATACTTTCATGGTGCTTTATAACTGGAAATAAGGTGCTGTGTGACTGTTAATAAAGTGACATTTGCCACAAGCGCTGTCATTTTGAAGAATATCCAAGGAACAAAAAGAAAATCAATGTAATTGCTAGTTATCAACTTTAAATTTTCATCCAATTACATGATACAGAATAGCATATTGAGAATAATTTCAGTTCACCTAGTGCAGGGAAATAAGTATACATTCTGGAAAAAAACACTGCCCTCTCTCATATCTAATTCTTAATACCCTTAAAAGTAAACAAATAACTTCGTCTAGTTACATGCAAGCTGCTTACTTATGTGTTGAGACATTTTATTTATATTGTTATTCACCATTAACAGTGGTCCACTGAGAACTTCAAGGCCAGTTCATTCTGCCACTTGAGGATGCTTCTAAAATGTTTACTACTTGCATTACAAATGAGGTATCTCAAATGTTAAACTAGATGCTATATTCACACCAAACACTTGTTGAATCTACTTGGTCCAGCAGTCCTTCATCAATTCCTGATAGAAGTTTTCCTGGAGCCCTGAAGGGAAAGCAACAACTGGGGGATTGGTGTTCAGTCTTGTGCCAAACCTCTAATCTTTATATAAATGAAGCAGTAATTCTGACAAAAGCAGCTTCAGAACACATCTAAAATGCAAGTTAAAAATAAAATGTAAAAGGGAGAATAGCAGGAGCAAGAGAAGGAAAACAGGAAAAGACATAGTAGCCTGGATTATGTCTACTTTAACCCCATTGACTATAGGGTCTTTACATCAGAGATGATACCAGATACATACTGCTCTTGGAGCTATTAGTGCTATGTCAAAGGTAGTCATCATATGTACAGTGAATCACATTTGACTCATTTCCAACATTTCTGTTCTGAAGGGAGACAGTAAAACTGCAGTGCCTGCAGAAAATAAATGCACATGCCTTATTGGTAGAAATTCTGATCAGCACTATAAAGAGAAAGATTAATTTAATACTTTCAATCACATAAAAACTCAGTGACTTGTTTCTGTAAGCCACGTATCCCTCTCATTTCTTTAACCTGACATATAGAGAAGTGTCTACTTGAAAAATCAAGTTTTGAAATTAGCATCTGTCTGTTTTTACCTATCAAACACAATCACACTGTGTATGGCTGAAACTTCTATTGCTCTCCTGACAGACACCTGGAGCCAGTGCTGTCATTGCTCCTTTTTGTAAGCAGTGAGGAAGTGAATGAGACGGACAGTTCTTCAAAGAAATGTTTAACAAAAAGCAGACTGAAGCCTTTTACAAGGACGTCACCTTTTGCAAGTCAAAAAGGTTCTTGTCTGACTTTCTAGCACTGTCATATTTAGTGGTTCACCTTCTCTCTTCTCAGGTAATTTTTCCCTATGATGAACCTACATTGTGAAGGAGACTAAGATAATTGCCAAAAAGCAGTCAGAGGAATTCAGGTTGGACTGTGATTCAAGTAGAGGTCTGCACCGGCATTAACAGGTCCTGGAGCAGCACAGGCAAGAGCTAAAATGCTGCCGTACTTCTGAGGAGCACACACGAGATTCTTCTTCAGCTTCAGGGTCACTGGGGCAGCGGTCAAGGCTCTCACTTCACCTCCTACTCTTTCTGGGGCAAGCACTGGCCAAGAATTACTCCAAGCAAGTCCTGTGTTACTACAGGAAGCTTTCAAAATATTCTTCTTTGTCCATCTGACACTGCAGAAACTGGACCCTTCACTCCTGATAAAAGCGCACTGACAGCACTTCTAGGCTGGTGGGCAGCTATATGAGCTGGGGAGTTAACAGTAATTCTGGTCCTGTTTGGACGCCCTTACTCTGTGTCACATAGACTAATACACTGACTGCTGTGATGATATTGCAAACACGCCTCTAGCATCCCAGAAACCTTTAAAAGGGTTCAGTCAAGCCTCTATTAATTTATGTGCTGGAGAGCTACTGCCAGAATGTCCCAGCACAGTGACAATTGTGATACCTTAGTACAATATCAGCACACCATTGAATAAAATGGCCAACAATATTTTGAAACTGCCCAGAGAAAGATTAATTGATTCCTAACTATAGCCTATTTCTAATCATTGCTGCCTCTCCAAGTGATAAGAAATATTTGCTTTTCTTCATCAGAAAGCAACAGTAGCTGCTGGAGCCATGGTGAATTATTTCTTTCATATCCTTGGAAACATATTATACAGCCTTAATTAAAAGAGATTTCCGAAAGAATAGCAAAACACTCTTAATGGAAAAAGGACATTCTGGCTTTCAATAGCAAGGAAAATAGAATGCATTTGTTTACTTCCCTTGATATTTTATAAGCCAGGAAAGGTCTTCTCTCCATATCTCATCCCCCAAAGCTTTGATTTGGTCTATTCTGCAGTATTTCATTTCCAGCAAAGATCAGGGGCTGTAACAGGCCAGTTTTCTCTTACAACAATTTTATTTCTCCTCTGTACCTACAGTTAATACAAGCCATTATTTAGAGAGAAGAAGAAGAAATACCAGGAAAATGGGTTCTCCAAGGCCTCAGGATCCAGAAGGGTGGACAACAAACCTCCTTCAATAAAGAAGAGACCAAGAACAGACTGGTGATCGTACAACATACACTAATTTCACTAAATTGGAAAATTCTAACAAGTCCCTTGGGAAGCCTCTGAACAGAAGAGGCAGAAACAAGGTATAGAGTGGTGCAAGTTACACATCACTGAATAAGTCACAATAGTGTCATATGAACCACATTCATTTCTGGGTGAGAAGGGAGGTAAGAAATTGTTACTACAGTGCCAATAAAACAAAGATGGTCTGAAAGAGGAAAAGCTGGCAATTAGGAAAAATCACTCAAACAAGACTCATCGACCAGCCTTGTATCAAGAGAAAGAACAATATTTCTTTTTTGTATTAGCTACAAAATTCATACGGACTTTTATTTGGGAAACTGGATTTATTTGGACATAGGTTGAAACCCAATGCCAAATATGGTTCAAAACCTATTATTTAAAAACCAGCAAAGAAAGTCCATACACAGAAAAGCAAATTTTAATAGATTTTAATAGAGTAAGTAAATAAGATAGTAAATAAGACTTGTAACAAACATGTAGGAAAACTAAGACTTAATTTTCTTGTACTATTCCTATGAAACAACTCAGGAGTAGAGCATAATTACCTTTCTATCCATTGTCTAATCAATATCTAGGCATTCCAGCAGCAAAGATTATGCATCTCTTCACTTAGTACATGGACAAAAAACACCTATGAGAAAAGCCACGTACATTTAGAAACAGGGTAGAAGAGGCTGTGTGTTGCTCTGAAGCTGTACTGTCTCAATGACTGTTCACATATAATTATTCGAAACATGTTTGTGGTCATATGTACTAGCTTTAAGGTTAATATTTAGGAGGTTCCATTTAAAAACAATAATGAAGAATAATAAACCTCTCTTCTCTGATCTTTCCTGGTTCCTCAAGATCACAAATGAGGTCCTGTGCAGGCTTTCAGTCATTACATTTAAGCATCAATGCTTTCCCTAATCAGGGATATACAGTGATCACCCCTCTGTATGTTGCCCTCCACTCAGTCCTTCCATTTCAGACAATCTAAAAATGCACTTGCCTCAGAAAAATTAGTGAGCAAACTGTTCAATATAACTGCTTCTAGGAAAGCAAGTCTATCAAGTCTTGTTATCTTATTTTTCTAACATGTTTAGAGACTTAGCACCCAGTAGCTATTTTTCTCCAAAGCAAATCCACACATACCTTCCAATATCTTATCAAATATCCATAAAATCTCCTTAGCAACTTTCGGCTTCTTTTTTCCTGGCTACATTTGACTAAGTTTCTACTGAAAATTGAATAAAGGACAAATAAAATGAGCCACCTTGGGAGAAACTCACAGTGCTGGAAAAATACAGCTGATCCTCTTAAAGCCAAGATCCAACTCCCAGGATTTTTCTTTTTTAACAAACAAGAAAATGTAACCTTCTTGGCACTGGGAATATGGTTTCCTGAAATCCATTCCAATTGCTGCAATTAAATGTGGCACATAAGCCAAGAACACAGAATTAGTAAGATTATACCTGACACACATGAACAAGCTTAACCTTAAGAACCATTTATAATAAATTATTCCCTTGCGAAGTCAAGATTGGTGAGGTTACACAATTTCTGCTGTGAACATCCTTTCTTTAAAAATTGATCACAGGTGGAATCCCTTGCAGTTTTTTTTCCATTCAAAGTGCTTCGAAGGATGTTGCCAGAAAGAAGAGTGCACACACGTGTCATGCTGCCCAAATTTCTCAACATGGAAATTATACACCTTGAATTTTCTCAACAGGGTACACCCTCCCCCATAATCCACAGTGACTCAGTAGTAAAGCAGTGCTCACATCTCCACTTGAAACCAATATTTTAGCTCATGTGGAACAGTCCCTTTGTTACCATTCACCCGACTGTGAGTTTTTAACAACTTACCTACAACTACTATGTCCCCCATCGTTCCTCTGAGTCATTCACTCTGTTTCATAATGCATATAGAATTGTAAAGCATAGAAATGCAGCCTAATGACATCAAAATTAATTTATTCAAAAGCTAAAGTACTGACAATCAGAGAAGGAAAGGTTAATCCTCTATTCTCCAGACCTGCACACAAGTGGGAACACTGGCCCAAACACCTTTCCCAAAGCTCTACATGTACAGAAAGTGACAATGTTACATGAAAAAACTGTTATGTCAATATTGGTGGGAAATTTTTCATACAACATGTAACTAAGTTGTGGAACACATCTCTACAGAACAGCATGTAGGATAAGAGCATAAATGGATTCAAAGAGAAATTAAATAGATTCACAGAGAATAAGTAATCTGTGATTACTAACAATGATGTAATAATTTACAGACTCATGAAGTCACGGAGAATAAGTAATCTGTGATTACTAACAATGATGTAATAATTTACAGACTCATGAAGTCTGTAAATCACAGCTGGTTCAAGCTGGAACGTATACTAAGGGGAAAGCATCACTCTGTATTGACCCATGTCTTGTAGTCTATCCAAGAGCAACCGCTACTGGGCACTGGATTCTTACATTCTGTTTCAAGTATGCATGCATAGTTTGAACTGCACCACTAACCACTGTAGTTGGCAAAGAAAATCCTGCAAAGGCTATTTAGTGGTTCCAGCAAAGTGTTACACAAACCGAAGTGAAAACACGATATGGGAGCATCTTAACTTTTGGCCTTAAGCATTTTCTGCTATATTTAAATATTTGAGGATAACTGCAGGAAAGACGGGTGCAGTTTTCCAAGTTCACAGGAATGCCTGCATTTGTGGACATGGCCAAACCCACCAAGTAAATATTTCATGCTCAAAATATTTACTCTGTGTGAGCAAAACATCACAGCTCTTATGTAACACATTTGGGACAGATAGCTCTTCAAATCACAGACAGCAGAATGGCTTACTGCATTCTGCTATATTGCCCCAGCATTTGCAGTAAAAAGATACAACTAAAGGGATGTTAATTAGCATGTGCTGCAGAAAAACAACGTTGCTTGCGCTTACTACAAATATGCTGAAACAACTGCAGACAGAGAGATTTGTTAATCCTAGTTCAGAAATGCCCTCCTTCCTTGTGAGGTTGTTCTCAGGAGCTAAGCATTACTGTAGCAAAGACAAAGCTTATTCCATTTTTTTCCTTAGACAAATGCAATCAAACAGGGACTTTCTGAAACATATTATAGCTTGTCTCAGACATCTGGAGCCAGGGCTGGCACAGACTCTCTGCTATTCAGAAGAAAAGTGAAAAAGACAGACAGCACTTCAAAATAAATCAATTGCATTTATTAGCTCCTTTTGCTGATGTTTTGGGGAAGGAAGGGAGGGAAGGGAGAAGAGAGGAAGAGGTTTTCAGCATTAAAGGTCTTATTTTCTTTGCTATTTAAAACTCCTATTAGTTCTACTCAGATCAATGGCATTGTGCATTTTCCAGTAATTTGTCTGAGATAAAACTAGAGCTATAAAAGCTTCAGGATTTACTAAGGACATCTATTTCCATTCCAAGAGCTAAATAAAACCAGAAAGAGAAATAGATCAATTTGAGCCCAACATAGTTAGGTATATAGTTCCATTTCCACACACTGAAACCAAGTATGATTCTCAAATTTGCCTTCAAGAAGTGCAAAAGTCAAAACATTTGTTTGCACAGATTTAAGGATATAATTTGTAAGAGTTCACACATTGCTCCATGCTGTCACCTTAGAAGCACAACTAATATTCATGCATTTTCGGAAACATACTGCAGTAGCTACAACATGCTGGAAAGTGGATTTTTCCACCTAAATCCAAAACCTGAGTCTTTTAAAAGTCCATAAAGAATTGACCATCAGAGAGAACAAATACAAAATCTTATAATAATTTTTTAAAAATCTTTTTGGATTGGAAGAATGTGTCAACATGCTCAAGGCTTCACACAGAAGGCTGGAATACCACATACTGCTTGTCAACCCAAATGAAGTCTTCTAGTCACTCTCTCAGATAGCAAAATAAAACCCGATAAGCTGTCAGAATACTGGAGGTTTCTGAGCTATATGCAATTGCATTGTCTCATTTCTCTTAAAATAATGCTTGTCAACACAATTAAACACAGAAATAGAACAGCCAATTCATTAGATTCAGTTTTCCTTTACACTAACATAAATTGGGAGAGATGAAGTGAAATAAACTGAGTTAATTCCCAATTAGTACTGATGACAATCAGAATCTGGCTTAAATATGATCATCTGCTAAAATACATGAACTAAGAATTTCACAACAAAACAAAGTCTCTTCCTACAGAAGGCGACTGTGAAAAAACAGATGTCTGCTGTAAGAATGTTCAGTTTGATGCTATTATAAGAATTATAAAAAGCAAGATCCATGGAAACTTCCTTCCTGTTGGAAAATATAATATGGTTCACTTCACTAAAACAAACAAAATCTGCCATGTAAAAAGGCCAAACAAACATACACTACTGTTGCAGTCATTAACAGTAGTTCCTACATTCCAAATTTCACTCGGTCTTCCCATACCCTGAACAAAGTCTCAAAATACTACAACATTGTTGTAAAATATTTATGATTCTGCTTGGCTTCAGAGTAAAAGTGCTTTGGCGGATGAGTGGGAGTGGAATGGGAAGGCAAGAAATAAGAATACTGCAAACTCATTTTTGAGTACAAATAAGCTGAATGCGGTGTGGGGAGAATGGGGCTGTGGGCATCACACTGAAAAAAGCTACACTCAGTTCCATACAACCATGTAGAAAAGAGGTAGACAGCTTCTGAGGCTGCAGACATTGAGTTCAAGGCAGTCCAGAAAACCAGTCTGAAACAAATTCTGCAGTGTTGAAGATCATTAGTAACATAAACACACTATATAGCAATAGTAAAAGAATGGAGGCATCTTCTCGATACCTACAATACTAGTCAGCACTCCTGTGACTGTCTACCAACTACAGTTACTTCAAAGTAGCCTCAGTAAAGCAGTCCCAGCTCCCGCCAATTTTCCTCCGTCAAGCTCTATGGATTCTCAAGCCTGGCTGAAGCACCGCAACTATTATCTTCCCTCTCCAATATTTATTTCAAGAATTCCTCTCCCAAAAGGCTTTCCAAAATAAGCTTTTATGTCTTTATCTTGGCTTTGAAGCTGACACCTGTCAGATGCGCATCAACTTACAGACAGACAAAAAGAGCCTTTTGCTCAGCCCCAGTTTAATTGAAAATGATTCTTTTTCAGAGTCTTAGAAGCAGCATTCCAACTAAGCCACAGCCATTGCACTTTCCTCCCCTACACAAGAAGAAACTGCCAGAACACTTGTTGCTAAATATGCCTGGGGTTTTCACTGCTTCCAGTTGTGTCAGACGTTCAACATAATCAAGACAATGCAGATGTTTTAGACTGGACCACACAAATCAGCACACACTCCTACTATAACTGGTGACTGGGACTCAGTTTACATGATGTGTAATGCAGAAACAGTTACCTTTAGAAAAAAAATTTTCGGATCTTACACTTACAGGCAGGTGACTCAAATAGACCAACTTTAGAAACTAAAATTCATTAACCAGACACTGGTTGAAAAGAAGAAAGAGATTTTTTGGCTGGTTGATCTCTGCAGTCATACCTATATAGACATAGAGATATCAGCTCAACAATTCATACAGACAAACTTATACGCAGTTATACAATGTTGTAACTGTTTGAAACTCCAGTTAATTTAACATACTTTGTTGCTCCTTTGAGTTATTTAATGGTACTGAGCAGCTCTGCACCTCCAAAAAAGAGTGGGAATAGTGGAACACTCCTAACATTATTCAAATGATACTTGAAAAGTTTATATGGAAGCACTTTTAGTGTAGAGTTTCTTGTGATTGTTCTGACTCCCTGATAGAACTGGCGTAATCAAAACTAGATGTTACAGGAATGCAGGGGAAACGCAAAAGAACTTCAATTTGTTCTCATAGCCTTGATAGACCAAGGTATTATCCTTATGTACACTGCAGCGTGTGTTTTGGGATCAGAGAATGACAACCTGCTACCACACATTTATATCATTTGTACTGTGTCCATGACATATTTCTCAGAAAGGTATCAAAGTCAAATTAATAAAAGCCATAAGAGAAGTCAAAGTCCTGCTGGAGAAACTTTCAGAAGTTTGCAGAGCTCTGCCTTCGCCACTAAAACCTCAGAATGTGAAGGAAATACAGCATAGCTATAGCTGCCTCCTGCTTTATGAATTAAAAATACAGCATTAAGTATTCTATCAGCAAGTTAATTGGTAGCAATGACTGGACAATCAAAAGCTACTTTCTGGAGTACATAGCTTCCCGTGATATAACGTACAGTACCATCTAACTTAAAAGAAACCATCTGTTTTCTTGTATGAAATAAGATGGAAAATAGACACTGACTTTACTTACAAAAGCAATTTCACTACGCATTCACAGAAAGACAAAAATTGCATAATACTGTCTGTTATTAAATCGCTCTGAGAACAACAAAAATTTGAAATGCAAAAAACCTGAAAAGGGAAAGAAAATGGCACTGGTGACAAATCATTTAAGACTTGCTAAAGAATTGGGGACCTCTGAATTACTAAAACCTACTTTATTTAACAAAAGCATTTGTACAAAAGACATTGCTGAGGGGGTAAAAAAACATTCAAACACTTTTCAGACATCTCCAGGAAGTGATTTATCTCTTGGAGCAAAGGTTAAGGGCTCAGAGGAGTAGACAGGTTAATTTTGAATGCACGAAAGGAGTCTACAGAGCCTGTACTATACATGTAGGTAAAAATAACATCAAGGAAGAGAGATCCCAAGTTTTGACATCTATTCCCAATTTTTTTTATCCAGAGGAGAGACAAAATGTAAAAATTTATTTTTGTGCTTTCTGAAAGTTAAAGGTGTCTTACTAGCAAAATTAAAGGAATGCATGGTTATCCAGATGGCTTAAGATGGCAAACAGTTCTGCAGAACCATAATCCTCCCTAAGGTTAAACAGGGCAATGCAGAAGAGATGAACAAGGTCTCGAGATGAACTAGAGAAAGGAAAAAACACATCCAGCAGCCCTACAAATTGTTACTTGCAATAATGGCACAGGTTGATATCACACCTGTTGTAAGACTACATGCAATTTCCCAGAGGGTCTGGTAGTAAATCACAGCACTACAAACCAGGATTTTTAAAATGAAATTTGGCAAACAATAAGTCCATAACAAGCTCTAATCACTTTTCCTACTTTTGAGGCTAGGGGAAAAGAAAAGGAAAAAGAAATATCAGATACCACTGTTGCAGTTATGGCTACTTTGGATTATGGCTACTTTGCATGTATATTAAGAGCTTTCCCGAGGAATTTTACCATACTTTTAAATGCACATAATAGACAGGAATGGCTCCCATTAGGAAAAATTATATGTCCTTAATAAAAAATGTATAGAAAGGTACCTCTCTAATAAAACAGCCAAGCACCACTCAATACTGGCAAACTTTCAGAAGAAAAAATTACACATCAGATATTCTACAAGCCTGTTATTGAAAAGAAAGAAGCAAGCCACAGATTCTCTTGCCTCTCAGCTCCGATTCTGGTCCTCCACTACCTACATTGGGGATGCTTTCTCCCCATCCCCAGGTTACTAGCTGATCCCATATTCCTCTCCTAATTTTCTCCAGACTCCTAGCACAGTTCCTGATTCTACTGAATTTTCCTCCTACTCTCTCTGTAGCTGTGCAATATCTTCATCTCCCTCATTCTGAATTCCTGTGTACTTATTCTGGGCTTGTTTCTCGCCTCACATTATATAAATTCTACTGAGTTTCTCCTGACGTCCTGGGCAAAACCTTAAATCTCCTGAGGTCAGTGGGAACTGACTGCTGAGTCCATTGGATCAGAATTTTACTTTTCATGTAAGGAAACATTACAGAGGGTTTTCCAATCCCCATGATCACTTCAGGGATCTGTGATCAAAATCTCAGGACTTAAGTCCTATATAAATGAGAGCACCATAATCTCTCACACCAACCAAAAGACCCGTGCCAAACACTGCCAAGAGTAGAAAGTGTTGCTGTTTCTTCTTCCAGGAACATTGGGTGCACAGTTTCAATCATCCAGTTGCAATAAACATACTTATTCTTTGCATAATGCTAATTATTATTGGATACACAAGTCCATGTTGTGCTAACAACTGAATAGCTGGAAACGTTGCTATGAATTTGATCAGCAAATGACCAGCACAAGTAAAGTATCTTATAGAAAACCCCTCGAGCAAAACAGCCACAGGTACAACCACATTTAATGGCAAAACAGATCTAAAAGCCTCAGACTTTGTTAGAATCACAGAACTGCAATATTCACAACATGAGCCAGCTTTAACTCCCGCTTGAAGCATCTCTGATTAATCTAGTAAGAGGAACGAAATGAAAGCTTGCATTACTTTTTCCTTTTGGGCAAAGGTTGGAAAGAGCTGTAAAGGCTACATCAACTACATCCAAACAAAGTGATATCAAAAACATGAAAACATGGGAACTCATTGCCTATTCAGACAGCATACGCATCTCATTCACCTATAGGACAGCCCTTGGCAGTGCTCCTCCAGGAAGGACACTGGGGCTTCTCGTCTGCCTCTCGTCAACCATGGAGACAATTGCAAGGACAGAGGCAGATATGACACACATATATATACACACACATATACACACGCAGACAGGCACCTCGGGCAGACGTTGCATGTTAGGACCTATCTGTATGGTATCTTTCTCCCATAGCACACTCAGCAGCACTGGATTCCCCTCCCATGCAAACCATTTGACTGACGCAATGTGAGCCCAAAGGGTGTTCTGACAAGCAACTCTGTTAGCTCCAAACTTGGCATCACGCTCAGAGCTGACACCACCCACTTTGCAGACAGATTCTTGGGAAAACCACGCAGTATAATGGTCAAGGTGATCCTTGGTTATACAATGGTGAAAGTGTTGAAGTTGCTACTTGGTGACAATGAATTGTAAAGCCTGGATCTCTTAAATAAGTAAAGTCATTTAACATAGAACATAATAAGAAGTTACAAAGTTCTGATTGCAAAGAAGTCTTGGAAATTACATACTAAAACTGTCTTTAGCTACCACTTTGACAACAGTGCTCTACAAGATCATAGTTAAGCAGTACTCTAAAATGTATTTCATTACAGTTTTGAAGGCAAATGGATATAAACATGGACAATAGTTCAACTGCTCGTTCAACTTCGGCAAAGAAATGCTTTCTAATCTAAGAAGAAAATGAAGAACACGTATTCATTAATAGCTCCCACTTTGGGAATTTTGGACTGATTCCTTATCTATTCCTGTTGCAAATGTCACCATTCTTCGATGATCACAAGACTGATGGAAGCATCAGGAAAATGCAATGTTGGATCTCACTATAAAGCATTCTGGGCTCCAACTGGCATTAGGTTCCCTAACCAGATTAGAGTGAGAGACTGGTCACAGCAGATGCCCTGTCTCGGTTCATTACTCAACACCTGTTAAACTTGATTAACAGCCCCAGCTAATTATCTGTTAAGAGTAACTCATGCTGTAACAGATCCCAGAGGCCTGAGAAGTTGACTTCATTTACATGTTTGTCTCCTTTCACAAGGTCTCAGTTAAGCATTACCAAAAAATGCCTTCCAGAAAACAACAATAAAACCCCTTTAACTAGAATACCATTGGCACCCATATGACCTACTTTATAGGTTCAGATGTATACCTGCAGGGAAAGCTTTACAACAGGACTTGAAATGCTCAAAATACACACCTGCCCTGCAATTTAAAACTGTGTCCAAACAATGTGCGATAAACTATAGCCATGTGCACTGTAGCAGCTGAAACAGATGTCATGGCAGCCAACAAAAAAATGTTCTAATTTCAAATTCAAAATTCTGTGCTTGGGCAAACACAATTTCCCTAACATAATCCAAAAGAAGTGATATTTCCAGGTGCTGAATGCAATAGAGATATATATTACAAATTCTGCTGCTTAGCAAGGTAGAGTTGACACTATCACTCTATTTAGACTAACAGTTTTCACACCTGTTTTAGTACTTTTCTAGATCTAAAAATAATCTTATGTTCGGCTTTGCTACCAATAACTCCTACAGTCCATGAATTAACAGATTCCAGTTTTGGTGGTTAGAATGTTTTGTAGGACACGGATTCCTAACAGACACAATGATTTCCGCTCTCTAGGTAGGCTGGATATCTGATCACATGATATGCACCACAGATTGTTTTCCAAGGTTTGTTAGTCTGTTCTGGTGAAACAAATCATGCTGTGGCAGTCATTTTACTCCATTCTACAGACATGTAACAACATGTAATACAATAAAATTAGATCCTCCTCTTTTTCAACTAAATAGGCATTGCTTCCACAAACCAGTACAAAACTGTATAGACCTCACTACTGGTTTCCTTTCTTTTCCAAGCAAGCCTCATGGCCATCACTGAACCGTCTTTCTGTCCAAAGACCAATTCCCTTTGCCCTGGAACAGTGCCAACATGTTCTTCTGGGCTGCTGGCACTTCCTCCTTGCACATTTTCCATCTCTTAAGCACCCAAGGTGACTGGCCATTAGATGAGGTGTGTCACATCTTTTGTCTGGTATTGGTGTCCTCAGAGCACAGATTTGTGTGTAGCGGCAACACCCGCTGCTCTTCTTCACCTGACTCCATCCCAGGGCACCTCCTGAGCTGTGCAGGTGCAGCTGTACACTAAGATCCCCTGATGTTATTTGCTAGAGCTCTACATCCAAAACTTTCTTCTGCTGTATGATGTGGAAGTTAAATGAGAGCACCACAAACGCATATGTCTCCTTGCATTCTGCACAAATGCTTGTATCTGGATTCTTCCAAACTGCAAGGTGATTTTGCTTAGATCCAAAATTCAAAAGAAGTATCTAGGTACTGGCCTTATACATGTAGGTGCCTAATTTCACCTGCAAGTCTACTGTGGTTGTATTTTTTAAAAACAGTGGGGCACTATGCACTAAAATCACTGAAGACATAGCCTAAATATAAGACTGACTAAAAGCAGGGTACATGCTTTTCCTTTGGGCAACTTAAGAACACTCTTCAGATAGAGATTAGATTAATCTGACTTGCTCCATCTTTTGCAACTCTTCCTTTATAATTGTACTAAACCTTACAGTAACTTGAAGGAGGAGTGTCAGCTTTAGTGCAATCTCTTCATTCAATGAGCAAAGAAAACATTATTTTGTAGACATTTTACCACTTGTAAAATTCACTAAATGAAAGTAGACGTGACAATTTTAGATCATGCTCACAAAAGTGAAAAAGACAATAATTTTCTGAAGTCCTGGTTCTATTCCCCTGCTAACTGCCTTTTAGAGAAAATGACACATTACAATATTGATGTTACAGTGGCATGCTACACACTGTACCTCAAATGGAAAGGAGAGGTTTGAAACTACATTATTAGTATCATTTAGGGTTACTGGGCCACGAAATCTCTAAAGACAAAACACTTTAATTCATCCTAACAATAGAAGAAATTTCTGCATCTGAAAAGAAATTTCTCAATTTGTTCAAGTGAATTTTAAGACAACACATGCAAAATAATAATAAAAAAAATCTACAAAACCTGGTTCCGAGCAGCCAATTAAGTTTGTAATTAGATATTTATTCCAATCAGCCACCATATTTCCTAAGACTGAACTTGAAGAAGAGTTCCCAACAAAACTGAAAGGTGAATGGTACTGTGCAAAAATTAAAGGAGCAGAGCACACTAAGTAGATCAGGACACATATACAGCAAGTGGACCACAACTAAAGAGCTGAAAACACGCTTTTGCCTCAAAATATGTTGGGGTTTTTTTTCCCCAGCAATACCAGTTGATCTAATGAAAGACCTTACTTCTCACAGCCATTATACTGCTTATGACTATTCTAGCATTTCTTTAGTATCCTAAATGTCATATCCAATCACTTTTATCTCTTCTTACTCCTTTTATGTATTCCATCCCCTTGATACTATTGGAATCAACCCAGCTACAATCAGGACTCTTCTGTTCTTCCTTTCTTTGTGCCTTGTGTGTATTTTTCAGGGCATGAAATAACTGGTTAAAATGGGCTGTAAGGAAGGGCAAGAAAATAAAGTAGCTATAGTCATAGTTATTTTTGCTTGTATTAAACACCCCCAAATTTCTACATTTCTGAAATTATATAGTTTTTTTATACCAGCTAAACAGATAGAGAACTGTTAAAGAATCTGTATTTCTTCTATAAATTCAAAACTATTGCTTCTTTAGCATTAGATTTTTTTTTTTCCTTTTTTTTTTTTCCCTGGAAGAACGGCATATGAAAGGATAAAACACAAGAAGCAAAATAAATCGCACTACCATCAGAAAGCCACATGGTTTTGTATTTCTACTAGACATCATAATAGCAGCCAGTATTAAAGTCATTAAAATTTTTTTCTCTTTTCTTCAGACTATCATTTTCAGCTTAACATTTCTATTTTTTTCACTTTCCGTAGTACCTTATATATAAATATATTTACTAACAAACTCTTAAATCAATTCTGTCCCTCAGCTAGATCAACACTGTACTTGTTATTAATCTCTTCCTTTATAAGCAACATCTTTACTCCAGTACATTTCTCATTTCCCCTTTCTCGTATCACATCAAGATGTAGAATTGTGATTTAACATTTCAGATCCTGATATTATTAAATATTAGCTATCTCAATCATGGAACATTTGCTGTCCCTTCAAAAACTAAGCACTTTTTCTCATGCTTCCATCTTGTAGTTAGAAAAGGGAAGAATTATTGTATAGATTGTCTGTAAATACAGACATTACACACATTCGTTTCACACCTACAGCAAGATTTTCGTGACAATGCATGATACTCCAAGACATGTGTTTCTTTCAGAAATAACTGATCATAGATACATAAAAAGATCCAGTTTCAAGCTCTAGGTGCAGGACTGAAATTATCATGTCACCAGTCTAAATGTCACCTTTTATTTTACCTCCTACCACCAGGTTCACATTCAAAATGCATGCATTAGCTAGCCTGACAAAGACATCATCACATTCATTGTCTTACTTCCTTCGTTTCTTAAAAAAAAGTTGCCAAGCATTCAGTCATTATCCTTGATTCTCATTCATGATAAACCTTTCTTTTTTCCCTCATGTTTATGAAAATATTAATTGTTGCACAGCATAGCATATATATCTCTCTATAAATATACAGAGGTGTGAAATACTCTATAGAGGTAATAGTGAAATAGAGAAATCTCTTTTTCATCATTATTATGCCTCTGTGAAAGTAACAGGAGGGAGCAATTTTATGGGCAACATTCAACTTGAATCCACAGCAGAAACAAGCAATAATTGGTCATACCAGAAAAGTTGTCTTGTAATCCCCCAGTTTACCTTTCCACATTACATGAGATGGATATATTTTGAATTTTTAAAAAAGAGAGAAAAAGAAATTTATCTCTTTCACTGAATGAAAAGGATTTAAAATTTGCTTTTGATTATAGAGCATGACAAGTTTCTGCACTTGAAGATGTGATACAACAAAGGGAAAATGGCAAATAGTAGAATAAAGATGTTGCTGTCAAAGAAAGTAGAGACTAATGAGGACCATGCTGATTTAGTTGGAGGACAGAACTAGTAGAAAGAAAAAAAACCAGTTCTAATGCTGCCATTTTTTTTTAGTTTTCAGACAAAGAGCACTCATTTCCTTTCACAATTTTGAAAGTCATCATTTATGAAGTATTAGAACTACCTAATTCATTTTGGCAGCGAAAGGAACACTGACAGCCATTCAGAGTACAGTTCATCTACTGTCTCAGCTTTGCAATGTGATGGGAACTCTCAAGCTCTACTGTAATCTATTGGAAAGGCTGATTTAGCCTTACACGAAATAGAACAAGGAAAAAGTAGTAGAAAAACAGAATAAAATGGGCTGTAAACAATGCTGAGGGAGAAAAAAAATAATATCGGAAGTTTCTTTAGCAAGAATGAACAGTGGGGAAGATGACGTACTGCTCCCTAGCATCAGTCCCAATCTTTGAAAAGACTCAGACTCCACTGAAACTACATGTCCCTCACGTCATTCTTTCAAAGCGTGGATTTCAGAGGAGCCAACAGGAAAGAAATTGCAAGCTAAGGAAAATCAAGTATGGGTTTTTTTTACCCAAGTGAAAATCATGCAAATTCCAGGCATAGAAATTACACTTCCAATACACAAGGTGTTAAGCCTGGTTATGAATAGGAAGTTGTAAACAAAGGAGTTATCAAAAAAAAACCCCAAACCTGTCTCAATACTGAAAACAACTAATGAAATAAAACTGTTCCATGAGGCAGAAGCAGCAGTTAGAACTAATCTACTGCAGAGGAGGCACAGCATGCCTCTAGCATCACAAGACCACCTAAATGCTACAGGACAACATAAAATAAACAGACAATTTAATATGTTATATGCACACATGTTATAGAAAACAAAGGGTATTTTTCCTTTCTGGAGAAGCTAGATAACCTCTAAATGCCATTAAAAGCTGTTGGGGAAAATAGAAACTTCACTGAATGGACCATAAAGTTAGAAAAGTCATAGACTGAGAGCAAAGGTGACAAAGCTGTCTATGAAGATAAAAGAAAACGGAAAACTAGTAACAAAAGCATGAAAAAAACCACCAGAATATGGTTACCCCATTGCAGTTATCTACAAAACAGGACCAAAATAATCAGCTAATTCATATAATCCAGCCTGCTCACTTTAAACTTTTAGCACTTTTTTGAAGACATACCTGCTCATCTTAACAGCATCCTCATTTTGCAGTTGCAATTTATATTACACAAGCAGCAAAAGAGTAATCAAGCTGAAAAATAGAAAATATTCTCTTTTGCCCACAGGCATCCACAGGACATGAAAACAAGAAATTTACTCTATACCTATCCTAACTTCTGTGTCTAGTTTTAATCAATGGTACTTCTGCAAAAACGTAATGATTAGAAATACAACCACTTACCACTTGCCTTCTGTATGAAGAAGCTACTTGTGCAGACAGAAGCATTTTGGGTTTATTTTGATTGTTTATCACTTCTGTTGAAGTTCAGGATGCATCAGCTTGCATGTGGCTTCTTGCCAGGCCCACAAGAGATTGACATGCAAACCACAAACACCTTCTGTTACTTAACACCAAATTTAACATACAGAATATAAAACTGTGTCCAAAAGAATTGAAACCCCTTTCCTTATATTTTGATGGATGTAAGGGTAAACTGCTAGGTTAAACAATTCCAGGAAAATCATACATAACATGTTGCATAGCTCTGGAGATTACCTCCAATACATCCAGCCTTGCTTTGAAAAACTTTCTACTTGAGACCTGCCCTTTTCTTCCATAACCAAAGTATCAGATGACATAAATACCTCAAGGTTAATGGAAGCACAATTATTTATACCTGCTGGGACTGTGGACACTGATTTTACTAAAAATATCTTCTTAAACTGTGCAAATTATTTAAAAGCTCTATACGCATCCTTTTCTACTGCTGAACTCTAGTGCATAGAGCAAACTGTTATTCTGTATTTAACGTACCATGTCCAACATTTGGTTTTTTCCCTTTGCCCTACTCTTTTTATATAAAACTTTCATTTATGCTTAAAGTATTTTATTTCTAGTTTAAAAAACTGCACCCATATTTTGTCACTTAAACTTTTATGAAGAATAATGCACATGTGCAACTCAAAATATCAAAGTAAAACATTTTAATTTACGTGGGTAAGGATGCATGAAGGCAAATGCCTTTCACAACTTGATAAAGGTAAATTCACTCTTTTAGAAACGCTTTATAATGATGATAAATGAAGACATGGAGAACATTTTTGAAGTACATTGAGTGACTGTACATCCTCATACATTGAGGTAATTATGTTTTCCTTTCTTTTTCCTGATAGCAACAGACTTTATTATGTTCAACATACAAGCTTCACCTTTTTTTTTCAAACGCCTTTGATATTGTCTGGCACACAGTGTTGAAAATAGTAGTTGGGCACTGCTTCTGATACCATCTTGGATTTCAGTATTGCAACTTACAGGTTTGAATAAGCATGCACAGGGTATGGTTACTATTTTGTGCACTTGGAGAGAAAAAAAAAAAAAAAAGATTCCATGTTTCCCATCACAAAGTATACCAACACCACATTAAATACAACAGCGATGTGCAGTCTGCTTTCTCTCCCTTACTGTTACTTATGGCACAAGGAATCCACGGGACATTGCTGTGCAGTGTACCACCGTGAATGGATTCTTTGCAAATAAGCTGGGTCATGAATCAGTTCGTGATTTGATAATAAGAGGAATAGCGTGAATAACTGATTTTCTGGCTGAACGTTGAAACTGGGAAGTAAAAAAAAAAAAAAAAAAACAAACAAACAAACAACACACTAAAGAACCCCAAACTGGTTTTGATTAAGCTATTCCATTATTTATCTTGTTTTTCCCCATCAGACTGCAATGAAACAGCACAAGATTTTCTCAGTTCAGCACAAGATGGTTAATTCAACCTGACATAAAATATTTATTGTGGGTATCTATAAGAAAAGCAAAGGGAAAACAAGAGCATGCTTCAAAAAAGTTGAAGGTAGAGCCAGTTCCCTTTTAATGGTACAGTTCAGAACTTAAAATGCCCTCCCATGAGCCTGGAGATCTGTGCTCATTTTCCTCCTCTTTACCTCCCGGAGATGTATTATGGACTGCTCTGCTGGAGGAGTATTCTCAGTCTCACAGTTAATGCTGTTCTACCACATTTACTGAAGTAAGTCTGGTACTCCAGGAATCCTCCACAGAGTAAGAAGTTATTCTTTCTCTCTCCTTAAATGATTACTTCAGTATTTCAAGTCAAAGAAAACACCTCGAGAAGGAACCAAAGGTGCTCAAATAGTTACGGTATTTACCTAAGCAGAATTTCAGCTTAGTCATTATTGTACTCAGTCCAAGGACGGGACTTGGTTTCTTCTCGCAGAGGTCTTGTAGAACTATTCCCTGAAATGGTCTGAAGCACTTGCAGCTACACAATGCTCCACACTTATCCTACAGGGATTTTCAAAAAGAGTGTACACATTAAAGCAAATGAAGAAAGTAAAACGTCGCTTTCTACAGATTTATTTAGTAGCAATGTTTTTTCTGCCATTATTGAAGGACTTGAGAAGCTACAAGAGCTTATAAATATGTATATTCATACACAGAAAAACAATTAATGAGAAAAACATACATATTTACATACACTGAGAAGCTCTAACTCAGAAAACATATGGAAGGAAAATATTACAACATGTATCTTCTAAATATATCGACACCATTTAAGGACTTTGTTATTTTTATGTCAAATCAAGTTCTAGAACTAGGAGACTATTTTCTGACTTGCATCTATTCATTTGTTCAAATGAAGGTAAATTTAATAACTGACCATTTTTAAAAGTAACATTTTATGTGTGGCAGTTCAGAGTTTGGGGCACTTAAAACATCAGAACTTAAAACATACTTCTGAAACTTTTTTGCAAATACAGTTAAGACTGTCTCTTAAAATTCCTCATGACAGAGTCATTTTATTTTGCTTGTCCTGTTTGAACCTCACGAAGATACATTTCTTTGTACAATACAGCTTGACAAGTAGCATCATATGTTATTGTATTTGTATAGAAAAAAAACCAAAGTTGTTTATATGCAAAACTATAGCAGCAGATAAAATTTGTGACTAGCAATTTGTAAGAAATAAATGCAGATGCTCTTCTCAAAGACAATCACATCTGCAGAAACAGTAAAAACAATCCTACCTCATTTAAAGATAAAAAAAGCACACAGAATCACTTACAACAATGGGCTAGGGGACACAATATGAGCATTCAACTAATTTATCATCTCAATTTGCTCCCAAACCCTGCTATTTCTTCAGTATTCCCACCATGGAGAACAGTCAATTGCAAAAAAATATTTGGTTAATGTTCCATTACTTGCACCAAATAAATACAACACAGACAACAATATCCTAGTTACCATCTAATGAAATGATCTCTAGATGAGCCCTCTGGTCAGTTGCTTTAAAAATAGGCAACAACACTGGAAAGAGGACAGAGGGAAATGCAGAACTTCTGTTTTGACTGTAAATTACTTTCCGTTGTTACAGAAACAATAAATTTTACATCTTGCCTACACAGTATCATCTTGTAACCTGACGAGGTATTTTCATGACACTTGAGATCAGTGATTTTACTTTAAACTTATTTTAAATAGTGTCTTACTTTTTAAATGCCCAGTATAATTTGTTTACTGCAGTAATTAGGCAGTCAGAAAATAAAATTGAAGTTTTAGATTTTCCATACATCGCAATGAGTTGAGTAACCAATATGCAAAGCAACATGGGGCTTGAACCATTATGAACACACTGAACAAACCTTACATAAGAGACAACCACTGTTTTTTAAGCAAGCAAATATGGGGCAAGTGTAGTAGAATTATTCCTGTTTCGCAAATGGAAAAAACTAAGCACTTAAAACCTAAATTAAGTAATCCAAGGTCAGACAAGTTCACACTAGAAACCCAGTACCATACTGGCATTTTTCCAGAACATTTTTCCCTATCAAAATCATACTGCCAGTTTGCTGCATGGTGTTCTGAAAACTTACCGCGCGCATACAGACACACATTCGCACTCTTCTCCCCTCCTTTCCACACACGTACGCACGGACGCCTATGAACACATAAGCTTGCAGTGAGGCTAACGAAGGGCTACCGAGAAAGTTAGCAGAAGCCCAGCCAGGTTACTCTGGCTGTCTGCTCTCCCCATACTGGGTGTTAAATATCACAGTGACTGCAGGAACTTACTAGGGAAAAAAATCCTAAGCAGATCTTTGCTGAAGATTGATTTACTGTCCAATATGCACAAACAAACTAGAATGTGCTTTCTGCAACAAACAGATTAAAGCCAAGTTTCGTTGTTGTATATACTCTATTTTGCAAAATAGACTATTTGTATACATTCACTAATCGAATTATTTTATTCTACCGGTAAATATGATTCACATACCAATTCTGAAAAAGCATGTACAATTACGGTATTACACAACACATTCAGCAGAACCGTACTTACAAAAAAATCTATCACTTTTTAACAAATTAATGCTTATAATATTAAACCTACAGAAAAATTCTCAAGACTTAGTCATGTTCCTTAAACTACCAATTTCTAGATTTTACACTATAATAAAATATTTAACTTCACAGTTCTAATACCCCACTGGAAGTGCAGGCATTCTTTATACAGTAACTCCCTGAATTAATGGCTCCAGACCTTTCCAGTCTCACCCCCAAAGGAATTGGCCCTCCCCTCCAACCCTTTGTTGTAAAAAAAAGACTTTAAAAGCATTTGAACATTTGCTCTTCAGCAAAGAGCTGTTAGAAATGTGCTGCAATTTTGCATGCGGATCATTATCCAGTTAAATTCTCATTTAATGCCTAACACCACTGTTTCCAAGCAGCTGGCATTTAACCAACCTTTTCAGCTATTTTGGTCAACAGGCTTTGTGGTGAGTAAGTTTCTTTTACCTATTATAAAAGTTTGGTGACCTTTTCTTTGATTACCCTCCTGCACTTTAGGCATAAGTAGTGGGAAGGAGCAGCTCACTGGGCATCTTTGTCAAAAATCCCTCTATATCTGGATGTGCAATAAAGCCAGCTGAAGAAGTGCCATTTCAACATTCTCAGTCAAATAACTAGCATCACTATACAGCCTCCATATGTTGGGGTTTGATACTTCCACGGCTCTTAGCGCTAACATGAAAGGGCCAGCTCTGTTCTTACAAACCACCCACAGGTTTCTCTTCCTCACACATCTCTCAAGAGATACAACCGCTTGTACGCTAGCCTCACCACACATCCTTATGGGTGGAGGAACTCCTAATTACTACTTCTACTGCCACTAAAAACTGGCCCAAACCAGGGGGGGAGAATTAAACCAATTGGTAAAAGTGTACCTTGAGATAAGGACTGCAGTACAAAAAATAAAAACATTTAAGCTTCTTCGTCCTGTTAAGAGCTCAGACGCCAAAAGAATTAGTGGTGGAGAAAGGGAAACAGAGGAGTTAAGTGTGAAGACTTTGAAAAGGATCGAGTGAGGAAAAATCTGGTCAGGTAGCCACTGTCCATGAGAGAAAAGGAGAGAGACTATCTAAAGTGAATGGGACAGGAGGATTGTGCACTATCTAGAAAAGGGCAACAGAAACTAGACCTGCAGGGTGTGATGCAAAATAAGTTACTTCAGTTTTTTGCTCATTGAATAGTTCTTAGTTTGGTGTAGTCCTGATTTGCAAAACTACTCCTTTTGTTCTCATAGCTGCAAATAAAGGAAGAGCTGAACTTTGTATGTTACAAGGCTACATAAAAGAGAGCTCTGAAAAATCGTGGCTCAGAGTGGGGTCCCCAAATTAGCTGATGTGTATGCTCACTGTTTCTCAGCTCCACCTGCATAAATGAGGATAAACACCATCACACCATTTCCCAGCAGAGAAAGTACAAGCAGAAGTTCATTACATTTGTGAAGTTCATATATACAGTTGTGATAAGTGTCACAGGGAAGTCTATAAAGCAAATAATACTGCAGATAGTCCTAGTACAGTGTATAAAAACTAGGGCCTGTTATACTGAATCACGCAAGGAAGAAAAACTCTCAACAGCTGCTCCTGAAGCTAGCGCCGCTTTTTCTGCATACTGAAAGATGCAGAGATCTTAAAAAAAGAAATAGTGTGATCATGTAATTACAGATGGCACGTATACACAGGAACCAAAAAAACCTGTACAAATTATCTTAATTCTGGTATTTCCTAACTCCTGACTGGCTTTGTAATGTCAGTTATGTTCTAGGTTTTCTGTTTTTATAGAAATAGCATTGAGATTGAGTTATCTTGGAAGGATAAGACTCCTCTCCCTTGCAGACTTCATTAGTTGTGGCTGGACTTCCCACAGTATGACAAGCTGCGGCCAGCAAATAAGACCTGTGTTGTTTTTCTGGTAATAATAATAGCTTCACTTACTCTAAACAAAAAAGCCACTGTTATTAAAGTGATTTACAGGATGATAGATATGCTTGCATTGACTGTATTGGAACAAGATTATTGCTGCTGAGATTATAATTAAAGCTTTCAAAGTTGACATGGGAGAAAGAAGGACTCTAAGCAGTTGTCATTTGGGGAAAATAATGATAGGATTGTCATATTTAAATAAAACACTCTTAAATACAGGAGTGATTTCTGAGAAAGGTGCATTTGTCTGTTAGATTTTAAAGTATTGCCTGTAAGGATATCATGCGAAGTAGAAATAATCATGGCAAAAAAGGAAAACAAGTTGAAAACAAGCTCAGACATGCAAAAGTGGATTGCGCTTCCCTGAGGGAAGGCATTTTGGTGATGTGGCATGTGCTTTTCCAACATGTGCTGTCTATGGCTTCAAAACTAACAGAACAAGGGAATGTTGATATCTGACAGCAAGCTTGTTGCTCTTGATACGCTTTGCAGAAAGCAACTGCTTTTTAGAGAAGAAAGAAGAGAGAGAGAATATACCACTGAAACAATTTTATTTTGGACCTTTTGTAAAAAATGTTGCCATCAGTGTTACTTGGAAGAACAGAAACAAAAGGATTAGGGGAAGGGTGGAGGAAACAGGAAAAAATGTATACTGTGGATTTACTAATGATCTGAAATGCTGTGTGAGGACAAATTCCAGGAGCACCATATAAGAGTATTCAGGTTGAAGTCTAGAGGAAAGGCTGTGGATATGGATATTCAGCAAGAAGTGAACAGAGGAAAATATGTGCTTTTAACTTTTTTTTTTTTTTAAACCTGCCATGCCTCTTATGAACTTTGTAAATAGTCATGTTCTCTTCAGCCTCCTCCTCTCCATAATGCAATGTCCCATCCTTTTTAGAGCATCACTGCTAGGCAGCTCCTTTACCATCCTGATTGTTTCAGCCACCTTTCTGCATTCTAAATTAATGTTTGTATTTTAAGAATTGAAATAACAACAGGCTGGAAAAAGACTATGAAACACTAAGACTATCAGATCAGTATGTTAGCCTGTATTATCTGTAGCACACAACTGAAACCACATTCTTACAACTTCTCATCTTCCCCACAGCCATACAAGAAGGTTTCTTGACAATATGAATAGCAATGTAAATCTCGCTTTGAGGTCAAAGGCCAAATATATTTGGAAGCATTACACCAGAAGCTGTCTCTGGAAGCAGCAGAGGGGGAACAGAGGTGCTTTCATATTGTTGAACCTGTTCTTCAAGTGATAACGAGCTTCTGTATAAGAGTACTACAAGTATGTATTTCATTAAGTACAGTTTGAAAAAGTGTAAAGTTTCTGCCAGCTTCCCCCAACACCCCACCAAATACTCTATGGCAGTAATACTGCTGAAAACAAGATCTCCTTTTACAGAGCATTTCCACATTTTAACAAAGTGCATTCTGGAAGTAGCTGTATAAGATTATGGTGTTTGTCTAACCCCCAAATTCTCTCTCTCTCTCCCCACCACAGTACATACAGTATCAGCATCCTGAAGAATTTGTCTGTTGAAATACGTAATTCCTTACAAGTGGCACCTTTGCATATGAATTTATCTTTGATTCTTCTGCCAGTGAGATATGGTTTCTGTTTGTTCAGAACAGAACACCACACATTGCCTGGATACAAGGTGCTGCTTAAGATAAGCTGACTGTAATTTCAGTATACAGTGGTGTATTTTTTGCCCTAGAATAACCTGACTTTATAGCAGCTGGATGTATGCCAGTTTCTAATCGTTTGTCTTTAGACTGCTGGCTTTCTTCTAATTATTCTCATCCTGGGATACTTGGCTCATCTCCTCCTCATTTTGTGCTAAATATTCCTTACAAAGTCTTTATAAACTTTCTTGCCTTCTTGTATGACTAGTATTTTCATTGTGAAATAGTCTTTGATTATTCTAAGCCTGGCAGTCAAAACCTTTCCAAGTTTCAAAAGCCCATGCTATCTCGTTTTCCTTCCTTTTAGCCAGTAGGTATTTCAGTGACTTCTTGGCATTGAAACCTGCAGTCCTCTCTCTAGCAAGAGACTAGGACATTTTACAGTATGTTTACAAGGAATCTGGAAAGTCTTGTTTTTCCTGCAGTGTCTCTTGTCTACTTTGATGCTGCTTTCTAGTAAATAAAGACATCTTCATGGCACTTAGATTATAAATTGTCTGTCCATAAGCACTGGTTTGTCTCTATCTTTCAAATCTGGTAGGGTAAAGTAAATTTCTTTCCATTCCTTTCTCTATACCTGCAAAGCTCAATATATAGAAAGGTCAGGGGACAACGGGCATTTACCATTCATATACACCACTATTAAAGGAACTATATGTAATTTGCATATAATTTGCACTCTCATCTTTTTGGGGCAGGAACATCTTTTGTTCTGTGTCTGTTGTAATTAGTATAATAGCACTCTTGATTTCCAGGCTGCGTCCCTAGCCTGTTCATGTACAATGAACATATACTATTATTAAGCCTGTGAAAAGGATCAAGCTTTTTTTAAAACTCTATTAGTCTGTTGGCTTGTTGTGCTAGTTAATAATTTGGCATCATGTTCACCCTGTCCGCAACACAAACAACAAAATAGACATCCCAAGAGGTCAATTATAGACAGAGCTATGGCTAGCTACCAGTGTTCTTGAAGGAATCAAAGCTACCTGGTATTCTAACTTATTTGATAACTTTTCTTCTTGATAAGAACTGGAACTGGTATTTTATGCACTTTGAAATATAAAAACTTTGTATGCAAATTTTAAACCATCTCTCTGGCTTCCAGAGTAAGCACGTGTCTGCTAAAAAAATTAACAGTTTTTATTCATCTTTTAAACCCAAACTATTTATTAATTTATACATTAATTTATACTAGAAATAGCTCCTTATTATGCTTCATGCATAATAAGGGAGAGTCTGTCTCAAAAAGGTTACAATTTAATGAGTACATTTTTAAAAAACATGGGAGGGAAGTGAAACAATTATTCTGTCCTGGTATATGGAGAAACTGAGACACAGAGTCTTAGATTCTGCCTAATGAGCAATCCTGCTGCTTTAAACTCACTCCATCATCCATGGAGAAATTGGCACTTCTTCCACTGCATCATTTCAGAACCTAAGTGAAATCTGAGTTCTTGGAACTTCTACTGACTGTGATTATAGTTTCGCTATTGCTAAAACAGAGAAAATGAGGCAGGAAGAGGCAAATATCTTTTCAAGGTCAAAGACAGTCACTGGAAGACCTAAGACTTGACCTCATGTCTGGTAAGATTCAGTGCAGCTTTTAATCCTATTTTACATCTTGATTCAAAGCCTACTGAATTCAATGGTCAGACTCTTGTGAGCAACAAAGATGAAATCTTCTATTAAAAAACCAAAACTGCGCATTTACTCATTTCATATGATGAATCCAACTATAAGAAAAAGTGCCTTTAAATATCTTAAGATTTAATGATAGTACAGTAGTAATTAATCACAAGCCTTCAGAATTATCATTCTAGGAATATGGTTACTTTTTAAAACATTTCTGCAAAGTGAAAAAATCTTAACTGAGGGGAGAAAACCCACATGTATATTTATAGCTCTCAAGGTACATCTTTTTTTAAAATACACCTCTCTTCTTTTAAACTAAGGAAATGAGAGCACAGCATGGACAATAAAGGCACATCAGGTCATTGTACAGACTTAAACAAAGAGTCAAATGGCATTTCCTATACTGTATTTCAAAGCAAAACCTCACACCAACACATAGAATTTCTGTATAGTGATTACAAACTAAAAGAGTGAAAGTATGTATTCATGTAAAAAATGAAATAACTTCATCCCATATTTAGGCTCCTAAAAGTACTGAGAAAAATCTAAAAGAACTAGGTCACTCTAAAGTCCTGCATGTTTCTTAGAATCAAAGAGATAGATCAGAAGGTATGGCAACTAATGATTGCATTATCAAACAGATTTAGAAAAGTAATTGTAACTTTCATAGTTCATACAAACTTCAAGGGGTTTTCTAAGTTTTGTGGTTTGAAAATAAACTCAAAGCAATTCCTCCAGGATATGTTAAAATGGAATTAAACATCATTACAGAGATTCTGACACTTTGCCCTCCAATGATCCAAATTACAGAAACAGGACTGTGTACATAATGATGTAATTACATGCAGTCATGAACAGTTTAATTACTGTATGCCTGAGTGAGCTTTTTTTTTTAAATTTGAGGGCACTGTTGCAATTTTCTTACTTCTATACCTGACTGATTTTAAGTATATCGATACTGTAGTCCTAGATTACAATGTCAGCATATAGAAATTAATTCCCTTCTGAAGCAGCACAACACAAACAAAAAGCAAGCACACATCGTGGATTAAGAAGTCACTAATAGGCATTAAATGATACTTAGCGCTTCTTTTTCTTCTTAGAAAATATTGCCTGTGGTCAGACAGAACTATGAAAGGTCTTCATTAAAAATTAATATGCACCAAAGTAATTTTGAAGTTGTTGTTGGATTATCAGCTGCATCTTTAGTGCCTAAACACTTCTTAAAGCCTATCCTTAGCTCTTACATTGTTTTACAGAAAAAGTGTGACACATCTGACGCACAAAGCACGTTCCCCTGGGGAATGCACCGTACTGCAATGAAAGCTTCCAAACCCCATTTTGGGACACACTGATGCAATGCTGCTCATTGCATAACTAAACTATAAAGTCATTTGCATTAAAGAAAAATGTGCATGATTCAGTGGAGGGCTCCATACAGCACTGTGTGGAAGTTCTGCTGGCAGTCTAGGGGTTGTTCCGAGTGTACATTTGTAAAAGATTGTAATTTGGATCACACTGTTAGAGTCAAGCAATAACAGTTTTCCCTAGAATTTTTCTGCATTTCAGTAGTCACATTTGACCTATAAATGAACTTGACAATTTTTACATTTGTTTTAAAACTTCTCATTAGTGCTTCCACTGGATTAGCCAAGCCCAGTGAGAAATATATTTCATAAAACTGCCTAAGGTACATGAGACAGCAAGGAATGAACTTTGCAGACATTGCAGAACTGGGAGGGAGCACTAAACTGGTTGTCCTTCATTATGAGAAAATGGCAGTGGGCTCTGTGGATAAGAAAGGGAAACCAAAAGCAGGTCTTCAATTTTCCATTAAAAAGAAAGCAGACAGATGTATGCCTTAATACATTTATATTCTCACACTCTGCACTAAAAAGATATCATGAAAAGTCTTGTTTCTCCTAAATGTTTTACAGCACTGCAAGCTACAACTAAGTTAAATCTCCAGTATGCATAACTTATTAATTAATTAGAATTCACAACCATGTTTCATACAGTAAAAATAAATCCTTGCTCACCTAACCATCTGAAAATCTCACACAAACATGTTAACAATCTACAAGTGTACTGGGGATCCCGCATCTCCACCTACAGACGATTTTAAAATCTACTTTTGGTGGTGAACTGTCCCACCAAACAGACGAACACTTGCATCCACATACAACCCTCCTCTCTCACATGAACTCTAGAGGCTTGACAGTAGCTATCCCAAGTCCTACATCTGCCAGCAGAAGGACAACAAAACAAGGAGATGGGTCAGAGCAGAGATGGAGAGCAGGTAGAGGGCAATTTAAACTCTAACCCAATAAGAATCTTTTTTTTTTTTATTCTAGGCTTGGCTTTGCCTCAAGCCAATTCTCATTATTAAATGAAATCGATTCATCATTCCATAAGTGGGAATGTGCATTGCCAAAAGGGAAACCACCCAACTTTGCTGACCAGTAAATTGCTCACAAACTTTCGCAGAGGAACAATTTTTCTTGAAAACAACATTAATTTTCTGTTCTTGATTAAAACAAAAAGACACCTTATACAACCATTGCTAAAGCCATGCTTCTATTAATATTAATACCAAAAGTAAAATATCTTTGAGACTGAAAGGAAGGCAACCCTGATTGCTTTGAGAAGCACCACAAAAAATTAAAATTCAGAAACCTTCCTCAAGCTGGAATCACTTCAGACCAGCACAGTTAAGAGTACTTTCTGTTCAATAAGAAGTCCTTTTTCCTTCATATCATCAGTTCTTTACATTCCACTAATAATTTAAGCACTGCCCTGTCTAGTAATTAGCTTTAAATGTAATTAAAAGTGCAGTAGCACCTTGAAAATACATCCCTGGGGGGAAAAGCACGTCAAAATTCAAACTATAATTTTAAGAGGAGGAGGATGGCAGCAGCAAAGCAGATGATGGAATGAGCATTACCACCCCCACGTGCACTAGTGGCACAAGTTATCTCTCAGTGTTCCACTTGGTAGTTTCAGACCGTTTACTGGAGTTACTGCAGGACATGTTGGAATAACTAGTGGTACATCACATGGAAATGCAGATGATAACTCATGTCAGCTCCACTGGGGCCTGCTTTTAAAACATACTTTAAGACAACACTAATTGCAGAGAAAACCCTATTTGCTTTAGATTTTTTTTCCAAGGGTTCAGCTGTTTATCTCCCTGCAGATCCAAACATTTACTGTACTCTGAGAGTTCACTGTACTCTAGCAATTAAATTAATGGCTGCAGCAACAGCAAGAAATCCTTTAAACCCCTGTGGGCTTGTTCCTTTGATTAGACTAGATCAGTGAAGCTACAGCTATTTGCAGGCAGATTAGATAGGCTAGGTTTTTATTGCCATTTGCACTAGAGATTGAAAGGTCATGTTTGTTGACATCTTACCAAAACCCATCTGTGAAAGTTTACTTTAAAAGTTATTCTTCAGGAATATTTTTAATTTTTAAAGAGTACCATATGGATCTAAGAATAAGAAATGACCTAACCATACCAATACAAGGCAGAGTACTCCACTTTTGCAGCGAACGTATCTAACACCCGCATGTATATTTTCTCTAAAAGCAATGTTTGAACAAATTACAAAACATAGGGCACTATTAAAGTTAGGCTTTGGGGATGAATCATAAGGTAGCTCACGATCTGCACCTCTGATTTTGTTTTGGCTGAAAGAATGGATTCAAGGAATGTTCATATTTCCTGTTTAACTGTGCCATGCTATTTTTAACTGTATCATCTTTTTTCCCAGTAATTAAGAATGCTTATGATGACAATGTCATAGGTAATAATGAGCATCTCAGAGCATCTTACAAGCATTAATGTTCCTATGCTATTTGAGGTGTCAAATGACAAACATTCTGGTATCAGAAAATATCTGCACAGCCTTGTGAGAACAGCACTGCAAGTCCTGATTTCCTGAGACAAAGATAAAAGAACACGTAAGTTTGTGGCAGAGCTGGGAAGTGAACCCAGCCTTCTGAAGACCCTATCGCCTGCCTTAACAATGAGGTGGTCACTTTCTCAGATGATTTGCTTCTTTGCAGTAATACAACGGTTGTGCTTTGAACGGCAATAATGCTTTAGGAACTTCCCCAACAAACAGCAAGATGAGACCAGAAGCTAAACAAAAACCTATAAAGGTGAGCTCCTCATATTTGTACTGCAGGGAAACAGCAGTAAGCCGCTGGAGTTTTGATAAAAATGTGTTACATTCCATACAATCAACCAAAACAACACCTTTCCCCATACCTGTTCACTCTACAGGCAGTATAATTCACAGGCCCACTGAGCATTAATGCTCAAACTACTGAACTGTTTGTTTGCTTTAATTTTGACACTAAAGTCAATAATACTTACCAAAAAAGACAGAGGCTAAAAAGAAAGTGCTGTGTATTTTGATACCACATTGTTTATATCACTAATTTATTTTATTTTCCTTCTTTCTTTTTTAAGTTCATATCTAAAGCACTTGATCAGAATAAGTATTGTGAAAGATGAGATTTCCATCCCGCAGATGAGATACCTGTAACTTGGTTTTAAGAAATATGGTAGATTTTGATATCTTCTGAGTTCTCAATACTTGTTCATTTTTTAAAGTCAAATCTGTTTAAACAACTAAAGAGAAAACCACAAAATATTATACTTTTAAAAAATGTAAAATATTTTGCACTTTGTAACATGCAAGTTTCACACCAACTTATTCTACTGCTACTGTACTACCAGTAGTAGGACTGTCTCAAGAAAATAAAACCTTTAATTAAACTGTTATGAAAGGATTAAAATATATATATAATTCACTTTTTTCTTAGTGATATTGAAATAGGTCTCTTAGGCCATTGTGTTATAACTCTGTAATCCCACTCACTGCTTGCACTTCTAGTGTGAAGCACGTCTTCAACTCTGCTCACAAAGGCATTGCTGTCTTTATGGAATTATGTCTCTTAAAGAGTTGAAAGGTTTCTACATTTAATTTTGAAGCATGTGACCACACCTAAAATTTTCAGATTTAAGACTACTCGCAAATAGTAGAAGTATTCATTCCTCCATCCTAGTTGCAGCCCTGCAAATTCTAGTCATTTTTATAGATAGCACATGGAATTATGCTAGAACCATAATTAAAAAAAACAAACAAACAAACAAACAAAAAAAAAACAAACCAAAAAAATCCCCCAAAACCCCCCAACAAACAAAGTACCACAACAACAAAAAAAAACCAAAAGCAAACCAACCCACTCAAAAAGGATATATGTGGCCATTTCCCAGTAGTTTGAAAATTATCTTTCTTAGGGTATATCTTATTTTCTTAGAAAACCATATAAAAATGTATCCAGAAAAAACATCTCTTCTTTGGCCAGTCAGCTCTTTGAAAATTCCATTTTTGCTGACACAAATGTATTCTATTGTTTAAAAAATGTGGGGGGTGTGGAGGGTTCGAGAAGAGACTAGAGGAGACTGGAGACCAATGCCACACATCTCCCTAACAGTCACACAGATCAAAAAACTCTCCTGAAATAGCTTTCAAAACCTCCAAAGGTAAAATTTCCAGACTGTTCCTTACATATAGTCATAACAGCCTGTTTTGTGAATCTGTGTGACAACTGTAATCCGTGAAAGTTATGGAAAAGATTAAGGGAAACTAAAATGAGAAGATATAAATGGCAATTCAATAATTCTTTTTTGTATTTTCCATTTTAAAGAAAATAAAGTAGAATGCTTGAGGAAATGGCCTGGAAAGAAGCTGGACACGGGATGCATCAGCTTCCTGAGACCAGGAATCAATCTGGGACCAAGAATCAATCTGAGACCACAAGCTGTTTCTGATTATCTTGGCTCCCCAAATGAGTGCTGTGAATAGCCAGTGCTGAGCTTCAGGGACTAACTCAGACTGAGAGTCACAGTCACAACTCACTCAGCCTTACTTCCACGTGGCTAGCAGGGAACATAAGATTTTGGGGGAATATAATTCGGTTCATAATACAGGTCAGCTGTTTTCAACTTCTAGAAAATACACATCTCAAAACCAAGCGCCAATAGTTCTTCATTTCTGCTTGATATTTTTTCAAATATTTATATAGCACTACAGAAATGTGTTCTAAAGTAAAAAGCAGAACATAATAAAACTGATCTTAAATGTTTTCCAATTTCAAAAGCCACACAAAGTATTTTATGGCTTATATACCTGCAGTTTTTCAGTTCAATATCTGTGCAGGAATCCACTGAGAACGAGCATGTAAGAAAACCACAAGGCAGCAAGAAATCTGGGTTGTGACTTACCTCCTGATATCATAACTCCTTCATTTCTTCACACCCTGCAGCACAGCCTCTACTTGATCACACATTTGTTAAAGAGTCTTAGGAAAGGTGGTATTAGTTCATATATAAAGCACTAGCAACAGAAATATCTCCTGGACTTAATTTTTGTACTTCTCTGCATTCTAAAGGGGGAAAGAAAGCAAGAAACCTACTGGGTAAAGTTTCTGGGTTGGTTTTCTAAAGAACAGCTGCCTCCTATCAGAGCCAGAGATAAAAATCTTTGCATTCAAGTGGAACTCTAACTCTTCCCAAAAATCTCCACTACAGCTGCAAAGGAAAAATTACTTGATTCTCTAGCTAAACAATAAAGTTCACAAAAGAGAAATGAGGAAATACATCAACTCTATGGCATCTTTGATTTTTTATTTGTATACTATCTTTATGCCACGCACTGGTAATAAAGCAGAGAAGTTAATCATTCAGTGAACCGATATAATTCAATAAACCACTGAACTTGAATACTCATCTTGGGTAATAGCAGTTTACTAGTTGCATGATCTGCACTGTTCTTTGGGGACAATTCAATTATCAAAACCAGATTTTCTCTGCCTTTCTTCTAGGCTCTATCCTCTCTCATTGTTGACTTTATAGCAAGAATCAACACCAACTGCAGAACATGTTGATTCACTTTTTCTCATGCCTCACTGTCTCTAAAAGTCAGCCATACGTAACCCTCTCAACTCAGAGTGACTAAGGAAACATGGACCAATAACTTTAGTTTATAAAACATAAATATGATAGATGCATGAAATAAATATGACATACAGAAGAGGGACAAAAATATGTTCCTGAAATCACCGCATGTGCTCCAGAAAAATGGTGTTATGTATCAACCACAACTCTTGGATGCATTCTGTAGGAAGTTAACCCATTTCATCCTCTGAGTTTCTATGCTAACCAAGTTTTAAACCTTGCCAGCTGTTCTTTCTTTCCTCAGTTGGGAGTGTAAAGCTTTCTCTCAGGCTGAAAAGGAAGTTCTTACACCTAGAAAAGCCCATTTGCCATTGCTTTGCAGTGACACGGCTTCTTAGCAAATTTATCAAAAGTATGACACCTACCAGATGTTGCTTCTCTGTAGGAAGCCTCTCCAATTGCCTAGCAGATATGTTTCCCTTCCTCCCAGGGCTTTTTACCTAGGACTTTTTCCCCTGATTTTATGGCATTAAAAGATGCGTCAGTTTTCAACAGAAAGGAAAACAATGCATATTAAAATATTTTGGTACCCAGTTCATAAAACTATTGGGGTCCTATGCTATCATTAGACTGGGAGGCAATTTTTTGTGATGTTTTCTGACCCAGATTAGTCCTGGTTAATTTTTCTAATGCTCTTCAGCCTAGAATACCTTTTCAGGTTTTATTATCACCAATTAAGAGCTTTCTTTTCAGAGAAAACTTGAATGTCATTTGAGTTCTGGAGTCTTCCTGCTTAAGGACACCAGAAAATTAGAGTAAAGTTTCACACAATTGATATTTTAATATACTGGCAAATAGGCAGATGGGAATGAGGTAATACTGTGGAAAATTTGTAGTTAACTGCAATCAACAAATGGGTTATAAATTTAGGTTGCTAATTTGTCATGTTTGAACTTACTCAGTTTGTGAACTGCTGCAGTATCATTTAGAAAAACATCCCTGTACAAGGACTTGGATGCACATGCTTTCACTCTTGTCTGATTATAGTTTATTGTTTTAATCCATAATCTGGTTGTGCTGAATGGGGCTCATTTTCTAGGTATTTAATCATGATCAAACATTAACAGGCATAGGATCTAGGATAACAGTCTATGAACCTAGTTCATAGTGAAAGCACTTCCTAGGGGAAATATTACCAACTGTATTAAATACCCCATTGCTTAACCCCAGTGATTTTTGTTAGATTGGAAAAAAGACTGTATAAAACCAGTACATAAACCCCCATATATTAAAGCCCTATCATGCAACTATGTTGATGACAAAGTACAGTATGTATGGTCCACAACAGCCTGGAGCATGGACTCCCGTCCCAACCACATCACCTTGGCAAGTCTGTCCCTGGCCATACTGCACAAATTTCCATTTCACCCGGTAGCTTTACAAATCCTTTGGAAGGTGCCAGGAAGTCACACAATATCAATCGAGAAGTGCACCCTAAAGAGTCTGTTTGCCTTGTGCTAGCAGCAAGACTGAGGAGTGGGCAACAGATCTCATGACAAACTACTACCAAAGAGAAGACTGCATCAATCACAGCATAAAAACAGTTTTTCAAGAAGGTTGTGAAGTAGGATGCACTGAGCAGCTAGCAGTAAGTAAGCTGTCCTGAGCACAAGTCACAGCTTGATAAAACTTCAGAACCAGCTAGAGGAAAAAGCATTTTTCACAGCTATTGTCACCAAATCAGACAGTCTAAGTGTGACCAGCATGCCCCCGTCCTGTCACCCAACGTGGCCTCAAAGGGCACAGCAACTTACCCAGGAAAAGGCTGCAGACACTTCTCCAGTGCTGCAGAGAAATTATCTGGCCTTCCCTGCTTTACAGTATGTAGCAATGGGATGTCTGTATGACACCCACAATGAAGAGACATTTTAAAAAGCAGATTCTTGAAAATGCGAAGATTAAAGTACAGCACTACTGCTGACTGCATTTATTTCTAGTCTAGGGATACCACTTTGGGAATATTCTTTTCATATCATCTTTTATTTTCAATTTCAATGAAGCAGCATTATGAGCATGTTAAAGAGCTCATTCATTAGAATTTGAAACTTCCTTATACTACTACAATAGTTTTTTTCTCAATAATAGCTTTTTTAATCTCATTGCATATTTGTATACACATACATACATCCTTTCCATTTCAGATGCATTATATTGAAGTTCAGCACACAGATATTTTTATTCCAATATTGGCAATTCATGGGTTTCCAGTGTGCTTAATTCTCCCCTACTGACAAAACACTCCATGATATTCATTTCACACAGAGAACTGTCAGATTTCATGCACTCCTTCAAACATATTAGAAAAATTTGGGATTTTTTTAAGCCTTTGTACATTTTGGATTAATAGAAAGTCCCCAAACCCCAAAAGACATTAGTGTTCAAATGAATAGGAATGGCTTTTTGATCTTAAAATTGCAGCAATTATCATATCCCATAAATTGCAGGAAAATCAAGTGGCTTGAATAAACATTATTTGCTTCCCAGGAAAAAGTGGCATCTAGCATCTGTCTCATTGAATGCTAAAGCATAAAAGAGACAAGGCTGCTTTCTTTTTTCTTTACGTTATCTTATGTAGACCAAGTGTCATTCATAATAATAAGTGGATATTATTAAAAAAAAATCAGTGAAGTCTTGCTTTTTCAAGAAAAGTAGATAAATCAGGATTATTAAGTCTAATTTGTTACCATCAATAAGCCAAGTAAAAAATGCTGCATAAAAGCAGAATACTTTTTAGAATTGTGGAGCTAAGGGATGAGGTCCCTCAGGCCTGAATTTCCCAGACGTCAAAGACTCTCAGGAATTTTAAAAATGCTTATTAAATCATCTAATAGAACTCCTCCACAAGCACAGAACTCTTCTCCTGTTATGTTGCAGTGTTGTTTTTAACCCTTAAATTTTAAACATACAAAGCCTAACAGACTATAAGACATTGATAGAAACTTTTCTGATAGTCAAGATTTCTGCTGACTCTTTTTCTCCCTCCCCATTGTGTCTTACTATTAACCATCACATTGCTTTTTATGACTTGATAAAACTTTCTTTTGTATTTGAACATTCCATAACAATCCATCATTGTCTTAGGCAGGATGGTTGTAAGGTATACCTCTCCTCAAAGAAAAACCTCATTGCCTGCTTTGATAGTGGCATTCACTTTGATACTCATCCTGACAGTATTTATGACAATGAAGTGTCTGAAATGGAACAGCATTCTCCTCCGTCATGACTGCTGAGGTGGAAGAAGTTACATGCTGGAGATTAAGTTGACTCCGTATGCCAGGTATTCTCAAATCAGCACCAAATATAGATTGCTTTTGGCTTGGTATCACTGCACTATGCAGTCCAAAACCATAATTAGTTGATCAAATCACATGACAAGTTTGTTTATTCACCATCTGTCAGTATGTCTAGGTGGTCACCTTCTTCCAGAAGAAAATCTATGCCTGTATTCTTGCTTTCCCAGATGTTATGGTGATTTTTCCTACCTGTATCCTATCCATCAAAGCCATGTAACAACCTGCTGGAAGCATACCCAGCAATGTTGGACAAATTTACCACTAAGCCTTTTGCTATCTGCCGGGAGGCAACAACAGATTTAGCACAATTCAGCTTAATGACACTCAAACATATCCCTCCAGCTGGAATGCTCAAAGACACACTCTGAGCATTGTGAATTGTTTGAGAAGGCTGAAAACAACTTTGAGATCCTCATTCCTGGGATTCTGCTGTTCTGGAGACACACTGCCCTTCCAGTGTCTAGAAAATGCATCTCTCTTGCATTATGGGCTTGAAGAAAGATAAGGGGAAATATGGCTACTGTGTGGGAAAACAAATCTCTTCTTTTCCTCCCACTCTAAAAGGAATCATGTGTAAGTTTTCCCTTCCCTTCCCCCTGGTATTTACAGGAGTACGTGGGGCAATGTTCTTACAGCCCCTCCAGAACAGATGCAACAGCAATAAGACAGGTGTTTACAGACATGAATGCTAAAAAGGAAGAGCACAAGGATACAGGAATAGAAATTTAATGCAGGTGACTAGCTGGAGAAGTCTGTCAGCAAAGGAGGGAGATGAACATTTTCCCTTGAACAAGGGAAAGTTCAAGGAAAACTGGTTTTAAGCATTCCTTAAAAAGATACACTAAAATAGGGTTTATTAACAAAATATTTCTGAGTTTTCAGAAATAAATGTTTTAATAACTGGTTTTTAAATTTGAAATTATGTTTGTGTTAATACTTCAAATATTCTTCTCTGTTCAATAACAGAACAACACCTTTTGATTAATGGAAACAAAAATGTTTGGAAAATTTTCATTCTGTTCTCAACAAGGAAAAACATAAGAAGGAAAATGTTGTTTCTAGTCAACTGTTCTAAGCAGCATGCATGGTTACTGTTGTTAAGACCACCATTCAATATTACTTTCTAAGGTTTTACCAGGATTTTTGCTAGTATTAGCTCCTGAATTTTTCAGTCAGCAGACTTCTCTGTATAGGTATTTTACTAGGTCTCTTTTCGTGTCCAACGTCTCCTGGCTTTTCAGTCTTAGCTTTTTAAACAGCTATACAGAGCATCAAAGGTCTAGCTGAATTAGTAAAAATAAGCAAGCAAGAGAAGACACCACCCTAGGTGACAGGCTCCCAAACATTTTTATGCTTATGTTTCCACAATTGCAGTTAAACATATTGAAAAACAAGGTTATCAAACAACTGCAAATTTTCACTTTCTGACACCAATATGGTTTGTTGATGAGCAAGAATTTTTTCAAGGCAGGTATCAATTTGATTGGCAAAAATGTGATTTCTGTTCAGCTAGTTAGCTCTGTTTTTTTCTTGAAGAGGGTATAAAGAGCTAATTTAAATTAAAATTCAGTGTTTCTACTTGCAAACTTCAACATAAATGAAAGGATTAGACATAAGACTTTCTAATATCAGTTCAATATATCAAAGATAACTTGTATGGCAGGAAGCATTCTGGCACATCAGAGAGGAATAAAAACTTACAGTCTTTTTTTGTAATATTTATCAACTTCTCTATCTAATGTACTTGATACATGTATATCTCTTGCACTATTTGGAAACCTACATAATCCATCCATTCCTTGATTAATATTCAGCAATGCAAAAAGGGGAGTACATGGGATTCAGCGTCCCAGTCACACCACCTCTAGGTAAGTTACCCTGTACTATTCATGCACTACTCCAAGACACACCCTTCAACGCTGCTGCTGCATTTAGTTCTCTTAGCATTAAAAGAAAGGAAGAGAGCAAACCAAAACAGTTCTGAGAGCTGCATTTTTGACCAATTACAAAGTAGCATAATCTAAACCTTTTCATTGGAGCTGCTACACAACAAACATCCACCTCAACCCTGGGAAAAAAAAATATATATGTATTACATGCAGTGCTTTTCTCAAGCCCTGACTAACCTTGTTGGGTTCAGTGGGACTTGTTTGTGTACTATTTGTCAAGTGTGTGAATGTTTCTTTACAGGAAAGAGAAGCAAGAGGAAAAGTATGAAAGAAAGGATACAGCTGAGGGAAAAAACCTCTAACACCAAACCAAGGTTTATTAGGCCAAGGCAGCTTTTTCTACATTCAGATACATCCAAAATTTTGTGATAAGTTCCTTATATTTTCCTTTTTTTATTTATATCACTGACTACAGTAGATTCTCTAGATGTTTTAGTTTGATATAAACTCCCAATTCTTGGTTGCTTAGCCCACTTTGGGTTTGGGTTTTTTTGGGTTTTTTTGGTTTTAGAACTTTACAAGCAACAAGACTTCATCAAAAAGACAGAAATATTCCTAGGACAATTTTTTAAAGTTCCTGCCTGTTGTAGAACGCTATATCCAACCCACACCCCCCCACCATGCCCCCACGCAAGTCTGGCAATACTGCCAATGTTCCAACACCTGTATTTTCAAAACTTACTCACTTTCCTACCAGGACTATGGGAGAAACACAAACCAGACCCTCTGGAAGACACAGAATTCTTGTATGCTACTCAGACTAGAGTATGAAACAGCTCCAGCCTCATACTTTTTCCATCAATACACAATAAGCACATGCTTTAGTAATGCACATATAATCAACAATAAATACCTTAACCTTAGAAAGGTGAGGCAGTATCTGTCAGAGAGATGAAAAATGCATGGAAGCATGTGTAGGGTGGTGTAGGTTCCCACTCATCTGTGATTTACTTGCTTTTATGAATTAGAATAAGAGTGTTTGGGGTTTATGTTTTTATTTTTAACTTTAAGCACTCTTAATTGACTTCCAACTAAATTTTTATTTGCTGGAATATGAACTCAAACGTTCTCTATTACTTTCTCATTAGTTTCTCTTAGTTTAGCCTCACTAAATGACTGCACTTTAATGTATTTATAATTAAAAATCGGAAGTTAGATAAACAATTCAGTCGAGCAGATTCTTACAGGGTCACTGTGTGACACACAAATTACCTGCCAAACATATGCTTTGAGAGAAACTGTCTTTTAATTCTCAGTTTATGTATTGGTGATACTACCGTGAAAGAGCTGGACAGAAAAGCAGCATAAAGTCAGTCGAGAGGTGACTTCAGGGTTGCCATGGCAATTTGTCTGTGAGCGTTCCTCTGTGTGTACTTGGGTGTCAGGAAATTCTGTATTGAGCAAAGTGAGCAGATAAGAAGGTTTAGTCTATTTTAGGCTAAAGAAGCTTGGAGAAAAACCCTGCATCCCACAGCCAAATTATGCAAGGAAGCTGGCACTAGTAATGTTTTTTAATTTCTGTAAGCATCTTACAACTATGAATAATTGATGTATAAAACCAAAAGCACCATATCACCCTCATTCAACCAGAGTACACAATGATGACTTCAGCCTCTCGCTGGGTTGCGTATGCTAAGTACCCACCGATGCGTTCAAAGCGATGTTATACAGTGATCAGATCAGTGATCAGTAACACAGCGATCAGTTTCTAGTGCTAATGTAAGAAGTCTAAAACAGAAAAATAATAAAAAATGGCTACTTTTCAAAGAGCTTACATGTAGAAAGTTTCTTACTGCAGTACTATCTTACTGTAGGTTTTGTTTCTGCCCTCTTAAATGGCCTTGTTCTGATTAGAAATACACATTTAACTATTACCCGTGAGGCTAGATAAGGAAGCACTGCCTTGCATCTTACAAGTTGTTCCTATTACAAGTCACTGCTGCTAAATAACTCAGAATATTTCTTTTAGAACATCTAAGTAGAAAATTTGCACACAGGCAAACTGAAAGAATGGCTTTTTGACAAGGACTGGAGCTTCCTCACCACTTTCTGATAATCTGCTACTTCAAATCAAACCTTAACAATTTTATTTTGTTTACAAACTTGTTTTCATTTGAAACACGGAGTCATATTAAAATGGAAACATTTTGCAAGAAGAGGTTGCTTTGAATACCATTTCCTACAGGTGAATTGTTCAAATGAATTCTCACCTTACAATAAGCTTAAAACATTTCAACTTTATCATTTTCGTTCATTTTATTTTAGTCCTTCTGAAAAGTGAAACATATTTCAGTTGAGTAACACTCACACTTTGTATGAAAGATGAAATTCATCAGCAGGAGATATTTTCATACTAGAGAAATTATATTTTCATACCACAGAAATTATATTTTCCTTATGATCCAAATATTGTATTTTCGTGATGCCAATTGAAATCAACCTATGTTTGTGTTGTGGAAATTTTAAATTCAGAGTTCGCATTCTGATTTATTTCCAAATTTATTAGGGCTTTTTTAAATAAAGAGAACTTTTTATAGAATAGTATTGCTACTTCCTACCAAGATCTCTCCCTGAACTGTGTTAACAGCATTCTACACTGATATTATCATACTCTAAAGATATTTCTTATTTTATAATTCAGGATATTTTCTCTTAATTCATGTGTAAGCAAGAAATATCACTGAAGGCCTGACTAACTCTGGGTAGGTATTACAAATTCTCTGAATATTAAAGGTGTGTTCATTTGTGTGTGTGCACACATGCATCCACATATACTTTTTTTCAAATAATCATTTGAGATAGTACACTTTTTTTTTGTTTACAACATATCTAACAATTTGAAAAAACAGACTGAAGAAGAGGTTCAGAAATACTTTTCAAAGAAAACCATGGTAGAGTGAACATGCTGCTATCAACAGCATTACTGAAAAACCTATCTTGTGTACTACATAGCTTTGAAAATACTCAATAAAGCCAGGAAGAACAGAAGGTGCATCAAAAATGAAATTTCTGCATGTCTGCCAGAAGGACGTAAAACATGCAGTCACGACCAAGAAATGGGTACAATTTTCTTTCGTGTTTTTCATTCCTCCATTCATGTAGCAAAAGTTCCAGCTCCTTTCTTGGTGCTCCTGCTTGAGATAGCATTTTCACAAATGCCCTTCTGATCCCACTAAGTAGTATAACATGTCCTTTTCAGATCTGTGCTTTCTGGAACATAATTTTTCTAGTCTAATTACAAAATTCACAGGAAATCCTGATACTACCAAGAGCAATAAAGTCCTGGCTAGTAGGAATGGCTTCTCTGTTTATTTTCAGAGAATGAGAGTCAATAATTAAAGCCTGGAGCTTACCCACCTCTCTGAGCATCTGTAATAATGAAAGGAAAGCTCATTTTGTTGGAAGTAGCCTGGTGAGATAGGCGTTTTAACAATAGGCAGAAAAAAAGAAGTGGGTACGGTAGCCTTATTTTCAGTTTTTATTTCATATTTCTCTTGTGAAAAGGTCAAGCATAGGCAGTAGCATGCCACTCTAATGAACAAAGCCCTCAGTGTTTTCTCAGCTTTCTTTTTGTTCCAATATGTGAAACATCCTTACTTTTAACTACATCAAGTCTAAACCATATTGAATGCTGTGTTCCAAAAGTCTCTTTCTCAATTTCTTCACCAAACTTACTGATACTATTTTTGCAGAACCACTGATACAAATTATATCATGGTTAAAATTTTCGTAATTACTTAAGCCACATTGAAGCTGCTTTGAACATATTATTAAAAAAACCTCTAAATTCCACCTTCAGAATAAACACAGGTAAATCACTGTACATGATATTACATTCAATAGTGTACATCTGGTTAATAATCTAAATAATTCACTTTGAAAAAACTGTTAATAGATAGTGAATGTTTTGTAATTTTCTGTTTATACTATATCAAAACACAAGATGTCCTACCAAAAGCAAAATACACCTGATGATAACATTAGTAATAAACTGGCATAGAATATAGACTTTCAGATGCTTTATTATCCATTCTTTGTTATACTCCAGCTTCTCAAATACACAGACTTTTGCAATAAATATGTGGAATCATTAGCTTGTTGAAAATGCATTTACTATTATCACAGAAGGACCTGTTTGGACACACACTGAGTCGCAGTTAAGCTCACAGGTCCATCTTTTTTTATAAAAATAATTCTACTGCAGATATAAACCAGAAAGTACCTTTTTGCTGGTAAAAATCAAGCAGTTACAACTGCAGATATCCTTACTACAATTCCTTTTCTAAAGCATATTTTTAGGGCACGTAAGCCTTAATTCTTTAGAAAGCAAACCTCTTGCACTCGTATTTGCAAGAGCATCATCTTCTACATTTCTATTACATAAATGGTAGCCTGAAAAGAAAGGTTTGCATGGTAATCACTTCATTTAAATAACACTTCTTTTTTAAAATGTAAGGAATGATCAAATAAAGACATGAGGATTAGACTCATAAAAGACTCCAGTATCTAAGACGCTCTGTAGATTAAAAATTAATACAGGAGATTAGAAAGCTTTTTCCATGGGAAATGTTTAGCAGTTTCCATGAGTTATGTTTAGCAGGATTTTGAAAAGTTGCATGGCTCTAAAACTTGCAAGTCTTTTCCAAACAAGTAGTAAACAAAAAATGCAGGTCCTTCAGAGGTCATCTCAATGTTTCCTCATACACTGCATAACACAATATTAAGTAGTTCTCAAAAATAACTCATTAGCAACCTGAAAAGTGAGCTATGTACCTAAGTATACACGTAACTGCGTCTAAGACTGGGGACTTGTTTTCATACTTTCATTTTCTTTGGACCAAAGGTCCCTAAACTGTGGGTTGCCAACTGATAACTCTCTACTTTTGTACCTCAAGCTACCTTGACTTTCCAGTGTTTTTCCATTAAAAATTTTATGATGTGTATACATGGCAACAGTAAGAAGCACAGACTATTTGTATAAAAGTCATGGAACCTCCACTACGTCTATTTGTTTTATTCCCCTTGATTCCCCCCTAGTCAAATTGCACCAGTGACAATCAGGAAGACAAGATTTCTCAAGTTTTGTATCCAAAGGCATACTCCATTGTTGTTAGTCTGTCCAAATAATTTCTCTAAGTAATGAATCCCTGTAAAATTTTACTTGTTTTCTCATGCTCTTCCCACAGGAGAAAGCTCTAAAATGCCAGGGGTTTATTGATACATATTCCTAGTAAAGGGCCTGATGAGTTAACGTTTTAATTAACAAATATTATGTACCGAAAGGAATACCATATTTCAATGAGAAAAGGAAAGAGTGGAGGGAAGAAAGATAAATTAGCAGGTTAAAAACATTGTAACTGTAATTGTCAGGTCTGAGCATGTTTTTATGCCCAGGTTATAAGCCTTGGAAAAAAGGAGTTTGTGACACAAATGCTGACATAACACTATGGCTATTCCAAACACAACACTATAATTATGTTTTTTGATTGCCAACTGGTTGAAAGAATTGCCATCTAGAATTTGTAATTTCTAGCTAGACACAGTCAATCAGAATTCCCGGATTATAGAAAACTCACACAAGACACTATTATCTATACAGCCACAGCCAGAAGATGTCAGGGAATCAATTCATATAACATGCCAGCTTAATAAAATCTGCATACAAAATTTATGAACACAGTAATATTCCTTTATATCGCAAGTTATTAATGGTCAATTTAATGAATATCTACAGCTGAAGTGCTTTGGTTCTGTATGATATTTTAATCATCTTTAGCCATGTATTTAAATGCATTTCATTTCATAGCCATCAGCTCCTTACAGATAAGACAGCCTTTACATTCGCATGGAGACATTTGAGGTAGCTACTAATTCTGTCTTTATGCTGTTATTGATTTCCTTAAAATTTACTACATCAGGAACAGAACTACATGTGCCATTACTACAGTACTTGTTTTAAAGCCCAAACTAGACTAAAATGGTGTTTATCAGAAGTACTACATGCACAATCATTCTAATATTTCTTTATATTTACAATACACAGCTCTACATTGCTGGAAATTCGACATTCCCTTAAGACGAAGAAAAAAGGTTGAATTTAAATACCAGTATCCTTAAGATGAAGCAGTGTTTTCCTTATTACATATTTACATCAAAAAAATGGACTTGTTAAAATCTTATTTTTATTTTATTTTAATGAAGGTATTATTCAAAAGTTCATTTTGTTCTTTTTGTATAGAAACAAACAGTCATGAATATAAATAGCTTTGTAATAAGTATCTGAAACTTCTACTTGGATACATGGTAGGACAGGAAGGCAAACTAAAGAAAGTAAATCTTAGGAGACTGGATTTTTTCTTTATTATACCGGAAAACAGCATCTTTTAGATCAAAGCTAATTATCGTTCAACAGAATTCACTACAAAAGACCTGAGAATCCCTACAGGACAGCAGAAAAGACTGAGACTTCAAGATGGGACATAGCAGGTATAGTTTTACAAAAGAATTCCACCTGCTGAAACCTAACAGCCTTAAGGACATAGGTTTTGTTCAAGGTCATTGAATTCTCCATCTGAAAGTGACAACAAGACCTATTTGTCTCTGTCATTCCTTTTTTAAACACATGCATCTGTACTGTCTTTCTGGGACAAGAGCTCTTTTGAAACAGAGTACCAATCTGAAACAAAAAGATAATTGTGATAAATGATAGATAAATGGCAAATCTCATTCTAATCAAGCTGTTTTACTAACCTTAAAATGAGCATGTCATCCATAAACAGATTTTTCTGAGAAACATACTTTCTAGTGGGAAATTCATGTCCTACTCATAAGCATATGTAACCTTAAAAATGTGCTCGTTTCCATAGTTGTTAACAATTGAAGTACAAAGTACGTGCTGAACACATGGCCTGACTCTAATAATATCCACAAAAAAATGAGATGTAATTTTCATCCTACTACTTTTTGAGGCAAGCAACTAATCATGAAATTAGGGCTATTCTTTTTGTTTGCTGTTTGTTTGGCACGTATAGCCAAAGGAAAAGAAGTTAAGAGACTCGGCAACAGGAGATAAACGATACCACGCAGGACACTTGGGCATGATTAGTCTTCTTTCATGTGAAGTCTACAGCAAATGTATACTCCTATGGAAAACCTGAGTCGCTTGTACTTGAAAGGATAAAAGACTAAACCTAAATCTCATGCTTAGTTTCCATATCATCACTCAGTTTCTCTTATCATTCAGTTTGAGCTAAATATAAATCTTTGCACCCTTGTAGAATTTAGATCTGCTCCTATACCTTTTAATGGCTCACAAAACTATTTCTACTTCAATATATGTTATGAATACAGGTAATTATAATTCATTAAAATTCATTTTAATCCATTTCAATTTTCCCCATCTCATCAAGCAAGATAACAGATGCACAAGCTATTGGACTAAAGCAACAAACTAACCTGAGAATGGAATCAGCTAAATTAAATTATATTGTACTAGTGCTGCAAATTCTCAAAAATAAAACATGTGCCTGATGAACAATACTGGGAGTATCTGAATATATGAATTACATTCTCATACAGGAATATTTTAAGCCATAGTGTGATTACAATATTATATACATGTTATTAAAATATTTCAAAGACTTCAAGAGAAATATTATTCTTAAATAGGAACACACTTTCTTCATTTATATATCAGTAATGATACCATAAACAACAAGTTTTATGAGCAGTGAAAATAAAAAAAATAAAAAAAAGCCAACCAAACTCAAACTGTTTTCCTATGGATTTATGCCTTGGGGAATCTGTTTAGTGTGATTTCTCTACTGCCTAATAAAAGGCAAGACCCTGCAAAATCTTCACTTTGGGTCACCATTAGTATCTCTCCTCCACTCTGCTGCCTACTTACATTTGACATATACTCTGCCCCTCTGCCAAATCTGGTTAAAATTGGGCAGGGAACTCTTCCAGCCTGAAGATAAATGATAACATTTAAGTGTTATCATGATACATACATGATAAATGCTTGCTGCTGTTCACATACAAAATCCTTTTTACTTCTTTACTTGCAAATTTAGTCCAAACTGATAACCTCACTTAGGAAAGACAGTTGAATCTCCAAAACAGTAACATATTGACCCCACACATACATCATTCCTTTTATTTAGAATAATTTATAAACGTGTAACCAAAGAGAGTAATATGTAATAAGGTCTTTTATTTTTTATTATGATTTCATAAAACTTTAAAATGTTATTCTTGTTATATAAATACATCATCTCCTCCTACAAAGTCTTACTCAAAGCTAGTTTTATTAAGTGACCTCATTTGAATCAGTAGGAAGAGTTTAAATTAATAAGGACTATTCACAGCAGTACGCAAAGGTCAAATTAGCAGCACCTTTACTGCTCTTTTGCGTTTATTTTATTCTGTTCTGTAAGATAACTGCAGTAAGATAACAGAACATGATTTTGAAAATCACATAGGAATTTGTTTACATTGTATACATGACCAGGGTCACAGCCCTAGGCTCTGACCTGCAGTTTGCTGGCACAGGAATTTTTCTTCTGGAAGCGCTTCGCTATCCCGGGTCCTCTGTACTCAAAAGAGCAACACACTGTGTCTATGCACAATATGACTCGCAAGCATCTGATAAACACTGTTGCCATTCTGCTACAAAGCCCTAACATTGCTGTAGGTGCAGCTCCCTGGGTAGGTAAGGGATTGTCCACCCAGCTGCTGGAGAGATGAATAACTGGCAAACTGGAATTGTATTCTAGTGCTTTAAAAAGAAAAAAAAATGATGGCAACAATAACGTCTCTCTTTCCCATTGCCATACTTTCATAATCGGTAAAGGGGGCTGTCTCATCATCTTTTGCATATTCGAGGATAGGCTACTTTTCAGCTCCCTGGTGATAACATATACTTCACATCACATACACACACACCATGTTTAAGGTTTCCATTTACTGCTTGAGCAGTCATTTGACAACTTGTGAAGTGGGAGTTCTGGTGAGATTGAAAACCTGTTGACTGAGGTAGAAGCCCAGAGCAGCAGGAAGCAAAAGAAGATTCGGAAGTTTTTAACACCCTGAAAACAAGTACTGGAAATCACCTAGCCTTCTGTTAGCCCATTCAAGCACAGTTACATTGTACAGGGTCTGAAGAAGAAATAGGCTTCCACGTAAATTCCCAAGCTGCCAACTTCAGCCTGGTTTTAGGACTTAAACTTCATGAACAAAAGATAAATTAGATCATTAGGATTGTGACTTAGGTTTAATATACAAATCAGGAAGCACTTGAAATTACTGTGAGTACCTCTATAGCGAAGAAAAAATGGACACAAAAAAAAAGAGACTTCAGCTGAGGCTGTATAGAGCTCAACAGAAATTGCAAAATTCAACAGTGAAGTAAGACAAAAGCCAATCTTACTAAACTCCATGCTGCATGTGGTTAAACTGTAAGTATACTTCACCGAGGCTATAGTTTTGGTATCTTCAGATGGCATGTATTTACCTAAGTGTCTATAGGAATTAGGAGGGTTGTTAGTCTTAGCCTTCTACCATGGTCCATCACAGCTTTTTTAAAGCTTCAAAGCACAGAAGGAGTAATTGTGCTAGGAAGTGAGTAAGGAAACCTATCCCTGACTAAAGCTATAAGCATCTATCATATAACCCAAAGTCAAGGCACAACCCCATCTCAACATAGAAACGACATAAAGGTGTGTGATCCTACAGCATGGAATGCAACTGCGGCTGCACAGCTTTCCTGTTCACTGTGTGTTTGCTCTGCCCCTGGCCATACCGTGCTGCCGCCACTGTCCTATCTATAGACCACCTCTTACTAATAAAAGCCAATTTGTATAGCAAATACACATTATAGACCCCCCCCAAATCCTATGGAAACTCCAGGAATTCTCAGGAAATTGGCTGTTCTGTGCAGTCAGTTAAATAATTTGCAGCTTCATCCTGTTTTCACAGCGAACATAACAGCCGATCCTTCAGCCACTTCTCAAGCGTGCCACCTCCCATCCATGAGAACAATGCAACTGGTATCTGCAGGTCAGGGCCTCAAAATTATCTTTTGGCATCACTCGGATCCAGCAGAAAGTGTCATAAAACATTATTACAGTTTTTGTCTTGATAGGCAAAATTCATTTTCACAGCTCATTCATGTCTCAGGTGTAAGATCTTAATTATCCAAATCAACACAGGTTACTCATCATTTATTTCTATAGGCCATAATTCAACAAACTGCATAAGCGTGTGCTCAGCTTTAGGCATCTGGATGGCCTGTTTGAAAGTATATGGTAGTTCCTGATCCAGGCCATCAACTTTCTGTGGATTTAAGTGAAGGAAAAATACCTAGTTGTGATTTCAGTTTAAATTCTAAACAATGACCTCTTGGAACAAAAGTCTGAACTCTGCATTTAGGCTTCTGAGAATAGAGGGTGAATTTGCAGCTCTACTGCAAACAGTCTGTATGGTATTTTTTCTTTCTACTGCTAAAAAATGTCACCCAGAAAACTGTGATTATTGATATATTCTTCCTGCAAAACCCTGTAATCTAAAGATGTTTTCAATATTTAGCAGAAGTAAAAGTGGAATAGAAGTTAAAACATTATCACTAGTAGTTACTCTTAGACACTTAATGCATGACCTGACCTACTGAAAATACTTTTCTGATATTGTTGACATTTGTTTAACCTATCACATTAATTCTTTGTAGCTCAATAAATCTGAGTATCTTCCCCCTGTATCATCAAGAGACTGGCACTGACAAAGAAAGTCAATCTGCGGCCCACACACAAATAATAGCTTTCCATTACATTTGCCATTTCACCTGAATAATTCCTGATAATCATGAATAATGATGTTATTTGACATTCTAATGATATCATGCTGTGCAACTTCAATCCATCAGTCACTGTCAGGAAGGTCAAATATTTGTATTCCATTACATTATGCAGAGTTCATTAAACAGTTAAATGACATTATACACCTTAATTATACTTCCAAATGAAACTAGCACATATCATTTAGATTTTAGTCTACGTGATGCATCTCCATTTAAAAGAAGGATCATGATTTTGAATATTCATTCGTGACAATGAAATCTATTGAAACTTCAAACAATAGTTTTTCAGCTTTATCAAATCCTGATTTAAAGATGAGTTTACTTGATACACCTAAACATAATGTTCTTTACAGCCTAAGAAAGTTTATCGTCTTTCCTACTGTGTTACTATGGGTTACTTCTTAGTGAGCCTAACAAGGGCTCAAATACAGAGCCATAACTGATACAGAAAACTGATTATTCACTAGAGCTATCTGTACACAAGATGAGAATACAATATTTATGTAAGAAAACAGGCAGGAAAAAGGAAGAGAAATTTTGTCATCAGCAATATTTTCTTCTTCTTGAAAGCAATGATTTAAAGTATATCTCAACACAACTCAAAACCTGCTGTGGTGGATCAAAACCATCATAAGAAAAAAGAAAGCAGCATATTCAACTGTGGCATTAAAAGAGTGCTATTTTATAAATACCTAATATTCAAAAACATTAAGCTCACCCCAGGTTATCAGTGTAAATAGTTACTAACAAACTACTATGGCAAGTAATCTAAAAGACTTGTTTTGCATGAATACAGTTTTTTTTTTTTACCTCCCATCAAAACCATTTTCCTTGACAAGAAAAAGAAAAACAATAAGGGGTTCTAAGACAGTCATTAAATAGCCATCAAAAGCTGTGTATTGATTTAAGTAGACTTTTTAAGAAATCATAGCCTTTGTGATTGTACTGAGCATCTCCACTCAACCACAATCCTCTAAAGGAGATACGCACAATGGGCAGAGAAATGGAAAAATTAATGCAAGGAAAAATATGTTTAAAATCTACAAAAAGCACAAGTAGGGACAAGACCTTTGTTAGATTAATGTAGTTTACCAGCTTACAAAAGGTTTATTAAAATGCAACTTTCCTCTTAGCTACAAATTGGCTGCTTTCTAAATGAGTCCTTGAGTCTAATATTAATAGACCAAACCAACCTTTTTATCAGATTCTCTTTAATTCATTACAGTATTTTATGTATGGGAAGAGAAGCAAATTCATTAGATTACAGAAGACACTAGGTGTGTTCTTCAATTCTTTATCTAGCTTGAACCACTGATGGGCAATGTGATTTTAAGCAATCAAAATCAACTCAGCCATGTACGAAACTGGAGAAAAACAACCAAACACTACAGGACAAAAGGATATCCCCTCCTCCCCCCAGAAATTGCCACAGTGCATTCACCAGCAAAGTTTGATGACTTCATAGGTGGAAATCAGACTTGAAAGGTCAGTTCAAAAAAGCAATTAATGCTTGTTCTTAAAAATGATTTTGTTTGAATCATGTTTAGCAAAATTTCAAGAATTCTGTCGAACACAACCTGAGTAAATAATAGAGTTTCCTTCTGCATATCACCTTAGCCTCACTTATAGGGCAATGTATGTATGTCGGCACCTCTAATTTACAGAAATATAGTTGAAACAACCAAACCAATACAGTTTTGAAGAATAAATTCAGACATGTTAATTGGGTTAATAACTGCCATCATATAGACCTAGATAATCTAAAGAGTTTATTTAGGTTTAATTATCTTTCTTTCACTAAGCTATCTATCTTCATTTTCTGAAGAACTGGGAAAATATACTGCTTTCCTTCAGATTACCTGTTCTTCCACTGTTCTAAATCTCTCATAGCTGCCAAAAGGTATTGGAGAGAACTGGGAAATAAGCAATAACAGCCTTCCAGTTTCGGAGTTATTCCTTACTGTTTCTACAGCTTCAGTAAAAGGCATTTTCAAGTTATTGGAAACTACTTAAAAATGTCCATCATTTGGGGTATTTTTATATTCTGAAGTGAGCTGAGCTACACTATCATCTGCAGAGTCAAACCCATTTAATTACTTTTCTACTTCCTTTTGTCAGTGCCAAATGCACCATCACATCCTTATTACCAAATACTGCACAGTGGTGAAGGCCAGGCCTTGGGCATCAGTTTCTAACAGAGTAGATTCAAGGCACTAAAAGAAAACGGCACACAATGTTACATCCTCAGCGTTCAGTGTGCCTAGCACAACTAATTCCAAGGAGCCTGACGGTAAGATGACGACGGCCTTTTCTTTTCTATGGGATGGATGCTTTAAAATTAATTTTCAACTGAATCTGCATAGAAAGTTTTAGAATTAAATTAAGCCTCAACAATATAAAAAAGGAAAAACATTTTAAGGCTAACATTTTTACATCAAGAGGCACAAAACAACTAATATCGTAAGATGAAACATGCCTCTGAAAGCAATCTTAAACTTGGCTAATTGGGCAAATTGAATTGCTTTCAGTGTATGCAGCACATTTATGCTTCCCTTTACTTAACAAACAAAATACAGACAATCCAGTAGTTACTAAAGGTAATGATATTTAATTACTCAGTGTGAATGGCACTTTTTCAAGGTTTATCACTGTGTTGCATATATTATATGTTTATATTAAAACTAATTTTGAAAGTTTTCCATTTCATTATTATACTGAACAAAGCAGGATTGTCATGAAATATAATTAGGAAGTCACAAAGGACCTTCTTAAACAGATATTCAGAATTCTGTGGCTTTGACAGCAGAGGCTTTGCAGAGTGCAGCAGCGCAACTGACAACGAACGAAAATTAGATTCAAGATTTGGAATAAAATTCAGTTTATATGAGTCTGCTGGCTTTCATTGCACTCCAATACTATGGGACAAGGAACCCACGGGGAACCCTCTCAACCCTACAATAGTAGGGCAGTCAAACACCCACTGTCTCTCATGAGAAAAACAGAACCACATTGTTTCTCATCCTTTTCTGTCCAGTATTTGTACTGGCATTTTTAGTTTTTAAATGAAGCACTTTTAAATACATGTTTTTAAAGGTCACATGTTCCCAAATATCTGGATTCCAACTGGAAAATATTCTCAAATTTCTTAAGTTTAAGAGTATCTTACTCTTAAGCTATTTTCTACCCTTCTTTGTGGGTAGAAAAGGACAACAATCCATGACTACTGACCAACTGGTACAGCGTACAGAATAACAAGAATACACATTTTGCTTAAAGAAGGACAAATACACATCTTTTTGAAGTTAATGAAACTGCCCTCCCCCCGCCTGCAAGTGGAAACAAATAACACAGGAGTCACTCATCACAGTCTCAGCAATGGCTTTGAAAATCTAACCCACCAAACATACATGGCTTAAAAAACCTTAACCACCATTTTGAACAACCACATGAATTAAAAACATAATTAGATTACGTAAGTCATTATTTTTCTCCTCAAACCTGCAGGGCTAAGGAACATAGGAGGTCTCTATGACGAATGAGAATGATATCGTCTCCTCACAAAATCACCAATTCAGTGAAGAGATTTTAAAAGTAAGTACGTATCCTTAAGTTGTACAGTAAATGGGTGCAACAAACACTTGAGATCTACAACAGTTGACAAATTTTCTTGCAAAGATTAAAAAGTTTCAAAAGGAAAGGGGAAGTAATGAGATGGAAGATAGTTATTGCTGCTGAATCCTCTGACAGATCAGATGACAATCCTGATTCAACTTTCATTATTTAAAAAGACAAATAGAGCATCTCTCTGTGCCTTTTCAATTGTGACAAAATACAATCATCAAATCACATTATCTTCTTTATTCTGATATCTTGTAGGCAATATAAAATGATCCCCTATGGACAACAGTTTAGCTGAGGTACAAAGTTAAGTTCATTCAGGTACCATCAATGTGACGGTTAAAAGATCGAGGAGGATCTGAGAAAATCAAAGCTGGACCGCACATCATTGCTTTTCCCCTGACCACCTCCCCTCCGCAACGTGTTGGGAAAAACAGAGGAACAACTCAAACACAGTAGTTTTTTGGAATATACAGGCACAACAGCAATCCGACCATTGCACAGAAGGGGCCCTTGCTTTTCTACTAGTTGGGTAAAATATAATTTTTTTTCCTTTCATTTAGCAGTGCCAGACTCTTTGTATCCATTTCATATAAAAATACTCATTATTATGCATCCTGTTATTTAATTTAGGACAATCAAACCCCATTACATTTCCAAATACATCCCACATATAATTCTCCCAATTCTGAACTAAGGCAGCTAAGTATCATCCATTTGATTTGCACACAAAACCCTTTAGTTTTAGCAGTCAGTTTTACAGACTATCCTCTACTCTGCAAGCACTGTTAACATATATGAATGAGCAGATAAATCCAGGGGCTTCTACGAGACCAATGAATGTTGAAAAAAATAGAATCATCAACTAGAATAAAGAATCCACACTACATATCAGGGTTAGACTAAAACAAATAATGCTGCTGTGAATGCCATATAAATGGATCAGATTTTTCTCATTTAAGGATGAATAAAGCCTGACCTGGACTCTCAGTAGAGGTTTGGATTAAGTATATCATTCACATATACAGAAAAACAATATCTCATCTTGACATCTTGTGTCCCCGCAGTTAAAAAATGAGTCAAACAAGTTTCAGATTTGTATATAAAGATGTAATAAATGTTATAAAAACAATCATCACAAGAGAGAACTTTACATGCAGGTGGGAGCACAGCATAGAAATACAGATCTGCACACAGTGCTACAGCCCCTCACTCCCTACATAAAACTCGTTATTTCTATGCAAGGCATCTTCAGAGGCTAACCTGAGCCTGATATGCTTTCTAACAAACACAGCCTAATTTGTTCTCTCTATGGTGCTCCAGTTTGAATAAGATCTGCACCAACTCCATTACTCTTAATGACTATAACTGAACTAAACCAGTTCCTCCAACTTTTAACTGTGTAAAAATCAAGAAAACTAAGCAATAGATGACTAGTTGATCTACATGATAAAAACCAAGCTAGATGTTATAAGCATTAAGGAAAGCAGTTCCATTTAGTTCAAAATTCTCTCCTATTTTTCTTTCAACTGAATACATAAATGTTATTGTAAGCTGTTTCTTGGTTTTTGCTTTCTGCAAACATCTGTTTGCATCAGATCCTTTCAGTTAATACCTAACCTTCATGTAAGAAGCATGTTTCTCCACATTTAAAAAAGATGATTCAATACTATGCGGTATTTATAAGCAAGTCGTAATCGATATTAAATGCATTGTATTTTATTTTATTAAGGAACTGGAGAGGAAAAGGGGCTATTTTCACTGTTCGCTAAGCTAAAATAACCTCAGCAAAATATTATGCTAAGTCAGCAGTGTTTCATTAACATCGCTGTTTTCAGATTAAGATAAAAATAGAATTATACAACTCCACAATATTTTTGTGAGTAACTCTCTCCAGGTCAAATTCAGAATTTTTTTTGAAAGACAAGCAAGTATAACTTATTTTATTAATATTGATAGGGTCATAGTAGGGAAACATTAATTGAGCAGAGATGACATTAGCATCATTCCACATTACTGGAAACTAATTAGGTGGGGTTTTTTTTGTTTTTTTTTTTAAGTCCTCCTGCAACCTAAGAGGGATGGCAATTCCATGGTTTACATTCATTCAACATGACTGCAGAAAAAAAAAACCCCAAACCAACCAAAAAAGCCTTCTTGCAATACTCTACTAGTTCCTCTGCAACTCCATGTAAGCAGTCATGCCTGAAGTCTCTCACTAAAATTTTTTAAGGAGAGTCATTTGAAAAAAAATACATTGATCCTATTTCAAGGTGCTTATAAAGTTTCCAGTCCCAACATAATTTCCCTCTACCACAACAGAGCTATGGAAAACGGAGTATATTAAAAAGTTTGCTTTCATTTTGTCTTTCATTTGCACTACCTGGAGCTAAAGCAATTGAGGGGGGAACATGTAATTTCATTTTGCAAATATGACAGGTGGACTTTCTGCCAAAAATTTCAATAGAAGATTGAGACACAAGGCATTCAGCCCTAAAAAAAAAGTGTTCGACTGTTTTCAACATTGCTGGTGGTCCTTGCACCCAAACATTCAACATGTAGGTAATGCTTGGCAGAGGTATCCTGCTATGTCCTCATGAATAGACAAAATTAAAATTAGACAAATTAATTATTAGTTAATTAAAATTAATTAAATTAAAATTCATTAAATAGACAAAACATCGGTCTTTTTTTCAGATGCAGTTCAAATTAATTCAACTTTGCTATATATTGAATGTAATTCACAGAAGTTATGTTAAGTGTTTAGACTTAAAGAAATACAATCAATAATACATAAGTCAAGCAGAATTTTAACAAATTCTAAATCAGCTATTAATGGACAGTTAGCAATAGAGTAACTATGCTCCCTTTCGAGCTCCTGGCAGAAATATTATGCAGGTCAATAAAGCTGCTTTATTTGTAATTCTCCATTGCTATTTTCAAAGTTAAATGATACCCCTTCAAAAATAAGACCCACCTCTTTGAAAGGTTATGCAATTATCTTGACTTCACTTCCTAATGCACATCTTTTCCTTCCTTCTTACATCAATCTTTCTTCTAAAAAAGATTAGATTTCATTTTGAAGACTTGAGAATGGCAAAAAAGGTCACAGGTCATTGTTGTCCCACCAACAGTCCACATCATTCAGCCAGTGAGACAAAAAGAGATAAACTATTCTGATTTCGTCCGTGTCAACCCACAGATTCCATCATTATCACTCCTCCATGAAGATAATGGAGTTAGTCTTTAACTAACCTTAAAGAGAAGTCCAATCTTGATTGCAAAATACCAAATAATAGCAAATGCTCCTCAACTCCAGCAATTTGTTTCAGTCACTAAGTTACTCTCAATATTTTAAATAAAAATCAACGCTTCATGTATCTCCAGCTTCAAATTTATGGCTACAGCTCTTATTAATGCCTTTGTTACATTGTTACAAGACTTTTATTCCTGGAAATTTTGTTCTTATATAGGCAGGTACGATCAAGTAATTTTTCAACTTTCTCTGGCAAAATCTTACATTCTGGCAACTTCTTTTATATTCTTGTAATGTTATCATAGTCTCACTACATTTTGAGCTCTTAAACCTTCTGAAATGAAGACACTCCATGAACTTATTCCCTCACCCACCCCAAAGACAAATAAGAACAGTGCTGTAAAAGAAGCTTTATAACTGTATAAACACCACCCAGATGCACCAGAAAGGTCAAAAGTAAGAAAGCAAATACAAACCTATTTCCCCCTCCCCTTTGTCTACTTCTCCCTTCTTCCTCTTTCTCCCCAAATCACAAATGATTTTGAATTCAACAGTATCAACAGAAGTGTAATGTTTTCACAGCTGGGCTCTAGGTTTCTTCTCAGCCAGGAACGCCATTTATTTAGTGAACTATATCCTTACAATATTTTTTCTCGAATTTATCCTTGGAGTATGAATGTAGTAAAGTGAACTGCATAACAAATGAGCTAGGTTCTACTCCAACTGAATCATCACCAACAAAACTAAGCCTAAGAAAGCGTTCCTGAAATGTGTGCTTATAGTGACTCAACTGCAATGCCTGAATTCTGGCAACATTAATTTCTATGGCATAATATAAATATATAATCTGTGTCATATATTCTTTTTCTGCAACCAGGCAAATTCTACCTGGGAGTGGCAGGAAAAGAAATACAGAATCACACAATGACCTATTTGTAAAATACATTCATAAATAGTTACATTTTTACATACACATCAGAGCAAAACCTTGTATTTGGCTACATGAAGTTCATCAGACCAGACTGTATAAAAAGCAGAATTTCCAAATTCACCTATTTAAGCTCATACTTGTCACACACAATTCCCAATTTTATGAAACAAACAGCAGTAAGGTCATCACAATGCATTCCCAATTATTAACTGATAAAGATAATAAATCCTGAACTAAAACTAACTGCTCTTAGGCAGCTTCTGTAGAGAGGTCACTCATCTGAATGCAGTATGATGTTAAACTGAAGAGTATCAGTAGGGGAATTTTCAACTTTCATTGTACAACATGAACATCTGCTCAAGAGAGCTCACTCTGAGAGGCGCTGAGGTTTATATGTTTTGATCAGAAACAGTAGAAGTCAGCAGGTTACAAGGAACAGCAGAAAGTAAAACACATTAGCAAATGAATAGCAGACTATACACAATTGTGCAACCTTTGAAACCTAGACATGGTATGAGCGATAAAGGGAAATACATCTGTATCAATGAATTATGCACTCCATTTCCTACTGTAGCCTCATTTTACACAAAGCCTCCATTGTCTGCTATGTTCATATCTAACTTTACACAAGACAACTTATTAAAACATACTTTACCCAATTACCTTGCTCAGAGAAGGTGCTTGACTCTCAGCTGAAGCTCTGCAAAGCAATTATAGGGCCATTTGGAATCACTGCCTTTGATAGTCTCACCTGCCAGTTCAAACCCACAGAAGAAAGCATTTCCTAAACAAATGAAGGAGCACAATTGAGCAGCTTTGGGCACGCCGCAAAGTGGGAGATACTGTATGTGCTACCTTCCTGAGCAGGCAGTGGAGGAAAGCACACCACTGGGCATGAGTTAACCATGCTAGGGAGTGGAGAGGGGGAAAAGATGGAGGGAAGGACTTTGTCCTGCCTAAAAAACAACAGATGCCAGAAGGAGCGAAGCCCAACAGAGTTGGGGCCTTGCATCTCAAAACTCAGTTACTTTGCACAGGTATCCAGAAGTCTAGTACTGCTTCGGAGTAAAGCAACCGTGTTCAAAATATTCCTTTTGTGAAGAGTTCTCCTCAAGTTGCTTCTGAAGAAATCCATATCGGTGACTGGACTCTATTCAGACCTCTGCATCTGCGCTCACTGGGGGAATACAGTAAATTGGATTTACCCTCAAATGATTGACATCTACACCAGGTAGTCTGAAGAGATTAGGCTATGGCATTATTTATCACTCTTTATGCCCTGGAGACAGTACTAGGATGACACACCACGGCACACTATTCCTTCATTTCTGTATGTTCAGAGAGCATTCCTGCTTATTTTTCATGTACACAGCATGCCATTTTTTTCCTTCTTCACTGTTGGACATTGTACTGGTTTTGTCTGGGATAGAGTTAATCTTCTTCATAGTGGCTTGTATAGGACTATGTTTTAGATTTGTGCTGAAAAGAGTGTTGGTAATTCGGAGATGTTTTCATTACTGCTGAGCAGTGCTTACCGAGAGCCAAGGCCTCTTCTGCTTCTCACCCCACCAGCGAGGAGGCTGGGGGGGCACAAGGAGTTGGGAGGGGGCACAGCCGGGACAGCTGACCCCGACTGACCCAAGGGATATTCCAGACCATATGGCGTCATGCTCAGCATATAAAGCTGGGGAAGAAGAAGGAAGGGGGGATGTTCAGAGCGATGGTGTTTGTCTTCCCAAGTCACCATTACGCGCGATGGAGCCCTGCTTTTCTGGAGATGGCTGAACACCTGCCTGCCCATGGGAAGTGCTGAATGAATGCCTTGTTCTGCTTTGCTTGCTTGCATGGCTTTTGCTTTACCCATTAAACTGTCTTTATCTCAACCCACAAGTTTTCCTTACTTTTACCCTTCCAATTCTCTCCCCCATCCCAGCGGTGGGGAGTGAGCAAGTGGCTCAGGGTTAAACCATGACAGAGGTCCTTTAAATATAAGGAGTGCAAGATGATTACTTGTGAAATTATGAAATATCTTCTTCAGATTATAATTATAGTACACCAAAGAATACTAATGTATGTTTCAACAGAAAAATACTATATATTAGGCTCTTCACAGCAAATGGAAGAGATGACAGTTCTATCACTAGATCTCCTCTTAGTAGTTGCAACAGGAAATTCATGTCAGATGCCTCTCAAAAATATGTGCTTGAAGAAAACACATAGTTGTATTACACTGAATAGCACAAAATATTCCAATATGCCAGAAACAATAAGCAATAAATGAAATTTCCAATTGACTTTCCAGCAAATCTATTTTCATTACAAATAGAGATTTTGCATGTATTGCATTACTTATGGTAATTGTGTGACATCTATTATGAATAACCATGTATTCCAATCATCTCTTTTAATTATATTCTGCCATAAGAGCAAGCCATGCAACACCTTGCCCAGACTCAGTTAACTGTGTGTGTGCTGCATATCACATTCTGATGGCTATGTTGAGGACAAAAGTTCCTAGACATGCACAAACTGTAACGGGAACGGCTTGTAACTGTCATGTCCTTCATTAGCCAGAAACTACTTAAAACAAAAGAATAAAAAAAGCTGAATTTAAATCCAGTTTTGTGCTGAGGAAGAAAAAAAAAATCTTTTTATTCCTTTCTTTTATAAAGTTCATGGTAATTGGTTCATGAACGCAAAGCACATGGCTAACTGCTATTGCTGCAGGTACTTAAATTTTCTGTTTAATGTCAAAATTGCAACGGCAGCAAACACCTCCTTTGTATTTGTTATCTGTTGTCCATTTATGGCTGAGTTTGTTTGGGTTTACTGATGTGATAAAAAGGATAAAATTACAGGTTTGTTCAATAACCACACCAATTACAAATTTGCTCTCTACTAGACTAGAAAATAACTGCTGGACTAAAAGTATTCATTATTTATGAAGGGGACTTCACAGTTTTTTAAACAAGAATGCCAATTATTGTGTTAAACCTCAAATGAAACGCCCATTTTACCTTTTCTGAATCCCACCTCAGTTTCCCTGCCACTTTTCATGCAAAAATTTGCTACCTCTTAATTTTACTTCATTCTACATAGCTTTGCTCCTCTGTCTTTTAAACTTGACTTCTTCCAGCTCCTTAGAACGAGGCTTTTCTCACAAAACATTTAATCAGGTTTCTTTCTGTGCTAAATACAAATGGGTAAACACTTTTTTCCAGATATCTCTGTCACCCCAATGACAGGAACCTCAAAGTAAATTCACTTAAGGCAGTTACTATAAAACTATAGCTGCAAGTCAATGTGAAAGTGCTAACATGCTTTGCAAATTGTTAATGAGGGTAAACATGACAAAATGGGAGGCTGTAACTAATCTAACGCACAGTGAAATAATTTTAAATATGAACGTAAATTTAATTAAATATTTTCAACCGACAAAAAATAAGCTGCTTTCATATAAAACAGGGTCTCAATAATTATGTAATAAAAATAAAAATCACAACATTGGGAAGACAGTAAGCAGGCTCTATGAAATTTGATCTTCCACGGCAATCATCAGTCAACTGATCTTAAATTTAGATGTTTTACATTTTTTCATGACAAGAACAGGCTTTCCACACTGTTCTGTTCTTTATGGGCAGGGTGTAAGTATGCAAAATAGGTACCACAATGGTGGGACTTGTGGACTAGGTCTCAAAATTTCTTCTGCATGTCCCTGGAGTTTGTAAGGACAAGCAGATCCACTTTTAGAGGACATACATTAGTAACACACCTTCAAAACTGTACAGTGAGTGCCCCTGAAACACACAAAGCAGTAGAGAGGTTCATGCATAATGTGGTTTTATTTAAGTCATTTATAAGATCCAAACAATGATGATGATGAACAGGTGAATAAAAGGGATTAGATGAAAATGGAATTGGAATTTTTTAGCTGAATTTCAGCATGTGTTAGCAATGTAGCCAAGAAATTTAATTGCATAGTTCCAACCTATTATGACACACAGCTTACAAGCCCATATTTCAGAGATTTCATTACTTTCCATACAGCTAGGTTTGAAGGTCAGTTGAACACATCACTAGTAAGAGACTGCTCATCGCTCCATGGCATTTGGTAAGATGCACCAGGCTCCAACCTAGGAGCTACTGCCTCTCCCAGAAGTGGCTTTAAGACAGCTTTTTTAATACCTCTTCCAATGTAGGTTGTGCTAGAGTCTCAGAAATTCTTACCTTCACCTGCATTCTCAGGTGCATTCTCACTAACCTGCTGAATGCATGTAAATGAGTAATTTAGCTGGTAACTTACTCCATTTGCAAAACAGCAAAAAATACTTTTGATTTCATTACTTTCATTTTTTCCTGTCTATTTAAAATACTGGCACAAAGCATTTTGAATGGGATTTTCATCCACGCCATTACATTAATGCAACTATAACAATGCAAACAGAAGAGGTAAATCCTTATGGTGAAGTACATTCTCCTTCACCAGTGAGTACCTTTCAAGCAAGACAAGATTTGAAGGGAAAGTATTTTTATCAGACCAAATGATACAGCTGAACTCCACCCCCACAAATAAGACAGACAAGCTTTTGTGCACAGAGCCCTGGATCTATTATCTTCAGAAGCAGCATTTCTTTATGCGAGTCAAACACCATCCCTTTGTTTGTAGACTGCAAACAAAATGACTCCAGCCCTGAGATAATTAACTGGCCTCTCTGTCACCACTAAATTCAAGTGGTTTGCATACACAGAGCGGAGCAGTCATTCTTTGGGCTGTTTGAAGAGAACCTTTTTCCCAGAAGGTAGCTTGAGAATACAGTGAAGCTGATCTACTGGCTTGCTGCTGCCAAGGGTGCAGTCCCACTCCTTACCCTCTGCACAACATAGTTTAATTTAGCTAAAAATTATTAAGCATAAGAAGTGTTTTTCTTAGTCTCATTCGTGTGCAAGTAAGCATTAGGTCATTAATAAGTCCTACCTGAGGGATCAGGACTGTTCATATAAGGAAAAGTCACTGAACAGCTTTCTTTGGGATCTGATTGGGGAAAAAAACACTTGGGAATTTCCACTGATGGTCAACAGCTTCAGTCTGGTATCTCAAAAAGAATTTATCAAATACTGACAACACAGAAAGTAAGTCTGAATCTCTTCTGCATTCCTGATGAAGAAATATATTCTGTACTTCCCCCACAATTTCATACAAGATCCATCATGTATATCTGTTCTTCCCATTCAGGAGCTCTTTTCTACACCAGCAAAGCTACTTTATCCTCTCCTTAGTACTCTCTTCAGAGTTACTAGACATTTTGAGAAATTCATATAAGTAGTTCACTCCTTATTGTAACAAATAACATTTTCTGTCTCCATGTGATTCCCTTGCTATCACCAGCATCATATTTAGGGTACAAAGTCCTTACCAAAACCCCTTATTTTTAGCTCTTTGCTAAAAAGCTAAAAGGAGCATGACTGCTCCTTAGCATTGTGCTAAAGCAAACTAATAATAATAGTAATGCATATGAAGCTTCTGTAACAAGGACTAAAGAGTACTTTCCCACAGGGTTCACTACATATAATGTGTAGTCGTAACAGTGCAGTGTACATTATTGCAATATGTAAATGCAAATTTATATATTCTGCCATATAACTGAATTTTATTTTCTAAATCTTAGTTTTACAGCAAATATTAACACTTATTTAGGCTAAAAGCCATAAAATTCATAATTATGTAGCATAAATACGGATGTGATAAATGTGCAATGTACAAACTAAATCACAATAAATAGCAGCTCTGTAACTTTATGAAGAATTAGAATTTCATATACATGCTAAACACCATGGTTTTCAAGCAAACTTGTGAGAGAATACTACTGTTCTTTCCAGAATACTACTGTTCTTTCCAGAGCCAGTGTGCTATCTTCATTGGAAATTCTGTCAGGACTGTAACTAAATTAAAAATTTTAAAATACATTAACAAACAATAGTAATCAAAAGGATTATTTCTTTTTAACTGCAAATCTTTTAAGAACAGCATTGTGACAACATTTGTGACAATACAGAATATGTCAGTCACAAGTAATATGGCAATTCTGACAGCATATGACAGGGAAGCTCACAGACAGACAAACTGTACAGCAAAGCAGATGCTGTTCTTACATTGCATGACCCTGCATCCCATCCCGCCCATGCAACAGACCCAGAACCATTACCCTGCAGCTTAGGGTGTTATCGAGTTTTTGAAGGAGCATCTGGTTCAACTAATGTTTTCTCTACTCATTAACAAAAGGAACAAGCTGCAGGAACTCACAGTACAGCGTGCTGTCTCGGCAACAAATAATGACCATTAAATTCATATAGTGAAGAAGTTGCCAGAAAATATCACATGCTTTGGGTTTTTATATATGGTCTATTCCCCACAGTCAGAGCACTTTCTGGTGAAAAACACTAGATCTCTATGGAAATAGCAATACCAAATAGTCCAGCAAAATTCAGTATATCACAGTTAAACAGTGTCTTTTTTGTTTCCCTTTTTTTTTTTTTAAATGGAAGAAACATTTCATAATCAATCCCAGATGAAAAGGTATTGTAAAGTGTTTATTCTAATTTATTATACACACATACATGTGCACTTACTGAAGGAGCCAAACTGTCCACCACAAATTTCTATAAAATTGCTTGGTCCTGATAATCCTCAGCTCATTGTTCCCACAGCTGGAAAGCCTGTTCTTCTTAATAACCAATTCAATAAACTGTTGAAAAATGCTTTGTATAATATAGTATTGCCATAGATCTGATGTTTGTCTCTGTCATTACATATTGCATTCAATCAATTTACAAATGTTGCTGTGTTCCTTTTGTGCTAGTTCTTCTTATGGCATCCTGAACACAAATCCAAAGATCAATACCTTGTCTACTGAAAAAAAAATTGGACATAACAAATGAATAATTTTATTTATAATAAAAAGTCCTAGTCCCCAAATGGATTCTACTAATGTTCAAATTCATTTTTCATGTTTAACACAAGATGAAAGCAAGTACCCTGCACAATGCAATGAGAAAGGCAGTGATAAAAAAAACCAGTTCATACTTATTGAAGATGCGAGCAAAACCATGTAAAGCTATGGCATACGACTAGGAAAACATCAATAAAATGGTAGGTCATTCACAAAGTATTTGTTACCATATTACAGAGCAAAAAGTCCATGTCAAAGAGCAGATGGCTTTTCTTTAAAAGGACACTACAGTTCTGCTCTAACTATGGAAGCAGCAAGGCTCTGAATGAAATAGTTTAAGTAAGAAGACAAGTAGGAGTTTAGCTCATGCTGGTTGCATGAGCCAATTCAGTTTGTCTTGTGCCTTTTGTGTGACAGAAACAATGCATTTGCTGACTGTAGACACATCCCTGCAGTATTCCAGCTATCGAATACCTACCTCCTCTAAAACAACTATGTAGCTGTTCAAGGGAGCCACAAATGACTTCTTTCACAGTCTTTGCAGAGCAGCAAGCTAACAGAGCTTAGAGGAAACAGGGACTCTACTTTTCATAGAAAACAGTATTGGTACCTTTACAACTGTACAAATCCCAGCAAGCTCACAGAGTAAACAGCTCAGCTCCTCCCCACTGCCAAGCTAACTGCTAAGATGTGCACTGCATACAGAATTCCCACCTAGACTCGGCTCCGTAACAATTCACAAGCATTAGCAAAACAAAACCATACCATTTCTGTACAAAACAGAAAACCAACATAAAAAAACCACACCCCAAACCCCAATATCTCCTTAATCAAGACTGTCCCCAATACCATGTGCCTGGCTGCTCTGAAATGAGACAGACAAGTAGAACAGGCAGGGAAGCCCCATCTTCCCCTTTGAACTATATGCAAGAACAGAGCAGGTATGCACTCCTCGTTTTGTCCTGGGAGTTGAGTGACTTGATGTCTTCAGACAGGCTGTGGTCAGACACCTCTGAGCCTTAACCACACTCCTATTAGGTGACAGCAAAGGGACTGGACGTCCTGAGGGGAACACGCACTAATCCTGCACACTGACCATGTGTAGCTCTCCTTCTCCCATTTGCTTGTGCCAAAAGAGGTGAATGAGTTTGCACATATTTTAGCTTAGACAGTAGAGATTCCAGTTTAATGCCAGATATCCTTTACTCAATAGTAAGATCCCATTTACTTCCTATTCAAGAATCTGCGATAATCACTCAAAGGGATTCTATTACGAACAGGTTCCTGAGTCCATGAACTAGTGTGCAGCCATTAGACAGAAGTCTAAAACTCGGGCAAATAAGGCAGCTCTCTCCAGGAACAGGGGAACTCTTTCCTTACCATGAATACTATGTTCTTGCTATTCCTACTCTTGGTTACTATTAGCACAGTTTGACTTTCAAGTGTCAAGCTGAATTTGCAGGATTGGCAGCTGGAAATAAACAAAACAAAACTTTGTAATGTGTTAACTGAACACACATACTTTGGCATTGCTCAAATCATGAACACTGAACTCCGTGAGACCATTTTGACTGAATTTTTTCCAGACTATAGCTTCATTTTAAAACTATTACAGCAAATTCACAACTCCAATCCTACGTTCTGTTTTAAGATGGAATTTCAACCCTACTAGTTAATTAAAGCCACCACCTGGAGTGAGCTGGCTTTCAAACTGATTTCCTTTGTCTCTCTAATTCACACACATTAATATTTTATTTTCTACTGGAAAAAAAAAAATGAAAAGGAATGTCACAAGTGTGCCAAAGACAAGGCAGATAAAATTATTGCAATAAAACAAAGAAAATACACTTGTTACTGCCAGGTCTCAAGATGAATGCTGCATTATACAGACATTTTAAAGGCTTAAAACTGCAAATTGCTCTATTTTACATACTGTATTCTAGCCTTTGCATCAAGATCTTTTCTAATTTTTTCTTATTGTAATGAGAAAGGGAAAGGGTTGGGTTTTTATTACCTGAACATTTATTCAATGGAGAAACAAAGACTACATTATATATTACAACACATGAGCTATTAAAACAATGTGACACTATAAAATATGCTGCAATACTCATTATGGGATAACAAAGCTAAACCTGAGCAAATAAATGTATCTGCCAGTCAGCAATAACTATACAGCTAGAGTTTATAATCTTTAATTATTTAAGAAGGAAAGAAGCTTGTAATAATTAAGTTTTATAGGCTTCTTAAATTGTCATTACTAGGTGCTCACAAAACTTTAAAACAAGTATCTTTCATCTGAAATACTCTTCTTTATTTTTAACAACAGATGCAATTGTTCACTTAACTGATTAATTGAAAAAAATCATTAACTATTGTGTTTAAAAATTCCACACACAGTAAACATAACATTTATTTACTCTCTCATCTGGACAATGTATACACCAATACTGCTCATGTATTTACAGGCTCTGCATCTCACAGTGACTGATGCGATACTGTCTTTACCTAGCTTTGAAAATGTTTTTTTATGACAAATCTGTAAATCACATGGATTTACATCACATACTTCTGAAACTTGAAGTTGAGACGAACTGGTCATTTAATTCATTAAAATATATTGGTGAGATAGTAACACCTTTAAAGTTTCTATAAAGTCTCTTTAAAGTTTCTATAAAGTCTATGCATCTTTGCCATGCATTTATAACCAAATGAACTGACTTCTGGTACAAAGAAACACCATTCAAAGCAGGTGTAGAGAGAAGTTCTATAGTGAACTATTATAATTTACAGAAGTGATAGGAGGAGAGGAAGGTTCCATGTTTCAGCAGAAACACATTTATGTGTATGTTTAAAAAAGTATATTAAAGGTTACTAAATTTTAAATTATACATTAAATTACGAAAGAAACAACATAAAACTACAGAAGAACAAGAAAGCTTTCAATGAACTCCACATGACTTTCTTCTTTTCCCAAAACACATTCAGCCATTGCCTAACTGAGGTCCTACTAGAATTTTATCATGGACCTCTATGGAAATGAAATGATCAGTTTTGAGTATTTCTGAAAAGTTTCACCTCCAGCCACTGAAATCAGCACAATTTACACAGCAGCAGAGTTTTGACTGGAAAATAATATGCCACACTACAAAATACACTAAATAGGTACATTTAGCATCTTGCAGAATCAAGTTCCTATACAGTTTCTAAATTGAGACTTTTACTTACAACATGGGGCTTCATTTTTTTGTCAGGAAATGTGTGTGCTATACAGATGGTTTATTTAATCCATTCCCACCTAAATTAATCAAAGCAATCTGTCCCAAAAAAATAAGAGTCTTCATACAGGATTCTGCTGCCATTTGACAAATTGTGTACATTTATCTAGGAGAAGTTGAAAATCCTCCATAAAGAAGTTACCACATCTAAAAATAAGTGACATTATTAAAAGGGAAGCAGGATGTGTTATTTAGCATAATATGAAATTTAAACAGTACCACCTCAGATACACTTTAAAATGCTTTTAGTAGCACCTGGTTGTTTATACATCTTCTGTGGTGAAAAGGTCAATAGAAATTCACCTCTAAGGTCACAGTTGCTAAGCAACCGTTTTCGGCAGTTCTGCAACACCGATCAAGCGTATTACGTTCCACTGCCTGGCTTCAGAATAAACGCGCATAGCATCCTACCTGGCCTTTGAAGCGCACCGAGCTTCTGCTTTTCCCAAGAGCACGGACACCCATCGTTGAGGCGCCGCTCGAAAGGATACGCCCTGGGACCACCGGCTTCCGGTTCACGAGAGCAAAGGAGAGCTCAGTCTTCAGGAAGACCACGGAGGGCTTGATGAGGTGCTGCCCAAATCTTAGCATGATAAATGTTAATCTTCAGGGTCTGAAAGAGACAATAGTTAAGATAATTAAGGGACTGACTTTGCCTTTCCAAACAACAGGAATAAGACAACCAAATTGTCTAGGCAGCTTCTGAAAGAAAGTGACTCCTGCACTCAGCAAGGCATTGATTGGGCTTTGGAAAGGTTGGTAAGGCTTTCCTAAAAGTACCACTTCTTTGAAGGGCTGGTGGAAAAGGCTTCTTCCCAAAGCAAAAATTTTACATATAATTTCTTAAACCCTTTCCTCCTCATCTTGGCAGGGCTACAAAATTCTAGACAGAGAATGTCATTTCTCCCTCCCATTTTCATTTGTTCTGCATTGTCTGCATTTGGGTCATATGTGCTTGGAGAAGCACGAACAGTATTTCACATGCCCTTTGCCACAATGCAAATCAATGCACACAGGACTTACAATATAAAGAAACCACATTTTCTAAATCAATCTCTCCACTAAATACCTCAATTGAAGAAATACTGACAAATTAAGGAAAGCGTATTAAGTCATTTTCCATCCATGCTTTCTAGTTGAGCAACTGAAATGTGAAGACGATCAATAGTTGTGTGCAACATTTTGTCTTACACAAAGCAAGCCAAAGATTTCCACTTCCATTCACTAAAATTTTCTCTCCTCCTGATAAGGATGAAAATCCTTCTTAAATAGCTAAGGCACAATCCTAACTGTGTCTATTTTAGTTCTTTAAGCCCTAGAGTATTTAAAGTATTTAATTCAATCAGAAATATCCAAGGTGCTGCAGGGTAAAATATGAAGTAATGAAGAATCTCATGTGACAATACTTCAGACACATTGAAAGCATTATACTAACATTACCTTGTTTGAACCAAATGACTAATCAGAAAATACAGTTTTATAAGTTGCTTCAGATGGGGAAAGATATTGTTAGAGTCAAGGAGGGTCTTTTGCTGCAGTTATTTTCTTGCAAGCCTACTGTGTTCAGTAAGACCCAAACTTGGTTCTTAATCTAAAAGATTTGTTCCAATTTAAGGTCCCACTCCTTGTACCTGTCCAACAAAAAGTACATATAACAACCCCCTCCAAGGGCACAGACTTTGAAAGCATCTTTGAGAAGTGCTTCTTCTTTGGAAGGAACCTCTGACTTTTTAGCTATCTGATTCCACAAAAGAACTTAACTAAATTAAATTAAGGATAGCAGACGCATCTATCAGGCTTTGCACCAGAAAAACATATATAAAACTTAGTATAAGATACAGTAACCAATCAGATGACTACACGTTCAAGTAATAAACATTCTTTAAGGAGGCACCATGTCTTGTTTTATTTTTGAAAATCACAGATGAAAGGAAATGCTTGAGCCGACCATGGAAGAGCAGGGATTTCAACCATCCCTATTTCAAAGATCTGAAAAGGTTCTATAATTGTTTTTTTCCCATAAAGTCAACAGAAGATTAAGTGTCCGAGAAGATGTGTCCCTTACCGTATATTAAACCTGAAACTTGACAGCATACAAAACCCAAGTCTCTTTAGCTCCTAGAAGAATCACTTACCAGGGGAAACACCTGCTATCTTGTGCTGATGTCTGAAAAAAATGACTACTAGGAACTTCAACCAATCTTCCTCATGTCTCTTAAGCAGTCCATCAGCAAACCCCCTGTGGGGGTTTCTCATTCTGATTAAAACATGCAAGAATATGTTTTCATGATATGACAAAGAGACATGGTTCTCTTCGCACTGAAGGAAATGTTTCTGATAAAAGAGGAAAACACATTAAATAGCTAGGACTACCATCCAGTGATGAAACTGAAAGCTAGTATCTCCAGTAGCTGGAAAATCAAATCAACCACCACACCTGTTGTTGCACCTAGCAATACTATGGACGGAAATAAAAGTACTACCAATCAGTTCTTACTCTGTCTTCCAGACTACTGATAAGTAAAAGCACTGTCCAGAGACATGGAATAGACTTAAACACAGAACCAAAGCTTTAAAATAACAGATGCTGATTTTAAAATCTGATGCTTTGAAATTTGATTTAACGAGGCAGAGAACCTGCTATTTGAGTAATCACCAGGAGAAGTCCTTTGGCTGTTTGCAGCCATAAGCAAAAAACAATAAACAATAGCAGGATAAGGTTGATGACATTGGAAATAAGGCTTGGATCCCATGCTTCAACTACTGAGACTACAGGAAAGCTGGAAATGGATGACCTGGTGCTTTTCTATTCTAATTATCTATCTAAAGTTACTAGGGGCTCCCTTGGGCCTTGCTAGTCCAGTGCTGACTCTGAAACTCACTGTTAAAAATAACCAAATCCTACTCTGAAGTGTATGTTGTGAAATTCTTCAAGTTGCAGAATGGAACAAATATTGATAATTACAAGAACCAAGGTTAAATTTGTGTTAAGGGCTTCATGTTATGGGCAAGGGCATCCCCCGAGATAAAAGTTTTGCTGAGTCAAAACATCACTGCAGGTAGTGGATTTGGGACAGATAAAGACCATATTGGAGAGCTGATAAGCAATAAAAAACATTTTTATTTGAACAAGAAATCTGATATGAAGATCTTTTCTTCTAGCTTAAATATCTAAATATCCTAAATATTCTACTACATATCTAAATATCCTACTATCCTACCCAATATCCTACTACCCACACAATTAAAATGTATTTCTCTCTCCCCTTTTAACTCTGAGGATTTGGAATCCTATTTGGATTTAACAGTAGACTACTTATCTAGCCTAAAGAGCTCTATTTAACATCTGCATACAAGAGATGTTAAATTAATGGGAAATCCTGAGTGTTCAATATCTCAAAATGGAAAGAGCCAGTACCACAAAGCAGTGGGTAGAATGTACCAGAATGTTGGAATGGAGGCCAAATTCCAAAACTGACATTTGGGTTTACCTGAAGTTGAAGAGAGCACTGTAGCCAGCAGGTACTGCTCCAGCAGGTAACCTGTGGCAGGTGGGGAAGCAGCAGAATTCCCGGGGCCCAAGAAGCTCATTCACAACCAGAAACCAAGGCCGTGACTCTACAAATCTCTGCATCATCCCAGGCAGTTTGTGCAACCTCCAGTGAAACTATGGAGAATACGACTGCAATCCACAGTAACACCATGAAGGAGAAGAGTCTCTCCAGAATATTCACCATCATCTGGACCCTACCAGTTACTGACCATAATTTCATCACTGGAATGGTTTTATGAAAATTAACCCTAAGCTGTATTGGGAAAAATACATATCACAACAATCCCATACATCCTTTGTCATACTTCAAGAGAGATTTTCAAAAAAAGATTTAGTCAGTTGACATCCTGCATAAATACACTCAACATTTGCCACAATAAACGCGTGCAACGTTATTAGCTGCACAGTTTGGGTCACCATTGTTCTCTAATATTGATGGGTATTTTCAATGCTTGGAAAACAATTAAAAATGCATTTTCAGAAAATGCTAAATGGATCCACACATAGATTCTGTGGACCACAGAATTTAGATTGACTATACCATGTATTCATAATACACGTACCACACACATCTTTACTTATTTCACTGCCATCTTGTTAAAAAAAAGTCCAGAAAGGATCAGTAAAGTAAAAGCACTGGCCTCACACCTCCCTGAACAATAGTTTGAAGAATCAGCTTACAGCCCAACTGGGCTGACCCAGAATTATTAGAACATTTTTAAATCTCATGCATGGAATTAATGCATGTATTAAAACCTTCCCTATTTGCTTACTACACAATAATATATCTGAATAATATATTTCTATCTTGATTCAGACTAAATAAATATAGCATGTGTTTCAAACAAATGTGTCAGTTGTATTGGTTGCGCTATGTAATACTGCAGATTTCCCAGTGCTGTTCTCTCCAATTCTGAAAAGGGATTATGGGAATTTTTTTTCTTAAACAATTATTCATGATCTATTATATATTACTTAAGCTGTTTTTTGCCCTAGTGATCATCTGTGTTCTTCTGTAGAGCATGATCGTCTGTGCTCAGAACCAATACAAATGCTAAAAAATACATTAGGGAAATGAGTAATGGGTACAACTGAAAAATCTGTGGCTACACAGCAACACACTGCAGCAAGGCTGGAATATTCCAGAGTGCAGCGAGGCAGGAAACTGCTATGAGCAGAGCAAGTTTTTAGTCATCTGAATTCTACCTGTTTATTGCTTGAATGGCCTGTAAACAAGCAGGAATCAATACAGTACAGGTGCATGCATGCAGGTCATGAGATGCAAATAGTGTGTGCACAAGGTTTCCCAGCTGATTGGAATCACCTCACTAAGTCTGTTCCTCCAGGGATTTCCATTTTTCACATAAAGAGGAGGTCACTGCCAGCTAAAACAGAAACTAAATATAATTGGTGAAAGATGTTTCTTCTTTAATGATAGTAGTCTTTCTAATCCTCAGTAATAAGGAGGACAATTACAAAGTAATGTTAGAAAATGAAAGAAATCCATTTCTGATAAAATTTCAGCCCAGTTTAACACGGTTTCTATTCTGACTATTCAGATGAAAAGTGTATTTACTCTTCTTCATATTGCACGTATACATTACATTGCCTATTTCATCTGCCTCATTATCCTAATTAAATTTCCTTCAAGCTGTGTTCCTGCAGTTGTAGGTGGGAATATACTATTAAAGGCTAACATAGCAAGTAGACTAATTTTACAGCCACAATAGATCTCAAATCTGTATAACCTGTACTAGAAAAAAAAAAATTATACTGGCATTCTACATTACATCCGGAAAAATAAGAGTGCTAAAATTAAGAAAAATATTGGGATACACTGAAATATTTTCAAATATTATTACAGTTTTGTAAAATTTCAAGAATACGCACATTGCATTTGCCCAGCCTATATAAATACTACTCATACATTTAATGTATTTTTGAGAGGAAATCTAAACACAGGTCTCAATTCTCCAAGTTTATTTGGTTTGGGGGGCTTGGGGTTTTGTTTTGTGCTTCGTTTTTTAAATAGCATAAGCTGTAGAATTATTGGTGTCAAATACATAGGAAGAACTCTGAACAGAAGGTAAGGTTCACGTAAAGACAGGTCCCTAGGACATCAGGATAGGTGTCTGCTTGTTACATGTCATCTCTAGAGTCAGAGACCAATAGCCTGGAACACCATTGGAAATTACTTTTTCTGTACTGCCTATAAGGAGTGATGGCACTAATCCTTTTAGGCTGTCTTCCTGCCTCCATAGACCTCCCCATTGGATGCTTAATTGAGATGGTGCTGGTACTCCAAAATGCCTCTTTATTTTATCATACAATTACTTGTCCTTAACGATACGGTGTTGAGATCACCACCCACTGGAAACCAAGCTCAAGGCTTTTGCTGAGCAATCACACGAGCAGTGTTCTAGGAAAGCTACAAATCTGGTTGTAACGAGAGAACACAAGATAATGCAAAATGGGCTGCTAACTTAAAATGTGTATATTAAAGAAAATCAATTACAATACCATTATCTCTCTGTGCTAGTATAAATGAATATTTTAGAAACAATCCAAGGAGTATTCTTAAATTATAAAGTTTGTCATTTTACCATATTAATGCCACCTGCTCATTAATTTTAACACTCCTGATTCTGCTACTCAATTTCACTGTAAGAACACTGCAAATTTATATGGCAAAATGAAAACAACATAGCTGTTTTTTTTTTTAAGGTCTTACAAAAAATCCTATTTTTTTAAAAAAATCAGCAAGATAAGACAATTTGTGTCACACGCTGTAGTTGAGGGAACAAGGTAACTCTCCAGTAAATGATGTTTATAGCTAACTTCAGTTTTTTCCATCACATTTTCTAAACTGCCCTTTATCCTACAAAACTATACCCTTAAATGCATATTCGGCATTTTTCCCTCTAAAAGGTTTGATTATGTGGAAAGTGATATTCCTACTGAGACATCTGAATTCTCCACCATGTTCAAGAAGTGATGTACAATGAAGAACAGCCCTGCATGCTATCTCTCCTCTCTTCATGCTTTATTATTTGTTACTCATTCCCTTCCTCACGGCCACTTTGTGAGGATGAAATCCACACAATTCAGAATATTACTTATTTAAACTAAGCACATAGCAATGAATGTCCTTGTTCCTAGAAGCCAGGATTTGCCATTTACCAAAGAATACTTAAAAAACACTAATGAAAAGAAAGAATTTTATTCTAAAATCACTCAATTTTTCTACTAGCTTTTTGTCCTTAGAGCGGCTTTATCTCTCAGCACCCTCTACTCCCACCCTTGTACAAGATTTAACTACGTATTTTGAGTTCTTCCAGTTTCAGAAAATGGCCTCTAATTAAAAAAAAAACCTCTCCCTCTCAGCAAGCCAAAATAATGCATGCTACTGCTATTTCTGTTCTGAAAACGCCAGGAAGAATTACAAAACAAGAAAAGGTGCTCAAGTATCTTTGACAGCCATAGCCTAGATTCTCTCCATGGGGATGGTATTTAATGCTCTACGTGGGGTTGAACAGAAAAGCTTGTGTGGATTATTTTCCATTTTTACCACCCACAGAAGCTACTGAACAGAAAGCCCATTAAATGTGATGCATGCAACCAATCCTGGCGGTGTTGACAAGGACCGATTTCTCACGTCATATGCAGATTATGATGGACTTGAATCCACTACACGTGGCTTCCCCTGCTTAATCTAGCAGGGAAGAAAACATCAAAATTATTACTGTTTAAATATATTGCCATTTTCTTAGCATGGTCAATGAAGCTAAATTATCAACACTTAAAATTAAAATAGACTGTGGTCTGTTGCAGAGTACCTAAGCACCTTAGTGGGTATGATGCTAAGGGTCATCCATTTGCCATCCCACAGCCTGCCTTCCCCTTGCAGCTCTGTTCCCTTTCACCCAAGCTGCAGCAGCGTTTCCCAGCCCCTCCGGGACAGTATTTTTCCACTCTGCTCTCACAGTGTTGATCTCACAGTCTTGCACTTGGAAGCCCTGGTATTGCTGTTATAAGCAGATTCTCATAGGGCATGACTGTGACCACCATGAGAATCGCCCTTTCCTCCACCCCCTTCTCCTACTGCCTGTTTGTAGCTTTTGGGTTACGCTAGTGGACCCAAGACCGTGCCTACACAAAGCTTACGGACCAAGCAGCACCCAAACCCGAGCACAGCATGCTCCAGTTAACATTAATAGCATCACGAGCAGGAACCTGAGGGAGGCCTGATGAGCAGGGTCTGATGAAAACTAGGTAGTTCCCAATTGGCATGGGGTTAACTTTCTTCACAGTAGCCTCTAGGGTACTGTGCTTTGGCTTTGTGACTAAAACAGCACTGACAACACACCAATATTTTGGCTATTGCTGTACAAGGCTTTCTCTTTTTTCCCACTCTGCCGACCACCAGCAAGTTGACGCGTGTCTTCATCTGTGGCTCCTGATAGTAAAGCTGCATGCCTCTAAACCTGTCTCAACACCATTTGCACAACCAGTCTAGCCCTCAACATAATATATTTGAAGCAGAAGATGCAAAAATTCAAACAAAGCACTGTTAGCCTATTTAAAAGCTATAGGTCAAATACAATACTAGCATACACTAGTTGTATTGGGATCTGAACTTATAGCCCCCAGAATAAAGCAAAACTCAGATCCATTTTAAATGCTGGTAAGCTTTAAGGGGAGCCTTACACAGTACTAAAACATATTCCTGCTGCCTCCCTTTGGATCTTCATCTGTTTTGGTTCTTCTTCCCTTTTATTTATTTATTTATTTATTTATTTATTTATTTATTTATTTATTTATTTTATGTATTCATTTATTTATTTTTAAAGTACATTTTACACTTTTTTTTTTCAAAATTGTTCCTCTTCAGGCATTAAACAGCTTGTCTATCACACCCAATAAGCTACTGTGTGGGTACACACAGGCACATGCATGTAAGTCTGTCCTCAGTTTCCTCTCTCCTGGTTGTTTGGTCTGTCATTGACATGACTTTTACAGTCTTCATTTTAAAAGAAAAATTAAAACCAAAACATTAAAAGAAAAATTAAAACCAAAACAAAACCCAAAGAACAAACAAAACAAACAAAAACCAAAAAAACCAAAAAAAACCAGCCCCCCCCCCCCCCAAAAAAAAAACCACAAGCCCCCCCAAAACCAATTCAAACTTCCAGACACCCAGGTCTTTGTTGACCAAGAAGGATACAGACACCTAAAAGGAAGTGAACAGCTCTGTAGCAACACTGTAAAGCAATCACAACATTAACAAGTTAATCAACAAATGCAGAATCAAGCCAGACATCAAAAGCAATATACCATCCATAATACATGTAGAGGGCATAAATATTTTTAAATGATGTAGAAGTAGTTGTCAAATTCATTTCTATAGCAAGCATTTTGGAATACAAATTAGGCCATCTTGTTTGTTTCTTATAATTCAGGTAAAGAGTGCAAAGTTATACACAATAAATGAAAAGGTTTGTAAAGGGAAAAGAACTGTATAATACATTAAACTTAAAGAAAAGTGAGGATTTAGAAGAATCATGAAAGCACTAAACATGCTCTACATTCTTCAGCTGCCCATATGTATACCATGTTCACTAGAAGATGACTCATAGAGCATTTAACTCATAGAGCATATACTGAGAAAATAGTTCTGGCAGTGGAAGCTCATTGTCTGCCTCTGTGCTCAGGTAACAGCTCAACTTTTCCATATACTAGGACTTGTTTCCAAATATCACATTAAATTTCTTTTTGCTATTTTGACACCCTAGCTATACCTGCAACTTTACTTTTTCAAAAACGTTCTATGATGACTAACATGAAATAAAATTCCTGTCTTGCATTATACTGGAGTTGGTTTATGTCCATTTTATGCCAGAATACATAAGCATAAACTTATCACACTGCAATATTACAGAAGATATCTTTTAAACAGAGTCCCAATAACAAGACTTGATCTAGAGCTTCACAATCTTCTCTGCTAGATATCTGTGCCCACTTTTCCTCGTATTAGCAGAGATGATCCAAGATTATAATTCCTCCTTCCATCATCATCGAAGAAGATGACATGAATCCAAAGAAAAGTCTGATAAGAACTTTTCAAAATCCATGTACTATATCAGTGATTTTAAGGAAGATGTTTTATGAAATGGGATACAATCAACAGGTTTACCTCCTCATTGACTTCTACTGAAAGAGCAAAATACGTACAAGCATACATATGCAATAAAATAAATGTTCATAAATCTTTCCTTAGTGTTAAACTCCTAGGAAAACAAACGCACACACATTATATTTTAAACATTGTTTAATAACTTGCATGCACCATAGCTATTATCCTGATGCATGGAGAAATCAAGGTTTTGGGTTTGCCTCTGCAAGTCATTCTGATGAACGAGACCTTTAGTGTTGTAATAACTATTGTGAGTAATGGAACAACCAATGGCTTTTATTAAGAAGGAACACTGAATAATGTATTACCAACACTAAGATCAAGGGAAAAAATATTTTTATCAGGGAAAAAAATATTAATATCAATCATGCCATTTTTTAAAGCAGAAAGGTAAAAGGCAGAAAAGGAAAAATTTAAGAAAATGCTATATGGTATGCAGTAAATGGTAGAAATTAGACTGTGAAAATCCTTTTTTCTAGGGTGGCTACCTAGGGCTACATTACATGCTAGAGGAACAATAAAAGATTCTGACATTTCTTGAGATATATAAGTGTAAGGAAAACTCTACCCTGGTGAAGGGAGAGATGGGGGAGGAAGGTCACTATAGAGACTAGCACGCTGCACATTGAAACACTTGATTTTATGCTCATTTCTTTTGAGGCTACAAACTAAGAGAGCTGACATGATGGAACAACTAGGAATGTTCTTTTGCTATAGCCTTCAGTGGGAAAAGGTGGCTTTAAAAATGTGGAGAGAAGAAAAAGCTGTCGTGTTTTAGCATTCTTATTTATTACTTATATAGCACTACATAAAGCCACTTTATAGGCTTTAGAAATACACACCAAGACTAAGCCTTCCCCTGAAGTGGCTTACTATTTCCTTTGAGTGAATGCAATTTGGATATCTATAGTATTGGACAGAAGAGGTGGGGCAAATAGAGTTGCAGAAGAAAAGCTGCAGGGAGCTAAGTGAAAAGATTCAAGGAGTACAAGTCCATGGGGAGAAGAGAGAAATGGCTTTTCGCAAAATTCTGTGATGGTATAAACCAAAGCACAATCAGAAAAAGAGAGAGCACAGGGTGTGCTAAGGCAAAAGGATGGTCCACACAACTCAGGGCCCGCACAAGTCCAGACAAAAAAATGTGTGCAATGAGCAAGAGATGTTGCATAGTGAGTTTCCAGACACAGTCCCGCATTTTTTAACTTACGGTACTGAGGAACCAGTTACCTCACTTCAAAAACCCTATTGATTCAGTATACACTTTTAAAGATTGATTTTATTTTGTTCTTTCGTCCTTTAAACTTTTTGATACTTAGCACCAGAGAAACTGAAAGATGCAAAAAGTTTCACCTTCTTCAGATGAAACTACTTTAGTTAAAGGACTGTAGAGTTAAAGTAAATCCAGCCTTACTAAAAATAAAATTATCAACAGAAAGACTGAGGCAGTTGCAATTTCTGAAAACTCACGAAGAAAAGAAAAAAGCCACACATATACAGTGTCTCTTGGCCATACTTTTTGCCCAAGTAAAGAAAAATAAGACGCAAATAGTAAGAACAAGTCTGGTGTTATCATACCTAATTTCATTCTGAATGCAATGTATTAGTATTAGACCACGGTTTTGCCTCTGTAATACTATGAACTTGTATTTGGAGCAATTCCTGCGATACCCAAGTGTCTCCACAAGCATTTTATCTTGCTGAATTAATAAATGTAACACAAACATTTAGAGGAAAATGCAGACACTACAATTTGCCTAACAATTCCTCGGGTATATAGATGAAGAGTCATTTAATGAAAATTTATTGTCAGACTTACATTTATATATAGCTAATAATACTAGATAGTGGGTTCTTTACATTTATGTACAGTGCATTTATGTCTAATGCTAGATGTTGGAATCTTTAAGACATCCCATTAGCTTTCATTTCACCACCTTATATATGTACGTGCTCTCCGAAATAAAGCCATTTAAACCATGTTGTTCCATGGGCACTGGAATTAATGAAGCCTCATTTCAAAGGATTTATATCCCCATCTTTCCCACACCTCTTTTTGTTCCCCCCACAAGAATGAGAGCCCTCCCTTAAATATTTACACCATAGTCACTGGCAAAATGCAAGCGTGCATGACTTTTTATTACTATTTCTGGTTCATTTAAACCAGTAGGACTGCAAACTGCATGCAAACAATGGTGGAAAGAAAATAGAGGAAACAGCTGTAAATGCACGAAATGGTTTGCAAATCTTTCAAAAAATACAGACTGTATGCTTTAGTGAACTATTTGAAGAAAGGTGGTCATGAGTAAAGGAATCTATCTGAGAAAAAGAGGTTGTACACTTTTCTACGTTTAACTTTCCCTCTCTGCACATATTTTCTCTCTGATTTTCCACAAATGCTCTCTGTATACTTGACCACATGTTCAGAAAATGGGAAATAACATTCCTGCTTTCTGGCCGCTTCCCTGTCTTTATCAAAGATACCCGTAGCAGGGATCATAGCTTTCTGCATTTTTGAACAGTGCACTATGAGGTACTCAGTCAACAAGGTAATGTTGAATGACAACTGGGTTACAAGTCAATGGAAAGAATAAGCAAATTTTGGAAAGGGAAACAAACTCTTTCTCACTGTCAAACCAGCATTAAAGCACGATGGGAAACTACTTACAGTTTACTGTGGTTGGTTAGATAATTCTGAACACGATGACTTAACTAAATTTAGGCAAAAATAGGCCAGTCTTATGTGATTATTTTTCAGGAGATGTTGCATATCTGGTAGCAGAAAATCAGCCCTACTAGGGTTATATCAAAACACATCTATTTACTGAATATGACCCCTTTCCGTAAGATATTTTCTGCTGGGAAAATGTGGCTTGCAGTTCCTGTTATCTAATATACACATGCATTAGATTTAGTCCAGTAAGATACTAATCCTAACAGATTTTGGGTTAGATTTTAGCATAAGACCTGGCCATTCTGCCTCTCCTTCCCAACCAAAAGAGCCGAATTTCCTTGTCTAAAGCCAACATGAGGTTTGTCAGAGCCTTTACTGGACACAGACCTCAAAACACAGGCAACAGATGCTTATGAAAAAAAAAAGGGTCAATGCAGCGTTTGTCCATTGCAGTCTAAATTTGTATTTGGAACATGGCCACGGACACAATCATGCTAGGGAGAATTTGGTTTTGATGCTTTCTAGGAAACATTGCTACAGCAAGAGATGTCTCTGAGTGAATCCACCTCCCTGTATTCAACTGTCTGGACTTTGGACAACAGGCTGTAATGTGGTGTCCTGACATAACAGTAGTGAAACTTAGGCTCTGAAATTGGAATAACAGAGGATAATAATTTCTGTGCAACATCATAATGCTACAGTAAGCCTTACCTAGATTAGGGCAATGACTACTATGCTACCTGCTGAAATAGCCATCACTGTTGCACGCATCTCCCAAGCACTTTTTTTATTTAAAGATGTTCACCTTAAATTGCTTTCTTTATGAGTCTTTTTCCACTGTAGACATGAGCTCTTAGCAAATCAACCACTAAAACGTATCATATAGTTTTCTAGCTTCCATAGGTTACTTTCAGAATCAAAACTTAACACAACACCAGCGTCTTCTCCTTTCATTAATTTACAGAAGCAAAAGAAGTCAAAGATAATCTTGTCAATATTATTAAAGTCAAATTTCAAAAATATAGATGTAATAAGGTATTTTCTGCACTGTAATACTTGCAGCAGAAATACAGATAAGTCAAAACCAGAGGGGAAGATATTGTGCTAAGGAGCCTAAACCTGCATTTTCAAGATGCTGGCCCGCATCTTCTTTGGTAAAAGATTAAGGACTGCTTAAAACATTTCCTTAAAAAGATAGGAAATCTTTTAAGTGCACATAATTTCTACAAGTGTTATTACTTTAATGGTCTTATGTCGTACGTATGTTGTAGTGTATACCAATTATAACATTTACCTGCATCTGCATATTCTCCAGCTTGCTTTTTACTTCATGGTTGCCAACTATCCTGAAAAATATGCATTTTAATCTACCTGTAACTACCCTAAGGTTCCTGATTTTTTTTCCTTTTAGACAATAGTCTATATGATTATTTTTTGACCTAGTCTCACCACACACAATTGCATGAGTCACATAATCAAGCCATAAACCAAGCAAGTAATTTTGTATGTTTTTGCTGTATTTCTGGTTTCCTTTCCAACTCTGCATCACTTCAGGCATCAATAAAAAAATGTTTTAGTGTTACTACTTTTAACTTTTCAAGATTAAAAAAAACATTTATGGTCACATGGTGAATTGGAATAACTGAGACAGTATTATGTTCTCATTTGTCAGTAAACCTGATAACATTTTAAATAAGAATTGGGTGCCAGATGACTGTTCTGCAACCAATTCTGGAACAAATTTCTGTATAATCTAGTGAAAGTGCTTTGGAGATCCTTGCCAGCAAGGCTTTCTAATAAGATATTCATGAGTAATTAGAAATCTATAGACATGATTAAATCTTAATCTACAATCTGCAGGATGAATGTTTAGACTGAACTATGGCAAACTGGCAGAGAACTCAACTGGAGATCCCTCTGTAGGTTCAAGAATTTGGCTAGCATTTGTCAAAGCTGAAGCTCTGATTTATTTGTGAATTCCTCAGACTGCACTGGTTTCCACTGGACAGATAATTCATAAAACAGACTGTTAGCTCAGTTCCACAGCCCTCCACTTACAGCCCTGACTGCTTGAGAACCAGTATCAAATATTTTACAGAAGGTGGGCATAAATTGGTTATTTCTAATGAAAACTTTGGACTATCATTGCACCTCTTAAATAATGGATGTAATTTGCCTGGTCTTTATTATTTAAAAGGTCATTTACATGATACATATGTACTACACAAGCTACCCAGTAGGTAATTATACTTAGTCAAGCAGAGTTCTCACTAACTTTCATTTTTTCCTCAATAGCAAGCAGTTGCTCTGTAAGTAATGCCACAGCAATACCATAAAGCTCTGGGAATAGCTGGTTCTAAGCAGCCTGGAAATGGTTACAACTGTAAACAAAAGAGACTTTGACTGAAACTACTGAAAAATTCATTTTCTCTTGTTGTTATAAGAGATGTATTGGCTTACAGAAGTGCACTTCATAGCCAGGACAAAATCTCCCAACTCTACACATAGAGTAGCATTCCAGTTCCACAAAAGCTATGCACTTCACACAATATGAGGAATGTAGTCTAATAATAAGGTAAACATAGGCTAACACTAAAAAGGTGTTTAAAGAAACTGCTTCTATAACTAGCTAGGCAATTACAACATACATAGCCACTATTCTGATAGGCAGAGCCGCACTGAACACAAGAAACATTTCATTTCTCTAATCATTGTCAGCTAAAGATTTCAGAGCTTTGGAAAAATATATAGAAATATCCATCTTACAGATAAGAAAAGAAAGCACAGATAGACTTAGGAGAGCACAAATTGCCAGAAAAGGATACAGTGAAATCTTTGTTCCTTGGTCAATCTAATAAAATTAAAATTCTCCAGAATTAATTGAAAGACTCACGGATCACTATATTTAGCCTTGGTTCAAATCCATACTGCTGGTTTTAAAAGACTATGAAGACCTAAGGTGTTACCTTGAATTATCTATGCTTCTCTTTTAGCAGCCAGCAAGCCTAAAAGAAGAACTAGCATAAAATAAACTACCAACGGAGAAATTACAAGTAAAATCAGGTACATGTAATTGTACTTGCTATACAAAACGTGGAGATGACACTTAAAAATCACCAGTTAAAGTTTTCCTAAACTGAGGAATAGTACTTTGCTAAACATGCTCATGAATCTTCTGGTATTTAGAATGTCTTCGCAGAGGAAAGAAATCTGAATATAATATGAAAATAAATGAAAGTACATTTGGAAAGATCCTCTTAATATTTATTATAGAAAAGATAATACTACCTTTTAGGCAATAGGGTTTCTCAATTAATATTCATTCCCCAAATTAACGGGATCATGAATTTCAATATTTCAAATTAATCTTTCTCCATTGCAAAAATCAAACAATCAAACTGACAAGGATGAGCATTCAGATGGCTTGTGTAATCCCAATATATGTACAATCATTAAGAAACAGTCTTTAATAATAAAATCATACATTAGAGTTTTCAGCAGGACCCACTGTCTCTTCTCTGCAGGTGATTCACTGAAGTTTTGCCTCTTTCAGAGAAAGCTCAGAGTTCCTGTGTGATACTACATAAGGTATCAAATACAAACTTTTCCTTAGCGATCAATAGTGCCACGTAATTTTCAGTTTACACACTTGAGATGCTGAGGAAGATATCTAGACACAAGAAAAACACACCTGAAGTTGAAGTAGCAAGTGCTGTTTTCTGAACACGGTATGTACTATATGATCTGAAGGGCTCTAAAAATCCAATCTTATGTCTTAAAAAGTGCATCCAAATTTGGTGAATTATTCTGACCTTAATCTCTGTCAGTTCCCCATCTGTAAAATAGAGATAATACTGCATCCCTCATTGGGGTTTTGTGGAGATAAATTTAATTTAAAACCTGTGAAGCACTTGGATACAGCAGTGATGAGCAGCACAGAAAAGCCTATGAGGAAATTAATAATTCTGACTTCTGAGCAGCATCTGAACGATGCACTGTAAATAAGGCTTAGGGTCACATATCAAACACTGAGGATAAAACAACATCTTGAATAGCTGCTCATTAATTGAGTACTGTCCATCTCGTGTACTGAGTAAGGAAGACATCTTCTGGAAAAGTCTTATGCATTCTTATAGCTAAAGACTTCATCATAATGCATATGCATAAGAGAAGCTGAATTTAGGTTGCAATGCCAACCTTAATGTTAACACCCTCTTCCCTCAGCTGCTTGTTTTTGCATTCTTAATAATGTTCTCTCCATGCAGTTTGTACGTGTAACATTTATATACAAAGAATGAATTATGATTTCATTGTGCATCTCTGATTTCCATGCACAAGTGGTAATGAACAAAGCTTGGGTAAAAAAATTCCATTAGAAAAATAAAACACCAAGCTTGCCTAGGCTTGGTAAATTCAGCAGGGCTTCTACTGAATTTTCTCTTCAATTGCTTGAAATGGTCCAAGTGCTACTTCTGTTAACACTTACTATATATTACCATAAGAGACTTGGGAAGGTAAAACATAGCAGGGGACTGTCGTTTCAGTTTTTATCAAAGGCATTCAATTTTAATTCTCAACAATAACAGCAGCTGACATGTTCCCTTTGCTAGTTCCTGTGAAAATAAATCAGGCAGGAATTAAGCTAGAAGTGCACATGGGAATCAAGGAGAAATAGCATTTCCCCAACACGCTCTGCAGTGCCTTCTTCCTCTTCCAAAAAAAGCCCCTCTGCACCTTGTAGGAGCAGGTGATGGCCGATCTAGTGAGGGTTTATATGCAAGTCCTTTTCCAGTGATAACCGCCTCCTCCAGACTGCATGTACATGCTCTTGAGGCAACGGATACCATTGTGAAAGCCCTCTGACAGCACAGCTTTTGCAGAAAGAGCCCTAAACAAACAATCCTGCCATCTGACCCGAGACAGTAGAAGCTGGACAGTTTCCAGTCCTAATTTCATTTAGATGACATGTAAGTTGCTCATTAAAAGCAAGAAGAGTTACACCTAGCAATAGAAGATCAGAACCAGATACTGCAAGTTTCAGCTGAAGGAGTTTCCTAGAACTCAAGTACTAAACCAGCATAACGTATTCAAGTTAAAATGAAATTTTTGAATACTAAATCATTTTCAAGTGATCACCTATTTACTGACTGTTTGAAAAAATAAAGTAGTTTTCCCAGAGACTAATTGTACAAAACCTTAAGAAAATAATACTCTCTTTTAAGTAATTTCATCTGTGTAAAATTATCAATGGTCTTAAATATCACCGAGATAAGTGAAATCTATTACATTCCAGCTAAAATATCCATCTTCAGACAGTACTTAGAAGACATTTGTTGTTCAAATTGACATCAAATTCACTATATTTTGTCAACAGATCTTACACAGTTATAACAATTTTTATAACAACTTTTATAGTAATATGAAGCCAGAAGTTGTTGTACCTAGAATATTCTGTCTTCTCAAAAGGGCAACAGAAAACCAACATCTTTTAAATATTTAATTAGAACTAAAATCAAATTTACATAGTGATATGCCACATTTTCAGCTAGTGATGAAGACAAACATCTCTGCATATTATCAGTATTTGAAAGAGTAGTCATTTCTATTTCACTTTGCTTACAGAATGTCTCCAGAGGTTTTCACACTATTGTGCATCATTTCAGATGCTTCTTTTAGTTTTTTATTTAACTAGTTCATTGTTGATATAATTTGGGACATTACAGTTTCAACAGTAAAATATTTGGTACTTGATCAAAGTTTGAGATATGCCCTAAAATAATTGTATTTGCCTTTAGCAAACATTTTATTTGAGTTTTGAACAAAACTGCTGATCGAAGCTGATGAAAATTACTCCAGCTTGAAATGCACTGACAGATGTGCTATCTGGCAAGGGATTTCCCTGGAAATTTTCTAATTTTCTTTCACTAATTTAGAGAAGGTTTATTTAAAATCTGTTAGAATGTACTGAAGTACAGGGTCACATAATATCTGGTCATGGAAAGAAAAGGAAAATGTAGCTGAGAAACCTAAGCTCTGGCATCTTGAAATGGTAAAAATTTGTCCAGAAGCCAGAAGTCTTTTAAATGATCTAACATTTTCTACCAAAAAGAAAAAAAAAATAAAATTAAAACCTATAATTTAATCACAGAATTAATAAAAAGGACATGCATTTCTCACTTTATGAGCTTTTGGAAAGAAGGGAAGTGGAAAAAAAATCCATAGAAAGCTTTCTCATTTTTCCTCTCTATTGAAGAAGTACTTAATTGCCAAGAAACCAAATTTCAGTAAACAGCAACAAATACACAAGCACACAAACTCTGCATAAAAAAGCACTATGGAAACCTTAACATATTTCAAGGTTATGGCTTGTAGAAACTTTAGAAGTTCACACACAGATATTATTGCCTGGCAGGAAATCTGTCTTTTCCCAAGTCAAACTGGTATGAAATCAAAGAATTTAATCATTAATCGTAAAACCCAAAATGACAGCATGGCCAGAACAAACAAACAAAAACCCCCCTTACCTTCAAACTTCAGTTAGCTAATAATTTTCTTTTTTCCAAAAGCAATAAAACCAGCTGAACTGTGCATTTCCCTCTCCCCCCAGCATTAGAAGATCCGTAAGTCAAAGGTGCAGAGAGAAGTAGTAGCTATTTTTATTAGAACTCCTATGCAGTCTAAAAATGTTGGCTAGAAGGGATCTATGCAAATGTCGCCTCCCACCTTGGGACAAAAGAGTAACTATTGCGACCACTACATCATTTCAACCATGACTTTGGCCAACTGAATTTCCAAGGATGGACATTCCACAACCAGTCCCAGAAATCTGTTCTTCAATATGGAAAAAAAAGGTAGATTATGAATGACCATTGAAGGAAAATATCATTAGGTTTCCACCAATAACATCACAAGCCTTATGGTGCAGCAGGTTCTTACATTAGATAAATATTACTCCCTCAACTTGTTAAATGGCATCTTGCCACAGATTGGCTTCCTAATAATCATTAAAAACATGGAAGGCTGTGTTTTCCCCATCCTCTTCCTATCTCCACTGCTTCCTTGAATGACTAGCACGAGCAAAAGTATCCACATCCCCTACACTGAAAATACTTACATGTGTGCTGAAGAAAGCTCCTTTCATATTGTTGTAGTCAAGTTCTTACAGTGATATTGGAAAAACCTTTCTCTGCAGTAGAAATAGGTAAAGTAGTTCATATTTTGCTATTTGATTAAAACAAGATGTTTGTACACATATATATGTATCAACACATGTGAACTGCCAGACATATATCATTCTGTCTCCTGTATCAGTTAAATCTTCAAAAATTTAAAACTTCACAAATTAATGCAGTTTAATAGGTAATCACTTCCAAGGAAAGATTTTCTTTGACAGTAAGTTTTAACAACTAATTCTTATTCTTATACTCTCTGAAGTAATTGCACTAACAATCTAACCTGAGTTAATCCAGGTTATTTAGTATTAATCTTGATAATTGATTCTCATTTTAATATACGCTTATTAACTTTGCATTGCACAAGTTGAGCAAAGCTCCTACCCACTGGCAATCCAACATGCTCTCTACATGCTCCCCTTTGACCTGTTCAATAGCCCTTGAATGAGTGATATAACATAGGAGTACACTTTCCAGTATCACACTGCTAGAGCAGTGTTAAAGCACAGAAACCCACATCCACAAAACCAAACATTTCCTGAATACAATGTTTCAAGTGATTAAAACACTTGGAGATTTTCTTTTGTTGTTTTGCTTGCATGTAACACACTCTTAATGTATTTAGATAAATGGAAAGTGAAACTCAACAGCTACATAGCAACATGCAGCAAAGTATTCCAGTTCTATATGTAGAACATACGTTCCAAGCAGTGATTGACCTATGTGTTAACTTTGAAGAATGGGATTTGGGGCCTTACTCTAAGATGTAGGACTGATATTTTGTAATTGATTGTTTTAACTGAAGAATATATACAGGTTGCTATAGCAATAACTAATCTGTATTCCTACAGGCGAATACTTTACTCAAAATTATTACTTTTACAAAGTACTTTGATATGCATCTCTGCAGAATGTCCAGCACAGGTTACCACAGCTCTAGATTTGCTCAGATGCAGCTTCTCCGTTTGCACCTGTGCCCTGGACATTTGCACTATTAAAGCAGGCTAGTACGCTTCTGGAATCTTTGCATTACTGATAAAGAAGCTACTCTGCAGAATTAGCAATTTGGGATGAGTAATCTTGGATGAAAGAGTCACATAATCTCACAAGAGGTCCCTGAAGCAACTGCATCTCTTGAAATGTGATTTGAAACTCAAAAGCAGTGTGGGGAGCAGCCACATTCCCCCAGAGTGAACACTTGTAGGTCTGTGCATGGGGGCAAACAGAGCACAAGGACCCCATTTTGCAGGAGACTGACCTGAAAGGCACAATGAGGGAACCATGCTTGTGCCTACCCTACTTGGATGGATAGTGAGGTTATTTACTGGGCAGGCTAAACTTTTTTCTCCAATTTCTACATGTCCATAGAGAGAAGCTGGCTAAATTTACAAAACAGCTTTTTATTTAAAGAAGAAATATACATATGATGAATTATTTGGAGCATCATACTTCATGGGAGAATTCTGAAGACAAATCAGAGCATATTATTAGTATGTAATTTATTTTACTAACATTTGGTGCACACATATATATGCCTATACTCACTCAATAACATGAGGAAAAAAAGGCAGTTCTATTGCATACATTATGTCATTATTTCTATGTTGGAGAAAAACCTCAGTAAAGCATGTTTCTCCAGCTATTTACAATCCCTTTTATCTTTCCCATACACTGGTATTCCCTATCCCTACTGAACACAAACATACACAGTCAAACATTTATTGGGTACAAGGCACCAGGAGCCAGAGCTATTACTTTCTCGAGTTCAGAATGTAGAATTTACCCACGCTGGTGCAGGGTGTTCAGGGAAAAGACAGAAGAGAGTAGGATGATAGATGAATCTGGACTGAGCAATCCTTTTTTCCGCAAATAGATCTTGCTAATACAGTAGCATATGAACAATCAGTTCTTCCCCAGAGGCAACCCTGTCCCCCAACAAACGAAGGTATGGAATCTGACATGACAAATATTGATTTCCCTCGAGGAATTTATTTTCCAAACACAAGTGAAGTATTATCTCAAATCAGCAATCAAACCTCAGCAGCAGTTTGCATTTAAAGACATTTAAAACTACTATACTGTAGTGCATATAATATGTAAATAACTAGGTAAGCCTAAGTGCAATATGTATTTACACACAATTCTTGAATGCATTAGATGTAAGTGTGGCAACACTTAATTCCTTCTGAATCAACACAGTTTTAAATTAATTTCTTGGTTTATTTTGTTTTAATTTACTAAAGGCACAATCCAAAGCCTTATGACAGGAAGGAAAATTTCCCATCACAGTAGAATCAACTTAAGATATGTTCTCAGAAATCCTACTTATCACATCAATATTGTAGATCTAGTATCTGCTATCATTTAGTGCCACTTCACTCACATAGAGTTAAACTAGGTAAATTTTCCACAATTTATTTTACTATTTGAAAAAATTTATAGCCTATTTCATCAGTCAATGGTATGGATGTCCCAGATGTGAGACTAGTATTTGACCCAGATTTAAATTATTTTAATAAAGTTCCCCAAATTTGAAAAGGAATAAAAAGTAGATTACAAATGGATATACCTATTCCATTCAAGAACACAAACTCAAGATTCATCCTATACCTTCAACATGAGTATATCAAAACAATAATATGAAATAACATGGAAACTGGAAAATTTAATTCTTAAGTGGTATATACAGCTCTCTGACATTCCTCTGATGAATAAAGGGCTTCTACTACTAATCCCCTTCTAATTTATTCCATTAACTCATTGTCTATTTGCACGATTTATTTGAACTGCCTATTCAGGGCAAAGAGTGATTTCTGCAATCAAAAGTTACCCTAAGATGATACTAGTTAATTTTCTGTGTCATCTGATTAACTTTCAGCAGTATGTGTACTCTTTCACTGTTACAGCTAGCACATTTTACATTAGTTTTATAGCAGAAAAATGTTTATATACAAGAAGAGCAAGACCAAACCAAAGCAGAATTTTTGCATTCATAAGTATCAGTTGGAAAAAATAAAAATAAAAATGCTCTAAACCAAAAACTTATTATCCTCAAATGTCCTTTTGTACCAAGATGACCCAGGAACAGTTTCTTCTCAGGCAATTATTCAAGTGAGGAAGAAGAATCGTACAATGATCGTGCTTATCAAGCTTACACTCAAAACTCACCATCTATGGATAGCACTGTTTCAGTATTCAAGCTGCCAACTTCTACCTCAAAATCTCAATTCCAAATCAGAGCACTTGAATACTTTATCTAACAGACATGTCTTCTTACAAATTATAAATAAATTTTTAGATTTATTTATAGTGTCAAAAATACTTAGGCCAAATTAATAATATTTTCCTTAACCTATACAACTACAAACCAAACTCCATTCATCTATCAAAACTGAATGCATACTTTACAGCAGAAACAAGCTAGACTATACCAGACTAACTTCCTTGGTCAATAAAATCTGGGTTTTTTCTATGGAATATACACAAATATTTTCTCTAAGCACTCGAAGGTCTGTCCACAAGGACAACTGTTATAGGAATTTTCTTATGATTGTTTCTAAACTATGAACAGAAAACTGAGCCCTTCAGCATCCACACCAGCTCCACTGAACATATACTGTTTCCACTCTACGAGATGATCCATGGGATTCTATGATCCTCTAGCAACTGGCAATACCAATATCTCAAATGCAGCCCAACTTTTAACAGTATTTTTCATTTGCATGTATTTGTGCACATTTCTGTTCAAAAAGTTACTACGAAATTGAAGCAAATGTGACAAGTTATAGTCAAAGGAATAGATTGAACTACCAATCTTAGACTGAAAAAAGGAAAGGAATATGATGGCACAGTTCTTGGAAGACCCTTTAGAAAACATCACCATCTTGCCTTTGCTTACCTCTTCCCCAAAATTGTAAGTAAAGTTAAGATTCAGATGTACAAAACAAAACTACCCACAATGCAAGAAAACAAAAAACAGTGACAGTAAACTAAGTAAACCTTCAGTAAACTAAGCAGGAAACCTGAATAATAAAACAGTGTGAATTGTTCATTATAAAAGTCAGTTGAGAACAAGTGATTTGGGGTATATGAACTTGGGCACTGTTTAAGAACATGTTGCAAGCTCACAGAAGGTCATACCTCAAACAGAAATTAGGTCAGATTGATTTAAAAAAAAAAATAACCTAACGTGGTTTAGATGAGTAGTGAGAGATACATAATGAATGGAAGAATGTAAAGCTGTTCCCAGCAATACATATGAGTCAGGACTAAGAAACTGCGTAACTCACCAGAGAAAAAAGAAAAATAAAGAAAAAATGAATGGCCAGCAGAATTTAGGACATTAAGAAAGATTTCATTAAGAACACAGCATTTATAACTGTGCTGTAAATCTGCATGGTTTGTGGCAGAAGTATTAAGAGAAATAATAATACAGAAAAAACCCAAAAGTATTCACTAAGTATTAGTCTTCAGGAAAAAGCTAGATGATGCAGTTGCAGGGTGAGGTGCTTTCTACAGCAGTAATTAGGGAGAGAAAATTAATCAACAGTTGCTGAAATTAAATAGAGCTGGATAACTTGCATCCCAGAATTTTGAGACAGCTAGCCAAGCAGCATCAAGAGTGTCAGAAAAAGATTACATTGCTAAGCTTTAAAAAAACAAGCAAGGAAAAACAAAATCCGCAAATTGGGCAACTCAGATAATTATATTCTTTTTAGCCTTAAATCAGCTAATGGCAAAATACCCGAATGGTTGCTATACAACTTTACTAATAAGCAATTAAAATAAAGTGAAACCAACACCATTTGAGATGGATTTATGGGAAATAAAGTTAGCTATCCTGAATCTAACTTTTTTTTTTTTTAATTGCATTTGAAAGCTTGACTGATAAAAAAGGCTACATCTTCAAAATGATACATGTTTCCAAAAAACAACTTAGCAGCTCATGACATTTTTCATTAAGAAACTGGAATTATGTAAAGTCAACATGAAATACACAAAATGTATTTTCTTTAAAAAATCATTAATAGACATCAATAAACAACTGTAAATAAGAATCATCTGGTTTTAGATGAACACTGCAGAATCTGGCATTTAACCCCATACTAACATCTTTACTGCTATTTAAAAGGAAACTTAAATCATTGCAGATAAGGCTTATGCATAATAGGCTGAAAAATGCTCTGTATTACAGTAGGACACTAATGTTAAGCAAGAAAATGGGTTGACTGGGAAAGCTGAGCAAAGAAAAGTAAAGGCTGTGCTAAACATCAAGTTTAACAAAAATTATGTTGCCATATTTGCATCTCAAGAAACTACACTGAGAATCAGCAGTTTAGAAGAGACCTAGAGTCACCAGAATTAATCTCACAGACCTCGCAGCAAAGGTTTAGCATCATCACTGGATGTGCACACAGGGAAATCCCGAGCACACAAATGGATGTTAAACTACTTTCTGTATTTGGCACCGGTACAGCCACAGCTGGAATAGGGCCTCATTCAAGGATTTATAATTTTTTAAATGAGGTGGATATATGGGAGAATATTCAAGCGAGACAAACACAACAAATCAATTAGAAAACATACTTTGCAGAAGGGCACAGAACTCCATCTATCTTGCTTATTGAAGGGAAGCTTGAGGACTGTCTTGAGTGCAAAAGCAGCTACAAGCCACACAGATCTTCAAAATCTAGAAACACAAAAGTATAAAAGCTTCTACTGATGGAAAATGGTAACCATTAAAAAAGAACAGCTTAGAAATTAAGTGTATGTTTTGTTTGGTGTATTTCTCTTAAGGATAATTTATTATTTGAATAAATTACCAAGAGCAGTGATTTTCTATCAAGAGTAGTAAAGATAAGATGTTCTTCTGAAAGATCTAATTCAACTATGAATTAATTTGGGGAAGTCATATGGCTTTGCCTAGTGACTGTGGAAGCCAGATTAAGGTGACCACTCTGGTGCTTGCCTCTCTAAACTAGGAAATAGTTCCTTTAAGCAAGTGTACTGCTGTACATAGCAGGTTCACCAATATTTTGGTGCTTTTAGTGTCACGATAATGATCATTGAGCAGACAGGTGTGGTAGAGGACTGAGTAAATGAGGTAATTTGTAATTAAAATTAAATGCAAGTTTAATTTGTTACACCTTTGATTCTGTTATGAATGCTAGTCCAGTACTTACATAATAACCCACATTAATCAACATTATCTTTGCACCTTTTTAAAAACTTGGTATGCAGTCTCTTTTCTCAGTGCCAAAAAGGTCTGCCACCACAAGCAGAAAAACAGTGATTTACATTTACTTCCAAAATACAACTTAAAGAGTTCGGGATGACTGTGGGAAGGCTGGTCGTCACTAATCATACATATGTCTTTATTTGCAATCAGGTATAAAACTAAATTTAAAAAGCTGATTACAGTGTAAACAATACTTAAAACTAAGTACAATATTTTGGTTTGTAAATAAGTAAACAAACATTTGGCTTTTTCTCTCTCCAGTCTCTTCTTTCAAAATTATTTAGTTTGAACTGGGCAAAGCTTATTCAAGTGAAAACAAACAAGGCAGATGGTTAAACGTCTGTATTGTCTGGAATTCCATCAACTTACCAGCTACCAAATTACCACTAGGTACAATTGCTCATCACCAGTACCAGAAAAATTAATTAATCCTTGGAGAGTTGTATAAAACAGCACACGGAGCAATGGCCTTTCATCTCCACTGGTCTTTTTTAAGATTAGATTCCCAATGAAATTCACACAACATATTTCTAAATTTTCATAGAGATTCAGCTGCCGCTGCCACCACCATATGTCACAGTGCCTCTCTAGGCAGAAAAAAGTGATGTTTCTGGACTATAGAGACTGATGCAGAAATGCACTTATGCACTTTTTTTTTGCTTAAAAAAAAAAAAAAAAAAGGTCATTCCTATTCCAGACAACACTCAAACATGTGTTGGGGCTTCTGATTAATTTCAATGCCATCTAAAATATAAGCACTATTCTAAACAGAAAACCATTGAAAATTTTTGGGAAGGACATGCCAACTCAGAACCAACAGAAAAGTGCAGCAGCATTTTTTGGATCTTTAAAGTATATCAAGGCATGCTCATATATTCCATTACAGCAATGGCTGTATGATTCTGGGGAAAAAAAGAAAACAATAAAAGTGTGTTTCTGCCAACTTCTGAAATGCATATCCACATCCTATAGGGCTGGTGCAAGGCCTATCAAATATCTAATAAAGGTCTCCAGGAATCTCAAGACAAAGTTACTCCAGAAAGAGCTTTACTAGAAGGGTATGCTAGCACATACTAACCACATCCTACCTCTAGTTAGGGCGAAAGGTGGATGCAATTCTTACAGACATGTGTAAGCCAATGCATTCCAAGATAACTATAAAAAGTACAAAAGGAAAATCAAGTTACATATAAGAAAACCAGCCTACATACAGAGACCAGTTACATGTCACCTGACTGAAACTCTTGCAATAAGAAAGGCACATTTAAACAGAGGCTATTACCTCCAAATAACCCAAATTTCTTGACAAACTATAAAACCCAATTTACATGTTATTTACATGGGAATAATTTCTTTGATTCTGGAAATGTAGCCATCTTTGGGATAAGACACTGTGGTTATACCACCAATCCAGAAAACTGTATCTTCAGCTAGCAGTGATTAGCAAAAACATATAAGCTTATGGGCTCCAACCCCTTAAAGGGGAACCAAAAGTACCACTACTAAATCTCTTGCAAGAAACCAGCACTTAGCAGACTACAGTTTTTCTTACTATCTATATGTCTCTATTGTCACCTACTCACCCATATCCAGCCTTAGGTTTTTTAGGGAAAATTAAACATTCCTCTGGTCCAGAGAGCCATCTCCAGCAGAACACTATGGGGCTCCTGCTTTCTTTATGCTCCTTTCATTAGGATGTGGAGACGAAAAAGTAATTTCTCAGCATTACAGCAAAACTAAGACCCTAGACAAAAAAGGAATGCTGGGCAGCAGCTTCAACATAAACACTGGAAAGAAAAAGAATTTGCCATCTAATTCCACAAGCTGAAGAGATGGATTCATAAACAGAGGCCCATGAGTGACAGATGATTTGGCCAATGTCAAATATCGCTTCAGCGAAAAGTAAGAGTGAGGCAGGTCTCCTGAGAGCCAGAAAAACAGTTTACCCACATTTAGCAGGCAAAATAGCAAAGACTAGTGACTCCTAACACACATACACATTTATAAACGCCACACTCCTTTAGAATTTAAAACTGAACTTTATTAGCCTCCCACTGTAATGATTCCAGAGTTTTGAATAGGAAAGGACCTTACTTAAAATGTCTCACTTTGCCTGAAGAGAACCATTATAATGATTACACTGTTGTATAAATACCTTTGCTCAGGGCACGTCTTCATTTGTTTAAAAACAGAAGTCTTGTTAAGATGCAGCTTACTTTTTACTACAGGACAGAGTATAAAAAGAACTGTCTTAGCAGGAGGCCCTGTACTCTTCAGGGATTGAAAAGCAAAGAAAAGAAGACCCAGAAACCTATCAGCCTTAAAGTCAGTACTCTGGCCTCTTGGAAACAGGTATAGACATCAAGAAAAAACAGATTAGTAGCCCTTTAGGCAAGGCTTAAATCTTGATTTTATCTATCACAAGGCAAGAACAAAAAACACTAAGAAAAGCTAAAGACTGAGCTCTGTCTAATTTATATTTCCACATTACTAAAAATTAGAAAGGTACAACATTCCCTAAGAGAGAGGATAAATTTCTAATTATTCAAATTTTTAAATTTAAGCGTATCAGACCTGAGCTCTGGATCCAGAACTGCATTTGAGGCTAATCCTCAAATGTATCCATTCCCCATTCATGATACCATTGACACAGATATTTATCTTTCAGTCCATGCTTATGTGTTATTCTAAGTCATGTGTGAATTCATTTTCTATAATAAAGGAAATAATTATAAAAATATACATAATTCATATTGAGTTTTCTGTATTTCAGATTTTTTGAGAAAAATCAGGGAAATTATTGTTCTGTATATTCATCCCACTATGTGGGGAACACAGACCAACTACAGCAGCACTCAAAATACATGTTTTTTTTTAATTCCTGGAGAACTGCAGCCCACGGGAAGGACTCACATTGGAGAAGTTTGTGGAGGGCTGTCTCCCGTAGGAGGGACCCCACGCTGGAGCAGGGGAAGAGTGAGGAGTCCTCCCCCTGAGGAGGAAGGAGCGGCAGAGACAACGTGTGATGAACTGACCCCAACTTCCATTCCCCGTCCCCCTGCACCGCTCAGGGGACGGAGGTAGAGAAAACCAGGAGTTAAGCCCGGGAAGAAGGGAGGGGTGGGGGGAAGGTGTTTTTAAGATTTGATTTTTATTTCCCATTACTCTACTCTGATTTGATTGGTAATAAATTAAATTATTTTTTCCCCAATTCGAGTCTGTTGTGCCCGTGACAGTGATTGCTGAATGATCTCCTTGTCCTTATCTTAACCCATGATCCTTTCGTTATATTTTCTCTCCCCTCTCCAGCTGAGGAGGGGAGTGATAGAGTGGCATTTGGTGGGCACTTGGCATCCAGCCAGGGTCAACCCAACACAGTGACGTGGAGTGCTCTTGCCAGAATTTGTTCTGAAGGCTGCAGATGTGCAATATGATGAAAAATCTCTTTGATAAATGGGAAAAGGAGAAAAAAAAGTTCAGCAGACCACTTTTCTCTGTGAGACCTAGGAACTGCTTTCCATTCAAATTAGTTTCAAAATGTTTCTTTGAAACACTTTTCTATTTCTTCCTGCAAAGTTGTCAGCACTAATTTTCACAGAGGTGCCTGTACTCAACATCTTCTCTTACAGAAGCACAGCAAAACAAGTTTTATTTTTCATCTATGAGAACTGCAGAGTTCCTTTCCCTATTGTAGTTACAGTAGTCGGATAGCCTGAGTTGGCTAAGGTGCACCCTCATCATTTCCATTTCAGTTCAGTGTGATATTCGTGCTTGTTTCCCAGACTAAACTGCTGCACTCTGTCTTAATTATGCAGTTCCCAAAGTCTACCTCAGGAGGGATTGCATCTTGGAAAACTCAGCAGAACTACTTATGCATTTAGTACACAACATAAACTTCAGAGGTTTGAAAGGATGTCGCTGCATTTCCTAGCCTCATGCAAAATCAAGCAATCTCACTTATTTTTAACACACACGTACGGAATTGCAAAATAAGAATATGTAATAAACCCAAGAGACTAAATTATCCTGTCAGTCCTTAAACAAGCAAATCAAATTAGAGCCATATCTGATTTACAGAAATAAATTCACGTAGAATTTGACCCCAAATTCATATCAAAGATAACCAGTGCCCTGGAGCTAGCCAGGAAAAGCTGCCAATGGTGCATCAAGAGTTTTAAACAGAGGCCATTACCTACTGCCGATTTCTTTTTCAACCTAGGAAAAGAAACCACTTACCAGATGCTGAAACCTTCAGCAGAAAAGAATCTATTGCTCTCTTCTCATTACTGTGGTGCACATGAAAAGTACCTTCCCTTGACTTCAGTGCAGTTAAATGACTACAGACTAGAAAGAGGAGAAACAGTCCCTATGTTTTATTAAACACTTTAAAAATTGATACAAAGAGTGCTCCAGTAATAAGAGCTGACAGCTTTGATTAACGTAGCCACATTTCCTTCTGATCCCTGTATCATTCCATTGTAATTTAAAAAATAAATAAAAACCCCATTCTACTTCCTAAAGTTCATGAAACTTCCAAAACCCACCTATTTGCAAATTCAAAGCAAACAGAAAATAAACCTAAAACTTTACTCCCCACAAGTCATGCTACATAAAATGGATGGGCCTATACCTAGGAAGAAGCCCCTGCCTGTACTGTGTGATTCAACTTTATTACATTAAGTACTCAAATACATGTCTAGAGTCACTACATTACATCCAGACAGAAAAAGCAGTATGATCTCCACCCCAGACTGTCTCCAATCTGAATAGATACAACAGATAGAAAAGGGGAATACACATAGACAAGTGGAAGGAAACACATTAGTCAACATGATAGTTTATTTTCCTTAAAAGGCTACAGACAGAAAGCGCATTCCCAATAGTCCCATGTGACATGAAACAAGGTTTCTCATGTGGTAACAGTATCATCTTCCCTTAAGATCATTCAGGACTATTTTAGTCATTTTTTCTGTTGCTATTTTTCTTTTTTTATTAAAGTAGGCAAGAGCAAACAGCTTTAAAATCATATTACCTTGTCTCAGCCAATTGTTTGCCAATGTAACGATATAGTATTGTAGTGTATATTAAAGTTCAAAAGTTAGACTTCAAAGCTAAGCCTATTGAGAGGAATGACTTATAACCTATAAATGAAGCTGCAAGAAAAGCAGTGGTAAGGGTTTCTGGCTGACTGTTGGGGCAGTGGGGCACAAAAGGAGAAGGGATCATTTAAATCCTTTAACTTTACTTTTTAAGTTTTAAAATGTTTGTTTAAGACACAAATAAAATTACTACATTCATGTATCTATAAAAACTGGCTGTGACAGAACTAGTTGTTGAGTCCAACTGCCAGGGCATGTGCATGTGTACGTGCTTCCAGCACTGGAAATGTTCTGCTTTTGAGGACAGAAATTTCCTCTATTACTTAGTGGCAATTATTAGTAGTCAAATTCATTTCAGTAGTATTACTTCCAGGCTTACCAACATACCAACTGTGTGCACAAAATCAGACCTTTGCCTTCTAGCTACAGCATGTTGGCATTACCACAACACAACCAAGACTTGATGTTCCTGGGCTCTTCTGGAAGCAATTTGGGACAGAATTATTAACAATGAAAATTACCACAGAAAAGACCACAAAACCTTATGCAAAAACTGAAAAGGCTAAGGGAGACCCTACAAACTGCCTTTTTTTTTTTTTTTTTTTTTTCCCATTTTCTGCCCAAACTGACTTGGAGTTACAGTATTCTTTTAATTTATGCTTCTGTCTTTGATGTAGCTATTAACGGAATGTGCCACTGACCTTGGCTGGATGACAGAGGTAATTGTTTCCCAAGGATGAATTGCTCTTGAACAGTCCTTTATTATAAGGCAGGCCTGTGGTTTCTTTTAACCATTAGCCATGCCTCTATCTATTCTTCTGTTTTGTTTATTTTGATAAAGCAAGTGTATCTCATTACTAAAGAACATGCTAAAAATCTATTTTATTTCCAGCTTGCTGGATTCCAGAGTACAGATTATCTTCCCATGTGTTCTTGAAAGAGACCTCTATGAACATTAATGAGAATTATTGGATACTGAACACTTCCGAAAATTACATTCAACTCATAGGAGCACATAGGAGGTTTAATCTTAAATTATTTTTTTTTTCAATCTGGCCCCAAAATTGAAGTATTAAGCAATCAAAACCAGCTTATTCCAGTGCCTAGAAAACTGATGTAGACCTTATCAACCCTGTGATCTTTTATAATCAGGCAAAACTTATTTTTGGTGCCAATTAGCCCTCTGGATGCCTCAAAATGGGAAGAATCTCCCTGCAGAAATGGTGTTCTTTGCTCACAGAGTAAGAGAGGACTTCCCAGTGTTACTGCTGCACATTTGCCACTTTCTGTTCCTTATAGGACCACAGATCTTAGAACAAAAAAACATGGACAAAAAATAACAACTACAACAAAACTTTTTCTTCTTCTCATCTTCTGTACTAACTAGAGAAATACACATGTAGCTCCTTGGTCTCTTTTAGCAACTTGTATCTCAGGATTTGAGACATCTAGACCCTTACTCTGATATAATAATTTGTTCTTTCCTGCCCATGACCCAGTGGGCTATTTTTCAATATCACTGTTAAAGTTGAAGTTTCTGAAATCTAGACCAGTTACTTGCATTGCATGCATTTTCCTACCCATTCTGTCTACCTATTGAGAAATACTGCCATGGTTGACATAATCTGCATTTTTCAAATCTACATATCTGCAATGTAGAAAATCCCTTTCCTGCATATTAGCACAAATTAATTCTGCTGCTCTATGCAGTGTGACCTCACATATGTCAAATATGCTTTCTACCAAGGGACAGAATGACACTAGTTCTTTTGTGCACCTGAGGTTAAAAACATTGGCCAAAATTTAGAAAACACACATATATAGCTATTATCTCTCAGGTGCCATCCACCAGGCCTCTAAGAAGAATATTAGTCTTATAGGACAGCTTTCTCATCTGGGCAAAGCACATCTCACATACAAACCCCCAGTAAGTCCTCTCTCAAGTCAAGATAATGGGATACCACAGAGGAATCTGGACTTCTATGAAGTTATTTATCCATTCACTCCTCTTCAGATTTTCCCTCCACAGCCTTACTTGCCTCCTTTAACACACAATGAAAAATAGTTTTTAAGGAGGACAGTTGTTCTAATTTATCTATTGCCATCTCTCCCTCTTAGAAGTGAGTCTGCTTTTTCCCATCTCTATGATTTTACTCTTTTTTTTCCCCCTGTTATTTACCAACATCAAGGCAGGAGAAGGAATACCTGACATTAGTCTTCTAAATTCTAGTATGCAGGTTGCTCAATATTATATGCAAATACTTCATAATATATTGATATACTCCCTTTAAAGTTCCCTAGTCTCAAAGTGGCTGAGACAAAAGGTTCTTTAAAAACAATTACTGATGCCAAGTATTTCCAGTTCTTAGTCTTCAAATTAGAACACTATAAAGGAGAAAGGTTTTTACTGGTGATCATTTTACTGAATGGTCTTTACCCAAAAAGCTCTCAACTGGGTCATCACTTATTTCAAAACAGAGCTCCATGCATTCAGACCTCTTCTCTCCACAGGACGCACTCCCCCGCCCCCCAGTCTGTTCATCCTGTATCCATAAGTTTGAGCACTCCAGCCAGGAGACTACCCCACTACATCTCTATTCTACCAACACCACCAAACTCCTGCAATTCTGAGTGAACTTCTAATTCTTCTGGTTTGCTTCCTTTGCTGTGTGTTTTCATGCATCAGTAATTAGAAAGAAGCAAGACAAATCAGAATTCTTTAGTCATTGACAGCTGCTTTAAAGCGTGTAGCTGCTCAGACATCCAAATCAAACTTACTGAGCTGAAAAAGTTACTTCTAAACCTGAAAGATTCTTATTCTATAACCTTGTGGGGTCATGGTCAATTGATGACTATTGTAGAACATTCCCTGAAAGTATGTATTTTATAAGACAACACCTGAGAGACGAATAGCTTGACGCTGCCTAATGCAAGCTGCAATAATCAAGAACACGACTAGTCAATTTATTTTAAAATTGCCATTACTTAAACAGTAAACACAGCTCTCTTGTAACTTGCAAGTGCAACTGCTTATATTGGACAGTAATTTTAGCAAGCTGTTAGATATAATTTGCCTGTCTTTTAATGAAATTTAACTGCTGGAAATAAGGAGGTACATGTTGACTCAAGGTTGCCACAAAGCACAAACCCATGCTCTTCTGTCTGTGGACCAAAGCTCAAAATCAGCTGCTCAGAGGTAAATGGTTTCCACTGAGGTAGCTAAATGAGGTTCCAAGGAAAGGGAGGGAATTGACTCCTTAGCAGCAATTCATTCTCAGACTTGTGATTCTCTAAAAGAATCAGAATTTACCTACATGACAAAGGATTTCTGTTATTCTAAACTCCTGCACCAGGAGGCTATCTATCTTGATTACAAGCTTACCGTTTGGGAAGGAAAGAAAAAAAACGTCATCTTCAGAAACAGGTGAAAGGGAGACGAAGACGATATACACTGTTCAAAATTGTATCAACATCAAGTACCAAATCAAAGACTAGCAGGAAGTCCTTGCCTTACTTGAAATATTCTGATAAAATGTAATTTTTTTTTTTAAACAAATCTAATTATGCAGGTTGAGGATCCTGTATTAAAAGATTTCTGGTACTTTGTAACTTGGGCTACAAATTTTGCACCAAATAAAGTGGATTTCTTCAACTTCCCTCATTTTTCTGAGATCATGATTTAAGAATACAGTCATTACTTAAAGTATATTATGAACTAAATTTTGTAAACTTACTACTTAGCAGAGAGAACAGATGCTCAGCACTTCAGAAAATGCTTTATTAAAATGGATTAAATGCTTTTGCTTCTAACATAGTTTAGGGTTACAATTCTGCTCAGCCCCCTAACTCAATTGGATCACCTACTGTATCATCCAATTTCTTGTTTTCAGAAATATAATAGTCCTACCAATGGGAGTAGGCTTCAGCACTACAGAAATCTTGGCCATTACACACACAGTGAAATGCAGAAGTCACATTAATGCGAAGATAAATTATCAGCTGAGCTTAAGGAGCAAGGGCACAAACATCAGCAATATCAGCAGATGGGAATGTTAGAACAAGATTATTAACCTGCTTGTATTTCACAAATTCTGCATACTATTCAGATTAAAAAAAAACAGCAATAGAATTCTCTATTGGCATAGAGAGGACTTTATGGATGCTAGATTTCAACCTGTAGGGTAAAACGCTTAGGAAAATTAAGAGCAAGTTGAAAGATTAAAAAGATTTCTAGAACATTTACTTTTAGGGGTTACTTTCATCCACATTATAATGTCAAGTACATTCTCTGGAACCGAAGTAAAATCTCACAGACTTACTGAGCAGCCCAAGTAGAAATATCAGGGTATTTCAATATTGGAATACTTCAGTTAACAAATGTTTAATATTAATAATTTCTGGTGTGACCATTTCAAACTTCTATTTCAAAGACTCATTTCTTAAGGATGGCCTAATGCTGGACAGTTTTGATGAAACTGAAAAAGCTCTTACTTTCCAAGTGGTCATCTCTATTTCCAGTCCAAATCCTCAAAAAATAAATTAGGCAAAATTGTCTTTGATGTCTGTTGAAGGAAAAGCAAGTTTTGTTTGAGTAATTAGCACAGGACCAACAACAGGGACCCTGAAAGGAGTCAGTCCTCAGAAAAAGCAGTTTCTAAGCTCTCCAGAGGACAGAACTGCTGGACTAGGCGTCTTTCAACATTAAGCTTCATATTCCCTAGGAAACCAAGTGCAAAACAATGTTACAATGTTAATGAAATGCTAAGTTGGAATACCAAGCAGTCAGATGTAGCTAATATTAATCTTTCTTCTACCTCAACTGTGGTCCTATTGTGTTAAGACAGTACTTCCCAAGTCCTTTTTCTTAAATACAAACATCAGTGTCTTTTTTGCAAAGTGAAAAATCAATATTGTACAAGCACCCCGGGCCTAAGCAGTTAATTCTTATGTTGTTGTAACCTTGGGTTAAAAACACACAAACCTCCCATCTCACTCCAAACCCTATTCACAAAGTGGGACTGTGTAGATATTTTATCGCTCATTCATGGAAGCCACCAGAAAGCGCGGATGAAAATTTTGCCCTCCACTACAATCTGTTTGGGAACTAGGAAAATGATGCAACCTAAGAAGACATGTGCTTCTGGAAAGGGAAGAAAAAAACAGACAATAAAATAACAGTAAAGCCTAACTTGCTTTGGGAAAGCTATGATTTACCAACTTAAATACAGAACTTCTGCATGTGGAAAAAATAGTTTATACTGTGAACGCTAACAGGCAGCAGATAATTGAATGTATACGTTTGTGGGGAGGGAATGTCCAAAACTGAACTTCTAAACTGTCAAGCAGAAGCCTGATACTTGCAACTTGCAACTAGTGTGAACTGGTTGGAAATTTTGTTAAATCCTGGAATACAAGTGGCACGTCCTGAATCGTCCGATTGAGAGAGTCACATGAGACAGAACGACCAATGAGGAGGCTGAAGACATTTTGTACTTTTGCACATAGACTGTTTAGATTGGGAAAACCGGGCAGCTTGAAGGTCTGGAAACTAGAGGAAGTTGAAAAGAAGGGTTCGCAAAAGAAGTGGTGGTATTAGAAGTGGGCCACGAAAAAAGCAGCTCAAGATCCTGACTGGAGGAATGATTCTGGAGGCAAGGGAAGACCCTGGAGATCAGACAGATATGGATATGAATGCCAGGGGATGCCCAGGGACCAGTAACTGCAGGCAGCAGTGCAACACAAACTGACGCAACTTTCTATCCAACCTTCCCAGAGCAGCAGTGATGTCCCAGCTGGGAAGGGAAGCCAAGACCAAGTGAACACAATGCTAGCAGGGAACAGGTGTGATAAGCAAGGAGGGTAAAAGCTCTAGTCTTTTTTGTTCTTAAATAAATGCCAATATCCAGATCCACTACAGGTTGATTACTCTGTCTTGCTCATGACAGGAACTTCTCCTCCAAGAGAAACCCTTCACCACAAAACGCTTATACTACCAGTATTATTAAAACAAAATACAGGCAGACCAGGAAAAAAAGCCAGGGTAAATAAGGCAAAGGAATCATATGATACAATCAACTCTTACCTGAAGGCAACAAAAGAAAATTATGAACCTTGGCACACCTATTAGTATTCCCCCCATCAGGTTCCTTCATTGTATGGTCAGAGGAATATACTCTTATTTTTATAGATGTATTTGCAGGCATATATATACAGTTACACATACATATGTGTATTTGGATCAAGCAGAAGATACATAATGGGCAACTGAAGGTGAGATGCTAGTTCTGCTAAGAGAAAGATATGAAGACACACATAGTAACATTAAAAAAAATCCGGATTAAACTCGTAAACTGAAGACAGACCATTTTCCTGGTTAATGCCTGTACTCTATGAGTCTACAGCCACAGCAGATAAAAAGAAATTGCAGTGTCTGTTTCCAAAGAAGCAGACATGAAGCCTAATAAGCCTAACCATGAGACTGAATTGGATAAACTTTCTGTTGACCAGCTAGTACCCTTTCTCTGATTCCCCTTAATGCCTGACTTTTCAAATCTTAGCAAAAAGATTTGTGGGTTCATGTGGCTTACAGAAAGTGCACATATTTCAACAGCAGCAATCTTCATTCTGCTTATTAGGGTAGAAAAAGCAGGGTGGAAAAACAAAGCAATTTCAGTCAAGTTAACTGAATTCTGAGTCAAGTGAAGTACAACTTCAGCACAATTACATTAGATTCGGTAAGAATCAAGAGCAAAGCAGGGGCAGAGTTTTCAGCATCTTGTTCATCTCCCCCTCAAATATATACTTTTCATGTGAAGAAATTGAAATCCCCAGGCTACTGCAACTCTCCTCTAAGATGACAAACAAAGAGAAAAATGATTATTAAATAATCAAGGAGCAAGAATACAGACAAAGAATTAAGATATCTGATGTCATTGCTTGCTAACTCTATTGAGAGGAAGCTAACGTCAGGAGCCAACTGATGACTGACGCTAGGAAAAAGACTATTAAAAGACTATGGGTCTTTACCTATGCTGCTGCATATTCTTCTTGATAGAAGATGTAAAGCATTATGGACATGGACAGTACAGATATTATGAATCTAAGCAAAACACAAATGCAAGTATGCAACTAATAGCTTGCAGCAGTTTATGGCATAATATTTCAGATAATTGTTTGTTTATCTTTGGAATTTCCAACTAAAAACATAGCTTCATAAAAAACAAAGGAAAGGAGAAGCTTTAGATCAGAAAAGAAATGATGGCATTTCAGAACAGTTAAAGCACAGTGAATAGTAGCCAAGGTAAGCTGGACTTGTCGCTTGAATTGAAGCTGATGCACGCTGACTTGTTATCTACAATTTTGTTCTCTTCTTATTTCCACTAACAGGTTATGTTGGGTTTTCTATACTCTTTTTTTCTAGCTATCAAAAGAGAACTGCAGTGAGCAATACGTCATCAGACGTGGTAAGCAATCATCATTTATACTAAAATTTCTGTATCCCTAGAAGCAGCCATAACACAAGAATCAAATGATACCTATTTAAGGGCAGGATAGGTGGAGACTGAAAGTTTAACACGCTGCAACTGTTCAGTCCAGAGACAACAGGAGTGAGAGAAATGCAGGTAAGCCCAGATACACACCGTTTAACTTCAGGCATCTAGTATTCAGTTATCAATGAAAAGATAGACTTGCAAGCAGCTAGATAATTTAGGTGCTCAGCTTCTTCTAAGCAAACTGCTAATTGGGTTAGCAGCTTATTGTCAGCACGATATAGTTTTAAAATAGCAAGATACTGAACCACTTAAAGGGTAAAAGATGAAAAGGAAACTTGCTTGTTGCTCTCAGCCTTACTGGAGTTTACAGAAGATGACGATCTACAGGGAATGCCACCAAGTTTAATAAAAACAAGACAACAATGGAAATTTTGAGGTTACAATGAAAGCAATGTCTGCTCAAATGCAGACAAAAACACATTCAAAGAGATGATTTACCACTTATTTTCAAGAGACAGTCAACACATCTGAACTTCAGCCTTAAAACTTTAATATTTTTTTCCTATAGTTAGCACTAAATTTTGCCTTGTCCACAAAGGAGACCTAATCAGTGGTACTTTTCCCTAACAAGTTAACATCTGGCATTAACAACTATATTGATTATCTAATTCCAGATACCTTTGCAGAACAAAGCCTTGGCCATGAATGAATAAGTCTCACTTCTCTATCATGGTTTGTTATACACTAAGACAATGATTGAACTGGGGGAGGAAGCTTTCTGCTGCTAGTCTTTCAGGTATATTTAACTACCACCTAGCTTCTTTTCCTAATAAACACACAGTGACTGGATAATTAAGCGTCACGCTATGTTTGCTGACTGATTGGGTTTTCCAAGCCCACTTCCATTTTGCTCTTCCCACAAAAGCAGGCATAAAAACCAGCCTACAAGAGCAAACTGCTGAATTGCTGCACTGTCAGAAACACTGTGCCTTTATGACAGCAAAACTCTCCTTAAAAGAGACGCAAGAGAAATGAGCTTTGATAACTTACCGTTTTGAGACCTAATCTGTTTTATAGCTAGAAAGTGGATGAAACAATCCTTCTTGTGCATGAGAAAAAGCAACCTCCCATCGTGTCTCTTCCACCTTCTTCTCGCTACTTACCCATTAAAAACCACAAAAACTCAAACCCCCAGAACACCTTCACTACCAGCTTAGTGCAGGATCCTGAAGAAGGGAGATATGTGGGCTAAAATCTAAACAGTTTGACACTAGCTTCCTGGCATGTCCCACTATGAGAAAATCTCCACAACAGAATTGTAACCAGTATCAACAAATAAATACAGCAGCATATGCAAATGATGTTTGTAATTAACCACTTGTTCTGAAAATACTAATATAATTCCATTTTGCAGATTCATTAATAGAAAATTAAACAGATTATTTTTATTACTGTACCACAGTTTGGGCTGTGTGCATTATGCAGCCAAATAGCATTGATAAAACTACTACTCTGTTATACAGAAATGCAGAATGTAATTAGTATTCCACTTTGCATATGCAATTGCTGCTATACTATAATAAAGAATTAACTGATAAACAAGATTTAGGATACAACCATTTGCCCTCTTTCCAATCATTGTATTTCGTAATGAAATGGCATTGCTCAATTTAGCTTCTAAATATCTTAACAGAAAATAATGAACTTGAGATGTTCTGGAAAGAAGGCTAGGGAACGCTGTGTTGATAACAGCATTGTGTTCCCATGACAAGAATGAACTGGTAAAGTCTAGGACATAAAAAAAAAAAGTTCATTGTGTGATGAAGATAATACTGTGCTTATGCTATATTAAGTTTGTTCATTCTCCTTTCTGTGCATGTGCCTTTTACTTCCAACGCATCATAGTTGAGTCTTTGGTTTTTACTTAATTATTCCACAAAGTCATGAAGTGGTGAAAGACAAGACCTAACTGTACTGCAAAAGAACTCATTCCTGAGTTCCTGCTTTCTATTCTTTTAACTGATTCTAATAAAGTTTGCCTGCAGGCATTGAGCACAAGTACAAATACCGTGAAACACTCAAGCTTACGGAAGCTTGGTAGTTCGCCACAATTTCATTTTCACAACAAAAAAGAACAGTACAAATTAGGAGGGACAGCTCTGGAGATGTCCATGGCCCCATATACCTGGTATTTGAGAATGCCTTGTTTGAAAAACAAGTTACAATACTGAGACCGGCAGCATGAAGTATAAAACAGAAAAGGTTACTCAAAGGATACCCTACAGAAAATAGCACCACATGTATTCTGCTGTCTTAAAAAATAATTTTTTTTTTTTTTAAATCACTACATCAATACACTTACTTGGATTCCATTTCTAGCATTTCAGGAATCACTAAAGTACTATGTCAAACTCCCTTCTTGCTGCAACCGAAGATGTCATTTTATAGTAGCTACGTCTTTTCTTTGTTTCTGTTTTCTGTTATTGTTTGGGATAATATTTGACAGAAGTATGCTACTTCTTGAGGTGTATTCACCTTACCAAGTGACACACTTCAAATGTTTTTATATTTTATGCTTCTATTTCATTCTCCTCTAGAAGTATGTTACCTAAACGATGCGTATAGGGGAAAAGACAAGTCACTGAAGAAAGTACTTGAATGGCTCAAAGACCTCAAATGCACACAAAATTTTGCTACCTTACCTCAAATCACAGTCCTCAGCTGTCACAGTCTGACCTATATCAGGGTCTGCATACAAGCACTGAACAAGCATTTCAATATTTTCTTCATAGTATCTAACCATATTTATTCAGATGTTGCTGTTAAATTGGTACTAACAGTTGTTGTGGGTAAGTGCCATCCATCCATTCTCTTCATTTGACAGGTAAAGCATTTCTCTAAACTATAAACATATCTGTGAAATGAAAGGACACTCCCATTTCCACAATATATGAATATACTGCTTGGCATTAAAAGCAAAAGCTTATATCACTGCTTAAGAAGGAAAACAGAATGGCAGAGACGAAAGCAAGCTAGGGAGTAACGACCAACAGCTACCTTCAGCTACATTTCAAAGTCCTTTTCTTTCTCCTTAAACAAACTAAACCCCTGCATGATTAATTAATCCAGGATTTTCCAACTTGAATATCTCCACATAAAGATTAGCTTCTCAAAATCTTTAACCTATCACTAAAAATTAAAGAGCATTGCAAAAAAAAATGGAGCAGTCACTAATTCACTGTGATATGGTGAGAGATCACCCTCTGCTCTTGTGGTAGCAGCACTTTTTAAATAAGGCTTTCATTAAACCTCCCAAAGCATGGTCGTTCCCCAAGTCTTGCAAGCAGGATACAGATTTGAGAATGTTCCCTCCCAAAAGATCAAAGTTGTTTTCAGAACGGAAGTTTACCAGTAATGCATTTAGAAAAGCAATACCACCACACTATAAGTTTTTCTCATCTTGAAAACACTTCACAATATTAAGCTGGTGTCATTATCCCTTTTTCACTGAACAAGGCACAAAAGGATAAGTAACATGGCAAAAGTCTTAACAGCGACAAAGCTGGAGACAGAATTTACATATGACACCCTGTTCCTTATCCTACTTCCAAGGCTACACAGCTTCACTTTTATCCTATTATTTACATGAAAATACAAAGCCTACTAGCATTAGGGTATCTTTGTGCCAAAGGAAGGTTAAAGTGTATTAAAAATACTGTGACAGCAGTCTGCAAAACCTTCACTGAATGGGTTCTAGTACATGCCAGTGGGAATGTCTCAAGCTGGCCTGTAAAATTAATTCCTTGCTCTTTTTAGATGAACTTATCTGGAACCAGAACTAATGTTAATACATTTGAAAAGAAGAATTGCAATGTCCTGTTTTATACTTTACCTGACATCAAATCTGTGCTGGATATAAGCCTTAAATATTGACTAGCTCCTAGTGTAGAAGCTTGTAACATCTAAATTCTAACTGCTTCTAAAACATTCTGGAAGGAAAACAGCTGTATCTTCCAAGGGAAGTGGAATAGTGTCCTAGTTTCAGCTGGGATAGAGTTAACTGTCTTCCTAGTAGCTGGTACGGTGCTATGTTTTGAGTTCAGTATGAGAAGAATGTTGATAACACTGATGTTTTCAGTTGCTGCTAGTAGTGTTTAGACTAATGTCAAGGATTTTTCAGCTTCTCATGCCCAGCCAGCGAGAAAGCTGGAGGGGCACAAGAAGTTGGCACAGGACACAGCCAGGGCACCTGACCCAAACTGGCCAACAGGGTATTCCATACCATATGACGTCCCATCTAGTATAGGAACTGGGAAGTGGGGGCGGGGAATCGCCGCTCGGGGGACTAGCTGGGTGCCGGTCGGCGGGTGGTGAGCAATTGCACTGCGCATCATTTGTACATTCCAATCCTTTCATTATTGCTGTTGTCATTTTATTAGTGTTATCATTATCATTATCCGTTTCTTCTTTTCTGTTCTATTAAACTGTTCTTATCTCAACCCGTGGGTTTTGCTTCTTTTTCCCGATTTTCTCCCCCATCCCACTGGGTGGGGGGGGAGTGAGTGAGCGGCTGCGTGGTGCTTAGTTGCTGGCTGGGGTTAAACCACGACAAATAGTAATTGTTTTTCCTAGCACTTTCATTTTACATCAAGACAGATTAATCTCTAGAGTAATTACACTCATTAAAATGGGTTTGGCTGATTACGTTTCACCTAAGCTTTACTACTACCACACTAGTGCTTGTTGACTTGTTAATTAAAAATGCAGGTCCATCAAGATAGTCAGAAAATGAAAAACTTCCTTAGAAATGGTAGTCTCTATAGCTGCTAATTGTTGCATGCCTAAAGCCAGTTTAGTACACAGGAGAGCAAACTATAAAAGATAATTTTTTTCTTTATGCAAGAGCAATGAACAATGAGTAATAAAAGGTATCAATTATTCACATTGCTTCCCAGCAGTTTAGAATTTCAAGAGGAAAAAAAAAGATAAGAAGCGATACTGCTTTTGAGGAAAGAGTAAAAATTATTTGGTAAAATGCAGATAGCTCTGAACAGATAATTTGGATAAATATATTACTATTAATTTGGAATGAAAAAAAAACATACCAAGCTTAGTTTATTTCTCAATTTCTTAATAATATGGATTCTTTGCCGAAGTATAATTTCCAGAATTGAAAACTAAGGTCAGAGAAGCCACTGACTAGCTCACACTTGGTGTTACCAAGCCAAAAACTGTTGCCCTGCAAGAGCTGATGCTTCCGAGAATGTTGAGAAACCACAGCTGACCCTTTGCCTCCTTGGCTTGAATCAGATGTACTTATGCACCAACAGCTAAATATTTGAAGAACAGTTGCTTCCACAGACATGGGGCTTGTCTCCAACTTGCTAATGTTGGAAACATGGTGTATATTGGAAAAGTCAGCTCCCCTTGGATTTTGGGGGGTTTTTGTTGGTTTTTGGTTTGGGTTTTTTTTTAAAGAGAGAGGTAAGGAACAGTAATGAAAGGAACATGAAAATTGGAAGTGTCAAAATGTTTCAAAATGTTTATTAATACTTATGAGCTAGTAAATATCATCTACCAATGAAGTAAACCTTTTCACAGGAATGCAAACTACACATTCTATGCTTAAAAACTTTTTATCTTGGTGTACCCAAAGGGAATAATTAAATTGAACATTTCTTCCTGCCATTTTTTCCGATTTCAGTATTCATGTGTTCCCTCTCACTTATCCACACTGAAAAAGCATTCATTTAGATTTAGGTTTGGTGCCCATACTTTAACTCCACTGCATTATTTATTAACTGAAAGAGTAGAAAGCACCCTGGAAGTACGCAGAGAGCACAGACCGATAAAACCAAGTTCACATAGAACTAATCAGCAGAGAAGTTTTATGTTGCCATTGAGAAGAAGGCATCAAGAGAAGAGCTGGAAAGAATGTGCTAGAATTTGCAAAGATAATTTCTAAAAAATTAGAAATTGCATTAATTATTTAAAGGACCAGAACTAGATCTGCCAGACAAAGACCAAAGATGACTACTGCGGATGCTAGAAAGACAAGAAGGATGGACTACAGATAGGGACCAGGTACGGTCCCTAAAAAGCATCTCAAATTACTGCTGTCAGACAGAATGCTGAGGTGTGCCACTGCTGTCATGAAGGAGAATATTTCACATAATCTAAGCCAACTGAATTGAAACAGAAATGTTTAATATGACAACAAAGCACCAACAAAAGTGAGGGCATAGAGAGGGAAACCACTGCACTGGAAATTGAGCAGAATTCCTTGTGAATACAATGATACAGAATCACTCTTATAAATCTCAAGACAACAGGTCATGGCAGGAAACATGGACAGACCTAGCTGTGTCCAGCTCAAAATACTGAAATCACAGGTTTTGTAGAACACATTTTAGGATTAGGGTTAGTATTAAAAGAGTAAATGAAAGAAGTCAAAGAATAAGAACACTGATTGCCCTGCATTGTATTCAAGCAGCTGCCATACCCATGGTAACAGTATTACACAGTTTGCAAGACCTGCAAAGGAAAGGCATATTAGCTTTCTAAGCCTTAAAAAGGTAACTACCCTACCCATGAGGCATTTGATGAATTTGTCCATTTTAGCTCTTCTTAACAGAATGGATTCAACAAAAGACTGATTTGTGTTTTCTTCCTTCCCCTAAGTCCTTAAATTATTACATTACAGTGGTTTAGAATATTGATATAATCATGCATTTTTCTAAATAATAAAATATGAAAAAAAAGAAAGGGCTAGCTTTCCTTTATGGTATTTTCTTAATGAATTCAAGAGGGAAAAAAAGGATATCAAGAGTTTATGAACTGTTTAAACATAAAGCCAAAGAATTATAGATAAAGTTCCAAACCATTAATCCATTATATACTGTGAATTGGACAACCCCAGTGAGATATCATTTCCAGAAATGAATCAAGCAAAGCCATCAGCAAATAGTTAACACTCTGAACCTCTGAAACACTCTTTGATTCAATTCAAGCTGCAAACCTCTATGTTTAGAAGCTAATTTACACTGGAATCTGGAATTTAATCATCTCTTCTCATGCATTTGAAAAAGGATGACTTTACTTCACATAGTCTAAATTAACTTTGAAATTTTGCTACACATAGTAATATAATATCTAGTCAGATATGCTGATCTTACCTTGAAAGAAATTAATTGCTTGATTCCTCCTCTTAATATTATCCTGATGCTGATAAAATTTCCCTAGGCAGCACTATGAGATGCTCTGGAATTTGCTCAGATAGAGTAGCATGTATATAAAACCACATAAAGATCATCAGTGAAGGGGAAAGAAACACATTTTAGACAGGAGGAAAGAAGATTTTTTGTTTGATCCAAAGTTCACTGATTTCAAAATAAATCAACCAAAGGCCATTGAAATAAATTTTTTTTTAAAAAAAGTTGTATTTACAAAGTGAGCATAATGTTGAATTTTCCTTTTTATTTTGTTGTTGTTGTTACTTTTAAGTCAATAAAACTTCTACCTGTGCCATTATTCACATCATGCTTACTGCAAGAACACTACCAAAGTGATTAGCTACAGATTTCCAAAAGTGCTCTGAAGAACCCTCTGGAAGGGAAAATTCTGAGAAGTCTAGATGTTCAAGCGGTAAATAAAGGGGAAAGTTTATGATTTTCTCTTCCTCAAGAAACAAATTCTTCAATCAGTAACAAGGAAAAAACCCCATAATCAATATGAAGAGAGTCTTCCTATGCTTCAGACTGTATGAAGGCAGATGTGTTTTCTGATAAGAGTCCTCTAGCTCAGGAAGAAAAATGTCAAGTATTAGCACGATCTAGAGGGTTTATTCTTGTTCAACATTTGAAGGGAACAGCAAGTTTCTTGATCCTTCTAAGCCAAAGTCCCAACCTTCACAGAATCACAATGCAGTCAGGTCCTCTCTCAATAAAGTAAAACAGTGTGAAATTAGGATAAGTTATTATTAGTTAGCATACTAAACACTTAAGCTGGTTTATTATCACCATGCTGGGCTCTACCGATCCCCAGGAGTTCATATTGATGATCGTTCCACAGAACAGGATCTGAAAGCAGCCATTTTTAAGGAGACTAAGAAATTCTCCAAGAGAAAACTCTATAGACGGATATTTAAAAAAGAAATTGATGTAAGGGGATGGGAATTCCTGATTTAATTCCTTGTGACTCTAAAATAAGAAATTTTCCATGCAGTAGAATCACATGAAAGAGGAAAGCAGCTTTCCATATTTTTTGGCAAACTGGAATAACCAAGTTGTGGTGTCCCCATAAAGCATACTGGTCCACAGACTGAAGCAAAGCTTTGCTATTTCTACGGGATATTGGCTTCTTCCATTAAAGAGTAAGCAAATGCAATGAACTCCCAATTTATTTACAGCATATTCATATTAATATTATCCCCTTCTCACTTATTCCCCTCAAATTAGTAATTAAAATGTTGAGGCCTGAAACTGGATTCTTAAATATACATTCCACAAATCACAGCTATGCATTCATATTATCTCTGTATAACTTTAACCAATTTTAAACTAAAAAACATTTGCACTTTTCACCTTTCCCAGAAAGCGTATGTTTTTATTTATAGTTCTATACTATTTCTTAATCTTCATAACACAAAGTAAATTAGGCATAACATGCCTTTATTTACAATGGAATACAAAATGGTAGCTAAGTGTATCAAGTCCTTTGTAATGTATTTACATATCCAATGAGCAAAACAGTAATATCATCTGTAGATAAAGAAAAATGCGTAATATTGTAACGTTTACAACACAAATTAATGATTGTCTGCTACACAAAGATGCTAATCCACTCCATAGTGAAGCACTGGAGAGTATTATATACATCTTTTTCTTTTTTTTTTTCATTAAATTGCTAAAATAAAATGTCATTGCTTACCTATAAAATCACTTCTCTTCTGCCTCTTATGTTTAGTAAACTTGTAGTCAGTATTAAATTGTTAATATAGCTTGAAAAGAGTGCATTGGGATTTTTCACAAGCAATTAAGGTCAATTAATGCTCAATACATTACTTTCCATTTGATAGCTTACACTGGTAGCAGATATTTAACTCATAATCAGTTATTAAATTTTCTGCTCACTAAGCTAGGTGAAGACTTCCAACACCCTTTTTTTGTTGTTGTTTGATTTTTATTTTTAAAGTTATATAAAAAAAACTTAAATGTAAACATTTATTCTTCGAGACGCATTTATCTGATGTACATAAGCTTTTATTTAAAAATTAGTTTCTCTTTATTTCACCCTGAATATAGGCAAACTACAAGGTATCAACTTCTCTACTTGAAGAAGAGTCAATGGCTCTGCAGACAGCTTCAATACACATCCACCCAGAGTTCCAACACAGAGACAAATAGCAAGGTTCAGTCCATGACAGGAATAATGCTCCAAGGTGACGACCAAACATTGGGCTGAAACTTTGCCCCTTGCTCAGAAACATCACATTGCATCAACATTATTCAGCTAACATGGAAATTGCAATCCATTTGCTTATGAGCCACAGCCATCAGCAGTTAACCAGGCAGATAAATAACTGAACAATAAGTCAGGTTAACTTTTAAAAAACAGCAGCATGTAGAAGGAATCCACAGCACTTGGTTCCAGCCAACAATGAACACACTTAAGATCACCCTGCACCTTTCTTAAGAACAGCAAAGTTGTGCTTAATTAGCTTTAACATTACTAAAAACATCAGAATCTATAACCATTCATGCCATTGACAAACCGACCTCTGTGGCTTTGTTTTTATTACTAAAAATACAGTAATGATAGTAAATTATAAGTTTTCATGCATGCAGCTCCTTTTAGTGATTAACTAAGTAATGTCTAATTTCATTTAAGAACAAATACATTTCTATCTTCAGAAAAAAAAACCCGAGAACTAATTCAAATAAGCTGATATATGTATATCTGATTTACAATATAAGGGGAAAAAAAAGCTTTTAAGGTAATTTTCCAGGAAAAATGTGCAATCGGAAAACTAAAAAAAGTTTGAAGGAAAAAGGATTGTAAAAATAGAAGGCATATAAATTGTGGGAGACATTTATGACAACATGAGTTCTCAAAACGAATGCTATGGATAACAGATGCAGAAAATTCAAATATATGTGAACTATTTTGACCTAGTATTCTTTTTAATTTGCATTTGGCAAGTCACAGAAAGTGAAAGGCCAATCTGAAAGAGTTATTTCCAAAATGGATTCCTACCCCACAGTCTTTCCTGTATGCAGAAATTGAGCTTTATAGGTAAAACAACAAAAATGACTAATGACCCTTGACATTAGAATTTAAAATGTCCTTCATGCAAATACACTGGTTCCTTGATTCTTTTGTAATACAATAGCAAGCAGGTATTAGAATTGGGAAAAAAAAAGGCAAAAGGAGATGCATGGAAATTACACAATGAAGTAGTTTCATTGTTATATTGAGAGGAGTATGAAATGAATACAAGATAACACTGATAGAGTAGTCTAGCAAATCTTTTCCCCTCAAACTATCCATTCACTTAGATTGCCCTCATTGCAAAAAAAGATTTAAAAAAAAAATCAAATTACATGATTTAATCTGTTCAGCAACAGCTTAAATAGCAGGAAACAATAATTAATTTTAGCGAGAAAATGAGAGGTTTCTTCTTAAAAGGATAGTGTCAGATTAAATTGACCCATAACGTACATACAATCACATGAGCTTTTTGAAAAATTGATCAACAGAATTTCCATATTTTAGAAAACTAGAAATCAGCATCTAATATAAGAAGTCCTTTGCCTTTCACTACTTTTAGCACAAACACGGCTGCACTCCATCGCTACGTGAATGTCTAAAGAGTGAAGTTACAAAGGATGGCTGCACAAGCTCAGAGTTTGGCTCTAAAAGGGGAATCCTTCTCCACCCCTGGAATTCCTCTTCCATGACCCCTGTCCTTCCAGACATGGTCCCTCTGCTCAGCTCTGGAACCCAGCATGCCCTTCGGAAAGCACACTCAAACCCAACATAATGCACACTTTGTGTTACATTACAAGCTGAATTAGTTCAGGGATGGGTTAAATGCATGCCAGAGCGGGGAGAGCAGAGTAACAGGTCCCCTGTCACTGGTACAGAGTTGTTAGGACAGCTCAGTTGTCCCACGTAACTTCCCGTTAAATGCAAGTCAATGACAATTATTTCAATTTCCAAACTTCAAGAAACGGAATAGGAAACAAAATGAAGCATCTGTTATTTTAAAAGTATTTTTATAACTAATATTTCATTAGCAATGTCATGTTAAAAAATTAAAATTAATATGTACAGAAAAGATTATACCTATCATTGTACCGAAACATAACAACATGAGACAGACTATCCATAGCAGATTGCAAAGTTTGTGATCTCAAAGGAACATGCATGTTTTGAGTTGACCAAGAACAACTACAGGATTAGATCTGAACTTAAGACATTTTCCTTTTAGCCAGTCCGCCTTCTACAGATTTTCAAACATCTCTAGAAAAACTGATTTTCAAAAGAAATAAATAGCTTCTATCTATTTGGTTTACTTTCCCACACTCACAATGATCTCAAATATATCTGTTCAAAATGTCTTTTTCTACCAATTTGGTCCTTTTCCGTTGATCAGACATTGATTTCTTTTACTTCCCTTATTGCTAATAGAAAACTAGAGCAATGCTGGGTTGTGTAACTATTCATTTGCATGCCCTCCATCATCAGTGAACATTAGAATAATTCTGGAAACAGTTTTATTAAACATGTATTCCCTCTGCCATGGCAAACCCTAATAACACCTAACAAGGTGCAACCAGGGAAAACCGATTTGAAGTTGCAAGAAAGTTGTCTGACATGGGGCAAGCTTTTTTCTCATATCAAGAGAGAGGAGAAAATATCAAAGTAGTGGAGGCATTAGACATTTACTATTAAAAGAAACTGATACCAAAAGATGTGAACATCACCAAAAAAATCAACAATAGCAAAACACAAAAATCAGAACAGAAATCCATTCTCAGACCTTGAGGCCAGATTTCTGTTCACCCCAAAAGAAAAAGAGGCTGGAACACAGGTGTTTGCCTTGATCACAAGCAGCTTTACTGCACTTAGTGATAGCAACAGCTACCTTGCCTATAATCCAAATCCAAGACTGAACTGCTGCTCACCCAGAGCTGATAACTGCATCTTTAAGATTTGGAACATACTCCAAATCTCCTAACTACATGTAACAGAGAATGGTATAGCCCAGTAACATTAAACATTTTGGGGATAAGACTGAAATAGTAACAAGTTATTTGTATTAAACCAGTCTTGACAGGTTTTCTTCTGCAGCAAAGCCAGCACACCCTACAAGAATGATTAAAAGATGCTACAGCACAAATTAAAGAAAGATGAAAATAATGAACTAGAGATATAAACAAGTAAATATTACATTTTGCTTCATTTCCACAAAGAAAAAATAAACTGAAGTTAAGAATCAGACAAGGATATGTCTCATGGTTAAAGCTCTGCATATACTGAAAATTAGCTCCAAACTAGCTACTATATCTAAACTATAAAACAGGCTGCAGATGGGAAGAACAAGTGACCCTTAAACTTTAGTTTAACTATGTATTACACAAGACAAATTGGACAAGCAAAACAATTTGCTTTGCAGAATTCGCTCAACGAAATGCTATTTGCAGAAGGCTAAAAACGCTGTCCCAATATTGCGTGGTATTTGGATTATCTATTATACCAAGAGGCAAAAAAATTAAACAACTTGAAAATCAGATCCACTTGTCATGAAAAGAAAGTTTCTGAAAAACAATAAAAGAGGCTCCAAATTGAACTTCATCAGAAAACAATTCAATTGCTCCAGTACCAAAATTTAAATGGGAAAAGAAATGCAAAATATAAAGGTTCTGAGACTGTTTCTTGTAAATTAGAAAGATAACCTTTCATGGGTTCTTTACTGAATATTTGTGTACAGCAAGCACCAGAAGTCATCTTCTAACATAGGGTCTTGTAAAGGATTGTTAAAATTCCTAGTTGTGGTCTATGATTCCTTTTGAACAGAAAGATAAATGTGCTGAAGAAATTAAGAACTGGATAAAACAAAGTCAGTATTGAGGACTCTGGAAGCTGCAAAGCTGTAGGAAGAAGAAAATTCCAAGCAGAGCTATTTTCAACTTAAATACTCTAAAAGGACATAAAAAAGGGGGCGGAGGGCGGGCATGCAGAGGGAGGACTCAAAGCATGAAACAGTTCTCTCAACAAAATTTTTATAGTCAAAGCTTGTTGCCATGTTTTTGGACTATGTTCAGAAAGCCTTAAGATCTGACTACAATCATCAGACCAACTCTCACCTTGGTGATATATTTCTTCGTATAGGATTGGAAAAGGTACTTTCACAGAGGACGACCCCTCAAGAAGCTACGGGCCAGCTACATTCCACATTCCCATCTCTTACTGCCATTTGCCTGCTATGCAAACAAAACTGATACTGAAGGTGTGAATATCACGAGAGACTTGTCCTCTGCAAAGCAGATCTCTTCAGGCAATACTGACATTGTTTCGTTCATTTATTGCTATTGAAACTGATATAGAAAATGGAGGAGTTCAGCACTCAGAGGCCACAAAATTCTTCCAGTGATAGTTTCTTTTCTTTGAAAATTCCAGGCAAAAATCTAAGCTGCTTTCTGTAGCAGCCAGAGTATCCTAAAAACCTGCTGAAAAAGGACAGAAATTCTAGTACAATAGAAGCTTAGAGACAAATCTCACTTTGCATGGATTTGCCAATTTATACATCCTGAGGACTACTTCACAGTATCCTTTGAGCAAGACAAGACTACTTCAAACACACTTGTCCATCTTCTCCTCATCCTCATATTGATGTGCTCCTCCCTATCACAGTTCAGGCTTGGTTATCCAACAGCACTTGAAGGGCTGTTCACCTACAGCTCACCTGCCTGAAGTTAGCTAAACCTTATCTTTGATACACTTACTTACTAAACTGCTGTTGCTCCTCTAAGACGTAGCAGAAGTCAGACAGAATACTTTACAGAGTCTGGAGCCCTTCATTTCAGAAGCTTACAGGGAGCACAGAGTACTACTTCATCTACTAGATGACCAGAGAGAGCAGTGAACCCGTCACTGAACAGCTGATGTGTATGCCAAGACAACATACCGCTGAACGCCCAGGTGATGCAACAGGATGTGATCGCCCCTTTCCTCTGAGAGGAAAAACACATTTCCTGCTTTATTAGTGTATCACTATTGTAATAAGGTGCAACTCCAGCCATAGAAATTATAGTAGGGATAATGGCCATCTATCTGTCTTTACACAAAGGGCCCCAATTCTCCTTGTAACATGTGTAACTCTCATAAAATATAAGCACACTAACACAGCACATTAAACCTGGTGAACTGGAACATCTTTTATGAAGGCAAGTCCAGCTATCTGTTTGGTGGGCAGGAGGTCTGCCAACCTGCATGCACACAGCACAGCCACAGAAGAAAGCTGTCTCCATGGCACTCAGAAGTTAATGTAGCCCTTCCTCAACTTATGACATGGGGGGTATCATCACAATAGTCTAAGAAAAACTGGAAAGGAGCTCAGTACATAATCTCACATGCCCCTTTATGCATCCTTTTTCCTTTTGTGTTTACATCCAGTTGAAGAATACTTCAGTACTAATACAGCCATCAAACCCCCTCCTTGACACATGAATTCACAGGTTTTCCAAGGTATGTCCACTGAATCATGTCAGTATTTAGTCATTGAATGCCAGTTGCATCACTTTTTGTTAATCCCTTTGTTCCTTTAGCCCAAGGCTAGTATTTCTTTTGATCAATATAAATCTTTTCTGTCATCTTATTTTTGCTGTCACTCTGTGAAGTATTATGTTGCTGAGCCAAGATCTTCATTTATCCCCGATATTGCAGTCCTGTCCCTCCTGACAGTTACCCTGTGAATATATCATTATCAATCTCCCTGATCCTCCCAGGTTTGTACATAAATTCACCTCTCATGAACTGACTTCCATAAAGTCGTAAGTCCCACCCCATTAAATGCTAGCTGCTGCAACAGAGGCTTTACTTGAAAGTAGCACCGTCGAGAGACATGTTTGTTGTATTCTATGTCGAAGAGACCCATTCAGCAACAGTCAAGTGGGGATGCAAGGAGTTCAAACCATGGATACTGGAAGCTCCAGCTAATTTTTCACATCTATTCAAAGTGGTATTTAATTTAATACTTAGTGCAGCACCACTTCCCACTTTATACTGCAATACCTCTTTATACTTAAGTAGAAATACCAATGAAATAGCTACAGAAAAAAAAAAATTCTTAATTTTATACACTTAGCACACAGTAAATATGAGAAAAATATTTGTATGCACAACCGTTAGACCTTACAAATCTTTTCATGCATACAAATGTGAAGCTGAATCCTTTCCATTCAGAACAGCTGAAAATTCAAGTCTGCCGTTTTCTCTGCACTGCTACCCAATATCAAAATCCAACGTTTTTCATATCAGCTAAACAGAACCCCTGTCCAGAGCTGGAAGGAGGATAATGGACATAGTTTACAGAAACACTGTCATCACTGGGACAGATTCATAGCTACAATAAACTGTAGTAACGCTATAAGAGTATTATCACCTATCACTCTTCATAATACAACACATTTTTCACTAATTCGGAAAACACTCAAAAGTTGGTGTCTTTCTGTGCTTTTGCTTCTCCATCCTTCTCATGTACACTTCAGAAGATGATGAAGAATAGCTCTACTTAACCATACAGTTATCCAGCCAGAGGAAATGCATAATGCAAATATTTAAACACTAGCACTAATAAAAACTCACCCCCCACCCCCACTCTTATTCCCTTGTTAATACTACTATTCTTGCATTTTGTTCTGTGGGTCATAAGCCCATACACATAAATACATACATACATATACTTATATCTCTATTTACAACAGCGTAAGACAAATAGAAATACTGATTTCCTTTCAACTGACCCAAAAGCTGACAAATTGTGTGACAGTAAACAACGTCCTACTCTTTATCATACCACATTGATAACAGGAAAACAAAGTAACCTTTACATGGATACTACCTTCTGGGTTTGATAATTAAATCCAATACGACCATTTCAAGCTTTTCATGAGTATCTTCAAACCCAGAAAAATTTCCAGAACTGCCAATTTCACACTAGACAGCTTAGTTCTTGGTCTTGGCTCAGGCACAAATACCACCATGTTTGTTGGCATGAGCAGCTAATTTTCAGTAGCCTTTTCTACATACATTCCTTTAATTACCTAATTATCTCTAAATTTTGAGCAGACAACTGTATTACCAGAGCAAATAATAAGGGTAATCACATGCATAAGCAAACCAGACAAGGATACCAATGTACATCCTTGTTCAGTTCCCTTGTGCATGTGATTTTCACAGCTACAACCATTCAGGCCTTCAATACAAAGTGAGATCATTAGGATGTCCTTGCATCATCTATGGGGGTTTTTGTGTAGTTGTTTGGGGGTTTTTTGGTTTTACGGTTTGGGTCGGCTTTTTTAAAACACGTTCAACATACATCTGTTCAATTCTACCAAACTTTCCAAGTTTCATCAAAATGCTAATTTCTTTTTTCCCAGGTATGTTGTGCCAGTATTCCTGCATGTTTACTTACATTAAATAAAACCCCTTTTGATCCTTATATGCTGAGATAACACTATTTAGTCATGGTAACTAAAAGCTTGATCAATATTTCAGAAGGAAAAAAAAACATCATAGAATCGTAGAATGATTTCAGTTGGAAGGGACCTTAAAGATCATCTAGTCCCAACCCCCCCTGCCATAGGTAGGGACACCTTCCACTAGACCAGGTTGCTCAAAGCTCCATCCAACCTGGTCTTGAACACTTCCAGGGATGGGGCCACAGCTTCTCTGGGCAACCTGTCCCAGTGCCTCACCATCCTCACAGTGAAAAATTTCTTCCTTATATCTAGTCTAAATCTGCCCTCTTTCAGTTTAAAGCCATTACCCCTTCACCCTTGTAAGAAGTCCCTCTCCAGCTTTCCTGTAGGCCCCTGTTAGGTACCGGAAGGCTGCTATAAGGTCTTCCCAGAGCCTTCCCTTCTCCAGGCTGAACAACGCCAACTCTCTCAGCCTGTCCTCATAGGAGAGGTGCTCCAGCCCTCTGACCATCTTCATGGCCCTCCTCTGGACTTGCTCCAACAGTTCCATGTCCTTCTTATGTGGGAGGCCCCAGAGCTGAACGCAGTACTCCAGGTGAGGTCTCACGAGAGCAAAGTAGAGGGGGAGAATCACCTCCCTTGACCTGCTGGCCACACTTCTTTTGATGCAGCCCAGGATACAGTTGGCTTTCTAGGCTGCAAATGTACGTTGCTAGGTCATGTTGAGCTTCTCATTAACCAACACCCCCAAGTCCTTCTCCTCAGGACAGCTCTCAATCCACTCACCGTCCAGCCTGTATTTGTGCTTGGGACTGCCCCAACCCATGAGCAGGGTGTTGTACTTGGCCTTGTTGAACTTTATGAGGTTTGCATGGGCCCACCTCTCAAGCCTGTCAAGGTCCCTCTGGATAGCATCCCTTCCCTCCAGCGTGTCAACTGCACCACACAGCTTGGTATCATCAGCAAACTTGCAGAGGGTGCACTCAATCCCACTATCCACATCACCAACAAAGATGTTGAACAGCACCAGTCCCAATACTGACCCCTGAGGAATGCAACTTGTCACTGATGTCCACTTGGATATTGAGCTGTTGACTGCAACTCTTTGAGTGTGACCATCCAGCCAATCCCTTATCAATTGTAGTGAGCCATCTGTCAAATTCATGTCTCTCCAATTTAGAGACAAGGATGTCATGTGGGACAGTGTCAAATGCTTTGCACAGGTCCAGGTAGATGGCATCCGTTGCTCTTCCCTTATCCACCAATGCTGTAACCCTGTCATAGAAGGCCACCAAATTTGTCAGGCACAATTTGCCCTTGGTGAAGCCATGTTGGCTGTCACCTATCACCTCCTTTTTTTCCATGTGCCTTAGCGTAGTTCGAGGACAATCCACTCCATGATCTTGCCGGGCACAGAGGTGAGACTGACTGGCCTGTAGTTCCCCATGTCTTCCTTTTTTCCCTTCTTAAAAATGGGGGTTATGTTTCTCCTTTTCCAGTCAGTGGGAACTTCACCAGACTGCCACAACTTCACAAATACAATGGATAGTGGCTTAGCCACCTCATCTGCCAGTTCCCCCAGGACCTGCAGATGCATCTCATCAGGTCCCATGGACTTGTGCACCTCCAAGTTCCTTAGGTGGTCTCAAACTGATCTTCTCCTACAGCAGGCGGTTCTTCATTCTCCTCGTCCCTGCCTTTGCCTTCTGCAACTTGGGTGGTGTGGCTGGAGCATTTGCCAGCAAAGACTGAGGCAAAAAAGTTGTTGAGTACCTCAGCCTTCTCCATATTCAGGGTAACCAGGTTTCCCATTTCCTTCTGGAGAGGGCCCACATTTTCCCTAGTCTTCCTTTTAACACCAACATACCTATAGAAGCTTTTGTTGTTGCCCTTGATGTCCCTGGCCAGATTTAATTCTATCAGGGCTTTAGCCTTCCTAACTTGATCCCTCACTGCTTGGAGAATTTCTTTGTATCCTTTGCAGGGTACCTGTCCTTGCTTCCACCCTCTGTAGGCTTCCTTTTTGTGTTCGGGTTTGTCCAGGAGCTTCTATACTCAGTAGCAATATATAGTTCATTAATGGTAGGAAATCTCCCCAAGCTAACTTAGGATATAATTAACAACTTATGGCTAAAACAGCAGGTAAGTAGAGAGTTTAATTATTAAGAATATCTGTCAGGAAGTGTTCTTGGTTCCAGCACCCATTTCTGTTGTGTGGTTTTACCATATCTTAAAACAATTTATGTTATCCTGCAAACAATGGTGGGTAGGTGTGTTTTGGAGATTTTTTGTGTTTGTTAACAGCAAATGATAAAACACCAGTTCTGATGCTATCTTGTTCTCATTCTTCCAAAAAAAGCTTCCTTAGTCAACAGAGAGGAGACAGGCCTGTCCTCCGACAAAGATGATCAATATTTGTTTATCCTGATATGACTGAAAAAGTATGTGATAATTATAGACACAGGCTAATTTGGAGCTCATTATCTCCACGCTTTTTTGGTTCTGTTACTGCATTTTTCCATGACTGTATGTAACTTGGCAAAGTATTATTCCTTTATTATAACTCAGCATAAAGTATTTCATGTCTTCTCATATGAAGCAACACAAAAATAATCTTCACTTATTGTATAATAATAAAATAGAAATGCACTGTCTGGTATACTTCATTGCCTAAATGTATTTAAGAAGGCAGAGTTTGTTTTTCCTTAGTCCAGAAAATTCATTGTAACTGAACTAAAATACATTTTCAGAACATCAGATCATTTGTTGTCTTATTGATGACTATGCAAGCAGGCAACAACCTTTAATGTTAAATCTTTCCACTATTTTTCTTCTGAAGCTTTAGTTGATGGAAAAAATAAATTTTATTTGAAAAGAGAAATCAGAAACAAAAATAGCATTTATTTTCTTCAACATTATATATTAGCAATAAAAACCTGCAGTAATTCAACAGAATTATTATGGAGTCTCCCAGTAATAACCTGCCACAGTGAGAAAATAGTAAATAATAGACTGCCCATCACGCCAGGTGAGCCTTTACTCTGCAGTGAAACGTACACTGCAGCAGATGTAGATCAAGAGTCATTTTCAGGAGCATGAATGGATGAAAACATAAATTATAATTCCTAATACATAATAATCCAAGTTTTGTATACTCTCTCCTGCAAAGGGAAGCGTTTCACCTTTACTGTAGGAAACAGTAGAAGTCAGCTTTAGCGTATTTATTCTAAGCAGCTCTTGCAGTGACATGAAATTCTGGCAAATAATAAATATTGAATGTTTTTTGAAATTTACAATCTTTGGAGACTGTCATTTAAAAGCTAGATTATACTACTATTTATTATTCAAGGGGCATAATCAGTGAACACCTTAATTGTGTTTAACATCTAAAATAAGCAAGAATGCCAACAGAAAATAATCGTTGGTTTAAATAGGACCTATTTTAAGTATAACTGTAACCAAGAAAGTTATAGTGTTAATAATTCAATGTTGGTTGAAAACCACTCTCTTATGACTGATTTATACAGACTGAAGTAGGCATATGTTATGCTACAGGTGGATGTGAGGTCGTAAGAAACCACTTTACAGTCTTCCCAGAAGTAACAGTGTCAAAAAGGTCACCTGTGGTAAAGGATCTTTTGGATTAGTCTTTCAAATCAATGCATGAATTAAAGGCAATTTACATATAAATGGGCTAATACTCTGGCTTTGAAATTAGATGAATTTTTAAGAGATTTAAGAAACAGCAGAAAAGGTCAGTTAGGCATTAAGTATACATAATGCAATCTTTAAAAACTGCTTGTGTTGGAACTACATGTTTCTGGTTTATTAATATTTTGTATTCACAGCCTGTTCTGCTCAGAAAGGTACTGCCAGCTATTTGTGAGCAAACACAGAAAAATGATCCATGCTAGGGATATCAGATTTGAGGTAAGTATGGTCTAAGTCTTAGGAAGTAAAATTTTCTTAATATTAACATACTTTGAAAGCATTTTTGTTTTCATAAGGCAAAACTAAGAAGCTTTAGTCAAAGTCAGTGTAGATTATTATATACTGGAAAACAAACAACAGAATCTTAGGGACACTTTTGATATGACATTTTATTTTCTCCCTTCTACAAATCAAGGTTCTAGTATCACTTGATTTCTCCCTCTTTAGACCCTTATGATAAGAATGCCTTATTCATCCCTATACAGCAGAACCCGCACTGGATTTTATTGTGCCTAACAGCCCAAATACATGCCACAGACAAAGGCAAGATCTAACAATTAACCTTCAGTGTTGTGTGTGTGCATACGTGTATATGTGTAAATAATCTTTTGGAGTCAGGATTTTTCTTCCTCATCTTCAGAAAGAATCCTTAGATCTACTGTATTATTTAACATGGACATGCTTTCCTTAGACATTTGTTTATATTACTGTCTCTTTCCATAAAGAAGTCATTACTAACTCCTACTTGCTGCTGCTTTTTCACCACAGTACACCTTGGTGATGACCCTTTACTTGGCAGAATTAGGAAATGACAGCGATATGGGAACCAGTGTTGCATTTTTTAAAAAAAAAAGAAAAAAGTAAAACATATGATTACCTCCCTTTTGGATATATCTGTGTAATTAAACAGTATGTTCAACTTCCCATTCATGGATGGGACAGAACTCAAATATGAAGATATAGTCAAACAATGGACACTGAAACAAAGTACCTTCTTCAAGGCCAAGGCTAGACAGACAGTGCTTGCTCAAATCATCTAAGTAAAATCCAGCACCATAGAAATACAAACTAACAATGCAGTTCAATGCTAAAGCTGTTTTACTAACGGTACTTCTGCATAGTCAGTATCCCTGCCATTGACTTAATGTTTTGATGTTTTGTCAACACTGAGATGGATCATATTTGGTGGTTTGTTGTTTTTTTGGTTGTTTTTTTTTCCACAGCTGGGCTTGGGATAAAAAGAGGGAAGGATTATTACCAGGATTAAATAATAAAAATTTTTTAAAATCTCAGAAAAGAAGGAGTGACAGTAAGATAGCAAGCAATGCTGATGCACAGGACTGGCTATTGATGGGACATGAGAAATAACCAAAGTACTTCTCTATAACCAAAAAGAAGAAATAATATTTTAAAATATTTTAAAACAGAAGGATTGCTTGCTAAAAAGCACCAAGGAATTATAACTTAAGTTGCACGACGAGAATAATCCTTCCAATAACATCCTTGTATTGGGTTTGCATGGCAAGGTTTTGGTAGGAGAGGGGCTACAGGGGTGGCTTCTGTGAGAAGCTGCTAGAAGCTTCCCCCATGTGCAATAGAGCCAATGCCAGCCAGCTCCGAGACAGACCCACCACTGGCCAAGGCCAAGCCCATCAGCGACGGTGGTAATAAACTAAACTAATTTCCCCAAGTTGAGACTGTTTTGCCTGTGACGGTAATTGCTGAGTGATCTCTCCCTATCCTTATCTCAACCCACAAGCCTTTTGTTATATTTTCTTTCCCCTGTTCAGCTGACGAGAGGGAAAGATAGCACGGCTTGGTGTGCACCTGGGGTCCAGCCAGGGTCAACCCACCACAATCCTACAGTATTTAATAAAAGACAAAAGCAGCATCTGTCAGACATTAACAATACTGTTCTATGAAAAGCTTCAAAACCATTTATAATAAAGTTCATAATCCTTCCATACAGTTAATTTTTAAAATTACAGAATTCTAAGGAAAATATGATTATCTAATCAACCTTTAGGACAGTTTCCTTCGAAAGCCTGTTTTCCATCCTACTGTGCAGTGCAAAACTGAATTTCATGTGGTAATTGTTAAATTGGTCCCTTCCCTTACAGGAAGGCAAAAGAAATCAACAGACATTTGCAATGAGCCCTGCAGCAAGGCACAAACAAAAGCATGAAAATTTCACAGTTTGAGTTTATTTCAGAAGATAAACAATGAAGTTCTATAGATACAAATAGAATTCTGAGGTGCATAAGAGGAGTAATAAGGCATAGAAGATGCACTACAACTAACAAACTGTGGGTAAGTGGTAACAGTACTATTAAGACGATTACTTAGTTAAGTGTTCAGGTAACCAGTGATTGTCAGACGACTTAAAGTACATCCTACATATAGTATGTACTTTATCGGAATCAGATGAGTTTTAGCTTATACTACAGAACAGAACCTTCTCAAGACTCCAGGCAGCTTAGCTTTGGAAAAAATAAGGAAAAAATAAGCATTTTTATTAAAAGATATCCAAGAGACTCAAAAAAGAGAAGTACTTCCCAGCAATTTGGTAAACAGTTCTGACACTACAGAAAGTATTAACCATAAAGGAACAAGGGACACCATATGTCTAGTTCCTGTGAATGTATTATTATAGGAGAGACTCCTTATCACAAGAGCTAACTGGGCCCTCAAATATAAAAGACAATTTAAGATAGTTAAAAAGATGTTTAGCAACAGTTCTAACAAAGAATTTGAAGATTTTTTTTGTTCTCTTCCTATGGTAAATTCATTCCTACAGAACCAAAAATAACTTAAACCAATTACTGCAAATAAAAGTCAAACAGATTTACCTTGACAAATTACCATTCTGTAGGGATACTTTTAAAGCAGGTAGATGAACCTGTACAGCAATTCAGTTGATAAAAATGCTAGATTTCTTTTGGTATGTAACTGACTTTTTCTAGTGCAGATTATGCCCATAAATGGGGTCATTTCTTTAGTTGCCAATTTAACAGAAACATCTTTTGTAAAAAGTAGTAGTAAATGTAGTAAAAGCTACATGAAGTAAAAGTAAAAGATGTAGTTAAAGCTACCATGAAAAAAAAAAAAAAACAACCTGAAAATTTAATCCTATAGTACTGTGGGGTCAAATGCAACAAATACTACTTATCCATATAATTTTGAATGGTTTCATTTATGAACATGTAAGTCAGAGGAACATTATCTATTGCATATATATGAGACTCGGAGCACATGTGGAACTATGCTCATGTTTCCAATCACTGCTTTATGTGAAGTATGCAAAAATAAACATATCACTCATGCAGGTACTGGAAGATCTGGGTTAATAATAATTTCTAAAAACCCCAAATCTTAAAGGAATGAGGTCTAGCTTTTGGAAAAATAAATTAACAGCAGATCTTGCCAAGTTACACAAGAATTTTGTAAAAGAACAAAAGGTATAGTTTGTAAGGCTATAGGAGAAGCTTGTGTCAAATATAACAACAAAGGGCATGAACTTAAGCTAAGGAAAGGTCATCTTCAAAGAGAATGTTGGAAGAAATGCTTTACACAGAGAATAGTTACGACAGACAATAAAACACTACGACAACCTTTGCAACAAGTGATATAAACTTTAAAAAGTGACACGCATTTGAAAGACAGTTATTGTGCAAATAGAGAAAGAGGGACAGAGATACCTGGCCTTTTCAAAAATAGGCTTTGCATCCATCTATCTTTAAATCACCAGCATTACATCCCTATCTACTGCCTCAAAAGTCCACTAAAAGAAAATTGACACCAAACTAAACTGAAGGATCTAACAATAAGGTTCTGACAGCTGAAGTGGGTCTTAGAGATTCCATCTCCAAATGTTATTGCCTGAACTTGCCCATTTCAGTGAAGGAATAAGTCTTGTCCCATCTATTTCAGAGCCTTCATTTCTCTTTTAATAATTCTTCCAGTTTAACAAGTTTTGATTCAATAATTTGGGTGTTTTAAACCAAACATATAATCTTAAGTGGCTACCCATCACAAGTATACTCAAGTTGCATATTAAAAAACTTAAAATTTTTATCTTGTGTCATCTGGACATCACCCTGAATCCCAAATCTCTAAAAGTTAGAAAAAATATTATTTTTACCAATTCTTTGAAATATCAAAAACAGTTGAGCACTACTTTTTAAGTTCTGACCAACTGCAGAACAGGAAAGGGAAACTGTCATAACGCAGGCAAGCCTCTGAGGAAGTCTGAGCTACGTTTGGAATTGTATCCTCTGGAAGTTTCAAAAGCAGCTTGACATCATCTTTGTTACACGTCCGAGGGCACACATACACAGCTTCAAAAGTAAAAAATAACTCTCACCATAAGAAGTCTCACTGAAACAAAAATAATCAAGTCAAGATGGCTCCAGATGCTTGGTTCTTCAGTGAAGGGATCAATAAAATAGTTTAAATTACAGGATTCTATTAAAAATTGACTCTACTGTATCCTACCATATCCAATACAGAAAACAAACTCTACTAACCACAGCCACCTGCTTGCTTAAGAGGGAAACTACTTCTGGAATTAATATTTGTTATTGTCTGTGCTAACAGATTCTACTATGAGACTGGTCTTGGGTTACCACTATTCAATAATGTTGCTAATAAGAACAATTTTTACCATAATTAGCATATTTTAGAAAGCATAGAGAAGTTGAATGGTTATTAACATCTTTAACGATTTGTGGTAACTTTCACCATAAAGATGACAATATATTAGTTTACCAGATGCCAGATCATGCAATGGATCATTAACAAGAGGATGTTTTCTGAATACTTCCCAAATAAATACCAGCTGGTTTACTCTCAGCAAGCATAGTCACAAGCATCTCTTATCTGATGCACTAAACTGATGTCAAATACATCATGTATTAAAATCTCTAATGTTCATTTATAAATTCTTTGTCTCAAAAGCAGTACAGTATGTACACTATCCTGCAAAGATCCAAAATGATACAATCACTATTTTCAGACTTTAAAAAAAATATTAGGAGTTTAGTAAAATTTTTAAAATTTATTTAAATGGAAAAAAAAATTATTATATTACACAACTATTCCAGATGTACCCTACAGGGGATCTGACTATAAGATAAGGAATAGCACATTTCTTACCTGTCAAGAGTAGTTTGAAGATCAAGACAGTTGAAAAGAATCATTTCAATGGATTAATAGCTTTAGGCCACTGCATTTTAGCAATCATATCCACACATTCGAAAGAGAGACTAAAACCAATATACTCGGCTATCTGGAATATGCTGCATATTTTAGGCAAGACAATATTGATGCTCCCTGACAATCTGCTGCTGCCTATCTTACAGAGAAGCACCTGACCCTTGCACATCTCCAATGTAAGTATAGAACTAACAAGTTATTAGCATGGCTTGTTGCAGCTAGTGAAAACATCCGCAAGTAGTACTTATATCACCTTCCAGCCCCTTTCCATGGGAAGGGGAAGGGGAAAGGGGGGAGTGGGGAGAGCATAACAAAAATAAACGACCTCCAAAACAAAAACAAACCAAAAAAAAAAAAAAAAAAATCATGTTGGAGGGGAGAAAGACCACACTATTCTCAGCATTCAACTATCTCTTTTTACCTCCTTTGGGGAGCAAGCTGGCTCTAACAGACTCAGTCTCTAGTGTCTGCCTCTTTCTCACTGTAATTGTAACGCTAGGATCAGGGATGACACATCTATTTGTTCCTCTCCGTCACTAAAATGAAAATGTCTCCTGCTATTTGGTCAGCTTTGAGTATCCCTCCGCTGGACAAGACCTCATTTCTCTAGAGTAAAGCATAGCTTATAGGGGGAAAACCAGAAGAAAAAAAGATTTATGGAAAAGGAAGAGGGTACAACTTTAAATTTCATTTCCCTTTTGCAAGTGACCTGTTTAAAAAAGGAAAAAATCTCAGTCACATTTAAGGAAGTAGAAATTCCTTGAACAAAGCACAAAATTAAAAAGCAACTTTTCCCCATCACCAAAAAGCAATAGTTACTTCCAAGAGGAGTCGATAACGACCATCCACAGCTTTAAACAAAGAAAAAGGGATGAATATCAACATATGTGATAGCTGCTGGTTATCAGAATGAATAATTTAGAACTCATTTACTAGGTATGTGTCTGCCAATACATCAATTGCTTGAGTTGCTCATTCCACAGCTAAACTAGTGCACAAGTAGCAATTTCAAAACAGTTTTTTACATAATGCTTAACAATTAATCAAAATGTATCCATTGCTTTTCAAATGAACCATTTTTCCTTTCACATTACACATTTAATAATGGGTTTATTCTTAAACTGACTGATGATAATTCTTTGTCTTCATAAAAATACAAATGGAAGCGGGAGAAGTTCGATATCCCACTCTCCTGCAGCATGTTCATTTTATGCCGCTCAGTGAGTCAAAGGGCAAACAAGTATCTCTGGATATTGTCTAGTTCATATTTTCACCCTACGGCACGATAAACCCAGGTCATTTCTGTATTAGTCATTTTACTCACCCAAGATGATCAAAGAACCTAAGAGCTGCAAGGTTGCCTGACAGAAGTTTTACCCTAACCTATTCATATTCATAATGGGAAGATTATTGAGTTTCTGATTCATTTGCATGCTTAACTAGCCTTGCTGTATTTCTTGTCTAACCTGAAACTTTGTTTAAATTTCAGTATGTTCTGTTTTAGCTGTTCTGTTTAGGCCTAGAAAAAAAAAAAAAAGACTATTTCCCCTCTTTGCAATGGTCATTTATGTTTTTGAAGACATAAGGGTTTTTTTGGTTTGGGTTTGGGGTTTTTTTGCTAAACAACCCCAACTCTCAGGAATTTGGAACCTGAGAAGTACTCAAGAAATGACAAATCAAGTGAGACTCCTCTTTAAGTATATCAGTTCTATATTAGCTAAGAAATTTATTTCCAGAGTGGGAACATAGCATACTTCCCCCCACCCCCAATAGCCAAGACCTTAGATGATTAATTGATGATACACCCAAAGCTTTGATACTTCAATACATTGTACTGCCAGACACATACTCTATCTCATGCTTTCTTGGATCATTTCCATTGTACTCCACTGCAATTTACCAAAACAAACCCAACCCTATCAAAGAGGGGTACCATAACAAGACCAATGAAACCCAAACGTAAGAACCTTCTTTGCTTCCCAAATTGGAAGTATCATGGTGGTTCCTTAAAGGAAGTGAAGAAAGTTTTATATTAAGATTTTTCTTTTAGCTTTAAAACCAGTGAGGCTTTTCTTCCCTGCAAAACTAACAATTCAGTATGGAAAGGTCTTGATTTCACTACATAATTTCTTCAGGGAATTACTATTAAGTTACCAGCTCACTAGCATGACCACTTGGGGTCCCATTATTGCCACATTCATTTGAATGGAAAAGACTGAAGTCTGGAGATATTCTGGCTTGACTAAACTTTAATTATAGAATTCTCATAGGCACACCAGCTGCACAGTTCAGCTCCCCAATAAACAACATTAGCTTGGTGAAGAATTAGAAGATGCAGAAGGCTACCAGCACGGAAAGCAGAGGAGAGCAGTAGAAGGTTTGTATTTGAGCATACCTCACAACATATTTCAGCAGAAAGTCAATCTCTTTTCAGAGATTAGGGTGTACAGCTGGGTACTCTGTTTACCAATGCCAAGCCTTTTGGCTTCATAAAATCTGCTGTTGTGATTGGATTAAAACATTTTTGCAAGAGATATAGAGGAATAAGCTCAATCGCAGATCATGAAATAACCGTCACCCCAGCTCTTTCTACTGGGGGTTGGACTCTCCAGCCTAATATCTTATTCAAACAAAAAGCCTTATACAGAGCCTGTGTACTGAGTAACTAAAGCTGTTTTGCATTAGTGGATCTATTGTAATCCTTCTGTTTCTTTCTACCACATTTTGATGCACAAGATTGTGCTCCCAGTTCAAAGACAAGGCATGTAGATTTAGACACTCACAGAGGTTCCTGTTACATGACTTATCTGTTTTGGGGTGTTTTTTTTTCCCCAAAGTGTTTCCCAACACTGCTTAAGTAGGTACTGAAACAGATACATGTCATGTGGATTTCGTTATTAATTTCTTTGTTCATTGCTCATGTTATTAATTTCCATTGTTCGTGTGAAGAGATCACTGATGGGTCTCGTCTCAGTGAACAGAGTAGTATGTTTATATGAGAAATACACACTTACATTATTAGGTTGCAGGAGGCCTCTTCTATGTATTACTCAATCTTTACCTGAAAGAAGAAAACATAACTTAGACATCTTTAATAGAGAAGGTCGCAAAATTATTCAGTGGAGAAATTCATCCATAAGTGCTCGTTGTGTGGGAAGACGTGTATTCTCCAAGGGAATCTTGCTGAACTTCTCAGAATAAAGCAGTTCGGTTTTGGGGAACTCAATTTCTATTTCACTTTTTTTTTTTCACGTAGTTACAAAAGTGTAGATTGCTTTACAGTACATACCTTCGCCACAAAACCATCAAAATATAAGATTTCAATAATCATTAACATTTAAAGCATCAATTATCAGGTACATGTTAAAATACCAGTTGCCAAAATGTCTATTTAGTAAATAGTATCGTAATTGGAAAGTATTACTATCAATACCATGTATTTTAGGAAAACCACTAAACACAAATTTTGCCATAAAGCAAAACTTTGACAAACCTAATGTTTCTTTGGCAAGAAGCTTCAACGTTGCGTCTTTTCATTCAGGTTTTCATCTAAGCCTCAGCCAAAAGATTATGAATTCTGAGTTTTAGTTAGATCTGCTCTTTAGAACGAGTCACAACTCTATCCTTACAGATAGCACAGCTAGAGCTAATCAATCTTCTGAAAGGGTTACATGAAATGACATTAACTTCCCACTACTATACAGTAAACCAAAGCATTGTCTGAAGAGAACAGAAAAGCAAAGGTATTTCTCATTTTTGTAGACTGTTAGGAGCTCCTTGTTAGGACGTATTTTAGCTACACAAGTATTTTAGCTCCAAGGATAAGAAAAAAATCCATACCATATAGCTCAGTGCAGAGGATGATTAGAGTGATTTTTGCAGTGTGCAAGGAAGGGACAATATGACCCTATGCATTTCACTCTCAATTACACTAGTGTATTATAGGAGAATGGAGATTAAACATTCCTGTCATGCACAAGATGTATGCAGCTGCCTCTTATTATCTGGTGAAGGTCATGAGTAAGGCCAAACCTATGACTGCATTCTAGCTAAGTAATTCAGCGGTCCCTTTTCCAAATCTGATTTGATAATGAGTTATTAGGAAATATGAGCCTGGGGTAAGAAATATGCTAATGTTTAGGAGACAAGTATATGCAACAACCCACACTGTTACTGTAAATTAGTGAAAAGAAGATTTCTCTAAGCGTAAGTACAAAGCCACCATGAACAGAATAAACCTAATGGGGCATTTTGTCAGTCTACAGAGCCTTTAACAACACTGGAAAGTGCTCTAAGTAGTGGTTTGTTGATTCTATTAAATCCCTCTATCCAGGTGCACACTTTGTGGGGCAGTCATTTCCTCATCAGTAACTTGTCTGTTGTTTTGTTGCCATCAATATGATTCACTGTCATCCAGTAAAATCCTTTTGGTTTCGTAAAAGTAACAAAAGCATCTATAGGGAGGAAATATTTTGTTCCAGAAATGCAATTCCAGTGTTTGGGATTCACTGTCGTTGAATCAGAAGAATGGAGAAATTAATACTTTGTTTTGTATTCTTCCAAAGCACCTCTCTTAAACATAAACAAAAAGTTAACAATGTGCACAGCATTAGGGATTATGGAAGGTTAACCATATGGGAAAGAAAAGCTTGAAGAAATACAAGTTCTGGTTGGTAGGGACACAGCATTTTAAAATATAAGGACTCCTTAAAGGTATACTTCACTGCTAATGACCACCGTAGGATGTTCACTCTAGTACTAGTACCCGGATTAGAATTGGCAGATGTCAGAGTTGACACCCAGAGTTTGGGTTTGGATACCTAACTGAAAATGCCCTGAAAAGACCACTTGGGACTGCTTTAATATCAGCTACTGGGAACACGGCCAGAGCAACATACTCAGTTGACAAGTTTCAGCAGTTTCTGAGCACCATGTCTAAACCTGGATCTGCACTAAGAGAAAAAAGTCTTCCTGAGATTGAGAAGGTAATAAAGCCACTTCCAAGGAAATAAGACTACACTAGTTCATGGATAATTGAATTTTAATAACTAACAATTCTGGGAAACCAAGTCTGGACAGAAGCAGCAAGAACCAATCATTCCAGTAGCAATCCTCAAAAAAAGGTCAAAACACTGGAACAGACTCCTTGAGACTGAGAGGATTCTTCAGGAATCCATCTTCAACATTACCTTTGACAGCATTAACAGTTAGAGCAGTTGTTTGCTTGTTTTTGACTCCTACCTTTACTTTTTGGTAGTTTAAGTAGTTAACAGTATAAGTGGCTAAGGATCAAGGAAGAATGGAGCCTCCTGTCCTAACTATTCTATGAACACAGAACAGTCCATATGCCCTGCCCTGAGGAGTCTCCATGGCCCAATGCTAGGGACCAATGCTGAGTCGCAAGTAGCTTTTAGTATTCACCACTGCCAAGCACAAGAGAAGGAAGATAAATGCTGATTCTCTCTTTCTCAGCTAGAAAGCGATATCTAATAAAGCCATTCAAACAGAAGGGGATCATTTTACAGGGTGCCAGGTCTCTGGAGAGATTACTGTGCACATTCTTTACTGTTTCAAGTGATAGTGTACCTTTGTTACAAAACTTAAAGCCTTCAGCTGATAGAACACGGAAGGATAAAATGCACTGCCACAAGCTTTCAGACCAACTTCACTTGAGCTATGAAACATCTATGGCTGCTTCCACTGGTATTCCAGGAATGAATAATTTGCCTTCCCCCCCCCCCCCCCCGCCCCATTTCCATTCATGGCTAGCTGATTTAATACTGCTCTTTCAAAAGTCATTATAATTATAGAATCCAAGCTGTTAAAAAGAAGTCTTAATTAAAAAAAATTTTAAAAAGTCATTCTCGCCACATGAAAGCAAACACCAAAAAATATTTTGTCTTCCTTACCAATACCATTAAAAACCTTCTAATCTTTATCCTGCAAAAAAGCATACCCATATTTTTCCAGCTAAGCAATTTGACAGCATCAAGGCAACTTTGGAGGCCAACTTAGATATGATACACACACACACACACACACACACACATATAGTGTGTGTGTATAAACAGTAGTTTTCAAGCCAACACTTTGAAGAGACAAATATTAACAAAAAGCCTAGTCATCTACTAATTAAAAAACTTTATACTTGAACATATTTCAGGTATGTTTTAGAACTACACTAATATTAGTTATTTGACCTTCCTTGACATCACACACATTTGTTACTCAGCGTATGTCTCAGAATCATTATTTAAGACTAAAGCTGACAGACACATGAAAGATACTTAAAAATAACTGTCAAAGGTTAAAGGCAGGATTTCAGCTCATTATATTAAAACTCCATTGGTACTCAGTTTTATGAATTTTTATTCTTTGGCGTGGCTTCAAGGCCCACCACTTTGATTCTTTGGAATAAAAAACACATGATTTAAAACCCAAAGGTATAGGCTCAGGTTTACAGCACAGAACCCAGGACAGCCTTTTAAACAAGGAGCAGCAAGAAACTTGATTACTTTGGTGGGTTTTTCATTATCATCTAAAGCAATAGATTAGTAATTATCATTAATTACCATGTTTCTATGAGGATGAAGATGACTCAAATAAAAAGTACAGAAAAATCAAAGCAGAAAGTACAAATTTTATATACCTATCAGGAAGTTTTTAGGTGGATTTGGCATTTGAAATGTTGAAGAGCAGAGGAGACATTCATTTATCAGGGTGTATGGGTTTTTTTCCTAAATTTGTCATCTCAGCAAGTTACTAAGACCACTGGAATAAAGACTGTATCTTCTCTAGTAAGGGTTTCATATATATTTATAAGCTGTTACATAAGCATGTCCACATAATGGGACTAAGCATATTCCATCATTTAAAAAAAAAAAATGCAGTAACAAGAAGGATTTGTTTGTTCAAAGTATTACAGATTTTAAAAATTAACATCTATAGTTTCATCCTTGGACACATCCATAACACTAAGGTTTATACTCCAGCCAATGATTTATAGTAAGATATATTCCATATCTGGGATATCTTAATTTCAATGTGGACGGATTTTCATTAACAGTGACATTGGTGCATCCTATTTTATTAAGTCCTAGCAAGAATGAATACAGCTCCACAACACTGAGAAACATTGTTCAGAAGTATGAGACAGGAGCCTAAAGGCTAAAAGCTATCCTCAAAGCCTGTCATGCTACCTGCCACAGAAATTTTTTTTTACTGATATATGAAGTATTTCATAATGAATTCCAGTCTTTTGAACTTGTCTCTAATTTAATACTACATCTTGCATCAAAAATCTCAACCAAAATACTGCCAGTATCTACAACAGAACCTTCTTCCCACCCCAGACAGACATTCCTAACTGTGAGGAGGGAGCAAACATAAGTTATCAAACCCATCTAGGACACTTATTCAGTCCATCACCTATATGCACAGCAAATGTGTCACCTAGAAGGTTTAAATTTAGCCATGGAGATCTTTCAGTGTTATTCCTGAGAAAAGGCTGACAACTGTAGCTTGCTCTGAGAAAATCAAAATCCAAAGACTACTTACAGAGGCAGTTTTACTGTATGCTTTACTCATTCTGTTAGTCACAGAGTTTGCTTTTTTATGAAGATATGCAAAACTAGATTCTTCTAATGAAGCACTAGCAAGCTGACAACACTTGAAATTGCTTTTACTCTGTAAAGTCAAATGGGAGTATTTAACATTTTTCTGTAATTGCTAAACCAAAAGCTAATCATAGACACCTGTGACAGCTAATGGGTCTGCATTAGTTAAGCTACTCTGACAGGATTTAACTTTCATTTCTGTTCGGGTGATGTCCACAAGTCATTAAAGGAGAGAATTAGCTGCAGAGTATCCAAGCAATACAGTGCAATTCAGGGATGAGAGCTGCTTAATAACTCTAAAAAAATAAAAAAATAAAATTAAAAAAAAATCCCCTTCAGTTTCTTGTAAGATCACTTTGCCTATATGTTATACCTACAAAAACCTTAGCAGCAGATAAGGGTTTGGGCATTTAAGATTACTACCCAGCATGCTGACCAACACCTAATTTCTGTGCTTCCATACTCCCACCTATTTGTCCATACTGATAGTTTCCAGCCTTCCATTTAAAGGCCTTAAGCTTTCTGGATCAGAGAATTTTTTCCCTGTAGGTCAGTAAGGCAGCTCTCAAAGTGGGTCCTGGTTTGCAGCTTGATTACTCAGTGCTACAGTAATTCAATGTATGACTTGTCAAACCTGTATCTAACATGTGAAAAATGAAAATACATTAAGAAATTCAAACACTTGTAAAGTTCGACCATTGTGTGGGAGTGAGATGAGCTTAGACGGAGTTGAAAACACAGGTTAGTTACTTGAAAACTGAAGTTCTTAATTTTTTAAAATCCTTATGCACAAGCCTTAAAGTGGCAGCTGCTAATACAAGTCATTTAAAAGCAGTTTCCACTAGAGCGGACTTTAGAACGGATGCTTTATTTAACAGCTACCGCCACAGTTTGGTGACATTAAAAAGCCAAATAAAAAACAACACAACAACAAAAACAACAACAAAACCCACCACAATCATGCGAGAAAAGCATAAAGAAATAAAGTAGCGAGTAATTTTTGTAATAGCAAAAGATTTTAGTGAGGTGCTTGAGATTTTTTTAAACAGTATCTCATGCAGTTGAATTCCAGACTACTAGTAAATGGGACTCACTGGGCTAACAGCATGCTGAGTCTACGGAAGGAGAAAAATGCCAAGAGGATATATAAAGACATTGAATGTAATTTACATTCTGCTGAATTTAGTGTCTGCCAAGTCTAGTATACTGCTTGAAATGTTGTGTTTATCAGACATCTGGGTAAAATTTAGGAAAGCTGGGAGATACAGAAATTTCAAAACCATTTGGAAGAACCTCATACTAGTTCATTGTCATGCTTCAGGATAGGTCTTTTTATAACACAATAACTATATGGTCACTATGAAACCATCCTAAAAATCTGATTCTTGAAGATAATACAAAAACTTTTTAGAACCGAGTGTTTAAGGAATGTCAGAAGGACAGGAATATCAAAACACTTAGGTTTGGAAGACAGTCTGTATCCAGAACCTTTACACCTAAGATTTAGAGAGGTCTACAGGACCAAAAAAAAATATATTTTCTGCCTCAATAGTTTTTCCAGTATTATCTCCACACCCCACACCCCCCCCCCAGCATTTTTTAAAATTCTTTCATGGGAAGATAAAGATCTCTTGAAAACTGTTGACAAATCTGGGAGTTGTTGCAATATTCAATTGTGCATTCTTTAAGGTACACAGCTTGTGCTGAACAGTGAATACTGAACAAGAATGCAGCAAATTTGCAAAAATTGTCACCATTAATTAGAAAGACAGTGAACTGGTCTGATCCTTGCCTTGATCATGGCACAGCTATTTTAAATTTTTATCTAAAATTCTTGCATTTCAGAAGTTTCCGTGAAGAAAAGCCAACAGCACAAAAAAGCCCACTGAATTTATAGTATTCATTTGTGAGAATGATGTAAAGCTTGGCTGTGAAAACAACCAGCTTTTCTCTTGTTTATAGTAAGGCGGGACTTAGCTTGCACTTCTCAGACCATTATTTTTCCTAATAGGCAGGATATCAAACTGCAGCATTTACAAGGAGACCATACCTGGGGAAGAACATTTGCTCCAAAAAGTAGACAGACAACTAAAGGAGACATACTTGTAATCCCAGATTTGCTGCAAGCCCAATAGCCAGGGAAGACAGTAAACCAAAGAAAAATAAAAGACATGAAAGATTCATCACCTTGAGACATATCCATGCCCTATTTTCTCATCTTCCCCCAGTTTTGGGGGCATGTCTTGCTTCTCACATGAAATGCCTGGAATTCCATTCACCCTCCTTAAAATAGTTCCCCTAGCTATTCTCTCACCATCTTTATGCACCTTTTTTAGAAAAAGACAAAAAGCACCATCACCAAAAAAAACAACAAAAAAACCAACAACAACAACAAAAAAAAACCAAACCAAATCCCAAACCCACAAAAAAACCCCAAACAAACCAACCAACCCACCAAAAAAAAACCCAAACCCAAACCCCACACAATGCATCCCTGAGCATACACAGCCAATGCAGGAAACAGCTTCCCACCCACGACTTTGTAGGCTGAACTTTGAACCTATAGCTCCCAGGAGTCCTGCTGAGTCTAGCTCAGTAAAATAAATAAGTAGCTGCTATACCTCAGCTAGCAGAGAGAAATGTGAATTTTAAAACAAGACTAATGCTCAGAATCCTAGCCAAATAAGGCAAAAACTTCAACGAGTCACATTCTCCTGTACTTAGGATGGTTTCCAGTAAGTCCAGAGCCAGGTATTAAAAACACCTGACAGTGCTGATGGCTTGCATTCACCAGAAGAGAAACTAAGATTAGAATCAGCTAAAAGGAACCAGGCTAAGCCCAACAAAACCTTTATGTTTCAACAAATATTTGCCAAAAGGCTACAACTGAAGGGTCCAGTTAATAACTTGAGCTGATAACTTCACAGACATACAGCTTATGTCAGCATGTGGTCCCACATCCACTACTCTAACCCCATTCCTGCAACTACCTAATGGATTTTCACTTTCATGCATTTTTTTTTTCCTGAATAAACCTTTCTTAGCTAAGAGCATGTCTTGGCTACACCAGAGATTTTGGACTGCATTTTACCACACACTATAAAGTAGGAAACACACTTTTGGCCTCTATGTAAAATCGAAGGCTCTACAGAAACCCCAAGGTCTCAAATACATTCTTCAGCCAGTTCCCTCCCAGAGCAGGCTGCTGCTGCCCTGATGGTTTTCAATTTCACTTGGGAATAAGCCATAAAATATTCAGGAAAGAAGCATCTAGAAATGTCCATTATATTTTTCATGCTTATCAGGGGAGGTTTCTTCTCTGGTTAAGAGAATAATTTCAAGCAAAGGTTAATTATGCACTAGCTTTCTAAGAGCCTATAAAGGATTTACAGGAGGTTGTTTGCAACATGTGCACGCCTGCAAAAAACTTCAGATTGATAGCTGCCTTATGCGGAGTTAGTTTACCTATTTTTTCCTTATTCCCCTTATAATTGAAAAAAAAAAAAAAAAAAAAAAGCAGAAAACCTAGTGTTCTGCAATCTAAATTCATGAACTAAACCATACATAGCAATGAATTGCAGATCTCCTAGAATCAGTGGCAAAGCTTCTGTTAACTTCAAAGCAGCCCAGATTTGTCCAAAAGGAATGCAATAAAAGAATGACATCTGAGGTTCTCAAGGTTAGGTAGAAAATATGAACAAAGGGGAAAAGTTCTTTTACCAGCAGCTCTCTGGAGCTTTCCCTTAGAACCATTGTTACAACCTGTGTTCATCCACCTAAGGAGCCTGAGGCAGTGACCTGCTGGCAGCCATACACAGAATTTGCTTCAATCCTAGAAGCAACTCCACCCAACTTGACTAGTCAATACTAGTTATTGATAGGTGAATAGGCAGCCTAGATACCATTTTCTTCTTAAGTTTGTGAATTTTCAGCATTTCAAAACAAATACTAGTAAAGGTTATCAAAGGCCTGCCTCATTACTGGAAACAGACTAAAATTTTTCAAGGGATAAATTACTCTTTTTTATAAATATTCACAGCAACAGAAGACGATGACAAAAAAGTTACTGACAAACTGAATACACCACAGGTATCTTCCAGGTACCACATCCACCATGTGTATATTTTTAAATGCTGTATGTGCATAATTATGTTACAAGCCATAATGGCACTACAGAGACAGTTAGGTACAAATCACAAATAAAATCATGGTTCAAAACTGCATCAATACAAGAACTGCTCCAGCAGAGCTCACAGTAACCTATATGCAAAGGAGAAGTTCAGAACAGAGTAGACAGATAAATATCTGTATGTGCATTAAAAAGCTGTAACATTAGTTAAGCATTTACGAGCTAAATAACAGGTCCATGCTTTGAGTTTGGATTAACAATAAAACTAACCCCATGCAACATAAATGTTACAAAAAAGCAGCCAATGTAAAATTCACGTTTTGCCTTTTTGCCAGATGATAAAAATGATTCCCCACATGGAAATTAGATTCTTCAAAGCTACCATACTGAATCATTTAATTTGTCTAAGTACTCCTAATGCAGTTGCACACTGCAATGAGCATTTGAATTTTAGATGAAGTAAATGAAGGGCAAGGTATTTCTTCATGCACACAGTTAGAAAGACTACTTAATAGCAGGACGCTGCACAGCTTATAGAGACAGACAGTAACTCAGTGCAACTTCATCTAGCCATCCGAAGGATGGGTGTATCTTTCACCAATATTGTTTTTACTTAAATATTTAAATTGTATCCCTCCTATACGTTAACAGTGTCTCGTAGCTACTGCATGGAACTAACCTGGTATAGGATAGCTACAATTTCTACTTTGATTCACTGCCATTCAAACTTCTACCACCTTACCATCATTCTAACTTTTAAAGGTCTGTTTAAATAAATTTGTTTTGTTGATTGGTCAGGGCAGGCCTTCCAACTGTAAAGTCTAAAATTTAAACACAGAAAGTTTAGACAGAAGTTAAGCAATCTTAAAGCCTTAATAGATCTTACTAGTCTTAAACTGTTTATTGCATATTTACTAACCCTGAGCAGCTCAGGCATGGCTGAAATAATTTTACCTGTACTTTGTATTCCATTTTAAGAAAAAATAATACTAATGGAAGAGCAGAAGTAAAGTCTAGGGAAAAGGTTTCTAAATTATATCATGAAGCATTTATTAATAGCCTGAGTTCTTGTTACCCTTTGTTGCCAACAATTAAAAGTAAAATAGCCTATTAATGCTACTAATCATAGATCATGCAGGCACTCATCTCTGACCTAGAGACATAATAATACTACAAAAAAGTAGTGCCACCTTCAGTACTTCAGCTAATTAAGAGTGAATGCAGAGATCAGTTCAGTGAAAACCGAGTCCTCCATCTCTTTCTGGAGAAAGAAAGATCACCTATTAGATTTAAGTGGTCAGAAACACACTGCCAGCAAAAGGAAATAAATGGAAAACATCATCAGACAGATGAAAGAGTAGTAGGGAGGGGAGAGAAATTTCTAGTCTGAGGAGTCGAGTAGAACATACTTAATATCCATTTGGCATCTTCTTTCCCCAACCCTCATGTTGCCATAAGCATGATCTTACTAAGTTTCAGCAAAGAACTCAGTCCTAGGTTAATTACCTACAGCCTGGCAGGTCTGTAGGCACTTTATGATCCTCACATGGTAATGTGCACTCATATGTTCAGTAATGCCATCCCAATCATTAGGCAGATGGGGGGCCACTGGCAGTTTTCCATAGGCATCAGAAGCATGCATGTGGCTACTACAGAGGTCCGACTCTACAGTCCCACAGAGCTAGAATGGCTCTAATCCATGAAAAGGATGAGAAACAGCTAAACAGAGATTAAACATCTGCACACTATGCAAGTGCACTTTGTCCCAGGTACAGTTACATATCTTGGAAAAGGCTCAGTGGATAGGCTAGGCTAGCATTAAATATTTTAGCACTAAATCTTTCAGAAGCGGTCTGATTGTTTGAATGACTGTTTCTTGTCCTACTTCACCATTTAAGAACTGCATAGGATAAGTTAGCAAGTTGCCCGATTTCCCTGACAACTAAACACAGAACAGTTTACTGGCACTACCAAGACTAGATAGGAAAAGATTTTTAAGAATCTGCAATGCACCTGAAGAGCCCAAACCCTCTAATACAGGGTTTCAAGTCTACTACCAGTAAGCTTCAGTCAGAAGAACTGAAGTTATATTTGCTAGCACTGTAAGACAAGCTGTCACTTTGTCAAATGATTTCTTACCAAAACTGACTGCAAGCATAAAGCATTAACATAATTTATTAGAACAATTAGAATGCTTCCTTGTTGTCTTCTAATTAGATTATTCCTTGCACTGGTAATTACATCAGACAAGAAAAGAATAATAGCTTCAGATTTCTAAAATCATCTGTAGAGTACGTGAGGAGAGAATGATCAATAATGCTAATCTACTGGAACACAAATTCCCAGAAAGAGATATTTTATCATAAGTGATTCTTTAAATAATCAGTCTTATTTCTCAAAGTCCACATTACTCTCACGCGTACTTAAAAAAGCACAAACACAAGGGAATAGGCACTGAAATAACCATCAAAAACACTGAATGATAACTGTACTTGAGGGCTTCTAGGTGAAGAGCACATTACCATCTTCTCCCACTGACCACAAAGGAGAGCTGTCATTACATTATCTTTATACAGACAAAGGGAAGAAGAAACTGGTGCAGAACACCATTCCTCCCCTGCATATCCAACTCCAGAGATGTTCCAAAACACCTGAACACTGCTAATATCTAAAAAGAGTTAATAGCATATCTTTTCAATTATTTTCTAGTGGGAATGCCATCAACTAGAACAGAAAACTCATCACCCACACGGTCTTTTCTTTACCATTGCCAAACTCCTCTGAACTTTGTTAGCACTCTGCATTGACTATGGCAATCAAAGTTGCCCTGAACTTTAAGAATCATTAAATATTTTACAGCTAGGAAAAAAACAGTAGGAAGGAAAGCGGGGGAGGATGCAAAAACACAGAATGAAAACCAGCAAAAACAGGAGAACAAACATGAATAAAAGGTCCAAAAGCAGAGCACAAAAAAAGATAGCATCAGATTTCTCCACATTAATGGAAGTAACCCTACAGCTGAAGGACACCTCATAGAGCAAAAAGGCAGAGTAGTGTCAACTTTTATTATATCCCTGGTCCTTCCTTTTCCTACCAACATGAAACATGTAAGCAAATTGTAATGTCAGTGTTGGTTGGTTAATTTAACATCACAAGCTGCGAAGGAGGTTAAGCACACCATTGTTAGGATTGTACTTCAGAAACAGGTGACGTGAAATTTTACATCTGCTACATTCCATCCTTCAAGCCATCCCACTTGCTCCAAGAGATTCAGATTAGGGGAATACTCCAAATTTTTAATAGTTTTCCCCTATAAATATCCTACATTTTTTCTGCAATTCTGCAAAATCCTTGGGGAGGTTTTTGTTGCTTGCACATTTCACCCACTTCACTATTAGCTTTGGGTGAGAGGAAGGGAAAGGCAAAACAGTTTGTAGCACCTCTACCCCAAAGAAGTCTCTGGACACTACTGAAATCTAGAGCCTTTAAAAAGCCATCAGCCCAGCGAATGAGAAATCACTCATGAGAAGAACCTAGGGTCTAATGAGGGCACAATAATCTTCTAATAAAATTTACATCATGTAAAATAAGGAATGGGAAATAACATTGGACCAAGGAAAAGCAAACTAGCAGCCAAAAAGCTAATGAAGCAAACTAGAAGAATACCAGAATTAAAACTGGAATTTAGAAGACAAGGAAAAAGCTTACTGAACTTAGGTAAGTCACATAAGTTTAAAAGTAAAAATATAGCTAGGGAAGAGACAGGAGAAAAAAGTGAACAGATGAAAGTGATTACTAAGCATTTTAGTGAACTTCACCTGGGGTTGATTTCATTACACCTCTGTATAGGATCATAGAATTTATGGTAGCAGATACCACAATGCAACAGAAAGTTCTGCCACCCCTCTTGAAACTTTTATTTCACCTAAAATGGAGATAAAGGCTGTAGACCATTTGAACACTAGACAGTATTTTGTTAAGCTTCTTTAAATCGTTCATTTTAGGAAGTATGAAAAAAAGGAAAAGCTTTTTTTCAGAAGATTAAAAACTTCCAGTTTATTTTCTCTAAGCCAAGTTTTATACCTTGATTAATGGGAATCAAATCTACACTGATTGACAGTATCTAGCTAGATACCTTCCTCAACAGAATCTGAGGTCAATATACTTCATTCCCATTATTTGTTCTTATATATCTATTCTAGGATCTTCAGAGTTTTGCAAATCTCAGACTTGTCACCACATGGTTGTACTTTCCCAGCTAAGATAATCAAGTGGTCCAAAGGAAAGAGCTCTTTGAGCAACCTGAAGCATATTTAGCCCTTGTCTAAACCAAGACAAAAACTTCGTGGAAATACATAATTCATACCATACACTCCCCGCTTGGTCCTCCTTTTGCAGAGATCATATCTCAAGCTAAACTCAAATAGAATTTTTTTCCAGATAAACCCAGAAATTCAAAAAACAAATAGTTTCCACACCACAACTTCTACACAAATCACACTCATCTTTTACCCAGAAAAGTGTCTGGAGAACTTCTGGAGAAATAAGAAAACAGCACCCATGCCCTGCTAAAACTTAAGTCTGGGCCAAAACTTTAATATTCTATGGTTTCCCAACACAGCGCAAGGCTTAATCCATCAAGCTTAAAAAATGGACATACAATCTCTCCGGGATAAGTCTGAATTCATTTGAAAGCTTCACCTGGCACTCAGCTGTTCATTTATGACTTTTATACTTAGAAATGAGAAATAATATATGCAAATGATAAATGCAGCACAAATCCCTCAAACTTCCCTTTCTCACACAACAAGGCTCTCAAGTTTCGATAACAGACCTCCTAGTGGGAAGGAGGCACAATATGTAAGTGTCATGGTTTAACCCCAGCCAGCAACTAAGCACCACACAGCAGCTCACCCACTCCCCCCTGGTGGGATAGGGGAAAGAATCAGAAGAGTAAAACTGAGAAAACTCGTGGATTGAGATAAAGACAGTTTAATAGGTAAAGCAAAAGCTAAATAAGGCATCTGCTACTTCCCATGGGCAGGCAGGTGTTCATCCATCCCCAGGAAAGCAGGGAACACAAACACCATCACTCCAAACGTCCCCCCTTCCTTCTTCTTCCCCAGCTTTACATGCTGAGCATGACCCCATATGGTCTGGAATATCCCTCGGGTCAGTCGGGGTCAGCTGTCCCGGCTGTGCCCCCTCCCAACTCCTTGTGCCCCCCCAGCCTCCTCGCTGGTGGGGTGGTGGGAGAAGCAGAAAAGGCCTTGACTCTGGGTAAGCACTGCTCAGCAGTAACTGAAACATCCCTGAATTATCAACACTGTTTTCAGCACAAATCCAAAACACAGACCCATACCAGCTACTGTGAAAAAAATTAACTCTACCCCAGCCAAAACCAGCACAATAAGATATAGGCCTACACAAAGACATGCTTATACGCACATTTCCTTCCTTACTGTGGGATTAACCACTGGATCCACACAACTTGTAGGCCCAGAGTTTAAGATGCTCCCTTCCCTCCAGGGCCCCAGGAAATATAGGACCTGATTATTAATCATAAAAGTAGCAAGGCAAGGACCTAATCTATCCTTAAGTCTCAAAAGCTGAAAATATTGTTATTTTTGTGGCAGAGTAACTAAGGAAAGCTCAGATCAGAAAACTGTGTTACCTTAAAAGTAAAATTATCATTTTATATTATCAAAAATGCCCTCAGCAGCCCTCATCATCACTTCAGCAAAGAAGATCTGGAGAAAAAAAATGCAGTATTTTTTTCAGTGCTCATTCTGGAACAACTGCAGCTGTTAAATTCAAGTAGAAAATTCAGCCTTTCGCATTCTTTACTTTCAAGGATACCTCAGACAAGCAAAGACCTGACTTATCTATTGATAGCTCAGCCAGCTTCCCTAAATGGACTGCAAATAATTTTCTGAAAGCTTTGTAAAAGTCTAGGTATTTTTCAATGCAGTAAAAAGACAACAATCTTGAATTTCTTTTCCATCAGACATTTCCACATCAGTGAAACTGTGCAGGAATAGGCAAATAGGAGATGATATAGTACAGGTGATTGCACATATCTTCAGTAAAGAAGATACTGAGAATAAGTTTTTCTAAGATTCGTCCCAAGTCTAAAGTTCTTTTATCTTCTTGGGAGTTTAGATTTTGTTTGGGGTATTTTTAATGGTTTTTTTGAGGGAGCTAGAGGGACAGGGCTGGAAAGGAGAAAGGCGAATTATGTATCTTTCAGAACGCAGCAACAACAACAACAGTCACAGCTAATTGCATCCTATGTATTTAACAGAGACATGGAACTGAAGATATAAATAAGTTGCAAAGAGTTACTTACCATTTAGAAAACAGACCTAAATCTAATCCTAATAGACTCTTCCCAGCCTACTAACAGGAAGGCACCCTACAGTGAGCCAACATGGTTAATTGCTGATGAAGATTTCACATTTTATGAATCCAATGGATTTGTAACTGAAGCAAACAAAGTTATACCCAGGAATTTACATCTGCAAAAAAGGATTTACAATGGTTCACTCAACTGTAGGAAAGATCCAAGTCAACTGGCAGAACAAAACCACAAAGAACAGGAATGAACTGAAGGTATAGAATTACACAAATGAGACCACAAAGACACAAACCTATACAAAGGACGGAAAGAAATCTCTGAAGCCAAACCACAAACTAACTTAATAGTCCACATACCGCACAAAGAGAGCATTGCTGCCAGAGCCAAGCAGCACCATGATTCTTTTGATGCCATGTGTTGTTCTTGCCTCCACCATCTAACCAAAAAGTACAGGAATTTCCACTTCGAGTACAAGTTGCAGTAAAATGAAATTCACTTGACAAAACTTATTTTTAAAAGATTACCCAAGGAATTTGGAGATTCTTGCCACATCTCCCTGTTTCCCACTGTTTTCCTACAAAGCTTCCCATTGAAAACTCACCCATAGGAGTGTAGAGGTGTAATTTGGAAACAAAAGTATGAAAGAAATTTGTTGCACAGATTTTCGTTAAGGATTGGCTTTAAGTATTGTAAGTTTAGATAGTCAGTATATTCCTGTAAGCCTGTTTGTGAACAGAGCACAGATACAGATACGCTACCATTTGGTTTGTTCATACATTATTTATAAATAGCTTTAAAACTCTTACAATAAAAGCTACAACCAATAATCGCAACGAAACAGCTGTCATCAGCAGTCAGCAGGAAGTCTGAAAACAGGCAGTGGCATCAAATCTTTTAGAACTCTCTTCTACCACCTTCCACAATTATCTTAAATATAAATGATAGTCTCCCCCATGACTGTTCCAAGGCATGCTTTTTTCTTCTCTTTTTTTTTTTTTCCCCTTTAAATTCCTTTATTTAATGCCAAAAAATAAAGATATAGTTTTTCCAGAAATGGGGGAAAAGAACACCACCAAAAACTTCATGCTTTCCTTTAAGAGCATCCCTCAAGAGGTTTGCTTCCTAAACTGCCCCTTTCACAGAAGAAAGTTTGAATCACACAGAGATAACTTTGAGGTTTGAAATTGCTTAGAAATAAATGAATTATTAAAAAAATAGAAACTTTATTTTGTTTAGTTTACACTTCACATAAAATTCCTTTCCAGACCTTATTTGGCAAGCATGATTTTGTCAACTAGTCACTAGATTGAATTAGTGTTACCTGAGTTCAGTACTTGGCTCTGTCACAGACTCCAAGACTATTTTTTCACACGTCACGTGATCTTTCTGTGACTCTAATGAGGGCCAGTTCACTGATGTCTGTGGAGCATTCAGATGTCACGAGTAGAAAAACAGGAAAACCCAGGGATGTCCCCAGTTCACTAGCACCTGGTGCCATTACAGCGGCTTGCAAACTCAAAACATTATTGCTTATTTTTCAGAATGATATAACAAACAAAATACAAATTTACATTGATGCCTGAAACCCTAGAGGTTTTTAAAAATCAGGCTTGAATACACACTTGAGAACTTACAGGGCTTCGGACATGAAAAAGCCTAAAATAACCTCCTCCCTCCACAAATACCAACATAAAAATAAACAACCTAAGAAACACATATCAGTATTATTATTTGTAATATCAAAGGCAAGCAAAAACTCACACAAACTTTCAAATAATTTTTCAACTACTGAAGTGGCAACGGTTTTACTCTAATACATCAAAAGCTGAATTTTAACATTTCACTACAGTAATCTAAAATAAATTTTATAGAAGAAAAAGAAAGTAATCCCTCAATTGCATAGATCACCTGAAAAAGATTTGCTGGTGTTCATTGTGTAGGTCATGGGCAAAAATATAAGCACAAATTTAAACTGAATGCAACTTCTGCATGCATGTTTAAGCTAGTCATTGCTGAGAATCAATGTCGTATAAATTGTAAGCTTCTTGTATTTGTAAAAGTACATTAAATGAACTAGTAACACTGAAAAATAATGTCATATTATGGACATTATACCATGCATTTTAAAAAGAAAAAGGAGTATCCATTGCAACTACAAGGTGTTAAAGACTCACGTGAATGCCGCTTTTTGGTTTTTTTAATCATTATAACAACAACAGTTGGAGCGTACATGCAGCAAAAAGCACCCAAGAGCAAAAAGCAGCATTATCACCTACTGAGCAAGACAATATTTGCACACAGAAAAGGCATTCTACTCAGCTACTTGAACTACATTAGCAGCACCTATTTGCATCACTTATTTTAGAAACAGATTCAGAATTGTCCAGTGGTAAGATACCATTCAATTGGCACTCTGAGCATCTGGAGCAGAAGTTAATACCTAGTTGTATTTTTGCCATATGAAAACATGTAGTCAAAGAGAAGAGCAGGTCCATTCACCTCGCTGTACAAGATCAGCTTGAGAACCACTTTTTTTCTTTTAATAAATACCTCCCACAGAGACAAATTTGCCAAAACAAAACTAAAAAAAAAAAAAAAAAACCAAAAAAAAACCCAACCCTAAAAAAGAAGGATTTTCCCAAATCTATCTTAAGGGTCAAGGCAACAAGTGTGATCTTGACAGTCTTTATAGATATAAATGATGTACATGGACAGCCACTGAAAATAGGATTTAGCTTTCAGGATTGTTCACAAATATGCTTTCTCTCCTCAACCCAGAAGTACCATAGTTTCCCACTGGTTACCACATTCATCCTCTGCACAGACCAGAGGTTCCTGGCTTGTTTCTCAACGCATGGAAGGGGTTGCAACTCCTCACACCCTTTCCTCCACATCAGCTAAAACCACCACTCCTCCTCACAACAGGCTGCAGCAGCGGCAGTCACCCTTCCAAGCTACGCTATCTTCATCTGGTTATTTCCACACCACATATCCCCACAGCAATCCCGCTCCAAGTAGCAGGGAGTGGATACACCTCGCTAGGTCTGCACACAGGCAGCACAGAACTGGCCACACTTACTCATTAGGTCCTTGCTCTGGGTCTCATTGTAAGATGCTCATTCCTTTCTAGCGTGGTCTATCTCCCCAGCTGAGAAACAAGAACTTTCCTACATTACAAACGAAAGATCAACACACAACAAACTACCAAAATATTTCAGAAGTCTGTGTTGTCTGTGAGCAAAAGAATGACAACACTGAAAGCTTTTTCCTAAGGCAGACATCCTGTAAAAGACTGAGCTCCTTCACCAATAGCAGAGTGTATAAAAGGGGTCATTTAAATATAAAAAGAAATTGGGTTGCTGGCAAAGCCATGGTGAGACACATTAAATATGGCTTATATTAATTAAAATACAGAAGAAAAATTTGTAATTTACTCAGGACTCCTAGCTAGCTTTAGATGAAAATGACATCCTGTGGGTAAGAAGTCAGCATGATCTGGTATTATGCATTTTCAAACTATTTAATGAACCTTTTTATTGCTGTTATTTGTAGTTTGAAAAATAATTTACAAAGAAAGAAGTGTCTGAAAGCATGATATTTAGCCAAAACAAGCTTAAAGCCTGGCAATAACTCTGAACTCCTTGCAGATAGACCACATCTGTCATCCCAAAGATGAGTAAAAGCAGAGATCACATGATAAGCAAAGATGAGATGGGAAAAGATGCCCATTCTGGGGAGAGGGGGAGGAGGCAAGGGGAACTGGATTAAACTTGTTCATTTCATTTTTTTCATCGAAATTGCTAACGAAGTGCTGCAGGTTAAAGTAACAGCTGTTCTTTAGTAACTGGATTCTACACAAGATACTGCAAACAGTTCAAATTTCCCAATTTTTTTTTTTTTTTTTTTTTTAGTATAGAAGTTTTACCATTATCATAAATAACAGCAATACTGCTAAAGCACCACCTTACTCTTAGGCTAAAGATACTCTGCACTAACACTGAACAAAGGGGAAATGTAGATCCTGCAGTTCACGTTAGCAGTGTAATGAACTAGGAGAACAGGTAGGTAAGAAGTGGTAGCTATTTTAAGTCTTCTACCTGAACTGGTTCTCTGAAGCCAACAGGAAGTCAGGAAGCCAACTCAGAATCTCTCCTGAAGGTGGTCTGAAGGGCCTTCCTTAGGGAGGAGCTCCAATCCATCCCAAAACTGAAGGAAACCAAAACCACCCCCAGAACAGCTGAAGCTCTTCAGACACAAGTACAGAAGTAGAAAGCCTAAAACTGGAACCTCATGATTTTGCTCTCTGTAAAAATCACACAGTAATTTAATTTTTTTTTCCATGTTTATGTATTTTTCAACTGTTCTGCTTGTTCAGCATGCCTACTGTATCTTCTGTGGGAATAACACAGCAGGTAAAATTGCTTGTAACTTAATGCTAGACACTTCAATTCTTGCCAGTCTGGTTCTCTATTATTTTTCACTTACATCCTATGCATCAGCAACTGTAAACACACTGAGATTTCAGAAATCTGATAATCACATCTTTGAAGTGTTTTCATGTCATGCAAGCTTAAACCAATGTCTAATTAGCTTTTCTGAGAATGAAAAATAATCTGTGAACCTGTGCATGACTTACAGTGGTGTGGTTGGAAAGAAGAATGTTGATTTTATCTTAGTTATTTTGTTGACCTCTACTATGTAATCGGCATTTTGCACCAAGATCTGCAAAAATAAATATCAGACACTAAAAAGAAACAATACGTGACATCTTTAGGTGAGAAGAATCTTACCTGAATCTTAGAACATTTCATGTATGAAATCATAGCAAGAACTTTGGAAGCCTGTATATACCAGTTCCCCTAGATCACTATGACACCTAGAACATTATATGCTATACAATATCATTAAATATGCAAGTGTCTAAGCCATATATCTGAATTTCTACGCTCTAAAGAGCAGTGTGCTCAAATCGTTTGAAAAAAGTATATGCCTATAATTCTCTAAAGCTAACCCATTTGCTGTGTCTTCCTAAAACAAGCACAAAACCATCAATAAAGGAAAGCCAGCTTTCAAAATTTCTCATTCAAGTTGGTAAGAAGGAAACATGCTATTATTAAGATGACACAAAAAGGTTTTACCCATTTGGCATGGAAGTATCCACTCCCTTAAAACACTGACAGATGTTCAGTGAAATGTTATGCCATCTATGCTATTTACTGCAGTCTGCTGTCAAGATCTTCAGCAAACCTCATTACCTCTTCTGGCAGTTCTGCTACTGTACTGAAAGCTTATCTGAAGAGCACATAACATCTTGTTCTGCAGTATGGCCAGGTAATGTAAGGCCAACACTGCAGCCTTCATTTTCTGTTTCCCTGCTTTTACCAGTATCTCTCTCAGTCCCAACGTTTCAAAGATAATTATTACATCATGGTGTTCAAGTGGATATTTAAGCACCTATACAAAAAAGATTTGCACAAATACCTTTACAGGTCTATGGCTGGTATGCTTAAGCCAGCCTGATAGTCACAGTTGAAGTATCCTTGCAGATTATGTAGTTGCTCTCCCTTTTTCTTAGAACACAACAGCAGGTCTTAGTATTCCTCCAGCTCTTGAAGATCCTGTCAAAGACAAGATCTTGACCTCCAGAACCTTGCAGCAAATGCAAAATTATCCTAAGGTATTTTTGTAACTTCCCATAAATTCCAGTAACTTTTGACATAATCCACAATCAACATTAGGCATAAATGTATTATTATAGGAGTAAGGCATACAGGCTTGGCAGAGCCAAACTGAGTAAGAATGAAATAGCAGGTACTTCACACAAGCCAGAATAATTTCAAAAATCTTCTTCCACCTTTTCAGAAACCACTGTATATGGAATGAGAAAGCTTTTAGCTACCTTCTCAAAATTAACCAAAGTAGATGTATGCTGAGTATTTCTAAATATTTATTAACCTTTATGGCCCAAGTCTTTTCTCTCAGATATCTTCTTTTACCTTAATTTTTTTTTCTTTATTTGTTAAAGCCATGATACAAGCATTACTAGGCTTAGAAATCTAGCTTAAGAAAGAACACAGGTAATTGATTTAAACCTCAGTTTTGGCCAGAATTCAAAGTGAATGTTTAGACAAGTCATACAATCCGTATATACATAATACAAGGTCTGCACTGGCCCAACTACATCCGTCATGTGAAAAATAAGGTTCAACCACTGATCAGACTTTTGAGCACAGAGACAATTTTTATAAGGAAAATTGTCTTTTCACAAACAGCACAGTCTACAGGTAACAGACAGAATAAATTGTAGCAGCAACAGTACAGTTCTTAGTTGCATTTATCTCACAGGTGCTACTACAGCAAACTCACCCGTATCCAGACCCACCAGCAGAATGGTAAACAATTTAAGAGTTTTCCAAGTTGAAATATGTTAACTAGTGATGTAGTATTAACTTGATCCCATCAGTAAAAGCCATAGAATAGATAGATACTGTTAACTGATATAAATCAGTGTTACAGGATAGTAATTCCTAAGGAAGAATAATTATGCCAATGTGAGAACTTTCAGTGGTGTAGCTGCATTCAGAAGAATCAAAGAAAACATTTTCCTAATATAAATATGCTGTCATAAGAAAAGCAGAAGAAAAGTAGTAAAAATGTGCATTTCAATACAGCAGAAGTAATGCCCCCATTTAACAAGATGTTTCAAGTTTCTCAAGGGAGTTGTTTATTTATAACACAAAACACTACCACTTCATGTTTCCATTGTGTCATGTGTCATTTGTCTTTCTGAATGAAATCTGTGTTGTCAATATCTATTTTATTGTTCAGTAAATTTTCATTACACATGCCATTATGTCTACATTCTGTTATCTCCCTGGTATACTTTCCACTTTTTATATTTTTCTAACAGTGATATGTATTTAAATTCACAAAAAAAATAATCCCATAAGCGGCCACCTCGCCTAGGCAGCCTTTTCACCAACAATTAGCATCTCTCTTATTCAAGGATAAATAAATTACTCGCACAACAAATTATGTGTACATTGGACTTACTATTTAGTTTCTTTGGCAAAGGACTCATAGGTTGGTTTGTTTTATTTTAAAGTATGATAAAAGTTCTTAGCCTAGGGCCTGGCAATGGAAATCAGCCAAAAACTCTTAACCTGGAATCATTTACACACATTCACCCAAAGCACTGAAATCAATTTACCAAACAGGATTTTAACATATCTGCAGCCATAGGCACAGTCTAGAAGTTATTTCCCTCCATTATAAAAAACCCAAACATCCAAGCCAGCAATCTTATGTGATACGTAAAACCACTGCATTAAAATTCAGAAATGCATCTCTTGTAGGCCTTTAGAACACCGCTGATCTCTGAGCTTCAGATAGCTTTTCTCTTGCACACATTTCACATTGTTTCAGATGGCAGAAACAGTTCGAAGAAACAGTTTGATTTTCTTTAAATATTGGTCTGCTTTTCAAATCCCTATGGTGACCTTGTTCAAGCTGATGCTGCAAATTTAAAATTGAAAACCAGTTCTGAAACCATCACACCAGTGCCTCATGTTTCTTCTTCGGTCTAGGGGAATCTTGCTTTGCGAGGAAAAATGGCAGTGGCCTAGATCCACCTCTCATACACAGGAATGATCTCTTTACCATTTGAAACATCAAAAATGAGGGTTTCACAGAAACATTAGCCTAAAAAGCATTCTTCATGTTCCTTTAGGAAGACCAAAAAAAAGCTTCTAATAGCTTCTGCTTATTCTATTGTAGAATAAGACAAAACAGCATTAAAATGTTGTATACTAACATATTTTTCAATATGATTCAAAAGTTACCTGTCTCACAAAAGCCTGAAGAGAACCATGCTAGAATGGTTTGTTAGTATAAAATTTAAAGTTATTACTAATATTTTTAATGTCTTCAATTCTTTTGAAGCACTACTGCATCTTTTTTTTTTTTTTTAAACACCACCACCCCCAAAACGATAAAATTCATCAAATCCTTACTGATGGCTTCTTGAGGGGACCCTATTTTCAAAATAAATACATATGGAAGTCAATCTTTACATAATATAACTAAAACTAGTCTAAGTAACACTGCCTTATCTATCTTCAAAACACCATAGGTCTATCACTCCTGCCAGTGACATTCCGGTTTCCCATGTTAATATTACGTCAAAGTGAAGGGAATCTCTTTCAGAGAGATTCTGATGAAGGCATTCTAAGGGGGCACTACAAAAGTCAAGAAGTCGTCATTTCTACAGTTTTGAAAAATGTTTCAGATCAGTACACATTTATGAGTGATCAGGTTTCAGGATATTATTTGTATTTATATGTCAAAGTTTGTCAAGGCTTTTGTCTTGTTTGATAAATACTTACTGTCTATAATCCAGATGCCTGTTAAGAGCTGTATTTGCTTACATTCTCTGATCCTGCCTTGAAGCCTGCTTAAGTACAGGGGTCTTGAAAAAACACATATTTTGTTCCTGTTGAAAAAAGTAGTAGTATTAACCTCCTCCCCCCATCTTTGTAATTTTACACAAAACAAGCCAAATAGAAAGAGTCACAAAGAGAAAAGGGACTATTCCTCCAAGGAAGTGCTTTAATGAAGTACAAAAAGGTGTAAACATCTCTGGATGCCTTGCATGGAACATGGGAAGTCACATGAAGAAAAAATACAAGGAACTTGAAAGCTTAGTAATGTATTCCATGTCCTGTCAGAAAATGGCTGCTACATAAAAGCAAAAGTTATTGCCCTAAGGGAAACCTGCATTTTCTTGGTTGCTTTTTGTTTCCCATCATGCTTTCCTGCTAGAGTGACACCTTCCAGCAAGGCAGAGTGTCAACAGGCTTCAATGTATGCAGAACCACCATACAACACCACCACCACATGTATCCAAGCTGTCAGATAGAGCATGTACATTGGTTAGAATTAATTGGCAGAACCTGTCTGTCCACATATTATAAACTTCTACTTAGAAGCTAATAAACCCTCATCACCAATTAAAAACATCTAGTCCATTTTAACTACTACCAGGCTCTTCAGGCGCTCACTTCAGATCAAGACACTAAGAATCACAGAAATCACACTCTTACAGTAAATCAAGACTGCTTATGCTTTAAACAAGAAGCCACTCAAAATATTCCAAACTAAACTTAATATCACAGCAGGAAGCGGGGTGGGGGGAGCATGAACAAGAGATATACTCCGGAGGATACATACCAAAGAACACTGGAACACGTACAACCACAGCAAAAGTTCATACCAATAGTGGTTTGAGTAACAGCCCATTGAAATCAATGGAATAACAAATCTAGCCTGAATGTCAGGTAATGAGAAATGGCTCAAAAGTTAAATGGTATCATTTCAAGTACAACTACAAATTTAAGAAGAAATGGTAACAAGAGCATGCCTTGTACTTCCTCCTGAGCCAGGCTGACTTAAAAAGCTTACCAAAAGAGAACGTTGACCACAACACTCATTCCAAGTGCTCAGACAAGCAAACCTACCCAGCAAGTCTGAAAACACAGTAACCAGCAGCAGAGAGATAAGCAGCCTCTCCCACCACAGACAGCTCTGGAAAAGGTCATCAGTTCACAGCCCCAAATCACCTAAACTTTCTCTTAACATTTCAGTGCAAACCACTACAGCAACGCAAGACATTCTCTTTCTAGTTAAGGAACTTGAAGGTCTCCTTTTCCCCCCATCTGCTGAAGCCTACCACGTTCTTTCTGAACAGCACAGAGATAGTTTACATTCTCTATTATTTGAGGACAACATACAGCATTAGGCATGTTTTTCTGAACAGTCTTTTTTTCTCCAGTCTTTTTCAAGAAAAAAAGCTCTTCGAAGTTTTTTAGTTGCTGGATCAACAGGTAATACAGAGATGAAATTTCTAGTTGAGGTAAGAAGCTGCAGGGGAGAAAGTTATGAGAGGGTTTTAATTGGAAGTAATGTTCATTAGATCACATTGCTGGCACATTTAATGATAGTGCTACTTGTAGGGAACAAAGTGGGGGTTTTTTGTTTGGGTTTTTTTTTGTTTTTTAAACACACAAAAGGAAAGTCAGCTCTTTATCACAACGTATTTGATACTGAATAGATACAGCTAGGAGAACAGACTATGATGTTCAGTTAGGAAAAACAAAGGATAAGTTTCTTCCGACAATATTGGGCAGATACATGCTGCACCTCTGAGCTGTTTATAGCCTGTACAAGTTTACTTTAGTAGAAAAGAAATGAGATGCATATTTAAATTATTTGCAAGCACTTGCTGTGCAACAGTGCTACCTCTCCTGCTAGATATCACTGGAAAAAAATTTTAGCAGATTTTTCAAGTTAGCCAATGAAATGAGAATTAATTCATAGCAATGGTTTCTGGTTTTGCAAGTTTCTTTTTTGTTTCTTTGGTTGTTAGAGAACTCTGCAAATGCCATAAGAAAACTCCCTGCAACCTGTTAGTATCTGCAATCTATTAGTATTAGATCTGCTAATATTCTTATTTCAGTGAAAGTAGTCAAAATTAATAATTCAATTGGCAAACTAGGTTGCACTCAATCGCTCTGCTGCTATTTGGCTCAGAATGTGAAACTTACAGGAACAAATTTATCTGTGCAAATTAACAGGTGCCTTTGTTACACGTGCCTTTATGTAGTTATGCTATCGACAATAAGCAACTCTCCAAATTCCATGTGAAGAAGCAAAGACAAAAGGCAATAGGCACAAGCTGTAGCATGAAAAATTCTGACCATGTAAGGAAAAATTCTTCACAAAAAGAACAATTAAGTACTGCAACAGGTAACCCAGAGGGCCTGTAGAATTTCCCATCCTTAGAGATTTTCAGAGCTAAACTGGAAAAGGTCCTGACCAACCTGGTTTAGTTTTACCTTTGAGCAGGCAGTTAGTCTAGACACTTCCACTATCCTCTGATTTCATGAAATAACAGCGAGCTCTGCTTGACAACCACATACTCTGAAAAGCCACTGTATCATAACTATGGCAGTCATAATTAGGCTAAATTCGTTGCTATGGTAAGAGTTCAACAGACAAAGAAATCTGGATAGTGAAGAAAACTGTGACAAAAGTAAAGTAGTAACATAAAAGATCTACTTAGAAAGGACCACCTAAAGAGACAATCATTCAAAAACGCAAGGAGAGAACTTGAGCAACAGCAGAAAGCCCAAAACGCTTAGGATGCTGAAGAGCAAGAACTAACAAAGCTGTAAATACAGCAAACTGGATATTAATGTAAAGAATTGAAAACTTTGAGTTTGACACAAGGAGAAAAGGAAACGCAACAAAGGAACAAAGAGTAACAATACAATGAAAACAGTGGGTGAGGTAGCTGCACTGGTATCAGGGCAACAGCAAAGGAGGTTAAAGCTTTTATCACACAGTGCAAAATTAGGAAGGTCTTAAGTGCTTTGGCATGGTCACAAGAGAGACACAGAAGAGTTACTATCAGTCCATCTTTTCCTGAATAGCGCTGGTGCAACTGAACTAACTGTATCTGAAAAAAAAAAAAAAAAAAGTCAGTCAATGAAAAGAATATGCTTGAAACTATTTGACTATAATGATCAAAGTATGATAGAAACAAAAGAACGGCAGTTTTGAAAAGAAAAAAAATAATCTATATTTGATCTAGCACAGGGTTCCTTTGTGTCAGCACTTTAAATAACACAGCAAAGGTGCTGACAATAGTTCTGTTAACATTACTGTGAAACCTACTAAAACTAGATGAGGTTTTAAAGACTGCTTATATTTAACTGATGGCCTGAATTGCAAACCGAAAAACAAGACTCTACCCACCATACCCCAATTTTTCAGTGTATTTGGCCTATATAGAAACAAAGCAAACTAAATGGAAAAGTAAAGTCATTCTTCATGTGAGAGAAGGAAAAACCCACCAGCGATTCCCAATCTTGCCAAGTTTCTAATTCAAAGTTCTTTTTAGAATATTCCCCATTTACTATCAACGCAATTAAACTGCGGCTATTGAGACCTCAAGCACTTGATCTTCTTCATAAATACTGAAGTTGCTTTAGTATGTTACGGTGCAATCTGTATTACCACAATTGTTATAAAAGAAGGTAGCTGCTGAAAATATCATTCAAGACAAAATTATTGTTAAGTGTTTATGGAACAATCAGCCTAAGAATTATGTATTCTCATAATCAGAGAGAAAACAGTAATAGTAAATAGAATACTCAGCAGACTGAAAATACTAGGTTGTGTTAACAGTTGTGTGCAATTAACTCTTGCAGCCTTCTGGACAGAACTTGTTTCTTTTCCACTTAGCTTTACTTGTACTCGCCGCAGTGGAAATTATGGCTCCCACTACTCCTGCTGAACTACAGACATAGTCCTGAGGGCCTGAGAACAGTCTCACAAGTCTAGATCTTAGCTCAAAGCAGAAGAAATAACTGGCACAAGAAGTGGAATATATAGCATCCTCAGCATAACATTTCTGTACATGTATCAACAGCCAGAGTACCTAGCCCTGTGAATAAACCCCAGCAATGCCACCCATTTCCACGGCTTCTACCTTGACTTCTCCCGCAGGGTGCATTCATAATCCATTCTCCACATCAGTCAGCAGTGTTGGACTGTACTTGCAATAAAAGCCTGTTCCTAACCATAGATGCTTTACTACCCCTTAAGGAAAGAACAGTGTCACGGCCATCATTAAACAGCCACTTGCAAATTTCACAGTTCACAATGAAGAAACTGGCACTTTAGGTGGTATTAAGCAGCAACTTACAAATTTTGATTTTCCTTAGGAAACAAAAAGCAGAGAGAAGCACTATTTAGCAGTAACATGTACATTTAATCCTCTGGTGTAAGGAAATCATCTCTGATTGCACTACATATTTCATACAACATGTCAAGTACCTGTTTTATTATACCTGAAGGTATACTAGAGTTGCTTTTCTTATACAGAGAAAAATTTACAAGTTGTTGCTTAATGTTACCTTTTGGTATTCCCTTCTAAAGGGCTGAGAAATTTACACAGTGTTTCTGAACACCAACACTTTCATTCTGTAATGGAAGGCGAAACAACTTCAAGTTTACCCATAGGTCTCATGGTATAGCGCATAATTTTGTCCAATTCTGTAAGGTCATTATTTTCCCTTCTAGGACACTTCAGGATGTTTTTCTTTCTTCTGAACATTTAATCTGATATTTTATGCTTTCTGTTGATATAATAAAGAGCTTAAGTACTAGAAACACTGGTATTTCCATTCAGTGTAATTAATCAAAATTCAGACGGCAGCATATAAAAATTAAAAATAAAAGAAAAGCAGTGTTACAAAATGCAGTAAAGTTACTGTTCCTAAATACCCTGAAGAACAATAATTAGGTAAAACTGGCACAATCAAATGGGCATACTTTCTCTAAACCAAAAGAAAGACATGTTAATTTTTAAAATGCTAAGTAAGACATTGTAGTTTCTCACTAAAACACAGGCAGCTAAAACATAATAAAATAAAAAGCATAAAACCCCACTGTCTTTCAATACCAAAGTAAGGTATTCAGAAAGGAAAGTCAGGAAAGGAAGTCAGAGTAACAGCCAAACCCCAGTGACAGATGAACTTTTAACCAAGAAATAAGGCACACTTTTAGCTAGTTTTCCCTCTCTGAAGATATTCCTAAGCAATACATGCTTATTACCTGAGTAAAATCTCAAAGTTGAGAAAATACCACACCTAGCAGTCACATGAATCATATATTAAAGCCACCAAAATATTTTCTCTTAACCACAAGCAGATTATAATTGACAGTGCAAGAGATTAAAGGCCATTTTATTACTTCTCAGTGCCACTCTGTCCTTACAATGCTGTAATTATGACTGGTCAAGTAGCTCTTTAATTTGCACACCTCTTCCAAATACTGATTATCTGTGTTCTGCAGACATCTGCAAATACATATATCAAAGCTGCTGACTTTCACAGAATGTTAACCAGGGTCCATTGTTCTTATATCCTTTTTAGAGTTCAAACCCAATGCTTTAGGTCTATGAACAGGTCCACCTAGTCATTTTCTTACAAGTTATTCATGTAGAAACTATAATGTTCTGTTCTCCCCGGAAGCTTATAATATATCACATTGATAATAGCATTTGAAAAGATAAAGCATGAAATACAGGAAATACCAACAAAATTAAAAGTATACCTGAGTCATCACTGGAGAAATTTCATTATTTCTTAAAGAGTAGGTAGGAATGCAGGGGGGGGGGGGGGGGGGGGTGATGACACTAGAAAAAAACAAAACAAAAAAAAAACCCGAAACAATGCAAGTTTCAAAGAGTAGATGCATCTAAGCACTGTGCAAGCATATAGCCTTCTCCACTGGGCACTGGCACTTACAAGGTACTTAAAAAAAAAAAAAAAAAAAAAAAAGAAAATAATTCCATAAAGATACTTCCGGTACAGTAGAAAAAATTTACATTCAGAAATACTTATAAATAGCAATACTGAGCATAAACACAGACTAAGATAAATGGAATAACGTCTCTATTAGCCAACAGAAGAACTGAATATCGAGCAACACTAATGAGCACCAAACTCAACAAACATTCAAAACACTTACGCAAACGAAGCATTGAGAGAAGACTTTCCCCAATTGGTGAGACAGTGTACAATATTCTGAGCTTCTGCACCAGCTTGTCCTCTCCTGAAGCTAGAAAGTTTTTCCAAAAATTTGGATATTCAAGAACTAGAACATATTTTATTTGAAGGTTGAAAGACTACCCAAGCAGCTTGGTAATTTCATCACTGGAGGTTTTTGAGAATAAGTTCAATAATAGAGGCAATGGCCACAAATTCTGTCTTGGGAGATTCAGCTGGGCATTAAGTACAGCAATAGATCAACATCCTTAGAAATTTAACTAAACAAACGCACGGTTGACTTGATCTATTGTTGGCAGTAATCATGCTTTAAGCAGATGTTGGGACCACATGAAATATAGAAGTCCCTTCCAAGCAACAGGCTGCCCAGCCAGGCTGTGGAATCTAAGTCCTGGAGATTTTTAACATCCAATGGACAAGGCTTTAAGACATCTGATTTAAAGTCAAAGTCAGTTCCACCTTGAGCAGGAGTTGGACAAAGATCCAAGTATAACATGAAGCTCATTATTTATAATCTTCAATATGCCACTGACCCTGGTTTGTCCCTGGCTCTGCTTACAGATATGCCAATTCAATACCTGTTAGCTACATAGTCTACAATACCAAAGTCTGAGAGATGAGATTCAGCATACAGAGTGTGAACTTTCTGCCTGAAGTTACACAGCTCCTCAGTGTCAGAGCTCAGAAAGAAATTATCTTCCAATGCCCTAAAGCTTCTTTAGCATACGGTATGCTAATATAAAGGTAGTAAATATAATATTTAGCTATTAATTTTCTATTTCATTTGTTAATAAACAATGTAATAAAAGATCACAGCAACTTTTAAAATTGCAATGATCACTTTGTAAACTCAGTTAGAAATTGGAAAAATAAAATTTTATATTATTTATATCAAAGGAGACCCAGATCTTCAGCACAATTTTGAACTTCTTTACTTCAGAAGTCATTCTTTAAGCAAGCAGGGATTAGTAGCAATACAACAATTACTTATACTTACAATAAACTCCACCACTTTGCCAATTATCTCAACAGAGTTGCATTGGAGCCAGCATCTGAAGAGAAAATGTTCTCAGTGATCAACACCTCTGACACAGCATCTAATCATGCCAGGATACAGAGCAATAATTGTAATTTAATAATGCTGTCTGCAGTGCCCAGCCAGCAGCTGCAAGCATAGAGAATAAGCAAGAGTTTCAATACAAGCAAAATGGCAATGCTGCAATAACTAATAAAATGTCCTTTTTTTTCCATTTCTGGTACAGTAGGCAGGGTTAATACTGAGGTCCAGAGATAAGAAAGATAATTCAAAAGAGTGAATTAATTCAACAATCTGGTTGTAAGACTTTGAAAGAGAGCAAGACAATTAAAAACACTAAGCACAAAAGATTCATCCTTTCTGCCTACCTGGCTTCTTTAGATAAATCAGTTTAACACTCATGATTAAACACATACATGTCACTTCACACACCAAGTAACCAAGAAATTGAATCAACTTTTTAGCACAGAAACACAATTAAAAGGACCCAGAAATCTTCAATACCCCAATAAACATTACTCAAACAACTAAGTTTAAAACTCACTTCATTCAAACCCTGAAAGATTGGAAAAAATTGTTTTGAGAGAAAATTTGTGCCTTACTTTTCACTTTTCTATTGCCTGTGCCGCAACTGCAGCGTACAATCTTTTTCATTAATTTTGTGTTCTTTTAAAATATGAAAAAACTTCTAACCCAGAAGTCCCATTAAAATGAGTCTCATTGTCTTCGCTGCAGATCAACATCACGCTAAATCACCAAGCTATACTATTTCTGAACTTCCTGGATCTCTAAATAATAACAAACATTAAACCTGTTCAATTAAATGCAACATAATATAGTTTTCTAAAATTGTTACTAACTTTTTTGTATATCTAATTGTTTTATATGAGCCACTGTATTTTGAAGAAATTACCTCTTTTCCAATCATGTTAACCATTATCTGTTCTAACACCCATTTAAATTGGCAGAGATTCAGCCACTCACGCTAAATAATTCCATTTGCTATTTATTAAACATTTAAATAGTTTTTGCTGTCTCCTATCTGAGCATCTTCAGGATAACTTCAGCTGTTTTTCCCATTTATACTTGATTTAGAAAAAAATTGTGACAGAACACAATGCCACTTTTGAAACTAGTAACAAAATGTCATTGGAAATGGTTCACTAAAATTGCAAAATATGCATTGCATCCTCCTTGTTGAGTCAGTATCTACACTACTAAAGACACACTTAAAGACAGTAAATCCAATTTAAATCACAACTTTTAATAAAATTCACATGTTGAAGTTCTTAATATGGTAGCTGACAACATTCACAAAGCACAGAGGGCAAGGTGTACCTTATTTGATTGTCAGACTAATTCAAGTAATTCATTAGATTCAAAATTAATTTTGGTATAGCAACATGTGATTTTTCCAAATATTACATTAACTCATTTAGTGGAAAATTTTGTAGGCAAATATTTTGTGAATCCAGTTCAGTAGTCATTTTTATAGACAGAGGCACTCACGCAATCTAGTGGGCACGTAAGCACACAATACATGAATCCAGACTTAATATTTAAAGTTCTTCACCAAAACTTCCTCAAAACATTCCATGATGCTAAAGAACCAAACTAGATGGTGTAAGACAAAAAAAAAAAAAAAAAAAAGGGGGGGGGGGGGGGGGGAATATCCCTTTGCTCTATTATTTATATTCCCGTAGAACAGAGTCCTTCTATCCCAGCTTCTTATAATCACTTATATATGCACTGATTTTTACCCATAAGATAGGGTACAGCTTTACAGAGAAGGGCAGGGGAAACTCTAGTATAGGTGAGTAGATGGCTCAAGCAAAGCAAAAAAAGTACTGTTGAAAAGAGATTTATCAGGTTGAAGAAAAGTTAATAAAATTTTTGAAATAGAAGTTATTGAATATATTTATTAGTATGGGTTATGTGCTGATGATGTTTCCTAACACTAGAGTTGGTCAACACTGTCAATAGAGAAGATGATCAGTATACTTATAGACAGAAAATTAAATAATTTTGAGGTCTGGAAAAAGCAAATGGGCTAAATATACATAGTAAGACATGTGAAGTTTTACACTTGGGAGCCCATAACAAAGTATCTTAAGAGCTTATCAATTGCAAAGAGCAGAAGAGATGCAAGACCAGGATTTATTACAGGCCAATGCTGAGCTATTGTGGTACACTGATGAGAAAATATTTTCGAACCTTAGAATGCATGAAAAACCCTAGCCCAACAATAAGTATTATACTAGGTCCACTGGTGATGTGATATCAGGACTTCTCCATCCAGTCCTGGACATGTAAATTGAAGTAAGTAAGTTCAGAGAAAGACTGTTATGATGATCAGATGAACAGAGTATCTCACAGTTGCCAGCTTCAAAGTGCAATGTAGAAGCAACTAGTTCATACACAGATGGTTTGTCAAAAATATATTCATATTTGCAGAGATAATCTCCAAGTTCTGCAGCACCTAGTACAGGTTATCCTTCTCAATTTAAGGTGATCTATATATAAAGAGTAATTAACATGCATTGCTGCAGTGTATTTTCTGCCTGGTTTTGTCTTTCCCCCTACTCCCAAATTTTTTTTTTTTTTTTTTTTTTTCCCCTTAGAGGGGACGTGGTCATGGCAAACAGAGCTCTTAGCAAGAAAACTGATAGAAGTGGGATAACCTAACTCATAATGCAGAACTAACAGGTTATCATGAAAATTTCCAGACATGTTATTTCCTCTATTAAAATCAATCTGCATTATGTTTCATTACTTTGGTTTTGCTAATGCAAAATACTTAGGTAGTTAAGAGCACTGCTGATGGTGGTGATAATCATTTTGCACAAAATTAATCTCAAGGGGCCTCAGAGTACTGCAGATCTACCAGAGTGAACACCTATCCCATTATGCCTAGCAGTCTCAATTTAAGAACTTAGACATACAAATTTTACCTGTGACAGGTATTTAAAGTCTGGCATCTTTTCAGAAATTACAAGAAATCACACTCAAGCACTATTTTCAAGTAAAGGTAAGAGCACAAAGTTTACATATGTATTTGACAATTTTGTAAATATTCAGAAAATCATATGGGTATGAGTTGGACAGTGCAAAAGCAAGCTAGCATTTTTAAGTGTTTCTTTTCCTACAGAAAGTAGTAGTTTTGAGTCATTCTTTTTTGTTCCTTCTATCTTTTTTTCAGCACTCGGACTCAATCTTGCCTTCTTTGGAGGGATCTATCAATCTGTGTCTGTGTTATAACCCCTAGGTTTCAACCATTACAGTAGGCAGAACCAACCTTATCAATATATGAAACACTACTGATATACCCGTTTGAGAGGAAACAAGAAGCCATTTGTTTAAAGTAAAGTATACTCAACCTGCCAAAAACGGAGGTGCTTGCATTCTGTCTTACCTACAGTTGGCGATTTCCCCAAACTCCTGGGTAGACGCAACTTTGTCTTAATCCCCTGTGTACTACCAGTACCAAGTTGCAAATACCTTGCTTCAGAATATAGATACTACCAAACATAGTTTGTGGTAGCTGGCTATACCCCCTAACTTCCCTCTGCCTTTTTCAGTGTCACATGTTGTAATCAGCTCCAATTTTTCAGTTTTGGCAAAGCTGACAGGCCAGGACTTGAGGATGATGAAAAGACATTGACAACTCAGGTAACCGTGCTTTTCAAGGCTCACTGACCTGCTCCCCATTTTAAGCTTTCCTTGTAAGGCTGATCTCCCAGGAAACCCAAATGCACGAGCATTCTTCATTAAAACAGTAGAAGTGCAACAATTCTTAGTTTATTGCATTCATTTCCCCATTATTCACCACAAAGATATTGTTCAATAAGAATGCACAGACTAAACTCAGCAATGAGGTAATATTAAGGATTTCAAACTCTCAAAAAGCTCAAAAATTTATGGTTGTTTTTGAGATATCTCAATTCCTGTTCCAAAAGAGATAGAATGCTCCTTCCCTAGCATGCAGCGCAGTTAAATTCTTTTCGGCTTTGTCATAGTTTTTCCTGTTTTCCTTTGTTATTCTCCAAATTACAGAAAAATATCACTTCAGGATCTAGCTATCGGTGCTATGGTATTTAAACTTCCACCCTTGCTGTTGTAGCTAAGCATGCTCCATATTCAAATCAACAAACGACTAATGTGAAAATGCAACTTCTGTTTTTCCTGTTAAAAACATGAACCCCTACTTCCATAACACTTATAGAATCTGCACTAGTCATTCTTATCACTGTTACAAAGCTTTTAAACATTAACTGCATTAACTAATTAATTTGACATTAACTAATTAATCTACTGACCAAAGAGAGAGAAACTGGCACTGGGAAATTATTAGTTTGGAGATTAAATTAATTAAAAATAGTACAGTAGTGACAGAATTTAATCTCATACTTCTCATGAGAGCATGGAATCACTCACAGCTGCAGCAATTTGTGATAAATCCATGGAGAGATTTCATGATGGGGGTGGAATTAATTTGTGTCACCCCTAAGAGTATATGTGCTCACTCAACAGTACCTATATTAAACAATATTAAAAATACACAAATTGAACAAACCAAAAGAATCTACTGTTGGAGATAGCATATGATACGTGCCCTTCAATATCAAGATACAATTATTTGCATCAATAAAATTCAGGGGATCACAACAGTGGTTGGGAGGACCACAACATTCTTTACAGTCTGTCTTTATCTGTGTGAATACACAGTGTGAAATGTGAATACACTTCCTTGACTAGTTTAAGTTCATTCTTTATATCCTCTTTTTATCATGATAGCTTTTAATCCAACAACTTGAAAACTGGGGAATTACTTTAAAACACGGCCAAGACAAAAATTTACATGTGCTTGAGGAAGGAAGGGAGAGAGAGGAAGATAAACAGAGCTGAGGGCAGACAGAAAGAGGCTATCATAATACTCAATCTCACAAACACAACAACTAAGCAACAGAGCTGTAGATAGTTACACAACTCAAAAAGATGGAGACCTGAAAGTCATCCTTAGAACATAAGTACACTGAACAGTGTGCAATGAAGAGTACAAATTACACGCACTCTGTACTTAATCAGAATTATTTTTGATCCTGATGAATAAAAAGCCACTCAAGATTTTCTTTCCGATTAATACAGGCGCTCTTAAATTAACAAAGAAACTGTCCTTCGATAGGGGCTCTGTTACATTAACAAACTCTTATCTACAACCTAAATGAGGGTCATAGCTCAAGCTAGAACCCCCTGCTGAATGGGTATAAGAAGGGCCAATATTTCATATCCAGTCTTCAAAAAAAAAAAAAACCTTAAAACACTGTTTTATGCCACCCAGCTGCAACCACCACTCAGACAAGAGCAGAAGCAGAACAGACTGAGCTGCAATGAACCTGCCAAACACTAGGCTGCTCATGGGCTGGTTCAATAAAGAAAAACTGCCTGTCTTGAGAAAGCTTCGCAGGAACACGGTCAGCTCTGAGCAATGGAAGAGGTAACATCAGCAGTTCCAGTTCCTCTTGGTTAGGATCAGGAGCAGAGGAATAAAACACTCAGGACATGGATTTACAAAGATAAAGTGCCCATCATTCTCCACATTTTGTTTCTTCTCAGCTCACTTATCTGTCACTAGCTGTGAGTTTTTCCACAGCAGGGTACACAAAGGTAAAAGAAAGCAACTCTACAAGGAAGAGTCCAAATGTGTTTCAACCTGCACAACTCCTTTTCCCATCTTTACACTTGTGTTCAAGCATGCTGTTGTGCAATTCCAAAAATAAATGAGATACTATGGCAGAAAACTTTAAATCTGCTGTTCATGTATTGAATAAAAAGACAACCAAGGCTGTGTTAGCACTTGCATAAAGAACCCAGCAACACACAAGGGCAGTGAAGGGCCACAGACAACACACTGCCAAACTCAACACCCCCCACTCAAAACATATCACTACATCACTTTTAGGAAACGACTGCTAACTCACAAGTCTAAAAGAAGAGGGACCTCCAGGCCTGAATAAAGAGAACAGCAGCTAGATTCACTAACAAATTCAGTGGCAAAGAAACATCAGAGAGAAGCATGAAAAGATGGAAGTATGAGCTACTCCCATCACAGGGAGTTAGGCTTCTGCAGTAACCATCGATCTCTCCACTCAACTCTTTCCTGGAGCTTAATACAAGACATCCTGAATACATGAGCCTTCTACTAAAGTAAGGTTTGGTTCTAGCTGTCCAAGTACCTGGTCTGTTTTGAATGGAGAATGAAAAACACAGTTTGGAAGAGATTCTTTTGCCCCTAACTTTAATAACACAAGGCTCATGACAGAACCTGTGAAGGCACACTGCAGTAGGGTATGCCCACAACTGAAAGCAAGAGATGTTTTTGCAGTTTATACATGTATAATCCAAATGGCTTCAAATTTACTATTGCAAGTACTCATGGCAATGTAGTTGTGGCAGCATAGTTTCCAGCATGAATTGTACAATTCTGCCCAGAAGCTAAGGTAAGTACTCACATTAAGCATGCCATCTGTAAAACGGAGATAATATTTTTTCCTGCTTTTGGTATTACTGGCAAAGTATCTTAATTCTGCGAGCAGAAACTTAGACTACAGCTTATGACAACAGGCGCATTCGCTAGGTGGTACTGTCAAACAAATAACAGTAACGCTAATAACTAGAAGGAACTATTAAGATGAATCAATATAAAAAGAAATGACAATGCTTATGTAAAACATTATTGTCTATTCATTGAAAAATTACAAACCACAGAATACAACTGATCTGGCAACACAGCTAAATTGTTATTGATCTGCATTGAGAATTTTTCCCTTCTTCTTGACATTTCTGGACTTTTTATATAACTATATATTATGGCTCATAGTGAAGACAAAATCTATTATAAATTCCACACATTTGCTGAGATATGCCATTCTGAAATTAACTGTCTTGAAATCTACATTTGGAGCACATGAAAGTCATTCAATTTCCCAATATTAACTCCTCGTACATCAATACCTGAATTTAAGATAGTTTGCATTCTTGTTCACGTTGTAGAACAAAAACCAGAGTCTCTTTCCTGTGGGGTGTGGTGGTGCATTTTTTCCCCCTCAGGCTGAGTTACAAACTCAGGAAGTCTTGCTAGGCCTTAGCATAAGTGTAATGAGTTGGGCAGTTAAGTGACCCTTGGCTGTGCCAGGAACTCTTACGCAACTAAGACAGGGAGATATGCTGTGCGTCTCAAGGACTCCTGCTGCCCAGCAGAGGCAGGGGGGTGGGAGTAGAAATAGCCAGTTCTCAAAACAACCTACAGCCAGTTCTCTCTCCTAGCAACATTGGGACATTACAGACCTCCCCTGACAATCTTGGAGCATCCCATATCTATGTTTTAAGTTATTCTCAGACAGCCTCAGAGCTTTCCTTACCTGCATGTGAAACGGTACCAGCACAGCCAGGATTCCAGCAATTTGTTGATGACAAAAGTCAACCATCTCCCGAACCTATAAACAGCCGCACGAAGTGAGGCCCTTTGAGCTCTCCTGCACCGCAGCGGGCTGTGACCAGCATCTCCCTCTGAGTGGCATGCCCCTCAGAGCTCGCAAACTTTCCTGTTTGCAAAAATCGGAGGTCTGTCGCCAAAAGCCAACACAACCTGGGCTGATACTCTCCGCTCCTTGAGGCTCAACCCTTCACGCATTGAGAAAGATGCCGAAGCATTCAAAGTGAATCCTTTCACTGACCTCGAGGGGAATTTTTAACAGGTATACCTCTCTTACCATCTTATATGTATATCTCTTAGTATCTTTATGCATGCACATGTACTAACCTGAATAGTCTATAGTAAGTATATTATAGCAAGTATATTCTAAGTTATTAGTTTCAAATTTATACTTAAGTTATTGTCGTGAATTTTATTCAACTGTGAATGAATTTTAGGCTGCTATTATATTCATAATCTCTTTAGATATAAACCATTGACCAAGTCTAGGACTAAGAGTCAATCCAGCTGCACCTAGACTCCGACAGGAGTTTAGAAAGCAAGGGGGTCTTTGAACCTCGTGACTCAATGGGAAGGTCTCCCCTGCTTTTCCATATTCCTGATCTTTGAATAAGAAATTAATTCTAACTCAATTTTTTTTTGTAATATTTCCTTTTACCCTATTACATTTCAGTCTCATACATAAGTTTATTCTGATTCTAACTTAATTTTCCTGAGTGCATTTCATCCATGTACTAAGTAATAGAGTGAACCTTGCCATCAAATTCTGTGAAGTCACACTTCTATATAAATTTCTATTACATCATTTTTCTATTGCTAATACAATTGGAGGTGATTCTTTAAGCAAGCCAAACTCTCTCATTTCCACCCCCACTACATGGGGTCACAAGAAACAAGCAAAACTAGTATTTTTTCAACAGTGACTTAAATTCTAAATAAATGTATGATGTAATAATTTCAAAGCTTTTGAAGTCATGAAAATCTGATTATTAAATCTAAGTATTTTATTACCATTAACGTCATTCCCTTTCTTTATATAAGCAATTTCAGTCTGTTTTAACAAGGATTTTGGCATACCATATAGACTTCTAACATCTAGCATAGACTAATGCGCTTATGCATAGCTACTCAGGACCCACAGGTACAGCAGTGATCAATTCAAGATGCAGGCCAGCATCTCAGAAAATGATACCTCTCAGCATGGATTGCGAGTATGTAAACATGTAAATTTGCACTGATAGGAAGTTACAGTAATGAGGGGACTCTGGTGAATGTTACATATACTCAGTAATGATACAGGTATCAACCACTAAGAGGTTTGTTTCAAACAAAATTCATTGTGACTTAAAAACATCTTACAGTTGTTTTTCTCCTATGCTGCTGTAATTTCCTGTTGAAATAAAAATTGTGTGATACCAAATGATAGCTGAATATTTGAGATACATTATACATGCTATTTGTCTCACAGACACTGTCTTAAGTTTACATTAGCTATCCTCAAACTCAACAGCGATCTAGTGACACCGGATATAAACACCACCACTACTATTTTTTGTGAGGGAAGTTAACATTCCACAAACCAGCAAGCTACTTCCTGATTACGGTCCCTCAGTCCTTATCACTAAACTAATTTATCATGTTTTTTGCCCTCCATTGTTAATCTCATACTCCCACACAAGGTATTCATCAGAGACCAACAAACCAATACCTGTGTTATCTGATATTATTAATGACACATTTCTTTATTAACAAGAAAAACCTATTTACCAAAGTTCCAGCTTCAGGTTTTACATGCATCTGACAGGACAGCTGTGGGTTGAGCTTCAAAAATAGAACCACACTGAAAGGGCTCAAAATCATTTCCTTTGATCATTGTCTGATAATCTTTCTGCTCATGTAGACAATTTTAGACTTGGACTACCATTTAGCCTTGCCATCTATTTGCTCTGTAATACTCTACCTGGTGTAAAACATTCGTTCAGTAGTTGAAGCTGGAGATACCTGACTCAGAAAACACTCAATGAGAAGATGAACTAATACGCACTACGCCAGCACAGAGGTCAAGATGTAGTAAGACGGCTCAGAACTTCGCAAGACAGAAAAATTAAATTAATATTACAAAACAGAGTAGAAGCTGGGTCGAAGCAAACAATGATTCATTCAGGGCATAGTAAAGCACAGAATTTTCTAAGGAAAATATGGCAGGTGGGCTTTGCAGAGAATGTTGGCCCTTTTTTGTTGTTGTTGTTATTTTTAAATAATTAGTATTTTTGGTTAGGCAGACTTTTTCTCCAAACTGCTTTTAACATAAAAGGCAAGTCATAAAAGATGACAAAATTATTATTTCTTATACCCACCCCTGCAAACTATCTAAAGTTAAAACACAGAAATAATTGAATATAATACCCTGCAAAGGTCTTATTATTTTTATCTGGTGCTTCACTTGATGCTTAAGGAGAAAATTGTGTATTACTTTGAAGATGCTCCTAAATTAAATTTCCTTGTACAAATTAGAAACTTTGACATTTTAAATTAATTTTAATAGGGTAATAAACTCAGGAAATTTCATAGATACAAGGCATCTCTGACCTACTGACAGCTTATGCTGAATGAAAGTCATCATTAAACTCTCACGAGGCAGTACACCAATAGATACTTTAGGGTGACTTATTTGAGTGATAAAGACAAATATGAAGGAAAAAAACAGTTCAGCCAATTTTTACCACTATCTTTACAAGGACTTCAAAACTACGTCACAACATGGTGGGATTTGCATTGTACTCACAACTGTACAGCAGGATGCAATAATTTGGTATTTTTCTTAAACACTGAATAGCCAAAGTTTCTTAAATATTTCCATTCTTTAGAAAAGCTACTTTTCATCTCCTTTCTTCCAGAGTAAAACCTGAAAGTTGACACCAACCAGGCTAAGTGCTCAGAAACCAGGAAGTAAACAACATAGAAAATTATACAGTTCCATCTACCAGTTCCTTGGAGCTTGACTTCTTAAGAGACCTTTTTTGTAGCATTAATCTGTAAAACATGAAACACCATATTCAGTCCTTCTTGGCAAGCCATACAATACAAATACAAAGCTTTAACATTACTTTTAATAAAACAAGCTATAATCTGAAACTAACTAATTATATTCCTCTTATCGAACCCTAATGTTACAATGCACTCAAAACCAAGTGCTTGCACTGTGTTTCTGTCTGGTCTGCTGTTAAGAGACCTTGATCCAAGAAGTTTTCAGGATCATCTTCACCTCAAAGTCTGAACCATCACATCACAAATCTGCTGTTCCCATAGGCATCAGTAAGACTTATTTGTCCAGCACCTCTTAGCACTGAGCTCTCTTCTTCAGAAACCTGCCTGGCAGAGGGCTGCAAAGCTTCCCTGGATATCCGTCCCACAAATATAATCCGAGTACAAACCAACCTTAGGTATTTAGATCCCCTATTATTCATGAGAGATTGACGTAAAAGGCAGCTTATGTGATTTTATAGATTGTACGTATTCCTAGAGTTAACATTCCCCACATTTTTATCTTTAATTTACTACGATTTTGCTCAGGATTAAACATGAGATTTTTTTGAGTTATTATTTTTACAGAATATTTCACAATAAAGAGTGTGGAAAATAAAAAGCAATATCGTGGAACTAAAATAATCCAACAAATTCAAGTAGTAACGCAATTTTCATGGAGGATATTCCATAAATGATGCTCAAAAAAATTTGAAGCAATTCCTTTTTCAGTTCATCTTTTCTCAGTTACTTGACTGTCCATCTAACAAAAGCAATCACTCCTTTTATTGCAGTAACAATAGCCGTTTGCAGTTACACCAATAGCCACAATTTAGGTTGGTGGTTTTGGAGGAGGTTTTTTTTGCCTTGGTCATAATCATAAGTTATTGTCTACAGTTACAAGATTTCTAAATAAATATTTGTCATTAACTTTTCCTAGTTTCTCTTAATATTCCAGCAGAAGAAAAGTCTGCCATATATATCCTTCCTACTATGAATAACTACTACCACATGAAACAAAGAACATTTTCTATACCTCTGCTAGATAGAAAAGGAACATCTCCCCACTACTGAACTGTGATTCCTAAACTCATGGACATGTGAGATGTTAAAAATTGGCCCAAAGAACCAATAATTCTGATTTCTGTGTGCCAACTGGCTACAAGGAACATCTACAGTCTCTTCCTAGAAATCAGGCAAATGTATAAAAGACAACCAGACTTGTTACAACAGGTAAGTACAGAAAAAGTTAAGAGAAAATGTTAAAAATTCTTATTACAAGAAATTAAGAAGTTCCTCTTCTAAAAATTACTGATGTACTTTAAGTCAAGTAGGAGACAGGTCTCCATGCATACTATACACCAGTGCACCTTGTTTTTACCAGTATTATAATGAAAGAAAGGTCTTACAATCAATTGTTCCATAGCCAGCTGTATTGGCTTTGTGTGGCAAGGTTTTGGTAGCAGGGGGGGTTACAGGGGTGGCTTCTGTAAGAAGCTGCTAGAAGCTTCCCCTGTGTTCAAGAGAGCCAATGCCAGCTGGCTCTAAGACAGACCCGCCACCGGCCAAGGCCGAGCCCATCAGCGATAGTGCTAACGCCTCTGTGACAACATTTTTAAGAAGGAAAAATAGTTGCGGGACAGACAGAAACGGCAGCTGGAGAGAGGAGTGAGAACATGTAAGAGAAACAGCCCTGCAGACCCCCAGGTCAGTGCAGAAGGAGGGGGAGGAGATGCTCCAGGTGCCGGAGCAGAGATTCCCCTGCAGCCCGTGGGGAAGACCATGGTGAGGCAGGCTGTCCCCAGCAGCCCATAGAGGACCACGGTGGAGCAGATCTCCACCTGCAGCCTGGGGAGGACCCCACGCCGGAGCAGGGGGATGCCCGAAGAAGGCTGTGACCCCGTGGGAAGCCCGCGCTGGAGCAGGCTCCTGGCAGGACCTGCGGATCTGTGGAGAGAGGAGCCCACGGAGCAGGTTTTCTGGCAGGACTTATGACCCCATGGGGAACCCACACTGGAGCAGTGTGCTCCTGAAGGACTGCACGCCGTGGAGAGGACCCATGCTAGAGCAGTTTGTGAAGAACTGCAGTCCGTGGGAAGGACCCACATTAGAGAAGTTCGTGGAGGACTGTCTCCCATGGGAGGGACCCCATGCTGGAGCAGGAAAAGAGTGTGACGAGTCCTGCCCCTGAGGAGGATGAAGCAGCAGAAAAATAACGTGTGATGAACTGACCGTAAACCCCATTCCCTGTCCCCCTGCACCGCTGGGGGCAGGGGGAGGAGGGGTGTAGAGAATCCAGGAGTGAAGGTGTGCCCGGGAAGAAGGGAGGGGTGGAGGGAAGGTGTTCTGAGATTTGGTTTTATTTCTCATTAACCTACTCTGGTTGATTTGTAATAAATTGAGTTAAAATTCCCCAAGCTGAGTCTGTTTTGCCCATGACGGTAATTGGTGAGTGATCTCTCCTGTCCTTATCTCGACCCACAAGCCCTTTGTTATATTTTCTCTCCCCTGTCCAGCTGAGGAGGGGGAGTGATAGAATGGCTTTGGTGGGCAGCTAGCATCCCGCCAGGGTCAACTCACCACACCAGCCCCCATCCCTGTTGCCTAGCATAGGAAGGACTCCACCTACAGCCCCATTCCAGCATAAACATTAAGGTGCTTCAACTCCACTGACCTGTACCAGTAATGGAGGAAGATTCCTGAAACTACTAAATCTCTCAAGTGCTCACTGATAAAATGAGACAGGTTGCTAGAGATTTACTTGTTTTAGAAACTGAATTAGTTTTCTGCTTTACCAAAACTGGATTTAAGTAAACAGTCACAATAGCTAGTTTTAATGGAACACTATAACTTTATAACAAAATTGGAGTTTATTGCACTGTAAGATGGAAAATATGAATTGTGAAACAGAATGTTGTTAAGACTATTATGACTGAAACAGCAACAGTAGCCTTGGAGGGGATAGGAAGACCACCAGCTGCACTGCTATTCCTACCCTGCTGGCAAATTCATGGATAGGCATTTGCAAATGGCTTCATAAAGGACACTTTGGCACCTTTCCAACAATAATGGCTTCCCCCAAAAAACCCTCACACCCACAAAAAAAAAGAGCATTAAGGGAGTGAAAATTGTTTGAAGACTAAAATGTTCTCTACATGATGAGAACAGACCTTCATTATTAACACAAGTTTCCTTCATAAAAAAGCTCAAAGCAACTGTATGCTAATTATATCAGTCTGACTGTACCTTGTCCAGAATATCTACCAGTTTAACATTACTACTTCTATACTAGGAGAAAAGACAAGTACCCGATGCACAATACACACTGTATTTGATAAGAATTTTTTTTAAAGGACAGGATTTTATTTATGAAAGTGGTCCAGTGCTAGTTACTGAGGTACTGGTCAAATGTAAAACCGATTCACTCCTGCATGCCATAATCCATATTATGAAAACAAATATGGAAACTATTTGCACCTGACTTACTATGGAAGATATATGACATACAGTAAAATTTAATTATAGTCAGTAAAAGTCTAGGATAAGACAAGAAATGGAATAAGTATTTCTGCAGGTATCAATATAGCAGTTATCACAACAATTGTATTACAACATTAGTTCTTAAAAACTAAGATTCAAAACATGACTTAAAAAAGGATTAAGCAAAGGAATTGTCTCCAAAATTTCTAGATGTTGGCTCAGTGGGTGACCATGAAAGGGAATGAGTTCTATGTATGCAGGCTTTTGACTGAAGTTCAAGCTGTGCACGTTTTCCAACAAATCTCATCTCAGAGATTTGAGATAGAAGTCAGACTCTTAAATAACTAAATTCCAGACTAAGAGTTAAGACTGTATCAAAAAAGGAACTGAAAGCCCTTATTGAGGCTTGAGAACCATGTGCTCCTAGTGGGCCGTGACACTATTTATGCTTTGACTGTGTTAGCAGGAACGTTCCTCTCCTCCCCCTAAAACAGAGGAAAGGATACGCTGGACACCAGGTGCCCACCAAAGCCATTCTGTCAACTCCCCCCCCCGCCCCCCTCAGCTGGACAGGGGAGTCTTTGCCATGCAAACCCAATACAAACCTGCAAACAACCAGGTCATAAATAAGTTACAGAAGCTTATAAAACCAGAATTAGAAAATAAATGGCTGCAAACCCCTGGCCAGCCACAGGTAATCAATGACCCTACAGATTGCCAGTTCTTATCCTCAATATACAAACAACAATGCATCTACCAGGCTTGTCAAGACAGGAATCATTGGTGCAAAAGCTGTACTGGTGACACCTGCATTAGCATCCATCACGTATCAGAATGCTTCTTTCTCTCAATTAATACCCCTTCCAACTCACCTAATTAAGCCTACTCTATTAATTTCACTACAGATCAACAGATTCTGACAAAGCAGCAGTAGTCTGGACTCTTGAATTAACAAAAACTGTCATCTACATATTGATAACTACATTTTCCCAAGTTACCTTCCAAAAAAGATGTGAAAGAATTAGAGACAGATGGAAACGGAAGTACAAAAATACAAATGTGTGCATGCTCCTGTGCACGTGTGAACAATAGATAAGCCATACCAGTAACTGTGAGGAATTCAGATTGCATTACACAAATGATTTAAAAGACAATACTTTATATTTGCCTTTCAGTATCTAAACATCTTAGAATTACTAAAATAGACATATCATGGTCTAGATAAGTAAAAATATTAGCTTGCAAAATCACAATAACCTTTCTGAGTTTGAATCAAATTCAATACTTGGTACTTTCCTTCATTTTGCTGTTTAGGAACACAGAGGGAAGAGGAGTTTGGAGGATAGAGGAGGAAAAAAAAAATATTCATTTAACATGTATCAACTTTTCATCTTTATTCATTTTGGTTTCACCACCAAGCCAAAACATTCACTGCCTATTTAGCTGTAGTGGAAGGGAATCCTGCAGAAACTTACATTTAAGATTTTCAAGGAAGAAGTACTGTTAAGTTTTACCTCAGAGAAATTTAAACTATTGCCAGGCTAGTCAGTCCACTTGTACAAGACTGCAAATTAATTAGTAGCATTACTCAAATGACCGGTAATATGAAGAGCACTTAAGAAATAAGAGAGATTCTCATATTATTGCCACTGCATATTAGTTACTCCACAGCAACTCCACATACACGCTGGGACACAGACTGATTTTTACTGAAACCCTGTGAAAGACCGGTAAAATCCACTGGGTTATAAAACTGCTGGAGAAAGGGCTACCTAAAATCCTGTAGAGTGAGTTGCACAAAACGACCTCAAACAAAGCCTGAAAAGGCAGGGGGATGGGGAACCCACACACTATTTTCCATCAAGTAATTTCCACTGTTCATTAAGGCCTCAATGGCAGGGTTCCCACCCTCCTCCCCACTAACAACTACCACGTACATCATCAATTAGCATGGCGGGGGGGGGGGGGGGGGTGTATCATTATGCCCCCATCCTCCCTGAGGCCACTTTCAGCATTTTCCCCTTTGACTTCTCTCCCAACTTCTTCAAAATCACTTAGATGAGCTCAGAAGAGAAATGCTTTTTCCTTATTTTTAAGCATATACATCACATGACTATCCATGTTTTGTAAGAGATTTATGAACAAATTCTCTCATATTTATTCTACATAAAATGCCAGCCCTTGTCCTCCTCCTTGTTGTACATATTTAATGAAATTAAAAGCGGTTTTGAAAATTGTTCCACATCCTCACACTTCATTATTTCACATCTCACTCATATTATTAAGACTGCTTCATAGATGTCTTATATACACAGTTGTTTGGGTTTTTTTTAACATTATCAAAGGGTTAGATTTAATATAAAACAAACAAACAAAAAATCTACTTCATTGCATGTCAGATAAGCTTAATTTGCAATTAGACACCTTCTGGTAAGCCAGCAAATATCCACTACCACTGAGAAGCAAAGAAGTATAAGGAGACATGCTACTCATTTTGAAGGCAAAATCAGAAAGAAATTTGGAACACAACACAGATACTGGTGCATTAATATGAATACTAGTTGCAGAATCAAAGCCTTTCTCAAATTTTACATTGGCTAAATTAAATAAAATTTTAATGAAAAGTTATTTCTCAATTTTACATCTTTTAACTGAGTATAAACACTCCTAAGCTATCAACAGTGATGACACTGCAGTATAGCTGTTTTCTCATCATTTGACCAAAAAGTAGAACAATACAAGAAGAAGCGCATATTCTAATAAAGGATACCTAAAAAAAGCGTTAAGAAGTTTTAGGACAGATGCCTTCATTTCTTTTGCACTGTGAAAGTTGATTTTTAAGCAAATAACAAGAATTTTAAGAGACAAAGAGGAGCAGTAACGCTGCATTGTTCCCGCTGCACTGAACAACGATAATGACACAAGGGGCAGAACATCGTAACTACATTTAGGCAACGTGTTTCAAGAGAAACAGGATGATCTGATTTACAACTTAGGATTACAATATGCTTATAAAACCAAAACAAACATGAATGTATTCTTAAAATGAAGAAACAGAGAAACATTTAAAACCAAAAATCTGTATACTTAGATAATACAACAAAATTTTTATTTTTGTATTCATAGATGTTAAACTGGGAAACCAACAAGTAAAGACATAACCCCTGATACTAGTTTCTGCCCAGTTTATCTACCTGTTTTAATAGGTCTTTAACTGAAAACTGAACCATGAAGGAGACAAAAATAGCACTGGTTATGTGTACATGCAAAGAAAAAAACATGTACATACAGCATTTTACAATATCTGTCTCTTGTTCTGACTTACCTAATCAGATGAGTGTGATTTCATCCTCAATATTTCCATTTGTTATTGTCAAATACTATCTGAATTTCAAGAACTGAGAAATAAGCTAAAATAAATGTTAATTTTATAAACCATGCCTATAAAAACCCCCACAATTTCCAGATTTTCATAGTTTTCAACTTTTTTTTTCTAGCATTGCTTTTTGTGTTTCTTGAAAACAGTCTTCCTATTAGAAGTTCTGTCAGTTTAGGAAATTCTCATTTTGGCTAAAACTTGCCTTTGGGGTGCCGTATTACTATTTATAGTATCATAAGCCTAATCAAGGAATAAACCTGCTGTCAGATTCTCTGTAAACATGGATCAAAGCACGATAGCTCAGTCAAGAGATTGCAATAGGGAGATGAGATGTTTAATGGAAACTATGAAATAACATCATTGCTGCAGACATGCAGTAGCATTAATAAACCTGAAGACTATCTAATGTTAAGATCTTTGAGACATAACAGATGTTATGCAGACAACTCAGTAGCTATAAATGCATTTAAGGGGAGTCACTCCTAAGTACAAAGGGCAGCATGACAGAAATCACAAGAGGTGCTTACCAGTAAATTTAATTCTATATAATAATTTAAGTCTCACTAAAACTAGTGGATGAAAGAGCTGAGCTGACATACAGGACCAAAGAAGGAGTAATTATATATCTGTTTGTATAGAGCAATGTAGGTCACCAGCCATAATTCACACTTGCACCTCAGGAGTTTCAAGAAGCTATGCCACTAACATACAGGCAATTTCTTGGGGATGTCAGTAGATCCAAGTAGACTTACTGTTTATGGAACCACGTTCAACTTTATATTTCAAAGAAACAAAAGCACATACTGATGAAATGGGGCAAAATCCAAGAACATCGTGAGAATAAGTGCAGGAAGCAGCATCCTGAGAGCAGTTAATTGATGGGCTTTTCAGGTTAGGAGGTGACTGGAGAGGGTTGCTTGGAGCTGAGTGCAAATCGAAGTCATCTGTTCAATTCCTAGTGCATTAAGGGAAACAGATTTCTGTAGCCTTGCAAATAAACAGATTTACTGCTAATAATTCTAACATCCTTTTCTTCTGATAACTTCTGAACTGGGTAATTGGTTGGGCTAAAGGAACAGCATTAAAAAAGTGCAGGACAGAAGCTGGCATCAGAGACAGCATTAGCATCTCAACAGGAAATAAGATACAGGAAGTAATATTAGGACAGATAAGATATCCTAAAAACTGATGCAGTTATCAGGACATAAGAGAGCTAGGATAAGGCCGCAGAATAGAAACTCAAGGGACCTTTGCAGAAAGACAAACTTTACTTAAAAGGCAAACTTTCGTCCCATGTGACTGTCATTGATCTCAACAAATGTAGGAATTTTATCATTAATAAACTCATTACTGGGAGTTGTACAGAGGAAGTACATGTATAGAAACCATTTCCTCCTATACTTGCTGTGTCTTATACTTGCCCCCAATCCACAGTGCATTCTCCTGTTATACTTCCTTTTCAAAAAAGGTAGTTACAGTATCTGTACTTAATCTACGAGAAGAGAACTGCACAACAGCAGCATTTCTACATGATGGGAAACAGGCAAATTGGTAGCACTTGGTATCCTATAAACCTTGTTAGGACAGTATTATCTCGTTGTACTCCTAAAATGCATGTACCACTTTCTTGTTCTGGATCAAGAACTTCTTAATGCACAGAACAGGATTCAGCTACATGAAACAAAATGCAAGACTTCTGACCTGTCACAAAAGTGTAAAAACTGCCCTCCTGCTTCCTCTAACTTAATGGATGAAAAAAATTTGCTAAAAACCCAGCGATTAAGAACTCAGCATATGATCTGAATCTTTCTTCTTCCTTTCAATGCAGTGCTAACTAAACCCTTCAATCCCATCCAAATTCGACTGTAGAGATATTCAGGAATATCTTTTTTGGACAGTTTGCTCTCTTCTTCCACGTCTTATGAGACTGGAAGCACTAATATCTTCATTATAGTAATGATCCTTTAGGTGTAGATTCAGTGTGACAGCTCTTTTATTTTTACCTGTTTTATTCCTCTTTTCAAAATAGCATGCCACTTTCTCACAGATACTTTCCACCATTCAAGGCAGAACCTTTCTTCCTGACTTCTTTTGCTTTTAGAGCAACAATGAATTAACAACAGACTGTCAGAAGGTCTTGATGGTCAAGACCAACAAAGACATGCAGACAAAAATAAAAGAAAAAACAGAGGCAAGGATGATGTGGGAATCATGGGAGACAATGAAGCAAACTTTAGGGCATGGAGATGTGAAGAAGGGGTGGCAGCAGAGAAACGAAGTCAAGAAACTCAAGTGAAATGCAAGGACAAAGATCACAAAGAAAAAGCATAGTAGGAACATGACTATAAACAATCCTTACTAGCCACAGCCCTTGCTGTAGAGATGAGCCTCCGTGGAACCAGGTACTGTTTATTTTGCGATTATGCGGACTTGCTGTATTGTTGTGTCATTTTTTAACTTAAAAAATGTCATTAGAAGAAAGCAGAGATTTTACAGAAGACTTGTCTTTTTAAAGTAAAACATACATTCAGAGATTTTATGTGGTTGATAGAGAACAAATTGTTCACCAGCAAACATGGTTCTACTTACCGTAGAACCATCACCACTTCTCAGCATTCAGTAAGGAACACTTCCCCCCACCACCATCATCATTATTACAGTACTACAGAACAAAGTAGACAGAAATAGCAGCAGGATACAGTGATCACCATTTAACTGATCAGTCCTTGGTTGTTACAAGGTAGCCTGGTTTTCTCACAAGAAAGGAAAAAAAAAAAGTGTTATCCTGGACAAGTACCAGGACAGTTTTATAGCACTTTGGGGATTCTAAAGCTTTTAGAGATGCTACAATTATTAGGAAATTTTCCAGTAAGCACTAAATATCAAAAATAGCACCTGTACTCAGCTAAGTTGAATTACCTGTTTACCACTCATAAGAGTAAAATAATTTAATAAAATATTACACAAAGTTCACTGAAAAAGCCAACACAAGAGACTAAAGATCCAGAGACCTTTTATACTTTTATGAAGTATTAATTTGACATGCACAAGGCTGAGAAAATTGGTTAGAAAAAGACCCAGATAGTTTTATAAATTAGGAAAAGAAGTTTGTGTTAAAGTTTTATTGAAGGAATTAGACTTTAATGACCAACCTATGTAATATTCTGTAAATCAGCAGTAGAGCCTGGCAACAAGAGCATAATAGCATGGGATTTAACACCATCATCTTGCTAATTGAAAGGACCTGACCTCATTAGGGTCATGCACTGCAAGTCAGAATGATAACACTGCAAATTATCACTGCTTTGCAGATGCCCGTGTCTCCTACCTGTAAAGAGAATGTAACTAAGCACATTACATTCCATTGATTAAAAATTAATTTTTTCCCAGACTACATGGTTTTAGAAGCTTTAGAAATAGAAAAACCTAAGGTAAGACAGAATGTTAGGATACAAAGGGTTTTTTCCCCACAATTCAAAGGTCTCAGTCATTTAGAAAGTTAATACGCTGTTCCATGTATCATTCATACTGATATTCAAGTTAGTCCTGGAACTTTCTGAGAAATGACAAACGAGAAGTTTGTAAGCAGTGATGTATATACATAGTATCAACCCAATGTTACAAACTTTACTCATGCAGTTTGCCTTTCCTTATACAAATAGTACCACTGAAGTCAACAAGACAACTATAAGCTAAAAACCTGACTCATACAAGAAAGGGTAAGAGAAGAATCACATTACATATGTACTTCAACATGTAGTTATAGGACACTCAATCCCCAAGATCTCTTTCCCATTTTTGAAAATCAGCATTCCAAATATACAATAAGAGGATGTGACTGCCGGGAATAAAGTTTCAGTTCCCTGTAGGTACTTCTCCTCTGATAAAGGTATATTCAGCATATGTATATACTGAAAGTTCTACATTGCTGTTCCTGGCATTTAATTAGGGGTAAAGGAAAATGTGCAGGACTAGAATTTTAAGTGTTGGTTTAATAACCTTTATCCAGCTCATTTCTGAATGATTTTCTTCCTCTCTGGAGAGGCTTCTAATGTCAAACACTGGTATTAAGGTGAGTCATGGTTACTGAAGAGGCACAGAGAAGGCACATGACAAAATTATTAATTATAGGGAGGGAAGGAGTCAAGAGTATTCTTTTCACTCCATAAATGTCCTTCTAAAACAGAATATTTAATATTGAATTCAAATACACTTTCAGTAGTCAATAGCCATTAAAGTCTTACTGGTGTCTTAAAAAAAGTTGGGGATTTAAGAATGTAATTTAAAAACTGTTGTAAATGAAATTTTTAGAAGGCATGGGAGATTTTGAGAAGGGACAAAGTTTTGTTTTGTTTTGGGGTTTTTTAAGTACAATAAAAGAAATTGGGCAACTATTCTATATCAAAGATATATGGTAAGTAGAATAACTTCAATACAGTAATTTGAAATATACTCATTCATACTGGTGGCTGTTATTGTCCTTTTTTCAGATTCCCTCCTTTCACATCAAATGTTAAGAATTGTACCTATGAGAAGACCAACAGGAGAGATTGGTCAGTGCTACTTTCTGCTAAACCGAAATCCAACACCTTGTATTCTAACACCAAAAGGTATATATTTGGATATACAAAATACCTTAAAGCAACAGTACAGGTTGAGTTTGGGGTTGGGGTTTGTATGTTGTTTTTTGTTTGGGTTTGGGGGGAGGGGGGATTGGTGGGTATGAGAGAGTTGTGTTTCTACTGTAAGCCATTTTATTTCTACTAAAGTTCCAGAGTTACAGAAACTTAAGAGTATTTGTGTATGCTTTTTTTATTTTGTATTTTACTTGCAACAAGCTTCCCATGTGATAAAATAAGCAAAACCCCAATTCCTCTATAAATGTATTCCTGCAGGTGACATGAAATTATGCAGTACCTTATAATGATGTCAATATACAAATTAATCAAAAGTTAAAACAAATAGTGACAGCTAAAGAACATTAAATTCATGAGCACCATCCAGGCTAAAGCCACTGCAGCCATTTTCTTTCTCTGAAAGCTTTTTAACATTGAGCAGTCTGTGTTTGTGGTTATAATGTGAATGGAACACGAGTAGAGGAAAGATTATTCTAAATAAAAGACCTTTGCAAAAATTCTAATACTTTTTACATTCCAGAACGATTGCTACAATCATGCTCATCTGCTTTAAGCCAATTCAAACAAAACATTTATAAATTGAAAGGTTCTTAAAGTGCTGAAAACTCTTCCTACCCTTCCTTCCCTCTCCCCTCCCTCTCCCCAGGATTAGGAAACTATGACACATATTTCAAATGGTATCTCATCTATGTACCACTATATACAAATGTAACCTATAAAAAGTAAACTCCTGTGGAACTTCACTATTTTGCAGGAGAAGCGGGACTTCAAAAGTAAATGAAATGGCTTTGTTTGTTTGTTTCTCCAGAATTCTTAAGGGGTTTTGCACATTTGGAGCGATAAAACTTCTAGGTATGATTTAACAAAGTAAGACTAACTAGCAATTACTATAAACATCAACTGCAAGAATATTTTGTTTATAAATACAAGTGCAAACTGCACACAACAGCTGAGAAGAAAAGCCTTTTACAGAACACCAACATATCCGCACCTTTTCTCTACATTTTACTTCATTACAGCAAAACTTATTTCCCAAAAGTCACCTGTCCAGAAGAAAACAAAGAATATATTATATTAGAAAATTTGATTAACAAGTGCACTAGATGATTCAATAACATTATTGCTAGAATACGGAACCATTTTATGATTTGCAGTTCTTCACTTTACAGTAAAGGTAGAGGAGGCAAGACACTTCATTCTCCCCATGAATGTGAGAGGATAACAGGCATAACTGAAATTAAACTAGTTTTTAGCAGCTGAGAATCCAACTTCTACATTTTATTGCAATATATGCCACAAAACCATGTATTTGGAAAACAGCATGCCTTCTTATAAAACAGCTCTCTGCTGCTGAAACTCCATCCCAGAGTTTGCCTACCATTTTTTCCTCTTGAGCAGGTGTGTATCATTATATAAAGATTGCCACAGTGTGGCTAGAGACAGACACATTAATTGCCTCCAGGCAACAAGTCAGAAAAGCATGCAAGAAACACTTTGGCACACCCTCAGAAACCTAACACTCATTTCTGTTCTCTTCCTGGCAAATTTGGTCACAGTACTCACCCAACTTCATCAACTCTTCCAGTTGCTGCAGAATCCTCCACAGAGGAAATCACACAATAAGAAAGACCTATCTATTCCGAGTACGTGAAGGTTAGACAGATGTGACCTGCTTAACCTACCTTGTTTATTCAAAAGACAAAAGCAACAATGCCAACATTAACAACTTAAGTCCTAACGCATATCATGCCAATACTTCTGATTGTATCTCAAGGTATCTCAAGTTGAGGAAATAATTTCTGCATAGCAAAAGAAATATTTTTAAAAGTAATGAAAATACAGCAGCAGATTTTGGATTGGTTTTGTTTTTCCTAAAGCTATAATGCCCATGATTTTAGTAACTGGAGAAAACTAAAGCCCTTGTTCCTATAAAGCTTTCAAAAAATGAAAGCTTTCTACAAAGCTTTCTTCAGAAAACTATATGTCTCATCTCCATTGCAAAGCCATAGCAAGTCCATCCTTTTAAGCAAATTTACACTTAGAATTAAAGCCTGTTAACCAAATGTAAAGCCAAACACTTTCTGAAACAACCGAGATACTAATCACACTCCACACCCCTCAAAATCACACCTCTTAACAGAAGTTCCAGATTCAATTAAAGTAGTGCTATTATCAGGAACAGAGTTTCATTTGATACAAGTTCATGAAAACTATGACAGTGCTATAATTAATGAAATGAGAACTGGAACAAAAAGACAGCAAGATCCCTAAAACAAAGCAACAAACAGGCACAAACTTTAGCCAAGGTCTTGCAGGTCATCATTGACTGCCACCAAAACTTTAATTTCCATTAGATAAAAAGGATAAATTGCAATCTTAAAATGAGACCTAAACCAGTATTCCAATACAAAATTTAATTCATTAATATTACAGATGATCATCTAAATAAATCCAATTATATGCCCTCTCACAACATTTATTCAGTGTATGTTCTGTGTACTTCATAACAAGGCAGCGAATACCAAAATCAAAAAAATGTATCTTATTTTGTTACAGTTATCTTATTTCATGTTGCAGAAAGTGATATATATTAGTTGTTGTTAGACTATGGTTCTGTATTAGCATGAGTTCTTTGATGAAAAAGTTGTGAAGCCATTTTGACTACAGAACTGTATCACTGCAATACTGCTGCTTCAGAATGGAGTTTGCCTTTAGTTTATAAAACATACAAGAGTAAGTTCTGCTACCAGTCACACAACTGCTAATCATTATAATCAAAGCAAGCAAAATGTCCTGTCCTATAGCAGTCCTGTTCACCTCTACCAGTCTACACCTCTAATTTCTCCTCTTGCCCAACCTCTTGGTCCATATTTCCTCCAGTCTTTCCTCTTCCCTGTCTTATGTGTCTTCCCCAGTCTCCAACTGGTTTTGACCACCCATATGCTTTTTCATTGTTTTGCAATTCTTTTCCTTAGAATAGACCTAACTGTGCCTTCTCTTCCATAATTCTCAGGGGCATCAAATACAAACTCTTTAGCATCATCACTCCTGTCACAATTAACACACAAATTGTTTGATTCTTCTTACCTGGTAAAACATATGCACAGAACATTGATTATTTTTTTATTATTATAATTAAACCTGAGACAAAAAACAATGTTCTTTGCCCTAGTGGAGTTTCACCCCAAGAAGAGTTAAGAGTTCCCTATTTTATGCAGCCAGGTCCTCAAGGGCAACAATCTCCCCCTAGACTGTGGAATGATTATTTGCAAGGTAGTATCTCATGTAGAATATTTAACTGGATTCAAAAAACCACACTGAATCAAGGAAGATGCATATCCATTTTTAATTAAAAATAAACTCTCTAAAACATCCCCATGGATATCTCCTGCTTCCCTCACCCATGATCACAGAAGAGAATAAAAACCGCTACAAACACAACACACAGTAAGGAACTCCCTATTTCCCACTGCCCTTTCTGCATTACTGCAAAAATGTAAAATGTTATTTTCAATATGTACATCTCAAGTTTGCAATGACAGATACCTAACATTTCATGGGAAAGCTTATTTTGCCAATATTCACTTTAAAGATAGAATTTTCTTGCAGACAGATTCTTAAGCCTGACAAATACACAACCCTTGATTTGAAGTCATACAGACCTGAAACTTAACCTGCCAGCAGCAGTGAACTATAGCCAAAACAGTAGTTGCTACTGCTTGGATATTTTTACAGAACAAAGTGCAGACTTATAATATATTCCTCTGGAATTACCTATGACAATATCATATAACAATTCAATAAGTTTTCAGAAAGCTATAATACTCTATTTATAATTAATCTGCTATAGTCTGTAAGTACCTACATCTGTGTAATAATTTGTTACAAATACCAGTTACTGCAGCTTAAAACCAAACAAACTCAGTTTTGCTGAATTGGAGCCAAGGAGCTGCATAGTAGCCTCCCATCTACTACGCTGAGCAGGCTTCATTATGAATTGTATCTTTGAACTAAAGCTCTAATCACAATTTAAGCAGGAAGCTCATGTAGAAGAAAGCACAAAATAATGTTAACATATCAAATATAACTTAGGCTTCCAAAATGAAATATTTCCATTAAAACTCAAAAAAATCTGATGATATTTTCATCTAGGAAACACTTTATTTGCATTATGGAATGTCTATATTATCCTGCATTCAAGTAATTCTTCAAATTAGTTTGCCTGATACAATCCTACTTCTTAGAAACATCAGAACATTTAACTCTGCCAATGAATTGCATTTAGGAAAAGCACAAGCTGTGAATGCCAAAGGCCATGTTTGTCAATGAGAAAAACAATACATGCTTTAAAAGATGACAAACAGTTTTTATGAAAGCTGTTCCTGCTCTTTCCATTATGGAAAAAGAAATCACAGCGGGAATACTAAACTCAGCATATATTTGGCAGCACACTGACCAGACATGCTATTAACTATAGAAAAGGCTATTTCTGAACTTTTTTCCTTAAAGTAAGTTTTTCAGTGATTACAGATCCAACGATGAATGCAAGCGGAAGCAAGTTATCAGAAATAGTGTATCATCATCCCTGCACGCTATGTTTTACCATGTCTTGTACATCAAATGCATTTCTTCTGTAGCTTCCAGTACATACCTTTAGCCTAGAACATCTCTCATTCCCAGTTATCCCTTTCATTTTCTACAGCTTCCCTTCACCTGGCTGTCTACTCTTCCACCATGTCTATCCTTAAAAACCTTTTCTTTGATCCTGAAAAACTTAGCAAGTCTCCTTCACTGCCCCTTTAAAGGCATAATCTGTTCTCTTATTATGCAAGCTCTTTTTCTGGCTCTCTTCAACAGTATTCAAGCTTTTCCTTTGTGTGATAGCAATCATTTCTGACCTTATCACCAGGAGACAGAGTTTGTTGTTGTGGTTGACTTTTGTTGTTGTTTTCTGTTTGGTGGTGGTGGTGTTGTTGCTGTTTTTTAAATACAAATATAAAATATGAGAATGAGAAAGGTTTTTTAAAAATAACAGAGCAGAAAAATGGTTTGGTATTTATGAACCTTCTGCTACCAGTTGACAGCCAGCAGAAAAAGGTGTCAATAAAGATCATGATTTTGAATATAAACAAAGTCCTTTGGATATTAAGGGCCATACTCATGCATGAAACTTAAAAAAATAGGACACACAGGCATTAAAATATTCACAGAGAAAGCAGATAAGTGCTGACAGAGGTTTCATGTTCCTAATAATCTCTGCTTTTGAGACAGCTGGTTGCTGTGTTCAGTACTGTGCAGAACTCTGCTTCACACCTAAATGCAGAACTTCACAAAAGCAAAGACCAGATGTTTTAAGGGTTAGGGATCATCACAGCCAGATCCAAGTGCACAATATCTGCATATAATCCCTGTGGTCACACACAACTGAAAGTGAGTATTTCTCTCAAATTTGAATTTCCATGCAAGTATAGAATTTAAGAATATTACATGCTTGTGGAGCATTTTAAGATGATGGGGCTGTTCTCTGGAATTATTTAAAAAAAAAAAAAAAAAAAAGGAATACAGAAGAGTATGCTATTGTATTCTGTAGTTTAGCTGAATTTGGCCATGTAATAGGTTTAGAGACAAATACTTCCTTTTTATTTAAACATAACTTTAATGCTTAAATAACACATCACAAGTCAAGTGCCAGCATTTAAATAGTTAGGCCAATATAGGCATCAGATAAAGTCTACCATCTCCCTAGTCCCTGTTTCAGTTTCAATCTGCATATATTTATTATGTAGCCCCTGGTCAATATAAATTGGAAGTGAAATGGGTGCCCTCCTGCAAAGGAGAGAACAGTTACTGTTTATCCAAGCCAGGAAGAATCAGAGGTCACTGCTACTTTTAAATGGGAGAGCAGAGGTGATCTGGTGGCCTCAGCCTTCCACTTTCCCTATTATCCTTTGTTCTGTAGACTCTGTTCATCTGGAATAAAGAAAGAAAAAAAAATACATACCCTATTTCTGTTAGCAGATTATTTTTGCCACACTCAGAACTTGTATTTTTTAAAGCATTTATTTCTGACCACTTTTCTTACATTTGTATTTGACTTAACTTCAGAACTCTTTCCCAGCCTCTGTAGGAAAAGCAGGCTTTGGAGAACACGAGAAAACCTGGGATCATAAAATGTAGACAGAGACTATCTATGAACATATACAGTTCAGTCTTAAAAGCAAGAATAAGAAGTTTGACCTTGTTGCAATGCAAAACTGATTGGAACAAAAATGAACTATCCAGATAAAGCAAGGTGGAGGAGGAAAGGAGGGATAAGAAAATGAAGAGAAGATTACTTCACCAGCAGTGTTCAGATGGACTGGACTTAAGGTACTTTATTAATTATGTTTATCATAAGAAAAGTAATACAAAATGACAGTTCTCTATAAGAGGGATGCTTCCTATCAATAAGTGAAACTTGAAAACAAAACCAACCACCTCAAATTTAATATTCTCATACTATTTCCCAATAGTGAGTCAGTCATGTTTGATAACACTAGAAAGAGCTCACCGAACTGAAGACAAGAACAGAAATTCAAAATGACAGAACAAAGTTCTGGGCATGACTCAGTTATAGAAGTTTAACATTTAAAAAGTCATCCTAGTTTGTCAGCAGCATACAACATAACCAGTGTAAAAACTCACCTAAGACCTGAATTTTTAAGATTTTTATTTTATTTAGCTTTACTGGATTTGCAGGAGTGGGGAAGGGGATGGGGATTTTCTTATGTATTCCACTAGACGAAATCCCACATACAAATTCTTTTTCTTGCACTATTTCTTCTTGCTTTCTGTGTCTATGTTCTATCAGTCAAGGGACCTAACTATCATTTTCACTGAAAAGAGAAAGAACTCATAAAATAGTAAATTCTTTATATTCTCTTCAGCCATCTCTGTCTCTCCACAGATGCAACATAGTGAAAGGTTAAATCGACTCCACTCTGACCAACACTGTGTCACAAAAAAACAATCCACAGTGACACTATTTATACCTCTTAAGAGAAAATAAAATTTGATTGGCTCAAAGTTTTTAGTTTCCCTCCTAACCCACTATAAACCTATCACCAAATTAAAGTTTTAAAAGCAACTTTAAAAAAAAAATTAATGATGTAAAAATTGGTACCTTACAGTATATTTTGCTTTTTAAATAAGTATTTCACTTTCTGCAGCAGAACAGACAAATTAATAATGTAGTATTTTCATTTGCTTTAATGATAACTCACATTCAGAAAGGACAGGAGGTATCGTATGGAGCTAAGACAGGAAAGACTTACTAGAATTTGTCAAGATTTTACTAACAGGTAGTAAACATTGCTTATTTCTTATATAACTATATTCAGGACAAATCTGTTATATTCTGAGCAGTCAGTTTGAACCTAGAGCTCTACTTTCTCTTTTTAAGTGAGAATGCCACTGATTAACCAAGGAGAGATGCTGCCACCAATAACAGGACAAGTGCCTCTTGCCAAGGCAGCAGATAATGGGGGACTAAAGGTTACCCCAAAACAGCCAACATTACTGAACACATCCAGAGGACATAGCCTGCGGTCTTGTCTCTAAATGCCCACTGTAGTGGACAGTTCTGCAAAGCCTTCTCCTCAAGACTTCAGGAAAGAGTCATTTATTAGACAGAGCGCGTGCAAACAAGACTGCCTCAATGCTTCCTTCTATTGTATGAGCCTGAAGTAGTGCAGCTTGCACGACTCCACCCTACTAACCTCTAATTGAGACTTGCTAGTAAAGTTATAATTTAGATGAATGAGATCAAAGATTTGCAATTTATTTTCAACTTCAAGTGAACTCAAAGGGTTTTACTAACTCATGTACATAGTGGCCTATTATTTTAAAAGGATAAAACCTTCTCTTCTCTAAAAATATAATTATACCACAAAGTATCACTATTTATTAGATAAACAGTACTTTAACATATCTTAAATGGAATACAGAAACAATCCCGAAGAAACAACTAATGTTCATAAATACAAACTTTTTTTATTGGTGACCAACAGAAAGCAGCCTCCTTTGGTTTGCAGAAGCAAAAGGGGTACTACCAGACACTCCCTTTAATAAAGTGTTTCCACTGAGTATGATTACTGTCCAAATCTGTTCTGTCCAGAAGTGGATCTTTTAATTGCTAATGAAACTTAACTGGAGCCTCAAACTCCACCCACAAGAAAAAGAACAGTTTAACAAATTCAAAGTTTCTTCCATTTCAAATTGCCATAATATTGGGGTTTAGAGACAAAATATATGCCAGCATCCATATTAAGTCTTTAAGATATTAAAAGCAAAAGCAAACCTTTTTACCATGACTTCCTTTTAAAGAATCACCTGTCATACTGAATGTGATTCTCTGTAGGAAATGATACTACCCAAGTGGTAACATATTTGAATTATAACAAAGCCAATAGAAGATTGTTGTTCTATATTTTATTGCTTTTGATATTTCTTTAGCAATCATTATTGCAGTCTGTCTAAACAATTCTCTGTGCACTGACATTCACAATAATGTGTTTTCATCATAAAGCTAGACACCATCATTAGGTTTCGCAAAAGGCTATACTTTACAGTTCCTAGCCATTTTTTTTATACCTCACTGCATCATTGGGTTGTGAATGCAACAGTTTTTACATCTGTCAGCTTTAGTTATATTTACGTGAATACAAGCATTAATAACAGATTACTGGAAATCTGTAGAGGGATGATGAATTAGTTATGTTCTTATTATCCAACACTGGAATGGGACCAAGAAAGGAGGGTTTATCACATTCTCTGCTAAGAGACAACCTATCCATCAGCCATAACAATCGTCTACAAAGCCTGAGAAATGCAGCTTGTGAAACACATAGTTATTCAGATCTCATTATTTCAGAGCTGATATTTTACATACCAGCTCTTAAAATACCTTTTGATTTCCTAGAACTGCTTGGTAAAAAAACTTTTGATTGTCAATAGCTGCAATAACTTGAAATACAAGTAGAAAAGGTACTTAACCTACTCTAAAGCCTACTACTTATCCTAGTCATCTACTAGTGTTCAGAGGCTCCAAATACAATTCCCCCGCCGCCCTGCCTTTTATACTCTCTTACATTTAGAAGCAGTTGTCTATGATGGAACCTTACCAACAGAGAAAAGTGTTGGGGAATTTTTATTGTACACCTTGAGGTGAAATAAACACACATTTGTGCACACAGACCACACAACCTGTCCCATCCCCAATGAGCATCTTTGCCTCATAAAGCTCTGTAGAAAAGAAATGGAATCACCTGAGGATACCTGCAAACAAAATAAATCTCTCTCTCCAACAAGGTGTGGAAAAAAAGGCATGCTCTAGCACAATGACATCATCATAGCTATAAAAAAAAGGATATACATATACTGAAGGCGGGGCGGGGGGGGAGTCTATTTTAAAAGACTGGCAGTTACGACTATGATAAATGCCTCTGAATTCTGGAGTTCAGTTAGACTCAAGCCTCAAACTGCCCCCTTCCAAAACCTCAAGTGATGCAGATTTTTTTTAAAACAAACCTAGTTCTCTCTTTTTATATATATATACACACTTACATCTATATAATATATACAAAATTCATTGAGCAATTTTCTTATATATCTATATTTCAAAACATCAGTGTATTAATGCTAGAAAGCTCTCATGTAAGAAGTATCAAAAACTGGGGAAAAAAGTATGAATAAATGTTGTCTTAAGGGTCTTTAAATCGCAACCAATTAAGCATCAATTGCAGAGAGTGCAAGCTGCTTTGTAAGCTTCTCACAGATATGAAAAGCCTTCTCATTTATTCATGTCATGATGAGTTCTACTCCAGGGACAGCTGCAGTTAGGTATACCCCCACGTTCAGCAGCAAGTGTCATTTCTATGTAGCCTAATTCCTAGAATGTTCAAAAGAACAAAGGAAGATTTTGACCCAATGAGAAAAAAAGGCATGATGAGTTGAACATCAAACCAAGAAACATTTCTTTAATGTCTACCTGATAGCTGTGGCTTTTTCCTCTGCAGTTGCACTGCTGATTCTAATAGTAAAAGTAATGGTCACCATTTAGTCTACACAGACAGTAATAAGGCAAATCAAAACTAAGCATGAATATACCTGACTGACAAAAGGTTTTAAAAGCATAAAACTAAATCATCTGAAAGATCAAAACAGCGATAATTGCATTCTACACATAGCCTGAAGAGTATCATGAGAAAAGACAGCTTCCTTCTTTAAACTTTATCTGTAAGTTCAGCCCTACAACAAGACCGCCACCCACACTGCTGCTGAGCTCCGCAGGACCACTTTGGCTCCCACAAAACCCCTGCTGGGATTGCAGCACAGGTTTCTCTCTATGACACGCTCACTACCTACCCAGTAGCGGAGAACAGCAATCTATAAGAAAGAAAGACAAAGTCAACATAAAGACATGCCATGGTACCACTCTCCTTATATCAGAAATGAGCTTTGCACACAACGTCAGCCAGCCATCAGAAACCCACCCCGCTCCAGTGTTCTGCCCTTCTTGCCCAAGGAGCAATGAATGCCAGAAGAGTATCTCCAAAGACAGACATCAGTGAGGCACTCTGCTTCTCATTCACATGTCATCTGTCCATTTGCCAATTCGGCAGTACTGAAGAGAAATGAGATCTTACTCAAACCTGGTTAATACCAGTCTGAAGGAGTCAAGCAGACACCCCTAGCAATAAGCTTAGGTTCTCCGTAACCGAGATCCTAATCCAAATATGGCAAGCTTATTCAAAGCCTTTAATCTGAAAGCTTCTCTTCATATAAGGATGAGACTGCTTTGAAAATGGACTCAAGAAAATAGACATTATATCTGCTTTGGTACTGATAACATCTGATGCTCTCTGCAAGCCTGTACACAGCAATAGCCCCCACAAGGAAGGTCTAAACTCAGGCCTAGGCTCAAACTCCATTGCTAACCCTCTAACCACCAGAGAAATCTTGAAGCAAGATTAAATCTTCATAAAAAGTATGTTAGAACAATTCAACTTTCAGGGACAAGAAATTTGGGAGGAAACTCAGGACATAGATCAGATATGTAAATAGCATCTTTATACTTATGGAGGAAGACACTATTAGGACAAATTTCTTGGCTAATTAAATTCAGCGCCCTATACAATTAAATTCTTAATCACGTTTACTGACCATATCGCTATCAGTGCAACAGAACCCACACCAGCTCGTTTCAACATAGCAGCGATATAGGGTATCTAACAAGCTGAATTAATCCTGCGACAATAGCTAAGAATTATTTTTGTTAGCAGCTCACTAGTGGGGCTTAAGAAATACTTTTTCAAGTGCTCACGTTTCCCCATCAGCATTACACACAAGTCAGCTAACATGGAACTTCTCATACCTACAGCTCACAAACTAAATACTATTACATATTTTTAAACAAGCAGATCAAACATAGGGCATTTTACTTGCAAGTATTTTCATACACACACATTCACTTAACACTAGGCATTCCTGCAGTCAAGCGCATTAAGTGAAAACTAGAACTTGAAGCGCCTTTCACAAACTAAAGACACTTAAAAAAAAGACCATGCACACTACCTTTATTATTTTAATTGATGATATCCATGTTATTCTGAATGCAAAAAGGACACTGGGTTTTGCTTCCTAATTTAAAGGAAACCAGCGTGGTTTTGAATCAGTGGAGCTTGGTTCATCTTTTAAAGCCATTCTAAATGCAACGGTCCACAGACAACAATTCAGAATCAAGAGTGCATTAAAGGAGACTCAGCTGTTGCTACCCTAAATCAAGTTTCTGTAATTATGTCACATTGTCTTCACAGATTTGGTATGCTTTATATCTGTAAAATTAGAATACCTCATAGTCAGTAAATATACTATTTTTACTCAAATTTTAAAACCATCTGAGCTTTTCTTTATGCTTCAGGAAAGTTCTCCTACGACAATGCTCTACACAGACAAGAGTCATCCCACTTCCCTGATATATGTGTATTTTAAACAATTCCTTTCTTTTATTAACAAGGATACAGTCCATTAAAATACGTAAGTGAAGGGGAAGGGCGGGGGGGACAGGACACAGAAAAAACTTTATTTTTAAATCTAGGGATAAGACTAGTTCCCCTTGCTATTTTCAAGCATCTCTTTTCCCTGGGAAGTATATACCTGTTTACTCCTCTGTATCTTGGAGGGAGAAAAAAAAGAAAAGAAGAAAGAAAAGAATCTTTAGGGACATGCTGCCAAGAAGCTGAGAATCTCAGAGGCTACATTAATCAAGGAAAACCTATGCTTTCAACACTTCACAACTTTCACACTGAAAAAAATGTCAAGAGAATGAAAAAAGCACTCTTCCCAACAATCTTGAAGCCTGTTAAAGCATATTTGTAAGAACAGAAAATCTACAAGGAATAATATTCACAGATAAACCATTTTCCTTATGTCACATTCACTCTAAGAACAAAATAGTCCCTGAAAGAGTGACATGGTGGTCAGCTGTCAAAATGAAATTTAATTTAGCAGTAACAATAGGCAAGGTATGTCAGTCTAAGTGCTCAATAAAAACCATGACCATGAAGACCTCCTTGAATGAAATGCTTTTAATATAAGTTGTATTTGTAATAAAATTTTAGATTTTCACCTGTGCAAAGAAAAAAAGTACTACAGAATACTTTCTTCTTATAGATTTTAAAACACATAAATTAGGAAAATTACCATTTGGATTTTCTTCTGAAAATTACCATTTTTCCTCTATTTCTCCATATATCTTTGTAAAAGGTACTGATGCTTTTTCTAAAAATAGACCAATTGCCTAGACAGTCCTGAGCGCGTTCACTTCTCTGAAGACAGCAGCTGCTTTGTTTCTATTCTGCAGAAGTATAGCACAAAAAGTTACTAACTAGCTAGACTCTGAAAGTATCTCATGTAATTTGCTGATATTTACTTAATTATTTTTATATTAATTTACTAAACCAACTTTCTTTGGCTAAATGGTATAAGCACTTAAGCTCCTTAATACACTCATGTATCTGAAACAGCAGAAGCTGCTTACCAAAGCACTGGATCATTCGTAAAGGCCTATGCTAGAAGTCACTCTTGGAAAATAATCAAGCTGTAAGTGGTAGAAATGTTTTTGCAAAGCCTGGGGCATTTCACTAATTTAACACCCCACCCCAACTTTGTGGAGGCATTAGAAAGAAAAAACAAACAAATAAACAAACTTTAAAAGGCCAAAAAGCAATTATGAGTTTAATTCCAAGAGAGCAGAAAACAAGACTGACCTAGGGAGCCAGATCTGGAAATAGTGAGCAAGGATTTCCTTATTGAAGCTATTACACTCACAGCTGGAGAAGGAAGCATGTGTATTTTACTAGAAAGAGGCTAGAACCAAAGAACTAGCTGATGTGTATCAGCATTTTCTCCTGGCAGAATACTTGCAGGCCAGCTTGTTAGCTAACCACTGAGCCAGCGGACCAGCACACCAGCCTCAGAGCACCACGACTCCTAACCCAGCTCAGTACTTCTGGAAGCCAAACAGCAACATTGCTGAGAGGAAAAGTCTGAGACCTCTCTTATTCTGGTCCTTGTTGCTCAAACAGTCCAAAAATTAGTTTTTAACAAAATACAAATGTCCATTGGTAAGCAGCACTAATTAGATCTGAAAAAAAGCAACTCTGCAGGGAGTTATCAAAAGGTGTTAGTAACCATGTTATTTAAGACGTTACCATAGTCTACAAGAATTTCAGATACAAGGGAATAGTGAGACAGGGATAACAGCTTGTCCGACATGCCTCTTTTTTCAATTAAACTGGATAGGAAGACTAACCTCTTTTGAAAAAGCTTCAGCTATCATGCCTGCTTTTTGCCTTGTTTCCAGATAAATGCAATTCAACCTTACTGAAGCATTTAAGAAGCTCTAAAAGCATTCATTTGAAAATATGTAACATGAACTAACATGACTACGCTTTACAATGCAACATGTGAACGCAAGGACTGAATAACTGTATCAGCTTCCCTGAAATTTTGGCGGAGGGAGAAAGAGGGAATTTAGAGAGTTTAGAGAAGGGAAAGGAAACAGGCAGAATGAACAAGAGGAGCCGACTAAATATAGCATGGGTTGCTCTCCTGCAAGTACTGATACCATTTCACTGTGCACATGGACCTTCATAACACCACTACCTTTAATATGAAAATTTGAAGATAGCAGTCGTAGGGTATTATAGTACTTTCTACTTAAGACAAAAGATTTCTCAGGACATTTGATGTTAGAGATTGATGTTTACTCTTCCACTTCAAAAAAACCAAAACAACTTTCTAAAGTTAAATTAAGGCTTCTGTAATATAGTAGTATTAACTTTAGGAAAAAAAACCCAAACAACTGACATATTATAGCCAACCAGAGAGTTTGAACATATTTTTCTAAATCACTAAAAAAAAAAAAAATTTACCACAAAATTCAATAAATACTCTGAAACCTTTCTGTGACTCTACTCCCAAAAATAACAACCAAACCTTTAATTTCAAATCCATCTTAAGTCAGTGCATCTGTACTCTATTCACAGATGTACAGAAAGTGTCTACATTAATAGGCATGCAGTTATTCATATGATTTTCATGTCAGGTAGAAAGAGACCATAAGAATTTCTCAGTCCATGAAAATAATGGAGTAAGTGACACGTGTTTTAAATAAATATTCTGAGAACACTGACCTGAAGTACTTCACAAGTAATCATGATGCAACACCTGGTATTGTATGAAAAGTAGAGATATTCTTAAAGCAAGCCTCAGCTTTTCAATTCTACAACAGCAATTGTTCAGGAAAAAGAGGGGAACTGAACACAAATGCAAAAAGGAGAAAAAAAGAAAGATAATTACACACAACCAAAAATTTTAGTACTAATAATGCAAGCTTACAGAGGACTACATCTTCCTGCTCATAAAACTACAGAAATGAATGACAGGTTTAAAAGACACACAAAAAAAAAAAAAATCACCATCGAATGAAACTGTATTTGTATGCATCTGTCTACATAGCTAGTAAGAAATCTCTGCTTTGGGTGGTTCAGGCCTGCCTTTTTAATCTTCTGATTTTGGAGCCCACAAATACAATTAGTTTAAACCTTCCAATAGTGATCAAACTGTCTCTCTTGCCATTTCAACAAAACATTTGAATTCCCCATGTTCAAGTTCAGCATATATTTAAGGGAAACATACATATATATTTGAGAAGAATTGTTTATGACACTTTGTGGGGAGCAGAATGGTGAAGCATGTTCTATTTAAATAGTTCCCAGTGGAAATTACTTTTTATTCTAAATTTTATATAAATTAATAACAGAGAAGGAAGATGGCAAGAAGTGTTTCAATAATACCAGTGTTTGATTTTAATATTAACATAGCCTTGTCCATCTAATAAACCTATTCTGAGTTACTTTGATGTCACTATTCTTACAATTAAGAGCAAAATATAAATTTCAGTTTCTATAATGCAATGTTTCAATTCTTCCTCAAACCATTTTTGTTTTTTTTAATTTTTTTATTCTAATTAGAAGTCATCTTTAGCAGAAAAGACACTAAACCACAATGACCACAGTTTGTTCCAGACACAACACTTAAATTTTGCATACACAGTATCACATAAAATATCAATACAATTATTTTTTACTTTTAAAAAATTAAATATAGAAAACATCAGTTTGTTTTCTTGTAATTCCATCTTGTATTAATTATTTGATGGACCTACATAATTCGAGTTTTTTTAAACCTTGGAAAATCCTCAAATGTCACAGCAGCAAGTTCAATAAGAACTTAAGAGAACTTGTTTTCCATAAATTTCACACAAAATACTATTGTTCAAACAACACTTTCCTTAGATTAGTAAATAATGTCAGCACTTTCCTCAAAAAAAGTCCAGCAAAATCTTGTAACAACGCAAATTGTACCAAAAATATTTTTCACCATTTAGTTTTTCATGCTATCTGCTGTCATTTTCAGCATCAATGTGAAAAGTCTCAAAGCACTGCACTACAAGCCTCCTTTCATTGACTTCTATCAAAAGAAGACATCTTTAAGTTAGAAGCATCCTTCCTTCCACCCAAGTCACTATACATAACTTTTACTTTATGGTACAGCAAATGCTTCAGTGCAAATTCCTAAAATCGAATTTATGCCCTTGTTCAAAGATTCGATACTAATGCTGTTTTATGGTAGATATCTGAAGTACCAGACAAACTATTGATTTATGGTAACTAAACACTGACTACTTCCATAATATCATCTACAGAAAATAACCTATCAAATGATTTAACTGATGAAATCAACAAATGCAAGAGGCAGCATGCTTCATTGACTACAGTCAATCACATGTGACTACACTCAAGCATAACTGTTAAGGTAGTATTTAAAGATCTCATATATCATCCATTTGAATAATCACAAACTCTGTATACATGTTTACATGAAATAAGAAATCATAGTTTCAGTGTCACATCTTAAAAAAACCTGTATTTGAAAATTATAGAACCATAGCACAGTTTGAGTTGGAAGGGACTTAATAAAGGTCATCTAGTCCACCCCCCCTGCAGCGAGCAGGGACATCTTCAACTCGATCAGGTTGCTCAGAGCCCCGTCCAACCTGACCTCGAATGTGTCCAGGGATGGGGCATCTACCACCTCTCTGGGCAACCTGTTCCAGTGTTTCACCACCCTCACTGCAAAAAAATTTCTTCCTTATACCTAGTCTGAATCTACCTTCTTTTAGTTTAAAACCATTACCCCTTGCCCTCTCACAACAGGCCCTGCTAAATAGTTTGTCCCCATCTTTCAAATAAGCCCACTTTAAGTATCGAAAGGCTGCAAGAAGGTCTCCCCAGAGCCTTCTCTTCTCCAGGCTGAAGAACCCCAACTGTCTCAGCCTTTCTTCATAGGAGAGGCATTCCATCATTTTCGTGGCCGTCCTCTGACCCATTCCGACAGGTCCATGTCTTAATATTGGCATACTATTTACTTGGTAACTTCTTATACATAAGGGTAAGATAGGAGACTGCAAAATGCGACAACTGTTATTTGGGGTTTTTTTTATTAAGCAGACTCACTATTTTTAAAGTTACTAGTATTCAGAGTTATTTATTTCCAGAACATACATCCTCTGAGACAGCCACACATATTCCCAACTTTGGCAATTGATGCAAGATTCCCTTCCGATCCACAGTTGTCTTTATATTGCACTTGCAAACACACAGGTAAGATAGATGAGATTTGGCCAAGATACAACAGAGTACAGGTACTAGAGGGGAAGAAAAGATACAACAGAGTACAGGTACTAGAGGGGAAGGAAAAAAAAAAAAAAAAAACCACAACCAAAAAACCAAAACCACACCAAACCACTCATCTCTCAACAGTCAACTTGCTTGCTGTCCTAAACAGCCCTTTGCGTTGTTTTTTTCACTGTGTGGCAAAGAAGAAAATCCAGTGACTGGGAAATCATTTTGCTTGAGGAATTTCCATAACATTGAAGACACTGCTGCTCAGAAAAGCTGTAACTATTGTTTGAGAGAACTACTGTGAGGAGTACCATTATGCAGAAGTGTATAGCTCCAGACTGTCTATCTTTTACTTCTGTTCCCTAGGGTCGCTTCCATTTCTCACAGTCATTTCTATTTTAGGTTGATTTGAAGGAGAAGATTAAACCCTATTTACAACCATCCTGCTTTTTTTTCATCTGAATTTGCACTATAATCCTGATTCTTCACAGGAAAAAAAAAAAAAAAAAAAAAAAATCACTTATACTCTGTAGACTGATGATCAGGCACACATCATGAATAGTCTTCTAAATTAGATAATGTTTCCTCTTCACTGCTACTTTAAATATTAGTACATATTTTAAAAATTAAATAGAGGTATAAAATAGAGGTATAAACCAGATTAACACAAGTGACAGAACTCACCTAGAGAAGGTCTGTGTTAAAGAAGAGCTAATACCATAAATCTGTAGCACATAGAAGTGTGAACAAAATTTTAAGCTCAAGAGAATAATTGTTCTTTTTTTCTACAGGTGGATTGCACAGGTGCAAACATGCACAACAACTTTCCAAAATTTTATCTACAGCATTTTCCAAAATAACATTATGCAGTTAACTACTATGCTGCTTCGGTATTTTTTGCAAGACACTCTTAAGTATAACAGCTATAAGAAACACACAGAGTTCTCCACAAGTTCAAAGACAGCAGCTTTTACACTGCACTTTTTCACTTCGAGATGTCTATTTGCAATAAGCCAAAAAAACTACATTACCAAATCATTCTGTAAGCAAAAGCAGCTCCTCAAATTGTATGCAATACCAAAATCTAGTAATGCAGGGGTCTTAATATTATCACATACACTCAAATTAGTTTTTATTTAAGAGTAAAATAAACAGCTGAGGCCATTATGAACAGAAAAGGACAGTCTTCTCTCCACCAAGTTCATTTTGTCTATGAGTTTTGATAACACCAGATGTTTTCTAATGCTGTACAAACAGAAGTCGTTAAAATTTATTGCTGTGAAAATCAGATACCTTTCTAGAATACTCATTAATATGCAAAGACACAAGATTCAACCTGTGTCTAAACATCAAATTAGAGTCAAACTTCTATTGGAAAATTGAAATATGTCAATTAGATTGAATTCTAACACTAAATTAGAGCTGAACACAGAACAAATTACTGCTACTCTATGACATCTTATTTAGAAACAAAAAAGAGGCAGAACAAAAATCAGGATTTCACAGTAACCACCTAGATTTACTTTTGGAATTTAGTACTGAGGAGAAATAATTTAAGAGTTTTACTGATTAAGACTTTCCAATCAGACTGACTTGAGACCTGTGAATTCCAGGAAGGACAAAGAAAACCTAGAGCTAGACAGAAGATGATCTGTCCAGGTGAAAAGTTTATCAGTGAGTCACTTTTTTCTTACATCCTTAAGTATGAGATGGGCAAAAGACAAAACGAGGGAAGTCTTGTCCTCCTTGTCCAAGCAATTATTTAATTTCCATCCCCTGGGAAAGCTTCTGGAGGGATCACTTCCCAGGTCTTCCAAAAGACACATGACTAGCAAAAAAACCAACTACTAACACCACCACACAACCCCTCCAAAAAAAAAGCAAAAGACACAGATAGAGCCTTAACACTCCACACTCCCCTGTTCAAAGGGCTAACTTGCAGCACTGTGGGAACTATCCAGAGGGCCAGTTCATTCTTAAACGTACCCACAGAATGCATTCAAAACTGCCTCTTGCAAGTCATCATTCCTCTACTTCTCCTGAGAGAATAGGTTTCACATTACATATTCAAAGCTGTGAGTATATGTATTTCACAAAGTAATTCCTCTGTAGATCAGAGACCCAAAGAAACACCAGTCGCACAACACTGACTATCCTGTGTTCTCACCAACTAACAGCCCAAAAGGTTTTTGAACTGTGCTGAAGCAGTTGTTGTTTAAGGTAGCTTGCACGTAGTGGGTAAGGACATGGTTGAGATAAGTTTTCAGTCAAGCTCCTAAAAGGAACCTCCTCCAGATGAGGAAATTAAAATAGTGTCAAGTCAGGTGAATAAATGCTCAAAAGCCAGGTCATATAATGGCATGTAGGTAAAATTGTCATGTCCTTTCTACCATGGCAAGTTCCAACATAAGCTTGGGTAATCAGAGCCAGCAAAGTTTGTGTCTCTGTAGTGAAATACAAAAAGGTCACCTTTAGTGAATTAAATTAAATGAACAGTAAATCAGGCACCAAAGCTGCACAGCCACTGCAACTTGTTTAACTGTCCGTTGTATATAACAAGTTAAGGGGTGAGGGAGGGAGGGAATCTACACACTCAGTGTTTCAGCAGAATTTTGTGCTATTCATCCCCACAGAAGAAAACCTTTCTAACCTTTAGTTTTTTGGTGACATGTATAGTATTTTAGAATTTCAAACTAGATCAACTGAATGCATGTTTTCTAATAATTCTACCAACATACAATTTCTGAAATTACTACAATACTTTTATTACCTGGTCCTGTGAGATAGTTTTCCAAGTTACTAAAATCCTCTAATAAGTTTTCAGACTTTTTACCAAATGGCTTTAGCATTATCCAGCAGCATTTCTAATTTTTGCACACACACATAAGCTAGACACCAGCCACATCCTAAGCTATAGATTTCCTAAGCCAATGTAAAACAAACATAAAGCTGTTGTGCATCATCATAAATAAGACCCCTACTTGTTCTGTTGCTAAAAGCCTTGATGTTTTAAATCTCTTTACCCATTATTAAAAACCTCACATCTCTTACGTAATTTTAATAGCTCTTATGTTGAAAAATAAATTAATGTGATGCCATAGCTGTCAACAAGCAAAGAGTGTATCTATTTTGCCTTAAAAATAAAGCAGCTGGGAAGACATCTTTTTAAACAACAGCACAGGCTAATGGCTAGGCATATGGCTGAAAGTTGTACTGTTCCAGTTGGCACAACCAACTGGCTATTTCATTCTCCAGTTTTTTATGCATCATACAGGATCATTTTGATTTGAACCTATTAGTCTTCTGAAGACACCAAATACATTTCCATATGACTGTAGGAGTCACTACGTCTTAGGGAAACACAGTACTTACTGGAATTCTTTACATGCCAAGGAATCAGGGTTATTACTATTGCTCCTTGCTGAGAGCTTTTATCAGTTCTACCATTAACTTAGACTGAAATCCAATTCTGGCTATCTCCTTGACAAGACATTTGAGACAACCAAATACTTACAAAAACTCTTCTCATACTTTTTGCATCCAGGCAAGTTGAGTTCTTGTCGCTGGTTTGTATTTTGGTGTTTTACATTTCTACTGAAGAGCTAAAACAGAATCTTCTTCCTTTAAATTTTCATGCAGAGAGACTACAGTTATCAGGACATTTTGCATATATAGTTCATATCCATCAAACTTGTATTACATTGTTTTGGGGTTTTTTCAGCTAAGCTATTGTTCAACATACCTCTAAGAAATCTGCTGACACAGTAATAACTTTTACCATACATCTGTACAAATGCATTTTAACAAAAAAAAAAAAAAAAAAAAAAAAAAAAAAGCCTTTCATTTGCAGTTTTTAAAATCTCAAAGAAATTTTAACATAGCACAGTGCATTTCCATGAATGAATCCCTTATAGCCTTCTACGAGTTCTGGAACTCTCCAACTCTCCCAGTCTAACTGGGATGGTCATTGTTCATGTGCAGGAGCGCAGTTCCCCTGTCCAGTGAAGATAATGTAAATTAAAAAAGGAGGTAAAGGAATGGAATTATCATCATCTGTCTTCTCAGATGGGAGGAAAGAATGAAAGGTAAGATTTTTCAAAATAATCTACTTCTACATCTAAATTCCTTTAACTTTGAAAGTCAGTGGGATTTATGAACAAAATCCTCAAAATACTGGACAAAACCAAAATTCTTTTACTAGTGCCAAGCAGGAAGCCAGTAAGGAGCAAGAGCCAGGAACTGAGCTCCTATCTGCTGAACTTAAATCTACTACTTTCACCCCAACCTTTCCTTTATTCTTCAGCACCTGTGATATTTGCAGCTCCAGGGCTACTTTAAAGACTAGAAATAATCTTAATTCTCAAACAGCTGTCTGTCACATTTGATTAAAGAAATGTGTTCTAGAATCCAGAAGAAATTTCTCTGCAGCTGAGCTAAAACCTCTTTGGAAAGGTTTTCTCAGAATCTTAAGGGGGAAGGGGGGGACCAGGGGGGAACCCAACCAAAAATCTTCAATTACCAGTAATACTAATGGGCACACCATACTATGAAAGAAACTTTTGTTTAACTTTTAGTGGTACTCTTTAAGTTTCCCTGAGCAACTTTCATTCATTGCCCACTCACACAGAATAGAGTTTACCAATTTAGACTTGGAATGTAAGTTAGTTTCAAGTCTTACCTGTGGCCGTAAACAGAAGTGAAAGTACAACTTAAACAGTGCCTAGCATCAATATGTCCAAATGTTCTACTTTACAGTTATGTGTCTATTCTCATGGCAATAGCTGAAAAATCTGGCTGAACAAGCGAGGTTCCTGACCCACTAAACAAGCCAATCATAAAATCAAAAACTATTCGACCAAGACACCTATAACAATGCCAGCACTGAATAACGGGCGGGGGGCGGAGGGGGGGGGGGAACGACATGACCCACAGCCCAAACCGTGCATAACATACACCACAATTGTACAAGTTACCTAAAAGTGTTCTTCTGACATACTATATACATACACATGTGTATATATATACATAGGGCATATATATATATAAAAGAAGACTTTCTCCTCCCTAACTAATATACATCTAAATTAGCTATTTGCAAATAATGGAATGAAAGAAGAATGAAAACAGAAGAGTCTGAGCTGCAATGAAAGAAAACTGAGGGACTGGGGGGAAAGCGGTTTGTTTAGTTTTGGGGGCTGGGGGCAGGGTGATGAGAAAATAAGTAACCAGCATAAAACATAACTGAAAGTTCCTCCAGGGAAAAGAACAGCATAAATCTGTCCAAAAGAGTGAAGGACTGCTAGACTGCAGAAAGAAAACAGTACACAAGAGAATTCAGATGTAAAGCGACATACAGAATGCTTCCATCTGGCATAGATACTGAGGAGTTTTAAAACACGTAAGTCACATCCACAATATAGCTACACAGACTAAGATGTAAAAAACCCACACCTGCTAGCAACAGAAAAGTAGTTTCAAAATGCTGTAAGTATGAAAGACAGAATTTGGTAGGACAAAGACTAGGACTGATCAGGAACACAGCCCCTCAAACTGCTCAGGGAGATTGGCAGAATATGGCAAAGGACAGTACAGTCTGAAGGGTAAGTATTACTAGAATGGAGTCAGCACTCTGAACAAATGCTATTTGAAAGAAACAATTAGAAACTGGCATATGTCCCAAATCAATAAATGGAGGTAACTCTAGGACAGAGAATAATGGTCACATAAGAGAATCTAAAATACAAATAATTTCGCACTGAACAACATAGTTGTTTTAGATGCGATACAGCTTTAGAAATTCTACCTACCGAATACCCTGGCATACATTTTAATCTATTATCACTCCTTCAATAAACTACATACCCAAAGGTGCTCTTCCACTTTTGAGAAAAAAAAACAAAACACTTCATGTTGTTACATAAACAGATTCAATAGGGAACTGTTCTAAAGCCAGTAGAAATCTATGGAAAGACATTGTTGACTTTGAGATAACTTGCGCTGGGGCCTATAGAAATAGTTGCCTCTCTATGAAATTAAATTAAGCCTGAATCCTTGATTTCTAGAGATATCAGTCAGTCCCCTTTTCTTTGGGGCTGCTGACGTTAAGTTGAAAGACTTTAGAAATGCAAAAAACTTAACAATAAATCAGTGACACGTTGAGAATTGAACATACAATTCTCATTAACACTAAAGGGGTGTTATGACCATATTTTTAATACACCAGGAAGTTCAATAACAAGTAACACAAAATCTAAAAGCAAAGCAGATATGAATTAAATAACCCTATACATATTACAAACAACATCTACAGCACCTTGAATTCCAACTACTCTGAACCTCAGCATCTGAAACATTTGATCCTCATCTATAATGCCACCATCTTCTAGAACACCTCTTTCTAGGTATCTTTTCTCCCCCAGGTTCTCTTTCACATGCGGAGAAATTGTTGAGTTCGCTGGACTGGCTTTACTAAGGCTACTTGCAAATCTTAAATTTAGTTTCATCAGGATTTCAGTTGGAGAGAAGCTTCCTCCCACAAGACAGACTTGGATGCTTTGGTATTAAAAACCAAAAACCTTATTTTCAACCCTCATTTTAAACAGCTTAACCTAAATTGTACTATTAAAAAGTCAGCATTTAAGTACAAGTTTATTGAAGGCTAAGAACTTTCCTGGGGGGAAAAAAGCTTTATTATAAACTGATTCCCATTACATTAAAAGTACATGGTTCTTCAATGCAAAGTACAACATCCATCTCCTCTTAAGTGGTAAGTAAAATGTCTGTTAATCAGGAAAGTATTTTTAAAATACACAGAAAAACACTAAACCAAAAAATATTGTGACGTTTATCTAGTATTTCCTTCTCCCTCAGCCTGTTAACAAATGTATTCTTGGAACAGCCTCAAGAGACAACACCCTACTCCTTTTATACCTAATCATGTGAAGACACACTCAAGGCAGTGAGCATGACCACAAAGGAGGAAACAACGTATCACCTTGCTCCAGGATGAGCAGAGTCCTACAGTGAGGTGTCACATTGAGTGAGTGCTCTACAGAGAAAAATTTTCAGGTAACTTTGAATAACTCATTAATTCATTCAATTTACTTTTCTTCCACCAATGCTTTTAAGTTGTCCAAGGGCTACTTGGAGGTTTAATGATTTCTTTTTTAATATAAAACACTTGAGCAACAATGGTTGCTAAGGCAGCATCGATTTATCAATATGCTACCTCAATATATTAACACTCAACTCTTTTTGCCCAATTTTACATGATTACAGGCAAGTCCCCTTGAACAGAGCTAGAAGCAGTAACGACCTATAATGATAAGCACAAAACGGAAGTAAAAATGTTACGCTCTCAAAATGCTTACCCTGCCCAAATGGGAAGGGCTGCAAGGCTTACTGCTGTGAAGCTGCCAACAAAAAGGGCAGATAAGGATGGTTCAGAGTCATCACTGCCAACAGCTGTGGACATCAGCTGGTTGCACAGACAACTGTGCACTGTTGTCAGGATAAAAACCATCTTAAGTAGATGCTGTTTGGTCAGTGCACGCCCTCAGAAATTCACAGCACCTCAGTTGTCTGAGGTCCTCTTCCAAATTTGTTTGACATTGATCCGCGAGTTTGAAGAGAGGACTGATAGAAACACAGCAGGATTACATAAAGTATGTGATTTAGGAAAGGATGACAAAGATACATTAATACAATAAAGGGCAGGAGGAACCAACTTAACTCAGAAATGTAAGGGACCTCCTAGAATGCTTAACTAAATGCAGTCTCATTAACATCCATTTATATAATCTCATTCATTCATGCAAAAAGTTCCATCTAAATCGAGATTTTTTTATGTCCCACAGTTCTTGGTGAAAGATTCCTCTAGAATTTCACAAACTATAATTTAACAAGAATTTTGAAATAACAGTATTAAGAAAATTGCATGCTGGAGGTATAGTTACTCAATTTAACTAACCTTCTATGTCTTTTCCAAGACAGGTTTTCAGTCATGCCATTTAGGTCAAATTTCCTGGTATACTAAAAGAGTAATAAAGAAAAGCTTGTAGATGACTACATGGAGTCACATGTATGATTACATATACTCATACTCTAGAAAGAATGCTGAGAAGAAAAAGACAGGAGGAAGAAACAGCTGAGTTTCACAGTTGTGTTTTGCTTACTCCTGAACTAAAGCAAATGAAAAAAGAAGATAAGTTTTCATTTCTCTGGGAAATCCAGGCAGGATAGAATATTGAATCTTGTATTAATCAGATAACAAATGCTACATTTTTACATATGAGATCTCAGTTCAGAAAAGCAGCAAGTGGCTTCTTGAAAATAGAAGGCAGAGAATTCGTATAATAGCTATGGGGCCTCCACACACTAATTAAGGCAGTAAAATGCTATAAACCAGAATGGAATCCATCTCACAACTCTGTCTCCACATAGCCCAGCTGTATAGAAAACCTGCTAGAATTCAGAATTCATCTACCTTTTTATTAAAGTTTCTAAGCTGTATGCAGTAATTCTAATAAGCACAAACTTCAAAAAAAGAATATTAAAGGGTGCTATATCCCCATGGGTATCTTGAAAAGTTATTTCAATCATTTCTGGTTTTAGTTATAAGGCTGATGGCTCTTTATTATATTTTTCACATAATACTTACTCCTAGGTAAACTACACATTATAACTGAGTTTGTCAACATGCAATATTATCATTTTTATTTCTATTGCAAATAAGAAAATAAAAAGCTTTAAGCCAAAGGGAAAGATTCAAATATTTATGTAAATATTTCATCTTATAAAGCACTTCTGTTTCCAGCACTTCACTCTAGCTATACTTTTTTTTTTAATCACTCCATACTATTAATTTAATTTATACTTTAGTAAATTAATAATCTAAAACATCTATTACCACATATTAAAAGACACTGAAACAGCTGAATTTGGCCTCCATGTCAAGGTTAGAAGCAACATGAACCACGACCAGAAACTGAATTCAGTGTTCAATTTCCCAGTTTTGATTCCAATGTTTTTTTAAGTTGCCTTTAATAAAGAGTCAACTGTATTTCACAGAATTGAGCAGAAGTAGTAGCAAAGTCAGGACGACAGAACTAGTTCCATAAACTAGTTCTCTCTATTCATCCTGTTCTTAAGAGATTTTGAACATGGGATCACATCCCATTTGTGATACCACAAAACAAAATACTGTGTACTGTGAAAAAAGCTTAACTGGGTTTGTTGGGTTTTGGGTTTGGTTTTTGGCGGGGTTTTCGGGGGGTTGTTTTTTTCTTCCTCAACAAAAAAAAAAAAGGGGGGGGGGGGCTGGGGGGGAAGGCATTTCAAGCCATTTCAGATTTTATTCACTTCCCAAATTTAAACAGTGTATTTGGCACAAAGGGTTTTTTCCTTTTCCTTTATAAATCTAAGCCTATATACCCTAGAACAGAGACTAAGTATCCAGACCGGCCATCTTTCTTTGTGTCATATTTGCTGTGCTTCTGGTTAATAGTGTAACTTTAATAAGCAATTTAAATAAGGGAGACTTAAGTAGAACTTCTAAGGACACAAGGTAGAAATTCCTACAGTTTATGAACATCATTGGCAACTTGTTCTTCATCATTTCTTTAAGCAGGGTTAAAGTAGTGAAACTGACTGTGCAAATCTGAACTAAAACAAAACAGCTGCTTATTCTTGATTTGACACAGGATATTCGTAACAAATGAGATACACTTGCTATCTGTGGGTCATTAGACACATTAAAATAATTTACATTAATTTTAATTTAATTTATATTAAGTTGCACACTCCAAAGAACATTTTTTTAACAGCTGCCAATATCATTCCTTAAACCACAAGCTATATAATGCATTTAATCTTTGTTTTTTCTGTCCAGTAAGATATCACTGGTATGCCAGAGAGGCTGAGACCTCTGGCAAAATGAGACAGATTGCAGTATACACTTCAACCGTTTCTTTGCTTCCAAATAAATAAATAGTTAATCATTGGTTTGGGGTGGGGTTTATTTAGTTTTGGTTGGGGGGGGTGGGGGATGGGGGAGAGTGCTGGTGGGTTGGGGGGGGGGGGGGGGGGGCGTGGGGGTAGAGAGTTTTATGAAGCAAATCCAAGACTTCCAGGTTATTCTAATATGTGCGTTCAAATGGCAAGACAGATTCATTTTATAAGGTAGACGCATTTAGTAAACTAAAGTTTCAGGAAAACATATAGTCTTAAGTTCTCTGTAGCCAAAATACCTGTCATAATTGTAAATTATAATTCTAGATACATTTGTTTATATAAAGATAAAATAAGTAACAGATAAAAGGCCTCCATATTTACAGATTTAGATAATTTACAGTGACTTCAAAACCTGAATTTGTTTCATACTTATATATTTTTCTTTTCTGATGTTGGATTAGAATGATTTCATAAAGCTAGTCACAACTGGGTTTTTGTTTACGGGGTTTTTTTTGTTATTGTTTTTTTAAAAGTGATCCCTGTAATTAAGTGCTAAAGAAGAAAGTCACAAAAGAGCAAAACTAGCTCAAGGTAGGTCAACAAAAAAAAGCTAGATGCAAATCAGCTTCAAGCTTGGTTCAACCCCCCACTTCCCATCCCCTCCAATATTCTAGGCAGAACACAGCAAACCTTTCTACATTAGATTATCTCTCACACTTTTTTCTAAAGAGAAGCAATACAGGTAAAGTGAACAATTACAAGCAAAAAAACTGTAAGAAGAGACAGTCTCATTTATATTCATACCTTAAAACATGAAACCCCACATTTGTTAAAGACATTCATTCTGTTACTGCACATCCACTCTAGAACATTAACAAATATTGTACAAGGAAATCCAATACCCTACAGTTGCAGTAGCAGGAACCAAAAGTTCATATGAAACAATTAGTTTACGCATACCATTTGTACCTAGTTTTGCTTCTTAAGCTACTCCGATACATTCCCCTGCAACACTTTTCTTAAAAAAGCATAAAAACAAAAATCACAATACTACAGCAGACTAATAGTAAAAAACCAAGTTTGCTATTTCTGTACAACTATTTCTGTAAAACCATATCTGTAAAAGAATTAGTACAAGCATAGGAAATGAACTTTACATATTATATGCCAAGTGCAGATTTCCAAATACATTGAGATTTTATTTTAGCAACAACAAAATCTAAAATGAAGGTAGGAAGCTTAGATTTATTTCAAGCAAGTTTATCAAAATGAGTGGAGCACCACATAAAATATTCTATTTGCCACTTAGCTGCCAATTCTTCAAGTACTTACATACTCGCTTATCTTTAGATACCCAAGTAGTTCCCTTGGGATAAGTCCATAAATTTTATACTACGAGTATCTCGGGAGTACACTTTCCATCCTTAACCCTTTGCCTGTCACCATGGATTACTCTTCTCTCTCCACTGGCCTAACTGTAAGATAAACTCTGAAGTCTGTTTTTGAACACCTATTTAAAAATATAAAGGGGGGAAAAGAAAACGTCTTCCTTCTGTTGCGTGCTACATATACAAGATGGAAAGAAGAAATAGAAATAATATCATGTTTAAAGAAACAAAAGTGTTTTTAAGAATCAGTAATGGCAAGTTGTGCTTTGAAAAGAAAAATTATCCCAGGGCCAAAATAGGATTTCAATATGACTGTATACTAATGAGTTCATTTACATATGTCTTAGAAAATTGTATGTACTACAACTTCAAATAAAATTTAGTCCCAATAGAATTTAACAAAAACAATTAATTTTCTTTTCTCAGAATAAATACTTAGTACATTCTATCATCAGTATTTCATTCCTTGCACAAGTTCTATAAAATTCAGAATTACATTTTGAGTCTTATGTTTTTTTAATCAAGTTATGACAGATCAAAGTATTTCCTGCCAATCAAAAGAAAGGATATTAACATCACTTACTTGATTTAAAGTTTGGAGAAGTTTCATCTTCACTTCAGACCAACAACTTCAGCAACCACTGAAAAGACATGCTTTGCTATTTACCGCTCTTCTTCCGTAACCATCCACAAACCCCGTTACTAATTTAAAGTCAGTCTCTCAGAAGACTACCATCCTTCAACACTGCCAGGTAAGAAGTTGAACTATATACCACTATATATATCTTAACATAGCTATTCAGATGCATAACAAAAATTACTTCAATTCACATGCCTCCAATTTGTCCCTGCTATGACTTCTAAAAATAAAGTAATGCAAAAGAAAAAAGCTGAAGCATTCCTCAAAAAAAAAAAAAAAAAAAAAAAAGGCAACAAAACCCCCAACAAACAAACAACACACCACATTCAGAACAAATCCAAGCATCAATGGGGAGTGATTTTTTTCTTTTTTTAAAAACCTTTTTTAATATGCTACCACACTGAACATCACTATGAATTTTACCTCCTTATATGCATCATAACTTAATACCATAATAACAAATCCTCCCTGAACTGACAGAACTCAAGTCCAAGTCACAAGTTCCTGACCTTCTCAGGTATGCAAAATTTCATATCATGTCTACTATGTAAATACATACATTAAGTTGAGACATGCTGCAAATCTGGGCACAAGTGAACTGAAACACCAAAGTTTATAAGCAATTTCTCTAACCAGAAAAAAACCCTATTTCATGAAGCAAGTATTGACTTGTTATAAAAACCTCAGAGTTTGAGCTTGGTCTGAAAAATCTCATCTTCCTTGCTTTCTAACAAAAATCAAATGTGAGACATTAAAATATGTCAGCAACCTGTGTAGCTTTAGTCATGCATAGCTACCTTTTATAGCCTCTTATGTGCCATCTGAAGGCAGCAGAGACCAGCTAGCTCCTCTGGAGATGCTCTATGTCACACACTGCATCAGCTTTTCCCCCCTTCTGAATATGAAGGGAGACAAGGACAATTAGTCAACTCACCAGGCTAAGTTATGTGCCTAGAAAGAGGAGAAAATGTTAGAGTCTTGATCAAAAGACATGACATGATAGATGAGAGAACCAAAACAGCCATATGGCAAAGTGAGAACAATGACAGGATAAACATAGTTACTGCCTTTTACCAAGACCCTGTAAGTAAACAAGAAAAGCTTTTTTCTTCTATGCTGATGACTTTTTCCTTTGAGCCAGAAGTACAGGGAGAGAAAAGCAGCAAGGAACACAAGATCCTCATTAAACAAACATTCTCAAAATACAGGGTATGCAGGGATACACCCAGCTCTGTTAAAAAAACAGCAAAACAGATTTACTTCAGCACTAGCAAAAGCCCAATTTATTTTATCTCCTTTCTTCAAAGACTTAGAAAGTGTCATTGTTTAGACAGCTTATCATAAAACTCAGACAATTTCCCCTGCCATAATGAAATTATAGATTGGTTTACAAAAACATTAAGTGTAGAACTATAAAAGTTTACCATTTTGCATTTAATGAAATGCTACAGCTCCAGTCTTGCAAAGATTTATGCATATACTCAACTTAATACAGGTGAGGCATTCCACTGTAAAGGCTGTTATGCAGAGGCAGTAACAGCTGGTATAAGCCAACATTAATTTGAAGCACACAGTTGTTACAATAGTTAGAAGGGGTTTTCATTTGTGTTTAACATTACTTTTAGGCATGAAACACATTCTTATTAATATAGAATAACTCCTATGTTAAGGTAGATGCGCTGCCAAACCACAGGAATAGCACCTTTTTTGTTCATTTTTACTTTCAAGTTTTCTATCACTGATACACTTGATTCTTATATTCCAACTATAAACATAAATAGGAGTCAGATGTTTCTCAGCCCCGATTTTCATTATTTAGTTCTAAATCCATGCTTTTTCACGTTCAGACCTCGGAGCACTTCACTAAAGTAACTGATGGAACGTACAACAGAAAAGTAGAAAGCAAGGACCATGGAAAAAAGGGGGCGGGGGGGGGGGCACAAAAACAACCCAAACCTTTTGCTATAACTTTTCTTTTTTTTCATGTTTAAGTCAGATAGTAACATGTTCTGCCTCCTATATTATAGATTTCTGTAATACATTATGCTCAAAGCAAGTCAGTGAAAAATCTTCTAAACATTTTTGCTGTTCATAAATTACTATCTTCAACAGCCATTTGAGCAGTCAGACCTTCAGAAGCTTCACATTCTGCCCTTAAGTTACAGTATGAACTAGGCTATTTTCCCTAGTTGCTTCTATAAAGAAAAAAGTCAGTCAGTTTTCCTCCAAAATTTTCAATTGTCAAGACCTCTTTTTAGTAGATTTTTATGCTTTAATTCCTGTCACTCAGAAAATCATTCCTGAGTCAGTGGACAGAACCACAACAAATTTAAGTATTATTAAAACAAATACCTTTATTATATGCAAGAATTTTGAAGGGAAGAATCCTTATGCTATTAACATTCCACAGGCATGTGTTAAAAATAAGATTAACTGGAGAAAAGAAAAACTTTCAGAGTCAGCATTAATCCATGGTCTCTTTTGATGTTTGCTCCCTCGGTACTAGGTATTGGTTTTCTCAAGCCCAAGTGCTCAGATGAACTACATTACTGGTTTTAATAAGTCTTATTTATCAATGGAAAGGTGTTAACATGAAGAAAAAATATGGAAAGGCTCAAGTACCTTTGAAAACCCTGAAGGCTGTAGCAAACACGGGGGAAAAGGGAAACTCTCTCCCCTCTGCCCCTGAACTGTCAGTCCATAAATCCCAGGAAACTGGGATTGCTGGTATTTAACCAGCAAATACAAAGAAACAGTGAAATAACTTACCAAAATCTACCACACGCCCCCCCCCCCGCCCCCCCCCCCCCAAAAATCAGTGAAAGCCTCAGTTATTTTTTCCATGATGGTATCAAGGTGGATAATAGTTATATAATGATAGATTCTACAAAAGCTATTGAAAAGCTACACAAAAAAAAGTTGTGTAGTGCTTTGGCATTACTTGTCTAGCACACATATGCCAGAACCTGTGGCCAACACACTACAAAGAAATTACGTTGTTGGAATTGCCCCTTAGCCATCATGGTTTTCCAGCTTGACAAATACATACCCACTCAGCCCTAAGCCACCTGAGGCCTGTGATGCATACTTGACTCTGCTCTGAAACACTCAGGGAAGAATACCAACATAATTCTATGCATCAAACAAAAACAGGATCCCCCAAAACCAAGAAACATCATCCAGAAAAACCCCTTAAAAGTCTTCATTTCCAACTTTGAAGAGGCATACAAATGTATCTACACAAACCTCAAGTAAATTTTCAACAGCACCTAAATGACCTAGGATACAAAGCCATGTTTTTGTAGCATAGACAGTAACACCTCAATGTTCAAAAGATATGAAGACAATATTAAGAGAACAAATTGACTATAACAACCCTGCCCCTACTATTAGATAATACACAACTAATAAATATTGTCCTAACCATAGAAGCACAGCATTACCTTGATATATATTCCCTGAACAGTTGCATCTAATTTTCCTGAGAATACCACATAACATTTATTTCTACTGAGAAATAAGTCAACTGTAGAGACTGAACTTCCAGTCTACAGAACAGATGCGTGCTACTCCCAACTAGTATTGTTCTCAGCATGCCTGTGGGATAAAGAAATACTGAGAAGAATCTTCTACCTGACAGGACACTGTTTCTTTACAAGTCCAATTGAAATCATTAAGTCCCTTTGCCAAAGTAGCTATACATACCAAGTGTGACCCAAATTCATGTTTTCAAGAATGCAGCATATGACCAAGGTTACCAATACTACAAGGTTAGATACTCTGGTGAAATGTATAACTTCTTTTTTCTATTTAGTACAGTACAAATATAATTAGACAAAACTTAGAGTATACCTTTGGCTGGCACTCTGGTTTTGTTTGCAAAATATTCTTGATATTTCTGAATTGCTTGACTAGGAAGTTAGTTTGTATTAATGTACAGCCACTTCTCATTGTGGTTCTATGCCTCAAGCAGCAATCACGTTGTGCTCCAAAAAAAATAGTCTGACAAATACAGGAAGCTTTTACCTGCTATTAATTTTGTCTGTGTAACCAAACAATCCAGTCTACTCTCTCAGAAGCCTGAGTGGCAGCAAGACTAAACATTTCCTAGTCAATCCACTTCTGATTGAAATCATCTTCTGCACAATAAAAAGACAAGGGAGGAAGGAAACCTGAAAAAGTAACCTATGAGACACATTACTGAAAAATCTCAACTTTACCACCAGCCATATTACAACTGTGCCTATTCTGGGTCTCCAAGTAATTATATGCAATGAATGACTAATGTGTTGGAGGAATATTTATTAAATCAAACTGTTTTTCCTCTTTAGCATGTTGTATTATATATATTATATTGCACTTACAGGCCACAGTGCCTTTATGGAAATTAGATACAAGCGAAGAGAAGGATTTTCAGTTGTTACAGTCAGCACTAAGTACACCACTACCTTCAGAACAGTCTTAGAAGCTCTCTTATTGCTTGGACAAAAATAAAGAAAGAAATCTAGGAAAACCAGTATAGAGTTGATGAACTACAAATACATGCTTGCCTTTAACCAAAAACAAGGTATGGGAAAATAGAGACAAGGAAGAAGAGGAAGTATTGAAAGGTTCATTGGTCATTTTATTTCTGAAAAAGGCAAATCTTCTGAACATGTTAACCCAGATGTTAAAAATTTACTGCATTTGAAGCTGTAAAAATCAGTTTAAATTAGATGAGAGTGCCACATCACATGATTTTCCTATTTAAAACATTAGCACTCACTTATGCACTTATTGCATTACCTTAGAGGCAGCAATGCTCGAACAAAACATTGAGCTGTGCCACAGTTATATGCTCTACATAGGTGTTGCATTACTGGTAATCAGCAAACACAACAAGAAATTTATATGGCATTTCAAAAAACCTTTATGCCATAAAATATTTTTGTTTTGATTTGTTTTTTTAAACTGCAAAGAAAACAGTTTTCAAAGCAGGCATTTTGGTGCATGAAGTCAAGTGCTGCTAATTAAGAGAACAAGCAATGAATTTCAGCCTCATTCATTAAACAAAATTCCATTTAACTGGGATTTATTACATTTAATCTAAAGTTTGAAATAAAGGCTATTCTATTTTGAAAAGTTTCTATCACTTTTGTAATAAAAATAATACTTTCTTCATCATAACATTTCAAATTTTCAAAGCATTTTACAAGTACTATGCTGATTTTAGAAATTGAGAAACTATCTTAAAACCAATTTAAATGATCTGTCAAAGAACACAAAGAACCAACAGCAGGAGTCTGAAGAAGTTGCAGGTTTCCTAAGACCCAAGCATCATCACTTTTACTACCAGATCTGCATACCTGAGTATAAGAGCAGGGGAAACAGGGCTATAAATCAAACAAAATAAAGCCCTCTCTCCTAAATTACTTTCTTTCCTATCAAGCCAGCAAAACTAAAGATGGATTGTCCCAGAAATAAAATTTTACTAATAAGTTTTTTCACCTGAAGTTGTATCTTTCATTAATGAGAGTGAAAATATTTGACAGGAAACAATTTTTTAATTTTTTAATTAGAGGTGGTGGTTATACAGCTTAAATAATTGGAACCAACAGGACATATGACCAAATGACTTCTAAAATTATTTGACAAATGTCTTTTCCCCTCACTTTTCAATTAATGTGTTATCTGTGTTAAACTAGATTAAGTGAAATTAGAATGTTTCCATTAATAACTGAAACCAAAAAAGAACACTAGTTTTCAATTTATACTTTGATATAAACTAGCACAAACTTGCTCAAGGACACACGCTTTGCATTAAGACTGTTTTCTATTCATCTAGTTTAAGTTTCTTTTAGATTAAACCCAGCTCAAATGCAACTCTGTGCAGTTGTCTATACTGAAAACTTGCAAAGTACTTAGATGAAGTCAAAACTGATTTGGTCACTTCAACTCTATTTTGTGCATAAACAAAGCTTATTATAACTTGATAATAAGCCAAACATTATTTTCAACCACAAAAATTATTTTGGAAGCACAGCCTAATGGTTAAAGCATGAGACTGCAAATCCAGACATTTTCAAACAGAAACCAATTTTATCACAGATCACTGAGTGACTCTGGGCAAGTTAATTAACCTCCCTGCAATCTGTGAAATTGGGATAATACCTACCTTGCAGTGAGACTTAATTCACTGATGCTTACGAAATGCTGTGAGATCCTTAGATGGATATACTATAGAAATACAAACAAGCTTAGTATTTCAAACAGTACTTTGAAACATAATTCCTATTTGAAACCACACCTCACTGTCAAGTAAAATGTCAATTCGTAAGTAGTATTTGAGTGACTAAGTGCACTGAAAATATATTCAACACCATATAAAAATCACAAGTAAAGTAACAAAAAGGCTACATATTACATGTCTTTTCCTTCAACTATGCACAGAATTATGACTCTGCATTTACAGAACTCATCAGATAGTCGTCAGCTGCAACTACATACATCACAATTAACTTTGAAGAGCTCCTCAGTCTGCCAGCACACCAGAATTCTTCTCCATTCAGAATCTAGTTCTGACTGCAAAGCTCATTTCCAGTGTAGCTCCAGTGCAAATATTAAAACATTTCTCTGTACCTTATTTTTATATATTATTAGCCCCCTGATTTTTATCTGCCTTCAAGAAAAGAGTGCAATAGGAAGTAGTTCATTCCAAGAACTATGAGGTTAGAGATGAAACATGAATGGATGAAGTAACTGGCAATCATCACAAGAGGTTACCAGTTATTCAGGAAGAATGGGGATTTTGAGAAGGTGCAGCAAGTATTAGGAGGACCAACATTCTTCCAGCTACATGGTTGGCAAATTCTTGGCAGCATGCTTGGACTTTGAGCACTCAGCTATCTCAAAGGGAAATGGGTTTTATGTCACAAAAAACTTCTGCAAAATATAAAATTGAAAAGTAGTTCCGAGTTCCCCCCCGAGCACCTGTACGTCATTCCTTTTAGACTGCTTGCTCTCTAATTAAAACATGTTCTTCTGCTTCCAAAGTCATTAATGCCTGCACTTATTTTCAGTTTGGTTTGTTTCTTTTTATATTCCCAGTAAGAACAATGATTTTTATCTCCTTTATTGCAGAACTACAAGCTGCTGCTGCTGCGTAATGGGTTATGCTTCCAACAACTTTAGTGTTTCACTGAACCTTCACAGTCTATAACATATTTAAGGTCTGGAAAAAAAGTCTATAGGCCACTAGGTATGCCCAATATTTTTTTTTTCCCCCTAAACATTTGCTAATACAAATATTGCATGTGGATCATTCAGTGCATTTTTAGTACTTCATTTGACATCTTTACCAAAGCTAATTTAATGGAAGATGGTTTCGTATAAAGAAGAGTGCATCTAGAAGGATTCATTATTTAAATGAAAAAAGACCTTTGTTCAAGATTTTCTTTTCAAAAGGAGACTCCATGGGAATGTCATATTTTGGCCTCTGTTAAAAGTTTTAATCTTCTGATAACAATTCCATCTATGAAAAGTTTCAACAGCAAACAACAATAATATCGCTCATGGCAATACTTTCTCAGTTGTATATAGACAAATCTATTAATCAAATTAAAAGCAACAATATTACAATACCATGTTACAACTACTGTGGTATGCTTTAAATAAAGCTCCTGAATGTATTCGATCTTACAGAAAATAGGTACCAAAAAAACCCCCAAACCAGATGCAACATTTGTAGTACAAATAGGAATATTTACATTGTCAACAATTGTTAAAATAAACATTGTTAACACCATATCTTTAAGGCTCTAGCTAATGTGTTTCATATAGTTATCCTTTATCCTATAGTGGGCACTCTTTTTCTTAATGTTTTTGAGAAAGTTTTCTTTAACATATTTTAATCAGCTATGGAATGCAAGTATCCTAATTCAGAGAATACTTTCAAGCATTTTTGTGATGTCTTCTAGCAACCTTTTTTGTGCTTGTGCTTCAATCACTGTGACAGAAGGCCTGAGAACAAGTAATTGAGGCCACAAAACCATTAGCAAATTCTTCTAACAACTCATTGAAGTCCAACTGCAGGATTTTTATCCAGACATGGCAAATATACAAATAATTGTTTGACCATGTGCCAACACCATCAAGCCCCATCAGTAAGACCACAAGAGAAAATGAATAAATAAATAACCAAAGAAGCAGCTACTACTTTACTCCAAAGTTCAAGAGTATATTTTCTAAAAAGAAAGATTAAGCAGCAGCTTGGCTTGATAAAGAGGCCCAGTAGGGTTTTGGCCTACTTTAGTACTGCAAAAGCTCATCTTAGCAATTGTATTTTCTATTTTAAATATACTATAATAGGACTGTTATAGGAAACAGCAGGCAAAACTGCAGAAAAACTGAATGGCTGCAACAATGCTGTTACTTTTTAAATTTCTCTCTTTGGTAGTACATACTTGGAACATTATCAAAATGGAAAAACAATAGTTTTCCATGTATTTGGAAAAGGTTATATGAAATATCATTATAACATAACATACAGATCATCATATACTACGCTGTTCTGCAGTCCCTTCAAAATGTCACAAGCATTCATGACTGAACAGATCTTCATAATGTCTAAGAGGTTAGAAAATTTAGATAAAAGCATTAATCTTGTAAGAGAAATGCAATCTATTTTGTTTATGAAATTCTTGTATGTATTTTTCTTCCTAAAGAACATTGTGCTTCAGTGCTAATATTTTTATAGTAAGTGTTTACATACTGCATGTTAACTACGCTGATGACAAACTTTTTCTCTAAGCTTGGAAGCCAACAAAAAAATCCTATAACTCATATACTCAATAAAAATTGTCTTTGCTGTTTCCATTCCTGAAGTACCAATTCACAGCCTTTAAGACTTCCCCCACATACACACACTGAAAATAACAATACAATACTGTGACACTTAGAAATACAAGCAAAGCAATTACCATTCTTTAGGGCCTGATGACTCCTTTCTCGGCCTGCTGAAACACAGTTTACAGAAAACTGACTTTGATAGCAATTAAGAAACATCAATAAGGAACTTATTCCTCTATAAGTCAAGAGTTACTGAATACCTAAATTCAACTGTGATCGATTATAAATGCACAATAATAATCTGTCAGCCAAAGACAACTGAACTGCAAAAATACATCATTTAAGACTGTTGGGAATTTCTACTTCAACTCTCTACTGTTGGAAAAGTGTTTCAAGCAAATGAAATACTTCACCACCTATTCTTCTATTCCTTGATTTCTTTTCCCCAGTATTAGAAAACTACATACTGCAACTGTTTGTTCAAAAGCCAAGAATTTTGGGGACTTCGTCTCCTAATAAGTAAAGTTTTTCAACTCAAAGGTGTTAAAATTTAGTTGAAGGTTCAGCAGGTAACACATCAGTAACAAATAAGCAAATCCTGTGAACTTGCATACAAGCAGAGAGTGCTCAATAATCTGAAGGGAATAAGGAACTCCTCAACAAGAGGTATAAAGAATTTTCTGAATATAGCATTGTTAAAGGAAGCTATAATGTCAGCTAGGTTGTTTGGGTATTTCTATTTCAGTTTCAGAAAGTTACTTCAGGAAACTTGCACTGTATGTATTTAAAGTGTTATTAATATTAGAATTTGATGTTTCTCTAAACAAAGCACATCTTTTTCATGCACTTCTCTAAAGTGGAACTCTGAACAATCACCAGTTCAGAGTCAACTTTTTATTAAAAGTTACAATAGCATCCCCTGCTCTCAAGAAAAGACAGCAAGACTACCTCTAGTTCCGTACTAGTACTAAGGCAATTTTTCTTGCCAGAATAAGCTAGTTTTCAGAAAATTTTAGATATAAATCACTGACTTCTTAATAAGATAAATAGATTTGCCCTTTCATTTGAAGAGTGTACTGGTTTCAAAGCAACTCATACACTGGTTTAGAAGAGGTATGAGTGTCAACAAAGGACAATAGAGTACATATAAATTCTGAAGCAAAGCACAAAAAAAAAGCCCAATATTTATTTGCTTGTCAGTACTTTGAATGCTCTTACCTGTTAGCTTCATAGCAGTCGTAGTTGCTTATGTTTCCAAATAGAGGTTTCAGCATGTTTTTGTATTCACTCAGTTCACCAAATGCTCTGAATGCATTTTTTCTAGGTACCACCTCCAATGTTCAGCCACTACACCTCCACTGAATAATGGTTGGTTTTAGACTTCAACATCTGGAATTTTGTGTTTAAGCATTTGCACCAATTTTATCTGAAATGCCAGTAGGGGATTAAAGTAGGAGTAGAAGGCCCATTCAATAAAGAAAATGCAATTTATATTCTTAGAACTCACAATTACAAGAGAATCCTAATAACTGAGCACACAACTTCATTTTTACACAGTAAAAGCTATCACTGTTATCCAGTTAAACCCTTCCAAAATGGTTTTATCACAACTTCTTGCAATGTAGTCCAACTTACTCCCTACTTGCCAGTCTCAGTCTTGCTTTTACACAAAATAGCCAATCAAATCTGCTTGCGTCCTCCTCTGCTCCACTGGACTACATATTCCTATCCCAATTATAAAGCAAGTGAACACCCAACAAAACAATTCCAGCAGTTGCATAAAACTAATTTCTATGAAGAACTGCCATTCTTTAAGAGTTCAGAAGCATGTCAAACCGAAGAAAAGACCTGGTGAATTTTTATTTTTGTATAGCTTTTGAAAAAAAAGAAATGAAGAAAACTTCTTTGAAAAATTAAGGAACCAATTGAACTGCTAAACTAATAAATCTTTGACCACTAAGTCAGATTTCTATTAACTAGTTATTAGTTTATTAACAAATAACAACTAATAATCACACCATTTGTGAAAAAGCCTGATTTCCAAGGGTTAAGCAAATGTTTCCAATTAACCATTAATTATTGCAAAGCCACCCTGTACCTTATGATGATTTGAAAGAAAGCACAGTCCCAGTGACCCAAACTACGGGCAGACAACTTATGTGGAAAACCATTCAAGGGACAATACAGCAACGTTCCTTTTATCTCTAAGACCTCTTCCAAGCTGCTCAGTAAGGTTGGAATACCCTTCCAAATTCTGTTTATCAAATCTCTACCTCCTTCAAACAACTGCTGACCAAAATGTTTCTGAAACACACCTTTCATGAACATGTGAAAACAGTGAGTTTGGAGGCACCTCCATGACATTCATGTAGTTCGCACAGGCAAGCGTGTGGCACTGAACTGTGTCACTTTTTTCCCTCCAGATCTACATTAGAACCCCAACTGCCTGTCAAATCCATGAAAAGGCAAAATCCTTTGGGCTCAAATGGATTGTTTTCCATGACATCTTATAAGCAAGTTAAGATGATAATTAAAGAAGATATTAGAAGCAACTAACTACTCATTTTGATAATAATTTAACAGAACTCTGGTACAAAGTTAGTACAGTTGTGTTATAAAAACAATTGATCAGTATCATACTAATTCTTAAGTGATCCTAAACTAATCTGATTTTCCTTAAAATTGAGTACTATACATACTAAAAACTTCCCTCATAAATGTAATAACTTCTTTCGTTTTCACTGTCCTCTACAATTTTCTTGCACTGTAGACCAACATGTAAACATCTCTCAATATAAAAAGTAAGATTTAAAATTCCAAAACATGTTAACACTAGTAAATGAAGCGTATGTTTAGCTATGAAAAAAAAAAAAATTACTCTGCTAGAATTACCTTACTGAAATAAGTCAAGCAAAAACATAACAAAAAAGTAGATTTTGACATTTCATATTTTGTTGAATACTATTACTGCACAGGCAATCACTGTCTCTTACATATAAATTAACATCCTACCATCTGTCAAGTGTTCAGATAATCACAGGGTTTAATGCACAATATGGTTATTAGAATGTGACCTGACAAAAAGAAAAAGAACACAGCCTAATTTGGACTACAAAATCTATGATCTCACTTGCAAATGACAGTTTGACAAGCTATTATTCTGCATTTTGGCTTCTACAGTAAAAGCAATTTTACGCATACGTAATTCTATTAGTCATACAGCCAACTGCCTGTGGAAGATTACTTCAAACTATAAAATTTGCTTGGTCATTCAGGATTTTGAACTTATACAAATATTTGCACCATGAATAGGAATTTAATGATCCATATATACACACCTAGGAATAAAACACAAGTCACTATGCGAAATAATCCTCTGTGATGCTACCATTAACTATAGCTACACACTTCCCATGTCAAGTTTCAAGAAAGCATGCAAAAAGTCATTAAACCCATTAATTACCTATACATCAACTGACATCAGCTGTTTCAGAAGTATAGTGTACAGGACAGTTCTGTATGCAATCTGTTTCACATGCAACTGTCTTCTGCTAATAAGCACCATTAATGATTACTTTTATTCACAATATTACTTACATACTATCTTTATGGCTTGCAATACCTTGTTTTTGCCAAGGTAAACATTATTGACAGTTGTCTCTACTCAAGACCACTAAAAAAATTCTATTACTCTCTACTAACAAAAACCTATACCTGGCAAGCCTCATGTGCCCATAGCTCCCACATTTTTCAATGACTCAACTGCATTGTTAATGCTTCAATAAAATATATTTCCAAAGGATATACTCTAACAATCACTTCAAAGTGTAAAATACATGCTTGGGAAAGGTGAAGTTAAGTCTTCAGGAAAAAAGAAACAAACGAAACATTCTAAGAAAGTGACGCAACAAAAACAAACCACAGCAACAAAAAAGCGTTCAACGCAGTTCTATTACCTGCAGAACTTCAGCAGGATAACAACTATGTAATAAGTAAAACCAAGAAGTGAGGTAAATTATATTTCTTTACTTTTGCCTTCACTCAGCCACTATAGTTTTAACTTTCATGTTTTCTTTAGTCATGAAAAATTATGCGTTTTCCTGTCATGTTGACTCAATACACTTGAGTCAGTGCGCTGAAGCCACTGCAGTACAGAATCATAGGATCAGGATGGCACTATCAAACCCATAGAAATGAAATTTAAGAACAATGTGATAGATTTTTCAAGCTTTAGTTATACCACACAAGAACCTGCCTCAATAATAAAGCATCATGATTTTGCCTTCTTGCCAGAAGGCAAGAAAAAAATCAGATCATGGTTTATGTGAGGCCTATTAGCATTTCAAAGTGTAGTACTATTAACAGCTATACAAAACAGCTCTTACCAGAGGTCTCCTATTCTGATTACCAGTTTCTACCAAAAGGGAAGTTAAGAAAAAACAAGAACAAACCACGAGGAAGGAACATTTAGACTACCTCGTTCATGTTCAGTTTTACATGTAGCAAAAGATTTTCCCTTTTAAATGCCAGAAAAATATCAGTTGTACAAGATAAACATCACAAAGTACCATTTTCCAAAGGACCTGAGTGACATACAAGCCTTATCCTTGTTTTGAAAGATCAGACAATCTAATTACCGCAGGTCACCAAAACTCTCAAATATGTAATAACGCAAATAGTGGGATTTATAAGACATGCTTAGCTGCATCATCCAAACCTGTAATTGCTCTGTGAAACTGGTTCCTATGTACTGATGAGCCTCTAAGACTGTCTTCATAGGGAAATTACTATGATAAACAAAGGTAAGAATAATCATGATACTATCTACTAATTCTCTGGATGTCACTACTCTGTGTGTAGTAAGTGTGAGGTAGTGCAAACAAAAGCATCTTATGTTAGCGTGCTCTACAAGTGTTTACCTGTGGAATGACCACAGAGTAACCACGAAGCAGTAAATTCAGTCTCTCTTACTGTTCATTGAATTCATGCAGTAAAAAACTGTTAACCTTATTGAAAGTCAAGCCTCTCCCAAAATTGGAATTTAGGCACTTCCGTCAGTTGGGCGTAACTGGAAAATTTACCCTTAAATTTAACCATTTGGAACATTATTCCTCCCTAACAATAACTGACAACTCTAACCAACTTCAGGCTTTAACAAGAAAACACTGCACATCAAATCCCACATTATAAGAATTAGAGAATAACATGGAATTGTATTTGCCTAGTTATAGTTATTAGCGTTTGACTCTTCAGGGCAGACTTGCATTCAGACTAACACTGACGTTAACCTTTTATGATGGCTGCTAATTGCTAGCTGCTCAAGTGACTGAAAGCAGATCTACATGACCACAGCTGCTACATCACACCTGATCAGCTTTACTGTTGTACGTGACACCTCAAACAGAATGTTGTTGGTCAGCCTTAAATAACCATGCAGATTATGATTTTAAATTGCAATCTTTGGTAGGAAGCTGTGAAAATAACCACAGTCCCAACAGGATGTTCTAGACGCTCCACATCTCACTTCAGACAAAATGCTCCTGGAATACAGCCTCTGCTGCACTGCTGTAATTTACAGCTTGTGCTGGCAGAAGTAGGGCTGGGGAGCAGAGTAAAGACTTCTGGGTCAAGGCCTACCTGACAGGTGAAAGGAAAAGCTTCCCACACATAGTGTAGCACTCAGGAAAAGGAACAGCAGCAGCAGGGCTTGCCAAAGATTGTTTACAGCAGACAGGGTCTGCAACAGTCACTTCTACTGCAGTGTGAGGAACCTCCTCTGACACCACCCCCAGGCCAGCTACTTAAAGAAAGCACCATCCTGGGATAGGCTGCACACTCCAAGAGGGACTGGCACAATACCAGGCTGTATGGTGGAGGTACAGAGAGAATAATACCTTCCAGCATCTTCTGCTTGCACCTGGCAAGAACCTCTCTTTATGTATGCTAAACAAGTAATCTATTCTTTTCTGTTTAGAGGCAACACACAAACTCTTTCTTCGTTTTGGAGATTCAGGGGTTTTTATCACTACTAGAGTTCTGCAGGTAATATTCTAAGGATGAAGTTTAGGTATTTAAAATAATTTTCTAGTATTTGTATGTCCCAGTGAAGAAATAGTAAAAATGAAAGTGAAGGTAAAAAGAATGTATCAAAACACATCAAAAGCTACTATTTTCCGGAGTCTTACTCTTTGAATCCTGCAAAGAAGACTGAGAAAAGGTTATAGGCTTCTAGGATACTCTATTTTACAGACTTCAGTTTCCAAAACAAAATACATTTAGAAGATACTGTGTACACATAGGTCTCCCACTTTTACATTTTTTTTTTCCTAAGCAACTGACACATCAAGATGCATTTCATTTACCTATGGAAAGGTTTCACTTAAAAGATTCAGTACATCATCTTTTAATTTTCTTTTGTTCAGAGAAAAGAGTGTTTTCACAGGAAGTTGATCAAGCTTTTGTGTTTTAAGGTCAATTTGCAAGTTTTAGCCTATACTATTCGACAGAGCATTTATATTATTATGATTCACTCACCTCACCTGTCCCATATTATCTCATGGGAGCATGAAATTGAATACATTAATATCAGAATAATTAAATAATCAAAAAGACAATATAAGTTTGTTACTGAAACATTTAAAGTAATTTCTCACTAGGTCACAGTCAAGGGAAGACGAAGATTAATGTCTGAGTATCCCAAATCAACCAAAATACAAGAGTAGCAGCTGACCTCAAGTAGTATATAACAACTACCAATACAAGCTGCAATGAAAACACTGTTGTATACGGTGTAAGGAAAATACTACAAGTGAGAGGAAGAGAAAAACACTTTAAAAAGAGTACCTTTGGTAATCAAAGGAGCTTTATACTTCTCTTCCTCCCAGAATATTCAGCAAATTACATTTGCTTCTCTGTAATAATTTCATCCCTAACAAGATCAGAGGAAATGATTTATTCCACCCCCAGCCTTCCTACATTTGTAGGTCATCCTATGGGACACTGACTTTCTGAATTGCTTTTGGCCATCTGATATTATATTACTGCAGCCTTCTGCAGAAGGAGCTAGAAAAGAAAAAAAGAAAAAAAAAATCAAAATAATTACATTAATGCTTGGAATCAAAGTTTATTGACTTTCCCTTGAGCTATAATACCAAAAAGCTGGTTGCAGAAGTTGTCAGCTTATTTAATGATACCACCAACTCCTCCCCGCACTCGTCAAAATATCTTCTGAAAACGTTCTCAAAAAAGTTTCTGATGTACAGTAATACATTATTAACTCTAGTTCATCTCAATGCTGAAGATAAAGTTATCTGCCTCTGCTCCTCCTACCTGTTTGTGCCTACCAAAACGCTAAAAAACATTGTCATTGTAATAGAAAAAACCATTCAAGGGTGCTCTGAATTGTCACATTCCCAAGCAAACCAACATCTCATTTTCACACTTCAAGTACGCCCTACTTATTCTACAAAACATAGGAAAAGCTTTTATTAGAATACAGTTCTAAAAAGTACCCACATGGTAGCTTGCTCCGAGAACTTAAGTTCATAACGTGGTATTCTGCAGTATGAATGCTCCAGTGGACAGTTTCCATAGATCATTATTCCTTTTTCAGTTTTCACTCACGCTGACCCCTCCCAAGCAGAAAGGGCTACCTATACATGTATTTGTTCCAGAAGTTCTCTTTGAAGTTGCTAACATGCCTTCCTCAGATGTCCTCCTTTGGAAAGCAGATTTCTTCTCCCAACACTTTTTCTCCTAGACCAACAGTGTCAAAAGCATCTTTTTCCTTCCCTCCTTTTTTTAAAATGACTTTAAGGTAAAATGTGTATTTGTCGGAAAAGGGAAACAGTTAATCAGACAGCTGATGAGAAAAAAAATGGCCAGAGCTACTTTTTCCATAAGGGTCAGCAGTGCAACAGAAGATATCACCTCTAACAAAAGATTTGTCTTTGTATCATTTACAATACAGCTTATTTAAAACATATTGAAAAAAGTAAAATAAACAGATTTACAAGACAACGCTTTTGTCAAGTTTTCTGAAAAAAACACCAAGTACTACTCAATTGAAAGAAGCAGCTATAGCTAATCACTTTCAATATAAATCTGAGCATGCTATGGAGTGTTTACAGTAAACCTCTCCCTCCTAAAAAGGCTGAGGCTAAGAATTAATTATTTTTAAATCTAAACAACATAACCTCTTCTGAACAACATGCAATCAGAAAACCCATAAAATATAATGCATAAAATATAGTGCATAAAATATAATGTTTTTCCTCTCAGTTTTGGATAAAGATGGAACTTCTAACGAACCAAATGAGTGAAATCCTTCAGCAAGATCTCCATTAATAAATCTGTTTCTTTAATTCACTTATATGGGACAAATGAAGTTTGTTAGTTTCATTATCTGGTGATTGAATAAGTGGATTTATGACAGAACACTCTTGCAAACATATGATACCTGCACATCTGTAACTTAATCTAACATGTTTTAGTAGCAGTAGATAGACCCTTTGATGTTATACTGAATAGGCCCTTCGATATTCATCCATGGTCAATCACTGCACACAAGATCACTCCACAATGGAAAACTGCTTTGAAAGGTTGGCTTGAATGCAAGATTATTCAGGAAAACTGTTCAAACAAGATATCATGACGTAACAGATCAGAAGAAACAGTTTTCAATAAAGGCAAACAGGGCATGCTTCTTACCTTTTGCAAGGCAATTTGTTCTGTAACATTAGAAGGGCCAACATCAGACAGAACCAACAACCTGGTCCGCTGAATTCATGTCCGTGCCTCCCACTACAAGTAGAATCTTTTCCCTTTAAGCGTCTATCAGTCCTGTGAGAGGAAGTGGAGGTATACCCAGGGAGCAATACACATATTAAGTAGGACCAAACTTCTGCACATTTCCCAAGTGTAATCTGGTTTGCATAATTAAATTAGCTTTTGCCAGGTAGGGGAAAATGAAAAAATTTTAAAAGTTTCTAAGTTAGCAGAGGCAAAAAACGCATTGTAATACTCTCCAATCAATTTAGAATAGTGTATTCACTACTAAACTTCTATTCTTGTAATTAGTCTTTAAATACATAAGAAAAGAGCAAGTCCTTTTTAGGACCTTTCAGTATTGTCCAGGCTTGGAAGTCAGCAAAGATTTTCCTGGAAGAAATCCAGTTTGTAAAACTATTTAAACAGCAGCAGCAGCGATTTGCATTACTACAGCATTACCTAGAGGAAAATACTAAAATAAATGTTTCTAAAATACTGACTTAAATAGCATAAAACATATTAATAGGTTCAGATTACCCCTATCTTACTCAACATCTCATTTTTATGATAATAAAAATAAGCAGGTTTACCTATATTTTAAATCATACACGTGAATTACGGTAAGAATTTATGCTTCCTTGTGCAGAGTACAGAACACTGACACTGGGAAAAAGAAGAATCAATCAGCTACTGAAGCTTCTTAGTTCTAACCATTACTAACGATATTTGAGAGGCAAAAAAGACTATGACATTTCATAACAAGGACATGGCAAAAAGCCATCCTCGCCTTGTAGCACTGAACTGAAGTTTGCGTTTCCTCTACAATGAAGCCATGCCTGAACACTCAGCCTCACTGAAACCATTCAGCTCAGCTTACCTGAGACAGGTTCTCAGGGCAGGGAGGGACAGCTACCAGACACCATCTTCCAGGAGAGCCGCTGAACAAACGGTTTAGTTTCTACCTTCTTTGCTCATCTCATTCCATTGAGAAGATTAGCAGAGATCCCAAGAAACTCTTTCCATTTGAAAATGAAGACGGAGGACAATAGTTTGAGACATGAAAATGCGGTGTGGGTTTAAAGATGATAATCAGAAGCTTCTTGAAAATTGTTTAATGAAGAGTAATTTTCTAGAGAGTTGGAGCATTGGACTACTGTAGAATTATTGAGTAGTCACTGAACTATTTAGTGATAACAAAATAGTGCAACTTTTATTTAAATTGTTATAAATTTCTATTCTTAAATCTGAAATACTGTAATATGCAATACTGCATTTGCAGTAGTATGATTATTTAGATATTAAACTTTATCATCATACAAAAATGGCATTATACACGACTAGTATGGATAAGCAGGAAAAATGCCTAACCTTCGTAGCAATAATGAATATTTACAACTTCTAGATATAAACTGGAACTCTCATTGAATTAAGCCAGCTTTTTATGTTGACAGTATACAGAATTAAAGACAAAATTAGGAACTTTAATTTCTACTAAGAGTTCAGAACTGCAATTTCAAAAGTGCTTGATAAAGAATGTCTTTTTTGAAAACCTTTTTGCATTAACCTTTTGACGGTCCTCCTAACTCAATTAGTTTAAAGGGTGCCTAACATCTACAGTAACATGTACAATCCCTGCTCCTATTCCTAACAAAATGCCCTTGTCTGGGTGATGATGTGTTTCAGCGGCTTTTCCTTCAGAAATATTTTCAATAAAACAATAAATACATGCCAGAGGTTATAGAGCCAAGGGTGGGGGTGTTTGTTTATTTTGGGTTTTATTTTTTAATTTATTTTTTTAAAGCATAGTTGAAGGAAATAAGACCCTTCTAAAAAGAAAAGTTCATTTTCTCATACTTAATGACAAATGATGGCCCCACCAAACCTAGGCTTTTGAGTCCAGCTTTGGGTCTGCTTCTGCTCAAAAGACAGCTGAATGGTTTCAAACATTAGCTTTGTCTTTAACCTGAGGGTACATGAAATGGAAGGGCTTGAATGTGTCAAGTTTTCCTGCTAAGAATTCAAAGCTCTTTGCTAAACCTTCCTGGTGACCTCAATTCTCTGCAACTGAGTTTGAGTACCTTTAAAGAAGTGATTTCCTAATAACATCTTTCAGTCTTGCTGGTCTCACACAGAAGTGTGATAGTTACCTTTTTAATAGTAAAAAGCGTACAGCAGTTCCCATTGGATGAAGCCTTGACAATGTAGGTTTCATTACTGGGCAATTTTAAGGCATGTAAAAAAAAAAAACCCTACTACTATGTGATTTCTTCAACTACCTTATTAAATACAAACCATTCCTTTACAAAATATTCAACATGCTAGTGCAAAGAGCACTGTTTTGCAGTGTCAAGCAACACATACTTACTCAGACCAAGTTTTTTGTTACTTGTCTTCTAGTGTTAAAAAAGTTAGGCCAAAAGCTTTAATTGAATGATTAAAGTTTAATCTCTCACCAACTATGATTAAGTGGAATCCCTTTAACTGTAATCTGAACATCTTTTTGCTATTTCTGCCCAGAAGCTACAGCTTCAAGAAACATAGCATAGAGAGAATTCTGTTGCACATTATACTTTTACCAAGAACATCAAGCATAATGCATTTTTCAGGTTTAGCCCAGTGAACAAGCTTTTTTCCCAAGGCTGAGAAGTTAGCCTTTAACAAAAGCAACCCAGGGCAAAAGGATTATGAGAAATATATCAGCATTACCAATGGGCTTTAAAGCAATCTAATTAGGTAGCCACACACTATGTTTTGTGAGAAAATTAGCAACCTAGTAATCAGATTGTCATTGGAAAGAAAATGAATAATGCATGCTAGCAGTGAAATACTAGAATTTCCTCTGCCATCTGCATCCTATAAAATCCTGTTGATATCTCATTGGGCTGACAGACTGGCTACTAAAATACTTCTGGTTTTGTTTTTTAAGAATTTATAACATTTGAAAAAATATTGTAAGAATTACCTACCCTATTTCAGGCTTGAAACTACCATGAGAGGCACTCAGGTTTAAGCACCATCTTCCAAAACAGAAGTGTTCAACACCCATTAGATGCAGAATTTCAACTTTACAACGAAGTCATTTTGTATTACATTTATGATGAAATAAAGTAAGACTCATTAATAAGATGCAATATATTAGTTATCCTCACTTAAAACTTGAGGAACACATTATTACTTAAAGTCTGTTTGTAGATTAACTAACTTGATTACAGGGAGTAGTTTACAACACCACTAAACCACCTTCAGGAAAGTGAATTTAACACATTTCCCACAGTTACAGGTTATGAAGGTTAACTGCTTTGTTTAACTTAGAAAAAAACATTCGTAAGTGATTTCAATAAATATTTCCATCTTAGCCAAGAAATATTGGTATAACAATGGAACACTAACCCTGAGACAGCTGCATTTTTAATATCATCTGAACCTCCTAGGTCAGAAATAAGTGTTATGCAACATGAATCTCGGTATAAATTAACATTTCAGGTTGTATGGAGCCATTGTATTTTAGTTCTATCATGATATACAGAATTTTAAGACCATATGACACAGGCACCTGGAAAAGAGATTGCCACTGCTGTTACCTCATTCTCCATCCATACGTAAATTCTAACATAAATTTGGCAACTAGTATGTTGAAAACCTTTAAAGTTAGAAATCAATGTGGTATACAGCCCAAAAGGTGTAATCCCAAATTTCAAGGTGTAAAGCACATTAATCTTTAGAAGTTTGAAGGACAATGCCTGGTAAGATCATGCAGTAAATATACTGGCAAAGGTGATTAGTTGAGAAACCAGAAAATCCTTCCAAGTGCTGTTTCTGTACCAACATTCAGAAATAAGAAAGAACTCTTCCATATAAGGGGAGAAAACCCACTGGCTCTTGTGGAAACACCTTTTTTTTTTTTTTTTTTTGATTCACACTATGTATTTAAAATCTGTACAGTATATGCAAAGCACAAAGGAAATATTTGTGAAAACACTACATACAGCTATATTCCATTCTTAGTAAAAACCTTTCTCCTCTTCAGTAAAGGAACAACATGCCTAACATTACTATTGTCCGTGACAAAAGCATGGCACATCTTGACTGATGCGTCAATAATATTTTTCTGTACTATCTAAAACTGAGGAAGCAACTCACAACTCACCAGTCCTCATCTGTGAGCAAGGAATTAAAAATTACCATGTGACTGCAATACCACCCTGGCTGTATATGACGTATTTAAGACAACGTGATATAAGAAAACCATTATAGAAAGTAATAATGGGAAAAATTACTCCATTCAGCTATTCATTTCTCAACAATTCATCTTACTGACATCCATGTCCTAGTTTCAGCTGGGATAGAGTTAATTTTCTTTCTAGTAGCTGGTACAGTGTTATGTTTTGGATTTACTATGAGAATAATGTTGATAACACACTGATGTTTTCAGTTGTTGCTAAGTAGCATTTAGACAAAGTCACAGATTTTTCAGCTTCTCGTGCCCAGCCAGCAAGAAGGCTGGAAGGGCACAAGAAGCTGGAAGGGGACACAGCCAGGACAGCTGACCCAAACTGGCCAAAGGGGTATTCCATACCATGTGACATCATGTCTAGTATATAAACTGGGGGGAGGTGGCCTGAGGGGGGCAGATCGCTGCTCGGTTGGCGAGTGGTGAGCAATTGCATTCTGCATCACTTGTTTTGTATATTCCAATCCTTTTATTATTATTATTGGGTTTTTATTATTATCATTATTATTTTCTTCCTTTCTGTCCTATTAAACTGTTCTTATCTCAACCCATGAGTTTTACTTTTTTTTTTTCCCCTGATTCTCTCCTCCATCCACTGGGTGCAGGGGGAGTGAGCGTGCAGCTGCATGGTGCTTAGTTGCTGGCTAGGGTTAAACCATGACAGTCCAAAAAAAAAAAACAATCCACCCACCACAAATGGACAAGTGTACTTAAAATGATGCAATGATTTAACTTACTGTACTGTGGAGCTCTGACAAAGTGGCTATTGCAAATACAGTTTGTTTTGAGCCACAAAGCTATGACAAAAACTTGATGGAAACACAGCATGAATTCCTTCCCCCCCCCCCCCCCCCTTTTTTTTTTTTTCTTCCTTCCCCCAGCTTTCAAAGGACCCTGTTTACAGTGTGGAAACCTACTTTTCCCTCAAGCACTCTATTTTAGGAGCATTTTCTTCCTGTCAAAGTTATTTAAAAGTACATACTTGTTGTCAATTCATAGCAAAGCTCCCATTGATGCCATTTCTAATACTGCTGTAGACTAGTTACCATACAAAGCCCTTATGCAGCATTGCTTTGTTTCATCTACTAAACGGTGTGCTACCATTTGAACACTTTATCCTTAAACCAAGAGCTTCAGAAAAACAGCTGTTTAATAGCTATTATATAAACAAGTACAAAAGTGAAAAAATTTAAATACAGCATACTATTCTAATTCAATACAGGAAAAAAGTTCCTTTACTGTCTCATTTCAGACACAATATACAAGAAAGACAACAGAAAATGTTGGGTCTATATCCACTGAAAATATGAAAGACAATTCTTGATTATAAGCATAACATCCAGTACTCATTCCCCAATTCTCAGTAGAATAATAAAGATTTTTCTCCCCCATCCCAGGAAATAGATTAGGTAAGCATGACATTTTTCCACTTCACTGTTGTATGCGTTTATAAGCTTTCCTTTTGTAGCATTTATGAATTCAAACAGTGCTAGGGTTAAGCTGGAGCAAAGCAATTTGGCATGCTTGCATCTGCTTTTATCAGGAAAAGCAAAAGCAATCCATGAGGTCTGGAATGACCTTAAAGCACAAGTATTTATTTGGAGATTCTAAGGGCTTACCAATTGTGTTTGGCAAGAGGGAACCTAAATTCAATCACACTCGTACACAATGTCACCTTAATTCAAGGAATCGCCTTTCAGTTCTACTGGTGTGTCAATAACATAATTGGTATTCTATTACTATAAATATTCTCTCTTTAAAAAGGACATATTAACCATACATTCCAATTCTACCGTGCTGCTTTCTACAAGACAGTCAAGTTTCCAAAGTCAGTTACTTCTAAATTCAGGTAATTTATTAAAAAAAAATAAAAATTAAATCTATGCAGTTCAATGCAATTATATTTTCTAAGTATATACATCTATGTATATAAGCCAATGATGCCTTCCATAAACAACTGTCCCAGAAAAACATTAAAATCAAGCATCTCACAAGCAAACAACTAGTACAGAAAATTGTCTTAGAAATCTCAGATACGTGAAGGAGGTAGTTTGGAAAACAGGTCTTCGCTGCTTTCACTAGGCACGCTATTTCTAAATTAATCTACTGAAATACAAATGCATTCAGAGAACACACTTCCTCTAGGAACTGGACACTACTATTTTGTTTAAGGTAGGATTGCTCCCATTCATTTGTGGAATTTGAGCAACTATTAGCGTTTCCAACTCTCAAGTCCACAATAAATTAAAAGAAACGCATTAGGAACAGTTAGTGGGGAAACTTTTACTGCCTCTCAATGACAAAGATACTTGATCAAATTTAGATCCACTGCAGTGCAAGCAGTAAAACAATGTGAACGCACAGTCTGCTGCTTTGCAAATGGACTGCTTTTCCTGAACACTTCCATCTTCCACCTAATAAGCATTAACATTATTGCCAGGTGGTGATGTGCCAGTGATTAAGATTTTATTATTCTTTTTTCTAGTTTAATTACTCTTCCTCTATCCTTTTTTGTCCTTCTCTGATTATTTCCTTTAACTATCAGAAAATCTGAGACCATTTTAAAACTGGCAGTACATAGAATTCATTCTCATATGACATGCTAGCAACTCCCACCTTTCATACAAGCTAGGTACATCAACATCCTATATTCAGATACAATTTGGTGTCCTATAGCCCTGACTAATATTGTCTCTTGGGCTTTTCCCTGTTAGAGTACTGATAAGTCAGTATTTAGGATTATTTGTTTCCAGTTAGCCAGTATCTCAAACACCCGACACCATTTTGACATAGTATTGTTGTCCCTCCCCTTTGATTCCCTCAGTCCTTTCCAGCTAGGATACAACTATTTATTTTAATATTCCAAGGCAAAAGGCAGATTTCCAGCCTCCCCCCCCCCGCCACGGTGGGTCAATACTCCAAAAAACAAATTCACTCACCTCACTCATTTTCATTAACAGTCTAGTCACAGAGTTTCCTTTGAAGAATTTTTCCTTCTTTTTTGAATGAATGGTCTGAGAAAAGCAGCTGGACATTAATCCTTCAACATCTCTTAAGAAATTAAGTCATCTGTAATTTGCATAGCAGGGCACCTGTTATGCACCATTACATTCTCTTTGATGGTATTTCAGTAGCCTATTCAAACTTAAATATGTGTTATTTTTAGGTTTAAAAGGTTGGGCTGAGCAGCTATCTGTGCTTACATCTTCAGCGAATTCCATGGCATAGACACACATAGACACGTTCTTGAAACTTCTAGGCCTGGCTATCTCAGGATGTCAATTCTCTTACAGAATTCAGAATGATGACTAGTTGATCGTTATGTGCTGTCAATTCTACTGTTTCCATTCTGCCTACAGGATGAATTCCTTTCTTGGGTCAGATATGCAGATTTTTCATAGCTCTGGTTGTCAAAAAATATTTCTGATTTTGCAGTGTCTCTAATCTGTTATTTGAGACTACTGATTCACACACACAAACATACACTTCATATGAAGAAAATGACCACTGGCCTCCAACAGGAAAGAGAATTGTAACTCCTAACAACTCCTCCACTACCAAACTGAACACAGAATTGCAGACGGAAAGACACTTGCATTCCTTTCTTCTCAAAGTTGCCTTCAGAGCTCCTGTTTTCTGTATCTGGAGCCAGATTAATCACAGTTCAAACACAAGCACGTTCAGACAATCAGGAATTTAAGCCACATGTTCTCACAAAAAGACAAATTGATCCAGTTCACCAGGTCTGCTCAGGGCTCAAAAGCAAAGCAACTGGGCCCCCACTGACACACAGAGATCAACACATAGAATTCCACTACCGCCATGTACAAGGTTCTACAATCAAGATTCTTCATCACCATTTTCCGCTCAACCAGTTTGTTTGCTTAACATCCTATTAACATACTAAAAGCATATCTACACTGCCTTTTCAATCCAAAGAAAAGCTGCATGATTCTCTTAATTTCACATCAAATCCAGATCAGTAGTTCATGCTAAGGGGCATAGTAGCTCAAGCTCAGCTCAGTCCTAAAGGGGCGAGGCAGCAGCTTCAGGATGGAGCTAGCTCATATTCACCAGTTCACAATGAAGGTGTGAAGAGCTTCTATCTGCATGGAGTATAACATCTATGAAAACTGCTTATACTATGGGAGAATTAATCACCTCCTCCTCTGAGATTTCTCCTTTTGCCAGTATCCCTCCATGGAAAAGCAAGTCTGACAATTAATGCAGGTAATAGCATCTGACAGCAGCTATGCAGATGTGCCACCTAAAGGATGCAGACACTGAAAGGAATCTAACATACATTTTCACTCTCTATCCAAATAAAGAACAGGAGAAAGAGAACAGGAGAAAGAAATGGCGGAGGGGTGGTGGTGGTGTGTGTGTAAGAAATGGAAGCCAAAACTATCTAAATTAAAGATAAATATAAATGTAATAAGGATATTTGGTTCACAGGTCATCTATGGCATGCAACACCACAGGTACCATGATAACTATAGTTAAACAGAAGACAAGCAGGTACAAACAGCTGTAAACCTACAAATTGCTGCTGCCACATGTAAGTACACTTTCTTGCTTCTCCTAAAAGTTTTCCTTTGAAAAAAACTTTTATTCACTGCAGATATCTGCTCCAATCTCTTTTTTTTATTCATCTACCTATAAACAGCTTAACTGTGCATATAACTATTAAAAATGCATTTACCATGTCATAAAATGCAAACATGGTCGGGGGGGGGGGGGGGGAACACCAAACTCATACCACAGCATAGCACACATTTGTTACTTCTATATGATACAGTTGTTTAACAAGTGTTTAAACAGTTGATCATAGTGATTTACAATTTATGACACCACAAATTCATATAAATTTAAATTTCACTGCATAATGTGACTATCTTGAATTTCTAAATCTTCCTTTTATGTTGCAGGCTGCTTAAATTATCACAGTTCAACTTGCTGAAACTGACAACAGAAAAATCCCCAAATGAAAAGAAGTTGTTGAAAACAAATATGAGATTAAGGGGTATTTGAATCTGACCAAAAAAAACTTATTGATGAAAATGGGTCTCTGTCAGGGTGCCTGATGTATTATCCAATCTCTTCTTCACAAAAAACTATTTCTACTTTAACTATTAATCAAAGAACAATTAAGGTACGCATTTATGAGTAAGTACAGAATGCTGAATTATCTTCAAAGCAAAGACTGAAGTTACTTTGATACTTTATACACAGACAACTATTGTGCTCTGCTACCCAAATTTTAGGTATTTATCCACTTAATACACAGTGAAGAATCCACAGCTATGCAGTATTATGTATCTTAATTTCCTGCTTTCTGTAGAAATGCTTGATGTGTACTACTACATAAGCAAGCCTCATGCAAATTCAGAAGAATCATAAAAAAGCCACTTGTAATTTTTTTTTTTTCTTCCCATCTGGCATTATTCAGCTGGGGACCAGAAGCAGTACCAGTGCATTTGTTTTTAAATATGCTAGCATTAATCTTTGCAAATATAACTACACCAGAATAACTTCACCACTGTGAACAAAGCAGAAGTCAGCAGTCATTCTCTAAGATTTGGTGACCCTCAGTACATCAACTTTCTTTACATTTTCCCTCTAACTATCACTCAGCATTTTTGTATGATAGGGAAGCCAGGTGGCTAAAGAAGTTGTCCTGTCAGCTTTATCTTTAATCTATGCACTTAGATCTGTGAGTATAACAACAAAGGGTGTAAGGCAATGTTTGTCAACACAATGTAATAAACAAACTTACCTTCAGAGTATCTTCTTTCTGTACTTCAAGGCTACAAAAGGATAATAAATACATATGTAAAAGTAATGACCTGCCTAATCCCAAAAAAAAGAATGTTTGGCCTATGTGTTAGTAATAATGTTTACTTTGTTCAGCTACTACTGTATGAAAAAAGTCTGTACTAATAAGATGACTAAGCTATGGTGCCATTAAAGCAGTAGAGAGAAGCGACGTTAAAACTAAAGTCATCCAGCAGTCATGTACATAGAGAGGGTAGGCAAGGCTAAAGCGATTTTGGCCAATACTGATTTCCTCTGAAGTTACAGGGGAACTGCCCTGCATGTTTGTCAGCAAGACAACTCAACACAGCCAGAAGATCAATTTGTACAAACCAAAGTTTAATCTGGAAGATGATTAACAAACAAGTAGAACTAATTACCAAAGGAACTGGTCACTCATCCCACTCTCAGTTTCTTTGATTTGAAGACAAGCTTTCCAGCAGATGCACTTTAGCCTGACAAATTATTTGCCTCCATCAAGGGCAATGAGTGAAATTTACATTCCTGACACAGGAGATCAATCTAAATACTTCAATGACCTCTTCTGATCTTTACTGCTATGAATCTATACATCACCCTAGTAACATTATGTACAATTTTAATCTTATTATAGCACAGTAAGAAACAAATTTGTCCAAAACCAAATTCTTGTCTTTCCTTCAGTTTTCCTGCAAGAAAAGAACCAAGTGAGGGAGAATTACCTCGTCTTCACCTCATTACTGCTGCACTGAGAAAAAACGTTTCTACCCTCTTCCCTCTTTTAATTTCACAATTCACCTGAAGGATAATGATTCTTCAAATTATTTAGACTAGAAAGATCTGGCTACATAAGGAGCAAGTGCACGTATAAATTGCATATCCATGTTTTTATCAGCATGCATTTGGGTTATGCTCTCATAAATCCCTCTCTTATCCACAGAAAAACCGATTCAGGTTTCACAGTCCTACTGAAAATTTTAAAAAAGGAAACAAACCATACAAAATACATTTTAGCCTTTATATGTTGTAGAGTTCATTACAGAAGAAGCAGCCTTCTGCTGACTTTTTAAAGTGTTCCTGTTCACTTACATTTTACTTCAGAGCTTATTTTGGATATTCTTTACACATTTGTGACATTGGCATTGATTCATTCTGGTCAGAAGTCATAGGTTTTATTTCTTTTGAGCAAACCAGTGGGCTTTCTGAATGAATCATCATCACACAAAAAAAAAAAAAAAAAATTTAAGCAGGCTAACAACTAATGGTTTTACCAACAAAGTGCACTCTGGGAAGTTCATTGCACTCTCAGTCTTCAAGATCACCAGAAGTCATTCCGGTTCTTTATTATGCTCTCAACTGTGATATTGAGTGCAGGTGCTGTCTATAATGACCAGCTGAACATCTTTATCTAAGTTTTCAAACATAGAATATTATGTCCCATTTCATTTTTGAGACTTATTTCAAATTTTTCCACACAGGTCTTGGGTACAAAGATGATATTTTTCTTCAGGGTCTTTTTTTTCCTAGCTCTCTAAGCCATCCTCAGAACTCATCAGCTGAATTGTCATCAGCCATTGTTGAGCTTTACAAGTCATATTGATTGGTATCTCCCAAAGGCATATTGTAATCATTTTACCACTGATAGGGTTATAGGCAGACACACACTTTGACATTCCCCTTAGATAGGATAAATGCAATCCTCCTTTTCTCAGAACTTGTGCAATTCACTACATATCCATCTATCACCACAGAATGACCCTTTCTATTCCACTGAAGCTGTAAAGCCCAAAGATACATATATCTTCCTAATTCATACATATACCATGCATTCCATAGTCCTATTTTTTTATTAGTTCATGGTGGTTCCACTCATTTTCTCAATGAAAATATCAGCCAGTGAATTCCTTTTGAACGATTTTGTACAGCATCACTTGGAATAAAACATTATTAACAGGCTACTCCCCCAGTGTAATCTACCTCATTCTTAAGTACCAGAAGGTATTCCTGACATGTGCCACATACGGATCATTTTGCTTGTGGACTGTCACAACCATTCTTATCATTAAAAAAAAAACCAAAACAAACAGACAGAAACCAGTTTGTAGTTGTGTACTGGTTTTGGCTGGGATAGAGTTAATTTTCTTCACAGTGGCTAGTATGGGAATATGTTTTGGATTTGTGTTGGAAAAAGTGTTGATAATCCAGGAATGTTTTAGCTATTGCTGAGCAGTGCTTACCCAGAGCCAAGGCCTTTTCTGCTTCTCACGCCACCCCACCAGTGAGTAGGCTGGAGGTGCACAAAAAGTTGGGAAGGGACACAGCTGGGACAGCTGATCCCAACTGACCAAAGGGATTTACTAGCTAAAGCAAATATTTGATCTGTCTACTTTTACCAGCATGTTCTCCACTGATGACTCGCTATCATCCTCAAATGATCATCAGTTCAAACACTTGTCTAGTTTCTAAATACCCCCGTAAACCCACCACCAAAGTAGCCTGTTACTGCCACAATAGAGAACACCTAAATTTTATCCGCACACAGACATTTTAAGACATGCACAATGCAGACATGGTTAAGGTGCTATGTGTTTACAGAAGCAATAGATAAAGCATATAATCATCATAATCCTTTAAACAAAAAGGTCATAAAACAATTCCACAAGTCCTATAAATACAAATTACATTGTGTCTGTAAACATTATATCCAGTAGCCATAACACTTCATATAGCTAGTTTTCAGACACAGCTGATTCAAAGAAAATTCTCTTTAAACAGCCAAAGAAAAAAATCCATGCCAATATAGCAAGATTACTTTTCCATATCGAAATTACACTTGTACTCAGTTTTGCAGTTAAATTATTTTTATATATCAGTCAAGTGCACATCTAATTGGATGCAAGTTGATATGAATTAGACTAAGTAATTCACAGCAGCATTTAAAAAAATGCAAAAAACCATAAGGATACACATCTTTTCTTTAAGAAGTCACAATCTTGCTAGCTTACTATCCAACGTGCACATTCTTGTTGCAGTTACTACATATTTTTGTAGGCATTAGGAAGAATGACACCTTAATTCAGGAGACTAGACCAAAGCAGAAAGTTTTATTGTTAAAAAAAAGTGACTATGTGTGAATCACCTCATTACTGTAAGACCTGTAATGATTAAAAGTCATAAGTATTTCAAGTCTTAACTATTATACCTCAGTTCAATGCATTTTAGAATCCAACCCATAATCATTTTCCCCAAAGATTTAACTTTATCAATTGTTACTACTACTATTTTTATATTTGAGAGCTGTAAAATAGTTCTAAAATATACAAATTTATTGACAATACTTAAAGTTATATGTGATTTACCTTCAGTGTTCATACAGGAAAAAAAGGACAGTCAAAAATATCAGTCAGTACTTTAAGGAAAAGACTAAAAATCTTCTAATTTAGGACCAACAAACATTTTCAGAAATATATTAAGTAGCTCCAGCAGATAAAAGCAAGGATCAATGAAACAATTATTTTTCAAATTTTACTCAGATAAGAGTTAAATGTTGAACTATTGTAAATTAAAATATTTGGTTAAATGGAATTTCCATCAAAGCTTAATAACCAAATTCAAGAGAACACAAAGTGTTATGTACTTTCTGCGGTTCCTATAATGCTTAATTCAGTAACCCTAAATGGAGTGTTACTGCTGATTATTCTAAGTTGGATAAGACAATTTGACACTTACTATACTTTGAAATTTTACTCTAGTAAAAGCATTTTAAAAACTAGACATATCATAAAGGGCTAGAAAAACTTCTTCCTACGTCTGACACGGGAAAAACCTCTAATCAACATTTACTAAGCATTATGTTTTGTGCTTCTTTTGCTAATAGTCTCAAAACTACAAGTAAAAATCAGTCATTGCAAGAGTAAAGCAGTCAAGCCAGTCAACACATACAAACTTCAAAGAGCAACCTGCACAAACTCAGTGCCCTAACATTGCTCTCATCACTGAACTTCAAAGAGCTCTGTGTTGGGATTATGGCAAGATTTGGCCTAGTGTACAAAACTCTAGCTACACTATTTTGGGAAAAATATAATAAAATCTCCATAAAAGTTTGAACATTTTAAATACTAAGAAAGTGCTCACAATGAAAACAGAGATGACTGTCACTGCCCTACTGAACTACAAAACTGTTCTTAGCATTGGATCTTAAATATACAACTAAAAGCTTTTCATCCTTCTCTTCAGATAAGGTAATTGCAAGCCCTCTTTGGAAATTAACTTTCCATGCAATCCAAAGCCCTCCATCTAGTTCCTGGATTTTTTTTTTTTTTTTTTTTTTTTTTTTTTTAAACCACAAACCTTTTAATTATTAAATGTGGCTTACATTTGCATCTCTGGAAATACTTTTTTTCTTCTCAATTTTTCTAGCATTTCATTTCACACTGTTACTGGGGGTGTGAGCAGGTTGCTGACTATGCTGATAGGCAGAGAGCAGGGAGAAGTACTCTCTTCACATTTCATTCAGATAATAGAAATCTGCAAGCTGCTCAGTGTGACAGATGAGCTATGAGAGCTAAAGCAACTTGTTCCGCTTGTCAGCCTCCAAGAGTCTACAGCAGCAAGATACAATTGCGATGACACCACGATCGCAGAACTGGGTCAAACATACGGTCACTTTAAAACAGAATGTCAACCGTTCTTTCTACTTGAGGAATTTGATTCAGTGACACTAAAAGCTGTTAGATACCATTAGCTTTATATCTAGGTTCAAAATGAGACTGTTACTTTGACGGTATTTGAAGAATCCTCTTGCGAGCCCTGCATTGCCATTAAAGTTTGTAGGAATCACAAACTGTCAAATAATGTCACTATTGCCCACAGGGACTGGGTACTTTATGACCAGAACACTTCCCTGGGTTGCACCAGGGGATCTGTGTCTTTGGAGTAATATTTCCATTATAACATTTGTGGATTAAATGCATTGAAGTCCTCACAGAATTTTAAAGAAGAAAGATTATAGAGATATATAATTTTATTTAATTGCAGAAATAAAAATAAAAGATACCTTACCTCATGCCTAGACCTATTATTTTGTTTAAATCATCAACTCATACAGAAGTTATTTTTTATTCCATCTTAGTGGAATAGAAGAATTACTAAGTGAATGATAGTAGACATTTAAGGAGAACTGAAAAGTAATATTTAATAATCTATTCCAATTATTTCTCTAAATCTTGGAAGATTCACTTGCATTATATTGTGATGATGAAACACCCCATGCAATACTACTAACATGCACAGTTCAAAGTTTAAATAACTGTGGTATACAGATCATGCTATATGGTGGATCTAGGTAACATTTGGAAAAGCAGATATTGAGATGAAGATAGTTCTGATCTTACTGACATTTGATCAGAATCTTTATTAAATGGCATAAAAAGCTATTTTCTTTAACAGAATTACACTACGCATGTGTTTCAGCAGAGGTAACTTTTGTCCAAAAGCACTAGAAATGTAGAAGGAAACAGCAGAAGGCTGAGACATCCAAAAGTAATTTCCTTCTCAAAATTTCACCAATTTGTGTTGGCAGTCTGAGTCAAGCTCAAATCATGGACTCTGGCCAAGCTCAAATTCCCAGCCTATTAGATTGCACAGTTGAATTTATAGGTATTTCAATATACCATATTCAAAACATTTTATAGATTTCAGGGTTTGATGTGTATATTTTTTCTGGTTTGTTTACATTACATAATTGCCTTTCTAGTTCACCATAAAAATTTTCAGGAAAAGTATTTTCAAGAAAAACTTCTCATGGAGCTGTTCAGTTAAGAAGATTCGTATTTTTGTGCAGTTAAAAACTTACATAATTCTTAAAAATAATTGTTTACTTGCTTTGATTTCTAAATGTCTTTGATCTCATTCATTAATATTCATTAGTCTTCTGATGTTGGACTAATGAGAACCTTATGCGTCTATGAGAAGCTATTTAAACAACGTTATCAGTTTTTTTTTCTGATTTATGTTTTTCTTCATCACTGACAATACTTAATTCTTTGTATTCTCCAGCTTTTTCTTCAAACTTCCTGAAAACATAGGCTACATACTCCAAAACAAAGTGGAACTCAATAGATGCATAACTAATTCGGTCAATTATGAGCACAGAACCCTAAATGGATAACAGCATAAACACATAATATATATGGACAGAATGAATAATGCTCATACTCAGCATCATTTACTTCCATGTTTTACATACATTATTTATGTTTATGATGGAACATCTCTGAAGCAAAGAAGAAAGAATACAGCCACAACTTTTCAGCTTCAAGAATTTACAGGCACAAAAGCAGCAGTGTTGTTGCCAGAAGACAATACCAGCCACTGATATTTAACATCACAGGTGCACACACAACAACATGCATAAACAGCTAGTCACTCGTATTCTTTGCATTTAAGAAAACATCAGTTGTTTTCATATTTAGTTTCCACTGTTTGCAGTACATATCCACAAGAAGTTGAAAGTAACAGTGTCCCAGCATATGCTGCACAACATACCTGCAAGTACATGCACAGCATATATTAGAAGCGCCTGGGGGAACCAATGTAAGCTTATAGGCCGAGACACTCCATCAGAACATGCCAACAAACAGTTTCAGGTTAAACATCCACTGCTCATTAAACCTTCTACACTGTTAAAAGAGTTTTGCTATTTCCCCATTCAAAATGCTGATTAACACTAGAAGTAGGCACTAGAAGTAACACTAGTTAGGCAACGCAGTCCTATCCTACTACATCTAATGTGTATGCAAAGATAATTAAAATGTGCAATAACTTTCAAAGAAATATTGCTACTTCAGAAGTAAGCATCTATGAAGTCAGCTCCAGTAACTCATACTTCTCCAAGCAACTGCAAAGCTCTTCTGCTGAAATACCATTTTGGTTAAAGAAATCACTTAGCATAAACCTCAATGCTAATCAAGCCAATGCCACACATTCACATTTGCTTCACTGGCATCTGGATTTATCCTCAACTGGTCTTACTAGACCAGTTGACTACTGTGTCTATTACAGTTCTTACATTCTGGGCTTTCACTGAAATTTCTCACTTAAAGATCAAATACAATATAATAATATTTTTTTTTTTTATTATTTTGAGCTAAAGCTGCACCAGTTTGAAACCATCCATTAGAGTATTCTATCTAGGAATGAACTCTTATACCACAAGAGAAATATCCATTATAAGCTTCCTAATGACAATATAATAAATGTGCAAAACCAGGAAAGTATGTCATTATACAGTGCCCACTACAGCATGCAGAGACCAGAACGTTTGACTACACACCCATATACCAAATTTCCATACACAGAGAAAGCCATTGCTCTAGTCTCAGTATCAAATAGTAACAAAAAAGTTCAAAGGACTAAGTATCCCTAATTCTAGGACTCCAAGTGTATCTCACAGGACACTTACCTAATAGCATTGGAATCTACCAACAAACCCAAACATTAAGAGAGCTGTTTTATGCATATCAAAGTTTAAAAGATCTTCACTGGTACCAATGTTTGATTACCTGTAAAGCTATGCATATTAATATGAATTTGGTTCTGAATTACAGTATAATTCGGGGGGGGGGGGGGGGGGGAGGAAGTAATTTTGGAAGCTTTAAGCAGTATCCAAAGTAGTTATATAAGCCAGATGCTGTGGATAATCATCCATTTCTAATTCTGATTATGTGCAACATCAGGCCTTATATATCACTCTCACCAAAGGCAAGTATTACTAATCTTCCTCTAAAGAACAACATTTTCTCAGTCTACCTTTTCTCCCTTTCTATTCCTCTCTTTTCACCTGAACTAACCTAAGTCTACGTTTAGATACTGATACTTGGTCTTTAATTCTGATACTCAAACTCACCACTTGGAGATGCGCCATTATAGCATGTCATACTGAGATTTTATCCCAGCTAACCAAGTCTTTTAAAAACTTTTAAAAAGTCACACACCAGAATTTACATGATATGAGAAGTATTACTGTCACAATACTAAAAGGCAAATTTTTTTCCTGATACCTAGGAAAGTGATAAACAGGATAAAACTTTATTTAATAGAAATTGTTTCAAGTAAATCAAAGACATATAATAGTTTCGCATGTTTTATGTTATAACACACATTCTAAGTTGTACTTCAAATACCCTAAAGTTCAAAAATTTAAAAAATTTTTTTAGTTTTGTTAAATCACACCATCAAGGCCTAAACAGCTACTGCTTCAGTTGCAGCACTGGGAAGGATACATCTCACAACAAGTATAAAACACTAGAACTATTTAACAGACTAGGCTTCAAACAGCAAAACTGAAGAAAAGCTGACACAGAAATGTCCCTCATTGAAAACACTTAGGTAAAGAGAAAAGACAGTGCCTGCTACTAACAATAATGAATCAGTGGAGGGAAGCTTACAAATTATACTAATTAGTAAGAAGCAGGCAAGAAAAAGAAGAGCCTCAAAGCAGTAGCAGCATCTTGGCAAAACTCCCACAAGCAAATACACTACCAGTCTAGGCCTCACAATCCTTCTGTATCTGTCAAAGCACACATACCCAGCAGTCAACCATTTGCCACATGAGAGTAGAGTCAACCAGCCTGGCCAAATACCCAATTTACTAAAGCCATTTTTTAAACTAAAAAGAAATCTGTGTGACCTGTCTGCTGCTACTAATATCCAAGCTTGGTTACATCCACACAAACTGAAGCAACTGCAGGTTAAATATATACTAAATTGATCTTTGGCAAAGAACATTAGTGCTCTACTTAGAAAGACATATTACTTACTACTGAAAGAGTTGCAACTTCCTAGATGAGATTTATAGTCTTTTACCCATAAAGAGAGACTCAGAACAATTTTCTAACCTTTCATATAACTGCAAAATACGTCCATCCTTTCCATCTAATGTGCACTAAAATATAGAGTTTTGTTAAGTTTTGGTATTATGTTTTCAATAAGCATGTTCTGCCTCATTCAGATTTCATCTCCTAAAGTCAGAAAAGAAAGAATGTCAAAATACTTTTGACAGAAAAATCTAATTTGGTTAAACAGCTCAAGACTTTCCAAGTGAATGTAAAATTTGAAAAAGGTACCTATGTTGAAGTGAAAAATCATCAATTATTATTGTTTTGAAAAATCTCTTTATTGCTACAAGTTATCATTAAAAAAGTCAACAAAAATATTTCTATGATTCTACAGACAGAACTACAACATAAGGGGACTTATATAACAGACTTTTTTAGGACAAATATTAGGCAGCTTACAGATGCAGTTTCTTTTGTATTTAATAGAAGCCCACTTCCTTACTAATTGTCATTTAGTTCTGTGACTGAAAACTGCAATTAGTTATGCTTCACTGACATGCACATGAATCCTTTTGTGGTTATATTATTCAACCTGAACATTAAAAAGCAGGACTGTTAAAAATTCTAAGGGATTGCACCACCTCCCTATTTTATTAAACCATTTGTGGCAAGAGACAGTTAAATACTGTGTATCCTTTAAATACATTATTCTGGCTAGGAAAATGTTAGTCTGCCACATGAATGGAACAAGCCAAGAAACCAAAAACCAAATAAGACTACTGTTTAGTTTGTGCAAACAGTACTTAATTTTTGGGGTGCTCACAAAACAGGAAAAAAATAAAATGCCTTACTAATACTGTTTTATTTTCAAATGGACCTCATAGTTACAAATGAGCTTCACTAGAGAAATAAAACTGACAGCAAAAAAACAACAAAGGAAAACAATTTTCATTAGTTCAAATGAAACTAACAAGGGCTACCAGCAGTAAAAACCTAGCTTCTTTAAATTCCAAAATGAATCTCCTCTCCTGACCTTTATAGAGCTCAAGATGCATACGTACACAGAATAAACAAAATAATTTGAAAGCAAATTCACTGAGTGTGCCTGACCTTTGAAACAGCACAGATAATTTTAATCAGATTTGCACAATGTTAGTCTGTCTCAGTTTCCATGTAGCAACACAAAGATGACAAAACTACTTAAGGAAAAAAAGACAACATTTTACACAAATAAAAGCATCTTTAAATATTTTTTGAAATAGCCAACAGCCCTAAGAGTCTCAGGTTCAGGAAAGATGCCTGTGAAATTCTACTCCTTCAGTGTCCAGCTAAAGCTGCACAATTCAGCTCTAGAAAGAAAAGCCCTTTCTGCCAGTTATGCAAGTTTCTCACAGTTTAGTTGAAGAGCTGACAACTAAAAGAAAAAAAAAAAATATAGAAGTTACACAAACATGTTAAAAATTGGGTTTTGTAGGAGCGGCCAGTAGTTGCCTCCTTGATCGCCTAGCGTATAGTAGGCTACTTAAAGCTTCTCAGTTATGTTGATTATCTTAGATTTTCAGAGATAATCACTAACAAAAAAAAAAAAATATATATCAAGATTTGCAGCATAAATAGTCTGACAAGCAGTGCTGACTAGTAAAAATTTCTAGTTACAAAGAACAGTTCTCAGAACTATACACAAATTAGCCTTAGTTGAAACTAGCTGACAATACCTTCCTTTTTGGAAGGACAGATGTTACAACAAGAGTTACAAACCATTTATCAGCCACAAAAGCTGACCATTGCTTGTAACACTTGGAAAAACAAAGAAAGAAACCTTATACTTTATGCAAGCTCCAAAACAGCTTACTGCAAGTAGTTGTATTGCTTATGCCTGATGAAATGAGAATTAACATGGTGAGCTGAAAGCCCTGTTTAGATTCAGAACATGCAACCTCCATCAGATCAAACCTTCCATACTGACAGTGACAACAGGGTTCTGCCCAAGCTGGAAAACATAGCATGAGAGTAAAATACAACTAACTAAACAACCAACTAAAGCTGAAGTTTGGCTTTGGTACATCTGAGAAAAGAACAGCAGTGAGTATAACAGAGATCCTCATTATTTACCCAAGACTAAGCTCTACTTGAGGTATGCAATAGGACAATATAGCTTTGTCAAATAATGCACTTTAACAGCAGTAGCTCAAATTAATTCTAGCCTAGTTGGTTTTAAAGCTTAACTTCTCAGCATTTACAGGGAGATGTTCAGTTTAACAAGCCACTTAGATATCAGAACAGCTGAAAAGGAAGTATGAAGTAAATACTGTTAACTACATGAATTTGTAACTATGCATGGCTCACATTAATTTTATACATTGGCTGTTTCCTTGTAGAACCACCACTACCCTCGTAATATCTAAAAGCAGCAAGATGAGCCAAATGTGTTTCTGAAGACAGAATTTGGTGACCTTATCCACACTCAGATCATTAAAAGCAAATATCCTAAATTTGACGTGGCCTCTGAGACAATAAGCAAGAGAACAGAGTTCAGATATAATTTGAAAACAAGCATTGCTGAGAGCTAACACATGTTAAGGTGGGATCATGAACACCACAGGTTTCCAGAACAGCAATCTACGATTTTTGTGTCACTGATTTGTTATCTGAATTTGTTGTAGGCCATCCAACCCTTTTTGATTATGGAAACAATCACATTCCTCTTCTGCCCGACTACTGTGGTCTTTTTCTCTCTCCTTTGCTCACAGTGGATTTTATCCTAGAGCTTGTCTTTTGCCACAGCTATCTGATATCCTCATCTTTTCCTAATAAGGAGTTTAACTTATTCAGCTTATCAGGAGGGTTGAGAAGGGAGTTGATCACTGTGTACAGACACTTACACAATCTGACAATGTAAAGCACTCTGACCTTGCAAACAGAGTCATACAGGACCTAGCACTTGGAAATGAACATTAGAAAAACTGAAACTTGAGTAAGGCCCAATTTTCAGACACTGAAAGTAATTTAAAATGAGCTGAAAAAATTGTAAATAAGTACTGAAGTAACTTATGACTACATTATTGCATTACAATTTATTAACATGAAATGGAAGTTATCACTCTGCTGTGAGGTAAATTCCAGTTTTGTTTTGTTTGGGGTAAGAAAAGGAAACCTACATGTACCACTAATTATGACAGTTTCCATTTAGGAAAGCTCCAATCTATGGAATGCTCATCAGAATCTCATAGAAAAAAAAAATTAGTTCAATCACTCACATTATTAAAGGAAAAAAATGTTTCTATGAAAAGATGTAAAGAGATGCAATGCTCTGTTGAACTGCACTTTCAGGAAAAGCTCATGCAGTCAAAACCTGCACTTTTTTCTTGAAGACTTTTTTTTTTTTAAAACAGATTTACAAAAATTTAGACTGAAGAAACCCCAGCCTTGATCTGATTATTAGTTAAAATTTATTTTCTCTGTTTGCAACTACAGCTTTCAAGATTTTTTCCTAACATCCTTAAAAATCAAAATGGACAATTAAATGTTTCATTGTTTTCAATAGGAAACAACACTAACAGCAATATCTGTTAAGCAGCAACACCTACCTTAAGCAGGGCAGGGGGCAACAAGACTTCCCCATAGGCATTCACTCAAATTTAACTTCATAGTAAGTTCTCCTAAACTGTCAGGCAAAGTTTAATGTAATAAGTTTCTCCTAGGAACACCAAGTATTTATAGTCACATGTATTTCAGGCAATAGGCTTTATGGTAGTGTTTATTTTGATTTTTTTTTAAAACTTCTAATTCAATATACATACTGTGCTGGCTGCTAAAGGGATACAGGGAAAAGTTATTCAGAAAGCATATCCAGGAAGAACTCTGTCGATCCACTAACAGCGTAGGCCAACTGTTTATCTATGCTCTATTTGACTAGTTAAATTTACAATGCAGAACTTGTATGACCTGTCCGTAACACACACTAATGAAATATATTTTTATGCTGAACTTCTGTACAATATTTTTATGCCAATACATATTTTTTAATATATATTTTTATGCCAATACTTCTGTACACAGTAATGCAACTCAGCTGCTGATCCATTACAACATGGCCACATCCCAGTCTGATGCTAATATTGAATAAATCCAGTTTTGATGCAGTGCCTGTGTGGCTGGAAGTCTGTAAATAGTATCTGCAAAGAAATGACAGCATTCTGCTTATCTCTAAAATTGACTGTAAGTATCCCACTGTCATTAAGAGCTAAGAAGCAGCAGCCACCTATCAACAGAGAAATCCAATAATAGATGAATGATTATCTAGTCCACTCTGGATCACAGTCAAACTGGTTTAAATGAACCTGTTGAATTTATGAAAGCATTTGCACAGATATGGCTAGCACGAAAAGGCTGTTTAAAAAGTGCTCCTTTTCACCTCAGTTGAGACAATGCACAAATAAAGCAGCACTTTGTCTATACTACTGCAGTGTAAATCTGGTTCAGAGGATGAGGCACTCTCAGTTATCCCATGTTTCCAAGCAAAAATTTCTGGGTGGTAAGGCTAGCAATTCTTCCATGTAAAGCAACTCCCACTTCTCTCTCCAGATCTTGTATAAGCTCTTGTGATTAACTGTCTGTAGGCTGTACAATGAATTGGAACAATGAACTTTTCAAGTTTGTCAGGGTTGAAAACAACTCATTTTTGTATAGTCAATTTGCTCAGATGTCTCCACTGGTCTGACTCACCACAAGATCCAAGAAACAGCTGTACCAGGATAATAAATGCATTACACATGGGAAAGGAAACCAGCAGATGCGATGGAGTTGCTCGATCTGGAAATCCTTGAGCTGGTTATGCTATTAAAAATAGAATAAATAAAAACAAGGAATGAAAGCTTCTGTTAGTAAATCTTACTTTTCGTAGTGGTCGAATCTTGTAAAACTGACTCCGTCCTAAAAAAAGCAGCGTGCTTATGCTGTTAGCAGGCAGTTTAGAAACTGGGTTTTTTGTTTGGTTGGGTTTGTTGTTTTTTTGTTGGTTTTTTTTTTTTGTCTTTTTTTTTTTTAATCACTTCTCACTTAAATGATTACACAAGTATCTCTAGACAGGCCCCTTGATCCAGAGTCAAGCACTAGCTTAGTATTGCTTGCATCTACATAGCAAGAAGTTAGTATTACAAGTATAGGTGTAGTTCACTCCCATCATCAAGCTATCTTTCCCACCCTTGACTTCAACATTTCTGCAGTGGTTTCTGCATGGACTCAACCCATGCTAGCACAGCTTCGAAACTGACAGTCACTTCAATTGCCTGTATGGCTATATCTTTCTAGATGCTAGTACCAGAGCAGCAACACATTTGGTCTGGCAACAGCAGTCTCAACAACATATTCTAATCATTTGAATGATTAAAATGTGATTTCAAGCTCTGATGCTTAGAGGAAAAGGATATAGTATCTTCCGATCACCATCAGCCCCAAAGTATCTAAGTTTCCATCATGTGTTTTCATAAGGTAGTATAGTACAAAAATATTTGTGAATTAACAGCTCTGCAGTAGGTAGTTTCTTACAACATTGGAAAATATTATTGGTAGTTGCATCATACAGCCTCAACACAAAAAACTGAGAACTAGTTAAGATGTGGGTCTTAAAATAAACAGAAAACACTCGATGAATAACATAGGGTGATTTTTTCTTTCCTAATGCTGCCTTCGTATTCATATTTTCAATGTACAGACAAAGAATGCTCACATACATGTTAAGTGTACCTCAAAAACTAACATTACACTAGAAAAATACAAGAAAAAACAGCTGCCAAACAGAATAAGACTTCTTTCTACTTTGATATTTTCTTTTCAAATTTTAAAGCACTTGTCTACATCTTTAGGCACACAAATCCTTTAAAAACACTTGTTTTTCTAAGAAAGCCCTTTTCATTTGACTACTCCCATAAAAATATCTATACTAAAATGCACTACTTTCTTTAACGTTGGAGTACCTCGAATTGTATCCCGAGTTCAAAATAAAAAACCCAGTAAGATTCTTTGCACAGTGTTGCATGAACATCCAACCACCACTAAATCTTTCCTGTTTTAAATCCTGCACCTAGTATCCTCTTTAGAACTGCAATAATCTTGATTTTTGTTACGAAGTTACAGACCCGTAACTACTTACCATCCCACAACAGTTTAATTGCTACAGTCCAACTGCCAAGAACACTCTTCCTTTTCCAATTCAGTACTTAGTATGACAACTTATGATAAATAAATTTATAATAATTATATAAATAATATAAATATTTAATAATACTGGTTACATAAATAATAGTTGGAGTTTTTAATAGGCAAATGACTACACTTAACACAAGTCTGTAATAACTGAACCAAAAATATTAGTTGATAATCTGTATGCAGCAACACATAAACAGGCACAATAGTTTGACAATCAACAGTTCACAAAACAATACTATCACTGTAGTTTCATGATAATTTAAATACGACTTCTATGAAAGTTTGCATAGCAATGGAGGTTGAAGTCCAGAGTCATAAAATTTTCTATGGAAATATTGTGTACACTATTAGCTCTTCATTCAAGATGTGCTTGTCTGTATTTTGTTTTTTCCATAAATACATGAACCTAATCATATTTTAAACAAGACTACATTTTTTCCTCAGCAAAACATCTGCCTAATCAAAAATGTGACTGAAGAGATTTATAAACCTTAGATTTAGGCAAGCTCCCTTCTGTCCTTCCCCCATCTCCTTCTAAAATTGAATGTTTTAAAGCCAAATTTGACCTGAAAACTTCTCTGCAACGAATAAAATTCTGCTATTCTGAAATAGTATTCATCAGAACCATATAATTCTTAAATATTTAATAACACAACATGCACTAAAAAGAGACTGAAAGCCTGAAATCATTAGGAGATGTCCCAGCACAAGAAATAAAAAGAGGACATACATTTCTCTGCAAGTGTAATTTCAAAGTCCTTTCACATAGAGATCTGAAGACTGCCAGCTTGGTTGCTTTGCTACTGTATATTAAATAAGCATGTAATGAAGCTACTGGTTTTGATTCATTGAGGTGCCAAAGATCATGGGTAAAGTATATAAAATTAATGATTATTTTTATTTGAAAGTGGAATATCAAGAAGGTGGTAAGAATCAGGTACAGCATCAAAAAGAACAAAATACTGACAACAACATAAAATCCAGCACCACTTCATTTTAGTGACCACTTAGAAAAATAATAATGCATGAATGCCATTTAAAAGCTATTTCCAAATCCAAAACCACTATGAAATACTTTACTTCCTATCAGTTCAGGGAATCATTATATTTTTTTTATTAACAGAAAACTGATTCCCATTCTTAATAGAAGCTAAATGCAAATTTAAGCCTTGTATGTTACCTTGTGCTTTCTAACATTCCTTCATTATCTCTTAGTTCTCAGTTAAGACTTGTACACAAACCCAGCAAAACAGTTTAGAAGGTACTTAATTTTCAGTATTTGCATAATACCATTGAACAGGACAAATAATATGCATATTTAGTGCCAAATGTCAGCACTATGCCAATTTAAAGCCTTATTCTTTAACATTTCAGAAACAAATTTGAAAACAAATTAAATGACATCCGTAAACTCTTCCAACAAGTCAGTGTGCAATGACTTCTAAACAACAGAATACCTTCCAAGGCCAATACCTACCAGACACATCAGATATTTAACAACTTCAGACCTTGCTAAATCTGTGCAAATGCTAATGCTAAAAAACATTAATGTTCAGAAGAATTAATATAAATGTTTTTGACTATTCATGCACTAAGCCACAGCATTATTTTGCTAAAAGTAACAGGCAGCACTGCAGTGCCAATACAGAAAATCTGTACTTTGGAGTAACTAGAAATGTGAAACTGATAAATGTAGTTGCTGAACTGGTTGCATTACATTGCAAATCTGATGAGCTATACTGGGAACATTCAGTATTGCAGTGAAAATTGATGAGAGGAAAAGCACACATTCTGATTAAAATCAGAAGGTTTATTTACATCTCACATTTAGAACATTTCCTTTAGTGTTGTCCACAAGGTTAAAAATAGCTATTTTACCGAGGCCTATTTATCATTTTTCATGTTTACCACTAGAATAAACCCCACCACTTCCAAAAAGAGTAGTCCTTCAGAAGCACTGTAACATTTTGAAAATTTCTACTGTAATTTTAAATGTTTGAGAATGAGGGTTTGTTTCTGAAGAATCAGATTTGGCATTACCCAGACCTCTCTACCATCCAAGGATATTCTTGTTCTCATGGCACAAATGAATATAACTTTTATCCCAAAAGGAAATACAGTATACAGCATACCTGTTTCTTAACATAGAAAAACCAGGTATTAGCTATCAATGACCTATCTTGAATTCAATAAGTCACCACCTTGCTAAGCATGATCTGCCCGAAGTCTACATTTTGCCCATCTATTCGCTGTTGACCATTAAAATATGCCTGACCTTTCCAAGTTCCTTCTAAGAAGAAACAGAAAGCAAAAATTACAAGGGGCTTCTGGCCATGATAACCTATTTGATTTTCAGCAAATATCAATGCTTGATTCTGCTACAGAGTTGCATGTTGATAATTATCTTAAGTGATTCCTACATATTTCTTTTTTTCTTTTTGTTTGTTTTTTTAATGTGACAGGACTGTGTTTTTCTGTGCAATTTTTCTAAGACCAAGGAAACTGTGGCTCTTCTGGAGAAGACAATACTACCAAACACATTACTGTTCAAAAGCTTTCACTTATGTGAAGACAAACCAGTATTCTGAATCTTTACAACAGAATCACCATTTCTGTGCTGTGTATGTATAAAGCAAGAATAAACTGTAATCTAGGGATTCCTGCCAGAAGAGTGGCACCAGGGCCAACAGACACACACCACTATTTATACAGTTACACATACTCCCAAGCTCCTCTTCCTTTTTTCACAGGAGTCAGTGCTCTAATTAACTTTTACCTTAAGTATTTTAAAATACACATTGTGTACTCCTCAGTCTTCATTACAAATACGTGTGAGGAGAACATTTCACTCAAAATGTACATCAGAACACTATCTTCCCTGTCTTCTGCTCCAGGGAAGCTGAAACCTAGTAACTTAAACAAAACAACTGGCAGAAGCAAGCTGAAGCAATCTTGTAAGATCTGGAAAAGCAAGTAGGAGTGGAAAGGTCCAGTATCAGCAGCTGACTTTAACAAGAATAAAGCGTCAACAAAGAAAAATCAAGTTCAAAAATAGTGTTAGGTATTTTGTCTATTCATTATGAAAACTTGCTTTTTTTGAACTCTGCTTGGTCTGTGACACCACTCTATATATAAGAAATAAGACGGGAGGAAAAAGAAATTTCTAATTACTGCAGTAAAAAGGAATCTGGTCAACAAAGCATTTCCTTAGAAATGTCAGTAACATACTGTCCACAATTATAATAATCTGATTACTGCAAGATGTGCCACCAGAATGCTAGTTTTCCTACATTTGAATAATTGCTATGCTGATCAAGATCCTCTTCAACACCACCTCAAGCTAAAGTTTAACCAGACTAAGAATTAAGGATGATTCCTTAATGTTCCATTTGCCGATCAAAGCAAATTCTCTGGCTGAGCATAGATAATAATTCTATTAAAACGTAGCTAACTAATCATCTAATTACTGTCCCAATCCTTGAAATTCAGCACAATGATATCCACTTCTGGTGGAATATCACAATAACAGCAAAAGATCAGCGTAAGTAAAACTGAATATCCATGAAAATATTCATGAAGTTTGCAATGTTTATCTCTACTTCACCTGAAGGCAGGGGAAACAAGTAAAATAGAAAATAGCCCCTCAATACATTGTGCTGTCTAGCTATAGGATTTCTTATGTTAATGCTTTCAACTTTTGGGGGCAGGGTGGTATTTTCCAAAATAACAAAGTCCAATACACTCAAAACCAGTCTTTTCTTCACTCCGTTACCACAACCGTCTGCAGGAACCTATCTATATACCTGCTCCTCTCTGAAGGTAACCTCAGCCCTCCTGCTCCAATACATGTCCCTGAGCAATTACATTCTGTTGAACCTCCATGTAGGGTCCTTTTATAGTACAGGATTCCTTCTCACAATCTAAACACTTGTAGAGGAGTGCTCTTTTTAACAAGAACTCTCCAGTCTGTTCCTTGTAGGAATACAATTAATACACTGCCTTGAAATTTAAGGGAGGGGAGGGGGAATTAGTCTTAATTAAGGACTTCTGCAGAAGCTCCTTCAGCAGCTGAGTCACTTATTGGCTTTTGAAAGAACACGCAGATTTTAATTGTATACTCACCAGTAAGACTGCATCAACATAGAAAGTGATGGGTTAGTCATAAACAGGACTAGATCCAGTTTACAGATACAACCAAAACAAGCATGGGAATCAAGTTCAACTAACACAAGTTTCATTTTTACTAGTAAAGCTTTCTAAATGCTGAACATTATGAAGCTGCTTCTCACACAACCCAATTTTACCCTTACTTTGTGTGCACATTATTATGTAAAGAGGTAACTACTTCACTATAAAAAAAAAAAAAAAAAAAAACAAACAACCAAAAAAACCCTTAAAAACGCTCGGAAGTGAAAGGCTTCAAATTCTGACCTTGAGTATTTACTATGGATATTCAGAATTACCCTGTAGCTTTAGGAACAATCATATTTCCCTCATGTAGACTCAACCACCCAAAGGAACCCAGTAGGCATTTTATCACCAAATAAACCAAACCCAGAACTGGTTAGGCCTTTTTTTAAAAAAAATATTCCAATTACATACACATTTTAACATTGCACTCAGAAAACATGAGTTATAAACTACAAGGATGCACAAAGAACACATTGTGCCAAACATATCTGACAGTTTTATTTGATAAAATACTGGTGTAGTACAGAAAGTCAAGAAGAATGAAGATAATTTATTAAGACCTTCTTTAAAGCGTCCATCTTCCCCTAAGCTTATGGAAATAACAGAGCAACAAAAACATGTAACCCCGTAAGAATAATTTAAATATAACTGCAAAGAAATGCAAACAAGACATTTAAGCTATTATTAAAAAAAAAGGAGAAAATATGGATAATACTGGTCAACCTAAGTTCCACTTAAAAACAATTAATGTTAATGTACAAAATAAAACATTGTCTACATAGCACCAAAATATTTGGAAATAATCAACTTGCATTTTGTAATCATTCTAGTATTAGAATTTGAGCTATAGAAGTCAACAACAGTTTTCTCACAGACTTAATAGATCAACATTCGGGCCTCTGTAGTAAACATTACCAATTTGTCTGAGGCTGTTTATATACACACTAACAACATTCTATACACAAATCAGTTGACGAGGTTGAAAAGTGGCAATATTTTTAACTTTTGCAGAAATAGACAAAATTATAAATACCTAAAATTATATAAACAAACACAATTGACATAAACGAAGCTGCAGACACTGGAGAAGAAAAAATGACTTTGACATATAAAACTGAGTAATTCTATTTACTGCAAATACACAAAAGGATTCATGTGACAGATGACAAAATGAATATGAGAGGATTACACATTGTAACTATAACAACGCAAATCCTATAAAGTACGTACACAGTTGTAATATGCAAGACAGTGGATAATCTTGTGCTCAACATTAAGTTATATGAGTTGACCCAAGCCATTGTTTCCAATATCATCTCTATAGCCTCCAATTTTCCCAACACGTAAAAATATTAATTTGGTCACTAGTAAAGTCAATGGAAACTGCAAACAGACAACTCAAAGGCTGTCAAACTAAAATATTTGACTATTACTACAGCCTTAGTTTAACACACTCTTCTCACTGCACTCAGAGACTGAGACATAAACCACAATAAAGTAACAAAATTACAAGAAGCTGAACACAAACATCTGAAAAATGGACTCAACTAAAAAAATGTTTAATAAATAAGTAAATGAAAACAAGTAGGCTCCACAGTTTTCACATATTGCTGCCTTGATTATTCTAAGTTTTCTCAAGACTATAATACCAATTAAATTAGCATTATTATAAACAGCATGTTTTGAAGAGATTTAATTAGAACTTGCATCAGAAGTGCTATACTCGGAAACATAACAGCTCACACTGAATGAAACTAGCAACATTTCTGCCCAAATATCTTACAAGGGAAAAAAAATAAACAAGCTGAAAGAAATACAACTACAGGTTTCATAGCAAGTGGCAGAATTGACAAGTGAACTAAATTCAGCTTTTACCAGCTCTCTATGCCTAACACTCACAGGAAAAAAACAGTGTGTGTGTACAGAATTTCTTTACAGCACACAGAATGTAACTTTCAAAGACAGCAATGGTACTCTGCTGTCATCCAAAGATTTAAAACTACTCAGAATATCTAAAAATGCATTTGAGGGGAAATATGAAAGCAGGTTCTGAAATCAGGGGGCCTGCTATTTATTGGAGATAAGAGACATCTTGCCCTGAGGAAAAAGGCAAAGTATTTAATGCCACTTTTCCATTAGACATTTCAGTGATTCAATTTAAAATTAAGTAGCCAAGATCTTAGCACATGCCCTGGAATGCCTTATTTGAATCACCAACATCCAACATTCGAAAATTAATTACTCAGAAAAATGCTTACAGATGACATATTGCGTGCAATTATTCTTTGAACTGAACTTTGTATTTTCCTCTTTTTAAGAATGTTATCATTTAAGATTTTTAATTACATTAAACCCTACAAAAATAATTTAAGCCTAAGCTGCTTTTTGTCTCAAAAGCAATTTTCACCTGAACATCCTTGAGCTTACATCTTTTCAGTTCTAGCCTAGAACCAAGAACGAGATGACTTTTTTTTTTTAGCCCATCTTGGTTTTACTCATTTCCTAGGTGACTTATTAAGAATCTGTAAAATTAATCTCTTCCTTGGACACATGCTATCCTTCGAAAAACACAACTACCTTTGCTATGTGTATTGTCACCCAGTCCACCCAGGTTCAGCTAAAATCCTTTATGAACTGGTACAAAAGCACCAGATCGATCACTTGGACAAAGTGTGTAAAGCACCTAAAATGATTTTAAGTGTTACTATCTTATACCTAAATTTAAATTCAAGTGATCGGCCAGAGTCTCTGTAACCCTAACACGGGCAGGTCGTTGCAATGACTGCTTTGGTTTTGCTGGGGCACGAAGGTTAACTTGCTTTAACCCACTACGTATCTGTCCCCAAAGCGGGTTCCCCCACCTCTCCCACGGATCACGCGTGTACGGACGAGACGGGAAAACGCCGCCGCAGAGAACGAGTGGGTGCCACCTCCGCACACCGCCGAACGCAAGCCCCAAGCGAGGGGAAACGGCCAAGCGGCGCCAGCAAATAAAACACTTAAAAACGAGCCAGAAATGCTCCCATTACGGTTTATCAACATCCAGCCGGGAGGAAGAGGGGGACGAAAGGGCCAGTGAGTCGGCCTCAGCCCCGGCGCAAGGCGGCGGGCAAGGGAACAGAAAGCGGCAGCGGCGGCGGCCGCCTCAGGGAGCGCGCGGCAGCCCCGGGCGCAGCGGCCGGCCGGCCCTGAAGTAAGGCGGCGGGGGACGGGCACAGCGCTCCCCCCCCCCCCCCCCCCCCCGCCAGCTCTGCTTCGCGGCCGCCGCCTCCTCCTCCTCGCTGGAAAGCTCAGCGGCGCAAGAAGGGAGAGGGAGGGGTAAAGGAACACAAAATGGAGACTTACACTCCCTCTCCTAACACGCATGCGTTGCGCCGGCGAAAAGGGGGTGTTGTCGCAGCGCACGGGGCGGGCGGGGAGGAGGGTTCGCCACTCAAGGAATGGCCGCCGGGGCGGTGCGGGTGCGTGGTGGTGGGTGGCTGAGGGAGCGGCCGGGCGCGTGGCGGGAGGGCGTTCCCGCCCCGGCCGTTAGCGGGGGAGGGAGCGTCGCTCGCGCTTCGTGAGGAGAGCGGCTGCTTCGCGCCGGTGGCCGCCCCTCAGCTTGCCCCGGGTTGCGGCCCACAAGAGGGAGGTTTGCAGCTGGTGAGTTGAGGAGCGCACCTGGGGCTCTGCTGTGGGCGGTAAAAGCCGTGCCTGGGTTCAGCTGTGTCCGAAACGAGTCGGTAGGGAAAAGTCTCACAAATTGTGTGGGTGCCCCCCTTTTGACTCAGCATTACCAATAGGTCACACGGTTACAAGTAGGGAAAGTGGTGCTACGGTGTGTGTCCCACACTTATGCTGTTGCCTGGGTATCTGCTTTCGGCCCAAGTGGAGACAGTTGCAACACTACCATCAATTTTCCTTTCTTTCAAGTGGCTTTAATTTTTAGTTTCTATGTAGTGATAGTGAGACTTCACCCCTCCCTGCCTCAGAGGAGGCAGTGGTAATATGTCCGTTGAATTCCCTGGCACAGATATGGATGCTGGTGCATGTCGGTTCAGTATCGGAGTCCCTCTGCAGCCATGGGCACCTTCCAGAGCAGTGCATCCAGCACTGTGATTAGCTGCTGCCATTAAGTATTTGTCCTTCCACCCTTCTCCTAAAAGGAAAAAGCATGATTAGTAGCTTCCTTTAGTTCAGTTGGACTGAGCTTTCTTAGTGAAGACAAGGTCTTACAGCAAAAAGGCAGGTTTCTAGTGGGTCTTTGGTTTGTAGGAGAGTTCATTTTCAGTCTGGTATCTTAGAAAGCTCTCTTACATAGCTACTTTTATGTATATCTGCTGTAGAGGAATGAAGTTACTGAACATCACAGTTATTCCAGTGCTTCAGGCAATCAGATATGCTGGGCTCAAGCCCAAACCTTGAACTTTATTTTATATTCTAAAGGAAATGAGTATAACAAATGGAAGACAGGTTTGATGTATTTGCTGGAGCCAATACCACTAAGAATTAATGCAAGGCACTCTTCTTATTGCTGTATTAATGAATACTGCCACAAATAATGACCAGTACTGCAAGTATCATAGCTTATCCTGTACAGTCATATTGAAGACATTGTTGTCACCAACCCATGAATGTGGTATCAAGTGTCATTATTACTTAACACCAACAGAAAGCCAAGATTGCCTTTTGATGCCACTGCTGTGGATAATGCCTCGGTATCTGTACTTCTATACAGCAAAGTCCTCTGCCTAATCCCAAAAATCACTCCATGCTGAAGTGACAGCATTAATTCCCCCTGCTGTTACACGTTTTGCCAGCCCTTTGTGACAGTGCACAGTGACAGCTCCCTTGTGTCAGTTGTCTGCAAATCTACCCCAGATATGTCCCTTTTACGGTGCATACACCTGTCTTCTAGGATTATGCAATTGATAATCCATTACTGGCTGCTCTTCCTATATCCACTTGATCCTGAGAAACATACTGAGCACTCATTTTGTTTACAAAAGCAAATACAGTGTGTACAATTCCCATATCTAGTACAAGTGAAGTGTTTTGCCATCACAGGGTCAGTTTGTATATTTCTTAATGATTACTTTCTGCAGTTACACCCTGGATGGCAGACAGACCTTTCCCTCAAATTACCAGGTCATTGTAAATGCTAGTTTCTGTGTAGTAAATTTTGACTCTCTAAAGATTGCTTTGTACTTTCCTGAAGTCCTAGCATGAAGTCCTAGTGTTTTTAATGGCATTACAGTTGTGCATTGATTTTATTACCTTGCACTGATTTGGTAGTTTTCCTCATGTCTTATTGATCTCGGTGAACTGAGTTAATACATAATAGTGCAGCAGGCAAATAGCAGTGACTGTGTTTCCCCAAATTGACTCAATTTGTCATTAAGGAACACGAAGACAGTGAAGTCTGTCTCTTCACTTCAACTGCCTAATCTGCATCACCTTTCTGCCTTTAAGTTACTTGACTTTTATGGTCATCCCACTCTGTAAGGATCTTACTTTTCCCTTCATGACATGCTTTACTGCCATTAATTGTTAAGGAGACTATATCACTAGTAAAAGCAAAAACCATCAGACTTCTATATAGACAGTTTCACTGCCATTTGCAGATGGAACTCCATTCAAATCAAGGGGTGATCACACCCTAATGAAAATATGCTCATTTATCCTTTTATGTGTGTTGTCCCTTGTTTACTCAGTATTTTAAAATAGTATTCAAAAACATTCCCTCTTTTGAGGTCTGCAAACAAAGATAAAAATTTAAGACTGTTTTGTTGTCTCAGTCAGACACACTCTTGTGATACTGTGAAAACAAAACACTATGCTGAAGTACATGCTGAAAAGACTTGAGACTTCAGTAAGGCAGCACATCAGAAAATCTGCTTAAATATGTCAGAAAGTTTTAAAACCAACAAAAGAAAAAAACCAACCCTGAATGTTATTCAACAGTGTTGAAAACAAACTGCAAATCCTAATCTCTTTGAATAGCTCTAGTCATAATTCTCCATTTCTAACGTTGCAACCTCTGTCTGTAACCAGAGATTATGTGTTACATAAATACTTGCAACTGCTAAAATGTGTAAAAACCGCATGAAGAGGTGGGCTACTGCTACAGCAGAAGCCTTTGCTTACCAAAAAATAGATTTAATATTCTGTTATTAACAGAGAAAAACAAATGCAATACATCATAAGCAAAAGTGAAGTGTGTTTCTAGATAATCTGCTTCTAACATTCAACTACACATGAAATCTCCTCTTGAAGAAAAGCTGGGTATAGATCCCAGGAAAACATTCTTTTAGCTCACTACTGCTTATTTGTTTGATGGGACAGTTCACTTTGTTCCTTTATACTGAGCTGCTTTATATTTATGCAGAAACAATTTTTTTTCTCCCTCTAATCCTTAGCAGGAGCATGGGCCCTTAATATCTTGTCTTTGCCCATCTCACAGTTTCAGTAAGTCAAGTCCTTATAAAAGTTGTTTTACCTGCAAAGTGATAACATGAGAGTCTCTCTGGCTCTGTGATGCATGGGAATTGTAGTTTATTTTTTCAGTGAATTGTGTGGTTTCTACTATGAAACTATTTTTGTCTTAAATTACAAGTCCTAGAACTGTGATGTTACATAACATTTATTTTCAAACAAACTTTCTTCTGCCTTTTACCTTAACATTTGTTGTGTATCCAAGAAGTAGGAACACAGTAGTTCTGAAGAAGTAACAATGGTATTAGTAAATAAAAATCTTGCAGTTTTGTTATCCCTCATAAAACAAGGTGATTCTTCTTATGGTCTGTTTCTTTTGGGTTCTGAGATTTAAAGTGTGTGTCTATTTCTTCTTTCTATGTGAAATTACATTATTCACAATCCTCAAACATCTGTGAGATGAGACCTTAGTGTATAGCCATCAGAAAAGCAACAAAGCACCATAGGACTTTTGTAAGAAGTTTTCATTGTTTTCTTTTTGTAGTATTCAATCCTAAAGCTATATTTTGTTGGTTTTATTTAGATGGAATCCAGATAATATACTGTGCTGGATTACCACTATTTTAAGGAAGCTGGGTCTCAGGCCTTAATACAGTTTCACTTTCATGGCTACTTCTTTATTACTGTGATGCGGGTTTACTCTAAGTATTTTCTTCAAGCTGCAATGTATTATCCACTGGTCAACTCAACAACTACTTCTTTAAGACCAATTGGCTGTTTCTTCTAACTCACTATTAGTCATTTCTCTTTTCCTCAAAACCGGGAACAGTATTCATGTTTTTGGCAGAGTAACAATGATACTGCATCTAACCAAAACAGCCCCTTCTGTGAAGCCAGTCATTAATTCCTCTCTGGTAGCTTGTCATCACCAGATGTCTGCTGAGTTTACACCCTGTGCATTTCCCGTGACTGCACCCACAAGGCATCCACAAATGATTCTGTATTTTCAATAAGAGTACCACATCCTTTTATGAACTTTCCTCTTCACTACCTCAGCAGCTGCAGCTGCTGACCACAGAACTGCAGCCTCTCTTTACGTTTCGTGTTGTACCTCTCTCTTGACTGAAAGAGTCTACAAACAGTGTAAGAGTATAATGTTACTTTCACTTTAAGGATATAGTTTTATCACTTAAGATTTTGGGAAGTGGTTTTTGCACAGAAAGTAATAAGAAGTATTCTACATGCAGCACAGAAAAACATTTCCAGTTTTATATCAACAAGTAGAGTACAGAATGTTTTTGTTTCTCATAAGAATCACTGGCAAGGAAGTCTAACCCTGCCAATAATAAAGCATATCTGAAGGAGGACTCACAGTTATATCTAAGCATGAGGAGAAGCGTAGGCACATTTCCCTCCAGAAATCTGCACTCACTGAACATGATCACCAGCAGTAGATGCAATTAGCTATGTCCAATTTACATTTTGAGCAGAAGGGACAAGCTTTCACAGCATGCTTAATACAGCGAACACAACAAACTGGTTTTTGTGAACACAATGCATAGTTTCTCAGTTCAATAGGAAACTTTACAAAATATATGTGCAAGGTGTAATTACAGCATGCCACAAATAAAATTTCAAAAGGGTAATTGAAACAACACTCATATCTTGAAAAAGAAACTGGTTAATTGATGTGGGTTCATAGACATATGTCATAGCATACAATACAATAAATAAAATATAAACACCAATTTTCAAATCAACACAGCTTGATAACTTGAATTCAAATTTTAGGAACAGCAAAAAAACCCCACCAAACCACAAAGTCCTAAATTACAATCCCTCAGCTAACTGGTAAAGATGAAGGAGAAATTCTGGGAACTGTTAATATTTTTCTAACTCATTAGGGGTTTTTCTTTCATCTGTTTTTTTCTTGCTCTCCGTGGCTGTTGAGACTAGTAGGAAACCAGCCAATTTAGTCAGAAAACTTTGCAGCATAGCAGGGAGTCTCATTTGTCATCACATGCAATAGCAGCTGTGTCCATCAAGAATGAAATTAATCAGTACAGACTAAATAAATTAGGTAATTCTTTAGATGGTTAACAATGTACTTTGAATGAGCAAAGACCAATCTTTGTCTCCTGGTACTGGGCTACTTCTCTTTCAAATATGCTGATTTTGTGGTTTGAAACTAAGGAGCAATGAAGTTCCTTAATGTATTTTTTACACAAATATTTCTGCTAACTGAAGATACTCAGTTTACACAAGGGACACAAAATGTTATAATTGTTGTGAGAGCTATATCCAGACTCAGGTTTTCTTCAACTTTCTTCAACTTCTTCCATTCTACACTTAATTATTTCAAATTCTTGTCTAGATTTCTTAGCCAGGTCAAATCTGAGAATTGCAGAAAACAAAAAGTATAAAACCCTGGGAGCACGTTTGTTTATGTAAAAAACCAAAATATACTATGTTGAGTTAATATGCTGAACATGTAGCCAATAAATCTATGAAGATACTGAACTTCACGCAGATTTTCACCCGCCCCAACTTCTGCACTAAGTAAAGCAGCTTTTATGTCATTCAGGAAGACAGAAATTTCTTCTTAAAAATTCATTTAGTACAGCCTTGAGAACATTTAGGACCTTTCTAACCCCAGGTTTTGTCACTTTGCACGATGTCTCTAGCCTGAAGACACAGATTGATGATGTGGTTAAAATTGCCCCCATGGACATAAATGAAGAAACTGGTTGCATAAGCTTTTTCCCTCTTCTTTTTATCCCCTCTATATGTTTGTTATGGAACTTATATGTAAAGCAAGTAAACAAGCAGGAAAAAACTGACCTATTCTGTAAAATATGAGAGTTACCCATTAAAACTCTGGCCTACAGCCATAAAAGATTTGTTTAGTTTTCTCGCAGTTTATGTCATGTCATGTACTCCTTCCTCAAAAGATCTGGACTGGATGAATTTGATACTGTAAAAATATGTGATATGTGAAAAGAAGAGCTGACACATATCAGCCTTCAATTTTGAGAAGAAAGCACATCTCGGAAGGCTAACTGGTTTGTAATTCCAAGAATGATATAAATATGGAAAAAAAAAAAAAAGGCTAGTACTGATGTACTAGCTTAAGGGAAAGCCTATCAATTGTTTATATTATTAACTGACCTTACTAATGGTATAATTCAGCCTATGATGCAATCATAAATGACTGGGTAAGTCATTACTTACTGAGTAAGTAAGTACTGAGTGAGCTGAATCACATGTATATGAGGTATATATACTGTGAGCATGATGGTTTCTCAGAATGCTGCTTGCCTGAGTGGGCAGAGGGCCTGTTCCAAAGATGCCATGTGATTAATACCCTCAGAGACTGTTAGAGGATGGTACATAGAATATAAGTGTAAAAGGCAGGAAAAAAACCAGGTTTGTACATTAAGACTTCAGTACTTACCTTACTCTTATGATCACAGTTCATTACCTCTTTCTGAAAAAAACAATAAAGATTTCCAGTTATTTTCAGGTTTTATTTTAATTCCTTCTGCAATGCTTGAAAAAAAGATGGTATATGGTGCCTGTTTAACTAAAGGAGCAAGAGCAACAACAACCTTAAGCAAGATCATTTTAATATAAAAAGAACTGGATCTTTATCATAAAAGAAGAAAGCAAGGAAGCTTTCATGTACTACTACAGAAAACTCATTTAACCTTCAAAATCTGCTAGGCAATTTTGTGAGGATCCACAGCAACTAAAACACATATTACAATAATTAAATATAGTAATAAAGGTTGGGCAGCACATATGTTATCTTCAAAAGTTGTTAAACAATGGATGGGAATATTAATGCAAAGAATTTTCATATTGTGATGCTATCAAGGGCATACATCAAAGTGGAGTACTTTTTGCAAAATCAAGGGAAAATTACTTTTGTTTTGGCACATGACATGACATGGCATGTCAAAAGGAATTAGAAAATGTTGTCAAAATGTACCAAGTATATTACTTATACGGTATTGTGCTTTACTAGGAAGGAAGAAACAAAAGGCAGAAAAGTTGCAGGATATTAACAGCACTTAAAGCAGCATAGGTAAGCGTTGTTACAATCTTTGTTCTTTTGCAGGCTAGCTCTAGTCTTCACACACAAGCTCTGTGTGAGGAATATGGCTCATGTGGATTTACAGAACTTAGATAAAATTTCAAATTTCTTAGGTGAAGTGCTTTCATCTTGATAAGCTTCAAATTATCTTTTCCTCCTGAAGATTTCACAAGATAAGTTGATTTAGAGCTCTGTTTTACATAGAAAAATGCTCTAAATTTCTCTTGTAAGCATCTCACTGGAAGTAACAAAACTGATCATAGGTTTGCTCAAATGTATTTTAAATTGGCTGATGGACTAATGTTGAAGAACTGCTTATAGCTATGCATTCACTTTCAGTGAGTAATTTTTATAAAATTTCTGTATGTCAGTGACACCTCATTTAAGGACCTTTTTTCTAAATCACATAAAACTGATTTGAATCAGTTATTGTTTTTAATCAAGTTCTCCTGGTCCAACTTACAAATTGTCCTTTGAATCCATAAATTACCTGAAGGAAATTTACCTTGAGAACAGTATGATAAAGTATCAACAAAGACATAACTCATCCTTTGACAATTCTCGGTGCTTGTGAAAAGCATTCAGTGGTGAAAACAGCTGTCCCAGCAGCTACTTAAATGTCGTTCCAATCTTACTTGACCAGGCCACAGAAAACTTACAAAGGTGAAGAGTTTCCACACCCCTCATAGCTTAAATGTTTCATGTTTTCCTCTTTATGCTTCAATTTTAGTAGTGGTTTAACCCCAACCAGCAACTAAGCACCACGCAGCCACTCGCTTACTCCCCCCTCACCCAGTGGGATGGGGGAGAGAATCAGGGGGAAAAAAAAGTAAAACTCATCAGTTGAAATAAGAACAGTTTAATAGGACAGAAAGGAAGAAAATGATAATAATAATAACAATAATAATACAATGACAATAATAATAATAAAAAAGAATTGGAATATACAAAACAAGTGATGCACAATGCAGTTGCTCACGGCTGCCAGCTGATGCCCAGCTAGTCTCCGAGCAGTGATCTGCCCACCCTCCCCCCCTGGCCAGCTCCCCCCCAGTTTATATACTGGGCATGACATCACATGGTATGGAATATCCCTTTGGCCAGTTGGGGTCAGCTGCCCTGGCTGTGTCCCCTCCCAACTTCTTGTGCCCCTCCAGCCTTCTTGCTGGCTGGGCATGAGAAGCTGAAAAATCCTTGACTTAGTCTAAACACTACTTAGGAACAACTGAAAACATCAGTGTGTTATCAACATTATTCTCATATTAAATCCAAAACATAACACTGTACCAGCTACTAGAAAGAAAATGAACTCTATCCCAGCCGAAACCAGGGCGGTAGGTAAGGGGTATTCCAATCTTTTTAGATTTCTTTTTCCTTTGGTTTCTCTGGTGATTTCTTTTTGCAAGGGGGTTTGAAAGTGACCGTAGGTTTCATAAAATGTATATGCACATACCTCTGTGAGCACCTATGCAGTCAACAAAGGAAAGATGCTAGAAAAAACTAATGAGTTATAAACAGTACTAAAATATGGTCTCATAGTCATTTTTATTACAGCATATTCTGACCTTTAAAGTCTTAAGGAACTGAGGGTAAATGAGAATCATCAAACTACTGTTTCTCAAGATTATTCTGAACAGTTGCAAGGACATTTGCACCTATGGGGCTGCTGGTGGGGATGAAGGAGTCTACAGAGTAGCACAGTTTCTCCCCGGTCATACATCATGCTATCTATACCAGATACGGCAATGTCAAACTGGGAGCAGTAGTCCTCTCCTCCCCATCAGCCAATCTGTCCCTATAATCTGTATCACAGTATCACTGCTGTGAGGGAAGAGTAAGCCTCCACAATAGAAGTACCACAGTACAGATACACAGTACAATTTCAAACAGTATGAGCTGAATTCTACAAGAGGAAGCTCTACTCCTGGTGTCAGAATTATGATTTGGACATCAAGAAACTTGGGTTTGGTGCCATTTCTTAACCAGTATAAATCACAGATACAATTCACCTGGTGATTTCTTTATTTGGCATCTGTAACCAAACAGTCAGTTTTCTCAACTCCTGTTCAGAAAGTGTAAAAATTATTACTTTAAGCCATAATTCACTGGATAATTGAACTACTGCCCGACAGTCATTTTGTGACTGGTTGCTTTGATATCAGTAAGCTTTTGATTTGTTTGCTGAGGTTTCAGTTAATTTTAATGATATTAATAATAGTTTAGTATTAATACTACTTTTGGTAATATGTCTTCTTGTTTATACTCAGGAGTTTTAATAAAGCACGTAAGACCCTGTCTTACGTTTCTTTCAATAAGAAACCCATGGAGTTTTGAATAGGTGTTCCCTGATTAACATAAGACCATGACCAGTTTTCTCTGTTAGCATATGGTTCTTACATCTGGCGTTAATCTGGGAATGTGGTCTGCAAGCAGGAAGGCAGTAGTAGAAGCAGCATGGCCCTGCACAAAGACTGACAAAAATTTGCAGCACTCAATGTTACAATCTCAGCACAGTCTTGTCACATTATTCCCACCTACACCACTGCTTTGGGGAAAGGAAAGGATTTCAAACTGGGATATCAGCAAAAGTGCCTCTACTGCTGGTTGGAGAAAGGGAGAATCTAAGGGTATGTGGGTTTACTGATGGTTTACAATAATTAACCATAGGCTGCCACTCTGCTTTCGCCTTCATCAGTACTCTGTGGCGGTGTCTTCTATGTGGTCCCTAGCAATTGTCCAGAAGTGAGCTGAACAAACTGAGGCTAACCTTATAAAAATACAAGCTGAATAAATTAATCAAAAGCTGTATTGCTAAATTCAAGAGGAAGACCAAGATATTTGAGGTTTAGATTCAGTCCTTTATAAGCATCCCAACTGGATCCATTATGGAGTCACTCGTCTTCTAGAATATAATGATGCAGCAGAGAAATTCGCAGGTCTTTAAATTGTTGTTTTGCTTTCGTATTTTCTGTGGGAAAAAAAAAATTAGAGTACAAAGCAAAACTGCATAGCTATCACAAGAAACTTCTAAGCAAAGCAAAATTAACATGAGAAGCAAGTAGAGAATTACAGAGAAAAATGGTGCTACTCAAGAAACAGATAGTACTATTAAGATCGCTTAGTTGGCAAGACAGCAAGCCTAGACTGATTGCCAACAGAATGGCAACAAAACCAGTCAGATAAATTCCAGTCTCACAAACATTAGGCCACATGGGAACATTTAAATGCAATGTAGTATGCTTGCCTAAGTAAGTGGTAGAAGAAAATGTTTCTTTTTTTTGGTAGAGGAGAATATTACATTTGGTAGAAGAGAATGGCTAAAAGCTATAGGCAGAATTTTAACCTAGATTGGCATTCTACTCAGGTAGTGAGTAGACAAAAAGGCTTGTCCTAGCTGACATATTTTATGATTTCTGTAAGATGGGGAGGGATTCTCTAGTCCTCACTCATTCCTCAGTCTCTAAAATGCACAGGTAGCTGCTCTCTGCTTGAAAGAAAAGCAGCATGCAGTTTGATCTGCTAACACCATAACATAATAGACTGGGTAGCATGGGAATAGGATATAGATAATAGGATATGTAGAAAGTCAGTAAAAGACTATTGCATCTTGAAGCTACAGTGTTCAAATGAGTGCAGCCCTATCCATGGGCACTGAGGAGGAATCATAATCAACTTATTGTGCTGAAAAAGAAAGTCCCCGTGTTTTTTTGTGATACCTACTTTCTCACTTCTGCCCTTCACTGTGATCTGTCTCCACGGGGAGCAGAATCTAGCCCTGGCTGCTCTAAAATTTTTATGTGATGTTTAATAAATGGCTCTTGGTTTCAGTCGCTTTTCCATAAGATGTCATTTGAATTTTAATATATTTAGTATAAAATATAACGCCTATCCCTGTGCAGGTATTTTCCCTATTACAAAACCTGCAGACATTCCACTTGATTGCTATGAAGAATTATACCTGAAGAATACTAAGATACATATATATCTATTTTTACATTAGGCTGTTTTAAAATGAAGTTGGAATGATCACTGCTGATTTTTATGACAGGATTCTTTACTTAGATTTCTTATATAGCTACTTTCTGTATACTACCTCATCATGTGTTAGTACGCAAAAGCAAGATTAGAATGATAGGTTAGAAAATACTAGCTATTCTGGATTTTTGCTTTTACAGTGTGAATCCCTAGACAGCAACTGAGATGGTTGTTTTATATATAATATTAAATGGTTGGAAACAATCAAAATTGGTTTTATTCGGCTTAAGTATGGCCTCTGACTGAGTGTCATGCTCAGGGAATAATGGCATTCATTAGGGCCCAGATTTAAATCAATTGAAAAAATTGCTCTACAGAGAACAAAAAATGTAGTTATCAGCAAGTTATCCACCTCAAGAAGTTTTAAATAAACAAATACCACTTTTGTTTCACTACTGTCTCCTTTCCAAATAATATGCTTATCACAGGCATGTTTACCAAAATAGCAACATAAGTCTGTGAAGTGCTGTTTATTGTGTGTTACTAAATTCAGAGCAGCTATCATTGTCAGATTAATTGGGGTGAATATTCAAAGGTTGTAGAAGATATGAAATATATGGAAAAATACATAGAAAAATCATAATTGAGTCCTGCACACCAACATCCACTTAAGCAGTGCAGGACAAACTTTACCAAGTTGAACAGCTTCTGATGAAAAATTTTAAGATTTAGAGTAAGTTCAAATATTTTTACCCCATCTTTAGAAAAACAAGCCAGTGAAAAAGATATCACTAGAGTGATAAACTTAACCTGACTTCAGGTTAAACTCAGGTTTAGGATTTTTAGATTTGTTTTTTTACTTAGAATATGTAGAAACCTTTTAAAGTATATATCGCAACTCACTTTAGAAAATCACCTTTATCTGAAATATCCAGTATGGTCACCCATGACTTAGAAAAGCCTGAAGAATTTCATACAGAAAGGAGATATTCATACTCTTGCACAATAGGAAGCATGTTGCATGCAGTGTACCTTGTAATGAGCTAGATGTAACAACTCAAATGCAATGACGGTTTTAATTTTGAAGTCAATACTCTGTTTCCGTAATCAAACATAATACCCATCAACATAAAACAATCAGTCAAACATAAAACATGAATAGTATTACATAACAGAGAACTGTTATCATGGTGAAATATTCTACTTACAAACATACAACAAATATGGTGCGTGGTGCATTTTTGCTGCACAACATAAATTGTATCTGCATTGTATTTGATATTCAGTAGGATACAATATGGATCTGCAAGAGATGATTTGTAAGAATTCACCTGCATCAGGTTCTCCCCTCTTTGGATAACAATGAGCTATCCCACTTCCCAGAGATGTGGAGGGACATGCAGTGAAGAAACAATGGTCCAGAACTAGAGCACAGTGTTTGAGCAGAGGTTTTAAACATTGTACTCTAACAAAGAACCCATGAGAGGGACAGAGTAGCACCCAGTAATTACCGGCATCATTCTGTTTCCACTCCCTCCCCTTATAGAATGGAGAACCTCTGGCATCTGGTGGGTTTGAAATTCAACACACTCTACCTGGCATAGATTACTGTTCACTCAGTGGAGTTGCACTAGCATAAAACCAGTAGAAGAAAGCTGTGACGCAAGTCTTTTATGTTACAATAGCCGGTGTAATATATGACCTTTGGCTGACACATTCACATGCTTGATGATGTTTGGTGACAGTGCCATATAAATGTCTGGTAGAAAGAAACAGACTCTGAGCCCTCATTGTGTTTACTTGAGTGTTACACCTAGCAGGTCACAGTAATGCATTGCCACACTAGGGACAATGGTGAAGTTAGAGCTGCAGAACAGTGGAGAAGTAGTGGTGGTTCAGTTCATTTTTTATATGTGTTTATTTGTTAATAGTGGCAGCCATATTTGTTGATTTACTTAAATATCACTGGCATTTTGCAACAAACCTTTAGTAAATATTTAGGAATCTTCATTTTATATTTAGTTGGGCCCCAATAATCTGTCTGTTTATTACTTTAATTATTCTTGGTAGAAAAGGGCTTTTATGTACTTAAGAAAGAAGACAAGCAAATTGGAAATTGTCCTGCTGGCACACCAACATTTGGGAAAGGATGCAGACAGTACATCCTTAGACATTTATATTTATTTCCATGCTACAAACTGGCTAAGATATTTTATTCTATGCAAACACTGGCAAGAGATCAATATAAACAAAATTATCCCAGATGAGCAGCTCCAGCTCATTGTTATGGCCATTTCTCATGCAACTGCCTGCTTTAGCTATTGAACAATTGCTGGTATTCCTGACTTGAAAGTATCAGTTACTTTTCTGTGAAGAATCTCACAAGCGAGGAATAAGTGACAGTGGAAAATTGTATACTATGATGATATAAACTATATAAAAAATCATGGTTTTGAGGATAAATCTTTTATTCATAACCATAATTTTCATGCTATTGCATCTCTATTTATCAGCCTTCATAGCATGTCAGTTTTCACATTCATTCTTTTGGCACTGCAGCTTCTAGCAGCTTAGCCAATAAGACAGATACTCAAGATCTCTATCCAAACTTGCATTTTCTAGAACATAAGGTAAAACCAGATGGAAACTGAATTACAAAAGTACAGTAATGGCAATCCATATTAATAACCTGTAAAAGTAGACTGAGTCTTTGAAATGTAGTCTACATATAGTCCTTTTATGTAGTGTCTGAAGGTCTTGTTTTATTTATCATTATTGATTCTGAATGAAATAGTTAAGCAGATAGCTTTTACAATAAAAAAGCTACAGCTGGACCCATGATATTTACAACAAACTTTGGCTTCAGTGCAGTTAATATAGTGTCTGTTTTTTCCATGTTAACCTTAATTTTTAAGAAATTAAAAATTTCAGTATCTATTGAGTTGACAATAAGAAACAGCACAAAGAACTTGAAAGAGTAAGTCTTTTTTTGTCATAACTATAGAGAGACTTCTAATTACACAACATAAGAGAACAACTTCCTTAAAAATTTGGGATGCAGTTCAAAGAACTACTCCCAACCAATAAATTAAAGTCAGATGAGAAAAAGATGCTGTGTTCTTGGACCAGCCTTAACTGACAAGTCTGCAGACAGATAATGTGGCATAGTCCCACCTTAGCTTTCAGCCACACTTGCAAATACATACCAGCATCAATTGCATGACCTTCTGCAGAATGCTGTACAATTAGCAAACCTCTCTGGACCTTACATTTGGATGACATTCCAACTATCTCCATGATGCAAGTTTTGTTTCTCTGGAGTAACCATTGTTTAAAAAAAACTTATATACATACACACCTATACTGTAATAGTAGTCATAGTATAGCAGTAGTATTTTTTACGTTTTTTTCGTTAGACATTACCTCAAAATTCCAAAAATAGCAACCTGTATGAAGGATGATAAACAATAAAAATTTAAGTCACTCTGTTTGGGAATTAGGGTTCCTTAATGTCACAATTTAAGGATTTTTTTATTACTTAATGATAATTAATAAAATATTGTTTTAATTGTTCCACTTCATTCTTTGAAGAGCCTTGTGGATGGAACACTGCAAAAGAATATTTATACAAATGAGAATGTGGATATATCAGATATTTTAAAAGAATACATTGTCTATAAGTATTTTTATATTGGTTTTTGAGCAGGTGCACATGAAGGATTCACTCAGGTTGCTCATTAATTCTAAAATAGGAACATCTTAATTTTACATTAATTCACTCTCTGTGTGAAAACATTTCTTACCTGGAATATATTTCCCCAGTTCAGCAAAATCTTAGGCAGAGGAATAATGTTACTGCTTTGCATCTTCTACTAAGTCCATGGGTCTAGTTCTAGGCTTAAAGTTAAATCTATGTATAAGTGCAGAATCAGAATAAAATCCTAACCCAGCTGAAGCCAATGGCAGAATTCCCATAGGCTACAATGATGCCAGCATTTAATCACACAGTGTTCATATTCAAACATCTGCATCTAACCCTCCTTAAATTAGTATTTCATATTCTTTTATTTTAAATTAACAACACTGAACAGGCATTATTCTTATATAGCTGTATATACGAAAAATATATAAAGTACATACTTCAATATTTTTATGAGGCGGTCACATTTTAATATACAAATTCTGTATAGAAACATCCCTTAGTCATAAATATGGCAACACAGTCCATTTACAAAATGACAGGAGGAAAAGAATACATAATAGACAAGAGCTAAAAATACAAGCAGCTACATCTGTAATACAGAACAATAGAAATAATAAGGAAGGGAGAGGGCAAAATAGAATTCAAGCTAAGGGTGTAACCTGGGAGAAGAGATGAAGAAAATAAATACACTGTGGATAAAAGAAAACAAGGATCATCCTAAATCAAAAGAAAGGTCAACTGATACTGGCCAGAGAGAAAAAGAATTGCTCGACATCTGCATTTTTTCCCAGTATTTAATATAAAAGAAAAGGGAAGCATGGAGCTCAGTGAGATAAATATTAATGAGGCTTTGGGAATATCTAGCAGCAGAATTAATAAAAAGCAGGTAAAAGAATATTTAAGTAATTTAAAAATTCATTATTCAGAAGGTCCAAAATCATATTCAACCAAAGGATCTTAAGGAATTGGCTGAGAAGGATCTGACAGACATCTTTGTGACCTCATGGAAAAAAGGTTACGTACCAAAGGATTGAAGAGGGATGAATCTTAGGAAGCAGAAAAAGATAAAAAATTGAGAATTTCAAGCAAGTTCCCACTATTCTGTACCATGTAAAATACCACAGAAAATATATAACTAATAGTGTATCATTTAATGCACAGCAACATCAGAATACTCTGCTGAGGCTGTAAATTTTGTGTCTGTGTCCATCTCTGTCTTTTTGGTTAATGTCATCCAGTCTTAATCATTGCTTGATAAAAGTAAAAGCTAATGAGTTTCAAAAATCTCAACCCAGATTATTTGGAAATAAACAGACTATTTACACAATAAAACAGAATATTTAGCTACAAATTTGTAGAAACTGAAAAGTTAAAGAACAAAGATTATAAAAGGAAACAATTGGGAGGGCTACATATAAAATTACTTAGAATTACACATTTGTTTTAAAGTGCAGAAGTTCTTGAATGCACAAGTTCAGTCCCAGCATAAATGGGACTCATGGAAAGCAATACCAGTTCTCATGGAAAGCAATACAAGATATTACATAAGTCTGAGTTAGTAACTGTCTGTTTGAATCACATGATCATGTGCCAAAGTCACACTTTTCGCTCAGAGGTTAGTTAGTGAGATTACTATTCAAAATATATTATTGCATAGGATAACATTCTGGCATGCAAAGGTGATTCCTATCTTGTGGGCTTGCCACCACTATCTCCTGTTCATCCCATTCACAAACTGTTCACATCCTACATTAGAAACCACTAGGTGTTTGACACTTATTCCTATTGGAAGTTGTTCCAGTATGTCAGTCCTTCAATGACCAGAGTCATCCTTCTAATTTGCAACTAAAAAGTATGCGTTGTCAATGTGAAACTGTCCATTATCAGCAATACTTTTAATTTAAATAGCTACCCTCTATGTCTGGTGTTTACTTCTCTGCAGTATTTGCAGACATTAATCAGAACCTTTCTCAGCCTTTGTTTTGCTGGCTAAACAAGTCAAATTCTTTACATTTTCTCTAATCACGTTAGTAGTCATGTTCTTTCAGCCTGTGATTCTCTACCAGACTCAAGATCAGGTCTTATATCACTGTCTAAATGCAATACTGTTTCCCATACATTCCTGATACGTCCTGACATGATGTTTTCCTTTCTCATTATTTTGCATTGGTCCTTACAGTTATCTTGCAGATGATTAAGACTCCTAGAACTCCTTTTGTGGACTTCCACCAGCTAAAAGCAAAAATTCTCCTTTTTGTCTTTGAACCCATGACGTTGCAGTGTGCAATATTAAATGCCATTCTATTTGTATTTCTGAGATCATCAGATCATCTAAGTTGTCCCACATGATATTCCAGTCCTCTTCTGTATTGATTATATCTCCCTATTTTCTGTTTTCAGGAAATTTCATTACCACATTTTTCTTTTCTGTGTCATGCTCATTAATGAAAATATTAAATCAGTCTTTGAAGAACTGCATTAACATGCTCTTTTCATTGCAATGCTTTCCCTTTAAATTGTTATCTCTTCTTTAGGTATTTTCTTGCCTACTTTAGATTTCTTGTACTATTCCCCAACTTCTCTTGCTTAACTAGTAATTTCCCAAATGGTATTATATCAAAAACCTTTATGAAGTCCAGATAAATAAGACCTACTTCATTTCCTTTGTCAAAAATCAGTTACTTTATCTGAGAAAAAATATCAGATGTTACTAAAGTTACATTTTGCTGGTGGATATATTTTAGTTTTTCTTCTGCATTTTGATGAAACTTACAGTACTGTGTTCTCAATTTTAAAAACAACTACATGCTGCACTTATCCACTATCTGCATGTTGTTAAAATTTTCATGAGGATTTTTAGTATGCAGAGGCAGTACTTATGCTCATCGACTACATTAACACAATGGCTCTTTTGGAGCCATTACAGTTGATCGTGCCAATGATCCATGGATTATATACTTTTATAAGGTCTGATGCACTTGCAAACAAAAGGTTTTTTTCCTTTGCATTTCTGTTTCTCAAGAGACATTCTTTCTTCCCCCCCAAATCATCCTTTAATATTAATGCAAAGCAGCCAAAGAAAGGAAACCAAGCCACAAAAATTCTAGCTATGATGATGTGATGAATACACTTAATCCTGGAACAGAAAAGTAATTTCTGTCTCTTATGTAGGCTCTTTGTGGCTGCTTTTCTGTTCCGTGCTTCTGTAGTACAGAAAGGCCCTGACCCACTCTTGGGACCATAAGCACACATGCAAATTTAGTCCCATTTTTAACCATGTCTCCCAGATAAAAACTATTCCCTGAGAAGAGCACAGTTGTAAGTATTTTTGTGTATTTCATATCACATGTTGCCACTTATCCCTGATCCTCACCATTCCCAAATAAAACTGTATTCTGAATCAGGTCCATGTTACCATCCACCTGGTGCTCCTGACCCATCGTGGTAGCCATGGCCTCTGGAACAGAGAAACCCCTGGAGACTTAGATGATGTCTAACAATGCAAATTATTTAAGGTGTTTGGGAATTGTTTTGCCCTGCCTAATGGTAGTTTTCAGGCCCTGCTCTAAAGTTGGGACAAATCAAGAAGGGAATACAAGAGGAACGGTGCCATCAGACAGATTTCCATGCTCGTCCTCTACTAATCCTTTCTGCTGACAAGACATCTGTGAGGATCTCAGGGAAAAGGCCATGCTAGAATTAACCAAAAGTAATCCCTGTGCCGAGTAGAAAGATTCAATTAGCGTTAGCTACACTGCTGTGTTGACTCACTTGTTTGTCTCTAAGCCAAAGCCTCCCAGTCGTCCCCACTATATACATACTAGTTTCTTGCCTAAGCTCATTCTGGATAAAACCAATTCATTTGCTGGCCAGAGAGACCCTAATATAGATTAAAGAGCAGAGTTACGCTGTGTAGATGCAATGCAGTCTGAGACAAGTTTTATTCCTTCCACACAATAGAGAGCTCCAGTGGTAGCTCAGCCAGCTTCACACTCTCCCTTTATCCCAGATTCAGTCCAGATACAGCCAGTCTGCCCCAGAAGCCATTAACTCTGCTCGCTGTGTGCACAAGCCAGTTTCTTGGCTCAGGTACCTGCTGCACACATAGTAAAGACAGTATTAATGTAACCAAGGACATTGGCCAGCAATAGGGGGACAGTGAAGTTTAATAAAAACAAAACAAAGCACCTGGCGCAATTCAGGTAGGCTTTCATCATACACAAAACCAAAAAAACCCCCACAAACCAAATGCCAGCTCCATGAAAATACAGCTACTGAATCTGCACTGATATGTCTGATGATGATTAGTTAGAACGTCATGGAAGATTCCCATAAAAAGCTCCGCTGTAAGTTGCTTAAAAGAGAAAATGTGATTTAACAAAAGAGCTTTAACATCCTTGCAACTCATAGTTCATAGACTCCTCACCAAAGAGTGAAGGCTTTGTTTGGAACATGCCTGTGCCAAAGACCTCCTGTGTGACCACAGGAGTGTATCTTACTTTCCCTGTACCTTTGTTACTATAAAATGGGTAATATATTCTTCCATTCTCCATCCTTTATCTTGTCTGTTTAGGTGTTAGTTTCTTTAAAGAAAAAATTGCTTCTCACAGCAAGGGAGAAAGAGTGCAGGCTCAGTAATAATAACACTGAGACCTAGACATTGTCTGACAAAGGAAGATGATTTCCTTTTTGTCTCCTTGCTCATCAACCAGGGGTATCAGGATATGCAATTCTTATGAGTCAGTGGTCATATAATGGAAGGCTACATAGCTGGGTAACCACAGGGGCATTCACTGGCTTTTACCAAGGGATATAAACTGTTCTTGAATTAGGAGCAACTGACATTCAGGGTCTCCAACAATACAGGTAATTTGGGCTTGTGTAAGGAAGTAGGAAGTACTTATTAAATAGAAAAGTTGTGCAGAGTACTGACCAGAAAAAGAATGTATAAGGGCTATTGTCAATAAGTACTTGAAGTCATCATCCCAGTGAATAGGAAAAAACCCCACACTTGCTGAAATGCATCAATAGAAAGAGGAAAACGCAGAGACAGAGAATACTAATGAAAAGATGTAGTGTATAAAATCTAGTTCCATCTGCAGTATTGCAGTCAGCTTTGATTACCTTATCATGTATGGGTTGCTATCACTCCTGGAAGGGTGCAGTGCAGGAAGTTAGGGTGGTTCCAGCTTATGAGAGTCCTTGATACAAAACAATTATGAGGAGTTAGGCTTCTTTTGTCTGGGAGATTTCGAGGACACTCTAATAGAATAGAATTCAAAGTGACACAGAAGTATTAAAGTTAGCTTTGTACTCAGCTAGAGAGAACCAGACACCTCCTGAGAATGACATAGCTAAAGATCACAGTCTAAAAGAAGGACTTAAGGGGGAAAAAACTTACTCAGGAGAGCAACTTACTTATTTCCACAGGAGATCTCCCTGTCTTTGGAGGATCCAGATTATTGTTTGGTCTCCCTTGTGCCATGTATGTCCATTTGCCACTCTACTGATGAAGTGAGCTCTTAAGGAGCATTAAAGTCACTCAAAGTAATTCCCGTTATAGGAACAGCACACTGTTAGGATATAAGTTCTATAGTTCTGTATAATCTTTTCCATTGTGATTCCTACATAGGAGCAAGGCCGGGGGATAGAAATGTCACAGAGGCATATAAAAAGCAGGTTATCTGAGGAACAAACAAGAGTCCTTTTCATCTGCTAAGCAAATAGATTGTTCCTGTGCCCAAGTAAAGAGGTTATAATAGGGCAGTCTTCTGGTTTGAATGTTAAAAGGTAACCATTGGCCTCTTTTTGTCTCTTTACAACATCCCTCACCCCAACAGATTTTTTTGTGGAATAATTTCCTATGCTACCAAATTTTTCGTTTAATATTCCAGTCTTCCTTGGCCAGATGTATGTCCTCTCAAATATGTAACCATTACAATTTCATGTGTTTGGTGATTGTCATTAAGTTGGTAAGAGTAAGAAAATATGTATTGCATCCTGATAAACTTTCAGAGACTGTGGAAATGAACATATGCTGTTAAGACTGATTTGTCTGGCAGTCCAAAAAAATTTTGATTCTTGTGGCAGTCTCAAATTCAGCACTTACTGAGTTACTTCACCATTATTGTACTGGCAAACCAACAAAATTAGTAATTCAAACCTCTTGGAAGGAGGAATACATTTCAATGTTCCTTTTTAAAATTACTGTGAAGGACTATGGATACTTATGTTTTATGGAATGAAAAAAGGTAAAATACTGGAAGACCAGATTTGCTGGTCAGTACCTTAGAATCCAAATGATTCAGTTGATGCACAATGATGCACAAATGATTTCAGTTGCACAGCTATAAAAGGAAGTATTGTTTTGTATAGTTAGTTGTAACAGACTTCAGACCTTCATTGTTCATTAAAATGATTGTATTTATTTAGTCATTGTTCTAATCATAATATAAAATATTAAAAAGTTAAATAATTTATAATTCCCATTCTATAGAACTGAAATGAAGGTGCCCCTCTTTTGTCAACTGGTACAATTGAAATTATTGAAGTTACTCATAAATAAAAGTATGAAAAGCACAGAATTAGGCCTTTTTACTGCCCTGGTTATTCACCTGTTAACAATTCAGTAAGAGCAAGATCTTTTAAAGCACTTATACTGGACTTACTTAGTTACCTAACTGTGACTTTAGACGCTCACACCACATTTAATCCTCAGATTCACTCTTCAGTTGCCACCTGTAGTCTATAAATGTAAAACTCGTCCACCAGTAATTGATCATGATCATAAACAGCCAAGTAGTAATTGATCGTGATAAGAAATGCCTTTTGCCAGTGCTGAACAGTTCAGAGTCTGTGTCAAATTTGCTGAAATGTTTGAATGCACAAATTGAAGATGTGACAGATCCATATTGAGTTTTCTCTTTTCCTGAGGAGGACTTGACCCTGCAAATTCCACGATGTTGTCCTCGAAACCCAATAATTGATTATTCTAAGAGAGAATACTCATCTCTTCAACTTGTAGCACATTGCATGGAAATTTGAATATTAATTGAAAATTCAATATATTTGTATAGAGAGAGAGATAAAAATAGTGAGTGCAACTAAAATCTGTGTCTCCACTTGGGAAATGAGGAGTCCTAGGTTCTTTCTCCAATGACTGTTTATATTTTTTTATTATGTATATTGTTTCAGATATGTCACGTCAAATGGAAATGATAATAGTAAAAACTGAGAACAACTCTCAAAATCAACCAGGCTGCTGGAAAACAGAAGGATGGAGATGTGTCTTAAAATCTGCTGAAGGTAAAAAGATATTTGAGTCTGTATTTTTCATATCCTTCACGCTCTAACGCTTGATCACCTAGATAAAAGGTAGCGGCAACACCACCACTTCTTCTTGCTGTATTTTGTGAAAAGGGATCTGAAGTAGAGAGCCAACCATTCACATCTGTAAAGTTCTGAGGGGGGAAAATACCAGAAAAGAGTGGAGATTAGGAAATAACTTTTTCTCTCCTTGGCATTTACTATCAGTTACATTAGGCAGCATCTTATTCAACAACGTAGCTTTGAAAGATACTTAGTTCTTCCCTGGCACTGGCATAGGGAGTCTAGTTATTTACTCTAGCAGGGAACAAGAAACTCCAGTGGTAAGCCAAAAAATAGGTATTGCATGCTGAGCCTAGGTCACCTTTGTGGAAGAGTTATTAATTATTTAGTGATTCTGAGGGATTCTGCCAGCTTCAGTTGTACTGATGAATTTTTAATACATCACTATTAACATAAGTGGGAAGTATATATTGCTTGCATTATGCTATATGCAATAGTAGCAACGAGAGACTTCTGCACTGAGGTCCAAGATATGCTGCTTACGTAACAGAAATGGAGAGCTGAATGATCCAGTTCTCCTGGGAATATCCTGAAAAAAACAAAACCTTTTCGCCATAAAGGAGTTCTATTTTGCAGTTGCCGAAAAGCACCTGAAGGAGTTATCTAAAGATAACGGACAAGAATACACAGTATTTTAGTGATCTGCTCCAAAGACTTACCTGGAGATGGAACTATGTGCTAAGAGAAAATTCAACGGAGCCAAAGGGACTTTGTTTCCTAAAAACATCTGGCAAAAATAAACTTCTATTAAGAAAGTGTGAGTCTTCCTGAAGCACAGTAGTTACTGAAGATATTTTCCTAAATATAATCTGTTGTTCTTGAAAAAAAGGTTTAAAGACCAAAATGGTAATTTAAGGATTCATTATCACCAGAGGAATTCCAGTGCTTTCTGTTTTCCCAAAAAGTTAGAAAATGTTTAATAGGTGTTTGCATTAAATTAGGTTGTTTTAACACTTTATATTTAGACTGTTGACAGGACAGTGAGTCAACCACAGCACTGTGTTTGATGTGCCTAGACCTTCACCCCAGAGCAGACAGAATGGTTTTAAATTCACAAAAGCCAACATTTACTTGAAGAAAAACTAGAAATGAAACTTTTAAATTAAATACTACTTAAAACAGCTGAGGAAGACAGAACTGCATTACAATGTCTTGTACACAGCTGTCCCATGTTCCTTCTGTCCTTGCAGGCAGTTGATTGCTTCCAGCCAACTCAATGACTTCCTAAGTCACTGAGCAAATTCTGTTCTCTTCTTGTCTCTGGGAAGGTCTCTTCATCTTTTGTGAGATTTGCCTGACTGCACCCTTCCCATTCTTGCAGTGTCTTTGCATGAGCTCTAAGCCATCATCTTCATCCTGTGTATCTTTTGTCTGCCCCATGAAGTCTGGAATTGTTTCTGTCTCAACATACTCAACAGCTTCTCCTAGGAAGGAGTCTGCACAACCTCTCTGCAACACTCCACCCAGACAGGCTTCTTAAAAGAACATAAACACAGTTGTGAAGACATAAATAAAACAAATACCATCTGTCATGCTAGCATTGCCCCATATGTGTAACCACCTTTTCTTAATCCCTTCAACTGATTTTCCACCATACCCAAGTACACATGTGGCTTATTAAAGAATTTTAGCACCTTATGGATGCCATTCCCAAACATTTTAAGTGCAACCCATGCAAGTACCCAAATAATTCTGGATTTTTCCTGTCCAACTGCAGCCGTTTCTACTTCCTAATCAGCTGTAGATCAGCTGTACAGTTAAGCTCCTTCTGTCTGAATTATCTGTCATGGTTTTAGTCCTTTCTGACTCTTTTTCTGAGCATCCCTTACCCCTCACATAAAGAGAAAAGTGAATGGGTCAAATTTATTTGGCACAATTTTCCTGAAATCAACAGTGTTAGAGCATACATGGCTTCACTGAAATCTTTTTTGCTTTGTTGCTGCCAAATACATTTTTAAAACTACTATTAGTCCTTAACTTTATCTCTTTTTTTATCTTTGTAAAAGTCCCATTAAAAATGAGGTAAATTTTACTTACTACAAAGGATCATTGACTCCTGTTGAGTGGTGACAGAATCACAAAAGTGACACATTTGCACCAATAGGTCGCAAAGCCAAGGAGAATGCGTGAATGAGATGCTTCAGGGGGTAAACTGGTGTACAATCACTGTGCTGCAGCCCAGGTAGACAAAACTGTGAGGGAGCTGAACCAGAAAATGAAGCTGCTCGGTATTTCCCAGATTTGGGAAGTATTGTAAAAGCCATCAAACTTCCCTACAGTTGACTTTTTCTGTTGCAAGCTAGCTTTATTGTGATCGAAAAGAAACATAATCACTAAGCAAGGTAAACCTGTTCTACTTACTGAGGTTAAATTAATCATCAGGTTAGCAATGGCATTTTACATATATAGTGCAGAAAATTTCATTTCATATAATTTATTAGTATATGTGATATGGGCTGCCTGAGAGTCATACTGTTGCTTTCAGACTGAAGGCTAGAAACCAAGTGTGCAGTAAGTGTACAGTTGTCCCATGATGGAGGGAGAAAAATTCTGACCACAGATGTCAGTTTGAACTTAAAATTAACCATGCTTACATAAAGGTATGCATCTCAGCTGACAAATTCACTTTAAAAATGTTCAATCTTTAGTTAAAGCCGCAGTAGTTCTGTATTAGTAAAAAACATAGGGGGAAAATGAAGCATACAGTGTGTATAAAAGAAAGCTGTGGAAATTCATCTGCTCCTTGTTTAAAGATCGAACCTTATTGGGACTAAAGAAATTCTGAAAACTAGTCTCATTTTAGAGAACATTTAAAGTTATTTTCCTGCGTAGGGTAGGAATCAAAGAGGAACTTGTCCTATGAAGAATTAGGCCAAAAGAATTACAGTGACTGTATATACTATTTTAAATTACATTTGCTATCATAGTCATGGCCTTATCTCAAAGCATAAGATCACGGTATGAAAGACAAGTCAAAAGGCAACTTGAAAACCTGTTGACTGTGTAGCACAGAGGTTTACGAAGGACTGTATGAAATACAGAAAATTGGCATTGCCACAGACTATTTTTGCGGCCTTGGACAGATCATTTAAACTCATGGAGACCCAGGAGGTCTAGCTGTCTGGAATGATGATTCTGCTTTTTCCAATCTTTTGTCTGTCCTGCCTATTTATATTGCAAGCTTCTCTACTGAGGAGTACGGTAGAGTCTCTCAGCAGTGATGTAATGCAAATCCATGAATGAAGAGAAAAGCTGTACTGTCTAACGGTATGGGTCCCATGACATTAGAATTTGTCATGCCTTGATAATATTCTTCTTACCATAATCTTATTAACATGATAAACTCCTGATTCTCATGATAGAAGTGCAAGTGAAAATGGTAACACAGAATTTCTCTGCATTTTGGCCCTATGGGACCATAACTGATAATGTAGCTCTTGAAGCTGATTGACAGCTGTAACTGCAAGATGAACAGCAACCTCATATTAAGCATCCTGCCCAAAAGGACAAGGAGCCTCCTACTTAACCGGCCACAGGAAGAGGAAAGCTAGAGACTGTGAGGAAAAGAAGATCAACTGGATGATATGTAGTCAGAGGAGGCTTAATTTTCTCCTCCCTTTTACCGGTGTCATTTGGCCATAATTCCACAGTGTTGTATCAGTGTTAAACCATCCAAGTGATAGAAAAATGAAGTTCAGTCTCAGTTGCCACAGGCAGGCATATGATCAGCAAAAGTGCTCACCTCAGCCCCAATTACCATTTAGCAGACATGAGATACTTCCCTTTCTGCCATCACTCGTGTGTTTTTTCCTATCGTATACTGATATGTTGTATTATAGGCACTTAATTTTCTCATTTATTATTGCAATATCAGAACACATTACAGTGTCAGATCATAATGTGAGACAATGTTTATGTCTCTCTGCAAGCACAGCTGTATTGGTTACTTGGTACTCTGTAGGTGGGAGGGGGAATGATAGTAAATAATAAAGTAAGGAAAATAAAAACAGATTTAAAAGCACGTAACATTTTGGTAAGGAAATTTTTTTTATAGCCATGGCTTTGGGGAAAATAACTTTTATGGCCAGCTTTTCAACAGGCCTGCACAAATGTGCCTATAGTGTTTGCAGGTGCAGCCATTTGTATGCAAGGCATGACTGTCTAAAGAAAAAGATTTCAGCAGGCTGAGAGAGTTTCTTTTTTCTTCCTACTTGCTTTTAAAACACAGGTCTTCTAGGTATGAAATAACAACCTCCAGCTGAGCTTCTTAAGCTATGTGGTTGGAAGAGTGAGAAAGCCTCAGCATCTCAGGTGTTAAACTTTTCTGAGAAAACCAGTACTGAATTCTTCTGAATGTCACAGTGGATGCAAGTGGGTGCAGAAGCTTGAAAAATCTGGCCTTAATATCTAGATGACTCCATCTAACTTAGCTTTGGTTTTCCTTTCCCTCATTCTTTTCCTGCTCCCTACCCCCCCATTTATATGCAGACATGCACACGCACACACACGCATGCACACACACACATGCATGTACGTATGTACATGTGTGTAAGTTTATATGGGTGTATGTATACACATAGACACACCTACAGAGAGAGAAACACAGACTGTGTGTTTCAAAAAAATGCAAATATTTCTTATTCAATCATAACCTGCCTGCAAGCAATGTGTTTAATCATGCTAGAAAAGATACACTTTGATAATTTTATTCAAATGAAGGAATTGAACAGAACTTAGAGGTTAGAAATCCTGAAGGCTGATTGCTAGGGTTGAGAGCATATATTTATAAGCAATTAATGGCATGCTTGGGGTTTTTTTCTCCTACACATTTTTTGCCAATGATGAAGTACTCCCTGTATGGTATCCACCAGCTGTATTATCAAATAGAAAGAAATAGATGAAAGAAAAAGCCACAAAATCCTGGAATATGCTTATTCTCTGCCCACACACAGCTATTCTCTCCTCCTTTTCTCAGTGGGCTGTAATTTCTCCTTGCCCTTTGAAAGAAAGCAGAATTATGAAGAAAATTGTAAACATGTTTAAGAATTGGTCACAAAATGCTAATATATTACAGTCCTGTTGTGTTACAACCTGTATGTGGTGAATACATACACATATGCAGTAGCACTGATTATCAGGGACATTGACTGAAAGTGGAGGTAAGCAGGAGCAAATACTGTTTTCATTGTGTATTAGACATGTATGCCTTTAAGAAAGTACAGATAAGTAAGACAAATATATATATTTTTTATTGAGGTTTTAAACTGTTACATTCAAATTAAATCCATAGTTCTTCTTTTTTTGCCACACAGAAAACCATAAACCTTGTCTCCAGCTGTTGACTGGGAAAGATTTGGAAACAAAACAGCGTTTCTTGGAAAAACAGTGATTTGTCAAAAGCAAAACTTTTCACAGACATGTACCATACTTTTTGACAGGTGAAAAAATGTCTTAGGTTCAGAAATTTCTGGGAAAAGGTAGAGGGGAGGAAAGAGACTGGGGGTGACCCCAGAATATCTTGAAGGTAGGGTGCTTGCACAAGTGTGGGAGACCAGTCCAAGACTTCATTTGAAGGAACAGTTAATTACTTCTAGATTATTCCACCATGAGAGACCCTTCTCATTACAGTCTGGTGTAGAGCCCTATCTTGTGACATGGGAATATTGACTTACTCCTACATCTTCCTCCTTTGGGAGTGAAGGAATAACATAGCTAAATATTGTATTAATTCAAACTCAAGGACTAATGACTTAGGAAAGAAAAATGGGATTGGAAAGGATCTTGATAGATCCTGTAGTCCACCACCCTGCACTGAGCACACAGTGAGTGGACTGGATTATAGCAGTTTGGAGAAGGGACCTGTTTGTGTGGTAGCTCTCTCCTTTCCCTTGTTGGAAACTACAGCCACTTACTTTGGAAGAATAGTGTAACTTGGAGTAGGGAAAAAGAGAAGACAGAGAGACCTCTGTTCGGGTAAACTCTCCAGAATTAACATTCATGAAATTGAACCCATGGGTTTTTTTCCCTTAATCGTCTTTATTTCTCTTCAGAACAACTGACAAAAGTTAAGTATTTTACCAAAAGTGCTGAGTGTGTCAAGAAATGTGCATGAAATTATGGCAGAATTATTGGTGTTTTCCAGTCAAAAGCATCCATCAGTACCAGAGTTCTCTAGTCTTTCAATACGTAGACTACAAGTCTACTGTATCACTGGAGTCATCAGATCAGCATTAAGAAAAGACACATTAAACTAAAACATCATAAGTCATCTGATCTCAAAAGTATGCACATAACTTCTTTTCATTCCAAATACCTTCCTTAGACATTTGGATTTACTAGTCATGTTTGTGTTTTGGCATTGAGAGTTGCTAGCCACCACGTTCCCATACTTTCTGCTTCATCTATGCAAACCTAAGGAAACCATCCAGATGCAGAGCATTCAGTTGTATGTAAGGCTTTTTGTCCTGCAGCAGCACAGAAGTCATGCAAGTTCCTTCTCAACGTTCATGTTAGATGATGAAGTCCAAAGACTTTAGAAAGTCCAAAGACAGAAATTTCATGTCATGTCTTCTTGCCATGGGGCTAGTCCCAAAATTCCTGAAACCTATTTCTCCAGGAATTCTTAACCCGTAGCAAAATACTGGTTACTTTATAGATGTGTGTTGCTGTGCTGTCATCTAGTGGCAAGGATGAATTAGACGTCATTCAGTGTCATTCAGTGACAGTGGCTGACAAGGTGTCCCTTTGCTGGAAATAAACGTGTGATGTTCGAAAGCTCTCACCTTTGCTACGTGCAGCAACACCGCAAAGGTCACTTCCTCAGATTGTGCTCTGCAGAAAATCACTGTTGCATAGAGCCTATGGAATGGGCTGTGCAATGGAAACTCTTGTTGCAAACAACGGGCTCTACAGAACCGTGGCACTTCCTTCCACACGGTCTTCCTCTCCATCTTCTGTCATCCATCTTGTCTGTTAACTATTTGCAGACAAATACTTGAAGCTGGATTTTAAACAGTGATTGGTATTTTCTTAACTGTTGCCATTCGGAGCAGTGTCAACTAATGAAATAAGTAATTAAATCTATAATCACTTTAAGATTAAGAAGATACTTTTCCCTCAGCAAAAAGTCCTTCCTCCTGCTTTCATTTTTAATTGACTCTTGGTGAAAAATTAAAGGTGCCACAATGCAGTGTTCCAGGAGAAAAACGGACAAAAATACCTTCCAGAACGACCCACATTTGTTTTGGTATTTAGCAAGCTGACTGATGTTAGTGGACAGACTTACTGCCATTGATTTCTAAGGGCTTTCACTCAGATCTGTAATATCATATGCCAGGTAACATTACACTTGCTTGTCCTTAGTTTGCATTGGTGGTGTTATTATTAACACATACAAGCATTTACAGTCCCGAGCTTATTTTCAAAGTGCAAGTGTGATGCTTGAATTAATGTCTTGCATTACTTTTTGTAAACTGCTTATGAAATTATGTAGAAAGTATTAGAACCTTAACAATTAAACTGGTCACAACATCTGTAACACCTTTTTGGCATCACCTACTGAACACTGCTGGGTTTGGCTGGATTAGATAAATCAGTTGTAGCATATCCTTTGCTCCTTGAAATGCTGATCTCGTTACCATTTTGATAGGAAGCCCAGCAGCTGCTTTTCAAAACTTACTGTCTTCTTTTAAGATGGAGTTTCTCATATGAATGGAGTGACTGGAGGACAATCCATCAGACAAAGGTGGATTCTTCATAGTTAACAAACTCTGAAAAGGAAACATCAATGAGCAATCCTCACCGCACAGCACCCCTATCAAAGAAACATTTTGCAAATATGTATAAATGGTCTATTTTCATTCCTGCAAAATGGAGTCAACAAATAATGCTAAGATTCCTTTTTATGAGGAAGTTGGAATTTGTGTTTATATTTCCCTGTCTTCCTACAGTACAAATTGTGCTCAATCTCTGAATTTAGAAAGATTCCTCAGTTCAACCAAGCACAATAAAAAGGTGCCTAAATCTCCAGGCAAACAGAAGAATGCACTGGTGTGCTTTACTGACAGGGGACACTTAAGCTTATTCTTAAACACCCTGCCTTTCTGAGGACTTCAGTACATTCTCAAAAGAGAAGAAGAATGATGCTCTACATTTTATGACCTTTCTTCTTTTGTCCAAGTCACAGACCTGTATCCCTATAGTAATGGAAAATATTAATGAGAGTGAGAAACAATCTGTTTTCTAAATTAATTATAATTAGTCAGAGGCAGTAAATCAATGACCTTTCACATTGGAATATGATAAGAGATTTCTTTAGAAATAAATTCCAGAAGAGATTTGGTTTATTTTTGGCTCAGAATTTCATCTTCCTTAGGTGCTTTATAGAAACAAAATTGCATCTTTTTAATTAAGAAATTGAAAACCAAGCTGTAACAAGGTCAATCAGGTTGAAATAGCTGCATCCTCATTATAATGTAAGTGCTTCTTCTGTTAACTTATAATATCTTGATATAGTAAATGGTTTTATATAAATAAAGTGTTAAATAAAAATAGAAAGGTTTAGGTCAAAAACAATGAGTAAAAGTGTATATGCTTGTGTAAAAAAAGAGGGCTAGGCTTTCATACAGAAATAGAAAAAATACAAGCTCTTTGTTAGCAAGAGTTAAGAATGATTTAACACACATACATCAAAAAAGAGGTGGAAAAGGTATCCAAAGCATTCTAGTGTCACCTTGAAACATTTGGTCAGGGCTTTATGGGTAATGACACTTGAAACTAAGATTGGGTTAAAAGCAGTATGTAAAGAAAGATAAGAGCTGCAACATTCACTGCCACAGTACCTACAATACTATTGTCATCACTGAATGTTGCTTTACATGAATGACCATTTGTACATATATTTTATCCTTTTTGCAGTCATTCTTCATATGTTCTCATTTCTTTAAGCGGAGGCCCTTTGTGTCTGTCACAAATCCAGACCCTGCTCATGATCCTTGCTCCAGATGTTCACAATATCTACATAAATAAACACAGTTTAGCAGTTCTGACACTGAATGGAGGAATAACTTGTGAATTATTATTTGTCATCACTTGTAAATGTGTAATTTCCTCATCAGAGGGACAGACAAAGGGAAAAAGAAGCAAGGATGTCTTGAGTTTGGCTTGATTGTTTCTCCATTTGATTACATGTGGAAGTAAAAGGATAATTGTTCCATTTAATGTCATAATCTTCTCTCAGCCTCCTACTTACAAGTTTATTTCTCTTTGTCTGAGCATGGAAGGAGGCCCATAAAATAGTATCCTTGCTGATGATACTTTTGTATTGATAATCCTTGTGTTGACTTGGTTCTTTCTGAAGATGCTCTTAAGATGTAGATCACAGATAGTGTTACTTAGTGTATGAGGCAGCTTTCAAATTTTCTTTCTGTTTCACCTCTTTCTCAGCATACAGGAGATTTTTTCCTGTTCTTTTCAGCTCCAGAGCAGACATTAAAACTTTTCTCTTTTTCATAAACATATTCAGCTTTGGCTTTACATACATTCGGTCTTTGTCATACAAGGACATCACCACAGATTTTTTCATGTAAAATTCATGCATTTTGTTATTATTTAACTCATATAATGGATCTCTTAAGATGGACTTGTGACAAGGATTGATTATTTTTTGTACTTGGAAGAAAAAATCATTTTTATATATATATATATATATATGTAAAAATACTGTCTACTTCACAGAGATGAATTTGGTTAAATTCCAAGAAACCTGAATTTTAATGTATATAGTTTCCTTTATTAGATGAGTGTCCAATTCCTATGCCCACAGAGAATCTGTATAAATTCATCTTACTTGCCTTGGGTGTGCAAACAATACCAAAAAATAGCCAAAGTTAGCATATTCTATATAAAACACATTTGCATATGCTACACAGTTTCCTATGCTCTTCATCTTTAATTTAGCAATGGCTGGATGATGAAGTCATTGAGTCTTAGGAATGTGCTCAGGTCAGGGTCTAAAGCTTTATACTTCATCCAAATACCATTTTGGTTTGGCCCTTTTTACTGAGATGCAATCCATCGTGGTACAGAAGATTTAAGTGAGCACCATCAATAAATCAAGCAGAAATGAATGTTCTACTACAAATTATATTGCAGCCAGCTGCAAATGCTACATGACCAACTTTTTTTTCTAAGTTTGAGGCTAAATCATGAGATTAGGGACTGAGGTAAGGTTTGTGGCTGTAGAAAGGAATCCAAAAAGAGCTTGGATGCATTAATATCTATGATGAGAACTGAATCTACAAAAATACTTTGTTTCATTGCCTTTGACAATAGCTATAGGAAAGGCTCTTCTGACTCAGCCTATGATTTGTGCATACTTAATGCAAGTCTGTCTTTGTAAAGTAACAAGGCTTTTTACTTCAGTGATCGATCTGTGCTGTTTTCATGGCCATAGTTAATTCTGTTGTATGCCACCGTGAAGGCTATGTTGTAGGCGACAAAGATTCTATTGCTTGGGAAGGCTGATGAAAATATGGCCCAAAATTTTTTACTCAGAGTAATTAAGTGTAGCAGTATTGACTTTGTGAAATTTATTCTGAGCTACCACAGACAAGGAAATGGCCCCAACTTTCCATCAGATTGTTTTTATCTTGCAGTGGCCTCCGTGACTTTCAGCAGTCTCTTTTCAGTCACTAGAGAAAGGTGAAAACATCCAGCATGTCTTATGAAAGCACTTAAGGTTAGACAGTGAGAATGTCTCCCAGTGTATCAAAGAGCCCAGTTAGACATAATGAGTTTAAACAAATGACCAATTTGTCCTGGAGAGTTCTGGAAAAAGGACACAGCTTCTGGGTGGAAATCTTCAGAATACTAATTCCTCCTGGAGTTCTCATGAGGATACAGGATTTTCTCCATCTCTCCCGGCAAGTCAGGAAGCTTAAAGTAGGGATTTCCATTGCTGCAGCAATGTAAAAAGGGATTCCAGCCCTTTGTATCAAATAACCCCGTGCAGTTGGTATGTTCACTGCCAAATGCCCATAGCTTCATACTGTCAACTGGAAGTAGCAAATCATTAATGTAGGGAACCTTGTAGCATGCCAGGAGGTAGACTCAAGACTGTAAACAGGACAATAAGTTGTTCCACTTTTAAATTTTCAACACAAAATCCTAAGTCAGGAAACCACTTAAGTTTGGATCTTAGAGGTGTGTGCTGAAGGTAAAGAGGGCATAGTATTAGAAACATAAGTCATTTGAACTTTTCCCCTTTGGACATGAAAACTTATACATTCTCCCATGATTAGGTTTGGTTGTCAGGGTTTTTTTTCAATCACATATTGAAATACAGGTCAGTGTATTAGGTACCCAGGTTGTAAATCCAGAAATCAGATAAGGAAAAGATAAACCCACAAACCACTGAGAATTAGATCAGCTAGAATTTTATCGTTTGTCTTTTAAAACAAAGTAGTGCATTTCAACATCAGTCAAAATTTGCATTTTTCTGCACTGTAACAGACAACCATTTAGTAGGTATTTGCTACCAAGTGTGACGTGCTAATGCAAGATTCCTGTATTAATTTAATGGGAATGTAATTGTGTTGTAAAATACATAATCTCAGGTAACCTACTATGACATTTACATTTGATTACCATATCAATGGCTGTTCCTTTGCATTACAGATACCTTTGGTGGTGTTCTTCGAAAAGTGCAGAGGCATAATGCAGTATGTAGTATTTCAAGCAAAAAAATCTCCATTAGGAAGGAATTATGGTGGTAAATGGCTCTCCAGTGCTTCAGCACCTTAACTGGAATGTTTCATTTTTTTTTTCCTTTCTTAAATGAAGAACACAGATAATGCTTCACAAATAATTGTACTTGTTTTCTGCTGCTAATGTCACGGACATCAGAGAGGAGTGCTGGAGCAGGTAGCCAGATTGTTCTATGCTAACAGTGTTCCACCAGCTTGTAAGTGCATTATGACCCTGTAGCATGTTTTTTTTTTAATATTCTTATGGCTTATGCCATGACATACATAGTAAGAAAAAACACAGCAGGCAATGTGCAGCTGCATAGGGAATGCTTTTCATTAACCTAGAACACTAGTAATAAAGCAAAATTAGACTTAAATATTTCCTGAAACACCTTGTAATCATTATTTTGGGGAACAATTTCATTAAGAGACAGATGTTTCATATCAAATACTTCTAGCCAATCATCGGAGAAGATATCATTTGGCATGTTTCCTATAAACTATACATTTTATCCTTCACCTTAATATTGTCCAGAAATAGCTTCCAGACATCTTCAAATTAGTCAATTCAGTTCAATTAAATAGGTTATTTTTCCTCAATAGAACAATGCACTGAATATGGTGATATTTCCTGTTCTCCTTTTCCAAATGAATATTTATTTGCAAGCAGAAATGCAATGTGCAACACTGGGATGTAACTTGTGCAAATTCTCTGTAAATATATTGCATTACATAGTCATTTCAAGAACATTTTGCCTCTGTAGCTTTTATTTCATTGGCAGGGTTCAGAATACTTTGAGTCTCTGAACAACTACATGTACAAAACAAACTTTCTTTAATATTATATATCTGTCAACGGCAATAACAGAGTGTGAATGCCATCTTTAATTGGCAGATCTGCTGAAGGAGAGCAGGCTACTACTCTTATCAGCAGCCTCAGGTGACCCTCTAGCAAAAGTGTCAGTTCCCTTGGATGCAGGGCCTAGTCTTTCGCTGGCTGAAGGTTTCAGTGTGGTTTTGGATTACTTGCTGAAATAAGAGCAATTGCCCTTTTTCATTACAAGCTTCTAGAGACCCAAAATAGAACAGAAAGGTTGGGATTGGCCCAGTTCTGTTGTTGAAGGGATTCCAAGTGGTGCAGAAGACCAAATAACTGCTGTAAAACTTTTTTTATGGAGGATTTCTTCTTATCCAGGCAGACTCACATGAATTGAAACAAAATAAATGAAAATGTACTTTGAATTATATGAAGACCTAAGATTGGCTCAAATTCTGACTTTTCTAATATGTCACCTTCTTCAGAGCAGTCTTTCTCTTATAAAACACAGATGACACTGTTGAGTGGATGGATCCCATTGGCAGAAAAGTGCCCAGCTTGATCTTTCTGTGCTTTCCAAACACTTCCTGTAGGCACACAGCCAACACATGCTTGTTACTTGCTTCCCAAAGGCTTTCATGATCCCAGGTATTTAATCTAATTGAACTGAACTATGGGTCCACCACAGCATAACCACGAATCATCTTATAAATATCTTGTGTCTGCAGGATTTTAGGATTTTCAGGACATGGTTTAGTGGGCATGGTGGTGTTGGGTTGATGGTTGGACTCGATGATCTTAAAGGTCTTCTCCAACCTAAATGATTCAAAGATTCTATGATTTGTCCCAAACAGCCAGGCAGCATCATTAACTCTGCCTTCTTCTGCTTCTCTCTTTCTTTTTGATCTCTCAAAGCACATGTTACTCAAAATCATCGTAGCTCCACATCTACCCAATGTTACTGATGCATCTTTCAGTCCTCAAGGAACTGGACTCTTGGTTTACACTAGGACTTTCTTCACAGGGACTTGTAGTTACATAGTGCTTTCAAGCAGAATTTTTGAAATCTGAAATTTAAATAAATTGGTATCATATATTTAGTGTCTGTATTATATGGTTTTCACTTGCGGTTTTTATAAAGTGAATAGACGGGAACTCAGAAATACAAAATCTTTTTAATGGGTTTTCTAAACACATGATCTTGGCATTTAAAAATCATCTCATGTAATGAAGATTTTTCTTTTTCAAAGTGAACTGAAATTAGTTCCCAGACCGAATTGATATTTTTTTGCTGTGGAGTTAGATACATTTAACCTCTGGGTTTCCGACTTGCATCTTTTCCTACACCCAAATGGTCATTAAGGTATAAGGTCAGTGGCATAGATTTTGTTGCAAATGCATATTAATAGAGAAGGAGGATATCAGCTTTGCCAAGACCAACTGCAGGGCTGTCAGGAGAACCAGTGCACTACATGGTTAATTATTACTTCAGTGCCGAAACACTTTGACCAGCTATAATTACCCAATTCTAAAACTGGAGCAATTAAATCTCTTTAGACTTCTTATTGCTGTAGAATTGTGGTAGCATTATGATTGCAGCTCTGCAGTTTGGAAGGACAGTTACATGTGGTACTTCTAGCTCTGAGGGGCAAGCACATTGCCCACCATGGTCAGCCTTGCTCACTGGCATGTTCCTGTCTCATGTAACTCCAGGAATACATGCTTTGCCCAGCATAAGATCCCTGGAGTGGGATGCCCCTTTGGCTCATGCTGCCCCCAGAGAGGCTATATCTTATATGCAAGGCCTCCCTTCCCTCTCCGTAGCGCTTTATTAATGTTAAGCCTTGCCATTAATGCAGAGCATTATTGTATATCTATAGCTACTTTCATCCAAGCATATAAAAGTACTTATAAATATTAATGTATTAAACCTAATAACACCCCTAGGAGGTAGATGAGAATTTCAGCATACACTTTACTGGTGCGTAAACATATAAAGAACCAACTTCAGACAGTGGTAAAAGGCTAAGATGGTGAACAAAGTGCTTTTAGCAGTGAGTCTCGATCAGAGAGGCTATGTGGCTTGCCTGTTTCCTACACTGAGCCACTGACTACAGCTAGAAGCAAAATCCAGGAGAACTAGTTTCTATCAGTCATTATTACTACTTCTTTTTTTTTGCAATTGTAATAGTACCCAGACATTCCAATTAAAATTCAGGGCCCCTTAGTTTCAGGTACTGCACTGGTGCATGGTAGAGCCCCTACCCTAAAGAACCTGGAGCTTAAGTAGATGAGATATAGAAAGCTTAAAAGAGAAAACAGAGTAGAAAGACATTCACACAGTGGAGATGGGGAGACACTCCCTGAGTCCCAGTCCAGGGACCTTGCCTCTAGACATAATTCCTTTCCTTTGTATTAGTCAGCTGATAACTTCCCCCCCGCTTCAAATTAAACACTTCCATTACTCAGGCAGACAACTCTCCTGATATCTTGTAACATTAGGAAAAGGTTACTTTTAATGTTTTCTGAACTGTAACATGACAAGGAGCAACTCAAAAGAATGAAAGGCAAAGTTGAAAGCCATGGTTGAAAGGTGAGAATTACATGATATCACTTAATTCCAAAAAATTCAGGTGTGTTTCTTGCTTATGAAACACTTTCTAAAAATTATTATCTTTGAGATTAAAAGCTAAGATTTTGCTAAACCCAGAGTACAGCTATGAGAAATGAGAAGGAACTGATGTCAACCTATGTCAACAGCTGGTGGATGAACATGGTGGGGACCATTACAAATAAAAGTGCGCGTGGTATGCAGCAGGACAGCAGCTGATTATAGCCTTCATGCTCAGTGGCAGAAAACTGCCTGGACAGGGTGAAAAGGCCACAACTTTAACATCACTTCAGCACTTACTACCTATTGCACAGAGAAATGGGAGCAAATCTGCTGCACCTCCATGTCACAGCGTGGTTGAAGGCAGCTTGTATGTACCTGTGCTGGGAATAATTAGGCACACTGCAGGGCAGTCAGAAACCTGTACGCTTCACAAGCATTAGGATGCCCAAGCAATAGTATTTCCCAGTCTGCACTGAACAACTCATATGTCCACAAGGAGGGGCAAATACCCTCTCCCTTTTGCACCAGGGCATTCCCCAGCACAGCAGGAAGAAGGGCTGCAGCCCAGCTATCACTTAGCACAACTCATCAACATAAAAAGTTCACACATGAATCAAGATCTGTAAAACAGCTGCCTGGGAAGTAGAAGAGGAAGACCCCATCATTGATGTGGTTTGGGATTTGGATGCAACTGTAAAGGAAAGCTTCTTACCCTTTCACCTTTTGCTGGTTGGCTTTTTGGTTACAAATATTACCGTGGAGGAGAAGCCCAGGCTGACTGCAGCTGTCATCGGAGCGCTGCTGAGTCATTCCCCAGCTTCCATCTATGCACAGATGTACAGTGGTAATGAGACAGCTCTCTGGAGCCTAATGGGCTTGTTTCTTCGAGGATAAGAACAATTAATAATAATTGAGAAGTCCTGTACTAAGGGAATTTATAACCAATTAATAAAAATGTGGCTGTTGCAGTTAAGCACAATAAAAATTACTCCTTATGCACTAAAGGAAAGACACATACACTTACATAATCATGTTCATGTCAGCATTGTTTAATGTATAAACAGTTTTGTGTATATGTAGCTACATTTACTGATAAAGCAGTAATTATTAATCAGAGTTTGTACAATATTACACTAAGTATATGATGCACTAATCTGTTATCAAAGAATGGGCTTTTACAATATTCAAAATAAAACTACAGGAAAGCTGTTGAGTTGTACCTGCATCATGGATCTCTGCCAGGAGTGGCTGCCAGCCCTCACCTGTACAGCTCACTCAGGCTTGCAAGCCTGAATGAATCCATTAGCTCTGTGACGAGAAGTGAACCTAAACTAAACTACAAATAATGAGATGTAGTATCTTGGTCAAAATTAAAGACTTCAGACAGCTGATACCAAGGCAAAAAGATACGCTGTGGCATCAGTTTATATTATTTAATTATTTTTGTGCTGAAACAACTGAACTCCAGGAATCTAAAATATATGGACTAACAGAAATATCTTGGGAAACCCTCTAGCGGCACTTTATTGGAAACAAGAGGAAGATCTTTACCTTCCATTTTATCCACAGGATTTTATTCATCTTCTTCACCTGCATCTTTATTTCTTAGGAAATAGAGGCTTTTTTAAATCTCATCTAAGGCCTGACCAGTTTCTTAGTACATTAGCATCTTTGCAGATCTAGTGTGATTTCCTCTTCAGGTTATCTGATTTTTTCCACTAGTCAGAAAAGCAGGATTTGCTTGCATGCTCACAGTCACATCACAGCAAAAACTACCTGGCACTACAAACTGCAGTTATTAACCATTGGGCATAACTCTGGAAACCAAAAGTTCCTTTCTGATTTGTGTGCTGTTAGGTTACAAATACAACACTTGCAGAAGACGATGTCCTGGCAGAGAAGCAACAGACTGAACAGCAGGAAGGCTATGGTTGGCTTTTAGCTTAAATTAAAATAGAAAAGAAATAAGAAAATCAGTACAGCATAAGAAGACCTTGTTGGCATTGTCTTTTAAGGGTAATGGTAAAATAATCTATGGAAGTGATGCTTAGAGTACAGACAATGTGAATTTCAACTTAGTTTGGGTAAATATAGAACTCTATGATAGCAATTTTTGAGGAACCACCTCATCTTGCAGTTCTTTTCTGTGAGTGCCAGGAAAGGAAATCTCAAAAGTAGAAACCTAATATTTTAATCTGATTACTGTCAGAGAGCAGATGATTCAAATCATGACAAAGCCTAAGCAATGGAAATGGAAGGGGGAGGGGGTTGGGGGGGTGGAATTTTAAGAAAAGTGTAGAGCAGACAATGCTTCAGTCTGATGGCATCAGAAGAAAGCTCCTGGTTTCTCAGAAGTACAGGCAAATTTGATTTTTGCTCTTCTGAAGAAAATAGCTGGGACTGAGGAGCAGGGAGAGATTTGTGGATAGTAAGGCAGCACCTTCTGCTGTCATGGGAAGAGCAGGGAGGATGGTGCTGCTCCCTCACCCCACTTCCTGCCTGCCCTGGCCTCTCCTGTGGCATCAGAAGGATCTGTCACTACGGCTCTGGGATAAGCAAAATAGAGTGATGTCCCACAGCCAAGCCCTGGCAATTTTGACACCAATGACTGTCTGCCACTCTAGGTACCTGCTTTTTTTTGCCCAAGCTCAATCTGGATGACTCTGTGGGCACCACTGGATACCACAGTAAAACAGAGGGAACTGAAAAGCTAGAGCTGTGGACAAAAATAGATGGCCAAAGATCAAAGAAACAAAAGAAAATTCAGATCTTTGAGAGGGGAAGCAATAGTCTCTGAACAGGAACTTAGCAAGTCAGACACATTTGGAAAGCAGTGGAAGAGATGTAAGTACAAAAACAGACACCAGAACACAAATCCAGTGTGAGATAATTCTGCATCAGATCAAGGTGTAAGAACATAGACAAATACAGAATAGTGTACTGAATAGAGGCATTTGGGGGAGAATTATAGAAATTATCAAGGGATGCTGAGGCTAGTCTAAAGAAAAACATTAAAACAAAGAAAGCTGCTTTCATACAGCTACAGTTCCAGCACTGACTTCCAGTAGGCACACTTTGATCAATCATGTGAGAATCATTGTCATGGTTTAACCCAGCGAGCAACTAAGCACCACACAGCCGCTCGCTCACTCCCCCCGGTGGGATGGGGGAGAGAATCGGAAGAGTAAAGCTGAGAAAACTCGTGGCTTGAGATAAAGGCAGTTTAATAGGTAAAGCAAAAGACACACACACAAGCAAAGCAGAACAAGGAATTCATTCAGCACTTCCCATGGGCAGGCAGGTGTTCATCCATCTCCAGGAAAGCAGGGCTCCATCACGCATAATGGTTACTTGGGAACACAAACACCATCGCTCTGAACATCCCCCCTTCCTTCTTCTTCCCCAGCTTTATATGCTGAGCATGACCCCATATGGTCTGGAATATCCCTTGGGTCAGTCGGGGTCAGCTGTCCCGGCTGTGCCCCCTCCCAACTCCTTGTGCCCCCCCAGCCTACTCGCTGGTGGGGTGCTGAGAGAAGCAGAAAAGGCCTTGACTCTGGGTAAGCACTGCTCAGCAGTAACAAAAACATCCCTGAATTATCAACACTTTTCAGCACAAATCCAAAGCATAGCCCCATATTAGCTGCTATGAGGAAAATTAACTCTGTCCCAGCCAAAGCCAGCACAATCAATTAAAAATTATAATTAAATGGGGGAAGGTTCAGGATTGCCCAGATGTCAAAGTAACAGAGCAGAGACAGGAGTAAACTGTAAAATGTCTACATCTCTCATAAGCAAAGGCAGTTCTCACTGATATCAAGGGCAGTAGCTTGCACATATCTAAGGGCAGAATATGCCCAGGAGTCATCCTCTGAGACTGTCAGCTAAGCACCTTTCAAAAGCATTAAATACACATGCTAAGACGTATCCCTAGCTGCATGAAGCCACTTAGCAAGAACCAAGAGACAAGCCTTGGGAATGCTTTGCAAGATCAAAATCTAGGCTATTGCGCCTACATTTTTTTCCCATTTGGAGATGACTCCAACAGTGAAAATCACTTCCAAAATACTTAAATAGGGAGAGCTGAATTCTCAGGTCCATGTTCATAACAAGTAGTTCCCTGAGCAGCCTGAAACAACATTGCCTGTTTTTCTGTGGATTACACTCAGATTGCCTCTGTGTAGTTTCCAATATCTAATAAGGTGTGAAATGTGACTGAAGTTTTTTCCCCTTAGCAGAAGCATTAGGATCAACTCTTTCCTCTCATTGCCTACTACTGTGTTTGAAAGCTGTAGGAATTAGAGACCTCCATCCCTGTCCCCATCCCCACAATTGCATGACCCCAAGAAACCAGTCTGAAACATTGCTTGAGCATGTTATCAAGCATCACAGTCCTGTCTGCTGGCCTATGGCTTTCCAGTGGACTTTTTTCAGTGATCCTATGTAAAGCCATCACATGTCCAGAGCTGCTGATATTTTAAGAGTTAAAGCACTAAATGTTTAAAAATCAGATTTTCAGTGTGATGACATAGGAATCATTCTAAGATACCAAGAAAAAGATACTAATTCAGAGAAATCTGCCATCTCACTACAGAATCTACAGGGCTGTTTCTTCTTTTTGCTTTTTGATATGTCCATCTCTTTCTCTCTATTTTCTTTTTCTAAGTCTTTTCATTGATTTTTTTTCATTTTATGCACAAACTGAACACAGTTAATCAGTAGATACAAAATGCGTCCTGCAACATTGCCAGTAGCCTAACATAAGGGGATTCAATTGCTGAATTGTCCTAAGATTAGGCCTAAGCCACAGTATAAGCTTCATTGATCCAAGCTCAGTGAGATATCCATTCAATAATATGTGTTTTAGCAAGGTTTTCCACTTGTAAAGACTTCCTGCAAATTAGGGTTCATCCAATATGTGCTATAAACACGGTGGATCAAATCTTGCGTCAGTTTAAAAAACCATCTCACTCCTTAGGAAAGAAACAGTGTAACTGGGTGTATTGTGTAAGCAGAGACACACATGTAATGAAGTTAGCTATCAAGTGAGCCATAGCTGTTGAGCTGCATGTTTAATAGACACTGTGCTTCCCGACAAGCTGCCTCTAAAAAGCCAAAGGATGAAAGAACAGATGACGTGCTGGTGTTCATAAAACCATAGGTTCAGTAAAGCTGCTGTTGTTACCAGCTGAGCAGTTCTTAGATATAAGCACTTGCAGTGGAGAGGTTACAAAAAGGTGCCCAGCTCTGGTCATCATGCAGTCCCATCCCTGTAGTATCTGAAAGTCTCACAGTGCAGTATGTCCCCTCACGCTGCCCTGCAGTGGGGCAATGCTGCTGCCCCACTGTGAGGAGGGGAGCTCTGGTAGGCAGGAGCAAAGGACTGTTCCAGCCCTCACAGCCTTCTCTGTGATCCTGGCTGTCTCTCCTCTCAGCCTTGGTCCCCACCTGTTGAGACCGATATGAGATTTCAGTGGCAAACAGGGTGTGATACCACAAGAGAGAAATAACGTGGGATTCCAGATTGTGCTGGGGGAAAACAGGGGTCTGGGGCATCAAGCAGTGCTGCTAAGCCAATATCACTGACAACTTGCTGTGAATACTAAGGGCCCACATAGCCTTCAGCATGGGGACTGGAGGATTAGCTTTGGTCTGGAGCAGATACAGGTGCCAATACATGATTAATTTGGAACAGACCCCTGGTGGCGTTTTAAGTTAGGAATTGTTGAGTTCCTCTACACAGGGATCTCTCTGTCAGCAAGATAGGCAAAAACCCAAATGGCAGTGGTGTTCTAAATGCATCCGAGGGTTTGTGTGGCTGCTTACAATGTCCATCACCCAGCACAAGGTATGCAATAACATGGTTGTAATTAGACCTCAGATTCAAGCCATGACAAATTAAGTGGGCATGCTGATGCCAAAGAAGCTGAATGGTATATAGAGTTTCAAAATTAAATACCTCTACCAGGAAGATAATCATTTTATAGCACCTAAGGCTGCTTTTTCTTTAGAAGGTTTTCTTTCTTTGGATTTTGCCCAAATCACAACTCTTATTTGGTTCTAAATACCTAGATGTAGAAATTTTTTTCAGTCCTTCATCCTAAAATCTTAAATGCACAGCATGCAGACTTTGGCATCAGAAAGGACTGACAGCATAATGATTTTACAAATATGTGAGGCTTAAAATTACCACCACTATGGTCTTATTCACTGGATGCTGCTCTTGAGAATAAACTTGAGTACTGGTAAACATATTTCTGAATACAGTCTCAGCTGGTACAAATACCTTATCATCTTTACACGCAGATTAAGAAAGCCCTTTATTATATAAATGTCCCCATTTTTTCCAATTGGGAACTGATAGCTTATGTATACTTAATTGTTGGTGTTGCTTGAGGAATGAGTCATCCTTATTTCCACTGAGAATTTCCCCGAACTACTTTAGTTCCATGTAGGGAGCTGTATTATTTTGCTTAATTATATAAAGATTTCAGATCACTAAGATTTTATGTTATTAACACAAACGTCAAATGATTTAAGCAAGTTCCTAGAATACCTAAGTGGCAAAATCAAAGCAAGTGCCTTAGAGGAACTGCTTCTTAAGTTTTGAAAGGGTGGGCAAATGAAAAAAATGAGTTAGTCAAGTATTTTGCTCACAGGAAAACTAATAAACAGAAAGGCACGGATATCTTCCTTTGAAGGTGAAACCTCCTATGGCTAATGTTTCACCTTCTTTTATTTAGCCTAAAACCCCACCCTGCAAAAACATAAACAGATCTTTAAATTTATGAGCTTGAGAAGTCTACCCACATGAGCTTTTGCAGGATCAAGACCTGAGAGAATGATTTCTGTTCATAAAGCACTTTCAAAGTTTTATGTGCCAAATTTTGAGAACAATCTATTTTCACCCACCCACTCTGACCTTATTTGCTCAGCAGGCACTATTTCTAGAACTGCCAGAAACTTCCAACGTGGCCATACATTTTGCTGTCGACTCTTGAGGAGATAAGGCTAGTGTTTTCATATGCTTTATGCACTTAGTCAGCTGGTTGAATGGTTCCTCATAGACGTGCTGGGTATGGGATTTTTCAGTGAATGCAGATTCAGGGAGGCCCTGCATAGGTCTGTTTATGCCATGATTACAGTCCTGGGACAAATTTCCTTTGAAAGAGAAGCATGACTTGCACAGAGTCAAAATAGCAAAAAATGGCCTTAGATAATCTTTAGTAGAGCAGAAACAGATAAAGAGCTCAGTTAAGAGGGAGTCTGGTTCCTCCTCCCTGTCGTCTCTCCAGGAGAACCAGGTGGCTTTTGTCACAGCAAAAATCAATCATACTGTTTCCTGCTCCCATCTAGTCACTGTGTGTGAAATAAACCCTATTTCTAGGGTTTAAGTGGGATGCTAGGGGAAAACCATAGTTTGCTTCAGCCTATAGATAATACACAAGGTAATAAGCTAGTGCCAGATCTGGATTTAAGGAAAAGATCCTAAATATGTGTTTGCCCAAAACTTCCTCTTTTTCTAGGAGTTCCAAGTGTGTGAGACAAGACATTGGCCTCACACCTGCTTAAGCTCTACTAAAAGAATTGAAAGGTATCAGTTGCGTTTTACTGTTCAATATCTTTGTTTCATACCAGAAATGTTTCTTAAATATTACCTTACACTTCATGATTGAAAAGAATAAGAGGTGAGTAACTCCATAAATGGTAACGGAGCTTACAGGAGTGTACCTTCCTCCATGATTGTTTTCTTCTCTTCCTCTCCTGAAATATCCACTCACTGCACAAACTGGTAGATGAATGGACAGCTTTGTTGAATAAGACTCACAGTATCTGGTTGGAAATTCAGACTAGCAGCTAGTTATTAAAGATAATAGCTTGTCTGAGCTTCTTAAGAAAAGAAAAACTTCCTAAAAACCAACTCTGATAAGCATAATAGTCTCCCTCACCTTTTACAGCCAGGGCCCCTAGGTTGTCTTCTGTAATAATTACACTTTCAATAGGTTTATTTACTCTTTCTAAAATTCTCAGAGATTTCAACTGTTGCTTTGGTTATTCCCTGATGAACAGCCTGCAGAATCATTTCAATCCATCCGAAATCTTCCATGGACATTACCCAAGCCTGTGGTAAAATGAAACATCACACTAATAAGTAATAACATTCAGCTCTTGAACTTTCCTTTATGTGTATCATTTCAGATGCCAAATGAAAACTGAAGTTTGAGCATGCAGTCTGTGGGATTATTCCTACAAGTAGTCACTGTAGGACTCGGCACATTTCTGGGACATACTGGCAATTGCCATGACATATCTATGATACATAATATTTTGGAAATATCCTTTGTAGGCCCTGATGTGGTCACCAGACACAGTATGGAAAGGGATATCTTCTGAGAATTCACTGAATCCTTTTGTTGCTGAAGGAGAGTTTAGGAAATACAGGGAGTGCTGCATGGGGCACAGCACATAGCATGACTACAGCATGTATCACAGCAGGTTCCCATTTTACAGATGAATCCCAGTTGTAACTGTAAAATTTTATAAGGCTCAGGCAGATCCTCTGGGGTGGCCACCCATCCAAATTCATACTTTGACAGCCTGGATACTCCAAGGGGACGCAGTTAGCCCAGTTTCAGTTAGCTGAAATAATTGCAAGAAAACACAAAACATTGCTAACTGAATCAAACCATTCATATGTTACAAGTAAAATTATGTCCCATTGGTTTATCCTACAGAAAGTGGGAGAATCTGGGCTACAGTTAAAAGCTGAAAAAAGCAGCACAGAGGATTAGACAGGCTCAGTTTCAAATTCCTGGCTATCTAATTCACCAGCCCCAATTAATTTAAATATTTTAAAAACTGATTTTAAAGTAATATCAAATATTTATAGACTGTAATTACAAATGACAGTGAAAAGCAGAGTTGGTTAGTTCAGACAAAAGTATCAACAGACTGAACTGGGGAGCAAACACCTCCTCTGCAGTTGTATAGCTTTCTAAAATATTTGTATTGAAAACCCAAGAGCCTTTCCCTTGTAACTCCTGGGAACAGACTTTTTCCCATGTGTATCCTACTATAGGGATTGGGCATTACTTTAATGTGTAAGTAGCTCACCAGACGGTGCTGTGCTAGAAATCTAAATATGGTTACAATCTCTCTGCAGGGCATGACAAAATAAGAGGTTCTAGGAGGACTTGGAGCTATCGCCTTCTGCCAGTCTAATCACTAAGACAGCTTGTGGTTCTCATGTGCACGCTTAGCCATCAGCACTAAGCTATTGTCACAGGGCTGACAGCAGAGACAAAATGGGTAGCGATTGCTGGCCTGATGTCACAGTGCGCTTCTCTGAGCCTCAGCATGGATAGGATTGGGAAGGATCTTTCTTAGTTAAGGTCAAGATACATCAGGGAAGAAAAGGAAGGCAATATTGTTCTCTTTGTCCCTCAGCTGTGGAATACAGATATTTTTAAACAGAGTTAATATGTAGGAATCACTGCTTACACCTTGTCTAAAGAGAATCTACATCCCTCTTGGTGTAATTGAGCAAGAAAAATACAGTGTACGCTCTATCTTTCATGTCTTGCTGGATGGGACTTACAAAATCATGGTGGCTTAGTGTCCTGGCTATGGATAGGATAGAGTTAATTTTCTGGTATAGTGTTATGTTTTGGATTTAGTATGAGAAGAATGTTGATAACACACTGATGTTTTCCGTTGTTGCTAAGTAGTGTTTATACTGAGTCAAGGATTTTTCAGCTTCTCATGCCCAGCCAGCAAGAAGGCTGGAGGGGCACAAGAAGTTGGGAGGGGACACAGCCAGGGCAGCTGACCCCAACTGGCCAAAGGGATATTCCATACCAAGTGATGTCATGCCCAGTATATAAACTGGGGGGAGTTGGCCAGGGGCAGGGGCGGATCACTGCTCGGGGATCAGGTGGGCATTGGTCAGTGAGTGGTGAGCAATTGCATTGTGCATCACTTGTTTTGTATATTCCAATTATTTTATTATTAGTATTTTCAATTTATTATTATTATTATCATCATAATCATTATCAGAATTATTATCATTATTATCATTATTATTTTCTTCCTTTCTGTCCTATTAAACTCTCTTCATCTGAACCCACGAGTTTTAATTTTTCCCAGTTCTCTCCCCCATCCCACTAGGTCAAGCAAGTGGCTGCGTGGTGCTTAGTTGCTGGCTGAGGTTAAACCATGACACTTAGAAGTAAACATCAACACCATGAGTTTTCAAAATGAAAAAGCGACATTCAGAAAAGCTGAGATCAAACCCCAAACATCACCAGATACCTCTGGTAACTCATTTGTGAAATGGACATCTGCTGCTGTTGCATGAAGTTGAGGTAGTGCTACTGAGAATCTGCTGGAGGGCCAACAATTCAAAACTGTGTGCCGAAAGCTCGTACCACAAAGGTGGGAGCAGTGGACAAAGTCTGATTAGCAACAAGTAGCTGTCCAAATATTGCATGATAGGCACCATCACAAGAACATGGAAAAGAGGAATGTCTTTAGTGGAGATATAAATAATGCAGACAGGCATAAACACATAGGCTGTGTGAGCTGAGATAGACTGCCTTTCAGGGCAAAATAGAAGTTATTTGCAAAAGGGCAGAGGACTATGGATTATAAACTAAGTGTTGAAAAGCTGGTACTCCATAAATATGGTAAGAGTAGTTTATCTGCAAGAGGATTCAAAGACCAAAGAGAATTTCACATGCTTAGATGAATGTATTCCTGAAATTCTGCAACTCATCTGTGGCTTCCCTCAGTGTGCAAATGGAAAACAGAGACTTGATTTATTTATCAATAAATCCACAGCATAATTGAACATACAGAAAAAAGTAGTGCCTGAGGATAGTTGAAGGAATATTAAACTACCCCCCAATGTTTGCTGAATCTGCCACTTTTGTCCCTTCAAATTGCACTGTGTTAGGACACCACTGTGTGGGGAATGGGTTCTCTCAGTGCGGGGGAGGAATCTGCATAAGACACTCTCTTGCTTTCCTCTGTTGCTACCTTTACATAGCCTCTGAGCTCCTTTCTGGGGATCCTCTGTCTCGAACCATAGACTGTGTGGTCCTGGAGAAGAACATGGAAATGCTGGCCATGATGTTTAGAGGGACCCCTTTGTGTGCTCCTTTCAGCTCCAACCAAGTTCTTGCTCATGCATCTCATAGATTCCCTTCCTGGATGCTCCCTGGACTCTCTGCAAAAGCAGAGACAAGAAAAAATGGAACAAGAGCTTCCCAGCTATTCTAGGAGATAAAGATACAGGGAAGGCTCTTAGAGGTTGGGTAGCAGAATAGATATTGCTTATTCCCCAATTCTGCCTTCCCCACCTTCAGCATCTGTACTCCTTCTTTGTCTAAGTCCTATACCTCTGTTAAAACACAGCTGAATATGGAATCATCAGTCCGCATGAAGATACTGACTTGTTTTACTTACCTCTGATCTTCGAAATGCTAGGATCCACATTTTCTAGTTTCTTTTGGGGTTTTTTGTTGTTTGTTTTTAATTAAAATTGGGGTGTATATGCAACTACAAAATTATGCAACTACAGCATTTCAGGAGCTGAGGAAGGTAGGGCTGGCAAGGAGCTTAAAGGATGTTTGGTGTTAAGTCCACCTCTGCTGAGATATGTGGATCAAGTATACCCAACAACGTTGACAGCTGTTTTATCTCATCTGTTCTTTAAAACCCCAAGTAATGGAGATTCTACAGACACTCTAGCGGCCTGTTCCAGTGCTTACCTAGGTTTATAGTTAGAAAGATAACCTAAATCTTCTTTGTTGGAAATTAAGGCAATTTTTCCTGCCCTAACCTCAGTGAGTAATGGATTACGGTCTTCTTTCAGTAGCTTCTTACACATTGGAAGTCTGTTATCATACTCCCCTCAGTTGTGTAAATGAAACAAACTCGGTTTCTCCAAACTTTTCCCATAGCTTATGTGTTTATAGGTTTCTATTTATTCCTGTTCCTGTCCAGTGGGACTGAACCTTTTATTTAAAAATATGGTACTTAAGCCAGATTCAGTGTAAACTGGTAAGCCTCCAATAGTTCTGAGCACAGCAGAGTAATGATGTTTGGCATGTTACAAGCAGTGCTACTGTTAGTACATTTTACAAGATTTGCTTTCTTACAAGTGCATCTCACTTCTCATTTACTGTGGATGTTATCACCTTCAGATCTTCCAGGCTTCTGCTGCCTTTTTGGTATGTGGAGTTTTGGCTTCTCCTGCCTATATGTAGTTCTTTTTATTTCACTTGAGTGAATGTGACCTTGCTCAATTGGAATCATTTCCCTGGTTTACCAAGACCACTAGTTCTAATTGTGGTGCTGTAGTATTTCCAGTCCCTATCAAAATGGTGTCATTCACAAATGTTATAATCTCTAATTTATTCTTTCCACTTATAGCTTGTCTAAATTTAGGCTGAGAAATCCATGGTTTCTTAAGAGTTCCTCTTTCCATTTTCTTGAAAGCAGATACTATATTTGCCCTCTTCCTGTTTTCTGGGACTTGACCTATCCTCGACAGGTTCTGAGAGATGGTAACTAATAATTATGAAATTGCACTGGTTAATTCTTTAACTGCATAGGGGAACAGGTCTTGATGTCTAGAATATATGCAACCTAGCTAAATCTTCTCTAATTCTTTCTCCATTCTAGTTCATACTCCATCACCCTGTTAGAACAAATTGTGGTAAGGATCAAGTTACAATTAACCTTTTTTGAGGTAAGACCCTTAGATAGCATTTCAAGAGTGAGCAAAATCGCTACTGCATCCTCTTGGCTCCCTTCCCCCTCCAAAGAAAATCCCACAAAGCTTGTGAAAGGAAGAATTAGCAAAAAGTAGAGTGAGAGAATAGCAAAAGCTATTATGGCAACTTGAACTCTTCCTTATTTATCTCTTTGTGTTGTCTGCTAGAGTTCCCTCTTTGTTCTAATTAATTGGCAAACTACTGCTAAAGTCATTCATTTCTCAAAACTTATTTATTTTGCCTCACAACGTTTATTTGCACAGCACTACTGTTGTGTACAAAGATTACTCTTTAATGGAGTTCAGAACACCCTTTCACAGCATGCATTTCTCTTCAGTCCAAAGAATACAATACACTATATATGTGAGTCTCTGACTTAAATTAATCTTATTTAGTATTACCCTGCTTGATTACTCTTTATGTGCTTTCTTAAAATCATGCGATTTTTACTCATTATTTTGACTATTTTAATTACTTGCTTTCACAATATATTTACGGGGATATTCCGCAGCTCTTTTCAAAACAGTTTGTATTACCTAACTGAGATAGATTTATTTTTACAAGAGCAAATTTAAAAGAACACAGTCTTTTTAGATCTCAGGTGTATATTTAAGTGAGTCAAAACCAGTAACTCCACACTGAACTCTTTAAAATTTGGGACATTGGAGAAAATGTTGGCACTGTATCAGCATATCTGGATGTGAACATACCCCATGTGAAGGTCTGTTTTAAAGGCTATCTTGGCTGCAGACATGCAAAGCACAGCAGGAGGACACATCTGCAAGAGGGTGTATGTTTCTGGAGATCAAATAAAGCTGTCTATTGGCAGTGGTGATCTGAACCTCCGCCCAGGTTTGATCTTCAGTGCTAGTTTACAGACACAACAGGAAAAAAACCTACATGTGAAAGAAAGGGCTTTAAGATGAGCAAGGATCACCTGCAGTAAGGCTGAAATCTCTAACCTTGGCAGAGTTGGAGGACATCAATACTGAACCACTCAGATCTGGTGCAACCAGTCTTGGGAACTCATGGAGGCAGCACCCAGACCAATCTGTCTTGGTCAGGGTGAAATAACAATGAAGATGGCCCCATGCTGGCTTAAGCAGGCTGTAGAGCCTCCAGCAGATCCTGGCATTCATTCAAGCAGTTGAAGGCAGCTGCTATGCTATCAATACTCAAACTAGCTGGAATAAGCTTTGGTAATGTGTCTGCTCACAGGGCAGGCCCATTTCGACATAGCAGTCTCAGGCTAGGTCTGTACTGCAGCCCACACAGCCACATACCGTAAGCACTGACCTGGCAAACTGCAACAGTGCAAAGCCCAGCACAGGCTGCAGGCTCCACTTGAGAAGCTGCCCCAGCCCTTCAGCAGTTGCTTTGACCTCCAACTGTGCTGATAACAGCACGAACACCAAGGAGTCTGAAGGGAGTGCGGGTGCTGGGAATGTTCTACGGACTCCTGCCAGCCAAGGGGAATGCACCTTCTACACTCTGACTATGCTGGTTGTTTTCCTGAGGACAGTGAAATGGGCCAGGGCAGAGGAATGCCTGCAAAGAACAGTCACAAGTGGGAAGAAAGATGAAGCTGTGTTTTGTATCTTATCACTGTTATTTAAGTGACCAGTTAAGCCAAAGTCTGTAAGTGATAGACAGGAATAACACCTACCTGATCTGAAAACAGGACCCTCAGTGACTTTCACATATACTGCAGATAAGCAGTATCTTGCTTGCTCATAGATGCACGTATTAACACTCCTGTTACTGCCAGTGACTAAGAGGGCAGCTGCCCCTATCTGCACATCCAACAGATGCACAGATGCTACTGGTACCTCTGCTTGGTAGATAAAGCCAGCCAGTAATATCAGCAGACTCCAAGCTAGCTTTATCTAACTAGCATGGATACTTGTGACATGTGAGGGGCATGCAGGTCTCAGGAGCTGCCCTCACAGATACTGGCAGTAACACTGTCAAATGCTCAGTTAAGGGTGGAGATGGCTGCTGCCAAACATTTTAAATGCAGAAAGAAAGCCAAGTTATTTATCTCATTTTATTTACAGTAATAGGGGACTGTTGAACAGCATGTAAGTGCGCTACAATAAAATCAATAGAAAATATTAAAATCAGAAATAAAGATCAGCCAAAGTGAGGAAACCCTAACTTGAATGAAAGGATCTAACAGGAGGGCAAACTGAACAGCTCGGGAAAAGCAACCCACCAAAACAAAAGGGGACAGTTCCCAGGTTTGATTAGATAAATCCTGAGCCTTTCACTGAAACAAGCTGCCCTTGACATGATGGTTTCTCTGAAGCCTTTAAAGGCAATATTGCTCAGCAAGTACTTGAAAAAGTTTCATAATCAAGGACCTGAAACTGCATAAACTCCACGTGGTCTGATCTCAGGTGAATATAATTCCAGAAGCTGATTCACCTACACTGTGACTGCAGGATTGGAAGCCAAAGAGAGCATCTAACAAGTCAGCCTGTCCCTTCTGAAGTCAACATGAGTTTTGCCATTGGCCTTAAAATAGTGGCAGAAATTCTCACCCCATGTAGAAGGATGTTGGATTTCTGAGTATAGACTAATGCTCTCCTTTCAGATGTAAGCAACAGATGGCTGGTACTCTAAGTTAGCGTGACCGAAAGGTTTCTCTGTGGTAAAGATGTGCCAGAGGTAATAGGCAAACGGGCAAAGCTCAAGTCTGACTAGAAAAGCTGTTATCTGGATCACTGACCCAGGTTAGTCCAGTTTGTGAACAATTTATATAGTAATGTACCAAGAAATCTGGTTTTAAAAAGCCAAAAATGTGTTTCTTGTCAGGCTGATTTCTGTCTGGTTTAACTGGACTGTAAATGAGCGATCAAAGATAGCTACCCATTAGTGGAGGTTACGGGAAAAGCCACCACTATGCTTTGCTGAATATCCTCTCAGCAATTGCCTGATCTCCTCAGGTTGTTTGTAAGGAAGGGCTGCGTTAAACCAGCTACCTCAGCTCTGCAGTATTTCAGACTGCTGTCATTGCAACAATGGCTTAGAGACGTCACCTGGCTTCTCTCTAACCAAAGACTGTATAAAATAGGGAGGACAAGATGGAAACTTGTAAGCAGGTTGAAATCTTTAACCTGAAACTTTAAAAAATTATATTTGATCCAAAACAATTATTTTGTGTGAAAATCAGACCCCTTAAAAGTTTCTGAACTTTTCTCAAAGTTAGAAATTTTGAATTATCATTGTTCAGTGGTGACTGGTTTTTAACTGTCCTTTCCTTCATCTTTCCTTCTTAAAATGAATGATCTGAGGGTTCCATTCTTTACTTTTCAATTTTGCTGTTTCTCTATTATTAATTTTTCTTGTTCTGCTGCTTTTCAAAACTTTTATGTCTCTGATAAAGAACAGAAAGAAATTTTACAAAGAACTCTGTTGGTCTCTTGGCTGGTAACCGGAGGGTTCCAAAAACTTTTCAGCTGCACATTCCAGTTCCACTGATCCCAAATAATTGTCCAGGTAATTGAATTGGAAGTAGTTCACATTCCTATTCATAACTGCTAGGCCCAAAGAAAATAGCGAGTAATAAAAAAGAACTGCGGTCATTGCTCATACTGAGAGTGGACTGTGCAGTAGAGAAAGAGAGGTAGGAGGGGGAAAGGTCCAATGGGGAAAAATGAAGTGTCAGCTTCAAAGAGTTTCTATTAAGACTGTAAATTAATATTTGCGTAAAAGAGAGAAAGTTTTAAAATATGAACACACACGCACACTTGTGCATTTAAAGGGGATGCTTATTCCCTATCATAGTTCAGCTAAAAATTTGATGCCACAGAAACCAGTAATTATCCCAGCCTTGCATATTGTAAACCTGGTCACTGTCATTCTTCCTTTGCCTCCACATGCCTCAATGCCACATTTTCTACAATTGTGGGGAGATTGCCTTGGCTCTCTTTCAGCTGGCTCAGCTAATGCAATTCACAGGCCTTCAAATGTAAGCTTGTAAACTATTTAGTTCTTTTTCTCTATAACAGCTTGTCTATTAACAGCTCATTCAATGGAGGAGGGAGAAGAAGCTAGTGAGACCTCTTTTGGTATTGTTCAGCAGTGACCCTGGCTTTCTCAGATTGGTAGCCAATACTCACTAAACAGTGTTTGTCAGTACATGTTGTTTTGCTGGATAATAGTATATTGTGCTAGCAGCGGTCTGTATTAGTAGCCCGTAACAATGAGCTGGCAAAGTAAGTCTCCTGTGTGGCATAGTAAGGTCATAAGAATGATGTATAAAAATCCACGAGAAAGCTCGTTAGGATGGTCTGATGCAGTGCTAGAAAACCTGTGCCATCTTGAGAGATCTTTGTCAGCACTTCCCTTTGTGCATTGTTCAGGACCCTCATCACTGCTCTATCCTCTGTGTTGAGGTGGACTTGAGGAATGAGGATGGTTCACCCCTCAAGATATGCTGCATGTTTTTCAGGCTGTATGTCCACTGCTCATGGCCTGTACTGCATGAAAGGTGTGTTTTGTCAAGATACCAGGCTCGTTAAATCCCAGGACAGGTGTACCCAGAGACTGCCCACACAGTGGACCATGACCATTATTCCTGTAGCTATAGGTAGAAGGCTATGCTCTACATTGCAAGGAAAAATGTGATATTGAAATGGCTGAATCCCGCTCCAGCACTGTTGTTCCATTTTTGCTGTGCTGAGGTAAGGTGTCGCCATGCCATGCAATGAACGTGCCCCACCCTCTGCTTTCCTAAAGGATTAAATAAAATCTGCAGTATTTTATTACCTGATGGCTGAGATTTCTTGGACTTTTCTTAGTGTTCTATATGGAAATACCAGGCAAGTTAGTGGCTTAAACATTGTTTAATAAAGAGAATCGGGCTTGACACCTATTTCCCCACCAACAAAATCCTATCCCCCTCACTTATAAGCAATTCATTTATAGAAGCATCATGGTTTAGGCTTTGCTTTTTGCCCTGCCAAGTGTTGCAGATCTTACGTTATCTCTCAGACAAACTGACAAAGCTGCAGTACAGAGAAATCAGGTTTCAAAGCGAGTGATTTATGAAACATGAACTTTTCCGTGCATGCAGAGAGACTCCCCCGTGTGGTACGACTGCTTTGGCCGATGCCACTGACGGCGGCTCAACTAGCAGGGCTGCCGGAGCTGGGCAGGCTGACATGTCAGCAGTTAACATAATTAAATGTGGCCCAGTGAAGACTCCCATGTTCAGAAGTGGCCATCAGTTTGCAATTAATGTTGACCGCTAGAGAATAATGTTGTTCTGTTGTGTTTCTGCTGTAGAAAAAAAAGTGTAATATTTTACTAACTGTGATGCTTTGGGAAGAATTATGAGGTCTCATATTTCTTTACCATGAATTAGTCTTACAACTTTATTCTCAGTTTCCTTTTTCCCCAACAATGTGTCTTAAAATGATACCTTTAATAGATGCTAAAATCTATTTGGGCATCATTAGTTATTTTAAAACCTGGAATTATAAGTTCATGTTGATTAACAGAACAGTTCAAGGTTCTAAACACATTTTAATTGTACTCCTCTTTAGGTCATTTATGATAAACATTCCCCTTTTTGGCTCAGTTCTGAAAACCTCGTTTTCAGTCCAGAATGGAATGCTTTTACCCAATACCCCCATAAAAAACTGTTAATTAAAATTTCTTCTACTGTATATTGTATATCTTAAATATATTTTCTTGGACATGGGCCAGAGGAAGCAATTGTGTTCTTCCAAATTAAAGGGCTTGACTCTGCCCTATATTATACTGGCTCAAATCTACCTGTCAGCTGGATGAAGAGACGTTAGATTTACACCACCATAGACGAAGGGAGGATTTGGCCCAAAGTGTTTATTGTTCTCTGGAACTTGGCATCCTCTTCTCCCATTCTCCTCCTGAAATCAACATAAAACAGATGCTGAAATTCTAAAATGTTTTAAACCCTTCAATACCGTAGCTGTGAGCACAGTGCATTGGAACCACCAGACCTTGATGGCACAAAGATATGCATCATGAACATGAAATCTGGGTAGAAAAGATAAGGGCACAGTCTTGCCACACTCCCAAAGTAGCAAAACACTGTAGAAAGTAACAACTGCATTTTTGTGGTATTTGGTCACATCCCTCCTTGCATTGGCAAAACTTTGACTTGGATCCAAGTAGGTGTAGTTCCAAGAAAGTGAATGCCCAGTCATTTACGTCAGTGGAGTTGTGCCCAGCTACAGTGGATCTATATTTGATGACAATTGAAAAGATGAATGAAAATCGTTTCACTTGCATTAGGGATGTAAGCTGGCAGGGGTTTGGATTACTGCTTGTTCAACTTTTTGGGCAGCATCTTTACGCTTCCAAGAAACCCTTTTTAGACCAGGCATCAAGAGGAGACAGGATGAACTCCAGCAAGAAACTGCAGCAAGTAGCTCATGCTCATGACACTGATCTTTGGCTGGAGAGTAAGGGAATGGAAAAAGAAACTAGAGGAAACAAAGGATACTTTGTGGGTGTGCTGTACTGCCAAATCTCAGAGGCCTAGATGTGTTGTTGTTGCTTAGCTATTTCCACCAGTGCTTATGGGTATGTATTAATCTGACTAGCACTGATGTCTGTGGGGTCACTGTGGGTATCTGATTTTATCCCTTTCTTTGGAAGGTTTATTAATATTAACGCTTCTTCATTTAATTGGGTCACTGGCTATGGAATCCCTTTTTAATGGAATCATATTAGCTAATGTACTGCCTGTCCACACTCAAATCCAGAGTGCTTCACACAAGCCCATATCTGAGTAACTGATAATGTTATAAGAAAAAAAAACCCCAACAACAGAAACACAGATCTGTGAAACCAGAAAGGAATGGCAAAGACAGAACTATGCTGCAATCTGCAACCTGCATTTCTCTATTGCAACACACAGGGCCCAAAATAAAGTAAGAAAGAGCTACTCGTCCCTGTAACATACAAATCTTATTTCTTTCCTGGTTCTGTCAAGGCCTTCCCACCCCACACCCATCAGGGGCTGCATTCATTCTGGAATGTAATTATTCACATCTGTACAAGCTGTTGTAAGATATTACCAACTAAAAAAGTTAGCCAGAACATACAAGTTTGCACATCATCTTATACCTGCACTCGGAAAGAGTGTATCTCCAAAAGAATAAGGGTTTGGCAAATGTTGCTCTTTAACTTTCTCTTCTTTCCTTAAACAGATTTGGAGACTGGTTCTACCATTTATAGAACAGATTTTTTTTTCCTTGAAGTACTCTTCTGGGATTGGCTAGGAAAGTGTTTTTTGCAGTCTGCTTGATTGGTTTTCATTGTGGAGCAATTTCAGAGGCCTGGCTTTGGACACCATTTGCAATGGGTTTATATTAGAAGGTCATGTCTTGTTACAGAGCCATTATTGCCTCTCCCTCTTGGGACCATTGCACACCTGTGACTTTACCCTTCACAAGCTGGTTCTGACACATCTTTTTGACATCCATGCAGGAAGGCCTGAGCATGTTGCACTAACTCCTTTGACAGAAAGCAACAGTCAGATGGAAGAAGGGGAAAGGAACAGCAGAAATTCCACCTTCAATAAATTTATTCATTCTCACTGATTTACTTACAGGGGAAAAGATGGAGTCTGATGTTTTGGTTGTAACGCATGAGGCCTTTAAAAGAGCAGATATCCCATTGAGATACTGGCTTTCTGTAGTCCTCTGGAAGACAAGGGGTCTGGAAGTTGAGGTTATCAGAGACAAGAAGATTGCTCATATTAACTGTGTCTACAATATGTCTAGGTCCAGCACACCGCACCCATGCTGTTCCTTACAGCAGCTTATATTCAGCCTGAGTTCATGCTGCCTGCAAACCCTGCTTGTCCTTGAGTCAACTTTACTGTGTAGAAAAAAAGTGACAGTTGCAGTTATCTCACTGGCAAGCTGCATGATAGTGTTAAAAACACTGAGGCTGGATAGAGCCTTCCCAGTCAAAAGGATTTTTGCTTTTCTGCAACTGATGTTCCCAAGACTCACACTGAACTCAAATATTATTGAAACCTATAAACAATTTTTTCACCAACAATGAAAGTTCATAAGTCTGTTGTCTCATTAGTTTCTGCCTTAAATTCTGCAAAGAGAGTAATATTCCTGGTGAGCTACTTACATGGTAACAGACAAGCAGGACAGTAAGCTGGGTCTTCCATGCTCATCCCTCAGCTCCAGTCATTAACATGCTTGCTCTGCTCACTGCTACACTGATAACAGATTTTTTTCTTCTTTTCTTTTAACAAGAGAGGATTTGTGAATTAAACACACACTTACAGCCCTAGCAAGGTCATACCACAGGACTCTGAACTACAGTTGCTTTTGAAAGAAACTCATTGCTGATCAGTCTGACCTTCCACCCCGCTGGTTACTAACACACACTTCTACAGAACGCAGTCATTTTGAGGCCATTTCGGGAGACAAAAGAGCTGTATGGCTTCAAGATTAAGATGAAGCTTTCAAGTAGGTATTTCAGCATGTGACCAAGTGTCTGTTCTGAATGATTTAGCCTAAGGGTACCCTAAGGTGGAGGTTCCTTTTATAGACCACAAGAAAAGAAATGTATTGGTCTTCCAAAAGAACCTCTTGCAAAACCCTGTGGGACACTGCCCAGCCAGGACATCTTGGAGTATCACTCAAGTCAGCGCTCAGCCGCCCTCATTCATATAATGCTGGTAGTGCTACAGATGTGCAGCCCAAGAATACTTGCAGTAATATCTGACCTACAGCCTATGTCTTTACCTAGAGTTTGCATCACCCATCAACATTTTTCACATTTTGCTTTACCTGCCCCTCTGGGTTAATCTATTTTTATGTCTTCATAAATCAAACAACACAGCTCATTGCTATGATTATATTGAAATAAAGCCCTCTTTTTTTATCACAGCTACTTTGCTTGCCCTCCACCTCTGTTTCTCAGCAGGTTCTCAGATGCCTTGTTAAGACTTCCAGAGCCTCACAGCATACTCTGAGAAGAATGCATCTGTCCTGAGGCTACGAGAAAGTAACTCTGCCATAATATAATTTATGAAACTCCAAGTTCAGCATCCTTTTCTTCCTTTCTATGCAAAGCTAGAGAGGAACTAGGGCTACTGAATTAACCTGGAAGTTTATACCTCACATCACTTATAATCTGAACTGTAGCTGCTTCTCGGTACTTCACGCTGATTTATTCTTTCAGGGCTAGATCCTCACCTGGTATTTTCCCCACAGGTTAACCACTCCAGTGAGGCTGGCTGGATGTAAATCAGTGAAAACTCATCCTTTCCTTTCTGAACACAAAAAAGTGTAACTTTCTATATCCGATTTTTTTCTTTTATTTTTATTTCCCCAATCCTTTATATAGTCATTATAGATGTTAAGAAGCCTGGTTAGGAAATGATTAATGCTATTAATATTTTTCTAATTCAGTAAGCACTCTCATCTTTGAACTCCTTGCAATATTTTTCTGCTTTCTTCAGCTTTCCACTAATTCAAACATATGACAAATGTGAGTCTTCGTTTCAGTTTTCTATTATTTCTCATGTCTGATCAAATAAATTAACAGACTTTCATTTCTTTCCCAGGAGTGATGCCCATATGTTGGTGAAGGCAGCATAAAAATATTACCTGTTCAAACAGGAGGAAAAAAAAAGATGAAAGTTTTCTTTTATTCACTGTTCCATGCAAACCAGAGAAGCTGATCCTATTCCTTTCACCTTGACAGCGCCCACTATGTTCAACGGTAAATATTGCAAGATTTGCAGACCACCCATCAATCTGGTTTAACTGCACTGTATTATATATCATGTCCCTTTACAATCTCTTCCTACAGTAGCAGTTATTTTAATCACCCCGCAGTACTTCAGTCATTGGGAAAGAATCGGCAGTCCTATCTAATGTACACGCTCCCCAGTCACATGGCACCGGTCCGGCAGAGCAGCATGCTGCTAATGCAGTTTTCTCTGTTTGGATAGTTCAAGATACATCTCCAGGCCAATTTGTACCTGTGTATTGTTGATAGACAGCGTGCCGCAGGCAAAGAGATACTGCAGGAAATGGATTCTCATTTAACCGTGTTTAATTTTGTTCTCTGGATCTCCATCATATATCTTTCCATTTCTCTGCCCACCCAAATTGCTAATGTGAAACAAAGCTACTTCCGCCACTACAGCTCCTAAACTGATGTGTGACGATGCAATGATTGATTTGCCACTCCAGGAAAAGTGGGTCATTGTACATGTACCACAGCATGCTGAACCAAGCCGTCCGTGCCGACATTGGGGTTTTACAGATTTGTTTTTAAAAGTTCAGACCTGAGGGGACTACCGTGAATATCCAGCCTGAACACTTCTGGTTTTTGATGGGAGCACTGCTGTTCTAAAATCTTCCTTAGCAGCTTATAGAGGTCTGAAGTAATTTGTGCTCTTTAGGAGACAGTATTCTGCTTACGTATTTTATATCTTACTTGCAATTTTGCTCCGAGGATGGAAAATGTAGAATTCCTCCAATTCCAAGGTACAGGGGCAGTTTCAGATTTGTCATTTTCCAGGATAGGAAACCCTAAACTAACGTAAAAATGTATTTTAAATATAAAATGGTGTAATTAAGAGCTTTTGCAAAGGATTTTGAATCAGTGAGAAAAATACTGATGCAAACTGCTCTTTGAAAAAAATCCATTTATTCTTCTTTTGTGAGATTGCAATAGTTTTTAATAACTTTTCTCATGTAATGAGACGTGTTCAAACTCACTTTAAGATTGCCTCTTACGGTGCCAGGGAGCCATCATTTGAAGAGGTAAGTCTCAATACTGGAGGAGAACCTGCCTACCTATCTGTTGCATTAGGTCAGTAAAGTTAGGAATCAGTCGCTGAAAGGGGAATATACTGCAGGTTTTTCTTGAGCAGCCCAATAAGTAACTGAGCACAGATGTCACTGCAGAATCCAAAAGGTCAAGGCAGGTGGGGATTTGTTTTTTGGTTTTCATAGGAACAAAAAGTTCAGGGAAATTTAGCTCTTAAAATTTTATCTTTGTTTTTATGAGAGTTGAGACCGACCTCCAAACCCCACCTGTTTTGGGAAATGATTTAATGAACAATAAGTTGGATAAGAACTTTCTTCAGGGCCTATAAATTTTTTGCTTTGTTTTAGATAAACCCTTACGCAAGCGCCTTCTCTGCTCTTTGCACGCCCCAAAGGGTGGTGCCCTCAAGGGCAGAGAACATCTAATCAGGTCCTTAAATCCTTACACTGGTAAAAACACTATTGGGATACACAGTTTCGCCCAGTAAGGACTGCACTTTTAACTTCCCACTGTAATTTTTGGCAGGCACAACCTGGGATGTGGAGAGAAAGTCAAAGGAAAGCCTATGAATGCCTCCTAATTAGGGGCCTTTTGGCTGCAGCGTAATCCACTGATTTGGCACCCTGTGCTGTGTGGGGTAAACCTGGATGGACACAAAGCCACAGCCTGTTCCAGAAAAGTCAGAGTGCAGCAGTGGTAAGTACCCAAGCCCTGAGGGCTCTGCTCTAGTGATCCCTAAGCTGAGGCAGGGGGAGAGAAAATCACTACCATTCCACTGAATAAATATGACTTCTGAATTTTCCTACTCTCTTCCTCCTCCTGCCACCCATCTCCTCTCCTCTGGAAACACCACAGATGTGGAAGGTTTGCAGGTAAGCAAAGACGAGATGGTCACAGCAAATGACAGAGCCAGACCCCAGCACAGCATGCACTGATAAACCCCTGCCAAACCCTTTACCTTCTGAAACAGAATCCCCATAATGGAAATAATTACTAAAGAAACAGACAAAAACTACTCCTGAATGAAATTTAAGCTTCACCAGACCACAGCACCGCCAGGAAATGCCAAGTACAAGCAACCATCCCTTCATCCTGAATTCACACCATTTTCTGTTTCTGTTTCCTGTGCAAAGTTATCAATCACTCAGAAACTGCTGCGGGGGGGGGGGGGGGGGGTGTGGGGGAGGCTGTGGATCAAGATTTGGATGCAGAGTGCCTTGGGACAGTCTTCACCTGACTCTGCAAAAATATCAGTCAACTATCTCATTTTGAGGGGGATTTCTGGAAATATGTAGTATAATGCACAATACTGGGGGAAAAAACAGCAGTTTTGTGGGGGACCTCTGGCAATACCCAGAATGATGCATATTATTGGGGGAGAAAAAACCTATGTGATTGGGGCGGGGGGAGGCAGAGGGGGGTCTCTGGCAATACCCAGTACGGTATTGGGGGGCAAAAAAGCTGTACGATTTTGTGGGGGACCTCTAGCAACACCCAGAATGATGTACAGTACTGGGGGAGGAAAAAAGCTGTATGGCTGTGGTGAGAATTTCTGGCAATACCCGGCACAGCATTAAGCTGTACGATTTTGTGGGGGACCTCTGGCAATACGCAGCGTGATATACAGCGCTGAAGGGGACAGAGGAGAACTATATGATTTCGGGGCGGGGGGGGGGGCAGACACCCCTGGTAATACACAAAATGATGCACACGACTGGGGGGGACACGGACACCCAACACCAAGCCCCGACCCCCTGCAGCATGCACGGAGGGCGGCACAACGACACAAGTAACTTCAAACAGATACCGCTTGGATAAGAGCGCAAAATGCGAAATTACAAACGGCAAATTACCTCGGCTCAATTACACACTTTCTCCCACACCCGCCGCTGCCGGCAGCGTGTGTCGTGTCGTTCCCCCCCCCCCCCAAAAAACACACACTCCGCAGGCAAAGGGGCGGGCGCCGCCGCTCCGCGGAGAGTACGCGGGCCGCGGAGAGCACGCGGGGCAGCGGGGCAGGGCGCGTGCACAACGAGCGGGATCCATCCGTCCGTTCCCCCCCCCCCCCACCTCCGCGACGCGCGGCCGCGCGCTCCCGCCCCACCGCCGCGGCCGCTTTAAGGGCGGCGGGGGCGCGCCGCCGGGGCGCCCGGCGCGCCGCCGCTTCGCCTCGCCTCGCCTCGCCGCCGCGCCGCGCTCCCTCCTCTCCCTCTCCCTCGCCCCGCTTTAAAGTCTCCGCCAGGATCCGGGCTTCGCCCGCCACTTCCTGTACGGCAGGATGGAGCGCGCCGGGGCCCCGGCTGACCGCCGTCCGCCCGCCCGTGCGCGGAGGCGGCTCTAAGCGCCCCGTCCGCGGCATGCCGCGCTCCCCGCCGCCGCTGCCCGCCTGAGCCGCGCCGCCCCGCGCCCCGTGCCGCGCTGTGCCGCGCCGTGCCGCGCGGGGGGTCCCCGCGCCCCGCCGGCGCGCCGTCTCTGTCCTCCCCCTGCCCCACGGCTGTGGGATTTTTTTTTTTTTTTTTTTGCCCCCCCCGTTGAGGAGGCGAGCAGGAGCCCCCCGCTTTCTCCCGCAGGAAGAGGGGTGCGGGGAGAAACTTATTTTCAACAAGTTTGGGGTTTTTTTTTTCCTTTTTTTTTTTTTTTTTTTTACCCCCCCCCCGTGCGTTAATTATTTTAGCCCCTCTCCCCTTTCGATGTGCGGCTTTGGACATGCGGAGGCTACTGCAACCGTGTTGGTGGATCTTTTTCTTGAAAATCACCAGCTCCGTGCTCCATGATGTGGTGTGCTTCCCCGGTGAGTGAGCACGGCGGTTGGGAGGGTTCCCGGTGCCTTCGCCACACGTGTCCGCGACCCCCGTGGGGTGCCGGCGGGGCACGCCGCGAGTGCGGAGGATGCGCCAGGGATCGCGGGGGCCCCTTTGCCCGGGTGGCCCCGACGTCGGCTTTCCCCCCGGCTCCGCAGCACCCTCCCGGCTGCGGGAAGCGCTGCCCGCGAGTGGGGCCGTGCGCGGTGCGTGGGCTCGGTTCCGCGCTCCCGGCGCCGTACCCCTTCTCTCCGGTGCATTGCAGCCCCCGACGGCGTGGGGCGGGCGGAGGGGGTCCTTGTGCGGTGCCCTTCTTTCGCGGGGCTGCCTGGGGGCTCCCTTTGTGCTGCGGGACCGCCGCCCGCCGCCCCGAAGGGAGCGTGACTCCCCGCTCCCATCCCTTGTCGCAACCCCCGTCCCCCGCCAAAAACTTAGTTGGGCGCGGGTCTCTGCCCTCCCCACCCCACTCGTGTCCGCGGTGGGTGTCTCGCCGTGCCGGCACGCTGACCTTGGCAGGGCGGGGGGGGGGTGCGGTGCTGCGCGCCCGCTCCGCACCCGGGGCTGGCTCTGTGCAACACCCCCCCCACCCCACGCACGTGGGAGAGGGGTTACGCGGGCGGGGAGCACCCAGCGCCCACCGTGCTTCCGCCCCCCCCCCTTCCCACCCCGTGGCTTGTATCTATGCATCGCTCCTCGCCCCCCACCGAAATGCAGGGGCCGCGTATAACGGTGGTCCCTCGCCGCGCCCCGCGGTGGGACCCCGTGTCCCCCCCCGTTCCCCCCCCCCCCCGGGGAGCGCCCCCGGCCCGGGGGAACTTGCAGCGCCCGCGCGGGGCTCCGGCTCCCGCCGCCTCCGCAGTGCCCCCGGCCGGCCGCCAGGGGCGCTGTCGCCCCGCCGGCGCCCCCGCGGGGCCGCGCGCACCCCCCCCCCCCGCCCCTCGCCCCTCCTGCTGGCAGCCCCGCTGAGGCAGCTCTGAAGCACAGCGGGGCCGGGGGGGGGGGGGGGCGCTATGTTGTCGTGCCCTCCGCCTCATCCTGCGGCTGAAAGGATCTTCTTGAAAACTGCTTAGGTACCCCCACCCCCCCCCCCCGAGCGCCCCCAAAGTAGTTTGTTTATTTAGTTTTTCCTGGGCTTCCCCCTTCCTGGCAGTGATGGGGCGGGGGGGGGGTCCGCGGGGGGGGTGTGACCTGGGTGGCGTGGGTGTGATGTGAGGGGCCTTGGGCAGGGCGAGCCCCACCTTCCCCCCCCCCCCCCCCCCCCCCGTGAGGTCCTCGCCCCGCGACTCCTCCGGTCCTTTCTGTGGGCTCCTGATGCAGCCCGAGTCGTCGGCTGCGCCCAGGTGCACAAGTGTGAAAAGAAAGAATTAAATTCTGGAAGCTTTGTAGGAACTTCCACTTCTCTTTCTTTTTTTTTTTTTTTTGTTTTCTTTTTTTTCCTAAAATACACTTTCTTTCTAACCCCAAACACGGAGATAAGCAGATAGACCCGTCATATCCCAGTCCTTCCAGCAGTTTCTCACATGGTAAAATGATTTGAAGCAAAAAGAAAATAAGTTGGAGAGAGGGTTAATACCTCTGCAGCTCTTGAAGAAACATTTATCTTCTTTGTATTGATTTCTTCTCAATTTCAGCCCTCAGAGTAAAGCCTTTCTCTCTGGTTCTGATATATATTGTACAGTAATTACATCTAGAAGGCAGGCTCCAGGAATGCTTCAGGAAAACAAGCTATGATGTAGGTTTAATATGACAGTATTGTACGACTTGCTGATTTAGATCAGTGATGTTTGAACCAGATAATATTTGCATTATGGTTTGAATATAAAGATGAATGCAAGCAGAGAGCGGTAGGTCTATGGACATTTGCTGTGTCTAGGTAAACTCTTTAACGCTAGAAGCCATCAAACAGCTGTGTAATACTTCAAAATGTTTCAGGGCTGTTCACTGCTAAAGGTTTGCTTGGAAAGCAAACTATTTTCTAGAAGGGCTTTTATGCATTTGGTTTTCGTGCAGAGCTACTGTGTCAGACCTCAGTGACTTGCTTACTCTTTTATGCTTTCTTCTGAAAAGCCGTAATATCTGGGGGAGGTGTGTGTGTGTGCGTGCGTGCGTGCAAGGGGGTGGTAAGTGAAATGTCGTGATAAACGGGGACGCTCCAGACTCTGATCCGGTACATCAGAGATGCCCGAGGCAGGAAAGCTGCAGGGAGGATCTCGGTGGACTGTAACAGGACATTGGTGCTGACAATATCCAATGGCAAATCATCGGAATTTGTGTTGGCGGGGAATCCCGGCCAGATATTAACCATTTAGTATCTATCACAACTGTTTCAGTACCTTTTCATAGCATTTTCTAGAGAGAGCATTAGAGAATTAAGGTATTTGTTATTTTATGTGTTAATTTACAAACACCTTCCTTCCTTCCACTTCATATCTATCTCTCTTTAGATGAAAGAGAGGTCACCATTTATTTTCTCCCCTGCAAATCACTTTACTTTGTGAAGAGACATAAAGGCTATTTTTTTCTTTGTTCAGCAATGATAAATGAACCATGTAGAAAATAAGTCTTTGCAGTGTTCCTTTGTTAGGAGGATTGTAATAGGTTTTCACTGTTTAAGTAGGTGGTTTTGTTGCTGTTCCTTTGGTTGCAATAAGAGGAAAGAGTCATTCTTGTACAAAAAAATATGTGGGTAAGGTTTTGCTCTTTCTGAAGTGTTAAGTTTAGTGCATTTCTCTGTGGGCTTGTCACTGGCAATTGCATTGCTTAATAAATCAAACTAAGACAAGGTAAGAGAGGTTGTTTCCATGGGGTCTGTTTGCTCATTAATCTAAATTCACAGTACCAAAAATCAGTAAGACACAAATATGAACATTACTGTGATATTCTTACTATGTAGTTTCTCAGTGCTTTGCCAAAATACACAAATATTTTTTTGTAAAGGAAAAAGTACACATTTGTGCAGTTCTTAGCTGTTGCTGTGACAATCCTGTCATCTAAGGAGTTACAATTGTTAGCATTTTCTTAGGCTGGATGCATAAATGAAAGTCATTTTCTTAAATCTAGATTAGCTCTTTGGTAATGGATCAAATTGTTGCTGACCTGGTAACTGCCTGTAAATTGGTTTTGGATTTTGAGTCTTCATAGTTCTGAGTTGAGAGTTAATTTTGCATGTAACTGTCTTCTGCTTGGAGGAAAAAATATATTAGGAGCTTTTCCCTATGAACTAATCAAATGCTACTTCAGATATTTTTAAAGGTACAGAGAAGACTGGCTTTGTTTATTAAAAGATTTTACAGAGCAAGGTGGGTTGTGCATGTAGAGAAATACAGAACGTACAGGAGAGGGCCCTCCAAGACTTTATTTAGTCCTGTGGCTTTTATGAAGATGACACTTCTTACATTTTAATTACCCCTTATTTTCAGTGCCTTTTTAAAATACGCTTTATGTTACGGTAAGTTGCTAATGGAGTCCTTGCAGATAAAGAATGTCAAGTGAGCCTTCCCAGGCTGTAAGAGCTGAGCTTGCTGGTATGCTTCTGTGGGGAAAACTCAAGGGAGAGCTTTGCTATCCGTTAGCAGGTTTACAGGAGCTGGTTTGTGGTTAACAGAGCCTGGACACAGCTTTCAAAAAGTCTTCAAGTAGTCACAGGAGCTGTTGGCACTAGCAGCCAGAGTAAGAGGCTTCCTAAGTTGAGGTGGGAGGAATAGGCATCATGGAAGGAAGGGATTTCAGTGTCTTCAAAAAAGATTGGAACACAATTTGAGGGTGACTGGAATTCCCTCAGTCATATTGGGGTGTTTGCAATGTCTACAAAGCCTCTATTCAGACTGGAGACATTGCTCTGCTTGGAAGAGCGAGAAGGATTTTTGCCTGTGTGTATGAGTTAGGGTTTCTATTACTGCGCTCTCATCCCCTATCTCCTCTCCTTTTTGTCTAGGAAATGGGGATGAAAGGGGTTTTGATCATGTTCAGAAAATGGATGTCTTGGTCAGAGCAGCAAGGAACTTCTGTGAGTCTAGCACAGAGATGTCATGTCATTCACCTGTCCCTCCAGCATCCCTGCTGGGAACCTCTGGGGAACAAATAGGTCCTGCTTGGTACCATAAAAATCACAGAAAAACACCTATTGATTTCAGTAGGGTGATGGTTTTGCTCCCAGTTTCTGGGTTTTTGCAGGGACAAGCGTTGTCTGAAGTTATGTACATGGACTCGGTTAAAGCTGTACTGTTACGAAGTTGTGCAAGTTTAATAGTTGGCGTTTGTTTCCAATTACAGAAAAGACAGATAACAATGAGGACTCTATCCATCTTATGATCAGTGCTTAAGGACTAACATAGAGTTTTCTGAAATAAAATGTTATTAACATTGACTCTAATTCCAGTGTTCAAGTTTCATGGTTAAATTAAAGAAATTACTTCAAACTATTAATCTCAACTGTTCTTGGAAAAAATGCTAATCATTTGGTTGCTGCTTTTTAGCAGCCAAATGAACATGTGGCATGATGTGCTCTGAAGCCTAAGGGTATAGTAATAACACTGTACTTTAGCTAATATATAACTTTAATCTGAGAAATTATGAAAAAATGAGACTAATTTCTGTTTGCCTAAGTTACTGTGCTTCCATTTTTAAAGATCAGAGATGCTCCTGTGTGTTGACAATTGTAATTATTTATATTTACATGCCATGCTACTTAAAGTTTAATTCAAAAACAACAATTTTTAAGTATTTTAGGAAGTGGAATCTCATCAGACAAATGTTCTTAAAAGATGCAGAGTCATCTGAGGATGCAGATATGCACCAAACGGGTTAATTTATGGTTTTGTATATCCCTTCTGGGGACTGCTTGCTGCTTTAGGTGCCTAAACGTATTTACAAATTTTCCCTTCTTCATGAGGTAAACTCCTGTCAATGTTTTGTCCAAGTGAAAATTGTGGACCTGCATCTTCTTGCACCAGGTTGACAGGAATGGGACTTCATTGATTGCCAGAGTTACTCCCAGGAAGAATTGGCCTGTATCAGCTTTGTAGAGACATGCAGGGGTTGGAAGCAAAGCAGAGAAGTAAGATGTAAATTAATGCACACTTTCATACTAAGCAGAGGAACCTGGGGTGTGGCCCACTGGAAATGCTCAACTAGAGAATAACTTCTGATGAAAGCAACTAGCTTTTACATTTGTGTGTCAGTAAACCTTTAGAGGGGGGAAAAAAAAAACCCACAGAAAAATGATCCTTGGTTGCTGTTAATTTTTCCATTACTCAATATCTCGTGGTAGTGCTGATGATTATGTTATCCATGTAGGCTACAGATACCCATCCATGTTACTTGCCCTGGGGCAAGTCAAACTGGCTTCTTTCTTTTAATGCTGCTAACACATGGTACAGATCTCCAAAGTGATCTTGCCCCACTTCAGTGAGGACAGGTGTACTCTTGGATGAATCAGGGCTACGTTGGTCATGTCTTCAAACGCTTGCCTTTCAGTGTAAAGTCGTCTTGTTGAGGCACAGCTGCCAGGACACAGTGGATTCCTGGTTTATGCCTTGAGCTGTCACATATTTGTAGCCTAAGCAGAGGCTCTTCCCACCCAGAAAGTGAACAGATGAATGAGGGTGTAAATCGCAAGCACAGCAGTGAAGATACTGCAGTACTCCATGGGTTGGGTATTCTTGTTTCATTCTTCTTTTTCTCTGATTGCTAGCAGTATTAATGGCAAGCTGAAGGAAGCAGTGGTGGGGAATAAACTCCCCATCTGACTGGAGGAGGAGGAAGGACAGAGGGCAGTAAGGAAACCAAGTTTGTGCAATCACTGTAAGATACGTTTTTATTACACTGAATGGGCTCACCTTATGGCAATTTGAATTAGTCTTCAAGTGAACTATGGTTAAAGTAAAATCAGTTAGTGCATGGCCTTTTTTTTTTTTTTTAAATGTGGTTTTATTATGCATCTCTAAGTTTGCTTGGGAGTTGAAGTACTAGCGTTCTTAATTATCAAGTCATTTGAATAACGATGAACCGTTTTCTAGAACTTAAAACTTGACCGCATCGTGCACCTGCCAGCAGTACTGACACATAAAATCTCAATTGATGTGGGTGTTGCAGTTTTTCTATGCATAAATGCTGCAGTGATGCCTGAATATGTTTATCCTGTGCCAGTGCTTGCTTTGAGGGACTTTGCATTCATGGCATGGAGGCCTTTCTAAAGAAAATCTAGGTGTTTTGAGACTTGGACACTTAGCTTAGGAAAGCTGCTTTGAAAAATCCTTTTCTCTGCTTGCAGATATGTAATGAACGAGACCTTGAGCCCTGAAGAGCTGCATTGGTATTTAGGAGCAAAATGTGGGATGTTATTTGGTCTTGTGGCAGCTGTTCTATTCTCTTTTTTTGAAATAAAATGTGCCTGTCTCCCTGACAGAGTGTTGTTAAAGTTCTTCTGTTGGGAGTCAGTTTGTTCTGCTGACAGTAAAGGAAAGCTATCTGGTAACTCCTCGCAGGCAAAGCGGACAGTTGTTCAGTTTTCCCACACTTCACTCTTTCCATCTTCTGTCCTTGCAGGAGACTTGTAAGAGACATATAAATTGCTATAGTACTTGCTTTAGTCAAAGCAGTGCCTTGCCCTTTCCTTACTCCTATAAAAGCACCTACAATTTGGATTATTGTTTTTTAGAAGTCTGAAGTCTTAGACTTGGAGTTCTTGGTCAGTTAGGCTGGTTGAAAAGCAGTGTTAGTAGTCCCAGAGTGGAAGAGGACTTCACTGTAACAAGTGGTGAACACTGAATAAGCAGGATATGAAGGTAGAATCACTTGTGCCAATGTACTGGGTAAGCCGTTTTTCTACTGCAGAGGTAAATAGAAACAGTTCTGTCCTGACCCTTGCTGATCCTAAACAGAAGCAAGTTATTTTCTTTGGGCCTCATTCCATTTCTTTAAAACAAGGATGTCAGTGAAGTAACCCCTGCACCACTGAGGACCAGTGCCTGCCTTTGTGTCAATTTGGTGTGCTTAGAAATGCTCTCCTATTAAATCTCTCTCCCCTCCCACCCCCCCCCACCCCCCCCCCCCCCTTCTGGATTTTAAAATAACTCATTTTATATCTTAGGAGGTAGTGAAGTTAGTGGTACACATGTCAAAATAAATAAGTCTTGGCTAAGAGTTTCTTAGAGCAAGTTTAGTGATTTTTTTTTGATGGATGTATATTTATATAAGCCTCAGTTTAGTGGGCCTTAGCATGAGACTGTTGTGTCCATCTGTCTGCCCCCTACCCCCACCCCCCGGAAACTCCAAGTTGAGACAATAAGATTCCTAGTAGCTTTCAAGTAATTAAGTACAGATCTACATTGCTGTCACAAGTAAGTTTACGGATTAAATTTTCGATAGACTTCCATTGGTATTTAGATTCCTATGGTGCCTTCAGACTTTTGGAGATTATGGTATAGATTTACTGCAGGCAAAGTAGAAATGAGGGTTTGCCCAGCAATGATGGCCTCTTAAACATTGCATCCATTTAGTCGGTAGGCAAAGAGAACCAGTCGAACGTTTCTTCTTGGCCTCCATGCTACTTATAACTAGTTTACTTATTATTCTTATAGTGCAGTAGCTTGTGTATTTTGTATTTAAATCCATGCTTAAAATACAACTAAAATTTGCCTGTTGACAGCAGTTGCATCATATTTTAATTGGTGAGAATTGCTAATGGAGTGTTCAGGTTCTAAAATTAGTTGTTTATTTTTCCTTTCTTCTCTGCCCAAGGGTTTTGCATCAGATTATATGGCTTCTGTATAACTGTTTGTGTTCCAAAGCAACACCTTTGTGCAGTTTTAGCTATTTAAGTAAGTGTTAAAAGTATGGGCTCAGTGACAGCAGTTTCAGAAACTGACTTTTAAAATTGTTTCTTACTACATTGTTTATGCATTGTAAAGTGCGTCTCTTTTGTTTACTGTGAATTAATTCATTGTTATCTTTGTAAACCTGGGGCACAAAATGTGCAAGTTTATAATGTTTTATCTTGGCATAATGGCAAGTCCTCAGCTGCTGCAAATTCTCATAGCACGATTGATGCTACTGTTTTTGTGGCAGCTTTCATCAGGTGAGGATTTGCGCCATAACCCTCATCATGACATTATTCTGAAAAATGACTATGCATTTGCTTTTCAATATTTCCATAGGCTGGCTTTGTGTCAAAGGTGCACAGTTTTGATACTGTGTTTATTTATGCTTCTTGGAGGGTTTTTCTTTTACTGTGTGGTGAAATGCAAAACTACCTCTTTGTATGATTTTGCTTGCTGTGAACTAGAGGTGTCCAGTCCTTCTGTTAAAATTCTGGCTTTTTGGAGGACACTTGTTTTGTGTATCAGTCCTTGGAATTCTTCTGTTGCATTGTACCTACTTTTTTGACTAAAGCTGTGGCTGTTGCAAAGGTATTTATGACATTTTCTGTCAACAGCTTTCGGATGTTTTTTAAAAATTATTTGTTTGATGCTCATTTTGAAGAGATACTCAGCTTCTTTTCCTTGAATAAAGTAGTTACCAAAATAAATAAGCCACCAAAAAGTGGTTGTTTGAATTATTCACTGTAGCTGTGAAGCTCGAACTACAAATATACAGTGACTTTAACAACTGTCTTCTATCTGTTTCACTTTTCTCCACTAGTTTAGAGTATTCTGATATTTTGTTACTGTGAAAGTACTTAAAAATTACAATAAAACCGTGTCACAATGTCCGGATTAACTCAGTGACCCGAACTCCACAAGCCCATTAGCTATAAGATTTTTATCCAGTCCTTGAATAATTTTTGTAGCAATCTTTTTTGCCTTTTCTCCAATTTTTTTCCAAATTATTTTTGGGAAGGTGCACATGAGAACCGAACACTAGTCTTATATCATATATGCGTGATGTTATTGCCCTTTCTGTTTGTCCAAGGATTTTCAGTGGCCTATTTTTCTGCCACAGCAAGAAAGTTCATGTTGATTGTTTGCCTAGTATGACTTCTAGATGGTTATTGGAGTCAGTGCTGAACAAAATAGTCTGCTGTTCAGTGGATGTGGCCTGGATCACTAATTCTTAGGGGTTTTAACTTTATTAAAATAAACTCTTTGAATGTATCTCGGTTTTTTTATGTGACTTGAATACTGCTATAATGGCAATTTTAACAATAGAAGGAAAGGCAGGCCTCTTTGACTGAAGTCCGCTGCGCTCTTAGTGTCTTAGATGCATGATTTGTTCTGGTTTTGTTTGTTTCCTTTTGTGGCCCAACAGTTTTTAAGGGAGTAGCAGTCAGTGCATCCCATAGTAGCCCAGGTGCCTGTTGTAGAGTTATCTAAAATTGGTATCTTAGGTTTTGACTTCTGCTAAGCATTGTAAACTGAAAGCTTCACACAGCTCCAGGACATGACTGTGACCTTCTGGTCCCAGTTACCACTGTTGTGTGATAACACTGATGTGACTAACACTTGAGCTTCATCAGAAACTTGGAGTGGGGATTACGATTTGGATGTAACCCTAAGAAGGCAATAGATTTCTTAGGAATGTGGGTTTTTTCCCCATCCATTCCCTCACCCTGTTACCATTACTCATGCTGCTGTTTTTGGTAGAAAGCGCTTCTTGTAGTGTCCTCATTTTCTTCTGCTACTGGATGCAGGTGGGGGGGACTGGTTATTGAGCTAGTTGCAAGAATTTAGAAGATTTGCTGTGTTACTGTGGCCCTGTTTCCATTAGGGTGGCCTCCCTTGGATGTTTTTAGCTTTCCACCTTGGTTGTGTTTGTCTTGGGCAAACTTGCACCATGCATCAAATGAGGAAAAACAATCCCTTCTCCCCCAGCTAATATTATCCTGTCTGGGAAGAGCCTGGTGTCTGTGAAGGTAGATGAGAAGGTGGAGGAGATCCTTATGACCTCCTTATGAAGTAGAGAGGGAGTTCAATCTTCCAAATATGAGAGCCTTCACCAAAAACCACTGAGAAGACCTGATCCATACCTTTTGGCTAATATTGGATCAGGTTCTGGCATGCTGAAAGGATCATAAACTTAATCGTGCTTGATCGATATTGATACTTCTCGTGTGCTTCAGGAGGACAGAGTGTAGTATGAGCCAGGCAGGCCCTGGCAGTGCATGCTGCCCGAAGAGCAGAAGGGAGTGACCAGGCAGTCTGCCAGGAAGGTTTTAACTAGCCTTTAAAGTGATGGACTAGATGGCCATCACCAAAAGTCCCTTCCAGCATTCTTCTGTCCTGCACATACTCTTACTGCGCACCCTAAGCCCCTGGTTGCCCCTGCTCTGTGTCGGTGCTGGCCTTGGATTCTGGAGGAGGAAAGCATATCGCAGCTGCTGCAGCCTGGGAGAGACTCATGGTCAAAAAGCCTCTGCTGTGCGCGGAAGGGGAGCGTGATGCCCAATGTTATTACTTGCTAGAGCGTGAAGCCTGCAAGTAATGGTAATACAAATGTATTTCAATTTGTAACCTGGCCTTCTGTATCAAGATTGGACTACTTCTATTCTGTTGCACATGTGCATCACTTGGGGAAACATGCTGATAGTACTTAACATTTAATTGCTTCTCTTGATTTTATTTGTAAATTAGAATCTAGAGGATCTGTAAGAAAAAAACCAGTAGAGCTTAATTGGACAACATTTTAGAGTAACTAAAAAAAAAAAAAAGAGACATGTAGCTTTCCAGTTTTTGGAGCTGAGACAAATGCAAACTTACTTATTGATCCATATATATGATATCATATTTTAACTACTGTCTAAACCGGAGGTCGTGTCTATACTAGATTGCTTAAGAATCTGTCTATCTTATCACATCTTGTACTCATTTATAGTTGTTTCCATTTCTGGCTTTGTTGGAGAGACAGCTAGTGTTTCAACCTAAATTAAAATCAATAAGAAGCAATTTCGTTTGTTTTTTAACTACTAGAGCAAGCTTTTTTTTTTTTTTTTTTAGTAAACCTCTGTACATTCAACTAAGTCACTTGGTTCTTTCCATCAAGATAATTGCCAGACCTCATTAATTCCTAATTTTTGCATATGTAGGAATGGGTTTATTTTCCAGTGTACCTAACAAAATGTCAAATATGATTTAAAAATAAACATGTATTTTAAATCATCACTGAGGAATAAATGCAGTAAAGAATACTTGGCAGTTAGAAGTAGTTTAAAAACATCTTGAGGGGAAGCATATGCTTGGGGCCTGTGGTGAATGCTGTTGACTCGGAGTCCTGCACTGGCAGGGTAGCACAGGCTTCCCCTGGTACATTTGGGCAATGTTCTGCAGGGATGACTTGAGTGGAAAAAGCAGAGTCTGGATCTCTATACCTTCAGTCCTTGGCTTGGATATTTCTGCATCACACCAATTCACGTAAGCAGCTGTTGTCATGTTGTCAGCTGGCTTTTACCACACAGCCAGCAGATTGCCAGCAATAACAATTAACCTGGGTCAAATTCAGCATGGAATTCAGGCTGAAGCAATGTTGGTACTTCCTAGATAAGGCAATGGTGAACCATAATATAATATTAGAGTAAATATCTGAAGGTAATGCTCTGATGAAGTGTCCAAAATACGATGTGTTGCTGTTCTGGTGAGTTGATCACAGGGTGCAGGAAATCATCCTCTTCAGTTTGCAGTACAGGCTGCCCAAATGGAGAGGGTTGGACACGTAACTGTGTAAGGGTTGCCCTCTGTGTTCAGGAAGTTTATGAAGGCTCAGTTTTCACTGGCAAGGCTTCCTGTCACTGATGTAGGTATCCAGTTGGAAGAAATAGTTTGTGTCTTAAGAAACAGCATTTCCAGAAAGGGTAGACCAGCTGCTGTGGTGGAGAACCTGGCTTTTGCGTGGAAGCTTTTGGTAAGGTGTTTGTTCCACCTCTTCTGGGTGAAGTGAAGTTCAGCATCTAGCAATGTTAGGCCAGTGTCTATATGAGCATTTATATTCTTCTGCATCTTGTTTTAAATCGTGCAAGGTGAAACTTGAGTCCCTGGAAAAAAGAATGCCACTATTTTTATCAGGTGGTTCTTCGGGTTGCTGTGATCTTGCCCAATGCTTCTCATAATTTCAGAAATTTTTAAGAATTCCTGGATTTCTTCATTCAAATACAAGAACATTTTGGATGGTCTAAATCTCATTTCCTGTTTAACTTTCCTTTCAAGTTCCTGAGTATTATAAGCGAGCTACCTGTTACTTTTAATCTCTTGAGTTCAGTTTTCTTTCCTCACCTTATTCTTTTGCTTCTACTTGGTTTGATTCAGATACGTTCATGAATCAAGGAAGAGGGCAAACCAAGGGCAAAAAGAGGCAGATCTGGCTACCCTGGTAATCAAGGCAAGAGTCTGTTCCCTTAAGTAAACTGCTAAAGCAGTGTTTAGTAGGAACAAAAATAATTAGTAACTAGATGACACTGATGAAGAGCATATTTCCTTCATCCTTGAAGGCAACTTAAGAGTTGTGTGTGGATTTGTTGTATTTGATAGCAAAACAGCAAACCATTTCTGTTTAACTAATCACTTAAAACCACACAGGAATTTTATATTTATGTGCCAAGAAGCCAGCTGTGCTTAAAAATATATGAGCAGACCTGGTACACAGTGATCCAGGAATATAAGGTAAAAGTGACTTGTCCACACACTAGTGACACTTATCATAAGTGAATCCCAAGCCATAGTTCAATGCAAGGAGTAATACATTACAGCACAAACAGACTCTCTGTCAAAAAGGTAATTAATACCTCATGTCAAACACTATCTGCATGTATTGCTTTGTCTATTTCATGTTATTAAGCAGTGTGACCTTTTCCTCTTTCAACAATTATCTTTCAAGGTGAAAACCAACTTAGGAAGAAAATTAACTTATTTTTTTTCATTGGATCTGAGGAGTCTTATAGTTTTGCAGTAGTCTTGATTACACCTTCACGCTTTACAGTTTTGATTGCTATCTTGATCAATGACTCTTCATGTCTGCAGTTTGAGATTGCATTCCCCTATTTGCTTCTGTATTTGGGAGACATCATCAGGCATTTTGGGTGCAGACTGTGTCTGCAGAGCCAGATGAGGCTTGTAAAATGCACGCTGTCAACTGGTAACAACTCTAGCTTGTCTCATTTGCACTCTATTAGTAACAAATTCACTTGCTAAATAATTCTGTTCTGATCTTCAGTTTTTAATTTACCTGACAGTTGTGCTTTCTGTTGAACTGAGACTGTGAGCACCCACTGTAATAAAGCAGTGCTCTCTTTCTTTGCAAAACCAGATGTTTCTAAACTACATATGCTGAGTATGAGACAGGGCGTGCAGTTTGTTTTGCTTTTTTGCTTCTATTTGTGAAATAGAGGCCATCCTGGAGTTTGCTATATTTGGTTGTATTCCTTGGAAATAATGGTGAAGCACATGGGTCTTACTGAGTGTATTCTTTGTTGATGAGCTGGAAATAAAATACATCATTTTGGTGAACACCACTTCTGTTCTCACTGGCTGACTGGGCCATACAATACTGAGCGAAATAAAGGATCAAAGCCAGTAGCACTGTTCTGTCTGTCCTGGAAAGCTGATGAATTGTTCAGTGCTTCCCTTGGTGCCTTTCGGTGACTTCTGCTGTGATCGATACAAGCAGCATCAACAAAAATTGAACCCTTCTGCTAGCTCTCATGCTTACAAGTAAAGTGGAGAAAGCTTGATTTGTTTTGCTGCTTGAGCCCTTGCTGTCTTCACACATGTGCTATATGACAGACCTGCTTACCTATTTGCATTTATTATGTTACTCTGCTGTTCTACCTTCCAGGATGACACTTCAGTAGTGCCAAGCTGGTTGTGAAGGAGCCAATGCTGTGGTTTTATGTATATATGTGTGTATATATATATAAAAAAAATAAAATCCAGACATCTTTCAGCTGAACTGTAAGGATAATACATTGTTAAGAGTGTCTTTAATATTTGCAGCCTCTCTCAAAAAGAGCTTAGGCTGAAGAAACGTCTGTTATTCAGAACTATCAATACCTTTAGAAAGCTGCTTTGCCATTCCTTTGCTCTTTCATCTTTACTGTCTTCCACTAATGAATTGTTCTGATGGTCACTGTCCTTTGTGGTTATTCTGGTAGTCTTTGCCATCTCGGTTACTGAGCCGTCCTCCTTGCTGCAAAACCAAAATCCAGCAAGAGCTGCAGTGCTGCCTTCCTGAGCACGGTGTTGTCTTTGCTGTAGGTGTTTGCCTCTCATCTGCACGAACGCTCCCATTTGGACTGGGGGCTCCTTTCTTTGCCACATCCCTCTCTGGTGTAGCTGGGCCCTTATGCTTATGCAGTGTTTGCTATCCAGGCCTTATGTGGGCTTCAAGCAGGAATCACCAGTGCCTGAATGCATAAGCTGAGGCTAGCTGTGTCGTTCATCCCCTTGTTGCTGAGCAGTTGGAGTAGTCTTCTGGACATCGGGACCTGATGTCTCTGATATTTCGTATCTCGCCCTTACTGGTAAGGAGGATGCTCTGATGCTCTAGGATCAGTCTTCTCTCCATGGTCTGTTGAACACTTCTGAGGTGCTATTTTGCATTCAAGTTGTTATGTGTTACTATATATATATATTTATGTATGAATACTACTGCTTTTAAATCCTGGCATAATAATAATTAAGCTTAGGAATTATATACCTGAATAGGTTTCTTTCATTAGTAAAGCAGTTAGTAGGTGGATTAGAACGAATATTCACCATATGTTGTAGTAGTAGAGTAGAACTGACTTCACATTGGGGATTCATAATGTGTGTCTGATTCCATGCTTATAGACAAAATTGCGAAATGAGATTTTTTAGAAGAGTAGTCTTGTCCAAAGAACAGATGAGGCTACTTTATAGGGTAGGAAACTTCTTTGGTAGGTGATACTGAAGTCAGATGGCCTTGTAATTCGTTCAGCTGAAGTGTGTTTAGCTAATGCTTTTTTGTCAACTTTGTAGCCAGAGTTGTATGTATGCATATAAAAACTGATAGCGCCTGTTAATTTTGCACCACGGTTGAAGTGGTATAGAGAAAGGCTATATTGTATAGTAGCAGGTTATTAGTTATACAAGACTATTTATTGGTTTTGGTCTGGAAACAATCCTCCCTGTTCAGTTGTTTGGAGTTTTCCACCTTGAGTGTGATGGTGCAACGTCAGATGAAATCTGACTAGTGAGTGATTTATTGCAATGTTGACAAGGAGAAACTATCTACTGCAGGATACATTGATAGAGGACAGTGATACTTCATTGCACTTTCTTCCCTGAGAAGTTCCAGTGGCATTGATATTTTATTGTTTACATGTTGCTATATCAGTTTGGGCAGTTTGTGTCATGGAGGGGGAATGTGTGGAGATGGCTTGTTTTCAAACACTAATGCCTATAGACACTTTTTTTTAAAATGAGTAAAACCAGTGAAGAAGCAAACTATCTGTACAATGATGTTTGCAGTCAGATTGCTCTCTTTTCCTGTCTATGCTATGTTTTACCAACTATATATTTTCTTCAGTGTTTCAAGAAAAAGACTGAAAAAGCCATAGAAACTGTGGCAACAGAGTCTGTGTTAAATACATATTGGTGTTCTAAAAATCAGTTTAATTTTAGCACGTATTTTAACATAAACTTCAGCTATATTTTTCTTTACCACATCTTGCCCAGTTCCGCTGTTTTCTGTTCCATGCCAGGAGCGTTTGTGAAGCCCAGAATTTTCACTGTGCAACACGTGAGAATTCTGCAAGTGACAATTATATGGAAATTGCATGGTATAATATACCAGATCATAGGTGACTTGCCCAAGGCATAAAATAATTGAGGGGATCTGATGACAATTTTGAGGAAAAAAACCCAACTGATTCTGGGGGACTGGGTATTGTAGAATTTTAAACTTGATAGTTTCTAGTGTCCTGGTTTGAACCTTACTTTGAATAACTGTAGGCCTTTAAGAGCTATGGGGTGTATTGCCCCTAAAGACCTCAATGTTTCCTGATGTTCCAGTATCCCTGAGAAGGGCACCAATGGACTGGGCCGTAGCTATTTTTGAAATGACGAAGCTGGACAAACATGCTAAAAATACCTTCTTAAGTTGGCTTGTGTGTAACAAGCCCTTCTTAGATGACAGTCTTCATTTTCATCACTTCCAGGATGTTGAACCAGGTTGAATTGCTCTAGCTTTTATTACTAGAGTTGGATCCGACAGCTACAGAAAAGCTGAATCTGATACCCTGCCTTCCTTGCAATGAAGGCCAGTGTGACTGGCAAGCTGAACTCCTTTGTTCTCCTTATACCTAAGTCACTCCTGATTGAGAAGCATTTAAATTTAATTAGACTTGAACAGTTTGAACCATGTTCATCACAGTATACCCATACACACAGTCTGTCCTGGCTCCTTATGGTCTGTATTTTGTATGATGCTTAAAACGTTGCTGTGCAAGGAGACACTAAGGAAGGCATCCAGTTGTTTTCTTGCGTTCAGTGACATGGGTTGTTTTGGTCAGAGAAGCATTGTGAGATTCCCCGTTGTATTCTCCCAGCTGTGCGAGTGTGGCTTGAGGATTCTGGTTTGGTTAATATGGGAGCTTGGGTAACTGAAGATGTATGTTTGGATGAGAAGCTTTGAGGAGGTGGCTGTGCTTTCTCCCTCCTAGACTCTGGCTCAGCAGGGTGCTGGCAGAGTTATTGATGGTGCTTTCAAGACTTGCCTCATGAGGATAAGCAGTTGCATGCCCAGACATATGCAATCAAGGCTGACTGAACCAGCTTGCTGAAGCCAGGATGGCTTCTCTCACCGTTGTGGCAAAGGAGAAGGTGAACTCCTGTATTGCAGTTTGTTGGGCTCAGCTGAATTTAGGTATCGAATGGCAAGGCTTCCTCCGGCTGTAATGCCTGTGGAGACAAAGAGCGAGAGAGCAGTCAGGGTACTTTGGAGCTCTTTGGATCTTGGGAGAGAGGAGCAGCTTTCCGGTGGGGAATTCAGGATCTTGGTGCATTGCCATGCCATCAGTGAAGTTAGGCTGCCAGACAGCTGCCTTAGCCTGGGAGTTATACATGCAAGTATCAGCCTAGCTGATTTCTCTCCTTGGGAATGAAGACAAGGAGAAGCGTGTGTTGCACAACAAAAGATTGATCTGAGTGGATCCGAGATGCTTGTGAGGACTCTGTGGTATCTGTGTGGGCACTGTTTATTAGGCTAGGAGATGTCTTTAAGGGTCCTAATGTCTGACGGTGCTGAGTATGAGTACCTTGACGATGAGGAAGAGATGGTGTACATTCCCCAGAGAAATTTTTTTTGCCTTTGATGGCTTGAATTCCTTTTGGATGCACCTGCCTATCAGACCACCCTACACTTCAGAAAAAAGAAGCCTTTCCTCAGTGTTATCTGAGTTCCTCTGACCTGGAGGATGTTACAGCTACACCTTCACCCTTTGAGCTTCTGTAAGGCCGGCCTCAGGATAAATCCGGTTTGCTCTTGGGCTTCATAATCATGAAGTCAGCATTGATACTGAGCTGGTAGAATTTTTCAAAGAGGACAAATAGCAGTAGTCTTTCCATTTCTCTTTAATCAGATAGCTCTTTTCTGAGAGAGGCTAGGAGCTGGTAAACTGATGTGCAGTGGCTGAGACAGATCAAAAATGATACATCCACTAATTACCGAATAGTTTCAGAAAAAGCAGGTTTTTTGGTGTGTAAAATAAATTGTCTCTGGGTGATGGCATTGGTATGCTGTTGATCATGCAACGGCCATCTTTGCAAGCCTGAGTTTTCATTTAAAAAGGCATCACTGTCTGTTAAATATTTGGGCATTCATACTCCCCCTGGGTTGATCAACTATTTGAAATGAATTATCTCACAGTGCTGTCACAATTAAAGAATGGCATGCTTAGGTGAAAAGGTTTGTCTGTTTCATAGATTGGAGAGATATGCTCAGTGAAAATGAACATCCTCCCAAGGTTAAATTATCTATTTAAAGCTCCTCCAATTACAATGTTGGATAGAAGAAATTTTTTTTTTTTAATATGGATAAGAGTTAGCAGAGGACAAATGACATAATTGGAGGGGGAGACAGAGACTTCATACGTGCTTGCTTCTAAAAGAGTGAGAGGGATAAGGAGAAGACAATGCCAGGGAACTGCCTTCAGACATCTTAGTCCTTTCTGGTTGCCTTAATCTCAAGCAGTCTTTGCAGGTTGGGAAAGAAATTAAAAAAAAAAAAAAAAAGACAGTATTTGTGTAAAAGCTTCCCATGATTTCTCCCAGGTGTGCTATGTGGGTCTTGATGCCATCTGGCCTTTTTGTAAGAAAAAGTAAAAAAATCAACCCTCATATAGCGATGTATAAGTAGTCTACTTTTTGCTCTCATATAGCACAGAAGAACATATTAGCTGTGTGTTGAATTGACGTTCCTTTATGCACAAGTTATAGCAACTTAAATGAAAATTACTTTCGTAGCAAGAGAATGCACTGTTTAAATTAGATAAGGAGATTATGACAGAAAAAGATCATTGAATAAAGGGTTTTTTAAACTAGCCAGTGAAATAAATGTATGACTTCAAACTTTGTCTTGCCAGAATTTATTAATAAAACACAATGAGGTTTTTGGAGTACAATGAAGACCTCTTCCTTTGAAGGTTACAGTGTAATTTGTGTAATTGTGTTTGTGTAATTTGACTTCAAGATATGTCCTTGTAATTTGGTAAACTGCAGATCTTGCTCTGATCTATTGCATTTTTCTTGTGCCTCGTATTGACGCATCTAATTGCCTCATAAGTATATACTCAGTTTAAAGCCATTGCACTGCCCTCTGGACCTTGAGAAATTCACCTCGCGGTCTGTAATGATAATCTCTGTATGGATCTTATCTGTGAAGCAGCTGGCCACCTTTGCTTGCTTCCTTACCAAGTATTACACAGCTAATTGCTGTTCTGAATAACCTCATTTTGCTATCATACAGCTGAAGAAAACTTACTGTATGATGCCTTAATTTTTCCCAGCTGCAGGATGCCCTCTTTTGGCAGGGAAGCCAGAACACAGCAGTCTCGCGTATCGTCTTGTCAGGAGCTGGCTGATCCTCACTGAGAAAATCCCCTAGTTTTGTACGTGTACGGCACTGTTTCAGCCGGTCCTTTACCGAAAGGGTGTTTCCTGCTGGAATGGGCTAGAAGAGTAGCTTTGGGCAAGGCAGTGATCAGTGTTGGTAAGCTGTGTATGTAATTATGAATGTATTATTCTAATGACACTCTCTTATTCAATGGGTTTTAAACTCTTGAGTTTTCTCAGTACAAAATGGGTGCTGAAACAGCTGGACAGGCTTGGAAAAAAGTTACCATTTTAGTGCTACTTTGCTGCTGAACTCCTTTGAAATCAACAGAAAATGTGGGCAAACCATTTGTGTTCTAAGGCATTAATACTAAGTGATGAGTTTGTTCACCTGGAGAACCTGAGATGAGACTGTTCTTGACTGAAGCAGGTAGAAATGTTAAATCTGGGATGAAAGCTCAAAACACTGCAGAGGGAGGTAAAACCAAATTGGGTAAGAGGTGCCTATGGGAGGGTTGAGGGCAGAGAGTCATGTTGAGGAGTCGAGTCATTGGAACTCTAGGTGTGGACAAAGCTGATTTAAAGATGGGTTTTTACTGTGTTGCAGTAATTTCTCCATTGGCTTTACACAGCAGGGCCTGAAGAAATGGCTGTTGTTAAAACGATTGGAAATGTAAAGTGTCTTTAAATCTTAAAATTGCACAGATTTTTTAAAAAAAAAAATATTTAGGAAAGATACCTCTTCACATATGTATTGATTCTTAAATGAATGTGTGAGACTTGAAAAGAAATTGCACCATTTACAATTTATTTCTACATCCTTGGATTGAAATATTATGTATAGAGTTCAGTGCAGAAGATGTTGGGTGAAGTTATACAAGCTTCATAAAAATAAACCTACACATGACTTTGCATAAAGGGGGGAAAAAAATCAAAGGACTAACAAATTTGCATAGATAACATTTGAATTGTTAATTCATATAGCACTTCATTGCAAGGATGTCATTTTTAATTAAGAATAAAATGTGGTAGATATTTTAAATGGGAAATGATTATAATTGCAGATGGAAATTGAGGTAATGAGAACTAGTTTAATTAATTGTTAAAACTTAACATTTTTCTTTTTTTGTTTTTTGTTTAGAAGCTTGTAGTCTGTGGACACTGACATTTGTTTTGTAGATGTGTATATTTAAACATATAATGATTAAGGCATGAAATGTTGGCAGCAAACACAGTTTGTCCGAGTTGTATCAGTTACTTGAAAGGGTCTGTTTGTATGGATGGACTTTTGTGCATCTTTGGTAGACAGACTTTGCTGTTTGCAGGATTGGTGTGAAATTGTGGTGTAAAAACTCTATTCCCAAAATGTGCTTTTTAAACCATATTTGTCTTTCGCTGTGGGTTTCGCAGATGGTGGAGATACTTCACTGGAGAAAAAGGAGGCGCTTTTTGTACCAAACGACTGTTGCCTTTAAAGTTCTCCATTGATGAATATGACAATACTGTATTGACCTGAATTAAACTCTGCAAGATTTTTTGATCTGTTGTGCTCTGTCTGTGGTTAACCGATGTGGCCCTTCAGGAAGCTGTGGGCAGCTCTTCATACAGCTGAGCAGATCCATGCTTGCGGAGGAGGGAAGGAGAAACTGGGGTGAGCAGCTCCTATCACCAAAACCCCTGTGTATGTCTGGGAGGGTTCCTATAGCTCCGCAGCGCAGCACGTCCAGCAAAGGTCTGTCTGGGAAGAAGATGGTAATACTGGAGGGAAAGAAACTCCAGGTCTGTGCAGAAGCAGCCCTGCTATTTTGCTGTGCCCCAAGGGTATTTTGGACACAGCCAACAGGCTGAGCAGTGTTGGATGCTGTCTCTCTTGGAGAAGGTCCCTTTGGTCCTGTGTAAAGCACCAGAGTATAGGCACCTATGGGGGCTGTGTGTGGGGTTTGAGGGTGGGAAGCTGTGGGGTGGCACATAACTTCTCAGTATGCACTTTATTATTTTGTCTTGTTAAAAATTTGTCAAGGTCTCTTAAGATTTACACCCTTGTGTTTAGGGAAATGCAGCATGAAAACCTACAAAACAACCCTTTCCTAGTTGGACAGCTTTGACATGTGAGGTAAAGAAAAATATTTACGTAGATTTCTTAGAAACAGAGGGTACTTCTGCCATTTGAAAGCTTGATAAACCTATTTACCAAGCTTAGAGCTTTGCATCCAGAAAGGATTTTGAAATGAACAAAATTATTGTTGCCACTTATGTTAAGAAGCATGTATGAAGTCTCTGTCATCTCTGGCTGCAGAGGGACTTGAAGAGAACTACAATTAGCACTAATTGGAGTTGTGTCTGAATCTTCTGTCTGTTGGTGTGAGAATGGACCCTTGAAGTGATTGGCAGGAACTACCTGTCTGCTCTAATTCCCTAAAGAGCTGCTCTGTTGCATTGCAGCACATCAAAAATGAAATGAGTGTTTACCAGAAGCAACCAACTAGCATGCCCAAATTATCTGTGCAGCACGGATGCTGAAATTTAATGCAAGCTACGCAGCGTGCTGGGTACTCGTAGATGTAATAAAGATGTACTACAGTTTTTCTCTGAGAAGTCTAGAGTTTTGATTCCTGCAGATTTCATTGCTCTGTGATGCTCTGCAGAATGGGTGGAAAAGAAGGTTTGGCATACCAAGGAGTTGTGTAACTTTTTCAATATGTGTGGGGTTTTTTGTTTTGTTTTGGGTTTTTGTCTTGTTGCTTGGAAAACAGCACTTCAGCTGAAATCTAGCTTGTTACACATGTTGGTCATGGGAAAAAATTTTGCCAAAGTAGATAAAAACTATATATGCAGAAAGGCACATCTCTGCTTGGTTTTGTTGCCCCTGGGTAAATAAAATAGAAACCTAAGAAGTAAACTAATATTCAGTAAAGTGATAAAAGAATTTACCTGAATGACAACGTAGTGGTTTTTTTCGTCTGAAGTACACAACCAGAGATATGAAGTATGGTAATGTCACTAGGGTAATATACAGCTGATAGCAGTGCATTCATTTGCATTTCTTCCCTTACCTTGTGTTTCTTTTTTTCCCTGAAGCACATGTGTTGGGAATTGAAAATGCAGTTTGCCTATTATACACTGGCAGTAATCTTTCAATTTTTTTTATGTAAAAAATGAGGCCACAAACAAGAGCAGCCACTGATGTATGGGGCTATTGATGGGAATTGAATTTGCAAAGGGAAAATGGGATTTGGTTGTAGTCTGAAATGATAATGATGTAGCCCAAATGGATTTGTAATGGTCATTCATTCATTTTTTTTTCCTGCGATTTTGTGGTTTGACAAAACATATTTATGCAGGTGACTACGAAAGTAGCATAGGTTCACTCTGAGTGGGAGTTAATAGCTAATGGCAAATAATAAGTATGCAAAGTCTGAGCTTGAGCCTGTTCCTACAGACTTCATTAGATGAAGGAAGGGATGCTGTGATTTGTTTTCCTAAGAGGGGAAAAAATGGTCGGGGTAGTGCTGCTTTGTGAGATTTTAGAAATAATAAAAAGAAAATGTACCTTGACATGAATTCTTTAAAATGTATGGATTTGTAGTTTCAACCTAGTGAGTGCTTTACACAGCACAACAAATGTATGAGACACTTTGCAGAGTGTCTAGATAAACAAAGACTTTGCCCTGAAGAGTTTCCAGTCTAACTATGATCAAACTAATGTGCATTATTACATGGAGGTGCTGTGTTAGATACTTGTGGTCCTGTAAGCTGCAGCTGTACCTGTGTGACAATCCCCCCCAGCCTGTAGTCTGAATTTGTAATTTGGGCTGCCAGGGGACTGCAGAATTTTCTATACATCCTGGGTGCAGTTTTCTGTGCTTTATGGTAACTTTCATGTTGGTCTGATTTCAGTGGACCTCTCTCTTCTCTCCTGTGAAAGTGAGGGTGGAATGACATGCCAGCGTTCATATGGCCAGAACAAACTGGTGGTGACAGGAAAATGATAATTTAATGGTGTGGATGGATTTTTGGCTTTGTTTTCCTCTTGTTTCTATTTTTTTTTTTCCTTCTTTTTTTGGACCAGTGAACGTCATACTTGTAAACTGCCTTCCATTTTAACTGGAGTATAGTCCTTGTTAAATGCCATATAATTTAAAAGTATGAATAGAAGTAATTATGGAGTATAGGAAAAGTGCTTTTGGTTTTATAAATATATTCCTTATTATAAATTTTTCCATTTCAAATCAATACAGCCAGTGGTTCAGATGCAAAGGCTGAAACACGTGCCCATGTCAAGCAGTCTGCTCTCAAGCTGCAGAAGATAAAAAGGGAGCATTTGGGGAAAACCGGTGCTGATTTACCTGTAGTTAATACTGCCCCTGTTTTCCTCTTGCCACTGATTAAAGCCTGAGCTTTCTGAAAAAGAACTTGGCTTAATGCTCTGAAGCCAAGCTGTGATGCAATCCTTGTGGGGCCTTCCTGGGGGAGAGCAGGCAGCAAGAGGATCGCTGGTGAGCTGCAGGAAACTGCCTATTGTGAGCAGACTCTCTTAAGTATTTCCTGCAATGTAACTTCAGCTATTTTGGCTACAAGCCTTACTGCTTTTGTTGTGTGGTTTTTTTTTTTTTTTTTTGTAAGCATTCCATGAATGGTCCTGATGCAGAAAGGCTGTGAGCATCCTAAGTCTGTTTATTTTAATTGGCTTTGCTAGCCTCATAAGCTAAAGGCAGACTGAGCCAGGCGGCTCAGAGGGCTGTGGGTGGGGTTTCGTTTGTTTAAATATCAGCATTTGGAAACTGTCGGTTTGTTTTATAACCGAGCGAGACTAATGTGTGCTGGGTTAGTCTGGCATCCCGTTTGTGCGAACCTTTTGGGGCAGAGACTGTTTCCCTGTCTGTACAGTGTTCAACACACTGCAGGCCTCCTTCAGAGCTTTGGAGTGCTGCAGCAGTATAAATAGCATTAAGGGACGGTACTTTTCTCTGTCTCCTTCCTATGTGAAGGATGGCAGTTTCCTCTCCTAGGCCATTGTTTTGGTCCGTTTTGCAAAACGATAAAGAAAAAGCTGCAAATACCAAGATGTGCCTGTCACTCTTTAATAGTCACCTTTGAATCCAGGAAACCTCTGCTGGGTCTGATCTTTTAAGAGTGCTTAAAGGATAAATGCTGAAAGAATCAAAGAATTTTGTTTTGACTATGAAATTGCTAAACATTTCCCGTCTGAATTTTCAAATGTTGAAGTAAAACAAGATTTGCCAGTGATTACTTTAAAAAAAACTATTGTACCTTTTTAATCTCTTGCATTGGTCCTAATGGAGTATATGTTCTGTGAGAGATTTAATCTTATTTTTTGTCTGTTTAGGACTGGCTGCTAAACAAGCAGATTCCTTCTCATTATGTAGTAATTCACTTTTGTGAAGCAGTGGTCTAGAAGTATCTGGACTGTCATGTAATTTGCGCTTTTAACAAACATAATCTTGGGGGCAAGTGGACCCCTAAAAAGTTATTTTGCTGTTTCACCCCAGTGCAGTTAGTGTTGTGAAAGGTCAGATGCCAGCAGTTGTAAAGCTTAGCTAACACAGGCTTTGTGGGTGTCTCTTCAGAAGTAGCATAGTTGCAGGCGTTGATGGAAGCTATGGTGAGAGTTCACTGATAACACAAGCCTGCAGATAGCCTATGTGACATTTTGACTTTGTGCTCAAGGCACAGCCAAATAAAGGTGGATGGAACCATTATGTTGTTGGCTGTTGGAGCAGAAGCTCTTAGCTAATGTAGGAGAGACTCATACTTCATGATATTAACTTTCATACTCTGTGCGTGCCCAGCTAGGTGTGTTATGTGGCAACCATCAGTACCTTTGGTTTAATGCTGTGTTCCTTTACATTGGCTCAACAGCCCATTTTCACCTCTTGGCTCTAACTCAGGAACATACTTAAACATGAACTTAACTCTTGAATTCTTTAAGTGTGTTATTGAATTGAAGCCAGAATGGTGAAAGTGAGAAGTTCCTCACTGAACACGTAGATTATTGTTATTTTAATTTTTTTTTTTTACAAAAACTGTAAGTAACTTCTTTCTGAAGCCCTGTAGGTAACTGTACTGCTTGGTGTTTCCATTCTCTTTTGGCAAAATGAATATTTGTTGCTCTAATAGTTGCTGCATGTACACCTCAAATCCCCTTTCACGCACTGCAAAGGGAAGAAAGTTGACGTGCCATTGCAACCAGATTTGCTTGGAGAGAACTCTTGTGAAGTCTCTGGGTTTTTTCTGAGGTGAGTTGTCTTCTGTCTCCTGCAATTCAGTAGAGGTTCACACCTCTACAGCTCTGTTATTAAGTGTTTTGGTGATACTGTATTAATAAGATGGAATTGTCAAGTGTAACCCAGTAACATTCAGGTTGTTCAGTGAAAGTGTTTTTTATAGTGTATCTGTGTATGTGCAGACATTTGTTCTGAATACTTTTATTCAATGGCTCAGGGTTCAGTTGTTTTACTGGAAGTAGCAAGTATTTTTTGTCTTTTCCTTACTTAGCACCCGCATAAAACATTATGCTCATGAAACATTTATGGTAGCAATCCATTAACAGGAAGACAAAGGTTTTCCTCTAAAGAGAATCGCCAAAATGTCTTGCTGAAATGAAACCTGTTCTCCAGCTGGTTTGTATGCATTATTGCTGCCTCTTACTGAAAGTTTAAAAGGTCCGTGTGATGTAATGCAATGATACCTTTGTGTGCAAAGCTGCTTGGAAGCAATCTGAGTCAACAGGAAAGCAATATCTTCTTAAAGCTTGTGACTTATATTAGTTTTGTGATCTCAGGTATGAAGGAGATAAAAAGGGCAAGGGTTTACTGTAGATTCTCTTGAAGGCATGTAGAGTTCTTGAAGTAGTAATAAATGGCAGATTAAAATTGATCTCAGTAAGACTTCCAATGTTAACCAGTGTTATAGAAGTAAATGACTTGAGCTTTTTGGCCGCTTCATCAAACGGATCATGTTGTATTGTGCTGTCAAGAAACTGCTTTACCTGAAAATTTCAGCTATGGAAAGAGCCTTTCCGGAGTATCTCTAGAATAGTGAGCTTAAAACTATAATGAATGATTGAATGACTATTTGTGTGTATATACACACACATCATTTTAATGGAAGAGGTAATGTTCTTGAAGACAAGACTAAGGATTCAGAGGAGCATTAAAAGCAGAAATATTATTTCTAAGTGAAGGGGAGATGAGAATTTATTATTAAAATGTTAAAATAATAATTAATACTGCTAGGAAATGGTAGAAGAAAAACTGTCTGGTTCAGCTGGTATAGATGAGCAGTTTTAAAACCACAATATGCCATGAATCACTTCCTCAAAGTGACAGGATTGCTTGGTGTGTTACTAGTGATGATTCTGTTGGCTTGGGTGCTTTTCAGTGGAGGAAAGGGAGAAATGTTCTTTTACAGTGGAGGGCAACTGCTTTCGCAACTGCTAGATGAACATAGTGATAGGCCTAACATAAACAGCTGTTTGAATACAGAGCCCGCACACAGAGCCTTGATCAAATTTAGCATCAGCCAAAATAAGCACATTTCGGCTGAAGTCAGTGCAGTTGTGCCTATTTTCACTACTTAAGAAACTGACAGGTGGTTTGCTTTTGATGTTCAGGTATGAACTGTACAGAGTGTCTGGTGCTGTATGGAGAGTATGGCGGGGGAGACGTTATTGGTGTTCTCTACTGCTGAAATACCACTTAATTGCGCCGTGTGTTTCCATGAACCCATACACACTAAAATAGTTACCTGGAGAAGGGAGGCTTTTAAGAAATAAACATGAAGGGTTTTTATAAACAGTTTTTTCAGTTTGTTTTGGTTTTAATTTCTTATGGATGTGTGGACCATAGGAGATGGTCTAATAGCCATGCCTGGCACTATTATTGCCTCAAGGTCTGTTTCCAGCGCTTCTGTCCTTCACAGGAACGCTCAAAGGTTTAATCTTCTTGTCCTGGCAATTGCTCAGGGAGCCCTGAATGAAAGTTTTCTATAAAAAGTATGATGTACTAAGTAGGTTATGTGTTTTGCTAGGCTCTATAGTTTCCAGAGGAAAGAATCACAATTTTGTGAGTTCCCAAGCTCTTAAAATGTCCAAAATCTGATAGAGAAGTGATTGCTTTTCTAGCGAAGGCTAGAACTTAGTGTATTATCTTCCATGGACGAATAAAACTATTCTATTTTTGTTCTGCCACACTAGTGTTAAATTCATGAAATGCAAATCTGAAGTGTACGTACTGTGCATATTTGCCTTAACCCTGGAAAGGAATAGAAGTTTATTACTAAGCACAGAACAATTTTTCAAGGTCTCGGTTTACATTCCTTTTGCTTACTAATGAACTATGGAAATTGCTTACTAATGAGCTATAGAAATGGAGATTCTGCCTGCTCCCAGGTATGAAAGTGTTCTCTACACAGCAAGTAAAATGACTTGTTATAGCTCGTGGAGAATACGGCTGTTCAGCGTATTGCTTTTATGTTCTGTGGGGCCAAAGCTTCACCAGCTCGCAACTTTGCTATTGCTGCCTGCAGTTTTGTTCTAATAGCTCTGAAAATAAAAGTTTGTTTGTCATCAATGCATAAATCTGCAGCACTCTAGTAAGCAGATTCTTGCATATAGAAATAATAAGCTAAGAGATACTGAATCAGAACTGAACTTGAGTGATTTAGGTTTGCTTGGAAATGCTGCATTTCGAAACATTGAGAGCTGTATATTGATCCTTGTGTGCTGTATGGTGCTCGAGAACAGCAGAGGTACTCTAATGTCTAAGTTTCTTTTTTTTAGTGCTTGATCACAAAAACTAGGGAGACAGGGTCTGTGAAATCTGTAGAAGGAGGTAGAATGCAGGCATTCCAGCCATTTGCAAATCTGGTGGAGATATAGAAGACCTTTCAAAAGAAATTAGGTAAGAGCACCTCCGGTTCTGTATATGAATTTCAAGTCTCGTGAGCTTGAAGCCAGAAGTTTATGTGCAAATAAAATGTTAACCCAAGTTAGAGATCTTGAGTGTGTGTTTGTAGACACACATGCATATAGTAATATGCAAAGACTTTAGAAGGGTTGTTATTTCTATACTTAAAAAGTCCTGAAGAATTTACTGATTGGGAAGAAAATAAATGTAAACAGAAATAGCTGGAAACCATTTGAAATGCTTTGTTATACACCCTTCAGAACCAAATGTCCTTTTCAGATCAACAATAATTTATGTTTTCAAAATAAAAGTCCTGGGTAGAGGAACTAGAAAGTATAAATAATAAAGGGAAACTTACAGGTAAAAAATACAAACAAGGCAGTAGCAGTAAAAGCAGCTGATGAAGGAAGGTAAGCGTCAATGAAGAATTACTGGTCAACTGATTTATGTTTAATGAGAAGAAATATTTTGAATGAAGTGAGACAAACCAAATATGAAATGTTATGAATGAGGATGGTAAATTTGCCAATATCCACTCATCTATATCACATTAAATGAATGTCTCTTTTGTAGTAAGAGAGGAACCAGGTGCTATGTTTCCATATTGCAAGAATAATAACGTACCTTTTCTCCAGTAAGTAAAGAGAATGTTAAACAATCACTGTTAAGGATAAACACTTTTGGATAGCAGTTTACACCCACAAAATATTAAAGACTTCTAGTACGTTTTAGAACACTTAGAAGCATGAGGGGATTAGAGAACAACCGTTATTTTCAGGTGGCTAAAATATGGATGAACCAGGGACAGTGTGTTGGCCTGAGATCCATTCCAGGCAAAATAAGGAAAAGCGCATGTGGGAAGCAATGAGTAGTGTGAATAAAAGACAGTAACATAATTCATGCTGACCGTCACTGTTTTACGGGAGCCAGTCAGGCTTTCTGCAGTGGAGCTTCAAGTTTGACTAAAACACAATGATATGATGTATTTTGATTTCTGTAAGACAGTTGATTTAGTTCCACGTGACAGCTTAACTTGAAAAAGAGGGTGGGGTGGAAGGGGAGCAATATCTAAAACTGGGCAAATTCAGTTTTGAAATAAAGCAAAAACGCTTAGTCCGTGTATCCTCACTGGGTTGTGACTGAGTTTGGGTGCTGGCCCAACAGCACTCTGTTGTAGTATTCCTGTGATGGTAGCATCACATTCTTTCTTTAGAAAAGGCAATTAACAGATGGGTTTTTTTTCCCCCTTACATGAGTAGAAAGAGCTAGTGCAACAGGAAGCTATGTCCGATGTGAATACCATTGGTTTGTTTGTTTTGCCAGTGTAATACTGTCAAAGCTTTATTGAATGAGCTGACTTCAAGCTGTTGATATAGTTCAGACCTTGGCAGCTCTCTAATCTCCTTGAAGCTTTAGTGTTTGATTGCATTAGTTTGCCCTGCAAATAGTCAACTGTGTAAGTTATCTCAAAGTGAGAATATATCTAAAGCCTGTATTTATAATGGACAAGGTTCACAGGAGTGCAGAGACCTTGTAAAACACACATGAGCTCTTTTTTGAATATGCAGTGAAATATTGAGTTCTGCTTCCTGAAACCTGTCAAACGGTGTGGTTACAAGAATCCTTTGGATACTTAGCTTTAATTATTTAATGGTATGTGAAATCACTGTCTGCCTATTGTTGGCAGGTCACTGCTTAGTTTTATGTTGATATTACGTGGTGGTGCCCTACCTGCTGTATATATGTAAAACAACATTTTTTTTGTCATTATTGGAGGAGAGACTGATGAGATAGATATGTGAAGTGATTTTTTTTTTTTTTTAATTATTATTAGATGGTTGAATTTTGTTGTGATTTCCATGTTTTTTTATCTGTATCTGACAAGCATTCCTTTGCAGGTTTTGGTAGGGTAGCACGTTCGGGGAAACTAATGCATGTAGTCTGTTCCTCACCGATAAACTGTTTGCATTCAAATACATGATAGTCCAGGTACAACACGACTACTGCAGTTGAGGCTCTGTAAATAGTTTCATTCAAAATGGCCCCTTCTAGGGCATTATATCTTCTTTTGGGTGCCAATTTGACAAATCTGTGCTTAGCGCAGAATAACATTGCTGAGAATTTGAGTAAAACTATATTGGCTGCTTTTTGAGACTATAGAAAAAGAGAGTGTATGTTTTAAGAAATGCAAACTTTTTCCCACCCTTTTTTCATGAATATGTAAGCTTCTTAATGGGTTGGGGTTTTTTTTGTTTTTGTTTTTTAAAAAAAAAGCTTCTTTGCAGGGGAGAGGAAATGATAGGAACGACTCTTTTCTACTTCATGGGGAAGTATTCAAGCAAGGGTGTTTGACCTCCCTTTCCTACCCAGAGTTTCTTTTGTGGGGGTTGTTTTTTTTTAACTGTTGTCGTTCTGGAGGTAGTGGGTGAACACTACACATTTGGAAGCTTTCTGTTCTTGAACCAGTCACAGGTAACAGCAGTCTATGAAAGGAGAACTTAATGGGCACGTTATTTTCTGCTTATGCCTTCCTAGGACTATCAGGAAACAAGAAAACAATTAAAACCAACCAACCAAAACCCCATGGATGTTGACTGTCCAGATGTCTTGAAGTTGATTACCCTGTATCTGATCAGCACAGACTCCAGTAGTTATTACTGCAAATTTATTGTTTTGTGTCTTGAAGGAGAGGAGTGGATGGATGGTCTTTCCATAGTGTCTGTCAGCCTGTACTTCTGTGCAGGTTTTGCTGGAGGCTTTGCTGCTCTGACTAGGGCTGGCTATTCACTGTTAGCTCTGTGTGGAGTCTTCCATGCTGTGTTGGCACAAGTATTCTCCATGTCAGGACAGTGATCAGATTTTGGGAGGAAACACCAAAACCTCTAGAAATGCATTCTTTTCCAGATGGATCTGTTTCTATCTGGTGCATTGCACAGCTGTTCAAACTGCTGTGCTAAAACAGTGGGGGAATTAACTACTGGAAAGGCGTGGGAGGATGTCTGCTTCCAAAAGTCTAAATGTAGCGTGCTGTTAAATTTCTGTGGTTGTTTCTCATTCAGCTGTAGTAGGTTGTAAAAGCTGCTGATCAATAGTACAAGCAGGTGATTAGCAGTTTGAGTTCTGAACACTTCTTTTAATTTGGTTGATGCAGTGTGCTGAAAATTGAAGGATGCAGTAAATGGCTAGTGGTGGAATGAATGAGGGAAGGAAAGCAGAATTTGGGGTGTTTTTGTGAACCGAAGGTAACGCCAAGGGCTTGTAAGTTGTCAAATCAGAACTTGTTGCATGTTTTAGAACCAAAAGAAAATCAGTTGGTTACTCGGGATTGTTGGATTTGCCAAGGTACTCGATGTGCCATTGAAGGAAATATTCAGTGTTTGAAGAGAGTGGTTCACTGCATCAGATTGTACAAAGGAATCGTTTTCCATTGATGACATTTTCATCAGACACTGAGCATTTAAGTTTTTCCTTCATGCCTCCTGATAGTGCCTTTAGAAATTTCTTCTTTTCAAGCAATATGTAAGTATGTCAAAATTCAGCTGATAAGGTCATAAAACTAATTGAAAAGAAGTAGAAACATGAGGTCTGTCAAGAATGAGCTTTCTGAAATGGAGCACAACTTGAAACAGCATTGGAGTGCTGTGCTGGAATATTTTGTTTATACAGGTATAAAAGTCGTAGGTAGTTTAGGGTGTGGTGGTGTGTTCTTCAGTGCTCCCATTCCACTTGAGCATTGACTGTGGCATGAATCTTTTGAAAATATATCATTTGATAATTCATCTAAAGACTTACAGTATCATGCAAATATAGCAGGCTAAAAAGTCCCTTTTGTCCAAATTGCTTTAATGTCGCCACTTGAACATTTCAATCTGCAGCCTTAAAATAGCTTTCAAATATAGCTTTCTGAATGGAATATATAAATAAATGCAGTCTTCCTTTCCCAGAGAGGCAGGAAGGGTGTGTATGAGTTTAACTATTTCATAATTCTTTCTCAGATGAGTTTCTAACACAAAACAATGCTTCCCCCCCGCCCCCCTGCCCTGTACCAGGTTTGAAAGAAACACTTATTTCTTGATGGAACATGTGGTTGTATCCTGATGTGATTAAAGACTTACTTGAAAATTCATGTTTTCCCCCCAAGCAAGTAGAAGTTTAAATTAACACTAAAAGTTTGAAATGGCAGGTATAGAAATGCAGAAAGCCCTCAGGAGAGTTGTTATATGTATTAACCTAGTTCAGAATTGCAGTCCTTGCCTTACCTCTAAGAGACCCTTCAGTCAGCAGCTTGTGAGGCATACATGCAGGCCCTTACACTGCACGACTTTTTTCTCATTGTATTTTCAATACTTAAGTCTGTGGAAGTAAATTGGCTTTGGAACATGTGAATTTCCACTGCTGAAAAATAAACTGAGCAAACATGAAACCTTCATTTTAGTTTTGCAACCCCAATTTATCTGGTAACTTTCTCCTTTCTTCCTTTCTCTTTTCTTTCTGAATGTTCAAGGTTTGTTATTACAGACAATTTAAATTCCTTTCCCTCCTAATAATCTCTTGCTTGCACATACAAGATAAGTCACATATATGGTTTTGCTGGATTACTAAATTGACAAAGCACCAGAATAAACAGCAATGTGTTGCGAGTAGAATTAGCTGATGCTTAACCTCCTCTTTAATTTATTCAGGTTCTATAATTCTGCTTGGCTCTAGTAAAAGCAGCCCAATTGCTTGCTTCAGATCATTCTGTGGCATGCAAACCGATTACACTAACCTATCAAGATGAATGCTGGGTGTAACCGGGAGAGCCTAGAGCCAGAATATTTGCAGGATTTTTTTGGCAGGCACCCAGGAAGAACCTCCTTAGTAATCTGTAAATGTGTAATCCTTTTAATGCATCAACTTTGTTAGAACACATTAGTGTCAGATGTTAAGTGTAATATTTTAGTCAGTGAAGCTTATTGTTGAAACAAAATTAAACTGGAAATGTAATGTGGTGATGGTGGGGGAAAAAACCCCCGTGAAATCTTTTGGAGATGAATCTGGATTGGCTTCATTAGGTGTTCTCCATCGGCCTCCAAATGCTGGTGGCATTACATTTGCATGTGCCTGGCTTGAAGGTGTTTGACCTTGAACCTAATGGTGGCCACAGGAGACCTCATCTGGTTTGAACTAACAGAAGATGAGCCTATGTGTTGCCATCTAAGTTATTGTATTTTCTCGTTAATCTATTAATCCATATTTGCAGTATATCCTGATATATTTTTAGTGGAAATTTAACTAGTTTATGGAGGTGCTTGGTTGCTAAAGTCTTCAGCTAAAGGAATGTCCCTTTCCATTGAGGTGCAAGGAAGCTTGTGGGATTCACGCTGTCACGAAACTTTTGAACTGCATGCTTTCAGCTTTGTGTGTTTTTGGAAATGGGAAAAAATGGTTCTTCTTGGTCTGCAGACCTTTCCTTCCTCTGTAATTTTAAACCCATTTCCTCCTCTTTTCTCCATGAACAATCCAAAGTGCAGAACTTTTTTTTTCCTTTTTTTTTTTTTTTTTTCCTAGTTATGGTGCGGAGGTGGGGAAAGCCTGTGGTAAGCATCAGCGCAAGACTGGTGCAGCCAGGGGCCAGAGCACCTGGGTAATCATTGTTCTGTGCTTCTGTTGTACTCATTTCTTTCTGCCCCTTCATTGATTTACTTGATAGTACCCAACCTGTATTCGGGCTGGATTATTGACAGGTTTCCTAAGCTTTCTATAGGTTGAGGATAACTGTTCCCACCATGACATCCTTGCAGCTTGTAGTGTCTCCCTGGTGAGTTAGGCAGTTAGTGTACTGACAGGTAGTAGATGGGCACAGAATCTTTAAAATCAGAAGGAATTAATATAAATCAAAGCTCGCTTGGATTTAAGCAGCATGTTGGATTGAGCCTCTTTATCCTTAATGCTACATCCCCCAGCTCTGGCCAGACTGTAAATCTGCAGCTTGCTCCAACTGCCTTATGCAGATACTGAAACATCCCAACCTTTTCTCTTAAATTTATCAGTGCCTTGACATTAAATATTTCAAGTGGGTTTTGTTGAACAGAGCATAGCTTTTCTTGTGTGTTCTTCTTAAAGGTTACTTCTTGTTGGAATGAAATCGAAGGTTGGGAGTTCTTAGCAGATGTTATGATTAAATCTGACTGGTTGTAGGCTCCTTCCTCCCCCAGCTCCCAAATGTAACATTTGGGATGATGAATAGCAGAATTTATAAGGGATGTTGGTAGCTCTAATTGTTCAGGGTTTTGTGTATGTGTGTGTGCGCATGAATAAACTCTTTCCTGTGAGCAAAAGCTGTGCTGCAAAACTGACGGTTCTTATCTGGCTTGTAACTGTATTTAATATGTCAGTAAGTCCCCTTCATATGGAAGCATCCTGATAATTGTGAATGAATGGTTTGATACATGACTTCAGTAGCCTCAGCTGAAGATAAATCACATAAAGGACTTGATGTGTGTTAAGTCTCTTCTATATGTCTGGTGGACAAATTTTATGTGCTTACACATTTCAGATAGATTTTGTTCTTTTTAAGTGCAGGAACTAGATGTTACTAAATCTCTACCTCCAAAACAGTTCTTCTTTCTTTTTCTTCTTACAGTGAAATTGCCCGCTATCAGGCTAGTGTTGACCCAGTCGTCTAATATGTGCATTTTTTGCCTCCGGCTCTTCAGCCTTCGATTTGTAAAAGCATTGTTAAATTGAGCTCACGCTGTTCATTCAGTTTTTCTCATTGTGCAGTTTGTCAGTTCTGTGCTCGCTGCCCTTGTGTAAGGACCTTTCTCAGCTCACCCCAAGGGAGGCTGTATGTTTTCCACAGATGCGTTTTGGGGATCATGTTGGGATTGTCTAGCAGTGAAAGGCCAGGCAGAGGAGTCTCTCTCAATCAGCGCACCAGAATTTGGAGTGCTGTTGTGGAGCACCTTGAGTACAAAGCCCTTGTTTTTCACGGAGGCTTGTTGTTCAGTAGCTGAATAGCAGCTCTTCTGCCAGCAGCAGAGGGATGCACCTTTAGCATCTGAGCTGACAGAGAAACTGCTTTACCAGAGTTAGCCTTCTGCATGAGCAGGCTAAAATAAACCACACACAGTATTTAGAACATTTCTGTTGGCTACTAATTACTTAATATCTTTTCTTTAGTGTTGTTATTCCCCAATAAAAACACTGTAGTGGATTCAAACAGTTGCTTTATTTCCAGAGCAAAGAGTGCTACCTGGGAACTGAGCAAAGTCCCTTCGCACTTGACTTTTTCTTTCCCCACTCAAACAGTATCTGTATCATGCCAGCACTGGGACAAAGGCAGTGGAAGTGGATTGTTGTGATAGTGCTGGTGTGGAGGAGTCTGCATTTAACACACTTTGGATGTTAAAGTAGGATTTAGCTACTGGAAATGTGAATACTGGAGATGTACTGAGGAAGAGTAACTAAGAACAGCCCAAGAGCCCAGCTGTTTCCTCAGCTTGCTGCTTACAATATTTCAGGTTTCTGCTAGACGATTAACAGTTAAGAAATGGGTATCTGAGGAGCTGACTTATTGTTTCTTTGCACCGTATTTCCTAGATGTTTCATGAAAGCCTGAGTAGTCCACCAACTGCTAAAAATTTCATCATCTCCCATATATATAAATATGTCTGAAGTCTGCAGGATATTGTGGAAAAATAATTTTTTTTTTTTCCTTCTCTGATGTAATATTATAACTTTAGGTTTTAGTGACAGTGCTGTGTAATGAAAATGAAATCAATGCCCTCTGTCTGAACCCTAGAAATAAACATTATAAATGTACTTAAAAACAAGACTTCATGCACTTACGCATGTGTGTATAAAAGCTTATACATTCAGCTCAGATTAAACTGGGCTCATCTCCCAAGGAAAGCCCAGAACTTCCAAATCCAAATTCTCAAAATTGAGTCAGATTCTACCCTGTGCATTCATAACATCTAAGCATACATAGGTTTATTTGCCTTGACTATTTTCTGCTTTTTTTAGTTCTTAGAGTTTTAAGATTTGTTTTCAATGATAATTGCACCTCTTTTTTTATGTGATACGAGATCCTACCAGTATTGCCCACGTGAGTGTAGTGTTCTGAGTGATACAAAGCAATCACAGAAAATAGTAAGCAAAGTGTTTCTTCCTTCATGAGGTCCCTGACCTTCTCCTGCCATACACGTCAGGGAGGTGAGCAGGGCAACAAGTATAATTATTGTACCTCATCACATTTTTTACTGGTTTTGTTTTATGTAGAACCAGCTGAGCTGTTTGCAGCTGCTGCAATGGGTTTCTAGTGCCAGCAGAGATTTCTTGGATGATCTCTGTGGAGCAGAAACCTTTAGTTATGTTATAAATACAATTCTATACCCTCGCAATGGAAGGAATGATTTGGGGCAAAAGTCTATTATTTCTAGACCAGCTTCATTTAAAGTTACTTGTTCACCTTTGCACTGCTGTTCATTGTCTGGTGGCTTTACAAAGGAGCAGCTAAGGTTTATTGAAACTTAAAAATCAATTAAAGGAAAAAATCCTGCATCTCTATATATCCATTTGTGACCTCAAAGTGGAGAAGGCACATGGATGCCAGATTGATTCCGTTTTCATCTTGGATAAATATTGATAGTGAAGTATGTTTTACAAAGATTTGCTGAAATTCCTAGAAATAATATCTACCTACAAGAGATTGTTAGTGCCCTGACCTAGCTGAAAATGAAGTATATTAAAATATTATTACCATAGAAAAAAAATTAACTGGCTGAGTGCAGTGGCTTCCAATGTCATCTCTTTGTCTGGAGAAGCACTGAGAAGGCTGCTAATGCAACTTAAATACTGCTGCTGATATGGTTCTGGGTCTGACAGTCTGAACTGAGTAGGATGTTTTCAGCTGTCAGAATGACAGTAGACTCAACATTTCATTGTCTCTATTTATACAGCAACAGTCTATATTTAGTAATCTTGGATTCTATTTAACAAGCAATACTGTTTAAAAGGAGGGGAAATAAAGGGGGGGGGGGGGGAGAAAAAGCTCTTGTGTTCGACAAATCTGATAAGCCATAGTCCCCTAGTACCTTAGTGAACTCTAGGAAGAGGCAGGTACAGCTGGAGCAGGGTCAGACCTGGTAATCGGTGTACTGTTTCAGGTAGAGGTGAAATAGCACACAAAAGACCCTGAATTATAAAGCAGGATTCCCAGCTAGGATTGATCATACTGTTACTTTTACTTATCACTCAAGTATTTGTCTAGCTTCTAATTGTAATGATTCTAGGAGAGTAATGTATTACTTTTAGTCATAAAGCATTTATTAGATGGAAAATATAATATAAAAGGGAGGTTTTGTTATTGCATTCAGTGAAGCCAGGGTTTCATTTGTTTCTTGGTGCTTTGTTAAAAAGCTGTTAAGAAAAGAGAATAGTCTCTACTGATAGACATGAATCTCTCTTGTACTGCTGCACATGCAGCCTCAAAGCAACCTGCCATTTTAGTGAGACAAAACCATTTGATTCTTGGTAAAAGTATGGCCAGAACCCTTCTATGTTAATGCTTCAGTGGGTGCTGCATAAAATGGTTCTGTTCTTTAGGATGCAAAGGACATGTGCTTCTGGGAACATCTGGCTGGCCGTTTAGAAGATGCCAGTGATCTAAGAGTTTGAATGAGATGTCCTTTTGGGTAAATCTGTACTCATTATTTCTTTAATATTAATAGAATGAGACAGTGCATGAAATCCTGGCTCCAGCAAACTGGATGGCAGAACTCCCACTGATTTCAATATGCCTGGGCTTTTTCCTTCTGTGTCTTGGTTGCTATGACTTTTTTTCCTCCTATCAATGTTGCAATGAACTGTTCAAGGAAAGGAGAAGAGCAAGCAAACTCCACGTAATTTAAACTGTCACTCGGCAATCGTCCTGAGTAGCAGCTGAAGGAATGTGACACTCTGGTGGTCATATGCCTTGACGGTGAACTCGGACCCATAGAGACCTCTCCAAGAGTACACTTAATCAGTGTTCCTCCAGAGAGTTTCGTCATTCTCGCTTGCCTCTTGCTTATGCCACTGTAAATTAGAAGTTGTTCTGCTGAAGTTGAAGTAACTAAATCAGCATTAAGTGAGAAGAGAATGAGACTTCTGCCTCTTGATTTTAAACAAAAATAACAAAATCTTGGTTTTTTTAACACAGTTCTTTGCAAAATAACAGGTCTGGTAATTTGCAACTGAGAATAGACATTTACCTGTTAAACTGAATGACAGGCATAACTTTACCTCCCTCAGGCTATGAAGTATTGTCAAAACGGAAGGTCAAAGACGGGTGACATTTACTGACATGGGGTTTTGGGGGTTGGTTTGGGGTTCTTTTTGTGGTTGCTCTGCACTTTGTGGTGAAACTGCTCGAAAAAATCTGGATTCAATCAGGACAGGGTCATCTTCATGAAGAGACCTTTTTCGTGAGCGTTTTTACTCCACCGGTGGCCTCGTTAAACACCCTGCAAGTAGATGTTGACTTGCCATCTCCTTTAGACCTCACCTTCCTTACCTTTGGGGAACCTAAAAAGAGTTTTCGAATATGTGGCAATAGAGAGTACACAGGGGCTGTATTAATGACGAAATACGCTCAATGTTTGTTTGTTTTTCTGGTGGCCACATGTGAAGTATCTGGCCACACTTGAGAATTACTGCTGTGGATACAAAGCTGAATAGTTTGAGGTCTTCGGTTTCATGTGTTGTGCCATTGAGTTAATGTACCCTTGTAGACCTGCTGGGCTTTCTACTGTTGTGCGATTTTTGGAATTGCTTATTGCTGCAAGTAAATGTAAGCTGGCTGGGGGGAAAAACAAAAACAACTTATATTAACTTAGCACTGTTGAAAATAATGCAAGGTGCAAGGATAATTTGACCTCTAATTTCCCATGGAGCATAAATTCAGGAACTTGTACTGTCTGCTGCTTTGCTCTTTGTGTTTGTGTAGGAACTTCACACATCTAAGCTCCTAATCTTTGCTGTAAACTCTATTAAAATACCAGTACAAACGTTTTTAAAACTCATTCACATATAAGCAGTGATTCAGCAGTCTAAAGTTTCTTTTTGTGTGTGTGAGAGGAACGTGGTGGCAGTCACTCAATGGTAACACTTACTCTAATGATGCAGATAAATAGTGCTTGCTCTTCTCTCTGTATATACATTTATATTTCTTCCCTGCTGTGCACAATTTTAGCGCCTGATTTATCAACCTCAATTACAGGGGTAGAGCTTGATCTCTTTTCCTACATCACTTCTATATGCAGCCAGATGGGTGCATTGGCTGCCATGTTTTTTAAAAACCAAAAACACTCAGCAGCCCATCTGGAATCTCGGTTGGTGTTGGCTAAAGCCAGCATCGAGCAGAGATTCCAGATAAGTGCCAGCAGCAACACATTTCTCACTTAAAAAAAAAAAAAAAAAAAAAAAAAAGTAATTTTCTTTTAGTTCTTGAGTTGAAACTTAAGATGGAATCAAAACCCATGTAAGTTCCAAAAATACAAAAGCATTGCAATGTTAATACAGATGCTTTCTGAAATATTCAGGGACTTTTCTGCAAATGTGCTGAGAATCCTGCAGCTACTTAAAGAGCCTGTGGTTATGCTGCACTTGAAAGCTGGATTGCAGTACATGCAGGCATTTATTTACACTGTAGTTCCAATGTAGGTAGCGCATGTACCACTAAGCATGAACTTTGGTAGTACAGGCTTCCACATGGAATACATTAGCCCAGCGGGGAATCTGATTACAGCTTTGGGTAGCTTTCCCAAAGTAAGAATGATTATTTTCAAGTGAGGTGGAGTGTGTTTGAAAAAACTGACCTTCCTGCTTAGCTGTATAAGTAGTTGTTCAATGTGGAGCTAGAAATCTCTTTCTGCTCCCCAAGTTACTGATAGCATATGCACAAGTTTTTAAGTTGTTATAATAAGCAGTGTGTGCATGGGAAGTGAGAATGTAGGGGAGAAACAAAAACAAAAAATGCCTCCCCATTATCGTGCATTTAAAGTAGATATCATATGTATATCTTGGACTGCCTGTGTGAATAAAAAAAAAATGCCTAGATTTTTGAATTTTTTTTAAAGGAATACCGTTTGATTATAGTTAATTGCTGCAAAAAGACATGTGGCAATAGTGGGAAACACTCCAGGATCTAGCTTTGAATTTTTTTCTGCAGGTTTTAATCTTATTTTTTTAATGTGAGGTAAAATGGGAAGCTTTATTTTGTGACTCCGTGGAGCAAAACTGACCCATCTGAGAAGGAACTCTGTCGAACAGTACAGGGAATGCAAGGAAATTCTGTCCCCTCCAAAGTGTAATTGCTGCTGTAATTAGTGTTGTTACTGTAATTCTGCTTTTAGATCTCAACAGACTACCCCAGTGTGATTTTGGAGGGAAAGAGATAGTAGAGCAATTTAGATTAGTAAATAGCTGTATTAATATGAATTCAGATTCTTAGTATAGTTCTACCTTTAAAGAAAAACCCAAACAAGAATGATGGTTTTCTTTCTTCCTTAAAACTTGATGCCTAATTCTAAGTTGTTCCAGCTTTATATCCAATTTTTCAACAAGGAGTTTAAATCTGTGAATATGTATGCTCTGAGTACGTTGCAAAGCCTTATTATCATGTGCATGGGATTTTTAAGTTGTTTCCATTTTCATCCATGATGAAGTATTCAGAGACTGTATGCTAACACAAGAGCCATAATAAAGTTAGCTTTATTTACATGCAAGTTACAGGGTATAAAATTCAAGTTAATTCATACTGTTTTGCTGCATTAACTTCTCTCCATCCACTTTAGGATGCAAGAGTATTTTTGTTTCTTTAGGCTGGAAATTTACTTCTGTCTTTCAGATGGTAGAGAATAGACGGAACTGGAGACAAACACTTTGCTTCATCTGTGCGTATGGAACAATGCTGAAACCAGTGCTATACACCTCTGATTATGTTAACAAATTTGAATTTTTTTTTGAGCAAAGGCTTCCAGTATCAACTCTGAATTCTCCCCAGGCTGTCCTCTTACTTACATTTCATCGGAAATGCAATGAAATTGCAATAGGTGAAATCCAATAGCAAATACTGTGTCACTTGGTTCTGTAGGCTAGACTGCTGTATTTAGTGGAGTGGCTGGTGGAAATGAACTGAGGAAGCCCTGCTCTGTTATAGGACTCATTGGCCTCATACCAGGAAGCAGTGGGCGTCCTTGGCAGGTCAAGGAATATGCCTCTCACGAGTGCTTTCTCACCTACCTTCTTTCACTTGTGCCCTCTTTACACAGACATGGGAGAGGAAAAACACTTTCATTGAGTACTTAAGGGAGGCAGTGGTTAAGGGCGGAGGGGCTCGATGTTTGTATGGAAAGGGGGATTTGATACATGGGAAGTTTAGATGTTGTGGACAGACTTGAGTCTGGCTGTCTTCAGTCACTCCTTTTGAAAGTGCTGTGCTTTGTCAGACTGATGTGAGGCATGATACTGAAAAGTTCTGGTGTCCTGTGATCTGTGAAATAGGCTGGGCTGGTGGGTCAATTTGTAGTACAAGTGGTTGATGCCTGGTTATTGCAAACAAAATAAAGCTCAGAGGATTATGGGCTGAGCTTTTGAAACCTGTCTGGCTTGCTACCAAAAGGGTGCCACTGACATTAGACGGTTCCTTAGCCACAGAAAGTTTTATTGTAATCTTCAGTATTAGTTTAAAACAGTACTACAAAATGCAAAAGTCCAATATCTGTTTACAGTTTAGGTACTCTGTTTTATTTAGTGTTCTTTGCAGTGTGTCCGTTTAAAGTGGTATTTGTGTCTTGTACAGCAGTGGAGAAAGACATTTGAAATTAGAGTGACATAACTGTGAAACATAGAATCATAGAATTGTTTAGGTTGGGGAAGACCTTTAAGATCATCAAGTCCAACCATTAACTGAACACTGCCCAGTCCACCACTAAACCCTGTCCCCAAGCACGACATTTACACGTCTTTTAAATACCTCCAGGGATGGTGACTCAACCACTTCCTTGGGCAGCCTGTTCCAGTGCTTGACAACCCTGTTCGTGAAGACATTTTTCCTAATATCCAATCTAAACCTCCCCTGCTGCAACTTGAGGCGATTTCCTCTTGTTCTATCACTTGTTACTTGGGACAAGAGACTGACCCCCACCTTGCTATAACCTCCTTTCAGGTAGTTATAGAGAGTGATAAGGTCTCCCCTCAGCCTCCTTTTCTCCAGACTAAACAACCCCAGTTCCCTCAGCCGCTCTTGATAAGACTTGTGCTCTAGACCCTTCACCAGCTTCATTGCCCTTCTGTGGACACGCTCCAGCACCTCAATGTCTTTCTTGCAGTGAGGGGCCCAAAACTGAACACAGTACTCAAGGTGCAGCCTTACCAGTGCTGAGTATGGGGGGAACAATCACTTCCCCGCTCCTGCTGGCCACACTATTTCTGATACAGGCCAGGATGCTGTTGGCTGCCTTGGCCACCTGGGCACACTGCTGGCTCATATTCAGCCGGCTGTCGACCAACACCCCCAGGTCCTTTTGCATGAGGCAGCTTTCCAGCCACTCTTCCCCAAGCCTGTAGCGCTGCATGGGGTTGTTGTGGCCCAAGTGTAGGACCTGGCACTTGGCCTTGTTGAACCTCATACAACTGGCCTCGGCCCATCGATCCAGCCTGTCCAGATCCTTCTGTAGAGTCTTGCTACACTCAGGCAGATTCAACACTCCTGCCCAACTTGGTGTTGTCTGCAAACTTACTGAGGGTGCACTCGATCCCCTCGTCCAGATCATTGATAAAGATATTAAACAGAACTGGTCCCAATACTGAGCCCTGGGGAATAGCACTTGTGACTGGCCGCCAACTGGATTTAAGTCCATTCACCACAACCCTCTGGGCTTGTCCGTCCAGCCAGTTTTTTACCCAGCGAAGAGTACACCCATCTAAGCCATGAACAGATAGTTCCTCCAGGAGAATGCTGGAGAAATGGTGTCAAAGGCTTTACTAAAGTCTAGGTAGACAACATCCACAGCCTCTCCCTCATCCACTAAGAGGGTCACCTTGTTACAGAAGGAGATAAGGTTAGTCAAGCAGGTCCTGCCTTTCATAAACCCATGCTGACTGGGCCTGATCACCTGGTTGTCCTGTACGTGCCATGTGATGGCAATCAAGATGATCTGCTCCATAACCTTCCCCGGCACTGAGGTCAGACTGACAGGCCTGTAGTTCCTCGGATCCTCCTTCCGGACCTTCTTGTAGATGGGTGTCACATTTGCTAACTTCCAGTCAACTGTGACCTCCCCAGTTAGCCAGGACTGCTGGTAAATGACGGAAAGTGGCTTGGTGAGTACTTCTGCCAGCTGCCTCAGTACCCTTGGATGGATCCCATCCGGCCCCAGAGACTTGTGTGTGTCTTAAGTGGTGTAGCAGGTCACTAACCACTTCCCCTTGAATTGTGGGGGCTTCATTCTGCTCCCCGTCCCTGTCTTCCAGCTCAGGGTGCTGGGTACATGGAGAACAACTGGTCTTACTATTAAAGACTTCAGGCAAAGAAAACATTAAGTACCTCAGCCTTTTCCTCATCCTTTGTCACTATGTTTCCCCCTGCATCCAATAAAGGATGGAGAGTCTCCTTAGCCCTCCTTTTGTTGCTAATCTATTTATAGAAACATTTTTTATTGTCTTTTATGGCTGTAGCCAGATTAGGTTCTACTTGGGCTTTGGCCCATCTAACTTTCTCCCTGCATAACCTCACGACATCCTTGTAGTCCTCCTGAGTTGCCTGCCCCTTCTTCCAAAGGTCATAAACTCTCCTTTTTTTCCTGAGTTCCAGCCAAAGCTCTCTGTTTGGCCAGGCCGGTGGTCTTCCCTGCCAGCTCATCTTTTGGCACAAGAGAACTGGCTGGGGCTGCAGGAGCACAAATAGGGCCAGAATCTTCCGACTTCTGTTTTGAATTTTCCAGGTTGTGTTTCTTTAAAACTGGAATAACTTTGAGCAGCCAGAAAATGCTAAAGCTTTAGCATAATGATGTGTGGGTGTGGTGCCAGGAACTGTTATTTCCCTTGAGAATATTTGTCATCCTTTGAATAAGATCAGAAATAGATTTGAGCACTCACTACTATGAGTTTTTCTTCTTGGTATTTATTTTATTCTTTTGTTAGATGCTGTTCACCTTATTGTTTCCTCCTCCTCCCAATACCTCTTACTCCTCCTGCATGTTTAGTCTCCAGCTTGTCCTGTCTGCCTTGTGGGTTATGACCTGTCTTGGCCAGGAACCTGTGAATTCCTGGAAGGGAAGTGGTGTCGTTTGTTCCTCCTGCACCTTGCACACCAGGGCTCTGAGCTTGTGAGTGCGCTCCGAGGCATTGCTCTAATGCAATGGTAAATACTCCTGCCTACTCTTCTGGTGTATTTCTCATCTAAAGATGATTCTAGCTTAAAAGAGAAAGAAAACCAAACAAAAGAAACTGCCTACCCAGAAACAGTTCCGTACACTGAAAGTAGGATATACCCCCCGCCCCTCCGCCACCATCCTTGTTGAACACTGATCAAGCCAGTTCAGTTGAGAAGCGTCCTGAAGAATGATGCTGTAGTTGATGCTGTAGTTAATGCTACAGTTAATGCTAATGGGAGTCTGTGTTGTAACCTCTGAAACCTTCTCATCACCTGGACTTTCTTAGGTGGTGTTGCCAGAAGGGGAATTTGGCTCCCAACTTCTTTTGGCTGGAAGGAAAAAGGAGAGGGGCTTCTCTTAAATTTATTTTAACCTGTTCTGGAAAGCTAGTCTTAAACCATGTGTACCCTGTTTAATCAGTAGTCTGGGCACAATTCTGCTGCATAAGCATAGATAGGCATATAGTACCTTTCAAAATGCTGTAGGGTATTTGAGACAATGCCTTAGGGTCAGCAAATCTGGCACAGGACCTATGAGATACCCAGGTCCTTCTGAAGCAGCCTCTAGAGCCCTGGTGAGTTATCTGAGAGCATCTCAGATGGCACGTGAATGAGAAACTATATAGTTTCATGTGTTTTCCGCCCACATTAGACATGCAGTTGCTGGATTGTGTGCTGATGGAGAGAGGAAATATCTTCATCTGTCTATTAGAATGAACATGGGACAGCTTGGGTACCACGTAAGCAAAATTGGATCTCATCATCCATAGCTCATTTTTATTAACTTTGATACCAATATCAGCATTTCATAAATGAGAACAGCATCTCATATCAAGCCAGCTTTCTTTTCTGCTGCTCAGTTGATCTGATCTGGGTGGCAACAGGCCACTAACTAAAGGCATAATTTTGGTTAGTACTCCAGCTTTATTTTTCCTTATTCAGGAAGTACTGTCAATATATACATGTTTTTACTGGCCTTTTCTGTTTACACGGGTGCTTGTTTCTCGCCCATGGCAGGTTGCTCTAAGGACTTTCTCAAGTATCTGTACTTTCAGTGTCTCTTGCAACTTTTTTTTTGTTGTTGTTGTTTTTTATTACAGGGAAAGAATATTCTTTGTGCTTTATTTCTGGCAGGATTGTTAAAATGGGACTGTGAGCTTAATTTTTCGCTGGTAGGGAGCTTCTTGCTCTCCACCAAAGTGGAATTCCTTGTTCTTATATATATCTCGTTCGTTTTTTTCAGTGTCCCCAAGGAATTTAGAATATGCAGCGGTTAATCATGTCCTATTTTTCTATGCAATTGCAATTTCGCAACTTGTCAATTTTTCGTGCATGTAGACTCCCAATACACTTTTGTGTTGGTATTTGGAGAGAGGAAGTGTGTATGTGTGTTTGTATTTGGCACTAGGAATTTACAAGACCTGTAAGAGGCTATTTTGCATATCTGGAATTGAAGTGATTCCTTGTATTAGTATGATTCTTTGCCTGTAGAAAACCTGGAGTGCTAATGACGACTGCTGTCCTGTGTGGACAGGATAATGTACCTTTGTTTAGAGTTGTTCTCTGTTGTCTGCTCAATAATTAGTAGATGGAAGAACAGTTCTAAACTGTGTTTATTTAATTGTAAAAACTTGCAACAATCGATAGACATGCTTTAGCACAGAAGTCAGATCTGCAGTACACAGCAGATGCAGCTATCTCCCAAGTAGCATAAGGATGCCTAATAAATAAGCTCATATCCCTGAGAAAATTATGCTGTGTTTTGAGGGGATACATGTTATCTCCTTTTATCAGCTTCTGAGCTGCTGTTGTCATGCTCTCTACATGGGATTAGTAATAGTGGGATTAGTAATAACATACTATAACTAGGCAAAGGGAAGGGAGACAACACATTATAAAGCTGCATAGTGCCTCCAGGAGGAAGGGTGTTTTGAGTATTTAGAGGTCAGCTGTTTATGCTATGTTTGGTGTGGGGATTTTTTTGAGGGCAGAGAGGACAGCTGTAGTTGTATATTCTGTTGCTGTTGACAGTACTAGGCATCTAATTTTGCTGGTTAAATGTGTTGTAATGAAAATCATAATAGGCTTTTTTTTTTTTTTTGAATGGCCATGTGTTTGGTCCTTGACACTTTTCCCTTCTGTAAGATGCTGCTATTTTCAGTTGCTACTTTCCCCAATGATTTTGGGAGGGAAGGGGTTGTTCCTTAAGGCTTTGTTCTTGGTCCCTTTGCTCTTCACCTTGATCTTCAGGTAATTTCTTCAATTCATAGCTGAATCAATGATAGCTGAGGTTATCATATCTCTGTGCAGATGATTTGTAAAAGTGTCCCTCTGTCCTCTGCTAAGCTTCTGCTTTTCAATCTTGCGTATTGGCTCGTCTCTGTAAAATGCCTTACAAATGTCTTCGTGGAGCAAATAGTGTTATAGGAGCCTCAATATCTCCTTTGGCTCAGGACCGCACCAGGCAGGTTATTCTGAATTTCCTCCATTTCTCCAGGGTATTTTCTTGTTCAGGCATTTCTCTGCTAACCTGTTCTGATTAATATATATTAAGTAAATCTGTCTTCTCCGTCATACTCATTACTCCTGTTGGTCCAGCTGTGAAACACTTTTACTAACCTACTTGTCCATGAAATTCCCTTCTTAGAAATCCCCTGTAAACTTCTCATCCAGTTATTGTGTCTGATGGATACTTTTTGTCACTCTTGAAAGCTATACATAACTGTGACCCTCTCCATTTAGCTTCACTTGCCAGGCTTTTCAAGGTCTCCTGTCACTTCTGCTCTGCTGCTTGCTTGTCAGATGCTTCACAATCCATCTTTGTGCCACCTTCTCTGTGCCTCCCTATATGTTAATTTGTGACCTCCCTGCGTTTGTCTGCACAGGTCCCTATCCTGTCTGCTTTGTAAGTCCCTCTTGAAGACCTATGTGTACCATGCTGCTCAGTGAACCGAGCTGACAGATGTACAAATTGCTGACTGTTCCCTGAATCAAGGTTCAGAAAAGTGTTTGGAAAATGCCTCACATCTATATTTGCTGGCAGCACCCACAAAGCAATAATACTTGAAGTGGAAATCAGTCTGACTTCTTGGTACAACTTCTCCACTTGTAACTCCTGGCATGGATGGCTGAATCATCTTCGTCTAAACAGACAGTACTGTGAACAGATGGTAAATAATTTACGAAAAGTGAAGCTATGAGCAGGCCTAAGATTGAACTTCGTGTCATATCTTCCTTAGTGTCATAGATGTAGACTTGCAGCTCTGAATCACAGCAGACTATACTCCATTTATAAGATGAATTTTAAATCATTTAAAAGTAAATGAGACAAAGCTGAATTTCTTGAATTAAGCTAATAACAGGCAATGATCCCCCAGAACAAAGGGCTGTGAAGGGACTGAAAAGCATTGCCAGAAATTCATCTTCTGCCTCTACCCAGAAGCCCTGGTCCAAAGTAATGCCGAAGCCACTTGTCATTTTCACTTCAGCTGTTCCACTGACACATTCAAACGCAGCACGAGATGCTGTGTCAGAAAGTTTCTTGATGTTTGAAGAAACAGCATTAACTCTGAATTCGGGAAGGTACTGCAGGAAGAATAAATTCAATATTTTAGAAGAGGCCATACTGCTAACTGTGTGCTTTAGGAATGTTTACCAACAGTGCTACCTCTGTAAACTTGGGGTGACTTTGATAAGGGTCCCCACTGTCCAAGATCACAGCATCTGCTAGCATTCAAGAGAAATGCAGGGGTCTGCAGTCCCTGGGTAAGTTACAAACCTGTTCCTGGTTATAATAAGAGACTGAAGGTACTAAATGACGTTATTCCACAATTTATTATAGTTACCCTTGTAGGTGTGTTTAGTTTTTTTGTTGGTTCCCCCCCACACACTAGTTTACAGAAATGTGATTCTCTCTAAAGCATTTTTAGGGGAAACACAGAGTATTAGTGCTCGTTGATGTCATACTCCAATATGTAGAGCACTGTATTATCTTTCAGTCCTCATGTGATTGCTTTGAAAGCAGAACCAAGATAAAAATGAAGGGATGCTTTGACAGTCAGCAACACATGTTTACAAATAACCAGTTGAAGGCTGCATTATCTCAGTGCTGTATTTTCAACATGCAAAACTGGTACTAGCTCTTGCAGGGAGAAGGTGATCTGGGACAGCGTAACAGATCTTGGAGAAAAATAAAGGGAAACAAAGAGATACAGTATGTTTTCTCCTGTCTTTTTGATCAGTCAAATCTGTCCAGATGTTTTGCATCTCCCACAGCAGTTAAGGTATTGGCTGGGAATAGCTGCCCAGTTGCTCCCTGCAGCAGCTGTCTGTCACAGGCTGTGTTGGCTGAGGACTGCCTGATCCCTTTTCATGTAAAAATGAGTGTATCTTTGCTGAAGTCAGCAGGCTTAATATTGACTTTTCTGGCTTGAAGTAGTCACAGTTCTTTTGAATAATTCCCTGTTCTAGAAGAGACCATTATTGACCTTTGGAGGATTCTGCCACTGCTTTTCTCCCAATATAGACACTTTTTCCAACTAAGATCTCATTTTTGGCAATGCCTATGGATCTGTTGACAAGACTTAGTGGAACCATTGCTTAACTAGTGGCTTGTAGCACAGCCTGCCCAGACTAGCCATGCTGTGCATCAATACCTGCAGTTGCCCCAAGTAATTGCAGTTTTGCTGACCTTTGGGTATATGTACAATAGGGACTGTGTAACCCTTTGACCAAGTGCGTTCTTATTTACGGAGCCAGAACACTCCAGAGAAAAAATAGTTGGTGATATTTGCTAGAAGAAAACTTAGTCCAAATGGTATCTGACATACTACAGTCAGCGTTTAGCTCTAAGATGTAATACAGAAGGGAGTTTCATGGTGATTGATATGGGAAAAGTCTTAGATTCAGTTGTGGATTATACACTTCTTTTTTTTTTTCTTTTTAAGATTCATTCTAAAGTATTCTTTGAACTTGCACCCTTTAATCAAAAAAGTCAGTGGTAAGGCTGTTCTGCAGTAGTAAGTAACAACAGTATTCCTCATTAGTCATGAAGAGAGATTTCAGTCAAACTGATGAGTAGAAATTTTGTTTGGAATATCAAACTAGTGATAATGTAGAAGTTTTATCACAGTAATGGGTGATTTCTTTTTTTTCTCTTTAGTCAGCCTTGTCGCTAATGGTACAACTTAGATGATGGTTCCTGCACAACGAGAAAAAGGGCATAATTCTGCCAAATGAGAAGTTACATGATTCATTACAAGGACCCTTAATTTGCCTTATTAATTTTTTAGGAGTAATTTGTGAAATCTATTAAGCATGGTAGTCTTGCTGGAAACATAGTGTGATCTCAAAATTGCAAAAATTCTCAGAATTATTTTTGAGATGAGTGCTATCCTGTGCTAAAAATATGTTGCACTACTGCAATCATTTCGTAGCTGGATTCACTCCATCACACAAGCTCTTTATCTGAAATTGCTATAAGCCATAACATAAAGCTTTTTACTTGCACACATCTAATTGAGGGAATATTTATTTGGTGCATATTAAATTCAACTGGCCTACTTCTGAAGGAATATTTATTACTTTAAATTTCAGTACTTTGAAGAGAGAAGTTTTAGAACAACTCTTATTCATATGACAAATATAATTAGAAACTTGTATTTTCGTTCCTGTAATATTTGAAAGGGAGTAGTGTAGTGTTTGACAGATAGGTATAGTAAATCATGATTTGTTGACAAAATTAAACTGTAAATGAAAATTTAACTTTTATTGGGCACATTTTGAAACAGTTTACAGGATACGCATGGAATTTCACAGACAAATCTGATGTGTTATAGCTTAGAGCTTATAATGCAGCAAAGTCTACTCTGGCTTTTACAGCTTTATCATGCATTATGGATACATCGTTCCCTACTGTTGGCTTGGGGAAGCAGTGTGGCTAACAATCCCAACCTCTTCTTATAAACTCTTGGATTTTTTTATGCATATAGAACAATGTCAAGAACCAAACTGTCAACAACCAAAGCTATGTCTCAGATACTTACTAAATACAAACCGACCTGTTAGCTCTCACTATGGCCATAAAGCTGTGTGTATTGGGTTTGCATGGCAAGGTTTTCGTAGCAGGGGGTGGTGGTGGTGGTGGTGGTGGTTACAGGGGTGGCTTCTGTGAGAAGCTACTGGAAGCTTCCCCCATGTCCAATGGAGCCAATGCCAGCTGGTTCCAAGACAGACCCACCACTGGCCAAGGCCGAGCCCATCAGTAATGGTGGTAGTGCCTCTGGGATATTTTAAAAGGGAAAAAATGTTGCAGTGGGCACAGAAAGTGCAGCCTGAGAGAGGAGTGAGAATGTGTAAGAGAAACAGCCCTGCAGACCCCCAGGTCAGTGCAGAAGGAGGGGGAGGAGATGCTCCAGGCGCCGGAGCAGAGATTCCCCTGCAGCCCGTGGGGAAGACCATGGTGAGGCAGGCTGTCCCCAGCAGCCCATGGAGGTCCACGGTGGAGCAGATCTCCACCTGCAGCCCAGGGAGGACCCCACGCCAGAGCAGGTGGGTGCCCGAAGGAGGCTGTGACCCCGTGGGAAGCCTGCGCTGGAGCAGGCTCCTGGCAGGACCTGCGGATCTGTGGAGAGAGGAGCCCACGCTGGAGCAGGTTTTCTGGCAGGACTTGTGACCCCGTGGAGGACCCACACTGGAGCAGTGTGCTCCTGAAGGACTGCACGCCGTGGAAAGGACCCATGCTGGAGCAGTTCGTGAAGAACTGCAGCCCATTGGAGAAATTCGTGGAGGACTGTCTCCCGTGGGAGGGACCCCACGCTGGAGCAGGGGAAGAGTGATAAGTCCTCCCCCTGAGGAGGATGAAGCGGCAGAAAAATAACATGTGATGAACTGACCGTAAACCCCATTCCCTGTCCCCCTGCACTGCTGTGGGGGGGGGGGGGGGGGGGGGTAGGTAGAGAATCCAGGAGTGAAGCTGTGCCTGGGAAGAAGGGAGGGGTGGAGGGAAGGTGGTTTGAGATTTGGTTTTATTTCTCATTACCCTATTCTGGTTGATTGGCAATAAATTAAGTTAATATTCCCCAAGTTGAGTCTGTTTTGCCCATGACGGTAATTGGTTGAGTGATTTCTCCTGTCCTTATCTCGACCCACGAGCCCTTTGTTATATTTTTCTTTCCTCTGCCCAGCTGAGGTGGGGAGTGATAGAACGGCTTTGGTGGGCTCCTGGCGTCCAGCCAGGGTCAACCCACCACACTGTGCTTGTGGTTTTTTGAGTAGATCCTGTAGCACAACATCCATCTCCTTCCACTGGGGACTTACCAGCTTACTGCAATCACAACTGCTAGTCTCCTCCCTATAAAGCCCTCTGAAGCAGTACTGTGTGTGTATTTTGAGAGGAAGCCATCTTCCAGTAAACTGTGCTCTCTTGCTGATGATAAAGATCAAACTTATGTGCTAGAAATCAGCAGTAATGAACAGCAATTATTGGGCTGAGGCAGTTGTGCAGCACATGTTTAAAAATAGGTGAGAAGTAATTCATTGATCGTTATGTAAAACGGCAGAAAGTTTGATGTTGCACATCTTATGCGTCTGTGTAGTTGTGTTGTGGTGATCTATTTGTGCCTTACAGTTATGCTTAGGAATTACGCTGCTTGCTCTATGATTACAGCTCCCCTCCACCCAATTAAGAGCTTTTATCCTGAAGTGTACTAAATCCCAGACAGTGTACTCGGGATGTTACGCATTCATGGCAGGATGGGCCTGGATGAAGGTTTGGTGCAGCTCATGTGAGGAGTTGTGTTTCAGATAGATCACTTGTTAATATTTTCCCTAATTTATTTATTTATTTTGCTTCTGATGTCCCTAAAATTGGCTGAAGTCTAAAAAACATTCTTTGATTCTCCTGGAGTTCCTAAAGAAAAATTTTTTTCATTTTTCTGGAGAGAGTTCAGGCTTCAGTGCGAATGCTCAAAGGATTCTAGTTTATCTAGTCATGTATAGGCATATATGTGCAGCTATGTATTTTTTCAAGAAGGCTGTCTGTACTTTGCATTTCTGTGAGGTGTGCATAATGTCTGAGGTGTTGTGTAAAGTCCAAGCAAGTTACAGATACACGGTATCAGCTAACAATGTGAAATTGGATGTTACTCTTTGAGTCTGCCCAGGTGCAGCTGAGAAAATAGCAATACTCTCAGCTCCTTTTGTTCAAAATTATATGAAAGCTACTTCATGTTATTAAAAAGTAGAAAAGCAAAGGCAAATCTTGACCCACTTATGAACTAACAGAGGCCAAGGAAAAGAAGACATTGAGATAGTATCTGCTTAGACCACCAAAACTCTGACCTTCTGTCAGAGTTCTGGAGTATCTGGTAGAGGCACACCTCATGCTCTGAATGCCTCCTGAATTATTAAGAGGTCATTAATATATGTTGGAAGTATTTGAGACTGATTTTAAATATAAATGCAACAATTCAAAATGTAATGGGAAATAGGACGTGAAACGAAAGTGAAGGTTATAGTATATGAAAGGCAGTTTGGGGAAGAAGAGGTGCAACAAAAACACTAAGAAAACTGGGCGTGTGTGACAGTCTGTAGCAGTTTTTGTGCCAGGCTGGTTAGACTTTTTGTTCCTGGGATTTCTTGCATATTGTTCTTCCTCTGGCTTGGTATTCTTAAATTGCACAGTGTAGTAGTGCAGCTTATAGGCTACCAAAGCATAGATTCCCATCTTGTGACATACCATCAAGAATAATTTTCTGAAATGGTAAAAAACATATGCATAGGGAAATAACCTATCACAAAGTAACTGTGGAAGGTGAATGCCATACAATGTGTTCTGCATCTTTAACTGTGGAATCATAGCAGAAATCGATCTGCTGGTGAAATGGATAATCCAAACACAAATTCAAAGTGCCATTGGTTTTTGGCTGTCTATCATAATGTCATCGTTGAATTCAACCTCAGAGTATTATGGAAAAGGAGCAGTAATGTGGCTTGGTGATCTCTGCAGGTAGAGAGAATAACTGAAGGTGGCCAGAGAAATGCTAGTGAAACAGCCTAAGCTGATGAGTAAGTGAATCAAGAATCACTCTCTAAATGTTGCTAATGTCAGTATTAGATTTTTGGTACAGGTTTTTACATTGTTTGCCAGAACAGGGGATGGATATCTCTTCTCTGAGTAAATGTTGGCCATTAGCTAGATGGGAAGCAAACATGGGAACAGTAGACCTACTGTGTAAGTATAGAAGTAACATCTGGTTGCCAGGCTTAAGCAAAAAACCCCACTGATATTCCTGGGAAAGTTAGAAACTTAAGATGCTGAATGCATGGAGTTCACTGACCTTGTACTTCAACTACTTACTATCTTTAGCCCTATCAGTAGTTACAACCTACTGCCCTCCAGGTGCTTATTCTTCCAAGAAATTGTCCTCAGCTCTTGTTGCATCCTGTCTGTTAAGGAACCTTGTTTTTCCTTTGGAACATGACGAGCTTTTTGTACGACTGGGTCCTTAGAGTTAACTGTGAAGTCAAACGTTTCATTAAAAAATATATATATAGTGAAAACACTTCTCTTGGTTCCAAAAAAACATCTGCCACTGCTAGAGACAGTATGGGACTTAAAAAAAGTGAATGTGTTCCGGGAGCATTATGAAACATAATGTGATTGGGGATATGAAGTCATGCAAGTGGGAACTGTTGGTTATTCTGCCAACAGTGGCTTGTTGGTTTTTGGTTTGGTTTTTTTTTTTTTTTTTTTGGGGGGGGTGGGTGTTTTTTTGTGTTTGTTTGGGGGTTTTTTTGGTTTTTTTTTTAACGTAGTGCCACTTACACAGAAGTTTCTTCTCTACTAAGTAACAGAAGGTATTTGAGGTGAAGGGAATGTTAGACTGGATGTTATACCAATTCTATAACACATTATGATTTTAACTTTCTTTTTTTTTTTTTTTTGTTCAATTTACTCACTAGCAGATCTGCTCAGGGCATGGTTCAGACAGCCTGTTGAGAAAATTGGGAGATTAAAAAAAACCTCAGTACAATGGCTTGCTTCTCATGGAGTGGCTCTGTTCCTCAAAATTACTTCAGTCAGGGACTGAGAGTATGTTCAGGCAGATGTGAATTCATGTTCTGCTTTAAACAGATGTGGCTACACTCCAGGCTCTAACAGGTAGCTCTGATCATGTCATTAACACAGTGGATTATTGGCCAAAGTGAGTAAATCCAGTTCGGCCAACGTGGCTGCACAGACTCTGGTCCAGGCTAGCTTGTGTCTGCCTGCAAAAGACTATGTGGACAACCTGTTGGGAAGAGTAGATTTCCCTGCTGCTGCTTCATTTCGCTTTCTGAGAATTACTGCCTGTACTGAGCATTGCATGTCAAAACCCAGCAACAACATGGCAGGTCTTCCCAGGACTGCACACTTGTTTGCACAAAAAGAAAAAGAGCTCAGAAGGCTGCGTACTGGTACCTCTTCAGATTCAGAGGCAGCCTGCACTAGTAACAAGCAGGTTGTGAGATCTTGACCCTCCTAGGAGTATATGGTACTCCAGAAATCTTGCTGTTTTCAGTGGGATTATTTGTGATGTAAGGTAGCATGTAACACAAGTAAAGGACATCACAATCTGTCTCTCTAAATTAGCAATCTGTTACAAAGATCAAATTAAAATTAAGGTCAGATTTCCATTCTCCCATGCACGTATTTGGCTGACATGCAAGTCAACCAGAGTTCTGTGTGCGACTCAAGATGCAATTTGGCCCTAAATTAATTTCATTAGTAAAACTGAAACTCAAACATGGTGTGAATGAGACATCTGTTAGTCTGCTGATTCATGTCTAAAGAGAAATGTCATAAGGATTTTTAGAATGCAATGCTGCATATGAGGCAGCTGCACTGACGTTGCAGATCAGTCTGTTTCAAATGAAGTCTCAAACAATAAACCCTTCTGTGATTCTTTTTGTTGTGAATCTGTGTCTTTGAAAATGCAGAGAAATTAATGTGTAACAGTGAAAATGAGATAGGAATGTAATGAAAGAAGCATGGAAGCTTCCTGCTAGTGCTGACCCATCAAGCTTAGGTAAATTGTCACTGTCCTCGTAACTTAACTCCCCTTAAATTCTCTTGGTGCTTTCCTTCCCCGCCCCTCCTGCCAAGAGAAGGACTTTAGTTAGGTGTGGCAGCACACAATAGTAACGAAATCATGTACCTGGGAAATACTAGCTTTAAACGACAGTCTGTTACCCTCTTGTCTGAGCTGGCATTTCATCTGCCTTTTCCGTTTAATTTCATTGGATGTATCTTGCATTGGTGCTTTTGTTCTTGTTGGAAATGTATTTGCTCCTATTGAATACTCACATAATCACAAACCTTCACTAATGGTGACAAAATGTTATTTATTTATGTTTATTTGTTTTTTATTGGCTTTTATAGCATCTGTTTCCTTTGGCATGTGAGCTTCCCTGCTACTAAACCCAGGATTTCAGGAACATGAGCTGAAACTGCAGTGCAATTGCACTTAAAACTCCCTTTAATTTTTTTTTTTTTTTTGGTGGGAGCCTGGGTATGCAGGGATGGCAGGGTAGGTAGCATGTCTCTTCCAGTGAGGATAAGCACTAGGAACACTAGAGTGTCAGAGCAATAACAATCCTGTTTTTATGCAAATTTCCCAGGAATAAGAGAGGCATATTGCAGATGACACATTAACAGGCTTGTCTTTAAATAGAATGTTTTTTCAAAGTCTTCCTTGGGGCACCAGTGACTGTTCAATGCAACATTAATGGATGCATTCTCCTGATAGAATAACAAGAATTTGGAGAGATACTAAACTTGCCTCTTGCCAGCTTTTGCATACCTTTTGTTTTTCCTCTAAATATGTACCTGGACTGAGGGCTTGCTGTCTCATAGCAAGGGAAAATCCACCCTCATGTCTGCAGTGCCAGTGACCTCTTTTAGAAGGAAGTCTTCTACTGTGTAATTTTGAGAGATTGTGAGTAACCAGAGCAGTAAGTGCAGCTGCTCACAGTAATCTGAATACAGGAGATGTACGCTCCAGGAGCTGGAGTGCTGTGGGGATGCGGAGGGTCTTCTGAACATGGCTCTGGTGATGGAAAGATAATAAAGAGCCTGTACATTAATGCAGTTCCTAGTACCCACAAGTACTGTCCATTGGATCAGTCCTGCTTCATCATGCAGAAGCCTCATAGCTGCCTGAGAGTTCATGGGGCAGTGAACAGCTGTACCACAAGCAGTGATAGAAATGAAAAGTGAATGCAAAATATAATCTGGCCTTACTTTGAAGAGTGAACTGTATTTCCTTTCCTACCGGGCCCCAAAGGAAGTTGCCCTCCTTCCCCATACGATTTGGTGAGTCAAATAATTTAGCTCTGTTTTTCAAAATATTTTACTATTTGACTAGTCATCTTTCTTATCCTCTTTGTCCTTGCTCTCTTTTTATATGTGTTGTCAAAATCAGGAGCTTTGAAGGATGTCTTGTCGTATTCAAGAGGGCACTGCAAATCAGTTTGGGCACTAAAACTCACCCTTTCACTCATCTCTTATTCCTTCTGCGTTGTCATTGCAGCACCCCGTTGTAAGTATGGTCTCTGATCAGATTGTGGAAAGGCTCTATAGAATAGCATTTTAGCATCAGCAGATTTCACTGGCTGTAATGATGTGGCACAACTTCCATCTGGGTTATGCATGATTTCCAGGTCTCTTTATGTCAGAGGGACAAGAAATGTTTTGTATTTTGACAGGTGTCTGTTGTTTGTTTTTTAATTTACTTATTGGGATGAAGTCATCAACTTGGCTGGATGAAGGTGGCACATCCATAGAAAACCTAGATTGCTACAGTAGTGTTCCAGGGACATGGAGTATTTCAAGCCTACCAAATGTGTCTTCTGCTCTTCCAGGTTAGGTCTTTTGTTAGTTACTTTCCACTGAAGCTGTTCTACTCTGCTTAACTTAAAATACTTATTTTAACAAAACCTGGAACTTGAGTTCTTTCCTCTTCCCTTTTTCTGCCCCTGGCAAATTCTCCAAGTACCAGGCAATTGAGCCTTGTTCTGATCCAATGAATATTTAAATATTTTATACAAATATTTGCTATATATTAATTGAGAACAAGTAAGCAAACAAGAAAAACTCCATATGCTGATGCTTACTATAGTTTACTGGTAGTGGGGAAACAGGATGACGCTAGAGCTCTAGCACATGCTTTTGGAAGTACTTGTTAGGCAGAATGAGTAGCTTTGATGTGATGATCTGCCCTTAGAATATTCTGTAGCACAACAGTTTAAGGGCACTCGGTGAGTAGGAGATCCAGATCTGCCAGAAAGGAGGTTTAAACCTGCTATTCTCCTGGTGAATGTTATAATTGCTTACTTAAATTTAAGTTCATGCACAGTTTTTGTTCCTTAAAACTGCTTTTGTGTCTTTTTAATTCTTGGAGGGAGGGAGGAAGAGTGACTTTAGTACTGAAAAGGACCGTTTTGGACCTTATCAGCTTATGCTACAGGAGTCACCTGTACTTCTATGGCCTTCCTTACTTCTACATAAGCCTGGAAGAACAAGGAAGTGCTAACACAAAACCCCCTAAGATTGAAATGCTCCAATATGCTCCAAGCACTTCTTTTTAAGAACATGAAAATTAGAATGCACCATATATGATAATTTACATTATATTGCTTAATTCATGACTTGGCATATCAAATATGCTGGAAGAACTTGTACAGAGTCAAATGCCATTGTAGCCATTAATTTCTTTGCCATAACCCCTTTCTTTCTGAAGTAGTAAGAAGGAAATAAAAGAAACTAGATTGAAAAGGAGTGGCTAATCTTTTTCTATTGTTTTATATTCTTAGCTGATAAAAAAGGAATAACTAATTAATGTTACTGCTTTATGTTCCAGTATGTAGGTGTGTTTAAATGTCAGTCTCTTGTCAAGCAACCACTCCTGGCTAGTACTGAGCTGTTAACTTAAAGAGTGAACAAAAAGACTTCTGAGGAAAAAGTAACGGAGCAAAGTTCTCATTTGTGTGGGATTTTGTTTTATTCGGTTCTTTTATAAAACCCCAAGATACCTCATGAGAGAGAGTGCATGGCAGAGCACACTGCAATAGGCCACGGGGCTTTTTGTCTTGGAGAATATCTTGGTTATATAAGAAAATTGTTTGGTTTTGTTGCCAATCATGATTATTCTTCATTGGATGATAGGGTAGAGTCTTCTATTTTTCACTCTAGTTTTGGACTTTCAGGATTGAAACCTGTTATCTTACTGTCTATTAATTATTCCTGTTAATGGTGATGAAGATAGACGTTTCTCAGCAAATAAGCATGTACCTCCATGAACAAGCAAGTCTGGCAATCATCTTGCTAGCAATGCTGCAGGAAGCAATAAAACATACCGGTAAGCATATTAGTCTTTCTGCATACCCTTGAATTGAAATCAGTGGTTCAGACTCATCAGTCACTGAAAGAAGGTGCTGATACAATGTGTATATCTTCTCTTAAATCAAAAAGACTTGAAGAAAACTTTTTCTTCTGAACACCATCTATTTACCTTGGCTGAAACTAACAGTAATACTGAATTGTTTTGCCAAGGTGGGGGTAGGAAACAATGGACACAACAAAAACACTTCCCAAAACAAATCTTTAATTCAGTAGAATTGGTTAAGCTGGAAGAGACATCAGAGCTGGCAAGTTTTGAAACATTGTCTTTTGAAGCTTAACTAAGCATTTTGTTTTGAAGCTAACTATTCCCCAATCCCAAGTTAAACCTTGCCTTCAGCCAAAACCAGAATTCCAATAACACACTTGTACAGAGCTGAAGCAGCTGCTGTGGTAAAGGAGTGGAGACTTTGTCCTTTTTTTTTCTCCTCTGAGCATCCTCCAGAAAAGTAACCCAGAACATTCATCGTGTCTTACCACTTCAGCTCACCCATTAAGAACCAAAGCTACCCAATAAGTAGTCAATTGTGTGTTAATAAACCATGGTAGTTCTTCAGAGAATAATCAGCAGGGCTCCCCCATGGAAGCAGGAAGCATTGGATTTCTGTCCTCAGCTCTTTTTCTGGATCCCTACTAGAGTTGCTTGCCCTTAATGAGTTTATTAAAGGGAGCTTAGTCAAGAACTTTTGAGCATCTGTAAAGGTGGAGCTACTTACATTCAGGTGGTAGAGCTTCCTCATTTGAATAAAAAATAATGAAAAACTTTTGATTTTTTTTTAAATTAGATTAACAAAAGTCTGAAGAATTTTTAGGTCAATGCTTGTAGGAAAACTTGTTTGGCATAGGGTACTAGTAAGCGTTAAGAACAGTTCACTGAAGGCTACTTTTGAATGCCTTTACCGCTCTTATACAACAGATGAGAGTATTACAAAACAGTTTTGAGGTATTATATTAATATTCAGCATTCCATATATGATGTAATCTCACAAATCAATTGATAAAATGGCTCTGCAAATAAGAAAGCTTAACTTTCTCATCTCTGGTAAAAGCTTTGAAGCTGTTGGCTCAAATCCATGTCAATGTGGGAATTGGGCTATGAAAGGTCTAGTGATACAGAGCAAGAATGGGATATTTCACACTGCAGTTCAGTTTTCTCCCGGTTTTTTATTAACATTTGATAGTCTTGTGCATCAGAAACAGCTTTCTAGAGCCATCAGTGAGTTCTGATGCTCCCAGGTTTGCTTCATTGGTTTTTCAATTCATGCCTTACTATTTTGAGAGATCTCCGTCGGACAGCAGAACGCATATGTTTTTGTGCATTGTTTTGATGCTTTGGAGGTTCGTATGCTTAAACTAATGGGAAAGCTAGTTGCCAAGAAGCTCGCCTTATGGGGAAGGTGAGGATTCAGCTTTGCTCAGGATCTTGCCTGCTGTCTAAACTTGGCTCTTTAGACCAAAGGCTTTGCACGTCTTGTGGCACAGCCAGCTCGGAGTGCGGGGCTGCTTCCAGTTGCTAATTTCTCCCTGAGCCAGCAGCTTCAGCGGGTTTGCACCGCTGGTTGCTAGTGCTCTGTGCTGCTAGTTAGAATTAGCCCAGAAAACCATGACGCTGAGGGGGCTTTTTGAAAGGAATTTAAACATAATTTTGAGTTTGACTAAGCCAAGCGTTCGCTGGAGCGAATTACATAGCATACGCTCAGCAGATAGTCTTTGTACAGCTTATGGCTGATCCTCTCGCCAAACTGGGGGAAGAAAGCAGCAGCGCCTTTGTACAGCGGAAGAGCATAGTTTATTACCCAGTAGGTGCAATTTAAAAAGATCTGAGGCAGAGATGACAGATGTGAGGAGAACTTATGTCCAAGTAGGGTCAGTTATATTTAGATGCCCTGGTATATTTGTGTTTTGAAATGGCTTTTTGAGAAATAGCAGTCTTAAAAGGAAGACCAAAGCCTAGCCAAACAACATGCTGTTTGATTTTACATCAAACCTTTAAGACAAGATAATATTCACTCCAGGGAGAAAGAATGGCTGAATAAACATGTAGAAACTTAAAGGTACTGAGGTTTTGAGTAATCAGTGTGCAGTGTCCAGTGATGTCTACTGAAATTTTACGAAACAGCTCTGTAAATTTAGTCAGACTGGAATTTAACCTGCACTGTAATTATGGAGCTGGGGTTTTTGCAGAGGCAGTCACCTCTGACAGGTTTGTACCAAAGTTTGTTGAGCCTGGTTTGGTTTTTTTTGTTGGTTGTTTTTTTTAGTGACCCATGACACTGCCCTTTCTAATTCATCAGCTGTTGAATCTTAGCCACCAGCCAATATTGCCAAATGTTTTTAGCAAGTCCCTACCTTCTCCCCTGCTTTGGTGACTTAAACTGAGCTCTCATATAACTGCACGATGTGGTCTTCTGTTCCTGCACCCTTCTGGCATCCTTGCCTATTACCTTTCTTTTTAAAGTAGAGTAATAGCTCCTTGGGAGGGCACCCGAGTGTCTCTGCAGCCATGCAAAACCGAACCTGGTGGATTTCTGGTCATGGGCAGAGCCTGCGAGCTTTGATTTTTAAGAATGTGTTTTATTCACGAATGAATTAACTAGTAGGAAAAAACCTGATGGAACAAAAACAAGTGGCAAAGTATTAGGAAAATACTACTAGGAGAGAAAACAGATGATCCTTCTGTGTTTTTCCTTGCCAATTTAGTATTTGAGTATAGACAGTTCTGGGTTTTTTCCCCATAATGAGGAATTCTTGGCAGTTGTATGATGAAGTGTTAGTTTTTAATGGTGTTTTTTTGTGGTTTGGTTTTTTTGGTTTTTTTTTTTTTTTTTTCATTTTAATGTAGGGTTAGCCTGTTTGTGGTTTTTTTTTTTTTTTTTTTTTTTTTTTTTTTTTTTTTTTTTTTTCTCTTTCCCCTTTTTAATTCATTTGTGATCTAAGTTAGGCTGCGTGGGACTCTCAAATTTAAAGAACCTTCCCCTCCCCTCTCACCACTGTGGATATCCTTATTTGCTGTCTTAGGTCTCTGCCTCAGTAAAAGCTATTACTGTTGGTTTTGCTTCTTTCCTTTTGTCCATCCGATCGGTACTCCCACGACTGCCTCTCTGTCATTTTTAGAAAAGGCCTGGTGTGCAAGCAGCCAGTTCTGTGTAGCACTAAGTGAAGCTTTTCATCTTTACTAGTATAAGCTACCAGTAGGGATTCGACACATTTCTATTCTCCCTGCACCCCCTTACGTCCAACTAATTTTCTGCTGGTTCTGTGTTCAGTTTTATTTGCCACGTGTTGCTGCTGCTGCTTCTTTCTAAGTCATGAAGACAAGTTTGGGCCACCCTTGGTGCCAAAATTGTTGCATGTTCTCCTGGGAAGTCCTCGGTGTGGTGTTTATGATGCTACAGAGTGCTTTCCCATGTGTTAGTGCAGAAGGATTCATCGTAGATGAACAGGACAGAGGGATGTGCAGGAAGCTGTTCCAGGGTTTAATGGCTTACTGTGGTGTGACTCCTTTGTATTGGTTGTGCCAATTCTTGTGATATTTAATCAGAAACCTACAGTACTGCTTCCCTGAAAGCCCTAGTTCCTGGAGAAATGGGATTATAAGACACTTGTCTGGGTTTTTTGTGTTTGTGTGCAAGTTGTTTGCCTTTTAGTAGAAATAGATCCCTTGGTCCTTAGAGCTTTAGAGAAAAGCTTAAAAAATGTCACCCAGTAAGGTTCAAAACTTGAAAGGGAAATTAAAAAAATAATGTATTATTTCTGTATAAAAACACACAAGAAGAAAAAAATCCTCTTGTGACTGTTTTAAGCTGTGTTTGTGAAAGGTCTGGGCTGTAGTGTACACTGGGAGGCAAGTGTGGAGCAGACCCTGCAGATTTGTATCTTCTTGTATCGCTTTACCCCTTTTCCAAAAAGAAAAAAGAGGGGGGATAAATAATAAAGAAACCTTTGAGGTGAAGTGTTGTCGAGGGGGGTATTGTGTACATCTTAAAAAAAAAAAAACCATTGCTCTGCAGACAGCTGCTGCTCTGCTTTTTAAGTAGCTCTAAAATCATGAGCTAGATAGTGAGGAGGGTGGAATCTTTGCCTGTTTCTAGCTCCAAAATGAATATTTAGTCATGTAGAAAGGGTTTATGAAAGCAGATTCCCTTTTCAAAGATGATTGTCACAGTAGCTTAAATTGTCTGCCAAGCATCATAATAGAGTTTTACTACTGTAGGAAAACAAAAGCAAAAGATAAGCTTAACTCACTGAAACAAAAAGAGAACAAAGGGGGAAGAATAGCAAAGAGTCTCACTAATGACAACAGAGCACAGTGATTTCCATGCAAGTAACAACTTGAAAGGGGGTCCTAAAATAAGGTTAATAGCTGAACAGATTCAGAGGTGTTTCCCTTCTGCAACAGGGCTCAGATGCTGTGGTAACCAAGCATGGGGGAACGCGTTAGGGGGCTCCAAGCACAAGCCCCTCCTGTTCTCCAAGGAGGGGCTCTGAAGGCAGCATCTGGGGCCACAAGGCCATCCAAAAGTCTTGTTGGGCAGAGAAAGAAAGAGATTCCTAAGTGGGAGGAATCACTAAGTGATGCAGACATGGCCCAAACCAATTTTTGACCACTTCATTTCTTGCCATCTTTGCTCCTCTGCTGGAAAATGGATCAGTTGGCTAATCTTGCTCTTTCGTTGTTTTCAGTAGATACTAAAGGCATGGCTTAGGCCAAAAGATGACGCAAGAGAAGGCGTCTAGGTAAAGCGATGGTATTAGAAACTATTTTCCTTTCAAGAAGGAAGGAGATGTTTGCCTTCGAAATAAGCAGTTAGGAGGCACGAGCACGGTCAGGAAACCAGAGCTCACTGCTAGTCTTAAAATGTCACATATAGCTTCTGTCTAGCCCTTGCAGTCTCTAAGGCTTCCTGTTTTGTTTTCATTTCTTAAATTGTTTATAAATACTCATTATTGTATAGGAAATGAGCGAATATCAACCAGGTGAATAGTTCCTAGGACTGTAAGACATACTGTCTGTTGGGACATAGCAAGCTATCTCAATTTCCAGAAATTCAGCCATGATCCTGCATATGCTTAGACATTTAGGCTTCCTGTAGTAAATATTTGTGTGTCTAGACTTGAACATAGGACATGCATCTGCATGTTACAGTATTATGCTGAAGTATGGAAGGACTTGCCAGGACCTCACCGCAGTGCTCCATGAAACATCCTGTGAGCTCCGCTTCCCCTATGAAAATAGGGAAGAATATATTTTACAAAGCCTTAGAAGTAGCTTGACCACACTACTTTTCCTCTTTAAATGTTGTATTTGTGGTGGGTTTGCTTGTTGCTTTAATTTTAATTTTGCAAACTACAGATAGAAAGAAATGACAAGCAGGATGGCAAATGTGTGACTGAGGCTCATGCCAAGCTTTTTTGCCTGCACTGCCCCTTGGAGTCAGTGGTGATGCTGTAGGTAGGGGGATTGGGTGGTTGAACCTCATGTTTAGACTTGTATAATTAATTAATCTCTTTCCTTGAAAAGGGATCCCCAACATATACTCCAGAGCAGTGATAGTAAGCCTGCTTATACTGCCCTTCCCCATTGGCTGCGTGAAGGACAGAGGTAAAAGGGGTGATGAGGTGGTACCTCCATACAGTGAGGCAGCGGGGTGAGCTGGAGTGCCTGCGTGCCCCAGGCTGCTTGTGGGAGACTTCTGTGAGCTGCCTTACTTTGGCCATTTGTCTTTCACCTAAATTTTCGGTGTTACTTCATAACCAACTTATATCTGTACTACAGTCATCGTGGCTTGCTAGTACAGATGTACAGAATGTCAAGCCAATCTAATTTTTTCTACAGTAGGATTCCTTTGTGGATAAAGGAGAAGCAGCTTTTACACATCTTGATTTCAGTGTCTTGCTGTGGAACTACTGGTGGGTGTTAGATGCAAACTTGGCTAGGTAATGGTAATGAGAGTTTACTTACCGGTGTTTTATTTTCAGAAACGTAAGGGATAACATACTGAGTATGGCTTAGAAAAGGTCTGTCCTGTCCTGGCACCAGTTCTGTTCAGTATTTCCGTTTTCGTAATGATTTGGATGATGCAGAAGGCAGTGTACTTATTAAGCTTGCAGATGACGTGAAGCTGGGACGGGCTATAAATACATCACATAAATCATCTCCAATGAATCGCATCCAAGTTTTTTTAAGACAAATGTAGGAACAATCACTTGGATTTGTGCAGAAGGCTTGCAAAAAAAGATCTGGAGCTGTGGTGTGTCACAAGCTGAACGTGAGTCAGCAATGCCATTGCTGTGAGAACACTTTTCACAGAAATCAAAACTCCTTGCTTTGAGAAACACAGCAGTCATGTTGGCTGTGCTGCCTGCAGGTCACCTGCTGTCATCCTTCTGCTTCACGCTGTTCCTGAGACCTGTGTTAAGTTCTTGTGGCTGGTTTGGGGCACTGAGCTTCAAGGGAAAAGGTGAGTTGAGTTGACTTGAGGCTGCTTGCCCTAAAGAAGGTTGCCAGGAGGTGCGATAATAGGCTTCAAGAGAGAAGTCTGTTCTTTGTATTCCTGGTGCAAGAAGCTTAAATTTCATCAAGTGTCAGGTACAAGGAAAAGCCAGATAGTAAGGCTGGGAAGATTTGGGGTAGATAGTTTGAGAGGCCATGGGGTCTGTTTGACAGCCTTTAACAACAAGCAGGTGAGGTGTGTTAGGTTTATGGTGAGCTTGGTGCCTTTCAGCTGTTCCCTGTGAACTACAGTTGATGTTACAGGCCTGCTGAATCACTGCCTTTCTATAATAAAAGCCACCCATTAACAGTGCTTGGTGTGTCATATGCCTCCTAGACAAGCGCTCAATAAGCCTACTCCCTTGGGAGCTCAAGGAGTGATGCTGTGAACGGTGGGCAAACGGAAATGAGGGGGTACACGTTTTATTTATCTATAGCCTTACTTCTGTCCAATCTCAGTGCAAACGGTTGTGTTGAAAGACTTTATAAAATCCATGTGTCAGCTTCTGCAGTTGCGTGTACCTACGTGCTGGAGCACTGAGAAGGGTGCGCTTGTGTCTGTGCAGTTTCTGTGAGGGCCGGCTCTTGTCTTGGGAACTTGACATGGCTGGGCTTGGTGCTTTGAAGGTATGGGAGGGAACTCTTGTCCACTCCAAGAAAGCATGCCAAGGGGAAACACAGGAGTCAGTTACCTACTTGCATGATTTGCTGCCTCTCTGATACAGCGGCAGTGCATGTTCGCTTCTACTGCTGCCTCCTCTTCAGTTGTGTTGGCATCACTTTGGGCACTACGTGAGGTTTATAGGCACACGTAGTGACCTGAGTCAATGAAGTGAGCTAAACTAGACTTAACCATTAAAGAAAACTGTTATTTTGCTGAAGGCTTTTTTTGGCTTAAGTGTGGTTCCCCACTTGAACCCACAGACAGCTGTACCAGACCAAGTGGGGTTTTTGAGCAGGGAGAGGAATGAATGGAATGGGAGGGCTTGGAGGGTGCCTAAACTTCTACTTGTGCCAGAAAAAGCATGCCTTGCTACAGCCCAAAGGCTCCTTCACCCAGAGCAAACGGCTCAAATACAACAGCTTTGGAAGCTGTTGACTTCAGGTGTGCCACAGAGGCTGTATGTAGCATGCAGGTATATTGTCTGTCAAGAAGCAAACATGTAATTTGTATTCTGTTGCCTATGAAAGCATTAAATTACATGCTGTTATAGTTTTGAAGGAAGATATTTAAAGCCATCTAAACTTTAATGGAAACAAGATTTCAATTATTCTTGTAATGATAAGGATGAAAGTTTTCTAGTTTATCTAGAAAAAGCCCTGTTCTTTAATGAACCTCAGTAATTAGAAATGCACTAGTCTATAACTGAATTTCTAATGAATAATCTATAGATTTAGCAGTTTCAGTCTTATTTCCCCTTGTCCTTTATAAAAAGTTCTCAGTAAGCTACATATTTCCCACTGTGCACTGATAGAGCACGCTACTGTCTTGCCATATGGTTGCCTTCCTCTAGCAATTAATGGGTTTGTATGCAAAGGCCCCTGAATCTTTGGGGACTATATATTTGCTTGTGGTCTTGTCAGAACATGCAGCATTTCGATAGGCAATTTCTCACGTTTATGTCCACTGAATAACAAGTTGCCCAAAAGACAGCATAGTAACATAATAGTGCAGAACTTAGAGCAATTTGGTTTATACAACTTCAAAATAAATTAGAGTGGATATATCTTTTCAAGCTTCTTGGGTCATTTTCTAGAACTAGTTTTTATGGCTGGATGCATGTTTCATGGATGCATGTAATCAGTTTCTTGGCAAATGTATTTACAAGGACATTATTTACAGTCATTTTCCCCCTGCATTATTTAAAAATTAATATGACCCCAAATAAGTAAACTTGAAGGAATCAACTAACATTGATAGAGGTGTAGTAAGAGAAGGAGGAGAAAGATTATGGAAACAATAGTCAAAGGTCTCTCTTTAAAGGGAAAAAGTGATTGAATAGCAGTGTATTGATGTTGCTAAGCAGTGTACCTTTACCCCATTTACACAAGCACTGAAGCATTTGAAGAGTATTTTAGATAATTTCCACACAGGTTATTCTTCAGAGATGAAAACTGTAGCTACCTTTTTGGAACAAATTTTGTCTGAATTATCTCTTCTTTGTGCTGGTGGAGCCTACTTGCATGACATTTGAAAGTGGCTATGCATGATTTCCCCTTCCTCGTAGCTCCCATTATGCATCATGGCAGAAGCAGCTTGCACTGAGAGACCCACACGTTCGTAGGTTTGAGCTGCTCTCTGTTGGAGCATCACCTCTGTGGTGTCTGTGCCACTGCAGTACCCGTTTTACTGGGATTTTACTTTTTGAAGGAGTATCCAGGGAGTGACTGACAGGCTCAGTGAGAAAAATGTTGTGTTCTTGTGCCTATGGAGCATGCATGAGCTGCTCTTGAGGAAGGAGGAGTTTCAAGGGTGAAAATATGGCTCAATTGCTTTAATGGAAATCGAAGAATCTGGGCCAGTTCTTGGGTTTTGGGCAACTCTGAACAAGCCTCTTGCTTTAGAATTATTCGGACTGTAAACTTGGGGAAGGTGGAGCATGTCCCCTTCTGTATATACTACAGTATTTAGTAAAAAAAGGACCTTTTTCTGCATGTCTCTGAGATAATATTAAGGAAATCTTTTTGGGTGGAGTTTAGTCCTGCCAAAAGAAACGAGGTGTGAAAAAGATACATTGCATCTTCTGCACAGAAATCTTAACAGCATTGGGGACGTAGCGGGTTAACAAAGCTGATGCTCTGAGGAAGTCAGTAGGTATTTTAGTGCAGCACTATTACGGTGACTTGAGGGCTTGCTTACCTGCCGAGGAATTCAGGAGGTTGTTCAAACCTTATTTTCTTTCAGTATATCAGGAAGGGGAGGCAGAGAGAGGATGATGGCAACTAATCCTCTTGTGATGCTGGAGATGATGATTTTACTGAATCTGTTAAGTTTCTGTGGGTCTGCCTGGAAACTGGCTTAGGGCAAGGGATTACAGAGCTTGTAACAAATATCAGATGCAGAGTTGCAATGGACTGCCACTGGGTCCTCGCCTTAGCTTCTTCTAAGGTCATGTCAGCACATCTGCTTTATGTGCATACCTTTATTCCAGGATACTTCCTAAGCATCTTGGGGAAAAAGTACTTCCCACACCTTCAGCTTAACTCTGAAAGGTCAGTATCTGTATTTTTTTCTCTTCCCTCCCGCCCCGCTCCATTTCACCCTGGAACGGAAATATGTCACCCTCAACTATGCCCTGTGAACATCACATAGTTTTGAGCAGATACAGAGGATGCCAGGTTCATTTCTGTCTACAAATCTGCTGAATCTACATCAGAAAAATTGGCCAGGGGTTTTAATACAGAAAATGCAGCTGTCACTCTGTTATTGCTGTTAAAGATGCTTATATGAACTGACAGTGTTAATGAGTGGGTAACATCAGCTAAGTCTAAAAAGCTATTGCACAGGAAGAATCCCTTAAATTTCATGGCCATGGACACATTTTGCCTTTTTAGCTACCCTGATGAGGAAAGAAACTTATTTATTGTGAAGTAACCCAAACAAATTTGGAACAATTGATCAGGTTGTGTCCCTTTCCCATTGGATTAAGTGTCTTTAGGTAAAATGAACAGTGACCTTACCTGGACTGGAAGTAACTGGAATGCTGTGGTGCTCCAAGAAAGGTTGATATGTTTATAAATATATCTAGTACAGGAATATAAAACAGCAAATGAGTGAATAGGAGCTGTACTAATAAATTTTGGGCTTTTCTGTTTGGCATGTGAGTAGGTGGGGAGGTGTCGGCCCCCCTTCTATACTGGTTAATTACATTTCCCACATGACATTTCTCTCTCCTTGACATATCCCATCATTCGCATCAGTGATGATTGTCACCAGCCCCCCCGGCATCTCCTGTGCTTGTTTGAAAGATGAAGCCATTTGTTTAGGGAAAAAAAATCCCAGTGTTTTTTTTTTTTTCCACTGTCCTAATTTTCTTGCCAACTTAGTTGAGATACTCTGAGGTTTTTATTCTCATAAACAAGCTTATTCTCCAGACAGGCTTTTCCCAGATGTCCCAGCCCTATTAGATACCTTGGTTTCCATGTGTTTGTTACCTGCAAGAGGAGTGTGTTTGACACGGTATTTTCCTAACTAGAAAAACATATTTATATTCCATACTTAATAGAATACAGCTGTTCTGTGTACTGAGTTTGAACTGGTGGAGCTTTTTTCAAGTAGGCATTCTCTACATGTCTAAGTGTCCAAACAGAAATATTCTGTGTACGTAATGTATTAAAAAATGACACCAGCTTCTTGTCTTCTGGAGGACAAGAAGGCTTTTATCATTTTAAAGGCCTCTCAAGGAAATAAAACAATACAATTGTACTGGTTTATTTATGTTGCTGCTGTTGTACCAGTATCCCATTTAAATGGTTTTATTCCAGAATAAGAATCCGCATGGAGGTAACAGCAGTCCTAGTAGCTGTTCCAACAGAAGTGAATCCAGTGCAGCTTCCTGGGAAGATGCTGACCTTTTGGTCTGGTACAGGGTAGCCCTTCTGTTTAGTCTTCCTCCGTGTGAAGTCTTGTAGGAATGGGATCAATACTGTGACTTACAGGAGAGTGCTGCCTGCTTTCTGTGACTTCAACGTGAACATTGCTGAAAGCTGCCCAGATAAAGAGTCTCTGACTTTGTTTTTATTAATGAAAATTATTTTCCCTATGATGTTGCCAAACTATCTTGAAAAGTTGTTTCACCTTTACTTAGGCACTGCTGTGCCGGCAGATGTCCAGCTTCTGCCTCTCTAATCACCTTTTAAACTCTTCCCCAATGACTGACTCCCACCTTATTAAATATTCCAGGAGATTTGAAGCTTCATGATGTTTTTATCTCCAGCTCAGGTCCGAAACCTGGCCAAGCATTGGAAAATTAGATTTAGAGCTGGGAAAAGGCTAATAGCGGGGATCCCTGTGTTCCTTAATACAGTGCATTAAATTTTTATGTGTGAGCTGAAAAAGGGGACAGGAAATGATGCAGAATTATTTAGGCTGAGATTGAGAAGCAGTGAAAGGAGTGTCAGGGAGACTGGGGAGAGAGGACAGTGGGGTGGTGGATACAGTATGGTTCATTTGGCAGAGGAGGAATTAGACCTATGGCTGAACCTGGCTGACTTCTGAATTAGCAGTAGTCTCCTGGGGACAGAAGACTTGGGCATTAAGGTGAGCTGCTCAGTGCAACATGGTGGTGAATGCTTGATGGCAATTATTGATTCAGGTCTCAGAAACTGGCGTATATATTGGATTTCAGAGGTGATGTGTTGGGCTGTCGGAGAAGAGCAGACAGTTTCGGCTCTCCCCCTGACAAGTGGATTCAGTCATAAGACCGGCAATTGCAAGGCATTAAGCTTGAATGGATCTAACTGCCTGGGGCAATTAGGGTGGTGCTTTGCTGGAGAGTTTGTTTGTCTGAGTAGGGAAAAACTCTTCTGAGGTGCAAAAAGCAAAACAAAGCAGAACTTGAAACCATTCAAGTCTTTGTCCTTTGCCAAAGGCACTGCTGAAAAGTACAGCAAAGGAAGATGAGGGAATGTCATATATGTATGTGTATATGTATGCATATGTATGTATAAAATATATGGAAAATATATAAATATATTTATGTGGGGGGTAGCAGAGGGGAATTTGAAAAGGTTGCTACTCTTGGAAGCTGGTAACAGATCCCGTCTCTTGGGTAGGTAAACTGGTATCAGGTAAGCTTCCAGCATATCACTGAAGAACATGCTCTTGAAAAAGTCTGTCAACCTTCTCTTGTACTTAAGTGTAAGATACATGAGATGTTGCATATCCATCTTAATCTTTTTTATTCTTAGTTAAACAGAAATGTTCCAAGAGTGCTTTAACTCTATCTGACCTTGGGCTCAGGTTCCCAAAGGATCTGTGCAGCTAGTCAAAACCATGTTGGGCCTACATGGTCATAAGTGGCTGATACTATATCAGGGCAGTATACTTTGAACATGTTCTAAAAATGAGTTACAGTTAACCTGGAACTTTGCAAGCAGGTACCAGGATAAGCAGCATTGTCCCTGGCTGTAATATATTGGTGGCCTCGAGGACTCAAGATTTAGTTAATGAAAAAGTCTGATGCTGCCCTCCCCTGTTTCCTCAACTGGCGTTGAATGCAAAATTCTCCAAGATTTTTGAAAAGACGACTGCAAAGTCTAGTAGATGCAAAGGTAGAGGGGCTGGAGATATGAAAGGAACTTGCAGCCACCCTTGCAATCTGTGACATTTTACATAATAAGAAGGCACAGCAGTGAAATACCATTCAGCTGTAATGCAATAAACTGTAACTGAGGTATAACAATGGTTTGGGGAATTCTACTCTTATTGGTATAAATCTGTAGATTCAGTGGGATTATTCTGATTCAAAATTGTGCAGTCTAGAAAAGCTATGGTCCTCTATTTCTTTAGAGCTCTGCTTATCAGAGCACTTAGGATGAAATCACATCCTTGTTGAAGTCAATGGCAAAGCTCCCACTTATTTTGATGGTGTCAGATTTCATCCGTTGCAAATTGCTGAACATTATAGAATTCAGTCAGATGTAATCAAAATATAAATGCAAATTGATATCATCTCATAATGTAGCAAATACAGGGGGAGTATCTTGCTAGTGGTGGTGTCAAAGACACATCTGTGCATCTTTTTAATGCACCTATGCTGTGATGAACAGATTTAGATACTATGTCATTATGATCACAGGGGAGATCCATTTGCACTGTCATTGAGTGATTGCTTCAGCTTCTTCCTTGTTCTTTCATAGTAAGAAATCTCGAGATTATGATGGACAAGGCAGAAAAAATAATCTAGCTGTTTGTGCTGTGGTTTCAGGTGCTAGTGACCTTCTCTCCACCGCTTGGATGTCAGATGCACTACTGAATGGTGAGAGGCAGTGGAGTTTCATTCTTTGAGAAACTGAGAGGGGGGAGAAAAAGTACCTATCCATTATCAGGGAGTTACTGCGATGCTAAAATTACTGAGTGCTGATTAAGTACTGGCTGCTTCAGAGCCTTGTGTAGATCTTCTCGAATCAGTGTTATATTGGATAGTGTTTTGAGGTAATTTCTTAAAATACAGGAAATACTTCCCAGAAGCTTTTGAAAACTCAGTCTGATTTTCACAACGCTTTCCAGAGAAAAAATTCTCAGGACAGTGAGAGTGCTGATGATGGGATTTAGGTTATTTACTTGGTACATTCAGTCCATTCACTGATTAGACTGTTCTTGAACCTTTAAGATAATCATAAGTTAAAAACCAGAACTTCTATTTTAAAACTCAGCCTTTAAAAACATTGAGAGGGAAGACTACCTCTTCCAAGTTATCTGAGTCAGCCTGGGAACCTTTGTTATTGAACGTGATTCATTTTAGGGAATGCAGCTTGTGAATCAGAATGGGGCTAGGGTGTTGAAGAGGGGGAAGAGTATCCTAATTTATCTTCCAAGCAATTTTAACTTGAACGCTAGTTCTTTCTTCTCCTTCCCTGCTAATATAATGGGACATAGCAGTGGATGAAAAGTGTGAATAAGCTAGTTGGCAGAGTTGGAGACAAGTTGGACAGTGATGAGAGAGTTTTGGAAATGGTTGTGTGGAGTTGCATAACTGTCAAGTATTGTAAGAAAATGGGATCAGCATGTTTATTCAGTGTGAACCAGTATGGGTTATGAGGAGGAGCACAGGTGGAGTTTGCAGGCAGTTCTCGATAAAATGAGCTATATATTTGTGGTCTGTTATTTAGGAAGCTTTGATTAACAGCTCTCCGTGAGGTTTCGGAGTCTCTTCAGCATTTCTGTCACCAAGTATTGTGGGAATGAGGAGGATGTTCCTGCTGTTAGGGCAGCCATAAAAGCATAGGTAAGGTAAGTGTTTCTGGCAGCATGGTGAGTCTCCTCACCTAGGGTTTTGAATTAAGATTTCTCCATGAATGTGTACTGCGGTCAAAGGAGAAAAGTCTGTAAGATTTTTGGGAAAGAGCTAATACATCATGCTGATGCGTGTTACAGTGTGACATGAGATTCCTTTTATGCTGTATCACCGTGACTAGAGGTGTTGCCTTCCTTTGTAGTGGTGGCTGGAAGCTAACCGGGAAATACGAGCTTATGTCTCATTTCTGTAATGTAAATCCTAAGTGCTACTGTGGGGCTTTTAATAGTTAACTGCTTTGATGTCAACATACTAACCTGCAGGGTGTCCCCTAGGTATTGTAAATTATCCTAATAATAAATTTAAAAATATTTCATAGGAGTGTACCTACACCAGCAGGATGGAGAGTGGGGATGAGGAGGAGGAAAAAGCTGGCAGTGGGTTTTTGCCTAGGCTTGTAATAAAATTTGTATAATTGAGTATGTACTAAATGAGAGCAGCCTCTAACGAGAGTAGATGAGCAGAATGACAATTGAGGCTATGCACTTCAAGTTTAAAACCAGGAACGAGGGCAGTAAACATACCTGGTATTAGGTAGCCAGATAAGAGAAAGTTTAAGACTTAATAAAAATGAGCAATGTTCTTTCTTCAGGAACACAAAAAAGAATGGTCTCGGTTCCTGTAGCATTGTATCATGTCCTTTCTTTGTCCTTAATCAGCTGCAGCAGAGGCTTGGAGTCCAATACATATTGACTTAGAGCATATGCTGAAGTCTGAACTACTTGGGTTTCAAAACTTCAGTTGTCAGGAGCAGCATACAAATCTGGGTTAAGCTATCTGTTCTTTTAAAGTTACTTCTGCAGTGTAGTCACACTTTTAATTCGAACATATTAAACTTTGAGGTGTTTAAAAATCCATGCATCCCTACCACTGAGCAGCTTGTTAGAAGAGCAAGCGTATAACTTATTACAGAGCTCTGATTGCCTTTAGGATGGCATTGCCTACGTCCATTAATCTCAGTAACATTATATACACATAATATATTGATAAAATGTTAATGACCTAACTTAATGCCAATAAAAGCAGGAAATGAGGGTGTAGGAGTTCAAAGTGCAGCACTCTTTAGCCTTCAGTCTTTCTGGTTGGTTTATTTGTTTGCTTATTGATTTTTTTTTTTTTTTTTAAACAACACCCCCACCCCCCCACCCCCATTGCACCAGACTACGCAAAAGCACACATTGTGCCCAGATTCTAAACTAGCTATTCACACATCAGAGGATGAGAAATGTCCTCAGACTGGCCAGTGCACAAATGTTTTGATATTCTGATCTCCTTTGCCAATTTGTGCTGTTCTTTGGGCACCTTCTGTGCGCATTGCTTGTTGCACCACTGCTTCAGCCAACAGTCAGTGCCTGCCCTGCCCCTGTTGGCAATCAGCAATTGAGTTGTCTCATAGCGTGCCAATCACTTTTTTTATTCAAAAGTCAGCTGGTAGCTTAACACGTTTTCCACTGGGAGTAAGAGCACACCAAGTCGAATGGTCTTATTTGGACCCTCTCATAATATCTATATTTATGATCAGTAAAAACAACAGCAAACACTTTTAAATTGCTGCAGAGCCAAACTTCGCTGCTGGTACCTACACAGCACTGTGAAACCCGATGGATTTCTATGGCCGGAACTCAGAGAAAAATGCAGCCTGGTAAGGTATTAAGGCTTCCAAGTATTTCAATTAAAACTTAAATCTGAACTCTGCAACACATGAAATGGACAGAGGAGAAACAGAGAAAAAAAATCAATATAAAAAATAGTTCATGCTAATGACATTTAACAGTCCTGCCCTGCGGTGTGTCCTCATTCAGGGAGGAGGCAAGTGTATTGGCTATTGAAATATTACATAAAGTGTGAAAAGAAGAATGTGTGCTGGAGGGCATCAATATAAATCTCGTAATATATTTTAAAATTTCCTTCTCCTAATTAAACCAAACGAAGCTTATGGTGATCCTCATGGGATTTTTCTTGAGAAGAGGGGAAAAATGAACTGAATCTAGATGCTGTATACTGAAGGTTAATTCTAATAAATCAGAAAGCAAAGATCTTCTAATAGGAAAGTATTTTCTGCACTCACCCAATTAAATGTTAGAAGCTGGATAATGGAATAATTGTAGTTAGTCAATTGCTACAAAGTCATAATAGCTTGAGTACAACTAAGACTCCGAGGCAGTAAAATGCTGGTGGTAAAATAATAAAACCATTATTTCAATAATAATCTCAAGTTAATTAGAATAAGACAGTGCAGCGTATTTTTAATGCTAGACAAAAACAATTAGCATAGTACTTAGTAACAACAATATCCTTATTATCTGAAAGACAAAATAGGATTAATACAGCAGTAAAGCATTGAAACCATATGTCAACAAAAGAACACACAGGAAAAATAATTTTGTCAGTAGCTCAAGCCCCAGCACAAGTGATGGAAACTTCTACCTCCAAGGAAAGGAAAACTTGGTTGTAGCAGATGTATGGTCGAGTTTCTTAATATGAATGTGGTCTTCTCCCTGTGCCAAATGTTTATTTGTGTGGATTCATTCTTCACAAAATGTCTTGAGTCTGTTCTGATTATTCCTCCCTCTTTTTTTTTTTTTTTTTTTTTTCTTGGCAAGATTGAGGCATGATATATCCCCACATGCCTGCCTGAGTACAAAATAGCTAAAAGTTAAGGCTGAAGGGATTATTTAAATTATGGTCTGACCTCCTGCAAAGCACAGACCAGAGAATTCTGCCCCGTTACTCCCGTATTATCAGGCTGACATTTGAAGCAGATATGTGTTGTAGATGCTTCAAGTTTCAGGACTGCTTTACAGCATGCGGCAGTCAGTATTCTGACCCCATCACTTCTTAATGATAGGGCGAAAAACTGCAGTATATTTTGTTGCAGTTGCCCTGATAGAGATCTGGAAGGCTGAGGATACATTTAGCATTCGAACCAAGCCTCATCCTACGGCTACAGCAAGCTTTCCATGGGGACGTGTGAACACGGTCTTTTTACTTGCAGAGAACAGTCAAGAACAAAATGCTGATTTTTGTTCTAAAAATCTTTATAGTTGTTTTCAAGATGATCCACTGAATGTTATGGCATTTTCACTTTGGTGCTTTTGTCCCCTGTGGGCTTGCGGGTAGTTGTTACATTTTCAGGGTTTGAGGTGGAGCAAACAATCTCCTGCTCACCCTTACCTGCACTGTTACTCATGAGGAAAATGAGGTACTCCTTCTCCGTGAGGGAAAACAGCAACTAGCAGTAGTTTTTGTATTAGTTCAAGCCCTCCAGGCTTCCCGTCTCGCTGTCTCTGGCTTGCATTTAGTTTCAGGCTAATTTCAGATCAAGAGACTGGTCAGCCGGTCTTCTCACCATCCCTTTGAAATTTTAGGAAGGATCCAAGGTGTGTGCTTAATTATGTCCAGGCACTATTCTTGCAGGATAGGAGAACTGGCAATGCACTTTCTTCTTTGCTTTTCTGCTGAAATCTGTTACTTGGTTATTCTGGAATAGCACAGGGGAGAGGCTTTCTGCTGGTGCTGCCTGACCGTACGCTCAGCAAAGGCAACAGTGAAGGTCCTGTTGGCACAAAGGGGTGGAAGGTGCGCTTGGCTTCCCTGCTGGGACACCCAGCAAATGCTAATCAACACTGTTCATTACCAAATGTTGTAATTCAGCCATCTCATGGTAAAGGCTGTCAGCTGGGTGGCCTGGGCTGAGTCAGAAATGGTGCCCTAAATGAGAAAAGCCTTCAAGAATTGTGGTGTAGAGAAGGGACGGGGAAGCGGCATAGGGAAGCTGAGAACGTGTAGATCTTGTAACTTGCGAGCTGCTGCTCATCGTGGTGTAAATCAGGAGTGTTGGATGTTTGTGGGCTAGCTACAATTCTTTTGAAAATTAGCTCTTCCTTGAAAATCTTGGTCTGTTTGCTTTCTGTATATGTTTTACAGAGAAATACACATGCTTGCATTCTGGCAGATTTGCTCATTAATATTGGTAAAAGGCAGGCAGTGGTTTTGGAGAAACTTGGCTGTTCAGAGAAATACCAAGCATTCCTGCATAGCTACCGATATCTGGATTATAATATCTGCCACGTTGCAATAATATTTCGCAATTTAAGCACGAAGACATAAATTCAGGAACTGCAGCATAGTCAATAAACTAAAAAATTGCTTGGTGTGGATAATTATGGCACTGATCTTGCATTACATTTTAACCTACATGAGACCCTGCTGACTTGACAATGTTAGTTACTTCCTTTTCTTGTAATGTATGTTACACTTCTTTGGTCTACATACTGGCCAAAAAAAAAGGGCCATGGATCTGTTCCACTATGTCTATTCCTATTTTACAGTACAGCTATGTGATAACCACTAACTAGTTTGTATTCTGAAAAATCTAGGAGATGCACTGTAGGAGGAAATGCTCTAAAAGCATAACTTCAGTTTATTAGAAAGGGATCTTAGCATTTTACTCCTTTTTATTATCATTTATGATTTTGCTGTCTGTTGTGCGTTCCTCTTGGGTTCTATCAGTGGGAGTAATGGCTGACATTTGGTTGGGGAGTGTGGGGTAGTGGAGAAGGTTAGGAAACTTCCCCATTCTCTGTCATGACAGTTTCCTATTTAATTTAGATAAAATAAGAATCCTAATGAGATGTGTCCTATGATTAATTTGTAGCATTTTGCCTCCTGTTAATTATAACCTACTGTCTGGGGAATTGGTAAGAGAGGGCAAAGTCTTGCATACAATCAAGCATTTGAAAGAATCAAAATATATAAGCTAATTCCCACAAACCTATCTTCAAGAGAGAGACATCTCCCAAAGGCCCTTTACACGATGGGAAAGCTCTTATTTTCAGCAACATCCTAATGTCTGTGTGTTGCTTGAGATTTTCATGATGCTGTCAGCTGCTGCAGACATATGGCTCCAATTGATTTGTCCTGACAATAACAGTTACCAGCACTCATTTCTCCACACTCAGAATGAGGCACATCTGTTATAAATTTGTTGACCGTCAAGGACCAGTAAAGACCTATCTGAAAAACATCCTTTTTTGTCTTGTACTTCACCCACCCTCGCCACCCCCTCTTAAGCATGGTTGTGGCCTGCTGTCCAAGACCGTGGCTATTTAAAGGTCATTTACATGGTATGGTGTATATCATGGGCATTGATTTTTTTTTTTTTTAATTCTTTTTTTTAAATCAAGAACATATTGCTGTGACTAAATAATTCCTGAGCACACTTGCTAATTTTATTCTGGGATTTCTCAGTTGTTCAGAAGGGGTTTGGGGGGCTGCTTTGGTTTCTACTCGGAGACAGTAATTCTGTCCCTTAGTCCTATTTCAGGCTATAGGTGATTATTTAATGTGTACTTTTGCCTTTGAATGGCTAACAGAGGTTTCTTTTGTTTGAGTCTGGGCTAGAAGATTCCTGCGAACTATAGTGGGACCTTATAGAATTAAACAAAGGCATCATCTTTTACAATATGGCAAATATATATAGAAATGCTTCTCCTGCCTATAGGCAAGAGTTACACAAGCACATGCAGCATAAGGTTATCCCTCTGCTGCCCAAACCCGCTTTGTTTCATGTACATCTTCGATCAGTTTCTTCTGCGGTTGAATACCTGGATGCACTTTCTGAACTAGTGCAGTCTTTGAACTTCTGTCATCACCCTGTGTTTAACTTTTGAAGGACAGATCAGTACAACTGCCTGGATGGAATATTCCACTGGCATTCAGGTCTGATCCTGCATTTTAATCCTGATTTGGCTGATAGCCATCAGATGATACTGAGTAATGATTTCTCTTCACTGCACCTCTGTTTTTCTAATGCTGACCACCTTTGCAAACTGCTATGGTATCTAACATTGTACAGGACTATGTAAGAGCAGTTTTATCTAGCTGTGATAGAAGATCTCCGTGACCTGGTGGGAGCAAGGGAATGAGACTTTCCACTTTGTGGGAGGTGTGAGCTGTGTGGAATAGGGCGATGCTTAATCATTTCAGCAGAAGTGTGGGCCAGGTCTTGGAGTGCTGCATGGGACTGCATTTTTGGGTTCTGCTTTGCTGACCAAGCAGTAGAGTAAAACAAACTCCATGGCCTTCTGCTGCTTGTTCCCAGTCTGTAAGCTTCAATGTGTTCCCATTGCTCTTGTCCACCAGAGTCAGAAAATGTAAATACCTAAGAGATATGGGAAGTTTACCTCTGTTGACACTGCAGGCAAGACATGCCTGCCTTCTAGGTAGAAGAGGGAGTAGGATGGACAGGCACTGCAGGTATTTTGCTTCTCCTTTGACTGGCTTGACTCATTTGAGGATGACTTCTGTTCCCTTGCTCTGCACTTCACTTGGCGTAAGGATGGCTAGAATAATACAGAGCAATAGGCTCTACCTGTTATCCTCTACTTCAGCAGGAGGAACATGCATCTTGGCTTAGGACCTTTGCCCTTAGACTTGCAAAGATGCAAGTTTGGGCTTTCTGGTATCTGTGAGGCTTAATGAAGTTTAGTTTTGCGTTTTCTTTGAGTTTGCATAAAAATGGTAAAGTTTCCTTTCCTGCTTCTCATTCAATAGCTGAAGCTGGGATTCGTAACACTGCAAGGGAAATATTAATTTAAAAGAAAAATCCTTTTCCTCCACTTTAAATTAAATTTAAAATGAAGGAAGACATCTCTATTCCTCCCATGGTAGTCTTTCTTTTGTTTTTAATACAATGTATTATAACATCATAAATAGAATTGTAATCTTATTAAAAGACATGCAGCAAGTGCTACTTTATTAGAAACTTTTTTAAAAGAATAATTTGCCAAGTTGAAATATTAATGCAGCTGGCTGGAAATTGTGGATTTTTGCTAGGGCATAGTCATTTTTTTAAAAAGCAAATTAGATACATTTTAAACAAGTCAAATTTCTGGTAGCGCCAAGCTTTTACTAGCATATTCTGGCACCACTATATATTTTTAATTTTTTTTTTTAAAAGCTCTTTAAAATTTATTCAAATGTAAATAAAAAATTTTTTAAAATATTATTTTCTGCCTCCTTTCTCCCCCCATAATTGTAAACTGTACTGTTTGTAAGTGTGGAGTAGGAACAAAATTGCCTTAAAAAGTCTCAATTTGACTGTCACTTGACTTTTATATAGTACAAATAAACTTACACCAACCCAAGGCCCTTGCCTGTGAATGGCACCTTCTCACTTATCTAATTCTAAGGGGCACGAATGAAGAGTGTGCTGAATATCTTACGTGTGTTAGACCTTAGTGGCAATTAAGAACTTGCAGTTCCTTCAAGGATTTCTTTCCTTCTGACTTGACATATTCCTTACTGTGACCGAGAAGCACCTTCTTCTTTTTTCCTTTCCTTACCCATACAGAAAATAACGAACAGTTATTGATTACATGTTGCTTAATGGGCTCTAATAAATTTACACTTACAATAAAATTTTCAAATGAAGTGTTTCCAGATTAATCGGGGCTTGGTTCATTTGCAGTTAACACTGCTCTGCTGCAGTGGAGTGGCTAAAAATTGCAAAAGCAGCCTCCTGCTCTGTGTCTTTTTTTTGTTACTATAATATTTAGACTTACACGAGTGGGTTACTGATAAGAAAGTAATCAGTGCCATCACAAATTCATGAAGGGTACTCAGCAATAACTTTGGCAGACCCTGGCCCTAAATGGAATACCAGTCTATGCGACATTTCTGTCACTATTTGATTTGTCCTGTGTTTGGGCTCTGTCCTCTTTGCCCTGTCTTCAGTCTGCTCTGGCAGCGCTTCTCTGCAGTCTTGGCTTCATGTTGCCCACCCTTCTGCTCCAGCTACCTGGGCCAGAAGAGGCTGTTGTGTTCCTGTCCCAAAACATTTTATTTTTTTGACTGTTGTGAGCAACGCTTTTGTCCTGCTGACCTGCCAGACCTCCGATCTGAACGTGTTCTTCAAGGCAGGCCTTTCTCAGCATAGCTGTGCTGTGTCTGAGCATTTCGGGTTCTTTCTCCACAGCATCTCTAAGAGGTAGTTCTCCATCCACCGAGCTACATACCTTCCCAGGGTTTTGTCCCTGAGCAGTTTGAATGCTCTCCGCTGGTCTTGTGTCTATTTAGAAAGCTGCTGGGAAGACTGGTTTTCAAGCCTGTCTGTTTGAGTCTGGGACCTTTTTCTCTATTGCACCAACCTCCTTCACGTTCCCTGTGGCTCAGTCTTGTCCCACACGTCCCGATTCCAGCTGAGGCTGACTCTGGCCTGTTGCTGCTGTTCAGTTTTGAAGCCTCAGCCTCTGCGCCCCTTTTCTGTGCATTCTGTGGTTATTGGGGGTGCAAGTGAGGATTGTTTGCTGGGATTTTTGTGGGTGTTGGGTGGTTGTGTTTTGGACTTTCAAAATCCTGGCAAGTCCTAGTATCCATCTTAATAGGATAATGGGTAGAGCCAGCTCTGCCGGAAGCTAAGCTTCTTGCAGTTTCTTGGAATTCCAGCAGATCTGCTTAAACTAACTTCTTATCTCATGTTTGTATCTTTTAGTTCCTTTCAGAGCAGTGCAGTAATGAGGGATATACTCCATGTGGGCAAAGATGGTCTTTGTATACGCTGTGTTAACATGGATAATATCAATTGCCAAACGTGCTCTACATCAGTCTTTATCTCCCTGCAGCTTTAAGTCTAATCACATACAGTAGATGATATTTTACTAATAATGGTTAACTTTTTTATAGCTATTTGAAGTCCTGTGTTCAAATCGGATTTGGTTGTCTGTTAGCAAGTAGCTTGAGTATATAGATGCCTCTTTGTAATACATCAGTTTGTTCATCAGAGAAAACTACAATGTCAAGAGTTCTCTTCCCACCCCTCCCTGAAATTTTGATGCATGTTTTTTGAAGAAGTCGTGAAAGGATTTAAATCCAAAGCTGAAAAGCCTGACTGGAACTGATTGCTTTGAGCTTCTTGTTTACAAAATGCGAATTGGGGGTTAAAAAAAGAAAAACAACACGAGCTTTTCTTATGAATAGTCTTACTTTTGATTTCTCTAGCAAAGACTGTGGTGTATATGGAGAATGTAAAAAAGAATAACAATAAAAGCATATTTAATGGTGAACAACTTTTTTGAGAAAAATTAATTTTTGATAGTCTGTGCAGTATTGAGAGAAGCTCTTTATAGTAGTAGTAAGATGCAGCTTTGCAGATCCCTGTCATGGATAGGACAAATGCTGTCACAGAACAAGCGCTGATATGCTGTCAATGTTTAATGCATTTGTTATTTAAAAAGTCATTTCCTTATTATAATGTATTTTTAAGTTGTTTAGAGCAAGAGAGAATATCTGTTGTGATATTAATATCTCCTTTTTGTGGACAAACTAGAACATAGAATATTGCCATGAAGAAATCCTTTTAAGCATTGCATAAAAGGATGAATCTATTTTTTAACGCTGACACCGGCTGTACGGGAGATGGAATATTGTTACAGTTCACAGTGAAAGCATAAAAGAAGAGGCATAAAATATGGAAATAGCAACTGTGAAACAGATGCATACGCTTTGGAATTAACTCGCCTGGGGGGAGTTATTTTCTTGAGTAATTAAACTTTCTGTGGGTATTGAGGACCATTCTGGGGCTTTCTGAGTCAAGTGGGGACTAAGTACAAAGCTGTATTGTAATTAAATAGCCAAGCCAATCTTCTTGGGAAGTGAGAAACCTGCAGCAGTCAACAACCTTGCTTTCTGCAGGTGGGCTGAAGTCTTCATGAGGATTCTTATGATCCTTAAGAAAACAATTACGTTTGTCAGGCTGCGGGCTGTACACTAGACCTGTCTTCCATGGCACAGTGCTTTTGTTGTGTAGTAATTTAAGTGCTTATAATAATTGTAGGATTAGTAACACTGGAAACTGGGGAATGTTTCCGAGTGGTTGAGACTGGAGTAGGAAGAGCGTGAGCTTCTGTGCCCGAGCCTTCCTGAAAAGAGGTGCTCTGGGGGAAGTGAAAGCTTGGGCATTGAGTGTGCAGCTCTCCAGCTTTCTTCTACCCCTGCCAGAGCTGACTTCTCTCTTGTTGGCCTGGCAATGTGGGACCTGTGCAAATTGGTCGGGAAGGCTGTATGCCTCTCTGCTGATGATCACTTATGTGCTATGGTCTCTATCTTCAGCCAGAACTGATCTGCAGCGGCACTCAAGCAAACCATGTGCTGCTCCCAGCACTTGTGTGCACTGAGGGTCTCCTTTCAAACCTGGCCCTTGCTTAAAAGATGGTGTGCGTTTGAGCTCCCACCGTGCCCGCCACAAGGTGAAAGCATCCCTTTGTTCCTTACGGAGCTCTTCATCTCCTCCTCTTTCACTCTTGTGCTGTGAGAGCACTTCTTGCCTGAAGATCAACACTTCTGAGTGCTCTAAAATCTAACTCTTTATGAGGCTTGTTATGAAAATTGATGTATGAAACAAGAAGGTAGAGAGTGGAGTGGAGCGTTTGAGACTTGAGAGGATATGAACATGAATGCACCAGGCAAGGCCAGACAGGGCTGAGCAGCCTCTGGCTGGGCTGTCCAGGCCAGCACAGAGTAGGGCACAAGGTTGGTGCTAAAGATGCTTTGATTCATTCCACGTGTCGCGTGTCATCCCCTGTTGTCCCTCCCTGCCCCACCCCAGGTCTTAGATTTTTGGTTGAAAACAGGGTTTTTTTTTTTTTTATTATTTTTCTTTTTTTTGAGTAATGGGCCTCAAACAGCATGTGGCACTGCAGTGACAGTCTTGCCAAAGTCTGTCTAAAACTGAGTTATTGCTTCCAGTATCTCTGTGCATGTGCCCCAGGATAGCAATTGCCTTTTTCTGCAGTGGTATTGCAGCATGAACTTTCATCTAATTCATTATCCACCCTAATGCTCAAGTCTTTCTGCATTACTGCTTTCTAAACAGCAGTCTCTCACTTCATTCCTGCACTGATTATTATTTCTCCCCAACTGCATTGCCTTACATCTATCTTCAGTGGAATGTCTCACTTGCATCAGCCCATTTCGCTGAGCTTGCCAGACAGCTGAATATTTTTGAGGCGTTCTTGCTTGCTTCCTGCTCTTGGTATAGCATCATTTACATTTACTGAGTGTGGCGTTAGCTTTGTCCTCCAGATGGTTAAATTGGTTGTATAGGAAAGAACAGTGACCCCTTGCCTTTTCAGACTGTGCTGCATATCATCGCCGTATGATTACAAACTGTGTACCATTGCTGGCAATTTTTATCTATTTACTTCATCTGAGCTCTATTACTGCTTTTTTCTTCTTGCTGCCAAAGGCCTTAGTGCTCTAGCTCTTAGTAGTATGAGGTTTTATGTCAAGATCTTTATTGCATTCTCTGGAGACAAATGACCAAGGAACAAAGTATCATTTGGACCCTAAACAGCACCAGATCCTCCTGCTGGGAAATTTCCAGAAAAATTCTTGCCTCGGTGAAGAACTAATGGTGAACTGCAAAGCAAAGATGGAAGTTTAATTCATTTTACAGATCAGCTCTGTAGTATTTATAGTGCCTTTTCCCCTTGAACAATGCAACTTACTTGGAAGGAAAGGAGAAAGTTTTCAAAATGGTAGGTCACGTTTTTGGGGCATATATTCCTGACTAACAACTTGTTCAGTCAGCACAAAAAAATCTCTATTTATCTTGGTTTCCACTTTAGATTTATATTTTAGGAAATAAATGTGGATGAAACCCTTTGCTACAAAATCTGTATGTAATGCAAGCTGTCAGCATAAAAAAAGATCTACAAAACAGGGTTTTTTTCCATCATAAGCCAAATTAAATACATTTTTACACAAATAAAAATGAATGCTTGTTTGCTTGGTTCTACTCAGCTTTTAAGTTTGATCCTAAAATAATTTTTTTTGGATCAGGATGGAATTGCTGTCACATGCTGGAGGCACTAAATCTGGCTACCTGAGCGCTACTGATCTGTTTCAGTGCAGAGTGATACAAATCTCAAGTTATTTCTGCTTGATCTGGGGGAGCGTGCTGGTTTATGCCCTTCCATCTTTCCTCCAGGAGATTGTGCAGCTATAGATGGCGAGACCTGACTGCAAACTGAGAGGAAGATACCTCACAGTAGGTCTAGAGCATTTCTCCTTTCTTTTCTTAAATAGTTCTTTATTGAGTTCTTTCTACCTTCTGCATTAATTTGAGAGCCTGAACCAAATAACCAGGAAGAGATTGATGTGGCCTCACTTTATTTCCCACAGTCAATAAATTGTTAAATGGGCCAAAGGACACGGGTTAAAAAAATCATTTTGTATAAAGAATGAGGGATTTTTATTAGCTGACAGAGCCCCTGTCTCTGAAGACTTTATAATGGGGCAAGTTTGATCTCATGCCATGCAGTGGGAGCAGCTCTGTTGGCTTCATGAAGTGCCTTGCCGTTCTCCATCTGAATGAAATGAGCACTGTGGCCTGCATTTTCTGCTGAATGAATGGTGGGCTTGCTGCCTCTTTGGTGTTGGAGGCAGGTGAGTTTGAAGGGATGCCATGGAGTGAGGACTCCATGCAGCGTCAATGCTGAACTCTTCTCCAGGAGAGATCTGGCATGCTCTTAACGCAAGAACGGAGTCTCCCTCTGGGGACTCTGCATAAGTTTACCAGAGAAAGCCCTGGTTTGTACATATATGCTTGTCTTTACTGATATAACGCAAAGGTGGCTTTAATGGGGTGATGACATGAGTAAATGAAATTGTAGGCTACCTACAGGGAAGCATGAATGTGTCTAGCAAGATGGCAGCCTGGGTGGACAGAAGTCATGCACAGAGCAGGTCTGCATCACAAGGTCCTTGCTATGGTTATTTGGATGAATCTAGTAATTTTTTTTTTTTTTTTTTTTTTACCAAGATACTTCTTGTTATATAATTTGGGGGAACTTGTTTTGAAAATGTAATAAGGCTGTACTACAGCAAATCCTGGCGGTGGATACAAGCAAATTATTTCCAGAGCACGGAGGTGAAACTGGTGATTTTGCATGAGTTTGTGTGTTTTCGTGAGTATTACTGGGTTTAGTGAAATGAAAATGGTATGATTCAGCATTAAATAAGGAATTGAAGGTACAGAATACTCCACTGAGGTCATATTTATTTGCTATTCTGAGGGTGCTCTTCTAATGCTGTGCATGCTGCAGCACCTGATTATGTGAGAATGAGAGTGAGATAGGTGGTTCCAGCCATGGTTTTCTGTTGTAAAACCCTTGAGGTTTAGGTACTTGTAATAAGGCAAGAAGTGAAATAAAGCCCCCTTTTGCCATTGTTAATTCATTGTACAAACAAGTCTCCATTATACATGCGTGGTTTATACATTTCCCAGATAAACCATGCCATGAAAGAAGAGACCAAGATGGCCCCCTCTCAGTGTGTCTGTGCTGATGGATTCAAGTCCCTTCTGCACAAGTACGTTGTGCTGCCTCTGGATTCCAGCTAGTTCCAAGCTTGACATGAAGCTTGGCCTTGGGGAAATAGGGCAAAGACATTGGAGCTGGTTGTGTGAACAGCCATTTTGCACTGATACCTGGGTTTTCATTGCCTTGGTTCACTCCGAGCAGGCTACCCTAGATATCAGAGAATTGAGTATATCTGTTTATCTGCTGTGATTCAGTCAGCACTAGCTGAGAGAGCATCAGCTTTCCTGTGGAGGTCAGCCTTGCTTATGAACCTCTGCTCTGAAGTTTTATTTCTGTGTTTGCATCAGGCATCGTTATGAATAAAATTCAGAGGTGACATGACCCTTGTCAAGTACAGCATGGAGAGGTGATGAACAAGGATGAGGATTCCTCCTTTTAAGAAATGCAGATAATGATGGTTAACAGAAGTCTGAGGGACTGTGAAGAATGCACAGACGAAGAGTTTTCAAGGTTACAGAGTTTTCAGGTGCTCCCAATTATTTTTCTGTCTGACTACCCAAATCAGAAATGTCTGAAAGGAGTCCGATTTTTAGGATGTAATGTGCATTAGTCTTTTTTAAGGTACCTCAACTTAGATGCCTAGAATACCAGTCTGTTTGAAAACTTCATCTTAAAGGTAAATGGAGTGTATTTCTGCATGCAGGGAAGTGTCAGGGAAGAGTTCAGTGGGATAAAGGTTTTACTCTGGGTTTGGATCAAACATGGCTGGTTTTGATGTGTTTGCAGTTCTCAGTGATGGGGGATGAGTGTTGCTGAAGCCGAGGTCCTCAAACTTCGTTTCTGTGGCTATCGTCATTGCACGCTGTTTGCAGCGTGACACAAACAGCAGCCCCTCCATCCTGGAGGAGGAGTGCAGTTGTCTGGGCTATTTTTTTCTGCTCAGCATTTCTGCATTTTCTCAGGGGAAAAGATAACAGACTGGGTTTTTTTAATGACATGTTGCTCACACACGGGTAGATTTGAGCTCGTGTACCGCAGTCTGAGAACACTTAGTCTAAGGGTATTCCCCACATTATCTGGCAGAAGCTGTGCTGTGGGGCACCGTCCTCCTGGAAGGTGTGATGTTACAGTTGGTTTAATTTGTGTGTTTTTATTTTGAGATGGAAATTGTTGGCACTGTTGGTTATCTGGCTGACTTTGCTTATTCCTAGCAGAAGTGCTGCAGGTGATGCCAGTTGACATCAGTGGTCCAAATTCACCAGCTATGTTGTATCTTGCACAGCTGATGCCAGCAGAGTGTAAGCCATGATAATCACCCAGCAGCATCTGTCTCTTTTTGGCCTCCCAAGGTTCTCTTTCCGAGTCCCCTTAACGGGGCATCATTAATGCAACTTGAAGTTGCTTAACTGTCTTGCTAATGAGCTTTGCTCATCTTGCTTATAAAGCCAGGCAGGCTGAGAGAAGGATCCCTAGGAACTCGTGACAGAGGAGAGTGGTTTGCTTTTCCTTGGGAGGACATCTGCTCTGCTGGAGAGTGGCTGATAGCACTGGGCATTGTGGTACACTTGTGTGTCCTTGTTCTGGTTTGGCATGAGGCTTTCTCTGAAGTAGGAAACGTTCCTGTTACCCTTAAGCTCCATCCCTTGTAACGTAAGGAAAAGACTGCACTGAAAATCTGTTTTCTGTTGCTTGTCTACATCAGCTTTAATGCTCTGGGACTTGCATTGTGTTGATACACTGGAGTAATATGAAATTGCATTACACTTGACTCGCTGGCCTTGAACTCAACAGGTTACCAGGGGTTAATGCACCTAGTGACTGGTGTATTCATGTTTGGGATAAGGGCTTTTAATTCTGCTGGTTAATTTAATCCCCACAGTTTGACAGCATGTTCCCTGGACTATTTTTCATCTTCAAATTGCAGTCTGCTGGTTAGTTCCTGTAAAGGCCTGCTGTGCTCTGCATTTATGTTCTTGTTCTTAGGATTTGTGCTGTTACCACATCATCCATCAGACACGTGAACAACGGAGAATGAATAGTGTGAAAAGTCCCCATGTCATTCTTAGGAATAGACCTGTGGATTGTGCTCATACAGGAACTAAGGGGCTGCCTGGGTGATTGCCATCTGGGAAAGGGATATACGTCTCTTAACAGACGCCCGGATGCTACATCTGCCGTTTCACTTAGTCGCAAGAAACTTGTGATTTGTAACTCCCATATTTCGTTAATGGAGAGCTGTGAAAATTGCATGTGCACTCATAGGAGAATAGATTTTGTCTTTTATCTGATAATCAGAAGAAATCTCTGCAGCATAATCAAAGGAAGAAGTCTCATTCAGAATAAATTTTGTTGATGCTGTCTGACCACCATATGTTGTTTTAACTTTCATCCTTCTTTGGCAAGATATAAAATAATCTGCAAAATATGGGAATCCATGGCTGAAGAGTCTGTTTAAAAGTAATGCACTATCAAAATGGATTAGCTGTGCCTGAAATAATTCTAGATTTATTTGCTGTCAAAGGGTGGTAAAATATTTAAGGCAAATAGCCTAGTTTTGTTTAGGAAGTTGTCTGTGAAAGAGCCTAGAGAGATGAATTTAATCATTATTTATTGTAATTGTACAAAAATATTTTAATTGTTTAATATTATAAATTTATTTCCTATCAGTTTGGTTTTTTCTCCTCTCTTTTTCCCTTCTGGCCCATTTGACAACATTTATTCTAAGAAATTGCCTGGAAGCCTAAACTCTTTTCAGCAGAGCGTGTGTTAACAGTGCGTAGCATTGCAGTGTCTTCAGCTTACCTGCTTCTCTTTAGCACAGTCCAATTAAAAATACAGTAAACGCACCTAGATAAAGATGCTGCTTTTTTCGGTGAGGCTTGCTTGAAGCTTTAGGCTTGCAGATGGCTAAGTGTCTTGGCTCACTGATCTCTTAAACTCCATTGAAGAGAGGATACAAAAGCCCTTCAGGTAATGTTTCTGTGCCCCCTCCCCCTTTTAAAATGTGGTGTTGTGCAGTCTTCAAGAAAATCGTGGTTTCCTTGGTTTTGAAAAGTTTCCTTTCTACAGGCATTGATTTGATACAGCACTAATTGCTAGCATTCCTTATGATTTAGTGCTTTTTTGCTACACACTAACAAGATTTTATTTTTAAACCCCCTGCTTTAAGTGTTTTCATAGTGTGACACTACTCCAGATTCTAATAGTCAAGTCTCTTGTCTCTAAAGGCTGCCTTGTTTTCCAGCAGTAGCACCAGGTTGAACTATATCAGTTAAGAATTGTGTCCACATTAGGGACTAGGACTAAGACTGATTTAACTGCTTGTACAGTCCACAGTGGCAAGTCACAGAATGATCATGAGCTGGGCAATGTGTGTACCTATGACTTTGTACCGTTTTAATCGGAACAGCTGAAAACAGATTTGTGTGCAACCCTCGTTTTCAAAGAAGGCTTAAAAGAATCCGAGTTTGGCACACAATCTAGTTAATCTACCATCATAACTAATGATTTCACCATTCAGACATAAAGTATCGACCTTAAAGGATTTTTCTTACACAGCTGATGGCTTGATACCTTTTAAACACTAATGCCGAGGGTATAATCTCTCTGAATAGTGTAATAGCTTTATATTTAAGGTAGATTGGGGATAAAATTTTGTGTTTTCATGTGAACTATGAATACCAGTAAGGTATTCAGGCAGGAATTACCTTATCGTACCTTTGAGGGCACTTATCAAATAATTTTTATTGGAAAGTTAATACATTGAGACAGAGTGAATGGAAAGCTGATCAGAATGCTAAAGGCATATCTCAGCATTGCATTGCTTTTGCTGTCTGCAGATATGCGGCATGGGTTGATTCATTTAGCACATCATCTAAAATCATGTAGCGTTCAGTACCGATTAAAATTATATGAAATTGCGTGTAAGAGATTTCTCCATGTTAGCTTTGAAGGATCCTCTATTCCTTGCAGAAGTAGTTGTGATAGGCACAGCACAACTCCACTGACTGCAGGTGTTACGCTTCATAGGCACCAATACTGCACCAGCAGCCAGAGCAGTTGCTCAGGATTTAATTTCACGCTTGTGTATCTGAGTGTAAGATTGGTCCCCTTCTCTTTTAATTGTGTATCTGCAAGTCTCAGACCATATATTATGGTGTTCATTAGTCCTCTGCCATCAGCACTGGCATGATGTATCAAATGAAACCTTGGAGGGCAAGGGCTTCTGCTGTCCCTTCTTTTCTTCTCTGCCTCCTGCTCTATGTGTGCCTGTATTCAATCCCACCCCTCTATTTTGGCTGCTCCATTTTGAGCCTTCCTGGAGAATGTTCCTGCCTCTCCTATTGTCTGGATTTCCACTTCCCCCACTTTTCCAGGGTTCCCAGAAGAGAGGAGCCTCCCCGTATTTGCTCCGTGCCGGACCAGCCCATCTAATTGCTGGCTTTTCTCCAGCATCCAATTCAGCAGGAATGGAGCAGGAAACCACTTGGCTGCTCTCTGTTCTTGAACTGTTAACTGTCTCCCAGCTGAAAAAGACTTGTGGAAACCTGTAGCGATTGGTGTTAACACAACAACTTTCTTAAATATTTTCTCCAAAACTTGTTTGGGCATTAGAAACACGGGCAGATGTCAGTTGAGTTTGAGTCACTTATTTGCATGTACAGCTTCTGAAACCATGGAATTGGAGCATTTCACAAAAATGAATAAATGTACTTTAGTGGCTGGAGCTCAACAAAATGTTTTAGCTGTATATATTTTCAGTGAAAGAAGCAGATTCAGCAACACTGAAATAGATGCCTGTTAAATTTTCATTGGTGGTGTCAAGTTGTTTTGGTTGGAAGGTACGTGCCCAGCCCACCCCAAAATCTAGAAAAAGTAATGATTCTGCCTGAAACATAAGATCGTTTTGATATATGAAGCACTTTCTTTTTTGAAATAACTTGACTTGAATGCTTTGTTTCTTCCAAACTTTTATCTGAAAAGCAACTGTATGCTCTGTTCTGTACCTTCCACCTCTTCAGTAGGAGAGAGTCCATTGACCCCAGTTGACAGCGCAGAACAAAAGCACCATGAGATTGAGTCTGTGGTTTCCTGATGACTTTACCAGTATGAGATACTGCCAACAATAGCTATTTGTTCCCAGAGTGTTTTCTTGGAGTGTTTGTGTGGCCCCATGCAGAAATTGGCCATAGTGTGAACAGGCTGGGGAACTGTGCCAGTTTGATAGAGACAGACCATTACCTTTCCAGTTCACAGCGTGGCCAAAGATCTTGACCTATCATCCTTTTCCCAGAGTTTCTGCAGCTATCCAGTAAAAGTATATCTTCTCTAAATTGCTAATGACTACTGAACTGCTGCACGTTTGTAAGGGGACTATTGACATTAATGTTGGGCTGCCTAACAGTGATGTAGGATTTTATTTAGAACAGGATGTTCCAATTTGTTTCTTTTTCAGTCCTACAGAAGATATTTAGTGGTATAACCAGCAAGTTCCTTCCCACAGTTTTCTTGACAAATACTTGAGCTCCCCTCTTGGTTAGTAACATCCGTTTTGGTGGAAGTAAATCTGCGTACAGCATGGCTTTTCACCATTTATAAGTATAGATAAATGTACAAATCCATTAAGTGACTATGCAGAAAACTAAAATTGTGTATTTTCACAAGAATGTCAGGTTTTTAATTGCATAAATAAGATCCTGTCTAAAGCAAATGTTCAATTTCACATTTAAGTTAGGCATTCATAAAGGCTTGGATTTGCATAATTTAATTTTCTGCACAGAGGATACTGAAAATCAATGGTATGATTCATAGCCATACCATGGTTGCCATGTGGCTTTTTGACGGTTCCAGCTAGGAGTACAAAGGGTTTTACAACTTCAGATGTTTTGCACTGACTCGGAGCCTTTTTTACCTCCAACAAATATAGATTATTTAGACATAGTTTCTTTCTTCTGATGGTAAGGCACACAGAAGGGCTTACTAAGCAGATACCTGCAGGAGTACCTTACTCCTTGGAGGAGGCAGGATGAAATCTTCCTTCTGCCTGCAAGAATCAATTTTTCTGGGTGACAAAACCACCACAACTATTTGCCTCCTCTATGTAGAGGATGCTTGGAAGAAAACTGCTGTTGTCTTTCATTTTGTAATAAGGAGGGGCTTCAGATGTATTTCTCAGCACATGTGCTAAGTGAATAATTGGGCCATTTTTTTCTGATAACCTTTCCAGCCATCCATCTAGGTTATTTCTATGTTCTCTTCTTTGGGATTTTCATGGTCTCTGATCTTTGCTCAGTTTTTTTGGTTGTTTTGTTTGGGGTTTTTTTGGGGTTTTGTTTTTATTTTTTCCCCAAGAGGGTTTGGGTCTCCCCTTACCTGTTCTTTCCTGTTGAAATGACTGCCTGTTGCCTCCCAACCGGGTAGACCTATTAGGGTAAATCAGAAGAGGAAAATAAGGTATGTGATACAGTGTTGCCTACAAATCCTGGTAGCATGGTGTGTTCCAGGGTTTCTAGTTCACAGCCTGGAGTGAAATAGCATTTAGAAATTTGCCAAGAAATCTGCAAAACTTATTCAAATTGGAGGCTCATAATAAATTGCACAATTAGTACCTTTGCTCGCACAAGAAAAAATTTGGCAGGGCCAAACCTGTAATGCCTTTCCTGAGATAGCATGACTTTTCCTACCCCTTCAGGATTCCCAAATCTACAGAAATCCATGATCCATGTTGCAGAGTGAAGGTTGTCTGTAGAGCTGTTTAGCATACCTGGATAGCCCTGGGGCACAGCATGCTCTCTGCTACTGTGGTACAAAGGGGGTGTCACCCAGAAGCTTTTCTAAAGGGAAAGCAAGCCAAATTCTGACTTACTGGTGCTTAATGTTCAATAAAGTCCTGTTACAAGCTTTGTTTCAGCCCAGCTGTAACTGGCCTGGGAATAGAAGGGAATGCAGTGCTTGGTGACTGCATACGGATAGCACTGCTTTACATGGTGTGATGAAGTTTTAATTTGAATTATTCAGCTGGTTTCTTACTGATCAAATAAGTGGTTTGGGTTCAGTTGGACTTAAAATTCCATGGAGCCAGTTGGTGCATACTTGGTCTTTACATTCTGTGTCTGTGGATCTAAGGAGTCTTTGTGTGCATTTATTATAGCACAAAAGTTTTTGGCTGTGGTGCTCTGAGAAAGGTAGTTGACTTATCACTGACATTTGTGAATTCACACACCTCCAGTTTGGTTCGGTCAGATACATAGAAACAATAAGCAAAATTTGCACATAAAACCCCTAAACAACCCATGTCCTTGTGGAAGCTATGCATTCCTTTACAAGAAAAAAAAAAATGCTATTTGAGGTATAAAAGAAAAATCCTGAGATGCAATGTAGGATGCATTCTGTTCTGTTTTGGTTGATGAATTTAATTCCTTCTAGCTTGTGAAATTTTACAAAGATTTTTTTCATTACTGGCCTCTCCCTTTCACGTCATAAGGCATTGGTATTGCACGCTGAGTATTTTGTCTGACATACGCAACATTCCTCTGGCTAGAAGGCAGTGCTGCATGTCTGCCTTGCTTGAGTGAATCATATGAGGTGATGTTACTCCAGTCTTGCTTGTGTTGAGACTGTTACCCAGTGCGGTGTGGGCTCAGGTCTGCAGGCTGTACATGGAAGAGATTCATTTGGTCCTGAGTGAAACTGTTCTACGTGGGATTTTCAGATGTGGTTTAAAATAGGTGCAATTGTGATAACCAGGATAACACTGGACTGGCATGTTCCACGTGCTTGCATCTGTATTCTTTTAAGGATCTTGATAATTTTTGTGTTGAATTGCAATTAGTAGTTTTGTAGTCACTAGCAAAGTAAGCTGTCTTTTGGGTCTAGACAGAGAACGTTTGGTCATATGTCATGGCTCATACTTGTTTGCTTGTGTATATCAGAATTTCCTTATGGAAATTACTGGAGTTATGCAGGCATGTGCCAGATCAGAATAATGTCATCAGTGAGTTCTGGCTTCTGTGAATCATCTTTTGGATGGTGAGTTTTCATGGGTGAAGAACATGCTTGTTAAATTTTTTTTTTTTTTTTTTTTTTTTAAGCGATGCCAAGTTTGTAGTCTCTGCTCAGCAATGATTTAAGCTTCACAGTGTAAACTCCAGGGAGTAAACACCACTATCCTAATGATTCTTGCTTCTTCTATTCCCAGCTCTGACTGAAGGTTATGTTGGCTCTCTGCATGAAAACAGACATGGTAGTTCTGTGCAGATACGGAGGCGAAAGGCTTCGGGGGATCCTTACTGGGCATACTCGGGTGAGTTGACGACTTTGGAGGACTGGAACATGAAATACCTCCAACATCAAATTGTTTACTTGCTTTTTGTTACTACTATGCTCAGAAATAGTTTAAATTAGTTTTACAGTGTATTCTCTTCTGCTGACTTCCTTGCAAACTCCCTCTGTACACATCCTCTCCTTTCTTGCATTCTTGCCATTTACCTGCAGGATTTGCCTTATTACTCTGCTCCTTCTCTCAGTCTTCTTTTAGTTTCTTATCACACCCTTAAAAAGGCATACTTCCACAAACATTTCTTTACTCTCCCTGTTCAAGCCCAAGCTCACCATTTGCTTACCCCGTCGAGCCTTCTAGAAATACTGTAAGCATCCATGTATACATCCAGATATAAAAAAACAACCCTAGAAATTTTACAATTATTTCTTTCTGTGCATGCGGTAGTGTATAATGACGACAAATGAGACCTGTCAGTGCAGCATCACACCAGGTTGCGTGATGCTGGGAAGGTAGGATATTGGGAGGGTATTTTATTTTGTCCCACTGCGCTTATAAGTCTTACAGAAAACCTGATGTGTCTGCACAGTTCTGAAATGCCACAAATCAAAATATACTTCAGAGTGATGTCTTTGACGTATATGGTTTGATGGTTGGTTCAGGTCTAGAAAATTCCAGATCTGTATTTGAATTTGTTTAAAAACCCAACAACTTGAAATGATGTTAATAGCTACGTCGACTCTATGGAAAAATGTCTAATATCTAAAAAGTTTTATAATGAACTTGTGCGTGCTTTTTTGGAAGATCTGAGATGCATTTCAAACATTTGGTGCTCGTCCAAGAGGAATGTTGTGCAGGCCTAGTTTTAGCTAAAGGAAAAATATTACTTTCTAAGAAGTCTGAATACTGATACCAGATAAACAGGCAAATGTTAATTCTTTGACTGCCAACTCCTCTCTTTTATACAGACCATAAATTTCATTGGAAATGAATGATTATAGGTAAGCTTAGAGTTTTTTCCATTAATACACAAAATACCACATGTCAGAAGTTTTCTCTGTTAGATCTCAAAATACAAGCTATCTCATTTGCAAATGAGGTCACGCAAGTAAAATAAATCTAAACATTTTAGTAATGTAGGACAAATGATCACTCTTCTTTAAACTTTGAGATTATCAGATGGACAAATATTGCCACAAGATATACTTCCATATTGCAGCTTAAAATAACTTTTTTAGTTTTTAACCCCCCAAACTTACGAAGAGTAGAAATAAGCAAATAAAGGAAAAAATTGTATGTTGGAATGAATGGCCTGTTCCTATCTGCTGTCTTGTGTAAAATATTACAAGTTAAGTGCCACTTGGCAGGTTTATTTTGTTTCTGTTACTGAAAAATATATTTGGAATATTCATTGCAGATGGTTAAATGAAAATGTTTTTAAAAAGGTAAAACACTAGTGGAATTATTCTGTTGTCATATGTGTCAAAACTCTTTGCTTGAGTTACTGAGTTACTGGACTTTTATTTTTTTTTAACCTGTCCTGGTTTAAAAAAAAAAGGGGGGGGCATGAGGGGGAAGGACACCACTCGCCACCCCCCAAAAAACCCGCCCCAAAACCCAACCAAACCCAGAAAATCCCCAAACAAAGCTACAAAAAAATCACAAACACACCACACACCAGTTTATGCATAGACAGTTTTCCTAATTCTATTTTTGTGATGGTGTTGTTCTTCCTTTATGAGTAATATCACTTGTTCACCCCTCCAAAAAAGCTTTTACCACCCACGAATCCTTTTAGATTTATGTCAAAATAAAATGTATAGTCCTGATGTGTAATTATACCTTACCTTTTGGGGCCTTGCATCCTTTTGTCTGTTGATAAATCTCCTGCTTTTATGAGGAAAATAGCCAATCTGTTTTCAGAGAACAGATAGTGACTTCTCAGCTGTCAATCACATGCCATTCTACCTGATTAGTGCTATCTAATTAGAACCTTTTTGTCACTATTGCTGATAAAAGGAGTAAATTAGGAGATGGAAAAGGTGGGAATGATATATTTACCAGCACTTGCCGAGAAACCAGAAGAGAGGATATAATATCGTTTTCTCAGGATGCTTTGTCAGGCTACTGTTTGAACAGTGACTTGAAATGTCATTCCAGGAGTATGTGGCTTGGGACTAAGTGTTCCAGCTGCAAAAAGTGGGTCTTCGCCAAAGGTTTAGTGACACGAAATACAGGTGTGAACAAACGACCGAGGTACTGCGTGCCCTGGCTGGATGGGTTGCGCGTATACTGCATCTGAGCAAGCCCATCCTGGACGTGGATGGAGATCTGTGTCCTCCGGAGCCACACCGCGGTCTCTGCCTGCAAGGAGGAGCGGCTCTGCCCTGCCAAACCAGCCCCACGTGCAGTGCCTGGGAGCACGAGAGGCAGGGCCGCGGGCTAAACGCGAATGCCGAGTTGCAGGCAACGATTTGGGTTGTGTCTGAGAGGGGAAAATGCAAAAGCATGTAGAGACTTGGGAAAAACATGGTTATTTCTAAAAGAATTTTCCAGGGTTGATGCTACATCCTGCAGGAGTCCCGGTATTGCCAGCATCTCCCTGAGAAAGGGAGGAAGTGAAGATGAGCAATTAGGTGGGGAAAGTTAGCAGTTGGGTGTTTCTACAGGCTGCTGCTTTGTCATGGCTTTTTATATGTAGGAGTTTCTCTCTCTTTCCTCTCCTCATTCGGTTCCTCCCAGCTCCGTGCGGGGCTTTCAGGCAGTTCAGCCTCTCTTATCTGATGTCTTTTGTCCATATTTGCTCACCGAGGGGACCGGAGGTAATGAAAATGCCTAGCTTCTGTGTTTAGGTTGAAGATGGGAATAAATGGTGGGTGGCAGAGCCCAGATGCCAGACAGATGTTTGTTTCTAGCTGAGCACAGTGAGGAGGATGATCAAGTTACCTGTTTCTTTCTCCTTGCTTCCTCATTCCCCAGAATATTTCCCAGGAACCCTGAGCAGGGCTTGGCTAAGCAGTTTATGTACTGACAACGTTTGTCCTGCTGCTAGGGTTTTGGACATGACTAGGAAGTTTACATCAAATGAGCCTACAGAGGGTGGAAACTTTACTCTGCAGTAAGCAATTAGCCTGTGTCAGTGGTTTCCAAGCTCTTCTACAGACATTATCCGGTAGGCTGCTTCCCTTCCCTATCCTCAAATGGTTAGGCCAGCTCCCCTACGGTTAGTTGTACAACATCTGCTGGGCCAGCCCCAGCAATTATGGGCAGGGAAGAAAGTTATGCTAGACTGTGCGCTGGTGAATCTGAAGCTTATTCTGAGGGAATTTGCCAACTAGAGTAAATAAGGTGAGGACAACTTCTGCCAGCCGTCAGTGGACAGCCAGCTGTTGAACCCCAATATTGACCAGAGCACCCATGTCTCCGCTGGGCCTACATTAGGCTTTGTATTGATTTCAGTTGAGCTGTACTGATTTATAGCAGCAGAGGCCTCTCTACGTTTATGGCTGTGCCTGCCTGCTTGCAGAGCTTTTGTATTTTTGGGCTTAAGTGTTCTGTAATAAATCCTGAGGTGGGGGTGGAGAGGTCTGAAAGCAGCCAGCCAGTTGTGGTTTTCCTCCCTGGGGGTAGAAAAAGGGCACAGCCGTTTTGCAGAAAGCCCTCAAGTCTTTATCTTCCGCAGAATACATCTGTCCTATACTGTGCTTTTAGAGTAATTTCTCTGTACCCTGTAGCAAACCCTTCTGCTGCTCCATGCTCTTGTGGAGGGTGAACTGTCCAGGAGCTGGTTTAAACTCTGGAGATCTGGAATTTTCCTGGTTTTATGAGCGATCTATAGCATTGCCATGTCCTGCCTGTTAATATTGCTCCTCTCAGGCACAAGAGTTTAGAGATGATAAACTTGAATTATTGATTAGGAGTCAGACAGCCCTTGGGTCTGTAACATTTGTGTAAGGCACCTACGCACCTAAATGTCCCTGCGACAGGACCCTGTGAACTTCCATGCCCTGTGCTCGTACTGCATGTGCCCTGGACAAAGCCGCGGAGCCTGTGCCGCAGAGCTCTCGCTTCACTGATTGTAAAGGAAAGGATTTTTAAGCCTTATGAAATAAGCCTGTTGTCTACAGGCACAATTCAGACTATAACATTTATTCCAGTTCAGAAATAAAACTTGCAAAAATAAAGACCAGATAATTAAATGAAGAAGGCCCATTTTAAATGGGTTCTGTCAACAAGACAGAAGGAAACACAATCAGCCTTTCAGAAGAAACTTCGTTAAGTCTATGCTAGCAGCTCTTTAAACCAAATTCAGAAGTGAGCAAACACTGAAAACAGAAGACTAACTTGTCTTTAAATAGGAACTGCAAAACTGAACAGAGACTGTGATCTCCTAGATGTTCTTTTTAGGATTTTTCAGGAAGCTCAAACTACATTTCTAGGGAGATTTCTCTGTGCGTGTGTATTTGTGTATGTTTTGGCAAAGTATTTTTTCCATGATCGTGTCTTACGGTTTGCCAAAGACTTCCTAAACTGCGACTGGCCACATTATTTGCAGTGTAACAGGAATGTGGAATAGGTGCAGCACAGTCAAGGCAAGAAGTAGGTGTGGATCCTGAATGTATGTGCTTCAGTGCAGCCTTTTCTTTCCATAATAATCTTTTCTCTTAGGCTAACGACTGAATGGACAAGTTTGAAATGATTTTCATCACATCCTTATAATTGCCACAGAACTCAGTATGTTAATAATACCCATAATAGTGACAGATAGTAGTTCAGGTGCCTTGTCATCAGTGTGGAAATATTTTGGTAAATATATAAGCTGCTTTTAAAAAAAAAAAACAAAACAAACTTGAAAAGAAATCCTACAGAAACATGCAACTGAAATGTCTACCAGATCCAGGGCTTTCTGACTGGCCCTCCCTTGTGTAATGTATGCTACTTCACAAAGCATAATATTCCAGACATTTAAAGATGCCTCTCAGTGTCAAGTGTTGCATCTGTCGGTGCTGAGAACACTTTGTGGGTGACCTGAGCAGACCCTGTTTTGCCTTCCAGTAGCCCAAAAAATGGGTAGTGAGAGGGTAAGGACTTTAGGAGGAGATTATGGTATGATATGCTGATGCAGATGCTTATATCTGAAGTGATAGTAGCTCTGAAGGGCCTATAACTACCCATATCTGTTTTTCTGAAAAACTACTATGTAAAGTTAATGTGACAATCATTGCGTGAGACTGTGGAAAACCAGCAGTGGCTATGGGGAAATATTGCTCCTTACTCTGCTAACTCAAATCGGGGAAAATCCTCTTGGAGTCTTCAGATGTGATGTCTAATTATTCCCAGTATTAACAGGTGTGATCAATGGCTATGGAATGGGAGGCTGCGCTGTCCTGGGGCAGGATGTGGTAGGCGATGGTGCTTTTGTCACTGGAGTTTCCCAGTTGAGCCGTGGTGCTGGCACTGGCAGGGCTGATGTACCCTGCTCTTTTGATGGCTGTTCTGCTGATCAGCCTTAGTGTTGCAAGCTGACTAATTCAAGGAGTACTCTCTTTTAAGTAATCAAAACCATTTGGGCATCTCAGAGAACAAAAAAGCAGACACTGGCCAAGGATGTATACGTGTTCTTTTTACTTGTTTAGTTAGCTGTGGCTTTGTAAAGAGAACCCTATGTAGAAAATGCATACAGTTGTTTTTTCTCTTTAATCTTATGGTGTATTCAAGGCACCCCTTTTCTCTTTGTACCTTTGATATCTCATTTTCTGTGTGAAATTATTAGCACTACTTATTTTGTTCTTTATGCATGCCCTTACTGATGTTTTTTCTGCCTAAAATGTTGGATCCTTTCTCTCTGAGATTCTGTGCAACTACCATGAACATTAGTAGGAGTTAATAGGAGAAAAATAGGCTTCACAAGAGTAGGGATGACCCTGTGAGTGGGGAAAAGTGTCCATTAAGAATAGGAACCGTGGCCATGCTGTCATGCTAGTGGACACTATCAGTGTGTGAATGCTTTGTCCTACAACACTTAGGCAGTTATTGCTGTCCTTTAAGATGCTATTATTTAAAATATAACTAGTGGTGAATATAAGAATTGAGTGTTCCTCTCAAAAGCAATTGCTGGCATTAAAACAGGAAAGATCAGTAAAGGTTATTTCCTGAAAGAATAGCAAATGGTGTTAACTGTCATGAAATGTAACTTGGTGATGTCCTTTGTAAATGTGTGAATTTTTCTCTCTTTGCTTAGATTGTTCTCATTAAATAAGCTGCTAATGTGAATTGGACAGGAAATAATCAGCACATAGTAAGGAAAGCATCAAGACTTATTGAACTGAGAGGTAACTAATGGCCTATTTGCCATGGTCAGTATTTCACTCTTTCTGTCCCTCAGAATAATAAATCTTGATATTGACCAAAACTCTGGCATACCTCATGCACAGTTATCGTTCCACTGTAATCACCTCTGTTAAATGCAGGTTGGTCAAAATGAGCAGGTTCTGGTGCTCTCCCTTCCTCACCCTTTTAAGCAGACTTTCTAAAGAGGAACTAAGCTGAGAGAACTAGGAAAAATATTCCTATTAATATCTGATCTGATCAGTAAACTAAGCTTTGAATATTTTAATCTTCATTCATCAGAGGTGAATGGTAGTCTTCACTGAACCCTGCTGAAACCAGCTGTGATGCATTCGTTTCTATGTGCAATCTTATTAGAGTAACAGTTGTTCCAGAAATCAATGCTACGCTTTTTCATAAGAGAAACATGGAAAACCATAGCTTGAGAGTTTGCTGTTACAGTCTAAGCATGAACCCTGATTTTTAATGTGCACAGCTAAAGCAAGTGGTATACTGCTTTGTATTTTCTCAAATAAAAGGGAAATACCATCTGTATATTTTGATTGTTTGTATTCTGACGGTACTGGGTCATGAGTCTTCATGTCCATGAGCTAGGCACGGTACAAATGTGCACTAGACACATACTTGTCTGCAGAATCTGTATCAAAATGTGTGCTTACTGGGAGGAGAATGCTTTTTATCTTGCTTTAGCTATTCTGCATTGTGAAGTAACAAATAAAAAACACTATCTTTTCTTTTTACGAGGATGAAGAAATAAGTTTTTGAGTTCCTATCCCTGAGAACAGGATATATCTGCCTAACCATAAGCTAGCGTGAATAAGGAATTCACAATCACATGTTTGTGTTGAGTATTTAACATTAGCAGTCCTCTAAGGAGAGCCAGAATTGCCAGAAGCAGTCCAAGTAGTCTGTATCATTTTTACTAAGCCATTTTGCTGGGGAACACAGCTCTGATTGAGAGTCTTGTCATTTACTTTGTTTGTCTATTGGCAAGTTTCTAAATAATCTGCTAAGAAAACCTCAGATAGTAATTTAGTTTCTACTTAGACACAGACACGATTTCCTTATTGAATACCATTAATACTGTTTACTTCTTCTTGCCACCTTTTCTTGTGTGCCACGCTTACAGTTTATTCCAAGTACTGTCATAGTCAATCCTGGTATCCAGTCTATAATGAAATGGTTGACTGAATTTTTAAGCGTTGGACACGGTTATGGTGAAATTGCCTTTCTTTTTTTTGGCAAGGTTCTTTCTGGAAGTTGATTGTTTTTCATGACTTAAATACATTAAAGCAAAGCTCTGATTTTTGAATGCACTGAATTTTTTTTTTACTCTTTTTGAGTAGATAGACCGTTGGCAGATGAACAGCTTTCAGAAGCATAAATATAAGAGGTGCAAAGAACCAGACGTTCCCTCAACTTTCATTCTTTCATGAAGCTTTTCCCTACCACAGCACAAACATATAAAATAACTACAAAAAACATAAAATAACTACAACAGATGCTAGGTGAAATCTTCAGAGCTTCAGATACAGTTGTTCCAATACTATATCAACAGTATTTTTACTTTGCACTGCTGCAAGCACAGCTCCGGCTATCTATGTTGAAATGAGGAAGCACAAAGAGCTGCTTTTGCAGGGGAGGGGGGACCTCTCACTTCTTTAAACGTGCTGTGCTTTTTGTTGCATTTTCTTTCAGTGTGAACACTGGGACATTTGTAGAAAACCTCTGGAATGACAACAACCAGTGCACTGTTTCATAAAACTGAAAGTGTGCTGAAGTGCAGCAAAAAGTTGTCAATTTAGCTGATTTCTAGGCATTGAAATAGGCAACAGTATACAATATTTCAAGCTCTTTAGACATAAAAATATGTGGAATGCCTACATTTTAAACATACAAAAGAAAGATGGAGTATTTGGGTAGCAGCTGTGATACAAGCTCAGCAAATGGACTGGAGAATACACAGAAGGTTGGAGTCTGTGGCCTTGAGGTTCTTGAACGATTGCAGTAATACATTGAACTTCCAGTCTTGATTTCATATGTAACTGAACGCATATAGGAGAAAAACAATGGGGAAAAAAGTATGTGAACAGCAAGGATACTGCAGTGAGAAACAAAGCAAGCAGGGAAGCTCTGCATAGCCTTGTAGTGTGGGGTTAAAAAAAAAAAAAAGTAGCTTGGCACAAACATTATTGCAATAGTCCAAGCATGAAATAATCAAGGAATGAATCAGAATTCTAGTCGCAGGATATAAGTGGAGTCTTTGTATGAAAGGGCTGAGCGAGGCCAGTCCTGCAGTAGATGTAGAATTATTTCTATTATTTTTGCGATGTCAGATGGCTGCCTTGTGTCATTCCAGTCGCTCTTCAGAAGATAATCTTCTGTTCAGTATCTCTGCCCCAGGGATTGCCCCATCTCTCCCCTTTCCCAGAAAGTGTCTCCATCTTGCAGAACGTGGCGCCGAAGACTTGCAGTTTTTAATCACTACGATCCTTGAAAAAGCAGCCCCTGCCTGCAAGAGGAATGCATCTGCCGCGCTGGGTTGCTTTGCAAAGGGAAGGCGAGCAGAAGCAGTGCTGCGGTGGGCCGCTGGCAGGGCATTGCCACCCAGCGCCTTCTCAGCTGCCGCTGGGGCAGTGTCTGCCGTAGGCGGGTGGAGGTGCTATGGGTTGTTTCTGTGTTGAATGTCATATGCCTATTACAGAAAGGTAGAATTAAAGAGTCTCTCATCTATGTACGTTCTGAGGTGTCCTTTGGTACTGCAGTGTGAGTGCTTAGCCGTTGAGGGTGTCCTAATTCCTGTAATATCTCTGAGGTAGATGTGTTTACACGGGGGGAACTGAAGGACAGGGCAGTTTAAGTAACTTCTTTGATATATCCCATACGGCATACAGCAGAGTTGGAAATTCAGCCCGAGTCTCAGTGCTGTGCACGGTTCCTTAGGCCACATATCCAACCTTATCACATGCTAATTGAAGAGATCTTGGTTGCCTTGGAGACTGCCTCTTCTTGGGGGAGACCATGTCAGTAGCACAGGTGTTGTGAAGCTCCCGAGCTAACAGGAGGCCTTCCTGGAGGTGATCCAGTTATGGACTTTAATTCTTCCTTCAGGAGCAGACTGAATTTCTCCCTGTGCTGGCTGCTTTGTTGCAGCTCTCGGTCTGTTTGGTGCTCTCGGTTTTTCCAGTGGGGTTGGGACAGTGTTGGGCCTGAGTAGGAAGGCATTCTTTTCCTATTCAATACACTGAACATTTGGCTCTAAAGTACAAAGTTTTTTATTAAAGACTGTGTGTGCCCAAAGAGTTGGATGGGCACACTTTTAACCATCAAATTAAATAAATATGAAATCCTGCAATGGAGTGCAGAGCTGTGCATATAAATTACATCTTTAAACAGCACTTGAATGATTTTCTGGAAATGTTTTTAACTCTCCTCTGAACTCTTAAGGGTCATCTCTGTAGCCTTCCTGTCTGAGGGAGGCTATTGGCACTGGAATGATTTGTTAAAGAGGTATGTTGCTCTGTGGTATAAAGGCAATGTCAAGCCTTACTGAGAACCTGAGTATCAAGCTTCTGTTTTTGTAGAGCTGGGAAAGCAAGTGGGTTTAATTCAGTTGAACCCTGAATTAATGTTTCCTAAGTATGTATTCCCACCCACTCCCATCTCTTAACACTGCCCAGTTACGAGGTGAGTGGGACTGTTGATAATGTTTTCGGGACAGTTAGTGAGATGACTGATTTAATTTGTGAAGAATTAGGAGCCCTATGTCCCTGTTGCAGACATACGAAGATTGCAACTTGAGCTGACATAGTGAAGACTGGTGGGCATTGCTGACTCACGGAGTCCTTTACGGTTGAACCCTCAGTAGGGTGAGATGCCTTTGAGACATGCTTTAAAAATACTTGAGTGGACTGCCTTGACCAGCAAGCAACTCTTCCACTAAAGGAGTCTTTGCTGCCATGAGTATTAGGCCTTCGTCTTTCTCCATCTCAAAGAAAATCCTGCCTATTGTCTTCCAAACAGTACTGCTGAGTTTAACCTAAGCCACTCTGTTCTACCTGTGGCTGAAGTAAACTCTTTCTCCCCTACATTTCTCTTTGAATGCAGTCTTACTTCATGCATGTTTGCTCCACACTGCTATAGGATTACAGCCTTGCAGGCATGTACGCAGATACACATCTGTCCTAGCATAGCTGCTATAAGGTAAGGTCATGTTGTGACCACAGCTGTAAAGACCAGGAGGGCACAGAGAGTCTGGGTGCCATGTCTCAGATTACCCCAGCGTGGCTGAACTGAGGTCTCTGAAGCTGGCCTGTACTCTTTTTTTTTTTTTTTTTTTTTTTTTATTTTGCTGTAATTAGAGCATTCAGGCCAACATCTAAGTTGTCCAGCTGCCAGAGAGCTCAGGAGGAGCTGTTTCACGTGGGGTCCTTCATTTCCGACTCACTTCCGAGACTTACTCAACTGTCTTGGTGTATAAATTTCCTCAGAAATGAACAAAAGAGGAAACCTCCCTGCAATTGAATGCCAGAAGGTGATGAGTACTGGCATGTGGACTGTAGTTTCTGTTGCTTTTCCTATGTGGCGTAGTGAAACAACTGTCTCTTGTCTCCTTCCCAACTCGCCTGTAATATACTCACAGCTAGAGCTGAGGTGACGAAGGTCCCTTAAATGCTGATCACATGCTTTTGCACCGTGCTGAATCAGGACCTCACGGGACTCCTTTACTGTATTTCACATCATCTGGTCCTTGGGCACTGGGGTCAATCCCACGTGCTAAGCTCCTGTACGAACAAACCGGTAAGTGGACGCGCTCAGAATGAAGAATTGAATGTTATGTGATTTGCTTTGCATTTGTGTGAATATATTTCTCAAGTACAAAAATAAGATTTACCCTGAGGTAATGACGGCAGTGAAGTCACGGAGAGTTTAGATCACGTTCAGTTATACATGCTGTCTTTTGCTCCCGAGGTGTGGTGGTGTGTCTCAGGCTGCTGGGCTCAGGCTGCTGCTGAAGCCTTCTGGCCCCTTGGGGTATGAAAAGCCATTTTACATGCCAGATGCTAGTCTGCTCCTAACCAGAGGTGACATGAACTTTTCAGATAGATTCCAACTTGGAAGCTTCTGTGGCACTTCAGATCATGTTTTTAATTTATATTTCTGTCGCTGGAGACTTGAAATTGAGACACTTATCTGCATGATATGGTATTATCATATGCTGATCTCTGAGGAAGGGGATTTGCTATGTGAAGATAAGTTTGCAGAGAGAATTGGATGTGACTTTTGTAAAGAACGATTCGGTGTATGTAGTTCAGTTACTGTTTATATTGCACAAGAGCTCCCCAGATGTCTGCAGGACTTAATTGCTCTCAGTGCAAACACAGAAAAGTTACCTCTACCTTAAATTTGTACAAGCCATCTGAGAGATGGCTTGGTGTTAAATGCATGAATAGCTGAAGCAGGGTGTAATGAGGTGAGGACTATGAGCTGGAGAAGGTTCTAAGAGCTCCTCCTCTCTCTGCTGTTAAAAAAAAAAGGAACTGTTTAGCTTTGTGAGCAACTAAGTGCTTCATATTGCCATGAAGAGTCTCCAGTGCCTAAGAAGCTTTGAGCTTCTTTCATGGCCTTCAGTAGTGCTCCCTGCCACTGTTCCTGTGTTGACGCTTACACTTCACAAAACCGGTGGCTGTGCTGTATCATCTGTAAGATCACCCACTTAACTCAGATTTGGTCAGTTAGCCAGCATGTTCAAAAGTGGTGGTGGAGGGAAGGGGAATTTGTAGACCAGATGCAATAGAAGGCCCAAGTGCATAAGCCTGTTTCCTTAGGAAACCGGGCTAATCTATTTTGGGCCCCTATTCAAAATCGCAAGTTCTCATGAGTAGCTTGTCAGACTACATGCCAGTGAAGTCCCGCTTCTGCGAGGAAGTCCCTGCAATTTCAGCAGATGGGTTCTTAAGACTGGAGAATGTCTGGGTAGTTCAAGTGATCAAAATATTAGTCACAATTCTGTCCTGTTGTGCTAAGTGAAGTATAACTGTTCAGGGGAAACAGTCTAAGTCCCTGCAACCTTTCTGATTGAGGCCATCCATGGTCTTGATCATATGTGCCAGTGAAGGAGGTCTGCACAGAAGCCCTTGGAAGAGTGCATGGTAGACAACCATCTGTTTGGCATTAACAGAAGACCTTTAAATTAGGGAAGGTGGTTGTGGTGTGGTGCCTGGACAGGTGATTCAACATTGCGTCTTATGATTTCTGTATGAATTGGAGTGCAGGGTATGGTAAACATTTTCAGCTTTTTTCCCCAAAGTACTATTGGAAACTGTACTAAAAAGTAACTGCTGGGAAAGTAGTTTTGCTGAGTTGTGCTATTTTTGAAAATGCATAATACTCCATAGGCTTTTAAGTGATACTGGGCATATTTAACATTCTTTGATGTTAATTTCCTGGCATATGGACATCTCGACTTATTAAAATAAATAAGTACTTTCAAATTTAATGAAATGATGGAGGAAATGGCCTTTTTTCACATTCACGTCCGCTTCGCTGGATAATTTAATGTTTTAAAATGTAAGTTCATATTAAAGTTTAAAATTCAAGTATTGGTTTTTGAAATTCTGTAATAAAAAGGTTTTGCTGTAGGAGAGATGTATGAATTAGTGAGCATGATAACACGATTAACAAAGTCTAGCTGGTGATTTCTTCTGTACAAAATGCTAGCTGTAAATCCTCCCACTAGGACCTACAGCGACGGTCTGGTGGTAGTATCTTCTGGTACTAGTAACTGTTCCTTTCCTGGGGCATTACTCTGAAGCCTGTCAGACTTGCCAATTGCTTGTATCCCAGAGTGAAGGGTACATCTGTGGAAAAGGTCTCCTACATCGTTCACCTTTTCTTTTTTCCCCCGCATTACTGTCTCTTGGAGCTTACACTGTAAGCTCCTTGGGGCAGAGACGGTCATTTGTTTGTGTTGGCTAGCAACAAGATCTTTATATCTTCTTTTATACTAGATTTGTATGTTTGCTTCCAAGGTCTTTGCATCTATTGGGAAGGATTTATTTATAGCCTTAGGTGTTACTGTGTTATTAGTAAGTATAGAAAATGAACTTTGGTCCTCTCTTCTGTGCTGAGGGAGGGTAAGAATTCTCTGGAGGATAAGTAATGCTCAATTTAATTGACTGTATATAAATATTTGAGTCCTAAATATTTAATAGAAATCATTGTGTTTGAATGTAGGGATGTGCAGATGATGGAAGTTTGCTCTGTGTCTTGCATTTCTTGAGAGACTGCTTATGTGCTGTGTTGAAGCCAAGGATGGCTTTATTTCATTTCAAGGCAGACTAGAAACTGAAGAACTTATTTTCAGGGAGAAAAATGGCAAGGGACCTGAATGAAAAACCTACTCAGCTGAAGCAGAGGTGACAAAGTTCACTGTGATTATATTGATTTTAAATTACTGTGTAGAGCTGGGACTAGCCTATGTCTAGTCCTGCTCATGATGAGAAGGAGAAAGGAAGAAGGCATGAATACACCTCTCTCTTCTGCTTCCAAATATTTTGTTACCAGTATGATAACCGAGAGCAGTCTCATCCTCCTGATGTTCCTGATGTGCAAAGGCAAGGGCGTTCTGGCATCCTCAGTGGAGCCTGAAAGGGGATAAGAGGCACAGTGAGACTGAAATGTGGGTTGGTTTTTTTTTTCCCTCAGCGGCCTTCCCCCGCGCACTGGCTGCCTGAACCGGAGAAGCATGCAGTGCCCTGTTCAGTGTGTAACAGATGCCTCCAGTCTGTGTGTGCCCCCAGCTCTACGAGAGATGACATTAATAGGAAACAGAGCATGTCTGAGTTTGATGCATTTTTGGTGAAAAGTACTACAACTGCCTATACCACAAATTATAAGTAAGCTAGAATTAATGGCAATTAACAGCACCAATATTCATTTACTAGAAGTTTTACAGAAAAGTCATTACTGTTTAACTTTATGTAGTTTGCATTTGTTTCACTGTCAATGAGAAAATTATTCAGTCAATAAGAGTTAATGTTTTATTTTAGACCAGTCTTATCTATTTTAGTATCTAGTGTGCCTTTTGGGAACAAGAACTAAGAGCAAATAAAGCTAATTGTGATAGAAATTTGATACGTTATTGTAATGAAACTCTTCGTTGCCGCATGACTGAAAAAGCACAGAAAAATGTCTTGTACCTGCACTAAATCCAGCAAAGTTGTGATGGGAGATGTTGTGTCTCCTTGTTTGGTGTGATGGAGGGAATGCCTGAGGCACTTGGGTAGGGAAGATGACTATTTCTGTTTCTTCCCCATGGTTTTTCAGCAATCTGACATAGTGTGCATGCCTGGGCCTATGCCAGGCAGAGATGCAGCCTCCAAGTGAGACTTCATTACTACAGTCCTAGATGATTAATTCTGTACCAAATTGTATGGGCCTGATTAACCCAGAACACAGCAATAATGCTGTTTTAAAGATCTTTAGTGCATCCATTACTTCCGTTTCCAGTGTGGTGCTTCACAAGGAAAATATTTGTTTCTTACCATCAAATCTTCAGGTACCGTCTGGGCCATAAAAATCACACTGAGTGCACAGTGGCTTGTGCATTTGTTATGTTTAACTTTGACTTCATTGAGGGAATGTCTAAGATACCCTTACTTGTTGTAGCACTTGTGTAAGGCCAGAGATCGTTGGCTCCCCCCACCATTGTAAGGGGGAAAAGAAAGCCATTATCTGTCTTGAGCCATCCAGAAGACTGAGAAAGCTGAGACTAGAATTGAAATCAGGGTTTGTAGATGTGCTTCATCCCTCTAAAGATGCAGGCTACTTCTGTATGTGGTAGTGCACTCGTCTGATCCACCCAGGGCGGCAGGTGCTTTGTGTATTTTCTCATCAGTGAGGCTCTAGCTTGCTGGAGCAGGAACTGTTACTCTCGCAGCGCAGTATTTATTGAAGCTGCAGAGCAGGCAGGAGGATGCTACCTGCCTGATAGCGTTGGATCTGTGGAATTGGGAAGAGTTCGGTGGTTCTGCAGGCAGGCCAGGACTGCTTTTGCATTTGCAACTCTTAGCTTTTTTTTTTTTTATAAGATGTTGCAATAGCTTTGGGGTGTGTTTTGTTTTTAATTTTAAGCTCCAAAATACTTTGTAGCTCCCTTGTAGAAGTGCAGGTTAGAATAATCTATCCCTATTTTGAAAATCACCGACCTTTTAATACCTTTATCTAAAAGCATTTTTTGGACACTGCTTGGCTCTTCGAAACCCTGTTTGTTAAATCACTCTTGAGGTTTTGCATAGTTCAGGTCTTTAAAAAATAAAAATAAAACCCCAATTTTCCTATTGTCCCTGCAGAAGCCTTGTACCCTTTTCAATATCCTCAGGCTTGTCTGGGGAAAGCAAATACACCCCTTCATGCCAATGGCTCTATACGGGCACAGTCTTGTATGGTTTCTGTAGGATCATGGCTTCTGTGACCCCTTGCAGTGGAGTGTTTGCATGAATAAATCAATAGGACAATGTGCTGCTGGCTGAACTTACCCATACTGGGAGAGCAGTGTTGGTGTGAAGCAGGGAGCACCCATTCAGACACTTCCACTTGTGGAAAGAAGCATTTTTGCCAAGTCTGGAAGAAGAAAAAACGGGTGTGGGAATCCTTTCTCCGAAAAACATGTGCCGTCCAAGCGTCACCTGCGTAGCCCATCAGAAGGCCCCTGTCCTAATCGGCGGTTTCGTGTCCGGCGGAGAGGCAGGTCAGACTTTTCTGGGCCTCCTGGGCCTTGTTGATGTATTTTGAGATGAGGGTGCTTAGCAGAATCGGCTGAGGTGACCTCTGTTTCCCAGCACATCGCAGTTCGGCTTTCTGCTTCGTTTCAGCCTAGGTCAGGCTTCAGCTAGAGGTGATAGACTCGGGTCTCCTTATCTGTTCTCATCAATCCTCAATTTCCTTGCCTCCACACATCTTTCTTCCTTGAATATCTGTAACAAGGCAGAGATCTCCAGCCAGTTACACTGTTCAGTCTTTCCTGCAAACACTTTTTTGAATAATTGTGCCCTTTCTCCCCAAGACTCACTTTCGCAAAAGGATATATTGCTGACTTTTTAGACACTACATCCCATTATCTTGATGCAAAGACATTGTCTCCCTAAATGAAGGGAAAATTATTTTTAATCAATGAAACTATAAATGCCATTCCTGTATGGTTTTAAACCTAAAGCACTGGAAACAATCTGACAGTGTCCTGCCAGCCAGTGCCTCTGAGAGGTGTTTCTCAAGCGAGCTACGTTCCTGGAGGCTGACAGGGAAAGCTTACTACTTAAAACAAAATTCGTTCCAAAAAGTCAGGTTTTGGCTCCCTGGAAGCCTATATTTTTTGCAGCCACCTGTCCTGACTGCTTCCTGGTGTGATTTAAACCTGTGCAGTCTGCCAATGTATGCTGATAGAGATTGTTTTACGGTAGGCTGGGCTGTGGGACCGTGTCAAGATGTGCTCGAGGAGTAGTTCACTCCCTCTGCTACGTGGAGGTGGGCAAAAACCCAAGACCCTGAGTCGAAACTCCGCGTGGTTCGTATGAAACTGTTAGACTGTAGACTTAAATGGCACATAGATTGAATTGTCAGAAACTGGGTCCAACTTCACTTATAAAAAGGACAGATAAAGGAAGAAGCATCTCCCACAGGCAACTTCTATGAGCGGAATTTTATTACATATAGACCTCCAGGACAATCAGACAAGGATTTTGATTTATGAGATAATGGTTACCTTTAAAATACTGAAGGAGGGTTCAGGAGAAGGTTACTGTTAGATTAATTAGTGTTGATAGAACTGACACAGGTATAATGTAACTTTGCCACGGCGGATGGAAGGCACCAGATAGACAGCCGGTGAAAGGATGTTTGTTTAGTTTTGTGCTCACCTTATCTCGTTTCTTGTTGTACAGGTGACTCATGAACAAACCTGTATGAATGTGAAATGTGTTTTCTGTGTTTAATGCTCTGATAAAGAACTAAATATTGAAGTTTTTATATAGGAAATGCGTTATAAATTAATTTAAATGAAGTTCCTTCTTTGGTAATCGGTTTCTCTCCTAATACTCAGTGATTCCTGTTGGTTTTTTTACTGAATATGGATATTGAAGCAAAGCAAATTGATGGAAAAGAGGAATATGTATTCCACAGCACTAAAATAGATTGACAGTTTTGTTTTCAATGGCTTAAGAAGGTGCTTTCAAGACCTTAGAGTTTGAATAAATTCTGCAGACTTAAAGATTTTTTGCCTGTTTAATCCAAAATGATACCAGTATCTCCTACAGAAATTGATAATACAGAGAAAGTGTAGGACTTCATTTTCAGGGAGATGAATTTGGATGAATAAATGCTACTGGAAGGGAGAATTTGGGAGAAATCTTAATAGAAATCTCCAATTAGTTGAATGGCTGGTTATCTGTGACAAGACATAATATTTACTAGACACTGGAAGCTGCATGAGTACTTGCAAAGAAAAAGGTAAAATAAGATTAAAGTTTGTGTACTGTGTGTTGTAAAACGTGGGCAATCTTTGCAAGGCTTTATGGCTTAAATAAGTTTTTGAGAAAATATTGGAAGAAAGGTATTAGTGGAGCATAATATTATGAAAATGATAATGTTTGGGTACCTTGTTAAAAATCTTTGTCCAACAGCCATTTTATTACACTTGGCTCTAATTTGATAAGCAAGGCCGGCAGAAATGGAATCTTATTTTTTTTAGTAAAGGCAGCTCTATGAAAATAAGGAGGAAGAAAATCTATCCCTTTCAGTGCATAAATAAAAACAAATTGAAACAAACTGAAAGCTACATGGTAAATGGTATGAAGTATGACCCCTAAGCGCCTTTCATCAGATACTTAAAGTTTAAAAAAAAAAAAAAAAGAAATTCCACAGGAAATAATTTTATAAAAATTACAAATTCTCTTCTTAGTCCCAGAGATGGCTTGAATCTTGCATTGATTAGTCATAGGTGTGAGGATCAGGTGAAGTGGCACTAGCTCATTTGTAATTGCAGAGGGAATTTTATAATGTAAAATGGCCTAAAATGTAAAAGAAAAAAATAAGATAGCTCTTGAAACGAAGTGCTACATGTGAAATATGGTTCTTTATCCATCACTGCTAGTTTTCCAGATAATCAGCAACACATCTGTCAGTCCTCAAGCAGTAACATTTCCTCCTGTTCATATTGTAGTGCAAGGTTGGGGTTTCATCATGTCTTCTGAAACCAGTTAATATCAGATAGAAGCAAATACCTGGGTGTAGCATGTACCCCTGCTTTTGCATCTTGGGTTTTGTTTTTCAAGAGGAGGTGGAGACCTGTGGTGACTTATATTCTACAGTCTTGATGATAATATTTTCACCTGATGAAAATAGAGGACATCCAGACTTTTGAAGTACTCTGGCATGGCTGGGAACTGAAGCAGCAAGGGGGTGTTTAACACAAGTAAATGAAATGCTGTAAGGTTAGAGGCATGAGATAAGGGGCTACTGGAACAAAACTGGGGGATGGAAGTAAACCAGAGCTGCATCTTCTTTTACTGTATTTGGCTTGTTTTCACTACTGAACTGTGCATGTCCCTACTTCACATAGCCATTGGGAAGTAAGTGTCCTGGGGGGTGGTCCTGCAAAGGCCTCAAGTGCATGTGGTCTTTATCAGTGCATCTGCTGTACAACCCCAGAGAGGGAGGGGAAAGGGATGAGATTTCCCCCCCCTTGTCTGAAAGTCAGAGAGGAAAATAAGAGGCTGTTGACTTGGTGGCCAATGACTAATCATCACCTGGTGCTCCCACAAGAGCTGAACAGGGGATTAGCATTCCCTGTGCTCCCCCTGCTACTCCTGCCCTCAATCTGAATTTTTTTCAAACCCTATTTGAGATGAAAATGCAACAGTCTGGCATGAATGAACACTGATATAGATCTGTCTAAGCTCCTTTCTCACTTCAAACTCAGTGATAGTTAAGACAGGATTATAAAGAAGCAAGAAAATTCAGCTCAGAAGTCTTGAAATCAAAGCAGTTCAGTAAAACTAAGGTATTCTCAAACCTTTGTGCCAATTAACACTGGGCTGTGACAGCAGAGTCTTTCACCTCATAAAAATTCTAACTTGTGCTTATTCGGGTGGGTGGATTTAAGTAGGGGGAACCTATAAGACTTCCTTTTGATTAGCTTTCCCCAGGCATTACGTCAGATCAAGCAATGCTTGACAGTTGGATTTTTATCACTTCAAAGAAGAAAATATTTAGCGTGATACAGAGATTAGATGCCCGTGCTGATGCTGTTAACTGTGCTGAGGACACCTTTTTTTTTTTAGCCAAATACGTGTCTCGGGAGGCGTTTCTTGCTATAGAACAGAAGCATTTAAATTTGGAAAAATTTCTACAGATTTTGGTTCAAATCCTACTTACATGGAATAAATTTGTGAGCTCAAATTTTGCAGTCACTTAAGCAATCATGAAACTTAATTCATATCAATAATTCTGTAAAACTATTAATGTGAATGTGTATATGTTTTTAATAATGTCAGGGCACTGGCATCTAACTGTGCATGAAATAAATAAGAATACTGTTGTAATCCTCTTCAAGCTTGTTTAAAAATTATTGATTCAACCCTACTAACATCATTACCAATACAGTAGATGTTTTTACAGTGGAGCTTTTCCATTTTAAAATTCAATTAAACATGGCATGAGGTAATTAATTTTTTTATTGTATTCCTTCCAGGGAGAGAAATAATTGGCTGCTTTTACAAAATGTAGTTGCTTTAAAGAAAAAAACAAAATCAAATTACAATATTTTCCAACTACCTAGGATCCTCTGAGAGTAATGATGGTACAATATATACAGGCTTCACTCCATGCACAGCTGAAATTTGGTCAGCCAACTCCACAGTGAAATGAAACAACCATTTAACAACACTTAAGAACAGCACAAAACAGATCAGTATGTGAAGTGAAGAGTATTAAACTTCTCTAAAAGTTTTAGGGGGACAGAATGTCATTACTGAAATTGAAATTGTCAGGCTCCTGGGATTAATATCCCTGTACTTAGAAAAATTGCTGTAATGTCAATGACCACAAGTAGTCACGACCTTGGTTCTATTTGGAGAGCTTTTAAAGGTCTCCTACTGACCTTAAAAACCCAATTTCCAACGTTTTAGATAAGCCCATTATTGCAAGGATAGGAACACAGAAGGATCCATACTGGAGCAATGATTAGGTGCCTTAGTTCAAGGTTACATCTGCAGCCGTGGTCAGTGGTTTGTGCTTGTGCATTTTTTATTAAATAAAAGTAATGCTACCTGATTACAGGCTTCAAATTGCCTCTGTATGCCGCTACTTTGTGCAGCATTAGGGCTGCCAGCGGAGTCAGAGTTTGCAGAGAGAAGGAGCTGTTGCCATGGGAATTTTGAAAGCTGTCGTTGTTTCACCATTTGCTAGCAATTGTGGAGAAACGTGACTCACTGGAACAAATTCTTCCTGGGGCGTAACTCTGCTTGGCCATGCTGAGATGCCTAGCAGATGTGGAGACAGGGATAGCTGAAGAGGTGGACAAGAAGGGGGAGGCTTGCTTTTCCCCTGCCCAGATCACTAACAGAGTTCGCAAGTAACTGGGCTGATTTGGAAATTCAGGACTACTAGGGTTCCCAGGGCTTGTGCTTCTCCAGCAGTCTCCAGGAGGAGGTTTTCAAAGGAGTTCTCTATTCCTATGGAAAATGCTTGTGAAAATGAAAAACTCTTTTGTAAAGGTCAGCTTGAGCTGCGTGCTGAATTGACATTTAAGCCTTTCAGAAGTTTCTCTGAGTTGTTGCTTTGTTATGCATAGTGGAGAAACTTACTTACAGGGCACTAAGTAATTCTGTTTTATTGTTTTGTTTACTTGTCTTTTTTTTTGGTTATAGCACCTGTTTGATACCTCTCTGGGCAATACTGTTATAGCCAGCTGCTCTTGTGGTTCAAACCCAGATTTTCCTGGCAAAATTCTCCTTCAGTCTGACACTTCACAAGCTTTTCCCAAGCCAGAGATGAATGAATACTCTTGGAAAGTCTGCTAAGATTCTTTAGCCTGCTATTTTCTGTGCTGTCTAAGAATTTAATCCAATAACCATTTCTAGTGGCTGTGTCAGGCTTTTGGATCAGACCCAAAGCATGCCAAAAAAAAAAAAAAGTTTAGATGTTTATGAGAAACATCCTTCATTGGCAGCAGAATATTGCAGATAAGTTTGGGTCTATCCCCCTAATTTCTTGTGTGCCCCTGTGCTTAGAAGAGGTAGAAAGAGAATACTACTTTTTTTCCCCTTGCTTGTCACCTCTAATCTCCTAAGAAAGTAATGGTTTGACTTCATATTGTTCCTTCCGCTGTGCTCCCACTTCTTTCCTTTCCCAATTTGCTCACTGGCATTGAATGTATAATGTAGTGACGCATGGAGGTGATTCCCCAGTTATTTTTATTTAAACCCTGAAAACCTCTTACAAATCTTTATGAACCTATGTCATCAGACTGCAAATGGACATCATCACAAGGCTGTTTGCTAGCTGGCTCTCGTTCCATTTTGTGTGATTTTGTGGCCTGATGGAAGTTTTGGGCTTGCTGTCAACACATCCTACATTTGAATACAGAAACCAAAAGAAATCTGAATCTGTGTTTCCTCGTTCTGCTGCCTCTTTCTTGATCTACAGAGTATTTTGGGGCAATGAAATAAAGCAGGTGAAGAGCCTTATCTTACAATAATCCGTGAGAAAAGGTAGAGCTCTGCTTGTGGAAACATCTGCTGGGGTATCCACCTTCAGACCACACGCATGTTGGTGAAGAAATCAATGCCCGATCTGCTAATTTTATTCATGTACTTCTTACTTGCCCATTTACTTTCCCCCAAGCAAAGGATGACTTCTTCATTGAGGGCTGTTTTTCCTCAGTTATCAGAGCACAAAAATAAAGCAGCTGTTTATACCAATTTCTTTCGTACTATAAGGATCATTTAGTATGCAGGAGACCAAAAACTTCACATGCACCACAAGAAATCATGTGAGTCTAATGATGCCATTTAACAGACAGTGTTTTTCTTGGCATAAATTAAGACCCTTTAGAAAAAGGTTATAAAAATTGGAAGAAGCTGTGTTGTCTGAGGAAGATGCTGAAAAAGAGAGGAGTGGATTGAGGAAGACAGTTTTGTAGTTTTAAGAGCTGATAAATCTTCAGCTGAGCAAGAAATTTATGTTGCCGTACACTGAAGTTCAAGAATAGCTATTGTTTTCTGAGTTGAGATGAAGTTCCTGTGCTTATGGAAGGGCATTAAGTAGAAGAGTTTATTTTTTTAGCCTAGATTCCTGTAATTCTAGGGCATTGACTTTTGACTCGTGAGAGAAGACGTTGCAGAGGACACAATGTCTCAATTAAAAGAGCTTTTCAGAAAGCAGTTAGGAAGAATTCATATTTCTAATATAGACATGCAAAATATATGCTAAACAGGTTGATTAAAATGGCCACCCACCTAAACCTGACAACTAGAGCTCTGTTGTGCCCAGAGCCTGAATTCTTAAAGGGAAATCCCTCTCTTGAGTTCATGTACTCTATTTATATAATTAAAGTAGACTGACATTTCCATTGGTTTTGGTTCCCTTTTTCACTGGGCTGTCTAGGATTTCATAACATTTTCCATTGCTATCGTATATGGTACCTTCCTTACAAGGCAATCCTGAAAATCATTTTTTTTTCTGCTGTTATTCAGAACAAAGTTAGACTGATTGACTGATTTATTTATAATAGTAACATCCCAGAATCCCATTGCCTATCTTTCTTCTATCAATTAGCTCTCTGTTAACCAGGGGGTGCTCTTACTTTCAGTATGTGTTCAGAACTTGTAAAAAGATAATTGTTAACCTAGATGCCAATAGGACTTTAGTGAAGACTTGTTTAGAGCTCAAAGGTTTCAGCAGTAATCGATTTGATAAAATAATGGCTTCTGTTCCCATGTGGATATATTTGTCTTTTCAGACACTGTTTGTTGAATGGAGGGAAATGGTCATCGGATCTATGGCCCTTAGTAGAAGGCTGCTGGAGGCAGTTGTGGCTTGTTCCCTGTAACTTGCACCTTTGAGTCCTTTTGCTTCTGGAAGTGAAACAGAAGCAAAAATTTTGTGTGATTCTGTCAGTACTGTTCTGATGCTCGTCAGACGGTTTTATGCCACACCTTCCTATCCAAGCCCTTGCATTTTGCGTACTTTTCTTTTTTTTTAATAGGCTTTCAGTGTTTAAACTTTTGATGGATGTAGGTGCTGGCTGGTTTAAGCATGTTTAAAAACCTGGCAAAAAATCTCTCTAATTGATATCTAAATGTTCACGCAAATCTCCTGCATAGCCTTTTAGGGATGTCTACATACTGCCGTGGCAGCCTGCTGTTATTAAACAATTAGCTTCAGTGGCCTGCACAGGTAGGAGGGCTTGAGAAGCCAAGGGGATGTGTAGCTGTATTTAAGTGCTATATTGGCAGATCCCCCTGTATTAAGCGGTGATGCTGCTGTTCCTTTTTAACTCTTACGTTGCTGATGACTGAGTTGAATGCTTCCCTGCCACTTGTTTGCAAGCAGTAGGTGTTGTTCTGAGGGAGCTCTTACAATGGTTTGGCTTTTTCATTTTAAATTCACGCATTGTAGTTCAGAAAGATAAAATAGCCACTTCTAGCTAAATGCCAGAAGAGTGTATCGGTTTCTGTAGGAAATAACTCCTCTGCCAAAATTTTAATTTTTCCTAGGGGAAAAGTGAGTACGTTGAGACACATTACCAGGTTGGGAGGAAGAAGGCTTTTCTCAGCTCCCTGATCCTCCCTCTGTTTGCCAGTAATGTGCTGGGAAAAAGTTCCGTTTAACCTTTTCCCTTTGCCCTCTTTTTAATATAGTTTGTTCTTTGGTTTGGGACTCGCTCCTGAGCACAGGGCATATCCGCACATTAGAGATTTTTCAGTAAGGAGTAGGGAATGGTAATGGAGCCCAGGTTTCTGCCTTTGGCAGAACAGCTGAGCTTTCTTTTCTGATCCACAATCAGATGTGGGGTAGCAAGAACAGGAACCAATCACTCACCTGACACTTCTCTCTGCTTGACTACTGAGGGTCAAACTGTGACCACAGGCTCAAGAGTCTTTCCAGATTTTTAATAGCATAAACATACTCTTACAAATTCTACTGATATATCATAGTTTGTTTTGACCTAAACACTGTCAGGAAAACTTACCATCATAGTGTCGATTTCTGTGATGTGATAGAGAAGAGTTTAATAGTTTGAAAATGAATGAATTTAAAATTGGATAGTTGAAGGTCAGAACCCTATAGTGATAACTCAGCTAATGTAATATTCATACCTTGGTCTAAAGTAGTGCTGTATATCAATATGTTGTCCCTGTCTGCCATGAGCATATAGGGTAGAAATGCGTGTGTGCACTGACAAATATCTAAGGGATGTATAGGAAAATTCAGGAGTGAGGCACCTGAAAGAATTCATAGGTCATGAACCATTATTCTCTTCTGACTAAAGCAAACTATATTCCTTAAGCATTAACCACTGTCAATACTTGCCACAGTAGAATTGCCTGGACCATCCTTCAGCTGATTCTGTGCACCAGAGTAATGCCTCGTTTTTTTAAAAAGCACTGAACTAGGAGCGGGGGGAAATACCTGATTTGTTTCTAGTGGGCTTAGTTCTCAAATCAACAATGTGTCCTAAGGACTGAAAATTATTGCTGCCTCATCCATAAATACAGATGGACCAAATCAAACGTGATGCGTGAGAGATGGATACGCTAACACCAAATCCTAGCCTAATACAGGTCAGCGTTCAATCTATTCCAGGTCTGAGAAGCAAAAATTCATGTGTGGATGTTTTATAAGTCACAGATCTGGTTTGTGCTGGCAAGGATTTCTTGGACACTGGTTCATTGGCTGCTATCTCTCCCTGTCTTCTCTGAGCTATGTTGCCTGGCTAGGGAAATTTTCAAGTGACAGTGTTCAAAATCTTGATTATCCTTTGTCATCCTAAAAGAAAAGCTGTGATAAATTCCGTGAATTGTTGTCCATCAGTTAAATGAAAATGATCTGCCCCCTTGGTTTTAAGAAAGGAGCATGCCTTGCCCTAAAGAGCTCTAAGATGAGACAATAGAACAGGGTCAGTTTGGATCCCATGATTACCAGATAAAGGATGAGGAGGGACTGCCATTGTATTTGCAAACATTTACTTGGGGAAAAACATACCAAAGTTAGCATTTATCTACTAACTCCAGTGAATTGCTTACCAAGTAGATTTAGCACCTGAATTAACGATAAACACTCAACCTGTAGCTGGCTAGATGAACCTTCTGTATGCGTTTATACTATCCTGCTCCAGAAAGAGCACTTAGTCCTTTACTCTGTATCGCAAGCAAAGGCCTGAACTGTAGAGTTGAAATCTCTTGAGAGAGGGGCTGTAGTGGTTAGCGGAGTTGGATGTGGTGTGATCAGGATTTGGTATCCCCTTCTTGGTATGCTTCTAAACATTCAGGGCAAAACTTGAACTTATGTTGAGGGTCTTTTTGTCGGTGTTTTGGTTTGGGGGTTTTTTGATTGTTCTTGTTGTTTTTTAAATCTTTGGGAATTTGGGAGTGAACTTGGGAGGTCTTGAGGCTCCTTTAAAATCCCATCTCTATGTACCATTCCCATAGATACATTGCAGACCACATTAATGTGGTCATTGCCAGGCTAAAAACATGACACCTCTCTGCTATCTTGACAAAAAAGGGTAGTCTGTAAGAGCTAATCCACTGCCTGAATAGGAGACGATTTATTTTTTCTGGCTTTCAAAAGAGCACCTTTTACAAGAACATATGGCAGAGGTTCTTCTGCAAAGGAGGAGAGGCATTTATATGCAAAATGAGAGCTGAGAAGAAGAAAATCTTCAAACTTGTTAGACAAACCAATTTATAAATACAAGTGTTCTTCCTCTGTTCCTGTTACCAGATTTCTCAAGAGTCAAGAAAATTAATCAAAAGTAAGCTTCCTTAAGAGGATATCTAAATAGATATTGATTTTTTTTTTTAATGCACTTTGTATTTTGCACAGTTTTGTAGTTTATAAGCCCTTTTAACTCATGAAATAGGGGAAAACTCATTGTGATATTTGACAGGTGGTTGCAATAATGATCAAATGCCTGTCACTTGTAATTCTGCAGCAGTAAGGGGAGGGGGAGTTTTTATGCTTTCATGCCATTGCTGAGACTAGTATGGAATTGCATTATTTGTATGAATATGTTGAAAAAAATTATTTGTATGTCCTATATTTTGTGTACAACTAGAGGAAGATGGTGTTTTCTTTTCAAATAGGATATAGTCAGCTACTTTAAAAACAGCGTTTGAAATTATTATCATCTCTGGGGGTTTATCTTCTGGGTTTATATAAACAGACCTCTCTCTCTTAAAAAGCTATTTTCTTATACAGCAAAGACAGAATTCAAATAAAAACAAGAACAACAGATTTGTTAAAATGTCCTTTTCAGATTCTGGTGACCAGTAGAGAAGGAAGAAATGAGAAGCTTCGCCCCAGGCTCCCTGGTTTGCCAGCTTAGCCTCTGCATCACATACATGCTTTTGCTCCAAGCCATGGGAAGGCTGTGTACATGATTTTGGGCAGACTGATGTTTTGGTTGCCTTGGTGGAGGCTCAGACATAAGGGGTTGTCACCTTCCTGTTTGTTAACCATTTAAGACCAAATGAACAATGTCCGTCCAGGGCTTAGGCAAGTTGCATAAATAACTAAACATGTGAGGTTCATCATACCCATGGCAGAGAGGAAAGGCGGGCCTCAGTAGGTGGTAGATGTATGCCCTGTGACAACAGGAGATGCTAACTCCAGCCCAACACGGAAAAGTTCACCGAAAGTAAGAAATCCTTAGAATAAGGAAACTCCACTTACTGTGAGGAATGAGAATTCAAGGTCCAGCCCCCAGTGGGATCTGTCTGATGTGGCCATGTTGGATAGAGGTCAATAGTGTCCTCTCTTTGACTTCTCCATTCTCACTTTGTCTGTAAACAAAACTAATGTGTAATCACAGCACAGGGAGAAAACTGATGTGCAGTCAGGAGCCAAGCCTTTGGTGTGACCAGCCTGGTGGTGCTCTCCCAGTGCCTCTCTGGTGGTCCAGTGACTGGTCCGGTGGTGGAGATTTATTGTCTCGGTGGTAGCGGATCATGTCCCACCCATCATGCCAATCTTCACATGCCAGACACCAGTCTAATCCCTGTAGCGGAGGCTGAGTGTACCACCTCTGTAAATGGGCTGTCTGTATCTGCTGGGGCAGCTGTGAACTCCTGCAGCCTGACATTGCATATGAGATGTTAAAAACAAGTATGGCTGATGGGTTTTGTCCATGTCATCAACACAGGAAAAAATAAATAAACAACCCAAAAAGCAATCTTGTGAATTTCTTGTTGGCAGTTTCAATAGGGAGAGTGTAGCAAAGTGGTAATAATACTTTCAGTTCCTAATGGATTTTTTTAAAAGGGGTTGGGTTTGAGGTTTTTTTTGTTTGGTTGGTTTTTGTTGTGTTTTTTTTAACCGCAAGCTGAAGAGTCGCTGCTGTAAATGTATTTGAGAGCCATAAGAGATAACAGATAATTTTCTTTCACGTAAAGCTTTAATGTTTTCTTTTTCTTTAAGTAAATAATACTTTGCTGAGCCGTATTTAAGTGTGCCCATTTCTCTGGTAAGAAGACTACAAAGGTGTTAATTACAATGAGCAAACTAGCTATTAACGGTATTTTTACATTCTTGTCATCTATTGGTGGCTAGAGGAGAATGGGGGGAAGGAATGCTTCATTTGTAATGCAGGTGCCTTTCTACCAGCAGAAAAAGGAGAGCAAGAACAGGGAGGATTTAAAACTTTTCTGTAAGGGTTAAAGGAGCTGGCATTCATGCATGGATGGCTGGTTGATAGAAGTTCTGAAGAGTTGCCTTTACTGCCTTTCACTTAAGTGATCCGTGAACTAAAGTGTCCCCAAGTAGGATATGACACAACAACCTGTGACTTGCTCATTAAAGGCTCGTGTTAAGGCCTGTCTGGGAACTCTCTAATGCCAGATCGCTGAGACCATGGACCGGAACAGAGCTCCTATGATCCTTAATGGTAATGCCTCAATATCTGGCTCATGGGCAGAATATACAGCATTGCTGTCCTGTGGGACTGTTAAAGACTGTTCTCGGAGACCCCTTAAGATGAAGATGATTGATACAATGGGCTTAAAGTGGTTACTGTTCTTTGTGCCAGTAATCTTCATCAGGTGGCCGTACAGCCATGAGTCGATAGACGTTATTGTAGCATAGTAGTGCTATATACATAATTATAATCTCCTGACAGTGAAGTATGGCTAGCCTGGGAGGTCTCTGAAAGACTTATCTGTATGTTTATTTTATCTTGCTGCTACATAAAACCTTGGTGTGCCTGTATCTTGAGTGCTCTGTGCGGTTCTGGTCTTTGCACCTCAAGAAAGGTATAGTACAAAGAAGGGTAACTAAAAGAAACAGACCTGTGAACAAGAGCTAATGGGAATTGTCAGAGATTCACCTTTTACCACTCCTGATCCAACATACTTTCGTACACTTTCTAAATAGCTCCTTCAGTTGCTACTGCTGGAGAGATAACAGTGGGCTGGCTGGGCATCGCTCTGACCCACCAGGACATCTCTTCTGCCTGTACAGCCTATTAAAGAGTGTCGTGCTGGAACCCAGTCACAGTAAAATTTGACCAAAGCCAAATGAGAAGAAACAGCAGGGAGTAACTTATGTTTGAACATTAGGCTGCTTTGATCATCTATTTCATCTCAGTATTTTTGAAGATACAGTTGTATGGTCAGCAAATGTGTCTGGTAATGTCATTTCATGCTGATAGAGCATGGAATACAGGCTGATTTTACTGATAGGCCTTTTTCTGTGAAGAGATGTGACACAACTTGGGTACAATCAGTTATTCAGCTCAGAACAAAGATACATGGCACTGTCTTAATAGGAAATGATTTTGTGTACACATGTGTTTTAAGGAATTCTGTTGTATTACAGAGAGATTAAACGTGAGTAGAGTAGAGAGAGTGTTTTGGGGTTTTTTGAATGGAGTTATTTGGGTTTTGGGGGCTGTGTGTTTTTTACAGGATAACAACATCAATTTGTAGCATTTATGTGTTAGCAGGAGCAAGGACAATCATTTACATGCAAGTGTAAAGCTGCATTCCTATCATATCTGTGCTGTTGGTGTATGTAATACTGGCCTGTGTATGTATAAGGAAAAACTCTCCAAATACATATGCTTCATATTCAACAAGTCCTGAAAGCCACAGTTAGGTGCTAGTAGTGAAGTAACAGCTAAGGTAAAAGCTGTTGTTGCAAAGTGAGTAGTGGGATTCTTGAACCTCGCTTGGACAGTCCTGGGCATTGGCATGGACTGGGTGAACCCCTGAAGGAATAAGCTGTGTTTGGCAGAGCGGTAGACACAGGCAGTGGTGCCATTTAGGCTAAAGCCCTGAAAGGATGTGGACATGTCTGTAAACTGTGAGGGCTGATGCTCATACTGGCAGAAAGTTTGATAGATGTAAAGTAATTTGGGGATTTGAAATATGTATCAAAAGGGATTTTGAAGGCTGTGGTCCTTAGTCTTGATTTCCTGGTTTGAATGAGAAACATAATGAAGATGTATGTTGTACTTCTGTATTAGATGAAATTGTGTTGGTTCAGGATCAGTGTTAGCCATTTGCTTCTCTTCACCTCCACCCCCGCCAGTCCCTCAGAGTTTTCTGATGTTTTCTCAGCATATTGTATTTTCTTCCCACTTTGAGCTTTTTCTGGTTTGGGTCTGTCTGTATGGGTTAGGCGTGTGTATTGTTTATTCCTGTGCTGCTGTTATTGCATGGTCATTGTTTTTGATCCCTCTTATTTTCTTAAAGATAGTTATTGCTTCAATAGTTATTGTTTGGTTTTAGTTAGTTAGGGGTTGTTTAGCTCTAGCTCTTCCTCAGAGACTGTGGGTCAAACCTTTAGCTGGGTAAAATCAATGTAATCAATAGAGCACTGCTGATACACATCAGCACAGATGAGCCCTTGTGTAACATCAGCTCAGCAGAATCCTACTCGAATCTTTGCTTTATTTCCCAGTTCAGCTTTTGGAAGGCATTTATGGTCACAAAACACTTGTTTTCTTTCTGCAAACCCTGTGGTTTTCAAAGGATAGAGCAAACAGAACTCAATTAAGAATGATAGCTTCCCATTAGGCATGTCAGAAATGTACTGTTTTTTTCTGTACAAATAAATTGAAGCTTGGAATATTTTAGAGGAAGAATTGTGATCTTTTCCCCGATGACTGAATATATTAGTTCACAAGTCCCATATTCCAAGCGTTAGCCATTTGCCGTTTCATGACAGTCTTTCAAACAACAATAGTAACTGTTTATGTGGAGTATAATTAGGAAAATATCTGATGCCTTTTTGCCTTTGCCTTGGCAATAAATCCCACATACATGTGTGGGAACAAGGAGAGCCAGCAGTACTTGGCCAGCCAATTTCTCAGAACATCAACCAGCAAATGTTCCTTCTGCAATTGGTGTTCCACCGACCACAATTTAAAACCACTGTTTTAAATACCTGACCCAGCTACCACTAAAGAGGCAGCAAGAAAGCTACCGGTGGAGCCCTGCAGTGGTGACTTTCAGTCTCCTTCTCTAACCTTTATATATGCTGCCTCTGTGTGTCGGGAGACAGTAATACATCTTCCTAAAATAGATGGCTGCAGGATGTGCTGGTAAATTGGTTGACTGACAACATGAGCAAAATCATCAAGAGATACGTGGTAGCAAGCAGTATCGTGCACCCTATCCTGGAGCATCTGCATGGGCAGTTAGGACTGGCAATTTTCAATGAATTTGAGAGATGTATCTTCTTTTTTAAATGTCCATTGTCTGCAAAGGAAGCTGTTAGGGTGAAAAGGGAGGATCTTTCAAAATATGACAGTAATTACGATTTGTTCTTGATGAAAAGCCTCTTCACTAATGGGTGGATACCCTGCATGGTTCCTATGCGTAGCACACCCACTACCTGTCCCCATTTCAAATAGGAAAGGCTTAAAACAAAGAAGGGAAGAGCACTGATTACCAGGAAATTGCAACACAAAATGAAGGGACAGCAGAAGAGAGTTGTGTTACAAACAGGCCTCTCTTTCTGACCTGAGCTGCAATGACTTACTGGTCACAACGCAGAATCGAGTCCTTCATCCACAGATGCTGCTGGGGCAGACTGGAGGGGAGTTTAGCAGGTTTGTTCTGGTGGAGGTCATATGCCAGATGAGGTGAACTTTGTATGAAAGAAGCAAAAAAATCCAAGTTTGACAGATGTGAAAGATGGAGACAACATCATATGAAATATTTGTTTTGCCTCAGTAAACTCTGAGTTTCCCCCCTTGCAGTATCCTCCAAAGTCCTTCCAAGAAGCAGGGCCATTATTTTCCCAAAATACTTGTGTCTTTTTGAGCACCTCTTGATAACACTTTTCACATGCAGATGGAAATCTGAGCAGGAAAGTTGCATCTCCTTTACATGACCTCCCCTTCTGTCTCAAACTGGCCTGTTGTCAAGTTTCCACAACATTTTTTAGAAATCCTGCTTTTTCTCTTGTTTTTTTTTCATGACCAGTAGTCAAGGCTATGTTGTCACCAGTGAAGGAGCATGGTTACACCACTTACTTGATAGCTTCAGAAATAAGGATATGTTAATGACTTAGGATTTATAAAAAGCAGCCCACTCTAATTCATAGCTGTACAAAACTCAATGCAACATTTTCTTGAATGTTTATAAAAGTGTTGTATTCGTTGGAGGCTGCTGTAGCCCTTTCCCAGCTGGTCCCCGAAATCTAAATCCTTTGTGTATTTCAGCAACTAATGTGTAAATAAGAATTAGGTGTTTAAATACCTTCACGGATGTAAGCCTGGTGTTCTTCCTGTTTTGGAACATTTTTCTTTTTCTTGGTTCAACTCTTAGCTTTGGTTTTAAATGGTGCCACACATTAAAGACATTTTTCAGCTTCAGAGAAACCATGTCTTTCAATCTGAAAAACAGTATCCGAGCTTGTATCTCAGACCGATCTTTGAAGATACCCTTGATTTAATTCATCAATACCTTTAAGGAAATAGAAAGGAGACTGGTCTCAGTAAATTCCAGGAAAAAAAAATATCATTACCTAGCCATACACACATAGGAAAATTTCAGAACACTCAGGGTGATTAATGGTATAATGTATAATACTTGGCAATTAGCGTAGATGTAAGGGCCTGATTTTAAGGGGTTTTATGTCACAATTTTTAGGCGCAAAAAAAAAAAGGAATAAAAATTCTATTATTTTTTAGAAAGTCTTAAAGAGAAATAGATTTGTTTACATATTTTAAAATACTCTTTAGAGCTCTTTTTAGTGCCTGAGTGCGCATTACAGACCTGCCAAGGTTCTTCCTGCAGTTACACATTCACTTGTTAATGACTTTGTCTTAATCGATACTTTCTCAAATGGAGAAGCTCAGATATTCCAAGAGTCACCTTAAAAGACCTCTGGCAGATAAATAATTAAATGATTCGCTGGCTGCCTTCCTGTGTGCAAAGGACTTCTGGTAGAAACCTAATTGTTTGATTTCAAAAATCAAAACCTGCCAACCTCTTGAAAAAAGGCAGTTTTAGCTGTTTGAAGAATCTCATTGCTTATAACAGGTCATTGTAGTGATGGGCTTTTGAGTGAAAGAAGAGATACTTTTAAATATTATAGCTTACAGCAGAGAAGTGGAATGGCGGGGAGAAATGTTGAAAACTAGTACATAAAAATCTCATCTTGTCAGGTTGCTAACCAGGAGCTCGGTCCTGGAATTGCTCAAGTGTTTGTACAACTTTGCTAGTGTGAGTTGTATTGACTGCATCATGCATGTGCATTCCTGTTTGAAAGATGAGACACGTGAAATCTGAATGTTTTTCCTTTATTGCCCTGACATTAACTTCAGTGGTAACAGGGGAGTCTGAGTGTTGGGGCTAATTGTCGCTCTCCTGTATGTCCTTCTGACCAGTGGATCCTCTGCTCTGACTATTTTGAACTTGCCAGAGATAGCTTGGATGTGGTGATAGGTTGTGTGTTAAGCTTCACAAATGTGCATATTAATTTGGTAATGAAACAAGTTAGTATTTGTCACTGTTCCTTATTAGATTGATGTATTGTCTATCTAGACAGGAGGCTGCATCTTTGGGAGGCAGTGCTTGAGGATGACAGCTGCCAGCACCGAGAAGCGATGGAAACTGGGGTCTCAAACTCCTTATCTTCAGGAAAAAATGTTTGCCAGAACTGGTCTGTTAGCAGCCTTTCCACATTTGGTACGTCCTGTAGTTTGTAAATCATTGCAGGCTTTAGTAGATAAGCTTAGTCACCCCAGAGAGTAGATTGGGAATTTAATTATGTTACGTATATTGGTTTGAATATTAAGGTGGACTGTCAGATCATTTGGAAAATGTGGTGGCTGGTTCCTCGAGGAAGCAAGATGTGCAAGTCCAGATTATTAGATTTTAGGCAAGACCTGACACAACGTTTGATTTGAGAATTATGTAAATACGGTTTCCTGCTGCTTTGAGACTGTTCTGAATGCCAAAGGGCTCTGCTGTCACAGTCTGGATTTCAGGTACCTGTGTAAGCTGGTGGGATGTCTAAACTTTGTGTAACTCACAAGGGTGATGGTCAGATCTTCAGCACCATGCTGGTAACCTCCTTCCCATGAAAGGTGCTTGTAGGGAGTCAGGTAATCAGCCTTGCTAGGTTGAAAATAAGCCATGTTTAGGATTCACTGGCAAATGGTGGCAAAGTGTTGCGTTGCTGTAGAGTGCAGTGGGATAAGCACAGCTAGGCTTAGCACAGAATCTTGTTGAAAGGGGGTGGTTCAGTCGATATTAGTAAGTATGCGTTAGGGAGCAGAACTGAGGTTCTTTTCTCCCTTTGTGTGGATTAGTTTTTAATTTTGGTTACCTGTTTTTAGCTTCTTCATTCGTGTGTGCGTATCGTGTAAAGTAGTAGAAACACTGTCTTTGCTTTACATTGAAGATCAAAATAAAAGTGTCTCAGATTCCTCAAGGAATTAAAATAATAATTTAGCATATATCTGGAAATAAAAGAATTTGACAATCAGTTAAGGAAAAAAAAAAAGTAATACCTGAGAGCGAATAAAGGATTATATCACTGAGAGTTTTGAGGGTAAATGGAGTTGATGAGCAAATTCTTCTAAAGTTCATCAGCATCCTAGGACTAGGAAGAATTCAACTCTTGTACTTTTTGTATTTTTGAATCATGGTTCATGTATTATAAGGCAGTGTGTGGTCCTCTTCCCTCTGATCTATCCTCTTTCCTATCCACCTCATAAAAGGGATGTGAGGTTGCTTTCTCTGTTCAGCTGCCAAGTACCAAGTTTCTCAGATAAACTGTAATTTTATTTAACTAGTCTAGACCTTGATGTGTTTAGTTCCCTGCAGTTATCAGATGAGTATCTTGGTTATATCAGCTCAATATGTAATTTGATATTTATAAACTTAAGGAGGTTGGAGAAACCTGAAGTCCAGCCATGCTCAGTATGTTCTGCAAAGCTCTCTGTTCAATTATTTCCATCGTTACCAAGAAAGCAGTTGCATCAGACCTTTCCTTCCTCCCTAGCCAAGAAGATTCTACTTTAGATAGAGCTGAGACTTGAAAAGGGAGAAATGCTTTCGAAGTCTCTTGTCCACTTGTCTGCAGCAGTTTTGTTCTGTGGAAAAGCTCCCAGATCCTGCAGTGATGAGCTGCAGTAGCAAAGCTCGTGACAGGGATAGGTAAATAAATGTTACTTTATTCTGCTGCTTTTAACAAAGAGGAGTGGCATTTAATGTTTAAATCACAGAGGTTCACTTTGTATGAGCTTGGTCTTGAATCCTTCCATCTGTGTTATGCAGAAATGTAGTTGCTGTGCAGTGAGAACCCTCCTGTGGGTACAAGTTGCATTCGATGCACCCTCTAAAGCTTCCCAGAGCAGTACTTTGGTTCAAAATTCAGCAAATAATGCTCAAAAGATCCCCCAGAACATGCCTTAGGGAACTTCATACTTAAAGCTGATGTCAGGTTTGTTTCACACCCTTTGAATCTGACATTTGATCCTCATGAGCATATTTGTCACTTGGTGACTGCTTGTCATTGCCTGTAGGAGCAAATATTCTCTGCCAGGACATGGCTGAAGCATGAGACTTTGTCCCATTCCCCTCTCTGATGACCCTGCAGATGAGTATTTTTCCCTAAACCCTGCAATTCTGGCTTCAAAAGATGCTTACTTTGAGGCTGCAGTGTAGTCCAGTGCAATTAGTGCTTCGTCTTCTAGAGGACCTGTAGTAGCAGAGGCACAGGCATGAGCCCTCACTCTGCTTCCTTAAGTGACCTTCACCGCTGCTTTAGGACTAGGTATCTTATGTTCTCCTCTTCTGAGACATTTTATAGGTAGCACAGGATTCGCCTGCCCTGTCCTTCGATTGTCTGTTCCCTTAGGTACTCATGGAAGTAGAGGGATCTTTGCAGACCTGATAATCCCATAATAAAGGTGAAAGATGCCTGAAAACTTTCCCTCCTCCTTCTGCTATCTTGCCCATCTCTCCAGTGAAGCTGAAAGTATTCAGATTCTGGCAGTTCTTTCAGCCCTAATCCTTGAAAAGACCAATCTATCAGGAGACCGGTATTAAAAATTGCACTATTGAGAGGAAGGAAAAAAAAATAATCCTCTGATTTTTCTTTTGAGTTTTTCTCTAATTCTTTTTGGGTGGTATTTCTTTAGCTTTTTTGTGAAACCTGAAAGGATTGACTTTTATTTCCTCCACCTCATTTTCTGGCTGGAAGTTGATAAGATCCTCCCATAACCACAAGATCCCAGAAGTTGGCCTATATACATGAATTGCATTTCCAAAATGTGGTACGAAATACCTTCTGTCAGTTTTGCTTGACTGTTCACAAGCTTGAAGAGGAGTTACTGAAGTCCTCATCTCTTCTAGGGAGGTCAGCTCACAGCCATGACTGCTGTCTGTCATGCGTTTGGGCAAATGGTGGCCCTCAGACCCCATCTCATTGGGAAGCTCCACTACGCAATACTCTTGGTGGACTCTTCCATGGATGCATCCCCAGGAGGGAGAGTGTCGGTGTTCGGTGAGCCGAGGGCCAGGGTGAGCTGGCAGTCCGCTCTACTTCTCCCTCCATAGCTGTGAGGGGCCCAGGTGGACCTGCTGTCCTTGCATGTGCTCTGCAGGTCAAGATCATCTGCCTTTGTCCAGTGATATTCTCATAAAAATGGTCAGAGAAGCATAATTTGTAGTGTGGAAGGAGAGTTTAGGTCTAGCAGGCTCCAGTTATGTGGTTTTCTGGTGGCTGCCCCCCTCATGGTACGTTCAGGGCATTTTGCCTCTTCCTAAGCAGATTTTCCTCTTTCTTTGGAAGCCTTCCAGGAAAAAATGCAAATAGAGCAGTGTGATGGAGCGCATGGTAACACTGATTAGTTTTATTCTGGAAATGCCATACACACAATCTCGGCTAATCATGCTATATATATATATATATATATTTTAAAAAAATTACACTGCTTGCCTGTAAGGAGAAGGGGTTCTTCCTCTAGCAAATTAATTTTTAATTCCTTATTCTTACTGAAAAAGGTGGCATACAGTCACAGATTTAATTAAAGGTATAGCAGGCTTTGTCAATCAAGGGAGGCAGAATTATACTCTGGCTACCTTCCAAAATGGCAGAGGCTTAAAATGAAAAACAAAAAGCTTTCCCCAAACTGTGTTAACACACCTTGACCATTATTACAGCTCATGTTTGTTTGTTTGTTTTTCTTGTGCCAATAAGAGAATATCATTATACTGAAAATAAGATCTAACAGTTTCTGGTCATCACTGGCTTGGAGCTTTAGATCTTTCTCTGCTGCTCTGCGTAGCTTTAATTAAGCATTAGGTCAATCTTGGAGGGGGAAAGCCTTTCATAAAGTAATATGTAGGGAACAGTATTATAATATTTCTTTAATTTCAGTAGAGATTTTATTTGTTGTCAGGGCAAGAGGTGCATAAAAATAATGGCAAGTCTGCAAGGAAGTACGTATCTTGTTGCTATGATAATGGCGCGTTGTTTACCTGACCTTCCAATTAGTCAAATGTGGATTCTTGTTTGTATCCTGATTACCTGATCTCTGTGGGTTGGCTGGTTCAGGTAGAGATGCAGTTTAAAAAAAGAAAAGCAACCCCCTCAAAGCTGATTTCCTACACCCCCACCCCCCCAGCTTGTAAAAGCAAATAAGATTTCGGCATGATATTAATGAATAGTAACAGAGAGTCAGTGTAATTGGTACCTTCCTGGTTGTGATTAGGATTCAGAGGAGTTACTTAACAACCACTGTTTTTTAAATATGAATTCTGATTAATAACAGAGACCTTTTTCTCTCATCTACTGTGTCTGTTACTAACACACTTTGCAGTTGCAGTACTTTGAAATTATATATTTCTTTTTATGCACTATTATGTCTTGAACTGTAATAATCTCAGTGGGAAGTTTTGAGCAGTACATGTCAGTGTGACCCTTGATTTTTAATGTTTTTATTATTTTCATTTATTTATTCGCCTTTGCCTTTATGATTGTGGATTACACTGGTACTGTTTAAAGCTGCTGCCTCTTGTCGTAAGAGATACTGAGATACAGGTTCTTGGTAACCTCTGGCAATTAACATGCTTTCCAGAGTGTTATGTAGACACATGGATGCTATAAGTGATTTCATTGTACCCAGTGAGTCATTATATATAAACTGCTAATGTCACAAAAGTAACTTAGGAAATAAACTTTATTGTGGGGTTTTTTTTTTTGGTTGTTTGTTTTAGTTTTATGGAGGTCATATAGCTCAGGAAAAGTGTTGGAGCTTTGACAGCAGTCCTGGACATGTGCAATGCATTAATCCCAAGCTCACTGCCATATTCACTACTCTCCTTGCTGTTACAGCTCGGTGCATGTCAGTCTTCATTAACTGACTATTTTAGGAATCTCCAGCCATTCCCAGGCTGCAGCTAATTAAGAGTATTCTAGTAGTAGGAGTGCAGCAGGTCAGATGCTATTTTATGAAGTGCAGTTATGTGTCCAGCAACCCTCCAGCTGCTGCTCAAATGTGTTGCGCTGTTCTGGAAATCTGCGTGAAGTGAGGGGAATGAAAGACTCTGTCAGTGCGTTTCATCTGCTGTTTTATTCCTGGGACACCATGGTGCGTTGGACAGAGCAAGGAGTGCCGACAGATTTGGCTGTTCATCAGATTTGTTGGTGGTCTGGAGGGCCAGAACTGTTTCTGTGTCTTGGGTTCTTAGAATTAGGTTTGCGGGCGTTTGAGAAAAAGTGCAGCATGGAAAATGGATGTTTCGGGGGTTTGCATCAATATAGTAAAATTTGCTGTAAAAAGAGTGAAGCGGCAGATTTTTCATACCTTTTGAACTTGCTAACAGGTTTTCATATAAATTTTAAAATTTCCCCACTGATGTCAGCAACAGATATTTCAGAACTTACTAGGTCAGTTACAAGCAAGAAGCACTTACTTAATAATAAAGTATTAATATTTATGAGAATTGCATATTTATTCAGGGATCTCAAATCGTATTACAGATTAAATGAATTACTGCATACACCACAGGCTGAGGTACAGAGAAGTTAAATCAAATGCAAGTCATCCAGGCTTGGAGCCGGTGAGGTTCTTTAGGGAGTGCAATAATTTTATCCACATCCTGAGTGTTTGCAAGCGCTTTGTGGAATCGGGTTTAGTGAGTCATTGGCAAGGCTGGGAATTGAGTATTGCAGACCTGTCTCCCAGGCCTGTGCTTTAACCAGTAGACCATACTTCTGCACCTTACTTCAGCTTCTTTCAGTGCTAATTTGAACTTTGAGTTACCCCAAGCAGAAACTCAATTTGCCATTGTCAGACCTCCCTATTCTACATCTCTAGTTGATCAAACAGCAAATTCCACTGCAGATGTAACCATGTTCCATTAGGGAGTTTTTATTTCTAAAAAGGACTGGAAATGAAAGACTTACCCAAATCATGTAGAGATGACTCAGATAGCAAACTTTAAATCCTCAGGCTTTTTTTTTTTTTTTTTTTAAAAAAAAAAAGAAATCTGTGAACAAACTCCCAAAGGAGTATCAAGAGACTTGGACTGAAAGGAAAGTGTGTGAGCCATTCAGACTACCATTAAAAGCTGGTGGTATGCCAGCTCGTGGTCAGGCACTGTTCTTCACAGTGTAATTTATTTTATTTCTAAAACAAACCACCCCCACCAATGGCAAACAAAAAAGCTTCTTTCTTCCAGATTTTGATTGTTGAATGAAAGGATTTTGGAATAAGCAAACCTAACCCACTTAAATGTCATGGCATGCACCTTCGTTGGAGAAAATCGTTTTCTGTTTTTGGATGGCCCAGGATTTTTTTGTGTCTCTGTTAGCTTTTCCAGTATACGCTTGTGTTGCTGTAACTGTGCCATTCAGATCAGAGTAATAGCCCAGAACCTAATTCCAGTGTATTATCTGTGCCTCACCTGGGCATTCTGGCCCTGGCTTTTGAAGTGGGTAAATTGACTAATCCTCGACAGTGTGAATAAACAGTATTTGTGGTGATCATAAATCCCTTTGAAATAAGGGGGCTGCTCATACACTTACAGTCAAAGCACATACTTAGAAGGATTTCTCTGAATTGGGGGCCAGAGGAATCAGTCCTCTCAGCTTTGCCTATCTTCTGAACTAAAAACTGAGTTAACAGAATAAATTTAATTTAATTAGGATTCATGTTTAACAGTTTATTTTAAAGCAAAGCATGACTGAGATGTTCAAGCTCTTGAACATACCGATTTGTAAAACAAGTGCAAAAGCTTGGAAACTTTGCAAGACTTGAGTAGGTAGAAATTGTGTATGAAATTAGTATTTTGGAGTCTATAAACGTGCCTCTGGCTGTATTGCCCAGCAATATCCTGAAAGTCAATTGATCCGAAGTTTTCTCAAACAGTGTTGTTTTGATCCAGAGAACCATCAAACTTTGTACGGATGTTTCAGCTCCCCTCTTTTAGCAAAGATTTGAAAACTAAGTGAATACACTCAAGAAATAAGGGTTTGTGCAGAAGTATGTCTACAGTTCCTTTGAAAGAAAGACGCCTGTTAGGAGGAATTTTAGGCGAGGTACAGATTAAAGTAATTTCAAATTCTGAATAAGAAGTGTGTCGCTTTCTATGCATGGTGTTGGCATTGTTTTCATCCTTCGTACACATGTAATTTACTCCCACATAGAAGCCATTTATGCTGCTCTTTGCCCTTTGGGAGTGGTTTAAAATGATCTTAATGTAACTGAGAGCTCTACCCCAAGGTCCACACTTTGTCAGCCTGCTCCCTGCATCTTACTGCTTGAGGCTTATTGCAATCAATGTGATTGCAAAGTGTGTATCAGGGCTGCAGTTCTGACCCCTAAAACTGTACCTCTTAAGAGTTTTCCAAAAAGAAACTCTCAAAACAGCATCTCATTACTTCTGCAAATAATTTTTTTTTAAGCAAATGAAAGGAGGATCCTTTGTAGCCTGCAAGAAATCTTCCCATGGACCAACCAGGCAAGAAATATAAATCAGGTGTTTACAAGAAAGGAGGTAGTTCAGGTGAGAGATCCTGAAAGGTATTCTACATTGTATGAGTGCCGTTAGAGCTAGTGGTCTAGAGATTCATTACTCTTAAATTATGTGGAAGAGTATTTTCCAAACCTTGTAAGTTTTTTTGGTTTGGTTTGGTTTAACTTGCCTGTAGCTTTCAGGTGTCAAAGAGATTTGATGGCCTTTTTTGGAGTTCTCAAATCTGCTGACAGGTAAAACACTTTCTGGCTGACCTGCCGCATGAAAGATAATTTAGCTCTTGCACTTGTTGCTTTTCCCCTGATATTTTTATAGCTTGGTTTAAGAAAAGGAGAGGGGGGGAGGCATTTCTAGAACAAGAAATAATTTGTGCTTTTACTGCAGTAATACGTATGTCCTAGAAAATGCCATGTTTTGGCTTTACTTACCAGTGCACGCAGAGCTGGGTTTCTCAGCTGAGGATCTGAACTAGAGTGAGCAACATCCTTCCTACAAGTACCTGGATCAGTGAGGCAGTTGGATCTTGTTGTCTGGAAAAATAAAGCTTCCTGAAGTGTAGTTCTCATTGAAGGAATCAGAGTTTCAACCGGCAAATTTTCAATGTACCTTCCCCCCACCCCCCGTGCCTACAAGATGGCAGGGTTGGTTTTGGGTAGAAGCTAATGAGATTGTGACGGTGACCCCTCCCATGTCCAATCACTGGAGCCACTCTCGGCTTCTTCACTTTTGCCGGTACGATTTGACCCTTGAAAAAGGATGGCTGCACTGGCAACAGCTTCTGTTGTAGCTGGATCCAGCCTTTTCCTTCTGACTTTCAGTTTATCTGACCGGATGCTCTACAGTAAGTGCCACATGCTTCTTACTGACAAGCAAATAAATATATTGGGGCGAAGGTGTCAGGTAAGAGGTACCAACCCACTGCGATAACTAGGTGGTTTTTGCCTTTTGACTCTGCTGCAGGCATTGTAGGCGATGAGCTGTGAAAAGTGTCAGGAGCATCGGAGCTGTCGCCCGGCCTGGGTAGCTGCAACAGAAGCTGTTGCCAATGCAGCTGTCCCTTTTCGCAGGACAATTCTTACTGGAAATGGAGACTCAGACTCCTGAAGTTCTGGTGCTTTAAAGTTGGGTGTAAAGTTGGGTGCTGTGATAGCTTCCTTCTCGGCAGTAAGGCCAGGCTTTGGGGGTTGAATATGGAGCTGGAAGTCTCCATACTTTGGGCAAATGTTCCTGTTCCTTTGAACCTCCTCTTACAGCACCATTTGCAGAGAGGTGCAGGAGGGAACCTAGGAGAAAAATTTTTTTAAAGCCTTTCCGTCAGTTACACATCAAAAACATGTGCTTTGCTTAAAAAAAAAAAAAAAAAAAAAAGGGACTTATGAGAATAAGCCAGTTGTATACACTTCTGTGCATATACATACTAATGCAGGGATGCTATATGCATACAGTATATCTAACATGTATAAACTGTATATAGATATAAAACGTTATATGTAGCTATTAGAAAATTTTGTATCTGAACATTGTTTTTCAAGTTTTTGTACCATTTCCAAGAAAACTAGAAAAATATATACCTAACAAAGTAAGCAGCTCTAGCTTTCTTTGTGTTAGGATTTTTTTTTATAGAGCTTGCTTTGCCTTTAGCTGTAAAGCCTAAAATTTAAATTGCTGCAGGCTTCCTTGATTTCCATGGTTGGAATAAATGCTCTGTATCGTTTTGCTATTCATGTCATTACTCCCAGTAATCACCACACTCATCCTAGCACACTGTGTGGTATGCTCAGTTGAATATCTCTGACTTTCAGGAGGCTTCGTTGCTGGCTGTTGTTTGTTTCTGAAGCTGCACAATGACATACTCTATTGGGCTAATTTGATAGTTTGCACTCCAGTTGCTGTGAGTTACGACCTGTGTTTTCTGTTTGCCATGTAAATGAAGAATTGAAATTTACAGGGAATCATTTGCTTCTCTGGTCTCTTCATCTGAATTTACAGATTGCGATTAATGGTACAAGTTTGGTGAAAGTTCAAAACTTTCACCCTTTTCTCCTCCCTCCCCATCTCTGTAAAAGTTAATTGCTACTGCTGCATATTCAGCAGAGACCTGGGATGGAAATGCAGGAGAGTTAATTTCCTGCTGAATATTGGAGCACGTTGCTGGTTGGACTGTCTTCCTGTGATCAGGTTCATGCACTCAAGCGTTCATGTCCTTGCATTCACGCGGTGACCAGTTAATTTCCCTTGCACGCGTGTGGCTGGAGGTGCTCCTCATGAGCAAGGCGAATCGTCCTCGTCCGAAAACAAACAAGTGCAGGAGTGGAAGCCAGCAGAGACTGCAAGATTATACTTAGTGCTGCTTTAAGTACAAGTGGTATTGTGAGATCAAACACGTGCGACTAGGTATGTTGTGAGCGAAAACAATTTGATCCCAAACACTTCTAAAATCCTTCCAAATTTTTAATATGGTTTGAAAAAAGTTAGATGTCCATTTACCCTGTACTCCTGCATTGCCACAAAAGGCTCAAATTGTGGCATAGATAGCAGAAGCCGAGCAAGGTGGGGTGTTCAGGGGGTCGGTACAGCTAGCAGCTTTGTAAATGAAATTGATATAATTACAGGTGACTTTCCCTCTTTGTGCCCCCAGAGGCAGCAGGCACTGCAGACACTTCATGCTGGGCAAAGGTAGATAAGTAGAAAATATATTTTAGTATGTTAACTTTCTGTGGCACTGATTTACTTCACAAAAAGGTCTCGCATAAACCCTTTATTTTACTAGGAACACTTAGGAAGTACAATGTTTCTCAGTGTGATGAGACATCTTAGGCTATGGCTTTTGCAGTTGCTCATATTGAGAGCTAAGACGATCCGTCCGTTCTCAGTGTCAGAAGACTCTCTGCGCCTGCCGTGCGTACCAGGTTTGAACTAATATTAAAGGCTTTCATACTCTTAAGAAATGATGTTTTATTTAGAAGATTGACCAGCAAGTGAAAACTGTACTGGTATAACCTGCCCTTCTGGTCGTGGTGGCAGGGAAAGAAGACCTTGTGTGGAGGTGGTTTGCTTGCTTGATATGATTTTTAAAGCAACCACTGAGAACTGACATCTTAGGAGTTTCCTGACCAGAGGGTGGCTTACTAATTACTGTTTCTATTACGATCCTGAGATCCACATCATGACTGATGAGGGAAGTGAAAATAAAGGCAAATATGCCACTTGTATCCTGTTTATTTTGTAGTAGATGAGACAAATGACTTTGTGCCCTGCTTACTATAACCAAACAAATGGTTTTAAAAATATATGTGTGTGTAGATACCTATACACACACACACACACATATTTATACTTAGGTTTATGAGTTTAATCCATAGAGGTATGAGGGTCTTTATCAAGGAAGCCAATTTTAAATAATTATATTTAAAGTGTAATACAGGGGAAGTCGTGCACAGCTATGGAGCAGAAAGCCTCAGTGTGTTTTGTAGCTCTGTAATAGCTATTATTTATCACAAATGTGCCGTCTGTTTGTTCACACTGAGTAATGAATGACCTTTCTGTTTCCACAGCTAGACCTGTGCAGACTTCAGCTGATGGGGGTGTAGTGCAGTAGCTATTTATCATGCTTCACTTATACTGATCACTGGTTTAAGCTGCACCACCAGGGAAATATCTTGGACTTATGTTATGGTTCAAAAAAGGAGCTTTTATGGGGTTAACAGCTAAGAAAAGCAGCTATTTTCTGTCCCTGGCTGCTATAATTCAAAATTGACTTTGCTGGAATTTGAATCAAATTACTGCCAATATTGTCATACGCAAATTTATCAGCCAAGGGCTTGTTTACTGTGCCTTAGCAATGCAGAGCCTGTTTTGTTGTCTTTTTTTTTTTTTTTTTGGTGATTCCTTTGTAAAGCTTCAATTTCTTACATTGATAAATGGGATAGAATATATGAATGAGAACGAGGTAGCTCAGAAGAGGTAATGCATATACTTTTTAGCACAGAAAAGGTATATGAAGAAGTTACATTTTTAGCTCCTCACACTCCTCAGAAATGAATAATGTAAAGAACAAAAAAGATTGTATTTGGAAGGGCAGGGGAGAGGTTAGGATGGGGTGGGAGTGTGAAGTAACTGAACTGTTCTTAGAACAATCAAGGTCTCCTGTTTTGTTCTTGCAGATTGCACCAATTAGTTATGTTTTACTGATGCAATCCCTGGATGTCAGAAGTCGGTCTTTTCCCCTATGGCATGTTAAAAAGCAAAATGCATTATTAATGCTTGAGGTGGGACCTCTGGAACTGTGGTATAAAGCGTTAAATGACATTAATTTAGACAATAATACTATCATCACACTGTTTTACAAGCCAATAACCCAGCTCTTGTTCCCCCTAGTAGTTTATCTCAAGGAGAGAAGTGGATTATTGCCTTGTAAAACAGGCACAATGGTGTTGGTGCTGTTATGCTGCTATTATTACAAATGTTTCAGCAATACTAAACAAGAGAGGTAGCTGAACAAAAGTAGAGAGAGATGGAAGACTGCAACAGAGCAGCATTCACCCTGTGTCATGTAAGTGAACTGAAAACGACAGAAAACATTTCACGTGTGTAAAGACGTGGACGGGAATGTCTTCTCCGCTGTAAGAACATGACCCAGGAGGCACTCACGCTTCTTTCAACACAGACCATTGGATTGGAAAGATTACTGAGAGAATTTTGGTCTCGAGGCCATGCTTGCAGTTGCAGCAGCATGCATGGTCCAGGCTGAATTTGCGCAGAATTACAGCAGATACTGAGGTAATTTTTTACTATCAGTCTGTTGGCAAAGCTGTATCACCCAGCTTATTCCTGGAAAGCTTTCGTTGTTCTAAATAACATTTACAGCCTTGGACCAGCAAATTCCAGATTCTGCAGCGTGTTTTTGAAGGACACTATGAGGCTGAGACCAGCAAATTCAGCACTTCAGGTGACACAGGGAGGCTTGGTTTTGGAGATGAAAAAGAAAGCTGGTAGGCTCTTACCCTCGGACCTTGTGCTGGGACTCGGGGAGCTGGGTGGGTGCTGCTGTAGCTCCTGCAGCTGAAGGGATGAGGTGCATGGTAAATTCTTCAAAGGGAGGAATTCACTTTTCAAGGTACAAACCACTTTCCTGTTGTCTGGCAGACGAGCAGTATGTGGTTTGGCACAAAATACCTTGTAGCAGTGCTTTTCGCATATGAAATTAATGGTCTCTCTTCTCGTTTGATCTTGAACTCCTTTTCAGTAAAAGCTTTTCAATAAAAACCTTTGCAGTATTCAGTAAGATAAGTGGTAAGACAGCAGCATTCGATTATCTAACCTTCCCTGTTATTTGGAACACGGTCATGTCCCCTGACATTAGTTAATTACTCTGAAAATTACCTCGGTTATCCAAAACCTCAACTCTCCACACACATCCTGTGTCTCTGTGACATTCAGATACCCAAGGTTGTTCTGTATTAGCATAAATATCTGACCAGCTCCCAGGAACTAAACAGACAGATTTTGGCTCTCATTACATCTATGTGTATTTCTGCCAACCTCAACAAGTCTCCTGCTTTATATTCATTGGTTTAAACTGGTGATTTTTGTATTATACTTATGGCCTCTCTGTGCTACGTATTGCAGGAAACCATAGTATTATACTGTCTTCGCCTGAATTTTGTACCATCTACTAGAGCCCTTTTTCCTTCGTCAAAGAAAAAAAAAAAATTTTTTTTTTCTTTGACCACATGTAAAGTTAAATTGTATTGCTGCTAGTATGCAAAAATATCCAGCAGAGCTTGTTCAAGAAAGAGAAACTTAATAGTATCTGGTATTCTAAGTGTATTTTTAAATGTTTCGCTTTTTCTTTTAGTAACTGTTATTTGGAATTAGTTTTTGCCTGTTTTTCAGTAAAAACATTGGGTAATGTTACTAGTCTCTATTTTCAACGTTTTATGTGTTTGTGTATTCAAAAACACTGTAAAAAAGTTAAATGACATTACGAGTTGATGTCTAGGAAGTCCTTCTCTTACCACACCATTCTCTCTACTTCTGAGTCAGAAGAAATGGGGAATTAAAAAGGAGCAGGGGTATTTTCTATTACTAGGTTTTGTCTCAGAGTTGTGCATGTTGCATTTACCCAAACATTACTCAGGGTATGTGAGGTAGTTTCCACGAAGCAAAATACTCTGCATGTTTTTTAGGTTTAATCATAAATTACTCAAGAGAAGGTAACATGCAAGATTTGTGGGAGAACACAAAGCATTATATTGATATATCTCGGGTTGTGAGGGGATGGAGAGATGATTTGGAGAGATAAAGATTAAATATGTATTTTTCAAACCTCAGTATGATTTGAGTGAATGTTTTATTTCTTTCCTCATAAGCGATTGTAACACAAAAAATACTTATTTTCTAGAGGGGAGTCATGCTGCTGGTGGTTTGGCTTATTGGGATGTTTTGGTTTTATTTATTCTGTTCCCTGCTCACACTCAAACCACTTGGAGTTAGAGGTGCCTCTTATTGTGAAGGTCACACCCTATGTGTGCAATTATGCTTTGAATAAATGTATCTTGATTGTTAAATGCATCTTGATTGTTATTTTTCTCTTACTGGAATAAATAATGAACTGGTAATCTATAAATCTGTTGACTTAGCAGCATTTAATAAGTGTTTCATGTGGATCAACTGGGTTGTCTTAAAAGTTATGTTTAAATATGTAACTCTGGAAGTGGTTTTGTTTCAAATGAATGAGAGAAAGCGGGGCTGCCATGTCCCTGCTCGTTTTGATTCTTTGTAATGTCTCAGTAAAAGAGCTGAATCCTCTGGAAAGACATACGTGTTGAAAGCAGGGCAAGCATCTAATAAGGTTCAGAAATGCACTTTGACATTCTTGATCATAGTTATTTTAAAAATTGTTTGAAATCGAGGAAGCTTGTAAATAAGGGAATGTGCTGATACTTATATTGCAATTTGGGAAGCAGGGTGGTGTTACCATCCTTGTTAGAATACAGAGAATGTATGTACCACTGGATCTCCAGAAAATTGTTCCCTGCCAATGTGCTGCTCACTGCCGTGTACCTCTGTCTCCTTTCTCACAGCCAGGTTTGAAGAGCATGGAAACCACAGCTCTTGCTGTTCGAGCTTGTGGGCTATTGCACAGATATCCTCCCTAAACGTGGAGATGGAGATGAAGGTGTGGTCGGTTGTCCCTTCTGCTCTCCTGGAGACCATCAGTGGTGTCCCAGAGCTGGTAAAAGGCAGTAGAACTGGTCTTTGGCCGCTCTGTAGCGCGTGGGCTTTGACTGGCAGCAATAGTGCATATTTGTATTAACAAGCCAAGTCACGAACCAGAGTACTGAGGCCTGGGCTTCTGTCCCATCTTGCCATTTCTTCCTACATACAGCTGAGGGACAGTGCGATAACATCTTAAACCTTGCAGAACAACAACAGTCGGAGCACAGCTCTGATTTTTTGCATGGCAGTGATTGATAGCAAGGATGTTTTAATCCCTGCCTGCTGCAGAGCAAAGAACCTTCTCCTTGCTGATTCCTGAGCTGACCTCATAAGTTCAGTTATTCATTGCTGAACAGTAGGACAGTGGACATTAAACATGTCATGTTTTCTGGTATTCCCACTTGGTCTGTACAGTGAAAGGTGAGAAGGTGGTAGGGATTAGAAGTTATTTCACGGAGCCATCAGAATAGATAAGAAACAAAGTCAATTCTTGCTGTGGTTCTCTGTGGGAAATATTAGCTATAAGCAGCTTAATCTTGGTCATAAGCACCATAGAATGGGGTCTGTTACCATAGTAGAACCAGAAAGGATGCCCTTACCAAAAGCAATGAAAAAACCATTACCTTTCTTGTATCTGAGAGCAATGGGACAAAGCTGCCCTGTAAGAATTCAAGTAACAAAATGTGATGGTTTCTACCACCTGGCAAAAGCACCATGGAAAAAAGGTACTCTTCTAAGATAAGTGATGTATTATGTTTTGGGTTTCTGTTTTTTCCCCAAAAGCAGCTACAATTTTCTGAAACTCTTTATCTTTCTGGGTAGGTGGTATCTATTAATATCTTAATTGGGGTGAGTTTTTAATGCTGACCAGCAATGTTGTTGTTAGCTAAAACATGCATGACTGAGTAAGTAAGGTCCAGGAAGACAACTTATATTCCCTTAGCCTCCATGCTTTTCTTTACATTGACTTCAGGACACCCACACACAAGCTTGCAGATGAGAAGCCATTAGATGGGCTAATGGGGCATTGAACTAACCTGAGGCAATGTATGTAGGGAACTGCTTCTCTCTTAACATCTTATTAGAACTCTCTCAAGTATAACAGGAGGCTAGAGGTAATTAAGCTAAAAATGCAAATAAACATGGTGTGATCATTTTTATGCCAAGTGACCAGCTAAAAATAAGTATCTGGTTGGCATACGTCGTTTCCATGGAGCAGGGTAAATACAAGCTTGCTGCTTGTGGCAGGGTCATGGTCTCCTGCTGTGGCCCAGCTTGAAAGGTGAAGATTCACAATATTTATCCTTTCAGCAGGTGTCTGGGGTCCTGTTACAGGAAAGAGAAAAAGATGGACGATTTGGTAGGTTGTTCAAGTAGTCTCCTCACGTTGGGCCACTAGCTTACCTGCAGCAGAAGGGGGACAGCCGTTATCAGCGCTGGCTCTGTGGGGACAGTAAAAATGAATTGATGGCTCTACTCCAGCTCTTAATAGAGCAACTTACGCTAATTGTGCCTTTTTGTAGACTATAGAGGATAAATGTTTGGCAGAACGCAGAGGATTAACTATTCTTCTGCCACTGGAAGTCAGTGACTCTGAGGAGAGGATAAGCATGGGTGGAGGAAAGACTGCCATGCAACAGCTTGTGTTCCCAGCTCAGTACCAGTTGAGAGTGAAATCAACCCGTCAGTTTTCACAAGCAATATAGCATTTTCTTTAAAGGCTTTTCTCATGGCCCCTGGTCCTCTGTACACCAGTGGAAGCTTTGCCGCTGGCATCCATGGATCTGGAATTCAAGGTCTTTTATTTTAGTCATCAAACAGCTATTGATGGAGCTGAATGATGCTCGCCTTGTGAGCTCCTTTTGGCAGTGGCTTCATATACTGCACACGTTCACGAGACCCATGCCTTCTCATTGGGTCTCTAAGGATTACAGTGCAAAGCTAATGGTGTGCTAGTTTCTTACTGCCTCAGTTTTGAAGTGGAGCAGTCTTCCTGGTAGCTCGGACCTTTCCTAAGCAATTGAAAGATCTGTGCCATTTTTCTTGAACGTAAGGTTTTTCTCAAGTATGCCAACTTGTGATTTGGGCAAGTTGTGTTTACGTTAATTTTTATTCTCTCAGAAGGTTTTTCATTCAGCAACTGTCTAGCACAAGTTCACAGTAGAAATTTGCTTGATGCCGAGTGCCCTTTCCTCCTGTTGGCTTTAAAACGACTTATGGATACTAAGCTTCTTGCAGGATCATGCACCATCATTTATTTTACACAACAGTCTGTTTTACATAATAAGATTTACAACATCAAAGACAGCAAGAATGTTCTTTTTAAGAAAGAGAGTGTGAACCCTTTACACGCTTGGAAAAAACATTCATGTCCTGTATGTATTTTTCACATGCTGGAATGCCTGCTATTTAACAGCATCTAGGGATTTAAATGAAAGCTGACAACAGAAATATCCCACACATACCTCTTTTGTAAATACCTTTAACTTCTTTCAGCTGCCTGTCTTCTGGCTTTGCTTTGTCACAATAAAAGCCAACATGTTAGAACTACTTTGTTTACAGGATTTCCAGAATACTCCAAATCATTTCTGTGCGTGGTAGAAACCCAATAAAGATATATGAGAGCACTGTCAAAAATGCACTGAGGAGAAGATACCTGGCACTGTGTTTTTTCCCTTTCAGTGAAGCAGTTGCATTCCTGTTGACTCAAATTCAGGCAGGACCTGGCCCTTTCCTTTAAAGCTTTTGCCTAAGGAAGGAGCTGTGGCGTACAAACCGTGTTTCATTAATCTCATGGGTCCTGCCGAAAGGGCAGGGGCACCCCAGAGAAGTATTTGGAGAGCAAGGTGGGGACATCTGCTGTGCATTGCCCTAGTGAACAAAGACCTTTTCCAATCCATTTGTTAGACAATGTTTTCTTGCATAGCAATGCAGGGTATGTTAAAACTGTGCAAAGAAGATGAGTAAGATGTTTACAGGTGAAGTGATTAAATATACATAGTATTAGATCCTTGTCTTGTTCCCAGAAAGAAGGCAGTGACGTACAGAGGGTAGAAGAGGGGGACTTGTAGCTTCTGTGGACCAGGAGGTCAGGAAGGGCCACTACAGAACGCAGGGATTTTTATAGGTTGTTTAAAGAGTTGTTTAGTGAGTAGAATACATACTACGAGTAATGGGTTGAAGTTAGGTGCAGAAGTCTGACCAGTTGATTAAAACAAATAATTTTCAATATATTGCTCTCTGAAAATTTTAGACTCCTCATTCACTGGAGTCCTTTAAAGTCCTTTGCTGTTTCAGTGTCCTCTGTCATGCTTCTCATAACCTTGTGAAATGGGCTGGCTCTGCAACCTGAACAGACTTTCTGGCAGCTGCGGTATCTCAGAATTGTGCATTTTGGGATTTCGTAGCAAAAAGAGATCCATGGCAAGAAAGATCTTTACTTTTTTTTTTCCTTAATGTTAAGACCATTTCTGTGCAAGAAAGCACTTATTCTTGCTATGTTGCACATAGTTGTAGGGTTAACTAATTTTATTAAGATCAAGAATGTGCTTTTAAATATACTCCGGAGAAAAATTTTGCTGTGGCAGGAAATGAAGAAGATGAACTAATCGGTTGTCTTTGTCACCGGTTTTACGATTCATTTTTATGGTGCTGTGTCTTTATGAAATCATATGAAATGTATGAAATTGTCCTTGTTTGCAAGACTCTCTTTAAATGTTTTGGAATTCTTATTTGCAAGCCATGTTTCAGCTATAAATACATCAGCAGATTAGAATTTCATTGCTGCATTTTTTCATAACTACTTTGAGCACAATCTTCATGCAAATGGAGTAATCCCTTTGCTTTGCAGTCTCTAGGTCAAAACTGGAAGAATGTTTGCAGGGACCTGACTGCCTTTTTTAGCTGGCTCCTATAGAATAACAGACAGACAGTATTGGAACAGCTCGTGACATATGTTTGGCAGCAAAAGTACCCCTGATTTCAAGTTCCATATTATACTTCTCAGCTATGGCTGGCCCTCTTCCTGGGCACTCGTTAGCTTTTCTTTTAGTCATTTTACACCCTACAGAGGTAGTCTCCTTCTGCTGAGATTTTCCTGTTATTTTTTTGTTGCAGAAGACCCGATCTCTCCTATGTAGTTGTATAAAAGCTTTGGGATTTCCTTTGGGTGAAAAGGTGGCTGGCAGAAAACGTGTACATTTTTCCTTAATGAAGAGGGAAGTGTGAACTGGGGAGAACAGTTCAGGAGAAATCTGGAGCGCATCATGAGTCTTATCTTGTACGACGTAGCCCTCACATCTCGGACACCTATATACATGGACCGATTCTTTTGTGCTTGAGCAGCAGACTTCTCTAGGACCACAGGTGTGGTGGCCACTTTTCAGACTTGGGGTCATCTTCCATTCCTGGCTGCAGCATCCTATGTTTGTGAAGAGCAGCATCAGAATGATGAAAACCACCTACAGCATTTAAAACAAGAGAACGAATAGCAACAAGAGAAACCTCAGAATGCAGAGAGGTGACTGGCTGGGGTAATTTAAAATAAAAAATGGCTCTTGTCTAGCAGCTCCTTTATAACACATAGTTACTGTTCAGAATATCTCAGGAAATCGTTTTGTATTCTGCTAGTGTAAACCTAGATAGCAGTTTTATCTTTAAAGATTAGGAGTTATTTGGGAAAGTTTCATTTCATTGTTGTAATACATTCCTGCTGCTTTGTCATCTAACTGTGCTATATATTAAACTAATTACTTTAGTGAAGCTGAGTTAAACAAATATTAGTCAGACAGCGTATTTAAGTCTACTTATGGCATCAAGATAAAAAAATCCAGTCATCCCATGTTATTAGAGCTTCCCTTCTCTTCCCTTGACTCCCCCCAGAAAGGTTTAAGATTTTTGGTTGGTTGTATTCTTTGAAGAATATGAAGGTTTTGCACTTCAGACAAGCCCATTTCCTTTTTTAATGGGAAAAGCTCCAAGCATTTCTTTTCAAACAGAACTAGAAAAATTATTTTTGCAGACTTCTGTTGAACAGTTTTGGACAACACCCTATAACAGGAAACCATGGCTTCTAAATTTCTTCAAGATGAAAATAGATAACATTCCTGTTTTAAATTTCTAGCCATAATTAATGATTTGAGATTATGATAGTAATTTATAAGTTGTTTTACCTTTTACCCTTCTTATATGAATTAATTTAGCCCATTGTCCAACTTCAAGTTTGTTATTGAACATACGGTATTTGAACTTGCAAATTTTTTTGTTACAAAGAACAGCTAAGACAACTAACTCCTTATGTAAAAACAACATTCCTAAGATATGTGTTTGGGAGTAGACCTAGTGCTTAGTCGGTGTTGAGAATAATGGGTTTAAGCATAGGTTAGAAAGAAGGCAAGATTTTCAGTTAGAGATGATAGTATGGGCCCTTAAGGAAAGTGATGGAGTTAAAGGAACAAATATTTACAGTCGTGTTGCACAAAAACATTTGGAACTTTCTCCTGAATCTTTTCATTTTGTGTCTGCTGATGAGTGTAAGTTATAAAAATATTTCAGGAATGCAAACTAAACATAACCACAACTTAACAAACTAAATATAACCACAACGTTACAAAATATCAAAGCAATTTTGTACATGGAACCATGCAGTGTGGTCTGAGAAAGGATATAAATGCCTATCTAATTTCTAAAATCTTTAGTTTGTATCTGAGGAGTAATAAGTACTAAGCACATGTAATGCACGCTGATACACACAGACATCCAAGTGGTATTGCATGGGCGGAGAACCTCATATTCCTTCTTGCTGTTCTGGGTGTTGAGGACCGTGGGTAGCTAGACAGGGACCAAGACTGAAACTTCCATCTTCTCTCAATAGGATAACAAATAATTTTGTGACACCTTTTTTCTTAGCCTATACAGTAGAATAACACGATTCAGCATTTGAGCCAAATTCCTAGTCTCTGCCCAGTTTGGACTAGCAATTTTAGTTAAAGTGGATGCCCTTGATGATGAAGTGTGAGGTCAAGATTGCAGGACGTGCAACGAATGATTTGAAGATAAAAGTGCTATTATTGAAAATCTTCAGGATTGCAGAGTTAGGAGAAATTGTACTGTTTTATTAAAAAGAGACTGTTAGCTATATCAAACGGGCCCAAGACAGCCAGAAACTTCTTACTAAGAACCAGTTCTGGGGGAAGTGGAATATAATTTTTTGAACTTTGTCTCCAGTGAGTTCTTGGTTCTTCGTATTCCATGGAAGACTCATTAAGGAGAGTTCCTGCTTTCTGTTAACGTTTAAAAAAGAAAAGAAAAGAAACACCCTCAGCCACTAAAATGTATTGTATGGTGTTTAGATAAGCATATTTTAAAAAACAGCATATCATTTTTTTTGCTGGTTTCTGGACTTCCAGAACCTTATGCTAACCTCATTTTCCTTTTCTTTTCTTCTTCTCTTGTTTATTTGAACCATGAGTACAAAGCAGAAAATAGCTTTCTGGCAGTAAATGCTCTCTGGCATTGGAAAGTATTTGATGGTTAAGTTAAGAATGAAAAATATGGGGTTGGAATATGTGGTGGTTGAGCTGCTGTGCTGGCCGAGCTCCTTCCCGGATGGCTAGACATGTGTCTTGCTGCCATAGATGTATACTATGGCACTTCTGCAGAAGGGGGAAGAAAAGACTATTTATAAATGGGGAAGGGAAAGACTTTGAAACAGAGGAACTGTTTTTATTTTGGTTTTTAGATGCTTTCTGAAGTCGTCATTCGTTTCTTGCCTTCTAAAAGACAACACCACTGAATGAAGGAGTAATACCCTACAGATTACCTCACACTTGCACTTCCTTCTGCAGAGTTCATTGCTGTACCAGAGTTTTCCTCTTGCATGTTTATAGAGCATCTAGTCCACGGAAGCCCAATGCTAATGGAGGCATATAGGCCACAGTATATTAATAATATTAATGCCATGCTACCACATCTATGTTATGTTTTCTGTACTATGGAATTACCCTCTTAGCCAGATAAGTGACTTAAGTGCCTGCTTTCCTCTTTCCATTCCCTGCCAAACTATGACTCGTTTCACTGCTCACTAGCTCAGGAAGAGGGCTTTGAACATGAATTTCTTTTGCAATTGCCACAGTGGGACAGCGCTCGCGTACTAGCGTAATTTGCATTGCTGTCTGAGGACACTTCCATGGTTTAAGCACTTCAGGAGCCACCAAAGCAATTTATGCACTGGGCAGCCAAATGCATTCTTTCCTGCACCCTGCTGCGTAGCAGATCTCCCAGCAAAACAGAAATCCTGTGGATTGCCCCAGCTTCCTCCCACAATCTTCTCCCCAGCTACACTTGTTTATGAAATCAGCTTTCAAGCCAGAGACATCCGCAGAAGTGACCTTTGTTGCTGAAGGAATCTCCTTCTCCTGCTGCTCCTGTCCGCTGAGGTTAGCCGCGCTCTGTGCTGCACCTGCAGCAGCTGGGTAGCGCGGTGCCGTGGGGCGCAAAGCGAGCCGGGAGGGATTCGGTTCCCTCTGTTGTGATTAATTTAGTGTGCGTTGGAGCTATAAAATGGTGATGGTGATGATCTTGCACTCCCGTACAGGCAGCCTGACCGAGAGTACGTCCCACGGAAGAAACTCGTACTTAATTACAAGTGTCAACTTAGAAAAACACTTCTGTTTATTTGTTACTAAATACATAGTTTAATTGCCATGGTAAACGGCTTATGTGTTCTGGTAGTAAAGTGCAGCATATTTTTAAACTGAAGCTGACTTTTGTGAATAATACCCTTCCTACAGCCTCTGTGCAGTGCTGTGGCTGAGCAGCTGGAGAAAAAAGAACGTGCTATTTCCCATAAATAACTGCTGTGCCAACAGGAGCGCTACTAAGAAATAGTAGGGGCAAATGATAGCATGGATGCTTATACATTGATTTTTTTTGTTTGATAGGAGGAAAGCAACGATGGTGTTAGAAGATATAGCAAAAGGAAAATAAATATAAAGGTAGCGATTGGTTTACATGGGAATAGTGTCTTATCACATGGATATTTGATATTTTATAACAATAGATGCTAAGCTAGTACTTAAAGCATGCACAGCATGATTTATATTCAGGGCCCTAGTGACTGGTACTGTTTTAGGAAGAAAAGGCATATGGTTTTAATATGTTAAAATTTGTCTTCAGCAGCAGAATCGTTTTTAAATACTATTGCCTTTCCCTCTCTGTACACTTCTCCCATTTCTCGTTTCCCAAATTCCACGAGATCCAGCCATCTGGCTTTCTCATTATCTGGCCCATTGTATATTGTTAGTCTACCTTTCTCTAAAGGAGGAAAGACAAAGAAATTCCATATTTAATTTTGCGTAGTTACTCATTCCCTATTTGGTGTCAGATTTTAGTTTAATTTGTATTTCTTTACGTGTTTTTTGGTCCTTCCTGGTTGTACTCTGTGTTAGCGCCTGCTGATGCCTGCTAGCTCAGTGTGGAGGAAACAGTGGCTGCATGGGGTGTTGTTTTTTGCTTGCTGGCTAAATGTCGTTGGTTTTTTAACCCTTCGTGCAGCGGGGAGACATAGGCTTTTTCTGTGGCTTGAGCACAGGTTCAACAGCTGCAGCTTGTAGACTGGCCAGCCTTGGGGTAGGTCTTTGTGTGTTCGTTTTCAGGAGCTGTGGTCCCAGAAACTCTTCGGACTGAGAGGTTTCCTTGTGCCGCCCCTCTGCAGGGACAGGGCAATGACAGCAATTGCCCGTGCCGAAGGCTGCGTTAACCTCCTTTTAGTCCTCTGGAGTACAGGGAAAGGGAGAGCGACGGCTGCTGCACCCTCGGAGCAGAGGGTGTTGGGTGAAGGCGGTCAGGAGGACGCGGGATGGGTTGAGCCCCTCCGGGTGCACTGGGAGGAGTGATATGGCGCAGCGGGGCGATCCAGGTAACGAGGGCTTGTAAAGAAATCCAGAAGTCTCCTCTGCGTTATTCCACCTGAATGTCTTGAAAATTCAGGTACTACTTAGAGGCTGCTTCGAAGGACTAAGTGGGTCGGGTTGGACGAGAGCTTTACGGCATGTAGTAGGGGCAGAGGCATTTCTGTCTCCGCATGTGTGGGCTCTGTTCCACACGAACTGGAAAGGCCTCTATGGCCTCGAGGAAGTACAGGAGTCAAGGACTGGGAGAAGTTAGCAAAATCCATTGACATTAATCCAAATTAACCTTTGAACACCTCACATTTTCTGAATGCAGTTTTTTAAATGGCAGCAGACAGCGGTAAATGATCTTGTTTAATATCTCTGGGCTTCAGTGAATGTGAAACATTAGTATGAAATCTCCTTATTGTTATAATAAATATCTGGTTTAGCCTGATAAGAGGTGAGATGGTTCATAAAATGCTGGATGAGTAAGCCTAAAGAATCTGTTTAATTGAATCTTCTTTCTTACAACGTCAGAGTAGTCGAAAATAGAGGTCTGGGGAATTGTGGTAAAATGCTGCTTTGGCATTTTCTCATTGGCAGGCTGGGCTGGTGATGATCCTGCTTCGGGTCCCCATGAAACCAATTGTAGGGAAGTCACTCTTAACAGCAAACGAGGCATTTTCATATAAACCTTGACTGTATGAAAATGTGCGTGTGTGGGTTGGGAGGCACAAAGCTTAATTTCATAGGTCAAGTAAGGAAGCGAGGTTGAATTTAACCATAGTGTTTAAAGTAGCAGGAAATGTGTTTCTTAATGTCACTATTTTTCCTTTTCTTTTAGAAACTCTATGTGTTATATTGCATAGGGAACACTTAACAGTTGTGTCTCTGAGTCCCTGTTGTTTACTGATGTGACCTTTTATATAGGTCTCAAATGTAGTGGGTTTTTTTTCCCCATGTAAAATGAAGCTTCAATTTAAATTTCCTGTACCACTCACATTGGCATGGCTTGGTCTCACACAAGCTGAACAAGTATCCCTGCCTCGAGTGAGTAATCTGCTGGAGCTAGTTATATGAGAAAAGGCTCTAAGAAAGGTTAGTACATGCTACTTTAAAACATCCATATTGCATATATCAGACCTTTGTTTTAGGCAACAAAAAAAGAAGATAGAAGCACAAAAAAAGTGATTAGCTATCATGTCATTTATAAAACCTAAGCACTTCAAAGCAAGTTAACGAGTAGTTAAAGGGATCATAAATCTTATGCCTAGGTAGTAAATACCCACATTATACTTGCCAAATACAAAGAAATGCTTATTTCTTCACTCGTAGGTCTGAGCTCTGACCTATAGATTTCTGAGACTTATTAGAAGTTACTTCTTATTTTGTGTCATGATCTTACTGTTTCCTGCCATGCTGCAGCCTTCTCATCATCTGGGAAGAATCATGTCAAGTTGTCAAACAGACTAATTGGTTTAATATTTTGCAATTCTTTCACTTGAAAACTGATTCTTAGCCAGTGATAAAATCACTTTTGTTTTAAATGTTAGTGTCTCTGGCAGATAGAAGTATTAGATACTTTGATAGGATTTTGAGAATAGCCCATGGGTTTTGGACGTTTAATTCCCATTAATTTCTGAGAGGTTCTTTGCTTCCCCCAGGACACTTTCAAAATCTCAGCCTTTGTAAACCTTCTGATAATGTCTGGTTTTAAAATCTTTCCAGTTTCAACTTAATGGCAAATCTGTTTCTCACCCAGTTTCTACAACTATAAAAGGAACTTAGGACTTCTCCTTGGAGTATTGGGCAAGGGAGGCAGCCAAAGCAAGCACAAAAGGATCACAGTGACAACCTCGCTGAGATCCGATGCCTCTTTGGGAGGGAGCTTTGTTTGCTTTTGCAGCACCGCGGGCAGAGTGCACATCCTCTCCTCGAAATGAGCTCCTTCCCACCGGGACTGAGAGGAGGGAGAGGCCTTGCAGGCACAGAAGTAACCAAGAGCCCATGAACCAGCAAGGACCGCTGGGGCTCCCACTGGTGTGCTGCACCTTCACGTCTCCCCTTGCAGGGAGCCATCCAGAAATTCCTGGTAGTGTTGCTAAAATATGGTGGTGGAAGGACTGGGGTAGATCTCATCTCCTTTAACTTGTTATATTTTATACCTCGGAGCACAAGCCTCTAATAGAAGGACGCTCAGCTGGAAGGCTGCATCTCTGAAGAGATTAGAGAAAGGCTGCTATTAGCTGCAAAGCCTTTCTTGTGGTTTTGTTCCGAAACATACAGCTTGAGGAGCTTAGTAAATTCTGGGTTAAAACTAGTAAGTGAATTCAGAGGCAGACAATATGGCCTGCGAAATCTGGGCTGATGAGACTGTGAGAAAGCAGAATGTGTAAAACAATGGGGCTGGAAGCAGGCTGGGAATGTGCGGAGCCAGCTGCGCAGCCTTAGGCTAGCCTGGGAGTTGTGATACATGTGATGAAAGCAGCCTGGTCCAGTAGGGAAATTCTGCCTGAAAACTTCACTTCTGCCCTGAAATCATCAGCCTTCATCTCTGTATTGCTGACATTTCTTGGCTCAACGATTTGACTTGTCAGTAGCAAAAAACAACGTGAGAAAAAACATTTTGCAATTCATGTTGTTCCTTTGCATTCGTTCAAAATGGCTGCTGGGCAAGGGAGAGAAAGTCTTTTTCCAAAGTTTAAGAAAGGGAAACACAGCAGAGTGGCCCTGGGTCATGCTGTGTAGTCTGGCTGTGTGAAGCCTTAGCAGTAATCCTCCAGGAGTTACTCTGGAATGCCTGAAGCTCCTGAATGGTTTCCTGAACGGGCCTTTTCCTCGTCACAAGGAAGGGTGGGGAGACAAAAGTGACCTTGGAAGAGATCTTGTCAGACCAGGGGTTGCAAAAAAATGCATCGCTGTTGATCAGAGACACCATTGTAAAAATAAAGGGCATCCAGTACGCCTTCTTAATTTTTCTGACTTGTGTTTGTCTGATGTTAGTAAAGTCTTGTCCTTTGTCTTCAAAAGCACTGGAGAGATGTGCAACATAAAAGGAACGATCATGGAGCCACCAAAGAGTCCCGTCTTTGTTGTTGTTTATACCAAAGTATTATGTTATGCTATTGGCAAAGTAATTTTCAGCTCCAAGTGAGACAAGATCAGTCACAGTGGTTTTCACAAGATTGATGTGAAGAGCTAGAGTGGTGCTAATTAATCAGAGATGGGGAGAGCGTGTGCCTGCATACTCAATTAGTGTAACATTTCCTAAATTGGAAAGGAGCTCTGCCGTACAGTAATACTACAGCAAAGCCTGAAGGGTGCAGAGATACAATTCATAATGAACTACCTTAACTCATTACTTGAACACTTGCACCCCAAGACGCTATTGAATGGTGAGCCCAGAGTGATTTTCTATTGTAGGTACTGCAGTGCTTGGAATCGCCAAAAATGCTCAAAAGGTATCGTTTCCTTTTAGTTAGAAGATGTTATATAACTAGGTTCCTTAATTATGTTTTTACTTAAACAGAAAGAGGAATGGGTGTTCGTTACAGTAAATCATCTTTGAAATAAACAATACTTAGTTACATCTGCTTTTCACTGTTCTTTGAAATCCAGTCTCTTTTAAGAAGAACTGCAGGTTGTGATAGCTGCTACAACACTATAAATAATAATAAAATGGTAGTTCCAGCTTTGTTCCAATACTGCACATGGAAGCTTAAAAATGAAAACTGATCTCCAACCTAAAAAAAGGCATGGGTGGTAGGATAGAATACTTTCTGTGCTTGATACCTAAATTAATTTCACTCAAACTCTAGTATTTGTTCTTGTTTGTTCTTATGTTACAGCAAAGATACTTTTTTTTGCCTATAGGTAGAATAACCTGTAAGCCATTGTGATCCGAAGTAGCAGAAGATTTTTGTTAAGTCTTTGAAAATAAAGTGATTTAGTGGTATAGCAGCTTTAATTTTATCCAGATTTGTAGTTTACATCAGGCACAGCTGTTGAGTAAACCTGCAGAATGAATTAGAAATGGATTAATGAAGCTCTAAGACAAATACATTAGAATATTTTAAACAGCTCTCAAGGAAACAGTTTTATTTAATTTTAGTCATGTAATGGCTTTATACTCTGAGCAAAATAAAGTAAAACAATAGACTCAAATTCTAAATTGACAGCCAACGTATAATTTTTTCCACAGGCTTTTGAAGTATGCAAACCCATATAATTATTTTCTGACTAGTGAAATTGGTTCATATGGTTTATGAGGGAAAGAAGCCCTCCCTAACAAATATGGTCTGTGGCAGCTGGCCCGATACCTGCTATGCCACTCCAATGGCCATAAAACCAGAGATAACGGTCCAATTTCATTTGTAGTTATGCTGCTATAAATCTGGAGTAAGTTCATTGGTCTGATTCCAGCATTGGAAACCTAAGTTACTTTTCCTCTCCCAATCTCTGTCCTTTCAAGCCATGTTCTATGGAATACAGTGTGGATGAAACGTGTCTAGTATCTTTTATATCTTAAGTCAGAAGTAGGTCACTGATGTTTGATTCTCCAAGGGAAAAATACTCAGTTCAGCAGCCAGACAAGGGGAGAGGAGGGATGATAGCTTCTGACAGACTTACTCAACTTAAGAAATCCTCAAGCTGATTATGTGCCTTATTTAAGTTTCTGCCTTGTTTCTGCTGAAACAGTCCTTGAAAACACAGATTTCTGATACTCGTAGGTTTGCTGGAGGAACCTGGGAACTAGTTGCTGTCTTAGCGTTTGGGGTATTGTCATCATCCTCTGAGCATGTGTTACTCCTGTAGCATGGGTAACACAACAGGAGCTGCCTAGCAAATTTAAGAAAGTGCCAGCAGGTTTTGTCTTAATCATACTGCTGCAGTTAAACTGCTGCAAATCTCATATAATTCAGAATATCCTCCTTTTTGCAGTTTAGCTGAAGTGTTACTACCCGAGAATTTAATTTGGCAGGAGGAAGATTGTACCTGTATGGAAGGAGTGGTGGACTCCCACTGACAGACACACTCTTGCTGGGTTGCTCTGTAGGTGCTTGCTTGAAGTATGACTGTTGAAGCTGGCTAGAGATGGATTTATTCTTTGTTTTGCTTATTTGTGCTGTGCGCTTGCTTTACAATTGAACCTATTCCTGTAAGAAGTTCAGAGGATTCAGGAATGCTTAACAAAAGCGCAGGTACTTGGGAATCTGGACAGAACAGTGTTTGTAAGAAATAATTATCCTTGCCTCACACTCAAGACATACAAGGTACGCTCTTCACCTAACCAAACATAGGTCAAAAAACTGAGCTTAGCCCGCTCTTGAGAGATTTGGAAAGCCTGTGCATGTAGTTAAATTCTGGTGCAGTGGAAAAAATTCTCTGGTTGACTTCTAGGGTAGATTGTTATTCTAAAAATGCTACTGAAATTAGAGAGCATACATAGGAGTTTGTCTTAGCCCATTCTTTCTTGCATTGTTTGGAATTTCATATCCTTTGGCCACTGAGAATGGCTGATCTACCCCAGAGTTACCTGCTCTACACTGTGCAGAATCACCTGGAGCAGCATATATATTTATTTTTTTTCTCACTGCAATGACTTGACTGTGCTTTAAAGTCTGTGTGAGTAAAAATAAATAAAATTCAAGTCAATAAAATATAATTAATAGCATCCCTGTTACAGGTACAAGATAATACTGCTCTACCTCAGTCACGCAGTTGTACAGCAGAAAATGCTTCTTAGACAAAAACATGATCTTTCAGAATCCAGAATGTATTTTTCCCACTTTTGTGTGACTTCATGGTTTAGTCAGAAAAAGCTCCCATTTTTTCTCTTAGACCGTAATTTGTCTGTCTTTGTTCCTACTTTGTTGAGTCCTATAATCAATCCCAATTATCTCCACAGCTCTGCATCTGATTTCAAAGGATGATATCATGCCATACCTAAAACCATTGGCGTTACCAATTAAATAAAATATTGCAGAGTGGGTTAACATATTAGCAACCTTTGTTCAGAATATTTTTGCAAAGATAATCTGAGTTATTAACTAGCTGAACAAGGACACAAGTTTTGTCATTAAATGCAGCTGACTGAAAATTGAGTTAAGTCTTCTAATTATATGGACAAACAGCCCTGGAAGCTGTTTCTGTTCAAGCCATTGTTCTCTGATCAAAAGGAGTTTGTGATAGAGTCGTCTTTTTTTATGAGATGGGAAACGTGGGTTGTATGAAATGTTCTACCTTAACATCATCTGTTACGTATTGATGTTTTCAAACTTCGCAGAATGAAACATGATCCTGTAGTAGGCTATAATGATAGGGGTTTGGTTTTTTTTTGCTTTATATGGAAATCACGTATTGCTTGCCTCCTTGTTGCTGATTTAATTTTAGCCTTGATGTTAGCTGGGCCATTCTGATGTTTTCAGTGAATTGTGTGAAATGGGGTGAAGTTTTAGCCCCCTTTCCTAAAGAACAGACAATAACTTCCCATGAACGCAGCTCTTCAGGGTGGGAATGCTGCAGGCCTTTTAATCTGTGAGAGAGGGAGTGAAAACTAGCACTCACGCTGAAGTCTCACAAATAAAAAAGATGCACAGTCATGGACCATTGGTCTGAGCATTTCTCATGTTCCCGAGTTCTTATGTCATCTCTCCAGGAGCAGCTGTGTCGGGTTCTTGATGCACTTTTTGCTGATGGATGCACCGCAGGATGACTGTGTGCCAACAGTACCGTGTGCCTGGCGTGGAAGAACTGGGGAGCAGTTTGCAAAGTTACCTCAGCTAATTCAATGCAGAACAGAGCAGGGTATCTCTTCCCAGCTCTTTTCAGTCTTAGGGAGCAAGCTCCTGTTTAGAACCATTTGTTTGTGAAGTCCTTGAACTAATAAACCTCCTTATTAACCAGTAGCTCTGAGTTATCTAATCTGGACACACGAGCTGGCTGCCTGGTGGGACTGCTTAGGTCCTGAACCAACGGTAGCGTCTGGGATTTTCTTTGTCTGTTTGCCAGCTGGTGAGAAGCTTGACTGAAAGGCAAAAATTAAAATCTAAAGAGCCTTAATGGAAGGGCCAAGCAGATGGAGATCAGCGTGGAGACTGGTAAACGGGACAGTAAGACATAAGACGCAACTTGTACTGTTGCCTTCAGGCTGCATCTGTTACTGGAAATAAAACTTGGTGTTGTCATTATTTTAACTTACCAAATATATATGAGCTGACAAAAAGCAATTCTCATGTCTCTAAGGATTTTCATGATAATGCATCTTATGTTTCTGCATTAGGACACAACCCTATTGCTGCAACTTCACCTCATAATGCAGACACTGAACACATGAAGCAATTGTGTGTATTCACACCCATATTCAACATCATGCATTTGCTGTTAATCATTGATAAATTGTATGCCAGGCCAGCTGTACAGTTTAATTTCTGCCCTCTGTCTGTTTGCAAATAACATGACTATGCATCTTGAGTCATATTCCAGATACTTTATTGACAGTAACTTTTTATAACCTTATACCCATGGCTATGTTTACGTGGTTTATCATTGGCTGTATATCTACGAAATAAATGAAACACAGTTGTTTATAACGAAATGACTCTAAGTAAGACTGTGAAGTGATTATGGTATTTTTAATAAGCAAAGGATATGGAAACCAATATGGTTTCTGGTTTTTTGCAAGTGAGTTAGTATAATTATGTGTTTTAGTGACCAAAATAAAAAACAAATAGCAAAGCATGTTTTTATTCTGTTAATAAACTTGGCTAAAATGCTGATTCTTCAAATGCATCCTACTAGGTAGGAAAGGATAAGGTTAACAACAAGATAGCAGCCTTTCATCACCTCTGTAGTTTGAAAGCCTTGTTGATTTTAACTTCTTTGATGGGTTTCCTTTTTTTGTTTTGCTTTGTTAGGGTTTTCAGTTGTGTTTTTTTGGGTTTTTTTTTAGTTTTTGGAATAGAAAAGTGAAGATTATGTTGAGAAGGTACCACGCAGATGTAACCGTGCAAGTATAGTCCTGTTTTGAACTGAGTAAAAGTTTCTAAGTGGCATGCTTCAAGTTACGGGTTATTCCCGTTCATTCCTTGTAGTACAAAGTACAAATCACCTATATAACATTTTAAACTTTCAACTTTAGGAGCTGTGATTTGAAAATATGTTGCCCATCTGTTTAAATGAATATTTTTGCTCATGCTTTTTAATTTGGAAAAGTATGATAGAGGAGCTTTTAACATGGGTCAAGTACGTCAAGTATGATGCTTTAGTGCCCTGTATAAAGGTGTATTTCAAGGGAGGCATACTTGCTAGTAGGTATAAAGTCCCTTCCTCCACTGGGACCTTGACCTCGAGTCTCGTCTCTGCTCCCTCTCCTGGTTCTCACATTGGTAAAATGGATTATTGCTTATCTCTATGAAGTCCTCTGAGCTTGTCAGGGGGAAAGTGGTGGATATTTTATGAGTGAAGTATGTAAGGATAAGACACATAGGAAGTGGTATAGTGTCCACTGAAATTGATGGATGTCTTTCCTTTTAAACAGAGGTTGAATCAGAAGCTAAGACAGACACACAGCAGTCCTTGGGTAGGATTTCTGCACGGTACAGCACATGTGTGTGCATGTATACTGATGATCTAATTGTGAATGTGTTAAAAAAAAAAAATTGACTTTTTATATGAGCTGTGGTTTACAAAATGTTTCTACTGATTAAGTTCTTATAACTTAAATTCTCTTCTGCTTTTGATTAGTGTCTGGGTGTAAAGACTTTTATTTTATATGTCCTTTTATAATTTTATATAGGAATGGTCAAAACCTGAAGAGATTCTTCACTGTTTGTATATTAAATCAGTCCTAATGCTCTTGATCTTATCAGTAATTAAAACCAAAGTTAACTTGGTACTTGACTGAGATGTAAAGATGTTGGTAATTCAATGTTTCCCTCCCTAGACCAGTAAAGTTGTGGAGGTTTGGTTTCCATCAGCATTTCACAGTCATTCCAAGAAGTTGAATCTTATATCCATGGGGTTTTTTTTAAAGTTTTTTTTTTTTTTTCTTTGGATAAACTGATTTTGACTCGAGCATACAGGTGGCAAGATCCACATAGGTCTGACTATGTTTACTCTGTGCTATGCAGTAGGCTGTGTAACTTTTTTTTCAAGCTTTTTGGGCGGGGGGGGGGGTAGCATCCTGAAGTAGATGGTTGCAAGTGGTTGTGTAGTGAACTCTACAGAACTGTGTTGTTGCATAAGGGACTGGATGCCAATATTTTCCTATTCATATAAATTCTAGGGATACTGGAAGTATTGTATAGTCTGAGTCCCTGTGTAGGATAGGCATAAAACCCTATCCAATACTTTCAAAGCCAAGAAGTCCTTGCTAGTGTTTATCCTTTGCATAAACACAGTTTTTATCTACTGACTGACTTTTCGATAGCTTGGTTAATTGCCCTTGCTGCTAGGTTAAGCTGATTTCTGCCCCAGCCACTCTGAGTAGGTTAAAACTAGATGTCTTCTAGGAGCTCTTAGAGCCCACCGGTCAGCTATTGCTCAAGGAGCCTGTATGGCTGACAAATTAATTTCTGCCCTATTGAAATTAAAAACAAATAAATAATTGCTACAGGGTGACGGTGCATCGTAATATAAGTAATAAATTCTTGGTAAATTATATTTATACTGAAACAGGGAGGCACCATGTATCTTTGGTGATTTATACACACAATCTGCCAAGTTACTGAGCTAATATTAATTTGTGGGAGACATCAACCTTGGTCTGCAAGATAATTTAGCTTACTCCTTGTACAATTCTAATGCACTCACATGAAGCTGTGGGAACAATAAAAATATTAATAAAGGACTTAAAAATCTGAATTCTTGTGGGAAAGGAAAAGCCCCATACATCCCTGAATAAATCTTGTTCCTTACGTGCCGATTTATTTCTTAATTCTCATTCTATTCTAGTATATTTTCTATAGTTTTCTAGCCTGTGTTCATCACCATGGTATTTGAATACTTTCAGGTAGTCCATTAAGTAGCATGTTCATCAGATCATTATACCCTGTCACTGAGGAGAGGATTAAATAGTGATATTGTATCTATTAATCTGGGAAACTGTGCTTCAATTACAGCAGACTGGAGAATGGATGAAGAGATGAGTTTTGTTGGTGTGTGGCTTTGATAGAATATGGGTGCTTTACTTAATTTGGTATTTTTTCTAATGTATTTGTCTTTTTAAAAAAATAAAATTATTTGAAAATCTACAAACTGATATAGGAGAATTACCTATCTCTTACTAGGTAATTATCAAATGACATATAATAGTTATATAAAGAAAAGAATGTTAGAACCTGTCTGTCTATCCAAGGAGAAAAAATAAAAAAATATTATTTAAAAACTACCATGCAAGTAAGCAGTCAGTCTCCAAGGAAGAGGTGGGGAATAGAAAAATTACTAAAATATATTCTGATAAGAGTACATCTCCTGTAGAGGAAAACAAACCGGTACATTCCATTTCCTGGTCACTAAAAAGGAAAAAATTCCATCTGCCAACACCTGAGATAGGAGAGGACACGAATGAACATCAACTGAAGTTATAATAAAATATTCCCATGCAGCATTCACACTTCACTGCAAGTATGTGCACAATGACGTACAAGACTACGTAGTTAGATTATATTAGCTTGCTGGAGCTAGGTGGAAAAATTCAGAAGTTATGTAAAGGTTTTCAAACACAGATATTGCATCCCAGCAGGAGAAAGAACTGTTGGGAATGGTGACATGTAAGAGTTCTATAAATTTGTAATTAACCAAATTAATTCCTTTTTTGAAATCTCTTGACTACATAATTGAGAGGAAAGTTTTCCAGAGTGGTGGTGTTCTGCAATCTTTGGCTTTTTTTAAATGTAACAAAGTTTTTATGAAACTAACCTGTGAAAATACTTGTCTTCATCAAGTTACACATTTTTCATTTATCTTTATTTGTAAAGCAATCATTTAAAACCTTGGAGGGGAGAAACTAGCAAAACTTGTATATTCAGCTGAGACAGCTTTGTGGCCAGAGTTTTCCAGGTGGTATTAATAAGATCATGATTATAACAGCAGCCAAAGGGTCTGAAATGTGTATTCTGAGAAGGCTGTTGGCAGAGCAGAAGGGGCATTGACAGTGGCTCTGCACCCACTTGGACACAGCTCTTGCAGAATTGGAAAGGTACAGGTTTAAAATAGGAGATTGTCCCACAATGTAGTAGGCTTAATGCTGCTTCTATAATTAGCGATTCTCTTGTAATGGAGCCTGAGACTGGAATGGGAAATGGTATCAAGCTCAGGGTCGTGCTACCTGGGTTCAGTTGTCCCTGCTCTGTTCCCAGTACCTTGTGTCGTCAGAAATGTGGGAACTGGGGGGTTAGCAGGAGGTGATGTGAGGGAAAGCAAAAGTAAATGTGAAATGTCCTTTGGTTTAAAATACCAGTGTAGGGAAAATGCAGAGCGCGCTGCCTGAATGCTTCTGAGTGTGAATATTTCTCATAAATGGAATGAAGCGTAGTGGGTGCGTTATATGTGCGTGCTTCGCAATAGAAACAAAACTATATAAAGAACAGAGCAAAGCAAGCTTAGAAAATGCATTCATTCAGTGTATTGCTGTACTATCTGTTCTTGACACTTGTAATTTGTTTATCTTCTGTTTTTACTGAAACAATTAGCTCACCCCCACTATTCTCTCTAGAAGTGCTGGTGATGAGCAGTTAATTATGAAATGATTTTATCACAGTTTCTTAAATGCAGTTTGTTGATTGACCAATGACAACATACTAATAATTACCTGTAACTCTTTTTGATTTATCTTGTTTTACAGTAAGCTACGTCTAATAATAGCAACCTTGCTTAGCCTCCAACCCTCTAGAGACTTGCTTAAGTAATAATTACTTGCAGATGCAGCTCATTTGTGCCCTGATTCACACCCATTCAGCCCCAGTAAGGTCAGGCCTTTCACATTTGTGTTTTCCATCTTTAAGCAAAACAATATGTTGATAGAGAACAGAATATGAAAAACAAATACTGCAGGATTTGTGTATAAAGGCTGCCCATGGGGACAAGGGCTTTGCCTCACAACTTCTGGAGAGGCTTCCTCAAGGGATCTCTGCTGGCTCACGGTAATACGGACTGCCTTCCTTCTGCTAGGTGATCAGTTTTGGCTGAAAACTTGAAAAATTGCTTTCAACTAATTTCACAACCTGAAGCGCAGATCAGGTGGCTCAATGTCTCAGGCTGATGCTACCGTCCACTTGTCTGTCCTTCCAAAAATCTTTGTATCTGCTGGTGAGGCTTCGGAGTGTGATGGGACAGGAAAAGCGGGGTTAAGAGTTGGATACATTGCGGTATGACAAGATTCATGAAAACAGAAGCCAGGATAGAGAAACACAGCTCTGTTAATGCCTCTCCCAGAAAAGAACGGTGCTGCAGTGACTGTGCTTTCATTAGGCATCAGCGAATCCCCTGGGGAAACAGCTGTTGCGAATGCCTTGACTCTGGGACGGGGGGAACCTTAAATCAGATTACACACACTATTAGACACTGGGGAAGCTAACCACAAGACACAAAATCCATTGCAAATCCAAGTTCCATTAGTTTTGCTACCCAGCTTCCCGTTGTGTGTGCAAGGGTCTTTTCCTATGAGATGCTGAACACCTTTAGCTGAAGTAGAGTCTGATCGTTGCTGTTCACTTGCCTTTAGCCCGTCCTGGCTCTTATTGGGATTTAAAGGGTTTTATGTTGCATAATCGAACCTCTTCTGAGTAGGCATTAGTGGAGAGGACGTGGGAAATCATTCTATGACAGGTTTTAGTCATGAAATTTCAAAAGTGCTTTTGCCTGCGTGTGCCAAGTAAGGAAAGCTCCATATATTTGCATGCATTGTCTTTGGGTAGCAATGAAAAAGATAACTGACCACTTGGTTTTCTGGGAAAGAAAGGGGCATTATCAGAGAAGATACTGGAAAAGTTAATTAGAATACTAAATGAGCAAATATTTTACTGTCATTACTTCAGCTTTCCTAGGAAAAGAGATAACTTAACATTAATTGCCTATGAGAGAAATGGTGGAGGATTGTGACAAATGAGTATGTGGGATACAGGATGAACATTCAGATACAGGAGAAATAGGGCAAAACAAATAATGTTAATAATAATAATTTGTGAATGTAGATGGGTCGGAAATAGTTGAAAAATGTTTTAAAAATTTAATTAATCTTGTATGTGTGTGCATGCGCATGCAATTTTTTTATTGGATTAGCAGGGACATCTTTCAGAATTATGAAATACAAGCTGTATTCTTCAATACTGAGAGCTCTTATAATTGCCAGAAGTACAGTAAATGTCCCTATCATTCTCTGGGTTTAATCTCAGCATAATTAGCTCCTTGCACAATAGAGTGTTTAATTTGAATGGCTGCCAAGGCTCATTAAGTTAGAGAAGTAGTTCCTGAGATCTCTGTTGTTAAAATTGGGACTCTTATATGAGAGAATTTTGACTGGAGGTGTCACAGGGTTCTTTCTGATATTCCAGTATTAATTTTAGGCAGGAAACTAAATATTTAAAGAGCTACTGATGCATCTTTCTACCAGATGCTAGAAGTTGGACTTCACACCTTGCTCAGAAATGTATCTGCAATCTAGCAGATCTTTCAGAGCAAACTGGGACAAAAACAGTGTGCAATTAGTACTGCCTTGAGCAGTGAAAGAGAATATTTTTCTAAGGAGGGTTGTGTATCCATTTTTGCTGGTGATAGTTGCAAAATAATTACTCTTCTTAAGTTGGAGAATAGGAACCCTTACAGTGACTATTATTGTGATTTATTTGTAATAATGAAATCCTTTCATCAAATATTTTCACTCATATTAAACATCAGTTTAATATGAATTCTTGACTCTGATTATCTTTGTTCTGCTTCTCTGAGTTGTTTTCCTACTGCAGAAAACTATTTCCGATGCGTGTAGCTGGCAGTGGGACTACAGTGCTGACTGAAGGTAATTGGGTTCCTTGTGTTATGTGGCAATTACCTGTGACTCATTCATATTGTCACCTAAATTAAAGCAATGCTAGACTGCATCACCTTGATGGATCTCATTTTTCTGTTTTTTCAGATTGGAATACTAATAGCGCTACTTCATGTCACTTCTAGACTGTTTGAAACTAGATGTCAAAGGCTGTACCAAAAACATTTGAAAAATATCAAAAGCCAGCCAGCATGTTTGCAGAGTTTGAGGCTGATTCTGTGCAGAATCGCATGATTCTTTACCCCTTTGGGACCTTGTCTGTGTTGCCCGTTGCTTAAGGTGTAAGATAGCTAAGTAAATACAAGTTGATGTGAAGGAAAAAAGCCCCTCAGAAAACAACTGACGTGTCTACAGACCCTGTTCTTTTTGTCTGAGTTTGGATATTTTGTTCCTTTCTGAAGCCTGATCTTTTTTGGTTTATAGAGCAAGCAGTGCCTGTTCCTCTACCGCATGCTTTGTGATGGTCTCGGGACAATAGAAATTATATGATAAAAAGAACAGTGAAGAATCAGACCCCTCAAGAAAAGAAACTTACGGTGTCCATTGCTGACAGTGCTGAAGTCTGAAATTTGAGAAAGCTCTACCAGATGTCTTTACATATACATCTTGTACTTCTTCGTACTGACTTGTGATTCCTATCTCTTGAGATTTCACAGCTCTAGCCCAAGACTAATGAACATGGTTTCCATTTAAATTGCCTGAAACACACAGGAGGGTTACTGTTGGGGTCCGTCACGGTTTATGCATATGTGAAATAAATAAAAATGTTTCTGTGGATCACATTTCTTCAGATGTGGCACATTATCTGCATGAGATTCTCAAATGCTTCTCCATGGTAGTTATTATGCCCATGTGGAAAAATCCTGTCTTATCTCTTTCTGAGACAGTCTGGGAGAATTGTACAGGCATCAACTTAAAAAACCTCCGTTCTGTTCCTGACGCTCTGGTTTGGAGGAGGAAGAGCTGCCTCATCGCTGTTTCTATTCTTCCTATGATCCCTTTACTGTACTTTTTTTAATATGACTTGCTGGCTCGGTGAGGCAAGAACTGTCTCTTCCTCTGTTTGCACAGGACACAATGGGACCCTGGGCTCAGCTGGGCCTCTAACTTCTACCAGAATATCAACTTAATTAGTACTAGCTTCAGACTGCAGAAGGATGTGGAGGATGAATTATTTGTTTATTTAAGAAAAGCCTAAAGAGCTTAGATGGCAAAATTTGCATGAATTATACATTGCCTCAGAGTGGCTTGTTACATTTTCTGCTTATTCCAGTGCAGGTGATGGAGCTGTGGATATCACTATTTTTAGTGTGAGATTCTATTGCACCACAATTAATTGTGTCTTAGTTTCATCTTTAGAAAAATACTAAAACGGCCACAGAGGTCAAACTAGAGGTCTGTTTAGCCCAGTATTTTGTGTCTTTTGGTAACTCAGTAAGACGGGCTACTGATTAGGGAAGAGCGTAAGAAGGCGGTGATGTGCCATCGCTTGCCACAGTGATGGTCTGTGGTTGAGGGGCTTCTTCAGCCAGAGCTTGTATCTGCGTAGTTGTTTTTAAGAGCCCTTGACTGGATTTTCTCCCAAGCACTTTTCTAATTGACTTTTTGCACCATTTTAATATTTTTGGCCTCTGCAGCGTCCTGTGGCAATGTGTGCGTTAGGCAAAAGGAAGAAGCACTTTTTTGTTGTAAACCTACTGCCTCGTAATTCCACCTGATGCTCTGGAGCTCTTGTGTTGGCACAAAGGGTGAACAGTAGCTCTGTGTTCATCTTCTCCATGCAATTTCTGATTTTTAAAGACTGCTAGGATATTCCTCTCTTTCCACCCTGTATCATCTCTTTTTGAGGCCCAGCCCTTTGTTTTTTTCTTCCTTTTGGAAACAGAAGCCATTGCATACCAGTGCTCATCCTTCATGCCTTTCCCGTTAACTCTTTTCTATCCTTTTTGAGAGGAGCGAGCAGAACTGCCCCCAGAGTTCGGGACGTGGGTTTGTAAGATGATTGCGATGGTGTTTCGCTCCTCTCTAATTCTTTCATAGTAATTCTTTGGGTTCTGTTTGCCTTCAGGCTGCTGTGGAGCATGGAGGTGACACATAGAGAACTGCCGGCCTAAGTGATTACTCTGAAGTCTTCCCTGAATATTAACAGCTAATTTCAAGTCCATCATTGTATGTATAATTAGGGTTGATTCTGCATTGATTGTCATTGAATTTCATCTGCTATTTATTGTGCAGTGTTGCGAGATCCTTGTAGAACTCTTTGCAGTCATTTTTGATGCAAGGCAGGTGGCGAGATGTACTGATCACCAGACTTGTTTATTTTTAAATTATCCACAGATAACTTTTAAACTCCTTTTCCCAGTTAAATTAAGATTTGAGCATCTGTCTTGAGTGGGGATCCCTTCAGTGTCAACTTCCTTCCATGGAAAAACCTGTCCATTTGTTACCACTGTTTGTTTCCTATTTTTAAACAGGGTTGCATCAACTTAACATGCCATGTGAACATATATTTATTTTGATACCCTAGATGGGGCGGCACTAATGTATGCTTATTTTAGGTAAAAGTAGGTTGTATTGTTGCAAATGAAGTTAAGTGGGAACATGTTTAAGTTCATTCACCTTCATACTTTCCCCACCAGGATTTGTACCAGTTGAATGCAAATGGATTAGAATTTAATTTGATACCGTAGTATGTAAGAAACCTTTACAGAGATGAGCATATGTGGAGCTGACAGTAACATTTAATTCCAAAAAGTGCAAAAAAAATTCAATAAAATTTATTTTTAAATAAATTGGGGCCTTAAGGCAGCTGTTTAATATATAAAGTTACTGCTCTGAATTTATATTCTCTAGATCTGTCTGAGTCACTGAATTCAGCTAAATATTTCAACATTTAATAAAACCCTACCATATATTATTTTTTAAGGATCTCAGAAGCTGTCATTTAGAGATCTCTTTCTTTTCATCAGATAATTAAGAGCAATGAACTACAGCAGCCAATTTTAAAGTCAGGACGATGCTGGTCATTCTATATTGTTATTTTAAAAACAAAACCAAATAAAAATAACCAATGACACATGGATACTTAGAATCTTCAGCCCTCCCTGCTTACAGGCTCTGATTAAGCCAGTGAAACCAGATCGGATCTATAAAGGTTGGGGAGGGAAATGAAAGGTCCTCAGAGAAATCACAGAAGAAAATCGCAAAGTTAGAAGTCTCTGTGAGTTGAGGAGCTGTGAAGAAGATATGGCTTTCATCCTAAGTGGATATTTAAAACCAAGTATCATCTCGCAGTTTGTAGAAATGTAAAACTGAGTGTCCTTACCTTGGTCCTGCTCAGTACGCGTAGTTCACTTAGCAGTCCTCGGAAGAAGTGATGTCCAAGGCTGAGGGGCAAAGAGCGTACGAACGCAAGAAGTGATTGTCCTGTCGCACTTTCCACCTCCAGTGGACATCCTGGCAAGGAAGGCCCATTTAAGTGGGGAAGGAAATACTTTTGTAGTAGCTTGCATTTAGACATGTTTTTAATGACCACCTGAAAGTTGTTGTAAAACATGAAAAGGTAAATGTAGTTCCAGGAGGAAATCAGTGAAGGTGGGTTTGCAGGCCTTTTGCTTCACATGTCAAGCGTGGGAACAGCTGTGGAAACAGCTCCTTGCGGGGAACATGTAGGTCTGGCTGCCTGCAGGCAAGTAAAAAATTGCGGGATCATATGATAAATTGTACTTGTGCCACAAATGTCATTATATTATATTGCAATAGGGCTTATTTTGGGTTATAGTATTTTATGTTTGACGTTTTTCATGTTTAGGTACAAGAAGCTGCCTGCAGCATTGCAGAGGTGTGAAGATCCCAAGGTGTAGGCAGAGCTGTTCTTACCGGCACAATTTTTTTTTAATGTATTGTATGCTCTTTTTGGATTTTTGTAGAGAGAAGACAGAGTTTAATGTGACCGAGGGATTCTAGCAGCAAAAGAGAAGTGGGATGAGGTTTGCGACTACTGATAGTCTACAAGGCGAATCTTGTCTTTGCCTTTTGCTAGAACTGTTCTTCAAACCATGCTGCGGCTGTTCTTCCATTAGCCCAGTGAGACAACTGCAAAATATAATATTGATTAGACATAAAAGGGAGAGCATGGCCCATAGTCCTGCAGTTCTGGGTAGACGAATCCTGCCGTTCCTAGTGCTAATGGCTAAATTATGACCTCAGCCCTGTCAGCCTGAATCTGGCCTTGCTGGAATCAATAATGCAGTTGGAACTGAGCTATATTTTGCCTTTCATCTCCATTAGGTCTGGGGGTTGACAGTAGAGAGTAGGAATTGGCGGTTTGCCTCGGACTACAGAGATGGCCAAAAGTATGAAAATACGATCTTGTTGTTCGCTCAAACAAATGTCTGCCACAGGCTACTGAATCTTATCACACTTGTTTTGCTTGTGAAATATTGTTTGAACTGCAGTGATTACTCAGCCACTCTTTTACTTCCATTCATATTTTATCTATATCCTTCCCAGAGGAGGAGGGGAGTTATTTTATGCTTAATTAAGTGTAAATAAGTGATTGCCTGTTTGGTTGGGGTTTTTTTTTCTTTTTTAATTTTCTGGGCTTTTTTTGAGTTTTCTTTATTTACATGCCTGCTTTTGGTCTGTGCTAGAAAACTGATCTATGGAGGGACTGGCCTCTTTAAATAAGTGAAAGCTTGATCAAAGCACCAATCGATACATGGACGCAGTTCCTGGGTGCTAAGTAAACTAATGAAGTGCTATACTTACCCTGCCAATAAAAGGTGAAATATGGTTCCTATTTTCCTAATATTACTCTTGGAGCTTTGCAGCTGGAACTAAACTGCCACTTTTCTTGTAAATTGAGTTGTAAAGTTCTTGTGCCAAAATGACAAGGAGTTGCTTGAGAAGTTGGATGAATGCAAGCCTTCCTTTGGCCAAATTACTGGGAGCCCAAGTTTAAGTGTATTGTGAGGGTGAAGAATGTATCTGTTGTGTTTGCTGGGTAATGTGGACTGTGTTGGCCATGAGCCACTGAACTCCGAAAGGGATTACGTAGGGTTGAGATTTATACAGGAATTTCAGTCTGCAGAGAGGTTGACAGAGAAGGTACAGCAGAAATTGGAGACCTCTTCGCTGCTCTTTTCTGACACTTTTTAATCATTTTGTTTCCAGCAAGAGATTGTGATTTCTTAAGGTTGCAGTCTTAGAGAAACATGGAAAGCAGCCACAGACTGCTTGGATATAGATGAGTCCTGTAAGAACTAATATGGTATTAAATACAAAGCCTTTTTATCTTCTTACTGATTATCCCAGATAGTATTAAAATGGAAAAAAAAAAAAAAAACCCAACATTTACAAATTCCTTTAACTTTTTATGCTCTGCCTAGTTATTCCCGAATTCTTCACAGTAATTTTTTTGTTGTTGTTGTTCGGTATCTGGAAGTCCAGCAGATGACCCCCTCTTGCTCCTGTCTACATTTAGTGGATAAACATGTTCATCTCTTTCACTAGAATTAGTTCACTTATGTAAAGATTTTGATCCTTGTTTTTTGCAGCTTCTCGCTTCTGTATAGTCAAGTGACTGTACAGGGATGTTAGCTTTCATTTTTAATACAAAAGTAGTTTCCTGGCCTTCCAATTGGAAATATAACTGCAGTGCACTTTTAAATTATGTCCTTTGATAATCTCACGGTAATATTCCTTCTTATTTTAGCTTTGATGAAGAGTCTCTATAGTTCTACGGGCATTAGACTATTGCTGTAGGTAGTGGTGGCAATTTAACAGTAATGCTCAAACATTTAAAAATGTTCATTTCTGCTGTTGAGAGTTTTTGGAAAAGTGAAGGCTAACAAAAATGGCTTTCATAATTTTTTGCATTACTAACAAAAGCTGGTGTGTGTGTATATATATATATATTCAAGATATTTCATACTCCTAATGCTACGGCTTTTCTTGCTGCACAGCTCATGGCAGATCCTTCGGGCTGTTGTGGGTTCTGCGTTCCCTGCAGTGTAGCAATCCTTTCAGCAGCTTTTGCGGGAGGTGATTACTTTGTGCATTCCCTGGCTGGCACATGGTAATGGTGGAATGTGGCTGTTGTTTCTTGTGAAATCACTGGGGGATTAGGTGATTGGAGTAAGTTTTGGAAATTGCAGTATACTGTGTTTTTTGTCAAACAGCGAGGAGCTATCAATAGAATTGCTGTGTATGGAGAGGAGGTTAGTAACAATATTATCACCACTTTTTTAAAAAAAAGGTGATTAATGTCATTATCAATGAAGTAATTTTTACCTCCATTCTTCATATGCATCCGTGGGCTTAAGACAGATGAAAGTTAAATCTGTCCAATGTAAGGTCTTGGGCATATCAGAGTTTGAAATAGCCAACTACAGTAACTGGAGCTGATTGCATTTTGATTGAGTGTTACCATAAAAGCAGAAAATGATGGAAACATCTTTTTTTTCCTAAGGTAATGTAGATTTAGGTAGTCTTTCGAGGTTCCTGTTTCTCTCCGTTGGCTTGGGAAGAAGCCTAGATGACTGATGGGTTGTTTCTCTTATGTAACTTAGGTGAGGCTGGACCCCAATTTGCTATCTGTGAAACGAGGCTGAGGCAATACAGTTGCATTTGGCTGTGGGGCACACTCACTGCTTGGGCTCTAGAAAAGCATAGATGTGGTCTCTCTCGGTGAGCAGCTCCCCACTGAACAGAACAGAGTAACTGCTGCCTAATTCCTACAGCACTAACTGCAGATAGCTGGCAGTTCGACATGGAAAATGCTATATTTGTGTGAAGTATTTGTTGTAATTTTTTTTCTTGAAGATTTTTATCCCTTAAATCTAAACATGTCTTGTGTCTATATATGTATTTGTTTCAAAAAAGCTATTGCGTATGTTGATGTGATGGAGAAATGTTGTACTATACCATCTTCTGAGACCAGCATGTGTGTTCTGGGTAACAGCAAGCCCAAGTCACGAGTCTTTGATAAAAGTCACCTTGTTTGAGACACGTGACAATAGGGTTGAACAGAGTGGTAGAAGAGAGACCCTAGGGAATGGTTCTGTCCTGGTGGGCGCGTGCACCAAATGGCATAGCAAATCTTTTTTCTTAAACTACTGTAAGACATCGTAGTGTTGAAATACACATTTGCATTTTTAAAGTTATTGTTTAAGGCATTGCATTTTCCTGACCTCTTTGTGAAACTTTACTCTGTGCAAGCAGGTGTTGGAAAGAGAAGAAAAGTGTTTTGTGTAGTTATCTATCTGTTATCACTATAATTATGAATGGAGAATTCAGCCCAATTAAAAAGATAGGGAATAACATGGCTGTGATTGTAACATATGTCACCACTTAATTTGTGTACTTAGGTGTTTAGTTTCCTGCTTGCTGAAATATGTTTCTAAAATGTGTCTTTATTATTAAAGAAAACTACGAAAAGTTATCCTGTGCTATTTAAGTTGCTGGGATGTGCTGCTACTTAAACGATGTCAATTAAAATTTAGTACAATGTTTTTGTCCAATTGTTTTTAGCTGTTTTACCTAAGGTAGCACAATTTACTTTTGTCCAACGAAAAGCAGAAGTCATAACTTCATTCAAAAACTACAAAATAGATAACATTGCTTTTATGTTAAAATGTCTCTGTTTTGCTCATATGGAAACATTATAGGACTTAGTTTTAAAGTTCTTAATGTGTTAAATGGCCTTATGGGTTAATGCTGGTTAATAACTGAACAGAAGGTGTAAGAGGGTAATTAAAAGTCAAATTTTATGTGTTCAAAAACTATGTTACCAGTTTCCTAACAAAGGAGTGTAACAGATGTTTTTGCATTCAGACTTTTATCTTGATAGGTGACACATCATTATCAACAACTATTGATTACGAGCATTTAATACCCTAGGGACATGATATTGAAGAGGTGAAGAAGCCTTCGCTGAACATGCTTATATCTCTGTGTGTTTAAAATTTAAAAGCTGTTATCTGAGTTATTAGGACACTTTTTTTTTCTTTCTTTTTTTTTCTTCTCTTTTTTTTCCTTCACAGAAAAAGTATATGTATTCATTTGCATGAAATACCAGCACTGGAAAACGTTACATAAAGTCAGCTGATCTTGGCAAGTTTGGTAAAATTGAATGTCCCATTTAATTTTCCACACTATCTCCAAGTCTTTTATGTTTGCAAGTTATCATGAACTTGGAAAATAATCAAAAGCTTGTTTTATATTTTATTCCTTTTTGTTGTTGTGGTTTATCCCCAGCTGGCAACTAAGCACCACGCAGCCGCTCACCTACTCCCCCCCGGTGGGATGGGGGAGAGAATCGGAAGAGTAAAATTGAGAAAACTTGTGGATTGAGATAAAGACAGTTTAATGGGTAAAGCAAAAGCCACGTGTGCAAGCAAAGCAGAACAAGGAATTCATTCACCGCTTCCCATGGGCAGGCAGGTGTTCATCCATCTCCAGGAAAGCAGGGCTCCATCGCGCGTAACGGTGACTTGGGAACACAAACACCATCGCTCTGATCGTCCCCCCCTTCCTTCTTCTTCCCCAGCTTTATATGCTGAGCATGACCCCATATGGTCTGGAATATCCCTCGGGTCAGTTGGGGTCAGCTGTCCCGGCTGTGTCCCCTCCCAACTCCTTGTGCCCCCCCAGCCTACTCGCTGGTGGGGTGGTGGGAGAAGCAGAAAAGGCCTCGGCTCTGGGTAAGCACTGCTCAGCAGTAACAAAAACATCCCTGAATTATCAACACTGTTTCCAGCACAAATCCAAAGCATAGCCCCAAAAACTAGCTGCTATGGAGAAAATTAACTCTGTCCCAGCCAAAACCAGCACATTTGTAGATGATAAAGTTAAGGTATTTTCTATGGCTTTTTCTTGCTTTCAGATGCATGGATGTGAGTCATCACATATTTTCTTAATTTTGATATGGTGCAAATAAATAATGATCAGTAGCTAATTTTATAAACTGAACCACAGTGCACGACCTTGCGTTTTCTCAATGAAAGCCTTAAGCCTAGAAAATGCAGAAAGTATTTCAGGAGCTGACTTCACTTTGGTAAAGGGTTAGCATGTTGCCTTGTTGACAGAAAATCACACACAGCAATTTGTTACAATTTAAGTTCTGGACTCTGTGACACTTTCAAATCTTTCTAATGGCAGGTCCATAATGGGTGTTGGGATATACAGCAAAGTAAAGGGGATAGCCAAACAGTGCTTTGTGAGAAATACTATAGCTTGGGGAATTCATTAGGTTGGTTTTGATCATTATCAGTTATTGAAGAAAAAAAAAGTGCATTTTATTTTAAAGGCTTCTTTTTTAAAAGATGCTTTATAAAATTACTGCTTTTTATGAAGCATTGGTTTGCTATTATGCTGAACTCCTTATGTCTCAGTTATGCAGTTTTGCTTATATAAGGCATTTAAGAAAGCAATATATGACTTGGTTGCTGCCTATAAATTCAAATAAATCCTCAACTGAACTATTTAGGGGCAATAGACACAGACTTTTGGGGGAAGCGGGACTTCATTACATACCTGAATGCATTTAGATACATTCAAACAATGTTAAAAGTTTTGTTTAAACTGACAAATGCTGGAATATCTCTGAGTCAAGGCAGCAATTAGGGCAAATAGACTGTGCAGATAGAGACGTGAATCCCTGCAGATTCAGATAAAATCCAGTTTTATGGCCCCGTATTCTGGTATACAACTTTCTGACCTCATGCAGATGCAAAATGATGCTGGAAGATGAGTTCTGGCGCTAGTTCCCACCCCCACTGGATATGGGACGTGGGAAACTTCAAATATAGCCTGCGAAAAGCCAGGCAAGCACTAAGCTCTGCCTGGGGATGGGCGCGTGGGGTGAGATGCCGTGAGACATCTCTGATGTGCTGCTCGTCTCTGGCTGCAAAGGCGCTTTCCCAGGCAGGGACCGTTCTGAACAGCGTTGGACCCAGGGGGTGGGAATGCTTTTATGCAATGGATGCAAGTTCTTTGTTGGGGTGACTTTGCTGGGGTAAGTAACGGAAGGTAACTAGCTCTACAGTGATGAGAGAGGGAAGTGGAAGGAATTGCCCAAACTATTGGTGGCTTTTCTCTCCTTTTGATGCTGGAGTACGGGATGCCTTACATGCTTATCTACCGAAGAAATCAGAGGGGGAAAAAAATCGCAGAAATAACAGTATTGAATTATTTGCGGGTGTGGTTTAAGAAGCTGGCAGGAAATACTTTTCCTGAAGGGCAAGAGTGATGAGCAGTGAGGAGATACTACTTTTTTCACTTGCCTAACTTGCCTAGAATTTCTAACCCCTTATAACCTTTGAGGTTGTCTTTCACAACACCACCTCTCTATTCAGACTGCAGATTTTCAAGTAAAATGGTAAAATCCATGTTTCAGTTGTTAAGAGCAAAGTGTACGCGCAGATGTGTAGTACATTCTTGCACAGTTCATGCAGCTGTCTGAATCTGTAGTATATGAATGTGGGTACTTGTGCTTCTCTCACATGTGGCAGTAATTCAGCATCCAAACTGAAGTGAGCACTCTCCACCCTGTAGCCCTAACGCCTTATAGCAGCTCTGACTACCGCAACAAAAGGGCGCTGTGGATAGCTGTTTCTCATTCATAAAGGGCCATCTTGCTATAAAAGCAAATGTTAAATTCATAGTTTTCTTCTTCTGATGTCTAGAGGCATCAACCTGATCTTCATATCCTGCTAGAATAACGCTAACTTCCCAATTTAGGAGAGCGTATCCTGCCCAGGCTTTTCACGATAGCAGGGTTTGTTGCTAATTCCCTGCCCGTAGCCCTTGTGCAACGCGGTGCAGGTTCGCTGGGGGAGCGTGCAGCCATCGTTGTGGTTGGAGTGGACCGACTGACTCCAGACTCTGCCCGGGCTCCCCCCTTGAAAAGCTGTCGGCCAGCTGTGTCTACTTATTTGTGCCTTGGTTGCCAAATGTTATTCCATTGAGGCTGAGTGGGTGATTGGCATGCCAGATTCACCCAGAAAAAACCCAGATCTTTCATCTTGACCTGAGGGGCCGTCAGAGTCCCTAATCAAAGGAAATTGCTTCTGCCTTAGTGGAGAGGAAAGTAAAAGCTTTTGGGTCTAGCATCATCGCACAGCAAGGATTCTTCAGAAATCCTGCTTCAGCATCCCTTAATTGTGCCTTTAAACTTTCCTCCTGAAGTGCTTATCTGGAAGAGTTAAATTAATCACCAGGTCCCGGTGTCCTAGCTGTTTTCCTGTTGTTTTTCGTGTGCTGTGAGGTGATTAGCTGACTGGACAAGCTTGGCATCTTGAAATCTGAAACTGTCTCTTGGTATTTTTTTATTGCTTTGAAATGTTGGTTAACATTTAGTACGTAGTATTAAATATTACTATACCCTGGGTGTTCTAAAAATTGATAAACCCATTAAGAGAAATGCAGGGCAGGTGAGCCTTCAAATAATGGTTTCTCAGAAACATTAAATATATTTTATACGTACTGGAGACTGGTTTTTCACACGGTAAAACTGACTGAGAATGATTTGGTTGACATACCTGTTTAACTGCAAGTCTTCATTAGCAATACATCTTCATGTAAGTTTAAGTTAAAAATTATTTCAGATTTGAATTAAGTGGGTTTTAACTGACTCAAAGGGCAAACCTTCAGTCCAAATGTTTGTACAAGAAATACACATCCTCCTCTCTTTCCATAATTGAGAAACTATAGAAAGTAACAGTTGGAAGTACAATTCTGAAATTTTCCTTTTATATATCTATTTGTTCATTTTGTTCCTGTCTGTCACACTGAAATTCTATGCAACAAGTAGTAAGTTAGCTGGCTCCACTAAATATTATTTCTTCCTGAAAATATTGAATAAGCTTCTTTCATAGTTAAATATGAATGTTAAGAACTTGGCTATGAAATATTTACCCACTATTAAGAGCATTATACTAACATCTTTGTGTTTTTTTAAAAAAAGTTGTTTTTCATCTCAAACTTGCTTTCCTTTTTAAAGAGGTGAGCTGAATATCCAATTAGCTTCAGTGATGTGAAGTTAATATCTTGTTTCTTAGAGGTGAAATATTTTTGGAAGGTTCTACTTACACCAGAATATACATTACAATTATCTTATTTACTAATAGTTACTGAAGTGCTGGATTCTGTACGTGGTCTTGAATAATTGAGGAATCAAAGGGATGTGCCATTGTTGTATTCTCTCAGGAAAGGCACATAAATTTTATACATGTTTCCGTATGTCTTTTTTTGACAGATCAAAGTAAGTCTGAGATCCCAGTAATGCAAATAATATCTTTCAGCCTTGCCTGAATCAGAGTAGTTTTTCAGCTCTACCAGCTCCTACATTGCTCATCTTTCGACACTGAGTTGATTTCCCAGAATCTAAACATCTGTCAGAAAAATCCAAGTGTGGAAGGAAGGACTTCAATAATGCAGTCTGTGTGAATCTCGTCCCACAGTTTGTTCATTCACGTGACCTTTCCCGTTGCTTTTCAATGCGGGTCCATGCGTTGAAGGTCCATGTAAGGCAGTGGTCGCTGTTCTTTTATTCATAAATTAAATTTGGAGCTTTTCAGTTACTGAGAACGCAGCAGTCTGTAGCAAGGGGCATGGCACCATAGGATGAAACAGCTACCTTCCTCTCCCTTTCCCGTCTCGCATTTTGTGACATATTCTGAAGACTGAAAGGTCATAACTACTTTTAGACCAATCTTTCAAAGCACTGGGGAAAATGTGAGCCAAGGAAGGGAGCTCTTTAAGCTGAATATTGTACTAGTAATCCTTTTAATTATTTAGCATAGGAAGTCCAGTTTTAGTGCTCATGAAATGCAAGCTAGTAAAAACTAAAGATTTATAAATTTTTATTTTTTTATACGTTTCTTGGATGTGATTTTTGAGTTAATAAAGCATCAGTATTAATTTCTGTGTTCCCCATAAGTGCATAGACATACATTTATGCGGACAATCAGAACTACATGGGATATCAACCATGCTATTTATCCTACAGAGAGATGGCCCTTTTCTGCCTTGTCTTTTTTACTAACACAGTTCAGCAATGAGCCCTAAGCATCGATCAGATAGAGCAAATAGGAATCAATTATGTTTTATGAGGTTAAATGGACCATAATGAAAAGTCTGTTGATATAGCACATATTTATTATAATTAATCTACCTAAAAATGAATGATACTGATATAAAAATAATGTTAGCGATATCAGTGTGACCCGAATACTAAACTCCTTTTGAGGTCATACCATTGTATCTGCTCATCTTAGGCAGGGATGGAATAGTTGTATGGTGTATTTACAACGCCTGATTAGGATTTTTGTATTAATGTGGTTATTCGTTAGAGAACTCAGCAGGAACTGCCCAAAATTTTTGTAGCAGGGGTTTTGTGAATTCTACAACATTTCTGTCTACAAGATAATATGCAAAGAAAGCTCATCAGGAAATGTGCCAGATAATTTCATTGCTCTGGTAAGAGATGCTCATTCTGTAAGAGTTCCGATGCTTTGAATCTGTTTCTTTTTTCATCCAGCAGCACCAAGTAACTTTACAGTTCCAGGTTTCTTGGGTAGCGGTAGCTTAATTATTTTAAAATATCTTTAGCTATTTTCCCTTTCACTCTTTGCAATCAGATTAATAGGCGATAGGAGCCTCTGGAAATAAGACAGGTGTTTGCCAAATTCCAGGTTCTTCCTGACCTGTAAGTCACACTAATGGCCACCAGGAACTGTGCACTTAGCAGAAGAGCAAACTAATTTCATTTCATATGCTGTAAAAATGCAAACCAAGCATAGCTATAATGATAATAATGCAAAGTGTAACAGTAATATTGTATTACACTAACCCTTTGACCCAGTGGCATTTAAATCTTAAATATTTATGTATTAATGTTCTTCGAGAGGTTTCCTTCAGTATTGGAAAGTGACGTGTTCAGGGGAGGAATTTGGGGATGTTTTCATCTTAAGTGACTAGAAGCGTTTACTGCAGAATTTCATGCTGCTTCTAACTACCTACCAGCTAGTGTTTTTATTTAAATGTTGATGCTGCTGCACTACTGAGAAAATAAATGTTTAATTTTGTGGGTTTTTTTAAAAAAACAATATTTGTCTGTAAAGCAAAGTGATACTTTATAGATTTTTTTTCTTGCTTCCATTTTTTAATTAAAATTTAATTACAGATTCACATTCCAGAGTTTGTCATCTTTTAGCATTAGTTTTTCCTTATTAAACTGTAACCACAAATTTCACGTAAGGACAAAAGAATTGCCCTTTAATTTCAGATTACAGATTTTTGTCATGATGATTGACTTGAATATGCTAAAACCCAGTGAGATTTGTAGACACTTTGATGTTTGTATTTTCTCTTAGAATGGGGCATAAAACAATAAAGACAATTTTCATTCTTTTGTTCATATCCTTACCATTAAATCAAGACTAGAAGCTCTAAAGAAAAATAAACATTTGTAGTCATTCTTTTTTTCTATTTAACAAATCATCGTAGATCTGTAAAGTTCTGAATCATTACAAAGTTGGCAGAGTATACAGTCAGAATGACTTCTGTGTTGCAGAACATAATGGAGATTTTTAAGCAAAATGCATAAAGATGTGGGAGTCTGACATTGATCTGATTTTTCTTAGGATTATGTTTAGCTAAGCTCTCGGTCACTTCATCATTTATTCAATAAACACTGTTTATTAGCATTGGTTTTTCAGTTACTGTACCTCTGTATACTGTTACAGTTTATCTTGGTTAAATTTTTCGTAGTATCTGCATAACCATCTTGATAAAAGATATCCTTAGCACATGTGGTCCCCACCAGTATGTAGCAAAAGGGCTTCTTGGGAGTTCAGGGCATGAATGCACGAGGAAACTCCCGGGTAAAGTCATCTGCTTTATGGTTTTATTACATTTACAGCCCTTACAGTAACCATGAGGCGTGTTTAGGAAGCAGCAAAGGAGGACCTGTTTGCTTCGCACTTGGCCTTTGAAAACATTGTAAGCACTGGCAGCTGATGTCTTCCAAGTTCACGCCCTCACTCAGCTTTTGTTAGCGTGTGTCCCTGCCTGAGATTTACTTTGGGTGGACTACTGTCTGACCTGTTGCTGCCTGTATGCTCTTCTGTTTTATGGCCTGTTCCCTAAAGCAAGTCTTCGGTTCTGCCGTAGCTAGTTCGGGCAAATACTGCAGAGTAATTGCCCGCTTGACGCACTGCTCATGTTTTGCTAGATGCTTTTGCTGGTGCCTGGTGAACACGCTTTCTTTTGGAGACTTAGCAAATGAACAAACAAATGAAAACCCCTTGTAGCATACAGGGAAGAGGACTGAGTGGAAGGGCCCAGTGCAGCTTCTAGCCATCAGCTCTGTGTTATCACCTGCTGAATGTATGGTTGGAATGGAACCTGTTATGTGCAAAAAATTGACTCTCCTCTAAATAGTCTGATAATAAGCAGACTCTTAAGAGGTAGCTTATTCATGTAGTGTAATAAGTTAATCTTGTTAGTGTGAGTTTTATCTAGCTTCATAATTACGGAATTTGGTAATTTCCTCCTGGATGCTCCTCTTTCTCCTGTTCTGTGCGTGGTCTGCAATAACTTTCCCTGGGCTTGAGGGAGAGCTAGAAGATACTGAACAGTCATAGCCTCTTTCTGTACAAATCAGAGCTGCAAAAGTCTGTAGGGGGAGTTCAGGACTTTAGTCCTGAAGTGGGCTGTGCCCTGTCACCTTTTAATGACGTGCAAGATAAGTAATGAATTTTTTGTGGTATAGAGGTGTCTAGTCCTTATGGCTGAATTCATGGTGGTGCGTTGCGACTGTCCTGGGATGCTGTGTGCAGACAGCCCCTGTGGTGCTCCTCCGGAGGAAGGGGCTCAGCCTGACACAGGGCAGGGAGGTTTGGTGCCTTCCCTTCTGTTTGGGCTGCAGTGCTTTCAAACCCCAACCTTTGACTTTTTTTTTTTTTTTTTTTAAAGTAAAAAGCAGCAACGAAATTTTATTGAAAGCATTAGCTTTCTTTGCACTACTGCAGTGGAAAATAACTACCAAGAAGATCAGACCGAGCAGCCAGGCCATGATTCTCAATTGCAATGCCTGGCTTTTCATCTTCATTTTAAAAAGCTAGATTGATCCATTAAAATGTATATTTTAATTTTATCAAGAGTGCTAGTCGCAATTAAAGAGCCACTAAAGGTCAGTAGTAAAAGGCTTGGAAGGGTGGGAGCCGACACCTGAGAAAGTCAAGATTATGGCTTCCTGCAGTAAAACTGTGGACATTTGAAATGAGTGTAAATAAAAACTTATTCTTGGCAGACCTTTTTCAGGCTGGGATGTTCAATTCCTCCCTGGGGAACTCATTATCTCTTGAGTGTGCTCATCTTTACATGGGCTTCTTTTTGACATTGGGCATGTATCTTGGGCCGTTCGCAGCTGCCTTGCAGTGCTCAGCCAGCATGTGAAGGGTTGTACCTACGGTGTGCTGTACACAATTTTGGCAGCGTCTTTTCCTATTCCTGCTAATCTGATAGGAACCTGTGGCTGTGACAGTCTTCAGAAGGCGGTGAAGAGTGAGCTCCCAGCTGGGATCTATAATAACTGTTGTTGGGAGCATCCCAGCAGAGGGAAGATAGATGGATTTTGTTTGTTTTGTATCTTTATTTCTGTGGGGAGGGGCAAGGAGTGAAAGCCTTTTTTAATCTCATTATTTCCTGCTTTAATTTTTCCCCAGCATTCGAAACGAGCAAACAGAAATGAGTAAGAGATGGCTGGCTGCCCTCAGGGGTGTTGTGGTAACGTCCCTCTTCGGGATACTGCAGCTATAGAGGAGCTTTGTTTGGGAAGATAATTGGTATTTTCAGTTGTGGTTACATCTACAGCAGTGAGGACCTATAATATCTGTTCAATCCCTGTGCTGTCCCACACAGCTTGCTCCTTGCAGAAGAGGCTTTTGTGTGATAAACAGCAATAATATCGATCTGCAGATAATCTACCCCCCCCAAAGGAAAAAAAAAAAAAGTAGAGCAGCAGTAGCAGTGTGTTATCCACATTTCTTTTAAAAGACAAAACAATGATCTTGAACAAACACAGCAGAAAAGAAGAGGCTGCCTCTGCTTGGTTTTTGTTGCCCTCAGCGTTTCCAAAGAGCGAGAGAATTTCTTGATGATTGGTTTGAGAACCTGGAGAATTGTGTTGAAATCCTGATTAACACACAAGTTTTTGAGTCTAGTTCTAGTGCTTTCACTGTGAAAGGAGTAGGCATTTGCAAGAGAAAGAATCATTGTTTAAATAGCAATGTGAAATATCTTATTTGTCTTATCAATTTCACTGCCTTCATGATTAAGGTGAATGCTTGAAGCTTGCAGTCTTCGTTTCACAGTGCACTCTGAGCATTATATGAAAAATGAACAGCTGAGGCATTCTTTCCTTTTCAAAGTCTGGTGATGGAAGAAGTGGTCTTAATTCTATGGTTGATTTTATGTAAAAGGAAATTAATTTTCCAGCAAGAAAACCGAACCTACTGGGAACCCATTAGAAAGTGCATAGGATGACACTGTCACAATTTTGATTTAGCATTACATACCATAACATCTGCATCTAAGGGAACAATAGAGCAAATCTTAGGCAATGACATTGAACTGCAGCCAATTCTGTTTGCATTTACTGCCCCTAGCTGAATAGCAAAAAATAATTGCAGCCAATTCCTGAATTAATGTTCCTGTGCCTCTGTGGATTAGAAAATATGTGGGAAAATAAAATACAGTAAACTGCTCATCTACTGGAGTTAATTCTAATAAATCCAGAAGCCAAGAAGCAAAGTCAAGTTAGGGCAGAAATTTTTAATAAATATTTCTGTTCAGTAAATCAGATGATGTATTCATATTAGATGTTGGTGATTAACTACATACCATCACACTGACAAGTAGGCATGATATTGGACAGAAGATATTAAAATCCATCATTTTTATACCAGTGGGGACAGATAACTTGTATCCAAGAGTTCTTGCAGAGCTGAGGAGTTGATTTCCACTAAGGATGAGTGCTGCTAAATTGTTTTGAAGGAGATGCATACCCAGCTGAGAGGCACGACGTAAGACTACTCTTTCCTGTTCTGAGGCTCTTGTCTCTCCAGCTCTGTGGGATTGGAGGTCCAGTGTTTCAGGTTCAGAGTTCAGTGACCAGAAATTAGGTGTAAAACGTCATACTTTGTAAGTGCAACGATGTAGGCATTGTTGTATGAGTCTGGACTTTAATTGCAACTAACCTCGAGTCCTGTAAAACTCACAAGTCTCAGGGGAATTCAGGATGGTCTCCTGTGGTGGTTTTGCAGGAGAATGATAGTGTTGTTTTAAATCTGGGGATATGATTCACGGATTGCTTATTTTTTTCTTTTCTTTCCATTTGGGAATCACTGCTATAATATGAAATTGTAAATCAGGAGTACCCTATAGTTTACTTTTTCTTCCTTGCTCACAGAACAGCAGAATTTTAATACATTTTACAGTGAAACTATATGCCAAAAACCACTTTACACATAATTGCTAAAAATAATTGTCTTTTGAACTGTGCGTTAGGCACAGGACTAAGCAGTAACACAGGAGTCCTTCATTTGCATTTATAATTCGAGTTGCTGTAATTGCACCAGAATAAAATCTAAGGCTTTAAATGTCTGTCGCTTCCTCTCCCTTAAATCTTGGTGAATAAATGTGACATTCTTACCCTGACGGCGAAGGTACAGACTCAGTTGGTTAAATATTTTAAAGCTTGTGGTTAGATCAATATTTCACAGCCCTGTGTAGTGCACATAGGATGTCGCAGGTGCTTAGTCTCTTTGAAAGCCAGCAATTAGAGTGATACAGACTTTAAAGGTGTGTTCAGAAAAATCATCTTCTAATCAGGTGTGCTGGCTGACAGTGGTTGCGTTCTAGGTCAAAGCATTAGTTAATGCTTAGTGGGCACGCTGCAGCTGTTGAAACAATATGAATTTGGTTGGTGGAGACATGCCAAGTAAGACTTGCATCTCCTTATTATGCTTCAGGAACTGTAGCTTTCAACAAGCCTCCTGCCCTGCAGTGGCTCAGATCATTGCATTGCTATGTCATGCTGAATAATTCGCAGCATTTAGCACTTAAATTGGCTCATTGCAGACAATCCAATTAGAATAAAGTCTATTATCATTTTGGAACCTTGGGATGAAATAGTGTTTAAGCGATGAGCGTGCCGTACAGCCGCCTGTGCTTCCTGTAGCTTCCCCCTAGTCTTGCAGGTCTCGTGTGCTGGGCTGAAATGGTGCCTGGTGCTTACAGACGGAGGCTCCCGCTCAGCCCTTGGTTGCAAGCTGCGTTTTCATCTGAAGATGTATGGGAAACCCACAGTCTCGAGAGAGACCTGAGGTGCTTCATCTTCTTGTCTGTTCATACATAAAACTTTAAGCGTTTTTCTTTTTGTCGAGGCAGACACATGAAAATAGCCGGTGCTGTGATGTGAGCGCTATAGGGCTGGTGAAATTTGGTGTGGTTCTGCTGGCTTGGGCTAAGCTGGGCTGTTTCCCATCCCGGGCTCAGGAAGCCATGTGTTCTGCTGTGACTTTTGCGGTTGACCTTTTGCTCAGACTTTGAAAGTCAACAGGGGCCAGGTTTGAAAGAGATGCGGTAAGGTGTGTAGAGGAATTCACAGACCACCTGAATGATTTAGGCATTTAAATCCCATGGACTAGTTGGAAACAGCTCCTGAGCTACAGAGGTGCACTTGAAATCCCACCTAGATGTGTGTCTGTACCGTTGGGCGTCTGTGCTGGGCCTTTAGCTTCTCTCTGCTTTAGGACATGGTTTTTTTGGTTGTATTTATTGGTGACAAATTGGGTACGAGTGGTTTTTACCCCTCCTTCCCCAGCTTGTACCCAGCCATGTGCATTCCTCTTGTGCCAATTCTTGAGCTATGCAATGAACTGATTTGGGAACTGTCCCAGGTTAAAAATAACTCTTTTCTCCATCAGACTTTGGCAGATGACGTAGCTAACACATTCAGATATTTTTGCTCATATTCAGTAGAAAAACTGTAATGAGGTACATAGAAAACCATATATGAGCAAACACCTATGTTGGAAGTGTTGTATGTAAGCTATAACACTGACGAGACAATAATACATAAATATTACATTATACTAATATTGATTCCTAATGCTTAGATAAGTCTCTTGGCACTCAGGATGCTTTAGCAAGAGGAGATAAGGGCCAAATCCATTAGCTCTGGTGAGATTTGGATCTGCTTACCTTTGGATTTCATGAAGTCAGGCGCTTGCATCCTGAGCAGCCGTTGTGCTGGGTTAAATACTGCTGTGCAGAGCAGGGGGAGCAGGGACATGAGAAGCTCGTAACAAACAGAGAAGGGAGTTTGTCAGTGAGAGCATTTTTCAAGCAGGGAGATCAGATGTGTGTTCTGTATGTCGTTCATCTTGTCGAAAGGCTTTGCTTTACGTACCTTAGATCTGACTGTGTATCTAAACATACATGCACATAATAACATTTTCTCAGCCCTGAAAAATGTAGACTGGGATAGATTTTTGTGGTGCTTTGTGTTTAAGTATTTGCCTTATTCCTCGGTGACATTAAAGGAATTGTCCACTGAATAACAGCAAGCACATTAATCTTCCTATCCAAGAAGGTATTTCATGCACAGCGTTTGGCATGCAATAGCTGCGTATTACCGAAACCACTTTGATAATAAAATCCTTTTTCTATTAAAAAAAAAAAAAAAAAGGAAAGCCAAGTGTAAGTATTTATTGCGTGACACTTATACACTGCGACATATTGAAAAGTAGTATTTTAATACACTAATTAAAAAGATGCCAAGTCTACATGTTAGAATACCCCTGGATCTTGTAATTTAAGCAGCTCAAGATTTGTGGATGGAGATAGCTGTTTAATATGGACAAACTAATTTTGCTGCAGAAGTTAGGCTAGTTTCCTTGCCCAGTCTCATGGTATATGTGGTACATGAGATGAAGTGCTTTAGCTTTTAAGCCTTAAACACCTAAGTGTAGCTGAAACATGCCTCCTATTCTCTGTTGGTCCATCAGTTGGAGTGTTCCATTACGTGGAAAAGCTTTTTTGTTCAGCAGGAAGGTTTTGAAATATTACCTTAGAGTCACAGTTTGATGGTGCACCTGAGCCAATTCAAGCTTATGCCACTGCTGGAAAGCACACTTCTGTCCTCCGCCCCAGCCACGTGCTGCTGCCTCTCCCTGGGCTCTGGTGGCTCCACTCATCTGACCCCCTTGTAGTCTCTTTAGGAAGAATTCACCTTAGGAAAAGAAGAAGGGAATAGTTTCAGGCCCCTGTGGGATCAGCCCAGCAGCCAGAGCAATGGAGAGGGTGGTAGGTACATAGGAGAGGAGGGTCTGGTCCTTTTAGCAGCAGTCCCTGGGTAGGATGGCTCAGCTGTGTGGTTGGGTCTGACCTTTAGGTACTGCTGCCCATACTGTCTCGGTATTTTGTCATGGCTGGTATTTCGTCACTGTGCTAGGAACGCCGTGGAGTTGAAAGAAAGTGGAGTTTTGACGGTGTAAATACCTGCTTTGCGTCTGAGTCAGAATAATGCTTGCAGAGGATTGGGTAGGACCAAGGAATAGTGTTTCTGTAGCACGGCCTGTTCTTCTCTACTGCTGTAGGAAAGGTGGTAAAAGGATTGCCAGATTGAATGAACGCTGGTTTGAAAGTGAACTTAGCACCTGCTGCTTTCTTCCCTGCTCATCAGTGTGCTGGCCAAGCGGAGTCTTGTTTGATGTGGTACTGGTTACATCATGTGTATGCTGGGGGATGCACGAGTCTTCTGCTGAGGTGGTATTTTGCGGTTGCTTTTAATACACCTATTGGTGAGAACTGGGGAAAACACTACATGTCTTCTGGGTATACGTTGCTGTAAAATGCAGGAAAGAAGTGAGGTTTATGTCGATGAAAAAGCCTCTTTGTTTATTCAACGGTGATTAGCTTCAGAGCAGTGATTGAGTTTTGTTTTTAATTTGTACGTTCAGAGTCTCTCATAGAATAGCCAATTAAAGAAAACACACATAACAAACACTTACTTTTAACTGTCCTAAAAATAGAGGTTTAGATTGGAAGTCTTATCTCAACTTTAACTACACAGTCGCATAAGCTATAATAATGTGGTAATAGCTGGAGTTGACGCAGCAGGTAATGAATCTTCAGTTGGATATGAACTTTATTATCCAATGTATGGTTTCAGCTTGAGTCTGTCTCTTGTTGTCACAAGAGTAGCATTTGCATAATTAAATAAATGATCCTAAAACTGTCTGCTCCTGTGTGGCTGTGAAATACAACGCTTCTTTCTGTCAGTGCTCAAGCTCATACTCATGGATTATTGGAAAATGCATCATAGAAAATTAACATCAAACCTTTGGTCTTTATGAAATATACAGTAAGCAGAGGACTTACTGAACCAAGAGCCTGGGTTTTGTTTCTCATCTCAGTTAATTGATCTTACCAGCAATTCTTCACTGAAGAGAAGAATTGAAAAGGGTATTTTTAGGGCCTTTTCACACTGGCTAAAATTAAAAAAACCAAACAGGCAATAGTAAGGAAGGCTGAAGGCATTAGGTATTCTTGAAAGGTGGGGGGAGATAAGCTCGCGTTCCTGGTTTTTATTTACTTTCAGTATTTCATGAAGCAGATTACGCTAAGACTCATTGCAGTGTGTTAACATCAAAAGGCATTTCAAGGGTGTAGTTTCCACTCTCTTCCTGTGTGTTTTTTTTCTATTATTTATTTTTATCCTGTGTCTGTTGTTGCTAAGGGCTACATTTTCTGTTTTTAATTGAAAAATTCTGTGCAACCAGTGCACTGGTGCGTTCCCATTGCCATGCCCCTGGAGAACATTGGACTGCCATAGCTGTGCTGCAGTAGTGTTAGGTCTTCAGCTCAGGATATACACCTATAATCTTTTTAGTTCTGGAAGTCACCAGTTCCATCCCTTGTTTTGGCCAAAATAGTATTAGAAGCAAAAGAGCATGATAGCGTCATTTATTTTTCCAGTTTCTTTTTTGTTGTAAGGGTGACTGTGTGCAGTTGCAACAAGGTGTAATCCCAAGGCCTTGACCTTTAGCACATGTTCCTCGCTTGGGAGGTCCTTGGGTCTGTCTCCTACAGCTGGCGGAGAGAGCTGTGCTCAGTAGCTTTAATTGCTAATGAAGGTGGCAAAGCACAGGGCATGGTGACTAAGAGCACACGTATTACTAAGAAGAGAGAGGCTATGTGACCCAGAACATCTTTATAATATAATGGTAGACTTTACCACTTTGAGATGCCTCTAAGGCTGGGAAGGAGACTAGGATTAAATTTTGTACCTCACTTTGAGGTGCAAAATGAATAAATGAATTCATGCTGAATTTTACAAATGAGTTTTCCTGATGGCTATACACAAGCATTCAGGGCATTGAACACAGGAAAATAAATAGCCAGTGAAGGAATGTCAGTGGCATTGATATTCTCCTTCTGTCTTCATCCAGCATCCACTAAAGCCCCTGGGAGAAGATCAACAGGACGTGTATCGGGGGCTTGTGTCACTTGTGAGTTGTTACACAGGCATTGGCACTTCTCAGGGAGAAAAAAAGAGAAAGAAACACTGCTAAAATGCCATATGTTTCCAAGCTTTGTGTTTCCGTAAAGGTGTCAACTGTACCATGATATTTTCCAGACATAATAGAATGTCATAGTTGTACCAAAAATCTGTGATTGATTGCCACTATAATGAAAGCCGGTGTACATTGATGTACACATTTTAAACTATTTTTGCCTTTATGCTTTTCTTGTTTAACCTGACATTTCTGATTACTGTATCTAGGTGCCTAAATATGTCAAATGTTTATAGTGCGTAAAGAGCTTTTTTCTTTTTAAATAGCACCGAACCTGTTTGAATCTCCAGTTTCTTGAAGGTTTTTCTCCATTGTTGGACATGATGTTCTGTTAAAAAAAGAATATAAAATACTGCTATATGGCTTGTGAAAGGAGGACAAATGATTTATAACAGTAGTCCAATCCTCTTTTTTAATGCATTGACTGAATTCAGCTTGTTCATCCTAAATTTATTTCCCAAGACATAGAGCAAACATTTAGTTGAAAAGTGAATAGCTTATTCCATTTCCATATGTTTTTAATTGTCCAGTTCCTCTGAGAAAAGACCATTAACTGAACCAAATTACAGTTTGGATGTGAATTTTTCAGCATGGATCTCTGCCCAAAAGGTGATAAATTAGATGCTAAACTGTCTTTGATAGTGACCTGAGAGATTAACAGAAAACTGTTTTGAAAACAGAAGGAAAGATTTGTTAGCCAGTCAGTGACTGTCAGGTTTGGGCATCGTGAATTCCTGCAGTGCTTGCCTTATTTGAAGCGAATGACGATAAATAGGAAAATTTGAAGCAAAGTTAACCCTTTGGCATCCCCATAAATCTTGGAATTAAATTTGAGCAGCAGTAATGTTGAAATAGTAAGGAAACTAGAAACCTTCTGTGGACTACCGTTTGCTGTTTAGATTTTTGGTAGCTTTTATTGGTGCAGGAGCATGCAGAGGGCTGGTGGGGATCCATAAAGAGTACGATAGCTGTAATCCTGGGGGGGCTTCAAGTTACAAATAAAGCAATAAGAAAATACAACTGAACAATTAAATCTCAAGTCCTCTGTGGCTTTGGTTCTTGTGTTTTGATTTTATGCAACAACACAAGTAATAGAGAGGTATGTTTTTCCTCCGCCACTTTTAACAGCCCTCAAGTTAAATGAGAAGAGTTTAGAGTGTTTTGTGCAGCTGCATTTGATACATTAAATGCACAGACATGCTGGCTGTATTGACCTGAAAAAGGAGAAGATACGCATTCCTGTAATTTTAGCTGCTTTGTGGTCATTAGGAAAATGTCATCGTTTTTATGCTTACATCTGCTATTTGATAATGACCTTTGGTGAACGCTCCCAGTACCTCTCAGCCTGTTAATGCGTGCTGCTGTGTAATGCGGTGTTTTACTGCAGCGTGGCCCAGGCACGGTCCATCTTCTCGTTGTTGGTGGAGGGTCTAGAGGTGGTCAGTGTAGGACTCTAATTCCCACTTCTCCTAACCATGCTTTAAGAGGTGCTTGCTTAAAAGGTATCTGCAGCTGGATCTTGCTTCCAGGATGAAACTGGGAAGAAACTCATTTTTGAAGGACACTTGTTCTCCTCTGTTAAACATTTTCCCCTTTAGAGAAAATGTCTCCTCCTTCAAGGGATTTGAAGAGAGCCTGGGCACGACGTTGGAGTGGATAATCTTTGCAGCTGCCTTTTTCAGCAAACCTCTGGGGAGAGGGGGGTGAAGCAAGCGTCTGGGAAGCCAGAAGACAGGATGTTTCTCCAGACAAGTTGAGAAATAATCAGGGGCTATGGGAGGCTTCTCGGGAAGAGAATGAAAAGGAACAGATGGATTCTGGAGATTACCCAGCGGGATTTAGTGACCACGTCAACATGTAGGGTGAGGGGAGGATATTCAGTTTTTAGAAGTGCTCTGATTGCTTTTATTTTAAGGCAGCCCTAAGACTAGTGACAAGGCTGGTGCTGTGTGGTACTTGGGTGCAGCCGATAGTTTACAAGGTTTTGACTAGGTCAGTCTCAAATAAATGTGAAAGTAGTAAAGAGAGGGGAGGTGCTGGCAAGGAAATAGTACCTCTTACTTTTAAGAAAAACATTGGACTTGAAATTATCATGGAGCAGCTGGGAACTCACATTTGTTGAATCAAAGAAGAATTATCTTTTGTTTCCATTGGGAGATCATTGGGATTCAAGGCTTGCCGCTTTCTTCCGAGTCACCTCTTTCTGGGCTTACGTTGTTAAAATCCCTGTCTTTGTATTTCAGTGTCTCGGTCAGGTGTGAGAGCAGCAGGTCTGGGGCAGTGCTCCTCTCAACAGACAGGTTAATTCAAGTCCAATGCCAGCTTATCTGCTGAAATGAAGCAAAGAGATCACAGTTTTCTGATACCTGAATGGGGCAAAATTTTAATACTTTTCTGTGTGAGGCACTTCTTGTAATGCATGTTTTTGTTCTTTTTTTCTTAAAAGAAATAGTTAAATTTTCTTCTGGAACAGAAGGATGATAAAAAGCACCAACTAGCCAGATTATTTCTGGTCTCCCAAGAAGCGTTGAAAACACTGAATTTTAAGATAGATTTTTTTATTATTTTTTAAAATAAGTTTAAGCTGTAATATAGGGCCGTACCTATCAAACATTGAACAGCACTATTTTGGGGCTGTCAGCAATGACATGAAGGACATGGGGAGACACATTTATCCCCTGCTCTCTTTCTGATGACCCTATTCAATATAGTTGTGGGATTCCTACATTTTTTCCTACCTATTTTTAGACATGGTTATTCTTTTGTTTCTTGTTGCTTGGCAAAGCCACTTGAATGAAGAAAATCTCTGCAGAAAAATGATTATAATTACATAGAAGCAAGTGCCTACGGGGTGATGCTGAGAAATGACTTGAAATGCTTGCAAAATAGTTTGAATTGATTGGCTGGATTGGTAAGTTACTCTAAAAGCATAATGAAGAACAAATGTAAATAAAAGAGGAAACACTATTCTCAGAAGACAGGTAGCACTGATGTCCATTCTGCTCAAAATGGACTGTAAAAGGCTTGTAGCTCTTTGTATAAATCATGCTCCCTTCAGCTTTGTGAAAGCTTTCAGTGGAGCTTTTGAATCTTAAACGGGCAAAGCAGTCATATCGGATGTAGACGACTTTTTTTCTTTCTCCTCCATAGGGCACATAACAGTAACCAGATGTAGTAGCAGAGGCTGAGCAGACAGCTGTAATCCCCACTGCCTGTGTCACCGCTGTTGATCCATTTTATTATGTAGCTCATTTTTGTACTTTTTGCACTTCTAACGACCCATCTTCTATGTTGCTGAATGTCATATTTAATCTGCAAGAGCCTCCTTTTGGGTTTTCTGCATGTATTTCCACTTTCGGCTTTGATGAGAATGTCACACAATAGATAGAACTCATAAACCGTGAATTACAGCTCCTCTCGAGACTACAGCTGGATTTAGTGCTGAATGTGTTTATCAGGTTGGCTTTTGTAGCGGTATCGGCCAAAATTTTGTGCAACTATAATGTAGGAACAATGAAATGTTTAGATTTGAGGCTGAAATCCCATCTTGACACTAGACACTCTTGCCTTGCAAGTCTCCATTTGTAGCTGGATTTTTTAAAAATTTCAACAGATAGCATTTTCTGTATAATAATTGATTTGGGACAAATCTGTTTGGTCATATGGCTGACAGCTATGTATGGAATTGACTTTTGTAGCTCTAGTGGCTTTAAAGGAGTGAGCGTTCCTCTTCCAAACTTCCTTATGTATTTATTAGCAGTTCCTCTACCTATTGCAATTACCAATTAAACACGTTTTTTCATCTTCACAAACTGCTGGTCTTGCTAAGAAGCTTTCAGGCAGTGTAATGAAAGAAAAAGGAACCCTTGATCTTAATTTTAAGGAAGAACAGATTCTTTGCAGCAAGTACTTAATGATAACCTGGAGGACACTAGCATTTCGTCCTATTTGCTATCCCATGTTGGTTTCCTGTTTAAATCAAGATTAATTTTGATGCGATGTCTGTTACAGTGTTCTGTTTCTTTCTCTAGACAGTTAAGTTTATGTGAACTGCTTATCTGTGTCCTTATAGGTACTGTTAGTTTCTCACGTTGTAGATTTGACTGGATTTTTATGGCGGATTTGGAAACAACTATGAGTTTCACTGGAAGTGTCACCAGAATTCTTATTTTGCAAATATTGAGAAGACACGAGCACCACTGTGGTGCACAGATTGTGGAAACTTTGATTTGGACTGCAATGTTTGGGACAAACTAAAACTTCCGGCTTCAATTTTGCATTATAATTTTCTTATGCTTTTGTAATTGACACATAATTTTGACCTGAAATGTTGATACACCTTGATTTGAAATGTTAAAATCAACTGATTCTGCTTGTGGGGAAAGGGAAAAGCTTTATTCCACTCCAGCCTCCCCTTGACTGCTTCCAATCAAAATATCTGCCAAATTCATCTGAAATTGTACACCCTCAGCCCCCAGACATGATGGCTGGGCAGAAGTGCAGAAGGCAGCTGTTTGCAGCTGTACAGAGCCTGTCCTGGCAGTGGTGCGGAGACCAGCCTGGCTTCCTATCATCTCTAGGGACAAGTCATGGTACTGGTACTGATCTGTGGTGGTCTTTGTAGTTTGGGGCCTGGCTGGAGAGGCTGTTTCTGGGGCCAAGAGCTGTCAGGACAGAGGAGATCAACAAGGGGCCTGTTTGTTATATGTCAGGAGGAGGGTCCGTTCACTCAAGCGGCCTTAGCTTGGAATTACCTTCCCCTGGTGACTTGTCAGTTGGTATCTGCTGGCATTCGGGAGGCTGTGGCAGGCTCATCTATCACCTGTGCTTTTGCTCACTGGGCTGATTGCAGAGATTGTGTTAAACTCAGTCTGGGGTGGGAAGTCCATTTTCCCTGACATTAGTCCATAAGCCATATATATTCTTGTACACAGGCCTACAGATCACGTGGGATGATGCATTAACAAAACCCTAAACAGATGGCTTGCCTTAAACTTAATGAACACTTTTTATATACATGGAGGATGTAGCCACAGACCTCTTTCAATATAGTCAGCTTCTGCTTTTTTTTTCCATAAAGCCTACATCACTTGATGCATTTCTCACACCTGCTCTGGGATGGTACAGTCAGAAGTATGTAGCCCAAAAATACATTCACTCAAAGCATCCTCTGTCCTGCTTTACTCCTTCCCCCTCTGATTCCCGCAGTTGTGAGGACTGACTTGCTGACCCCTCCATGTGTGGATGTCAGCTTCATCAGATAGACAGATCTCTAGCAGCAGCCCAGGAGCCAGGGTGCTATCAGCTGGGGAGACTCAACCTGTGGTCACATCTGCTGGACTGCCCCTCCTGGCATCCAGCCACCCAGCAGGGCTGGAGAGAGGCTGCAGAGGTTTCCCATATCTTGTCTTGTTGGAGAAAACTCAGCAATATTGAATTCCTGCCTCTGTAGAAATGATGGTGGCAGCAGAGGAGGTGGTGACAGTATTTTGTAGGGAGAGACAGAACAGGTTGACTGCAGCCCATAGGGGCAGAGCATGCCAGGGAAAAGGGACAAGTTACCGTAATGTATTTGTATATTGAGGAATTGCCTTAATATATAAGCTGTCTGCCATGTTGCTGACTTTGCTTCAGAAGCCTCTCATTTCACTGGCTGCTTTGTAAATGCATAAAACAGGAATGTTTGCAAACCAAGTGCTTGCAGTTTGCGCAGATCCATATCACACATTAAGCATTCGCCAGGACCACTGACACATGGCTCTCCAAGCAGCCAGCTGGCCACTGCCATATATAAAAGTTTTGGCAAAATTGTAGAAACAGATTTCACTCGGGAGAGAAAGATGCGCTGGCTTGAATGTGTCTGATGAACAGGGTGGAGTCACAGAAACAAAACCCAGCATTCCTGTCCCCATCTCTCCCTCCTCTCCTGCATCTTGAGCACTTTTTGAAAGGTGATGTAGTTGCTTTAGTAACTCCTCCAAGCATATAAATACATACATGTACAAGCTTGGGGTGTATCTGCTTGCTAGCACTAAGGCTATGAGGTTTTTTGAAGGTCTGAGCCTTACGACTACATGATGTGTGCACCCTTTTGGTCTCATAAGACCTTAAAAGTATGTCAGAAATGACCTTCAATGAGAAAAAAACTAGCTCTCAAAGGGACTGCTGGTGTGAATTTTTGTGGATGTTTTATGTGAGCCTTTGAACCTCTGAAATATGAAGTGCTGTCCCAACATATTTGACCATGTGCTTTTCTTCTGCTGCGAACCTGGCTCTGGTGGAGGTAGCTGTTGTTCATACCAGTATGTACTGGTATTGCTGGCATGAGCAGTTATTACTTGGAAAATTGTGAGCCAAAAATAGATATCGCTTGTGTCTGGATGGGCATTTCTCTCCCTTTTCCTACCAACATGTGCAAACACAAGCTGCATTGCTGTCAGGTAACCTTTTTTCTTTGGACCTTGGAGAGAGAATTCATCTCAGAAGCTTCTCAGGGAGATTTCCTCATGGCATTTATGTTGTGAAAAAGGGCCTTATCTCCCATCTTTAAAGCCAAACTTGATGGTATTGTGGCACCTATGTGAGACTGAAAAATATAAGCACTAATGTAAGGGAGATGATCATTGTTGGGGAATAAGCAGGAAGAGAAGATTGGAAAGCTCACATGATAATGCAGCTCCCAAAGGAACGACAAACAGTGAATGTCACCTCCATGGCTCCTTCTCTGGGGCAGATGTATTTGGGGGTAAAGTAGGGAGGCAGAAGCAGCACTGGGTATGTTGTGTTTGACCCTGTGTAACTTGAAGAGCAAAGAAGAATCCCCTTAGGGTCACAGATTCATTCCACGTGAGCATCAGCATCCTCCCCCATTCTTGGTGGTGCCTCTTCCTCACCAAAACAAACATTGTCCCATCAGACCTCTGTTCTGGAATTATCCGTCATCTTCTGCATGCTAGTGTCGCATTTTCAGGTGCTCCTTCCCAGCTATAAAAGGTTCCGTTTCTGCCACAGTGTTCTGGCTCTCTTCCTAGTTGTCTACCAGCTGTGCAGGCTGCCATTGCTGGTCCTGCACCTCAGACTTTTTTGCTCATTTCCCTTTCGAGAGGAGGACAGCAACATCGTGGCTGCCCCAAGAGCAACACTGCTCTTGCAGCCTCTCACTGTATGGGGAATCTTAAATAGGAGTCTTCAGCCAGGCTGGACACCTTGGCTTGACCGCTGGTGGGAAGCTTGGTTGTGTTCTGCTGGGCCGGCTGTGATGGCAAACTGCCACATGAAGTACCTGGGCTTAAAATGTCAAGGAAATTTATTCAGTTTCAATTAATCTGTGAAAATACCTTAGGAGCTTATGTCAGAATCAGAAACTGATGTTGTGAAAGGATTTCACATGATGAGACTCTCGATGCAATAGAATGTCAGAAATCTTCCCTATTACTAGGGAATGTAGATGCCTCTGTGAAATTGGAAGGGCAGGAGACATGTACAGGTTTTGTGTCGTTGCAGGAGCAAATGTCCAGGGACTGGGAGGAGGGAGAAATGGGGCCACCTTTTCTCACCGTACCCAGATGTCAGATGAGCTCTGCTAAGTCATTTAACTGCCCTCTGAGTATATTTCTGAGAATTCAGAGTCCTGATTTGGGTGTAATAGTGTTTAGGATTGTTTAAGAACAGGAAGCTTTCCTGGGAGTGGGGTCAGTTTCGTCTTGTTTCCCCAACAGTGTGTTAATATTTTCCTCTAGTTAATATTTAAATAGCCTGGTGATTATTTTTAAGGAAATGAGAGTAAACTATTGGTAATGCTGCTGAGGAACAGCAGTGCACCAGAATAACTTCTTTTAGGTTGTTTTTTTACTGGAAACCATGATTTAAGTTTCAGCAGAAAGCCAACATACAGGGAACTTTGCAGCTAGTGGCAGTTTTGCAATCGTTAATTACTGTAGATCTGGTATATCCGTTTGTTGCTTGATACCCCCATCTGCTATGGAGTTGCCATAGTAGAAACCTGTATGGTTTTGGCGCTGGAACTCACGTATTGGGATGAGGGGGGAAGGCTCTGGCTCTCGTGTAACTGGTAGGAGAAGGCTGCGGTCCAGTCGATGGGAAGGAAGAGTGCAGCCCACGAGGACAGGACTGTGTCAGCTGTGTCCTCGGAGTGCAGCGAAGGTGTGCTCTCCTACTCCGCTTTCCCTCCATAATCCTTGACTTTAAAGGATGTTTTCCCTATGATTTTTTTTTTCCTTTTTTTGAACATTAAGGCTGTTTAAAATGAATCCGTTGTGATCCATGTAGCAAAGTTGTGCGAGTTCCTCATAATGCCTGTTGGGTTGTTTTTTTGAATGAATATCCTTAATCTTTTATCTGGTTATGTCTTTTGACTAAATTTTTACAGCTGGGATTAGCTCTTCTCTGGGTAGCTGTGTCAGTAGTTAATTTCTTGAGACAATGACCCAATAGAAAAATAAGGGAGAGGAGGTGGGAGATGGGAAATGTATTGGATTGATCCTTAAAGAAGAATACTGTTTATTCATGCTGAAATGTAAAACAAACCAATAACTTTTCTAGCTGAACAAAATATTCCTTTAAAGGGTGTTCTTAATCCTTTTCCAAAACGTAGCTCCACTGCAAAAATAAGTATTTCTTCAAAACAAAAAATAAAACATTTAAGGCTGGTCAAAGTGAGCATGTTAGCTTTTCAAATTTTAATTTTATTTTTTTTTTTAGCTGAAAATAATCAGTAGATTAGACTGGTTTGAATAGGATTTGTTGGAGTCCAGTTCAAACTGGCCTTTTTAAGCAAATAAACTCTGTATGTGAACAAACCCCACAGACTAACTTGCGTACATCCATGGCAAATCCTGCTACTTTTGTCTTCTTCTGAGAATAAAGTAACATTTAAAAAGGAAGAAAGCAGTTCCAAGTGAGCAGTATACAGTGTGGGATAGAGGTATATTCAGCAATCCCATGTTTCTAATTGCATTTCAGGTGGAGGTGGCTTTGGTAGCAGGGTGGAAATACTCTAGTTAAAGGGAACCATCTGTTCCCCTATTAGAAGGAGGGTTGCAAGAAATGCCTGAAATAAGTCATCAGTCACTGTCTGCCAGTGGCTTAACGGAGGCAGTGGACAGCGATGAGAGCCAGCCATGGCGAAGAAGCCCCGCAGAATTTGTTGGCATTATCTTCCACTTCTGAACCTGCCTGTTCACACCGAGGTTAGGGAATAACAGCACCATGTTGAGGAAAGGCTCGTGTAGGGGAGGAAATTGTTCTATTAATTGCCATTGAGGTTTTAAAAAAACTTGTATCACCTTGATCCAGGAAACCGAGTGGTATTCAATAATCTTAGACTATGCCCTGGAGAGATGTCTCCAAGAACAGAAGCCAGGAATAATTAAATTTATGGATGAGTTTTTTTCTTTCTTTTTGGTTACGCTACAAGCACAGTAAAAGTTTATAGGGTTCGTAAACCTGACTGGCACATACCTTTCTTCAAACCTGAAGGACCACTATATATTACAGTGCTGGGCAGTGATCAGTTGTACAATAACAGCGGTTATGAAAGGCGTAAGACCCGAAAGATGCACTAATGAGAAAGCACATTTGCATCTTAAATGTGAATTACGCTCCTGCAGCCTGAGTGCTGGTGAAGGAGAATTTTTTTCTATTCAGTTGAATAGAATCATGTCTGCATCATGTCAGACAGTAGAATTGAAGACTGAGGCTAAGACCTTCAGTGAAAGACTGCTGAGAAACTGGTTTTGAGGGTGTTTTGAGTGTTGTGGGATTGCACAGTGAGTTGAGTGGATTGGGGTCAGGCCATGTTCAGTACCCAGTTTAAGTATTTGGCAATGCTTTCATAAGCTGACTTTCGAAGAAATCCCTTCACTATAGATACTTGAAGGTGTGAGCCTTCATCCCTGATCATTTAACAGAGCTGTCCAGGTGGCTAGATCCCAGCTCTCAGTGTGTACAAATAGTGAAAACCCTTTCAATAGGACTGGCACCTCTTCTGAACAATATGCATATGGAATGACATTGGTTGAATTTCAGGAAATTTCTTCCAAGACGTCGAGTTATGTGCGAGGAATAGCCCAACCGCTGGGAATGGCACACTAACTAATGTAATAGTCAAGTTGTCAATACTGTCTTGTGCTGAAATGTTTATTTGCAACTTTAATAGAAGATTCTTACCAGAAAAATATTATTTAAGAATTGAAGTGCTATGAAAATGTTTTTGTAATTGTCAAGACAAGGATTTGATTTGTTGCAAGCAAACTATTTTGTAAAGCATGTAAAAAAAAGATTTGGAAAACCTTAGCTAGCTGGTTGTTTAAACCTTATCTTATTCCGTACCAGCAGGGACAGTTTCACAGACATCTTGTTGGTGTTATTTTGTTTTGATTTGTTTGTTTTAATTGAAATGCTACATTCTGCCTCTTTTTTTTCCTTGCTGAAAAATATTAAACCGAATGATAAGGATAACACCCAAGCTGCTCATTTCACAAAACTCTGTGGCTGAAAAAGATTCTCAAAAGTGAGCTTATTTCTATTCATGGATAATACCAATTTTCCTTTGGTATTTGAATATAAAATCTGAAGGAAGCTTAGGCTTGCTTTCAGCATATTGCTGTCTTCTGGGCAGCAAACTGTTATCAGGATAGGTATTTCCTTGTTAGATCTTGTGGTCTTGTGTGTACTGCGCAGTCCTTAGAGAGCAAAATGAGGAGTTAGCAGAAAGTTATGTGCTGCCTCTACCAGCTGCTATCGCTTTCACTTTTCTACTTCTTTTCTTTTGTTTTTTCCTTTTTGTTTTTCTTTAATATTTGGGTTTTAAAACTTCAACCAAGGAAATATTTAATGGGCAGTTCTGAATATACTGAGATTTCTCCCAGCTGCTAACTCTGGAGTGTGTATGGGACAGACTTCCATGTATCATCTCTCCCCAGTTTTGTCCTTCATGGATTTCCCTGTTGAACTGCGCATCGTCTTCGCTTTGCTGGTGAACTATTTCTCGTAAAGCTATTCACTTAGATTATCAGGCCAACTCATCCTGATGTTCACGGGAGATATTTTGCAGATTTTATGGCAGTTGAAGATGGGTTGTCTGCTAAAAAGGTAGATGTAGAGTGGCTTTCTGTGTCGCTCTACTTTTCATCTATTTCGAGAAGCATTGTTAATACGGATAGCATACAAGAAATACATATGTGAATACTAACAGGCCGGATGGATATCTAAGATTTAAACAATTTTCTAAACATGTGCTAGGAAAGAAAGTGAAAACACCAAATTTGCTTGGATCCTTCACAGAGCTGTTAAGAAAACACTTTGTCTCTGAAACTGAGAATTAAATGGGTTTGCTGTCTTCTTAGCCCCATTTGGCTTATGTGATATACAGATGGGTATAGATGTAAAATAGGCCTATATAATGCATGCATACATGCACAATAGATACACATGCACATAAACGTTTACAATGTGCATTAAACTTCTGATTGATTTAGGCTTCAGAGAGAAGCCCGGGATATGGATTTTTCAGTGCTTTTCACAGTAGTATTTCTCCTTTTGTGGGGAAGCAAATAGCCACTGTAAAAGCAGACTCCACTGGAATAATTAAAAGCAATTAGGTCAGTATGTTTATAAGTAGTCTAACAAAGTGTCTACTGAAAAATAATCAGTGAAATCATGGTAGTCCTGCAGGGGAACCTGTAAAGAGAATGAATACACAGGGGAGCACCAGTCAGCGAGATGTGCAGTCCTCTAGCACTTAACAAATCAGCTGACAAAGGGAGCTCTGAAAAGAAAATCAATTTAGGTGAAAAGAATGCATTTATCAGAGTTTGATTAAACGATGCAAATATATCGCAGGGAAAACAAAGGTTTTCACACAGCTCTTTAAAAGCTGTGGCCGTCATAAGGACAGTTGTGCGTGCCGGTGTCTGTGTTACGGATGTTCTGCGATACTGGCCACGCACAGATGTATACCTGCCGTAACCTGTCCCAGGTCTGGGTTTGTGGACCCTCAAGGATCCATGGGGTTTTTATAAGGGGACCGTGAATGGTATCTAAGAAAAGAAAACTGATTATCAGTGGACTTAAATCCATAATTACTGGGATCTGCACCCCCCGGGAGGTGCTTTGCAGTATACAAATCAAAAAGGTTGAAAACCCCGGGCCTTACAGCATTTGCAGCAGTAGGAAAATTAGTAGCTGCAGAAATTAGGCACACAGCCCATGTAAGAGCTCCTGTGTATATTTACATCCTTTCTTCAGTACCTCATTAGTCTTCAAAAGTGCGGTTTTTTTTTTTAAACCTGGTTCTCATGAGTTTTGTGACCCCAAGAGTTTGTTGTTGTAGCAAGGAAATGATGCTCTTTTTTGTTTTATGAGAAGTAAATGTTAAATAAATTGAATTTTAATGTTTACTATCGTCCCAAAGGAAGATAAAACCATTAGCTAATGACCGTAATGATGAACAGATTTTATTTAAATTTGGAATAATATTTGATCTGCTGTGCTATTAATGGAGATTCTGTTAAAAAATCTCTATAAATATAAAGGAGTAAGTGTGATTTATGCACGCAATATGAAGTTGAAAGCAGTATAAAGAATCTGTTTGGACTGGAATTTATTTATATGCAAGTTTGGGTGCTGAATATAGCTAGAAAAGCTTCCTACTTTGTAAAAACAGTATTGCAAATTACCCTGCAGTACCTATTCTTTTGGAATATTCTTCCCTTAAGTTTACTTGAGCAATAGAAAGGGATTAGTAATTATCACAGAATGATCTTCCAGGAATTAAAATTCATAGTTCTGCACATCAGAGCTTTGATTATTGATTTTTTTTTTATTGGAGGGATTGCAAAAGCTACATTAAAAATATTTTAATGATGTTTAATGTGTATAATATTTATGCATTTCCATATATTGTCACAGAGGAAATGACAGCATTTCATTTTTCTTGAACATTGTTTTCAATTGATAAAAATATGTGCAAGGTTTAAGAAAAGAAAAACCAAGTACCTGTGTGGTGTCAGTTACCAAAAGCTGCTCAGAGACATATTGTTCGCATGAGTTCCAGACTTTCAAAAAATATATTTATGTATTTCCATGTAGGGCAAAGCCTTGGGCCACATCTGTGGGGTTATTCTGGTTACACTTGCTGAAGAAAAACAGAGTGCTGTAGATCTGGGCTTGGTGCTCCAGCATTTGGAAGACCCTGCCCCGGTCCCTTGGGTTCAGAATGCCAGAACGCTGCTAATCTCATCTGCTCGCACCGAACGAAGGTTTTTCAAAAGACCCTCTGTGCTGCTAAAATCTCATTTAAGTCTTTGGTGTGGTGCTTGGGGCTTTATGCAGTCTTCATCACTGTTGTAGGCTTCCCCTGTGCTGTTGAGGGAGCGAGAACAAGGAACCTGGGTCGTAGGGGCCTTTCAGGGTCCCAGTTAACATCTGGACTTGCACATGGAAGGAAATTGCAAGCCCGTAGAGGCCCTGGAGAGCAGATGGAGCATGTTTCCCATAGTTAAATGGGTATCATTATCTTGAAATACAATCAAATTAAATAAAAACTGGCCTAAAAGTCTTTTATTGTTTCTAACCTTGGCTGTTCTGCCAATATTTGTAAAGGAAAAAAAAAAGATTTATGAGAGAATGAGGTGATAAATATATTACCAAATTGGCTGTACCTCATCTTGGTTCTACTGATCCCAGCCAAATACTGATTATAAATCCAAAGAAATTTTCCTTTTATCTTTTTTAGCATTAGTAAACTTGGATGCTGTTTGGTACAGGAGTGGATAGGGGCATGCTTTTTAAGCTTTATGTTCTTGTAACGTCTGTGAAGAAAGCTTCCAGCTTCTGATGAAGAGCGCTGCAGGCCTGAAAGAGATTGAGTTTGTAGCGCTCACCGAAATCTTTGCAAGTGTGCAGAGGAAGGCGGACCTATGCCTTCCTTGTTAAGTGCAGACCCTTGCCTACTCCGAAGCACTAGGTTATTCATGACTGGAAGACTGTCGTGCCAGGTGAATCTGGCCTAAAAGCCCCGTTAGCATGGGAACGGTGGACCCCTTCATCCTGAGCTTTGGTGGAGCTGCTCTTGGGGGCATTTCAGGGTGAAGCCTTTCCTGGCTCAGCACTTGCATGCAGATTTAACTTGTGTATCAATTTAGCGGGTACCTTTTAAGTGACTCTTGAAATACCCCTGTAAAGAATTACTGACTGCTTGTAGGGGTTGAAAATGTTGCAGTTGCTGATATCCTCTAGAATGTCACCAAAATGTCCTAGAACATCAGCTCTCCCCCAGGAGCTGGTGAACCGCAGCAGGGATCCCTGCGTGATCCTCGGAGCTGTGTCAGGCAGCCACATGAGCAGAGATACCGCTTTTCTGTAAATGTTTGCACGCGTAACCTGGCAAAGAAAGCTCAGGACGTTCAGCTATAAGGACTCGCGTGTTAAAACCGAATTAAAATATTGTCAGACAGATTAGAATGGAAAAACACACAGCCAGATCTCTAATGTCTTCTTTTTACTGTGCACATTGAATAGTAATTATTTTATGAAGATAGTGCATGGTAAATATTTATAAATAAAACAGGCAAACAGTGAGACCGCAGTGAATAAATAACTATAAATGTATCGAAGTCCTGTTTCAGAATAAACTGCAATTACATTCCTTGCTATAATCAATACTACTTTTTTCCTTTCGCAGAGAGTTATACAGTTGTTAGTGTTCAGTTCCAATAGGATGACACTGGATGGGTTCTGGCTAAGTTTTGGTTTAATATCAAAGTAGTATTCTTGTTTCATGCATACAAACAAATAATCTTTAAATATAGATCTTTTTTGGTATAGTAATTACTGCTTCTTCACCAACTATAAGAGCAATTAAGCCCCAACTAATGAGCAGTTTTCTGCATTATAGTTATTCTGCTCTATCTTAATAACACTTATCTCATTAAATAGCTTTATTCCTTTGGAAAAGAAATGTCTAAATTCATTACACATTTTACAGCTACTGGTCAGAAGAGCTTAATCCTTTTATCTTTTAAGGCAATTCTAGTTTATTTCTTTTCTCAGGTGCATCTGGTTCTGTTTACATTTTTTACCTATTTTTATTTGGCTTCTCCAGCTGGCTTAGAATATAAACTTGCTTTACCTGCAGGGCTAGGGCAGGGGCTTTCATCTGAAACAATGGGACTTAACAGCGGGCAAGGGAGGCATTTTGCTCTCAGAGCGGGTACCTGTAAAGTGTGAATTTCATTCTTTGCCTTTTTATCTAACAAATTTAGAGAGCTGGCTTTTTAGAAAGTTGTGCTTTTGGCAGCCTTCCCCCCCCCCCCCCCCCCCCCCCCCCCAAACATACCTTCTAATAATTTAAACCACCATATTTTGAAACATCTGAAAGCAGTAGCTACCAAACTAGTAAGGGGCCCCGCATTGTGTGGTTTAGTGGGGAGCTGCTCGGAATGGAAATGGCCCAAAGGAGTAAGGCAGCACTGCCAGGTCTGGTAGTTTTATTGTTAGTCTCACAGTATTTGGTGTTTTTCTTAAAGCCACAGCTACTGGAGTCTTCTAATGAAAGGAAAATTCATCAGTTTCCGTGTAAAAATGCAGCAGTGGTTATGCTTGAAAGTCTGTCTCAAGTATTTCTTTCTGAGTGGGGAAAAAAAAAAGAAAAGTCATATGAAAGACACACACCCCACCCCACCCCCACCCCCCGTACACTCTGGTCATATTTTTGTAATCAAATATCATTATTTGGAGACTGAAATGCGTGGTGGGACTGGGCATACCGTAAATCGAGAGGCAAGGTCTCCAACGAGACCCGTTCCTCTTCCTGATGTAGCACTGGCTGCAGCCCCCGTGCAAGAGTGTGACTTGTGGGCTATGGGGAAAAGCCTCTGCAGATGTAGTTTCAACACAGGATAATTTTTTTTTTTTTTTTAATTTTTTTAGTTTAAGGAGCACACACATCTCCTAAAATGGGTGGAGAAAAAATAATCCTAATGCTTTATTGAACCATGTTGCCACAGTTGTAGTCAGTGCTAAATCAAGGTACAGATATGAAAGAAATTGCAGTAAATCCTATGGTTATTTATTTTTCCTTTTTACAATGCTTGACAGTTTAGAACTGAATTTGTAGAAGCATTATTAAATAAACTCTGACTGTGGCATATTTGCTTTAGGACCATGTTTAGCAAAGCACTTAAGTAAATGCGTAATGTGAAGGCCATGAATAATATAATATCTGTGCAATGAATAGAGCACATAAGTGAGCACTCAGTGTCCAAGATATGAGGAGCCCTTGAACTGGAACTATACACAATTAAAGTTAAACATTTGCTGAAAAGACATTGGATTATTCCGCTATTTAAAGTAAAGCATGTGCTTAAGTACTTTGCTGAATCAGAGCCTATAAAAAGAAATGTTCACAAAAACATGTGAATGCTGAAAATGGAAACTAATCGCTAGCTAACTGATATTGTGTCGCAAATGCAAGCGAACTAAAGCTGGGTACGAGACCGTTGTTGGCTGAGTTAGCGCCATGCATCTTACAGCAAAGCTCCAGACTGTGAGCTTTGCTCTTGAGTGTTTGTGCTGGCTGCCCTGGGTGAGGAAAACTGGAGTCTCTTCTAGGGCGATAAATCCACTGCTTAGTTTGCAAGTCATCATACCAGGAGCATTATGCTACATGATGTGCATACTATAAAATGCAAGGCTTCTCTGAACCACTTAATCAAGGCATAAACTGGAGCTGTGAGGTAAACTCTAGAGGCTGAGTGTGAGTAAAGAAGATCAATAAGATGTGTCTCAGTAACTACTAAATTAATAAACTTCTATTACTGATTTACTAGCTTCTCTGTGTTAGTGGAGTTATAAGTGGTTACATCCAGAATTTACTTCAGAATAAGCCCTGCTTGCTTTTTTGCTGCTGTGAAAACCTGACAAGACCAGTGAGACCAGAAGGTATATTATGTGGGTAAAAGTCAGCTAGCATCAGTTGCTGGTAGTTAGAGACATAAAAAGTTGGTGCAACCACTCTCACAAAATTTTACTATTTGCATGAGCTTCCGTCCCTCAGAAAACGATCCTCTCCACCCAAAGGGCGGTGCACCGGATTGTGTTTCTGAGAGCAGGCGCTGGTACAGGACACATCGCAACCAAAGAAGAAATAGGGGTGCTGTATGTGCTTCTAAAATATTCATTTAAAAAAGGCCTGGGAAAGATCTAAATAAACCCAATTTTACCAAAACAACCCTACCTCTTTTCTTGCTAGATAGTATGAAGTATATAGGTGTCACCTAGAATAAAGGCATCCTGAAGTAAACCGAAGTCTGTGGGTTTTCACCCTTTTGCTTATAAAGGCAACGGAAGTGGCTCTGAGGCGAGCACTGAATGGAGGTTGGCTTTTGGGCACCTGTACGGATCATGTGTATTAGCCCAGTTCTTGGTAGTGATGGTTTGGGTTTCTTTTGTTATTTCCCCTGGCATTAGATTCTGTTTGGTATTTGTCAACAAACTCAGGTACGCTGGAGTACTGCTAGGATCAGTAACTCAAACGTAATGAGATCGACCAAAACAAATCAGGGGAGATTGAAAAAAGATAGTAATTTTAAGGTTCTTGTTTGCCTTCTGGCTCCTGGACCTTTCTTCTTTTGTGTTTTCGAATTTTTCTCTGAAGCCATGGAGCCTGGAAACTTTCTAGTTTAAAAAGCTGGACATAATTCATTCTCATGAGACCAAGACTGCAGTCCCTCAAGTTCACCAACTATGGTTTTAATAAAGGCATTAAATTACCTAAGACATGCTCTATAATCAGGAAGGTTGTGTTTAATTACTTATTTTGGTCCATGTTCCCAAACACTGCTTCTGCAATTACCTTATACTACTCAGAATACTCTAACTCATTCCTATAGGTTTGTACTGGCAAGAAATTCCAGTCATGGTTTTAAATCTATTTTGTATTTTATTCTGAACAAAACAAAACCAGAAAGTCAGTCTGCTCCTCAAAAAGCTCTTGGCTTCAATGTAAGATAATAGATAACACAGGAATACAGACAAGTGCAATGGTGCAGTGGGACAGCATTGCGTAGCGTAGGAGGAAGGGATCTCACCCCCACAGTAAGCTTAACTGGCATCCGGATTTTTATGGGTGAAACTATTAAGGGTTGACCTAAAGGAAAAAAGAACTTTCGTGAATATTTGTAAGTGGTACTTAGTCTGGATCTGTTCATCTGTTTCCCCCCTCTATTGCCTTTTGGCTGCTGCAAGTCCATTGGCAAGTTCCATCAGAGCCAAAAGAAGAAATCTAGGCTTTTGGAGGATATTTGTGATTTAGGAGGGACAAGATTCCTTTACTCACCTTTGATCCAAGGAACATCCTCTAACTAAGGTAGTGGAGGGCTCTGCTTAGATATATGCAGTGTTTTCACTGAATTTCCAGCCTGGCTGACTTCCTCACTGGATGATAGTTCTGGGCAGCGTAGGACCTTCCCCCAGGAAGAAAGTCATCCAGCCCCAACTGCATATACTAATCAAGACTCTCTGCAAACGTATGGATAAGTCCCTTGAGAAGTGTGCATCTGCATAAAGGGAAAATGCTGTCTCCTGAAGACCTCTTGCAATCTGCCGCTAGAAGGCAAATAAAGACTGGGCTGGAAACCTGAGAAGCTGGCATTAGAAGCAAGCTGCAGATTGAAACTTGGAGAGCAATTAAACGCTGAAACAATCTTTAAAAAATAAAAGAAAAACAAAAAACCTGATGCAGTGAACTTCTCAAGTCTTGATTTCTTCAACGCTGAATACCTTTCTGAATGAGGTGAAAACTGTTTTTAAGGCTCTGTAGAGAGGTAACTTTATGAAGTGTAATGACTCATGCTCATCGTGTCAGTATGTGTTATCCAACTGTTTCTTCTGGCATGAAAATCTGTTACTTTTTACTGATACTGTAAGAGTGGAAAACCAAACAAAACCTGAGATTCCTTCCCCTGGAACACAGCAAGTTTCAACAGCCTGTTGGAGATATAACAAGGTTTTCCTTGATGTAGTGAACTGTTTACAGACCTGAGTAACTGTCAAGGATGCTGGTGGTTATTAAGTGAAGTAGTTTATTTTTTATGAAAATCAGAAATAACAAAAACTGGTTTCTATTCTGTGCATTAATATGCCTGTCAAGCAAATGGAAATACTGTTTAAGGAACATCTAGTTTGTAAATTAATAAGGATTTCAGGCCTGGAGTAGAGAATCTGTGTTAGCTATGCAGCCAAGGCAAAGACTGCTCTGTTGGAGGTGGAGTGTGTGGTTCTGCATAACAGGTGAAGTGAAAATGATGGGTATGACAGGAGCTATATTTAAATGAGCCGAGTTGAAAGCAGTGCAAGAATAGAGGAAAACGATATACACAAATCATGGTGAATTCTGTCCTCCGCAGATCTATTTCTTTTGTCACAAACAAAAATTGCTGTGGTGGAGCACGAGGAACTAAGTTCTGTGACCGCATGAGTCAAAAAACCAGTCTGAATTTGGCAAAGGCACATGCCTTGTGGCATGTGAAGGGGAAAGGAACAAATGTCTTCTGGACGAAACTGAGCAAAAGAAAAGTTTCATTTTCCAGGACTTCAGAAGGATTTTTCTTTGTGTAGAAGGAAACTTCAAGATCACAATTTCCAGCGTCTTAGGTCAATGCAGTCATAGAACGTTTAAGCAGGATTTTGTCATGAAAGGTCAAAGTTGGGATAATTAATACTGCGAATGGGTCTTTATCCTAGCCAAGTTCCCACTTTTTTCCCAAGTATTTTTACGTACATTTTGGAGTTTTGTCTGCTTTTGGTTTAAAGGAAGGACCGAGACAGTGTAGAGCAAGTGACGTTGCTTTGTACCACACTAGCCAGACTACACCAACGTGGCAAGAAGATCATGTGCCTCCCGGTCTCTGGTACCGAGAAAATATTAAGGTAATTAAAGTCATAGTTTAGAGCGTGTTCAGATTAGAGGAGCACCCCACAAAGGCTGTAGTGTCTTTATATTCTCAAAGGAAAGTCCTGGTGTTACCAAGTCAGCGTCAGTCCTGTCACTTCAGGCAAAGACAGCCTTTCACGTTTTAACTCACCAATCTGCCCTGGGGTCAGCCCGGTATCCCTGCACTGCTGCTGCGCTGAGAAGGTCACCATCCATTTGTACCGTAACCTTTCATCCTACAGATAGATAAGTACAGGAGTAACTTTACTCCAGTTTTACCTCTTGACATTACTGAGATGACTTGTGTGTTTCAAGTCATGTTCCCGGGTGGAGTCTTTCAGGTGGGGTGTATAATCAATTGCATGTTTTTATTTAGGGAGTTTACACTGTTATCAAACTCTAAGCTTAAAAGCACTCTATGCTTAATATAGCAAATGACCTCTTTTTATTTGTTATAAAAGTTGAAATGCACTGTTCTTCTGTGCTTCCAGACACCAGTAATCCTAGTAATGCTGCACTGAAGTGTATCTTCTCTTTGCTTTGGTTTTTTTCTCCCCTTTTTTCTTCTATACCATATAGATCTTGTGTCTGTCCTTGTTACGTCAGACTTTCACAAGGGCCACTCAGGTTGATCTCCGTGCTCATCCTTTCAGTGAACATCTTTACTGCTTGCCAGTTTTTCCCCCTAAAGAAACTTCCTACATATTGAGCAAAGGTGATAAAAATGATGTATTTTTTTCTTACCACTCGGGAAGCTCCCGTTGGTATGGGCAGTATGGTGCGTGTTAGCGTTGTATCAGAAAGAGCCGCATTTCTCCTAAGTAGTGCTTTGTTGTGAAGTTCATTTGACTGAAAATATTTTGCATGCTTAACTACCTGCTGGTGAATTTTTCTATGCCAAGTAATGTGTCAGGAGCTAGCGGAGCATAGTAAGTTAATTACTTGTGTGCATACTGTGAAGGAAAAGCAAACAGCAAGGCACCAGTGATACGAAGAATGAGACTTCATTTCAGTCGCCAGAGATTGTGTTGTTAATGAATCCGCTCAATCAGCAGGGAATTGGTAATGTAGATAAGACCAGGTATGGCTGTGTACTGATACGAAGATTAGTCCCTCAACCAAAACATTGTTTTTAGTGAGGGTTTGCTAATATTAAATAGTTTTTCAAAAGCACCGGTGAGATAGAATAACAGCCTGAATAATTATGGCTGTCTTGAAAAGACACGATGATGATGATCTTCTAATGTGCTCTGCAGACACCATATAAATCCAATATCTTACAGATTTCACCGTTAAGCGATACACTCCAGATTCCATTTTATGGTATATGTCACCATGGGCTGCCCAAACGCTGCTGTGACTAAACAGCACAGGGAAGCGTGTTCGAAGCGGGCTGCTGCCTTCCTCGCATCGGGCCGAGAGGGGAGGCGAGTGCTGTGCGAAAGCACCTGCCTTGCTCCCGAGCATCCTTGGTGGCAATGCGTGAAGATGCTCCCATCCGAGGGAGCGGGCAGCTCTGGGCGCTGCAGGCAGGGAGGTGAAGGGACAGGTGATGCTCTTACCTTGCCCTGGGGAAAATTCATCCCAGTGACAAGCTGTGGCCCGAAGCCTGCAAGCTGCATTCTGGGCTGACCGTCCCTAAACGAAATGTTCATGCAGTCCTGGAGGAAAGAACATTTATCCCAGCTTTTTTTTTTTTTTTTTCTCTTCTTTTTATTTAACTCAGTTTTTGAATGTGCACCGCTGGTACTGTGGGAGTGAAATCTCCTGCAACGCTCACCCCGACTCCATCCATCACAGCAGTCGCTTCGCTGCCAGCTCTCTGCAGCAGCTGGTTTTTCCCCACAGCAGCTGCTGAGCCGTTTGCGTGCAGGTTACCCGCCGCAGGGCAGTGCCGGCGGGAGGAAAGAGGCTCTGCCCGTCCTGGCCGGGCAAGGCTGCGGGGCCAAGGGACAGCGGGGCAGGAGGGGGGCTGCTGCCGGTGCTCTCCTCCAACGCTAACACGCTGCTACCTAAAACTCATCCAGGCAAGAGGGATGCGATGGAATAAGATCCACCCTAGGAATATTAAGTCCTTTTCATGAGTTTGGTTTGTTGGGGTTTGTCGGGTTTTGGTTGGTTTTGGGGGCTTATTTTGTGGTTTGTTTGGGTTTTTTTTTAAACTCTGGACTTTCCTAATTGGAAAACTAAAGCTGGTTTTGAATAGTTTAAGCCGTTGAGTGTAACATACTGGAAATGGCAGATATGGAACAAAAATGAGAAAAATGGTTGTAAGTGTTCTCTGTCAGCTACAGAAGCAGCACTGTCTGCTAGAGTACCTTAGCCTGGATGCTATGGCTGCTTATTGTCTTCCTATTTATTCCTACCAATGCTCTTAAATTAATGGTAGAAACATAGACTGAATGTTAATGGAAGTTGAGGCCAAGGTTCATGATGTGTCGTTAAGTAAAAGCTGGCAATCTCCCAGAAACTCTCCTGGGAGCTATTTTACTGGTGCATATTAGTGAAAGGGACAGCTGGATCGAGAAGGCTGTTGTAACAGGGATGCCATTAACAACTTAGTCGGGCAAAAGTTGATTTTCACCTAAAATGGAAATATCATAGCAAAGCCAGTGTTTGTCAAGGTTCAGTGAGTGATTTGGGGGACTGCGGTGTTGTCTGTGATATAATTAAACAATAAGGTCCTAGTATGGTGGCTGTCTTCTGGTCAGGTTAGGATCAACAAGAGGTATTGGAAAACTGAAGGTGATATGTTTCAGCAACAGATAATTTTATCTTCCCGATTTTATTTTTTAAGCCACCCTCTGCTTTGGACACTTCTGTGTTTTGTAAATTTTAAACCTGAGCCAAAGCAACAAGTGAAAATCCTTTTTGTAGCAGGTTTCTTTTGAAATCATGAGTACTTTCACTCTACCAGTGCCTCTGGATAAGCTTTATTGATATCAGCCCTCCCTCCCTTTATTCCCTTTCTATATTGCTCTGTGCTCTCTGTGGGTGTTTTATTAACCTGCATCCTGCAAAAATTCAATAAAAATATACAATTTTTTCCTTTCTTTCCTCCTTCTTCTCTTTTTTTTCATGCTGTCTTTCAGAGACAGAGCTCTGGGGAAGGCTCCTTTGGTTAGTTACGAGGAACAGATGGGAATCAAGAAAAGGTACTTTCTGTTCCTGTACCCGCCTAAATTGGAGGTAATTAAGTTACAGTGAGGCATCATTTACGTTAGCAGTTTCTTTGGTGAGATCAAGGCTATTAAGGGTACATGTGAGAAGTAGTAGGATTGAAGTCTGTGGTGCTTTGAGAAATAACTGGAACTGTGTTTTTCCTAAATGTGTTTGCAGGCAGCCTGGCACCCAGGTCCGTAGTAGGACAGTTGAGTCTTGCACACTTACTGCGCTTTTTATCTCTGCGGCTCTCCTCAAGTTTTGAGCAATCCTTGCAGATGCTCTGATGAGACAGGTGAACTTCTGCCTTTGTAAAGGAAGGGAGTGAAATGGAGCGTGTAGCTCCTGGTGGTAGGAAGGAGACAGAGAAGCAAGATGGGAATTTGAGATTTCCTGACTTAAATGTCACGGCTTATTACTGTCACTGTCGTTCAGCGTTCATCTCTGAGCCGCTGGGCAGGTTCAGCGGCACGGGAGCTTTGATGCTTCAGCGGGGTCTCAGTCAAACCCTCAAACAAGCCAAGATCTCTGGTTTAAAGACAAAACGCCCCCATAAAAAGGGTTCCTTAGCCCACCGTGCCTGTTCTTGCAGGTTTTCCGCTTGCCTCGCTCCTCCTGCAGCCTGAGGTCTCTGAGCCACAGTTTCGGCTCAGCAGCCCCTCCCGGGCTGCTGCCCGGTTTCAGCTTGGGCTGGGTCCTACGGGGACCGTCACCCGCAACCCGGCGGTAAGGTCACAGGCACAGAGCGGCAAGCTCTCTGCTCGCCCTCCTCGCTTTTGCCTGCGCTGGGTGTCGGCGAGGGATGCTGTAATTAGCACCAAGCCAAATTCAGATCCTCTTCCTTTCTCTTCTTTCAACAAAGTCTTCTTGAAGCCCCCCAGGGCTCCATCTGCATCTAACAACTCTTGGGAGGGAAAGTTTCCTGCCCAGTTTCTTCCTCTTGTTTCCTCTGTTTTATTTTCTCAGAGCTTTATTCACGCTGTGCTTTCTCCTTGGACTAGCCCAGATGGAACCACGGTTTACATCAGCATTATATGTGCTTGTGCTCCTTCTTTGTCTATTTAATTCCATGAAACACCAGATTCATTTCTTCTTTTATCTTTGCTCTTTGGAGGAACTGGCATTTCTTTGCTCTTCTGTCCCGTGGGAAGGTTGATCGCCTTTCTGTTGTGCTAGTGGATTATGCAGCTCAGGGAGATGGCTTTGGAGAAGAAAGCATGAAGCAAAGTCGTTATAAGATATGGAAGGTTAGCCCAGGAGGGCTCCATGTTTTCAGATTCGGGGTGCTTCATGTTGGGTTGCTTGCAACTGTGTCTTACGTTGTTCAGGTGTAAGCTTTTCAAGGCAGGAGCTCTTTGCTGTTTTGTACATGGAAGAATGGACCCCTTCTTCCTTCTGCAGTATTTGGGCACTACAGCAATATAAGTATTTCTGCTGTCAAGGTCCATCATTATACAGCCATTACCCTGTAAAGGAAAAAAGGATAGTGAGAGAGAGAGACCCTTCCGCAGAGAAAGTTGTCCCGGACATGACCTGTCCGAGGCACTCGTGCCCTGTCCGAGGCACCCATTACTGAAATGTATGTCTTCCAGCAACGCAAAGTGCTGTCATTGAGCTACTGCATTGATTCATAATACATCTTCATTCAGTAATTTCCATTAGGATTTATACTTTTTAAAATTATATTTAGGAAAAAATCTATTTTTATGTCTGTCCCTAGCCTTCATGGAGCTTTGCTCAACTAGTATAGGAATAGAAGAAGGTTAATTTACAATGTCTTCATATAAATTAATCTCCTGTTTTCTCCTTATATTGTAAGTTATCACCTCGTTTATTATATGCAGCTCGGGGTGAGCAGTTCTAAAAAGGCCTCAGACAGTTATGAAATGAATGGTGTGAGATGTCAGATACATTTATTAAAAACGCAGAAAATTATAAAAAACAGAGGATGGAGATGTATATTGTCTCAGTCACTTGCCACCAGCAGGCACCTTCTATACTACAATTTATCCTCCCACTCAGTGAGTTCTGCATAGTAATTTCATTGATATTGTTGTGCTCTCTGCTCAATATAAATATTTTTGAAATATTGGAGTTACAAAACTCAACAGCTCATTAGTTGTGTCTATCAAGAGTTTATTGTGTGAGACACCCCTTAAAAACCCCCAAACTATTTTGCCAGCACAGCTAAACTTAGTAGCGTTTTCACTTTTCTGTGGTGGTAAATTATTCAGCTCACAAATGCTAAAACTTGAAATGTTTATGGAAAAAGCTTGTTTTAGTAATTACAGTTACTCCACTTTATTGGGAGCTTCCTGCAACATTTGTCTTAAGGTCCTGGTGTTTCCTGATGTTGGATATTTATCATACATTTGTGCCGCTGGCAGGTTGATAGGTACAGTGGGAGCTTCATACAAGATTCATGGCAGCTTCATACTTTTTTGAGGAACAAAATTAGGATACAGAAGATATGTATATGTATGAGGGAGATAGAGACATACATATATAAAAAAACCCAAATGTGTTTGTGACTATGTAATACAGATGTTCACATACGTACTAAGGAATGCAAAGGTTTTGAAAACATATACATAAAAAATTTTGCCGAACATAATTGAAGGTTAGAAGGTTTAATTAAAGAACCCAGCAATAATTGTAGCATCTGTGGATATGAAAATTTAAGGAGAACATGCACCTCACTCTGTCTTCAGGTTTAAAAGCTGCAGACATTATAGGATAGTTTATATTTAGGAGCATGGTTTAAAGCCTTTCTTTCTCTCTTTGCATCTGCCACGTTTTGGCAGTGAGACAGTATAACTGACAAAATCAGTTTTGAAGATTAGCTTTGCTTTTACAGCCCCATGGCTGGGCATTTCTGTAGGTGTGGTGGCATTGGTGCAGAAAGGAGTTGTTGGTGCTTCTGATGTTGCTGCTAGCAGTTGCTCAAAGGTTATCTAAATCCAAACCCTTTTTGTTCCGTCTTCCTCTGTTTGTGTTTGTTCCAACAACTGCCGGTTAAGATATCCCTTATCAGAGATTGTTCTTCGGGAAATTTTCTTTCAGCTTCTTTCAATTCTCCAAAAAACTGTCTTTGGCCGTTTATGACTCTCACATGTCTTACACACGCTTTTCTGTATGGAGCTTGCAGACTGGATAATGCTTAGACCTGTTTGGGTCTCAGCAAGCTTTTCAGGATCTTGCTCTTGGTATTCGGTCTCATTTTTCAAGCAGTAATTGGAATTTTCTGCAAGCATGAGTGTCTCATGTTAAATAGAGTGATGGCAGAGAATAATAAAATGAAAAGCCCTTTTCCCTAAGGGTAGGAAATCTTGAGATCTTTGTTCAAAACACCACTGTGAACTCTAACTATGGGCTCTCCTTATCCATCTCTTTGATTTTGGTATGCCATCATTTTAGACAGTATAATTTCAGCAACTTTTCCTCCTAATACAATGATTCAACAAATTGATTGCTTTCTCTGCAATGGGAAGGCCCCTGAAAGATGCCACTGGTTTTTATCAAGGCTTTCAGGGATTTTTATACCCTTACCCCTGCAGCCTCATGGTAAATCACTCAGCAAGAGATATGTCATTCAAATCATTTTTTTCTGCCTTATATCTAAATGCAGTCTTTAGGCTTCATCCTACGGGGTTCACTTTATTTCTTCTTTGTAAGAGGCAACTGGAGGTGAGAGGAGAGGGTGAAGGGAGGCTGATTTTTCAGCTGATTTGGGTCTGCAGTACGTGCCTTGCCTCCTGTCATAACTCACATGGCATAAGCACCTTCCTTTGTGCCTTCCTGGACTTAATGACAGAGTTGCTTTTAAATGGCAAAAAGTGATGGTGAAGTCTTAGTTTATGGCATCGAGTAACAGTTTCAGTCCAGTAACAGAGAGGACCCCCGGCCTGAGATTTTTGAAGGATCTTAAAATGCATTCAGTTCCATAGTGAATTTCACTGATATTTGATTGTTTTAAATGATTTTTTCCTGTTTGAAAATTTAGCATGCTATTGAAGTTCATTGCTTCGTAGCTGAGCAAGGACACCACTTTCTTGCTCTTTCTCAGTGTGAAAAAAGGAATGTTTTTTGTTTACTGGTGGTGACATTTCTTTTCACTGTTTCTTGAGATTTGGCTTGTGATGGAGCAGTTCAAGTATGACAGGGACTCACAGGCAGAGATTCACAGCTTCAGTGTTCTCAGCTAAATGCTGAGATGGTTGGGCAGGTCATAGCTGCCAGTCTGTGCTAAGTAAAGCATCCCTATTTATCCAGAGTCTGTAAAACTTGCAGAGGTTCTTACCTGCTGTGGTCCTTTAAGTTACCCATCCAGAGCTGTGCAGGCAAAGGTTGGGAGGTTTTTGTGTGAGAGGAAACGCTATTTCATTCCATCCATCCTTAAAAACTGGTTGGATTTTGCCTTAAGAGAAGCCTGGAATTTTCCCTTTTATACCCACTTGCGCTGAATGGCACAATACTGTAACATATCGGAAATAGCAAGATGCTTTTGGAAATTCCATGTCAGAGGCTGTCCCCATTGACTTTCAAGTGAGACTGGCTTTTAAGCACTTGAATCCTTTCTCATTTTGTTTCTTGTGCTTTAAGCAGCAAGGCAGCTTGTGGTAGATGCTAGAGGCAACCAGCTTGGTTGGCATCACTAACATACTCAGCCAAATACCACTGCCATCCAAGAAGATACTGAACCACTGCTAAGCAGGTCTTTTGCCCTATTTTGGATGATCCTTCCAACCCAGCAAAAAAAGAGCCTTTGCTACTTTACAGGAGCTATGGGCATGCTGCCTCTAGTATAGATCATGTCTTCGTATGAAGATAGGTTCTGTTGGCGTTACAAAACTGACCGTGCAAGTGAGCAGCAAGAGCCGTCTGCGTGTGGGGCGGTGAGGCCAAAGTAGGGCTAGAAAGGGGTGAGGGATATAAGCCTTTCTGCAGTGCCCTTTTTCTTACGGCTCTGTAAATATCTGCCTTGCACATAATCCTGGACGAATGATCTCCCATATTAAGGTGGTGGGATAGGATGTCCCCATGAAGTGACCAAGCTAATTTGCTTTAATTGCAGAAGGTGAGGGGTTTTGGTTGCTTTGCAGTCATTACTACGATTTTCATTCAAAAGTGAAAAGTTAAGAGGCATCAAACAGAGGCAAAGATTTGTCCGAGATAATTTTGTTAAAAAAAAACAACAATAAGAACAAATAATAAAAAACCTCCAAAATTAAACCCCCTAAACTAATTGTTTGCATGCCAGGCCTGGGATTTAACGTCAGATTTTTATGAAAATTTTAAAAACAAGTGAAATTAAAAAAACCCAAGCGTTGGTATTTCTACCTTTTTCCCAACTTGTAAATGAATGATCAAAATCACATTACTCAAAAAATGCTAATGTCTGTTAAACTGTATCTGGATGTTGAGTAAAGGCATATGTGTTACACACCAGTCTGTATCAGAGTAGCTGATCCATTTATTGGAAAATGATTTAAAATCACGGAAATGCCAGTGGTTTTAATAAGAGATGTTTTAAACAAAAGATTGTGGAAGAAAAATAAACATATATGATTTTTTTTTAAGTGAAAGTTTTTATACAAGCTTTAATTAGATTTTGGCAGAATACATTATTTTAATGGGTTTTCATTAATGAAATTGCTCATTGTTTTGGCTGTACAGTAAAATGAAGAAAAAAGTAATCTTGAATTCTCTTTAAAGAGCAGCCTGTGTATTAAAAAAACTATTAAAGATACTGCAATCATTGACAGAAAGATTTTGCATGAGAAAAGAATGCAGAATCCATCTAGGAAGCATCAAGTAATTTCAGACGAGGATGGGTGATAACATCTCTGGCGTTACATCTTGTTTGAAACGTCGCATGTAAGAAGCCGCAGTGTTGCTGAGGTGTCTGACCCCAGCTCTGCTTTTGTGCCTTGGAAGCCAGCGGCCCTTTTGCCCCCGATTTCAGCGGAGATAAGGTCAAGTCCCCAGAGACCCGGCTGCAATCCAAAATGAGCTCGCGGGGTTGCCAGCCCTGGGAGATGGATGGGCTCTGCAGCTCCCTGAGCTGCAAGTGGACGTGGGGCAGGATTTCGGCGGAGCTGGAGTTACTGGGGCCACTGGTGCTCTGTCTTTTGTACCAGTCCAAGCCGGGGAACAGAGCAAGCGTCTGTGTAGCTCTGCGCGGTGGGACCGGGTGAGAAAACACCCTGCGGCAGCTGGGAGAGGGTGGCCTCATCCCTGCGGTGCTCAGGGGATCGCTGCGGCCAAATTCCCTTTCCTCACCGCTTTCCTTAGCGCCCGGCCCCATCCCGTCAGTCAGGCGTTCTGCAGTCGCCATGTCGTCTTGCTGTCACGCGTTTGGTTGACCGGGGTTGTGAATAACCGCCCTCCTTCCCCCGCGCGTGCGCTTAGTTGTTGGACCCGAGTGCGTGATTTCCTGAGGCAGGACACTGACTTCTTCAGTATCTGAAGATGCCAAATGTTATCAGTCCGTTCTGGTTTCGTGCTGCTCTTGCATCAAATACTCCAGCTCCAGGATGGGGCTATCTGATGCTTACCTTTGCTTGCATCTTCAGTGGAAATGTGTATTATTTATTAACCCAGGTGAGGGCTCTTAACTTGTTTGTTTTTGAAAACCGAATTATTTGTCAGCCCTTAAAAGGCCAATTCAGATTCATTCCAAATTTTATTTGATTAAAGCCACGATGCTTACTGTTGGAAAAATGAAATACGAATAGCTTTAAGTTACTCTGTTTCAGATGGGTAAATGTCACACACAGAATGAAGGGATTTTTTTTTACTAGGTTTAAGTGTAACGGAGTCTTTATTTAGTGTCATGTTTTTATTTAAAAGCATTTATTTAAAGTTCTAAAAAACAAAGAATTCAATAAAGCAAGACAGGTGTAACTGCAAATGATTAATGATATAATTCTCAGTACTTTATTAAGTGTCTAACGCTGAAGAGATTTATACAGTGCGGAATGGCAATTGTGCTTTGATGGAAGGAATAGGTAATCAATACCTGCAAGCTTAGAAAAAGTGTTCTATTTCCTCCTCTAATGATATAGGGTTTTTTGCAAGGCAAGGATGTCTGGAGCATGAGACACTTGGAAGAAGAATTAATTTGAAATCTGTAGTGGAAGATCAGTTTCAATTAAAACTGCACTTGAATGTCCATGGAAAAACAGGCAGTTAGGCCTAAGCCTTCTGATGGCTACCAGTGAATAAATGAATCCCACTGCACTGTTCTTGATTACATTTTATAGGTTGTTGAGCTTATTTTTTCTGGGTAGGGGATAGAATTTATTTACTTTGGTCTCAAGCTCAAAAATAAAAATTTTCTCCTCGCTCCCCTAGCCCGCCTTCGTGTTTTCAGGCTAATTGTTAAAGCTGGGATGGCCCCAATCCTGCGCTGCTGGGAATGGAGATGCTGGGGTCGTGGCCTCTATTTCTGTCTAGAAATGCTGCCATAATGGCGTAGGTCATATTGCATGTAATAATTTGCATATCAAAAACTTCTGAAAGAAATTAATGGAAAACCTAGCCGTTTATAAAATCCTGTGCTGATTTTAACTAGCAGGTCTTGAACCTCTAAATCAGAGCTTAGCCTTATGACTGTAATTTGGGATGTCAGGACTTTGAGTCACAGCACCAGCACTAAGTTGGGGTTTTGAATTGCTGAGAGAGTTTCATTGCATTAGACTTTCCTTTAATAATTCAGCACCAGTACGGAAACATTTTATGCATGAAAACTAATACTATCGCAGGAAGAGAGCAGATACTGCTAGACTTTTTTTTTTGTAAATTATAGATTTAGAAGCAAGTGAAGCTACTGTATTTATAGAAAGAGCTGTATTGCTCTTAAATTAATCCAAACAAGTTAAATTAATTAAAAAAAAAAAAAGCAGACTTGATTAGTGTTTTTTAAAATGATACAAAGCTATACAAGCCTTTAAAGGTCTGTGAAAAACTACATTTCAGTGAGAGTCAGTCCCAGTACCTAAGTCACTTGAGGTTTTAATTCAACATGGTGGTTTGTTTGTTTGTTTACCCTTATGGTTTATTTTATTCATTTTGACAAGACCGTTTTCAGTGCAAATTGGTTGAGAGCTGGCTATACTTTAAAAAAAAAAAAAAGAAAAAGTCTTTGTGACAAGATGCATGGAAGGAACCCTAGAGCCCCTGTTATAATAAATCCACATACTCAAAAAAAAAAAAAAAAATCTCCCCATTGACACCAAAATACTTAAAAAAGAAAAATTTCAGTGCACAGCTCCTTTTGAATGCACAGCTGAAACCACTGCGATAGCCTCTGTGAGCAGAGTGCTTTTGAAAGGCTCACCCCATGTTTATAACAAAGCCAAAAAACGAGAGCTGGCAGGTTTGATGATTATGTGTAGTACTAAACATTTTAAAGCAAATTCCCAAATTTCATGGAGTAAATGCAAGGTTATATGAAAAGTAAATCTGAATTGCCAATTAATTCACTGCAAACCAATTACTAAGAGCATCCTGATTCAGAAAAAATATCTGTGTTTGAGGGAACACGTTTGGTTTTCCTCATATAGGTTTTTTAATAATTCTATTCTCCTTTGTTGTGGTACACTGGGAAATTAACTGGAATTGGCTTTCGCTGACAATACAAGTTGAACCATGGGATAAACGAAACTGATTTTTAACCTGGGCAGATGATGTAAATGATTTTTAAAGGATGTTGCTATTTTGCCTAATTGTAGTTGAAAGTAAAACACTTTCTTTTTGTTTTGGTTACCATACAGCGCTTGTGTGTGATGAGTATAGCACAAAATCTTGCTATTGATTAAGTGTCCTGCATTAGCAGGAAGAATGCGTTTTGCAACTAGACAGATTAAAACCCAGGGGCCAAAGAAACTGGCCTTCACAACTGCCAGGTTTGGATGGCACTAATTGAATTTACATACGCTTCTGAGATGCAAGGGTAATAAATGCATATTGGTGCATCATTTACTGCTGTCTGCCTATCGAACAGACATGCTGACTATGTAGTTCAGGGGTACGATACAGGTATGACATCAGGGGTCTCAGGAGAGCAGAGTTCAACTCTGGGTTGTAACTTGGTTTTGGTAGATGAGCTTGGGCAAATTGCTTCCCTTCTCAGGCCATCAATTTCCCTGTCTTTACATGAGAATAATGTTGCTGATCCCTGCTGTAAAGCATTTCAAGAACTGTGAGCGAAAAGCGCTTTACAAGAACTCTGTGCTGTTATTTCAGGAGCTTAAACCGCTGTTTGCACTCACAGGAAGATAATCTCTTAGTCTCTGTTTATACAATTTAAGAGTTGGAGAGGGAGGTCATAAGAAAAATTTGAAATTCACTGGAGATCCTCCTGCATGTGCTGCTGAGGGTCGCAGGTTAGAGCTGGTGGGGATGACAAGGTCTTTGCCTGAAACCTTTTATTTTCATGTATTATTTTTATTGACTCTTCATGCTGGAGAACCTTGCAGAATGGGCAGGGTGAGTTAGGGCTGTAGCAGACAACCTCTGGCAGATTTAGTGGTGGTTTGCAATACTACCTTTTGCAGCCCACTGCCATAAGGCACTGCTGCTTTTCTTCTCCCAGCACCAGTGCTGGTGCAATCTTGTCACGAAATTTAGTTAAACAATTTGGGGGTTGAGGACTCATTAATACACCAAAAAGTAATCTGGAGCTGGTGAAAGCTCCAGAACAGGAGCACGACGCATTCCTCCTCCTGTGCCTTGTGGGTTGGGTGGACAGCTGTGATAACACTGAGTATCTTAAACTACTAAAAAGTACTTTCAAGCATTTTGCTGAGCCTGTGAGGACCCTGATGTGCTGGGGAGAGAGGCTGCTGGTGCCATTTCTCTTCACAGCTGTAGCATGCTCATCTCTTACCAACCTTGAACAGTGGCTAGTGATGTGCTCACAAAATACAGAAGCTTATATTGCTTTCTAGAACTTAAACTACTCCCTGCAATTTTTTTAAATAAAAAAAGAGAGTAGAGGGGTGTGCAGAGGAGGAGAGGTGACAGTATTTGGCTCTGTGTCTGCTTTTGGCTAGCTGTCATGTAATATGGATGGCTCTGATGCGCCCAGGTACAGCCACATATGCAAGACACTGCCCATCAGTCCTCGGAGCTTCTCATTTACTGCTAATGTTTGACTTGTTTTGAGAGAGTAGTTTACATCAGGTGAGAACAGACTGTGCTAATAAGGAAAACAGAAAAGTCATGTAAGAAGAGCAGCAAAAGAAAGTTATAGTATTTTTTCGACAGGTCATTGTCCTCTTTACTTCATCCACTCAGAGTAATTTATTTTTTTCCTTTTGTTGTTTTCTTTAAATTTAATAATATACATGTACCTTAATACTTTCTTTTTATCTTTTCTGGCTTCAAAACCTCCAAAAGAAATGAGATCGTTAATAAAGATCCTATTATCTAAGCAGAGTATTGCACAAACACAAGTTAATGGGTAGCTGTTACATTATTTGTCTCATGAAAAGGTAAACTATATAGTAATATATTAAGGCTGAAGCTTTAGGAAAGTTCCTGTAACACCATGCTAATTGATAACATATGCACGAGGGGAACTTGGGAATTGCAGATAGTTTTATAGAATAGTAATTAAAAAAAAAAGGCCATTGTTCATTACTGCTAGAGGCAAAGTTGGAGTACTGCGCAAAGCTAATGGATTTCAATCTTCTCATAAGTTTACAAGTCTTAACCTCTTTCAAATGTGAGAAGTGTAACTGTGGTGGAGTTACCTGGGGAGCTTAAGTGCTTCATCCTCTTACTTGAGAGTTATCCAGAACTATTGAGCCACTGGAATGTTAATTGGCATTGGTATTTTTTAACAGGTACCTATGGCCCCGAGCACTGGGTTACTTCCAGCGAGAAGTGCGGAGGGTCTCACCAGTCTCCCATAGACATCGTAGACCATCAGGCCCGTGTTGGAGATGAGTATCAAGAACTGCAGCTTGATGGTTTTGACAATGAATCTTCAAACAAGACTTGGATGAAAAACACAGGAAAAACGGGTATGTTCTTTTCTGTTTGTCTCCATAGTCCGCCTGCAGTCAATTAAAAATTCAAGCCATGTTCCACCCTCCTCCTCCTTTTTCATTGTTCTGTTGTTTGGGTTTTGCTGCCCTTTTTTTTTTTTTTCTTTTTTTTTTTTTTTTTAAATATAATTTTCCACCAGCAGCCAGCCACCTATCTCTGCCTCTGCATTCTGTGCAAAGCTAGTTCTGCAGATTGATTTTAAGGGGGTTTTTTTTAAGGTTGGTTTTTTTTTTTTTTTTTTTTTTTTTTTTTTTTTTTTTTAGGTTCTCAGTATAAAATAATTCTCTTGGTAGTCAGTTGTTCCTCAGCATAAAAGGCTGTATAAGAGTTTCAAGGTGTAACCTTGAATTATCAGCTTTGGGAGGCTGTAACATCTAATCCAAAAGAATGCTGAGATGCAAGGCTCAGGGGGAAGGAAAGGGGAAGTCTTAGAAATTGGAAGGTTTTAGAGAAGAAAGAGCAATAACTGCTCAGAGTAGTGGGGGCTTATTAATGTGTTTCTGATATGATTATAGCACTGTGTTCTTCACTTAACTGAATCCTCTTCTGCTCTGTCTGTTCTGGCTTTTAGAGAAAAGAACAGTCAGAGCACTGCTTATTTTTACCAAAACAGTTCACCGAAAGGTCAAGGTTGATTTATATGCAAAGCTGCATGCATTTGATTACTCTTTAATTCTAAAAATGTAAAAAGCAGAAATTATAAGGCCACCCTCTTCATTTGGCAAGGTCAAATATTTTTAGGGAATTGGATTAAACCACTAATTAATTCAATTTTATTTATTGGAAGTATTTTTTTATCTTTATTAACACTCGACATGCATCTCTATAGTGCTTTATGTAACGTGTCTCTAGTCAGAGGTCTGCTAGCAAAACCCAGGGCATGTACCTGCTCCGGGAGTTTGCAACACAGCTGTGCATGCAGCGTGACCTCAGATACACCCATTGCTTCCAGGGGACTTTGGATCTGAGCCGCAACCTGGAGTCCGGCAAACGCTTCAGATCCAGTTCCAGCAATTCAGGATCTTAGCAGGAGTTGAGAGTTATTGCCCCTCAGATGAAATGGAGTGACAGGCTGTGATCCTGTTTTCTTTCACCGCAAAGCAAATCCAGTTAACATAAACCACCACCAAGCATAGCTTGGGTTTTTGCTGCATTACTGAGGGTTTTTTCCAGCTTCACTAAGAAATGCTCCTCTTTGCTTTGAAAGCCTGACTTTGTTGCCCTTTGTAGCAACATGAGGTTCAGGCAAGGTTGAATGCTATGGAAATTTGGTGCTTAATTAATCTATTCATGTTATGCACCCTGCCCTTTTGGTCACAGAGGGGTGTTTGTAGTAACCAGCAATAAATGTAATTAGAAATACCACAAAAAAGTGATACGCTATTCTTCTAAGAAAGATGCTAATGCTATACTATACGTGTAATAGGAACGTATTGCTGCACATAAAATAGGAAACCATGTTGAACTGAAACGTGCCAGCAAATTTTCCAGTCTCCATGCAGTTGGCAATGAAAGCTGTATCTTCAGTCTTCTCTGCTGGGTGATTTTAGCACTGCCACTATATTTGATTTCCTCACCCATTGGGGTATGGATTTTTGCTGACAAGTTATTGCTTCGCAGAGCAACAGTAACTGTCACTTTTCTTGGTAACTTACGGCCTTTTACTGGTAACGTGAAGACTCTTTTTGCCTTGCTGTCATCCCTGATTTCTTCTGCTGAGCTCTTAACTCCTCCCTTATTTTATCAAGTCCCATTCCTTTTCTTGGTTTTCTGACCTTTTGAAGAAACTTGCCTGGGATTAATTTTTAAGGTGGTAAGTGGTAGAGCAGCAAACCAAGTAGGATGTTTTGGCTTGTGGGTAGAACATAGAGGCAGGCTGTGCCATAAATTGCGATGCATTTTGGCAGCAGAGTCTTGGAGCAGATGGCCACATGAGACCTTCATATTGCAGACTGACAGAGACAGTAAACTAAATATCTGTTTAAGCAATGGTGATGGATGTGGAGGGCATTTCTCAGCAATTAATGACTGGTTAAAAGAGACAGGGGTCCGAGGGAAAGCCAAAGGCCCTTACCCCTGACGCTCATTAACTGGCAGGAAATGTGTTACTTGGGTTATTGTTATTGCTATTGGACCTATAATTTTTTTTAGGATAGAACAATTAGTTATTTTTATGCTCTGAAATGTTAAAAGGTAAAGAGATTATTGCTCTTTAGATTTGTTGTGCTCTTTCTTGTTTTTCCCCCCATATAAGGTAAAGGGCAGACAATGTACAGAAAACAGTGTTTCATTCAGAAAATGGAAATGGATTCCTTAAGCCCCTGTCTTGACTAGAACTGCCTTTGTGCATGATTTCACTGGCAGAGGCACTAATGTGGGTTCGATTTCATCACCATAGTAGCTGGTTCCCAAGTGGTAAAGATCACTTGGAGAGTATAAGCACATTTCATAGTTGTATTTGCATTAGCTGTTTTCATTTGTGCCACCTTATAATCAAGCATTAGCTGGTGTCAGCCGGGCCTGAGGCTGACGAGGCTTCTTCAAGTCTGACCTGCCCCGTGGGAAGAGCGCACGTGGGAGCACCCTTGCCAGCATTACACAGACATTGCCACTTTACCCCTTTTTAGGTCACTGAGAACTTCTAAAAACTCCTTCCACTTAGAGAAACCTACTAAAATTTCTGCCAGAGATGTGTTTTTGTTAAGTACTTTTCCTACGTGACGTGCATCACTCTGGCTGGTCATGACCATCAGAGCCTCTCTGCTAAGGCAGGGGAAGAGCTGCTTTGTATCCAGGTTTATTTTTGCTCTCACAAGGGTGATAGGGATACAGCTCCAGCCCTGACCCTGCAAATGGCATCACACAATTGTGATCCTGGTGGCTGTGCACCACCTCCTTTGGTTTTGTAATCTCAATTACATAGTATTTTCAGTTAGTGGGCTTTGGGGGTTGATTCCTTGCTGTGCACTCTACAGAAATCATTGGGTAAAAGCAGTGGCTCCCCAAGCCCGGTAAGGTGATGTTTGGTTATTCCAGTCCTGAATACTAGAGATTACATGGAAGGGAGGGAAGACCCCAAATCACTGGCAATAAGAGGATGCTGCTAAGATAGGAAGGTGATGGGAACATGTGTCGTACAGCTCAGCAGTGTAAGATATACTGTAAAATGAACAATTAGATGAACATTTCAGGTTGTACATCCTCCTAATTATCCTTTTAATTATTCATCTAAAACAAGTAAAATGACCCCTGACAGAGCCATAAATGATTTAGGAACTATCAAATATTTATTAGATGCAACCGAATCCCCACAGAGGTTTTTAACAGATGCACACGAATCTGCTTTCCTGTATTCCTCATCTCCTACAATTTTATCTATGGAATTTATAACCAACTGAGTGAGATTTTCAGTATTTAAAATACTGTTGAGCTTATTGGGAATCTTTTAAGGGAGGTAAGGGAGGAAGAGAGCAGTGGTGCTTTCGGTCACTCGTGTTTCACAGATCTGGTGTAAGAAGACAGTGACCACCAGCAGTACCCTGGCTGACACAGGCAGTATCCTCTAGCCAGTCCTGCACCACCCGTCTTCCTGCACAAACGCTTGGATGCAAAGGGAGTGCCGAAGGAACTAGAAATCACGGAAGGAAATACCCCCGGGATGTCGCTGGCACAATTTAGAAACATCTGAACGTCTCATGCAAGTTAACACTTAGATGGTTTTAACATAAACAATTTAAAGTTGAGATGTGTCTGAATTGTACAAGTGCACCTGAGATGAGGCTGCTGTAGCCAACTGCGTGTACTCACGGGAGGATTGCCCTGGTGAGGCCGAAAGCCTAGCCTTCAGCGAAGTCTGCTACTGATTCACCAACAGAGGAATAAGTTTTATTTCGCAACTAGATTTTTTTTTGTTTTTTCAGCAGTGAATAAAATCCTCCCTCTTACATAATAAAATTGGATTTGTATTACTATTCCCATTGTGATGACACAGTTGGCTTGAGAACACAGAGAAATCCTTGTGGGTTATGCTATTCCCATTAAAAAAAAAAAAAAGAAATCAAAAAAACCAACCCAAAAACTTTAATCACAGGATTCTGGGCACAGCAAGCAGTGGTCTGCAATGGCTTTTACAAGAACAAAATTCTAATTTTAGTTCTGTTTTTAAGCAACAGTTTTGTAAGGGATGAGCAGAAAGGATTTTGTAGGGAGTAATTTTTAGGAATCGTGCATATTAAAAATGGGAGATGCTAGAAAGGCAGGTGATCTTGTAGTGAGAGCAGCAGACAGGAATTCTTTGAAAGCTGGATTCAGCTCTTGGTTGGACCATAGACCTCCCCTGTAACATGTACCAGCTTCCACCATATGATTTTGCCCTCTATTTGGACCTACAGCTTTTATTGTTACATAAAATACAAAGGCTTTTGGAAATGAAAAGGAAATACAAAGAAGATCCTTTTGACCCTTATTGAATCACATAATAATAATGTCAGAGTTACTGTAATAAAACCCAGTTCTTATGGAGGACGTCTCATGAGTGGGTCTCAGAAATGTTATTGCTATTCTCCCCATTTTACAGAAAGGAGGAGCAGGAAGGCTAAGGAAAATACCTGCCATGTCCAGCAGCAGAGGTGGGACAGGGCACAGGGGTTCCCCTCCTACCCCCCAACAAAATAGAGGAAATCCCACAAACAGAGGATCCCTTCTTTTCCTAACTTGTGATCTATAGACCCTCAGTGGTTTGTAAGGCCAAGGAACGTGATCAGCCATTAGTCTCTGGAACCACATTAAACAAGTTTTGAAGGAGTTTGCCATTTAAATACTAATCAAAGTCCAATAAGGAGGGCAAAAAGTCCTTGAGAAATTTGGACTTTGGGATTTTCTATAGTCTGTGTAACTTCATCATCACTTCCATAATTAGCCAGCATAACTTGTAGACTTTTTTTTTAACACCAATCCCTGTAAAGAGGAAAATGATGACCCGACATTTTACTTGCATTAGAAGAAGTATTCTAATATAATGAGCAAAACCTGTAAAAGCTTCAGAAAAACCGTGCTAAGAATGTCTTTCTCCTTGTTCTGTGTGTGCAGTTGCTATCCTGCTGAAGGACGATTATTTTGTCAGTGGTGCCGGGTTGCCGGGCAGATTCAAGGCAGAGAAAGTGGAGTTTCACTGGGGTCAAAGCAACGGATCAGCTGGCTCTGAGCACAGTATCAATGGCAAGAGGTTCCCCGTTGAGGTGAGTGGAAAGACATGCGCTTATGTTCTCGAAAAAAATAAAGTCAGAATGTATTGCTGTAGTTTGAGACGACTGTGAAATAGGGCAATGTTTCCTTCAGTGAACATATCACTTTCAAGGCCCTTCTGGCCCTCGCAGCACTCTATCTATCATCTCTTATGTGCTTTTGCAATGTCAGCTCTGAGCTCTGCTTTGCTAGCATTGCCAGCTTTCATGTCCCATGGGTTAAGTTGCAAACAGCCACTTTTCTCGTTTCTCCCATAAGCTTTTCATGTGTGGGAAGATCTCCTTGCAAATATCCACAAAGTGACCTCGTTGTCCTCCAAATCTTTTCTTTCCCCTGATGCTTACAAACAAATAGCAGCGGTCTGGGAGCCGTCGTGCTGAGACCGCTGACTTTCATCAGTATAGCTTCCTTGCACACGTACGGCCCTCTCTCTACCTGTGTTCAGCTGCGGTCCCTTGCCTTGTACTAACGGGACGTCTACATAGATCTGTGCAAACAGCCGTGCGTTTGCTCTGCCTGTGCAGGAGCCAGCTGGACCCGAGCCAGCCCCGGTCTGACAGCCGCCCAGCTTTCATAGCAGAGAGCTGTGCCGCAGCGGGAGCAAGGTATCGGCTCGGGCACGGCACCCTGCAAACGCGGCCGTGTTCAGAGCACGGGGCTGGGCGACTCTCTGCGGCTGACCGTGAGGATGTGCCTTGAGATGGCAGCGAGGGTCCCGGCGCCGTGGGCTGCTGTGGAGCCCGGGGTGCGGTTGGGTCTTGGCTTGTCGCTGATAGTCCTAGGTCGCTCTGCCATCAGTGCAATGTTTTCCCTGTCAATAGAGTTTGTTGATATTTTACCCTATATTCAAGGTCTTGCGTGGTGAGATAAAACAGATGTTATCTGGACTTACCTTTGCCTGTCGGTAAGCAGATAAGCACTTTCAGAGCGTGGCATGTGGACGTGAACGGTTTGCGGGGAGTTGCACTTGCCCGAAAAGTTCACGTTTGGGCAGAAATGGTTGTCTTGTGAGCCGGGTCTTGCAAGAACTTGATTCAGCCCCCAGCTTGCCATAATTTGTCACATGTGGCTTTAGCCAAGTCACATTTTTCAGGAGGTGGGAAGGGGCTTCCAAAGCACAAAGGGAGGTTGTAATAGACTCTGGTGCATGACTAAAACCTCTGATTTTCACCTCCCTGCTCCAGCTGCCCCATAACACAAAAATTGGAAGCCATTTTTTGTCTCCCAATTCTGAACCTGTACATTGGATGTTCTGTGAGGCAGAGATTTTTATCTTCTTTTTAACAAGCTTTTTCAACAGTTTCTGGCACAATGTATAGCTGTGATTTCTAACAATGGGCCACCCCTGAACACATGGAGCAAAGGCCCAAACCTTGTCATGCTGCCCTGTCTGCCTCAGTTGGCAATATTGGTATTTGTAAATCTATTTCTGCATGGTGGAAGGAGCACTCAGGAAATCTACAGAGCCAGTCAACTCCTCTGTTGACATTTCAGGGAGTGGAGATGGTAAAGGAGCCTGGGCCTTCTTGTTTGTGTCAGAAATAGTATTTCCACTTCACAAACAATTTTTTATGATGCTAAGCTTGATGCTTATGATGCTGGCTTGATGAATAGAAGCCATTTTACTTTGGAAAAAAGCAAATTCCTAAGAAATAATTTTTCTTTCGTTTAAATAGTCTTCATTTTCTTTTCAATTGGTTGGAATATTAATTTTTTCTACTTTAAAATTGAAAAAAAAAAAAAAAAAAGGAAGGAGACTGCCTTTCAGAATTTAGGTCACTTGTTTATGACTGCCATGCAAAATAAATTGCTCTATCAGATAGGTTTAGTGTTAATCCTAATAATGAAAATGTAATTTTCCAAGTAACTTGTATTCACTGCAATGACATGAACGTCTGTTCTCTGGCCTTCCTGGGTATGATGGCATTAGCAGAATTCCCACAGCCTTTTCTTTACTATTTTGTAAAGTACGAGCAGTTTCCAAACCAAACCTTTCCCTGTTGTGATGCTATCTATTTCCTACCCAAGAATTCCAAATTTCAATCATGTACTGAAAAGGATTTTCATGGGTGGATTTTGAAGGGTCCAGTAGGTCTAAGGTGATGAAACTGAGTCCTTTTTCCCAATACTTGCAAAACCAGTCCTCACAGTTGGGATTAGACCTCTCAAATAGTAACTGTACATGCATGCATGGTGGAGCTTTTAATTTGTAATGCTAATTGTAGTTCAGCTTGCAACTGTCTGATGCAACCCTAATTGCCTGGTGCTGGGAGGTCTGTGCCAGCAATACTGTACTTCATTTGAGAAGTGGCATTTCTAGGAAGGCTCTGGAAAGGAAAACCCAAACTCCTATCCTACAGAAAGGAAAGCCCAAATCATTCTGATTGTTCTGAGCCCATGGATGTAGGTAAAGCTTTTAAGGAGCGTGCAGGTATTGGCATTCCAGGTCTGCAGCAGTTACAGTGGTGATACAGCTGAAAGGAAACATTTTCTGAGTCTAATTGTGCAACCAGATGTGGACTATGCAAAACCCATTAGTTCCAAAGCACATCCCAAGGGAACGCAGATAGATCAGCTTCATCCATAGACTCTGCTCTCTGTGCGCATGAAGTTTAGATGTTTTTTCCTCTGGGAAACAAAGTGCTTGTTGGTAGTCTTTTTTTCTTGAAGAGGATGCAGAAACTAATTAGAAATGTCAGATATAATACAAAGCATTATTGTTTGACCATGTTGTTTGGTTTTTATTATTACAACTAATGTGTCAGATGGTAAGGCTGTCTACGTTAATTGGTTTCCTTCATTGAAGCCCATCTGGATCATATTTTTTTGTGATTTATATGTTAAATTAGTTTGTAAGATATATGAGAACATCCTTTTGTTTCCTGCTTTAAAGGCATGTTGGATCAAAGGCGTATTATCTTGCAGTATTTTTATGCATATGTAGCATATTGTGATTCCTTTTCAAACCATGGCATATGTAATGGTATTCTTTCATTATGTGGTCTTGATTTCTTATTTATTGATTAGATTTTCCTTGGTGATACTTGAGCCTTATGAAGCAATTATGAGCTTGGCTGTCTCTGAAGTAGCATTAATGAAAGGAGATGTCCACGTGCTTCAAACTTTCATCCACAGCCAGGTTCCAGTTTGATACCAGGCCTGGTCAGCATTGGCCTGAAGTTTCTTTTTCCCTCCTTCTTGCCATTTTAGCACCATCATTTGGGTGAGGCCAGGAACTAGCGCTGTGCTGCTGAAGATTAAAGTGATACCATTAGCATATTGCTGTGCAAGTGGAGCGCGAATCCTAATAAGGATGTGGGCTCTGTGCCAGCTTAGAAAAAGTCTCTCCTTTTTTCTTCAAGTTAAGAAAAGTTTTTAACATTGCATTCTCTAAATTTTAATGAATTGCTGACTCCTTTGTATTTTGTTATTGTTTTTCTCCACTATAATTATTCAGGTTTTTCTTCTTCTTTCTGAAGTCGAAACGATATAAATGAACATGCAAACCCTAGAAACCATTTAAATGGTGAAGTGACAAAATTAAAGAAGATGAGCTTCCCTCAGGCCAGCAGAGAACCCAGGTTCCCCTCATTAGAGCCAAGAGGAGTAATTGCAGCACTTTAATCTCCAGTGTCACTGCACTGGTTAGCAGCCCTGCCTGCGCAGAGCTTGCGGCGGGCAGGGCATGCTGTGCGGGCTGCCTGCTAGGAGGGAAACCCAGCACTTAATATTTCATAGGCAAGCGAACAGCTGACGTGGCAGTGCTGTGCTGGCAGAGTTCGGTACCACCGTCCCAGAGTAACTGTGATTTTTGAGCTGCTTCGTACTCATTTTTATGCAAAATGCTGATTATTTCTGTGAAGAGCAGAAATCAGAAGAGTGATTTTAATCATGGCTGTGTTAATTTGATGTGAGCTTTGGCTGTTTATGAGCTTTCTCTTTAATGGCGCTAATTGTCAGTTATAATATGAACACCATTATACAGTAATATACAGTAATTTATTTAGTAAATGAGAATCTTATTCCAAGGACCATACTGCAATATGCCATAGAGACCTCATCCCTTTAATCCTACATGAACAAACTTGCACTGTCTAGGCCAATTTGGTCATAGGAACATCAGCTGGGCTTCTGAAATAGCAATATGATTTCGTACCCACAAGTACCAGCATGCGTGTTTTGGAGAGCTCGAGTTTTTCTCTATTAAAAAAAAAAAAAAAAAATCCCCCCAAAAACCCAGCAAAACCCCACAAACCATTCCAGCAGAAAATGAAGAGCTAACACCCTTTCATGGCGATTAACGAGCTTTTGCGTTATGTTGATAGATTCATTTTACTAAATTATTATTACAAAACAATCATTTGCATTAACAATTCTTGCTCTTCTTTAAGTGTGTTTCTTAGAAGACTTTCCAGGTTCTAATGGTGTCTTTGTTCTTGCTACTACTTTGATTTTCTTCCTTTTCCCTTTGAATATACATACTAGCTTCAGCGCGGTCTAGTTCTACAGCTAGTTGCTCTAATTTGAATGCTCAGATCTCCTTGCCAAAGTTTATCACTGTGTGCCATCCTACTACTCATTATATCACTTGAATTCTGATGTTTTATATTATCACAGGCAGAAGACAATCATGTCATTAATGTGGAAGAAATGTGTGGTATTCAGTGCACAAGAACCTTTACTACAGGGAATAAACTGAGACTAGTTAATGTTTTTTTGTTTTATCCTGAATGTCAAGTCTTCCTATTCGTGCCTGGAGTCATCTACAGTATATGTCCAGCCTTTTGTCCACCTGTGGATAGCAGGGGATATTTCCTTTTTAATGTTAGAATTGGAGCTTTCTCTGTTCTTTAGTTTTACTCTTGGTGCATTTGTAAGTCTGTTTAGATTTGTGCACTCTTTTTGACGTTAAGATGAACATATCACAGTATGTTTTCTTGATATACAGGAGAGAACTAACACCTTGTGTTGCTGTGTTGTAGCTGGGTTTATTATTTCTGGCATCCAGCATATCTGGTAATTGTAATTTTGCAAAGATCTCTGGCATTGACTTCAAGCACAAGTAAAGACTAATTGTGAAACAGGGAGCCAGTGTTGGTTTTATTTCCTTTTATTTCGTTTACTAGCTGCTCTTCAAATTTCCTTGCTTCCATCTGGCAAGATGTAGCAAAGCAGAAGTCAATAGATGATGGAGGGACCTGAAGAGGACCACTGGGAATATATCACAGTGAGAGACTTTGACTGTCTGAAGTAATTTTACTGTAATATTCTCTCCAAGGACCAAATCCACACTTATAGGGTGATACTTAGAGCTCCTAGTGACTTTGATGGCAGATGTGCTGGTGAAACTCAGAGTGAGGATTTGGCTCCATACTCATGCTGTCTGTGCTGTAGAGTGTCCAGGGAATTTAGCATGCACTGCTTATTCTATCTACATCTCTTACAGCACCCCTGACTTAATCATTCAGACAAGGAGATGGCTTGGGGATTTTCACATTTAATTATTTTTTTCTTCTTTTCTTTTTTTTCCAAACTGATTCTTAGCATGTTTTTTTCGGTCTGTTTTCTTACAGTCTTCTGTCTTCCCTTTCCCCACAGTCTGCAGGGGTCCAGATAGCCATAAAATACTCTAAAAATACAAGATGCTAAAAATCCAAAACTGCTGCTCTGTCTTATCTCCAGTGAAGTAAGATTTTACGCCAGGAGTCTCCAGACTTTACTCCTCTTTGCTCTTCACTGCTTTTAAAACTTGTTCATGTTTCCTCATCATCAGGATATCGGTGTGTCATAATTTTAAAACATAAAATGGATGGATATTTTGAGTACATGGCTGAGTTTCCATCATGTTGCACTGTAAAGACCGTAAGCAGTGCAAGTTAAACATCATCTTATAACTCTCTGGTTTACCATTTTATTTTCCTTAGTGCAGCTGATACCCTGTCTCCTCACAGTTGTCTTTAGTGCCTCCCATATACTGACAGGAGAATCAGTTGAGACTTTAATTAATGACTTTATTGCAGTCAAGGTTCCATTTTAGTGCAGAATGCTTCATCTTGTTGTAGTGAAATATTTAGTCTCCATCTGGCTGATCTTTTCTGTGAATGCCCCGTGATAATTAAGAAGAAACACGAGAGTATGGTCTGAAATTAAAATATGTTTAGTGGAGGGGTTAGTGTATCTTGGGACTGTTCTTGTAGAGACCCAGACAAAATTTAGGGACGTAAGATCAGTTTGGTTTTATGGCAGCATCTTCTCGCTGCCTGCCAGGCCCCAGTAATTTCTAGAGTGAGTTGCAAATGTTACAACGCATCCAGAGTTTTATTTTGAAATAACTATCCAGTAACACGAACCAGATATAACTCTTTTCATGTTGGCTGGGAATGTCCTGCTTTCCCTGAAGGATTTCCACTGTCATGTTGAAAAGGTCGGAGGCAGTAGCACTACACTGCAATTACGGTATGTTAATGATGAGCTAAGAGTTGTACATTCCTCTTAACATAAATCCCTTATTTTCTACATGATTAATTGGAATCTGGAAAGACTGACAAGGAAAAGGAGGATCAGATGGGGTGAAAATAAGAGATAAGAGGCTGACAGCCAGCTCTTGTTGTAAAGGAGAGTTATTTTGAATAGGAGAAAAAAATCAATACAAAGGTTGGAGAATTTGACAGAGTTATAAGAGCTACTTTAATGAAAGGTAGCAGATTCAATAGGATTGTTACTTGAAATGTGGGATTGTCTGAGTTAGAAAAATGTGACTGTCTCTCCCCAGCTGTAAAGGTGAGCTTACGTGCTGAGCTTACTGGGTACTTAGGCCACTGGATTTACTGGTATTCACTCTGGGCACTCAGTGTGGCAAGAAAAGAGAAAAAACGTATGTATGGGAGCTTGCTAAATTCTGTTCTTCTAGAATAGTTACTTGATTATGGGAGGAGAAGGAAGAGGACAGCAGGTGATAGCTATTTCTGCTGCTTCACCATGTTAGGTAGATACCATGTTAGAGTATCTGGCAGGCTTCTGCAAGGTAAAGTGTTTCCTTATGAGAAGGTAACTTCATTTGGCCCTAGCTGTAAGGAACAAGCTAGGACTTTGATAGACTCAAAGGGACATTTAGCAGGAGCTCTTCTCTGACATCAGAGTCAGCCTCCTTCCCCCAGCAGTGATGGTGAGAGGTGAGCGCAGGTAGGGAGGCTGGGTGTGGAGGCTTTCTAACCCAGGTTGGAGCTCAGGCGAGGAGTCAACTGAACCTTAGCATCCCTGCAAGCAAGTACTTCTTGGACAGAAGCACCGCGTCATTTGGTATGGCTAGGTACGGGGGCTTCAGTAATGCTGTGAAAAGAAATTTGCTCCTGCAGCTATTAGAGGGCTATTTTATTGCTCTCAGTGGAAATGGCCACCTCAGTCTTAAACAGGAAGCCAAGTTTTCCAAAATCGCCCATAGCTTTTTAAGTTTGGGAGCTTAGACACAGGAAGGCAATTTTTTCAGAGCCAAATGCACAGCCATGAAGTGCGTGAGGTGAAGAGAGGTGAGCTGCAGGTCAGTTAAGTGTCCCTGGGCTGCGGGCTCTGAGCACGTGTACGCGTGCACCAAGTGCGCAGGTCGGCTGTGCACAAGGGTCCTGGGACATTGGTTAAAAACACATGAAGGTTGATGAGGGCTCAGCACTGCCTCTTTTCGTCAGGCAAGTCTAACAGTCCTGGGGCTTTGGGACGTCTTTCCCTGGAGATGTATGACCCTTCGTAGTTATTCCAATAGGCCCTCTGGAAATAACAAAGACAGATAACATTTGGCAAAAAAATAAAGAAACGTTGCACAAATGTGTTAAGAAGTGATAATGTTTCCTTGGCACACAAAAAATCAAAACAGAACCTTAATGTGGTTAATGGGCTTCTTGGTTGCTTGTTGCCCAGTATTTCCCATGGAAGTAATTTCACTGGGTCCCAAACAGTGGGAATAGATTTCACCAATGTTAATCATGATTTAAGGCAGCAAGCAGGAAATGATTTAAATTGGCTATTATACTGGTGCTTTACTGATTGCATTTTTGTTTTTTTGGTTTGTTTTTCTTTTTTCCTGAAGGATTCTAAACAGTTGCTGTAATTTCATGCCAAGAGAATAAATTACGTCAGCCATGTTTTTCGCAGTTAGAAAACTCAGTACATTTATTTTTCTTCTGTTTTATCACATGTTAAAGAACTGTTTTATAAGGGATGATGACCAAAAGCTTGTGTAAACCAGAAGGGAAGATGCATCTTGCTGTCTGGTTATTCGTGTGTCCAAAAAGGTTTTCACTAAAATTGGTTTTATAATGCGGGTCACCGAAAGGCTTTTTAATTCTAGGAGGAAACAGGCTGTGAAATGCATTCACTGCGGACTGTTCTGATCAGTACTATCATATTTACATTGTTGCCCTCCCACCTGAATCCCTCTGCTGTCTCTTATACCGAGTTTAAAAGCTTTTTGGGACAAAGAGCGTCTCTCTGCTGGGTTTGTGCAGCGCCTGCCCCAGTGGAATTCCTGCTCTGGGATACAGCACTGCTGCTGCTGCTATAACCGCAGGCTTTGCAGGAATGAATTGCTTTGTTTTTTCTATGATAAAGCTTCACATGATGTAAGAGATCAGGCAGCAGTATGAGTGTAGTCCCTGTTATTTCCCCAGTTCACAGGCACTGTATTTCCAGACAGGATGGGAAGGTTAACTAAAGTTGAAAAAGGATCTAAAACACAGCAAGAGTTTACTGTCTGGTAGAAATGAAATAACAATCAAGTGGTTGAAAATGAGAAAAAAAGGTATGTGTTTGCTCATGCTTTGAGACACACAGCACTCATCTTTCTGTAAATAAAAAACAATTTGGGGAAAATAGTCATATCCCTGAATACGTGTGTCCTCCTACTCCCTATTTTTCTACCCAGCTTAATAAGCAAAATTCTGTATTCTCTAATTAGTTGGGCTTTTCAGCACATGCCTCAAAAGGCTAATAATGTCCTTTTCTATCACCATCCCATCTAGGCTGGCTGTCCTCAGAGGGGGGCTTTCCTTTATCCTCTGGCTTCAGAGAGGAGGCAAAGCGGGCTCGTATTTCCAGGAAATCGCAGCCCCTTCTGCTTCCTGCCTGCAGCTGCCTCCAGCGCGCTCACTGCCTGGGCAGGAAAGCCTTTGTTATTGTATCCCTCAAGGAGGGCTTGGGTATCGTTGTCCATTGACCATTCAGGAGGGGTTTTTTTTATAAAACGCAGCTTCTGATCTACACGCATGTAAGAAGTACAAATTTTGGCTTCCTACCAGAATTAGAAATAGCATTACCAGGTGGGAAAGAGCTTTTCCCCCTGCAGTGGGGTAACAGTTTGTTAATAGTTTATTCAAGCACAGAAAATGGCACCTGGTCTGCCAAAAGAGCATTAGTTTCTCCAGAGGGGACTGTTAATTGTCTAGGAAAAGAAGATTGAAAGTGTCTCCCTAATAAGTTAAGGATGAATCATTCTTCTCTGGGACTGGGGGCAAATCTGATTTTTGAACAGACTCTCAGACACCAAATAAAGAATGGAGAGGCAACCTTGCTCACCCCGGGTGGTGAATGTAACTTGAGAATTAAAAACATGCGTTAGCACAAGATCTATCACACATTTGTTATGGAAGGGAGAGAGATCTTTGGGATTTGATCATGCCAGGGATGGATTACATTTCTTGAATTTTGTCATTTTTGTCTTTATAGAGCTTTTAACTACATGCTGTGTTTTGAAGTTCATGCCTGCAACACTGCTTGTGTTTGCTCTTTACCTTAACCAGATTGCTGTAAGGGTGATTTTAGTTGATTTTTTATTCCTACATCAAGGCCTTCCATTCCTTCAGGGTGGTGGTGCCTACAACTAAGATAACAAATTCAGTGCTCAATGCCTGCATGCAGCGCTCAAGGGTTTTCAAAGAGTAGCAGATTTAACTTTTTAGAATGCAAAACTACCCACAGATGAGTAGCCAAAATTACAAAATTCATTTGAAAAGAAGGGGAAACCTTTTTTCTTTAGTTTCTCATCACCCTTGGTTAGGCAGGAAATTCTGTTCTCCTTTCTCTGAGGTCTAGATCCTCTTAGGGCAGCCTTGAGGAGAAGGTGGCTTGCTGAGAGTTGAGTGACACATTTAATCTTGTGGAGGCACATACCAGGCAGGACCATAATATCCCTTAAGAAAAAGAAATGTCATTACATTCAGTTCAAAATAGGAGATTGGAGATAACGGGAAGGTTTTAAAAAAGATTCATTTGAAATTCTTTGCTTGAGAGGTCTCATTCTGTTTGGGAGGCAGGAATGTGAGCGCTTACTTAATGAGCTGCATTCAAAAGATGAAATTTCAAGAGAGTAAAAGTAAAACCCATTATTTCCTGAACATAAATAGAGTCACCCGTCCTCCAATCCATAGTTGTGTCTTTCTCCTCAACCTCATCTAATATTCCCCTTGCTCCCCATTTAAGTAGGAAAAATTTTAGGGGCCTTTGCCTCCAGGAAATACCCAAAGTAGATACCTTCAATCGTATCAGTCGCTGATCTTAAACCACATGCTGTTTACTAAGTAATGCTGAAAGCTTCACGCTGTTGTTGCTGGCATACCATTTATGAAAGGACTGTTAGCCCTCCCACTGAACCATATGGTGATTTATCAGATAGTTTAGTAGTAGCAAGACCAAGACCCAACTTGGTCAAAACTAAAAATGGATATTCTTTATGTTGTCTCTGATAAAATGTTCCTGTTCCTGTTCCCTTTGTAGTATAGGGGATGTGCGGGCTAAGCTGCGTGCCCCCTTCCCAGGCATAGCCTGGAAGGGAGTTGCTATATTTCCAGGGTACAGGATTACAGTCTTACAAGTTCGTCTTTCACGAAACTGAAAACAGCAATTTCTGGATGCTTGCAGCTCAAACAGCTGTTGTGTTGGTCCATTTTAAAGAAAAGAAATATGAAATATATATGAAACACATGAAAGCTCAAGTGCGGGGCTCAGCTCTGAGGACTCTGAAGGTGAGACCATGTAAGAGGAAATGAATGTTTCCTGTAGAAGAAAAGCAAGCTCTTGTTTCAAAGAAAGCTTCCTAGGAAACCATTTTGGCCTGCTTAACACTTGAGGTAGCAAAACATCCACATGTGATCTCTGACATAATATTGCTGCATTATTAGCAGAGTTAGTTCAGATGTTTTTCCATCATGATCAAGTAAGATAGAAGTGGAAAACATTTTGGTAACTCTGCAAGGAATAATTTGGCAGCAATCAGAATTTGGAACTGGAAAAGGGCAGTAGGAGAGAAATAATTAGCAAGGATAATTTTCAGGCCTTGACAACCTGGCATGTCTTTCTACCAGTGAATGGATTCACCTGACACCCAGAGATAGCCATCTGATAATAGCACTCATAAGATCAATACATCGATACTTTATCCTTGAAACAGTATTTAAAGTCTGTTCTTAGGTTCATTTCTTTACTTCTGTAAAGTTATAGCAATCTGGGATTTGAGATAATGCATTCATTGCAGTCTTATCAGCCGTTCTTCATTTACTGTATTTTAATGCATCTACCGTGATTGCTGAAGAAGGATGCTCAGTGAGATTAATCTGCTTATGCTTTAAAAAGAAAGGATGCTCAAAAGATTAAAATGGGGGCTCATACAGAACAGGTTTGAGAGTTTGGAGTGCTTACAATGGCAGGGTGTTTTGTGCAAGAGGTATTTCAAACGTAAAGCTTCTGTGGTGCTGGCTCTGCAGACCTCATGGCGAGGAGAGGAGGGGGAGCTGGGCACAGCTGAGATTTTGCTTTTGTAGATTGAGATTCTGCCGAGGCTCTCACACTGCTAATAATGCCAAAATGTCGCTGGGTTAAACCTAATGCTGCTTCTTTCTGTTAATGTATCTTGCTGGTCCACATCTCTTCACATTGTGGGGAATTATTTGTGGGATCGTGATGCTCGCCCCAGGACACAGAAATAGCGTGTGCATGCTTGAAATAATGTTCATGCAGATAAGTGCCCTGTATGTAAGTACGGTGAGAGATTCAGATCTGTTTCCTCTGTACAGACTCACCAGATTCCCCCAAATGCATGCGTTTCGAAAGAATTTAAATGGGACTGGAAATTTTATTTTTAATGAGCACTGCTGTGAAGGACAGGAGACATACAGCAAGGCAGTATTGTTTCCACGATTGCACCACGTATATGTTCTGTCTCTAGCAAGGGAGAAGCTCATGTTGAAAAAGACCTATTTATCTAACACCACCACCAACAAAGAAATCCTATTTCTGATAAAGACTGGAAAGATCAGTGGCTGCCCTCTGAGCGCCCGGGAGGAATTATTTGTACCTTCGTCTCTTGGTGTTGATGGGCGCTTTGCTGCGGCAGCCTGAGGGGCCAGTGCCATCCCCACCGTGCCACCGCCAGCCTCGCCGGCGGGTGGAAAGTTCAGCACTTTCAAAACCGGTGGGTTTTGTTCGTTTTAAGCAGATTATGGCGTGAAAGATGGAAGAGGAGATCAGAACTGGCAGGAAGCTGTGATTTGAATAGGACCTTCAATTTGACACATGTTATGTCCTTAAGAGAGGAGTCGGCACCTGGTTTTTGTTGACAGGTGTGGCGACGGCCTTGAGGGATGATGGGCACTTCAGTGAATAGCTAAATTGATTTGATAATCAGTAAGTGAATTTGCTAAGAGCAGGTACTACGTGCCTTCTTTGGGGCTTGGTTAACCTAGTGACAGCTTGTTTTAAATGTACTAGGAGGCTTTAGTTTATTTTTCCTTCTCCTTTCCCGGCGAGAGCTCTACACAGAGTTACTGCCAAATAAAAGAAGCCGTTTCTCCTTTTCGGCTGTAAAACTAACCTGAAGACGACCAGACTTCACTTTTACAAAGGAGCTGCTGTCCCAGGTTAAACTCTCTCAATTTTTTCCAGATATGCCCAGAGAGCGGTGATCGTCATCATCGGGTCTCTAATGTTTATGTCCCCTCGATGGGGCTATAGTATTTCATCGCTGTTGCCCTCTCTAGGTGGAGAGCGTTGGCGTCGCAGGCACCCTTTGACTCACTAGGAGCCTTTTTTAACTGCCTCGCTCCGGTTTCCAGCTGCTCTTTCCCAGCTGGTCCTGTAACCCGTGGACTTTCCCTCCCCTTGGAGCCCAGAGCGGAGGTTTTTCCTTTCCCCGGTGGCCCAGAGGACCGGCGCTGCAGCCCAAGCCCTGAGGCGGCAGGGCGGGAAAGGCGGGCGGGCGCCGCGGCCTGGGCTGGCGGGCGGCTGTGGCGGGAGGTGATTTCCCTCAGGTGCGTTCCTCTGTAACCTTTAGGCCGTTCCTGTGTAACCTTTAGGCCGTTTGTGCGGCTCCTGGTTGGATTTGCAGTTACCTCTCCAGTAGCCCGGCTACTTACTGTGGAAACTTGACACAGGGCAAGTCTGTCAAATTAAAACGCACTGCCTCCAGCATCACGCATACTTATTATGCTGGTTTATGTGGAGTTATTCAGAAGGGGGATTTTGCTTCAGACATTTCTGAAAGGCGATACAATTTGTAAAAGTTTAATATGTATTTATTTTCTGGTTCCCCAGTAATGTCTGTAATGTTTGCTTGGGTTCAGATTAGAAACATTTGCGTTCTAGGTAACTCACTTGCCCAACTATTACAAATAAGAGATTTTTTTTTTTCCTTATGTGCATTCATAATTGTCCTCTCTTCTTACGACATAAATTGAAATTGTGTCCTTCATACCATGATGCTCAAACGATTTCCTTTTCGACAAAGAGTACATAATAAAGGTTAAAAATGATTTTTGCAATCCATGCATTTAAGTATACATTACTATCTGTTTTAAGGATGGATAATCAATGTAAAAAATGATACTTCCGTGTATTCCTAATAGGTCACTGTGTAAATATCCATAATGGAATCGATCTCTTAGGTTATGGCAACCATTAGTACAGAAAGGGGTTTCACAATTAATGTATCAGACATTTGCCTTTCATACTTACACACAAAATGATTATTTATTGATTATTTTCAATCCAGGTTAATGATGTTGAAGAGGTTTCGGTATCTCAATTTAAAGTACTTAGCATGCGGTTCAAACAGAAATATCATATCCCTTTCAAGAAGTTGTGACTAATATCTGATAAGTGATTTTGCTCTACATTGTCTCTCATTTATATATGCATACATATATATTATATATAAATTAAGGATGTTTGTGTACCTAGAAAGTCTTGGTGATGCATTCAGTGTCAGCCTGGGGTGGTAAGTTTTACTGTTTCTATAGTTTTGTGTTTCTGTACAGCACTAGGATATTGCTACAGCCAAACACTCAGGGGTTCACCCTTCTCAAAGCATGTGTGACTCTCATTGGGGTTAATGGGAGTCGTGCATTTGCCACAACAGGGAGGAGGATTTTCTTGCTGAGTGTATTTTATTTTTTTTTTAAACTGCAAATGTTTCCACAAGTTGACTAATGGATTCAGTTGTTCCCGTTAGAAATAGCCACGTGAACTTGGGCATTATTATCGCAGGTCATCAGCTGAGGGAGCAGGAGCAGAGATGCGGCTTCTGAAAGCAAGCCGATTCCCCCATATCTGCCAAGCACCTTTTCTTACAGAGCTCTGCTGAATGCGGGAGGCTGGCATGCAGGAGAGGAGGGCAGCACCGTGCCCACCAAGGCTGGCACCGCTGCGTATGCCAAATTCTGAAATGTGTAGCCCAAACAGAAACCCCCTGGGGGTCTTCAGGGTCTCCACTGACAGAGGGGCAAGTAAGACAATTGAGTATGGTTGCTTAGTGCTGCAAGGTGAAGATACAACATTTACTTACGCTGACGCTGTTTGGGTAGTGATTTACCACCATGCTAAGAAACTGCATTGAGCTAATGGGGGTGAAAGGCTGGCCAGGCTCGACGGTTGTACCCCTGGGTGTGAGTATATAATGGTAGCTGGGGTTAGGCCATGATTGAAAGAGCGCTTAGCTGTGGAAGTGTAATTGCAAGGAAGGAAAACTATTGCATTTCATCCCAGTTCAGCAGAAAAGGTTCCCAAGCTTGTCAGCTGAACTGGTTTCCTTTAGTGTTCAGCTTTTGGGTCAGGAAAAATGATTATATTTTTACTGTTACCTACTGTTTTATCTTTAACAAACTAATTGCTGCCTGGAGCTGTTTAACACTGTATGAGCATGAAAAGCACGTATAAAACCAAACTGTATGCTAAAAGACTTGCATGATTATCATGAAACATTTTGCATTTGTAGAACTTTCCAATTGAATATCAAAGAGCTCTTTGGTAATACTAATGAGCAGTGGGAAAAACTTAAAGTGTGTAAGTGACTTAGGATCCTGTGTCCCATTTGCAAAGTGATTTGGCACGTGGCTCTGAATACTTTCAGATCAATACATGGTGGCTTCCTCAGTTCCTGAAGGTCAAGCCCACAAGCATCACCACAACCGTTAGTCCAGAAAGAGCTTGATCTCAACTTCTGGCACTGTGTCCCCCTTTGGTACGCATTTGTGTTCATAGCCTAGTGCTCTTGTGCAAAGAAGTATCTAAAAAGAGAAAGATCTCTCCCAGGCAGCCTGTCCCACCACAGTCCAAAGGGACGAAGCATGGGTGAGATGAGACAAGGACAGAATCTGGTTTTTATTAGAAGTGGAGGACGTTTTCTTCCTCTGATATGCAACTCCAAAGAAACTGAAATCCAGAAAGTAACTCCATTTCAGTTCAAAAGGGAGTTAAGCTGACATGTTTACCTCTGCTCGATTGTATATACAAGCAGGAGGTGGGGTGCTCTGTGACAGCTTGGTGAAATGGTGACTTTGGCAGCGGAGGAGTGGGTATGGTGCAAATTCACCAGTCCTTTCAGAGACAGAGCTGGCATTTGAAGGCTCCTGGCATGTGCTGCTGCAACTGCTGCATATAAGCTCTGAGCCTATAAGGCTGACATCTGCTTTTGAATAAAACTCTCTATACTGGAAGCTGACATCAACCCTCTATGCTGCTTTAAATTCATATTCTCCTTGGAAAAAAAAAATCTAGTATTTCAGTGCAGGTTTGAACTTTTTTTTATTTGTGAGTCTCCTAAACATTTTCCTGCTGAAGTGTAGGCCCTTTTTCGGTGAGTTTAAGCCTACTGACAGGAGACTGACTTTTCTTAATTATCTTCTCCAGACCCCTTTAAATTAGTCCCCCAGGGGTCTGCGAACCTCATATTGAAAATGACAGCTTTAATATTTCCTTACTAAATACTTACAGAGAGTTGTCCAGGTATGCTGACTCACATAACATTGCTAATTCCCACTGAAAAACAAAATATTCTGATTTTAAGCGGTAATACATCTGAGGTGATGGGGCACAGTATGGAGGAAGAGGAGAATGGCCATCAAATGTGACCATGGCTTTGTACATACTGAAAACAGGAGAGTGTGGGAGGCGAAAAATCATTTGAAACCATTGAACTCATGCATAAATGCATAGCTTTCAAATAGCTAATTTTTTAATGTCATAAAAGAAAACTGGCTAGGGCTGGTTCCTTTTTTACAGCCCTGTCATAAACTCTGAAAAATGAGGTTTATAATTTATGGTCCAAAACCACCTTAACTATTGCAATACAAACAGCATCACTGTACTGCAGTTTATTTCTAAAATGCCTCCGGTGACAATATTGCAGTGCCATAATTAACTAATACCAAGATCCTGTTTGTGGTGCTTTGTGCTGCTTTCTCCAGAAATATGCAGTTAGTACAAATCCTCAAAGCTCAGAAGATGGTGGTGCTTCAGAATAATCTCACATCACCATGTCAGTTAAGACAATCACTAGTACTGTTTCTGTGGCTCTCAGAATCTGCCCAATCACTTGTTGGATTTATAAGGAGGGGGTTTATATCTTTTCTATATGTGTGTGTGTGTGCATGTCTGTGTATGTAAAAAAAGTACAGAGGAGAACAGCGTGCATGCTGTCTCCTAATTACTTTGTTTTCTGATATCTCAGCAACATTGATCTTTCAAAATGATCTCTTGCTGGTGGCATCAGTTTTATGTTGGAAAATATTCCTGCAATTCTGGCAATGATAAACTAATTACAGACTATACATTTTTAATGATTTAATCTCTTGTCATATTCCTAGAGAGAAGTGATCCTGATTCCAAACAAATCTCCCATGCATGACCAAACACTCATCATGAAATGTATGGTTTTCATTAAACCCTGTTGTTAATACAGGCTTAGGATTGTTTTGTTAAAATGGGGAGAGGTTGGGGAGTAAAAGCATGCTGAAAGATTACTGTAATAATGCTGCAGTAAGCGTTCTGAATCACACAGAGCTCCCAGCAACATTCCACTGACATGTGCCTCCCATTACGGAGGGCTCTTGACAAGCCATACGTAACACCAGAGCTACATGTGTCAAAAGGGTTTTCGACGGGTGGCAATTAGACAGATGCATTCACGTTCCTTATTCTGTGCTAGAAATCCAGGTTTGTGTCACCCACCCCATCTATGTTAGTCTTTACGTTTAAGAATAATGATTAGGCAAGTGGTGGGTCAAAAAACCAGCTTCAAGTGATGTCCCTTTTTTTATGCGCTGAGACTTCTGCTCTGTGAACTTCAGTTGCACGAGTGCAGTTTATACCCTCACTGCCACCCCTGTCTCATTGCTGTGTGCCTTGGCGGGGGTCTGCTTTTTAATCTTGCATAAAGACTAAATCAACGTGCCTTGGCCTCTGACTGGAGTCTGAGGGTGGTGCTGCAATGGGGAAACATAAAATGATCATCTCCTTTGCATTTACTGGAAGGGACTGGATCTGTAATCTTCATCGGTAGCAGCTCCTATAATTGTGCATCAGATCCAGAAATGGAAGAGGGACTTGATTCTCTTGAGAGTGCAGATGTAAGAGGTGTTGGAAAGATGACAGGGAAAAACAATTGTTAGAAATTTCTTTTACCTAGGGGAGAAATTTCAAGTAATTTCAGCACACTGTAAACATTCCTGCCATTTTCCTTGCTTTCAGGTGCCTTTGCCCCTTTCCCAGAAAGCTGTTTTGTTGTTTTTAATGCCTCCAATCTTCAGAAAGTCTGAAGATAAGAACAGTATTTAGAGGAGACATTTAAAGCAAATCTTAGTATATCTGGACTGACTGTGTGCATGCTGATACACTTGTAAGAATTTGAGTCAGATGCATGCGCGTTCACATAGCTAATAAAAATCAGGGCCTATAATTGCTTAACCTAGAGAAGTGAGTATGTGGAGGGTGAATTAAGGTTCCTGTGAACTTCTTGTGGTTTTCCTGGCACAGTGAGGATGAAACTATTATTATGAACTAGAACTCCAATTTTATTAATGTTCTGAAGTATGGAAGGAAGCAACAAATCTGATTTAAGTGAAGACATTTGTCTTGGCAGTGTGATTTACTCCAGGGTTGTAAATTTGACATGATGGAGACTAAAATGTACTGAAACTTAAATTTCTCCCATATCTCACTCAAAGTCAAATGATTTAAATAGCAGGATATGAGAAATGACATGTATCCTTGGATGCAAATATATTTTTGGTGCTGAAGATTTTAATTTCACGACTGAGGAAATTTATCAATTTGAGGACTAAACTTTTAAGAAAACAAGGGTCAAAGTTTCAGGGCATGGTGTGGGGATGCAGCTATAATGAGTGCGTCACCATATGCTGCAGTGAAGGCTTCCTGCATGGTAGTCTCCTATCTAGGGTCCAGTAATGATAAAACAGGTATTATCAAAGGTGAAATCTGCTTTGCTGACACAGATCCTGATAATGCTTCTGTCCTGCAGTGCTCACCACACTCCTCTCTGGCACTGTGCCTCCTGTGTCTCCTGCGCTTTAAAAATCTGTTCAGGACAAAACATTGAAACAGGTTAAAAGTACAAAAGTGTTAACAAACCAAAACGGAGCTGGGGCGGGGGACTGAGTTATCATTGCAGGCAGAAGGCCCCCAACATGATGTAACACTGAGCATCCTGCCTGCTTTCGATTTGGGGGAGAATTTGTTGCTGTTTTTTGTCCTCTTAGGACAAGCTCAGGTAGGTGGACCAAACCAAGGTCCCTAACTTTGGGACTTGCACCTTCCAAGGGTCACTGAGCCCTTGGGATCATTTGCCCTATGAAGGGGTCCTCTCCTTCCACTGAGGATTAAGGGAATTTATGGGAACTTAACTCCTTGCTTTCATACGTTGAAGGTGCCTGAAGCTAATTTTCAGGCTTCGACTTTTTGGTAATCAGCAGGGAGACTTTTTTTTTCTAATGAACGTGAATTTAACCCAATGGCTATATGGTTGATTTGGCATAGCTCTAATTCTCCTATTCATTTCCTGAGTAGTGTCTTTAAAAAATCCCCATATTCTGGAAGTAAAAATCAGAGCTTGAGTTTAATTTTTTTTTTATTATTTTTTAAGATAAACCAGTAACTTTTACAGCCTTGCTCTGTGATTCCATGAAATGGGATTAATTTCTTAGCAGCACTGGACCTGCTCTGTCAATTCAATAAAAGTAATGTGGACAATTTCAGTCTATTACTTTTAAATTAACTCAGCGCATATGACTCTTCCTAATACACTGCCACCTTGTGAAAAACAGGGTTGCGTTTTATTGATTCATGCGATAGATGAGAATATTAAGTGTTTCCTGGCAAACAGCACCCCAAACAACACGAGGCTTTTAGGCATGCCAGGACTGGGGAACTAATTATGCTGAGACAGAAGAGGTTATTTTATTTATATGTTGTAAAATGGAAAAAATATTAAAGTAACTTTATAGCTTAAAAAAAACCATACCACCTCTCCTCCATCCCCCCACAGCCTGGCTAATACATTTTGTCTTGCCATATTTTAAGCTGGTTTCTGAAAATGCAGATTTTAAGGTCGTCATTGGGGAGTGAATAAGAAAGAAACCAAAGCAGGGAAAAGCTCAAGCCAGTGGAAATACAAGGAAATGAAAAGTGGCCCTTGTAACATAACACACCTGATACTTCAGTGCATGTAGTAGCCCTGTTTCCCACAAAGGGAGAGGGATGAACAGGTATTGCCCCTTCGGAGATCAAAACTTTACACAGAAGTTGCTTGTTAAAATTTCACTCAGTGAAAAATGAAGTCTGAAAAAGCTGGTGTGATGATCCTTTGAGGACATTTTAGAGTAATTGTAACAATAATGCATTAAAATGTCACTAGGGGAAATGATTAATTGGAATTGCCTTCATTTTTCTCCTCCATTTGCTTGCATTCCTGTCCGTAGTTCTTCATATAAAAAATAAAAATAGTAACATCCAGTCCTAGCACTATATATGAAGTCTTTTATTACTGCAAAGTGACATATGTGAAACCTTGCTACTGACATTCATGGACTTATATGCCTACTACTTCAATTGCTTTCTTAATGTTTTGGCTTTCAGCATAAAAGCTAAAACACTGAAAACCACTGAAAAATTCTGACCATAGCAGTGACATTTATCATTCTGTAACAGAAAGTGTGGTAAGTTGTTTGCTGGCTGTTGGTTTGCTCTTTCCAAGGCAGGGAACCTAATTTTCAGCTATTTTTCTCTCAACTCTTGTCCTCATTTAACAAGGACTAATCCAAGCCAGCACACTGTACAAAACAAAGATCAGCAGTAGAGGTGACTTTTGTTCTTGAGGCTTTAAAACACAAGCAAAGTGGGAGTAAATGGCAGACAGATGTAATAGGAGCAAGAGAAATAGGGAGCGAGAAGTTTATTTTCATGAACTCTTGCCCGTGCTTGCTGGTTAACTCCTCCAGATGATGAGCTTTAAAATAGGCTGCTTGGGCCAGTATCCGAAACCTAACCTTGCGTGGGTGCATCTTCCCTTTGTACAGTTTCCTTATAAAATCTATATGGCATTCAGGATTGAAAACTCATCCCAGTATTTAAAAAAATATGTGGTTCTCTATTTCATCAGAAGAACCAGAGGAGAGGAAAAAAAGAAAGCAACATTACAAATAAGTAAAATAAGTAATCTGCTTGTTGCTTTAGGCATGTTTCTGCTCATTTTAGTTTGTTGTCATTCAGTTTGATTCACTGAACTGATTCAATTTTAATGGTTCACTTATGCATGCAACTACCTGGAAAAAAAGATAAAAAAATGCCCCTAAAGCAAATCTTACTGAGATTTTGGTCAAAAAAGGATCATAAATAAGCAGAAGTAAGAGCAAAAGCTAAAACAATATGGCACACATCAAGTAAAAAGAAAGTACAATATGTGAACTGAAGAGCAGAAAACAAACATGAGCTACAAAATAGAAGTTAAAAAATAGTACCTAAGGTAAAAAATCAAATTCAATATGTTTTACAATTACACAGGAGAATGAGTTTCTTCAACCTTTAGAGTCTTTCTTTATTCAGTTAATTTAAAGACAACAAGGCTGGAAGAGTATCTCTTCCAAGGCACCAGCAGTTTCTTAGGGCCCGTGCTGAACGCTGGAAAATTTAGCAAGGGGGAAAATTGCATATACTAAGAATATAACATGATGAATATGTTGTGTCACATACATACCATCTGTGAGTTATTCTGATAGACAGAACAGCTTGTCTGCCAAATCCTAAAGCATGGCTTTGATTAGTGCATATGTTGTAAAATAATCATCTTGGGGACTTTGGGTGAATTAAAGTATGACCTTGAACTTGTACTTTAAAGGTCGTGCCATCTAGGTCTGGGTGGGTAACTCCCTACTTCTGTAATGAGGTCTTTCTGTAATGAGTGCTATAGAACAGAAGTTTTCACAAATGAGGCTGCCAGCAGTTACCAAGGAGAGGAGAACAACATCAGGACATAACTCCAGAGAACGGGGATGGTGGAGCTTTGTTTCCTGTGGACTTCATGATGGTTGTAAAACAAGATGTGTTGTATCCAGTGCTTGGTACTGGGGGAGAGTAATGAGGAGGGGAGTTTTGGACTTGCCAGGGTTGCAGCCACTCAGGGAGAGGTGTCCCGTGCACAGTAGTTTGTTAATCGTCTCTGCACAGCTCTGTAAATCATCTGCTTTTGTGGTGGTCACAATTTTCGCTACTTCTTGGCCCCATTGCAGGCACTTACACGATGGGAGGATGATCAGCATCACAGATTTGGTCCTTGCTATTCTGGTTTTTAGTACTGTTGGAAGTTAATTTCATATGTTATCATTTACTTAAAGTTGTTAAATGTTAGCCTGAGTTTAAAAAAAAAAACAACCCTCATTTTTGTGCTATAACATGATTCAGCTGCGATGGCTGCTGCAGTAAATGTCTTATAAAAGAGGTCCCTTCCTGAGCTATAGTGCCCATAAATATTAGCTTTATTTTTATAAGTAGTTGCTTTTTCAGCAGCAGAGTAGCTGTAACCATAAAAATGCTTAATAAGAAATGCATTCTCAGTCACTGTTTATATGGTTAAACATTTAAAAATAACATTTTGCATTTCCTGAATAGCCCTTAACATTAAATGTAAGTTCTAAGCAATTGTTTTTCTCTGGTTTGAGGTTTTTCTGCAAAATGACTCCTGAGCATGGAAGGCTTTCTTTTTTTTTTTTTTTTTTTTTTAAACTGCTGAGCAGCTATGGGTGTTGAAGATTTAGATTTTGAGAATGAAGAAACTTAAAAGAAGCCCCGCACACATCCTCTCTCAGCAAGCTGTTTTAATATAGACATCGCCAAATGGAATTGAGGCAGTTTCAAAACATGAACTTGCTGTTTCTAATTGGTACCTGTTCTGAGTCACCCTAACTCACTGCTGCGGTTTGGAAATCACATTTTCCTGTCTTTCCTCCTTTCCCATGTTGCATGAAAATAATAGAGAGAATTAGTTAATTCGGGCTGCCTTTTGCTAACTACATGGAGTGACATGTGAAAGGTTCAGGTGTTTAGGTGCCTTTCTCCATGGGCTTCAATGGGAGCAAGCAACCAAAAATCCTGGCATGTTAAATCCCTGTTGCCTTTCTTAGTCCTTCCATGGGTAGAGAATCTCAGCACCTTTTTGATGCTCTTTGATAGGTATAAAAAGCTGCCAGCTTTGCTTGTGACTTTCTGGAAGCAGAGCAGAATCCTGTTAAATGATTTGTGACTCATCTAGTAGCACTTCTCCATATTCAAGGTTTAAGAGCTACCCAAGCCTGGAGAAACCTTTTAAGCGTAGCAGACTTCAGAGTAGGTAAGGGCAGACTTAGTATACTAACTCTACCATTTGAGTCCAGTCTGAGGGTATCTTGTGCTTTGCTGTATGAAAAGGAAACAATTTGAATCCTCTACAAAAATTATATCCTACCCTGTTCTGAAAGTGCAATCACTTGTAAGCTTTTGCAGAGAGAGAAGAAAATCTATTTTTTAAAGTTTCATTCTGTGTGTTGGAATTGTTTATTTTGGAGTCTGCATTAAAAGAGAAAAAAAAATGGTCATCAGCTAGGAACTTATCACTTGATAACCAGAAGGCATAGTGAAACTGCAAAACTCATTTCCATTGTCTGTTTGATTTGATCCTATAAAAATCGTGACAATGAACACAAGCAAGCGTAATATATTCTTTCATTATGCTTCCGTATTTATTTTGTATAATAGGCAGAAAAAAAAAAGTATGTCTCTAGCAGTTTCCCTCTTTAAGAATATTATTGTTCATTTAAATATATATATACACTTAAAGTTATGGATAGATAGTATATTTTCACTTCAGAGGGGTTTGTTTCATACATTCGTGTTTTAAATCAACACTATTTTCACCAGAGGTTGTGATCTTTCCTGAATAATACCTTTAAAGAAAAACTTTACTTTTAGTGGCTTGCACAAATGTCTAAGTTTCCTTCAGGCACACAGGGAAAGTCAGTAGCTGTCCTGAATAAGAGATGTGATCAGAACAAAATCATTTGTGATGTGCTCTTAGGTTTCATTTGCAGAACACCCAGAAGATCACCATATAGAAGCTATGGTTGCTTATGTCCTCCATGGTGAATTTTATAGCATCAAATCAAATAGCGTAAATGACTTTCATGATGTCACTGCTTCCATGTTATCCCCATCCGTCAGTCCCCGTCCCCTCCCCTGCGTTTTTTGTTCAGGGTGCAGTAATTGCCACAAATTCTGCAGAGAATTTGCAATCAGACATATTTTCTGTTACAACAAGGGGGCCCACCTTGAGTGCCTTTGACAGCTATAGATCTTGGCAGCAAGTCCTTACGGGAAAAGTTGTTCCTGAAGCAGGAGGCCAACTCTTAAAATGAATAAGCAGTAAGTGCAGATGCAAGAGTATTAGGGTCATACACCATAATCAAATATGAAAAATGCTACAGCTTTATCTCCAAATGTCTTTTAGATGCCGCCTTGGCCACAGCATGGTGTAAATGAAAAAAGAAGAAAAGGTTTTACATATTCCAGTTGGGACAGCATGGGAAATGTGAATTTCTGTAGATAGATCAAGGTGTTAAAGTTACAGCAGAGACCAGTTCTGTGGAAGACCATGTGTTAGGAGAAAATGTTCTAGTCCAGAATCAAATAAACTTTCTAAAACTATGTCTTAAAATATGCGCTCAACTCCAGAACAGCAGATGCTCTCCACTCCAGATGCAGTGTATTGGAAGAAGTCTGCATTTTTTTAGTTGCTGCTAAAATAATGTGTATTGCATTTCAGATTGGAGACACTTCGCAGTTCAGGAAGAAGTTCCCCAGATGGAAGGATGTGAATTATTTATGCAATGTTTATCTCAGGGTTTACTTCCCATCACAACTAATTAAGGCTATTTCATTTCATTAAAACCAACGTTTTCACATTGGGGAAATCATCTATCTAAGGAAAATGTTATAGTATCCTCTACTTAAAAGCTTGGAAGCTTCCATCAATCATATAATCTCACATTCTTCTGAACACTTACAAGATGGGAAAGTAAAGACATTTTTCTCTATTAGGGCTTGCCAAATTGAATTATAATTAATTGGAATTTAACAAATTAAGATATTCATTATTTTCTTCCTACTAAGTGGGAAACAATGGGGTGCAGAAGTGGTGCCCTGTCACCTCAGTCTTGCAGTCCCTGGACAAGCCTCAACTGTTTTGTAGCTGTATACGTAGAGCAGAAAAAGAGCCTTTGCTTCCACTCCACTGAATTGTCTAAAGACTTTTTGGCATGAGCAAAGACTGAGATCAAGCCTCACAGAATGTATTGTGAAATAAAATTGGCTGCTTGGTATGTAACTCTGCATTTAAAGCGGCTGTGTTTGCATGGCAGCAAGGAATCTACTGTAATTCCTGTCTTTGTTCCTCTCCTGCTGCCAGTGTCTGAGTGTGACTTGTGCAAAGTGCACCATTAGGTATCTGTGATAGCCAAGGCATTAAACTGAAAGGGTCTTCTTATTATTAATTTTGGAACTCTTTTCCAGTTGAGATACTGCCAGCCCTCACTGAGGTTTCGGCAGATCAGATTAGATGATCTTGTGTATAGACCTGCTCTAAATGAATAGCATCAGTCTTGGGGGAGAGGTGAAGGGAGGAAGCAAGCCCATTACTGTCACTTGACAACTTCTTTTCAGTTCTTGCCCCCAATAATTATAACTCCTAAAAAAGCCAGATTTTGGCATCTGAGGAGTTAAGGTCTGGTCAAACAAATCACTGCCTGTCACTGCTTTTTTAAAAGCCTAGACTGACAAATATACTAGGAAAACACAGGCAAAAATATCCAAAATAACAGGTATACAGCTTTATCTTGGTCTGTGATGGGTTTAAAATTACAGAATATGCTGTAGCTAACTTTCCTGGTGGTTCTTTGTGAGGTCTGGATTAACAGTATCGTGGTAAGAATGTTAAAATATCGATTTGTTCTTGTGGCAGGCAGGATTCCTTCATTGTCTCCATCCTCTCTGGGGATAGGCATTAACAAAGGCCTTCAGAAGTTGTTCAAAACTGGTTTGCAAACAGCTAAAATTTCTCACAGTATTATAAGTAGACTGTAGTGGTCTGACAATCAGTTATTGTGATTTCACGCATTTAAGGGGAAATAAACATTGTTTTTCACAGCACCCTGCTGAAAAAGAAACTATTGCTCCTAAGCTTGTGGGTGTATGTGTGTGTTTATTTATGTGGAAGCTCTGAATCTTTTAAAATCATATGCACATAACTACTATTTCTTGGTGAGGTATGACAAAATTCTGCATGTGATAAAGAGGATCTAACAGTGGGTAAAATTTCTTAATATCACGAATTTAGTAAAATGCCTGACATTATTACTGTTGAGGGAAGCTCATCCTTATTTATGCCTTGCTGCTGTTAACATGGAAAAGAGCAAGATGATAGTGATTACAAACTCAGATTTGTATGTGACTGTAATCAGGTTGTGATGTGGAAGGAAGGAGGAGGAAATCTCACCTAAGTTAAGTCGGCTCCAGTAGCTTGTTATGTTATGCATTAGGTCTCCTTTAAACCATCTTCCCCCAGAAATGCTGGCATGTCTAGTTAGGCCAGAGAAAATCCAACTAATTCTTGCCTCTTTTTTAAGATTCTGTTATCTAAGCTGAAAATACTGTACAGAAGTCCTGTGGTTTGCTAGCTTCTGCGGTTGTAGCGTCTTTTGAACCCGGCTCCACATCTGTCAGGCTGGATCCTGACGAACACCAAGCAAAGAGGCTGCCCCAGGTCTGAGTAGTTTACAAACGGGTGGCTTCAGACTGAGCCTCCAGCAATGAGCCTGCATTCTCACTGACTGTTGATTTTATTCTCAGCATCCAACTTCTAAGATTTAATCCCTGTCTAGCATAGCACTGTTTCAACTTGTTTTATCTGCGTGGAGGTAAAAAAGGAATATCTAAGTGATACAATTAAGACAGTGTACCTAAACCTATCGATTGTGCTGCGTTACTTTGCTTGTAACTTATTGCCTTCATCTGGCACTTGTCAGGTTGCACTGGTCAAATGCTTTACATTCTGAAAAGGTAATTTAATAGCGGCAGGACTCAGTACATGTGTCCATGAACACTCTTGCATTTGTCTAGAAGATTAAATTTGATATCGCATAGTATAGCCAGCATGATTTTTTTGGTGTGGAGGCTATTAGATGTTCAGAAGCTGGTAACGCTACAGATGGGAGTGTGGCTTTCTGAGGAATGACCTCTAGTTGCAGAAATACTAGGTCTGAAACTTCACAGGGTGGGTCCAGGCATCAGAATAATAAAGTCACTGTATTAAGGACGTAGTCTTCCTGCATATCCTCTCTTACTGAACCATCATTAACTGAAATCATAAGATAGCATTCAAAGGAGACTTTATCTGTACGCACTTCCATCTGAATACACCGGAGCTTCGTTCCAGCAGGTCTCAGCACAACAGCTCTAGAAGCCTCTTCCATGTGAGGCTCTGAAAATTACCTTACGCATGTATTAAATCTCAGTTTATTTCAGGATGGGAAGACACAAGGAGTTGCTGCTTCTGTTTCTCCTGATGACTTACTGACCCACAGAAGCTGACGCTAGGTATAATATAGCTGTTTGGAGGGAAACCCTTCACAGGTCAAGGTGAAAGCCACATTTAGGTCCAGGACACATGATTACATCATGCAGTGAGAGTGGGCTCTTGGGTGGCCATATCCCTCCAGTTCTATTCCTGTAGTGGCCGCAGAAGAAGTGTTTGTGATTGAACCTCACACACAGACTGTTTTTCCTATGTTTTTCAGACCTTCCTTCTTTTCCACAACAGGGCTCAGCAGAACAGCCATGTGGCTTTATTTAGTATTCAGCCGGGCTTCAATTGTCAGTGAGACACTAATGGAAATTTATCGCACGCTGAACCCAAAGTGGCATATATATATGTTAAAATGCTGTGTTTTATTGCATACCTAAAAATACTTCACTGTCCTTACTTTTTGAGCTTTTTTATGTAAAGTCCTCAATCATTGCTTAAAATCTGGCACTTCTGTATTAATCTTTCTCTTTTTTTTAATGTAACTTTTTCTAACGAGGAAGAAAGTTCAGTGGAAATTTTTGATCACCAAGTTATCAGATCATTCATCTTATTTTCATTCGTCATTCAAAGGAGAATTAAGTACAGGAGCATTTCATGACGCACTGTCAAATGATGATGAAACTACTTGATGCTAGGGGTCAGATAGTCAGCTGCTACAAATTGGCAGTAAATTTAACTTCTGCTTTCTCCATATAAGGAGGTGGCCTTTTCTGTGTATTATTGATGGCTGCTTTTGAAATTAAGCTGGGACATTGAGGGAACTGGTATGAAGGTAAACACAATCTGACATGGTTTGCTTTGGAGGGCTTGTCATCTCTAAAGGGTTCTGAATGCCCCTGAGAGGTAAAATGGTGTCAGGATGAGGAGACAAGTATTTTTATGCCTTTTGCTTCCATCTTTTTGCTCTTGACTGTGAAAAGGCAAACTTCTCTATGGCACGACATGCTGAATCACTCTATTCACAGACCTCTGGTGACCAGAGAATGCAAATTTCTTTCCCTATGCTCATTTAATTAGCAGTAAGTAATATGCAAGCAGGCGGAGTTTTAGGAAAAACATCTTTAGGGAACATGAATAAAGGCCAGCATTTTATATGAACAAGAGGTCTGCATTTTCCTGATATTCTAGAGCTTTGTGTGCTACAAAAAAAGCAGGTTCATCTGAAAACTCTCTCCCCAGTCATGCCTCGATTCACTGGTGTGAGTTTGGATTGAATACTCTTTCCGTTCCCTGTATTTTCCTGCTCAGCAATTCTTCCATGGAATGACAGAGGGGTGTTCTGGGAGGGGCAGACCAATTATTCCTCGCCAGTTAATCCCTAAGGATTATGGCATTTTCAGGAGTTCCCACCCAGCTATCCCACCCAGTTATTCTTCCTCTGATATGTTTTGCTAAGACAACTTTTCTTGTGAGTCTGAGTACTGATTTTGCTTGTAAGGGACCTTTGCTGTTATCTGGAAGAACAAATTTGCATACCCTGCCTTATTAGAGCAAGTAGGAGGGGCTACCACCTAATTTTCTAAGGAGTTGTCTTTGAAGTCCAGCTAACAGGTGAGAAAAAAATGGCCTATTCCTCATCCACACGAGGACTAAAATGGAGTGTAAGGTATTTATCACCATCTTTGTTACATTTCTGAGAGATTTAATAGTCCCCAGAATTGTTCATTTCTTAAGAGCTATGTGCTATTAAACTGAGGCATTATTTAGCAATTGGTGCTGTCTCAAGAGGATAATTACTCAGAAGTATCTATTTGAAAATACATCTACTGCTAGTTGTATAAATGTCTACAGTGCCTGAAGTATTTAAATACTGAGAGGCTTTATGATTAAAGTTACCCTATTACAGTATTTAACAGAATGGTGGATTTCCATTAATACTGTGTGTGCTTAGATCCAAATGCTGATATTTTCTCAGTGACTCATGAGAATCCGCACCTACTGATGTCAATCCCACTGAGTAAAAGAAAGTAGGTACGTTGTGTGACCTGGTACATCCCCAGGTGCAGATATGAATGCAGTACGGCTCTCAAGTCAAAAAAGCCCCAGCTAGTTTGGAGGTAACACAACAGTGGCTGAAGCGGCTGCTGCCCATGCTAGGCATGATGAAGTGCTTTGTGAAGGAGGACAGGGAGACTCTTCAATATTTGATCCATACTTGTGAAACTAATTGGGTCTCTCTTTAACTTTGCCACTTAATTGCAAAGGAACTTGGATGGGTGTAAAGTCTTTGAGAATCCAAGCGAGCAGTCAGGTTTTCATGAAGTTGGTCAACGTGATCTAAAGTTATTACAAGAGACTGACATGTCATATGCAGACACACACACAAAGCAGGATCATATAAATCTCATTTTCTAATTTAACTCGGTTAAAAAGAAGACTCTGAGTTTGCACATATAGTAATGAATATTAGATTAGTTATTGCCACTCAAGGAAGTGTTCCTGGTGTCCTTACACAGAGCTGTCTGAACATGTGAGCTCAGTGCTCAGCAGTAGCAAAAAGGCAAATAGGAAGATTAGAGCTTATTAGGAAATGAGTATGGTCAACAGGAAAAGTCTTTATCCATGGTACATATGACTTGGGCAGTTGTGGTTGCCCGACCTCAAAAATGCTTTGTATGTCCCCAAAATGTAGAGAACCTTCAGTGATACGAAACACCTTCCACAAGACAAGAAGCTAAACAGTTGCTGTGACATCTCAGCTTGGAAAAGGTGACTCAGGGCACATGATTGCAAAGGTCCGTGAAATCTCGAAGAAGTTAAATAGATGTTACTTGTTATGCTTCACGATATAACTAAGGGTCTGAGCCCAGAAAGACAGAAGGTGCACATTCAACAGAAAGGAATACTTTTCATGCAGCGTATGAAAGTGCATGAATTGTGGAACCCCTTGTGAAATCTTCTAGCAGTCAGCAGTAAATACAGGTTGGAAAGAGGATTTAACAGAGTTTTGGACAAACCAGTCAAAGGATGGTCCTTGTGCAGCTTCCAGCTCAGAAAGGCCTCTGAGGCTTGCTGGAAGCTGCAGGGGTGTAGCTAAGGGGACAGTTGCTGTTTGTCCATGTAAACACACATGTCTTGGTTTTATTTTCTGTTAGTGCTTGGTACTTGAGACAGGATACAGAGCTAGGTGCACCTGTAGCCTGAACCAAGTGTTTTTATGAGGGCTCTCCAGAGCTACATTAATGCATTCTTGAGTATCAGACAACATCCACGGCAACGCTGCTCTAGACGAGATCAGTGTGTGGCATTGTTCAGAAACTCTGCAGGAAGAGGGTAGGTTGAAATAATCTAAAAAACATCGAGATACCTTCCGAGGTATGTGCTTAAATGAGAAGGGAATGGAGCTGGAAACTAGCAGATCAAAACTGGTGTTTTGTAAATCATTGGTGGACGTAATTAATGGATACACTCATGCCATCCGTAGCCCTTGGCTGGCAGTCTGTGTAAAGGAAGCTCTTGAGAGTGAAAGGACCAGATGATGTATTGATGAGGGGAAGGAGATAAAATGCAGTGCTTACAATTTCACAATCTCCTGGGATCCCAGGACCCTGTAATAACGACACACCAACCACCATGTGACTGGGTGTTCTGGGAAGGCAGTCATGATCCCGAATGTGTTTTGACCTGCTCAGAGCAGCACTGTGGGAAGCTACCAGAGCTGCCGCTGATTTCAGCTAAATCTTCAACAGCCGTTTGGTGTGAGAGATACGGATGCTGTCTCTTCTTTGTTTGACCTTTTCTTCCCCCATCTCAGTTCTTTTCCTTCCTATCTCTTTCTTCCTTCTGTTTAATATGAGCCTGGCATAGTGAGCGCAGACGCACTCCCTTTCACAGCGCTGCTGTGATCCCATGACCGGCGAGGCAGGGAAAAGCTGTGCCCTGTGCCACCTGACAGGAGTTACCAGGTGTTGGAGGGGCTGATAACAGCCACTTTCATTGCCTGTTTTCCACTGTAATGAAGTTGCAAGTATCAGTCACAGAAGCTGCATTATCTGTCTGTGCACTTCTTTTCTTTTTGCTTTTGCGTTTTTTTTCTGCAGAAATTAGGACTGGACTCCAGAACTAGTTCTAGGCTATCTTACCTGTTTTTCTGAAGAAGAGTATCTGTCACCACATTTAATACCATCCAAAGATTGTCCTTGTAAGAAAAGCCCATTTGCTAACAGAGATGGGAATAAGCCATATGGTGAAGCTCAAAACTTAATTGTTTATATTTGAAATTCTTTATTTTTCTGTACTGTTCTTAACTTTTATCCTGTACCTTTAATAAAAGGTTATCAAGATTTTTAAATCATTAGTGTTGCCATGGAGCTGAGCAGCCTGGGTCTGTGCTCTCAACTCGAACCAAGTTTGACTGTTCAGCATTACAGACAGGGTCATGTTAACACCTTAGCCTATGACTCTTTGTACGCTTTTTTATTAACGTGAGTGAGCCAAGATGTTGGGTGCTTTTTCCCCTGGAGTCACAGGCTCTGCTGCTGGAGGGCAGAATGAGGCTCTGGGTCACTGGTGAATACTGTTACATGAACAGGGTAGTTCAACTCCCTCAAGATCAAGCAGATGACATTACAGCTCTTGGATTCAGGTCACATTCACCACCTTTTCTCTACAGCTATGAGACCAAGATGCATGCTTTTATTAAGTGAATATGAGGATCATTGAGTAAACACAAGACTTTCTTATCTAGGGCTCTAATTACAAACCTGCAATATTTCTGTCATAAATTGACCTGGAAGACTTCTCTTAGTGAAGCATTAGCATTAAATGCTGACAGCCTTTGGAGCGTGTGTTTGACAGGGGATGCTGTGGAAGGAAACCAGGCACGCTGGATCAAAGAAGGAAGCTAGCTAGGGTGGAAGAGGAAAGCTAGGAAAAAACTGAAATAGGACATGAACCATCTATGAGAGACAACAGACCCTCACCCTCTGCAGTAAGCACTACTGCTTCTGAGGTGTCGACACATGAGTCAGGAGGTGGTGCCTGGACCTAGTTGAAGAGAGAAAATACTGCGATATGAGTATGACTTTTAAAACATTCTGGGTCATGATTATTTTGTGCACCTGGTGAGAAGGACCCTGTTGTTCTTTTTCTGGAATGCCCCCAGTAACAAACACTAGCATATTAGTGACATTCACTAGTTGAGTGAGGAAATCGTTATTTTCTTGAAACTGGACATTTTGGAATATCCTCTGGCTATGCACTCAGGGGTGGTTGCTTATGATCAAGACTGTATGGTTAGAGCACCATTTGCACCATGTCTTGTTACTATGTAGTAAGTTAACTTTAAAATTCTCTTTGAGATACCATTCTGGGTTTAATCGCCTTGCAATATTTGAATGCAGCATATGCTCACCTTTTTCTAAACCTTTATTACAATAATAGGAAAGTTTAAAATTTAATCAAGGCTTTAACTATAATTCTGTTCCTTGAGCCCAGGTGTATTTTAAATAGGTGGTGGTATATTTGAACAATCTGTTTGGCAATACCTTGCTGACCAAGACTGAGATTTATGCAAGTAGTTTTGTCTCAAATTTGTGATTCATAATATATCTTGTTATAAAAAGGTTAAATAAAAGAAATGTAACTTTTATAAAACATAGGCTATAAACAGACTCTTAAATGAATCGGTGATTTCTAGGTTAATATTTGAATTTTTAACTTCAGTGCCACACTTCTAATATATTTCAAGTTTCTTGATCCAAAGCTTACTTTATATTCCGAAGGTGTGCAATTGTTTGCTATAATCTCAAGAGAAGATAAGCATGACATCTGGTTTACACCTGTGGTTTTAGGGATAAGAGCATAGCTGCTTTATGTATTATTCAGGGCACTCTGTTGAAACTGCAAGGAATTTGACTCTTTGAGGCCCTTTGTCCCTAGGTTTTTATACTTGCTTAAAGTAAACATAAAATATACGAGTCTTCTCTCAGTAGGTATTGAATAGACTATTTATTCCAACCTATGCCTGCTGCCGGAAGGGAAATTAGTTATGCAAGTTAATTATCAGATTTATGATAAAGACTTTACTTATGCAACTTCCATATTTCAAAAGTTCCATTGAGGCATTTCGTGCTGTGACAGAACAACGCCAGGAGAGGTGAATGTACTGGTAACACGTACAACGATGTGGTTTTGTATCGCAGGTGATACCCTCCCTGCCCACCGCAGCCCCAGCCCTGGCCCCAGGCAGCGTGGGGCATGCTGTCCGTGTTATATGACAGGGAGAGGCGGCATACTTCGCAACATTTCCAGTTTCCATTCCTGGTTGCAGGCGCAAACCAAGTGTCTGGGCTGGTGGAGACAGCAGTGCCATGAGCAAGGATTAATTTGGTTGAGCACTTCCAGAGCCAAAAACACCCAGAGTCTGGAGAAAAGCCAGCAGCTGTCATACTAAAAACCAGAACTTACGTGGTGTCCATTACCCAGGTGAATTGTTCAAATGTGAGATGCTGAGGCAGAAGAGGTGCTTTCAGAAATACACAGGTGTAAGCCAGGGTGGAAATGTGACTTTCTGGCTTGAGACTCATTTCTGTTATTAAAATGCGGAGTAGAGGGAAGGGACGAAGCTGGCACAGAGCCTGGCTGCACAGGGACACAACTGTGCATGCCTCCCACAAAGAGCGTATACTGAAAACTGTACTGAGCCAAGCCTGTAAAATTTGGACTCAAATGCCTATCTGGTATCACTGTTGTGTTCATCAGGAGTCCAAAGAAGTTCAACATGCTTTTCTTTCAACATAATGAGCCTTTAAAAAATTGGAAGCGTTAAAGCTGAGAGGTTGTTTTATTCACTTTGTACAAGGTGATGCCATGAGTGAGCAGCAGTCAGGTGCACCAGGGGAGTCTTGATGTGGCATCTGCAGACAGGTACCAATGTGTGAGCGTGGAAGGGGGTGAGAGTTAGATTTGTGTTTCTGCTTCAGAGGTGTGGAAGAATAACTGACATTTAGCAAAGGACTATTACAGAATGTGTTTGCAAATGGGTTTGCAGATGTGACAGTGGACAAGGTTTTAACTTTAAAGGCTACACAATTTCTAGCACTTTAACCTTTCCATCAATTTTGCTGCTTACTTGAATATTTTGCTTCTTGCTGTGCTGAAGTCCAGTTCTTTTTGATTTGCTAGTCTTAATACAGAATCATGTCTTTAACAAGCTGGTGCCATTAAGGTGGTGTATTCAGCTACTCTGTGTGTGTCTGTACACAAAGTGGCTAAGACAAGAAGTTTACAAATTTCTTAACACTGCACTTCAGATGTGTGCAGACTTCACTTTGTACTCCGGTAAAACAGGCAGAGGATAAGGGTAAAGAAAGCTAGAAAATTAGAAACAGAGTACAGAGATATTATGTGCAAGGTTTTCCAAGAGACTGGGGAATTTGGGTAGGCACCCCATGGTGGGGAAGGATTTCAGTTTAAGGTATTTCCTGAGTTTTAGAAAGGATATATATAGTGTACTCACTCATTGCATATTAAGCCCTTTTGAGAAACTTGAAGGGAAACACCCATATTAAGCAGTTGCATTGGAAAAATCCCTCTTGTGTTCAAAGGGGACGTCTGTGGCAGAGCTAGTGCTGTCCCCGCAGTGCAGGGCTGTCCACCTTCCTCCAGTAATCTGTAAGTAGCTACTGAGACCTCTGATGCTGAGCACCCTGCTTGCTCTGTCTTTGGGATTATGATGCTGCCCTAGATAGATGTGTAGTCTGCAAAATATGGGAAACCCCATATTGTTTTTACCCTCTGTTATGAAGCTCTCCAAGTAAGCTCTTCTCATGGACTGGTTCTGCTGTAATTGCCCATGTACTTCACAGTTCATAAATAAAAATAGTTCTGCAAGTGTACAGCCCGGAGGATTTCACATCCCCTCAGAGATAGGAATGGCCTTTTGCCCAGCAAAATGCTTCTGAAAACGTGCCCCATCTGCTGCATGGCTTTGAATCCAGAGATGCAACAAAACTATAAATATCTCAAAATTTGTTCTGAGGCATTCTGAAGATCATTAAACCTCCTGGAAGAACTCGCCTTCTCCCATTTAAAAAAAAAACCACAAAAAAAACAAATAAACCACACAGGATGTTCTGAATTCCACAGTACAAAAAGAATAATTTGCGCTAAGATGTGAGCTCTCAGAGGAATGAATGCTTGTGCTAGTGCATCTTTAAAGTGAATGGTATATGAAATTGTATTAATCACACATGCTAGGAAAAGTGTGCTTTTGTATGGTTTATTTTTAAAGTGCAGCTCCTTTCTTTTCCCTGAAGAGCGCTGAAGTGTTTTTTTGCTAGGAAATCCCAGCAGTTCTCTCCATTCTGGCAGCACTTCTTGATGTTTAAGAAAGTAAAAGAATTCTTGAAAGATGAGCTGAAGTATGGACAGTTTGAGTATTGTGAAGTTTAAAACTCTTTCTTCAGTAGTTTAGTTCTCCTTGTAGGGAGACCATGAGAAAGAGATGAAGACGACATCTGAAACAGTCACTTTTGGGTTGAGTTCAGAGCTATTCTGTTCATGTAGTCAGTCCATCCGGCTTGCTTTTAGTTGCTGTGGCATTTGGTGCTTAGCCACTTCCTAAATTGCCTGTTTCAGTTTTTCACCCCCACCAGCAGCTAAGTATTGCTTCTAATTTTTCTGCTTGGACAGTTTTAGAAAGCAAAGTTTGTCTCTCGCTGAAACGGGAGTCTCAGCATTGCATGTTCCCGCATGCATGCGCTTGCTATCTCATTTGGAATGTGCCACGATTAGACAAAGCCACTGTGGGTGAGACTCAGAACTGCTCGGTAAATAAACCAAAAAGTCTCTGGCAGAGTCAGAGTCTGGTAGCGGAGCTAAAGACCAGTGAAAGACCCCGGCTGACCTCCAGGAGCCTGGGAAGACGCCCTTGGGTATGTGGATGCAGCACCCTGCAATAAGTGTCTGCACTGAACTCCAGCTCTATGTCAAATACGAGCTGTTTTGAAGTTTGTACCAGTATTAAGAGGTAATGTACTGTCTCCATGAGGTACTTGTGTGCCTCTTCCTTATTGCAATATCAAGCAAATAAACAGCAACCCCAAAGTTTTTTTCTCCAACACCACTCCAAATGGTATTTCATTTCACGTGTTTTTCAACTGCTTGTCATTCTTCCCATTTATTTCGAATCTTTCATATTTTTCTTCATAAAACATCCAGTTAAAGGAGGGATGGGCAATGACCATGGTTTACACATGAGGAAACAAGGCCCAGAAGTGGGCAGTGATTTATGCAAGATAGCAGAAACTCTCTAGTAGTATGGGAAGATGGGCCTTTGCAACCCAAGGACTAGTAGGCTGCTGCTGCTTCTCAGGTTACCAAAAGACCTCATTCCTAAGACATACTCCTACCGAAATCAAAATACTGAGCTATTTGTCTCTCATTTGGTTTTATGGGCTTCTTAATCTTTTTAGGAGGGAAGGAACTTTGCATTTTCAAAGTTTTTCTCATAGGCATGAAGGCAACAGCCACAGTGATTTTTAAATTGCAGTGAAGGGCCTCCTGGAATCACTTTATTCCAGATCCTGGGACTTTAAGTGAAATACCGTATGTCAGGAACTCTCTGATGGAGGGGTACGAATGAGCAATATTGTGTGGTGTAATCTTTTATCCTTTTTTTATTTTTACCTCCGCCTCTCCTTGGATCTTTTCCATCCCTTGGACATGTGGTTCACATCCTTTTTACGAGCTGACTGAGCACCCTATTGTACACTTACCACCCACGTTTCCAGAAAAAGAGCCTCCTAAATTTGTGAGTCTAACAAGATGCTGTGATGTATCTGGATACACAGGTATAATTAGCACAGGGTGAAGATATTTAAACATTTTTAGAAGATGAGAAAAGGAGGAAAGGTTCAAAAAAGCCTCCTGCTCATTATGCTTCAATTCTTGTTTACATCTTAGCATTAAAGTGTTAGTATTATTATTTCCTGTGTTTGGAAGGAGGTCAGATATGAAACAACACTTGTAACAAGGAAGAGGATCAGAAATGAGAGGCACTACATGGGGAGGTAATAACCACAGCTCTATAATTCAGGGGTCTTGTGTGTTGTGAAAGAGAAGACTTACTGCTGATTTTTTGTTGGTTTTGAATGATTTATAACATTTTACTTGTGGCGGAGTGTTGCAATCTATGTTGTCATGGAAATTCTATTGAATTTATAGTTCCATTTATCCAAAACGATTTTCCAGACTTCATTTCATGGTGAATCATGTGGCTGTTACTCGGAGTACAAAGCAATTGCAAAAAAGTTTCATGTTATGGAAAGCATAAACACTGAAACCGTTATTTTCCTATTACGGAAATACAAATGAATGCAACATACAGCTTTTTAGCATCAAATATGCCTTCATTGTGTAATGACTTAGTGTATATACATGAGATGGATTTTCTTGTTTGGGATGGGAGCGGGCCTAAGGGGTATTTATTTCTGGCAGTAGAAATCAGGGAAGTTCTGGCTTGCCAAGGTACTTTACTCTTAACATTCAGGACTTTAACGCTCAAGATACTGAGCGATATGGCCATGATCCAACAATGCACTGAAGCCCAGGGCAATCCTACGAGCATTGTGTTGCCTCGCTGTTTCTACTGGGCTGCTACTGGACCACTCACAGGTTTAAACACCATTCGGAGTTAGGGGCGGAACGTGCAACAACTACCAACTTTCAGGTTGAAAACAACTGTGAAATCACTTAGTCTCGACTTATAACATAGATACACCTACTGCGTTGTTTGTAGACAACAAAGCAATAATTAATGCTTACTATTGAAAAAGATTAAAGGGAAATTTACCGTGCTTCTAGGGCATGTGAATGTCTAAATTGAGTTAAATTCTGTTATTTCACTTGTATGATCTTTGCTCTTCCTGTTGTTTCGACTCCTTTCATTTTTTTCAGCCTAGCATTGTATTCATTATCAAGCTGCAATTACGTTAGGGCAAAGACCCTGTCTGACTCTTTGTTCTGCAATTTACCCAGCACACTTTTAGGCACTGTAAAATACTAAGTTATGACATTCAAAATACATCTCTGTACCTGCCTAACTATAGTTAAAAATTCACTGATGAATAATAGACTAGGCAGGAAAAACATGCCATTATCTGCTCCTGTTCAACTTTATCTTTTCAAAAGAATGCAGTATACTCTACGTTATTACATCAAGCTCTAGTAGGAGAACTGGAAAACATCACGATTTGCTCTTCCCCCCCACCTTTTCTAAGCAGATTCTGAATATGTTATAAATGGTAAGTTTCATGGGTTTTTTAAAGATCATATAATGAGAAGTCAAACGTCAAATTTTATTGCCCCAGTGTACATCTCGTACTCCAGTAAACACACAGACTGCAGGACAGTTATTCTGAATTTTCAGTGCTGCGGTGAAGATTACATTATGTGTGTAGAAAATTTTTATTCCAGCCAAATGGATCACATCATCCAGTTCACTAGAAATCTATGCACATATTTAAAGCAGAAGTAAGTTACATACGAGCTTTCAATTAAGAAAAATCATGTATGATTCATAATCTTAGCACAGAATTTGTTTTGTGTGAGAGGTTTTAAATCCAGTTGTAAAAGTGGCTGAGAATAATTTATTCTTATAATATAAGCAGCAAAGGTACTAATTAAGAATTAGTATATTCAGTGATTAACTCCATCGTTTAAAGCAAACATTTCAAAATTTTTGTTTCACCACTCTGCAAAGATTTGCAATCTACCTGTGATGCCTGTGTGTTTTGCTCTTCTGAAAATAGTCTCTAAAGCAGTACGTAATAAACCACATAGCTGTTGCCTCTGTGTCTTGCTGCCTGATTCATCAAAAAATTGGCTGGCCTATAAACACCCCACCCCTTTTTTTTTTTAAGCTTTAAATTGCATGGTAGTCTTTGGATTGCTGGAAGGAAATGAGCGGAAAGCTAATTCTGATGATCTTTTCCCTTCTACCAGAATTCCTGATACTATTGAATATTCTGTACTCCACATCTGTGACAGCACAATGAGCCTTTGTTCATTTTTTAATCTAAAGAGAAATCTGCTGTAGGAGGTTGCACAGGGTGATAGCAGCCCAATTTAAAAGTCTCAATTATTTATTTTTAAAATACTTGGCATCTGTCTATGGAAAATTTACTTGCTTGGTTTCCAGTCTCTTAGAATTGCTTTGAACTCACTCACATCTTCTGGGATCTATCAAATGCTCATTGTGGCTTTTCTCTCGTAAGTGCTGAATGAGTTTAGCCGTGATTGTATTGGATGTAAACTTTCTGTCTTTGTAGTGGGGTAATAAGAGCAAAAAGATGTCATGCACAGGAATGGTGATTTCTGTCTGGATGTCGGTCTTGCCAAGCAGAGGAGGAGCATCTGAGCAGAGAGCCGGAGCCTTTTATTTGTGGATGGGTGGTGGGGAGAAGTCATTCATTTGAAGCAGGCTCAGTTTTTGCAAGCCAGCGGCATTTCATAAAGAGGGTTTAGTCATTCAGAGGCAATTGTAGTTAATAAGATCAGAACTGATCTCTGGTGGGCAGTATTTCTCAGTAATACACATGCACATTTTGGACAGCCTGTCCTCCCAAGATCAGTGTGCTGGCAGCCCAGTTTTGAGTCAAAATCTTTTAAGAGCAGAGCAGGGCCTGATATTTTGCCAGGTCTGGGGAACAGCAGATTTCTGTAGAGGTTGGAAGAACGTGGTTGCAGAAAGGTGTTTCTGCAGAGAGTAGATTGACCCCAAGGAGGACGGGATTGCCTGCCCCAGGGCATGGTGGAGGGGTGTTGTAGCTGGTAGGAGCACGGAGGCAAAGATGCTCCAGGCTGGGGAATTAGTCAGGTGTTGGATGTATGTGGTGTATTCATTTGTGTAAGTGTTGTCAGCTGGAAAAAGGCCTGGAGTGCTTGGAAACTGTAATGGTTGGGCACTGGATCTTCCTGGACAGAAGAGACTAGAAAACATTACATGGTTTTATAGGGTGACTGGCAATTATCTCCTGGGTTATGGCAGAGTGAGTGTTTTCTCTCTAATCCTCTGTTTTAAGGCACTTGTAACATTCTGAAGGTTTTCCCCTTCAGTGAGGTTTTTTCAGGCTTAATCTGTGCTATACAGCAAATCTCTCTCAAGTTTGAGTGAAAACAATTCTACTCTTTTAGAGTGTGAAGAGTGTCAAAGCATGAAGTTTTTCCATTAAAAGCAAACTCTTGCCCTCTCCCTGCCTTGGTAAAGCTCTGTAGTTGCAGTAGTTGTTGGTAGCATTTTAGGATGGAGAGAGTCTTCCTGCAAGAAAAGTGCCTTTGCGTCACTAGGGATGGTTTGTTTCAGCTTAGCCTTATCAAAATACTGAAAATTTCAAGTTGCTTGGACACTACATGTTTTTTATAATAGGTCTTTACAAGGTACATGCAAGCATACTGCTGTGTTGCACATCTGAGACCAAGGAAGTCTGTGTAAGCCTTTCCCAGGCTTGTTAGTTGTAATGGGGCTAGATGTGGAAGACTTATAAATCTGGTATATTGTGCCATAGAGAACAGGACTCTTATGCCCTCCGGGACCTATACCACCGGGAAGGCTATTTGGAACACTATCAGCAGGGATGTGTGGAACAGAGCATTCTGACTGCAGACAGTTAGTGTCACGCTATACAAACTACAAAGGGTATTTCAGGCTTTCCCATTGCTAAGGGATTCAGAGCCTTTAAAAAAGTATTTTTATTGTTTTTATTTTGGAAAATAGAAGCCATTGTGAAATCACATGCAAAAATGTACAAGAAAATGATGGTTTATGGTGCTTAGATCAGGCAGTGCCACAATTCAGATTGGATGTACAAGCTTAGATGATGCTCTTTTCTGCATTTCAGAAATAGCATATTATAATAAGATCCAAATTTTCTTTGGCTTAAATGCCCCTTTGTTGCATTCTGTACTACTGCTTTGTATGTACCAGGCAGAGACAGTAGAAGTCATTTATATGCAAAATGCACCATATATTGTATATACTAATTATATAATAAAGAGTAATAATGAACATTTCCTAGCATGTTTAGGTCACTTAAGTATGTGGTGAAACTAATTTTATTGTTAACTGTCTTATTCCCGATTTGTATATAAAGAATATTATGCCATCCATAGAAAATACTAAATTAAATATCTACTGATAAATGCATTCAATATTATGTATATTATGTATAAAAGAACAAAAAACGTTAGATACATTCACATTTTATTGTAAATTGGGGAAAACAGGTGAGACTGTATTATGGAAGAGAACAATATGTGATCACATAATTAGAAAATTGTGATAATACTAATGCTCAGTGGTGTCCAGGTGTGGTTTTATAAGCAGCCTGAACCATGCAGCTTTGAGGATGTAACTTTACCATCTTCTTAACATTGTTTTTGCAGTGTACGCGTGTGTAAATTATATAATAGCAATTCCTGGGAGATTCTAGTCCTAAAATGTTCCTTCTAGCTGTATGAACACATAAGGAAGCTACTGTATGACAGATGACGATAATTTTTCAAACAAGACAGTTCCCTTTGACTTGATGGATGCAGAGAGAGGAACCACGCTCTCTGGAAAAACACCAGGGAGCAGTGGTAAAATGTTTCAATGTGTATGGTAATCAAGGCAGAGTGTGGTTCTTGATTAGTCTGTGAAACTGCACTGCTGAGACGAGGGATCTGAATTAAGCACTTTTTTACCAAAGCCCTTTGCACTGCTATCCAAAAGTGTATTGTAAAAATTAATTTCCTTCAAATACCGTGAGCAAAATTGATCCAAAATGATTTTGGCATATGCTGAACTCACTCAGTGATACTTTTCTTCATAAACTCCTGTGAGGACTATATAGTGAAGTGTTTTATATAAGGTATACCTAATTTTAGACTTTATTTTAAAGGGGAGTAAAATGTAATTTGTGTTTTGTGAGCTTTTGTCTGTGCTGGCTAAATTGAAGTTTAAGCAATTCTACCTGAAACAAACTGTTTCTAATTTCTAAATCAATGAATGGCTGTACCTCGGTCTACATTTGTTGAAAGGATGAGTTGTCAGAACCTGGAGGCACCACCAACTTTGTGAGGTATCACCAGCGTCTCTTTGTGTGCTGTGAATACACTGGGAATAGGAAGGCCAAAATAGGGGAAGAAAATTGCTTTCAAATTTTATGAAGCTCGAGTGAGTGCCAGACAATTTTTTCTTTTTTTGTGAGTCATTTGGAGTGTGGTCTTATTTTATCCTCCTGCTGAAAAAAGTACCGCTACCTCTGAAGAGACTGATCTTCATCTTGGCCTTTTCTCTATAAGGTGATGTTTTATTGGATGTATAGGTACTTTGCCAATACTATACATTACAGCTAATGTGTACAGTCAGAAGCCTGGGAATCAGTAAATATGAGTAGGAACATACCTGAGCAAGATAAAAGGGTATCATCTCATCTGGCAATATACAAAATTTCAGAATATGGGAAAAACACTTGCATTTGTGAAAACAGTAGGATTTGTCATCCAGCACAATCTTGGAAAAACCCAAACAGCCCCAAACAAATCACTGGTGCCAGCAGAGCATTGACTTGCAGACAGGAGCAATGGTCAGACCGGCAGTGTGTCGGGAGGCATGGACAGTCTCAGCTAGACCTTACATCTCCATTTAACTATGTACTATGTGGCTATTTCTTATCACCTAGTAATGCTGTGAAAAGCCTGAATAGGTCAGATAATGGGTGATGGGCAGCAGAGAAGCAGGAGTGAATGTGCAGGTTCAGGCAAGAGGCCAGGGGCCGAGAAGCCTGATGGGTCCATTCCTGTCTCATAGCCAGGAACAGATTTTTTTGCTGGAGTCAATGTGCACGAGTGAGTGTATGCGTGGGCCGGCCATCCTGCAGTAATGTTGTCCCCACGCATGCGCCAGCGCTGGTTTGGATTGTGAAATCTGTCCCAGAAGATCCCTGAACAGCCCCAGGAGCAACCGCTGCAAAGTCCAGTTCTTGTGTTTGGCTGTTACCATCAGGCACATGTTTTTAATTTGTAACACGTAGAGCACACATACAACAAATGTTACCGATACTGAATTCATTCTGTGAAAATGTACACACCTGCATGGTGTCATGTTGAGAAGGCAGCATTGCATGTTTTGGATGTAAACCTGATCTTTGGAGCAAATCATGGCTGATGCAGATGGACTAGCACTAGGGGCTTCTTTGGGAATAGAGGGGTTGAACAACTGCTGGAGAAGCAGCAGTGTGTTAGGACGGCTGGCAGAAGTGGGAGCTCAGCCAATGTGGTAAATGGAACAAGAGCCATACAGGAAATTAAGAGCAGTAGCGCCCACGGGCCTGTGAGTTGCCCTCATGCATGGCATGTGTGTGTAGTGAAGTGGAATTGTTCAACAGTGGAGTGTATGAAGGAAGCTATTTCTCGGTCCTTCTATATTTGTGTAACTCAGACATTTGCTATTTTGGGGTAATCATTGTTCTCGCCTGCTTTCACTTTGGATTTGCCTAATTATTAATATTTATCATTCTAAAATACCATCAAAATGTCTGGTTTTGTCTCATACTTTTTGCTGAGTACTAACGCTTTGGAAATAAAAGTCATGAAATTTAACTGAAGTCAGAGAAGTCTGACCCTAACTGATAGTCCTGAATATCAGAGGCTCATAAAAATGCATTGCTACAGAGACAGACTTTTATCTTACAAATTGCTTTAGGAGTAAAGGAATAACTCTAAATGTTGAAATCCTTTTCAAAAATTCTCTATGGTTTTTGAGATAAATATGTTTAGCACATTTAACAGAGCAGGAGCTGAGCCTGCAATGAGCAAAGAAATTAAGAGATCCTGGCAGAAAGCACAAAGTTTACCATTTAAACAGACTGACCATACTGTTATCCTTGGGTTTGGTATTAAAATGCATTGCATTGACTCTGTTCCCTGGTTACTGTCCCAGTAGGGCAGTCATGCTATTAATCAAGATGCTAGTTAAACAATATTGTTCAGCAGAATTCCTTTATCTGAGGTTCATAGCACTGGGTTTACATACGACGTGTATGCATTACCTCATTTGAAAGCTGTATGAATCAACACTAATGCGATTTTGTTGTTGTTTTTAATTTTTACAGATGCAGATTTACTTCTACAATCCTGATGACTTTGACAGTTTTGGAACAGCAGTTCTAGAAAACAGGGTAGTAGGAGCCATGGCCGTGTTTTTTCAAGTAAGTTTAAACAAGGGCTATATCCATAAACCAAAGCATTCACCAAGTACTATTTAATTCATTGAATTGTTTCAAGCTTAATGGATGCATCTGTTTTCTTGTTCCCACCTGTCTAAGTGAAAGATATTTCATATTGTCTATGTGTGATTTAAAATGTAAATAAGTATATTTAAAAACATAATGAAAAATTTTGCATGAATTGTTCTGATTTTATAGCTACTTTACAGATGCAGATTGGAGAACACATTTATCACGGAACTTCCTTCACTACTGAAGCACATTGCTGTGGTCCCTGGAATACTAACAAATGAACATGAACTGGTTCTGTTTAGAGAAAACTTAAAATTCAAACATAGCTTGAGAGAAAATTAATCAATAAGTTTCATCAATCTTATCTGTAGCAGCTTCTTCTAAATTGTCATAGTAACAAGTTCTTAAACAGACCAAGTTTCCGAATGAGTGAATTTGTGCATCCCCTTTTTTAAAATGCATCCTCAAGAGCGTGACTGCTCGGTTAGCTGATTTGTTGGTTCGACACACTCGAGAACTGTGGCGTGGGGTAGAGACTGCTGCTCGCGATGGCTGGCAGGTCAAGCCACGTGGCAGTGGTGCTCAGCAATGTGGGCTTTTTGTCACGTTGCTTCAGAAACGGAGTTTTTCCTTTCTGACTCGAGGGTGAATTGAATGGAGGGCTGTGGAGAGCAACTCCATAACACCAGGCTGTCACAGGCAGAGAAGGAGCTAATGAAGATTTGAAATATCTCAAGGTGTTGCTTTTTCAAAAGGGAGGAGAGAGGGAAGAGCAAGAGAAAATGCTGGTCCTCTGTGAGGTTTCACACTAGTTTTTACTGTGGAAGAAAATGATCTTACTGTTACCTTTATGAAGCTGGATAAAAAAGAATATGCAAGTACCCATATGTAAATACCTCCCTTTTTCTTATGATGTTCGAGTGACAAGCCTAACTCTCCTGCTCAAATTAAGTAAGGTTGTCTTTTTCCATGTCACTGATTTTGATCAAATGCTTTGATAAGGAGAAAAGGACAGATCCTTGTATTGCATAAATTGCTGTAACTCTGCTGACATCAGGCTAGTGGAAGTAGGCATGTTAAATTCATCACTGTTGAATTCTGAGCACTTCTGTGGTGTTTCATGTTAGGGTAAAGTTGATGGAGCTGCGATAATTTACAGTGGCATAGCAGGACGATTCCCCAGACTTCTTAATCTTGATGTGCTGTGGGAAGCATTGGGCAAATTGATTTTGGCCTTACAAGACAGAAGTTTAGAAACAGAACAACCAAAGGCACTGTTACTTGATTTATACCCCAGTGAAGAGCTGCACATTATGTGCATGTGCCGTGTCAGAAGGAGCATGTGTTATGTGTGCCATGGTGTGCAATACATGTTGTGGCATCGTCTGTCTGGAATTTATTTAATTGCTAAATTACCCTGATGTGCTTCACATAAGCCATGAGAAGCACTGCCCCATGTTGTGCTATTTCCTAGTCTGTATGTGACATTTATTCCATAAACCCTGTTTTTAGAGGATCTTAAAATTGTAGTGGGACTGTGTTTTGTATTCCCCACCTGCAAAGCCAGGTGCTGCACTTACTGCAAGTCCCACTTTGCACGATTCCAAGGGACCATTAAACTCACTAAAAATAACCTAAAATAGTCTGTAATGCTGTTAAAAAAGCCATCTTTGATTGTAAGAGACCTCAGGCTCTTTAAGACCACAATCGAGTGTCACGGTCCCCTCAGGGAAGCAGAAATCTATACTTTTCATCATTTCTAGCCCTGCAGGCCACAGGACATTAGGCTGTAAAGTCTGGATGATGGTGCAGCTGGGCTCCTCTGCTCCAGGAGCCATGAAATCTGAAGCCATTACTAATAAACAGTCTCTGATCTCTTCCAGAGAGTGGGGGTAAGGTAGTGCTTTGGCAAAGTGACCCAGGGACAACCTGTTTTGCAGCTACAAGGAAATGGTTTTCTTTTTTTTGATATTTTTTTTCTTTGCCTTTGGGTTGGAATGATAAATCAGTGGCATGCTGTTAAACTTCTGAGTGTATCAGGTCTTCCTCCTGGGTGGCTCTGCTCCGAGGCAGAAAGCTGCCGAGGAAGATTTGTAAAGCCCGAAGTCCCCATTCTGGAAGGGCATATGCTGAATTCTGGCCCGTAGAAGTAACCTCTAAGGACTTCGGTGTGGCAAGCTCTATTTTGGCCATTACGAGAGTTTTCTAGAGTTTGTCCCATAGAGCTTGAGCTTTGGTACATAGGGTTATTAATTGATGGTGATAATCCTTTGCAGATCTGTACTGTGTTTGACCAAGGCACCGTTTTAGTTCCCTAAGCTGTGTATGGTGTGCTGGAGCTGGTGAACCACGACTTGGAAAACAGTTTTGTTCAGAAATACTTGCTGTTCCTTTAGCCTTGCTCCCCAGGGCACCATTCAGATAAGCTTACCATGGCTAGTATTTCATGCAACTCATTTAAAAGCTGTCTTTTAAAACAGTAACTTTTGAATGAAATGTCCCCAAGATGTCCATGGCCACATTTTGATTGGCAGCTTTGACTATTCAAGTACTAATTTTGTAGCATGCTATTTTCCAGAGCTGTAGTCCCATCTCTAACTCATTTATCTAGAACACAGCTTTAAAAAATTGTAGCAATACAGGTCATACTGTTTTTTACAAATACATTAGAAAACTGAATTGTGCGTGCTTTTCTATGTAAATATTTTAACACAGAAATTATTACTTAGATTTTTGCTAATGCGTTAATGCTGTGTTGGAATGAATGTGTACTGCACTGAGTGAGTTTATAGTCTGGCAGGTGTTTTTTGTTTGACTGATGTTCACAAATGTTCCTTTGAAAATCAGGTTCTCCAGTGAGTGACTATTATACTGAACTATATAATTATTGGTGAAACATTAAATAATTAAGAACCCTCTTTCCTCCTTTTTAAATAATTTAACTTGGACTATATAAGAATTTTCCTTATTGAATTCACTGTTTCAGGGGCAATTGCCAGGTAAAGTACATTGGTTCTGAACTTGGATAATTGAAGCACTTGGAACTTTGTTGTAATTGCTAATTAAATCTATGCTTTTCTCACTGCTTTCATTGTAAACTCCGTTGTTAAATTCTGTTTGCATGCTGCAGGTCAGTTGACCTGACAAATAAAAAAAAATTAATAGTTAAAATCAGGAAATAGTTCTTGCATATACAAACTGCTATAATTGCTCATCTCTGTATTTCATTGTGGATAGACACTTAGAGGGTCTCGCATAAAATAGCACTGTGGGGACTCTATAGCAGGTATTCTCAATTTGCAAATGAGATGAGCTGGCCTGAAATCTCTAACTGGGCTCTGAAAGCTGGTTTTTGCTTTGGAGTACAAGTTGTACAGTGAACAGGTATGTTGAGGAAAAGGGTCCCATAATACTTGGTCCCTTTTCTGACCATAGCGTCACTTCAGGCATCATGCTGGGGACTATTGTACATACCGGGGAGTGCAGCAAATAACAAAGTGACAGATGATTTGGTTCTGCTGAAAACTGCTGCAGACTTTTGTTCTGTAGCTGTGTATTTGGGGCAGAACGAGGTGCTTCACTGTGCAAAAACCAAACAGCAAACAAACAAAACCTTGCATCATGCTGTGATGTTTCCTTCAAGATCCTCTCTCATCCTCACTGAGGCTCAGTGAGTTTAATAGAGGAGCAAAGTGACTTAGGAACCTCTGATCTTTTTAGTTCAAATTATTTTAAAAGCTCTTCAGCTGGAATGAGCTGAAAAGGGGACAAGGGAACTCCAGCCTGCTGGTGTCAGGTGTAATGGTTATTAAAGCCCATTGAGGTTGGGGGAACCAGTGGGAAAACCGGCTTTTTTCTTAAAGTGGGAATGTCTGTGGAAAAAAGTCAGTATGTTTGAAGAGGCAGAGGGGATCAGAGTATTAAGCAGCAGTGTAAGTCAAAAAGCTCTTGGATTTTTGTTGTTAAAGAGAACTCACTTGTTATTTTAGCAAAAATCCAAATCTGGAGACAAATGAGATAATGCCAATGATTTCTCTTTGCCTCCTGACAAGTTTTTCAGGAGAAAAAATAGGACCATTTTTGTCAGTATTGGGGTTACTTGGTGTTTCTCAAAGTGAAACTAGTGCTAGTGAAAGATGTTTAACCTCACATATCCATTACCTCCCGCCAACAGTATCCTCCTGGTCTGCAGTAAAGGCTTCTGGATTTGCAGAAATGGTAACACTGGAGTGATGGGACCCATCTGCAGGAGTTCACTGTTTTGTGGACCTCTTAAAAGTTGCCTGTGGCTGCGCATTGAGACCCACCGATCTGCTGAAACACGGAGCAGGTCCCAGTCCAGCAGGGCACTTCAGTCTCGATTTAAATGATCCTAACTTGAACAGTTGGTGCACGTGCTTAATTTCAGCCCGCATAAAGTTCAACTTGTACTTAATGATATTCTGGCTCCGGGCCTTGGTTAATTGTCAGGCTGAGCCGGTTTTGAAGCAAGCCAAGAGTGGAAGGGAAGGCCCAGATCTCTCACTGGTTCCTGAGTCATCTGTTCATATATATACTTGTAATACATATTTACAAGTTGCATTTAAAATGAGTAGTTACTTGGACTAAATGCATTCAGACATATTGCATGGCTCTGTTTTAACCATCTAACAATATAATTCATTGCACACTTCACTACTTGCTTTATTAAAGCCAAACTTAAATGTGTTCAAAACAAACATATTGCTTTTGCATTTGAAATATTCATCTTTTGGGCCTGCGGTAGATTCATTACAGCAGAGAATACTTCATTCCTTGATTACTGCTGTGAAAAGACACAATACCGATTCCCTAAGCACGCATCAAATATTCGATAGCTCAGAAATTCAGGAGGAGGTGATGGAATTCTTGTTCCTACAGGGAGGGCATATAAATCTATTTTATTATTTGCAAAGAAAACCATCAGTGATTAGTTACTGTATCTCAGGTACTCAGACAAATCATCTCTAAAGAAGTTAAAGTAAAAATGAATTTTAAAATAACTTTTAGCAATGCTTTCATCATTAAAATTATCTTTGTAATGATGAGTGATGTTGATACCTCGATCGCTCAAGAGCTTTAGCAGTGCAGGACTAGATTTTTAAAGGTAATTATGTACCTGGCAGCAAATACGCAACTAACGGTTTTTTCAAAAGTATGTGAGATAAAAATCAAGGGTTCTACAGCTCTTTTTCTGGGATGCCATTCTTAATTCTCTTTTCCAACACTAACATTTTTTTAAGGTGGTTGGAAAAAAAAAACAGCTGTGGAGAACTTTTAACTTTTAGGTCTATGTGTGTGTTACTTGTGTGTAAATGTCTTTATATTTACTAATAACTCATGTATGCAGAGATTTGTTCTTCATGAAAGCAAATAATAATAATTGTGGCCTTGCTTTTTGTAAGATTTTTTGGTAGTAGTTCTTGGTGTGCTTCCTGAAGGTGATCAACAGCTCACTTTTCACAGTGACCTAAATGAGCTAAACACAGAACAAATCAGTGCAACGCCATCAGAGCCATTGAATATTTGGCACAAATATGCTTTTTTTAATGCATATTTCTCAAATAACAGAATTCAGCTTTTAACTTCACTAGAAGCCTTTTTTCCACCTTCTTCCCTTTCATTAACTGTTTCCTGTGTTTTCCGTCATAACCAAATAAATTCAGTGAATAAGTTCTTTAAATGAAGTAGCTATTGCAAAAACCATATCCGGTAGGAAACCAGGTTCCCATGTCCCTGTCTCGATTCCTGGCAATTCTCTAATTCCACCTCTCCATTACTACAATGCTTTTTGAAGGTCTGAGGAAAACTAGCTTAATTTTGAAAATGAGAATGGAGAGGGAGGTGTGTACTCTTCCTGAAACATTATATCCACCTACACCAAGCATAATCAGTGCTCCAGTGTTTAGGCAATATCTTAAAGGTGATTTGCAGTAGTTCAAATAACATGTAACACCATTAAGATGCAGGGCATCATCCAGAGTCATTGAGAGGCTTTTCATTTATTTTAATAGACTTCAGATACATGTAAAGACCTTAAAATTAAATTACAGTATTAATTCTTTTAATGGTTACATTAGAGCCCATGGTGTTTTATTAATAGTAGCTTATGAATAATAAAACTATTATTATTGATTAGCAGTATTATTTAGTAATTAGTATAGGTATTTTTTTTATTATCTTCATAACATGAAAATGTGTGCAGGCTAAAGCTACATATTCAACGCCTTTGGAAAGTATAATTTACATTTGTCAAAGTGTATGCGTATTCACTAGTAACTCTCCATGCAATAGAAGACAAGCAAAACGATTTTAAATGTGTTCTGACTCACTGAAGTCCAGTTTCCTAGCATTTTTAAATTGTTGCAGCTATTTAAAACTATTAGTTGGTACTAATAAAAGCAGTACTAGGGCCTTTAAATAGTTGAAGAATAATAGAGATATAAAGTAGCTACTCTGACACATAAAGGATGAGCAAATCAGAATAGGTAGATACGGTAAATACAGTCCTGAGAGTACCCTTTTCTGAGAAACAACATGTACAATACATGTAATGATGTATAGTAATATGAAACATCTCTGGAGCAGAAGAGGATTCTCCTGATTTTCCAGTAAATAAATGGAGATAAAGTTATCAAAAGACAAAAGTGATCTTGAGTCATGGAGAATTTAAATACAAACTGATGAGAGCTTCTTAAAGTCTGTTAGATTTGGGTTGAGTTCAGTGTGTGAATGGCACTGAATGGCCTCCAAGGGTGGTCTCTGTAGCCAAAAGATGCAAGTTTGGGTGCCTAAAAGTATTCATGCTGATCAAAAAAACTTGCACTGAAACCCTTTTGACTGGAACTTGAGTTTGGGTAGAAGACAAAAATTCATGGAAAGTGTCTGTTTTTAAAAAATACATTCTACCTTTCCATTAAAGAAAACAAAAAGAATTTTTTAAACTAAGCCCAAAATTCAGATTTTTATTCCAACTTCTGTTGAAAGTTTCTTTGGGAAATATGAATATTTCTGAATATTTTATGTAAAAGAAGAAAGAAAGGGGAGAACAGATGGGGAATAGCTCTGTGAGTGAAAATATATATATATATATATATATATATATATATAGTTTTAATTTTGGTGCTTAACGATGAGGCTTTAACTTTATTCTGATCCATACCTTTGTCCAGATTTGTCATGTTTCAGATGTTTAAAAGTAAAATTGCTGTTTACAGGAGAGATTTTTTTAAAAATAAAGGTTTCTGTAATAAGGTTCTTCATCCTTTATTTTAGTACATAAATGAGTAGGCTGACTCTCGAGAGTACTAAGCAAACAATTCCTAATGAAGCCTTGAGTTTAATAGAGAAGCTTCCAAAGGTTTTTAGCTGTGGAGTGAGATGCTGTTGTGAGACAGCCAGAGCTGCATCCCTTTCTTGAAGATCATTGCTTGAAGCAGAGCAGAAAAGCAGGTAAGGAAGCGGCAGACTGCTGGGGTGTGAGCCCTGGGACTTCACCGAGCAAAAGCCACGAGTGCTTTGTGGAGCACAGGGGTTGGGGCTGTGAGCCCAGCGCCGCTAGGCTCAAGGAACGAGGACTTTGTTAGTGAGCTGAATTGCACTGAAGAAACACTGGCCCTTTTACCTGTGGCTTCTTTTTTTCCCCGTGTGGTTTTTTTTTTTTTTCCAGCATTGAGTAGTCTTCGGTACTCCAAATTTTCTGTCCATTGACAACAGCACTGATACACACCTTTGCTGCTGGGGTTGCTGTGCAGAGCCTGGGCTCCTGGTAATCCCTCATTTCAAATCCCATACAAACATGAGCAAAGTTTCTCTTGATTTGCAGGGTACCGAGGGTTTGGGCTTTCTCATTCACGTGGTTGTACATTTGTCATGGCTTATCCATGAGAAGGAGCCCACGTGGCTAAATCTGGGACTGCTAAGAGCAGAGGTGTTCACACAGCAGCCTGAACATCCTGAGCAAGCGTGCTTGGAGGAATGAGGTACAAAAGCGTGAGCGAAAGGGGGGCTGGATTTGGAGGCAGACACACTGACAGGGCGGCTGAAACAGATCGTTCTTGGAAGCAAACACATCGTTCTGCTTCTGCTTGCCTGTGTTCTGCCAAGAGGCATTTGCAGTCTCTAGATCATGATGGCTGCAACCTGCTGTGTTGAAACTTTTCTATCCACAGGCTGACTGTGCAGCGTAGAAAGATAATCTACCTTATGCGCACTTATCTTCTTCAGTGCCCAAGCAATCATCTTCCTTTCCCTTCTTCTCTTCAGCTCTATGAACTTGTTCATGGTAGTTTCCAATACGGCAGAAGAGCAGGAAGCGAGATTTTTTTTTGTCAGATGACCTCCAAAATGCAATACTTTCAATTAAAGCCTTTCTGTTAGGTTGAGTTTTAAAGAATATGGGCTGTACAGAAAGCGGTGTCATGCAGTTCTTTTTACAGTGCAGAGTGAAATACCAGAATGCACAGAGAGTCTTTGACTTTTGTTTTGGTTTTAATCTCAGATATATCTAGAGAAATGCAACTTCCAAAGTGTTTGAAAAAACTCAAATTGAAGGTAAAAATTAGATTATTTCTTTTTTCCCGCAAATGCACTGCAAATGCTTTCTTAACTGCGAAGTCTGAGATAGTAACTTGTGGTGTCGATTCTCTGGTTTGGATGCAGTAGCAAGGAGAGTGGCTAACAATGGTGATGGGTTATCGAGTGACTTTTGCTTTTTGTGATAAATCACGGTCCATTGCTCCGATTTATTTAATGGAAGCATTGCAATTATTGATGCTAGGAAGGAACTGTAAACTTTCTTGCTGTTGAGAGGACTTGGACTCCAAAGTTGTGCAACGCTACAAATTTGAAAAATACTCTCTGCATGTTTTATGAGGTCTCTCCTCAATATCTTGAGCTATCTGTCATAACCATTAATGAGAGCTGGTTCTGTGCATTGCGTGGGGAATAGATCTCTGTGCTCTTCTAGTTTAATGTTCATTTGAATGTCAGGATCACTATCTTCCAGTTTACAGCATTGTAAATGTTTTTGACTTGCAGCTTTTTTGCTTTCCCAATGCTTCTTAATTGATTAATGTATTACGATTAATCCCAAGTGGGATGCCATTATTAACTTGCTTCATTAAATTACATACCAATTTGTTAGCCTTAATTCTCATAATTGTCCCCTTATATTTTAGTGTTTTTGTTTGAATAACTTGCCCTAAGAAATTGATCAGCATGCATTTGTGTATTCTTTTGCCTCCTTTTCCTTCCTCTCACCCTTGATGTTCAAAAGTGGAGTCAGTTTAGGAATATTTATAGTGTCTAATGTCAGCATCTTAAACACAGTAATTTACTTCTCTGTGATTTAAAAGTATCCTGTCTTAAAAAAAATAAATAATCACTGTTGTAGCCATGCCATAAAAATCTTTAAATTGATAGAAAAATATCTTGTGGAGTTTTCATTACCAGACTCCTGAAAATGACACTTAGATGTCTAATATGTAAAAATTACAGTCGTCAGTCTATAATCTCACCCCCTCTGTAGTTCAGGAAGATTGATACTCAGGAAGTCTGTTGATTATAACCATTAGACTAAAAAACAAATTAGTTCCCTAACTACAGTAATGCTTTTTGCATTTTACTCTGGTGTGCTTTGTTGATGCATCACTTTGTCATTTTATCAAACATCACAAAGCAGACCAAGAGCTGGATGCCATGAGAGCTGGGTCAAAGAGGAGGGACCCCCAGCCTTCACGCAGGCTCTCATCACTCGCCCGTCGTCTGCTTTAGGGGAAGGGACAACAGCTCCTTGTAGAGTCTCTCTTTGTGTCTTTGAGCATTGAGAAGCCATTGAACATGGCTTGTTTTCTTTGCTGCAAATACCTTTTCTCCTTTCAGCGCTAGCAACGATTGCTTCACCCCCTTCCTTCTTACAAGTTCCAAATCTGGTGCATTTTGACTTGACCTTTTTTGTTTAAGAAAAAGAGAGATAGAGAAGCTGGAAATAAAGCATCTATTTTTTGCTATCCAAGTCTTTGGAGAGTTTTGCTAGAATTGGTCTTAGTTACAGAATCAAAGGAGATGTAAAGCTGTATGTTCATCTCCTCTCCATTCTCTTCTCTCCCAAACGCAGCAGCTGCCTCTGACAAGTCCCTGTTTTCTCCCCATTGTTAAACATCCAGCCTGGATTCCAGGAAGATAATTTTTTCTGCCTGTCTGCCTACCTCTTTTTTTTAAATTTAATTCAATTTCTTGTTCTGCAAAAAACATCCTCTGTAGCCATCCAGGACTCGTACCCCATTTGTCTCTTAGAGGACTAATCAAGTATATTACATGTGGTTTACGTTAATGGGATGTAGATAGAGAAATCTAACATTTCAAGCAGGAAACTCCAGCTCTCCAGTCTGCATGTTGCCCAGTTCTGCAGCATTTTGCACAGTATTTGTGTACTCCTTAGAAAAATTACACTTGTTTTCATCCTCTGTATCTTCCATGAAACTGTAGAGTCTTCATATGTCTCTGGTTACCAGTTAGTGTTATGGCACATTTTAAGTGAAGGTGAGCACAGGATCTATTCATAAATGATTGCCTAGTTTAACTTTGTGCCATAAAAGAGAGATTGGTTGTAAAGTCTGAATATATAAAATAGATGGGTAAAATTGGGGCTTCCTTTGCCTTTAGATCTTCTGGCTCAGATGAAAAAGTTATTCTTATTAAATTTAAGCTGTTCTGCCTGAAGAATTATTACTGTAGTTCTCAGATATAACAGTGCCAAGTTTCTCCTAGTAGTGGCAATAATAAACAATGCAAGCTTCAGACAGAATTTCCTGGGTAGCATACCAAATGTTCTAGAAAACCTTCTCGGACAGCAGCTAATACATTTTTAATACAAATAAAACATAATTCTTTAGTCTCGTTTCAGTTTGATCCCTAAGGTAGAAAAAGTATACCGACTATGCATAATTTATGTATTTGTTTGAAGTGTTTACCCAGATACTCCATTCACAAAGTCTCTTTTTGTTAATAGGCTGCTGTGAGATGTGAGAATCACTTAAGGCTCGCGTTGTACAAATAAATGGAATGTGTCATTTTTGTACAATCAGTGGGGTGGTTATGTAGTCATCCTAATTCTGCCTTCGTCTGCGCTGCCCACCCCATCCATCCCTAGCCAAGTCGCAGAACAGGTCCAACTGAAACATCAGTATATTTTTCCCAGATTGTGTGTGATGTGAAAGTGTGGAAGCATGCAAGGGAGGGAAGAGGAGCGGTTGGGAGCAGGGTGCTGCCCATCCATTTCGGGGACAGCAAGGATGGGTGTCAGGTTGGCATGTCCATGTAAGCACCACCCCATTTATTACCAATGATATGTGTGGTTTCCTGTATAATTCCTAAGCATTACACATGATGCAGAGCAAGCATGCAGGAAAATATCCCACAGTAATTTAATTATAATCTATCCTAAATTACTGTAAATCCAGTGTTACAGGTTACTGCCGGAGGGTTGAGTTGTTGCTGGTTTTTGTCATCCGTAGTTTCTGTGCTGCAGGACAAGTGTGGGAGAGATGATTATCGAGGGTTTTCTGAGCCGGTGGTTTTCTTTCCAGGGGTCAAAGAAAGGCAATGAAAGTAAATCAGAGTCTAGTCTGGTCCCTTTCTTTATGTCTTTGTACAGAGGTAGACATTTGTGTGTATGGCTGATGGCTTAACTGATAATGCTGATGGCATATCACCCCCAAAATAATTCTGCAGCCGAGATGGCGGCTTGCCCAGAGCAATCCTTGTATCTGATGTTTTACCTCCTGTGAATCTAAATCACTAATCTTCAAGTTCATAGGGTGGAGATGAGGGTGTGTAAACCTGGGAACCCTTTTACAGAATAATTTTAGTAGCTTTCAGACGTATCTTCTACAGCTGAGATTCACTAAAAAGCACACTAATCCAACTGAGGTGATGAGTCTGAAATGAGCTAAATGGTCCCAGTTTGAGTAATATTAAACCTCCCTTTGTTTTAAGTTCAGGTGTGCTTGTATCAGAGTTCCCAGAGCAAAACCTGCAAAGAAGCTGGGATGTGCTTTTACGCACGTTAAGCTGTACTGGAGATAGATGAGAGTCAAGAATGCCAATCACCATCTTATTCTATGCTGAAAATTGAAATATGTGTTAAATAAAGATTGCTTAAATCTGTTCACAGCACTCTTGAACAGTGAGTTTTCAGAGGCTTGCAAGATGGAGCAGGATTTTTCCTGTGAGCTTACGGTGTTTGCAACTGTTTCACAGCTCTGGGAGCACTGAGAAGCCAAAGAAAAGCTGCCTGGCTGATACCGTCAGAAAAGTATTTAGTTGCTGATTGTAACTGTACCATTTCTGCGCATCAAAAATGCATTGTAATGTAGTCATTATCAAGAGTGAAGAGACTTTCTGAAAGAAGGTATTGGTTTTGCAACATCTGTACTGTATCAAATGAAGCCGAACTGGAGATTTGGCAAACTGTTCTTTATGAGTAAAGTAAAATGATGTACCACATTAGAAAGTAGCCTGGTTATTAGAAAGCTCAGTCTTGCTCCTGATAAAATGGATTTTTTCAGCATAAAATTCATTTTTACTTGCTGCAAGAATATTGCTAAAAGAGATTAACTTTGGATCTCAGTGTATTTTATAGTGTGTCTCATGTTATTTTAAGGCTGTAAATATATTAACTGATCTGTAAGCTTCACTTAAGTTACTGCTTTCTGGGTTTTTGAAGAAATAGGATTATGTTATGCAAGAATCAGGATGATTGAATTAAATCACCCCTTTTGATATTTATTTTCCCCTAGGATCATGCTACCAGATCAATATTTAAAAACAGCTGTATGGGTAAGCATTGATTAGAAAGCAAAGCTCCATAACCCTAAGAGCTAAGCTAGTAATTTTTTTGTGTGTATTTTATCTGTGGTTTGTATGGCATTATGCACATGCCTGTGTATTGGAAGCAGTCAACATAAAATTATTTTCTTACTCCTTCCTCCCCCCTGCCTACCTTGCCACCTGGCAAACCTCCTTTGTTGTATCTAGATCCTATAAAAACATCTAACATAATTTGAAATGCTCCTGTGTGAAACATGATTAGACTACATCAATCACTTTTCAAAGATTTTTTTTTTTTTAATGCATTTTGTATTTTAAACTGCTAAAACCACGTGCTTTTATGTCCTGCTGCATTTCGTGGAAGACATGAGCAGACAGATAGTTCCACATCTTGGGTGAACCAGTCTTGTTAGGTACTCTCTCAGAGTGCATACCAGTCAAATTAAGCCTTAGGTTAACGTTTTGGAATGCTCTTCTCTTGCCAACTCATTACCAGTGATACGGCTAAGCAAACTGTTGCCTTTTGCTATTCCAGATATCTACAGAGATTTATTATATTTCAGCTAATAAGCTTACCTTCTCTAATAGCATGCGGCCCACCCTGCCTTATGGCTACATTTGTCTCTTCTCATAACTTGGGCAGAGAATTAAAGACCAGAAGTAAAGCTCACTTTTAAGCCTGTCTAGGTAGAGCTGTTTGGTAGTCCCTGTGTTGTGGATGGAAACACGCATCCTTTTTGAGTCTGAACTCGCTCGTTATCTAGACTTGTTCTGCACTACCCCTCAGGTCGATACCGATACCTCTCTGTGGACAGATGGTGGTGGGAGAGGGGGGTGATGCCCGGGCAGGTGGCACCACCTCGGTGTGCTGCAGGGCCATATGGGCACTCGGGTTTTAGAGAAACTTGGTCTGTGCATGCAGTACAGCTGGCTGCTACCACACCTGTCTAATAGAGTTGCTGAAAGGCTATATAAATTCATGCTGAGCTATGGAGATTATCTCTGTCAGCTGTTCTTGTGTCAGAAGCAATTTTTTTTAATGCCGCTTTTATGTCTTAAGTGCCCAGCCTATGCCTACCTTTTAGGAAGTACCTTCTTTCTTCCTTCATTACTGCTTGCATTGCATCTGAGGCATATAACTAGTGTCTTACCCCTAAAAATAGAAGATTTTTTAATGCCTTCCTTGTCATGCCATATATTAAAATGTTTGCTGCCCCCCTTAAATCTGGGCGTACACAGAGCTGCAAATGCAGGTGCGTCCTACCAGTGTGCTGGGGTTACAGGCCAGTCTGCAGAGAACATGGGATGCTACGGCATCAGGCTTTCGAGCACTGGTGCTTGCTGCCATTAGCTCTGGAAAACCTGTCATCCTCACAGCAGCCGTCAGCGCGTTGCTCCTTGTATGCATGTTATAGCTGGGCTGGAATTCAAACTGTGTTGGGTCTCAGGCATTTTGGGGAGAATTGCCTGTGCAACCTGGCAGTGAACATGTCCCTCTGCGCCAACCGTCTGAGGATTGCCCTTACAGAGCATTGGTTTTTTAGCTCACTCCACACCAGCTCAAGCTGTTGGCAGGGAAAAACCTAATGCAGGTTGTGGTGTCAGTCACAGGTGGTCATATGAGGGTGGTGACATCAAAGGACCATGCAGCCTGCCAGGTTTTGAGAAGAGAGATGAGAAACTTTTCTAAAGGTGGATACCAAAACTGAGGTCATGGCAAAGCATGTGCCGGGAGCCTGGATGGTCCAGCTGACGGGCCACAGCGTTGGTGATAGGATCATAACCAGCATACGTGATCTGTGGATACCCAAGAGTTAAAGCGCTGGGGTGTGAAAAGAAGTTAAAAAAAAAAAAGGAAGTAAACGCCTCAAATGAATAGGCAGGTACTCTGACAGGCAGATTCGGAGAGTGTGTGAGAGGAGAGGAGATGGAAGACTCTTCCTGAGAGCATTCCTGTATACACCCACCTGCAGGAAGCATCTTCACTGCTCTGGGTCAGACTAGACTTGTTCAAAGAGCACCTTTTGTTCTAACCATGTTTTAAGTTTTGTTTTAAATCGTATTCAGTTGCATTTTATTTCTTCTTTTGTACCTTTTCCTGAGTTTTTGAGATTCTGGCAATTTTGAAGTTATATCCTGAGTAGGAGGAGAGCTTCCTGACCAGAGACAGAGCTTGAAAACCCCCTCCATAGATGGGTCATGCTCCACAGGAGCATTAGAAAGCTGTAAGAAGCCCGTGGAGCGGAGGCATGAAGGCTAGAGCATCCTGAGGAGTTCTCTGGCTTTAAGACTATCACCTACTCGCAGTGATTGAATAGCATTCACTTTGCCACTGCTGAAATGTAGAACATCCTGAAACAAGCATACGTGTCATGTTAGTTTTTGTATTTCTTTGTATTTCAAGAGGAAGAAACTGCTGCCACAAACTGAATGTTTCCCAGGCTTTTAATGCACTTGTGTTCTAAGTGCTTTTTTTCTGCACAATAATTTCCCCATTTCCTCTAAACACAAGCCTTGATACTTGTTGAAATGTTTTTTTACGGAACGGAGTGAGTTGTTGGGTCATTCTAACCAAGTGAAAAATAAACAGCTTGACATATGATCCTCCCTGTTATGTGTAGTGTTACACCAGGTGAAATAGGGGGGGGTTGAGCTGTACTTTTGTTGCTGCAGGAACTTGAGTAGCCTACTAAGAGCTGAGAAGAAAATTGCAGGCCACATCCTGCCACTCTTAATTCAGTGGCTTGAAGGAGATTGAGATGAGGACTGCCTCATCTCACCTGCTTCTCAGAGCTCTACTACTGTGACTGCCCTGCTGCTGGTACCCACCCTGGCTCAAGGATGTGGTTTTTGGTGCACCTGCACTTCATGCCCACTAGCTCTGGAGTCCTTGGCAGTCCTGCAGCTGGTGTCCTTGGCACCCTGTCTGCTGGCATCCAAGTTTCCCCTGGACGAACCCACTCGCCACCCCCCGTAGCCGAGGCTACTTGTTTTTCCTGTCTCCAGGAAGGACATCGGGGTGGGGATGGAAGGGCACAAGGGCTTCCTTGGTGATGCAGGAGGCAGGGCGTGGAGAGGAGGAGGTGGCAGAGTGGTGCAAGGGTGCGCAAGGGGGTACGTGGAACAATTGGGGAAGAGAGGATGCTGTAGCGTTGGAGGAGACAGAAACAGCTCACTGGGTGGGAAGAGAGAGCGAGGAGGATGTGGCAGGTGGGCGATGGAAGAGGGAGGCAACTCAGAAATGAGAGAGGAGGCAGAAGTGAGGAAACTCTGAGGATTAGCTGGTGCTTTCTGCCTTAGGTACCGCGAGCACTGAACTGTGCAAGTTTGTGGCATTTTGCAAAGCTGCACACATCTGCAAGAACTTAAATGACACTGAAAATTTACAAAAGTTAAGTAAAAATGCAAGAACTTGCTTGAAAGAGAATTACAAATAAAAAATGTATCATAGTTGACAGACTTGTCCTCTTGTGCCAGAGAGCTATTAATGAACACCACTGGTCTAACATTGGGTTCTTGTACCACAAAGATGCCTGGAAGCCTGAGAGCCCTCCCAGCCCATGGTTGCTACATTAGACATGGGGAATTTGCTGTAGCAAAAATTCCTGCAGCAGTTTCAGTAAATCAGTTCACACCAACCTCCTTAAAAATGAGGTAAAAGGAATGGCAAGCAAACTACATTGGAGTTTGAGGTTTTAAAGCAGGAGATTAAAAAAATCTGCCCTACAACAATTTGTTTTCACTGGATTTCTAATTTAATTGTGAACTGAGGTGTGGTTGTCATTAGGGAAGTGGCTGTGTAACTTAATTGACATTTCTGCATCCTTTGTGTTTGTGACTCATAGATGCCGGCTTGAGTCATCTTGTACTGGCGGGCTGGAGGGAGCAGCTACTGTTGTGGGGAAGTGAGCCGAGGGCAACGCTGGGAGAGAAAAAAAGAGGACTTTTCATGTAGAATGAATGAAATCTGTTGGGAAGCTGAGATGACTTCTTTTCTTCATTTTAAAGCGGTGATTATTGTGACCTCCTTCACCAAAACCCTTTGTGTTGGCTGGAAGAGAGGGAAAAGGCTGGAAATCTCTGCTGCGTCCTAGGCAAGCTTAGCTGGAGCAATTAAATTACAAACCCCTGCAAAATGCTGGGGCTCCCGATGCCCATCTGAGCGGTTCCCTTCCACCCTTTGCATTTTGCCCAGCACATTTTCTTGTTTAGCCACCAGATTTCATTGTTTTATTTTCAAAAAAAAAAAAAAAAGGCTGAAGGTAATTTTTTCTCAGTTGTACACGTTCGTACCAAATTCAAGCCAGGAGCAGAAGAAAATGAAAGCTAACTTCCATTCTTGGTTTCACAGTTTTGAGTTTAGCCTCTCCAAATGTGTGAAGCTGTATATCAAAGAGTGGGTGCTGTAGGATGATCTGGCTGTAGTGCTCGTTATATTTTTTTCATTACACCATTTCATTTTCCTCCCTACTTAGGTCAAAATGGTTATTTTTACCTAAAAACTCCCATAAATTGCGCAGATTATGGAAACTCTAGAAGAGACCAAAATCCTTTTTTTTTTTTTTCCTTTTTTTTTTTTTTTAAACTCAGATGGTGAGAACAGTTTATAACTGATGGCAGTTTTTATAAAATAGCCTCCATCCTGATAAAATGTTACCCCCTGGTGTGTCATTTTTCCAGCTGAACTGCTGGTAGGATTGAGAGATCTTGCACACTGCTGCTTAAATAAGTAGACTACATGCTCTATGAAGAAATCATATTATTTTCTCAAAGGAGAACAAGTAGGCTCAGTGCACCAAAATTGCTTTAAATAAACTTGCAGCTACTCTAGACTTTTTTGCGCAGCTGCAGATGGTACAGTCTATCAATCAAGCTTTCCCAGCTTTGAGAATCTGGCACTGAAGCTGTGTCTCCTCTGTGTTGCAATTACATTTTTGTCTTTCACAGAACTTTGTATCTTAGATATTCTATTGCTACTAATCAGACTGTGCTTTTGGGCTGCAGGTATCTTCCGTTTTTCCTCAGATATATGCGTATTAAGATCTTTCAATAACTTGTTAATTGAATGTGCTATTCACTTGCAGTAAATTAGCTGCATCATGCTTTCGAAGTGCAAGAATACATTGGGGAAACTAATGCCTACCTTATCAGTGGAGTGAGTCAAAGTCTGGGCAAACGAGTGGCTTACAAAAAGAAAGGAAAATACATTGCTGGCTGTTCCTTACCATCCTGGTGGTTGCAAATCTTGTGATAGTGAATGGAGGTAATGCTACAGGGAGGGGAGGCTGCAAAGTCTTCCTCAGCCTGGTGAGCTTATCAGTCAGCTGCCAGCATGTGTACAATACACGATCAATGTTTCTATCCGCTAACAAAGAAACTCAGTGTGCACAAACACAACGTGCTCTGAGCTGAGTTATTAAGTAGTACTTACCTCTACCTCTGAGTTTCATGCTCTTGCTTTTTTTGAGACAGTCTCTTGTATTAGCATGTTGCCTTGCAACATGCTGCTGCAAATTCTGTTGTATGGTCTTCTGAGGTAGCCTGTGCTGTCCCTTTGCTCTTTTTATGACACTGATATTTCAGCTAACCTTTGGTGTAAAAGTGACTATGCTTCTTGTATTTTTAAGCATCCCTACTGGACATAATGAAAGTGGAAGTTGCTGATCTATGACATAGTTTGTCCCATCCTTGTCCCAGGATGTCTGTAACTAACTCGGGTCCAGAGGCAGCAGGTACAAAGCGACAGAGGGGGTGAGCTACGGCTGAGAGGAGCTGTGGTTGCAAGCAGTTGCCTTGCACTTAACCAAAGATGAGGGACAGCCAGAACACCTGACCCCAAAGTCAGTTCAATAGCTTTTAAAACCATTTTGGACTTTAAAAAAAAAAAAAAAAAAAAAAAAAAGAAAGTGCAGCTTCCTCTTTGGCACTGCTAGTTAATATCTTACTGTAGATACCCTCTAAAGCTGTGATGAAATATGAAGTTAATACATCACTAGCAAGCTTTCAGTCAGAATGATGTATTATTCAAAGTGGAATTAGCTAGAAGGATCAATGCACACCCATTACTCTATTTAAAATAATCATTGGAAGACTCATTAACTTTTTTTTCCTTTCTTCAAACAACATAGTGAATGCGACATATAGGAACACCTTCTCCAACAGCATATGCACCTCTATGACTTCAGTATATTTTCATTCGTAGCAGGATTATTAACACCTGAAGGCCAAAACCCAGATTTAACTCAACAGAATTTGCCTTCAAATCACTGAACCTGAAACCAGTTGCCATAGGCAAAGGCAAACTCAGCTCTAATGCACATTTTTAAAAAATCAAAGTTCAGTTCATGGCAGTATCTGTGTGAAATAGTGCGTGTGCCAGCATAAGGTTCAGTGTCACATCTTGCCTGGGTACCTGTTATTCTCTCTGATTTTACACATGAGCAGCAACTTGAAGTATTAAGGGGGCTGTTTCCATTTCTTGTTTTCCCTTACAAATATATTCTGCAGGATACTTACTTTGGGCAGTCCATTCATTACACAGCAAATGCTTTCCATCTCCCAGCTCACCTCTGTCAGGCTGCGGGCTCTTGGCCAGATTTGTCCTTTTGCATCGACTCATGCAGGAGATGTGCAATTATAGCATATATGGGGGAGATGGAAGAAAATATCATCTGTGGAGGAGCAGGAATATATCATTCTTGGATCATTTAGTGCTTGTGAAGGTGAAAAACTTAGAGCACCAAATCTAGCTTATCATTGTGTTGGGAGCTCTGTAGGCATTTTCTTGCCTTCACAGATAGCTCAGTGTGTTATAGTGTCAACCAGTATCCCTTCTCACCCGTCAATTCTCCTGAAAAGGTCCAAATAAATATTTTCTACTGTATTTCAAAGCAAAGCACATGTAAACTTTTCATATCTGTTCATCCACATTCTAGATCTGGCTGAAATCTTTCGCTTCCTTTTATTCAGAAATGTTTAAGAAATGAGATATTTATCCACAACCAGATTTCACAATGTGGACTTCAAAAAGGAGAGAAGAGAAGGGTGAGACAGTGGACTTCGTGCAGAGCAAAAGGGTGCACACCGCAAAGCCAGGATGCATATCCTTTCTCAATGCTGCAAGGTTAAAGCATCATCATTCAGAAGGTTTAGGAGCAGGACCTACACAAGCTGTTAGCTAGCTCTGAAATAATTTGGCCCCCAAGACATGAATTTGAAGAGTTTCACAAGCAATATGCCAAGTACTTTCCATGAGAAAAGTATGTTTCTTTTGACTGTGATTATCTTGGATTCTTTGAAATCCCACTGCTGTGATGTTAAAATACATATTGTGTGGCATAACGTTCACATTAATGGGATTCTTCTCATTTCTGTTCTAAAACAGTGAAAATCAGGTCCTTTCCCCTTGAGACTGAGGACTGGCGTCTGTCCAACACTACTGAGCTGATAAGAGAATAAATTGTTTAACCATGTTGATTGTCCTGAAACCCTACAGGACAATTTAATCTCTGCAACCTAGTTAATTTATAATAGTTTTCTTTTTCTTCTTAGTTGTTTGTACAGAGTGTTTGGAGACTTGAGTATTTGGCTGGTGAGCTGTAGATCTTAACTGCAAGCTGAACAGGAGCTGAAGGCATGCGGTTGAGGGAATATTACCCCTGACTTTCACCGTTGTAATTGAAAGTAGAATTTGACACATTGGCATCTCTCTGTGTCAGCCATTGTCACTGGCTTCAGCTGCCACGGTTAAGTATGCAGTCATTCATCCTTGGCAGACACCGTCCTTTACAGCACAAGAGGATGGTCTTTGGATGTTAATGCCACAGCACTCTGGGAGCAGCTGGCTATATCGAATTCAAGGCATGCAGATTGTCTTGGCCATTTTACTTAGCAGATGGGTAAGGCTTGATAGATTGAAGATTTAGTTTCCAAGTCAAGGGCCAAATGTTGCAGTGGGAGAGAAAAGTAAATTATATCACTATTCGGAGGGGAAAGGCTCAGGTACTGTATCACAAAATTGTTGCCATTCATTTTCCTCTGACTTGCACAAAATGCATGTCATTTCGCCTTTCAATATAGCCGACTATGGCATTCTCCTTCGTTTTGAGATGCTTTGCAATACTGTCTGTGAGCCCATTTAATGAGCTTGAAAGCAGTTGCTGCAAATTTATGACAGTTTAGTAAGTCTAAATGCCAGATTTTTTTTAAGGTGGAAATGAAAGAGAAATTTGTATTTCATATCACCCTGAATAGGTGGGTTTTCTTCTGTTCTTTTTTTCCCCACACCCTTTTCTTCAATACAACAGATCTATTTAAACGTATTTTTAAAAGGAAAGTGTGTTCCTTACTCCTGAGCTGTTCAAGCTATTAATATTCACGTACTTTTCACAAGGTGGCTGGTACCAGTGATCATTAGAGAGCTTTGTGGTGCTTCCCCCAGCCCTTCTCGTGTCGGTGGGAAGATAACCTGGCTTTCGGAGAGGCTGCCCAGAGCAATGGGAAATGGGGGGAGTCTGGCCCTTTGGGCAGGGGTCTTGGAGGTGAGATCTGGTGTTGCTGTGTGGCCTCTCTAACTGCCTCAATGTGTTTTTGGAGGTTCCCTTGTTTTTATTTGTTATTGTTCCTAAAATAAGCATTGTAAGCTCAAAATTTTTGCCTGAGACTGGTTTTTTTTCTGCTTTATAGAACTGTTTCCAGCAGAAAGGCAGGTCATGGATTCTTAAATGACTTTAGCATATGGTTTAAATTATATAGCATGTGGTATAAATTTTAACACTTTACAACTTTGCTGATTTTTGTAAAATCAGAGACTTCAGGAGGTTCCAAGTTTGTCCTGTAAAATAATCAGATATAAAGAGAGCTTCGGCTACTTAATGTACAATGAACGATAGAGAATGAGAACTAGCTGGGGTTTTTTAACTCATTAGAACATGCTGAGCTTAGTACTGCTGTAACACAGGGGCTTTCTACAGAGTAGTAGCTTGCCCAGTAAAGTCTATTTTTACATGCTGTGGCTTGGTGCCCGTACTAGCGTGATCAGCCTGGCTGTGGTGCTGTCTGTCCTTTCATCACACTCCTGCTCCGCTCCTTCGCTGGAACTTTCCTTGTTGGAGTATTAATAACATTATCCTGAGAAGGTGCTTAGCTCCCTGGCCTGCCTCCTACCCTATCGACTCTGAGGGTGAGGCTGTAGGAACAGCACTTTCAAGCAAGGGGACAACAGGTTATGCTGCTGAAAGGTGTTAACGCTGTTGTCAATAGAGTTCATGACTGATCAACCTTGTTGTTCGCTGAGGAATGAATCATTTCTCAGTCCCCGCATTAGATGTGGGAGCTGTAAGTAAATGCAGCCTGTCTAGGGTAATGATTTCCACCATGACTTCACTTGAAGAACATCTCTGTTTTATGACTGCAGAATGGGGTCACTTGTGCATTACCTTTTCCTACATTGTGAATGCTTGTTTCATTCATTGCATTAACATCAAGCCATTCGTTCTACTCAGAATGGCATGTGCACCAGGTATTGAAGTCACCCAAAGGCTATGATAAACAAAGAGATTTTGCTTCCTCATGTCATGTTCATCCCATATTTACCCTATGGTGAGAGCTCTGTTAGCACAGGAAACTGCTTAATGATATCTCTATGTTTATTTTTCCCTTGCGCTTAGCATGATAGTTACCTATTTATTTCTGCTGAAGCGGATTACAGGCATTTTTCAATTATAAATGATGCACACAAGCATTATTTATCCTGTTTACTGCAGACCTATAGAGTGTTAGTCAGTCTTGAGCAAAAGCATCTTGTTCAGGAAACATTTGTGGTAGTGGTACTGCGGGTATTTTAGGGCAATTTCAGGATGGTTTTCCATCTGTCCATTAATACTTGCTGTGCAGCACGCTCCTGACCAGCAGCATAGCAGGTTTGTGTTTGCGCATGAAATTCCTGTGCTTGGGAGATTTTCATTTGTGACGTTTCTTCTGCGTTAGCCTCTTGAGGGAGGAGGGGGAAACTCATTGTTCTTCTCTCACAGGAAAAGAAAAGCTTTGTGCAGCTCTGGCAGGTGTGTGTTGGGTGAAGACTGTAAGTGCTGAGACCCAGTTACGGCTGTATGGTCTTTCTCTAACTCTGCAGCCAAGGCATCCTGAGAAATGTGGCATATAAAGTCAATCTGAAGAATTCATTGCCGTTTTCCTTCAGGATATATTCATAAGATAATAAAAAATACACTCCTGCAATACAGATTATATAACAGTGAAAGATAAAAACAGTTTGTAGAGGGATATAAGCTGAAGCTTCATGACATGGAATCATAAAGGAGGTCAGAAGGACACTTCTTATTCTAGAGATTTTTGTCCTGTTTTTTCCCCTCTGCTTTTTTTGCCCTTCTTTTCCTTTAAGTATCAGCTGTTTCAGAGACAGGATTCTTGTATGGGTGAATCTCTGATCTCAACCAGCATGGTAGCTCCAGGCCAGTTAAACCAGAGATGTGCAGCAATGGGGATAGAACTTGACATTTGGGGTTTTAGAAACCTTTTCTCTATGAACACAGGCAGAAAAAGGATACAGAGAAGTGCAAAAAAATAGAGAGGAAATTCAAGGTGGGTTTTTTTTTTTTTTCTTAAGAACTTGAAGAAAAAAAGATGTAAGAAAAGGTTTGCTCTGAAGCCTGAACAATTCCACAAAATGAGAAAACTTTTGGGCAGTTTTCTAATGGTCTTGCCAAGATCCTGAAACTGTTGCAGTGAGGTGTGGGCGAACAGTGTGTGAGTATAAGGAAAAAGGGGAAGAGCATCTGGAAGGAAAATAAGATTATATCCCATACAGGTCTGAACTGACATCTCTGCAAGTGGTACTTGTTTGCATGTGATTTTTAAAGAAACATGAGATCCCACTCCCCATACCCTTGGAGAAAACATGATTACAGATGCATGGAGCATTTGCTTTCCAGCCCCCAAAGAAATAACGTGACTGTTGATTTCATGCTATTGAAGAACACAGCACATTTGCAGAATATGCTATCAAAAAGATTGCGTAGCTGGATCTATATAGGCATACCACCTCAGCAGATTAAAGGGGCGCTGCCAAGGCTGAGGTTCAGAATTGATCTACTTTGACAGAAAATCCCAAAAGGAAGAGTTTTAACCTTTAGGATTCTTTCCATCTATTTGCTTTCTTCAAACTGATTGCAGCTGTCACCAGAAATAAAAACAAAGCAAACAAAATAAAATGCTTTACAACTTATGGTTAGGCAGCAATAAATAAAACATTGTTCAAGTCCTGTGCAAGTTTTACTTACAGTCTTGTACTAAATTGCTGGTAGCGTTTTTAATGATTTTTTTTTTTTTTTTTTTTTTTTTTTTTTTTTTTTTTTTTTTTTTTTTAGTAGTAGCCATGGCTTGGAGAAACCTGAATAAATGGAAAAGATGCAGGAGCATGTCTTGCAACAGCTCTGCATTTTTAGTGTTTACTGTTGATTCTCCAGAAGCCAGACAGAACCTACAAAGTGGGTCCTTGGGTTCAGTGTACTGTGATTATTATTTATACAGAATCCAAAGTGTACAGAGCACCCCTTTGGGCATATGAAAGTTCATGCTTCAAAGAGCTTACAGCCTTCAGGGCTAATAATATTATTGCCAGTCACATCTAAGCTGTATATATTTCAAAGCTGCTGTTGCTACTTTCATAATTTTATTGCATATCTTGCCCTACCTGATCGTTGCAAGTTCTGGAGTACCGTGATGAGAAAAGGATCTTCAATTTCCGTTTAAAACACCAAACCGAAACAAACCATTTTGTCTCTAGACAAGAGCACAAAAATGTGTCCTGAACACAACGGAGTAGTTCAAAGGCCAAATAAACAGAAAAAAGAAAGGTGGTTTCTTGTGGTTTTTTTCAGTGCAGTTGGCTAAGAAGATAATGAGGTTTCTAAGATTCCTAATTAGTCACGGGGAGGAAGGACAAGAAGAGACATGTTTGTGCTTGTGAAACTTGGGCAGTGGATTCCAGTATTCTCCCCAGACCATTAAAATTTGTGATTTTTTTACAATAACACATTTTTTGGATATGCTGCAGTCAATGATGTCTTCTTCCTAAGAGTGCGCTCCGAGCTAGTTCTGCACTTCACGCAACAGCGTGTTCCCTGCTGGGCACAAGGTCCTTTCTCAGGGATTTCTTCTTTTTTTCTCCACTCCTTTCCTCATATGTTAACACATGGACATAAAGTGATTAAACTCTAATTTTCCTCATGACATTGAGATCACAGACAGGCAGCAAAGTACAGAGGAGCTCTTTTGCGTTCAGTGTGTTTTCCCATTGGGAGCAGTTCATCCAAAATGATCAACACTGCTCAGGCTTCTGATACTGGCTGGTGGCAAAAAAAAAAGAAAAATGTACCACATGAATGAGGTACATGCCAGTATTTATTTCCCAAAAGTAAATTGGCAAGTATCTTAAATAGTGGAACATGTTCACAGAAATTGTGAGTTATTCCTTCAATACCTCTGAAGAGGCAAAAGGTTAAAAAAAAAATTGCATTATTGGTTGTAAATTCCTTGGCTGTGTTACAAGTAAGTGACTGAAGTGATGGGTTTAATTTGGAAGTTGTGGAGCTCAACAGGGTTAATCCTTCCTGCTGCCTTCCCCTCCTCTGTCTGGTGCTGGGTCTCACCGTTGCAGAGGACACGGGTGACTGCTGTTTAATAGAAGAAATACTGTAGGATACCAGTTTTTGGTCTGGCAGTGTACGCAATTACATTGTCAAAAATCAGAGATTTCTTCTCGATCCCCTCACAAAGCTTTTCTCCCCTCTCCCTTGTCCAAGTGACACTAAATTAAATAAATGTAAAAATACGAATAGCAAAGAGATGCCAAGGCCCAATTCCGTTAGAGCTGAAAGGGGTCCAGCTTCACTGATTTCACTGGCAGCGCCAGATTTATTCCCGTATCAGTAAGAGATGAACTGGTCTGAGATAACTTCTGTTTATCACAGCAGTTTTCCTCTATGAAAGCAGAAGTAGATGGAGAAAAATCAGCTGTCTGGTTTTAGGTTTTGCTGGCCTGATAATATGGCTAATGCTCTAATGAATTCAGAGGACGCTTTCTTTTGATTTAACCTTCCTTTCTTTATTTTATTATGCCGTGTATCTTTGGCATTTGGTGAAGAGCCATTGTAAATGTGAGAACTAAGCAGCTTGTTAGATAACATCTTTTTTTTTTCCTTTAGAAGATTAAACTGAGACTGTTCTGCCTGGTGCCAGAATAGATGTAACCAATCCTGTATCCTTTGCATGTAGGTCAATCAGAGGGACAATCCAGCACTGGATCCCATTATCCATGGGTTGAAGGGCGTCGTACATCACGGTAAGTAGCTGCTTAAACTTTCTTCTTGCCAGGAAGGGGAGAAGGGCAGGAATATTGTCCTTAAGGGATCGGGTCACCCCTGGAAGGACACAGTGAGCCTGCACATTCCTCATTCACTGATGTTTAAGGGCATCACAGCCATTATTTGATTGGTAAAGATCAGAGTAATTTGTTACCTGAAAATGGTTTGGGGTTAACAGTAAACAATTTGTTTCTTTTCAGTCAGTGCTCTAGAATGCGTAAGTTATCAATCAAAACCTACTGCAATATATCATTCATATTAGTACTTCGAAGGCAGCGTTGATGCCTCACTCCTGCTATTTATCTTCTGTTTGCTCTAAAAATACTCCTCTCTGAAGTTTCTATTTGTTTATAAATTATTTGTCTTTCAAATTTAGGGAGCTGATAATGAAACAGAAAATTAACTATCTATGAAAATTAATTAAACTTTGCAGCAGATGAACATCTTTCTAATGCTGACATAAATACGATCATTCGGCTGTTCTGATGCATATAAACCTATTATCCTTGAACTTATAGCAGGTACTGAAATAAATATTAATATATTTTATACTTTTATAACCAGTTTTTACTTGGGAATTTTCCTGAAACCTTATCACAGGTAATGCATCATTAGCAATGACATCAAGATGCTCCAGTTCCCAAAGTACTCTTGTCAGGTTTTAATATAATGATTTGTAAAGTTTTAATAATCTCATTGTAATTCAAAAGGCATCTGCTGGAATGGTGCTTGGTACTATAATAAATCTCCATCCCATCTATAGTGCTGTGATAAAACATCTTTGCACCTTTTCCGAGTATTGTCTTTAGACATTAGCTAGTGCTGTAGAGCTTAACAAACATTTTTTTTCTCTTGACTGCAGACCTAAAACTAGTTGACAGTGTTAAATTAAAACAAATAGGATTTTGGATTAATTGCTCTACTTTCAGAGTCATTTAACATTGCAACTGGGAACACCAATAAATCCAAAGAAAGTGAAAAATAGGGGTTAAATGATAACATAAAGTCCTTCATTTAGAGAATTTTCCATAGGTTTTGCTGTTTATAAATTGCAGTGTTCTGCTGTGAAATAAAAACAACACACTGAGCTGAAAAACTGTGTTGTTTTCCACAAAAATAGATGTTATTATCTAGCTCCCACTGGGTAACAAAACAGGCTAGCAAAAATAAAGTGAGGATGAGTTGGGCTGCAAGGATTTTTCAGTGGCTATGTAATTTGACACTGAAGTCAAGCTGCCATTTAACTGGACCAGGATCTCCTTTTAGCTTTGTTCTCTACCTGCCTTCTATTTCAAGACTCTCTACGCACTGCAAGCACGACAGTGTTTTAGCCATCTCATCGTTTTAATTCTGCTCCCTCTCTTCCTCCTCGCTGCTGCAGCCGAAATAGCCACTAGTGGATAATCACACCGGTGTCTCCTAAGAGTATTATTCTATTCCCAAAAATAACTGTTTGGTTAGGATGTGACACGGTCCTGAGGTTGTGATTCCCTGACCACATAATGATTAGTCCGTCTTGGTGCTGCCTACCCGCAGCAAGATCTGGGTGGATAAAAGGCGTTTATTTTTGGTTTGCTCACAATGCACAGAAGGCTGCTAGTGTTTCAAGTAAAGGAAATTGCTTGATATATTTCAATAGCTTGTTTCCTTTTCAAAACATTAAGGAAGAAAAAGAGGAAAATCTTGCTTTCCTTCCTGTTTCAAAGGCCCTGATTAAAGGCCTTTTCTAAGGTTCTTCTGGTGGCTAGAGTAAGGGAATTTCCTCCTACAAAGTAGTTGTTCAAAGAAATTGTTCTTTTTAACTTAAGTATTGATGGAATGCTTCAGTGAAGAATTCTCATGTAGTATCTCTGTTTTAATGTTATTATATAGAATAATAGTAAAGATGTGAGCTTTTATTCCAGACACTCTCATTTCTTTTCTTGATGAAAGTTACTTACATCTTACATGAGCACATTTTTATGAATTTATCTGAAAAGCTTCTTCCTGCCTTCCATTTGGCTGCATTCGACTGGGACCCTAAGGCAACATGGACTTTTTGGCTGAAATACAGTGGAAAACTCTTGTGGTTTTTGGATAGAGTGGTTGGATCAAGCAGGCATCCAACAAAAGGAGCTGGAGAAAGGCAAAATTGAAACCTTAAGTTTCTTTGCATTTTATAACATTTCCATGCCCGTGTTGGTATTAGGTGGTCATCACAATACAGAGGCACATGCCTATAATGTAGAAATCAAGAATACATACGAATGTTGAAATAACTACCTTGCTTTTAAATAAGACCATGTTCGTATATCCTCTGCTGGCTGGAGAGACCACCAGCCCCTCAGCTTTGCTCCTCCCATATGCCTCATCTCAACATGCCTATTTAAGTAAGATTTCCTTGGTTTTCTGTATCCCTCTCCCTCGAACTGGTAGAGCATCCTTCCTGAGTTGTGCTAGACAGTCACTGCTTCCTCATAGTCATTCAGTTTTCAAAGAGGAAATTACACACCCACACAAACACTCATCATCATCCTCATTTCTTCATTTGCCTTCTGGTGGTACTAGAAGGCCTGGTCCTATATGGGGACTCCACTCTGCACCACGCTGTATAGGGCACCTGCGCTGGCCTGTCCCCATAATGGTGACAGATCCAATGAACCTTAGATGTAGGGATGGTACTGATGAGTGGTGAGCTGGTTTTTAATTTTTCTTGCATAGCTTTTCATTTTTTCTGTGAAGTTCTTGTATTCTTACAGTGCCCTTCCATCGGTAAGTGAACAATTTAAGTGTCAGAAGGACTTTCTGTGGAAGTGAAAGCAATTTTTGCTTGAGATTTCGTCAGGGATTTGAATTACTTACTAATTTGATGGAACATAAATAATTGTGCCCTTCACAGTGTCACCAGCTTAGTAACAATGATAGAGAAACGCACACATAAAAATCAATACTGGCTTAGTCGCTGCTCAGAGTTCACTTTGTTTTCTCATCTCCAGGCATGATTTCGTAGAATCTTAATGCCACATTAAGCTTAATTTTACATGAGCAACCATATAAAGTTTCTTAGCTGGAAGGAAAACCAGTGGTGTACCAAATCACCTAACAATGTTTGGATCAATGATAATGCTTTTGGGTTTGCCCCGCATCTTCCTGCCGAACAGTACGTTCCCATCACGTTGATGCTCCCCAACTCCCGCATCCGCCCTCGCAGAGCATTTTAAAGGCACACGAACGCCGAGGAGGCTCTTTTCAGAGCTGTCAGATGCCTGTTGCTGATTTTAAAATTGCTTTCAGTTTTGTGCTCTGCCAAGGATTTATCACACCTCCCGCCGGCAAGGTGCCTGCTATTCTCACTCTTGCTTTCCCTGCCGCGAAGCGGACGGCGAGCGTGCGTCTGCCACGGAACCCACCAGGGACTGACAGCTGGGAGCGTGCAGCCCTCTTTCTGCAAAAGGGATGGAGTACAGGCAGGCATGATATGAATTTTCTGATGCCAACTTGCCAGTGTCTTTCAGTTCTGACTGCTGGGGGTCTTTTTTAGCTCCTCTTCAAATGCTCTTCTCATCACAAAAGCTGATGGGAAAGGTCTCCAGCAATGCTGGTGCTGGTGGGATGATGCACGTCCTTAGCTGAAGTTGGATCATTAGGTAAAGTAATAAAGTCACTAGTGCCTGGCTGCACTTGCACCACACGTGGGCCAGTCATGGTGCTGCAAATCAGACTTTTCTGCTTCTGTTTTGCTGCCAGTGTGCTTGGCTGAGTGCCCAGCCCCGAGCCCCTCTCTGCTCCTTGTCCTTCCTCGCAGTGCTGAGGAGCAAGGGGCAGGAGACGGAGCTGCCCTTGTGCCAGGGCTGAGGAGGCTCCCGGGGCCTCAGAGCGCGTGGTTGTGCCCTTGTGGGAATAGGGAACGTGAAATACCAGGGTATGTCTTATACAGTTGATTTGCATTAAAATGGCTACTAAAGCTTTTGTCTGCCACACGCTTCAGCAAGATCTCAGAGGAGCACCTAGCAGGATGGAGCTACTGCACAGAAACATTGCTTTTTCCCACCTCTGCTGTCTTTGACTTGCCCTTTTTAGTACCATTTTGTATGTAAGCCTCTTAGAGATGCCTTTTCCTTGTTCTTACCAGCTGCCTGAAAGGCATTAAAATGAGTCTCCCTCCCTGATGTCAGTCCTGAGGGCAGTGCCCGGTGCTGGAGGCTGCGCAGCATTTGCCCTCTGCCAGCCTGGGCACGGGTGCTCTGCACAGTCCTGTTTTACCGTGCAGGCAAATGGTTGTCAGAGGAAGCAGCAGCTCACGCTACTCCAGGCCCCTGGAAAATCCTTCAGGGTGATGGAAACCATGTTTTGTCACTCTGTCCTGTTCTTTGTGTCTGTCAGCAAGAATCTACACGGATCAGCAGAAAATTATTAGCAGAGCACAAATAAATTACCACAGCAGAAAAGCCTCTATTACTGTCACAAAAATGAGGCTCTTATTCCCTTCCTTGTCAAAAGTGAGCACTGAAAAATCAAAGTGCAGCCAGATCAAAAGCTTAGGTACAAAGTGAATCGATGGCATCTGTTGCTTGTTTGCGAACATGGGGTGGGGTGAGGGGAAGAGAGGAACCTTTGTTTATTTAAAAGGGAGTTTGGAAAAAAATCTTGCTTTTTTCTTCTGCCTTTGTATTATTAAAATGCCATAACTTAAGCTCAGCATGGAGCAGAGTGTGATCCTGGGTCTCCCTCGAGATGATTGAGAGGTGTTCAGGCAAGTTGGTGGTGACAACCAAAGTTTCAGGGGTTACTGGAGAGACCATACCAAAATACAGTGAAACAGAATTGCTTTAATAATGGAAAAGGATAGAGAATAAATATGTTGTGCATCTCTCCAGTTGTCCTAGGCAAAAAGGCAGTGAATAACCTGTTAAAATAAATCAGCACTAAAAAGGAAGCAATCCAGACAGTGTTAGTTACCCTGTGGATCTATCACACCAGAAGGCATAATAACAAGAAAACACCATTAGCAGCGTGACAGGCTTTTTCTTTTGTTTTTAACTTTAACCGTAACACCACCTGACAAGCTGTTTGCTTTCTGCACCAAATATCCAAGGGTTGTAGAGAAGAAAGGCGGGGGAGAGGGGTGAGGGTGAGATGTGATACCATGGGACCTCATCTTTTAAAGTAAAACTTTGAAGAAACCAGCAGCTCAATTTGGAACAAGGAAGGCCATCAAAGGGAGAGCAGCGCGTTGTGTTAAACTGAGAAGGAAATGTGGAGGAGCATTTCTTTTTCCTCAGGGATGATCTGGAGATATTCTTTTGTTTTCTGATCTGTTCTTGTGTTCACAGTCAGAGTAGCCGTGTGAAAGGGGCCAGGACACGATTGCTGTGGAGCAAAGGGGAGGAGGAGGGAAGTGGAAAATGAAGATGAGAGCAGAGGTGATAAGTTCACACCTTTATATAGGGCAGCTCTGTGCATAGCTGCAGGGGTCCGTATCATTTAAACGAATAAACGATGGAAGTGTTGGAAATCTCTGGTCCTTCACCTGTCTGCTCTGCAGAAAGCAGTGCTGGTCATGGCTGAGTAAAGACCAGCGAGCTGACATAGAATTAATATATTGCACAGAAAAACTAATTCAAACTAACAAAAAGAAGATTGCAGTTGTTAAAGGTTAAGAATTAAGGTTGATGCTGAATGTGAACAAAGCACCTGCAGGAGGAAGGAGCTGGGTGCTTTGCTGGTGGGTTTTGAGGATGTTTGCTGGGAAGAGAAGGGTGGTGAAGTCTGAGAACGTGCGGTTTTGCTGTGGCTCCACTGAAGCAGGCATGAATAGCCCATGCTGCTCTGGCCGCTTCTGCCTCACTTTGCCCTACCTCTGCCAGGGTCCAACTTGCTCCAGGGATCCTCTTCACCTCTAAACTCCTTGTCATAGTTTCTTTTTCCTCCTATTGCCGGTGCCCATTCTGTATTTCTCAGTTTCCGTGTGCCTCCAGCCTTGTCTCCTGTGCACCTCTGCCTCGGATTAGTTTTTGCGAAACCCGGAGTAGTCTCATCCCAGTCTAGAATGGCAACGGCTGCTCTGCCAAGCTCTGCATCAGCACTGTTTAAGCATTAAAGGTTCAGAATTCTTTTTTACTTCTTTAAAGAGTTAAGACCTCTCCTCCCCAGCTAAACCTTTTCCTCCTAAGCTGTTTTAAGAGAGGGAGTGAGAAAAATTAAGTCTCAGACCAACACCTGGCATGGAAATGTTCAACTTCAATTTTTTTGCGTAGGAGACTTGCCTTTTTTTTGTTTCCTCCTGTTTTTCGTACCACTCACTGGTTGTCTCAGATTAAATTAGTCTGCAGGACTGTGTTATTATCTCATTCCCTTCCTCCCCACCATGCTGTGCTTTCTGTGTCCTTACGGTTCCTTACATTGCTCAGCAAAGGCTCTGTTTTTTAAAAAACTAAATGAAAGTGAGAAAAATAATTGCACAATAAATGACAAGAATTACCTTGAGTACAGAGGACTGTCAGAAACTGCTTTTCATGCTGGATTTACACAGCAAGTACTCATCTGCTGATCTTTTCAGTTAAAGTAACATACAGTATTTGTAATCTCATATTTAAAATCACCACTGTGAATCTGGTCCGTAGCTCTGGTGTGCAGCCTGCCTTATCTCCGGAGTTCTGGCTCAGTGGGTGTGCGGCATGGTGTCCTTTTGATTATTTTTGTGAGTTTGCTTTTTAAATGTTTGAATGCAGAAGCTTTAGAATGACTTGGCTCATTGTGAAAATGAAATTGGCAGGAACATTGTTTAACAAATTTGGGAGACTTTCAAAGCTCTTCATATTGGTATTGCAGATTTTAGTGATTCAAAGTGTAGCTGGGTAACGTTTCCACCTATCAGGAATTGCACATACGTTAATTTTGGAAATAAGCTCATTTTAAGATATTGTTTTCAATGCAGCCAAGTTCCTGTTTTCTTACAGAAAAGCACGATAAAAGTCCCAAAGCATTCCATGAGATATAAATGGACTTGGCATATAGTTATTTTCTTGTGATCTCCAATCCAAGTTCCTGTTAGATTTAAAAAGGGTTTTGATTACAGATAGTTGTATGCCGTTTACCTGCATATCTCAAGAAGCCTCTTACTCTACAGTGATTTGGTTAAAATTCAGGTCTATCTTTATCCAGTGTTTTACAGAATGTATTTTTAGCAAGTCAATCCTTGAACTCAAAATGTTCAACTGATGGCTCTTGCAATATAATATTTGTTGGCATCAGCTTGTGAAAACTGCAGTAGTTGGTGGAGACCTGCTATTGGTATCTGGTTTAAGATCTGATTTTTTCCTCTGCTTAGAAAACTATTGTGCACAATTCAGTATTAGTTCACATCTAGTGGTGATGCCTTGACAAATAAAGAGTGTAAATAGGTCAGCTTTTTTAAAGCACGCCTGCAATTGCTCTGCCTTTGAGTTGGGTTGTACAAAAAATGGCCCTTGGTCCCATGCAAAACAGTGGGGAGATTTACCAGCCCAAACAAAGAATATGCTGGGTACGACTTTTCACGTTGCTGTCATGGGAGAAGGAACAAGAGGTAGATGTGAATGTTGTATCGGAAGGTCAAGTATGTCACCAGCTGGCTCTGTTAATTGTTTTGTTTGTGGATGTAAGAGTTAAAATACAATATTGTCCTTTTATGCTGTGGAACACCCAGTAGTTTAAATGTCACATTCATTGTCTTAATTGTCAACAATGAATCTGTGGCACTTGCTAATTTTTCCTTTGGAAATATTAGAGTGAACACTTTTTTACGAGCCTTGGTGCTGTAAACAAAGTATTGCTATTTGTTAACTGTTGATAAAATTGGCTGTACTGCTTTAGTGAGGCATCTCAGTGGATGTTTCAGGTGCTGCTCTTTTCTGCATTGCCTGGGAGTGGTGGCCGCAGCAGCAAGTTTATTGTTGCTTTCCCAGAGGAATGCTCTCTAGTTCGAGGGCCTGTCGTTAGGGCCACCATCTCTGAGCCTCCGATTTCCTGGTTGTTTATTTTTCTGCTTGGGTGCCTGTCTGTGTTCGGGTGCTGAGATGGGAGTGGGACAAGGAGCAGCAGAAGAGACCGCTTCGGTGTGGGGCTCTGGTTTATGCGTAAGAACAAGTAGGTGGCTCGTGGATCGGTTTTGTAGCATTGATTGCATTGGTTCACAACTATTTGCAGGTTTTCATTGGTGTGTTTTATGGCTTTTGTCTGCCAGTTATTTCCTAGTACATGTCAGCAAATGCTGTCTTGCAGATCGTGTAGCTCCCAGCCTTGTCTGCTTTCTCCCTCCTAGAAACTCCTCACCCTGCTCAGTCTCTTCCCAGCCTTCTGGGCACAGTTCATACCCATCCCAAGCACTGAAAATGGGAAATAGGAGCTGGTCATAAAAGACAATGAAGAAAGGTTTGATATTATTTCCAACCTCGTTCTTTCCCATTTAGTAGGAATTATATATATGCACATATATGTGTATGTATATGCATATAAAATATTTCTAACATATTCAGTGAATGCTGTTGCTTAGTTTGCAAATTATTTTCCTTACAGTTTTACCAACAACAATAACTGTTTTAAGGCTGAAATTTTAAAAGTGACGTGACTTCAAAATCCTATTTTCAAAAATGTCTCAAGCTCTTAGGAACGTAACTTCACGGCGTTTACTGTTTCTGTATGCTCTTGAAGGATATGGGAGGTAGACTCCTGAATTTCTAAGTCCCTTTTTCTTTAAGCTTCATGTGAAGATCTGTTTGTGACTCTAGTTTCTAAAACTCTGCACCATACATCTAGATGGAAGTGATAGAAATGGATCATCTGTTTTCAAAAGTGTTAGGTTATTAAAGCATAATCAATTGATTATCATCTATTTTAGTAGTCATTTTAATCCAATTATATGTATTTTTTTAATTTTAATCTTTGGAATTCATTAATGAAAACTTACAGCATTGCTTGTAGCCATGAAAAATTAGATCGAGTACACCCTGCCCTACTTAAACTGTGTATTAGCAAAGCTACTTTTTCCTCAAGAAATATTCTTTTTCACAGCTGACTATGACTTTCCAAATGCTTAGGAAAAAAAATCTCCCTAATTGATAACCAAAATGTAATCATAGTCGGATACTTCCAGTTTGCATTCAAATAAGGTATTTCTCTGTCTAAATAAGCTTCCCTTGGTTGATTATTCATATTGTAGTTCAAAATGTTTAAAAATGAAAGACAGAGTTGGATGAAATGTAGACTACTTAATACAGTGTGTATTTAATATAAAAGTCATGCATTATTCATCTTTGCAATTTGAATAACTTTGAATTTAGCATCCCTGTTCTTCATCTTTTCCTTTGATGAACAATTAATTATTAAAATATAATATTGTCAGCATATGGCACAAAAATCCTTGAAAGTGTAAAATGAGCTTCGTTCTCCTGCCATCCTTTGATAAAGGGATACTCCATATTCTCGTTTTCTCACAGAATGTTTATCCAGCATCTTAAGTGATTCCATCATTCTAAATAAAAGGTTATAAAAGTTAAAAATAGTTAAATTGTTAATTTTAACTGAAACATTCTTCCTTAAATACAAAGAAAGTGTGCCTTTACCTCCCATCTATTTCATATATAGTCATTGGCTGCTAACGCAAAAAGGACGTTTGCATGTTCAAATACTCTTTCAGATTCATAGCTGTCCACTGTGTGCTCAGCTTCCATATAGAGAGAGACAGTTCCTTAAATAGAAAACCCGTGTCATTTCGCTCTGAAAATGTATGTGTGTTGCGTTTGGAAATCAAATCCTGTGACTGAGTTTGCAGTTTTTCTAACCAATTTTTCCTGTATAAAAATAAGCCAATCAAATTAAATACGACCTTTTGCTGCGATAATGACTTCTTGATTAGAATCTCTTTGAACTTTGGCCAATCATATATATTTTACTATTTATTATCTAAGCACATTTTTTTCCCAGAGGTATGCTATGAAGAGGAAAAAATGTGGTTTATTATTTGTTACCTTTTTGGAGATGCAGAAGTGGTTGATATCTGCTTGGTTTAGAAGGAAAGAAATTGTTAATGAAGAGATTGCAGTATTCTGTCACAACGAACACTTTGACTTTAATAGAACTACTCATATTTCGGAACGCTAAAGGCTATGAAAAGATTGCACGCCTGTTGATATTGTGGGGAAGAATAGAAGATGTCTGAAGTGCATCGTCTATTTGCACCTTGCAGCAGCAGTGGAGGAAAAAAATCCCCCTGATTATCAGACTGCTGCTCAGAGGTATAGGCAACTCTTGATTTGATCAAGACTTCTAGAAAACCGTGGGATGCTGTGGAAGTGAATTCTGTAGACTTCATCCTTTTTCTTTTCCTTCTGACTTTGGAAGATGTGTGTGTCAATCACCAGCCTACCTGCTTCTCTGCTCTGCTGCAGGGGGAGCGAGCTTGCTTAGCAGCTCCGATGAGACAGAAAGAGAAGAGTTCCTGCTACCCGAATGTGGACTCTTGTTTGAGGCAAGAAGAATACAGAAAGTGAGGAATAGAGATGTATGGGAGAGTCTCGTGTGTCAGCATGCCCTGAGGCAGTGAACACCTTTGCACAGGCTGAGAGGGAGCTTTGGCCTGTGAGTCAACATAAATTGCAGAGGATAAATGCTCAGGAATGGCAGGGAAATTGTCTTGCCTGCAGCTGTTCCCTCCTTTCATTTATTTATTTTTCTTCACAGTGTTAAATATTACCAGCTTGTCACTGTTAGTTGAAGCTAAATGCTTTCAGTGCTTAGGTTTGCATTTCAGGCTGTCCAAGGAGCTTCTCAGAGGAAAGAGCTTGTCCCCAGACTGCTGGACCCTGGGAAGGAGTTTCTCAGGTTAGGGAGAAGAGGCAGCTGGTTTACCTCTGAAACATATTTCTGGTGCTGTGCTGCCTGCACCTAGCAGCAGCCCCGGCAATGTCTGTGTGGCCGGGCGCAGGCAATCCCAAACGAGCACCGGCTGGACGCTGCTTCGAGCATCACGTTGAGCTTCAGAGGTGCCCTGCAGCCCTGCTCCGCAGCTCGTCCCCTGGCAGCTCCCAGAGAAGTTTGGCTGAGCACCATGGCTCTGCCTCCACCATCTCAGCAACCTGCAGAGGGATTGACGCCGCTCCGCCATCCCTTTCCCTCACCGGTGGGATGGGATGGGATGGGATGGAGACACTACCCGATGCTCTTTGGTGGGGCAGCACCAAGCAGGACCACTGGGGCCCGCCTGTGTCCCCGCTGGGTCTTGGGGAGCCCTCACGGCCATCAAGCTGAAGAGCCATTTGTTGAGTGCTGAAACCACTGAATACGGTGTTATTTCTATGCTAACGTAAACCAGTGGAATAACAAGGGCATTTCACACCTGCACATGTTCAAAATAGGAGCGTGTGTGTTCAGTATAGGATTGACTACCATTTTGGCTGCTCTTTTAATAATCAACACCTCAACTCTTACAGAGCCTTCCTGATAGGGTGTTTTCACCTTTCATTATATATATATGATAAAATATGTTGTTGCCATTACACCTTGTTAGGCTGCCTATCAATGTGATGTCTGTTTTAAAGACATGTAAAAAAAAAGTGTAATTCTGCTTGTCAATCTTCCCCGCAGAGAAGGAGACCTTTCTGGATCCCTTTGTGCTGAGGGACCTTCTGCCGACATCGCTGGGGAGTTATTACCGCTACGCAGGTTCTCTGACTACTCCTCCGTGTAGCGAGATCGTGGAGTGGATCGTTTTTCGGAAGCCTGTTCCCATTTCTTACCATCAGGTGTGTTTATTTTGTTAGCGAAGTCCATCTCTTGATTTGCCCTCTTTAAGACAGTGTTTTCAAAACCTGCCGTTTTAATTTTGAGAACAAAAATGTTTCTGTTGACAAAAAAGGAAGTGTCGGTGATATTTTTTTTTCTCTTAAGTAAAATTGTTTCTGAACATGAGCCATCAATCTTAAGAAGACAGTACAACATGAAACCCAGTTTCCTTTCAGTGATTTATTTGGTATTGTTTTTGTTAAGATTAAATTAAGCTATGGTGTAAATTTTTACATGGAATTCCTTTTTATTCTTTTTAATTGAAACTTTCCTTTCAAAGTAAAGTGAGTGATTTCAGTTCTGCTCAGATTTAGTAATTTGAACTAATTACATTAGAAAAGACATCTTTCCATTAATTCTCCATGCTTAACTGTTTTTATAACACAGTAAAGCTGCCATTATGTGCTCAGAGAGCTGGTGCACAAATCTTTAAAATTAGCACATAGCAGCTTTTAATGCAAATAGACACGATGCCTGTGATTTGTCTGGGGAAGAATGCTCTCAGTAAAGTAATGGCTAGATGGAGTCAGATGTTTACCAGTTAAGTGTATTTTGACATTGTAAGACTGTTGTCTTTAGAAAGCCGTCCTGCTGAAGTTAGTCTTTCCTTTTATTCATCTGGCATAAGCCACTGAAAATAAAACTTTTTAAACACACTAATTCTGTAAAGCATAAGTGAAGAGTTCACTAGGTGATCGTGACTGATAGATGCTGGTTCTCAAAGATTTCAAAAGGGTGGAAGGCGATCACCATGCCTCTGCTCCAGGCTTTTGTTCATGTTTTCTAGATCCTATTGCTTCTCCCATACACTCTTTCATCTATTTTTGAAGGGCTCCGTTCAAAACTGGTTGCAGCACTTCAGCTGGGGCCTTCCCGAGGCTGAGGGACATGGCAGGAGTCATGTGTCCGGCCACCCCTGCTGGTGTTATTTTGCCTTTTTCACAAAAGCATGACGTTATTGCCTATGTTCAGCTCCTGGTCAGCAGGAACCCTTTCGCTAGAGGCTTTCCCCAGAGCGCTCTCTAGCAGTGCTGAGCACTTCATGTGTTCATGCAGCCCGCGGTTCTGGCTGAAGCGTGGGACTCTTTGCACATGGTCCCAGTTGAATCAGACCCTTTGTTTTTTTCAGGCTATTTCTCTGATTGTCAAGATCATTTTGAATTCTGTCCTTGCCTGCAGGATACTTGCAATCCCTTGTAGCTTTTCACTACATCAATAAGTTTACTGTTTATTATTTGGTGGCTGCGAGGCCTGGCCCACGCTCAGTTTTATACCCTGTAAACGCATCAGGTGGGTCATGACTTCTTTTTTCTTTTTCTTTTTTAACAAATGCAAATAAACTGATAAATACCAATTACGGCCATCACTATAATGGTATAAAGGTACTTTATCCTGGCATAGCTTCTTTCCTGTGCTGTACAATAGTAACTGTGCCAAGTCAAGCCTTTAAAATTTGGCGTTGTGCTGCTTTATGCGTGCATGTGTGGTTGAAGGGCTGGGAATTCTGTGTGTAGACAGACTTTCATTGATACTACAACACATGTGGAATAAATAATAGTATTCTTCCCCTTGGCAGCTCTAGATGGGTGTATTTTAAGAGCCTGCCACCCTGCCATTGCTATGATTATTATTTGTTCCTCTAACAGAAACAGTGCAACATAATCCATTGCCATAGTTCAACCTTCTTTATCACAAACCCCGTGAAGCAGCCTGTAATCCCAGAGGAGGAAAGTGATATTGTTTAAGCTTTGTTGCTGTTCTAATTAAATCCTTGCTTTTGTGCAAAATACCTTGCTGTAAAAAGGACAGTACTGAAGTGGTCCATTTGTGGAGGCTTCTCTATTTTATTCTCAGTGCTTCATCATCGTCATCTTTCCCGATAATTAGACAACAAAACAAGACAAGCCGTGTCACCCTGCAGATGCATTGTAAAGCTAAGTGCATTCAATGACCCAAAGCATGGCATTATCTCTTGTAATGCATACCTCAGAGTATCTCATTGTGCTTATAACAGTTTCAGTATTTTTAATTGCCATTTGTATATCCAACCCTTAGAAAACTGTGCACATCAGGCTTTAATGGTTTGTAATTACATGACTCGGAGTTTTAGATCAGGTTTCCCTGTATCTACAATAGTCTTACAACAGCTTTTCATTTCTTCTTCTGAACAGGAGGTCTTGTACTCCTTGAAGAGCATGAATGTAGCTCCTTCACTGCAGCTCTTATAATATTTTTTTTTTCTGGCAGCTATAGATAAATTAATTTCTCATTTGTGGTAGATAATATTTTAATAGTAAAAATGAAGTTGAAATGACTTATATATACTTCAACACATAAAAGGGGAAGGTTAAAAATCATATTTGAATTGGCAGTTGTTAAAATGCAATTATACCTCCCCAAGGTAGCATGGCAGAAGAAAATATTTTAAAAGTTCTCTCTGAAAGTTTAAAAATTCAATTAATGTCATGGATGTATAAGCCTAGAGACTTGACTTCAGAGAAGCAGTTGCTACCCAAGTTCTTGAGCTTTTATAAAGTAACCTTAAGCCCTGTTAGCTGGCTTCATCAAAACTGCTTCCAGTGCATGAAGTGCAAAAGATATGTAAATATTCACATGAGTTTTGGTCTGTGCTTTTATAGAAGGTCATAGCAGGATCATCTGTAGTTGGTTTTTTTCTTAAGACAAAAGTGTAAGGTAATAGTCCCTTTACCCCTTTTTTAACCCATCTGTCAATGCTTCTGAGGGGCTCCTGCTAATAATTAGGAAACTGTTTTCAAGATTTTTTCAAGGTGTTTCTCTGAAGAATCAGAGAGAGAATGCAGTTGAGAACCAGGGAATAAGGCATTCATCTAAGATGCAGAAAAAGTACAATCCAAATCCCACCATCAGTACCTGCAAGGCTGGAAGCGGTACCTGAGCTTCCTGCCAGCAATGGGAACTGGTCACTGGCTGTCACCCCTCCCTGCTGGTCACCTGCTGTCCCTCTGCCTCAGTTTCCCTGCTTGTACAGTAAAAGTAGTTGTGATTAAGGGGAAGCTACTGCTAAAAATGTACAAGCCTGAGTTGTGCTGTTATCTCAGGGGTGATTGCCTGTAGCGGGACTCAGTTCCCTTGTTTTGTGTATTTTAGTGCAGAGCTGTCAAATTCAGGATTAGAGCTGTGAGGTCCATCCTTTCTCCCTCCCACTATCCATGCACTGCTCCCACTGACAACGTTCCTATACATATCTCCATTAGCTGGTTCAACGCACCACCAACTCCAGGGTGGCTTACTTTTGAAATGAAATGTGTAAAAATTGACTCTTTCCTGGCCTGAGGGTCAGAGAAGTTTTACAGATTTCAGCCTAATAACTAGGATCGTCAAACCCAGCAGACTGGGCAAGCTGGACAGCAGCAGCAAAAGGGGGTTCAGACTACTGGTGTGAAGGGAAATTAAATAACGGTAGTGAGGGCCTCTTGATTCAGTGGATCAACTGAGGCTACAAAGATAATTTTTCCCAGTTGCAAGTTTCGGGACTCTCACACACTTCTCCATAGCTTTTAGAGTAGATGCACTTAATGAAAAAGGTGTAGCTTTCAAAGTGACCTGTCATTAAGCTACAAGTGTAATTCAAGTCCCTTTTTAAAGTCTTGGGCCAGATTCTGTACACCCAAAATCCATACTATCAATATATGTAATTGATGTTGATGTAAACAATATCAGGACTGAATCCTTCTCAGCTCTGTCTTGCTCACTCTTTCCAGCAGCAACATAACTAATTCTAGTTCTTGACCGGAATGATAACAAGCTATTACTAAATGTTATACTGACCTTGATAGCTGTGAGAAAAACATTAGCTGAAAATACTTTCACCTTAGTTTGGTAGAAATTTCTTTCTAAGAAATAGTAAGATATGAAGTAACAGAAAAGTTTTCCAATTACATTTCTTCCTTACAGGTTAATACATTTTATTAAAAATAGCTCAGATCTGAATCCAACAAAAGAAACTTATTCCCAGAGGAGTATATGCTAACTGTGCCTAAATACATTAATTTTGTGTTATTTTTTTCTCACCCTGCAGTTAGCTATCAGAGGAAACAGTGGTTGGTAGGGAGGTCAAGACACTTGGAGCTGGTAGTCCTGAGGTTGCTCCCTTCCGCTACTGACCTGCTCCTGGGCAAGCCAGCTCACGGGTTTTGGTGTCCATCCTGTAAAGGTGTGACAACTGCAGTGACCTCCCTGTGAAAGTGGTGCAAGAGCTGTCTGTGAAGCTTAGCCTGGCAGCTAAACTTCGTGCAGTATTCTGAGAGAAGGTAGCTTTGCCCTGTCCTGGAGAAGGCTCTTGAGGTGGAATGACCCAGAAGCGCTTTTTGACGCGATACTGCGAAACAAAACAGTGCCAGCGGCGAGGAGGGTTTGCCGTGGCTTTGTCACACACGAAATCCTTCCAGACAAGGGGTCTAAGGGCAAATGTTTCCTTGCCCATCACAGACATCCACAGGTTGCTAGAAGGCCTTCTCCCTTGTTGGGCAGGATAAGCACTGTGCCGAGATAAGACGGTTGGCAGTGATTTCAGTGGACAGCCTGACTTCCCATGTGGTTTATCAGTCTTGGCATCAACATTTTACTTCCTGCCATTTTACTTTCTTATCAGCCACCCGGATTTCACCACATTGTTTTTCTAATTATGTCCTTTCTCTCCCCTGCCACGATGGCTGCCATCAGCTGGAGGCATTCTACTCCATATTCACCACTGAACAGCAAGACCACGTCAAGTCCGTGGAGTACCTGAGAAATAACTTCCGACCACAGCAAAACCTGAACAACAGGAACGTGTCTAAGTCTGCCGTGAAGGATGCTTGGAGCCAAGATATGACAGACATCTTGGAAAATCCACTCGGCACAGAAGCTTCCAAAGGTGCATTACACTTATGAATTTTGCACTTGACTAATAGGAGAATTTTTTTGGTCTACTTTGTCATCAAATGGTGTCAAGGATGACTGTGAGCTACTAAAGTAGTAATGCAGGTTATGCAGGCATTCCTCGTTGCTGTGTGTCAATAAATTAACTAATACTGTGGGTGCCTGCAATTAACCTGTGAAACTCACTGTCACAAGGTGCCATGGCAATAAAGCCCCAGAATATGTGAGTCTCAAACTGGCGATGTCCCTGTTTCTGCCAACTGGCTGTAGGGCCTTAGAGATGCCTGACAAAGGAAACGTGAAAGGACAAGGTCAGAGGTAAAATTTCGGCCCCATTAGCACTGACTCATTGGGTGTTTGAATGGGAATAGAGTATCCAGATGTGGTTATGGGTTTCATTTTTACAGTAACAAGACTTTTGAAGAACCGTTGACCTTTTAATTCAACGTTTGTATCAATCTGCTGGTAACAGTGACAGGGGGGGAAAATACTCTTCCTTATAGGCAGGTGATTTTCTCATGTCTTGCTGAAGTGTTTCATGTGTCTTTTTGTAGAGCAGCTGGTGCTTGCTTCTGTCAGACACTGGATAACGAGCTGGATGGACGGGGGTGGGAGAGAGGTTGCAGTCGTTACGTTGGCACAGACAGCCCTGGCTAGAGGAGCGCATCAAAAATTCTGAGAAGTGTGTACTGGATAAAATAAGACTAGAAATAAATATCATTTACTACCTTTATTTGCCTTTATTTTATTGAATGGTGTTATTTATAGGTAGGAGGAATGACATGCACTTCCCAATCTTCAGTCCCGAGAAGTGCTTGGTGCTTAACCAGTTCTGGGTAGAGGTAAAGAAGAGAGGGGCAGTTTGCCAGAAGGAAACAGCTGAGCAGATTTACAAGCTTCCCTTTCGTACCTGGCATTTTCACCTGGCCAGGCACAGAGAGCGTAGTTTTTAGAGGATGTGAATCATGAAAACAGCTGCGTTCAGCAACCTCACCTTCCCAAGAGAGTGCTGGAAGAGTGTATTTCTCAGGGCTCATTATTCTGTGAGCATGCTTATTTATTTATATATAATATACACGTACACAAACCTCATGTACATTAAAGGCAGCCTTGGGACGGAGAATTTACATCAGAAGTGAGAAGGAGATCTTGGGAATGAAGTAACCCTGCTATGCTCTGGTGCTCTGGCCTGCAGTTTCCAATCAGTGTTTTAACAGCAACATGTGTCAATATTTATTTCTTCAGTTATATCCTGTGTACATATTACCCAGAACAGTGATGAAAGTTAATAGGTTACGTTATGTTAAAAGTGACAAAACTGACTAGTTTTTATTTTGAGTGCAGCCGAGGTACCTCTGGTACATGTGGTATAATATTCAAAGACATTTTACTGCTTTGGCCACATGCCTGCATGTTTCCTCGCCTCACTGGATGGTTTTTAAGATTATAAAAATGCTTTAGGTGATTTTCAACCCCATAGTAAATAGCTGAAACCCAGAATTTTGACAGAGCATTACAAACGCTAAGGTCTGTAGTTAATGGGCTGATCTTGAATTTGGAAGTGTTGATACCGAAGGAGCACTTGAATAACTGGAAAGATTCGCATTGACTTTGATCTTTAAGAACTCTAAGGCCCAGATTCACCCAAGTGCACATGGCTTAGTTAGCGTGATGTGAGCCAGTCTACAGGAGCAAGGGAGCTGCATAACCGTTAGTCCACGTTTAGATAGCTTGGTGCCTGGGTGCTTGACGCCTTAAATACTTGGGGACTGGTTTCCTAAGCAGGTTCTCTCTGGGTCCTCTCCCATCATGTCCAGGTGCTGTGATGCTCTATACTCGTGCCTGCCTGGGAATTTGAGCTTACGACATGCTCAGGAGAGACCCTCAGGTGGGGGGCATGCATTTCCTGTGATCTGACAACATTCAGAGTGCCAGGGATGATCTGACAACATTCCCAGCATGGCAGGGATGATGCTAGAGTCAGTGAATTTTTTTTTTTTTTTTTTTTTTTTTTTTTCCCTCCCCTTGAGCTTTTGCTATAGGAGGCTAATGGCTGGGCAGCCAGTCTTTTTGTACCAGCTCTGTCAACTTGTCACTTTTTGGGTTGTGTGCACACCAGGGGACACTGAAAATAGGTGCATTTTTTTCATGAACTTAAAAATAAACAGGTTGCTGCAGTGTTGCTAACACAAAATGGATTGTAGCGTATCCTCCAAAGGTTACAGGAATGAGTTATAGCTGTTCCAGAGATACAAAAACGTGGATGTTTCTGGCCCCTTCTTTGACAAAGGTGAACAGTGATGATGTGCCTGGTCCACTGCACATTCTGAACTACTGACATATAAATAAAATGAGTTGAAGTCATAATACTTGAGTGAAAGCAAAACCTATTGTTTATTCAGCTAGTAAATACAGTACCTCTTTATATAGTGTCACTCATGCAAAAGTACTGAGGAGCCGAGTGCATGGAGTGCTTCTCAGCCATACAGTGTAGCATACAAATATAAGCGTGTAGGGTTAGCATAACAAATTTATTTTATGCAGATTCTTCTGCACACCTCATGGTTGCATCTCAATGCTTTCCACATTGCGTTAAGCAATGTGACCAATGGCTGTCACATGTTGGCTCTTGTCTACCCTCCCTGTGCTTAGATTTGTGTATTGTAGAGAAAGGCAAGGTCACAGAATTGTGTCTTTCATTTGCTGCAAGGTGATACGGTTTGTGATGGTCTTCAGCTCTGGAGGGAAAGTTTGGTTTTGTTTGTCGGTGTGAATTTTTGCAATTTGTTTCCTCTGTCACACTCTATTAAGTCTGTGGGCAGTATTGCTGATCTAGAAAACAGTGTAGCATTCGTTATGTAAGCCTTTCTTGTTTTGGAGGAAAATGTGCCCAGAACAATTTGCATAGTGTTCAGAATAATTTTCAGAATTCCCTGGTGAATAGGGAATTTCAGATCAGCACAAAGTGATGCAGCTCGCCAGTTGTCCATTGACAAACGTGCTATCCTGAACAGTTTGGCACCAAACACGAATGTCTTTTCTCCCAGCTATCAAAAGCTATCTCAGGTCACAGAACCATGACCAGTAGCATAACCTGCAGGTACACCGGAGGAAAACTTATTTCTCACTTTATGCCAGTTTTCATGAGTATTTCCTTAGCAAAGCCCTGTAAGTGGTGGTACTTGGTAAATACAGTGTCTTCTGGGAAAGGTTACTTTAGGTCAACCAAGGCTGTCAGTGCATTTGGATCCAGTTTGTTAGCCAATATGAATGGTAACAGCCTTTTGTTTTGCAGTTACTCTCCTCTCCCTCCTCTTTTTTAATTTTAAAGAGACAATGAATGGAGGAGTGGTGTTTTCAATCATCAGAATACAAGATGGCGAAAATATTTTAGCTAATTTGAAATAGTGTAGAGGGCTAATTTTTCACTTGGGAGTGAAAACTCCCGTTTTTCTTTTGTGTTAGTATTTAGCAAGAAGAGTTTTCTTTGGTTCCGTTATCTCATTCCTTTCTCCTGTTGGCAAAAGCTGATTTAAAGCAGTTCTCTTGAGGACTGCTTGTACGCTTGGGATAAAAGCATATGCATAAGACCTTTGCTGAATCAGAGCCCATGAGCTGAGCTTAATTCTTAAGTTGAGCCTGGAGCTGTTTCAAGAAACCATACAGGTCATCTTTAAATATCTTATTTCTGAAATATACCATTCAGGATAAATACTGTTCAGCTATGTAATTGTAGCAATGGGTGGATTGATAATAAACCATCATACACCAATATTTTTTTAAGAAGATGAAACTTTCAGAGATTCGAGGTATACAGTGGATCATGCTGTTAAATCACGCAGATCATCAGGCCTGTAAAATTTAACAAGAGGGCTCACCGGTGTTACGGTACTGATTTATATGAAGTTTTAAAAAGTTCTCTGTACAGACATATTAAACCAGGAATGTATTTGTAAACTATTCATCAGTGACAGTGGCAGTGTTCGATTTTTTGCACGTGACCATCTCTGTTAAAATTGCCTCCTTTCTTCTCTGGCCTGTCCTCTGTGGCTCAGGACTATGTTGCTCTGTCACATCACATATTGTGCTCCTGCCTTTTCATGGGCTGCTTTCAAGCACCTGTGCTAGAGGGATTGCTAATTATTTATCAGTTTAATAGTGTGCATTGCTTTTCAGGGACAAATAGGCAGAATTCTTACATAAAAGTCCATCCAGTTCAAGGACCTGAGTCTGCGTGTTCCTTACTACTTTCACATGTTGTCCCGTCAAGCAGAGATGTAGTTACAAAACATTACCTGCTTCAGTAAAGGTGTAGGCATGGAAACCAGGAGGAAAAGGTGTTTCATTTCCTTGTTTCAGGATGTACCCCATGTGCAACAATATTTGCCTATGTTATTTTGCTGCTGATTAGGACCATCAAATGTTACTTCTTTCTCTTTATGTTTTTTAGTGCTGGAAAAAAAAAAAAACAACCCTTTAACCTTTCTGTCTCACTAAACGTGCTGCAAGCCTTACAACACTTAAACGAGCATCCCATGTGAGGGGCTCTTGACATCAGAGTTTTCTTTCACAGATGCCTGATTACTTCCCCAGAGGTGTCTGATTACTCTTTGCTGGAGTCTCAGATGATGCTGTTGCCCATCAGTGGGAATTCGCCTTAGAGTACCATCCTTAATTATTATCCTAGACTAAGTTAAATAATGAGCAGTCATAAATTCACTCTAGTAAAACTTAGCTTTGGACTCTAAATTAACAGCTGGGACATTTCTCTTGTAGTGTACAGGCTATCATTTTCCTTACTGTTCTTTGTTGTGCGGTAGTGATACACAGTTTGGAAGTCCTTGTAACTTAATGCCGCTAAAATGTGGATAGAAGATATTTGGATTTTCCCTCCTGTATGCTTTGCACTGGAGGCATGGCTCGAGCTATCGACCTGCAGTCAAAGGTACAGCACTGCTCAAGCAAAGCAGTTTAGTTCTTAGTGAATTCACTGTTTCATGGTTCCTGATACCAGAAATGAAGCTAAGACCTCCTACGAAGGCGCTGCCTCTTCTGCATGGAGTGTGCCTGCACTGCAGCAACATCCAAAGTTCTGGAGATTCAGTGCAGTGACATCATCATTTTGAGGCAGATAGTTTAGAGCATTGGCGGCAGTGTTTCTGAATGAGAACAAGTTATTTGTCTCATTTATAGCCTCTGTTATTACTCTCAGTAATTTGTTTTTGCTTTCTAAATGCCCATGTTTTATGAGAACTCTCTCAAAACAACTTTGCAGTCTCTTCATGCCCTCAGGTTCTCTCTGGGAGGCCAAAAAGAGTGTTAGGCAAGAAAAGTTCTACTCTTGCAGAATGTCATTTATATATTTTAGTCAAACCTAAATGACCACAAAATAGTCTATAGCAGTAAGTGTAATCTATCCAAAACAGCAGCACAGTAACTTGGGATTGCTAAAGCAACATGATAACTATTTATTTTCTTTAAATATCTTGGGGAAAATGAAAAAAAGCAAGAACCTTCTTTGGTTAATTTACGAAATGTTTACCATTACAGTTGATTGTTCTTGTCCTTTGGAAGAATCTTGGAAGATTTCTTTATAGATTAACAACTCCTTCCCAGTTTCCTTGGATAACTGGACTTTTCCTACTTTTTTATTTCATTTTGTTCTAAAGATTATTCTTTCCCAATTCCATTCCCCTTTAATCAGGTCAGCACCCTACTATAGTGTGCTGGTGCAGATGAATCAATGTATCATTATTAGGATTTCTATTGGTGTAGCAAGACTGGCAGGTGCGAAAGGTTGCACTTGAGGGTGGTAACACCGTGCTGCTAATTGCTTGCCCTGCATCTTCTTTGCACTATAGACCTGCCCGGCTGCCGCTATGCCTCAGAGCTCCAGGTAAATGTACTCACCTATTGCTGCGAGAGTCTCTTTTGATGTGCACCTCAAGGACCTGCTGTAATCACATTTTAGGCAGAAATCAGTGTGCTCCTTCTGCCTGTCTCATCCCTTCTACCTCATCTGTGTTTTGCTCTGCGATGCTGGGTCCTCGTGTATGCAGTTGTCTTGGAGCATGTCGTGCAAAAGCAGGAAAGGACAGGCTGCTGCCTTCTGGAGTCTCGGATCAGTCAGGTGGAAGGCAAAGCGTTTCAGGAAAAAAACTGACCCATTTTGATGGGGAATCGGGTACAAAAAGTTGTGGTACATATACCTCCCATAGGTCTCATGCTTCCCCTCGCAGTGGCTCTGTTCCGCAGGGTTCTGTTTTCACCTGTAGTAATTTCTGTGTGGTTGTAATGTGAGCAGCGCATGTGTCTATGCCTGAACGTAGTGGACAGCTTACCAGTAGATTTATTAATAAACAATAAGTAACTGCTTGTACTTGTTTAGAGGTTATAAAGGGCCCAAACCAAAAGAGCAAGAGGAACTGAGTGTGAAAGTTTAAGTATGGTTTGGGTTCACAGCTGCCACTAAAGCTGGAAGGGAGCTCAATGATTTATTCCATTTATACCTGCAGGGAATTCCTTTCTGCACTGCCTACCTACCGGTCCAGCTGTTTGGCCCACAGAAGTACTGATTTTAATTTCAGTCTTGACAGTACTTTAGACCATGAGTGCCTGCAGCTCATCCCTTGTGTTGGAAAAAGCCTCCAGAAGCTATGAAAGGGAAGCTGCTTTCCCAGTCTGATTTTGGGCATCCCTCAGTCACGTATTGAGATGCTCTACCAGCCCTGTTGGCTTGTTCTTCCCGTGCTCCCCAGTCCAAGCAACCCTCGCCAGGGCTTTGGAAAGGGTGGCTTGGCTAACGTGGCAAATATGTGTCCTTCTGGCAGGAAATCCTCCTTTCTCCCCCTGTTGACGCAGCACGTGCCACTGAATGTGATGACACGTGTTGTATCAGACGCACTGTATAAATAAGAAGACAGGCGTACATCTTAAACACAAGTCACCCTCTGCATGTACGTGTGCATGTGTGCAATATAAACACAAAACTTGCAGGGCAGATCCTTGGCAGACATCAGTGTAGCCCAGCACGGCACCTGATGGTGCAAGGCTGATCTGCGCCCGCTGAGGATTCAGGCCACAGCTGTAGAAACAGTATTTGTGAAATATATGAAATATTTGGGCTCAAACATAACGTAGTAAAACACACAGTCCATGCCTTTCAGTAAAATAGGGTCTGTTGCTGTGATGCCATGGAAACTCAAATGCTACAAAGAAAGCCATACAGGAATGAATCCAAATGCTGGTTGTGCGCTCACCTCGGGAAACAGGCAGGCAGCAGAGGGGCAAAACCCAGCTTGCCCAGAGCCCCTCTGTCAAAAGTGCCCCATGTGCCGGTTTGTTCGTGAGGTTATTTCACAGGGCTCATAAAACAAGTGCAGGGTCTGTCGGTGTCCCTCATACCTTAAGAAACAACCCTGTCTGTTTGAAGCATAGTGAAAGGTAAGAGCAGGGAAGATAAATAGTCTGTCTCCTAGCTACATTCTGCCTGTGGATTGAAGTAGATCAACACAAATATTTGTGTGTACGGCATGCTCCGGAGCCTGCAAATGCCTGCTGGCAAAGTGCAGGCAAAGGTAAAGGAAAAATGCGTGCTTCTCTTTAAAGCAATTATCCTTATATATTAATAATGTCATTTATAAGCACTCTGAGAAGTTAACAACGTACACTAAAGCAAAGCAAAAAAATTGCAAACGTTTAGTAAAAGGAGAAGGGGGAAAATGTTGTAAGTATGCCTCTTAGCACTTTTCTATGTATTAAAGCCTGTGTTGTCTCTACGTATGATCCTCGTAGTCTATTTGTTATCCTTTGGGAGCGCAGCCCTTGCTGAACTCTGAGATTGAATCCGACAGCCCAAAGAATGCTGCTGTTTGTTATGGATCGGAGGCTCTTCCCAAGCACCTCCACTGAGTCACGCCAATGCAAGGTAGCTGAATCTGGCACTGCATCAATTACCTTACCATTATACTGTTGGCATGGCACTGAAAGCAAGTGTGAGTTTTCTCATGGCAGTATAACCCGTACTTCTGCATTTCAGGGCTTATTCGAAGTTTTGAGGGTCTAATAATGAGAAGGAATATATATGTGTGTGTATATAGGTATATATATAGTTGAAAGTACTTTTCTTCCTTTTTCTGTTGGTGGCATCGCTTTTGTCTTGTCTGCAGTCGGGTTCCTGGGGGCTTCAGGGCTGTGTGAACTTGGTGCAGTATTTTGCCAACAGCACAGGCATCGATTACAGTTTTCAGGCTTCTCTGCATCAGCTGGGAAACTTTTGGCTGAGTTGGATGTCATTACAGCAACAGCAAGAAGTGGTCCATCTGTCCTGGGGGACTGGCCCTTCCAGCTCCTTCCCAGTGCTGGGGCAGAGGGGAAAGAAACACCTTCTCTCCCCCAAGAGCTCGGCCACCAACTTGTTTGCCCTTGTGGGGAAGAAAGGCATGAAACACCCATATTGACCTCTCAATTTCTCTCCCACTGAGCAAGTGGGAAGAAATGCCCCATCTACCATCCTCTGTGCTCCTCCTGTGTAAGGGAGAAACACTGTTCCCTGCCACTCGTCCCATGCATATCCAGATCAGTGAGAAAAAAGAGAAGTGAAGCGCCTCTCGCCTTACAGCCAGGAGCTGCCTTCCAGAGCAAGACAAGACCCTTGTCCTGGTCTTTTAGCTACCTCTGAGCAGTCCTGAGCCAGTAACGGGTTATGGGCACATCCTGATGCCAGTGTTTTCTCCCTCTGCGTATGAATTGCCTTAGAAGATCCCTGCCCATCTCACCGTGAGGGATTCAGGACTTCACTGGCACATTGCTTTTCTGTACTGAAAATTATCAGGGTTTCATCACACAACATGTATCCCAAGGTACCAAGGAGAGGAACGGCAGTTTTGCATTGCTGAGACATGCAGCAGGAGGGAGAGAGTGGGATTTTCCAAAAGAGGGCATAGCACAGCTAGAAATAACTGCCTTTAAAGTGGTGACATTTTTATGCATGGAAGAGCTAACTTAGAACATTTTTAGAGGTTTTTATAAATCCCTCTGAGCCCAGTGCCACCGGATTCATCATATGAGGCACCTGTTTTACAGGGAGAAGGTATACAAGCAATAACCAAATATACAGTTCTTGCACTCTCTCAAACTTTCCCTAAATAGCTCTTTTTATAACCGCAGGTAGCATATGCAAAAAGCATGATGAAACCCAGAAAGTTTGGCTGTTTTGCATTTCTGTCTTTGAAACAGAAATGTAGGCTGCTTTTAAAAGAAAAGAAAAAAAAAGCTGTAATATTCTCTTACATGCCCTTTCTGCATTCATGGGTGTGTCTTAATATCAGTGGTTAATTTTTGCGAAACAATAAGCCCCCTTTTTTTCTTTCAGCTCTCTGAAGTAGAGCTGCCAGGAGCTTTTGGATTAAGCTTTATCAGGCTTCAGTTAGGAAAGCCTCGTGGAGGTTACGTAGCCAAATACAACATACAAATCAAATTATGGGAGAGATGAATGCAGAGTTGTTAAATTAATTTTGTTTGTTCCAGCCCATTGGAATGTTTTTAACATGAAGAAAATAATTCTCTGCTGTATGGCTGGTCTGGCCAGCGCTTAGGACTGTATTAGCATGCTACATTTGTCTGCGAGTGGCAAACAGGTTTTCTCCAGGCTTGAGCGAGCCCTGGAAGGCAAGGCTAGCCAAGATGCTGGCTTGCCCCCTGCCTTCCCCAGCGGGCTGATCTGCAGAGAAAAGACTGTGTCAATCTCCCAGACAGCCCCGCACACGGCCAACAGCTGGAAACGCCGGCTGAGGCTGCTCCGTGTCAGGTCAGAGGGCTTCCTCCAGATACACCCGTGCAACCCTCTCGCTTCTGCAGGACTTTTCCATAAGGCAGGAGCCAGTGTGTTTGCCATGTTCCCAGTTCAGGTCATCCCCGACAGGAGGGCGAGGGGGGGTTCAGCTCCGAGAGGTCCGAGGCATGCCATGCTCAGGGCATCGCTGCCTGCCACGAGGCATGCCCCGGGTACCGGGTCGTGCTTGCCTGTCGAGTGCCTCCGAGCTGTAGCCCTGTGGCCCCAGCGAGGTTTTTCTGCCTCCAGGAGTCCTGGCGCGGGTGGTCTGCTAGCCAGGACGCAGTGGCTTCGGTGTGCCACTAGAATTACGCAGGCCCAGTTGAGGTATGTCTCTGCTTAGTGTTGCACTGCACCGTGGAAAGACATGCTGAAAGACCCCTCAATATTTTTATTATCCGTTAGGATCTGAATTTAAAAGAGACCGTTAGTCATATTTTTTTCTAAAAATAGCCGAGATCTGCTATTTCAGTGTGAAATGATACTGGTTGTTGGTCTCAGTTCTTTTTTTTCTTTCTCAAGCAATCATGAATTCACAGGGTTTGGGGTTTTTTTGCTTATTTAGCCTGGTTAAAAAAAAAAAAAAAAAAGGTGAAAGTTTGTGTTTCTCTGTAGAGTGTCCTGATTCAGTTCAGAGGAAGATGCAAACTTCTGCCTCCCTGTCCCAACCTCTTTCTGCATTTCTATTTGTCCTTCAACTGCACATTTTACAAAATCAGTAGAGTTCTTTAGCATTTAAAAAAAAACAGACGAAAGCAAGGAGCCTGCAATTCTTTTAATCTTCTTTCAAAAATCCAGGGCACACAGAGTATTGAAAGGAAAATGAGATCTCTGGAAAATGCCAGTTGTTTTATAGATGGTCAAATCATTACACTTTTTTTCTTGCCTTTCAGACATTTGCTATGTTATTATGTATCACTTTAATTAAATCATCAAATTGAATTATTGGATCAAATGTTTTTTTATTCCACTGTGTCCTGAGCAGGTTTGGTTAAATTAATAAAACCATATGTTTCATTTTATAAAAAAGATTTCTTTTTTGCCCATTCATAAGCTGTTAAAAAAAAAAAGTGGCTGAACAGGAGAGGTTGGTTATTACTTAATTACATCAGGTACTGCTATGTGCCTTGGAGTAATTGGAACAAAGTCATACTAAGTCCTGAAAATTTTGTAATATTTACTGTGAAATAGCAGTATTGTAAATTCAGTCTCCTTTTAGCTGGCTGTGAATGAGGTTTGTCCTCGTCAAAACTTGTCTCAGTGAAGTCAGTGGAGTCACTCAGCTGCTTAAAAGTGCTCATGACCTTCTTGGATCGGGGTGCAGGGCCAGGGAGGGTCTCCTAACTTTGAGCCTGTGAGTCTCCTCTTTACCCTTGGGAAATGCCCGCTTCTCTCCTCTGACTGGCATGAGCTATTCTGAATGGCATCAAAGCTGGCTGCAAAGAGTGGCATGGAACAGAGGACATGACAGTCCCCTTTTCCTAGGGTGGCTTGGGGTCCTTGTCTGAAAAACAGCTGGCTACCCATGGTTCAGAGGGGTATTGCAATTAAGGTAGATCTCTCTGTCTCTCGTGAAGGTTACCTCGTTGAATTATTTCTAAAACAATTTGATGCATGATTACTTTAAATATATAAATCTCTTCCTGTCCTCCTGGAGGAGGAGGACTGGATAAGACACTTAGGTCTGGGTAGTCCTTCACCCTGGGCTCCTATCTCTGATAGGATTTGATTAGGTGGAGAGATAAAGGCTGGCCTGGCATTTTGAAGCGTAATTCTGTGATGACAAAGGGCTTCAAAGGGGGCAGTTATGATTTATTGGTGCAGTTATCAATAAACAGTGATGTCAGTGAGAATTGATCTGACTATCTCAGCGGAAAGAGGTGAGAGCACGGAGAGGCATACCAAGGATCATGAAGCTCTGTAAATAGTGACAACAGCGACTACTTTCAGCTGTGCCCTCTCGGCTGGGTCCTGGCCACCTTCTTGCCCTGGCTCTGTGGGCTCCCTGCAGAGAGCAGGAGGGAGCAGGAGGGAAGGGGTCTGCAGGCTGCAGACCGAGGTGTTGCTTCTGGCTTTGTGGCATTGACGGCAGAATGCCGTTTCGGTCCCTTCAACTCAGTGTAAATAGAAACTCATATTTGTTTTGTCAACGATTTGAGGCACTGCAGGGTTTGTTTGCTTTGCTGGATCGTCCCTCTGGGTTGAGCAGAAGGATCTACTGCAAAACCGCAAGATAGTCACCACTTGTGGCAGGCGCAAACACCGAAGATCTTTCCTGCCCAGGCGTATTTCTGCAATATTTGTTCTTTTGTTCAGGCTAGCTACAAAATGTGAGTTATAACTGCATAAATACAATTGACAGGTATTTTTCTATTGTACTGGTAATATTGGTGTTTACAGCATTTAATCATTGTTATTTAGGGACTGTAGCTATTTCAGTAATGTAGCGGCAGAGCTACATGACCAACCTGCAAGTCCAGGCATTAGGAATAGACATTTCTCCCTTTCAGTGCTGCCAGGACTGTTTAGAAGTGAAATAATGGCCAAATATACACGCAGTCACATACCTGCAGAGTGCAAACAAGCTGAATGTGTTGCCTTTAAATGGAAAAGTCGTATTGGAAAAATAATTCTGCAAACAGTGTCAGCGCGATAGGCTGGGTGACACTTTGACTTTCCCTGGCACAAGACACCAGCTCCTTTGCCACGGCACATGTGTTTAGGTATCATTGCAAGTGATCTTTCTTGGTTCAGAGTTTATATTGGGAGAGAAAATGTGAGAATCTGTCCTGAATTGTGTATTTTAAACATGATTTTTAAAGCTGGGAAAAAAATCTAAACTCTTTATATTTGGCAAGCATATGATGTATTTTTTCGATAGCGTATGAGTGCCATCTAGTGTTCTTCATTAGTACCCTGACCTTTACATTTCAGTGGCTTGAAAAGTGTTTTCTTCAAGCGGCTGCGAGTGGGCTGTGCACGCCCCACTCCTCCTGAAGTGTACGGGCTGGGTTTGCGCCTGGGCTCGGTCTTCCCTGGAGGAGTTTGGGTTTTGGTGTCTGCAGTCAGCAGAAGCTGTGGTTTTGCCCGCTGGTTAAGCTGGTCCCATGCTGACGTCCCCACCGACTTAAGCTTGAGTGAGAAGTAACTTGTGCCTCCCCGCTGCAGGCAGGGTTAGGAAGGCACGGCTTTCGGAGGCTGCCTGGAGGGTTCCCCTGCCTGGTATGAGAAGGAGATGGCCAAGGGCCATCAAGTGCCACTCTTCCCTGTGCTGGTGATACATCACTGGCGAAGAGTTGAAAATCCATGAAGGAAAACATATAGAAAGAGGAGTATAAAGTAACTTCTGCTCATGTGCAAAAATGTACAAGGTTAAGAGGAAAATACTGACTGACCCAATAGTGTCACATTTTCAGAGGTTCCAACTATTTCCAGGGCCTGCAGAGCACACTGGAGTATTTACCCCCTTCATATGGCAGGAGACTGTGGGCCAGGGAAGCTGGGGCTCAGGTTGATTGGACTTTAATGTTCCAGTGCAGAGCTCTTAAGAGACCAAGTTAAAGTGTACATGCAAATGTCAGGACTGAAAATAAGTCGAGAACTAAGCAACCTGCCTGCAGAGAATAGATTCTCTCGCTCCCTTTACTCTGGAGAGCAGAAAGCAGCTGCAGGTGGTATTAAATCCCATTGGTCTCAGTGGATTGCAGTCTAAGCTATTACTGTAGGCAAGGGCATTAAAGAAGAAACCTGGCTCTTAGAGTGAGGCACAGTTCTTCCTGTTTGTTTTCTCTTGGTTATTTAGGAGAGCTTCACATTTTTCCTTCTGTTGTTTAGCTTGCAGCACTCCACCAGTCAACATGAAAGTGCAGCCTGTGAACAGGACAGCGTTACTTGTAACCTGGAACCAACCAGAAACCATCTACCACCCTCCGATCATGAACTACATGATCTCATATAGCTGGACTAAAAACGAAGATGAAAAGGAGAAGACTTTCACCAAGGACAGTGACAAGGACCTGGTAAAACCACAGCATCAACCCCAGACATATGTATCAAGCTATCCTTATATTGTTATTTTTTCAGTAGAAGAAAGTAGAGGAAGAAAGCAGTTGTTACCTTATAGACAGACTAGTGTTTGACTCGCAATGAATTGCTATTAAAATGTTCAGCATTAGTTGAACATTGCCTAACAGACTACCCAAAACACTGAAGTGTGAATTTATAGTTTATGTGAGTGCATAAAGGACTAAATCTGCAGACACATTTTCATATACTGTTGCTGAGAAGCAGCTGGCACGGGAAATAGTTAGGCTCTGAATACCTTTTGGCTTGTGCTCAGCTCACAGATTTTCACATTAAAAGTCCGATCCCCCAAAATCTGTTCCTGGGCTCAGGCTTTTCACTGTGTATAGCCCCTTGCAGTCTTTGGAGCAGTTTCTGGCAGTAAGTGCTGCCAGCAGTAGGAGTTGCATGGTCAGAGCTAGAAGATTTTTGCGGAGTGGCCCTGTACAAGCAGTGGGAGAAAAAGAGGGAAGAACAAGACAGTTCCAGCACAGACGGAAACACCGATCTATCTCCTCCATTTAGGATTTGATCTGCTTGTCATTCTTGTCTAAGTGGAAGCAAGTATTGTACTGGTCTTTAACATTCTCTCCATATAAAATCAAAGTGACATATTCAGGTTTGAAAGGCCTCCGTTTATTGTTAATCAAAGAAAGCCTCTAGAATAATGAAATCAGTAATTGTATATGCACATGAAAAATGCAGCAGCACAGAGTGTTATTCCTAATGACTGTTATCGTATTTTTTTTTCAAATACACAGTCCTCTGGGCCCATTCAATCAGTTCTACAATAATACTGCTCTTATTCCCTTAGATGAAGATTCTTTTACTTCATTTCCATTTATATTTTCAATTTCCCCACTAGACATTGTTATCTGGGTCACATTAGGGAACGATGTGCCTCACAAAATCAGAAAGGAATCTATTGAAAGGCACCCAAGGTTATGATGTATTGTAACCTCTCTCTTGTCATAGCTTCACACTCTTAAGGGAGATTTTTTTTTAATCAGGTATAAGGAGGAGAGCCTTAATCAGCAAAAATGAGGTGGGCACAGTGAAAGCATCCTGTTTTATGTAAAAGAAATAATTAAAAGTGCAGGGGATGTGATGGAGTGATAGCTTGGAAATAAATTGCAGTGAGACCCTGTGCTGTGCAGCAGAGCTTGGAGGTTAAGAAAGCAATGACAGCTTAGTCTATTTTCGGGGCAAGAGAAGAAGGAAGCTCTTTTTCAGAGGAAAATGCAATTTGCTTTCAGTGTTCTGGCAGAGGCAGTTGGGCTGTCCCGTTTTGAAACAGAGCTGGACAGTGTTTTGCTAAAGAGATCGTTGGTATTTCAAGTGACCCACACAGCTACTGCTGCTGTCTGCTGTAAGACATGAACTGATGTGATTGTGGACTAAGGCAACACAAAAGAGTATCTGGAAGGCAGCAGGGCAGTGTCTCAGGTCTAAGAGTATGCGGGGACAGCCCAGCCCAGCCCAGGGTGCTGAGCCATCGTGTTACACAGGCCACCAGCATCAAATTGCCATAGCCAGTTTGTTCCAAAATATATAGTCAGTTTGAACATGTAGTGACTTTTCTGAGCTTATCCCATGTTTGGGACTTGGATCTCCACCTACAAAAAATCTCATTTTAATTCCTGTAGGGTCGAATGATTTGAGGTTTAGTTTTTTCTGAGGAGCGCAGAGACTTTCAGGCATGAAGACTGTCATGAGAGTAGATGTGGGAGGTGTTCCTTTCTTTCTCACAGGCAGAGTCAGCAGAGTCTGGGTGCATCACTTCAGCCTTGCCCTCTCTGAGGACCAGTGGATATTTCTATGTAGAAATAAGTTTGTCTTACATGGCATAAATGTCCTGTGTTAGCACAATGCTTTATATATTTCAAACTGATCGTGGACAGTACTGTGGGGGTAAAAAACTGAATAATATCTATTTTTTTTAAACAGAAGGCCATCATTAGCCATGTCTCACCTGACATCCTTTATCTGTTCAGAGTTCAAGCAGTTTGCCGAAATGAAATGCGTAGTGACTTTAGCCAGACTATGCTCTTTCAAGGTAAAAAAACCACATACACATTTTTACATTAAATGACTCTTTGTTTGTTTAACATTTTCTTTGCAGAGTGCAATATGGTGTGGAATGATTTCAGAAGATGTTTGAATGCATGTAGACAATGCTAATTTCAGATTGTGGCCAGTGACTTTATCAGAGTCCCGTTTCTAGTGATGGGGGTTTGCCTACCTCTCTGCTGGCAGGGTTCATCAGGTTTTAGGATAATTCAGAGCTTTTCTTGGTACTAGTTTTTTAAAACAAATTCATCAGAGACTGCTTATGCATCAGAGGCACAGCTATAGCAGAATGTGAGTCTGATCGGTGTCTGTTTTATGTAAAGAGGAAAGGAGATCAGTCCTACCTTGACAACCACATGTGGAGATGTTCAGGTTTTACCATGCACGCAACCTCAGTGATTTCCAAAACATACATATGTAAATGAAAGCAAAAGAACTGGATGCTAAGCTGTCATTTGTCATGGACTTCCTTTTAAGTTTATTGGAGAAATCTGGCAAAGCTGAGATTTGGTAGGACAACTTGACGCTTTTTGTGGTTTTTTTTTAAGTGCTGAAGTTTTGCTCCTTCCTGGGAATTTTATTACTACTTCTTTTATTAACTAGGGCAAAATTCACCTCTGCTGAGAGCACTCCCTCCCACTCCAGTTTACAGATCTATAAACCTCAGAATGGGTAATGGAAGAACAAAACAAGCAGAGAGTTAAAAATTTAAATCCTTAAGATGAAGCAAAGAGTTAAGTCACTTGGGTCTGATGCTGTATACGGAACAGAATAATAGAGGCATTTTTCAGTGTGCTTTTCAGAAAACGTGGAGGTTTTAATCCTACTCTGTTAGCACTTAGCATCTGAAGGATATCAAGCTGTGGACACAATTTAGGTCTGTTGCGGTATCATGCCACAGTTTTAGCAGCATTGCAGAGAAAGCAGGGTTTGGACAGGAAATGTCCTATCCAAGCAACATCTCATGTGTAGCTCTCAGTTGCATAGTGTCTCAGCATAGTGTTTTGGACTTCACTTTAAGTGCCAGCCAGAAGTCAGAAAGTTGTGTATTACTGCTTATGGCCTCTTCCGCAGATAATAGAATGGAAAAATTCTTCGAAATTTGACCATGATACCTATTTAATTAAAGTTAAGAGTAAATCATTATTGACAGTTTTTCCAGATACTCTTTGGGTACTCCAGCCCAATATATCAGTGGAAGTGATATACACATCTGCAATGGGAGCAGATGATGTGTTTCCTTCCATGTCTCCCCAAAAAGTTGTTCTTCTAATCTTTGGCGGGACTCAAGAGCTAACCTAGAAAAAGAATCCACTTGAGCTTTCAAAACATGCTTAGGAGGCTGATTATAGTTGTAGTTGAGATAAATAACAATAAATAATGATGATGTTATCATAAGGGCAGAAAAAACTATTATCGTCAGCTGCTCTTGCTTCCTGTGTAAGTCAGGACATTTCGTCCAGCTCCGGTTTGAAGGAGAGCATGCGTTTTCTGACAGTGCACTTAAACCGGCATTGCCAGGCCCGAGTAATTAAAGACAAAACAAACCTGTCTTTAGACACAAGTACAAAGTAAGGTGAGTAACACCAAACGAGCCGAGTTGCTTTTATCCAAACTGAGACCTGCATCCGCGTTTTGTACTAGCAATATGTTCAGCAATCGTTTAGCAATTTTACCGATGCCTCCCTTCCCAGTCCGCTGACACGCTCTCGTTCTTTATTTCTCAGCTAACACTACTCGAATTTTCGAGGGGACCAGAATTGTGAAAACAGGAGTGGTAAGTCGTGGCCGTAAATCCCTGCGGAGCGCTGGGGGGGGGGGGCGGTAATGGGGGGCGACGTTCCCACCAGGTGGCAGCACGGGGTTGTACATCGGCGGCAGGACCCGGCCTTCCTGGGGTGGGGGGGGGGTCGTCAGAGCCACCCCCAAAGGTTTTAACACATGGCTAAAATATTGGAAGGGGTTCGGTTTTCCAGCGGCATGCCCCGAGAGGCTTTGACAACTGGAGAATTGGGTGTTAAAAAATCTTCCCAAATTTGTATTCGACCCATTTAGAGAGGATTTGTAATCTTAATGACAACTGTGGAAATAAATTTAATTTCTTTTACTAACTGTATGACCAGAAATATATGCAACAGCAATAAGGCTTCACACACAGCATCTTTGCTCTTCCAGTGCTTTAAGGATACCTGCTATTGTGTGAATAAAGCCTTAACGTGCTCTTTGTTTTAATTTTAATTCAGGTGAGACTGTAGCAACTCACTGAAGCTGACTTTTGTATTCCAGAATCAGAAATGTTGATACATTTACAGTAAAACTCGAATACACTGTTTCAGTTTTGAAAGCACCTTATTACGTTATTTAACATAAACTATCCATAACCTAAGTTTCTTGGCATTCAGTATACTGAATTGTTCAGACAAATTTATGGACTGAATTTATATTATTGAATTTACTTTAAGTACATTGCTTCTGGTTTTATTCTGTTCCAGTTTGATATACTCCCTAGTAAGCAAATAACACATACAAAGCTTGAATTTGAATGATTAATGTTTGTTTAATGATGTATAGAGGTATTCTAGACATATAAAATCTGCTGTCAAATTTTAATACTCAGTCCAGCTTTGAGACTGCACATGCCAGTGAAAAGCAAATCTCACAGTGCCTTAGGGGTTCACACTGATAAGTATCCAGAAGTTTAGATGCTTATTTAAAGTTTTGGCTTGAAATCTCTGAAGCACAGGTTTTCTTCTGAGATCTCAGGTTCTCTATGATTGCAGCTGGTCAAAAATAACCGGAGAAAGCAGCCTTTCTTGGTTTGCTGCAGCATTTCAACTACAGGGCCTGACCGAAACTGGGAATTGCAGAGATGCAGAAATACTGTTAAGTTATAAATTTTAGTTCCAAAAATAAACATGTTACAGTTTTGTTCAATGTTCAGTAGCACCTATTTAACCCTTGTTTGTCCTTGTCTGATGCGTTCCTTTCCAGCTAATGCTCCTCTTGCTGATGAATTCAGTAACATGAGACATTTTTCAGTAAGTCAGAGAGGGAGCTCGGTCAGGTTGTCTGGGCAGAACTGCTGACCCTGGCTCTTCCACAGAATTACTCCTTGTCCTTAGCCAACTCAGTTCAGTGTCTTTTTCCACATGTAATTCAGGAAGGGGAATGACTTGTCTAGTTTTTTAAGTATATACCAAGCTTTTTACTTCTGGTAGAGCATACGCCTGCGTGCACAGAGACCCATGTGCGAGCACACGTGCACTGGGTTGATGTTAGAATAACGCTGGCAGGGTGCAGAGGGTGCAAAGTCCGTGGTTCATTCCCTGCTTCCTCTCGGCTCCCCGAGGGAAACGGACAGTGCCAGCCCTGGCTCTGGGTCGCTGGTGGAGGCCAGGGAGAGCCCTGTGGATGGGGAAGGCTGAGTCCCCCGCTGGGTGCCACAGCCTCGTGGTCCTGGTAGAGGTCGTGGTGACTTGCCGAAGGGCTCCTGATCCTCTCCAAGTCCTTCACGAGTGCCCAGCTGGCCGTGCAGCAGGTCTTTTCTAATGAGAGCGATGCCTCACTGCAGCACCAGTCCTTAGGAGAATGATGCTGATGGGTAAATTAAGGAAATAAAAATAGTACCATTTGCGGCTCTCACAATGTGTGTGGGAAGAGCCAGAGTTCCCTGTCAGAGCAGACCCACCAGCCACGGATGCTCACGTTGGCAGCACAGCCCTTATTTTGGGATGGCCCTTACGTAACACTGTATTTTTAAACTTCTATATTCTGAGGATTAAAGCACTGTGAGTAATGCAGCTAAACTCCTTAAACTCCTTTACATCCTCCTCACCCCTGAGAGGAAACGTTACTCACAAGTCACCAGTGACGTGGGTGGAGGAGGTCCCACTGTAAAATAAAGATAAGAATAAAGAGGGTTTTGATGATAATGATCGTTTGGAAAGGGTGAATGCAGGGAGGTTTCCTCCCTTTGTGGTTTGCCATGTAGCTCTGTGGCATGTCCCGTTCCTGACTCGGCCCTGCATCCAGGTGGCGTAAGTCTCTCTTTTTAAGACAATAGCAACCAGAATGGCATGTGTGTGGAAAGGGAGGGAAAAGCAAAAGAAAAATGACCCCAGGTAGCTTCGGGCCCCTGCTGATGCTCTCTACTGTGTTTTCTTCCCCTCTGCTGCCGGTGACCCCCTGAAGCCCACAGCATCTCCTGCCTCCTCAGCCGACATGGCTCCCATCAGCTCCGGCTCCTCCACCTGGACCTCCTCAGGGCTCCCCTTCTCCTTCGTGTCCATGGCCACAGGGATGGGGCCTTCCTCCAGCGGCAGTCAGGCCACCGTGGCCTCAGTGGTGACCAGCACCTTGCTGGCAGGGCTGGGCTTCAGCGGTGGTGGCATCTCCTCCTTCCCCAGCAGCGTGTGGCCCACGCGGCTCCCCGCGGCGGCCGCCCCCAGCAAGCAGGCGGGACGGTCGGTGGTGGCCGCCACCGAGGCCGCCGCCGCCGCCTCCCCGGGGCCAGAGCGGGACTCGGCGCTGACAAAGGACAGCGAGGGAGCCGAGGAGGGGGAGAAGGATGAAAAGAGCGAAAGCGAGGATGGGGAGCGGGAGCATGAGGAAGAGGAAGAAAAGGATGCCGAGAAGAAGGAGAAAAACAAGGCGACGGCGGCCACGGAGGCGCACAATAGCACAGAGCCCAATGTGGCCACGGCTTCCCCCAACCGGACTGCCGAGGAGGAAGGAAATAAAACCATATCGGGTGAAGAGCCAAACCAAAACGTTGCCCCCACGGCTGGAGGTCCCGAGGAGGAGAGCTTTGCCGAAGCAGACGCTCAGCCCCAGCCGCTCCCTTCCACCCAAGTGCCGCCAGCGTTCACCAACGAACTTTACCTGGGCAAGATCCCAAGAAGACCAGAGACAACAAGAAAACCTCCAAAGGAGGACAGGTTTCCAGAGGAATACCCCTCAGATAACAAATTCATCACCATTAACCCAGGTGAGTGACCTCCGGGGAAACTGTTTTTACCAGCGTGAGGCTGTTGGAAAATGACACAGTCCAGATTCCTTACTGATTTCCAGTAGATAAAACCTTTTTGTGGTGCCTGGCTTCACCCAATGGGCAGGTCCTCACAGCACCCAACCCACAGATTGTTACTGGGGGGAGTAGAGGGGAAGGATCATCCTTTTATGTTATTGGTACAGACTCATGGTCCTTGTAGCTTACTAGAAGAGAAAATTTGGAAAAATGTTAACCCCCAACATACTGCATTAAGAATTTTGTTTTTAAAAAAAAAAAAAAAAAGAGAGGAGAATGCAGCGAACTATAGCTGTGAAATTAATTTGGAAGAGCGGTTGCTGTGCCGAGCTGGTGTTTCATGGGAAGGTTGCTATATATGCTGTAAGCTAATTTAGTTTATCTGCAGGATTCTCCCTGATTGGGCTTTGAGATAGTCTCCCAAATACAGGATCATCGCTTGTTTATTTCTCACCACAAAACCTACATGCTCTGATCTTCCAAGGCAAGGCACCTTTTGCGCTAGGGTTACCTTTTTTTCCAGGCAGTGTTCACGTATTTTCCATGTTTGTCCTGATGAGAATTACTGATGCTCTTGTACACGCCAACTCTGGATGTATGTACCAACTCCACAGTACGTACACTGCAAATACGACCTTTTGGAAGCATGCCCAGGTGATCTGCATGTGCACCAAGCCCTGTGTGGTCAGGATTTGCTGCACAGGCCTATGCAAACAGGTATCTCATGGTGTTCCCAACTCGCTGTGCAGAAAGTCCAGTGCATATGCACTTGTTCCTGCTTGGGGAGCTCCAGGCACTGGTGAGGAAAACGGATCTTATAACTGCAAGGAGCAAATGGAGTACATGTGTATGGATTTATTTGCAGAGTAAGGACTGAGATTTAGATACGGCGACAAGTTTATCTGAGTGATTATGTGTATTACCACAACATTTATAAGATAGTGCACATTTTTTTGTTCAGGTTTTTTTTAGCGTTATTGTTTATTTTGCTAATCTATAGACTGTTTTGTAATTTCGTTTTTCCATCAAAGCTGTTCTAGAGTACGCGTACTGTGAAAAAACCTTACATATTTATTTTTCCCTACATTTGTAAGCACAAAAATGCAGACATTGTGCACTCAGTTATAGCTCAGAACAAATTTAAAAAACAAAGCTGAATCCAATCTTTAATAACATTTTTTACAGAAATGCTGACCTGACTCTAATGCTGTGAATCATAACTGTTCTGTAAGCGAACAGATTAACAATGCAGAAGCCAAGAAACCTGCACCAGGTTGTGCCTATTTTTTTAAAATACCCTGCTGTTTTTCTTACTCCTCAACTGGAAATCTTCTTCAAAGTCCAGCGCTCCCACTGAATATGATCTGAGGTGCCTGTCAGGCAGCTTTCAACATGCCACTTGCCCTAATCACCTTTTTATTAGGAAGGAGGGAACTTATCCTAGCCATGCTTTGCAATGTTGGGAGAAAGCATTCAGCACCATTTAGGTTCGAACCCCAGCAATTCAATCTGCCTGGGTAAACCTGCCTCTGAAATAGTTGTCTTTGGTTCTTCCTGCCTTCTGCTTCTCTGTTTCTCATGTGCCAGTTCCTTGGATGGCCCAAGGACAATGTCCCTTATATAAGACCTAGAAAGGGCCTCATGGCTTATTCTCAGCCTAATAAATTGGAGGAAAGATGGATAGTTGGTCATGTTTCTTAATTCATGACAAAGGGATTGTTATTAGATTGGTTTTTATTCCGTGGTGAAGTTAAGATGAAAAAGATGAAAATCAATGAGATGGGGAAGTATTGTTAATATTGCTAAGAAGTGCTTGATGGTTATCGTGAATTGTATCCCCTTAGTCTGTAGTGATTTCTGTCTCTTTAGCATGCAGAGAACTATTACTGAAAGTGGTTCAATACAGCTTTGCCCCCTACTACACAGCCTCTTTCAAGAGCTCTGCTCACTTGCACGCTTGGAGGCTCGAAGTGACCCTGCCTGAAGACTGCACGCAAAGACGATCAGTCTTGAAAGGACTCTGCAAATTAGGTTTTCCATGCTTATATATGGAGGGAGGACAACTTACTAAGATCGCTGTGTCTTACAAAAATGGCTTCCATGTGTAGGAAATGACATCTGAAATAACCAGCACATGTTAGCTGGGGGAAAAGATAAGTGAAAGAGTTGCCTGTTTCACCCAAATTAACCTTAGTTAAATCTTAGTCAAACTTCTGGTGACATACCCGGGATGGGAAGAAGGAACTGTACCATATATTCAACTTCCCAGACAAGCCTCTCCCAGGCCCCTCAGTGCACTGAAGAGGACACTCAGCAGCAAAAGGGCTGGGAATGGTTATTCAGAGATGAAGAAGGGCCCATTTGTGCCATTTTCCTTGGGCTAGAGGTTCATTCCCTGTCCTTGACCTCCAGGTGGAAGAAGTTAGGTTGGTCACAAACCTGGTGACTCCCTGTCCAGACATTGGGAAGCGTCAGTGTTTTTAAACTCTGAGAACATTTTAAGATGTTTCTTACTGGCTTTGGGACAGAGGCTTTCAGTCTGAATCTCTTTATACCAGATGTGAGGACCTCGTCCTTCTAAGTCTCTTCAGGCAAGTCCTTCTTTTCTTTGCATCTCGTGTCACCAAGCTTCTGCAGTGGATAGCTGAGGTCTACCTAACCTGGAACTTGCCCAAGTGTTTTACCAGATGTGTCTAAGTAAGGCCTGGCTGGCCTGTTAGGAGTGCTACCCCTGTGAGAAGACTCTTGGGAATGCAGGAGAAGGAGCTTTCCTCCAGCCTGGATCTAGGTTACCAAAGACACATGCCAGCAAAACCCACAGCTGGTGAATTGAATCAATCAAACACTAGCACAAAGCCTAAGACTAGTTGCTTCATCTTAATTGTTTTCCACAGTAATATGGAAATTTGCAGTTCATACAGACACACCTGACGTAGCTCATGCAAGGAGTTGAGTTCAGTGAAACTCCAGACATAAGCAAGACCTCTTCCTGTAAGAAAGAGCCTTAAAGGTTTTCCATAACAAGGTAAACCTGAAATCAAGACAATGACTCGCGAAGCCAAGAGGACATTGCCAGAAGCGTCTGAAAGCATTCCTGAGCATCAGGACAGTTAAAAGAGGGTGAAGGCCACTTCCAAAGTGAGCAGAAAGAACCCCTGCAGCTTACTGTGTCCCACAGAGGGCAGAAACTTTTTTGAATGCATCTTTCTTTTCTCCAGGAAAGCAGTTTTTAAAAAGCTGTCAAGGTTTCAAAAATGTTTTTGTGAGTAGAAAGTTTAATCATTTTAAAGAGTAGAAAATTGTTTCATAACAATGTACACTTGTAAAATTAATTATATAGCATCAAATTAGCAGTTGTAAGGAGATAACTGAATGGGGAAGTACTCACGAGTGTGGATGATTAGAGGAGAACAGGGAACACATGAGAAATTACAGGGAAAGTGCGAGGCCAATTAGTATAGCAAGGCTCATTTTCTTTTAGTGCTTATTTCACACGCACATACACACACACCTCTCCTGAGGCCATGTCATTATTTTCCAAATGGCATTGGCCTCTTCTTGTCTAGTGGTATCGGCCAATGCTAATGATTTTCTTCTGTCACTGAACGCTTGCTTGCGTTCTCCTCTTTCATTTTCCTGATCATCCTTTTCTCTGTTTTGGTGCCCACAGTAGACTAATTGTACCTTTGATCTGCAACTGTTACACACGCAGCTGCTCAGCATTGTCCATGACTCTGAAACCTGAAAATTAGAAAAACAGCAATTAGAATGATGCTCTACCAAAAAAAAAAAAGAAAAAAAAGAGGGGAAAAAAAAAAAAGAGCATGATTCCGTTTAATCAGGCTAGAGCAGGTATTATCCCACAGAATTTTGGTTTGTTGTGCCGGACAGTTAAACAGATCCTTTGTATTTGACAGGGGATAACAAATGGGTTGTTGTGAGCACAGCAATAGAAGTCCGGTTGGTGCTTTGCCTGAGTCATGAGCTGGGACTGAGAACAGAGACATGGGATTGGCCCTTGATCCCAACTTCGGCCAGGTCCTCCCATCCCTCCGCGCTCACCTGCTTCTGCCAAGTTCCTCCCACGAGAGGGCTTTGTAGAGAGATTGTGATGTGCAGGGTTAAATTTCAAGCCTGGTGTACGCTTTTAGCAGAGACTGAATTTTGGTTTAGAGCAGTCTTTGCCAGGTCTGAGGTTACAAAAGCCTTTTGGGGATAACCTCATTAAGATAATTAAACATCTGTGTAATTCTTTCTTTCTCCATACGTGGCAAGGATTATTAAGCTGTATTTTCATGTGGCACTTGAGCCATTTTGCATGGTAACTTGCAGGAGCAAACAGCAGAATGGATTGAAAATGAAATAATTGAATTATTTGATGTTTGCAAACAGTATGAATTTCAGATATCTGACATCAGGATTAAAAATGATTGGCATCTGTTTACAAAACAACGAAAAGTCATGCTTAGTTGTGCACAGCCTGTTTTAAGTATGACTACTGCAGGAATGCCTTTAAAGAAATAGGGAGAAAATAGCTGCACAATGGCATGAGCTTGTATCAAAGATAATACTTTTTTTAAAAACATGGGTTTGCCTTTTCATCATTTAATAATATGGCCGATACTATTTTCCAGAATTAATTGATACTTTTGTATAAGTCCATAATTTCATTTGCTCAAAGGAAAGATGAGCAGGTGACTTTCTTTTAAGAGACCGGATGGTCTGAGGCAGTCCAGCAGTGGGGGTTTTCTTTTGGCCTGCAGAACACGCGTGTTGTCGTAGTTAACGGTATCTGTAACGGTACAACAAACAGAACTTTGTCCTGGCGGTTTGTGCAATGGCGAGGGATGATAAAGGTAGATAAGTTATATATTACAGCTATGCTTGCTTATTATAGAAAGCAGTGTAACTTAAGGGAAATAAACATGTTTCTATTCTCAGGAACCAATTACGAAGAATACGCAGAAAAACAGTACATTTCACAAATTGTAGAATGCCCTTTGCTTGCCTTGACCTTTGTGCAAGAGTTGCGCTGCCAAAGCCTCCCTCGATGCCTAATGCCCTCTAATACTTTCTGTGCCAGGGCCTCATCCATCCAGGGCCTGGGTGGAACTGCTGAATGGGTGGTTCACAGGAGTTACGGATTTTTCCAGACGCAGGAGTGGATTTAGCAGTGCCAGGGCTTGTATTGTGTGGGACCTCCTGAAACAGATATGCTGTAATAATTTTTATTCCTTCCTACTGGGATGAATTCCAAGCCAGTAAAAGGCAAACTGAATTAATTCAACGAAGGCATATGCCACTGGAAACTGTTTACATTGCTTAGCAAAAATGGAGTTTCCTGGTCCATTTTTTAAGCTTCCCCCCCTTCCCGAAGTACAGCGTATGGTGGGCACTGTTACAAGGATATGCTGTTGACACTACCAAGGCTCAACATTCTTGCTTTGGAAAAGAGTGAAATGCTGACTTTTTTTTATTTTGTAATATTTTGTTACATAGGAGAACAGGAAGCTATAAAGGCCCAGATCTGCCTTTTTTGGTGTGTATTTTCTTCAGCTCCTTTTCCAAGTTATCCAGTGTGCTGCCTTTTCTTAGGCTCTTCTGCCATGACGCTCAAGAGGCAGGCGCCAGCACTCCAGCTGCACTGCTGTACTTCCGGCCCCAGCTGTCATTCTAGTACAATTTTTGTTGGCATGGGTTTGTTTAAGCTCTCTCAACACTTTACTTAAGCAGTGGAAAACACCTAAGACTTTTTCTTCAAAGCCAGCACGGGAATGGTCTCTTTTTTTTCTGAAGCACATCACTGCTTGGGCATTCCCTACTGGAATTTCGGGGCCAGCCATCAGCATGCGGGAGTGGCATTTGCTATTCTGGCACTCAGCATACTGGATGCTTTCTTATCCTCACATCTGTGATATAGGGAGTTGGCAGGGTCAGATAAATGTGTTCTCCACAGTAGACTGAGTAAGAGGAGCGTCGTGAGCACTGCAGAATTTAATAGTGTGCATTGGGACTCTAGCCCATGCTGTGCTTACAATGGAATTTAATTTTCTTCCCATGCAAACAGAAACATATGTTTTTGTGTTGAAATATGTGGAGGTGAAACTAAACAGAATACTGTCCTTGGAGAGAAATGAAGCAACACCCTGATGGATGTAGGGTGGGGGGGCTATTTGGCTCTCCTCTGAAGTTTTATTACATTGCATGGTTTTTTGCTTTGTCCCCTTTACCATTCTGATTAGTAACACTTACCTCACAGGCTTAATTTTTTCACGCTGCTAATTGATTTGAAATGCACTGATAAAAACTGATGCCTCAGGGCTTATGATTTTTGCAAGTTTGGCAAATACAGAGAATAAACCTTTGCTCTAATTTTGGGGTTGTTCTTTTCCTTATTCTTTGCTAGTCAAGGAAATTAAAGACCTATCTTAAAAATGGGATGTTGTATATTATTGGTATGCTGTGAAGATGAAAGCTCACCACGTGCTGGAGGTACAACGTTGGTGTGCTTATTCTGCAAAGTGGCACCGTTGGTAACCTTGGTAGCCTTTCTTACCGAAGTTGGAGACAACTGGCTACTCATCTCTTTTGATCAGTTCTATACTCAGTGCACGTTCACTTCCCCCAAACATCCCTCTGATTAGCACCTCATTTAGGCTGCTTGCTAAAGGGCATTACCTCCATCAGCCTAGTTCTTAAAACTAGAAAGATTTCTTGCTGGGCTTGCAGCAGCCTGCAGCCTTGCTCTGTTTTCAGCAGTCAGGCAAAAGCATTTACAATTAACCTTTACTTCCATGTTAGTTGAATTTTACTCCTGCCTATGGAAGAGTATAATCTAAATGCTATTAAAATAGAGTATGACTTCATATTATGTGACATCTGGTGACTTCCAATTATCTGTGTTTTGCCTGCCTATGGTGAAAAGGCAATTATGTTCTTCTGGTAGGATTTGCAGCAGTTTCAGAAGATATGATAATATAATACTGAATGAGGGCAAGGAAGCACATTGGTAAGGAAAGACTCACGTAGGCTAAAAAGTAGAAGTCAAGTGCGTACGTTTCAATGCTCAATGAAATCTGAAGCTGTTTACCCTAATCCTTTCCAATTACGTCCTGTTGACAGGTATTGATCAACTACCGCCTGTTTGTTAGGAAACATGAGTAAGATGCAGAATCAGCTTCTGTATTTTTCTTTTATCATTCTGTCTAAAACAATTTATTCGTCGAGTCTACATGAATTTGCACAAATTAGGTGTCTCTTGAAATACATTGATACAGTGTCTATGTTCATTGGCTCCAGTACTCGCAGAACCTCTAGATATTCATCTGATATATGATACAGTAATTTTAACGAGGTGTCAAGCGAAAAGTGAAACGGAGTTACTCGGCCAGATCTCAGGATATTGACCAACTTTAACTTTGTTCAAAAGCTGTGGCATAATGATTTCTTCTGTCAGTTACAACATTCATTCATCCATCCATCTTGACAATCCATATGCTGAAAAGTGCTTTCGTATGCAGTAACTCACCAGATTGTGACAATTCTGCAAATGATGTGACATGACACCCAACATGTTGAGGATTTTTTATTTTAAGATAGTTACCAAGAAATTTATTTCTGAAGCAAAGTATTACACTGAGCTTTGCAAACAGGGCTGTCCTGTAGTGTTGAGAAACAGAGTGCATTTATCTGCAAACACTGATGACCGAGCAAAGCGTTTACTTTGTTACTGTGGTGAAATGACTCGGTGGAGTACTCCACATCTGATAATAGGTGCTTGCACGATAGAGTCCTAAATTGTCTATGAGACTGTAATTACAGGCAGTAGTAAAATCCAAGCCATATGTGGCAATAAACACCATACTTTTGTGCTCTCATGTCTCAGACTAAAGACAAATGGAGTCCCACCCTGCAGTTAGAAGATCTTTGCTCTGTTTACTCATACCATGTAAAACGGACAAGCTATTTGTTTTGCTTACACATTCTTCCATACAGTAATTCTTTTTCTATTTAGTGATTGTTTTTGTTATGTGTTTTAACACACAGCTGACAAGAACAGCTCCAGCATGGCCACGAGACCTTCTCCTGGTAAAATGGAATGGATCATCCCGCTTATTGTGGTCTCAGCACTGACCTTCGTGTGCCTCATTCTTCTCATTGCTGTGCTTGTCTACTGGAGGTGAGCCTGTTTCCTTTTGATTGGAAACTGATTATGATTTAAAACACATTTCAGGTGGTGTTTTTTAATGTGGTCTTGTGTTTTTTGTTTTATTAGATGTTACGGTGATAGATGCATTAGATAACTCTCTGGATGCTAGAACAGCTCTGTTGGTTAACTATTCAGCTGTCTTCAATATTGATTTTTGTGTCATGTAAATGAGCTTGGTAGAGCTCTAGCAATGGTTGAGCCAGCTGTAATGCCAACAAGTATTTTCACAATTAGTCCCTCTAATATAGCTATAAAAAGGTATCTTTGTCTTGACCTTCAGGAAGGGTGGTCGTGGGAGAAGAGCCCAGTGAGACTGGACTTGGTTCCATGGGTGGCTCTGCCACAGACCACCTGTGTGATCTTGAGCAGTTCTTCTCTTCCTTTGACTGTACTTCAAGAAAGGGGGACAAGCTTGTTTCACATTACATAGCAATGCTCTGAGTAGGAGTTCTTTAGCATTGGTGAAGTGTTCAGAAGTGCAGCCTGCAAGGTCTTGAAAGTAAAGATTGCCTTTTACAAAGAGATACTGTCCTTTACACCAATGGGCATTGGTTCAGTGGTGGAGACTAGGATTAGCATCAACAAATCCATCTCCATTTGATTGAGAGTAAACTAAAACCTGCAGCACCTTCTTGTGCCAGAACCAGAACCCAAAACCACAAGACACCCTGGTAATGAGAATTAACCAGGGATTAGCCTCATAGAAGGTATTTAGGAATTATTTCAAAACCTGATTAGATGGGACACAGAAAAGTAGCTTTGATGAGAAATAGCAGTCCATTGATCATTATTTTTGCAGAATCAGTTAAAAAAAACTACCAAGCTGTTTTTCAGTACACCCATTCTGCTGACAATTAATTGGCCAAATTGTTGAGGCTGGGAACATTTGAAAGAATATTAATGAATAGATTACAATAGTCTTGTGAAAATCATTTCTATTAACATTTGCAAGTAATTAACATCATTGCAGTAAGACAATGAATAAAATTGCAGTGGTATGTGCACAAAAGCTGAAATGGGAAAGGTTCTGAAGATCCCATTGTAATGTCCTGTCCTTCGATATACATTTTCTTCATTTGAAGGACTAAACTAAGTTGCATTCACACCAGGCAAGTCCTTGAAGAATATGGTATATTCTGAAGCACTGTAATGAGGGGTTAGTAATATTTATCTTGCATTGATACAAAATGCTCTTCTCAGGAGGAAAGGTTTTGAAATAAAATGCTAACAGCTATTATCAAGAAGAATGTTGGTACCTCTCCTTGTTTGGAAAACATTTCCATTTCCTGCAATTTCACTAATGGATCGAGAGAAATCATTGCAAAATGAGTGTTTAATTTGCTCAAAGAGTAACAGTACCATCCATGAGAAGATACTAAAGTTGTAAAGTACTGGCTTAGTGACAAATAGTTAGAGACTAATTTTTGATAAATATTGGCTTCTGTTGTAGATCATAATATTACTCAAGTCTAAAATTAAGATATGTTAATTAATGTTAAATACTTTTTATCTTCTAAATTCCTACCCATCCACTTCATAAAATTTTTATTTGCTTCATAGTAACAAAACCGCACATAAATCAAGGAAGATACATGAACAAAGACTTTAGCTGAAACCAAATTACTTTTTCAGTAATGTTTGTTATTTTGCATATGGACAGTAATTGTTTCTTATCTGCTCTCCATAATATGCATGAGTAGTTAACATTCATCAGTGGCTTTGGTAAAATAGGCATTGTCGTTAATACCCTTGACAGCAGGGATCAATTTTTTTGTGTAAAATTGATATTAAAAAAAAAGGTGGAGATTAAAAATTAATATGGACATGGAAAGTATGTCATGTAGCAGGCAAAGTTTTTTGATAAATATGAAGCAACAAATTGAGGAACAATAAACAAACTTGAGACCACGTGTGTACTAGCTTCAAAATAATGTCCTGTGTCTACCTTCATAGTTTTGAGGATTTTTTAACAAATACAGACTGTGTATAAAAAAAGTAAACGTGTGTTTTAGGATAAATCAACAAGCAACTAGAACACAAATCGTCCACAGTAACATTTCACGTTCTGCAGACCACGTCACTGAAGTTGCAACACAGCATTTTGTGTGCCCTTTTCAGTGTGATTACCTTTCCTTAGGAAAAATAAAATGTTTATCTCTGTGAGAGTTTTAAAGTGAGGAAAAAACAGATCCTCAGACACTGTGGAGTCTAATTTACAAGTTTGAAAGGAACAGTGATCTGGATTTTTAGGAAGAAATACTTAGCTTAAAATGTAATGGGCAACATATGGAATAATTTGCTAAATAACACCATCAAAGCAAATGGCGTGAAAACGAGTTTGAGACAGATTTTTCAGTAAGGGAAACATGGTATTGAAGTGCACAGCAGAGAAACACTTGTTATGAAAGGATAACCCTCAAGGGGACAGGCGTGCTGGACCAAGGGGTCTTTTCTTGCACAGCAGTTCTTTGTTTTGTGTGAGAAAAAGCATTACAAAACAAAATTCAGAGAACTAGAAAATGCAGAAGAGACATAGTTACCCTTTGGCAATACATTCTGAGGGTAAAACAAATGATATTTTCACTTTTGCGTTTTTGAGCATTTGTGGGATTAAATGATTTGAGACCAGAGGTGACATAAGTAGAACAATGAAGCAGAGAGAAGCCTTCTGCTTGTTTGCATTGCGTCGATGCCCTATTATCCAGGGACCAAAATAAGGAGTTAGGGAAGTTGCTTGTGAAGGTTTGGCAAAACGTTTATCTCTGTTTGGCAAAGCGTTTATCTCTGTTTGGATCCTTTGTAACTCAGTCCGTGATACAGCAATGAAATAAGTTTTGTGATGATGTCTTGTTGTAAGGAAGCTTCATTTTCTGTTCCCTTTATTTGAAAAGGAGAGTGATAGGAAGCAGTCATTGTTTGGTGAAGCTTTTCCTTTCTTTATCTATTGAGCTTCCATGCTGTGTTCATTAGAGACTTCTTGTAATTGAATATATTTGGAAATGATCTGTGCCATTTCTGAACGAGACTCCCTTATTTGCAGAGGTAATTTGCTGTTCTCAGTTCCTTTTCTATGTGGATCCTGGGCAAATGGCGAAAGAATATGATTGATGTTGAAGAGAAAGGGTCACTTCCATCTTTTTAGCATGATGGCCATCTCAGTAATGAAAAGGGATGGGAACTTGCAGGCAAGCAGCAGCTCTGAATTACCTTTCTACTAAAGTTTCCTGAATTCAGTACTTTTAATGGCACCGCTGTGCAAAGAGGGCTATGTGATTTTAAGCTGGTAGAGTGGAAAATAAACTAGGTCACCGTAATGAAGCTGCAAAAATTGCTCTGCCTTTTATCCCAGAACAATGAGAACACCACCATCGTGGGATGACCAGAAGCCACGTGTCCGCTGGGGCTGGTTGGCAGTTGGGCTTCCTGGGCGGGAGGGACAATGATGGCTGTAGTTTAAGTTTGCTTCTGTGCATCTTTGATTCCTCTTGAGGAAAAGCTGGCCTGGATGCTCCTTGAGCTGGAGTAGGCACGATGAAGGGGACCGTTGCTCCCAGGACCGCTAGGGCTTGAAACTGATTTCTTTTAGCATCGAGTCAAGAATTTGAGTCTTAGCAGACAGAAAAGGTGAGAAGACCAGATCCTCGTTTTACTCAACATGTAGATTCACCATTCGCTTCTGCAGTGGCACAGTGGTATTTTTCTGCTTTCATTCTTTTTGTACTGGTTCCTGAAACTGTGTGCTATAGGGACAACCACTGAGTATTTCTGAGAACTATTCGCTGGAGTTTTAGGATCTTTCGCTGGAGCACTACTAGGTCATCTAGAGCCCATTAAAATGTGTGCATTGTGAGGTGCAGTTTCCCAAGCACATGATTTTTGCATTTCTGGGCATTTGTTTTGCATCTGTGATTTTATACCCAGACTCAGTATCATGAGATCCTTCTGCAGTTCTTCAAGGTCAGTTTAAAATTTGATTTGGATTGTCTGCAGTCTTTGCCACTGTTATTCTCACAGCCTTTTCTACAAGCTCTGAGAATTGCAGAGTGTGTTTGGTAGCGACCTCCAAACTATTTAGGGATTGAGTGTGACTTCAGTTTTTTTGCAGCAAGGCGAGTTCCTATAGCATGCTGAGCCATAATATGGCTTGAAGCATGTCTTTTCTAGCACTTCCACTATATTCTGTTGCAAATTGAACAAGTCCTGAGTAGTGACACTTTAAGGGTGTCATGGTCAGCGCCGCTTTCTTTTTCACAGAGGTGCAGGAGGGTGACTAGACTTGGGAAATCAACTAAAATACTTTGATGCACATTAAGTTCTGTCATTTTATAAAAAAAAAAAAAAACATATTTTAGGAGTGACTGGTGACCTTCCACTGTTTGTTTTCCATTCTGATTTTTAATCTAAACACTACAATGCTATAGACTGTGGTTTCAAAGGGAAAAATAAGCAGAGAATATTAAGAAGCAATTAAGATTTTAGAGTTTAGCCAACAGCAACTTTTAAATGGGAACTAAATTATAGCCATTTCTCATTTTCAGCTAAGAGGAAGAAATTAATTCACAACTATAGCTGGAGAGTTTTCTTTTTCTTTCTTTTGAACACATACCATAATTCACCTCTGAATTATTGCCACCATCAACATCGTGATCCCAAAGACAAAGCGGGAATATTGTATTGCATTTCTTATTAAATCAAGCTGTTTATACAGTGCTAATACGTTTACATTCAGGAGGGATTTTTGGAACAACACAGCTGCTGCCTTTCAAAGACCAAGCAAGCAAGCTTGCATTGCTTGTTTATAGTCATGTGTGTATATGAGACAGCTTGGGAAAAAGATGCCTTTAATTTTCCTTAGGCAAAACCCTATAGAATTTAGTAGACAGTAAGAGTTTTCTTAGGTTTTTGTTAAGCATCCTGTTGAATTGAACAGAATCCTTGGGATGGGTCCTGTGGCAGAGCCTCGTACTTCTCTGGCAGTGCCTTTCTGTGCAGAAGAAATGACATTGAGCACCAGGAGACATGGGTTCTTTTCCTGACCCAGTCATTGATTTTCTGTGTGACCTGGGGCCAAGTCACTTAAGGTTTGACAGTATTGTTGTTGAACTCGGTGGCAAAGACCTCACTGGGAGCAAACTCAGGTGTTCAATATTTCAGCAGCTGAGTTCTGTCACTGGTAAAATAGCACTGGAGAAGGTTGGTCAGCTGTATTTGTAAATCAGTTTGTAATATAGAAATGAAACCTGCATCATAAGACCAAGAACTGTTGTAGTTACTGTGTCTAAGAACCATGCCTTGGAAAACTGCCTTTTGGTATTAAATTCTGGGGAACTTGCACAACTCCATAGCTAAGAGAGTGTTAAAACTTTATCGGGGAAAAAAAACTTCTGCCTGCAGCAGGTTGTAAAAAGTGCTGGAATTGTTATTTGAACCTATCTCTAGGTTTTATTTTATGAGTACACAATGTGTTGTTCATCTACTGTACTGATTGAAAAAGGAACATTGCAAATTTACAGACCATTGTAAAATTGCTTGCTTATAATGATAAAAGCTGCTTTCAGCTTACTCTAAAATATTCGTGATTCTGCTCATTTTCTCACTTGTGGAGGATGCTAGGTGGTAACACTTTCTGAGAGTCTGTGTGTTGATTTTAAGAATGCCTCGGGTGCAGTTGCATGAGTATTTATTTCAGCAGCAGCGGTTCAAGCAGCCTCCTCCGTTCCTGCCCTTGTTCTGCCCTCTGTGATACCAATGCAAATGTTTGCACAGCCATGTGAGGAGCTGGATTGAGAAATAATCCATGTTTAAAAAAAAAAAAAAAAAAAAAAAAAAAAACACCAACCCCCCCCCCCCCCGCCAGAAGAAGTGAGGGGCTTTCATGCCCTGATTTAAGCCAGATTAGCTCCCAGTCTGGTTCATGTAGTAACCAGAGTTGTACCAGCATAATTGAGGGACCAGCACGAGGCGGGAATGAGCAGGAGGGCCAGGGATGCTCACGCTGTCACTGACGCTGCCCCCAGTGATGCCTGAGGACCACGTCCAGGCACTTGTGCTTAGCTTGGGGATGGCAGTGCCCCAGAGTATAACTCGTGTCATCACAGGCAGTGAGGAGAATTAGCCGACAAGGGCAAGAGATTTCCTAAGCTGGGAGACAGGCAATGCCGCAGGGAGACGAGGGGAAATGTGGAGGTGAGTGGCGTGCCTGAAATCTCTTGCAGCTTTTACCTCCTTTTTAATGACCAGATGTGCTCATACTGAACGGGGCATGCTTTTGTTTTCTTCTGGGAATGGCCACATCTAGTCTTGTATGATGGCAAAAAGCCTCAGAGGGATGGGGACGGGGCAGATCGCTGCCTGGCAAGTGGGATGCAGCCTGGCTTGATTCTGAGCCCTCTGATCTCCCTGCCTCGACCCAAGCAATGCAGGAAAAGCACTTCAGCTTTTATTGCTGAAGATCCAGGTTGTATTTGATTTTGCCAGTGCTGGAGGTAAAGGTACTGAAATATTGGGCCCTTTTGTGTGCTGTATCTCAAAGCACTGCTCGTTTTCATTAAAGAGGAGCAAGCCTGTGATCAGCTCCCTCTTATCCCACGTGGGAAACCGAGCTCATCCTTTGTGCCGACGGCAGGCAGCTTGCTTTCAAGCCTGAAGCTCAGGGCAGCTGCCGGTTGCTTGTTCTAGCTGTTGGTATCGTTCTTTGAGCGCCCGTCATTCTTCCATTACGAGGAAAATCAATATGAAAACTTCTCTGACAGCATCTGTGCTTTTTCATCCGGCAACGCGCAGCCTGGGGCGAGGCGGGGAGAGCCCACAAGGAGATCCGCTAACGCCAAATTGTAGCGTGCCGCTGCTGTTCTTCCCGTTGTCGGCTCGTGGGCTTTTATCTTCTCCTCTTGCAGGGGACGGAAAAGGATCCAGCCCGGCCGTTCGCAAGCGTGGTGGGGCACCGGGTTTTTCTCTGTGGATGAAGGGCTGAGGTAGGTGAGCGCAGCTGTGCGCAGGGGAGGCCAGGATGCCGCACCACGCGCAGCCATTCCTTCGCAACTTCTTGCTCAATAACCATTTCCCAAATGGCTACTTTAGGGCCTTTCAGAAATCACAGGAGTTGTCAGTTGTTATAGTAACGGACCCCCTGCTGCTGAATTGGCCCTGAGATGCCCATTTGGGCTTTTGAACAGACTAACTCATGCTCATTAGACAAAAAAGAGAGAGAGACAGATTTGCAGATGGAAAGTTGCTTTTTAAGCATGCTGGATGATCTGTTAAGAGCTAGACTGTGGAAGGGGGCATGTTCTCTCATTATATGCCTGTTACTTTTACTCTTCTTTAATTAACACTGATTTTACTTTTTCTCGCAAACCCAGAATTCTGCAACATTTCCATTTCCTCACTGGTGAGGAAGTTGGAGAGGAATTTGCCAAGCTTAAATGCAGATCAGTGGTGATTTCCAGAACTACCAGGATATCTACAAAGCTCAGAAAATAGTACTTTTAATCCTAATTATACAGCATCAGGAGCAACATCAAAAATCAGTAAGCACATTTTGACCTAGGACTGTCCCATTTCAAAGAAATAGCACAGTCTAGATTTTGCTTCAGGTTTAAACACGTTAACAAAGTGACTCCTGAATAACTGGTATCAGCTAAATCGGACCTTGCACTTGTAAATTTGAGTCCACATGACTGAAGAACCTGTATCACCTTAAATGGGTTCTCAAGACTGCAACTGCAATAACAAGTTGCTTCTTGCCAGGTATTTGAAGCCAGCTTCTTCCTGTGTCACACATGTCCAGCCTTCATCTGAATTTCATGAAGCAATGTTCTCCTCTCAGCTGTCCTGTAAATGAAAAGCAAATCCAGATTTATAGCAGGCTGGTGTATTTCCAGGTGTAAATAAGAGAGGACTACGGTTGTTCTTGAGTGATAAACATTTTCTGTGAGGAGGTTGGTCAGACTAGATGGGTAGGCAGGGTTGTTGGCAGTGAGGGGAAGCAAGTACTCTAGTACATGAAAGGGGTCTGCAAGGAATACGTGATCATCTGCACCCATTGTGCTGGTGATGAGGAGTCTTTGGCTTTAATTGCAGCAAGAGAGAGATTTAGGTTTAATATTAGAAAATGCTTCATGATAGGAAAGACAATAAAGCAGTGGTCTACAGAATTCCCATCATTTCTAGGTTCCAAAACAAGGTTAAGCAGCCATTCTTCAGGAGCACCACAGGAGTCATTGATCCTGCACTGGAGCTTCGAGGCCGGTTCTCCACAGCCCTGCGGTGTGAGCTTTGAAGCACACATGCAAGCGCGAGAAAAGAGGAGGAATGGCGTAAGGTGATAAATTGTCCCGTAAATCACAGACTGGAAGCCTGAAAAAGCATTTGGAAGACACAGTTTAAACGCATCGTGTCTAAAGTGAATAACATGAAGCTGATAAAAGAGCGCATCTAAGAACTGGGGGGAGGAGAGAGGGAGGGCTTTAGCTTTGGAGAGAGAGTGAAAGGAAGATACTAATGGGGAGGAAAGAAACTGCAAAGGCAGCTTGCAGAGGACAACTGTGTCAGGAGACCCACAGGTTGGTGGAAAAAAATCTGTTTGGAGTTTTGTTCCATCTGTTCTCCTGCAACAGGGAGCCTAAAAGTAGGAAAGAGTTAAGAGTACAACTATGATTTGAAGTTTAGAAACAAAACAGAGGAGAAGGGGTTGGTATAGCTGTGGTTTCTTGCCCCCGTTGTGTGTTATCTAAGGCACTATCCGTACTGCACGTGTCAATACTGCCCTGTTATCAGCAGTGAGTGCCCACATGAGGCCACCCCTGGTGCCAAGGGCAAAGACCCTGTGAGCAAGCACCCAGGGTGACTGAATCTAGACATCCCTGTAAAGGCTGTTACATGAAAGTATTTTCTTGCAAAGGAGACGGGGAATGGCGATTACTCAAAGAACCAAGATTTCACAGCTGTGAAACCACCCATCCCAGCGCCAGTGCCTGCTGGATTGTGATTATTTTTAACAGTACCTTTAAATGAGAGCTCTTACTCTGAAACTGTGCATGTTCCTCAGTTCCTGGGTTGTTCGTACCACATGGGTCAGTTGTGCGAACATCTTTTCTGCAGGCACTTTTATGGATGTGGCCACTGAACTCAGTGGGAGCCTTGATCTGCATCACCTTTATTTTAAAAGATAATGTCAAGCATGCAATCATAAGTCAAACAACAGGAGAATACATGCTTCAGTTGTGGAAGACTAACATTCAAAATATCATGTTGGTGACCTTGAAAACTCCCCAACGAAAAAAGTATACTTTTTTTATTTTTAATTTGCTATATGATGTGTCCCATAAGAGCTGAGACATTTAGGCTATGCTTTGCCCACAGGCCTGCACAGGCCATCCCTAAAGGGGATGAAGTTTATGCAAAAGTCTTGGCAGTGAGCTGGAAAACTGCTGCGGACACACTCCTCACTGCTCCCCACTGCTTTGTTTAGAGGTATAACAACATTTCCCCAACATTTCCAGAAATACCTTCTTCTGCAGAGAGAGCAAAGGGGAGCAGCTGAGGGCAGCTGAGGTCAGGCAAGGAGGGATCTGCAGCATGGCTGCAATTGATCTTTCTGTTTTGTTTCTGTGGAACTAATTAAATGGATTAATGGCAGACTTTTTTTTTTTTCTGGAAATGCCTTCCCCAGTGCTGCTGTAATGGTGAGGTCTTGAAAAAAAGATCAAGATTTTATGTGCAGTAACTGCATTAAAGGTAGTAGTTTATAAGACGTAAGTTTGAACGAGTATTTTTAAATATTTAAATGTTCTAGTTAAGCTCCATTAAGAACTGGTTTGTAGGCACTGAGAAACAGCATGCCACAAGGAGTATGGGTTTTCTGATACACACGGGGCAGAGGATGCTTGGTACCACTGGCTTCTCCTTACTCATCTGTTAGGTCTTTTGTAAGCTGTTCTACAGGAAACTTGTATACAACTTTACAATTTTTTAACTCTGGCTTGTAATTCTATGATAGGTATCTTTAAAAAGAAACAAATTTCACAAATGCTTTTTGTGAAATTAAATCACTTTTAAAAAAAGACTATTTCTTAAGAAGATGGATGCATTCTTTTTCTGTTCCCCTTCTCAGCTCAAAGAAACAATTTATTAACCTGTTGTTTGATCTGTTGCTAGTTTATGTTCTCTATTGATCTGTTGCTAGTTTATATCTTTTCTATAATATTCTTAGTATGTAAGAGTATGTGTTAAAGTGTATACAGGTATCTCTGGAGTAGATTCACTCTCATAAATTGGTAGGTTCAGAGCTAGAGGAATGTCTCGGACAAACTGTGAATGAAATATCCTATAATACAAGTAGATGTACCCGGAGGGAACAGTATACCTCTGCTGTGAAACTGTGAATTAACCACAGCAACCAGATAAATTATATTTTCTCTCTCTCCTTGTAACCATAAAATATAGCTATTGAAGGGCCCTGTGCTGTCCTAAGTCCCACAGCAGCGTTTGGACTAACATTAGCACTAGCTATTTCACAGCAGGATGTGGTCTGAGTGTAAAATTATAGGGTAAGAATATTAAATCAATTCAGCAATCTTAACTGCTTGGATAAATACTAGGAATCGGCAGACTAGTAAAACAATAACAAGCAGGGGTGGACTTAATTTTACTTTTCTTAAAACCTGTACAATTCAGGAAAAAAACAATGCCTTGGAATGCACAACGCATGTTGTGCTGCTATTAAAAATGTTGCAAGTATGTGAATTCATTCAGTTTATTGTAGAACACTGAGTGAGTTTGTTTAAAAGAAAACATTTCCTCTATTACTGTGAACAGCATGTATTTTACTCTACTGACTTACAGGTTAAAATCCATTTGAGTTCTAACTTTCAAGCTGAAACAGGCGTAGGTGGCATACCCGGTTCTTGATTGGTGGGTTGTTTCATGTTTTGGAAATCCTGTCTTTTCCAAAATAGAATAAAAAGATTTTGAAATATCCTACAAAGTGACATTTATAAAGTAATAGAAATAAGCCCAATTTGAATTTTAAAAATATTGTTAATGTTTAAAATAACAGAAATCAAAACATTTCTCAATAATGACAAATGTTCTATTCCCTGAAGGCTCAAATTTGGTGGTTTTTTTCCTTCTGATCAAATTATCAGTTAAATGGATATATTTCTGCATGGTGATTCACTCTCTAAAACTGTTTTTTAACCACCATCAGAAATTTTCCAGTGAGCACTAGTAAAATTCCTCATGTTTTGTAGCAGCACGAGATTATCTCATTCACCCCCCATGCCAAATAGATTTAAGCCATTACAGATTGAGGCATGTTCTGTCATGCCACAGGTTGGACTCAGGGCTACGATGCTGAATCCTTGTGGATGGGGGGTTCTCCAAGTCATGTATAAAGGGATGTCTTTCCTTTCGCACAGGCATGAGGCTGGTGATCCAGGTGCTCCTCAGCTGGAGCAAATCCCTCACTAGTAGTGGATGGAGATAGCAAATGGAGTTTACCCCTGCTGATGGATCTCTGGCATAAATGTGGGGTTGGAATGGGAGTAAGAGAATAGCCCTCTGCAAATAGCCCTCCTAAACCCATTGTGGGAAATTACATTTGCCAACTTCACAGTTTATTAGGAGCCGAGTGGTTCTTCAGTGAAGAGGATTTTGTGCTGTTAGAGAAGTGATCAAAGTAAACTCACCTACAAGCTTTCCAGCTGCTTTCCAGGTTTTCTTAAGGTATGTATTTCCCCAAGGCGGTTCCACTAATGCTGAGAGGAGGAATGTGGAGGGATGGGCACTGCAAGGGCAGAAGATGCTGAACCAGGACTGGGGAGAGCCTCTTCTCCCACGGTGCCAGGCTGTGCTCCCCTGGCAGCGGTGGTACGGAGCAAGATTGCAGCAGTTGTACAGTGCTAGCAGTACTGAGGGCATGGAGGACTTCCAACCACATCACAACTCAAAATGATGATCGTTTACTCTTCAGAGTCTTGTAAGTTTCCTAAATTTGAGTGTTCCTTGGTAATAGCAACTGGTATTACAGACATGAAGTTAAAGGTGTGAAGATGCAGTCCTTGTACCTGTCCTTTTTTTTTTTTTTTTTTTTTTTTAATAAAAGCCTAGGACACAAATGTACCAGTATGGTTAGTCTCTTCCCATTCATGCAGCTCCTTATTTTTGAAGCATTCAGGGTGCTATTTCAATCAGGGAGTAAATGGGTTTACTTTGCAGTTTTCTTTTCAGAGCCTGTAAATGCTGGTTTTGTGAGTTAAGGCTAAATCTAGGCTTCTTTATCCACATAACCAACATTTACACAACAGCAAAAAAAAGATTCTCCTGGCCCTGATATCATTACAGGCTTTATATTCATTTGAATGAACTATTTTTCACCACTTTCCTCACAGTTATAGGTACAAACAAGCCTTTTAACCTAAAAGGGCTTTTCCTGCAGTCTGGTTATTCTTCAGCAAGCTTTTCTGTAGGCTTTGCACGACAGAAGTTGTAGTCATGTTTTCTGCTAGTGCCTTGTCTCCCTACAACCATACACTTGTCCTGTGCCCTTGTTCTGTCTAATTTGGGGGAGCGGGAGGAAGAAGGGAGAGACATTAAGAGCCTATCAAACATCAAGGACATTTACTTGGTTTACATCTGCCAGAGTTACTCTGAACATGCTTTGTGCTATTGAGGGGTGTATGCGCCTTATAGTTATCAACAAAAATTCCTTATTAGAGAAAAATCTAATAATAATTAATAATTAAGTAACACCATTTGCATGCACAAATCGCCATAGTTTGACTTGAGTGATATTTAATACTGAATCTATCTAGGCAAACAATTGTATCTCTGTGGAGACCAGTCCTAAAGAATAAAAAAGTTGAAAAATTTTTAAAGTAATTTGAGCAAAGAAAATATTGTCTTTTATACTGAGACTGTGGAAATAAAGTTTCTGCTTTCAAAAGGAAAATACAGTAATTAGGAAATTTGCAAATGGAAATTAGCCTGTGTTGGTCCTTGTCTTTATTTATGTCATTAAATGGAGTCTTTAATTAGCATATATATTATTCATGTTTCAATATAATCCATTTTATAAGTCCAAATTCAAATATAAAAATCAAAATGGGCTTGATGCACCCTATTGTTCACATGCAAAGCAGCTAACATAGATGTAAAGATATGAGGTGAATTGAAACATTCATATTTCATAAGGATTCAGTCTGCATTTTCTGAAATTATGGCTTGAACTCTTATTTTTAACTTTTTCTCATTTGCATACATATTAGTCCCTGTTTAAATTATGTGTTAATTCTATTCATTAGGCTTCAGTGAATGCTTCTAACTCTCCTGATAATCAAGCATAGGTCCCTGGAAAGCAAATTATGGACTTTCATGTTGCAAACCCCCTTGTAAACGTGACATCACTACGAAGCCAGCTCATGTGGAGCACTTGGCTGCAGTCAGGAGGGCAGAACCCTTTTACTTATGCTTACGGTAATGATTGTCATCTGTGAATAAGGACCTGGCACCAGGTCCCTGATGTCTCTTCAGAAATGATTGGGCACTTCACAACCGCACCACCCTCTTGATGGTAAAAATGCCAGTTCAGCTCTTTCGGGGAGAAAGAGTAACTTGACCCGTGTCCTCACACAAAAAGCTTCAAGAAAATGGGCGATCAAGAATCTTCTGTTCCACATAATGTGGTGGGGGAGACGAGAATTTGGGGACCTGCAAGGGCTCTGCAGCATTCTGGAGTGTATTTGGCTGTCACAGCAGGAGCCTGCAGGCTTGGCTTTGCTGCTGTCCAAAATGCATTTGTGCTTCAAAACCTCCAAAGCGGTGGTTCTGAAAGTAAAAGCACAAAGGTGACAACAGTGCAGTAGGAGTCCTTTCTCTGGGTCTCTGAGCCAGATCCTGTAGCAAATGTGGGAACAATCTGCAGGAGGAAAAGGGGCAACGAAATAGTATTGGAGTTAGGTGTCTGCCATTGCATATTGATTTGCCAGGCTGTGACAATTCATCTTTTTAATTCTAGGTATAAAAGCATTGTTATCCCAGTGGTAAACCCGAGGTGATAATTTCGCAAGGTTTTATGTTGATGGGGTGAGCCCTGAGTAGTGCCACACAGGGAGTTGCCATGTGTGCTCTGATTAATAAAAAAACTGATGGGAAGAAGAAAGATTCTTCTGCCATCACTGTGAGGAAACGCTTGACATCTTTAAAGGCCCATAAGTTTAGTTTCCATCTGTTTTTTCCAGAGTCTGGGCCTTTTCAAAAGCAGTGCTGATGTGCTTTAGGGAATTAATTTAGCTTTTCGTGGTAGCAGAAGGTTAGAGTTCAACATCACTGTTTTTGTTATCCATAGAGCTACATGGAACAAGTTCCCTGTTGTACAGTTTAAAGGAATAGGTGAAGACTACTAAAAAGAGACCTGTTGTCCCTGCAGCTTAGTTTTATTTGAGATGCACAGAATAAGAGAGCAGAAGAGAAGAAATCACAGTATTTTATACACATTCTCAGCAGCTGCTTCATCTCGCCATGTCTGAATGTGTAATCTCACTCTCAGGAGCGTGCTGCATGAGAAGCAGCTGGGCGCTTCTGAACATGCAAGAAATGCTCCCATTTCACTAGCATTTGTGATAATCCGAGCTGCAGGTAGGCCTACAGGGAAAAGAAAAGTCTGCGTTTTGTTGAGTCTCTGAGATTTTGGTGGGTTGTGATGTTGTCTATAGGATTTGAGCTTGCACTTGGCTGTCCTCTCTTTCCTTAGTAATGCTTCCTTGTACTGAAGGTGTGCAAGAGAATCCCTGAGCTTTATACCAGCTTTTTTGAAACACTTAAACAGTCTGCAGCCCTTTCCTCCTTCACTCCTTGGATGGCGGGTGTAAGGTCCTGTTGACTTCCACGCTGCCAAGCCAGGACAGGCTGTGCGAATTCCCTGTGTGCTGAGCACAAAAAGGGATGCTGAAGAAAAAGGGCTTTAAACCAACCCTAGCCCAGGGTTTAAGGTTATCCACAGGGGTTTTGTTGGTTGGTTGGTTGGGTTTTTTTAAGCCTGGAAATTAGACAGCTCAGCTCATGGGGGAATAAGGCAGCGGATAAGCATTCCCCTTCCATGCCTCCTTCCAGCATCTCTTCTCCTCGGTGCGCCAGACAGCAACTCCCCACCCCAGAGAGAGATGCGTTGGCAACCTTGCTCCTCATTTTTTTCTGGTGACTGGATTAACTTTAACATTGTCATTGCTCTCTGCCAAGCATATTTTATTTACTCAGCTTTCTGCGAAGGAGTTAAATTCATATGGGTTGGATGTTTTCTGTTACAGCTCATGTTCTTTTTTGACCTTCTTGGCTTCACATATTTTCCCCTTTTAAAGTTACTAGCTGTATCTGAGATCTTAACATCAGTGGGCCACTTTGTGGAAATAAATATTAATGAGATGGCTGCTGATAGCATCATATGGGTAGAAACAAATGCTTTTATAATAAATGGAATTTAATATTAATTGAGTGGTTTGGAGTTAAAGCAGGATATAAAGTGACAAGCTCATGGCACAGCAAACTGCCCTTTGCAGGAATCCAATTAGAAGAGTGCGCAGCAAATTCTAAGCAAACTTGCTATAATCACACGGGGGCAATACAAGAGCGGAGCATAATTTGGAGCCTGGGACCTGTCCCCTTGAATGTCTCATAATTTCCATGAATCAACATTTAGTTACTATGTGGTGCCAAGTTTGCATTCTTCAGCTCTTTCCTGGCAATGCTGTATCCCATTGCTCTAGTCAAACCGGAGGGAGACAGTATGTTTTGCAATAAAAGGGCACATCAATTAAATGCACTGTGTTCTGCTACGCGTCTGTCGCAGAAAAGTGACTCATTTGTTAGCCTGCTGAAATTACTTTGCATTGAAAATCTTGTGCTGATGTTACAGGGTTTTACCTGATCACTTGAAGCTGTTACCTTTGCCATTTCCTCAATGAGAATGATCAAGAGTTGTTCCCTTTCCAAATGCAGTGTTTGTTCATGACTTGGAAAAATAGATGATTTGCTGAGGTGTGTTGTAGATAAATAGTTAAATAGTTAATAGTATAGTTAATAATAGTTAAATAGTTAATAGATAAATAGTTAAATAGATAAATAGTTAAATGCTGCCTGGAGTAACCAAGTGCAATTATTAAAGATGTATCTCATGTCCTAAAGAGTGATATAAAGTGTTCATTGGGTTTGAATTGTTCAAAAATAGTTTCTCTAAATATTATGTATCATTTTCATCTGGCGGGTGGAGTTGCAGAAGCTCCTATAGTGAGAGTTTGTCGCATTTCAGACAACCTGGGTGTTGTGTGAAATTGGCTTAGAAAGCCTCTAAAAGGAGGGTGCAGGATGTAAAGTGAGGGTGTAGGAGTGATAAAGACCTAAGCATAGCATCTGGGAAGTTGGGGCAGTGATTCGAGGCTGATGGAGAAGCATGTGGGAAAAAAAAACAACAAGGAGCAAGTCAATTTATCCATTCTGTCAAAATGGCTACGATCAGCCAGGAGGCAAATGAATAAACGGATCAACAAGTATTTCACACTTGTGTGTTCTCGACAGGAAATCACAGATCTGAAACCAAATGTCTGAGACAAAACTACCAGAAATAGTGGCAAAATACTCTGCTGTTTAGTCTGCATTTTAAACATTTTTAGCTCACAAAACTCCTTGAATTAAAATACTGGAATAAAACAGGAACTTGTTACTACAGTTCCCAGTTACGAGCAGCAATGAAAATAGTTGGAGGGGGTCTAACAGCAGGACCTCGGGCCCCACTGGAATCTCCCTTTGCCTGCATACCCGAACGCGTCTTGTTGGCCATGGTGATTGCAGCTGTCTTTTCCGCTCCCAAGCTTACCGTCTAATTGCTGCACTAATGGCAGCAAAAGCACCACCAAAGTTCGCATCAGAACGTGGAAATGAAATGCATGAATACAGTAGGTAGAAAATGAATCTGAATTGCTAGAGGTGTCAGGACTGAACAATTCACCTAGGAGCGGACATCTACATTCCTCAAGGACAGCAAGTCTGCCTGTGCAGCCATGTCACTTCATGAGCTTCCAGAAAAGGAAATACTGAGCCAAGAGCTTGTGTTTAATTTACGTGTCTGCTTCTGAGCAAGTGCCTGATGGATCCAGGCATGTTTCTTCATACATTAAGAAGCGTTCATATGTTTTTGCTAAGATGCAAACTACAATTCTTGTGGGCTTTTTTCTTCTTTTCCCCAGTCCCACATTTATCAACACTGAAAGGTTGTAAAGAGCTTAATGAAAGGTAGATTAAGGCTTTGGAAATAATGCAAATAAGGAGCACGGCCTATAAATAGAAAATATATTAAACTGTATCTGGTGTTAAGGGATCTAATAATTAGCATAGGTTGACTGAATTTCTCCTGTTTCACTTATCTGCAATGAACTTTTATCTTGAATCAAAATGTTCTCCTCCTGTGATTAGTTTTGTTATTAGCTGTTTCTACACGCTGATTAAGACAATGGGAAAGCAATAGTTTACTTGCCCGAGTGTATACTTACTGAAGAAGAGTTTGTCATGAGGATGAAAGCAGTTTCTAGTTTTCAGAATAATTTTGACTGATTTCTTAAAGGCAAAGTCTCTTCTACATCTGTTACTTTATGACTTTTCAATTCTTGACTCTTCTATATAATTTGGGGCCTGCTAATAAACTTGGTAATTTTTTCTGATGTGCCTCATATTTCGAGTCCTTTTTGTGTAATAAATATGTATTTCCGTAACACTAAAATTCAAGGAGCTTTGAATGGGTTATAGGCCTGAAACTTCAAATATGTCCTTTTCTTAATAAATATTTTGAAAAGGGAACTCTTCCTCACTTCATTTCAAGCACTTTCAGGATCATCCTTCTAGTCTCCTCTGCCTCATGGTGTAGTGGATTCTACCTCTGTTACTTGCTTATAGTATTTCTAGAATTTTTCTTATGGCTTATTTGGTCTGTGGAGATGGTAATTTAAAACATACATTGTTTTTATTTTCTGTGCTTCTTTATTATGCCTTAGTATGCTTAATACTGCTTACTACTTTCTGGTATTAAATAGATTTTTCTTAGAGTATTAATTATTTGGGATTTGTTTGATATTATTGCCATTGTTGATGCTATTTATTTTTTAGAAACATTCTCACAGAAAATATGTTTAATGCAAATGCTACTGGAATGATCCTGCTGACGTGGAGACTTTTTATTCCGATGTATTAATTGATGTGGGTCTGTTGTGTTAAGCAAAGGAAGCCCAGTGGATATGTTCACACTACATTGATTGTCCGATTTAACCAGAACACCGCTTCAGCGAATACAACTTGCTTCTCTGTGGTATAGCTCTATTAATGCAGAGCTATGCCCAAGGTACTTAGCCCAGCAGATAAGGAGTATTGGTGCACGCAGAGCTCACACTAACATGCCTGCATCTCTCCTGGCATCTGAGATGGGTCACTGGGGTCTGACTCGGGTATTTTTACAGAGCTAGTTAGAGATGTATTCAGCATACTACAGCAGAATACACAACAGGGTATTTCTCAGTGGTTGGTTCAGTGGATGGTAGTTTATTGTCTCTGATATTTGTGTTTCCTTGTCACATTTGTTAACCTTTGAATGCAAGAAACTCATTAAAGCAATTCCTCAGACACACATACTCCAGGCTTCCCCAGAGCTCTCGAGTCACTACCAGATTAGTATCAGCGACAGCAAGAAGCGAATCTCCAAATGGGTTGATTGATAGCGAGATTAATGATCCTCAAGACTTCTGTCCAGGTTAATTATTTGGCTGCTTACAAATCTTTGCTTTCAGGGAGATGGGTGGGGAAGGAGGACCAGCTGGCTGCCACCCGGTCTGTCTGTATTAGCGTGATGAGGTGATGTACGTAGCCCTGTCAGAGCACTAGCATTAAGTAGTGTATTTTCAGTGTTCTCATTATCTGCCAGGTACGAACTAATTTGATTCTCTGCTCTTGGTGCCAGCTGCTCTTTTCTTTTCCTTTGTGCTGTGCTTCCAAAGGTAGCTTTTTGTGCCATTACTAATTGTGTTCTAAACAGAGTTAACAGAGAGACCATAAAAAATTGTAAGTAGCTATTTCTTTTTGAAATGGCCAGTGAAAAAAGCCTACCCTCCAAATACACAGTGATGGAAAGAGAAGGGAAATAATCACACTTCTAATATTTTATCCTGCCCCCAAATAAGCCAAACATGAAATATGTCCTGCAGAGTTGGGAAATCTTCCTAGTTCTCCTGTGCAACTTTAGTCCAGGTGCATGTGGACATGTCTGTTGAGAAAGAGGGAGCTTCCCATTGAGTATTTAATTATATTTAACAAACTGATATTTCTGCCTGAAGATGGGCAGGGCTATCAAAACAGAGGAAAAAAAATGTGCCTAAACTTTTAGCACATTTTTATGCTATGCTTAGGTCCCAGGCCATGGCTTGGGATACCTAAAATAATTCTCAATTGAATGTCCTGAGGTCCCATTCAGAGGAAGGAAAGAATATTTTTGCACGGGAAAGAGCAGGGCTCTTCCATTTTGAGAGTAATTAAGTGGGAGTAATTAGGGACATTTAGGTGAATGTTCCAAAGACAGACCCAGTTTCTGCTGTCCTTTCTTAGGTGGGATCATCTCTGTATTGGTTTTCTTATAACACGGTTTCAATCCACATTAATTACACTTTGCGTTTAAAAATACCGGTGTTTTAACCTCCCAGCGTGCCACCCTGTTTTTATTCTTTCCTTTCCTGATATTCATCCCAAAGGGAATTCATGTCCTGAAATGATAATATCAAGTATGCCCAATTTTGAGTTCTTAGAGGTGCTACTAAAAGCTCCTCTCTAGTAAGAGGCAATCTTCATTGATTGCTGCAGTTCTTGTGATTACAGAACAACTCTTCACTTGGTTAAATTTAGCTTCCTTCTGTGAGAAAGTTTTAGGCTCCTTTTTAATATTACATGATGTTTAGGGCATTGGAAGTACACATTTTATAGGAACTGCCTAAGGTATTATTTGATTGGAAAAGGCATGTCTTTGTTTTCCTCTGTGATTTTCTAGTCTTTGTTATGAATGTTTCATTAAATAAATAGTTGGCTCAGGGAGAGGAAAATGAATATGTCAGGCTTCCCTTTGGTTTTTAAAACCGTGCCTAATTTTTAAACCATTTTAAGATACCACCTATAGGTTTCTTTACCCCATTTTTGCCTGAAGACATTAAAGTTTTGAGTGGTAATGCATATAACCAGGGAGCTTGTTCTCTTGCAGTAGAAAATACTGATGAGTAAACCCATTCAGTCATCTGTAAAATTGCTGAGTATATCCAACACAGCTGTTGTGAGTATTGATTAAAGCAGGAGGGGAAGGTCTGATGCTGCTAGCCCTGTCAGAGGTCACCAGGAGAGTAATTAGCTACCAAGTGTTACAGGGCCAAGTGTCATCACAAATAAGGTTTCACCATTGCCTTCCCTGTTCTCCAGGGACACCAGGAAGAGGGGACAAGGAAGCGTGGAAAATGTTTGTGCTGAGTTAAACTAAGATTTATCCACTTACAATTTGCAATTAAAGAGCTTTCGAAGTGCATTTCTGCACTGGCCACCTGGGCACTTTCTGGTCGCACAGCTGATGAAGGGGGGAGGCCTTGAAAGCAGCTCATCTTGGTGTGTGTTGTCATTTCTTAACTGTTTAGTTATTTGAATACCCTTCTAAAAACTATTATTTCTTGTATAATACCGTATGTGATGTAAATGGGTGTCTAGTCTCTGGTGCAGAATAGGATCTCAGAGGATCGGGAGAAGAGGATTTTTAATTTTGTGGAGAGCTGTGTAGTCAGCTGGCAAATTTAGGCCATAAATATTAAATTAGCTGTCTTTCTGTGTCTTCTGAAATCCCTAGTCTTATTTGCAGATTAGTTTTTCAGATGGACAATTTTACTAGTGCTGTGTTCTTCACCACAAATACTGTCTCAAAGTTTTGTCCACCTTCTTTTTTTTCCATCTGTCTTTTCCCAGTCTTTTTCCTGTCTTTACTTCTCTTTGATAGTGCAGAATGTGTGGTTGTAGATATGTGTGGTTGGACTGGTGATTAGCGTTTGGATCTTTTTAGCTTTTGCGGGACTGTGTGGGTGTGCAACAACTTGCTGATAAGAAAAAACATTTCTCCTTGCCCAGAGGAAGCCCCCTGAAAGGGACAGTCTACTTTTCACCATTCTGTCTAGGAAAGGATGCCAAGGACTTGGTACGTGGATAGGTTTCAGAAGTTCACAGCGTGCCATCTAGACCTCTCCAGTTATCATATCTGTGCAATGCTTAACACTGCTCAAGAAGATTACAGGCAGAAATTGCTTTGTGGGGAGAAGGCAAATCATCTTCGGGAGGGTTATGCAGGAGAATCAGCATTATTGTAGGGAAATTTTCCTCCTTTTCCAGCTTTCCTTTATTCTCTTGGTTTTTATGCATTCCTGCTTTGTATATCCTCCCATAGCTCAAGTACGGTCAGGCATCACTGCCTTACCACTCCAGTATAGCATAGGTTCTTTTATAACTTAGCTTTTGAATTCTGATCATTAAGTGTTAAGACTTGGGAAGGAAAATAATTGTAGAAAATTGGGGCAATAAAAGCCATTTTCTGGCCAAAAAAGAGTAAATGCAGATGGCCCTCTGATACAATGAACGTAATATCACTGCTCCATGCTGGTCACTTATTCATATTCATAAGATCAGCTTTTTTCATGTGGTTTCTCTTCCCTTTTTCTTCTTAACGCTTGAGTCAGTTTTATTGCTCATAAAAATCAGTGACTGATGACCCCAGCTAGAGCAGTGCAGACTGCAGACAGCTGTTGTCCAGGCTCCCATCCACTGCTCTGCTGGTGACATGGTCGTGATTTGCAGCGCTTCTGTTGTTCCGTAGTCTGTGGCTCTTTTCTGAGGAGTCATTGCCAATTCTGACAGTGACAAATGCTTGCCAAGGAATAGTGAAGCTAGTTTAAAGTGCAGAGCCATGTGTTACTAGTACACTTGACTGCATACATACTCTGGTTTTGGTGCCAGCAGAGACCAATCTTAATTGTGTCTCCTGGAAAACATGCAAAACAGTTCAACAAGAATCTGAAGCATCTTTTCTTCTATTGAAAGTGAGAATGAATGTGCAGAGGTAGTGAAAGGGATCGTTTCCTGTCTTTGGATCCTTGTTTGGGAGTTACTTGCAGACCCCCCCACCCGTGATGGAGGAGCATGGTGAATGAATGCCTGTATCCAGGTTGCATTTGATAAAGACTAAGCCATGTCCTGCGCAGCCTGGTTTAGAGTTTAGAGGTCCGTTACAGCTCCCGATTTGACTCCTGTTTGATCTTGCCTGTTCTGTCCACCAGCTAAGGGCTGTGTGTGAAAGTAGGGTGGCTGCAGGGACTATTGGCCTCTTCCTTAATAAATGTACATTCCGCAGAGCTCCTGTCTGTAGGAGGCTGTTTCTGGAGGAAGGGTACCCAGAGGACAAGGCTTGCTCTGCTCTGACAGTAGTGAATAGGCCTCCAGGACCCTTTCAAGCCATCTGCCCCCAAATTAGTCATGCTTTAGGAGGTAATGACCCAAGAAGAGAGCAGTTGCAAGAAACCGGGAGCCTAATGCTCCTAGATGCTATTACAGAAATAAAGTAGTATAAATCTGGCTAGCCTTGGAGAGGGAATACACACTGCTCCGGCCAACAGAAATGCCTGGAAGAAGGAGTAGATCCCTGGTGAACAAGGGAGCAATGAATGTGCCAGTCGCTTCAGCATGTGAGGCAGGACACGGCTCTTGCGTGTCCCCAGAAAGCGAAGCATTCCCCTTTGATTTTTCCTGTGTTCAGCCACTGTCCTGGTAGTTTCAGCCAGCAGCTGTGAAGGCAATCACTTGCCCCTCCGCAATAAACCATTGCTCCTTCTCTCCCTGCCTCAGCTGCTCCGGAGAAGCACAGATCCCTCGCCTGTCATCACCGATCAGGGGATGCTGCCCACGCTAGACAGAGTACAGAGGAGTAAAGGCCAAACGCTGCCCTCGGAGCTATTCCCAGCACTCCCATTGACTGCAGTGCGCACTGTGTGTTTGTATTGGAGGCAGGATTAACTAAACACTAAGGCGCTATCTTCTACGTGAAAATAAAATGCACCCATGCTTTCAAGCCATTATGTGATCTGGTTCTTCCTCTTGCTTTTAGATGAGTATAAAGGAGAAGCTGCTTGAGGTTTATTAACTAATAACCAAGGAAACCTGGTTTGAGTGTCAAAATCTCACAAGGCATCTCTTCTTCTGCAGAAGCTAATCTGGTATTTTGCTCAGCAGAGACGGAACAAGCATTTAACCCAGCTAATCAGGACCATCTCTTGGCATATTTTTATCCTTTCAGCTTGATAATAAGGTGCTGCTGCTCTGGACTTTGCATCCTGTTAGTTTGCTTTAATAACTCACTGCCAGTATCTCTGTAAAAAGATTCTGGGCAGGGGGATGGCTCTCCCTCACATCATCTTTGCATTCCAGACCCTGCCTCTGCTCCTTCTCCAGGGAGATGCTAATCTCGCAGTGTTTTACTTTCTGCATTTTGGTTCATATGTGACAACTGCGTGTCTGATCACCACAATCTCGCACAGTTATTGTACCCCAGGGAAAAGGAGCCAAAAAAACATATGGGGCTAGAGAAAACGGTGTGCTTCACTGCACACAGACGTATTTCAGAGACAGCAGACTCTTTAGTGTTTTGTAGAAAAGATGTGGGCTCTCTGAAATCTTCTGGAAGTAAAATCAAGGCTGTGATTTGCTTTTCCTCGGCCAGTGCTGCAGAAATGCAAGAATTATTCTAAAATTAGTGTTTCGGTTGTTAAGATTTTAATAACCATTTATGCCATTGACAAATGCCAATTGCTCATTCACTAAGGACTGCCTCTGTCAGAAAAAAAAAAAATCTGGTTTTTTTCTGCTGACGGTGTTGGTTTCCTGAGCAAATGGGCATACAGGTGCAAACACCTGCACATGTATACACACTGGGGTTAAAAGTTACAGGCTGAAGTGCTCATGTGAAAACAGTTGTAGACTTGCACCTTGTCTAGCCCTGCATCCGCTCCCACCTCTCTCCATGGCTGCTTCTCCAGTGACTTGAAACAAGCAATTTTCTGCTCTCATCCTTTTTCTTTATCCAGCCCTCCCCATACATGCACACAGATTTACTGCAGCCTCTTGTAGCCTTAGCAACTGCTGCCACTTCAGGTTTGTATACTGAGGGAAAGGTAGGGAAAATGCCAAGGGATAGAAAGGAGCATCCTAAACTGGGGGAGAAGGCGGATGCTAAATTGTCTGAAATGCCTCTCAGTAGCCTTGATCCCAGCTATCAGTATTTATTACTACAAACTAGACACAAGTTTGCAAAAGGCTCTTCTTGGGCCCAGCCGTTCCCTCACTCAGTCAGTCCGAGGCTGAAAAATGGACATTATCCAAACTGGGGGCCTGGAGGCATCTGCCTGGTGCCCTGAGATGCGTGCTCTCTCCTGGAGCTGCCCAGGGAAGAGATGCAAGAGTAGGAAACAGACCCGGTAAGCAGAACTTGCTGGAAAATTCATCCAGCTACTTTGTGAAACCCATCATAAACGGTCTTTCAAAGATCAATCCACTTTATCCTGCTCTCAAGTTCGAGCCTGCGTAGTCCCATCAGTGCTGCCTTATGCTGTCACGGGGAGCCCCTGAGACATGGAGGGAGTCATCAGGACAGGGATGCGATGGCCTCTGCACAGCAAGCTCAGCTGTGGAGGCTAAACTTGGAATATTTATAGCAATTATGAGCAAGTGAAAAAAAAGACTCCGAGAGGCATGTCTTCACCTAACGTGCCACTATCCAGTATTGTAATGAACATGCTGCGTTATGGATGTGTATACACGAGACAAGAGTGTATTTAGTGCGATGTTTGTGACTTGAGAAAAACTTTAGTCAAATTCCGTGGTGACTGCCTTTCGGAACAGCTACAGAAAGTCTTCCAGGAATAAAATACGGAATTGTTAGTGACACTAATGATTGTAGCAAACTTTACTATGTGAAATACTCATTTAATACATTGTTATTCCAACATTGTGCTCAGCAGAGATATGCTGGACTCGGATATTCAGCTATCACCGTCGTGGGCCTTACAATATTGCATATGTGATTATCCAACACAATTGCATGTTTTGAGACTATTAAGAAAAAACTGTCTTATGGCTGCATAAAAAAGCACAATGTCAGCCTATCAGAGCCTCTCAGAGTATAAAATAACAAATTAACAAAAAATAATGCTTTTCTTCAGTATTGTCAGCTTAAAAAAATCCTGTAAATCCCTGCATAAAGGTCTGGGTTTTTTATCAAACACCTTCTTACGGCCTTCATTACCAGGAGGAGCCGTTCAAGGATTTTTGTAGTATTGACTCAAGGGAAAGAGCCCCAAATACATCAAAATCAGGAACATTTTGCCTGTTTCATATTCATAGTTTCTTCTTTATGTGTGACTGATTTATTCTGCTGCGTGCCCCCAGGGTGTGCATTGTCCAAAATAAAGGCTGCCAAAAAAAAATGAGAACAGGGAGTAAGTAGGGTGGGGGGAGTTCAACCGATGTTTTTAAATGCTGTGAGACTATTGCACATCTTGCATCCTCATGTGTGAATTCACCTTATGGTGTTTCTTAACAAAAGCATACCCACTAAATAAGTAACTTCAGCACAATGCAAGACATCGTGCCTGAAAATAGAAAGCTGCTCCGAGACAATTACTCCATGCTGTGAAATCCGCTCTCTCCTGCTTCTGTATTGTCTTAAGTTGTACTTGTGCTGCCATAGCATGTGCTTGCATTATAAAGCACTGTGACTGTGCAGTAAAAAGTACAAGTGCACAGAAAGCAAGCACCCATGATTATTTTAGGTTCTAGTTTTGCCTAAGAGAGCAGTTTGATTTTCAGTGACTTTTTTGCTCTCTGGCACATACGGATGTTGGAAACAAAGGGAGCACAAATTACTTTGACAAAGTCAGCGAAGCCGGCTCTGCAGAGCGGGCTCTCTTTGGAGAGCACGATGCCCGAATTACAGAGAAGCAGACTGCAAGGCAGAAACTTAAAAGCCACTACGTGCAAATACGTTTCAGCAAGGGAAGCGGCAGCTTGACAGAAGGCACACCTCACAAGGCCGCCTGCAAACTTTGCCCAGGTGTTGAGGAGCAGTTCATTAAGGGCTGCAATGAGAGGGATCTTTCTGCAGTGGGAAGCTATTGTTAAGCGCCCCGACAGATGAGAGCAGACCCTTCTCCTGCCACAATAGCTGCTCACACCAAGCAAGACTCATTAAATATTCAGTTCCAGCCTCAAGCAGCTCATTAAGTCAGCAATGAGCAGTGACGCTGGTGTTGGAAAACCCTGCCTCAGTTAACATCACCATGCAGAGTCTCCTCGGATCTCTTGATGTTATTCTGCTCAGTACCTTTTCTGTGATGACCAGCTTGTGCTCTCTGCTTTGCATTAAATACAGGTAAAAAAGAGTCAGGTGGATTTAAGTTCTCCTATTCTTTATAGGCCTTTTCAGAGATGAGTCCTGGAGCCCAAGCTACGTGGCTATTGCATTTTTCTGTAGCAGGAGGAGGATGGGATGAGGGTTATATGGCTTTAGTGTTAAAAAACAAGCAAACAAAACCACGTAACGTTTAAAGGATAACTGTCATAGCAGAACATCATGACGTGCAGCAGTTACAGATGCTGTATTACTGTCTATCAGCTGTTACACAGCAGAAACTTTTACCGTAAATGTATTTCCCCTAGAAATGCTAGTGTCTTAGGTGGATTTTGGCTTGAACTGTATTCTGAATATGTTTCTTGTGTGCAGAGTTTCTTTCTGAATGATGTATTTGAAACCTGTTTTGCAACCACTAACTTTTGTGAGTATAATTTTGTATTCAGTTGTACTTAGCAATAATATACAGAGGCGTTTATGATGGGTGGATGTCAGATGTCAATGAACTAGAGCACACCAGAATCCAGAATTAGGATTGTAATGGTAGAAAATGCAAATATGTTTTCATGCAGTGATGTTTTAAAACTGTAACAGCTGAAAGTATGGACCAGAAATGGAGAAGCAGAACATGTGCAAAAGTTTTCAGCTGTTTTTCAGAGGGCAGCTTTTCACACCCTGCATCAATATTTTTTTCTTTTTCCTTTAACAGAAAGTGTTTTCAGACTGCCCATTTCTATGTGGAGGACAGCAGTTCCCCCCGTGTGGTCCCCAATGAAAGTATTCCCATTATACCTATTCCAGGTAAGACGGGCTTAATCTCCTATGTTTGTGCTACTTGGAGTCTGTTTTAATTACATAAAGAAGAGGAGGTTATGCTTGTGATAAATCATGGTTTTTTGGTAGAAATTTGTTCTATTAGTGCTGCTTCATTTAATTTAAGGTGCTTTGCAATGGGGCTCTGAGTGCCAATGCTGTCTTTTTCCATAGGCACAGCTCCCACATTGTTTTAATAGAAATTTCAGAACAACCTTTGTAAAATGTCAAAAACACGAGCAACACTTCTTAAAAACTCTTAAGGCATTGCATCCGGGGTGAAACCAGCTGCTCCATCAGGGCAGGTTGTGGACGAGGGATGTGCAGCTCCACTGCTCTCTCGAGACCGGGGAACTTGCCCCCCGCTTTCAGCGTGTGCAGAGGTGGTGTCTGCTGGGTCTCAAGGCGGAAAGCAAGACACGGGGATAAGCAAACAATCTCAAGTAAAGTCCAAAGCCATCTGTTAATTTGGTATTAATCAAGTTACCAAAGGTCAAATTCTCCTCTCAGCTATACTGAGAGTGAAGCTGGAAGCAGAGTTTAGTGCTATTCTCTCTTCATGAGGCATTTCCCCTGGGAATTACGAAGTGCAGGATCCAGCTCCCTTTAAGCCGTGATGACAGAGAGCAGCTTGGTGTTACGGTGGCCTTTGCAGCTGCTGCCTTGTTTGATGTTGGTCAGTGTCACAGGCAGAATTAAGATACCCAAAGTGTTGTATTGCCCTCAGTCTGTCAAATGCTTGCACATGTTGCTTCAAGGTGTTCTAAGTTTCCTTGTCGTATTCTGTAATTTGTGTCATTGGTCTAGGATTCAATCTGCAGCTAATTAGGTTCATTTTGCCAAAACACATTCAAAGCTGTTTCTGAGACAGTGAAGAAACATGCTTTCTTGAAAAGTGAAAGAATCCAGTTATATTTTCCTTGATTTTATTCAGTAGACATGTGTGACTTCTTTCTAGAAAGACTCTTTCAAAGTACCCATGGGAACTAATATGAAAGGTTAGCTATTACATTCCTACAGAAAACATTAGGCAGTTAGCCTTGCAGTCTGATGCTGTGCCACTGAAAAGAAAAGAAAACATGCTATCATTTCCTCTCCTTTCTGTGGCAGACTAAGATGCATGTCCTGGCCACCTCACTTCCTTAGCAAGGAGCCATCCTTCCTCTCCTTCTCCTTTAGGGTAACAGGAGATGGGAGGTTTTCGTCTTAGACCCCCTGCGATGAGTTTTCACAAAAGAACCTAAATAGTGGAGAACTCTGTTCTTCCTACTCTAAAACCAGGAGGAGCACTTCCCTGTTGGGGCTGGTTTTGGCAGTCAGTTCAGTGGTCCCACCATGCCTGCTCTCGTGTGATACCTCCTTAGAGCTTGTGAGGAAGGGGAGGGTGGGCTAACCTGGACTCTGTGCAGAGCAGTGTCAAAACCTGGGAGATTATGAGCACAACGCAGTGGGAGAAGAGAAATTCTTCCCTCAGAGAGAAGTCTCTGTCCAACGTGTAGGGTTTTTTACTGTAATTGAGACAAATTTTTCTTTAAGAAACCAGCAGAAAGCTCCATCCTTTCATGCTGCGATCTGTGTTGTCGAGACGGTGGTTCTTCCCTGTTTCAAGGGTATGTTTTGATGGTCAGTCCATTAGAGATTGGCTGGCATTCATATAAATTGTAATATAGGCTGAAGAAGTTCCATTAAAACTGTGCAGGTGGCAGGCACCATGAGGCCAGCACACGCACTAATGCTTGTCCAGCAGCCATTCTAGCACGTAACAACAAGTGACTGAGAACAGGAGAACATTGCCTTTTGGGGACATCTTCCCATGACTAGAGCAGCCAGGTTGTTGGACCACAGCAGCTTTGGGACTGACACGATGCTACCATCGCTGCAGCGCACACTGTGGTCTGCTCAGGCTCGGTAATGCTAAGAAAGAGCTGCTGACCCCTGATAATGGGCACTGCAGATTAAGGCACCTGCTGAGCAAGTGCTGCAAGACACCTCGAGAAGCCTTGTAGTTAAAAATCTGCAAGACTGCTGATGAGCTCTAAGGCATGTGAAGAACTGGGCCTTAGACAGAGGTTTAGTCTAGTTGGATGCACAGGTGAATCCAGCCCTTGAATTCCCAATCTAATTACAAGCTTTTTGTGGATATAGTGGACATTCAGACACCTGCATACAGACATCCAAATGGAGGTGCCTTAATCTGAAGCTAAATCATACCTGGAAGGTCTTAAGAGAGAACGAACTGATGAACCTGAAGATCTTGGCACTGACAATAAAACTATTCAGGCCACCAAAAGCCAAATCACCCTCTGGAAGTGCCTCTCTGTATATGTTTATTGCCTATTACCTCTACAGGGAGTCTGTAATGAGGCTCAAAGTTAATAGAGATAAATTCCAGCTTTGTTGGCTTTTTCCAATGGTGGGAGATACTGCCTGGAAAGATCTTGAAGCTCTCCTAAACATTTTCCTTCTTTGGAGATGTAGAAGAGGCCTGTTTTCCCCCATATACCTGTTGCTAAATGACAGTCTTCTCTGCCGTCAGCTGCTGCTCCCACATAGGCAGCCCACTGAAATGCCTTAAAAACATTAAATGATAAAATTCTCTTTTGAACTGACTGCAACTGATGAAATTATAAGCCTCTGAACTTTTCCTCTGGAAGCTGCCAGAGGGTGTGAGAAAGTCTTACTTGCCATGTTGATCCTAGAAGCAAAATATAAGCGGCATTTTCACAAAAGCAAGTTTTTCGAAGTAGCCTTGTTAGGTTGTGAAACCCTATCCTTACGAAAGAAATTTGAATAGATCCCTGTGGGACCATGTATCTACCTCCTGCAATTCAGTGGACCAACTTCTACTCTCAGTTATGAGCAAGCAGCCACACTGATGGCAATTTAGAGCAGTGTGTCTAAAGACATGTAGTAGATTTGCCCCTCTACAGCATGCCGGGAGCTGCCGGTGGAAGGAAGCTGAGCGGGTTTGGGTTGCCTGGTCCTGGCCCAGGTGTGGGGTGGCTCTGCCAGGTGTCTGGGAGCTGGCACAGCAATGTCCTGACGCAGCTGGAGAGGTTTCAGAAGCGGTGCTGGTGTCTCTGCATGCCACTGCTCTGCTCCGTGACGTGTCAGCATGCTCAGAGGTAGCTTTTGTGTTTATTTCTGTGCCACATTCTGCTCTTGTTTAGGCAAACGCTCTGTTTTCTCAGGTCTATGAACTCTAAAATCAATCTGCCAGCTACCTGCAATAGGCACACAGTACAACTTTTCAGGTCCAACATCTAAAAAAATCTTCTTGTAAGGGAATGATTTTACCCATTTTCTATTTCACTTCCCATGGCGTATGTGCTTAATTATTGTGCATGAAGCCACATCACCCATAGGCGTGTGCTTATCTGTGCAAATTTGCTCTGAGACCCAAATCATTATCATTATTCATAATTATCTGCACTGCTTGATCTAGAGAAACACAGGACAAAGGAGATATCATTAACTGAGTCACCCACTGGATATTACAACTGAGGTATAAATCTAAACTCACATAAGCCTTGCGCCTGACAGTAATGCATCTGTAATCAACGACAGATTTCTGAAGTTCCCCTGCCATTCAGCCCAACAAAATTATTTCTCCATATCTTGTCTCTTTGCTTCCACACTCAGTTAATTTTCGCCACATCCATATCATCTTTGCCTGGATCTCTTCACTATAACATTTGGTCTTGGCAAGATCTCTTTCTCAGCGAACCAGCTCCTGTTTCTTGTTGGTTTGGGTTTTTTTCCATAGCTGGGTCAGTATCTGGTTAAAATGTTTCTGGACTTGATCCTTTTTGGTAGGGTTGGATAAGTAAGAATAAAAGCAGCATCATAGCTGCAGACCTGCAGCTGTGTTTTGCAGCACTGCAAAACAAAATGCATCCCTTAACAGTTTTCCTTTCTTCTTATCACAAGACATGCACCACAACAGCAGTGCAGAAGTGCACCTCTGTGCAACTTAGATGATACCAAATAGCGGAACTAGCACAAATTCCACTTCTACACTCCTCCTCCTATCCTTTGTTTCAGAGCTTTCCTGCTCTTGGGTGGTGCATTGTTCTGGAGCTTGCTGGGGCTTTACTGGTTCCTTGCCCAGCCGATGGTCACAACAGATGCTGTGGCACTTCTGTCAGCAGGACTTGGTGTGAGATCAGTACAGAGATAGTTGAGGCTTGACCCTATGGCAAAACTCAAAGCTCTGCATAGTCTTGACCACAGTCCGGGGAAACACGGCTCATAAAGAACACAATGGCTGGACAATACAGATGATTCATTTAGCATATTATTCCAGATGTCTTTCACCATTTTTAGTATAAGTAAAATGTCTCAGATGTGATGCCAGTTATTTCAGCTGTCTCTAGGCTGCAAGGCTCAGGAGCACTTCCCAGTGCTTGGATCGAGGTACACACAGTTTTAGGTGTAAAGGGCAGTAAATTTTTTTTTTTAACTAGTATTGGAGTTTATGAATACTGTATTTAAAATAACCAGTGGCAGAACCTGATGGAGAAACACTCTCATGGTTCTTCAAGAATGAGTCAGTGTGGGTGCATGAGCCCAGGAAATAGTGGAGTAGCCAAGTACGTTGCGGTGAAAAGGTATCTTGACCACCTCATGCAGTCATGCAAGGGTGTGGAGGCCAGTGCAGCCATGACCCCCCTTCATTTCCCTCTGTCTTCTCATGGTTACAAGAAGGACTCCCATCAAGGGTCCATCTTATTAACTCTTAGCTTCTGTTAAATCGCTGCATAATTTTGAAACCTTCTTCCTTATTCCTTCAACAACCATGGTTGCCTTCAACCTTTCCTGACAAACATCAGTGCTTAGACTTGGTGTGGTTTTCAGTTTCTGCACTTCTGGTATCTTCTGCTAGCATCCACCCTGTGACAAACTGTTTCTATTAAGAGACTGTACCAAGACGTATCTCATTTGACAAGGAAACTGCAGGTTCCCAACAGAGGCTTGGTATCTTACTTCTGCTAAGATGTAGCTGTCTCGGGTTGCATCCCAAGAGCTAAAGAGCAGAGCACCAGGACACGTCTGTGGCCATTACAGTGACAGTGTACTGAGCGCACAGTGATCCTCTGTGCTAGAGACTGGCAAAGTGCAAGGAAAAGCGCTAACTGCAGCTGAGGACTTATTTCTCAAGGGCACGAAGCTCTTCACTGAGCACAGAGGTAGTGCTCTTCAGCTGTTTAAGACTTTATTTCTGCTTTCTGCTCCCTGCGGATTTATGTTCCAGCACCATATTGTGAATTGTACCTATCTTCAGCTTCAATTAAATTCATGAATGCAATATTGCAAACACAGCCGTCCTTTGAAGCCAAGAAAACATCAAGGTATTTTAGGGAACATCCACCTTCCTTTTTCTCTGCTACAAACTGCTGCTCCTGCAGCATACTGAAGAATTTATGGTATGGTATCTAATCATGGTACTTCTAATGGAGGCTTCAGGAGTTGGCTAAATCACCCAAAATCATGTTTTTGTGGTGGCCATGTGAAATGCGGATAGACCCTTTTCTGAGAGCCGTCACACTGGGCTGCAGAGCTCTGGAGTTGAACCTCCATGTGCTTAAATGTAAGGCATGTATGTAATTGATGGCACGACTGGGACCTGAGGATGGAAATGTGTGAGATTAAAATTGTATTCCTTAGCAGGCAATACCAAATAAGATCATGTTTAATGTCTGTGCTAAGGGAAAATTCACATTATTTCATTCTCTTGGACTGAAATTGGTTTTTTGCTTAAAGGGAAGAAGTGTATTGCTATTACATTTATAATTAATGATAACCTAATCTAAGATTTGTACAAGCAGATTTAAACTGAGCTCTTATTTTGACACATATAAAATTTTATCATTAACATCTTTATATTCCTGACTGACACATGGCTAATAGCATTGTAGTAGATTAAATCTTGAAGCAAGAGAGATGAATGTAGCTACAATATTACACAGGTGATTCTTCATATTCTACTTTTTCATGTGTCTCCCCTTTATCAGAAACCTGCCCTTGTGTTCATTTGACTTGATTATAACAAATAGATAGCAATTATCTTGCTGGAAGGACTTCTGTGTTTTTCTTTCAACATGTCTGCCTATCCAGGACTTTCAAATGTATTCATAGTGTTCTCCATGCCTTTTCACTTTGAAAGGCATTTTTATTAAAAACAGTACTTGATAAACACATGATTACAAAAATGTGAGCATTAATGAGGAATAGTGTCCCCAATAATCAACTCTTAGTAATTTATTATTTAACTTACTTTAATTTATAATTTGTCTTAATTACTGAGGTCAGTGACTTCAGGAGGATGCCAGCCTTAAAGAGCTTCAGCAGGTAGTTTGATCTCCTAGAATGAAACCTACTGTATTGCCTTTTTTAGTGCTTATGCAGATATGATCTCCACAGAAAACAGACACCTTCTCAATACTAAGGGTTTTTTAATGACTGTTTTATCGTAAATTAATTGATACTCATGTTATACAAATAAAACTGTTCTTATATTTCTGGCCATTTTTTATACAGCAAACAATGTGATCAGTCAGAAAAATTAATTATTCCAAATTAAACACAGTGGCTTCAGTTGTGTTCTTATTTTAAATAGTTAAGCAAGGAAAGCCAATATACTGCAGAATTAAAGGCTCCAACTATATAAATGTGTATAATTCAAATGCATTAAGTCTAAAATGGTTTGAAGAAAGCTGGGCGCCACCCATTTGTACGTGTGGAATTAGTCGTGGAGTCCAGTATTTGCGGGAGTTAGGGCAGGCTGTGGAGTTGCCTGCTCAAACATTTCAAATTCAGTCAGTGCCAAAATTTGAGCTGCATGTGAAGTTTCTGACCCCTGTAAATGTGTCCACTTCAGAGTATACATTCAATCTGTAGGTTCAGAGATTTTTGTCTAAGCTTGTCTGCAGAGGTGAACACTTGACTTTAGTGGAGTTGATAGGAGTTTTTCAGTAACCTCTACTGGACCAGTATTTTACCCAAGGGTATGCCATTAATCCTTGCAATATTCTTTATGATCAGCCACTTTTTGAGAGACAGACCAAATACAGAGGTACTTGGGCTTTGCATCCCCATTTAGTTCTGTGTGTTGTGTGCACTTTCATATTGCGTGGTACAGCTGCATATATCCTACTTAAATCTGAGCTACGAGTGCCCCATTGCTGGTTGAGGAAATTAATCTGTTGGAATGCACTCCACGTGGTTACTTGGTTACAGTGCTGCATGTGAAGGCAAGCTTTTGCTATAGCTCTGCAGCCTTCAGCCTGATACGTATTGTAGCTTATGGAGGGGCTGTTAGACTCTGTTTTAAGTAATATGCATCCCAAATATTGATGCTAGGTATTCCAGCTGCTTGCGGAGTTTTTCCATTCCTCTTTGTAAAAAAATAAAAATCCATGAACCCCACTGAATGTGGTTAACAATAAAATAAATATAAATAAAAAAAAAAATCCTGGGATTGCATTCAATGTTCTCTCCAACAGTGGAGAATAAGAGGGTGGAAGATGAATCGACATCCCAGGCTCGAGTGCTGCTGGGAACAGAAAGGTGCTTGTTTGCTATGGATATGGGACATCATTTGTCAGATAAGTTATTTTTCGGTGAGTTAAGAGCTCAAATCCGGTCCTACTATAAGCTTACTGGTAGATACTGCTTTCCAATCGGGAAAACTTTTTTGCAGAAGGTGAGACCTGTGAGGATACGCTATTGAGAGTGGACTCTCCAGGATTAATGTCATTAACAATGTCACTGGTTTCATGATTGTCATAAGCCAGGTTAGGTTTGTGCTACCTTCAGAAGGGGCAGTTTCCCTGTCACTTCACTGTTCCTCATGGTAATGAGTAGGGTCAACCTGTCTACCCCACTGACAACTAATCCTTCGTCCCCTTCCCTGCAAATCAATTAATCCTTTCTGACATTCATCAGCCTGATCAGCAGCCTGATTCAGTTCACCGCTCAGCCCTGCGGGCAGGGAGAAGGGAGTGGGAGAATCCCCCCGTCCTTTGGCTGAAGCCAGCTGTGAAGAGCACGCTGAGAATTGATGGAGGTGCTCCTGAGATGCAAGGGATGGCACAGGGTTGCTGAGCAGTGCAGTAAGTGGCTGCTGTCGGAGCAGATGGGCCAAGCCACGTGACAGCTATGGCACATGAATCCAGGTGGCTTTGCAAATGAGAGACTGAAGTGCAGTGACTAACAAACAAATGGAATAAGCTTTCACATTAAAAGTAAGGCATAAGGTACATGGAGTATATTGGATTTAATAGACTGGGTAAGGTAATAGCTGAAAAACAGAAAGCATTTACAAACACAATGAAAGACATGGAAGAATTGTCTTACCAAGACTTCTTCATGTGTGTCAAACGTCTGGTCTTCAGAAACACCACAACTTCAAAATAGACAAAGATAATATGAGGAAGCACTTTGATTTTGACCTTCTGGATTAATTCCTGACCCAAACCCATCTATTCCAATCCAATGCCCCTAAACTATCCAGTGAGCTTTCAGGCTATAAATGAATCAAAATGAATCTGAGATCTTATTATGTGGAAATGCTGTCTCTGATATGATATCCCATTTTTCTTTTGAAATTGGCCCCTATTGCTTTAACATTACAAAGGCAGGTTATTAAGTGGGAGATAGAGGAAAATCCTTCTGGGTAGGATTGCTAATTGTCCAAACTTTAAAGGTAACCCTGTTCGAACTTCATTGCTTCTATACATTTCAGGCTTCTTTTGAAGGTGGCTGTCTTCTGAAGGAATGTATCGAGTATGCTGCATTGTCAATTGCCATTTCTTAAAAAATGAGGTGCAAGTAAAGGTTTTCCTCTACAATCTTTTTTTTTAAGCAAACATGACTTTAATCTTGGCATTCTCCCTTTGTGGCAGGAAATGAGCTCCACTGTGCTCCCTTTCGGTTTTGTGGTTTTGATACTCCTCTCAGGCACTTGTCTTGGACCAGCAAGTGAAGATGGGAACTCCACCAAAGTGTTAAATATCTAGCATAATGATTAAACATATCCCCTACCTGTCAGCTTCAGTAGTGTCTGATTATAAAGAATATTATTGTAAATTATATTATTAATAATAATGAATATATATACAATTATTTTAAGGTTCTGGAGACTTTTGCCCCTGTCCATCTAAGATTACTTCTTTCTCTGCATAACACAAAGGGTTAGTATGTTAGTATGGTGCCAGATTCAGCTCATATTTTGTAGAGAAGTAAATCCAGCATCACTTTATTGACACTGATAAAACAGATGGCAAAACCAAGCTAGACAGAACTGTAATTATATCTGTGATATTAGAGGTGAAGGTACGTTATTAAAACATTTCCCTCTTCTCTTTGAATAATGTGTAGGTCTTGCAAAATGTAAGCATCATACTGACAATATCAAATGTTGCTCTAGCTTTTGGATGGGAAAAAGTATATGGTGCAAAAGGGAATATGTGCAGAAGAACTATGAGAGCTCCTAATTAGCCATTATAGGATTCCATTAATCTCTTCAATCGACTAAAAGAATTATAGTCATTGAAGTCTATTTGTCTTAAGATGGAAAGAAGGCTTAACCAAAGCCTTTGGACTGACGATAGTGCGAGGAAAAGCGTTTTCTGTGCACCTAGCTACATCTTTTGGTTTTCTTCGAGAAGGTCACAGCCATCTTCAGATAACGTCAGAGCAGATATCATTCAAGAGTGCTGAGTATATTAGTACATATTTTACCGGAGGTCTGACAAGCCGCCCGTGGCTAAGCACGCATATACCCCAGCTAAAGTAATTTGTGTTCCTGGGTGGGAGTTTGGAGTTGGAGGTCACGAACAGAAAAATACAGGCCCAAATCACTTTCACACTTTTCTGTTTCATTGGTTAGTGTAATAGCCTATATCTTATGCACAGCTGCTTCCTTGTGGCTATCAGCAGAGGGCAAGGTGGGCGTACGGGGGGAAGCAGCCGCGTCCTGCCCAGCTGCGGGCTGCCTGTCCCCGCTGGGCTGCCCGTGTCCCTCGAGGGGTGGCCTCTGCCTGGCTTCTGCGCAGAAGCCGCCAGGTCTTGCGCGGTCGGCAGGACCGTGTTATCCCAGCAGGTTGAAAGCTGGAAATCATAAGCGGTTTTTTGAGTTTCTAACGTTTGTGGTTGTGATTTTAATCTTCCTAATAGGAAACAATTACATTTGCTCCAAGAAGGTCTTCCTGAGTTTATGGGCAGCTTCAGCAGCATAAGCTCCCTTTCACCCAGTAAGCTCATACGTCAACAGTATTTCCTATTTAATTTATTTAATGTTTAATTGTTGCCCATGTTATCAAATAGGATAAGAAACTGTGTTGGGTTAAGGCTTCTGGAGGGAATCGGAAGTGAAAATGCAGAAGAGGAGAAAGGGAGGAGAAACAATAAAGGACAGTGAACAACAGAGAGGTGAATTAGCAGTGGCTATAAAGGTGGAGACATACTGCCACCGTGCAGTGATGATGATAAAAAGAAAACTAACCATATTTTGCCATGGATCTCTGGTGCAGACCCATCCTTGAAATTGGTGGGAATTCAATGGACCAGAGAGCACGTTATCTCTAATGTATTTTTTGGCTCACAGATCGCAATTAAAATTAAATTCTGCCTTCTGCAAAATTAAATTGGACACACTGGTCTGCTGCAATGAATCCTTGATCTCGGTTGGTCTCAGTTGAGCTAGACTACTCAAGAAAAAAACAAATGATAACTATGGAACTTTCCTTGTAAGAGTATATGAAATTGCTATCATAGCACAAGTTATTTTCAAGGAAATCTAGGATGTATGGGTTACTTTTCAGGAGAGGATAGATTGTTTTACAGGCTTTTGCTATTGACTGCTGTTCCTATAGATCATTCCATTCAAGTGTCTTGACTGCAAAAATATTAATACAAATGTTGTTATGAGATGATGATGTTCTCAATATTACATAGAATAAATGTTATCACTTAAATATTTTTGAAGTGCCAGCTTTTCTGCATGCTGCAGCTTTTTGCTAAGCTGAGCATACACTTGTCAAACGTTTTGAATTCTGTATTATTCAGTAAATGAGCATGTGGTTAATTGAAGTAGCATTACTATACTGGGAGGTGATCAGATTGCAAACGTATCTTTAACAATTGGCTCTTGTAAATAAAATAGAAGAGACCTGATTGAAATCTGAAAATGTCAATAGATGCAAAAAGCCACCTTAGGGCGTTACCTGTTAAAATAAGAGTAGAGAAGTAATGACATGGTCAATATTAACTGCCATCAGCTGGAAAGAAATCAGATTGTCAGGGATCTATAAAATTCTTGCCAAAGTAGAACCTCATTTACACATACAGATCTTCATACCCTTTGCTAAGAAAAGCATATGTGACAGCTTAGAGGTTTTAGCTGCCAAAGATCTTTCACTCTGAATACAGTAAATGTCACATCTATTTATTTATCGTTAAATTTTGCTAAGTATCTGTAGAAATATTTGGATTTTTTCTATCATAATGTAGATGTTTAAAAGGAAAAGAATCCAGATTATAATGCAGCTGTAGCACCAAACCATATGGCTGCTAAATGGGAGCAAAAATACACTACTGAATTACTGGGAGTAAACATAAACTGGATGCAATCTTCAGAAGAATATTAAATGGAATATATAAATACCAGAGTATTGCCATAAAATCATGCAATCAGACAATAGTAGCCATCAGGCAATAGATTATTTCACATGCTGAAAGTAATCACAGTTGTATAGCAATTTACGTTTTCTAAATGCCAGACTGAAAATATTAACTAATGAATCTTGGCAAGCACAGTGTTTCCACCAACTGCAGTGGTGGTTATAACAACATCTAGGCCTTTTTTGAGAGAGAGAAAGAGAGAAATAAGGCAGCCATCCTACACCCCAGCTTTATTAGAATCTGTCCGGAGTCCCAGGTGCTCGAAACAGTCTTGTTTGTCTTTAATTCAATTCAAGCCTTTGTCTTCTTTCTTTTAAGAAAATGTCTGTGGGTGATTTATTGGTATATTGGGTGGAATTTGCACTGTGCTGAGCAAGAACAAATGGTCCGGTGGAATACATATTCAGTGTTATGAATAGTGTCTGGCATGAGAGAGAACTCAAATTAGCGTGGGTGTTGTGTTGCCTGTTCTTTTGCTCAGAGACAGTTTCATGGCAAGTCCATTTGGATTCTACATTGTGTAAAAAGGAAAAAGTTAATAACTTGCAGGAGAAAAGCCAGTGTCTCTGTTCAGTCCAGTAGAAACTTACTGGGGGCAATTGTCAACTGTACTTTCCTATTTTGGGTCTCTTCTGTTGTTTTTTATAAAACGTGGAAGGCAAGGAGGCCTCTTCATCCCATCCACAGCCATCTTCAAACTGTGAACAAGAACTAAATGATCCTTGAACTTCAATTGGACTTTGTTAAATTAGCATCCCAGGGAATAGACTTTCAGTATTCATAATTGTATGCTTAGAATTAGAAATGAGTTTATGAAGAGTTTACCTCAAAATTGGTCAGATTTATCAAGATTTCTTGTTACTGCATGTTGAACTAGCTCTGCCTCTGGCAACTCAGATCTAAGTGATAGAGCGAAGACTTTCTCTCCTGAAGTTTTATGTATGAGACAAATAGCAACTCTGAATATCTCTTTCTTTCTACAGATGATATGGAAGCAATTCCAGTCAAGCAGTTCGTTAAACACATCAGTGAGCTGTATTCTAATAACCAGCATGGGTTCTCGGAAGACTTTGAGGTACGATTTAATGATCCACCAATAAAATGTTGTTTTCCTAAAGTTAATTGTGTATTAATAGTTAGGGACCATGCGACATCTGTGTGATGCTGCCATGTCAGGTAAATGCAGTGCTCAAATGTATCAGAAGAAATAGGGAAATACCAATTTGCCACCAGGTACGAGCAATGTGGGACTGGACATTTACAGATGCTTTCTAACCACCTTTAAGGTGCCTTTAAGGGGTGACCCTCCTAGGTTTTTATTAAATTGGAAAAGCTGCCTGCAATTCCCCATGAACAACATGAAGATACAAGCAGTTGTTTTTAACCCCAGGCTTTTCTTATAATCTGCAGATTATTTTACTCTTGTTGGCCCAGAATTTGCTCCTCTTAGTCACACCGAGAAGTCACATACCCCCTGAGTAGCCCAAAAGGAGTAAAATAGTGTTCACTATGAGTAAAAGTAGTAGAATGTGGTCTTTTATGAAAACCCAAACTATGGGTCAGTTCCTGGAGTCCTTGTTCATGCTCTGTTCAGCCAGGAAAGATTGCTGTTAAAGTCGTTGGTTATTTTGTTCCAGTAAAACAAGGAGAAAGGCTTCGGGATTTAGTTGGTGGTATTTACCTAATCTGACTATTTTAAATTTTGCATACCTGTTATGCATTTGTTAACTGTTTAGGACAGATTCTGACTTATAAATCTGGTACAAATTGGAGGTAATTCCAATGACGTGAAGGTAGTTTTCCACCTCTACGTTACCAAACCCATATTGTGCAAGCATGATAAACATCACACAGTATGAGGATGGGCTGCAGAGTCAGGCCTTAATATGCACAAGTCGGTATTCTCTGGCTAGTTTTTAGGCATTTCTTTCATTCAGTCTAATCACAGTCACTGCTGAACTTTTGGAAATATTGAGAAGCAGGAGGAGCCCCAGGAAATGATGCTGCATGTGCTACTGGGTTCCCTACCAGCAAAAGGAGGTGTGTTTGTGCGCTGCATGTGAATCAGAGAGGCAGCTCTGCTTACAAACAAGGCAATGAACCAAAATAGGTGGCCTAATATCTTCGGCTTCTTTGCTTACTGCAGTAAAGACAAGACTGTATGCAGGAATTTTTTTTTTAATGGGATCATTTAAAACATTTATTGTTGCTGTTTGGTTACTGTCTATAAAGAGCGGCTGCTTTGTCTGATGCCCAAAAACCGTTGTGTAAGTTAGAAACATTTTGTATTCATGAGGAAGGCAAATGTGTAAGGTGTTAAAGTGATTTAGTTCAATTGACTGCTGGCTGGATGGCTGAGCAGGAATATTGAGGCATTTAACAATGTTGATGGTATTCAGGACAAACATTTATTCTCCAGAGAGTAGAATTTGATCAGGATGATCAAATGCGACTCACTCTTCTCAATTATTTATGAATTGCGACCCCAGCGCTATTCATCACAGCTGGGTTTTACACCATTTAATTATTCAAAATAATCAGCAACACATCTGTAAACTTGGTCTGGCTTTAAGCAGGCTTTGCTTCAGCTGTCGCAAAATCACTGCTATTAACAAATGTTGGACACCTTCCGCCCGTGTTTTAGCAAAGAAAAACACTGCTCTAATAGCCTTATTTTTCCCTTCTTCCTGGAGCTCCCTGCTGCGAGTGCCACGCTGTGGCAGCCAGTCGGAGAGATAGCTTTGGCCAATTAGTCCTCTTCTGGGGAGCACAGGGTCCCCTCTGAAGGGAAGTTAAACTCCTCCGACTGCACTGCGTGTGCCAAATTCTATTCTCCGTGCTGGCTTAAAATTTGGAGCGTCTGCTTTGAAGTAAGTATAGCTACTCCAGATGTATTTCTCCATAGCTGAGGTCTCAGCTTCCTAAAGAGTAAATGAAATCTCCTCCTAGAGTCAGGAGAAGGAATAGGAACAAGGCAATCACTGTCTGGGATAAACCATCCGGCTCCCTTTCATTGCTTGTGTTCTGCCCTGCTGACGCCTCATGGGCCTGATTTTCTTCCTTATGGTTCACAGCGATGGGACAGAGGAGAGAAACCCGGGATTTTTCACAGAGCCTGTAGGTGAAATGTTTCTCAAGTGCCTAAACTGACCCAGAGATCAGAATCCCAGTTTGGAAAGTGGCTGAGGAATAGAGGATCCTGAGGTTACATTTATACAGTAGCTATTGGAAATGGCTAGGGGTGTAAATTCTCATGTCTGGTCAGATCCAGCTGTGGTGTATGTCCTGGAATTGTATCTGCCAGCTACAGTGGGCGTAGCTAATGTTTTATGGAGAAACAGTAGGATTCCAGCTGAAACAGAAAACCCAATGTTACAAGGCTGCTAGCCTCGGGTGGAAGGTACCACAGCCATATCATGCCTTCATGCCTGGGGAACTCCTGAAAAGAGGTATTAGGTTCTGCAGTCATATGAGCTTTTTACAAAAAAATCTGCTTCTTGCATCTAAAAAGAAGAGAGAATAGGATGGCAAGGAGATGCTGAAAAACTGTGACCAATACTACAGCATAAATAAGTCTTCCCAAAGGTAGCCAGCACATGGGATTTTTTTAAAGGAAAAAAAAATCAAAAATCTCTTCTGTGGCAGGAGATTTATAGTGGAACCTGTGAAAGGAAAGACTAAGCCAGGCACGCACACACACACTCTGCCTGATGTAGAAGGTAAACATTCTCCATTTGTTTGTTGCTAGTTTTTGGTGTAAGTCTCTTCCTGTGTTTTTGGCAGTGTGTTGTGGGTTGTATTGAGTTGGTCTTTACCTGAAGATTCCTTTGAAAGCAAACTGTGTGAATAGTCCCTCTTCCTCTTAAAATGAGCTGTAATTACAGGTAAATATTTAGTGAATGTACTTAGGAAGGGTTTTATGTGCAGAGGAAAAAAGGACTTTGAACTCACAAATCTTTCCTTGGAAAGTACATCCAAAATGAATCCTTAGTCCCTTTGGGTAATCATATTGCAAGTAGCCAGCTTTATTGTCTGGTGATAGCTGGGCTTTCTTGTATATACAGAATTGTTAAGATTTCCTTTGAGTCCTATGAATTTTCAATTTTTTATATAAACTAGAAATATAGGGCCCAATGTAATACTGAACAACAAATGGCTTTTTAAAATAAAGTCCACAATCCTGCATTGCCAGTTCTGGTGTCTGATATAACTCTTTGATTTCTACCTTGGAATTTGTTCAACCTAATACTGAAAAAAGTTCAAGGAGGTTTTTTGGCTTGCTCTCGGACGGCTCCAGCACCCTCTTGCTATAGCATACAGGCTGAGGCATCACATTTTTACAGGGCAGCACTGGGGCAGGGTTTGGTGGCAAGACTGAACAGAGACTGAGAGGCTTCCTGAGCCAGAGATAATATCTACTCCTTGTCTAGCCAGAGATTTTCTTGGCATCATTATGTTTAATAGTCTTTGATAGACCTTTCTTCCATAAATTTCTAATTGCCTCTTGAACCCTTCTAGACTTCTGGTGTCCAAAGCATCCCATGGCAATGAATTCTACAATTTGTTCCACAAGAACAGACTTCCTTTTGCTTTTAACTCATGCCTAATAACTTCTCTTGGTGCCTCCTAGTTTTTGCATTACAAAGTAATCCCTGTTCACTTAAATGCCTCACATGATTCTGTCTGCCTCCCTCATAGTCCTCCTTAATCATCTGTTTTCAACTCTGAAGAAGTCTAAACTATTTAATTTGTTTGTTTGAGGAAGCCATTCTAGACTTATGATGACTTGTTCCTTCTGTACCTTTTTTTCTGCCTTTACCATATCCTTTTCAAGATGGGATGGCCGAAACTGTGCACAGTATTTAATGAGTGGGTTTACTGCAGAGTTCTGTGGGAGCGCAGTGATGTTTTCTGTTTGGTTTTCTATTACTTTCCTTCTTCCTAACATACTATTTGTTTTTAACAACTACTGAGCACTCAGCTGACACCTCCAGAAAACTATCAGCTGTGACCCCAAGGTCTTGTCACTGAATGGCAATAGCAAATTGGGAACCTGTCAGTATGTATGTATAGTTAGGGTTGTTTTTCCCAAGTACATCACTTTGCATTTATCAACATTGAATTTCATTTGCCATTTTATCACTCAGCTACTCAGTATTGCGAGATTGTTCTGCTTCCCTTCACAAACAGCTTTTGTTCTAATTATCCTGAATAATTTTGTATCATAAACACACTTTGTCTCCTCTGCAGTCCATTTACGAATAGGTTAGGTCCCTGTAAGGTCCCACTGGTGAAGTCTGAACACTGACAATTCCTGGGCAGGTGAGTCCCACCTCTGACCTGTTGGTATACAAGGCGAGTTTTCCTTTTGCTCCAAGCCGGATCAGGTTTTTAAGTAATGTTTTCTGAGAGGTCTTTTCACAAACGTTTTGGAAATCCAAATACTGTTCTTTTCCAGACTGTTCTTACCTGTAAGACTTCTTCAGGGACCTCTCCACAGTGTGTTAGAGGCATTCACTAGCTCTGCTATTTATTACAGTGTCTAGCAGTTTGCCCCACAGAGAAGTCAGATTTAGTGGGCTGTAGTGCCTGAAATCCCTTCTGGATCTCATTTTAAAAACTGATGTCACATTTGTCATCTTCTGTTCCCCTGATAGCCTGACTATATAGGGCATGTGCCCTCCAAATTCTTGTATCAAAAAGAGTGTGAAGTGCCACCTCCCACAGTAAACCTTTTCACTCCCTCCCCCTGGCCAGTTACTGGAATAACACAGTAAGTTTTTTGAGTAGTGGTGTCCTTTTGCTCTAAGAAAGGAACACTAAGGAAAGAAATCACCCTCCATCCCCAAAGCTAACTATGAATTTTTATAGTACAATGCAGTATTTGGATTTTTGAGATCAGACAGTTTTATTTCCTTCCTCCCTAATTCTGGAGTGGGTTGGTCAGTGCTGCTGCGGGAGCGATTAGAGTGGGTGAATGCAATCTCCGCAGACCTCTCCTGCCTGTGGCCGTGTGAGTGTAATGATTCATTGCCAATTTGGAGTCTGAACAGGCTCGCTGAACTTGGAGGCAGGCTGTCTAGCTCCCTCATCACATAAATTGAAAATATCTTTATACTCCAGTGGCACCTTCTTCTAAATGTCCTGAAATATAAGAAAATAACATAAATCTATATCTTCAGTGATGTGGCAGGGATTTGCTAACGTTATTCTCATGGTTGCTGCTGCTTGGGGCAGGGGTCAGTAGCTCTTTTTAACCGGTGACCTCAGAATGTTATTCTCTAGCGAAGGGCTGCATTGAAGACAGATAACGCTGCACTTTGCACATTTCTTGAGACACTAAAAACACTGTGTAGTTATACTGGCATCCCTTACAGATTAGACACAGCTTACACCAGACACATGCTTATAACTGCATTTACACCAAGGAATTTGGCAGTAGAAAGATGCCATTTCAAAAGCATGCTGCTAGCAGACATTACTGCGCTGGGAAATGTTTTATAACCCTGGCCCAAAACTGCCATAATTAGAGGTATTCTCAGCCTGTGCGTTGCTGTACTGCAACCAAAGGGAAGCAGCACTGTGAAGCTGGAGGAGGAAGGACTGCTCTAGAAGAGGGTCTTCCTGGAGTTCTCGATTCTTATCTCACCGCTCGACCTACCCTAAGAAACTGGCATCGTGAATTAACAGATAAAGTTGAAGAGAAGCAATAAAAGAAGTTCAGATATCTGGGCTTTCTGTTACTAACCATAGTACTGCAGCCATACCGAAAGATTCTGCCTGGAAGCCCCGCTCAGAGGAGCCGTAGCCGCACACGGGCAATGCAAGGTTTCAGTTGGACTCTCACACCTCCCTGCCTAATGAAGGGCAGGATACCGCAAGCAAACGGTCCTCCACCATCCATCCCCTCCTCTCTCATTCATTTACAGGAATTTTTAGCTATCTATTCATGATTCCTCCACTGTTATGCCTGCGCTGAGTTCGTTTGGTTTATTTTCCCCTTCTTTCTAGGCTGTCCCCAGCTCACCTCTCTCTTGAGTGCCATTGGAGAGTTTATACTAGTGCTAAATTATCGCAAAAATCTACACTATTCCTGTGGGATATCTTCAAATACTATCTGCTGTCTCTGTTGGTATGCCGTCTTCGTGTTTGCTGTGATAAAACAAGCAGCAAGAGCACTACCACAGAATTCTCTAATTTGGGATTAAAATAATAGATCAAAAATTATTTTAGGGGTGGATGAGCTAGCTGCTTTCATGCTGAGAAATATCACAATAATATCAAAACATAGCTATGGATCTTCTCTAATTTAGTCCTTCAGATTAGGATCCTTTCTTTGTTCATGATTCCTCCTCATTGCTATTCATAGGCTTTCACAGTTCAGCCCCTGCTAGGACATCAGACTGAAGTAATGGGAAACAACAGCAGCACTGCGTAAGGCCAAATCAAGAGTCTGAGTTCCTGCTCAGTCACTGTGGCAAAAATTCTTGCTCAAAACCTTATATTGCCAGCAAGACGCTGGAGCAGTTTGATTTTACACTTAAATGGAAATTCTTTGAAGTTTAGAAGAAACTAATCTGTAACTTGTTTCAGAAAGGCAATGAAAATGGGTCGTTAAACCTGGGTGTATCAAATTCCAATTAGCATTAGCATGGACAATATAATTAAAAGGTAAATTAGCCATAATAGCATAGACTAGAACACTTTTTACAGTAACTAACGGTCAATTGAAACCATGTACTTTGGTTTCTTGGGTTGTCAATGATAAGTTGAAAGGACAGGATAAGAGCCTGTATCCATTCATCTTTGGACAGTAATGTGTTCTGCAAAGTTAAACGTGAAGAGCAGCAGTGTGCTAGCCAGCCGCCGTTAAAATCAGTGGAAGAGGCTAAGCAGGATTAAGGAAAGCTGAAGAAAAGACTCTAGAGCTGAAAAGTTTGTGGATGAATTATGGATGTGGTGATACGGGTGCTATCTGTCCTCCAAGGTGCCCGTAGTGGTTTTGTGCTAATTGGAGAAGAGTTTGTTTAGGCTGCACTGAGCAGCCTGGCATCAGACCTGACCTGGTGGCCTGCCGGCAAACTTAAGTTATAATAATAATATAATCATGGTGATGTTTTAAATGCAAATGAAAGACTTGGTAGCTGGTAAGATTTAGAAATCCCAGGGTGTTCATTGCATAAGCAATAGAAGTGCTGGGAAAGTAAATATGTAATATACATAAATGTGGTAAAATGGCGTAATTAGGATGGTGACTTTTTGGAACTTCCTCCAGGGTGATATTTATTAACACCGGGCTGTCCTCTTCTGCCAAAGGGTAAATAATACTCTGAACAGAGGCATAGATAACAGGCTGCAACTAGTCCTGTCTTCTTGCAGCATTTTGTGCATTGATGAAAGACAACCACTTTTGACTTTAATAACAAAGGAATGTTAACTTATGCCTTACTGTCTGGTGGGGTGAGCCTGTGGTTTAGTAATTTGCTGTTAGAATTTGGAGAGATGAACCTGGGAGGATAAGACAGCGTGGATAACCACCCTCTGCTCTCAGCCTGATCCGTCCGTGCAGCACAGCCAAACTTGTCAGTGGCAAACATGGAGCTGGAGGATGTCCTCAGGCTCCTTCTCGTTGGACAACCTCAGCATCCCAAAGCATTGGTTGTGTCCTGGACAGGGAGCGGGGGTGAAGTCAAAATGGCCTTTTATTGTTCTACATTGATTTTTAAAAAGACAAAAAGAGTTGAGGTGCATTGGCAACAGGGAGCTTTTCTTTAGCAGTCTCCTTTTGCTATGTTTTGCAGTGCGCAGATATAGGAATCCACCATTATAGCAGCTTTCCAGAGTATTAAAAATCATTTAGAATGTTATGTGTTGAAAAGCCATTTTCAGACGATCAGCTCTCACAGCATCAGACCTTCTTTTCCATTGCTGTGTTTTTCACCGTCTTAGCTTAATCTTCCTCTTCTATTAACTTTATATTGGCCAGCTGGGAACATGTACAGTTGAGAAAACAGTCAGCATCAACATAAAAAGGTTAATTAAAATGATTAACCTCACCAGCAATTCCCTTATGGAAAAATCCTATAGAATTTAATAGAAAGTGATACATTTACTATGTAGTATTTAAACTGTCAGAGAAAATTCCTTAGCAGGGAGGTAATTCCCTATTAAATTCTATAAGTTTTTAGAGTATTCTCCACAGAACCTTATTGGATTCATCTGAATTAAATTCTACAGCATTTGGCATAAATGTTTCAATGCTAATAACTTCTAAAAAAGAATTTTGTAATGATGCAGGAGTGTAGAGTTTGACGTGAGGCTTTTCAGAAGCGAGGGATTATTTTTTAGGAATGACCTACAATGGTACAGCAGTGGTGTTATATGATTTCTAAATGCAAAAAAAGGTAAAACAAAATTACATTAAATCAACCTAACATGTAAGTAGTGCTGCTTTTCCGGTTATGACTTAGGCTGAACTGATCTTGCCCATTGTGTAATCAGAAGTCCCTTGCTTACTGGAGCTGACAGGCAGAATTAGGGGAAGCACACACTTTAATGTGTTTTTTATTTCTGTGATAGAAATGGAACTATGAAAATTCTATTAGGGCCAGCTGAGAGTTTTGCTTGATTCTTCTTTGTCTTTGCTCAGCTTGTCTCCTTGAATGTAGTATGTTTCTCCCTATGGAGGGGGGGTTGAGAGAGAGAAGCAATTGTTATTTGGGAGTGTCATGCGGATATAAAAGCTATAAAACGTTCAAGGTTTTAGTATACTTTGCACTTTTAAAATGTAAATGCTGGGGAAGATATCAAAATTGCTATGCAAGTCCTTTGTGAAATGTCTGCATAATGCTGAACTCTGTTACATCTGCTGTTTGTATAGCATTTCTCTTGATAATTTTTCTCTGTCACTTAGCTTGTGATCTTTGTAGCAGCTGTGAGCTCCTAATGACTTTGCCTCTTAGGCAGGTTCTATACTGTTATTTTTAAAGCCTGAAGTACAAAGTAATTTGGCACTTCTCCATATATCCTTGGGGGAAATTGGTTCTGTTTCGTGCAATTTCTGGGACTCACAAAAGATTTGAATAAATATAGTGTCTTCCACAACTTTGTAAACTCCAAACATTGATATATTTTTCAGAAATGTGTTTTTAAAATAAGAGTATTTATGCTAGCGATAAAAAGGGATTTAGCTTTTTCAGGAAGATTGTGGTTAGATAGACACAAGAAAATATATCTTGGAGGTGGTATCACACATGAGTTTTAGTGATTCAGTTCGCAAGACAGTCTCTGAAGTGTGTAACTCTCTAGGACAGTCTGGCCAAGGGGAACAGAGAAAAAACCCTCCATTGCCCCATTTCAATAGCTCTGTATTCTGGTCTTGGACAGTGTAAGTAAGGGGTAGGTTAAGAACTAGAAAGATCAATGGGAATTAGGTATCTAACCTATAGCCTCAACTAGGCAGAAATCTGCATCTCTAGCTTCATGAACACCTTGGCAAGCCTGGCCTCTTTCTGCTTTGTAAATGTATATACACGTGGATACAACCTTTTATCTTTTTCGCTATATCGTGGGCTGTTAATCAGTGTCCAAGCAGTGGTATTTAAAGCACTCGCTGTTAACTTCAGAGATCTATTTTATTTATATTTTATAAAAGGCATCTCTCTGTAGAGAACTAACAAAAGGTCAGTGCCAAACTGAAATGTCAGAAACCCTGTTTTGAGAGGTTATAAGCAGGTAAGTTGTCCAGCGGTCAAAGGCTTCTGTTGAAGTGGGTTTTGCGCTTAGTTTCTTACACTGCACTGGCCACTCTTGCCTTTGAGGGACTCTGTCTTCCCTTCCCAGGAGGGGACAGAGTGGGGCATCACAAGAGGTGCAGTCCAGAAGATGGATGGACTGCTGGTCAGAGGGGACAGTCAGCCCGCAGGGTGCCCAAAGTGCATCTGTCACCGGGTCTGTGGAGAGGAGCATGACTGCACACCAGGGAGCAGCTAACATGGCTCGATTTAAGCAGACCACGTCATACAGGACACCACCAAAGGACTTTGTGTTCAATCCAGCAATTAAGATATCGATATTTTAAACATGGCTGCTGTAAGCTGTTGCAAAAAGAGATAAAGCTTAAATTTTTTGGACTGCCACATTTTCCATTCGAATAATTTCTATGCCTAGGAAGTGCAGCGCTGTACGGCTGACATGAACATCACTGCAGAGCATTCCAACCACCCTGACAACAAGCACAAGAACAGATACATCAACATCCTAGCCTGTAAGTAAGCACAATGAATCAGCCCGAAAAGGCACTCTCCTCTCACAGTGTGTCTGTGTGTGACTGGAAAAGGCAGATGGCTTCAGGTTACGTTATTGTACAGTAATTAATAAACATGTGAAAGTGTGGCTGGGAGATCATTTCCCTCCTAAAGGCAGTGGACGTTTTGACTTCTCTGGAGCCAGGATTTCACTCCAGCTTTTGTTTTAAAATATTTGTAGTTTGTTGGTCCAAGTGTAGTTTTAGAAGAATCAGTTTGGTATGAAATTTTGTGGAGGAATAACTGGGATAAATGGATGATCAGAGCTCTTCTGCCCACTAATGTCTGAAAACTGGCCTAAGGGAAGTGCATGGTGGAGCAAAGAGTTTTATTGATGATCCCTGGGATTCCCTTATAATCCCAAAGGTGCTAAATCTTACAGAGTGAATCTGCTGTATTTCAAACTGCTTCAGCTGTGTGTACGACTTGGACAAACAGTGATCTTTGTAGCACAGTGCAGGCTTTGCCTGTATTCCTCTGAGAACTGCAAATCTGGACTCTGCTCTAGAATGCAGATTATTGCGGGTCTGAGGTGGAAATGCGGTAACTTTTTCCATATCGTTCTCTGATGTGGAATGAATGGCAGATGCAGCGGTCACTGTGGTTTAGGAACAAAGATGGAGAGCCTCTGATAAAAAGTTCACAATGTTCATAAACATTGCAATAAATCTTGAATGTTTTTGAGGGTACAGGAAGGAAACGCACGTCTCTAACAGATTCTTAGAAGTAATCAAGGTGTCGGCTGAGGACCAATTCCCAGACCTGTAAAAGACTTGCTCTGTGGCCTGGGGCAAGGGGATTCATTGCGGTTGTCCCAGCTCTGATTTTAGACATAGATGTCTGGTCCCTCTAGGCACAGGGAGAGAAGTACCATTGGAGGAGAATTGGAGCAGGCACTCCAGTCCTCCAGATTGCCCCTGGAGGAACCTCTCTCTCCGCATTGGTGCTCAAGGCAGGCAACTGAAACCAGATTCTTCATGCTTAAAGTTAGCCCACATGTCTCGTCTCTGCATGTGTTGGAAGTGCCACCCAGCCCAATGCTGCTGCCTAGGAGCAGGAGGAGGACTGCGATTTTTTTCTGATTTAAGCCGAAGTCAAGCATTTGAGTGGAACAAAAAGAGGAGCTAAAGAGTGTGCCCTAAAGTCTGTCTGCTTGGTGTGATGAGGGTGGTGAAGGAGTGAGGACATTCACTCAGCTCCCGGAGCCAGTAGAGCTGTCTGAGCCCAGCACCGAGTGGAGGATAATGAGCTCAGACACTGAGCCAAGCAAAGGCAGCTTTACTGCCTGTGAGAGCTGAGCCAGTGTCTCCGCGTGGTGTTACACAGCCCTGTGGGGTGCCCTGGCTCTTTGAATCACGCTGCACTGAGTGGTGTGGACGATCCTAGAGATCGTGCTCCTGAGGCTCCAGTGTCCTTTAAAGAGAAGCTGTACCAGCACGAACCGCGTACTTTAAGGGATGTGAAGCCTGAGGACCTGCTACCATGAGCAGATGACCAAGAACAGGTACTCCCACCTGCCCCTTGACTCCAATCCAAGGCCAGTTTCTTCCATGTATTAATAAGGGCAACTCCAATACCGAGGAAATGGGATGTTTACCTGCAATTCTGCACTGTGTTTCCTTAATGCTTCTCTGCTCTGTTTTTCATCCTGCAGATGATCACAGCAGGGTGAAGCTAAGGCCTTTACCAGGAAAAGATTCTAAGCACAGTGACTACATTAATGCTAATTATGTCGATGTAAGTTGTTCGAATTGTTTTTTCTTTAACTCTGAATCCTTCCACAAGGAGGAAGTATTGCCACTTGTGAGGTGGTTGTGTTTTCCAACTTCGCCTGATATTTTTGCTACAAATTCCTTGCTATTCTGAATGAGAGAAGCACCTTTCTTTGTTACCTTTAAAATATTAATATGTCTGCCATGATATTGCTTTCATCTCACTTGGCATTATGGTTTTCTTTGAAGGGTTACAACAAAGCAAAAGCCTACATTGCTACCCAGGGACCTTTAAAGTCTACCTTTGAAGATTTCTGGAGGATGATTTGGGAACAAAATACTGGAATCATTGTCATGATCACAAACCTTGTTGAAAAAGGAAGAGTAAGAGATTTTCTAGTTTGTTAGCAGTTGGTCCTTACCACCTCCCCAAATCACGTGGGCAGATTTTGTTTTTAAATGGTTTGGGATGACATATATTGATGTATAATCTATAACTAATGTAACAGAGGGATACATAGCTAGCCATGATTTTACTTTTTTTAAAAAGCTCTAAACACAAATATAAAGAAGCAGCTCAAACCCTTAGCCAACCCACCCAACTCTGTCTTTGTTCAGAGAAAATGCGATCAGTACTGGCCGTCAGAGAACAGCGAGGAGTATGGCAACATAATCGTCACGCTGAAGAGCACAAACATTCATGCCTGCTACACGGTGCGCCGCTTCACAGTCAGGAACACAAAGATGAAAAAGGTGAGTAAAGCCTTCACTGTTCTCATCCAAATGCCTTCTGGCTTGTGTAGGATGCAAGGCACGCAGGAGCAAAACTCAGCGTTTGCATAGGCAACTTGAAGTAGCAGGTGGAAAAGAAATAGGTAAGCAAAGCCAGGATTACAAGGAACCTGGTAAAAGGTTTAGCCTGTATTTCTTTTTCTCAAGTTCACTCCTGCTTCGGTGTCACAGTTACTGCTGTTATTACTTGTTCCCACATGTATTTTTCCGTGAACTCTGTCTCCACCTAGCAGGAGGCAGGGCTGCAGAAGATTTCTTCTGTTAGCATCCAGCACTTTTTCAGCCAAGCAAGCCAGTAGGATTGTCTTTCTATGCTTCTCTTCCCTAATCTTTCTCTTCTTCCTGTGCACACCTTGCACACAGGGTCAGAAAGGAAACCCCAAAGGGCGGCAGAACGAGAGAACGGTTATTCAGTATCACTACACTCAGTGGCCTGACATGGGTGTGCCAGAGTACGCTCTGCCTGTGCTAACCTTCGTTAGGAGATCCTCCGCAGCCAGAACCCCGGACATGGGACCAGTGGTGGTGCACTGCAGGTATGATGGGTGTGATTAACTACTTCATGGCAAGCATACCTAGCGCACAGCATGCGCTCTTACACGCCAGCTAAGACAAACGCCCGAAGTTATTAACACAGACGGAGTGTGCCAGCCCCGTGGAGTGCAGGTAGACAGGAGCTTGCTTTGCCTACATCTTAAGACAGCTCCAATGCAAAAGCTTCCCAGCTGCATTAGCAAAATCCTGTGTCATGATACTGAGCTGCCGAGCACTGCATTGATGTGGTTGTGCAGTTCCTTGTTCGGAGCCGTTCCGTGCCTGGGCAGGGCAGGATTACCTCTGCTGGCAACCAGTCATGCGAACAGACGGACACCTGGGCATGCGATTGCCACTGAGCCCCGCTCACATTCACCAGCACTTGCAGTCAACAGAGGATTTCCCTTAAATGAATTAAGGGATGCGGTCTTCATCACTGCGTGTGAGGGGGCTGTACAGCACCATAATGAAGAGGAGAGGATGATGGGGGTTAGAGGTCCTTCCTGAGCAGAAATTGAGAAGCTCTGGAGAGTTTCCCTCTCCACCCTCTCTGTTGGGCTCAGGACCGCCCTTCTCCCCTTCAAGGAGTCCTGCCTCGGCAGGATTAGCCCCCTCTTACGCCTTTCTGTAGTGCTGGTACCGCTTGCATTTCCAGAGCAGGATTACAGTTCCAGTGTGAAGCTTAAGCCTTACCTCGAGACTGAAGCCAACCAGGGCCCCACAGCCTGGAGCAACCTTGGTGGTCCAGGAGAGCAGCAGTTTGGCATAGGGTGGATCTCTATATGGCTTCCTCTAGCCAACACCAGTAACAACAGCAGTGGCGACAGGACAGCCAAGTGTCAGATCAGGAAATATATACCTGGTAAAATTCCCAGAAAACCAAAATATTTTGTTTAGAAACTTTCATGGTTGGGGCTAGCAGGGAAATGAAAGTCTGTCAACAGGAATATTTGCTTAGTTCTGTTCTGCCATTGTGAACATTTACTTTGGTCTGGCTGTATTACATGGGTTTCTCTTATGTCTTCTGTAGTGCTGGTGTTGGCAGAACTGGTACCTACATTGTGATAGACAGTATGCTGCAACAGATAAAAGACAAAAGCACAGTTAATGTCCTGGGTTTCCTGAAACATATCAGGACACAGCGCAACTACCTCGTCCAGACAGAGGTAAAGATTGCAGTGGGGTTAAATTTAAAGCTATGTTCGTTTTTATGTTATAATCAAAATGAAAATGGATTTTTCAGTTATATCTGTGTAAAAAATGAATATATCACCAGGCATTTTTTGCACTGGAATGTCTCTCTTTTTCTAGACCAGAAACTTCAGATTTTGCTTTTGACTTCTTCAGAGTTGTACGTGCTACACTTGTAAATGTTTATTCTGGATTTGGCACTATTTGCATGGGTGGCTTGTTTTGCACACTCTTTCCTTTAGTGTGCTCTACCCCTCAGTTAAAGCCAGCTGTTTAGTTTATTCCAAGCGCCTACGTGACATGCTGTTTGTTTTTCTAGGAGCAGTACATTTTTATTCACGATGCCTTGTTGGAAGCCATCCTTGGGAAGGAGACTGAAGTATCTGCAAACCAGCTGCATAGTTACGTTAACAGCATCCTCATACCTGGCATAGGAGGGAAGACACGACTAGAAAAACAGTTCAAGGTGAGGCTTATCGCTGCCAACCAGAGGGACTTAATTTCCCTACCCTCTTCTGTATGGCCTGTCTTCACTCTCAGTTGTCATAGATAAGGAACCAAACCAGAACACTTGATTAGCACAGCACAGCATCTTGAGAAGTTCGGTCCTCAACACTTAGCTGCACTGCTGGAAATCCGTGCTAACACTCTTGAAGTCAGAGGTGAGGAGAGGGACATGGACACTGGTTTGGAGTGTGCTGCTGGTCTACTTGTTCCCAAGGGGGCTTGGATGTTCCTGAGTCTGTGGTTAGCTTGGCTGGAAGTCTTCCTCCAAACTGTGGCGCTCATGCATATACATGGAGGAAGACATGAAATGAGGTTCTTGGCACCACTGACTATTTCAGCACTATAAATAAAGAATTAAAAATGTTTTAAGACCAAGAAACACAATATGCCTTTGTCATTGCTAACAACTGTGCTTGCTGCTTTTCCCTGCTATGTCATAGCTGCTTTCATCCTGGCCAAAGTAAATTTTTTTGCCCAGATCTTTTATTTGAAACCTAAGATTTTCTGATTGCATTTTATTTGAATGCATTTAAAAATATTTTGTGAGACTATGTATCATAAGAAGGTTATACATGACGTCTGTTTTCACAGCTAAACTCACTCAGTTAATAACTACCTAAGGAACTGAAACTGTTAAACTATACCAGGTGCCAAGCTATTGAAAAAATGAGCAGGCTTTTCTCTGAATTCACTTGTAGAAATCTCAGTACTTCTCCATCAGTCAAGACGTTCCAGATGCTTAATTACTAAATTAAAGAAACAAGCACGAGCGTGCGCATATGCACACAAAATGCAGCAGGAGGAAAAGATTTCTTATTAAAAAAAGTGTTGCACTTTTACAAACAATACTAAATTATATCTATGAAGATGTTTTCTGATGACTTGTGGCAAAATTTCAAAAACTTAAGTGCCATTTTCAGAAATTACTTTCTCTGCCAATGTTGCACAGGTATTTAGAAACCCCATAACTTCTAATGGGGCTTATGCCAGTACATAGATGAGTTGAGTGCTATCTTGTTTAGAGTGCATTTGAAACGGGGACGTGACCAGCAGCAATTATTAAATCTTTCTCTCGTTTCTGCTGCTACCACACAGCCAGCAGAAAATAACTTGTGCTCATGCCCTGGTACAGTAGTTTACATTCAACCATCTTAGAGTAAAATTACGCTGAGTAATGAGTGGCTAGTGCAGGAGATGAAAAAGCCATCTTCATCCTCTTTGCTCTGGTAGAGTTTCCCCATACACTGCGGGACTATTCAAATACAAATCTGCCTCCCTGACTTTTCTTTGTGCCTCATAAGCAGCCCAGAGTGAACTTGGCAGACCAGAGAATGTAACCCACGGCCTCGGATCTCAGATGCCAGCGTGGAGGGTCCCCCAAAGGCCTGGCAGAAAAATATATTCTGCAGGAATGATCTGGCTTTTATTTTAGAAGAAAACATGAAAGTTTTGTTGTTGTTTTATTTTGCTAGCTCTTCTTCCTTGAGACCTGCTTTTGACTGAACATATCTGCAAGTCTTTGAATTATATTCTCAAAGATAACTAAATGTAGTGTTCTGTGAAAATACATTTTGATGGCACTGCATTTTCAGGATGTTTCGAAGCTGAGAGCTGCAGAGATCTTTTTATCCATTAAACACGTTGTATGAAAAGGATGATATCCATTGGCATCTTGAGTATTTTAAACAAGTTTAACAATGCGGTTTATTCTTCTACTGATGCATCTTCGCAGGAGTTGGCAAAGAAACCTCCTCTCTTCATTTAGTGCGCTGTGAGGACTGACTTACTACTTTATTCTCTTTCAGCTGGTTACACAGTGTAATGCAAAATACGTGGAATGCTTCAGCGCTCAGAAAGACTGCAACAAAGAGAAGAACAGGAACTCATCAGTCGTGCCGTGTAAGATCACATCTTCAGTTTGATTACTGCCTAGCATAACTTTTTGTACTGAATTCTCCCAGTGTTATGCATGAAAAGGCATAGCCACTAGGAAGTAGAAATGTAATCTTTTGTTCAGACCAAGATGTCTTGTCTTTCAGAATTACCCTGATGAAACTGAACAAAAGAAAATAGCTACAGTGTCAGCCAGATATACTGTCCATGTGAAATGTTAATTTGAAGTGCTTAAGAATTTGAATAATTAGGTAGGGGATAAATCTGTGGAATACTGAGAGAATGACTTCGATACTGCTCCCACCTCAGGTGATACCTGCCGGTGTGATTGGCGCAAGTTGCTTGTAATTCAGCTACTACGCTCAATTTCTACGTGTGAGCTTTCCCCAGATTTGAGGGTACTTAGTGCCCAAGGCTGCAGTTTCACAGTCATTAACATGGAATCTATGCACTGTTGTCAATCAGTATGAATTTGCACCAGACCGAGCATGGGCACGCCATGCCCATCACGGTACCCAGAGTACAGGACAGGTGATAGCCAAGCTAGCACAAAGTAATAATGGCACAGATACAGTCCATCATGAAGTTTGTTAATAAAAAGGGAAGTCATCAGGATACATCTTAAAAACAAATGTGAATGGGGCAGAAATAGTCTATACGACTTTGCACTTCATGTCACGTAGCTGCAGTGATTTTGGTTTGGCACTAGGAGCCTGTCAGTTCGTTTGAGGATCTCGTTGAACCCAGCCCTCAAAGACGGAGAAGTGTAGATCCGCTGAAGAACACGCACACACTTCTAGGTGATTACCCGTTAGGGAAGGGTTTTGTCTCTGGAGGTTCTCTCACCCTCCAACTGGGAGGCGTGAGTGATGGTAGTGCTACGGAGTGGTAGGGAAAACAAAATAAATCAGCTGGGTTTGTGTGCTGCTGGAGACAAATGGAACACTACAGTCAAGAATTACCTGAAATCCCCTGTTATCACTGCATATACTGTTATTTGGTAATTCAGCCTGCTGTGAAAATCTTTGCTATAGTAAAATTTGATTCCTGAAATTACTTTGTCCTTGTGGGAATATTGTGCAACATTCTCTTTTATATCCTGTGTTAGCAGGCAATGCTTTAACGCAGTTAAAGTGCTGGCCTGCTCCTGCGGGAGATGGGAGCTGCACACTGTTTGGTTTGTTAACGTCTGAGAAATTCTTACTTTCTGTATTCTGCCATGACCAGACTTTGATCTTTTTTTTTTTTTTTTCCCTCTCTGTGTTTTTTTAATCTTATAGCTGAGCGTGCTAGAGTGGGCTTGGCACCGCTGCCTGGAATGAAGGGAACAGATTACATTAATGCCTCTTATATCATGGTGAGGAAGCCAACACCTAATTACAAAGTAAAATCAATTCTAAGGTGCTAAATACCAGATGCCTATAATTGTCTTAATTCTGTATGTAATGGCTGTGGATTAACAGATGAGATTTTAACACCTTCCCCATAATGTAAAACTATTAACTGTGTTTTATTAAAGATTGTTGCCTAAAAAAATTAAATACAAGATGCATTTAGATGGAATGTGTATTTCCATGAGATACAGTCAAATAAATACTGGGATTTAGAGTAAATGAAAACAATGGGGACTCTGCAGAATGGAAGTGGAGTGATAAAATTATAGTCTGTGTGAAAATATTGTGGAATAAAATGAAAAAGGGTCATTATGTGTCCCCAAAGATGAAATTAATGCTTTAAAAGCATTGAAGGCAGTAAGTAACTGTGTGGTTTGTTTTTCTGCAAAAGGGCTACTACAGGAGTAACGAGTTCATCATAACCCAACATCCGCTGCCACATACGACTAAAGATTTCTGGCGAATGATCTGGGATCACAATGCACAGATCATCGTCATGCTGCCGGACAACCAGAGCCTGGTGAGTTAAACGTGTCCCTCCCTGCGCGGTACCGCAGTCACTCAGCCCAGCGTAGGGTCGCTCACTCACGTGCTATGGCTCTTGTCGGGTTGGAAGCAAAAGCCAATTTCTGAGCCACCGTCTCAACCTTTGCTGTAAGCTTGTTACAAAAAGACAAGTTTCCAGATGTGGGGCCTGTGTTTTGCTCTCCCCATCTGCCCTCACCCCTGGGAAAGACATCCTGAGCTGGATGGACCACAGTGCTCGCAGGCAGCCTGCCAGCGATGACGACCTCTGCGAAGCTCCTGAGGGCTGCCTGGCTGGCAGGACACGAGGCACTGAGGTTACTGGGCGCGCTGGGCCAGGGGTAAGGACTCTGAGAGGAGCAGAAATAGGAAGCAGGGACAGTAGGATAGTTGCTTGTTTACCTGGGGGCTTAAGACTCGGGCCATGCAAGACTACGGTTGTGCAAGGTTACAGATGCTGTTTCTGGTGAAAGTAAAAAGCAAACGTGTACATTACTTTAAGTGGAAACAATGAGACAGGCAGAGAGAGAGAGAGAATAAGGAGACACAGGTGAAGTGCTAATCACTACTTCCAGATTTACTAGCACGTCTCAAGAGGGCGCATTGAAAAGGATTAAGAACTAAGCGGTTCGTTTTTTCATGCACGCATCACTGGGGTGAATAGACGATTGTAGCTGAGAGTGGAAGAGAAACCACCTTCATTACAGCAGGAAAATAGCAGTCATGCAGGGCTACTGAAGAGGCAGCAGTCGGTGTGCTTCCTGTGCGCGGTGCGATGAAAGGGATTGCAGGCACTGCAAGGCAAAGAGCATTCAGAGAAATCCGATCGAATCAGAAAGCACTAATGAAATGAAAGTGCGTCAGGTGGAAATGAAGAGGCTGATCTTGTCCTTACGAGTACATGAAAATGCTCTGCGGAACAATAGTGATTGAAGGGTAAAGGAGGAACGCTGGGCTCGGCCCCGTCCCTTGCAAGGATGCCTGGTCCCTTCTTTCACCTTCACCGTTCCAAGGGTGGAGGTTGGCTAGCAGGGCAGTAGCATCCGTGCATTGGCTGTGTTTGGTGTGGGTTGTGGGGGCTGGTAAGGAAGGGTGGCAGGGCACCGAGACAGCATCAAGGTGCTGAATGTGCAATGCCAAAGGACAAGACGATAATGCAAGCTACCTGCTGCGTGAGGACCTGTCTTATGGCAGGAGAGGTCACTTCCCCAGCGTTCAGCAATATTACACTGCTTGCTGGAGCCTCTGCTTATTGAGGGCAGAATTGTCAAGGCACTCGGAGGGCTTAGGACCCTAAGTCCCTTTTTCAGAATAAACATTTAAGGCCCAGATCTCAACAGTATCTTGCATATCATGTACATCGTACATCAAGGCTCCAGGCCCACCGAAATAAGCCTGGGTTTAGAGACACGCTCATGGCCACAGCAGGATGAAGTGGGTTCGTAGCTCCTGTTTTCTCATGAGTACAACACAGTCGTTCAGAGACGCAGGCGTGCAGTGCTGTGTATGCTGCCAGAGTAGCTTCTGTGCTTACGCTGCAGGGACAGTAGACCCCTGAAGCCAGGAGGAGAAACAGGCTTTGCATGTATGTGGTGACAGAGCCTAATTTCCTTTCTCTGCAGTAAATTAGGAATTCACAGTTATTTTTTAAAGAATAGCTTTGACAGTATGTTATCTACATCCTGTCAGTTAGGCTACTTCAGCACTGAGCTTCTTCCACCATTCACAGTCTCACTGAGATTTTACAGTGTCCCTTGAGTAGAGGAGTTTTGCTGGAAAACTTGCATTAAGTTAAGCCAGTGGGTTTTTTAAGGCTAAGAGTATTTGGGTTTCTTCCTTCCTCCTCAATCCTCCCCTTGCTCCTAAAAATTCAAGCCCGACATAAGCATCCATCAATCTTCTATCTAGACCTGATCCACAGACCTTGAGTTTTGGATTAGACCACAATAAACACAAATTAAATATAATAGGCAATTAATTTTTAAAGGTCAATGAGTTTTTTCTAAACAGATATCTGACTTTCATGCAAAACTGTGTAGGCAGGAGGTAATAAAGCCTGGGATACAATATAAAGGTTAAGTATGAGTGAGCTAAGATAACCCATTTCCCTATGAAACCAATTAAAAAGGAGACATTACCTGTTTGGACACACAAAGGAAGGATCTGGCAGGCTTACTGCCTACTGTAATAGTAAATTTGTTTTAGACAGAAATGTTTTCTAAAGGTCAGCTCCTGATCATCTCTATTTATCAAACCAATTTTTTGATCCATTGGATTTTTCAGTCACACACAAGGTATTTTAAAGACTGCAGTAGTGTGTTGTTTCATTCCTCCAGGCAGAAGATGAGTTTGTGTACTGGCCAAGTCGCGAGGAATCCATGAACTGTGAGGCCTTTACTGTGACCCTTATCAGCAAAGACAGACTGTGCCTCTCTAACGAAGAGCAAATTATCATCCATGACTTTATCCTTGAAGCTACCCAGGTAAAATAAACCTCCAAACGTGGGTCTTGGCTTTTCACCAAAATATTATTGATGTCATTTAAATATGGAAGAAGAAGAGTTCAGAAACAGTTTTGAAAAGGATCTACTTGTAAATGCATGTGCATGCGTGCTGCTCACAGGGGAAAGGTATTCTCGTTGGCTCCTTCTCCCTCCTACATCTGCTACTTCTAGGCAGATTCCTCTAGCTAGTGAGACGGTAGTATGTATTGTTTGTCTTATTTGAAAGTGACGACAGTGGTTTTTCATTTTGAAATCACACAAGTAGATTGAATTATTCTTTGTAAAGTACACCAAGGTTTATTGTCCTATTTGTGCTTATAAAAGTCAGCATTTATAGTTTAATTGTTTGGGGGGTCTTAATTAAGGGGTTTTATGTAAGCACATTTCTTTTGAGCTGTAAACCTGCCTCTAGTTTGCTATGCAGATTTCAGCTGGATTTTGCTGTAAAACGTTAGTTTGCAAACCCTTTTAAATTTGAATTCCTTCGTTGCTCTGCTCTTGTTTGACTTTTAAGCTATAAGGGCTCTGAGAGAGGTTTATATGGACATAAGCCCTGAACTCAAACACAAAATCTTTTGTCAACTGCACATTTTGTTAAAGTTGCGTTATTTCAGGGTGCTCACTGTTAGAGAGATGCTAGAGCTGTGTCTGTCTTCTTCTTTCTATATAAACTGTTTGGAAGAAGACGGTATCTCTTCAGTTGGTAGTGAGGCTCTTCCCTTTTTCTACCTGGAGTGGACAAATGTGAAACTGAAGTAGCTAATGCCCAGGCTGGTTTTTCATTGCAGGATGACTACGTTCTGGAAGTCCGCCACTTTCAGTGTCCTAAATGGCCAAACCCAGATGCTCCCATAAGCAGTACCTTTGAACTTATCAATGTAATCAAGGAAGAGGCCTTAACAAGGGATGGCCCCACCATAGTTCATGATGAGTATGTCAACTCTTTTCTCCCATTTTTGTGCAGGTTGTACAAGGAGTTACTCAGCTACAGGACACTTGTTAGAACTGATGTCCATTCTTGCATGGAGCGCATGGGGTTTAGTGGTCTAGGGAGCAGGATCAGAATATTTCAACTTCCAGGGATGAGTTTTCAGTTGGCATCTGAGGCCAAGTACATTTTGCTTAGTGTAGTTTTTATGTTGGTCATAATCTTAGGCGGACTCAGAAAGTGAGGCTGTGTTTTCTTTGTAAGCGTTTTGGGTTCTTCTGCACCTGGAAGTATCCTAAACAAATCCTACAACCTGTTTCAGCACCTAGCAGAGTACTGGTTCAGATAAGGTTCTAAGCAGCCCAATATGGACTTAATGGAAACCAGTTTCTGTCTAACAGCTCAGGTTTAATGTGCCACGTAAGATAGAGCAAGCTCGGCTCAGCTGTGTCTCAGGATGAGGAGTTGAAGTATCTTGTGACAAAGGGCCCAGGTTTTCTGAGAGCAGATTTATTTTTTCTCCTTCTGCTTCCCCCAAAACTCTCCAAGGGGACCATATGGTGCCAAGCGGGAGGGAGGGAGCCCACTAACACAGGGCCAGCATGCCCCAACACTTGTCTCTTTTGTAGTGCAGTGGTGAGCATTGTCTTGCCAGCTATGCTTGAATGCCCAATTATAAAGGGTGCTAAATATTGCATTGCATATTATTACTTTTCACACATTATGGGGCTGCAAAATACCATTATAGTGAAGCTGGAGCCTGAGTCTAACAGGATCTCTTTGGAGGGACTGTTTTCTGGCAGGCAGAGCGCTTTCTGGAGCCATTCTGCCGTTAAAATCCCAAGGAAGCCCGATTTCTGACACTGCTAAGTTGCCCTTAGAGTGAACACCGAGCCAGCGTAAACGACTGCTGTACCTGGAACCCCCCTGCACTCCAGTCTATTAGACCTTTTGTCATGGCTACAAAACTGAATTAGGGGGAAAGTCTTGGAAAACTTCACCTTCCATGCAAAAACGTTATTAGCGTGCTCTGGTATTTCAGTGGTCAGATCAGCCTTTGTGCTGATGTGCGATCGCATGCTGGTATCTGCCGTTGCTGAAAGAGCTTTTGCTTCACGTTGGCCTGTTGCTGTTGCAACAGGTTTTTCCCAGCCGACTCCTGCAAATGGTGCCTTGGGCTGCAGCAAGTAGTTTTTCTCCCACCGTCTCCTGCCTTGCTAATACACAGTGTAAGCTCTGTTGCCTTTTGCCAGCACTGATTAATTCCAGGCTATTTTTAATATTCATGCTTTGGGTAGTCTGAAGTGAGGTTTTGCTACTCTTGCAGTATTTAAGATTGTGTTTTACAAAATTAGAACCATTATTGATTTGGGCATTTCATGCTAGACCAAAAAAAAAAAAAAAAAAATCAAAATCGCATTCCTAACAGTGCTGAGTCATTCTTTCTGTAAATTGCTTTTTTCATTTATTTGTCATATTCAATGATTTTATTTTTATGCCTAATACATAATGTGGATTCTGCTTTTCATTGGAGCCTAAGCAAATGTAGCTGAAAATGAAAATTTCCCTTTACTACATGCAACAGCTATATCACATAATCCACTAATAATTACAACTGCAGATTAATTCCAAATATATGAATTTGCAGATACTAAATGCATGTGGTATTCAGGAAGTACATGGTGGGATGAACTTGATAACAACATTTCAAAGAAGTTCAGAAATTCCAACTTGAGACAGTTGTCAAGATTTTTAAATATAACTGCCCATATGTAGGCAACTAGATAAAGATTTGCTGCATAATTTTCTGCGAGAAAAGCCTTCAGATTGTTGGGAGCTGAAGGTTATCAGCCCAAGTAAAAATGAGGCCATTAGACCCTCAGAGGCATTTAGTTGTGTAACGTCAGGTACACGCGCTGGCCACTTTGTCCGCTGTCCCTGTAGATGATCAGTCACAGCCATCTATATAGTTCTGCAAAAGCCCTGCTTCTTCTTCTATAGACTTTTCATCAAATATAGCAGATCTATTGTGATCTGCTTTCTGTTTCCCATTTCTAGACAAATTGAGTTTGCAAAAATCGTATGAAATTAAGTCAGCATATGTCTTGACTTCCAAAGGAATGCTGTAAAAAATCCTAGTGGTAATCTTATGAAACCAGATGGCATTGCAGCACTTCCCAATTACTTAAGTTTTCGTGTACAGCTCTCCAAATGGTTTACAGAGCAAGTCGGCACCAATGTCCCCTTTTACAGGTGGGGACATTTAGACACAGACTTTCTCGAAGTCACAGAGCAGACCCATAGCACAGCCAGGACAGAATTTCCATCTCCTGAGTACTGGGAGAGCAGAGGACGGTTGAGGCTCCTCAGAAGCACTTACGAGCCCCTGGTGCTTAGGGTCCTTTATGCCATGCCTTGCAACTGCACATATGATTCAAGTACACCCGCAGATTTAGCAGCAGTAAGATTTCTACCTGACCAGTATCTCAAGGACACACTGAGTCATGCTCCTGACGAATAACCGTTGCTCAGGTTCTTATTAAATGACAGCACAGCTCAACTCTTCAGAATCCGTAATGTCCCTTGGGTGCCCAACTCAGGGATGTTGCTTTTTGCCGATGAATCAGACCTAAGGAAGACTTTGAGATGTGCCCCATTTACTTGTGAGCACCTCATATCCGTGTTAGTTTTCTATAATTGTCAGATGTGGAGGAAGAGGCAAAGTCTCATTTCTTTCCAATCGTTTATGTTTTGCTTGAGCTCCCACTAATGAATTTAAAATACACTCAGCTGTAATGCAGATGCTTTAGGTACATGTGGCATGTGAGAACTGATTTCAGTGTTATAGTCTCCAGGTTGGGTATTTTTAAATGGCTCACGTTCTTCTGCTGATACAGTTCTTTGTATTGAATACTGCAGATGTCCTGAGATGACTGGTGTACCATCAAATTTCTTCTATAAATTAAAATTACTAAAAATTAGCCTGTACAAAACAAGCATTTAAGAGACACAAAGATTGACTACAGTAATCAAATAAGACTATATCAACATTTTTACAGCTCTGTGTCAGTGCCCAGGTATGCTTCTGAGTAACTCATCAGTTTGGTGTGGTTTTTCAGGTATGGAGCTGTGTCAGCGGGAACGCTATGTGCCCTTACCACTCTGTCCCAGCAGCTGGAGAATGAAAATGCTGTCGATGTTTTCCAGGTGGCAAAGATGATAAACCTTATGCGGCCTGGAGTATTTACAGACATTGTAAGTCTTTAAATGGAATATAAATGGATAGTTTACAAGGTTTTCATCTGAGACTGAAAGCATGAACTAAAACACACATTGTCTATGTTATCAAGCCCTGCTGCATCTGCTACCACGCAGAATTTGCGTTTGGGCTTTTTCTGTATAGTTGTCATTTTTTATAAACCTCAAACCCACGCTGTAAGTCCCTGATTTGCAGTTCAGCTTATTTCTCATACAGTTAGGGGGCCACTGTACAGGCAGCCCTAGCAGAGGAGGACCTTTTGGCTTGTCATCATCCCCCTGCCAGCCCTGTAAGTTAAGCTGTGCTATTGAAACCTGGCACGTTGTGATCTGAAGGGGTGCAGCAAGGCGCGTAGAGCTGCAGGGAGATAAAGCTTCAACCGAGGAGCCCTTCGCTCGGTGTGCAGCGAGAGCAGCACCCTTGCCTCAGTGTGCGTGGCTCTGCCGGTATGGGGGAACAACCTGGGGCTGAGTGTGGGCTCAGATATTGTCCTGCCCTCCTGTAGTGTTTAATAATATATCAGGAATAATATATTCTACCCAAACCTGGAATTTTGAGTTGACAAGGTTAAAGTAGATTAACAGAGGTAATTGCTCTCCAAGTCTTTTTCTTTGCTATATGTATGCTTCTAGTAATGAAGATCCATGACCTTCCCTGGAAATGCCAAATTTAAGTGCCGCTCATTTATGTACACTTAAAGGATTGGAATAACTTGTCCTTTCTTTTCCAGGAACAGTACCAGTTTCTTTATAAGGCAATGCTAAGCTTGGTCAGCACTAAGGAAAATGGAAATGGTCCCATGACACTGGACAAAAATGGTGCTGTGATGGCCAGTGACGAATCTGATCCCGCAGAAAGCATGGAGTCTCTTGTCTAATTGGAAACCTGAAAAGGCACTTAATTTGTAGAACTTCTGAAGACTGAGTGAACTTTTTTGAGGCCTTTTTTGCCAGACTCTAGGTTATACAATAACCCAATTACTTTTTTACACTGATAAAAGTTTTGATATTTATTTTTTGCCATTTTATGTCTTAATGGTATCCTACTGAGCATTTGCACCTCTGTTTATTTCACACAGTGAAACGCAATTTTATCTAGTTTGCACTATATGATCAGTGTTACTGCCTATAATATTCTAATACAAGACAAGCCCTGATGTGACATTCCATGACAACAAACATACGCTTTTTCTGTTTTGTTTAAATGCAGTGAAGTTTTGCTAACTACAGTGACCCTCGAATCTTAAATCTTGAATGCTAGGCGAGATGGATTCTTTCTACAACAGATACTGTACCCCTCATACCATATTTATTATTTTAATGATCATGTCACGGTTTTGGTAACGGTATTCTGCATTCCAGTGGAGTGGATGAGCAGTGTTCATCCTTTCTTGACAAAACGTGGCAGGTGATTATTAGCTACAGCGAAGGTGTAATAGCCTTGTGGAGCTGAAACAATTATTTCTGTATTGTTTCAAATTGCTGTTTTGTACACTTACAGGCCTAAGACTTGCTTCACGTGGAATATATAAATTACATACAATATAATTATAAATTAGATGCAATTCATATGTGGGACGCAGTGATAGGTTTTGAATTTACAATTTCCAAGTTTCCCCATGTATTCAGAAAAACGTTGATTTTTAGTTTTCAACCAGCCCTATGATGGGAAGGTATTTTGGTTTTATTCTCATCAGAGCCAATACAGTGAGAAATCTACTACAACCCCAAATCAGACCTGTTTTCAGATATATTGAAGGTAGCAATATTTTACATTACTAAGCTATTCAATATTTTAAACACATTAATTTCCTTACTATTTCTTGAATATGACCTCACACCTAATGGTATGTTACATGGTGACAGGCGTTTCTTAATTTCATAACTGTTAGATGCCATTTTTACAGGTGTGTAATTTTCATACTTTAGTGCTAAAACATAAAGTACTGATCCATATTTACTGGTGAAGCAAACTAATAAAAAAACTACCTATAAAGTTACATTCTCCCTCTTTTTTTTGCCAGACTAATTCTTTAGCACAAACTTAGCTTATTGTGTTTTCCCTCCCACACCAATAAAATGGTTTCCCCCAGATTATATAAATAATTGAATTATTGTTGGAGCATTTAAGTATACATGCTCACTGGCTCCCTTTGTATTTGGTCACAATTCAACAAGGTCCATCCCTATTTAACAAGAGAAGTAAGCACATACTTAATTCTCCTGAAAATTAAAGCTAATCGTGTCCTTCATAGCTCGGCTGAGTAGGGAGGGGTTATTGAATCTGCCTTGAAAAAGACGTATGTCGTTTCATCCATCCTGACGTTTGGTATACAGTTAAAGGCACTATCCCTTATATATGGCATTAGTTTCTTTACTTTTAAATTTCAGCTGCACAAAACATGCATTGTAATTTTTGAGGACTTGTCAAAATGTTACAGCATATTTTTTCATTTAAACGTAAACCTATTAATTTCTGCCAGTCCAGTCTTGCTGAAATATAGACATTTGGCAAGGTTCTGTGCATTTTCACACGCGAGGAAGCTGAAAGTGAACTGCTTAAAATAATATTGAGAGTAGGTATTTTGGTTCAGAACGTCACGAGATACAAACTGATACGGCCTTGCTGAGAGCAGAGGAGCTATGCAAACTGGTATGTGCTAACATCTGGCCTTTTATTTTTAATAAGGGAAAGATTTCCTAGTATGGATACACTTGATTAATTCAACACCAAAGTATTCAAGAATTCATCAGCAACCTTTTACACCGTCACCTTTTACTTCTCAGTTTGTTGAATCCCTCCATACAAGTGATCCAAAAAACTGCTAACGCTGAACAGTGTAATATATCCATGGTTTCAGTAAGGAAATCCCATGTCCAGCAACAGCTAGTCCAAATGAAAAATGTGCAAAATGTTTCAAAGGATTGCTTTGTATCCCCTTTGCACTGGGACAACCCAGCACCGAGGAGGGAGTCAGTTCGTGTCTGGTAGGAGTTAAGCCTGGCTCTCCAGTCACTACACCTCAGTAACAAGAATTGTTTAAGTAAGTTTTCAAGTACTGCTGACTGCAAGGGCTGGAAAGTTTTGCCGAGCGCTCTGCTGGCCAGTATGCATCAGTGTTAGAGGCTGGGGAGCCCCCCCCTTGCACCCCCAGTAGTGATCCCAGCCCCAGGCAATTCTGGCTGGTAGCACAAAGGGACTCTGATGAGTTGGATCAGTTCGATCTGAAGTATTTAAGTTCCTGGGGAACTGTAGGGAGAAGTTAAGAATTCAAACCCTGACAAGAGCTAAGTGACACAAAGATTACTGCAGGCATCAGGAGGATTGGATTTGTTCAGTACTTTCAGCTGATTACTTTTCATTTCAGTGGCATGATGGAAGATAACTGTGGTTCGTGACACACTGCCTGAATATCCTTGGTTTAATCCCGTACCTTCTCACAAGTTTTAAAAATCAATGAAAGAAGGCTGTGGGGGTTGAACTTTGGTAGATGCTTTGGAAATCCATGCATTTGCATCGGCATTTTCCCACACCTGAAATACTTGCTTGGGGTTTAATCCATGGGGAAATAATTTACACTGATGGTCTATGAGTTCTCCATGGATTTTTTCTTAAGGGGGCTCAAGCTGTGTGTTAAGTGCTGTGCTGACAGTCAGATAGCCGATAGATGGTAGTGATGCATTAGGCTCGAAGTGGATGAAGCTAGGAATTGCTTGTGAAGGTCAGGATTAAGAGCGCGGAAGAGCCAGATCTATCCTACCGTAAGCAGCTGCAGTTCTGCTCTCTTACGTGGATTTGCAGCCTTTCCCTGGGACTGAGCGAGACTGGCAGAAGGAGCGAGTGTGTGTTCAGAGACGTGCGCTCGTAGAGCTGCGCTCAGATGCTCTCATGGGTGTCTGGCCAAAGCCCCGCTCTGTGCATCGCACCCTTGCTTTTGCCACACCGATTCCCCTCCCACCCTGCTGTAACCGCCTTTTGGCATTCGGTCGGGACGTCTTTCAAGCATCAGAAGTTCCCAGACCACGTGCAGGCCTGCAAATTAAGAGAACCTGAGTATATCCCATCGCTGTAAAATGTGGTCCTCAGCACCAGCCCTGAGAAATAAGGAAATAAAGGACTGAAGTACACATGCATGTGTGTGTGTCTACATTTAGAAAATATTATTTCTCCATGTCTTGCATGTGTACTGTGCCCGCAGACCGTGTGAAAGACATAAAAGACTTCTGTGCGTTGAGCCTGTAAGAGCAGCCAAGCTTTCCAAGAGGGAATGCTTGGAAAGCTGCTGTGTCATCCTAACATCTAAAACGGGTGACAGTCTCAGCTGAACGTCCCATCCTACAACCAAACACTCGCTGTATGTGCACTTGGCATCGGTAGGCAGCTCTGGGAGAGCCAGTAGGACGGCTCAGGCGTGCAGGCTAAGCACCGATTCTTCTGCAGGACCAAGGTCTAAAGACCATTCATTTTAAACAGCATTTGTCCTTAGTATTTCACAGTGTCTGTTTCCAAATATTAATTTAGGAACAGGAAAAAGAAAAATCCGAAACCCTTAAACTACTTCTTGTGTATGGCTGTTTCTGTACCGTGGGTCTGTTCTAGGTTAGTGGAATCATTTCCAGGATCTGCAAAATTTCAGTTGTTTTTCCAGATTCTGACTGCTTGAATTGCTTGAACCCAGAGTGATACATTGGAACATTAGGAGAAGAATCTTTATGACACAGCACAACTGCCTTCTTATTAATCTTTTTTTAAGCTGATATATTTTATTTAAAAGCTAAAAAATATAGATATTGATTCTACCAAAGATACATACTACTAATTCTCAGCAAAACAAAACCAACTTAATTTAAAAAAAAAAAATTAAAATGTAGTTGTCTTAAAGATTTAGCAGTCTTTCTCAAATTCATGTCTTTTGACATCAGATCTTGTGTTCTGAAGTTTATGTTCAAATGGTGCCAGTGAATTTTTATATGAAGGGAAAATGCCCATTTGTTAATCCACTGCATTGCTTTTCTTCTTTTTCTTCTTTTTTTTTCACAGATGTAATTCAACTCTTACTGTTACCCCTTTGCTCTTCTTCTCTTTGTTGCCATTCTAACAATGTGAACTACATTGGCTTTACTTATCAAAGGAGAAGAAATGCAAAAATAAGAAAGAGAAGGAACTGTAATGAAGAGATTTGGCCTCTACTTTGTCTTAGCTGTTAAACTGTTTTTAGTGTTTTTGTTAACTATTTGCAAAGGGAAGCATTTTCTACAGAGGATAATTAATTTCAAGAAAAATGTCTTGAGTTTTAAGAATAAACGTCTCCAAAAGAGGAGATAGTCAATTTTATACAATGTCACAACTCTCCAACATTTGGGGTAGTGACTTTTTTTGTTTTGTTAGAACATTTGAAACTAGCAAGCAGCCATTGTTTCTAAAGACCGAAGCATTCATGTGTACTCCTATTTTCTTTTCCTTCATTTTTAAAATAGCAAAGTCATTAAAACTGTAAATATTTTGTTGCTTGGATAAGCATCTTCTGGGAACTTTGTATCTATGGTATATAATCATAGAATTTTATATTTTCATATAAAGCTAATTTTTTTCTAGTTTCACCTCCTTCCTAGTACTGTGGTGGCTATGTGAATACATACCTTCTGTGTATCAAGGTAGTGAGACACCATCATCACACTCCAAAAAAGATTTCCACACATGTCATTTCTTTGGGGCAGTGATTGTGAAAGTTGGATTTTTTTTTTGGATTCCATTGTCAGTGTGTGCAATAGGAATAGACTTAGCCAGTCACTGGATACGTTTGTCTCATTGATCCATTCAGAAAAAAAAAAAATGTGGTGTTTGGTTTGGGGAGAGGGTGGGAGGGAGTATTTTGAGGGAGATTTTTTGTTCGTTTTGTTTTGGTTTTTGTTTGGGGTTTTTTTGTAACTTGAAGAATCTTCTTTTTGTTATGTTAAACTATATCAAATCATTCTATTATAGTGTTATTTAATATGTAAATTGTATTGCTATACATAAAATAAAGTATGGTTTTTGATGTATTTACAGACTTCTTCCTTATTTGCATCACATACACATACAGAACAGATGCACGAGTCAGTATTTCATTGTCCCAGGCGTGCAGGAAGAATGATGAGATCCAAGGCCTGCTTTAATTAGATCTCAAATTTCCCATCAGTACTCAGCTGGGAGCTGTCTCTCAGTCACTTGATGGTGGAGATCACCGTTCCTTTCTTAATTGTCTCCGACTACTAGAGAGCTGCCAGTAACCCCCTTCCAGAACTCTCCACCGCCGGTCCTCCCCAGACGGTTGTGACCCATCAAAATCCCTTTTGGAAGGGGGATTGTCTCCATTCGGAACGGGACGTCAGAGCCTGAGCTTCATTGCCAGCCCCTCTGAGTGTGCCCTTCTTTAGATCGAACTGGTTTATCAGCAGATATCTGCCTGGAGGAACAGGGGCTTCCACCAAGCCACTGTCACCTGAGTTACTGTGATAAGCTGCGTCTACTCGCTGCTCAACTAACCCCAGAGCTGTGGTAGAAAAAGCAAATGTACTTATCCCCATCTCGGGCAGACTGGGAAGGAGGGAGGGAGGGAGAGACAGATGTTCCAAATCCTAGAGATAAAGCAGCAAATATTCCCCATGGAGCGCATTAGTAGTCATACCTCCCCGCTGCATCTGCGCCAAGAGCTGTCATTGAAACGGGCGCACGTTAACGCCATCGATGCTCGGTGTTTTGCAACAAAACCTCGACAGCTCCGCGCACCGCCTCCCCTGCTGATTCCGAGCGGAGTACACGTGTTCCTTTTTTTGTTGTTCTTGTGGGAAAACCGCTTGGGTTTGTGGATACGCTCTCGTTCAGATCTGCTGCCAGCAGGGAGCCGTGGAGGCACACCTGCCGGCAGCGTGGGCACGGCAGCTGCCTGCGCTGACGGAGCCTTCGGAAACAAGGCGGCACGCAGCCTCCGGAGCAGTGCCGCGGCAGGACTCATGTCACCGCCCTGCACGTGGACAAACATCATCAATAACTGAAATTGCTTGTTGACATAAAATTGCTGGTTAAAATCAATACGCTATAGGTCCGCCGCCTTTTGCGTTGCTGCATTCTCACCTGTAATGTCCGCATTTTGTTGACCGGGAGAAAGAGGGAGCCTGGGACACGAGATGGGGACTGTGATTAGCGTGACACTGCGGTGCTAGTGGTCACAGCCTGCTGACTCCTGCAAAGCCCCTTCCTCCAGCCCTCGCTCCAGGGCACTGCCTCACGTTGCATCCCAGGAACAGCCCGACGCTAGCCCACAGGCAGGTTCCGCCTGCCTCGCTGCCCGGGGAGCGAATGTGGGATGGCAGGGAGCTGCTTCCCTGCCTGCCAGCCCTGCCCTGGGGGATGCTACAGCAGCAAGAAGAGCCCGGTGCTCTCTGCATGTCTTTTTGAGGCCAGGAGCAGGCAGCTGGAGCTGGGCACCCAGGGCAGGCTCCTCTGCCCGGCTTGGCTGCCGTACCTCCACGGAGAAGACGGCAGCCCCTGCACGCACAGGTAGGTGGGAACGTAGCGCTTCGTAACAACAGTATGAGGAAGCTGCTTAAATACCGCTTGTCTGGGAAGTGGTCCTGAAAGATGGAGCTGGTGGCAAGCTGAACGTGAGTCAACACCGCTTGCTGCAAGAAAAAGATGAACGCAGGCCTGGCAGGTCTAACCTGGGACCGGGTAAGGAAACTCTCCCAGCCTATTCACAGCAGGTTTAAAACTGTCTCTTCTGGGGAGGGAGAACCACACAGGAAAAAACATAACCCCAGCGAAGACAGGGAAAAGGAGAGCACCAGGAATGGTCAGTGACCTGGAAGCCCTCTGAACAAAGACGGGATAAACGGGGACACTGCCTGGTGAAACACTGGAGAGAGACGGCCTGGGAGATGCAGGAGTGGAGGAGAGGCTGTGGGGCTTGTCTCCTGGTATTTAAAACACCACTCCTGAAGAAAGGATGTAATATTCTTCCTACACCTTTGGTAGATAAGAAATAGAGCTTGAACAGCCACGAGGAAGGTAGGGGTTGGGCAGTGGGAACATCACCTGGACAGTGATGCAACAAAAAAAGATTTCTCTGTAGCAGCTACAGAAATCAGGACAACCCAAGGCAGCCCCTGAAATGAAAAATTGCATTTTCATTAGATAGCAGCAGGTGAGGCCCCCACCCTGCTGCTAGCCAGATCATCATGTGCACATACAACAAATTGGGCAGAGCTCGCTGTGGGATTGTCCTGGTTTCGGCTGGGATAGAGTTAATTTTCTTCCTAGTAGATGGCACAGTGTGTTTTGGATTTAGAATGAGAATAAGGTTGATAACACAGTGATGTTTTCAGTTGTCGCTAAGTAGTGTTTCTACGAAGTCAAGGATTGTTCAGTTTCCCATGCTCTGCCAGCAAGGAAGTACAGAAGAAGCTGGAGGGAGCATGGCCAGGACAGCTGACCTGAAGTAGTCAAAGAGATATTCCATACCATAGAACGTCATGCTCAGTATATAAACTGTGGGGAGTTGGCCAGGAGGGGCAGATCGCTGCTTGGGCATCCGTCAGCGGGTGGTGAGCAATTTCATTGTGCATCACTTGTTTTTCTTGGGGTTTATTTCTCTTTTTGTTATCTTCCTTTTCATTACTACTATTATTTTTATATTGTATTATATTTCAATTACAAAACTGTTCTTATCTCAACCCACGACTTTTACTTTTTTTTTTTTTTTCCGATTCTCTCCCCTGTCCCACTGCGGGGGGAGGAGTGAGCAAGTGGCTGCGCAGTGCTTAGGTGCTGGCTGGGGTTAAAGCACGACAGGGATACAAGGGGGCTGTTCTTTAACTTACCCTTGCCTTGAGCCAAGCTCAGCAGCAGCTCCCTAAACTGCAAAGGCAGCATTTGCTCTGGAAGTCCCTGGTCCTCCTGAGCTGTCTTGGTGAGCAACAAAGGCTGGAGTGGAGAACAGGAGAAAAGGCAAAGCCTTGGAGAAAGTACTTGGATTCTGTGCTTATGCTGGGGAGGAGGCCTGGCTGAGACCTATATCCAGTGGAAACACATAGTAAGTAGTTCATTAATAATTTTGCAACAAAGATATGATTTACCAGCACTTCCTACTAGTAACAATACACCTGAATTAATTGGTAGTATCAGGAGATCCTAACTTCTTCTGTAATAAATAGCTAATGAGTTTAGCCTTTAAGGCTTCCAGACAGTACTAGTAGTCGTGCTAAGCAGGCACAACTAATAGCGGCATTTTTATTAAATGGATTCAAATGCCAGAAGGTGTACTTTCAAGACCTTTACAACATAAAAATAATTTTGATCAATGGTTTGATCCCAGTCCTATTACTTAGGCACTTCAAGCCCCAGAAAGTGCTTCATGCACTGACTGTCACCCCCACCTGCTGGCAGCCGCCTTATTGATCACATGTGGTTTCTGTTTCCCCTTTGCTGCCAATCAATGTTTCTGATGTCTTTCTGACTTTGTAATGCTTTAAGAAGCAACATTTCACAAAGCAATCTTTCCTGACACTGTGTTCAATTAATCTGACAGTCACTGGGCTTGCTTTTCTTTTCTAAAGTTGTTATCTTCCTTATGTCTTGAAATCCTTGTTTAGGAGTTGACGCCTGCTTTGCTGGTGTTTTATGTTATGTTTTTGAATTTTGAAAAGATTCTGCATTTCAGTTCCATGTCTCTTATGGGAGCGGTTTCCAATATTTCATATTTCACTGTCTTTGCATCCATGAGCCGTGCTTTCTGTATGGCTTGTAATTTCTGTCACTCTCAAACTCAAACCGTGTTGGTCGTATGTTCCATATCACAAGATATTCTTGCACAGTATCTAATCATAAATACTTTGTTCCTTTATCTAAGGAGCTGCTGAAAGAGCGAGTTTCTGAGTCAACATCAGAAGAAAGCCAGAAGGTATGTGTGTTTTGTCTTGGAAGGATAGCATTATTGGCTGGAAGCCCAAGGCTTGATAGAAGGGAATGTGGCAGAACCCTCTACCAGCTGTTTTGCTGGTTTCTTATGATCTAAAATGATGCCCTGTCTGAAAGATGAGGGCCAGCAGGCTCTGATTGCACAGGCTCCTGTGTAATGTAGATGTTTTTTCTGCACTGTTTAGGGTCTATGGGTCCCATCTTTCTCTGGGTCCATTGGGGTGTAATGCCTGCAGCCAGGAGTAAGCAGAGCACTAAAGTTTTTCCTACACATGAATCTGGCCTAGGATGGGTTTGAGACAGCTGATGGCTACTTTTGGTACTGCTCCATAAAACGTATTGCTGCTCTGGTCATAGGTACCATATGTGTACAGAAGGTAATGTGCAGTCTTGTTAGCTGGTGTCACACTAGCCCTCACAAGCCAGACCTGGGGGGATGAGACACTGAGGCAACAGAGGGAACCTCCAAATAAAACCCAGACACTGTAAGAAATCTAATACAGCCTCTTGAAAAATATTTTCACATCCTAATAGGGAAACTGTGACTTCTCAGCCACGCATCACCCAGACCCACGGTCCCTCCGTGCACCATGCATTGCCCAACTGCCTGCCCCATCTCCATGTGCTCTTACAGAGCGTGTGACAGCTCCAGCAACTACTTAGGTGGAAATAGCAGTAACATCTGACCAGCCCATTTTCTATAGATTTACACTAACTTCACACTGGGTAATCAGTAGGCTGTGTGTAGGACATAGATGAAGACTTGATAGTCTGCTAGACTAAGAAATCAGCATGCCTTACAGTCACTTGTAGTGGTCAGCATGTCCTCATCCATTGGTTGAGGTGCTTCCTTCACACAGACTTTTAGTGAGGCAGGAAATACGGGTGACAATGACAATCACCGTGAATTTTGTAGAATGAGATTTAAGGGAGGGAGAACGCTATTTCAAATAATATCCATTTGGCATATGGCACAGCAAGTTCTGTAGTTCAGCACCAGAGCTCTGAGATGCTGCATGCTCCTTCTTCCTTTGAGAGAGGAAGACTGCGATCCTCTTCGGTTCCTTGCTGAGAAGGAAAAGTGAAGAGCTGACAAGCTTGATTGCAGGTTAAAATGAGATCTTTAGCGTTCTCTCAGCCAATGCACGGGAGGAAAATTATGATCTCTTAAAGAAAGCCTGGCTGTATTCTCTCTGCAGAGAGGTTCCTACGTAGCGCACAAGACGGATGGAATGGGGGTGTCCTGCATGTACTAGATAAATGAGCAATTTTCTGTAACAAGGTGCTTACCAGGTTTCATCAGCAGACGATCAAGAAGAATAGAAAACCATAGAAAAACAATAATTTGAGCCCTTCATTACATGCAGCCTGATGAGACCATCAGCACCACACAGCTTTGCCCTCCAGGAATTTTTTCTAACAAACAGGCTCAAATCATTATCTTTAACGGTATTGGCTCAGCATCAGACCTGTTGGGTGAACTCTGAGTCCGATCATCAGATGAACATCCTGATTCTAAGTTGTAGTTTTAATTTAAAATATCATTTAATGTCATTTAAATTAAGTATCATTTCATTCATGACATTGTGAATTGACATTTGTAGAGAACATCAGGTTGCAGAACGTCCGGCATGTTCAAATGCCATGGCTGTGACTGTGACCAGAACAAGCTGTTGGCTGTTGTAGCTGTATAAAAATAGGTGACAGAATAAAAGGGTTAAGCTATCTAACACTTTATTTAGCTAGGTATAGAAGGGGTATCACACTTTCCAACTAGCAAAGAACGTCCTTAGTTTTGCTTAATACTAGCCTTCAAGCTGAAAAATACAATGGGGGGGGGGATCATAAAAACTCTTAAAAGTTAAGTAACTTAGGTTATGAAAGGCTCTGCCTTCTGAATTTTAGTGCTTTAAATAAGCTTCCTTATTACTTAAATCCAATTTTTCTAGATAGCCTCTTACTTTAAGCCTGTTAGACATATGTTATGCCTTTGCCTGAAAGTCTCCTAGTGACCTGTAAATTGATTGCAGCTTGTGAAATTGGCCATAAGTATATATTTGCTTTTTCTTTTTCTATTTCCTTTTCTTTTTCTGAAATAAAAAGAATGGAGGTGGCTTGTCTACTATTAGGCTATAGATCCTGTATGCTCTTCAGAAATGCTATTGACCTCCCAGCAATGATGTAGCTCCTGAAATCTGTAGCAGTAGGCTCTTATATTACAAATCTAAGATCACTGCATTCGTTGATGATGCCACTATATAACCAAAAACTTAAATTCTTCTCAATCTTTGTTGTCATCACAAGTACATTTGCAATAGGCAGGGTTTTATTCATCTGATAGGTTTACATATCTCATAGTAGTCTACTGTGTAGTGTATTTGGAAAGAATGAAGCGCACCACAAACTTACCTAATTGGTTTCATGCAGGATATCAGTATAAAGAGTTTTACAACATTTGTTTATCTCATCATTTGTGTTTACAATTTACATGTGTTAAAAAACATCCTGTATCTTTCTTGCACCGTAACAACTCCACAACAGCAAAGTGCCATAGCCAGCTCTCATGTCATTGTTATCTTCATAACATTCACCCAGTGAACCGGGAGAACATTTAATGAGTGTGTTAGGAAGAATAACTGATTCAAGTGAACCTGGTCAGATGAGCAGAGACCTGTCACAACACAGTTTTCTCTGTTTGCCAAAATTCTCCTCCTAATTCCCCAGTTTGAGTCATGGGCGCCTGATCAGCCAGGGCTCAGCACCTTCCAGTCCCCAGCAAAGATCAGTGACTCGTCTCTGATTCATCAGCTTTAATAGTTTCTGAAACACATTGTTGTGCTGGTATCCACAGGAATCGGGAACATTAAGTACATAACTGCCAAAAAAAAAAAAATTAAGCTGGAGTTTGTCACATAGAAGGTATGACAAAAAGAAAAAGCTCCAAAATGACAAGCAAAAAGAACAGGGTGATTTAATATAAATGGCATAAAGCTGTTCAAATTACACTAAAGTTCGCAAATAAGGGATATTAGTAGTCCCCTCCCACCCCCACTTTTTATGCCCTTATTTCTTTCAGATGATCCCTGGTTTTATGCTCCTGCCACTGCATGTAGCTGGGAGGAAGACCATGTTCCACAACATGATAAAGCTAATTTTGCAAATGATCACAAAGTCACAGACATATGGCACAAAAAGTTGACCTAGTCCAATGCCCTCCTGGTGGTTTCCAGTTTGATCAAAAATTTGTTTGGGGGCAGCTGTATCCCCACAGACTTTACACCAGATGAGGAAAGTCCATTCTCTCACACATGGCATAAACCCCACCACTCTGGGTGCTTTGAGCAGGTATTTGTTAATAACTGGCACTTAATCACAGGCTCAGCAATGAACAGCCCTGAGCAGGGTTGTTGTCTTCCTGAGCACACAGACACCCCTGCCCAAATTTTCTGCCTGAATCATCTCTCACCCTCTTTTCTTTCTCAGAATATACAGTGGTCCCTCTCCAAAATAGAGAGCAAAGTTCCATTATGTTATTTCCTTCTTTGTAAGTCCAAAAGCGTGTCCCAAAAAGGTAATATTAACTTTGGCAATTGTATTCTTTGCCTTTGGAGCTCTTATTCCACATTCTGCCTGCAGTTATAGAGACTTCAATCTTTATTGATTTTCCTGTGCCACCTCTCAGCATCCTTCCTAGGCAGCATGATGCATTAACTTTCCATATAATGAATATTCCTGTTTGGTTCCATACTCCGAAATACACCCATCTCTGAATGAGATTTCAACACTCCGCATTGCTGATACTCAGCTGCATGCCATAGCCCTTGTTTTTCATAGGCTGGGAACACCAAAAGAGCCTCTAGACCCAGAGGTCTTGCTTTTAACACAATCACTGTTGTATTGGGAGGGTAGGAGAGCCTTTATATTTTTTAGACTAGTTCCAACAATAAAGTTATTAAAGCTATTTTCCACCTTGTAAGATAGCTACCTGATGATGATATTGTTCCTGCCTTTTAAACTAATTTTATTTCAATATGGTACATTTGCAGTCATCATAATCCTATTGTTGCATGTTATTCACAGTATAATGACTGAAAATGCTGTTGCTTGCAGGAAGTGGTTTGTTCTGGTTTTTGTGGGTTCAGGTTTTTTCTGTTTAATTTTATCTACTGCTATAATATCAGAAGATAAGCCAATTGATTCACTAAAACTGTTCCTATCCATTCCTTATTTGACTTCAGTTTCCAGTGAAGGATACAAGGTACTTCTGTAAAGCAACGTGAAGAAAGACCTACAGTTATTCTGCTAAAGGTAGGCTGCACCCACACAGCTAAATGCCTGTCCCAGCCATAGTGCAGAGCAGGTAGCATCCCTGCAGTTCAGCTTCTCATAGGAGATGAGAATATATAGAGAGCTGTAAAGCTATATAGTCAGCTCTTCCACACTGGGTTTGGAAAACTGTGGCACTAAATCCATAGCCTCCTAGGGTGGCACCTCCACAGCACTGGGGACGTCTGTAGTCTTCCTGAGCTGAATGGCAGTCGACCTCCAGATAAAAGAATTCCAGATATTTTATTTTTACTGTTAACTTCTTGCTGGATTTTAAAAATTCATTTCAACTTGTGTAAAATGGATGATGACCGGTTTCAGACCATGTCATTACAAATATTCTAGTTTACATCCTGCTTTCCCAAAAACATTATTTTGAGTCCCAGACTTGAGGGAATTTAGAAGGTAATGAGCTTCAGGAGGGTGGAATTTAGCCTCCCTGCAATTGCTATTTTTGTGTTATGCACACAAACCCCAAAGTCTTTCTCAGATAGCCAAGGAAACCTGAGATTCAAGGTGGGTATGAGGTACTTAGTAACCAGGTTGGCACAGGAGGGCATTGCCCCATATTTAGATACCCAGCTCTCCACCTACAGTTAGGGGATACGACTTGATTGATATGGAATAGTTGTTGGGGGCGGGGGGGTGACTTCCAGCCGATGTCATTTCTGTGTAACCCAACGTACCTGCACAGCTGTTCTATGCACTGCCATAACAAACTGGGTTTTTTTCATGAAACCATTATTGCCTCTGCCCAGCTCAAAACCTGAGCTTCCTAACAATGCAACGGTAGAAGAAAAATAAATTTCTGTCTCACCTCACACCTGAGTTCTAGCTGACATATTTCCTATTTACAGAAGGATCTCGTCAAGCATAAGCAAGTGCTGAAAGACAAAATAGTATTAAAAAAAGTGATCTCATATTATATGCCCATTACTGCTATGTTTTGTATTAAACTTCCATTTATAATAGTTAGTAAGAATTAATAGATATTTTCACAAATAGGTCTCAATTGTTATAGGTGATTACAGAGTTCAGTGGGTTGATTATTACTGCAATACAGCATTATCTGCTGATGAGCTTGTAACCCATGTTACTCTTATCTGTTAGGTGCTCATATTATCTATTAATAATTTATAAACCAACCTCATTATATGGTTGTAGCATGGACTGTGACAGATTACAGCACAAACAGGCAGTACTCAAGCACTAAGAAGTTTCTCTGCGCAGCTAATCCCCGCTTCATTATGCATTCCTCATTTAGATTTTATGATACGCTGTTGATATTCTGGAGGGCTCCACTTCTTCCTAGGATGTGGTTATCAATAATGTGTGTACTGCATTTGCCCACATGGCAACTGATGCATGTAACAGAAGCTTAGCTCTTGTCATTGTATCGGTATAGACAGATTTGGGAACAAGACCAAGAGTTTGCTAACAATCTTCAGAGTCAGCAGAGCTCTACACAGGTTTGTGGGTCTGAGTGCAGCGGTGAGGCCACAGTGATGGCCATCTCTGCTCTCATCCCCATCTTTGAGCTGGTACCTTCAATCCTCCTTTCACAGGAGTTCTGTCTAGTGTCTGAAGATATAGCTTCACCAGGACACTAAACCGTGTTTCCCATCCATGTCAGCCATGCTCTTAATAGAGTTATTTCACTCAGATAGCCACAACATAAAGTACTAAACCTACAAGCAGAAGCACTTAGCATAAAATGGCCGGAGAAGTTGCCAAGGAGGACTGGGAGTGGTTCTTTTCCTTATTTGTATGTACAGAAGATGGAAAGCTTGGAAAAAAAAGTGGTTTATGCTCAAGTCTTTCATTTTTCACAACAGTCACTTTCCAGGGCTATCTAAATAGCAGGCCAACATTTTTTTTACAAAATCCTATCTACTTGAATGTTTCTTGCCAGTTCTCCCTCACAAGGTAGAATGCAAACACTGACAACCGTGAGCGCTCAGCTGCAGTATCTGACTTTGTGAAAATTAATAGCAAAGCTGGAAAGAGTAGGTTGTTCACAAAAAGAGTAGCGTAGTCATTCATGGTGCATACATGCTTGTTAAAATCCATTTTTCTGAATTCATGACAGCACATCTTTCCTCGGAGCCCCTTCAGGCAGGAGACGCTCTCAGGACATCCAGGAGGAGCAGCTGGTCTGGGCAGATTCTCAAGGCAAAAGTCTGGGCTTTACTGAAGCCACTGGCAAAGTTCATTTTGACTTTAGCGGAGCCAAGATTTTACTGTCACCTTATCACTAAATCTCTTGGCTTTCCAGCATTACTGCATATTTTCCTGAGCAATTTTAGGAACATCTATTTCAGTCTTCTGACAAAGATATTTATGATGAATAGTAATTATTCTGTTGTAGTAGTATCCTGGGACCTTAGCTGTGGACCCATGTGCATCATCAGTACCAGTGTGTGGATGCATAATAAAGAGACATGTTTGCTCTTTATTTATGTGTGGTGCTCTTTACCTTATCCCCAGACATTTACACAAAGGAGTTTAAACTGAGGAGTAAACACGAAGATGTGGATACGATCTCTGGTTCAGGATGTGCCTAGTCTACAGTCTGTCAGAGCCTGGTAAGAATTAATGTCTGTTGCTCTTTATCACTTTCCCTGGATATCCTGTATTGTCCCTTCTTAGAAACAGGATACAGTATGAATATTCCTACACTCTCAGTAATACAGATTTTTCTGCCTGTGTTATGTTGGGAAGATCTGCCTGGAACATCAGTGGTGGTATGGCAAACAGATCTGAATCCTGCACCCTGACTGCAAAAGGATGGTTCTTTCTAAAGCACTTCTATGATGTGTGCCTTATTTTTCCATAACTACAAATGGGGCTTTGTAGAACATTTTGACAGTTTAAAAAGAAGAATGCCATTTCTAACTTAGTGTTTCCACTGAGATTAAACTGATTTTCAGACATGTTTTTTGGCCTAGAAAGTAGCTAGTAACCTAACTGACTTGTAAAAATTTTACTCAAAGTAAACAAATAATTTTCCCAAGCCACATTTATTGTAAATCTCAATCTTGTGGCTGTGAGATCTTTCATTGTCTCTCTTCCTCCTCACCCCCATATCATGCTGACTCATCTTCTAAAACTAATCCAATTGCTTTTCTATAAGCAAGTGAATGAAATCTAAACACAGACTACACCAGGAAGATTATGAGAAGGCAGGCATACATTATCATAACTTCCCAACCTTCCAAGGGTTGTATTTCCTCATAGTCTTGCAAGCATATGCAATGAGGCCAAACAAACAAACAAAAACTCTCAATAAACTATAGGGGGAAAGAACCCCTCCTTTTTTCTCAGAACTTGTGTGGAATTTGCAAACACATGGTTCATTAGAAGATAATTCCTTATACAGGGTTACTTATCGGGCTGAGACAGGAGCACTTAGGTTCTGCGGTAAAAGCACCTCAGCTTGGAAGAACAGGGCGGGGGTTCACAACAAGCTGGAGAGTCCAGCCTTAGATGGATATTTCCTTTCTGTTCTATTCAAAACACTAGCAATTAATGCTCACTTAGCTGAGAGGAGCGATTTCTGCCATAGCTGCTGGTTCAAGTGCACGGTGAGAGCTGCTCCTGACACTGCCACACAGCGCGGGGTCACACACGCAGCTCTGCAGACTCCCACGGAAGAATAGGGACTGCCTGGCCAGAGGCTGTTCTAGTTGTGGTCCCAAGTACATCCTGCTATATATTGTATTGGTGGCTGTTAGCTTTTAAGGTTTCCCTTGGTTTGGGTATTATGCAGAGCGCAAAAAAAAGGATGAAGATCAAGAGCAATAAGTTGCTTTTATCACACACATAGACACTAGTGTGAGATGGTGTGGAATGACAAAGTGGATCATCAGCTGCAGCTTCTGGTCAGCACAGGTAGTGGGTATTGGCACGGGTATCTGGTTTGGTATGCGTGCTCTTCTCCAGTCCTACCACCCTGGCTAAGACTGAAGGCACATGGAAAAAAGCAGTTAGCGGAAGAGCCAAAAGCAATGGAGTAGAGCTGAAGTCCTTTAAAATGTCTCTTTAGTGATTCGCTTTGGTTCACTCTCATAGTGCATCTCTAAAAAGAGTCGGTGACTGAATAGTTCCTGACTTGTATAATTCCAACTTTACTGCCCTAAGTTAACTGGCTCTTTATTTTTTTAAAAATACTCAGTTCCCTTTCAGAATGAATTCCCATAGTTTCTTTTCTTCATCTGGTCTCTGATTTTAAATGGATGTTACTCCTAATTCTATGCTATATCTATAGTGGGAGATGTGCCCCAGAAATGACTCCCCTAGTGTCCAAAAGTGCTCGATCAATAATATTCAGATTACATTGAAAATGATCCTTTACTGCCAGAGATTACATTTTTGGAAGGTACCTTCAGCACCTTGTGGTGATGTACCTTGCTACCTTCAGCATGCTGTGTGGGATTTAGGCCATGCTTTCATGATCTTTCCTACACGTAACACCCACAGTCTCTCATACATGAACAGAGACTAATAACCATTTCTTCACTTGGCTATGCGTCTTCTAGTGTGGAGACAACAGTACCTTCTCAGAGTCTATAACAGTCTAAGACAATTCGAAGTATATAAAAGTTATGAACTACATTTTTCAAATAGAACTGGGGAAGCATAATTTTAATCAGCCCTGTTTGATTATTCCAGTTGGCACAATATGTAAAAAGGTATCACAAATTATTTTGAGAGATTAGCCAATTACAGAGACCCATTTCCAGAGAGGAACTTTAGGGCATCTCACTAATGGCTTGATTTATACAGCAGTCCATATTTTAGCAACAGATCGCTTGATTGCTTATATAAACTGGTTTCATTTCACTTGCTTTAAATACAGAAAACCTGTAAGTAGATAAGCAGGTCTATGAATAACAGAACCAATGAGCCTGGTTTCCTATGGATTTGAGTTGGTTGGAAAAAAATTCTACATGGACCCTCTGACATCTAGCAAGTGCTAAGCTCTCCTTATAGCCCTTCTTTTTCTCTGAATAGCCATCTATTTTCACAAAACTTTTAGAACTGCAGTGTCTTTGGGACTAGTGACCTTGGTGTTGAATTTGGCTGCAATTGGTCAACTTTAAAAATTGCTGAAAAAAGAGACATGAAAGATGTGTACATGCATGTGTGCACAGCTACATACACACCCCCCCCATGACTGCATAAGCCTCATTTAATTAGAAAAACATGCTCTTTATAAAACTGATATAAAATGCTGTAACCCTACAGCTTTTGCCAGTCATGTCCATTTTCAGAAACTGAAGAGCTAACCATCAACTGATATACTTCTGTGATATGGTTTAATGAAGAAAATAAATGATACCCCCTAAGGAAAGTAATCTTCTCGTTCCTTGGAATGTATTTATCTTCTCATATTTCTTACTGAACTTACTGCTTCATCTTTCCAAAGAAAATCTCCTTTACTACGTTATTGCTAAGCTGAAACATAAATGACGGAAAACCAAGCGTTGACCCTTTTCACGTCAATGGCAGCACTGACATTTTTACCCAGTTATTTTAAAGCCTGGACTCTATAGTGCTGTCCATAACTCAGATCACAAATAGAGCCCTGTTCAGTAAAGGCAAAGATGGTCAATTGGGCAAGAAAATCTGAGAATGTTGTTAGAACTTGCTGTTGTTTTAATATTTTAAACTGACAGCATTTGAAAACCAACTTGAAAGCTAAAATTTAAATTCACCTGCCTTTCTGTGCCTTAGGCTATGAAATAGACTCAGACAAACAGCCAACTACAAATAATGTCATGTAGGACTTTGTAATATAAAGCTCATAGTGAGATCACAGCAAATAGAAGTTTACATTAGGAAGCCTACGCAGACAGAAAGATCTTCACAACACAGAGGTATTTTGTTAAAAACATTCTCCTTCCAATGCCTGAATGATGTGGCAATACTCTCCACACCTACATAGCATTGGTGTCAACTGCAAGAAGGCTGGCTTGGCAGGCAAAGCCAAGCAGACTGCAGAAGTTCTGCATTACATGGTTTATTGCCTATTTTCCCTCTGCAACACTATTCATAGCCAGAGGCATAGAGCAGCAGGTGACTTGGAGCTTTAATTTCCAAGTTTTCTCTCAAAGACGACTAGCAGCTGATTACAATATTGATGCTGGTGGTGTGATTCTGGAATTTCACCAGCACTGCTTAGCAGAACATGGCTGCTACAAAAGATTTGCCATTGGAAAGGCTCTGCAAGTCAGGCTTCCCTCTGAAGGTCATGCAGAAAGCTATGTCTCAGACTCCCAGCCACAAACTGATGAAGGTCTGTGTTAAAATGAATCCATTTCTTGCTCTCCCTCCCCCTCTGTTCTGTCCAGGAGGCTGTCCTAGAAGTTCACTTGTCTGATGCGTAAGCAATTTCCTCAAACTTCTCTGTTCAAGAGAAGGTTTATTCATTACATCCATTTGTCCTTCTGCTAGCTCTATCTTGTTGCTTAAAAAGCTTTTTTTCTCTGATGTTAACACTATTCATGTATTAGTAGAAAACAGATACTCTTCCTGCTTTTGTTTTGATAAATAAGCCAAACAATTCAATCTCTTCTCACAAAACAAGCTCGCTCCACTATCTTGATCATCCTAAAAGCTATTTCTATACCTTTTCATTTTTTTCAAACTCAGGTGACCAGAAACACACCATAACCATCACAGCTGGTCAAATGAGTAGAATGACCCGTAACAGGCTTACAAGGAGCTCAGCTGAACAATTCTCTCAAAAGGAGAGGGGTGAGGTAGTCCATCTTTTCCTCCACTTGCTGATTATGGGTAAACCTGAGAAGGGGGTTTAAATTGAAGGATCGACTATGTGCTGCGATTTGGGATTAGTGCAGATTACTTGTGTCCCTTGGAAGTATTCATTAATTACACTTTTATATTACTTAGATAACCCTTGCCTCTCTCTGCTTCCCATTCATCCATACAAAGCAAATATGGTGCATTGCTATTTATTCTTTACATAGTGTTATAAAGAAAAGTTGATTCATTTTATGACACAGAGCTTGAGATATTTAGATTCTGTTTGCTTTTCTTAGATTTATGTGATCATGCTGCTTGCTTCTCTGCTTTTAGTACGGTTATTAATGTTCTAAAGGTTTTGTTACATTCTGTTTACATTAATTCATTCAAACTTTAAAACACATCCTGAAGAGAATTGTTTATCAAAACAGTGTTTTGTGTTTCTAAAAAATGTAACTTCTCTCCTAAAAAAAAAATCCCCAAACTAACAACCAAATTTCATAGAAGCAAAATAGAGGAAAGAGATTAGGCAAAAAAAGATATCTTTTAAAATCTGCTATAAAAGCTACTTCTGAGGGTCTTCATTTCTGGTTACCTAACAAGATGCCATTAGACTTTTTTTTTTATTTAGCAGTGCTAAAGGGCACCGCTCAAAATTATTTAAATTGTAGTTCTGAGCACTCAGCTACTCTGAAAATCAGGCCCTATATGGGTCAAGTTGGTCATTTCCTCTGAATGAACACTTAAGAAAACACTGGCTTTAAGCAGGTTGGTTCAGACTATGAATCCACCCTGGCAGAGATGGGAACAGAACTCGGGTTTTCTGACTGACTGATCAAATGACTCGACTGTGCTATCACCAAGAAAGAGAGTTTAAAGAATGACTCTGAAAGGTTATTTTCACTGAATTGCTGAGTACATAAAATGTGTTGAAAGAAAGGGTAAAACTTCTTGAAAGGGTTTAGAAATGGTTATACTTATAATCTGTTGTGGTAGGATTTTCAAGTCCAGTGTTCAGTGAAGCTAGACTGACAAATTTATTATAGTTATAAGGCTGAGAAACCTATTAGAAGAAATATAATAGAAGGTACATTTTTTGTGAAGCTTTAATAGGAACTGAAACAATTCAACAAAAGACTAAATTTGGTAAGGGGGGGAAAAGTCATTTATTAAATCTTTCTAAAAAGATTGACTGACCGTTCTTTAAAAAGAGTGGGTTTTTTGTAAAAAATGAAAAGCTCAACCTTCATAACAACAATCTAGTAATAGGGCCTAGCAGAAACTGGCTTCTTGTGCGAGTTCAGTTATTTTTATTGTCAATAAATGTTGGTGTTATGCAATAAGTGAAGCATTGTTGCCTCTCTAATTTCTCTCAGGGATTGAAGAAACTCATAAAAGCATTCAAAATCTAAACTGAAATAAAAAATAGAACACTCCTGCTCAGGTTTGTATGGCAAAAACCAGAGACAGAAACTATGGTCTGAGAATTCAGCTCATAAGGAAACTGTGCCAGAACTGTGAAGGTGGTGTTATTTCTTCTACCTCTGCTTACAGTAAAAGTCAAGCTATTAATATCAGGCATCTTGACAGTCACATAAATGCATATATTAAAATTCAAAGTACTTTTTGCTTCTGTAGATGTATCATCATTACAGAATAAGACAATTTTAATGTAAGACCAGATGGCAATAGCATTACTTACTTACAGTGGATAAAAGTTACAGGCTGACTTGTATACCCAGTGCAAACAGACTAAAACTGAAGATGGTGTCTATCATCATCCCAGAGCAAGAGCGGACACAAAGTTAAATAGTCCAGTCTGTTCAAAGCGGTGTGGGAAAGTTGTTTCAATAACCAACAGTACCTGCATGTGATTGGATTCACATGAACATTAGCAGGCACTGACTTGTTCCTCAGTAAACTTGCTACGGTTTCAAATAGGAATCTCAAATCAGGCCAAAGCTGACAGGCTTTCTGTCTGCATGGCAGGCAAGATCAGTCTTGAGGAACTCCACTGAACCTCCTCTAGGGTGTGATAGACATAAGCTGTGGTTGGTTTTGAAGCAGATGATCAGACAGTGATCAGGTACATAATTATAGGTACTAATCTGAGGAAGCCAGTTTCTCAAAGCTCCCTATATAGCCGGTACAGAAAGATACCTCTGGTCCTTCAGAGCAACTCCAAATGCTAAGCCTCATGCCCTACATCACTGTCAAGGAGAGCTTATCTCTCTGCAGTGATTAGGGAGGGAGCCAAGGAGAATCAGCCTTCTCATGTATAAATCATTTGATGTGACTATCTCACTTAAGAGTCAAAAGGTGTATTTCTGTCCCTCTTGTTCACGTGCATCCTCTTGCTGCTCTCAGGAGGAGTACGTTTTCAGTGCACAAAGGAAGAAAGATGTAGTCTACCTGGGTAAGTGAAGTGCTGCTTCTAAGATCAAAGCTAAGCATCCCAGTTTGACATACTTCAAACAGGAACTGAGAATGGTGGTTCTCCAAGCGTTTGTTTTTATTGGGTTTCCTGTGTTCAGTTTAGGGAAAACAGACAACAGGAGTTGTTTGAAATAAAGCTGTAATTTACTATCCTAACATGCTGAGAAGCAATTAGATTCAAGCTAATTACCGTAAATAGTTTTTATAATTACTTGTAAAACATTCTACTACCTGTACTTCTGTTAAAGTCAGTTGAGGCCTGTAGATATTTATTTTTTTTTAAAAAGAAGGCTTAATGTTACTACTCAAGGGCCAAACTGTTTTCTTGAAATCTTCAAAAAGAAGTAGCTATGCCATAGAAACTACTGATGGAAAGCACCTGTTAGGGCATGTATCCCCTTGATGATACTGAATGGGCGTATCAGTAAACTGTCTCAAGTATTGTCTAGGCTAGTTTATATTTCACAGCTATATCTACTACTACCTGGAAAAACACTGTTCCAGAACCTGAAAGGATCTTTCTCAAAAAAAGAAAAGAAAAAAAAAAAAATCAAATAATTGGCAGCTGAATACTGATTTTCTTAGCTTTGTCCTATTTATCAGGTTTTTATCTCTACTTGAAGCATAAAGAAATTTTCTCTTCCTTATGTCCTTCTACCACAACCATTATTTTTTTTCTTTGACGTTGGACAGAGTTTGGCCTGGCCTGATCCACAGTTTTATACTGCCCTTTCACAGGCACACAAACTGGTTGGAGTTCCACCACCTCTGTGCCCTCACGCTCACAGCTGTCAGTTCTTCCTCTTCCCACAGGTCTCCCAACTCTGGTTCTGAGCTTGATCCAACTGTCTCTAGTTTGGACAACTATTTTTGCCCCAGCTGATGGGTGCTTAGCCTATCCTGGTCTGTTGTTTGGGTTCTGGTTCACCTGAAACAGGTCTCCTGATGTCTGGGGGCAATTCCAACAAGCACGCACAGACTGCTCACATTAGTTTGTCTAAGCATACAGTAACGCTTTGGCAATTTTCTTTCAACAAAGCGCGACTTCCACAGGTGTACCAGTCTTTCCCACATTGAATACACACCTTTAGCTGCCAAATAACAAAATGCGAATATAGGAATGTGTTGTTGGGTTGTCCTACCATTTAGGAGCTTCATCTTGGCTCTAAACTTACTACCACAGAGAAGCCAACTATTTGTAACCCTGAACAGAGAATGGTATGGAACCTGCCAACAGTAAGGTATAGAGCAACTCCCTGCATATTGGAATGTGAGGGTAAAGAGGAACTAGAAGTCCATTTTTGCACTTTCTAGGTTTGATGCTTTATTAGCTTGCTCCTGTGCTGGGAGGACATTTCTCTGCACGCCTTTGCCCTTTTAGCTTGCCTGTAACTTAAAGCAGCTTCGCACAGGGCTTGTGCAGTTGACTGAAATGTTGCTTACCGCTTCTGCAGCTGATAGGAAAAACTGCCAGAAGCTGAGGTGATGGCCACAAGCTGCTCTGATGGGATTTCATGTCTCTTAGACTGTCCCATAGGCCTGGTATGTTTTACCAATGGTATCACTTAAGAAATGTTTATGAACAGATAGACTTTGGACCTCCAGGTGGGTATTAAGCTACTATAGCAGTAGAGGTGTACCTCCAAAAGGTAAGTAAAGAAAGAAGAGGAAAGCAAAGCAATTAGAAAAAAACTAAAATATATGCAGTTTTTAAAAAAAGTTTTGAAGTGGTTTCATATAAAAAAAATTCTTTTCTTTTTGTTTTCCCTTTGAAATACTCCTGTTTTAAAATCCCAATACATAAAACCATTCCATTTTTTAAAAACTGACATATGGCAAAAATTGGTACCAGTAAATAAAAGCACATAAAGCTAAATCGTGCCATTCTAAATGTTAGTAAAAATGACAAAATAAAATACTAGCTACATAAACTACGCACAGGTGTGTAGCATATTACAAGCAAAAAACATATCTTGCAATTATAAGCCTACAGTATTTATTTCACTTGTCTGTAATTACATTTTATACATGTTTGTTTAGTAATATCAATCCAAGACATCATTTTGAGGATATAATTAACTGCATGTTAGAACAGAATGTGTTTGACTGTTTTGGTGTGTTGCAAGATATGGAAGCCTTTGTTAGCTGTGTTTAAGTGCCACCTAGTGTTACAATGCACCCGTTTCGCTCAGAAACCCCTCTTCTAAATTTTCAGAGTAAAACCAAATTGCAGGGTTAAGAAAAACCTAGGGTCACAATGCCCACGTTTCAGTGCTCACAGTAAGTCCTTAATCCATATTTAGGCACTCACTGAGAACACAATCTCATGCATAACACTTCTACTGCAGACTGTGACCAAGCAACAGAGAGACTACTCTGGTGTTGAAGTGTACACTCACTCATCTTAGCACAACTGGGCAGTAAATACAGATCTCAGGGTCTCGCTTGCAGGTATCTGGTTTTTCAAATTTTTATACCAGTGACCCAACAGTAAGTTCACATAAAGATAGAAGTATCTAATGAAGACACAGTATCTGGGGGAAAAAAGGCTTCTTATAAAAACTATTAAATGTTTAGGTTTCTTCTGTAAGAAAGATGCACAGTATAACCAGAAACCAGGGCGGGGGGACCACACACGACATTCATATAACAATAGAGCACGCTACAATTAGGTGCCAGTGCATTAAGATATGCAAGAGAATGCCTTTCCCCATGTAAGTGGCTCCTATCTATAAAGCCGTTTCTGCAATAACCCTCACTGACTTCATGGTGGGCGCTTCACGGATACAAGGAACCACCTATTCAAAACACGCTGCTATTGGGGATTTCTGGCTGTTACTAGCAGTCGTCTTTTTTTTTTTTTTTAAATAAGTTTAAAGCTTATATTCTTGACAAATTTGGAACTGATCTAGGTTAGGTTGCTCTTCTAATGAAAAAAGAACATTAATACTGGAAAACTAAATGCAGAGTTTATAGCTCATTAGCTATGAACTTACAGAGTGTTTCATCCACTGTCACATAAAGCAGTCATTAAGAAATTATGGTTTCCATCCTGTCTCTGTTTCCGCAACACTGAACAATGGATAGGATCTGTAGCTTAACTAAAATGCTCTTTGCATTCTCTCCGCAAATGGCATATATAATGGTTTATGTAAACCAAACTTCAATTTGTCTCTATTCTTTCTGAAATTCATTAAACGCTACGAGAAAGAAAGATCACCACCATTACAGAGAACTGGTGTAGCTCAAAGTAGAATATGCAAAACACTTAGGCTTTCTGTTAAATTTAGTGAGACCGTAACCATTAGCTTTTCACACCATTAGAAATGAGGACAGACTCCTATTTCTCTGTATCATTTATTGGAAAGTCTTGTCTTTAAATCAAAATGGTAAAAAAAAAATTAAAAATAAGATTTTAAGTACTATTTATCCTGACTGCTGCAATAAGTGGGGGTAAGTTGACAAGTCTATTAAAGCACTTGTATTTAATTATATATCATGAAAAGAATTAATATGAGTTTGTTGCAGAAATATAAAATCAGAGAATGGAAAAAAATTAGAAAACAGCTGAAGAATCACAAGAAGAAACTTCTGATCAGCAGTAAGAAAGGCTCATGATGAGACATCTTCAACACTAGGATCAGAGAATGTTTAGAAAGAAAACAGGGAAGACAAGCTCTTTCAGAGCTGTTTTTAGAAATCACCTGCAGCTGTAAACGTGCATAAATCTATCAGGGAACAATGAAAAAAAATTAAGAAAAATGAACTTTCAGCTGTATTTGGCTTAGAATTGTTTGGTTTATGTTTTCCGCGAAGGACAAAACATTCACAAAAAAAAGTGGATTGTGCATTTTTAAAAGTACATTTTGATGAAAGTTTGACTATAAAGGACAAGAGTCAGCCTCAGTAACTCCTCAGCTTTGAGGCCTGGAAGAAGTTCAGCGCTCTATTTTACAGAGGGCAAGATCACACCGCAGGGTTTGGTAAACGCACGTGGAGAAAGAACCTGGCTGGCATTCACAGCGCACTTCCCGTGCCAAACACGGAATGCCGTGCTTTGTGCAGGAAAGTTAACGACTGGCTTCAAATGTAAGTCCCTCACTAGAGAACACGAAGGCATGGGGGTGAGCGGTCTCTGGAAGGAGCGATAACAGGCAATGCTAACCCTCAGCAACACCTCAACCCCACTCGGAGCGGGTTCATTCTTCCTCGGTGTCATTTGGGCTGCAAAGCCTAAAAAGTTTGTCCAAACTATTGCCAAGTCTGCCGTGCCTGTGCGTGGGGGAAGGGGGTGGCTCAGGCGATGGGTTTCACCGCGCACAGTGCCTGCAACGCTGCCGACCCCCGCCGCACTCCGGCCCGGCCGGGCCCCCTGCCATTGCCCGCCACCGCCCCTCAGGCGTAACGGTCACTGCACGAGACCGCCCTCCCGCCGCGGCCCGCCCGCCGGCAATGATTGGGCCCTGCCTCCTCTCGCTCCTCCAATCGTAGTGGCAAAGGCGGATCTCGACCTCGCCTGATTCCGCCTACCGAGGCGCGACGGGGCCAATCAGCGCCTGCGGCTAGGCTCCACCTTTCCGGCCGTCTCCATGGCAGCGGGGGGGGGGTAAAGGCGTCGCGGAGACCATGGTGGGTGGTTGCTTTCTTTTTCGAAGCCGGCGAGGCTAAAGGTAAACTAGGTCTCCGTACTTATTTACTTTGTTTCCTGCCTTCTCCTCCCTCATTCCTACAGAATGGTACATTCCGGCGGGCTCGTGGATTCCCCCCCCCCCCCCCGTTCCCAATGGTAGGGCTAAGGGCGGCTCCTGGGTGCCCCTTCGCGCGCGCCGCCGGCGGCGGCCGGTCCGCTCCCGCCTTTTCGAGGGGTGCCGGCCTGAGGGGGCAGCGCCCGCCCCCGCTGCCTCCTGCCGCCCCCCCAAGGGCTTCTGACGAGACGGGGGTGAGCGTGGGGCTGCTGGGGGGGGGGGCCCTCCCCGCAGAGGCCCAGCCCGGCTCGCCTCACGCCTTGGCAGCCGCCCAGGGAAGCCGCGTGTGGGGCGCTTGCCCCGTGGTGCTGCGGGCGGAGGGTGCTCGCACTGGGTGCTGCTTTATTGCCGCTGTTTGTAAGCTAGGCTCCCCTAAAGAAAAGAGGTGCGAGCGGCTGCGCTCCCCGTGCTTCAGTTTCTCCCGTTGCCGGTAAAGGCGTTGCCCGGTGAGCAGAGGTCTCGCCTGGTCTCGCACAGAGCGTGAAGTTCTCTGGCTGAGGGAAAGAGCGCGGAGGGGACGTGCTCCTTATTAAACGAAGGGGAAGCGTTAGCAATAGCCCAGTTGCATGGAAGTGTTTTTCAGAGCGTGGGGAAACGTGCGTCCCTAGAGAATGGGCTCTGCTGAAGTTAAGAGTGCACATGTAAATAACTTGCTTCAAACTTACATGTGAATCTCTTGAGAGACAGGAGGCCTATCCTGATGTTCTCATATTGATGAGATCTTTTTGTTCTCCCACCTTTCAACACTGTGAACATGTAATAGGTTCTTTTGTTTAATTTTACTTAATGTAACAACAGTGCAGTCACCTCTGAGGGGAAGAAATGTTAGACTGTAAAACACTTCCAGCCTTCTGAAAAGTGCTGTAAGATCTTGATTTGCATGCAGTGGGCAGTTGATTTCCTTCATACCTCAAAAAAAAAAAAAAAAAAAAAATTGTAAGAAGTAAACAATTTAAGCTGTGTATTCCATCATGTACTGTGTTACAGTACTGGAGAGCTGAGCTCAAGAAATTTTCACTTAATTTTTCAAGCACTCAAAAATTGAACTGGTTTAATAGCTTAAGTTACTTAGTTTAATCATGCCTGTACTTAAACATAGATTGCTGTGAACAGGGCACTGTATCTGTGAGAGGTAGTTATAAATGATGTTTACAAGTACGACTTTGTGTTCAGAGTAACATGACAAAAGCCAGAAATCACTAATGTGAACAGTAATACACAAATTATGCAAGCACATAGTTTGCCTGTGTGGTTGTAAGCAGCTGAAACTTGAGAAAACTTAATGCTAAATCTGAAACTTGAAAGTCAAATTTTAGTTCTCGTGAATGATTAGAATATAGTAAGATTTTCCCAAAACTTACTGTGAACATTATTAGTGTGCACGTATTCAAAGCACAATGTAACAATGTCTCATGGCAGGTTTTGCATAGATAGCTGGTATATAAATACCATGTGTGCAACTTTTTAACATGGAATTGGTTAATACTGAAAAGTGTATGTTCATGCATGTCTTTGGAAGACTTTAATTGCACTTGGTTTTCCTTTTGTAGAGTGACGAAACTGGGGCAAACAACTGAAAATGTCATCCTATTTGGCTCAGGAGGTTCACCTTGCTAGAAGACATGAAGAGATGTAAGTAATTGTTTCGGTGCTGTGGCCTGCCTTACAGCAGTTTGTGTTGTGGTCTTGCGAGACCTCCCTCACTGCACATGACCATCCTGTGAACAGTGAATCCGAGCTCTGTACAGAGCACAAGCGGTATTTCAACAAGGGGTTGGTGTTCCAGGAGGTGGCACTCTTCCTTCATGAACTATTGGAATTCGCTTGCCGCTAAGGGTATTTGGGTTGATGAGGTTTTTCACTTCCAATGGTGGTCCTGGTTTAAGATCTCCATTGTTAACCATTGTCACCGTTAAATTCCTGTTTGGGGAAGGTAATTGGATTCTCTCACTCTACGCCTCAATTATAGAACTACTTCTTTGTTCCCCTGTAAACTCAGATTGTGAAGCAAATACAGTAATGATTCAGAAAAATCTGCTTTTCTTGTAACAACTAGTACTTGCCAATGAGCAAGAGTAGCACTGATCAAGTCACCCCAACCCACCCTGTCTTTCCTGTTCTGGGAGATGCAGTGCTTCTAAGCACCTTAGCTTATGAGGACTGCTGGTTGCAATGTTATAGCTTCATACAAGCACAGCAGGTGGTGTCTGCCTGTACCTTTTCCCTCCCCCAGCACACCCACCCTACAGCCGGCTTAATTAGCCCCATAGTTTTGAGAAAACTGGGTAAGGTAAAAAGGTTATTTTCTAGCTCCTGAGCAAAATGTTCTACCCACTTAGCAAAATGTTTTCCTTTGTAGACTGTCTCAGAGATCAGAGCTGCTACAGCAGATGGAGACTTATCTAGGAGACAAAAAGACTAAAAAGACATGGCAAACTCAAGCAGCTGATGCAGCTCATAAAAGGAATGCAGCACTTTTAAATGTAAGTTTCTGCAACTACCAGGAACCGCATTGAAATGTCATGGTTATGTAGCTTAGAGAATTAAAAAAAAGTGTTTGCTCTATAGTTATCATTTGAATTCTCCTATATACAGTTCCCTCTTCTGGAACTTGACCAAAAGTATTAAATGACAAGTCTTTATTATCTGATGGCATCACTACCTGTTTCCCATGCCCTTCTTATATGAGCCTCGTGGTGGCAGCTGCTACTATCTTTTTTTTTTTTTTTTTTTTTTAGAAGTACATGTAGAGATGCAACACATGGTATTACATGTCTGCCTAAGAGAACTTAAGAGTCTGACAAGACTCACAGCACCTCTACACTTTGATTCAAGATACGGAGTTATGTTTGGAAATAGGGGCTGACCAGCCTATAATGCTTTTAGCCCAGGGTAGGAACTATTCTCCCGCTGTGGTTGTGTGAAGTTGTGGAAAAAGTTCTCACTTTAACGTTTTTCTTTAAAGAGGTGTAGAGTGACTTCAGGAATCTTACTTGCAAGTCTATAAAAGCAGTGTTTGGTGTTTCTGGCTCTTCCTAGTGGTGGTACTGTTAATAATGTTAATAGCTGTTCTACATAGCTGTTGTCATATTTAGGTAAGATTTGTGTGTCCTAGGTAAATTCAGCAGATGTTTGAGAATGGGCAACTAAAAAGATCTAGGTTTGATGGCAGGGACTGGAATGCTAAAACCTGTTCTGGAACCCCTAGCTTAGGCATCTGAGTTTGAAGAGATTGCATTTGACCACTGACACGAGCGTGCATTTGAAAAATGTTTGTCTGTCATTCAGGAAACAGCAGAAAACTGTACCTCTTGTGCATTTTCTTTAAACTCTTCCTTATTAAGGGTCCATGTTGCCTGTACTGTGTTTATTGAAACAGGAAGTTTTACTCTAGAAAATTACAAGATTAATTAGCGTCACCAAAAATTTTTTGTTTCTTCATGCAGAGCCTGGTTAAGATTTAAAATGTTCACATTTCAGGTGGGTAAAATTCTATTGCAGGCCTTCTTTGTATTTAAATGGAAGTTGTATTTAGGGACTGGCAGACAAGGCAGAACAGTTAATCAGGGATGACTTCTTAACTGTTCTGTGACAAGGAAGATTTTTCAACTTGGACTCTGGTAAACTGGTGTATTCTGGGCTGGGGCAATCAGATCCCTCTGTATGGGGTATAGATAAGTTCACATGCTTCAGTGGGAGGCTGTGGAGAAGTGGATGGTTTGTTTATTTTTTCCATAGTTCATACTCCATTGATTTAGTAATTTCAGCCATTATGACTCCCATTTTCGATATACATTTTATAATAGATTTTTATTTCATAAATATAGTTTTTTGTAAATTATTTATTTTTTATAAATGCAGTCTCATTTTATATATACAGGCAAACATAATGCAGAATATATTTCTGCATGCTGAAAGCTTGTTGTATTGGAAATGTTAACAATAGCTCAGACATATACAGAGTGTAAATATTTTTGCAGTTAAACAGATATTTGCCATCTTCTGTCACATCCTCAAAATTGTTCCTTTCAAGTGTCAAAAATGTTGGTGTTTGTACGGAAAAAAAGCAAAAACATATGTATCAAAACAAATTCTGTTGCAGGATAAAGTAGCATAAATCAGTTTAAATCTATTAATTTTATACTAGTTTTAACAGGCATGCACTCCTGCAGATGCTTTCTGATAACAGAAGAAAGCAGGAAAAAAAAAATCTATGCGGAATAATATATGAGAAGCTTGAAAACAAGACTGATTAATGTGCCAGCTTCAGAATATTGTTCCTGATACCAGGCACTGTACATTTCACAGTTACCATGTGGAGAGTTGTTGATTTGGCCTACTCAAAAATACATGGACATGATGAAGTGTTATTTTTTTATTTGCATTTCTGGTTTTCTGCATGTAAGCAAAATCAGTTGTTTTCAGTATGTGATCATAGCAAAAGACATTTTTCTTTCTCTGTGCTAGTTGATATTTATGCACAGAAAAGCATTTCAAAATTAATTTGTTTTCTAATCAGTAGGAAGCAAGGAAATAAACATTTTTTTAAATTGAAATTTTAACATTATAAGCACTTGTTCAGCATTTTAGCATAATTATCAGAATATTTTCCTTGATGTCTTTAGAGGGAGACTGCAGATTAAGGAAATCTGTATCATTTGGTACTTATATAACATTGTCATAATAAAAGCAGAAACTAGACTAGCATTTATAATCTAATTTATGACATTTGTCAGTAATATTTCTTGTGTTTAGAAATGTACATTACTGTGCAACAGCTTATAACATGAAATAGGAAATAAAAGAATATGCTGTATAGTAATTAGTGTTGGGAAGGTAATTTAGACTAAATTTCCTTTCCTTCACAGGCATGTAATTCTAGAATTATTTAAGTGGGATTCTGCCAGACTGATATCAATATAAGTGACAGCTGAATTTGGTCCCCTAAAAGTGATGCATGTGTCATGCACTCCATTTTACCTCTGGGGAAGGGTCTTGAATTGTTTTTGTTCCAGTCCTTGTGGTTTTAGGGGAAGCATTGTAAGATGCTCTCTTTTTTCAGTACTGTGGCATACTAGATCTGCTGTTTTTTCCAAAGAAGTTTACACTGCTGATGTATTTATTTTTATATTGATGACAGGGATTTCTTTTTCATACAAAGCTTACCAGTTGTATAGACACACAAGAAGTGCCATCTAATCTTTTGGTAGTTCCAGTTATTTTCTAAAGCATACTACACCTTCCAGCAAAAATTTCTTTCACTGTCTGTCATTAAATCAGTATTCTGAATGACAATAGACTGCACAACATACAAACTAGGGTGAGCAACAAAAAGACACATCCAATATCTAGGCTATGCCAAAGTGACCTTCTCTACTAAACATATATGCACAACTGCTGTCTCCTTTCTTGCCTGAAAGACACTCATTTCCTATCACCATAAACATTCCAATGACTTAGCTGGTTATATAAAGAAATAATGATCTTGATTGATACTCTTCCTTCCTGTGAAAATTTCCACAGGAATTAGGAAGAAGGAATCAGAAAGGAGGAAAATCCTGTGGAAGAATACGAAGTGAACATTACTGATGGATCCTTCTTTTCAGTATGGTGACAACTTCTCCAGACTTGGTCTGAGCCATACTGATAGGAGATGCATTTGGTGTATCTGTCTAAGTACATGCAACAGAGACATTCCTTCCTTAGGTTTCTTAAGTCTGTGTTGTCCTCTGTTATTTTGACATTGTGACTTCAAATGGCTTCCATCTTTGCTCATATTCCCCCTTTATGTTTATCCCATGTTAGTCTTTTCTCACCTGAAAAGAGGCAGCCACGTGCTACTTCTGAGGATTTGGATAAATCTGAGACTTAGTTTGCTCTTTCTCAGACATCCTTTAGCTGTCTACAAGGGTATGCATTTTGCTGTACAAAAGGGAGAACAGTTCTGCTTGGATTAGGTTTGTAGTTATGTACAAGAGAATACAGTCATGCTGTAAAAGGAATTAGTGAAATAAAATAATATCAACACTGTAAATTGAATGAACTGAGTGTATCTGTATCACTAAGTTGAACTTCAACTAACAGTAAGGCTGTTTTTTTGCTTTTATTAATCATACTCTACTGAATTTGAGTCATATTTTTCAAACGAAACTTGAGTCGAGCACTGTTTACTTATTGATGTATTCAGATTGGCTATTATTCAATACGAGTAATCATGTTTGGTCTCTCTTGTGGATATGCTCCTCCAGAATCTCACTCTTCTTTTCAGTGGCAGTGGTGGTGAATATTTGGGAAGTCCCTTTGGGGAATTTCCTCTCTCATTTAGTTTTTCTGTTGTACTCTTCACACCCGCTCTCTGCTCCCAACTCTGCCATCTGCTATACTTTCTTTCCCCCTCCACTCTGTTCAGCTTTGGCTTCTTCACACCCCACTCCCACGTCCCTTTCTGTCTCTCTTCATCTGCCCACCACTCAATCTCTTCAATGTTTGGGTATGGAACTAAGCCCACAAGAATGGGTCAGAACTTTAAAGGGGGAGGGCGGTTACTTTGGGGGGATGTTTTGATTTGTTTGTTGCTGTTGTTTTTTGGTTGTTTCTTTTTTAAAAAAATTATTTAGGCCTTTGTGAATCCAGCACACATCCACTGGACAAGCAGAAACCCAAATACTGATTTTTTTTTTTGTAAGAAAGCTATGTGAGGTGCATTGTCATCCAAGTTTGTCTGGTGAACAGCTTGCTGCAGCTCTACATTTTTGTGCACATGTTATGCATGCATATTAGCAAGTCATCTTTGTCTTGAGGAGTAAAGATCTTGCACATAATTTGCCTAGTTACTTTACAGTTACAGTAGCTAGAATACATACTTCAGTCTTCATGCAGCACAGAGAAAACCATTCTGTTCCCCTCTATTTTCTTAAGTTTTATAGAACAGAATTTATCTGTAATTTACCCTAGTGTTTAGGAAGAATAACGGTGTTTTACAGCAACAGTCTTATGTGGTCATGAAATCTATTCTTGTATCAAAAAGGTACAGCAAACATATTTAGAAACTGTAGGATGTTAGTCTTACAAGTTGGATTTCAGAATGACTAAACAGAAAGATTTGAACTTCAGTGTTATTATTTGAATGCTCTTTAGCTGTAATGGGTTTATTTAGTTAATTTAAATGTCTTTATGTGAGTGTGCATTTTCCTTTTAAAATTGCCAGTGTTTGTTTTTAAAATATACTTTGCCTGTGTTTTAGGATATAGAAGCAGCAGAAAAAAAGCTGCAAGAAAGAGTGTATTTACTTCCACATCCCGATACTGTTAAGTTAGAAGTAAGTCCTCAAACTCTGTCTTTTCATTTGCTGTTTACCAAATATTTTGCTTTTTTTCCCCCTGAAGCATGTTCTTAAAGTGAAAATAATTGATTTTAAAATCCAGTGACTGGTATAGCCAAAGGCCTGTGTACTGTGTAGCAAGCTGAACCTAAATTCTGGGGCAAGGTCCCTAGATTCTGGAGCATTCTGGTGGAAATATTTAGCAGCTTTCAGATCTATACAAACTTCTATTTAAAAATGAAGTCAAATATAAAAATGAATATTGTGAATATCAGAAGATTACTGTGTTTATTATGTCAGAGCTATTTAGTTTGTTTTATATGGTCATCCCGTTTTCAGTTTGCCACAGATTGCCATCTTTATGTTTCAGGGTCAGCAGTTTATCAGCATGAAGAGAGAAATTTTCACTTCTCAGAGTTATTCTATGGTTGTACGGGAGCTTATGAAAAGTACTGCGACAGCAGGAACACTCCATTTTTACTTATCCACCTGTAGTCCCTAAAACATTATTTAAAAATTTTGAACAGCAAATTACTGTGAGACCTAAATATTATCCTGATAGAACATAACAAGTTCAGTTCCCTAGTCTCAAGAGTGTTTTATCAGTATTATGCAGCGATGAATGAATGATGAGGGCAGAAACAGTCCTGGGAACAGGAATTGGAGCACAGCTCTCCCTGCTGCAAACTAAACATCTTAACCACAAGGCCACTGAGTCAGGTTCCCACCTGTGTTTCTTGCACCAGTGGTTTCTGGGTTCTTTGTTGTATGGGGGCTTAGTTTCCACAGGCATAGTAGCATGGAGTGTCCCGCACTAGTTGGTGCGCTACAGTGCTGTCAAAGGAGGGGAAAGGTATAGATTTTATCACTGTCAGCCTGTGAGGAGAGGTGTATTGTACATTAGTTTCACACCTGCTGGGCAAGTGTTGTAATGCTTAGGCTATAACTTAAATGAGAGGCATCACTTCTTATTCTGGTTACTGTTAAAAGTTTTTGTCTGTCATTGCATTTTGTAAATAGCCTACTCTTATCACTGTTGCAGGGTGCACACTGAGCATGCCCATTCAGTGATTTTTTTTTTTTTTTAATTTTTTTTAGAAATTTTTAGGCAAAAGGGTACATTTTTTCCTAGATACATGTACATCTTGAATGATGCTAAGAAAGATGCCAAGCTACTAATATTGAACCTATTTTGACTGTGTTCAGAAGTAGTTTTAGACTCCTCGAGGACTTTCAAGGCACCGCTAGAGTTGTTTGGATCAGTTTTGGACTGCTTCTCCCTCTGTCCTGTGTTAGGTGTTAAGCTGCTGGCGATACGTAGACTGAAGTCCACACAAATTGGACAATTGAGAACAATTGCTTATGGCTGCAGAGATGTCTACACTCTGCAGCAGTGGTTGAATTTTAGAGAGAAGAGAGTTACTATTTGAAGGAGAAGATCCTATTTCAGCCTTTTTTATAATTCTAGAGAAGAGTGCTATAAATAGTGAAAAAGAAAACTTTCTTTCATGGTACAAAATTCTTGTGCGTGCTTTGTTCCAAAACACTTCTGAGCATATTTCACTCAGCCATATATCTGTCTGTATTAATATACTTTGAAAGTTATGGCTATAATGGATCCCCAGCTTGCTAAGTCGGAGTAGTTTTGTGTGACAGCACATATGCTTGTCAAAAAAGATTCTTTGAGTAAATCTGTTGAAGAAAATATTTTTGTAAATCTGCAAGAGCCATAGTTATATCTGAGTTACATGTAAGGATCAAAATGATTAGCCAGGAATCTAATACTCTGCAGGGATATGTTCAGTTTTGTGGTACGCTTCTTCTACATTATATACTTAAACAAGTAAAGAAAGAAAGGCTCGATACATGTGTACCATAAATGTTTTCTACTACAAAATTACTTTTTTTCGAATGAACATCAATGTCTGAAAATACTTACATGGGTAGATGGATTAAAATGTTGCCTTAATACAGCTCTTTGATCACATTATTTTGTGGAAAAAAATGATACATGACACTTAACATTTTCTTCAAATTCCTACAAACAACAAAGTCATCCTTAGGATACCAACACAAAGATGATGAATGGTATGTCCATTCCACAGATAAAGAAAGTTAAATTTATTACTCAGACGCACAGGGTAATGCAGAGAAAGGGTTAGATAATCCACAGTGGTCTTCCTAGACCACAGGGTAAGTATACAGCTTTTTTTTTTCTTTTTTTATTTGTGATCCAAATACTGGAGCCTATTACTTCATCAGTGATTTATCATGTCTAAAATTTCACTCAAATATTTTGAACTACATTACTGCAAACTTTTCTAGGGTAACCAATTTACATAGCACTTTTTGTTTATAACATTAAACATTTTTTTCCACTTCAAAATGAAATTCCACTAATGTACATACTTAAATATAGAAGCTGCTTTTGGAAAAGTTTATTATCACGGAAAATATTTTATTAAAGGTACTGTGGGGGTCTAAACTAATCTGTTGCTTACCACAAGAGGGCACATTCAGTCACTTCACAGTTCATGCTGCAGAATGAAATCTTTCCAGGCTGGTATTTTGTATCATACAGGAGATTTGAAATTTCATGTGTAAGTACGTTGTTCTTTTCTGAATTGCTTCACTCATAAGGCAATATTTAACAATGCATTGCATATCTATGTTGTTTTTAAACGGGCTGACACAGATTTTGAAATTAAGTTGATTTTTTCTTATATCTTTCTCAGACTCTCTATTGGGCATCAGTAAAAGAATCTCTTCCCAAGTGGGAACAGTTTCTTTTAGGAAGAGCAGAAGTTCCTATTGGTTTTAAGAAAATGAAAACTACAAAACAGAACATAAACTACCCAGAAGAAGAACCACAAAAATAAACACTGTAGTTTGATTTTGTTTTGTAATTTATGGCTTAAGCAGACAAGATCATCCAGATCAGGCAACAGAATATCATGCCATTAAATTTCAATGTAAATGAACTATATTGGATAATTTGCTTCCATTGTTGCATTGCATACAACTCTCTATATTAGAGAAGCAATCCTCGAAGGGGCTTTTAGGATCAAAAGTGAGAAACACCGGTGTATAGAACCCCACAAAGGCAATTGCTTTTTCAGTATGAGAAGAGTTTTAGGTTATTTTTAATCCTCTGCATCTACATATAAGTGTGATAAGTAAAGACAGATTCATGCATTATCACTGCAGTCATCTGTGCTGTATGCCTCTGTGGATGAGGGAGAAAGGAGGAATTTACCATGAAGAGGAAAGGCAGGTTGTTTGTATCAGACAGGGTAGCCTTGGTTTAGCACCAGGAATCAGTCTGAAAACCATCATGAGAGCAGTTGTAGAAGGAACACCTTGAATTTCTGCATCTTATTTTCCTTGAGTTTTGTCATTGCCACTTTCACTGCTTCTACACCTCACTCCAGTAACCACTGCTTCTTTTCCCAACCTCCTGCTGCCTACTTTATATTTCCTGTCGAATGGGTGGGTAAAGACAAGAAAAAGTAAACAAATCTCTAGGGTTTTTTGCTACTTCTAGGCTGCTCTTAATGGTATTTTCTTTCTGTTAACATAATCTACAAGTGAGAACTTTTGCTTAGGCATGAAAAGTTTGAAAGAAGCAAACTGAAAGGTAGCTGGCAGTGGCTGTCTGAGAACCAAGCATATATAGAAGTTGAGATAATGTTTTCATTTTCAGCCATTGAACAGCTCCTCAGCTTCCTCCTACAGAGGTGAAGTATCAGTGAGTTTTGTTTGTATAGTGGGCTAACTCGGTATGAAAATTTCACTGCTCTAGTGCAGTGCTTTTTGAAATATCAGTTCAGTGGAAGATCCTTCCAGGTGTGTGACTTGCCCTGCAGAAATTTAATCCTTCCTAAGCAAAGGAAGCTTAGAAAAAAAAAAAAAAAATTTTTTTTTTTTTTAATTAAGAACCTGGACTTGAGTCAATGTATTGTTAAAATTTAATCTCATATGCAACAACATACTTCCACCCCCGTCCTGAAAGTAGGAGAAGAAAATTTTACCTCTGCCAGTGTTTGAGGATACAAAAATGTAACGATTACAAATTTTGCTAGGCTACTAGTGAACTGATCTATGCATCTCTATGCTACATAGAGATACGCTTAGTATTAAAAAAATTTATATCTCTATGTAGCATGAAGAATCACTGACACAAACTCAAAACCTAAGCTGCGGTATAAAATTGTTGTATGTTTTCAATGGGAATATTAAGAGTTCATTTTAAACTTTTTCTATTGAAGGCTCCATTAAACTGATAAGTTTTTACAGAAACTGCCATCTTAGAAATATCCTGTTGAGTGGGTGTTGGTGTTTGTAACAATAACGTTGTTTTCATAATATGTGATGGCAGATTAGCACGCTTCTCTGCAGTGTTGTTAACAGTTGTAATTAAGGAATAAACAGTAAAGGGTGTCAGTCCGATGACAATTTCATCTATAGTGTCACAATACAAAATGTCACAAAATATTAGAACTGTTATATAACTACAAAAATATCAAATTAGGCTTTCATTTTACAAGCAAAGAGCTTAAAAAAAAAAAAAAAAACCTGGCATAGAGACCATTGCAATTTTATACCTACTCAGTGTTCTGTCACAAAGACAACTTGGTAATATTTTCTTCTGTAAGATCACAATGTGGTTCTCAATCTCATTTAGCGGGAATGTGTATGGATCTTAGAATTGTAGAGCTCACATTTAAAAAGCAAATAATTGGAACCAGTTGAGCAGACAAGAAGGGAAAAGCTATTACACATGATGCCCAGAATGAAGGGACGGGTGAGCAGTTAGTTGCTAACAAAGACTAGGATTCATCCTGGTCTTTGCATCCAAAGGGAAATCACTTAAACTAAAATCTGGGCCCCTAAGTACTTTATACGTGTGAATAATCTGGGTCTTTATCTCTTTGGACTCCGCCTAAACACTGGAACACAATGCAGATGCTCACTATCTCCTTGTCCCTTTTGATTTCCCATGGAAAGAAAGTGAAGTGTGTGGACTATGAGGGCATGGCAGCTGGATGGGTGAGGATTTTGTAGCAGTGCTGTGAAAGGCACCTGCACGCAGTGTTAGTGTACTTTTTGTGCTGCAGTTAACTGCTCAGATACTGTGTTTGTGATTATTGTATTGTTGTTACTGGGCAAAGAGATTAAGATTAAAATGAAATTATCTTCTTTTCAAAGAAGGAAATTACTTTTTTTTTTTTCCTGCAGCATAACTTTAGAAGCAATAGGACAACTAGTGCATGGAAAACTATACAGGAACATGTCCAGAAAAGGAAAAAACGAAGAGAAACGTTTAAAGCAGGAATGTGTATAGGTGACTGCTCTCAGAGACAAGGGCCTTCATGTTGGCCTGTGGTCTGATATGAATAAATGCACTTGCATATGAGACTGAAACAGCACAGCAGTAGGGGCAGGGAGGCACACAGCAGGGCTGTTAAGGTACAGGAGTGAGCGTTTCCTGATTTGGCACAGACCTTGGGACAAGCAGTGGCAGGGAACATAATTATATGGCGTCTCCTAGCTTGCCACTTGCCTTTCTATAGATACAAATTTGAGAAAACAAATGTTAGTTAAAGTGTAGTGTGTTTAAAAGAAAATTTTAAAAATCTCCAAAACTGATTAATACAGATACGGTTTAATATCAGCTTTAAATGAGATCTTGAATGGGTATTCTTCACCAAGTCAAGGCTGTTACTTCAAATATATTGATTCTATGTAGTTATACCCCATCTTATCCCAAGCTTTCATATATATATATAAATATAAAATATATATTTCATATATATTACATTATATATATCTTATGTAATTTCCTACCCATCTCGGGTAATTCCCCCCCCCCCCCCAGAAGACAGCCCATTAGTCTGCATTCTTGACTTGCTCCTCACCCTTTTGTGCTAAAATTTATGTATACATAAACTGCAATGGTCCTAAGAGCCTGTTGCTTCTTGTCCTTTTCTGGTGGGTGGGGGAAGGCAATTGAGAGAAGAGCGGTAAGGAAAACCAAAGGTTTTGCCTGTTTGTAAGTTAATCTTTGAGTATCTTGCAAGACATAATTAATTAATCATCCTTTTTTAGGTTTATGCACAGATGAGTAACCACAGTACTAACCCAGGAGCACAGCCTGTTCATCCATCTTGTCACCTCTACCATCACATTCCCGAGCTTTTTACTTTCTCAGTTATTCTGGCTGTGGGGGCAGTAGCAGAAGGCATGTTAGTTTTCCCTAGGATAAGAAATTTCTTACTCCGCAGAATCTTTCTCGAGCCTATTAATTTCATTTGAGAGTACATACAAAATAATAAGATGGTTTAGACACGTTATTTGACACTTACTATGGTATCCTCTTGACTGTATTTGTTCAGGGTCATGTTTTCAATAGAAGTTGGGAGCTAGATTTTAGGCTGAGCATACAGTTCTTCATTTCTGTCTTTTTCATTCACATAGAGCAGGTCAGTGATGTAGATGCTCAGTTTGAGCTTGTTGGTACTGAAAAATAAGAAAACCAAATTTGAAATGGAATGTACTTTTAGAGGTTACGTCTGAAAGAAAACATTATTTACGCCATAATGGTAATTTTCATAATATTTTAATAATTGTGTTCAGATACAACTTGACCTTAAATATCACCCCAAATGCAAGCTGTTTTAACATATTTGTAATGCTAAGGTCTTCATTACTGTAATATTCTGTTTGCTCAAGGATTATAATCCATGAATAGAATATGTTACATTTGAAATAAAGCTTTGATCCTGTAGTCATGGCCTCTTGGATTTCAGTGTTATATTGCATGTATGAGTTGGATGTAAATTTGTGCTTGCTGTAGCCAAGTGTGTGGACAGCGAGTACGCCAGTGATAAATACTTTGCTTAGGTGTGGTGGTTTTTTACCTCAGTTTTCCTCTGACATTGATCTGAAATATTAATCTGCTGAGTGAAGATTAGAATCTCAGAAGTTTACTGCTGAAAAATCCAAATGTAATGAATCCCAGATCGGTTATTTGCACTCTTTCTATTGTTTCACAATAACTGTGTGCTAAATTACTTCAGATACATGGTTACTAGCAAGATAGGGATAGAAATACTTAAACTCTTGCAAAGGAGACAGGTGGAAAAAAAAAAAACCGGCTCTTTAGTGCATCCTCCTGCTGTGTGAAGCTCTTTGTCTTTGCCATAAATAGGGTGATTTAATTTGGGAACTTGCTACTCCTTTTAAACACAGCTGAAACAGCTCTTGAAAATGTGCCGTGTTCGTAGCCTTCCAGTTGTATCTTTTTCATTCGAGTTACTTTGCATACGTTTGTTTTTAACGCATACAGATAGGAAGTATGCTCACTTCTTCCCATAAGTTTTATCACTAGTGATGATGATCTTAAAAATAAATGTGTGGTGTTCTTTCTCCATACTCTCAGTCGTATCACCTACCAGAAAGCCCTAATAGGCAACAAAATAGTGTGAGACGGTATTTACATCACACTTTTGAAACAGATTCAAGCAGAGCCAGCTGCCGTAAGATTATTTTACAAATATATTGCAAATTAATAAAAGGAAAATTTTGCCGTCCTGTAGGTAAATTACAGTCTCCTTGACTAATTACATAGCTTGAAGCCGCAGCAAATTATTACCTGCCTCACAGCGGTGTCGGGAAACGTAATTTTGGTTTCCAGACTTGCATTTCTTTACCCAGTTAGTTTGTATGTGTTCCCAATAGCTTCATTCACGGTGCTCTAACTGTTGCTCAATAAAAGCTTCCGGAGGATAATTTGCTTAAGCGAACCCCATGCCTGCAGCTTTGTTAAGCGCGATCTAACCTGCGCGCTGCCCCGCAGCTGGCCGCGGCTGCGCTCGCCTCGGGGGCTTGGGCTGCGCCGAGCCGAGTGAGGAAAGCCTAAGCCAAGCGGCAGGGTGAAAGGGAGAAAGCGGGGGGGGAAGAGCATTTCTCTGTCGTTTCCTAGTGGGAAATGAGAGCGCCCTGGACGCGGGGAAGGTCTGATGGGAGGGCAGCCGGGCGGTCCGTCGTTCCGGGGCTGCGCATCGTCAGGAACGGGGCGCTGAGAAAGGGAACGAGAGGCACCGTGTGCGTGTCCTCTCTCACTTAACGGCGCCGAGATTGCCAGGGAAGCTCTGGGCAGCGGGTTTGATTCCTTGGAAACGTTCGTAATAATAACCGTAACGGTGGAAAGCGTATCCGTAAATCCGTGGGGGAAAGGTTTGTATACGTGAACGAAACCGTCGCATCCCCCCGTCATCTGTGAACGGTGTTTAGAGTGAGCTTAAACAACTGCAGCCGCTTTGCACTGTTTCTCGGTCGTTTCTTTTTATTAAGTTTCCGGGTACACTTGGCTTTTTCCTCTATAATCAGCTTTCTTTTGCTGGATTCATTCAGTGGTGCGATAATCCAATGTTGGTAATATCTCAATTCATTAACATAATGAATCAGAAGGAAGAGGCTGATTATAAATCAGAAAGCTTCTATTTATGTGAAATATCTTGGCAACTGGCAGCAGTGAGGAAGACAGTAGATGGAGTATCAGACAGTTAGCGGGACTTTGGGAACGCGATGGCAGGAGGTCTCGGGTGCTCTCTGTGCGATTTAAACGCCTGAGCCCTTCGAAGGACGACCGTGCCCTTCGTGGCGAGGCAGCGGCGCTGATTTGGGGAGACAGTATTTGGCTCACGCGGCCTCGGTCTTCCAGGGGGTTCAAAGCGCCGAACCCCGTTGTGTCTGAGCGAGGGTTTTGCTCCCGGACCGCCGCTGGCGGAGCAGCGCCGGGGGCTGGGGCTGCCGACACCCCCCCCGCCCAGCTGCCGGGGCAGTGCCCTCCTCTAACCACGGCTGTGGCCCCGTTTGTTTGCATCGTCGGCGGGCTAGGGCGGCCCGGAGGGGGCCGGGGGTGCTCCGAAAGGCTCGGCGAGGAGCCGGGAGAGGCGAAGCCGCGGTGCTGCCCTATGCCGCAGCGCTGCGGGTCCGGCGAGGTGCCCAGTCCCTGCCCCATCGGCTGGAAGTAGTCCTGCCCCCGGACCGGATGGCTTTTAAAGTTAGTCATCAGCCTGCGTCTTCTGCGAAGGCAGAAGACAGCAAAGATGCAAATATTTGTAGGAAGAGTCAAGTTTTGTGTTGTTTCGGGCTTATGAACGCGGAACTCTGGGAGCAGACCCTTCTTCTGCACTCCGTGTCTGACAGCACTTTGTCCCCGCTGGGGACGACAAGGCTTTTCCGTGACTAAACACGCTCTTACAGGAGTCACTTTAAAGCAGATTTTACGGATTTTAAGAGCACCGGTGACTTTCAGCACCCGTGCTGAAAGGCTGTTCGTGCTCCCTCAGCCGAGGGGCAGGAGGGAGCAGAGGGGAGCCGCGGCTCTCGGTGATCCGGACCGGGGTGGGGTGGTGTCCCTGCGGGGTGAGCCGCACGGCCCGGCTACAGCCTCCACACCTGACAGGGAAAAGTAGCCTGCCCTAAAATGGAGAGCACAGAAGTCCAAATGCCCCTCCCTTTTTTTAATTGAGGGCACGTGTTGGGCTCACCTTTCCGTAATTCAATCAATTAAGCAATTGCAAGAGATAAATGAGATAAATACGAATAACACGAGCCTGTGGCTTTAGCCTAGGCAGGGTTAGAGGTGAGAGTGGGCTGGGAGGGGTTAAAAGGTGGGGAAGGGTCGCCTGGAAAGTCAGGGAGGACAGCAGAAGTGAGCTGGTGAGAGCTTTTTCCCCGTTTTATGTGTCTTTACCAAGGACCTATGGGGATGGTGCCGGGTGTGCTGTGCCTGCAGGAGGGTGGGCAGCACCTGCAACAGCTGGGCTGCCCTGGAGAGTGGCAGGGCTGGTGGCTCGGGAGAAGGTGGGGAGGGTGGCAGAAAGGGGGGGGGGGCGGGTAGGAAGGCGAATGGTTTGGGGCAAAGCTGGCCATGGTGCGAGGTCCTCCCGCAGGAGTCCTCGGGAGAGGAAGGGCGTGGGGTAAGCATGGCACTAAGCAGCCCCCCACCAGCACTGCAGCCCCCCTCCCAGCCTGGGGTGGGGGGTGCCCATCCCCTCTGACAGCCCCAGGGCCTACCTGCCCCTCGCTGTCCCGTCTGCATGTGGCTGCTCCTGCGGGGTCAAACGCGGCCGGGGAGCTGGCAGCCCTCGCCGTGGCCGCTGCCGGAGGGCACCGCGATGGGCTCTCGGTGCTGGCCGAAGGGCGATGCCTGCGCCGGGACCCACCGTGCCTTCCCCTTTGGCTGCGGGGGCGGCTGCCTCCGGCCCCGTCCTCTCTCCGTGGAGTTCGGGTGCGGGTGGGAGCGCAGCCCCGGCTCTCTGGGGGAGGGGTGTCCGGGGTCCAAATCTGAAGGGCTGGAGGGGGCCTGAGGAGAGAGGTGGGGAAGGAAGAAGGTGTTAGGGAGTGGGTACGGGCCGTGCCGTCGGGGGTTCGAGAAGGGCCACAGTGGCTGGGCGGTGAAAAAGGCGAGGGCCCGAAGGACCACGATGCCCCAAGCCTGGGAGGTGGCGGGGCCCGCGAAGCCCCTCCGTGGGGGGGACCCCTCGTGGGCCACACGCGGGGGCAGGCTGGCACGTTCGAGGCCCGGCGGGCTCGCTTTAAAATAATGCAAATACTTCCAGAAAACGGCTTAAAGCGGGAGAAGGGCAAGTCCTGCGGGCACCTGGGCATCCGCGGGGACCCGGCGGGTTGGGAAAGGCATGTGTCAATTTAGCCGTAGTGTTGACTTAAGCGAAAGTGCTAAGCCATTCCTAAACCTAAGTCAATACAGACTTAAGCCAAAATTGTTATTAACGAGCTCTAATCTGATTTAAGAGCCTCCGAGCGAGCCGCGTCTACACGAGCGGAGCGGAGGCGCGTTGCCCTGCGCGGCGCTCCGCGATGCCCGGTCTCCCGGGGGGGGGTCGGGCGAATCCAACCCCGGGGAGGAGCAAGGCGGGTTTCAGGGCGGTGCTGCCTGCTGGGGAGGGCCAGGCCGCCGTGATTTGGGCTGACCGGTGATCTACCTCTCTGGATAACCTCTTATAACCCTACCCAGCTCGGCTGGTGTGGGGTCCCCTTTCTCGGGGGGGGGGGGGGGGGGGCGCTGGCTGTGCAAACGCCTCCGGGCCGGGGGTCGCTGCAGCGGGGCTGCCGGGCCCCCTCGGCCGTGCCCATCCCGGGGTGTTGCCGAGGTCCGGCAGCTCCGCTCGCTCGGGAGAGAGGGACATGCCAGTGATTTTTTTTTTTTTTTTCCCGTCCCAATGGGGCAGTTGAGCCCTCCACTCCACCCCCCAGTGGGGGCCTTTCTTTTCTTCCCCACCAGCTTTGAGCAGCCCTGTTTCAGATTGGCCTTTTTATGTTTGATATAAAGAATAGTTGTTGGCCAATTCCATCTTTTCATCGCTGCTCTCCAGGCCCGGGTCCAAGCGGCTTGTCAGATGCTCATTAACTCCCCCTTTGGCTCTTTCCAGTGTGTCTCCTAAGCTCATTGTGCCAAGAACTAGCGCTTCTTTCTCTTTACACGGCTCCCTTTCTCTGCTCCATCAGGGAGACAAATTACTTTCCAAAAGGGATCGCCAGGGATGGTTTAATGAGAATTTCTCTAGGGCTGGCCGTGGAAATCAATGTAGTTAACATTCGGTGCACTTAATTGGACTTTTCTCTTCTGCCTCCTTCAAAAAAACTCTGAAGCTATCCTGTTAATCTCTCATTTGTAATCAATTGTGTTGACTAAACAAAAGTCTAGGTCGTCCTTTCTTCCTGTCCCAGACAATCCTTTGTTGCCTCTAAATGCCTCATTCTTGAGTGCTCCTGGTCGTGTAGATGGGTCCGATTGTTGACAGTTCATTATTGCGCTTTTGTCCATTTAATCTCCCTCGCTGTGTTTTGCATGTGCATGCCTTAATGAGCTCCGTTGGCAATTAACATGTTTCTAGCAGCAAACTGGTTGCTCAGACGTTTGGAGAGCGGAGTGCAGGGAAAAGGGCAACGCAGCTGCCTTTAGGTTGTTCGCTTCCCGGTGCCCGGCGAGCTGCCGGGCCCCGCCGGGACGCACCTGGGTGCCGCCTGGTCCCGGCGAGGCTCCGGGCCGAGCCGGGCCGGGCCGAGGGGGGAAGCCCGGTGGCGCTGGCACGTCGCTCTCTGCGCGGAGGCACCTCTAACCCCCCCCACACCCCCACCCCCGAGGCACCGGCACCGCTCAATCTGTTGTGTGCGCGGCTGCGGCGCCGGGAGAGGGTTTTTTTTTTTTTTTGTGCGGGTTTTGTGTTATTATTGAGGCTTGCTGGCAAGAGTGCCGAAGTGTGAGCAGTCGTGGACAGCAGAAACATCTTGTGAGGGAGAAGATAATTGGAGTCTCTGGCGTGTGTGTGTGTCTGACAAGAGCCGCCCCTCCCCCGCGATCTGCGGCTTGTGTGTGCCGGGATCCGGGTGAGATCCCGGGGGGGGGGGGGGGGGGGGGGGGGGGGCCGGCCGGCGGCGAGCGCGCTGCGGTGGCCCCTTCCCAGTGCCTCCGAGGTCGGGGGGGGGGGGGAAGCCGGAGAGACACTCGGCCCGGGGTGGGCTGCCCGCCGCCCCCCAGGAGGGGCGAGGTGACCAAACCCACCCAGCGGCGGCCGGCGCGGCCCTTCAGGGTGCCCCGAGGATGCCGCTCCCCCGCTCACAGACGGCTCTGTAAACAACGTCGCTTTTTATATTTAAAAAAAAAAAAAAAAGCGAAAAGAACGCGCTTCCCTAATTCCCTTCCCGGGAGCAGGTTTCGCACCGCTCTCGCCCATCAGGAGGGCTGGGGAAGCAGCCTGCGCGCTGTCTGTGGGGCCCGCAGCCGCGCCTGGCTCCCGCTTTCGGCACCCGGCTGGCAGCCCAGACCTCTTCCCAGCGCCCGAGGTGCGGAGGAAGCGCCGCTTCCCCCGGACCTGGCAGCGGGACCGGCTCCGCGGGCTGCGCTGGACACGCCGCTCGCCTCCGCGCCCCGCTCCCCTCCTCCGCGACCTCGTCCTGCCGTGGCCTTCCCCGGCAACAGTGTCCCTGGGGAAAGGGGGGGTTGTCTATCCCCTTCCCGCTGTCCCGGCCCGTGGGCTGTCCCGGCCCGTGGGCTGTCCTGCCCCGTCTGTGGCGGCGGGAGAGCCGGGCTCGGCTGGCGGTTTGCAGCCGCGACCTGCCTGCGAGGGGTTGAGCTACAGCCCCTTTGCTTGAGGGACGCTTCACCCCTCAAGGTTTCCCAGAGCGGTGACTTACGGCGACGGGGGTTGCTTTTTTTTTTTTTTTTTAATTTCCTTTTAACCTGAAACTCTCCCAAAATCTTTTAACGAATTCTGGCACGATCTTTCCCCGCTGTCAGGGTCACTGGGCATCCTTTCCCGCTCCTCACCCGGCCCAAAGCATCCAAGACTTAAAAATGCAAACCACGAGAAACTCTGAAATCGCCCCCGTCCCTCCAGCGGGAGCACGGGGCCCGTGAGCCCCCCGGCCCCAGCCCACCGCCCGCTCCTCGGGGAGCGCGGAGCATCGCAGCCGAATAATGAATCCAGAAAGCCGGAGCGAGGGGTCGCCTCCCGTTCCTGCGCTCGGCGGCGAGCTGTGCTCGTCCTCTCCTCCCACCATTTAACCACTCAATTAAGGGGAGAAAGGTGAATTCCCCATTACGCCGTCTCCAGGCATTTCGGTGCCTCGCTCGTTCCCCTCTTCATTGGCAAGCCCGGCCCGAGCAGCACGCACACGCACGGCCGGCTCAATCTCCTTTCTCCGCTAGAATAATATTGTTCCTAACGACGTGGCCGGAATAGACACTTGCATATTAAAAGTGAGGGAGGGGAGGAGATGAGAAGGGAATAGTTAGTGTAATCCAAGTGCTTGATTATCCATATTCTGATCAAAAAGAGTTTCTGAGGCCTGCTGGGAGTGATTAGATTAATGTAATGCGGTTTGAAGGGTCTGTGTTTTCTCTCTTAATTTGGGTCATTACTCGGAAAGCAAGCGTGAGATCATTTCATCTGCATGCAGGGATAGATAGTCATTCAGGAGCGGCTTAAACACGCCGTAATGAACCGACCCCGGAGAGCGGCGCTGGGAAACTCCGAGCCGCCCTTCGCGCTGCCGGCCGGGGCCCCCGCGCCGGCGTTGCCCCTTTCCCGGGGAGGGGGGGAAGGCAGCAGCCCTCTGAAGCCGCCCGGTTCCCTCCCGCCCTCGTTTTGTTTCCTCCGGGGCCCGCGGTGCTCGGCGGGGTCTGGAGCGGCAGGGCCCGGCTCCCGGAGCTCCCGCAAGCCGCGTTTACACGGGGGATAGCGGCGTTCAGCCCGGTCCCCCCCCTCGGACCGGGGCCGAGGTGGGAAATGAGACACCTGCGAAGGGCCGGTTTATTGTCCCATGATAGATATATATATATATAGATATATATATATTCCTCACTTATTCGAGCGTACATTTAAAATGGAGATTTACAGACAAGTATAAAGAGCGCTGTCCTGGCGGGGGGCGGCCAGCCCGGCCCCTCCTGGCCCGCTCCGGCGGCGCAACGCGCCGTTAAATAAGATTCCTCTTATATACAACTGCGGCTCGGGATCGCTTGCTACCGGCGGCTGAGCTCGCTGGGGAAAAGACAGAGAAGCAAAGGCTGGTTTGGATAAATAGTGCTGGCCTGGTGGAGCAGGTCCGAGTGTGGGGGGGGTGGGTGCGCCGGGCCCTTAGCTCTGCCCGCTGCGCCCAGGGTCCCGCGGCGGCGGCGGAGCGCTGGAGACGCTGTCGTGCAACTTTCGGACGTGCTTCTTTAAATCAAAGTTTCTGCAAAATCCTTTCCCGCAAGTGACGCACGTAAAGGGCTTCTTGTCGTTGTGGGTGTGCATGTGGAAAGTCAAGTTATAGATCTGGTGGAAGGCTTTGTTGCAAATGGTGCACTTGTACTGCTTCTCTCCGCTGTGGGTCAGCTTGTGGTTCTTGTAGTTGCCTGCGAGAGAGGAAAAAGGCAGAAAAGGGGGTTACCCGAGGGTGCCCGGGCCGCACGGTGCACAGGTAAGGCAGGGCAGGACGGAGGGGGGGGGGGGCATTAGGAAGGGTCTCCCCCCCGCGCCCCCGTCCGACTTGTCAAACTCGGTCCGCGTCACCGCGGAGCAGCGCGCAACTGGCACAGCACAAATGAGAGGCAGGGTCAGCCCGGTGACCCGCGGCAAATGGAGGGCTCTGGATTAGGACCAAGACCCGGCACCTCTCATTTAAAAAGCATTTAGGGAGAACCGTCAGCAGTGCCCGGCGATGCGGCCCGGCTTAGAGGAAAAGTAATTGGGAGCGGCGGCGGCTCTGCCCGCGCCCCTCTCTTCCCCCAGCCGGGCAGGGCTCGCCGCGTTTAATCCGCGCTAATGATGGGCGAGGGCCCCGCGGGGGCCCCCGGCCCGGCCCGGCTCGGCTCACCTTTCTGGTGGAAGCCCTTGCCGCAGAACTCGCAGACGAAGGGCTTGTAGCCGGCGTGGATGCGGATGTGGGTGTTGAGCGTGGAGCTCCTGTTGAACGCCTTCCCGCACTGGTTGCACTTGTGGGGTTTCTCCTGCACCGGGGGGGCGAGAGGGCCCGTCAGGGGGGCTGCGGGGAGAGCGGGGGGGGGGGGCCGCCGCCTCCCGCACCCCGGCTGCCCCCCACCTACCTGGGTGTGGATGATTTTGTGCCGGCACAGGGTGCTGGCCTGGCGGAAGCCCTTCCCGCAGACCTTGCACACGAACGGCCTGGCCCCCGTGTGCACCGGCATATGGCGGGTGAGGTTGTAGTGCGCGTTGAACACCTGCGGGGAAGCGCCGGGAAGGCGAGGTCAGGCACGGCACGGCCGCCGGCCGCCCCCCCCCCTCCTCCTCCTCCTCCTCCCCTGCCCTGCCCGCCCCTCGCCGGCGCCCCCCTTACCTTGCCGCAGACCTCGCAGGTGAAGTTTTTGGGCTTGCCCTCCGCCGCCCCGCCGCCACCGCCGCCCCCCAGCTTGGCGTGGCCCTTGGGGGGGGCCGCCGCGCTCCGCCGCCACTGCCGCCTCCTTCATCACCTGGTCCAGGTGTCCCGGCAGCCGCTCCTTGTGGGCGAAGGGCGGCGGCGGCGGCAGCTTCTCGGCCGCCAGCCCCGCCAGCTTGGCGTTCTCCAGCAGGAAAAGCTTCTGGTGGGCAGAGAGCCCCCCCGGCGGCGGGGCGCCCAGCAGGCCGGCGGGGAAGAGCTGTCCGTGCAGGATGTCGGCCGGGTGGTACGCGGCGTCCAGGTAGTTGAAGTAGTAGAGGGAGCGGGGGGCGGCCGGCACGGCCCCCGCTTGGTGGATGACCTGCGGCTTGATGAGCCGGCCGCTGGGCTGGCCCAGGGCGAGCTCTGCCTTGCAGCAGACGCCGCAGTTGGCTTTGCAGAGCCCCGCGCCGCCCCGCAGGCTGCTCTTCCACAGCTCCGAGTAGTTGAGGAGAGTCTTGGAGGGCACCTCGTAGCCCAGCGGCGGGATGGGGATCACGCAGGGCAGGGGCGAGCACAGGCTCAGCGGCTTCTTGCCCGGCTCCGGCTCCGGCCCCGGCCCGCCGTGCCTCTGCTCGAAGGCTGGCTTGGGCTCCGACGTCTTGGCCATGATCCGCTCGATGGAGAAGGCCAGGGTCTTGGAGGGGTTAGCGGCGGCGGCCCTGCCGTCGTGCCGGGGGCAGGAGGAAGGCATGACCGTCTCCAGCGACCCCGAGCTCGCCATGTCGCTCCGCCGTGCGGGAACTTGGTGTGAGCAGCGACTCGCTCCCGCTCTCGGCTCTGCATTCCAGAAAAGCCAGGAGACAAATCAATTTAATAAGCACCTTGTTCTCCCCCCCCCCCCCCCCCCCCCACCGGCACCCCCTCCCTATTTACATTCAAATGAACATATCCAAGAACAATGGCACGTAGGGTACCAGATTACTGCTCATTAAGCAGAATACGCTAAAGTAACATGCAAGCTAGACCTTGTTAGTATTAAAAAAAAAAAAAAAAAAAAAAGAAAAAGAAAGAAAAACCTCCCCCAGCCCAATGCCACCCAGCCCAGCCCCACCGATGGCCGCGGTCCGGGAAATGCGGGGGCAGGGGCGGGGGGCACGGCGAGGGGCGGCAGGGCTCGCCTTGGGACCACTTACCTTTGCCCAGCGCCGGCGAGACTCATCCAAGCAGCGCGGTGTGGCCACAGTCACATTTTGATAGCAAACATCTTCCTGAGCGTCAGATCACGGTCTCGTACATTTAAAGCTGACATCACATGAAGTCACTTCGAGCAGAATGACATGGGGATGCCACCATGGATCTTCCCCGAGCCGAGGCGCCGGGCTGGAGCGCGGTGGGTTGGGGCAGAGAGAGGAAGAGGAGCCCCCCCCCTCCACGCACAATTTCCTTCCAGTTTAAGACGCACAAATCGCTCGTGTGCGAGCTGGGTTTTTTCCTCTCTCTCTCCCTTCTTAAAAAGCAACTTGCAAAGCAGAGGAATCGTTTTGCATGTGGCAAATTAGAAGGCAAGTGCGATTCACAAGTTGGGTGGAAAAGAGTGCTCCAGTTCTTGCTGGGGTTAGAAGAGCCACTCCGAGTGAGCGTGAGGATTTTTTTTTCTTCTTCTTCTTTTTTTTTTTTTTTAAGAAGGGGGAGAATGAAATTTTTTTTTTTTTTCCTGAAGCAACTACCACGCAACCATGCTCGAGTTATTTTGGCAACCCATCTGCAATCAGCTCCGTTGCAACCGAGCTGGAAGATAATTAATAAATTGTCACTTATCTGCGAGCCTCCCCAGCATGTATAAATTAATAGCCAACCCATTAATTAGGACAGTGTATTAATGTTAATTAAACTAAGTTTAATTCCACCCCTCTCCCCTCTCAGGGTAGCTGGTGATTAGCCTTAAATAAACGCGGAGGGAGTCGAGTCCAGGGCTGGGTTTTCGCTGCTTTTAAAAAAATAAATAAATAATAAAAAAAGGACCGGTGCTCTGCAAACGGGAGTTTTGCAGATTGCCACCCCCGAAAGGTGCCCGCTTCCCCCCCGGGGGGGGGCAGCCGGGCGGCTCTCTCTTTCCCTTCTAGCCCTGGTCGTGCCCGCCCCCCCGCTCCCAAAAATAGGCGACGCTACATTATAGCGCCTGGATGCCGGGGTTTCTTCCCTTCCTCTCTCTAATTAAAACGACTTGATGCGGGAGGGGAGGATTTGCAGAAACCTCAGCTGCGAGGACGCGGTAATTGAGAGAGTCCCGCGTCCACCTGTTTTAGGGGGGCCCGGCTGCAGCGGCAGCACCTCCCCTGGCCCTGATTAGCCGCCCCGTCCCTCGCCGGGGCTATTCAGCCGAACCAATTTTCCCCCAGCGATTCAGGGCGTTCAATTCTCTTTCACTTGTAGCCACTATAGCGCTGCGTGGAACCTGGTTTTGTGTGTTTCTAAAATAAAGGGGAGGATTATCCGGGGGAGGGAGGAGGAGGGGGGGAGCGAAGGGTTTAGATTCAGCCTGGCCAGAGGTAAAGCAAGCAATGAAAAGGCCCCTATATATATATTATTTTTTTTTTCCGCCTCCCTAGCACGCCTAAGAAAGTTTGGAGGAATTCGGGGGGTTTTGTGCGGCGCTGACAAAGCCGCGCCTCCTCTCCCCGCCGGGGCAGCTCGCTGGCGGCTGTTTGCAGACAGGCTTTTTCACCTGCGAACCACAACACGCTCCAGAAACAAACTTTGAAAGCGGCGACCGCCCTGGGCTCCCGGCGGGCGGAGGGGAGCGCCCTGTCCCGGGGCTGCCCTCGGGGCCGGGGGGGACACCCCGCCTCGGGGCTGGGGGGGGGGAAGCGGGTGTCTCTCCGCCTGGAGCATCAGGTGTTGGCATCCCCCCCCAGCCCTGCCCGCTCCATCCTCCCTGCCTGGGTCTGATGGGTCAGCGCGCAAGGGAGGGAGGAAAGCGTCCCGCTTTTTGGGGGAGAGGGTGGGACGGGACCGCGGAGAGCCCGATGCACCGGCAGAAGCCGCGTCGTCCGGTGGCTGGGCTGCGGGAGAGCCCGGCCGAGCCCCGGGGAGCCGAGCCGAGGCGCGCTGCCCGCCCAGCCTGCGCCTCCGCCGGGCAGCGAGCAGCGGGCAGGCGGCGGCTGGGCTCCGCTCGCTCCCGGGGCTCGCCGGCTTCAGCAAAGTATTTAATTAGCCTCCACAAACTTCTTTTCCTCGCCTGCAGATTATACTGAGTGGAGGGTTGGGAACTATTTTACACCTTGCCACTCACATGTTAATTAATCTCTATCTAACCCTAATTGCAGTTTATTCAAGCACCGCTCAACAGCTCACCCACACAATAAACACTGGGGCTGCTTTTATCCATATTACTCCCCGCTCACACGTTGAGTAATTAACTCCAGTACCAACTAATAGTGCAAACAAATATTTTCTGTAAACGAGATGATTTCGGGCAGGATAAAAGAGGGCTGCGGAGCCGGGGCCGGGAGCTCGCTGCCAGCTTCCCCGCGCCGCCCTCGTCCCCGCCGGGGTGTTTTCTGGGCCGGGTCTCTCCCTCCTTCCCTCCCCGGCCGAGGGGACGGCTGCCGGCTCGCCGCTCCGAGCCCACCGCCCTGCTCGGGGCTGCGGGTCCCGCAGGCCTCGGGGCTCCCGGGGGCGAGGAGCGGCGGCGGCGGGGGGACCCCGTGCAGCAGCCCCGGGGTCGCCTCCTTCCCGCGGCCCGGAGAAGCCCCCGCGGAGCCCGAGGCCGGGGTGCCGGTTCCCGGCCCGGGCCGTGTGCCGTCCCGCTGCCTCCCGGCCCGGCGAGGAGCCGGGGTACCGCACGCCTTGTGCATCAGTGCTTTGGGATCCCAGCTAAGAGCCGGGCGTCGGAGCTCAGTATTTTAATTGAAATCGCAGGTTTAGGCACAGCTGGAGGCTGTCTCTATCGATTCGACTTCTGCTGTTCCGGCAAGCATATTACAAATGACTGACTTTGAGACAGCTGCCCCCGCCACACCGCCCTGCCTTCGCCCCCTCTCTGCGCCGTGAACGGGGCTGGTGGGTTTGGGGGGGTCCGAGGTGGCCCAGCCCGGCTTTGGGGGGCAGGAGCGGCTGCACGACCGGCGGGCTAAGGGGTCCCGGCTCGGCGCCGCTTTCTGCCTCTCCCGTGGAGGCTGTTCTCCCGTGGGGTTTTAATCCTTCACACACACACGCTCCCCCCCCGCCCCGACGTTTGGAGGGGAGAAATGGTTTGCGGATTTTTCCCTGGAAGGCGCACGCCGCAAAGCCGCTCGCAACGCAGACGCGATCGCTCTTACGGTTATTTTTGCGCCGCTGCCACCCCAAGAAAAACGACTGGCGTGCCCGCCCGGCCGGGACGGCCCGGCCCCCCCCGGGGGGAACACGCCGGGCTCGCCCCCGAGCTCCTTTGACGCCTCTTTTCTTCAGCTGGTCCCGTACGCGCCCGGCAGCCCCAGCCCCAAACGCTCCCCGGCCGCTGACATCGAAAACCGGCGGGGGTTTCCCTTTCGCCCCCCGAGAACCAGACCCACTCGGGGAGGGGCTCCTGGGGGTGCGTCCCGGGTGGGTCCCGGCCGGGCGGGGAGCGCAGGGCCCCGCAGGCCCGGCCCGGCTCCCAGCACCCGTCGGGCCACCCCCGCTCGGGTAGTCAGTGCTGAGCATTTATGGTCCACTGGAAGATAACTTAGGATCCTCCTGGTTATTTAACTTGGCAGCTGCTTAAACTCCACAGTGGAAGCTGCCGAAAGTTATTAGCATTATGCTTCGATCTCTCTGAAATGGTGGCTTTGATTTCCATGCCGCTTTGCTTTTTATATGTATTTTTTTTTAAATGCAGGTGGCTTTTTTTAATAGCAGAAGGTGATGGACGGCGGGGCGAGCCACCAGCCCACGCAATGAGGACGGGGCTGCCTTTGTGAGCCGGGGGGGGCAACTTCTGATGTGGCTTTGTGGCCCGTGCAAGGTACGGCAGAGGGGCCCAGCGTCGGGCTGGGAGGGGAGCTGGGCTGCGGTGCTGCCCGGGCCTGGGCCCTGGCCCCACCGCGCTGGGTTTGGGTTTGGCTCGGTGCAAGGCAGCAATTATGCCCCCAGAACGCTGCTCAGGGATGGCCCCGAGGTGTTTGGCTGGAGTTCGGTTTGCAGTGGTCAGACAGACGCTTTTTGGACAAATTAGCAAGCAATGAACGGGGAAATCAGGAGAGCGAAGTTTGGGGCTACGGTGAAGATGGGGTTGTTACCCATTTGACTGCCTCCTGTTACCCCTTTGAAACCATGGTACCTCGTGTAACGGGAGCAGTACCAATGCCTCAGCCCCCACGGGCAGTCCCTCTCATCCTGCAGGGCCCTTAGGGTCAGTGGGGTGACCCTGCTGCCGTGTCACCCAACGGAGACTGCCACGACTGCGCATGAGGCATGGGCAGTGCGCGGCGAGGCCGTCTTGGCTGGAGCAGAGGCATTGAGTACCTCCAGATTATTTTTTCAGCCCATTCACTGAGTTATGCACACATTACTGCATATACGTAGGCAGAGAATTTGAATTTATTTAATATTTTTTAGTTTTTTTTTTTTTTTGCATAATGAAACACTACTGGGGAGCTAGGTTTTGGAGCACTGCACGGGTCCCAGAGCAAATGCGGTCAGTGGGAATTTGGAAGCACGCTGGCCCAGAGTCCTCACGTGGCTGTGCTGGTCGACTTTGTCAGTGATGGCAGGGGTAACAATGACATTTTTAACCTGAGTCTAATTTTAAGAGCTGGTATCAGACCTGCTCCTAAAGCTGTTTGAAATGTAGCCCCACTGCAGAGCAACCGGCACGGCACCGTGGCGGGAGCTGCACAGAGTGCCTCGATGGCAATCAAACTGGCTTATGTAATTCTAAAAATGGCAACTCCTTACTTGCCACATCTCTTTCTGTCTATGCGGAGAGTCCTGCAGAGCTGCCAAACAGAAGCAATTGAATGAACTCTTTTCTCGGCTCATTCCTCCTTCCGCAGCTCGGAGAAAGTGAGCCAGAGCCTATTCTAGTTTGCCTGTCAACAGGAATGGTAACTAACGGCTCGATCCCAGCCAGGCTTTATGCCCCAAAAACACTGCCTGCCTGTGAGGAGTGGAGAGAGACATCATGGGTGAAGTCTAGTTCCTGGTGTGAGACCAGTCTGGCCCAGGAGGCAGTCAAGGAGTTGGCAGAGTCCATATCATGTCCAAAGTCAACCTGGCTGGTAAGGCAAGCAAGAAATTGTTGAAGGGATGAGCTGCTGTTTTCCATCCTTATTGTCAGAAATAGTCATTCTTCACGTTGCAGTAATGGAGCAATGCTGCATTTCATTTCTGAGTGCTGAAACTGAAAGATGTCCCTTCCTAATGTTTTGAAATGTTGTACTTTTTCGTTTTGAAAGAGTGGGAGCTTTTAATTTTTTCTGTTTTTGTGTTTTTTTCCCCTTATTTTCTATTTAGGAGAAAAGGTGGGAGGAAGTAGAGAAGGAGAATATAATGGGGGGATGGCCTTGTTCTCACTTTCCTACTGAAAACGTTTCAGAAAAAGGAGCAAAAAGCAGTGAAAATGGGTAGAAGCCCACTTCAGTTTTGTGTTCCTATTCCTTCCCTTTTTTGCTTGAAAAAAGGATGGCCAAAAAAATAAGTGGGACAAACCCCACGTGTTTTGAATTATTCTCCCCTTAATGAGATAGAAAAACATCTCATTTTCAGAATTACTTGCTTTTTCAATGAAAAAAAAAATGAAACAGAGTAAGAATCTTTCCAAAGCCAATCTTTCCACCGTCTTTTTGCAACTCACTCCCCGCTCGGTGTTGACCAGCTTTTCTGGCTATGCCACAATATGACGTTGTTCGAGATTTGTATTTGCCCTTGTCTGAACCGTTGCCGCAGATGTCCTCGTCCGCTGCAGAGCAGGACTCCACGGGCTGCGAGGTACCGAGGTGACAGCGGACAGCGGCACGTTACCTCCTTCCTCTGGGGCACGCGGGACTGGCCGGGCTGCAGCATCCCTGTCCCTGGTGGTGGTGGCGGCTGAGTTGGAGAGAGCCTAGCAGGACTCCCAGATTGACTGGTGAAACTGCTGCTTTGCCACTTGGGCACAAGAAAAGTGCCAATTTTACGCCAGAAGACGTGATCTAGAAGAACCACTAAAAATCCCCCCCAGCAATCAGAGCCCAAACTAAAAATCCAGACCTTGTTATTGCAGGAAAAAACTTCAATGCACGACCCAAGTATTCCCTGAATGTTCAAGAACACCCACAAATTCTGTAAAAATAGCTGATAATTTATTTATTTGATTTAATTATGAGCCTAGCTTGTGATTTTGGGGTGGGGGCGGGGGTGGGGCTGGAGTTAGTGATGCTGAAAAACCAATTTAGAGAAAAGCCCAGGCGAGTCATCAGCTCTGGGGAGCAGGGGAGCTGCTTAGGCTCTTCCTCATGAAACGCAGAGCTTTGTGGAACCCACCGAGGGCTTTGAGACTTCTTGGGTGAGGAGGACCCCCCCAGGGTAAGCATTTCTCCCCGGGGAGCTATAGGCCTTTGGCCCTGCAGTCCATGGATGAGCCTGGTGTCCCACAGCCTTGGCCAGTACGTGTTGGGGGGACTGGCTCATCTCTTCCTGCCTACACACCTGGTTTGACCAAGGGTGCATCTGTCATGGTGAGCATTAGCTGCCCCTCAGTGGGTTATCGTTTCCATCTCCATTGGGCTGTGCTACTGGGTGACCCCCCCAGCACTGGTGAACGTGGCTATGGGACGTGTTCTTGTCCCTTATGTGAGGGTCCCAGATGGGCTTGGAGGCTGCCGTGTGCTCTGCCTTTGATGTACATCACAAAACCAAACCTGCGATCTTTGCTGGTTTAACTGGATAGAAAAAAACCTTCCCTGTTATCAGAGTTCACCACCCTGTTCACTTCAAGACTTTGAGCTTTCTCTCCTCCTTCCTCCCTTCCAGTGCGTGCTTCTCCTCTCCAGCTGACAGCCTGGGACAGCCCCCCGAGATCAGCTGCTGGTGGAGCTCTCTCTGCCGAAAGCAGTCCTAAACGGTGTGGCCTTTGTTCCCCCCAGCTGTCGTATCCTCCAGGATCTGCAACAAGTCCTCGTTTTACAGACCCCCATCTTGACAGTCCCCAATCTGATCTGACCACCTGGTTTGTTTTTGAATCGAGCACTTGAGTCATAACATTTCTGTTTATTTCAACAACTGTATTCCTTGCATAGGAAATGAGCCAAGATGGTCTAAGGCGGGGAGAGCGAAGCATGTCGTGGTTGTAATTGCTTTTGCTCTCCCAATATCAAATTTTACAGTATAATCAAAATCTTATTTTTGTACTACTGGACTCTGTTATTGACTTAATCTTCTTAAGTGCTCCTATTATTCCAGTGATTTCATCGTTGCATGTTGATTTTAATCTTTTGATCTCCATATTAGCTACTGCCTGCAACTAATTTGTTGCTCAGTGTTTTTCTTTGTTTTGACCTGTGAGGCATTTTCCTCATGGCACACAACTCTGCTGGCAGATTGCATATAATCTCTGCACTTTTTTTTCTCCCATATTTTGCATAGTTACAACAAATGCAGATTTACAACTTGAAATGGAATATGTATCTTTTAGAAAGCCTGAGGAAAATACCACTTCAGGTTTAGCTCAAGAGCCTAAACGTGCTTGAATAAAGGAAATACCGCTGAATACGGCTCACCGGAGAGAGGTGTCACGCCGGCTTTTTAGTCCAGCAAGTTTAGAATGGGTGGCAACTGCAATAATTGTAACATATTATATGCAGTCAGGGATCAAAGAGTTTCTGAAAGCATTGCTAGACCTAAGATGAAGGCTGGTTTTTGTGAATGGCTTAAGGGACTCTCCTAGCTGGACTCAGCTTGACGCAGCGGTGGCTCTGTTGAATCGTGACACCACGGAGCAGGTTTCTGAACAAACATGGGTGACGGTGGCAATAGTGCAGGGTTGTGACTTCACAAAAAAGTGCAGAGGTTGAACTACGGCTCAGCTGCGTTTTGGTTGGCCATTAGATGACTGCTTTTTCCCTTGCTAGTTGATGGTTTAACCTGTGCTGATTTATCAGGCGCTTTGTTTGCTTTAGCTTTTTCTTTTAAAGCTTAGAGAAGTAATTTTTGCCTTAGGTTTGCTGTGACTTTTTCAAAAAGAACACAGCCTGAACATTGACAAAATCATTTTTGCTTTGCTGCGTGCCTGTTTATGCTTCTGAACACAAATTGTCTTCTAACATTTTTGACGTTTTGGTCACTAGAGAGGCAGAAAAGCAATTTCTAAGATGCCTATGGGCCAGGAGACATGCATTACAGCAGAGGGGAAAGAATCTGTTAGTTGCTGAAATATAAAACAAATTGGATGAACAGCTGCTGACACTTGTCAGTCAAATAGTTGATAGCATTTTCAGTCTCCATGCCACATGCTTTAAGTAAGTCTGTCAAAAAAAGGATATTTTCGCTGGACTTCCCTGTAAATATGAGAGAAGTTTTGGCCTGATCTATCATTTAAAATTTTGCTGGCAGAAGAATGAAATTTTCCTCTTTCCCCAAAACTGATTGACATAACTGTACTGGCAGATTCTTCATCTAGGTGCAGTTGTACTGGCAGAAAGTCCTTTGACTGTTGGAGCTCATTCCATCGCAGCGATGGGTTGAAGTGAAACGAGCAGCAGACCTTTGCGTTCCTTGGCTGGGTTTGCCAGAGTGCTCCTGTCCGTCAGCAAGCCCTTTTAGATGTTGCCCGAGGTGTAGCTTTGCCCTACGGGAGCCTAAGTCCTGTCTGAAGTGTAGTCCATGGCCGGGAGGGCTTTAAACCCGGATTTATATTTTTCAGACAAAACCAAACCGGTTTAGATTCAACATTTCTGCAGAATTAACCCAAGGTGGCATTTCCCACTCCTGGTACCATGGTGCAGCACCCATATAGGACATGGTCAGGTTGCCAGCACCCACATAACCATTTGCAGGGTTAAAGGCAGTGGGGATCAGGGTCCAACATGCTCCTTTGCTCCACCACAGGCTGCAGGCTCTGGTGTGGGAGCTTAAATCCTGATTTGCAGCATTGCTTGTACATGAGCTCTTCTCGCTGCTCACTGAAGTAGGTAACTTGAAGCTCATCATTTGGGTCCAAACTCCTTAAAAGATGTAAGCTGGCTAATGCTTCCTTGTTTTGAATGTGTGGTCAAGCCTGATATCCTCAGGGTTGTTACGGAGTCTCTGAGGTGCTTTATTGGGGTTTGAGGACATGCAAAAAACTGTCACGGGCTATAGGGTCACAGAATCATAGAATGGTTTGGGTTGGAAGGGACCTTATAGATCATCTAGTCCCAACCCCCCTGCCATGGGCAGGGACACCTTCCACCAGACCAGGTTGCTCAAAGCCCCATCCAGGCTGACCTTGAACACTTCCAGCGATGGGGCATCCACAGCTTCTCTGGGCATGGTCCCAGTGCCTCACCACCCTCACAGGGAAGAATTTCTTCCTAATATCTAACCTAAATCTACCCTCTTTCCATTTAAAGCCATTGCCCCTTGTCCTACCACTACATGCCCTTGTAAAAAGTCCCTCTCCGGCTTTCCTGTAGGCCCCCGTTAGGTACTGGCAGGCTGCTGTAAGGTCTGCCCGGAGCCTTCTCTTCTCCAGGCTGAACAACCCCAACTCTCTCAGCCTGTCTTCATAGGAGAGGTGCCCCATGCCTCTGACCATCTTCACGGGCCTCCTCTGGACCTGCTCAGGCGGGTCCATGTCTTTCTTTTGTTGGGGGTCCCAGAGCTGCATGCAGTACTCCAGGTCCTTGCTAATGACAGAGAAACTCAGACGAGGGTGTCCGTCACTGCCATTTCTGGGAGGGACTGATGTGTCTTAGTGATGCACAGCTAAGGATCATCTCCTGAAGGCTGCGCCCACACTCTTTCATTCAAAAAAACTGAGCAGGGCTCACTATTTTGAAAGGTGGCAGGTGGAAGTGGGCTGTGTTTTTACCCAATAAATATTTCATGTTAAAAAAAAAAAAGGGAGCCATTTCCAGAGCAGAATCAAGCTGTTTCTCCAGCTCTGCTCTGCCTGATTGGGAGCAGAGCTACAAATTTGGGTCTCCCCCAGTGTTCTTTGCTACCAGCCTGGTGACCACCCCAGGTAGGGCTTTCTCAGTGCCTCCTCTTGGAGCTGTTGCCCTTCATATAAATATCTGGGACAGCTGAGGGAGAGGATGAAGAGGGCACACATATGCATCAGTATGTGTCTGGGTCTCAAGTGGACCTCAACCACCTAGAAAGAAGGGACCGGGTGGTGCTTGCAGTTTCTTCATTGCTTTATGTCTTGTGAGACTTGTTTTGTCAGGCAAGTCCTGTGAGGGCTTGAGGGTGTGATTGAAGGCTCCACGCATAATGATGATGTCAAGATACAGATGGTTTTTTGTATGCATCCCAGTGACAGACCTGCAGAGGCAGCTGAACTGGTTTTGGTAGACTCAGTATGACTTAAACACTCAACTGCTACCTCAGTTCATCTGGGGATTTAGGACCAAGTAGTTGCACAGCTGGAGGGTGGGTAAGAAGGGGGAAGAGCTTCCTGTGTCAGAGACCACAAGGCCACGTTCCTGCCTAAGTCCTCAGAGATGGCTTTTCCTGGCAACGCTTCCCTGTACCAGCATCATGGAGCAAGACAAAAACCAAGAAGTGGTCTTCTGGGCTACAGTCAGGGTTCAAAACTTGGCTGTCCTAGTGCATCAGATGGCTTGTCAACATGTAAACGGTGCTAAATGTGCATGCCTACAACCCACTCCTAAAGTAAAGACCCTGCTAATGTCCTGGTTCCAAGGGGGGGTGGTGGTGTGTGCAGGTCACCACGGGTAGGTGGGTGTTGAATGTGTAGGGTATGGCCATCCAGATGGGGCTGCAGAGCACCTCCAGAGCCAGGTGCTAAACTCTGCCACAGAGGGAAGGGACCCAAAAATCCAGCATTGCAGGTGAATATGCTCCAGGCTCTGTAACTATCCCAGCCCCATTTGGGACTCAACACCCCCTTCACGGGCTGTTTCCAGAGGTTCCTTCCTCCTCCTCCTCCCCTATGTCCAGAGAGTGTCTCATGGCTTTGGGCACCAGAAGATGGTTTAGTTTAAAGGTTCATTATATCAGGCATGTTCGTCTAGGCAGGACGTTTTTCTAACATGTGCCCATCTTTTATTTGTGGGTGGTGAACATTTGTCCTCATTCCCCAGGATGGCAACAGGTTGCTGTGCTTGGGGGTGAAGAGCATCAGCTCTTCTGCTTCTCTCTCCAATGACCGAAACCTGGACTAGCAGGAGTCATTTTTGGTTTGAATTAGCTGCTGGGAGGGAGTGACTGCAAAACCTCTCAGAAAACTCCCCATCTAACATGCTTTCCATCAAACCAGCCTGCTTTCTAATTTCAGCTAGGGGTTTGCCCTGTGCCGCTTGTTTGTAAACGCCCTGGAGGCTGCTGCAATTGGCTGCTTAAGATACAAACTGAGGCCTTTTGGTGGAAGGTAAGTGTTGGGGAAGGCTGATTCCCATGTAACGACAGGGGCTGTACCAGGGCTGTACCATCAATTAGACGTCCAGAGACAAATCATAGGATGTAGAGTGCAGATAATGGTGGAAACAACTGCGGAGGTGACAGCAGAAATGCCCTTGTAGCTGGGGAATAGACACTCTGGTCCCACCCTGACCTTAGGGAGCAAATCAGGAAACCATCTTAATCAATAAACTATAAAAACACCCATGAGAAAAGAAAATGCCTTTATTCTGAGAGGTGGGGGCTCTTACATCTCAGCTTGTAATTTTTTTTTTCTAAGGCAGACATAAAAAGACTCCATAATTTATTCTTAGGACATCTGAATAGTTATTTATTGAGAAGCCACAGTTCCCACACTTTTACAACTGTCGGCTTGTATAAGGCAAAAAAAGCAAGATGGATCACTATTTTACACAGAAAGTAAAAGCTCTGGAGGGGGGACTGATGGACATGCAGTTACCGGTCAAAATGCAATGTACATGACATATATAAAAACCATTGTGAAACAGAGGAATTGTAAATTATGGTTACAATCTACTGAAATAAATATTCAATATATTATTATAAACACATTTGTATAGTCTAAGATTGTAAATAAAGTTGTCTTTGTACATACACAGTTATTTGAAATTTAAACAAAAATGTAACATTTAGAGGAGCAAATGTCAACATAAAACAACTGCTTTGGACTTGTAATGTGGCATGATATATCCATAATGATAGGATTAATCTGGTGTGGCAATTAGAATGACTAATCCTTTGGGATGTAGCCTCTATGGAGTTAACTGCATATTGAAGGGAAGAACCTGGTACATTAACAAGGATGCGGAATGATTCAAACGGCTGTCTGGGTTTGTTTGTTTTCTGGTTTTTAAATGAACAGAGAGAACAAAAAATTATTTTTAATTGCCTCATTCTTCTTTTAAAAACAAAGCTGGGTTTTTTATTAATTTTAAGCAGTTGGCATCCACAGAAGAGAAACAAAGAAATGAAAGGACTCGATTCACTCATCTTCACAACAATTTACCATCAATGTATATACAGTACATTAATGAAGCATTGTTTAAACTTTAATTATAACAGGGACACACCTAGCATGTTTTCTATGTAGTTTTTCCATTAACAGTATTAAACAATGGTGCTCCATATTGCTTATGAACATATAGATATGAAATTAGGAAACCAATGAATCAAAGAGAGGTGCTAATCTTATTACCACACAGCTAACATGGCATTTGTATTGGTAAACTTCTCATGGGCATTTAGAGCTGACATAAAAATTCCTAATGTGGCTAACTGAGTTACAGACGAGGTACATGCACGGATACCAGGCGACCCCCAGCCGGTCCTGCGGGCCAGCTTCCCTAGTCGTCCTCTTCATCTTCCTCATCGCTGTCCTTCATGGTGATCCCCTGGAGCCCTCCGCCTTCGCTGACCGACGCCGTGGCCTCCTCTACCGTCAGCCGGTTCCGGATGGTCTCGTAGGTTTTGCTGTTTAAGGTGGAGTCCAGCACGCCTTGCAATCGGAAATCCCGGTACGTTTTCTAAAGCGGGGAGAGGCACGGAGGAAGGAGGAGACAGCACAGAGGTCAGGGCCGACACCGGCACCCCGCTTCTCCCCGGGAGTCAGCCCGTGCCCCCGCGCTCTGCGTTTGGGGACGCTACTGGAAGAGGCTGGCACCCCAGGGAAATCCCAGCCCCGCGGACATTTTGCATCGCCCTGGGCGGCGCAGAGGCCGCGGGGGGGGGGGGTCCCGTCTCTGCCGGCCACCGCTTTGCCGTGGCAGAGGTCCCTTTGGCAACAAATTATGGCTGTGCGACTCCAGCCCTGCCTTTGCAGGGTGGCCGGGCTGGGAGGCTGCGTGCAGGCTTCAAAGCAGGGATGTACTGGGGGCTGCTCAGGGGAGCTTTGCGTACGGTAGGCTGGGGTCTAAAAAGACATCGAAGCAACAGATAAGGGCTCTGCTCCAACTAACTTCCCTTGCTGCTGGATGCGTTCATCCTGCCCGTAATGTCAGTTATTTTTCTTCATGCAGCAGAACGCTTATTGCCCGTAACCGCAGACGTGATTACACGTTCCCGGAATGCTCCATATTAAACAATCCTACCTACAGTATTGGGATTAAATAAGCTAAGTCCAGGATACCAGAGAAAATTGTTGATGTATAAACATAAGCACACGTCATGTGTTTCTTAAATCTCTCTTTCTTCACCTAATTCTGAAGCTGGAGTTGTATTTCCATGGTCAGCTGTATTTCCCTTGTTATTACAATTAATATCTCTCATTTGAATTTATGGTTAAAAACTTCTTGACTCTGTGAGATAAAACTCTGGCCTTGCAGTTCATTTAATTCTGCTCTGTGCTCTGCATGGAAGCTATTTACTGTTCTGCTATTTCAGAAAGTCCTTGGATTTGTTGTAGCTGCTTCTGAATGTAATATTGGTATAAATAAAGCACAAGGAAGAAAGCTTTCCTCAGCTAGCTGACAAGTAGAAATAATTTGTCTGTGCCTGTTGTTTTCAGTTATGAAAAGCACATTTAATACATTTCAGTTTTAATTTATTCATGCCTTCAATGTGTTCACTGCACACAAGACCATAAACATTATAAAATACTAGACCAAAAAGCATTAGATAGAACCTAAAATGATCAAAAATATATTTACCCCCTTCTGTGATCTTATTATTTCATGTAAACCACTGTGATTTCACACTGAAATAATTATCATTAGTCCAAGGCACGCACACACACACATATACACATACACGTGCACTCAAGGAAAAAAACGTTACTTTCAGGGTATGTTATCTCACCTTTGTGATCTCTTAGAGTTGATTATATACACCCATTGTAAAAGAAACAACTTCAATTAACTATGAGAACAATCCTCATTTGCATTCTGACGATAATCACAAGCCATAGCCGGGCTTAAATGTTTCTAGTAAAACAGCGTTAAAAACTTTTGGTTTGATTTAACCCATTTTAACACTGGAGTTCATTGGTGTGATCAACATGTTTGTCCACAATAAGGCTCATTTTGGTGCGTTTACTGTCCAGGTAGGGTGAAATAGCAATAGTGTTTCCCTTTTTTCGTGCAAGCAGTTACTCTATTCTTACTTGCACACCTGCATTTTGCATCTATATGCATTTCAAGTTCCTGTTTATCCTTCACTAAATGCCAAGTATCTTAACTTTTAAGAATTTTAATGAATGGCTTAATTTATTTGCTGACAACAGTTTGCCTAAGAGAACATGCCGCACACATGCAGACATACACACACGCTCCTTCTGACAGCAAGATGCTATTGAAAACACACGGGACGATTACCTTTACTATCCTAATGAGAGTTTTCAGTTGGTAAATGTGAAGCTGCAGGTCCATGCGGTCTGTCAGCCAGGTGCAGACAACATTCATCGAGCTGGTGTACCATTGCTGCAAGAGAGACAGGACTTCTCCAGCAACCACGTGAGGGCTGCGTGCTGTGCCCTCCGTGACGCAGGCTGCGCCCAGCACCAGCCTTGCCCGCTAGCCAGCCTGTTCATGGGATATGACAGACTTAGAGGGGGACACAGGCACCCTCTTTTACACAGAATTTCCATGCGTGAGCTTTTAAATTTGAATAACAACAACAACAAACTTATTAAGAGGGGTAATGGCCACCAGCAACACCGCAAGGTTTTTATAATCTGATTTTGCCACTGACGGGACTTGCCAGCGGTGGCGTGCGTTTGGCCCGATCCATTTTTTTAACCCGTCCCCCCCTTCAGTGAGAGCACAGTCCTGCCTTTAAGTGTGTCAGACCCACGCTCAAGCTACTTACCGTCTTGAAATTCAACCACAAACAGCCACGGGGTGAGTCTGGTTCCCTGACGGCGAGCGCAGGGGAGGCTCGCGCGGGGCAAGGTTTGGCTGCAGGTGAGGATGCTGGTGTAAGCACCTACAGGCGCCTGCCCAGGCTGCGTGGGAAATGCTTTGGTTTCACCCTCACAATTATGAAAGATGGCAAAGCGGCAAACAAATGAGCTTGTTTCAAGCTGCTGAACTCACAGGGCCCCTCCAGGGGCTGAAATTTTGCTGCTTGTCTGTGAAAAAGCCTCGCAGCTGTGTGGCAGCAGCCTGCCAGCCCTGCAGTGCAGGAAGTCGCCGGTGGGCTGTGGATCAGTGCCCTGCTCACGCAGGGCTGGCATCGCACGTCTGACGCCACGCAGCCGAGCGGCAAGCCCTCGAGAGAAGGAAAAGCGGGGGCTCTGTGTGTGTGGGGGGAATCACAAAACCTCCCCACGGTGCTCAGCGCAGCGGTTGACTACAAAGTGGTCTGCATACAGGGACCCATCACGCCTCCGTATGCACGCTCACACCCTTCTCCTGCAATCTCTTCTAAGCACACAGACAGATCAAAACCTGTACTGCAGACCAGCTGCAATTAACCTACAACCAGTTAAAGATAAAAAAACCCCACCGGACCAGTTTATAAAAATCCTGATGAAGCGCCATCCAGGTTAGTCTGAAATGCAGCTCCTTCCCAACTAGCCTAAAACCTTGCATCAGTCTAAGAACGCAGGTATTACTGCCTCCAATCACTGCACCTTCGGCTGGGGGTCTCTGACGCAGAAACCTGCCCTCTTCCCTCTAGTTGCTGAAGCTGCCAGCGCAGCAGGTGAATGGAGACAACTGAATATTCTGCAATTGCAAAACTGAGGCCGGTGACTTGTTACCCTCCATCCTTCAACATTAGCTGAGAGGCCAGCGCCTGCCTGCGAGCAGCGTGCGGATGGTGCTGCTGGACGTGCGGCTCCAACACCATAAGCTATCCCTGGGGAGGGCTTAGCTGGCAGCTTTGAGACCCGCAGGCACTGCTGTCCTGGAGCACCCGCAAGCTGGCACAAGGCTCACCAAAGCAAACAAATGAGTCCCAGCATCACAAAAATGTGGGCTCAACACGCATTATTGAACCATACGGTAATGCACCTGGGAGCTGCTACCCTCCACCAGGAGCAGACAGCAGAGATTAGTCATGCTGCATGGGGAAGGCTTTTTCGCCCCCACTTCAGTGAAGATGTTCCTGTACTTCTATTTCTACACCACCTCTTAATAAAATGGAGGAAATAAAGGGATGGAAGAGTCACCAAAGAAACGGCATGGGGTGATCTCTTGCTCGATGCTTACACCTTGTGCAACTTGTGGCAGAGATTCCTACTGGCCCTTTGTCTCCAGGATGGAGACCTGGCAAGAGCTAAGAGCTCGAATGAAACTGAGTCAGGCAAGCAGGAGGTCTCTCCGTAACAGAAGTCAAGCTCAGACACTGTTAGCTGTCACTTGAGGTCCTGACATCAGATGGGGGTTGAACTGTGAGCGGGGCACCCGGGTTAGCTGGTGTAGGCCTGACCAAAAGCACAAAGCGACTGCTGTCACTGGGTGATCTGGCTGGGTTCCCTGGTAATGCTGGAGGCCCACATGGGCAAAACAGAGAGAAATCGTTAACGTTTATAATGTTACTTTTCTGCAATCAGCATGCTTAAATGAGTCATGCTCTCGGGCGACATTAGCTGTGACCCAGGGCTGCGCTGGCACACGGATGCCCAGGTCACCCAAACGCCTCCTTCCACCACCTCTTTAAATCAAAACCCACTGAGGAACGACGCGACCGTATGTTACGTACGCACGCCCTCTCCCTTCCACTGCTGCCTCTCGTCTCCCACAAAACGATCTGCCTGGTGTTTATGGCACCTCTAAATGAGATGAGAAGTCCCCGGCAGAGGCAGGTCCTGCCATTTCTGTTTGACCCGTGCCGTGCACACCTACACGGCTGTATGGATCCGAAACAGAAATTATAACCTCTGCCCGGAGGTTATTGGCAAGTGACTGCTGCTGCGAGCCCTTCAGATTAAGAAAAATGAAACATTTTTCTGTGTTTCTGGTAGGCACTCCAACACGCTGGATTCTGGGGAGATGCAAACTCCTCCGAGCCGAATCCGAATCGCACCCCTCTCCTCTTAAGCACCGGCTGACAAGGGCTCAGCCAGGCGTATTGCTCGGCTGCATGAAAGGAGCTCTCTTTCTCAAAGCTAAGTTACTCCAAAGACTTTCTGCTTTATGAGAAAAAGACAAAGTCTAATTCATTGATCTTGATACACAAAACCGTCACGTCACTTCATAGAGCACACACCAACTGCTGAATTTAAGCCCTGCATATTCATAAAAATAAGTTAGCCCATAAATTAAATGTTCCCTTTAGCTATCACTAGTGTTGATGTGCTATAAGATGCACAAGCCCTCTGATTCATGACTAACCTACCAAAGAAGATAACATTTGCATATGATTATATTATTAAAAAAACAACAACAAAGCCAAATGCTCTGAAACAGAAACGTGATCATTTCAGACAAAAGAGCACAGTGTGGTTCTGTCAGGACACCGGCCGCCTCGCTCTCCCCGGGTGGGTCTGCCATTCCCCGAAGGGCAGCGGTGTGCGTGCCGGGGACGCAGGGTTCCTCGGGGCTCCAGCTCCAGCCTGGGGGCTTGTCCCCGTACACCGGGTGCAGAGGGCACAGCCCAAATACATGGGGCTGCCATGGGGCTGCAACACATTTCGGGCACATTTCTGGAGCCCCAGCGCCAGCTAAGCTGTGGCATGGGCACGCTGAAGTAACTAGTGTAAACGTATTTTCTGAAAACTACTCACACCTGGTTGTAATGACCGAGTAGACCTCATTGATGCTCCCTGTCCCACGGACCTCAGCTCCACATATAACTCCCTGCTGCACACACACATTACTGATGCTCGCTGGCATCCCTGTCCATCGCTCAGAGGACAATTTACGCTCAGTCTGGGGGCGCGGGGTGAGGAATGGCTGTGGAGGGTGCATCCTGGTGGATGCCACACATCCACCGGGACGTCAGCAGGGAAGGGACCAGGGCTCCCGCGGAGGCACGCCGCGGCCCCCGCTGCCTGCCGTGCGGTGCGACCTGGCTAACAGCAGAGGAAATGCAAACAGATGCTCTTTGGGTGCTATCGGAGCCCAGTAACAGCAAGTAGATCCCGTATTTGCACCGCCAGGAATTTAATCCCTCTTTCAGGTTAGCTTTCTTGTTCCCCTTCTGTCTTTCACAGCGACGCTCATTGCTGGGTGCTGGCCTGGGTAGATGAGGTGGGCCATGGGCTGGCTGGGATGCTCCTGGACAGACCTTAGAGGAGCTGAAGCATGCCAAGGGGTGGGCTTCCACGGCTGCCCATCCAACACCCCAACCAGCTTGAGCAATAAGCTTCCTCGTGTTGTCCCCCCCCCCCCGCCTTTTTTTTTTGAATGCAAAAGCATGATCAATAAGTTGCTGAAATAGCAAGTTTGTCTCTGAATATATAAGTTGCAAAAATTGATATGAATAAATCTGCAAGTAACACACTGTGTGGCACATTTTATCAAAAAAAAAGCCCTGTGCTGGGTTCCTGCGCTTTCCGGGAGGTGGTGTCATTACACATACCCAGGAACATCTGCAAACCCCCGTCTTCTTTGGTGTGAGCTGAATGGAAGCATGACCTCCTGTTCCTTGCCATGAACCTTGAGTTCACACTCATATTTTACATGTTACAGGAAGCCACAGCTCACCCCAGGGGTGCTGCAAACAGAATCTCGTAAGCCAGATGCAACACTGCTTCTTAAGGCACCTGAAGGAGCTGTATTCTTCATTCAAAAGCTTACATACTAGTAGCTTAAGGTCACTTCAGCTTTTGTAAAGAGTGGGACAAAACCAGGAATGCTTATAGGGCTGGGTTGTCAGCAGGGTAGCAGAGGGATTACAAGGAACCTGTGACTCTGCCTCTTTCTGCCTTTACTGGTAGTTTTTTTGTGTGTGAACAAGTGCCATACAACAGATTGAGGCTGGTATAAAGGCCTGGGACTGTGCAAGAGCACCCCGCTGAGCCTCAGCTGTGCTTGCAATTAGCAATAGGCATGAAATGATTATTGTTGTGGTGGCTGATGGCAATCTGAAGTGACAAGTTTTATGGGGGAAGTTGTAGTAGGGATGTTCAGCAAGTTTCTGCAAACCATTAATCGAAGGCTGCAGCACAGTTTAGTCAAAGCTATTTTATGTCATTCCAAAGGTCTCACAAGGATGCTGAAAGAATATTTTTCTGCTCTCAGTGCCTTGGAATGGAGTTTTTCTAGGTCAGGGATTCTTTACTGCCCTATTTAGTGTCAAAAATACCCATTTGCCTCAAATTAGCAGAAAGCTTGTAGTTAAGGGCTAGAGATTAGGCATACAAAATTACTCAGCAGGTGACTGCTGGGTGGATTTGGGGGTTGAGAAGTCTTTAAAACTGACTACAAGACATTATATACTTCCGACAAAAGAACATAGTAATCCTACCTGCTTGCTTTAACCACTGTTGTTTGTCTATTATTATGTGCTTTAATGCTCATAAGAGCAAAACTACTGGTGATACTACTCAATTACCATAGTAACTCTCCCCTATGACCTCTCATTTCAGTACTCGCTTTCCAAGCAGAACCAATCCAAGCAGGGCAATCTATTTAAAACGGTGACACACACACTGCACAAGGAGGCTCCGAATGCCGGCTGCCTCCCGCTCTTTGTCCGGGACATGGACTTATTCTGAAACGCTGAAAGGCAGCTTTGAAATGAACCCTTGAATTCAAGGTGTTTCAAAGGTGAGGGACTGGATGTCGGGCGGCTGCCTCCGCAGCATCCCCGAGCTGGCCAGCACGGAGCGAGGGGACCACAGAGGTGGGAAGGGAGAGAGGAAGGGGCTGACTGTGAGTCTTATTTCCCAAAGGAAAACCGAACCTGCTCTCAGGCAACAGCCCTCTCTCAAAGCGACTCCATCAGCCAGGAAAAAAAAAAAAAAAAGAATTTAAAAATTACCGACTCTTTGTATCTGGTGTTTGCATCCCCGTCCAATGGGCCAGAAGCTCAGCTGGTGGAAAGCACAGCGCGGCTGTGCTGATTTACAACTGCTGACAGTGCGTGACAGCCGACAGAGCCGTGTCCATCCCCATCCTGGGCGCCTCTGAGATCAAATTCAGTATTCGGCGTTGTCACACGCATTCACGGCAGCCACCTCCCCTTGGCAGGTGTCGTCTCCGCAGGGAAGGTCGGGATGCGGCCACAGCAGCTCAGGACCGTGCTTCGCAGGGACCAGCTCTACCCACACAGCTGCCAGCGTTGCGGGAAGACTTGCTCGGTGAATGGGAGCAGGAGCTCTTCTGGTGAAGCCTGCCTGCCCAAGGGACCGTGCTCCTGCGTTTGCTCACGGCGTGCCCTGTACGCACGCACAGCCACGTTTGTACGCACGAAGCTGGCTGCAGGCCTGCAACCCAAAGCCCAGGCTGCCCAGTAGCAGTCATGGAAGGACCCTTCTTGTCCTTCCAATCTTCTGTGGCCACCAAAGCATTCCTCTCCACCTTCCCTCAATGTTTCTTTGGCTGTTGATCCCAAGCAGTCATTGCAATTACAAAAACTCGGTAAAGACAGTAAGCATGAAGCACAGAGCCTCATGGCCAATGCAGTTTCCTACTCTTTTCTTTCAAAAAAAAAAAAAAAAAAAAAAAGAGCTGTTCCCAGCAAGCCTGACCGTACATGGCAGCGTAGGCGATCCCAGTTTGAGAGCCTCCTCCGAAGGCCAGCTCAGCCGGGATGCTGGCTGTGGATGAGCTCGGTGGTGGGACGAAGCGTGCCTCTTGCCCTGCTCCCAGACAGTGCTAGCGAGGTCTCGGCTGGGCTGCAGAGCTGGGCCCCGGCTATTTCTCAGGCAGCGTTTTGGAAACCCGGGTTTTGTCTTGCTGCGGAAGACGACGTGCCGTCCCCCAGGCTGACCCACAGCCGGGAGAGTGGGGGAAGAGCAGGGACAGGGCCTTGGTGACACAAGTGTGTCTGAAACTCTTGCGTTAAGGTACATGGCGGTGGCCCCGGAGGAGGACGTGGCCCAGCCGAGGCGGGCGAGGAGCCACGGTCCCTCAGGCACACACGTAGCTCCGGTCCCCAGTGTCGCCGAGGAGGCAGGGACGGACCTTCTGCCACACGACGAGGAAGGAAGAGGCGCATCTCTCCCCTGCGAGCGTACGTTTTCTGGACGGCGAGCGGAGACCTGCCCACGCAGCAATCCCCATCCCATGCGTTCATCAACTCTTCTTCCCACTACTCAACAAAACCCATCCTCTGCGCTGGGTATCGCTCCACGGTGCCCTGCTCACCGGCTCCCCCTCCCCTGCCGTTTGCCCGGGGACCAGAAGAGCCATCCAAAGGCAGGTCAGCATTTTGAGCTACAAAACCTCCTCCTCCTCGGGTGCAGAGGGCCAAACCCGCAGCGGGGTCAGCGGCTCGGCCCCACCGGCAAAGAGCATCTGGCTCGGTCGTGTCCCGGCCGTGGCCACGGGTGGCATCGCTAACGAATAAACCAGGGACGCTCTCGATTTACACCTGCCGAGGATTTGGTCCGTTCCCCCAAGCCTGGCAGGGGCCAAGGCTCAGGGGACCAAGTATTCTGCCTGGAAGCAGAGAAATTGGTGTGACACTGCCCATGTAACAGAAATGAAGTTTAGTGGCTGTGGCTCTAAGAGCACACAGCTAACCAGAAAATAAGCAATGAGTTAATATCACAGGCATTGATCAGCTAGTCTTACAATTAATGCTTCCAATAAAAAAAAAGCTCCCCCTTTTTATTCAACAGAATAAGAAATTAAACACTTGTGGGCTCATTCTAAAGAATGAATGAAATTGAATAAGCTACCTAGCACTTGAGATTCCCAGCGAGTGCTTGAATAGAGCAAACCTCCTGAGTTGAATGGATTGCCTTTTGGGACCAATTTGTCTCTTTTCACTCTTTATTCCTCCTTTTTTGCTGACAGATGTACAAAGGCGGAACTGCGCTGTGCAGCTTAGCTACATGCACCCACAGCAGCTGTCACTTTTGTCGAGCAAGTTAATCAAGCAAATGCCACCATATCCCACTTTCTATAAGGAACAACATGTTATAGACAGTAGTCTTGGGAGACAGGGAGGGAGGGAGAGAGACTTTATTTTAACTTTGAGTAGCTGGTATTTTTTTTTTTCCCCTCTGTGTGTAAAAAAAAAAAAGAAGAAGAAAAAAAAGCAGCCAAACCCGGTAGCACAAGCTGACACTTTTGTTTTCCCGTAGAACAAATATTTAATATGATTTTAACTCTAATTTGTACTGGGGGAGAGCTGTCCGGTTTTAATTAAATTTAAGGGACTTAGGGGAACACGGTTAAAAAAGAAATGGAAGCTTTTTGTTTGCGTTAACGCTTGTTGATAATAATATATTGATTGTCAATTGCTAAGCCCAAAAGATTAGTGTAGTAAATACTATTATCTGAATGCCACAAGTGAAGTGCTAGCTTCCCGTCCCTGCTTTTCCCTTTGTGAGGCAGTTTGAATCACTGGTTGTTATTTATACATTTTCTTTGATAAAACCAACTTGTGTGGCTGATTTTTTTTAAACCCTGCCTCATTAAGTGCATAATAGCATTTACGTGTGGGGCTTTCTGCTTTTTAGCCTTTCAAGCTTAAGCTTATATTCCTCTCTCACAACCATGTTTCAAAACTTGGGATGTTCACAAACAATTGGATACACACCAATATTGTATATATCAGATGCTCTCTTGCTATTGCCAAAGACTAGAAAATAACAGAACATTATCCGCAAAGAGTAAATAAATAGTTATGGTCCTGCTACGCTGCCGCACGCCAGATAATAACACTGTCTGATCATTAGGTAGCTTTTCTATTGCATGTAATTCTTTAAGTGCGTATACTCTCGTTAGGTATGCAAAAGTTGACATCAAAAGTAGGTCTTTCAGTGTAGCTCTACGGAGCACACAACAGCAAAGCACCGAGAGGGCACAGGCAGCTCTCTCGGTTTGCTACTAGAAAGGTAATTCCCCCCCAATTCACACACTTCGGAAAGTATCTTCTCTTTCAGAAAATAAATCTAAGTTTTGGTAACAGATTGAAGTGTGTCTAATTTAACTTCTCTGCAGGGTCTTTGGCTTGGTATGTTCAGAAACAGAGCACACAAATCGGAAGTGGTTGGGATACGTGAACTCTTTGCCAAACTCTGGACTCTACACTCGCACCTCGCCTGTACGAGCAAATCCTCCGGCAGCCGTGCTTGGCAGGGCTCTGCCTGTGCCTGGGCAAGCGGTCCTCACAAGAGGCGACATGACCCTCATTTTTCTGAATTAAACCTCTCCATTAAATTTTAGAGACCTAGTAAAGTGCTAACAATTTAATAGAAATCCCCTGGAACCCCAGGGTCTTTTTTTTTTTTTTTTAAATAAAATTTATGACTTTTTTCTATCAAAGCCTCGTGAATCTGTCTGGAGTCTCCCAGGTCACGCTCGCAACGAGCTATTACTGAAATAAACGGCTGCACTGTTTTTCCCTGGGATTTTTTGTATCGCTATAATGCTACCACTGCAAGCACACACAGTGTATTCTTCAACATCCACCCCAGCACTGTGATTTCTGGATGCCTTTTACTCTATTTTATATTCCGTAACTACGAGATTTCATTCACACTGACAACATAGCTATACGAGGAAGTTACAAAGTCAGAGGGGCTCAATATTAAAATAATTCGTATTATTATTTAATAAAGTCACGGTCCCAGCATTGCCTAATAGGGTTAAGCTGCTAGCCAGAGCAACTCATCATCTGTCTAGGATGCAAATGGCATCACCGAATTACATTATCATTCCCCCCTCCCCTTCCCTTCCCAAAAATAAACCACAAAAAAACTTTGAATCGCGTAAGAGCTCTGCCTTCAAACAGGGAAGAGAATTCAGAATGAAAGCTGAAACGCAGACCCAGGCGCATTGAAGTGCCGCACGCTTTTTGCAGTACATATGGTACCTGAGATCACCCACTGTTTGGGGATCGCAGCAACAGGGTACGCTCAGGCTGGCGCTTCACCCTTAACTGGCTTGAAGTTGGACCCGACGGGGCTCGGCAGGTCGGTGCCACTGGTGTTAATGGGAAGGAGGTGTGGGACTCCTCGTGGGTATGTTTTCTGCACGTGCTGGTGGGATTGCACAACTCCCCACTCGCCAAAAGGGCACAACTCATCCTGCATGCTCCTCGCTGCAAATTTCTCTCTGCTCTTACCCCCAAATTGTTTTATTCCTTTTCAGGGAGGGAAAGGAGGATGGACATTTTTCATGCCAGTGGGGCCAAGGTCCCCAGCAAATAAAGATGACCAAGAAGATCATCTCCAACGCTGTCCGCTTTCAGTGCTGCACAAAATTGGTTAACACCCACACGTGTTTTGTGCAGCTGCAACTCCACACGCCGTGGTGGCTGCAGGTTTGTTTACTCTGCCCGTCAGTGGTTTTGCAAGAAATCTGTGCACTCTCATCACGCAAGCAAAGGTTTCCCACTGCAAGTATGCAGCCAGCCAGAGCCAGAAAGGGACCTGCAGGCGGTACCGCACCTTCATCTGGGGAGGAACACCTCTGCTGCTGGGGATAGAACGGCTCGTGCTTATTCAGGCGTTCCCAAGCTGTACGTCAGGGTGTCTACCCCGCTAGCCAGACGCCAAAATCTCTGCCTAGGCAAAAGCCACATACTCACGTCCCTGGCAGAGGTGAGGGCAGGGTACCTCTGGGGACAAGCCACAGGCAGGACATGCCAATGTCTCCCCGAGCTTTCTCCCCTGGGGAGGATCTCATTGAAAGAGCTCCTGCAATGTTGGATCATCTCCTCCTACAGCCGGGATGCCCCGGTCCCAGCCCGCCGGGGTTTGCTGTGAGCAAACACCTACGGCAGCCCACGCGCTGACCATCTCCGAATATAGCCCAGCCACACGCTGCTACGCTTGCTCTGAGGAGGGCAAACCCCTCGAGCTGTGCGCTGGTCGGGGCTCGACGGAGGGCAGCAGGCAGAGAAAAGTGCAAGGGAGACCTGCGTGGAAACAGCTATTTATCTACGGCAGGGTGCAGGGAGGGATGCAGAGGCCGATGCTCACGGTGGTCTGGGAAGGAAGGCCACTGACACTGGTCCTGATGGCACCTCTAACTTCTCTCTCGTTTACACCCTCAAACCGGGGACACCCCATGCCTAAACCTGTGCGTTTGCAGGCTCAGAGCCTCGGCGGGTGCCCCCTTTCCCCTTTGAGACGGGACAGACCCGATCCTTGGGCACCACCGCGTTCTACATCTGCAGAAAACGCTGCCTTTCGGGTAACTTCTCCTGACTATGTGCATCCCTGAGCTGGAAGACCCTGCCTTTACACGGTGTGCTGGCACGCAGCATCCCGTGTGCTGACTGAGCTCCTCACGGGGCCCTGGGTACAGGGTCAGGTTGGCTCTGGGTGCTGGACCCTCTCCCCCTCCGCTGTAGATACAGCTCAGCAAAGTGCGCAGCACTTGCTGGGAACTGTCAGATAAAACGCCCCAAAACCTGCTGCTCTGCAGGATTTTGCAGACCTGGGTTTTCCTAAATGAAAGAGCTTCTGCATAAAAAAAATGTAAAGGCGTGCACACATAAAACCACTTCTGTATGGATGCTTGTTCTCAAACACTTTTTTTAACCTATAAAATATTCTCTGCTTATTTCCATTTTTCAAAAAAGAAATGAAGTTGACATGTTAAAATCTGAGTTTCTATATAAAGCAGCTTAGTAAAACACAATATCCACACAGAGTGCTGCTATTTTTCTGTCCCGATTCCAGGGCCCTGTTAGTGCAAGGCAGTGACGGTATAATTGGATGCAAAGTTGCTCCATAAGATGCAATACAGTAATGCATGCTATGGAATACTTTAATTATACTTGTTGTCAGATTGAATTGAAAGCTGTCACAAAGGGGGACTCGATAAACTTTAGCTGGCTCTTTTATAACCTGCAAATTCCAAAAAAGTAGCTAGAGGCTGCCCAGGTATCTCGGTCCTGAGCGCAGGAGGGAGCAGCTCCCCTGGTATCGTTCCTGGGGTTACACGCCTGGAGACAAGGCACTTTGCGCCTGAGTTTTGCTAAGCATTTTTGAATGCTGATATCATACATCCAGGGTGAGGTTTAAAAGAGCTCCGGGAAAGGAAAGAGCCGCAGATCAAGAGAAACGAAGTGACCTGGGACGGCTAATCTCGCACGCACCGCTGGCCGGCGCGGGCAACGGCAGCGATTGTGTGGGGCTGGATCGCAGGGGGAGCAAAGGAAAAGAGGGATTGCAGGCGCTGCTGGAAATCGGACAATTCTTCATTGTCCGTGCAGGGGCCGTCGGCTCGCCCCTGCGCGCACCGGGACTTTCTTTGGGCAAAGGCCCTTTGCGCAGCCCGGAGGGAGGGAGCGAAGCTGCCGGCGGCGGCGGGGGGCTCAGCCCCACACATCTGCGTGCAGCGGGACGCCCCGGCCCTTCCCACGCTCCTCGCACCCCCGGACTCAGCAGGCACCCGCGTGGGTTGGGCTTCCCGGGGAACGCCAGCACCTTCAGGCTCTCCTTCCCGACAGCCCGCAAGAGTGGAGCTTCAATTAGCTGAGGCCTCTTAAACGAAGCTGGAAGGCAGCTTCAGCTCAGAGCGTACTATGCGACTCGTACGCAGTTATAAACGTGCACAGGCAGCTCCCGCTCGGGGAGCAGAGAGGCTGCTCGCAAGAAGGCTCTCTGGATCGAGGATGCCTCGCTGCCTGCGATACAGCACGACGGCACCTCTTCCCCAAAACCTACCTCGGCTACCCACGTCCACCGGAAAATAACTGATCTTTCACTCAGTGCCAGCCCTAAAACAAAAATCTCTGACGCTCAAAAGCACCGTGCGGATGATGTTAGCAAGCCTATGCTGACCTTAACGTAACGGAGCAATCAGTCTGCCTTCTTAGAATGATTAATAGAAAATCTCCTCTGGAAAAGAAATCAAATTAACTGTCTTCAACCAAATGTCTACTGGAACACGAAAAGCTGTTCCGATAAAGACATTTAGGAGGGAAAAAAACCCCCCTTATGAGCATGTAAAATCCAGTGACAGATCTAGGACTTATTTTATTAAGACTCTCCCTAAAAGAAATTAAATGGAGCCCACTTAAATGAGCACTTCAGGAAAGAAGCCTTGCTGAGGGGAATGCAGGAGAGGCAGGAGGCCACGCGCGAGTGCACGCTTGCTGCTGTGTGAAGCTCACATATGGGAGTATAAAAGGACGAGGGTTGGCTCCGAGGAGCGGTGTCCGTGCTAAGCTCCTCTCCCCGCTCCCATGTGGCTCCGAGGGCACGCAGGAAGAAAAAGAGGCCGCAGAGGGACGGTGCACCTACAAAGAGAATTTGTCCCTTCCTAGAAGATATATGGGCAGTTGCCATCACAATTTAATTTTTTTTCCCAGCAAAGGTCCCTGCAGTGGGACTGACTCCAGGTCCCGGTCCGGGTCCTGCCGAGCCAGCCAAGGGCTGCGGCAGCCTCTGCAGCAAAAGTTGCGCTGCTCCGGCACCTCCAAAGATGCACGGGGAGAAAAAAAGCAAGCTGCACTTCCTCGAGATCAATCTGCCTAATTGTCTTCATTTCACAACTCACTCGGGAAAGGAGGGAAGAGGGGAAAAAAAAAAAAAAAGCAAAAAACAACGCAGAAGAAATAGCTCAGTGGAGGCCATATCAGGATGGGAGTGGGAGAGAGTTACTGCCCTAATGAGCAGTCTAGCTGCGTAGGAGGGAAACAGGTTGTTGTCTGTCTAAGAGAAAGTGGTGAGTGCGGCTGCAAGCAGATATTAGATGGGAGCCCAGCGCACAGTCTGATATCCGTTCTTCCCCTGATCCTGCAACCCGTCCTCCTGTGAGTAATTCTAACTCACAGTGAGTAGCTCCACTGACTCACGACCAGGCTTTTGGGTTCGAGGAGGGGAAGGAGAAGGGAGGGTGAGAAGGGCTTTCTTTTGGCATTTGATTGTGGCGTGCAAGGCTCACACTCTAGCAAGAAATGCCATGATCCTGCAAGCACGCCTTGAAGGAGCTGCCAGAATTCAAGTGGGTAACCCCACTGAAGGCAAAAGCTTTGATTTTAAGAATAAGCTAATGCCTAAGTGTCTGCAGAGGACTTGCTCAATTAACTGACCTAGGACCAATCTTGTAATTTGTCCGTACGCTCCGGCGTGGCATCAAGCTCCCAATCAGTAGGTACTGAGAAATATGCTGAGCTGCCTGCGGACCCTCCAGTAAACCAGTGAGAAGTGCTCAGTCAGGTTCCTGGAAATTTGTATAAGGATTTTGCTGAAATCTGAGACTCGCACAGTGCCCTGCATCCTTATTACCCAATATCTCTGATATTCGGAAGTCAGTTACCAGCGAGGGCAGCCGCCTCTGGAAATACGAGGACAGTCCTGAGCCGTGTCCTCAGCCCCAGCGCTCCTGCTGGGCTCCTGGCTGGGGAAAGGAAACGAAAATCCACCAGCCGCAACATCAGCCTTGGGATATCACTGGGGCTTCCTAAAAACCCAGCTGCGTTGAGCCCAGGGGACGGGACCCGGCGCTGGAGCCCCTGCCGAGGGCTCGTGCCTCCCCGAGGGCGGTGGGAAGGAGACGCTGGCTCAGTTGAGCCGTGGCTTCTCCTTTGCTGCTGGGAGAGAACCTGGAGTGACCGTCCCTCTGCACCGAGGACGGCACAGGGCAGAGCAAACCGTCGGTCTCCCCCATCGCCCTCCCCGCTACGCCCGCCCGGACCCCGCCGATCCCACCCCGCCATCAAGATTAAAAAAACGCCTCCATCTCGCAGAGGCGAACGGGCTCGTTTTCTCGTTTCAGGAGAAAATACTCCGTCTGGTATCCCGGCTGTGACACAGACCTTCGAGGAAGCCGAACATACACAGTGACAGTGAAGTGGTAAAACTGCCTTCTGCAAAAAGCACCATGAGTAGTGCCACCTCAGCGGGCTGTATCGCTGCGTGATTAAGTTCTTACCAGACTTTTTGGTAAAGGCAACCTTCCTGATCTGATAACTGCCAAGGACAAGCCAAATACGCAGGGTCAATCTATGCACGTTTAATCCCCAGAAGGCAGATTAAGTGTATAATTGACCCATATAATCCATGTATCATCTCCAGTGAAATGTTTTCTATGTCCGGTTTAGGCAGACGTGAGGCCCATAAGAAAGCGATCAGAGACACAGTATTACCATTGCAGTGGATTTCATCAAAGTTAGAGATGGCTTTTTAATCACTGATCTCAGAGACTGCTAGATTTAAGCAGATGAACTAGCACTAAGCACATCTGTTTTAATCCTTATCTTCTACTCAGGCTGGTGTCTTCAAGAAGTACAAGGAGGAAAAAAATAAATTGATTTTTTTTTTAGGTCCTTGCAATCTTAGGAGCTTCTCTTGGTGTTTTGATCTCTCATATCAAAAGCATGTTTTTGTTTTTTTCGGTAAGATATTGAATTAATCATCAGAGAGAAAAATGCCATCTGCGCTATTTAGGGACTGCATCAGGATGCTGGAATTCGCAGGATCTCGGGGAGCTCACTCGACGTTCAGTAGCCTTTTGTGTACGTGCTACTCGCCTGCGGCTGGGGAGGAAATATTCTCGCTATGTTTTACAGTAGTGTTTACCAATTTATAAGGAAGAAAGGTTGGCATTCACACTATCTACTAGTCAATCAGACTTTCTGGATCACATATGTTCTGACAGGTTGAAACCTATACTGTGAGTATCTAAGGGTGTGTGTCAAGATACACACACATACACACATGTATAAATAACTTCCACCAAAGGGCACAACCCTTACAAGTAAAACTCCCAGTGCCTTCAGACAAACTTACAGATGTATAAACTCTGATCCTATGAAATTCTGAGTGTCCCGAGCCGAGAGAGACCCGAATTTTGCAGGATTGGTCTGAAGACTCGAGATCACTCTGAAGATATTTCCCTATGTTTAAGATACACCCGCCTGCCTCTGCCTCATTGTTCCTACAAACAGTCACGTTCTGCATGTCAACTCTGCCCCCTTTCCAGGGAAGAAGTGATAAAATTTTACTTTCTATTAGGCACTACACAGAGTTTGCGATCCTTCTGCACTGCATGCAAAGTATCACAGTGGTTTAAATCCCAAAGCACCCAGCCATGCACAGGAATGCGGGGAGCGGACGCTACGATGCTATTCTGAAACCCTTCTGTTACCACTGTTCTCTACAAACGGGCCTTATTACAGTGTTTTAGCTTTAAATGTTATCAAATTAGTGAGCCAGGCCAAGTAAATAAGAAGTCATGTTACTCTGCAGTAAACAGCACTGCCAAAAAGCTAGTTAGGTTTTGATTACCAGCAGAACTCCACGATCAATCTGTTCGTTCAATGATCCCAAGAATACAGATTTTAAAAATTAAGATGACTCTATTTCGGGGGGGGGGGGGGAAACCCTGACTAATTTCCAGAATTAAGATGATTAACACACAGACCACACAGAAATATTACAATAATCTTCCGCAAACACCAGCACCTCCCTAAGAGCATAGCCCTGTTCCGCAGGTGCGAGCAGGGCACGCGATGCGGGGGAAGAGAGATGGTTTCTGAGCTAAGAAATCACAGCAAATGCCAACAAAGATGCATTAACGCAGCTTCTGTTGAGAGATGGCCTAATGCACTCTGCAGCCTCTGCTCCTGGGAGGAAACAAAGGGGAAATGAATGGAAATGCTGGGCAGGACTGCGGAGAAATGTGGGGCTTAGGAATACCCTGGGAGCTGCAAACCCCACCGAACGTGCGACGGGCAACCTTGCGCTGTGCACCTCCGCTCTTGCGCTACTCACGACTGCACAGAAAGGGGATTTAGCCCTATATTGTGAGCGTCTCTCACGTGATCCCACTGAGAGCAGAGGAACTGCCTGCAGGCACATTTAAGCTGTTTACCTGCCACTGCTGCACATATTACCATATAACATCCTAAAACTGGACTAAGCTTCTGGCTGGGGTAAGCCAGCATCACTGCACTAAGGCAGCAGAGGAGCTGGCCTCAAAAGCGTTAATAATGTCATTGCCTAGAGAAACTCTGCAGCTAAGAGGATTGCTCCTCTGCCACCCTGGGGGAAGCAAGAACAAAATCAGGTCCAAGTCTAACTTGGCATCGTAAATACCATTTTTGATTATTCCTCTTTCTTATTAAAAAGGTAGCTAGCACCTAAAATGTCTTTGCAAAATATGACCATCGGTGCAGAGACCAAAGGAGCTTAAAGACCCTGTGGCCATGCTGCTTCGCTGCGTTAGGTGAGGAGGACAAAGGCTAAGCTCGGGACAACGGAGTTGAGCATTTGCTCCCGTCCTTAGGAAACGTAGGTGAGCACAGCACTGATCTAAACAGGGTCTGGGCCCAGGTGACCCCCACGTACTCACAAACCCTGCTGCTACTGACCTGCCAGCAGCACCTCAGCCTCGCTGAGAGCTGACCTCAGGAGCAATCTGATGAAGAAAAAGATTCTTCACCTGCAACTTGGCAAAGACGAGACACGACCGCTCAAAACATCATTCCGATTTTGCGTGGCTAGGGCTCGGCGCATCCCCCTCCCTCCTTGCGAACCAAGGGCCGCGCAGCTCGCGCCGCTCGCGGGCGCACACTCACGTACACGAGACACGTGCGAAGAGGCCGGCAGCATCGAGTCCCAACGCCGGCATGGGGAATGGGAATGGGAGCGGGAACGGGAACAGGAACGGGAACAGCTCCCACGTGCTGCGGCTCCCGCCTGCAGCCGGCGTGGGTCAAAACAGGCACAGCAATGTGAAAACCCTACTCTTGATTATTTTATTCTGCATGGACCAGGGAGACTTGAGGAAAGCAGGGAGGGAAAGAAAGGTTTTGGACTTTTTGCTTTCCACCAAGGTAGCTGCTCTTTTTTTTTTTCCATGTCAACTGTTAATTTGTTTAAAATATGGCTTGGTAAAACTAAGTACGAGTGGATCAAACTGAAATCAGTATTTGTGCTAATTACAGCCTTTTGAAAATTGGAAATAATGGCCCAAAGGGTATAAACACACCAACTGTGAATCATAGGGAAAGGATGAGGGAAAAGGCAGTGTGGGCATTGAAAAGAACAGTCCAGATGAGCTCTGGAAATTTAACTGCTCATGAAACAAATTTCAACACAAACGAGCAATGCACTCGCAGGCCTGCTGCAGATGGAAGCGACAGTCTTTTGTTTTATGTTTTGTTTTTTCTCCCCATGCCTGCTTGATGGGTGATTTGCGTCTGGTGCTCTGCGCTGCAAACTCTCCCCGGAGCGAGCACGTGCGGCGCCCGGAGGAGGCACGGCCGTGCTCCGTGCATGAATGAGGCATTCTCAGTGGATATGGGTCATGCTAGTAGATGTACACAGTAAGATTATTTGACTCTAATTCATGCCACTTGATATAATGTGATAAAACATTTGACATGAGAGATAAGTTCCATTTTAATCCGATAAGGTACGGGGGAAAGAAAGAGTGGGAATTGTAAAGGAGGAAGAGGTTTCTAAGGGACAGGTAATGCGCAGAAAGAGAGGTATCGAGTGAAGGAGGAGGTTGGTTGGGGAAAAAAGCAGCTTTCCCTGCACACTGAGGAAGCAAACGAGCGAGTAAAGAAAGCGAGGAAGGTTGTTACAGTTCCAGAGCCGGGAGACTGAGAAATGGCACTGCTGAGAGATGAAAGGAAGGAAAGTAGGAACAGAAGCTGCTTCAAACAGAAATCAATATATGGACAAATACCCTAAAGGAGACTGAAACACTAATGCTACAGGCTGGCCGTCAACAGAAAACCTTCGCTATAGAACAGCTATGAGGACAGAAAGGCTATAACGCAACAAGAGCAACAGAAACAGAGATATTGGTTAACATGCATCCAAATCGAAAACAAACGGGCATCACAGGTCACTGTTCTCTTACAGTCCAATGAATTTATCTTGTGCAACAGAAAAATAGCTCTGAACATCTGGGTCAGTTCCTACCATGCCATCTTCATCAAGGAGACCGTGTCTCAACTTTACCTTTGGTGTCAGACACCACACCGTGGTCCTCCTGAAATACGGAAGTCCATTCCTAATCAGCTCTGTTTTGGTTAGCTTTTGAAATTAAAATTTAGCATGCTTAACTCACTGTCAGTTTTGGAGCGCTTGTCAATGAAACACACTGCAAAATGTGCAGAAGAGATGGCCCTTAGCAAATGCATCTGCCAAAAACCCGGCTCAAATTTTAACAGTGAGAACAATGACCAAGATGTTCTGTTACAGAGAGATTTTCCACAAGCTTAAACATAGTAAAGGGCTCTCTTAGAAGATGCTCTTCCCTTAAAATCCACACACAGACAGACCAAGACACAGTAGACTAGAGTAGAGATTTAAAGCAGGCAGAGAGCAGATACGAGCCTTAGTCAGAAAGAAAGGAAAGATTTATTTATTTTTTAAAGCTATAACCAATAAATTTTCTCAAAATGTGACTTATCCTCCTGTCTTATTTTGTCACATTTTGGGTCTCTCCTGCTTGGTGTCCAAGGAGGAGAAGGCATTTACTTACATCAAATAACCTTTCTATATACATCTCCTCATTGACCTTATCACGCAGGACATCCTGAGAGTGGCGGACAAATGTCACATAGGCATCAGCAACATCCATCCCCGGCTTCTGCATGGGGGAGAGAAGAAGAGAGAGAGAGAGAAACATGAATAGCGGCGCAGGGAGCAGCTCCACTGTGTAGCCTCGTCGCTGCTTTTCCTTCTCCTCCATCTCCTGCTGTCCTCCTGCAGTTCGCCCTTTCCTTACCTGACGGACACCGAGTCCCGCTGCTTTGTGCCCCGTGCCCAGCAAAACACTGTGTGCAGCCCAAGATCATGCAAAGACACTTGCTCCTTCTCTTCTGTCGCCTAGAGCGAAGCCGGTGAGAGGAATAAAGCTCTTCCTCCACATACCGACGCCGGGAAGTTGTCTTGCTACCTTTGGTGCTGTTGACCTAATGAGTGAACCAGCAAGCCGGGCTGGGGATTTGTTGTTTTCTTGGGTCATCTTCTCTACGCAAGCCCTCTGGTTTCCGAAGGCAGAAAGCTAACAGCCAGAGCTGGGCTCTTGGTTCTTCTTCTATGGTGTGAGGATGCGTGCAGTAAGCAGCTGGTGTTGCAGGAGGCATCCCAAAATCACCTTTCTTTTTCTGTTTAGACCCCTGACTTTAGCTCACATTTAGTGCTGCTCTTAAGAATAAATTGGGTAAATGGTAAGTCAGGGAATGTACGTCTACACGAACGTTTAAGCCGCTGCTAAACTGCGGGAAGCCTGCCTGTGCTGTCACATCTCTACAGCTCTCTGCAGAATTTAACTGATTTTAAACAGTAACCTGCAAGTGTGTAAGATTTGGGGGAGAACAGCATTTCTTTAAAGAAAATGGGAACTGAAGCAGGTGGATGGGAAAATACTTAAAAAAAAAAAAAAATCCTGTTTGAGTTCACATTGCTTGATATATTGGAATCAAACTTACCTCAAAGGAAACCCATTAAAATACTGTAACATGAGTCATTACAAGAGCTGCCACAAAATCTTAAATTTCCATGGCACATTGTAAGTTTGTTAATAACTAGTGTCATTAGTTTCCATTACTGTGATTTACCTCAGATCACAGAGTATCATTTCTCTGCAAGATACGATTGTCAGCCGCTGTAAATTGAAGTTAGTTAACACATCTGTGTAATTTCCAGGGTGAAAATGAGGACAGTTTGGAAAGCAGTAGGAAGGGAGTTTTTTAATACAAAGCAAACAATTATCAAGCAAAGGGCCAGTGCTTGGCCCTTGGGAAGCCAGTAACATTTCTTAACACCTACTGCAACAATGACAAGGTATTAATTTGAAAAACAATGAGGACAACACAAATGTGGCAGTAGTCAAGTGTTACACTTTCAAGCAATTTTCAGCATGCCGATCGTGCCCATTTCAAGGTGGCATTAAACGGATTGGTTTGTACCCAGACAATTGCAACGGTGGTTGCGGAATTAGATTTAACCGATGGTTTTCTGTTCAACACCAGGATTTCCCCTCTGTCCTCTAGTCAAACAGGTTTTTCTTTCTCCTTCCCCCGGAAAGGCAGTGGCTTACGGACCATGGGGCGTCCTCCTGCAAAGGTCTGGGAGCTCTGCGGGGCTGGTGGTTGATTTCATCAAAAATTGTGGGGCTGTCAAGGAAGCCGTTGTAACGTGGCTTCATTTCCAGGGGAAGGTGGGGAAACGACCAAAAAATAACCCAGATGAATGATCTGTGCTCTATTTTACGCAAATAACTGGAGCGTCCGACTGGCTCCGAGGACAGGAGCAGAGCCTCGCTCCTCCCGCATGGCCGCGATGCTGCGGACCTCCCAAGGGTGTCCCAGGTACAGTGCTTTTGGAAAAGCTTGAAAGGGTTATATAGCATTTTACCAAGACCACTTCCCTGGAGATGCTTTACTTTCCAGGAACATAGAGGTCTCGGAGAAGGCTATGCTTTGCCTTAGAAGTTACTTAAAATAACTGTTCTGTGCTCAAAATTCCTGATGACTAAATATTTAAGATGCACTCAAACAACTAGGAATTTCAGCTGAAGAATCTAAACATTTTCTAGGGCTAGAAATGAATTTTGAGTCCCTCTTTTTAATGCTCTCAATAACTTGTTTCTATTACTCCAAGACACCAGGATGCCGATCTCTGCACTGGGCTATTTTAAACCACTCAAGACCTCTTACTGTTCAAGAGTTTGTCTTTCCCGTGCTGGGCTAAAGATACGGCCATTGGGTAGGAAAGGTTTCTTTTGAGTTAAAGGGATGGAAACACCGAATGCAGATGATGTGGTCCAAGATGTCTGATGAATTTATCACATTGTCATGTGAGAGCATGCAGAGCAATCATATCCACGTTAAATGTACATATATACATTACCCATACAGGTCATCGAACTCAACTGAGTTATTCTCGATTTACACTGCCCAGTCTAACTGAATGCAGGATTTGGTATGGTATATTAAGATCCTCTCTTTTTTCATTTGTAATTGCTCAGGATCTCTCTGCCTGTAAATGTTACAGTAACCCCTTATTCCAGCCAACGTTCATATATTACACTTCAACTTAATTTAAGTGTAAATTCCTGGCAAGTTAAGTGCTCTGTCTAAGAATGTTAAGGGCTCTTTTCCTTATGAATCAAGGTCTAATTAGAGGAGACGATGTACAGTTTTCCTATACCAATTACAGAAAAATGGAAAAAATTATTTTCATTAACAATTTCCCAAACACATGTTGCTAGCTCATCACCAGTTCCCCAAAGTAATAAAAAAGTCATTTTCCGAAAGAGTAAAATAAACCAACAATTAGAAGAACAAAAATAAAATAGATTAGCTAATGTGTTAGATGTGTGTTGGCTCAGTTCTAACATGTCTGGACCTTTTTGTTTGGAAATTATACTGTATTTGTACAAGTCCAAATGAAGAATTAACAGAATGCACTGCTCCCATTTTTTTTAAATGTGATTCAAGCCAATTGCATAAATATGGTACCTTTTTGACACCATCTGCAAATTATTGCCTAAACAGCCTTGTAGGTCTCCATAGGAGGGTAACTGCTCATTATGAACGTCATGGAGATATTCTTTCCAGTTCAAATGTTAGAAGTGTGAAGGCCCATGGTTCAATCTTGGCTGTTAATGCATAACGTGGGTTGCTACACATGCCATAAACCAAAGCATGATGCAAATTACTATGACAGAAGTTGTTTAAATTGTGCTTACGGGTACATCCACGTATTTGGAAGCAGCCTTCACCTGTAAAAGGAACAAGAAGAAAGTTTACACCATCAGTACGTTTTCAGGTCTTTGCTTTTTCTTTAAACACCTGTAAGAGCTTCTCCGGCCAAGACTCGGGACAACATCATGCTGAGCGAGGGAAAAAGGGTGATAAAAACTACGTTTCCCATCTAGAAGGATAGACAAGGGTGGTATTTTTGTTGTTGTTTTTTTTTTGGAGAGGTAACTTTACTGCTGCTAAAGCTCTAATAGCAACAGATGATAGTGTGGGAGTTGTGCTTCTCCCTCTTCTACTTCAGCGAGCGGGGGAAGACGGGGTTCGTAAGTAGACATCGTTATTTTCTTCGGAGGCCTCATTCTCCGCCCGATGCCACGTGTCTCCGAAGGCAGCGCGTGTCTCTCCCATCGGGACCTGCATCCCGGGGACCGTGGGAGCCCGCCGGCACCATGGGCACAACGGCATGGCGGGGCTGGCGGGCACCTGCACCAGGGTGGCCAGTGGAAGGTGCCCGAAGGACCCTAATCTTGCCCCCTGCCCACAGTCCCGCACGCAGCGTGCTTCCCCCGGCTTTGCCTGGGACATTATTTTCCCCCTTTTTTGCTGGCCCTGGTGCTGGCAGGAGCTCGCAGACCGTGTCGGGGCAGCGTGCTCACGCCATGCAACAGAGAAGTGCCCCAAAGCTCTTCTGCTTCCCGGACCCCGAACAGCTACATTAGTTTCCTACGATTTTCCTCCCCTTTTGAAAGATGTTATTTGAGGGAGGGTATCAGAGGGTGGACACCGCACTCTGCGGTGTCCTCACAAGCCGGCGGGGGCTGCGAGACCCCAAATGTACTTTGTCTCCGGCGGACCACGCAGCGGGGTGCGCATCGCCTGGCACGGGAGGCGAGGTGGCCCCCGATGTCAGGGCCGAGTCTTCCAACCGAGCAGTGCCCAGCTGGCCAGAGAGACCTTTTTCCCACTGTAGCATAAGGCACCGTGTCTAGAAAGAGTACGGCTGGGATTTTCCACAACGCTTCTGCTTTTAATTAGGGTAAGCGTTGCCGGCCATCTTTGTTTGGGTGTAAAAGCTCACCTGCTTTTAAATATTTCTAAAGCTACCATTAAAACAGCCTAAATATAACACGCACACAGTTGCATCTTGGGATGAATAAATTATGTGTCCCGAATGAGAGAATGAATGTATGTGTGAGACAGAATGTGAGAGTGGGTGGAAGCACTCATATGGTGTGTGTGGGGGGTGCATAATTAAGCACAATGAGGCGATACAAAAGACCAGACTGGTGGTAATTGCCGAGGTGAACGCTGCAAGTATTGGCAGCGCCGGGGCTGCCGAGCCGGGGGGCAAGAACAGAGGGAGGGTGCCGAGCGCCTGCCGCCGCGACGTGACCCGGGGTCCGGCCGTCGGAGGGGACGCAGGGGGACGGGGTCACGTCCCGGCACACGAGTTGATGAAGGAGGTAGCAAAATCAGCGCCAAGCCCTCGCTCCCAGCAAAGAGCGAACGCTTGTCTCTCCTCCAGGTACCCCCGTTTCCAGCCGGCCGCCGTCTGGGCGCCTCGCCCTTTCGCTGCATTTATCCTCACAACTTTCTTGGGAGGTAGCGAAGAGCCATCCCTCGCTCCTGCCGAACGGGAGCGGAGGAGCCCCGGCCTCCGCGCGTGAAGGCAGCTGGAGCCGGGCCAACGGCCGCAGCTCCGCCGGAGCAGGCGGCCACGGCACACCCACGCCGGCGTGGAGCAGCCCTGCAGGGCTGCCCGAGCTAGCTCCAAACGAGCTCTTTTTCCGAGCAACGCAGCTAAACAACCAGGAGGAAAGCTCGGGAAACGATGCGGTTTGACAGCCCGCAGAATTCAACCCGGGGTCCGCGCTCAGGGCTGCACCGTGCCACGCACCTCTATCTTCAGGTATCACGCAGGGCGTGAAGTGATGCAGCGGCACCCCAGGAAACCTGCAATCTGAGCGTGGATCGAGGACTCGGGTCCGGCTTAGCACCACTGTCTCAAACTACCTTCTTCTCCAAAGCCGAGAGGCGACGAGAATAACTCAGTCGGCTTCCTGCGATCTCCCCCCTCCACCCACAAAAAAACTGAGCTTCTTCTCCTGCCCACTCCCCTTTAATCAGAATAATTACTTGTTTTTCTTTAAACTCAGATTTGGCTACATTTCGTGAAATTTCCAAACTGCCGGATGTTGTGTGATTTTTGCTAGGCTGCCGTTTTTCACAAAGTATGTGACTTTGCCATGGAACGTCTCAGTTTACCATACAAATTTTGTGCAGAACAAAAATAAGATCTTTTACTTCTGTCTCCCTTGGGTAATATGCAGTCTTTAGTTTTAATTACTGTAGGTGTAATTCTCCGCCTACGGAGGCCATCCAGATTAAAGGGAACTTTAGCAGCTGTCATTCCTGTGACTCAGTGGATCTGCACATGCAGACGCCCAGCCAGGGCCTGGGCTGCTGCCGCGGAGATGCACTTAAATGTAGCAACAAACAGAAAAAAAAAAAAAGTCTGGCCAAATTTAGAAGGGTGTTTTCCTCTCAAAGTGCTCTGCAAGGAGAAGTGGCTAGTGAGAATTTATTAGGACAACAGATGCATTAATTTTATCTTGAATTTCGAGGCAAGAATTGGAAATGAGGATATCCTACTAGGTGATAAAACTGTCTGTCACAAGACCCCCGATTACATGTCACTTGCAGAGCGCCTGGAAAACATGCGATAAAAGAAGTCGGTGGAAGGGGGTGGGAGACTAATGCTTTCTAGAGCTCAGCGGCTTGGACCATCACACTTTGTTGTATTTGTTCAGACAGGGAAAACGTGGGAGGTGGTGCAAGCATGCTGTAACAAGAAAGACTTTCTCTATTTATCGTTGCAAAGACTAAACACGGCAAATCACATTACTACTGTAGGGAAGGGAGACTTTCTAAGCCCAGTGCCAAAGGGGTCGGGGCTGTTCCTCAGCCTCTTCTTGTGGCCGGTGCTGCCCGGTGGCTCCCAGCAAACAAGCGGGCCAAAGTGGGAGACGTCCCTTGCCTGGAAAGGAGCAATCCTGCTCCTCTGCAGCATGCCCGGCCTCCTTGCTGGGGGCGAGGGCTCAGCACCTTCCCGGGGACGTGCACACACCACCCACAGTAACTATTTGGATGTACATCCCTTCCTGGCTGGAAACTCGGGAAAACTGAAGCTATGGGGCCAGGTTCAAAGGCTGCGGGGCCATTGGAGCGGGACAGACCGTTTTGCTGCTGCTGGGGCAGTGAATTGTCAGAAAGTGTCCGAGGAGCAGCAGCGTGAGGATGCTTGAACCCCAGGCACCTCCGTGCTGCCTCCTCCTCAGGGGCATCCACAGCCCAAGCGCGGCCGGGGGGGGTCACTCGGCAATCGAAGGGAGCAGCACTCGCCAGCGTAAACAGTAGGATGTGGTGGGAGCGGCGCAGCATCAACCGAGGAACAGCTTGGATTCACGGAGAAGGAAGGGCTGCACATTACACTGTCTACCCGGGCTGATGCTGGTGCTTCCGATGCCTGGAAAGCTGCCGCCTCCACATCCTCTGCTGCTGGCACGCGAGCGTCTCCTAACCCTCTGCAGCACTGGAACGAGGGAAGGTATCCACCCCGAGCCATCCCCTGCATCGCCCCGAGCAGGGACGAGCACAGCCCCGGGGCTGCAACCACGCAGGGGTGACCCTGGGAGAAGAGCTGCACTGCGGGGCAGTGAGTGGGACACCCTCCCTTCCCCTCCTTCTCTGAAGAACAAAGTGCCTCCAGCACACCTGAGAAGTCAGGATGCTTAGTCTGAACCCCGTGGTGGTTTAGAGAAGCTGCTAGACTTTGTGTGCACACAGCTGCCCATGAGCAGAGTTTCTTGCCTTCGCTGGTAAGCCTTCCCACATCCATCCCCGTTTCCAGACGGATCCTACAAAACCGCCTCAAACTCAGCAAAAAGAGCCCAAGAGTAACAAACAACAGACGACTGCAAGTAGCCAAGACAACTCCTGAATGAGATTTCGGAAAGCCTTCCCAGTTTGCAGAGCAGCGCTTTCTGCCTCCTGCCCAGTCTCCGTGATCGAGTGAGCGCAGGACAGGCTGCACACGCAGGAGGTGGGAACGGTGGGTGAAAATGTTAATGCAACTTTCCAAGCAACCCCAGACACGTGCATTTGGGTGCACACTTGTCTGCGAGCTGAGCTAACAGAAGCCACGCTTGCAAAGAGACACTCCTGTAAACTTTGTGGTGTGGATTTTCAGAAGACCTGAAATCAGCTGCTATGTGTTCGTCCTAGGAAGCTGTCACAACACTTTTCTGGAATACAGCTCGGATTGCTAAACCCTGGGTGGAGACTGAGGCCAGTTTTGCACAAATATTATTCTTGTCTTGTACCTTTCTAGCAAATAGGTAAAGTGATGAGCTGCGGATTGGTTCTGCAAAGTTAGGGAGAAATGTGGTGTTAGAGGCACCTTGTGCTGCATAACCTCATGGCATTTCCCCTACCTTGTTCTCTATTAGAAACACAAGAGCACTCGCTAGATCTCCCTTATGTTGTTTTTTACTACCTAAGATGGTCACCGTTATGGCCAGAGGACTGAGAGGAACACAGCCATCATGCAAGGTGGCAATGAAGCAACTTCTTTAGTTAGGGAAATTGCATGTACAGTGCAATGATTTTCTTCATCTTCGTACACCTCCTCAATAGACTGAACTCCACCAGCCTGAATGATGACTGGAGATGGTTTTACTCTGTGCTACAACACGATGCCCTATGCATCTTGGGTGTTTATGTACTGTATATCTGCATACAGGTTGTTTGTCTATTCATGTGTTCAAACATGACAGAATGGCAGAATTATTAGGTAGCTGATCTAGCCCTGGGAGAGCAGGAGATTACAACTCAGGAAAAAAAAAAAAGAAAGGAAAATATTGTCTGTACTTACAGTAAATGACAGGAAAGAAGAAAACAAAGTTCCTTCATCGTATCTAGACAGTTTGGCCAAGACTCCTTCCAAAATGGTGACAAACTATGAAGACAAAAAACACTGCAATTATTTTTAATAATTGAACAAGGGTGTAGAAATCAGCATCGGCTTCAGAGAAGCCGGTGGAGCTCCCAGCATTGCCAGAGGAACAGACAAACTGTCCCCGAGCACAGCGGGCCAGGGAGTGGGGAGAAAGGGGCGCTGCCTTTCGGGTGCTACGTGGTCCACCTCTCGCTGGGTGGGAATCACCCCTCGGTGCCATGGGCGATGCTGGGGACAGGAGGTGGGTGCAGCGCACGGGGAAGCCAGCAGAGCCTCTCCGGATGGGGAAGCCGGCGGTTCTTGCTCCCAGTACGCAGTGTCAAGCACGCAGCTAGCTGGGTATTCTTGCAGAAGAATCGAACTGGCATATGTTGGCGGATTATGTTTAAAGGTCTCCACTGTATAATAGGGATGACTTGTTCTCAGAAAGTTTGAAACTAGAGGAAAACACACCCCACCATCTTTCTCCCTGTGTACCAATTCCCCTCTGTGTTAGCGCAGCACACCAGACCTACACAACAACCCAAGGGAAATGCTGGCAGCTGAGCTAGAGGAGCCAACTCTGAAGAAAAACAATTTCCAAACAATTAAACCTGACATTTTGGAATGTATTTCCCACTACTGTCACCTCTAAATTAATTTCTTAGAAGAGCATATGGCGATACTGCACAAGACGAGTTATTTTGTCCACACAACCTTACGCGTAGGAGTGGTGACCACCTCTGCGTGCCACCCCAACGTCTATGCGGCAGCACTTAGCAGTGCCACCCCCTGACTGCAGCTACCCTCAGTGCCGTGGGGTGATGCTGACCATGGGGTGCTACCCCATTAACATAACACCCATTCCTTAAAACCACTTCTGGCCCAGTACGGCAATCCCGCTAGCAGCGTATTACATCTCACGCAGTTCCTAATCATCAAAGAGTCACCATGAAAGGACTGGGAGATGTATGATCTTGCCTGTGAGAAACAAGAAGCCAATTCAACATCTTAATGTGTCACATTTTAATGGAAACGCACGTATTAAAAATGCAATGTTAACAGTGAATCACTTCACCTGAAGTCGAAGGTTACCTTTGCCACTAGGAGTGTTATCATTTCTTTGACGGTTTCCTCAATTAGTTCATCTATTTTTGAATGGTACTGGTGCTAAAGAAAAATAAAAGGAGAGGGGGAGGAAAATATTAGCATTGATTGCAGGCAAGAGCTCTACGGTTGTCAGCCTCCTCCCTCGGTAAACCACAATATGCAGTATTAAACCAAAGAATGATGCAGCTTATTACCCTGTGCTCCACTACAGTGGCCAGTGATTACTTACACTCGCAGGAGAGACCCTGAATTCAGGAGAATCTTACATCGGTTTGTGAAGCATGGGCAAACCCTGCCCTCTTCTGTGTGCCCGCAGCTCCGGGAGCCACACGCAGACGTCGGAGGGGAGGCTTTGCCATCCCAGTGAGCACCAGCACCCAGCGCTCCGAGAGACCCTGGAGGTCCTTTTGCTTCAGTTCTGCAGGCACCATCCTGTTCATTTTGCACATGGATCGCACCCGGCAATGAGATACGCCTGCTGCCGGGGGGAAAGGGGCAGCCCTCGCCTAGGGCACCGCAAACCGCACAGCCCTCGGAAGGGGAGCGGGGAGGATTTGCTGCCCCAGCAAACCAAAAAGAGTCTTTTTGTCCCACGCAAAAGCCAGCAGGCAGCGCGGCCCCGAGCCCTGGGTGTCGGCAGATCCCGTGGCGCTAGCTCAGAACGGGCTGACCAACGCCGGTGCCTGCAGCACCAGCGTTTCTGAGTCTTCAACCCAATTTCTGCACATGCCAAACCTTGCTTAGCTTGGGAGCTCTGATGCAATCAGCTGCAATATGGCTAGAATAGGTACTAAAATACAGTCGTCTTCTAATTTAGAAAAGACCTGTTTCCAATACAAGATTTAATTAGTGAAAACATACAGTATATTCTTATTTTCAATGGACTGAGAAAATACTGATTATGACTGCTTTCCAACACAAAACATTTGATTTTTCAGTCAAACATTTCAAGCACTGGTGCTAGTCACTATATTCATTACCACTTGGCATTAATATTGTTTTAAAATGTTAACATCAAATCACATTGAAAGAGACAAATCTGCTTTAAATACTAATCAGACTTTGGGAAGGAAGACTGCGAGGGCTTTACAAATGCTAGATGTTGGTCTCAGTGTCTGATTGGTAGTCTCTGAACTGCTTTACAGTTTGGGGATTTTTTTCTATGACAGTAACACATTAATACAGGAATTTGGAAAAAAGAAAATAAAAGTAGGACACACTTACCCACTCTTTAGCAAACTTTTCAGATCATTGGGGACAGAAATAAAGAGGAAAGTGCAAAAGACAGGAAAAAGAACATATGAAGAGAAACAATAAATAAACCAAAATCTTTTAAAAAAAGAGACGTATGAAAACAACGGCAGCATGCACAGAAAAAATAAGCAATGGAAAATGAAACGTGATCAAAACCTCCTTTCACTGAAATATCAGAGATCGCTACCCGTAGTATTTGCAGGCAGTAAAACAGGGGGAAGAGAGCGGATTGTACCTAACTGCTGACAGACTCTTATGGTTTTAGGGTTCAGCACCGGGGCAGCTGCGCGCCCTTCACCAGGGAGGATGTGCCCGAGAGGTGAGTCCTGCTGCAGGGGCAGGGCAGGCAGGGCAGGGGTACATGGTGCAGCACGTCCCAGCCGAAATCCTGGCCGGGGTCACTCAGAGCCTCACCCAGGCGGGAGGACAGGCTGGCACTGCCGTGCCACAGGCTGCGATCTGCTGGGCCCGCTCAGAGGAAAAAACATACGCGAACAAGCGATATTTGCGTTTGCAGCTCCCATTTCCATGTCCTGCTTTGCAGGTTGAGACATATACAAGTCCGTTACGGGATCACAGTTACGATTAACCTGTTTAACGCAGACTTAGCCCTTATCAGCTCCCAGGATTGACCTGGTCGTTCCCAGCACAGCTGGAGATGTAGCTGCGGGGTGACAGGGACGCGTAACAGCTGGGTACGGGTAGGAGCTGCTGACGTCCTTGGCATACGCAGCCAGGACCTCCGACGGGAGATGAAGAAGGGGCTGTGCAGATAGTGAGGGTGTCTTCCCCAGGACGTTTTCCTTCTGCAGCTGCATCTTCTGTGTGAGTGGAAGACCTTGCAACCAAGGATTTAGCTAACTGCTTTCATTCGGTAAGTCATGAGTTTTAACTCAAAAATGGCTAGCACTGTGAAATGCACTGACCAATGCATTTCCAATGAAAAACTTGTTTAAAAAGCAAGTAAGAGCCCTGACGGAATAAAACCGGAGCTCTGAGAGCAGGAGAGGACCCTGTGCACGCACCAAGACCGTGTCGCAGGACTCCGATCGCTCATTCCCATCGTGGCTGCAATCCCTGGGGCAGACTGGAAGCCAGCGCCAGGACCAGTGACCACCAGTGCTCACGCTGCAGCCCCAGCCCCAGCTCCACCACGGGAAGAGGAGCCCTGGCCGGGACGGGGTCGGAGAAGGCGGCGGTTTGGAAAACGACTGCCTGGTGCTGCTTTCACAGATGCCTGGCTCGTAAAACCAGTGTTTCTAACAGCTCCTTCCACATTTCTTATGAAAATGCCTGAGGTTAAAGATCGCATAACTGGTTTGCTTTACCCAGTGTAGCCCCTGCTTTTGATCGAGTTTATCGCAGCTTTCTATTAGCTTGATTATTACAATCCATAATCAGTGCACTACAATGATTCAACTTGACTTTATGTGATGAGTATCTTGCCTTGTCATGTAACAGATTGTGTGTACGTTGTATTTCTCTAAGGACCATCTGACCTTAGATATTAAATAGAAACATACTAGACCAACTGAGAAACATTTAATACATACATTTATCCCCTTAGATGTATTAAAAATTCAGAGGAAAAATAAATATTTAAGATGGTAAAGTATGTTTACCAAATGTTTTAACAGCTGCCTTTAGAGACAGGGAAATGGAAATGAAATGATGGGTGTTTGTTTCACAGGGTAATGCTCGCAAAATGCATTCAAGTATCTGTTAAAGTGAGTGTAACCGAAGGTAGTCTTAAAGGGAAGGCCTTTGGGGTGGGAGGGAAACCGCAGCAGCAAGGTCAAATAATGTGTCGAGAGAGTCTCTGCCCATGTACAGCTTGGACCGTCAGAAAAATCACTGGTTTGTTTCCAATCAAAATGTCTTCTCCGGCTAGGTCTGGGCAAATGCCCCTGCACGAACACCGCAGTGGGCAATTTGAGCTCTTTTTGCTGCTTTTGAACTGTCTGCAAAAGGGTCCTGTCAGAGAGGAGTGTCTGTCCGTCTGTCCCTCCCTCCCTGTCCACACCTCCAGATGCAGCCACACACCGGGGATGGGGGGACAGAGGGACTCAACGACGCACGGACCCAGCTCCCCGAATTACGGAGGAAGACACAGGCTGGAAACCCGGTTTCTCATCCCTCTGCTGTCTGTCTGACTGTCTCATAATTTCCAGCGGGGGACTGGAAGAGGCGGGGTGGCATTTTGTCCTCCCCTCACGGGCTGTGACAACAGATCTATATCTTAACTTTTACCCCCCCATAGCACGACCATCTCAGGGCACAGGTTTAAACAGCTTCAAGAAGAGGAGATGGAGGCAGCCAAAAAAAGGAGTGGCAGGAGCAAATGGAGGGGAAGGAAGGAACACTCATTAAAAGAAAGAAAAGAAAAAGGGAGGGTGCATAAAATACTGCAGCCCGAAATGGTAACTTATGCACCGATAATTTACAACTGCTTTACAGGTCTATTAGTTCAGCTATCTGTTAAAAACCTCATGCCCCAGCAACTGCTGCTTGCCAGAGGAGTTAGGCTGTCTCCGAGCTGCCGTACCAAACACCTTCTTGAAGCGGCACAGGCAGATTTGCAGAGCTAATCCCCACTGCAGCCGGGAAACAACCGCGCTGCCGCCTGCTCCCCTCTCGCTCGCAGTTTGACTCAGGCCGAACGTGAATGGTGACTGACGCTCAAAATTTGGAGGAAACTGTGGCAAGCACAGAGCATCAGAAGTTAGCATGAAAAGATGCTGTGAGTGCCTGGTCACACGGTATCCAGATGCAGCCGATGGTATCGGTCTCGTGCCATCTGAATACTTAACCTGACAGCATTATGAACGCAATGCGCTTGCTCTGTCACGATATTGGAGTCTGCTTGCTCTTCAAAACATCCCCATCCCCAAGGACTGTGCTAGTACAACGCACAAGGGTTTGATCCTGGCTTGCAGTGGGGAGCATCGCAACCACGGCCCCTCCTGGCTGACGGGGCACTGCCGGGGCAGATGCTGCAGCAGCTGCAGGCTGAGGGATTTGGGGAGATGATGGGTATGAATATGGAACGGAAAATGGTAGAGAAGTTCATGTCCAGGCTTGGACAACAAAAGCCCACTCAAGATCTGCCTCAGCTGACCTGGAGGACAAGGGAAGAACCTGATGATGAGCAGTATGAAAACTCTCTTGCAAGGTGACTGTCACAAATAAAATGTCATAACTAAAACAGGTATCAGAAAAATAAAAAGAACAGCTGGATCTGATCCAAACACCACTGACATCAGGGCAAGGATCCCTGCTGCATCCAGTGGCTTTGGAGCAAGTCCTCTCAGAGGAGCAGGGTGAGGTAAACAATTGAAAAAAAAAAAACAACCAACAGCTTGCAATGATTCACTGCAAAATCTGACCATGGAGAGTTGTAGCAAAAGGGCTTATCTAGGAAGTGCCGACAAACAGCAGGATAGGAGAACCAAACAGTATTTGTGAATTTATTCTGCACTGGTATATGACTATTTAATTTGGCTTGAAGCCACTGTAGCAAAATAATCATTATGATGCATTTAAGCTAGTCCAATTTACCATGTCCTTCTCATTCATAGATCAAATCACAGAAACTTCAACCTGCAACTATGGCTTCAGAAGAAAAAAAGTATCAGCAATTAATTAAAACAGATTTGTTGTTTGGAAACTGGAGTCATTAAGAACCTGGAAATCCAGGATCATCAAGCATGGTGGTTATAGCCAATACTCAAGGAAGTCACAGCAGCTGGAATTTCAATCTACTTTTGGAAGCCATCTATTTTGGTGTTTGTTTTGTTTTGTTTGTTTTTTTTTTTCTTACAAGCATCACAGCAACAACTTAGCACTTCTGTTTTCCTTATGTTTGTCTACAGAAAATAGTCATATACAGAAAGTGTGCTGCCGACACCTGGCTCCAAGGTGCAGTTAATGACTCAATATATATGGTCATCATGCATCAACCAAGCTTAAGAGATACCTTATGCATACCACAGTCCTTGCAAAAAGCCACTCCTAAGTGACAGGGATTCCGAATGTTTATATTCATTAGATTTGAGAGCAATCCCCTGCATATTCATCTGCACACTCTATATGGAAGGCTAAATCCACAACTGACATAACGTCTCTGAAACCAGCACAACAGGAGATCGGAAATTTCATGATATTGCCTTTAAAAGCTGTGAAAGGAAGAACCTGCATTTTTACCTCTTGGCCCATTTCCATACTGCAAAGCTTTGTTGATTGAGCTTTGGCATCCACCATGACATTAAACATGGTGCATATTGATTGAGGGACTCGGAAATCTGTTGATCGGCTGGTTTTCTGCAGCTTTACTTCAAATGCAATCCTAGTTCTGTTAAGGAAAGTAGAAAAAGACATTTCAGTTGCTTTTAAACATACTGAAGATGATGATGATGACGACGATGATAATAATAATAATAATAATGTGAAACAATACTAAGAGTTCAAGAAACCAGAAAGCCAAATGCTGCTGGGAGTGTTACACTGCAATTGTTACAAATGTGCTTTTACTAAAAACGATTTTCCAGTTTAAAAATAAACCCACTTTCCATAATACACACTATTTATAAAGTGTGCAACGGTTTCAGGGAAACTATGACTTTCTCATGCTTGATAAACAGTGTGATGATGTTACAAACAGCAGTGTCAATGTACACCTATAATTTGGTTGCATTAGCTGATTTATAACCACAGACAAAAGGCAAGCCTGACGCATTAAAGGAAGCTCCTATTGCTCCATGATATCACCTACAAATAACAGAAACTCGTTCATTGCTCGACTGAAGGGACATTGCCAGCTCATTGCATTTTTAGGTCTACACGATTGTATTTGCTTGCTGAAAGTTCCCAATTGTCTCGTAAGTTTATAGAGGTGGTTTCCCTGAACCATACACATTCACCAGAATACGTCTGCAAAATGTCCACGGGCGCAGTCGCGCACGTATGTATGAACACACGCAGACGCATCGCACGAGCCCACACCTCTCTGCTGTCCTGAGGTTTCACTGAGCTCAAATTCGACATCCTGGCGGTTACAAACTGTGTTACACCAAGAGCTTTGTTGGGCCAAGGACTGCAGAATTTGATTCTGTGTCATATTTTAAAATACCGAGGCATTTGTGACTCTAACATGGGGAATACTCTGCATTACGGTGGGCATTGCCTTGCCTTTTTTTGGAGCCCCTCTGCAGATTCCAGAGGTACTTCACTAATCTAACCTAACACAGAACAATTATCACATCAGACAGAATCTGCCAACAAATTAACATAGGAGCTTCAATTTAGAAATAACAAATAATATCAGCTGCAGCTCAGGAATAACTCTGATCTTGAACGATCCCCAAAGGGTTATGCAAATGAAAACTCATTTATAAATGTGAAACTCCCGTTCTTGGGACCAGATCTGAGCTGGTACCTAGGCCCTCCTGCCCAGATTTATTAGGGAAACAGGCCTTCCTTGCAAGGGCTGCGTTCCTGACAGCACCGAAATACAACCAAGTGCGGAAGGCGGGGTGGCTTCTCCATGGTATTCAACAGTTCAGAGACAGACGCGAAGAAAAATGTTGTGTCAAACTGAAATTGCTAAAGAAACCTTAGCCAGGCCCTGTTTGCAGGTGATATAAATAGGGAAGGCAGCATATTGGTTTACATCAGCAGTGGCATTTGAACTGATTTAATTACCAGTGCCAGATTTAGCCTGGACTCGGGGACTAGAATCTTGATAATTACTGAAAGGACCCAAAGTGACTGGGATTTTCCATCTCCTCATGGAGATGAGCATGTTCCTACTTACTTATGCTCAGAACCATTATATATAGTCATACCATTACAAGCTGGGCCAGGTTTTTACAGAGGGGCAACATATTTGTAGAAAGGTTGAAGCAGTTGGGAAAAAAATTCCGGCTTTCAGGCACACAAGCCCTTCTTCAGATGTACCTGGAAACTTGCTTATTTTTCCCAGTTATCTCAGCTGAGCTAACCTGCACTGCAGGTGCAGCAAAGGTGCCTTGGTTCCAATTAAAAAAAAAAGAAAAAAAAAGAAAATAAGTGTTTTGCTGGTGGTGCTGGGGGCAGAGCAGAGAGCAGGGCTCCAGCACTGGGTTTGCTCCTAAAGGACAGTCTGACAACTGGAGGACAACTGAAGCTCAGCGTTCGTGTCAGCCAAAGGACCAAAGGTGAGCTGCTGCAATAAAGGGGGACTTGCTCAATGCCAAAGACATCACGACCATCTCATTGCACTTAAAATGCACTGGGGTTTATTCCAGAATGGTAAGAGAGCAAGCCTCGAGCCGTCTGCCTTCCAGCGGGCGAATCTCCTGCCTACATCTCGGGGACCGAATGTGCCTTCTCCTACGGTGACGTTGTACATCCAGACTGTGAGGAACGTGCGAACAATAAATGCCACGCTCACACTTGCGGAGTGGCCAGGCAACTGTGGTACAGAACAGCCACATCACACATTGCAGCTAATATTAGCATGTACCAGCTGTATTTGGCACCCATTTTTCCTTTGGTTCGTCTCCTTGCCTATTAATTTCTGCACAATGGAATGCAAAGTTCATTTCTTCCTCCTACCTCATCACCTCTGATGCCAGATGGACATAAATTACTGTGGAAAGGTTAGAAATTTAATCTCAACATTTTGCTTTCAAAATGACAGCTGCCTGTATGTCTAGAAGTTTTTGAAAGAAATCTCTCCAGTTTGGAAGATCTGCAGGTGAATATCCTATGGCTGATGGTACAACAGCTTTTCTCAGTTGGCGGCAGATGTGAAACCTGTGTGCCAAGCCACACACTATTCCCTTTTTGGATCATTTTTTTTGCTTGTTTTGTCATGGATCTCTGTTTTTTTAGGTGGGTGCTGGGATCTTACTTCGGGCTATGCCTTCAGCACTCAACCTTGCCGACACCAAACTGCATTTACAAAGACTTGACCTCGCGTGTGGCATGGAAAATAAATAGCTACCTATAAAGCTTGAAAGACTGGGTGATTTATTGCCTTACGGTACATATGCACTATCCAGAGTCTCAAGGGAGAAGTGCTCGCTTGGGAGAGTCTACAATTCACAGCAACAGGGTGGCTTTCCACCATGTCTGTGCTGGGCAGATGTGAGCTGGGGTCACTAATAAATGGTGGCTGAAGTGAAGCTTCATCGATAATAAGACAGAAAAAAACATTGCACCCTGTGAGCTCCTATGAGAAACACAACTAGTTCGCTCATGGGCACGTACCTTTTCACGCAGGACTCGATCATGTCGCTCGCCATAAGCTTCAAGCGTTGCTCTAAGTGTTTTCCAAACTCCTCCTCAGGCCAGTGCAAATCCCGAATGAAGGTCTGTAGGGCATCAAGTTTCCAGAACAGATCTTCCGAGGTGCCTGATCCATTGCTGGCAGGGCAAAATGAGAACAAAAGTCATAAGTGGCATCAGGCTCTTTGTAACCTGATGTGGAGACCATTCCTGCAACAAGTGTAGAGCAGACAGTAGTTTCATACACAGGACAACGCTGGCAATCTCCACCATCAGGATTTTGAGTTTTACCATACAGTTGCCTAATCTACCTTGCTGTCATAACCCACAAAACTTTCCAGACCAGATGAGTAAGACAACATTATGAGTTACACATATTAACAGGAAGAATGTGTGTATGGTAAAAATCAGCCTTAGTTAATAACCACATTAACATATGTGATTATTAAGAATTAAGGCTAGAAATTGTGGTAGAAAATCCTTCATCAATAATAACTGCCATACTAGACTGTACGCAGTTATTAAGATTTAGGGTTTCATGCAATTCTCCCCCCTCCAAATTATACCTCAAGTTTGCCTTGTCCCCCCACAGTGAGGCCCCCATTTCCAGGTAAGGGACAGTGCTAACAAGTGGTGAGCGAGGACACGCTTTATCTCTTGAACAGCTGAAAAAAAATCGGAGTAAATCAACTGGGCTAAGGGCACTAGACATCTCATATCCAGGAGTTTTGGCAGGATTGCCCGTTGCACCGTTTCACAGATCTGCCCGTTGCAAAGGCATCTATAGGACAACAAATTTCCATTTTTTAAAAAATTTATTTTGCAACATCTTTGGTCTGTCACAAAACTCTGAATTTCTCTCCCAAGCATATATTCTCGTACCCACACCCCTGCCCAGATGGAAGGCTTTGGTCCTGCAGTGTGTAGCTACACCGGCTCTCTTCACAGTATAATTATATCTCAAACCTCCACTTACAGAATAAAAATACAGAACTGGATTGCGCTCTGTTTATGCAGAGAAATTTATGCATCCATAACCCTTTTCTCTCCCTCTCTCCTTCTCCCTCACTTTTTTTTCAGAACAATGACCAAGGGAGCTTCAAGAGTTTCAACCCCCTCCTCGCATACCACTAATGCTAACACGGTAATTTATAAGATATTTAACACACCATGCATTACCACTTGTGCTGACATCATCTATAGAAACAGATGAGGGAGGGTGTTTCTATTGTGACAGATGCCAGCTGCATTGAGTTAATGCTAGAGGAGATCGGAGCTAATGCATACACGGCTCCTGCAAGGTGAGAACCGTAGTCCAACATGCTAGAGGGGTCCTGTGGGGTCCTGTGCTAACAGAGGTAACGAGATAAAGAATGGACCATCTCGGTTGTAGGAGAAACGTGTCTGACACTAAGCGACAGGTAACATGTCCTTGATGGAGGGGAAGGGTGAGTAAAAGGAAACCAAGGAGATGAAAAGATAAAGAATCAGGCATTTCCTTTAACCAGGGGACCAGTTTGTACAAGAGTCTCAAGTGTTCGCCTACCGCCAGTTTTTAGTTGCGCCTGGTTCAAACCTGTGCTTGGGTATAAATGAGCTTTAACAGCCTAAACCCAGTTTTGGAACTGCATGAATTTATGTTTTAAATAATGAAATACATACAAATACAATAATTGGTATTTACTACAGCAACATTATGACATCCATTTGGTTTCCAAATTTAAAAAGTATTATTCTTGGTCTTTTTCTCACTTTTGATTAGGGCTCCATGCAAGTAAGCAATATAGTATATTCATTTCCAAGATGCACTCTTTGTATTTTGCTTGCGAGCACCGCAATTACTCTAATCATGCAGGCAGCTTGCAATATACCATTGATTCTCAAGCGTTTTCAGAGGGATTATCCGATTTTCTGTCATGACATGATTCTTATCTTTTCAAGGGCAATACCACAAAGCATGCACAGAGAAAGATTAAAACTTTCAAGTACTCTTTACAGACAACTGCCTAAGCTAGCCTTTAATATAGCTATCTTAGCATGAATATGAGTTGTATAGCTTTGAAACATAAACAACCGTGCTAATATTTAAAAAGTTTTAAAAATCTATTAAAAAATCAAACCGGTGTTTGTTTTACTTTGGTTTGTTACCACAGCTCTGCAATACAGCCTGCGCGAGGCTAATGGCAGAAGCATTTTGGTGGACTCCAGGTGTAGATGTAATCGAGGGTGTTTCAGTAACAGTGAAGGGGGTAGTTTTGGGGGGGGTCCTTCAGTTTTACCTTTTAAGTGAGAAGGTAGGGAAAAAGCAACACATCTGTGCAGTGCTGGCTGAGACCACCCTATGGCAACCTCGAATAACCCTCTAGGAATTTAGAAGGAGAACTGGCAAGATCTCAGTTCCTGTGCTAGGACTTCGTGGGAGATGAGCTACCTCAAATGACAAAATTTGGGTTGAGGCACTGTGTAGCACCCTCCACGCTGCTTGGTGGCCGGGACTTTTAAGGGAAATCTGCTATGAGAAGACAACTTGCCTAATCTGTGCTCGGGATTTGCGGTGTGTCCCCCCTGAGCTCCACCTGCGTACCCTGGGATGCTCAGACAGGGAGCTGGGAGCACAGAGCACAAGGCTCCTACAGACTGTCTGCTTTGACACCGTGCCCAATTTTCCAGGCCATAATCTAAAGCTCACATTGAAAATATCTTTCTTTGGTTGGTCACGGCATTATTCAGGCTATAACGAATTGCTTTAATTGCTCCCTGGGGCCGCCCCCAACATGAATAAAAACTGTTGCAGGGTGTTACTCTTTGTTAAACTGTTTCATCAAAATCAAGACAAAAATTATTATCTTGGAAATGCAGAGCTTGCATTAAATAAAATTCACTTTTAGATCTACATCTGGTCCACAGAAATTGGTTGACTGGCATTGAAATTGATTCATCTTCTCTTTTGGACAAAACTCTTTGCTGAGACACATCATGTTGCATTACAAGTTCTGTGGTTCATATGTTCTTCAGACCATGTCCCATTGTTGACAGCTATTTTGTAAAGCAAGATACTTGCTCAAACTCTCAGTGGGAGTAAGACAAATTTTCAAGATTTATACAAAAAAATCCTCAAAATACACATGCCAGAAATTCACTAGTGTCTCATTCAGAAAATGTCTAATTAACTGTATCACTCTTTTAAAGTTTTATATAATGCACAGAAACAAACAATACATATCCATGCCAAGATTACTTTAAATTTAAATGAGATCTAATTTGAACTGAATACACACTCAGAATCATAAATAGCAGCCATCCATGACGGTGCAGAAAAGCTAGGCATTTGTGGGATGCCTAGCGGGATGTTAACTGGTAGATTTGGTACTTTAGGGAGATTCACATTTGGTAGATTCACATTGGGCAGATTACTTGTTAAACTCCTGTGGAAGAAACAGACAGAAAGAAAAAATACCATAACAGTGACAATGCAGATGTAGCAGAAGCACGTGACACTCATAAACAAATCTGCAAAGTTCACAGCACGATGACAGTTAAAAAACTAAAGCAAAACATTTCAGAAAGAAGCATGAGTATGGAAGCTTAAGTGTACTGGGTTTGCAGTCTGCAATAAAAAGCGAGTTACTCGAAAAAAAAAAAACAGAATGAAAAGAAGAAGAATCACAAAGCAGCAAATTAAGAGAGTACTCAAACACCCACAGAAAATAACTCCACCTTCAAGTCCTGATACCATTCCAAAGTCCAGAGAGCAGCCTTTCCTCGGAAAAATTTCTCTCGTAAGGAAGTGAGCCTCAGTTCTCACAGTTAGGTTGGATGAAAGAGCTAAACTAAGAGATCTACTAGAGAATTGAGATTCAAAATAATAAACAGAGAATTTGACATTCCAGCCCTGCAGAAGTCCATAAGAGTTCTTCTTGCCCCAAATTCAGGAGTCAGGATTTCACTCCAGAACCTCTCTGTTTATGTTGTACTCTACAAATAATGAAGATGTGCTAATCTGGAGCAATGAAACGGTGAACCACAAGGTTCTTCCTCAGTGAAGACTCATGCCCTGATTCTGCCCTTGCATTCCTTGGTGTGGAGAAAATGGGTCCCGCAGGTTGCCCAGCTCTACGTGTACACTTGAATTAATTGCACTTAATAAATCCAGGACTGGTATATGAACGTTTCGTGGCTGGAAATGGGCCACAGGGTGATTAAGACATTCAAAGGTTAATTTATCAAGCATGTGTACTTGGGCATCATGCCTTCGATAAATATTTTCAGACATGCAACTGTTATGCAAATAAGAGATCTTTTAAAAGTGGGCCAGTGCATTAATTTAATGCAACACACTCTCCTGAAACAATGTGCAGTTTAACAGCACCACACGCCCAAAGTTTGCAAAACACCCCGACATATTTTAGTGTGCTAGGTCTCTAGATGTTATAATTGGTCTAATTCTTTTTTAATGAGTATCTCATCACAGTTAAATTTTATGCAAAATAAAAATGTCATGGGATTTGGGAATCAGAAGCCAGTTTCAGAAACATACCTTGTTTCTGCCTTAATCTAGTAATACTATATGGCACACTGGGACACAATCCATAGATGGTTTTACAGTCCCATTTGAGGAACAAAACCAGACGTTTTGATATCGTTTTCACCAGATCATTATTTGGGCTCAGTGAAAATGGAATCAGGACTTCAGGATTTCAGCTTCACCCTGCACTGCTGAAGCTACTGAAAGCTTTTCTGTTGATGTGCATGGGCACAGCTTCAGCGTTCAAACGTCCCGGCTCTCAGGGACCACACCGGGACATGCCACATTAGGAGGTCTCTCCCATTCCCCTGGATTAAATTAGGTACTGTACAGGCAGCATTATCTGGACTCTTGGAAAACTATCAAATTATACACTGTGTCTTTCAAGGAATATTAAAATCTTAGCAACTTCCTTGAGTCATATTTTGAACTCCATTTTTTACTGCAAGTTTTATATATCAAAAACCAAAGTAATGGAATTGAGCTGGCTATACTGAATAAATGTTTCCTAATGCAACAGAAGATTTGAACCACATCTCTGCAAGCTCAGCTTGTCATCGGTGGCACGTCTTAGGGAACAGACTTTATCCTCATTCTCCCTTTGTGAATAAAATCCCTTGTTAGGGAGGAAAACCACAATCCAAAGTCTTTTTTTAGTGGAAAAAAAAAAAAAAGTATGTTCTTGTTTTCTTTTGTTTCTATGATTCTCAGTAGATTTGACTTCACGCTATCTGCTCGTTCTCGTTGTTAGGCAGTGAGCAGATAGGAGAATTGACTAACGTAACAAAGCTGTCCATTGTTTCCATTCATACTGTATCTGCTATTAAGATGATATGATTATTGAATGAGACACAGACTCCATAGTGATTGAGAGAGTGTTAAATCTTCAGAAATGGCAGTGCATGTGGTTAGATACTGATATGGAATAAATAAAGAAATAGCAAGAGGTGGACAACATATAAATGTATAAGGAAAAGCAACTTAAATAACTTAGCCAGATGGTAAATACATAAATCAGAGGACCTTTGGTTTTAATATTAAAATTCAAGAAGTGACAGTGTTATATTAATAAAAACACTGTATTAATAAAATATGACTTCTAGAGTAAACAGTATACTATATTCACACGGAAACATATTTCTTTTATACAACACATTATTTTGCTGATGCAAGGATATGTTGCAAGAATAAGTTAGTACTCTTAAAACAAAACAAAACAGCAAAATAATGGAGTATATTATGTTAACATACAGTAACTAATTTTAAAAATATTCTCCTGAATTGACATGCACAGTTTTGCAGGTTCAACCGATCTAATTATCTGACTAACAGTTGCAGTGAGACCTGTAAAAAATGATTAATATTACCAACAAATGTTCCAGCCTGCAGTTGCTCAGACCATAAAACTACAGGTCCAAGATGAGAAACTGTTTCTAGAAGCCAGCCATGCCTATTTAATATAGATGGCTAAATATAACCTCAGCCATCAGGCAGGGAATGTGGGCATTTGCATCAACAAGATGAGGGCTGTCTGATTTAAGACGACTCAGCTTCAGGACTGGATCCTGATATGTTTGATAAAAGATGCATTCTCTGGAGCTGTACTGCTTGTTTTCTTGGCTTCTTCTGATTCACCCCCGTTTGTGTCTGTTAGCTGTGTAAATGGCTTTCACCTGTTCTGCCTGCTGGGAAATTCTCAGTGCAAACAGACTGGCAATACACCCCTGGACAACATCCCAACGCTCACACTGTACTGTAGCACCGATCACAGAAAACAAGTCCAATTGCACAGGGGCCACTCCTGTAGAGCTGCCCTAGTACTGAAAGGAGGGCAGAAAAATCACAGTACTTTTACTGAGTTGTCTCCTGGCTTCAGAATAGAGCTAAAAGAGACCCTCGTCCATACTTAAATGCTCAGTTCCTACGGGATGCCTGCAATGATTTAGTGATGGAAGGCGCAAACGCCTGTCTCTTCCATCACTATAAACACTTACTACCTTACTGCCTAGGCTGAGCAAATGCTCAAGAGCAGATCTTTTCACAAAAGCCTTGATGTGAAGCAAAGAGCTCGATAGTGAAGTAGGCAGTCAAATCTGTGCTCTTCCTGTGACTGACACCCAAAATAGTAACAAAAATACTCATTTTCGCTACAACGGTGCTTCTTTTAAGGGGAAACATTTTTCACTAGCGTTTTGTAGTAGTACAAGCTTATAAAATGATTAGTATAATCATACTGTTCAAGTTCTTATTTTTATATTAATGATACATTTGTAAATAGTTTGCAAAGGGTTAGTGAGCAATTAATAGATGCTAAAGCCAGGACTACAGTGTGGTAGAGACAGCCAGAGGTCAATGAGTAATGTCCTCGTCAAGCGATTGAAACTGGTTGTCATTGCACCGGCTTTAGCATTTGCTCAAAAAGATCTTTCAACACAGACACACACACAGAGACACACACACACACATACGTGTCTGCTGGCTGCAAGATAAATCAGCGTTCTCCCAGAAGCTAGCATGAAAAAAACCCCATTGCAAACCCTACTTTTCCAAGACCTCTCAACTCACCAGAGAACAGACCTACTCTGTATCCTCCGTATTTGGATGACTGTGCGAAGGACAAGTGTTCCACATTTCTCTGCGTGGATTCATACAAGCACACCAGCTGCTCTAGCTATAGGGCACGGACCCCCTGCAAATTCAGCAGCTCTGCAGAGGCAGATTACATAGCCCTCATGAGCATATTTCATCGATGCTTTTTCCCCCCATGTTTGCAATACTTAACAGTATCTCTCTCACTGTTTGTGATTTCTATACCTAACTCCTCATAGCATAAGGTGCAGAGTATTCAGCAATGAAAATAGAAGAAATACATGCTTGCAAACTGCCATCTGGTCAGGTTATGGAGGGCTACGTATTTCAGCCTTGATTGCAAGCACGAGCATAGAGAAACCCTTTCAAAAGACTCCATGTCGTGGAATAATTTCTTGGTTAACAGGGGATAATAAGATTTCCTTCTCCCAATTAATTGTAGAGATCCAAAGCAGGACGAACAGTAAGCTCGGTGGAACGGACAGCCACGATGATCTACCTTTCTGACCAACCCGAAGGCCTTTCTCCAAAGCAGAGGAAAGCCATGGGAAAACATACTGCAGTGTTTCCAAATTCCCAAAAAGCTCTGCTGGAGAGGCGGCAATGGAAGGGCATGACTTGGATGGGAACTGGCTGGTCCAAACTATTTGAGAATCAGTGGCCAAAATTTAACTGTGCTGCAGTATGGACATGTGGGGGGAGAAGGCAGTAGATACAGGAGGGGAAATCAAACAAAATAAGTCTCTGACCTGATTTTTTCTGCAAGTTCACTGTCGATCAGACAAAGAGGAGCAGGTGGTCTGCCCAGGAGGCAAAAGATGAAGATGCCTTAACATTTAGTTCTGAACAGCCCATCAAAAGTGTCAGAAGATCCTAGGAACGAATGACACCCCTTTTTTCCCTTACACTGTATGTGCCACCCTTTGTGCATTCGCTGGTGCCTTCCTTCACCGGGTCACATCGCATTAAGCCAGCATTTGCAACTTGCGCTTTTGTGTGTGAGACACAAGAACAAAATACCAACTAGTGCAAAAAACCCTGGAGTGCATCTTTTCACCAGATGGACACAAGCTTCTTGTGAAAAGCACCCACTTTCCTGCTGGAAGAAATCTTTTAAATACCCAAGTCTGTAAGACAGATAGTCCATCCTGGGCTTTTGCCTGAAACTGCAACGCTCAAAGCACTCTGCAACTGGAACTCCAGAACGGAATAACCATTACAAGAGAACTAAGAAAAGATAACTTGAAAATAATAGATAATGGCATACCCAGGGACAAAGCATTTTGACAGGCAAGCACCACAGTCAAGTACTTATGGACATCTATACTTAAGCCACTAAAGTCATTAAAAGCCAAAATGATGTCAGCTTCTGACAAAAGAAAAAAGCAGAACAAATTGCTTATTGACTGCTTGACTGAGGCGGACAGGTACACAGAGTTAACTGCCTCTGTTTCATAACAGACAAGGAAATACAAACATATTCGTTACTAAAGCAGAGCTCTGAAACTAAAGTTAATGCTAACTTCGAAGTGCAATTCTGCTTGAAGGAGTGGCTGTAAAAATGGCATTCTCCTACTCGAAAGATCTATTTCTTGTATGTTTTCTGGGTCACATCTGCTTATTTGAAACAAGATTTTTTAGGATTTTTAATCCTGTTAGCCTGCAGACCAAAGACAGCAAATGGAAAGTGAGAGAGGCTCCTGAATGCCAGCCACTTAACCCCACTCAAAACAGAGGGGATGATCAGGTGTCAAGAAAAGGCCTGAGATTTGGCAGGCAGAATCCTTATGGATGCTGAGGATGCACAAGAAAGAAAGGAAAAAACCTGGGTACTCAGACTCCAGGTTGCATATGGGAGGCTGGCTGCTGAACAAAATCTCTTTTCCTTGTAAACGGAACATATTTGGTGTGAAAAGCCCTGAAAGACCACACGTTCTTTTATACAGCAACCTCTGAGAGTGCAGCGCCACTTAACTTTGCCTGGAGAATCACAAAAAAGCAGGGAAAATAGTCTCTCCAAGAGGTCACCTGGTCCCAATCCCCTGTCTGAGGCACCACCAGACTCATCCTGTTTGCAAAGGGTCGAACTTTCTCTTTTAATACCCTTATTAGAAGGAAAAGTCAGTTCTTTTCCTTTGTAGGATCTGACTTGGCTTTTTAGAGCAAGCGTGACAGGGTTCAGCAATGCTTCAAAACCTGTGAAATAACAACAGTAATCCAAAGCACATGTCACGTTTTTATCATTCACCAGCTCTTGAGTTCAATTTGGGTTTCTCTCAGGCTACTCATTCCTTGCTGGTAAATTCCTAGTTCTCCAAATTTAATAATTGATTCTGCTTGAATCATCTCTCCTGTGTTTCACTATGGTTTCTGCACGCCTAATCCTACAGGCAAGGGAGCTGGGACCCGGCAGAGCTGCCCTGGGACACGGGGACACGTGCAGCCATCAGCCGCGGGGCTGACGTGAGAAGCACAATGCTGCACCATCCCTCCACGGGGTGGGTGGAAAAAATGAGTATTAGGAAGAATAAGTACAGCAATGACTCACACAGGTTATTGGGCTGGACTGAACACAGCGAAGCAAGTTTTTTTGTTCTGAAAAGGAGCTATTCGAGTTCAAAAGCAGCACTGGAAAAGGCCTTTTAGAACGGGATCCAAAAAGCCACGCCAGCTAAGAAGGTTTTCACATTTTCATGCTTCCATGTCCAAAGGCACACGGTTCAAACTGAGGCAGCAATGCATTTTAAAAAGCAAATACCATTTCCCTCATTAACTTGAAAACCCTGAAGAGATCAGGCCTTCTATTTTTAGCATTAAACTAGAAAATCTAACGCACTTTCGGCATGTCCAGTCTAACGTTTGCTAATTCATCTCTGTATGAATCTCCATCCATTTGCACCCAAATTCCGATTGTATCAAAGGAGGTTTCCTTACTTTACTGGCTCCCATGACTCCCGCTCAAAGCCCCTGTGAATTGACTGTGCAATTGAGGACTCCATCAGATCGACATATCTAACAACAAGTGGAGCAAACAGGTCTTGGAGGTGTTTGTGGAATTTTCCATTGCACAAATTATCTAGAATAGATAAATAAAAGTATAGTAAGACACTACTGTTACTAAAACCTCTGTAACAAACCACAGCGTGGCACTTCATTACACAACGAATTTGTCAGCGAACAGGAAGAAACTTCAAGAACATAACAGGAGCTGGCATCGGTGTTCACGACAAAGACAGCAGGAATGGCTTCTTACTCCAAACAAATAAACAGACAACAAATCTTCTTTTCCATTAATGTCAAACTTACAAATACATCATTACTTCCTGTGAATAAAATGGATGTAAGAAATACAGCATGGCAAACATTATGGCTTTAGCAGGTAGGAGAATCATTTCTTCTCTGGTTACTCCCTACCATGATGCTGGAAATTGCTCTCTGAGTACAAGTCCCTGGCTTTTTCACGTGGTCTTAGAAAGCTAACTGGGGCCCTGGTCTGGGACCTAACTGAAGGCAATGCCAATTCTGCCACCAGCTCCCCGGGGAGCAGCCGGACCACCCGGGAGAGTGCCAAATCCTCCTGGGTTTTGAAGGCATGGGGCCACGTGCTTTGGAGAAGAGCTTTATTTCACAAAGCACTACTCTTCTGAACTACTCCTGCGTCCATTTACTTTAATATTTTCCTCCCTTCAATAAAATCTTTTAAAGCAGGGACTGGTTTACTCCATGTTAAATAAATGCAGTACACACATATAAAACGATACACACATTTAATGACGGTGAGGTAGAGTACCTAATTCCCTGCTTATCAGGCAGCCATGATGAAGAGACTGGAGAAGATGAAGCAAAATAAAAGCTCAACTTCTCACCTTTGACTGAGGCATTTGATTTAAGGGGTGTCTGTGTGCTTTTTTCTAGTGGAAATGGAACAAAATTAAGCTGATGCTAAAAGAGTATGTACTGTAAATCTCTACCCATCTCAGTTCTCTGTGCAGTATGGAGAGGCTGAAAGTATTATCAGTAACCTGAGCTGCCCACTGAAAAAGAAATGATCAAAATACAATACATACAGTCACTACGGAGGGAATCGTTTAGAAGCTGAAAGAGCGGAAAGCTGTCCCAGGTGTCTGGGGGTTGCACCTCTAACGCAGCATCCATATCCACTGCAAACAGTGACAGGAAGGTCTCCGCGTGCTCAACCATTAAGTCTGACCACCAAGCAAAGGCCTTCAGAGTTGGTAGAAAAAGATAATAAAGAAGTATATTAGTTCTAATAAAGCACAGGGAAGGATGTTAGGCCACATATCGCAAAAAGAATGTGCATCCCATGGAAACTACCTTTATTGTAAAGAGAACAGTGCTTTAGAGTGCTAATCTGCACAGACAGTGCTAATCGCAGGAATTAGGCACTGCTATTTTAATACAAAGGTTTCTTGTAGAGGATCTATTCAGAGCTCCACCGTAAAGGCACGCAGCTGTAACGTGGCAGAGAAGGTTTTGTCTGTTCAATTTACAATAAATGACTTCATTCATCTTTAATTATGCTAATTATCAGGAAAAAAATCAACTCATTCTTATTAAGTATAGAAATTTGGGAGTTTCTTCACTGTGCTTGTGGGTTTTCTGCTGTGTTTGTCAACAGTTTAAGTTTTATTTGGATTCACTACTTCTATTTGTGTTGAAAAACTAGAAGCCTAAGACATTAAAATCTGTCCTAAATCACTCTCACTCTCCTTTAGAGATATTTCAGACATCACCAAAGTTATTACAGCACTGTTCATTTTACATGTTTAGCTATACACATCCATAGAAACACACTACCACCTTCATAATGCTACTGACTAAGAAACCGATTACAAAGCTCTATTATCAACATGCCAAGGTAAAAAAAAAAAAATCTACGGCAAGCCTATATTTTCACAGAGGCAGGAAAAAAATGTATCTAAACTTGAAAACCAAAAAATATCAGTGAAGTAACTCATTCTCATGCACATGGGTCCTTAAATATCACTGTACGGGCTCTCTGACGTGACATTCACATCATACATGGCTCAGATGTGAATGCTGCAAACGCATGCATGCGTGTTTAGTAATCACTTCTGGCTGGGAACATGCAATATGAGAAGTGCTGTCCTTAGGACCATGTGCTGTCATTTTGAAGTGACAGGAAATTACTCAGGGACTTAAAGGATCTAAGAAACAGCTTTTTGGCACTTTGCAAGAAAAAGAAAACTCTAGCATAGGCACAAGACTGGAGATGAAACAGAAAAGACTGGGAATAGGTGAATCGGTTCGAAGAGGAATTGCCAGTCAGGGAGGGGTGTTTTTTGCAGATTTTAGCAGACACGAATAAGCAGAATGGACTTCCACTTTCTCAGGGTTCAGTTTTGATTCACTGATGAAGACCCGCAGTGATGTGCAGAGCACAACTGCGGCTGCTGGTTCCCTTGGCCATGGAGAGGGAGCAGTGCCCCAAAACCACGTTAGTGCCATGGACCCCTTTAATTCTTCCTATTTTGGCCTGACTTCTCAGCTGCCAGTGATATCGGCAGGGGGTCTTTGGGACTATTCCCACTCCTTCGTTTCCCCAAAATATAAAGCAGACTGACTTTGCCCCGCTGTTATTCTATGAGTTGATACAAAACTGGTGTGAAGACACCAGTGCACAGGTTGGACGTAGCACTGGCCATTATGCGCCCAGAGCACATCCAGGATGTAAAATAACCCAAATAACCAAACAACACCCAAACCATTCTTAGTATCGGGCCTGCCCCGTCACGGGGGTGAAGATGCGGATGAGGTGGGCCGTGCCGCGACGGCACGGCTTCAGCGCGCCGGGGGGGCAGGCTGGGCAAACGCCGTGCCCGGAGCGGCAGCGCCGGCAGGTTACAACGTCCCTGTGGTCACGGCACGGGGACAAGGTGGCCACGCCAGGCTCCGTCGTCTGCCAACTGCTCCCAGCCCCACGCACGTGGGGGAAGCCGTCGGGCGCCGCTGCGGCAGCACCTGCCCTGGGGGTGCTCGGAAAGCTCAGAGACAGCGGCGGTGGAGGCCGCGGGCGTTCGCAGGGTCGTTAGCTCTGGAAAAGGCAAACCCGAGGGGCTGAGCGCACGTGGCGATGCTCTTCAGGTCGTCCTCCCACGGCCGGCGCTGGCGTCCAAGCGAGGGCAGAGCCGGACGCCTGGGAGTGCCGCATCGGGAGGCGTCAAACCGCCGCGAAACCGCACAGGAACCGAAAATGTCAAGACGCAGGTCTGCTCCCGATGCCTGCTCAAAGGTTCTCCCCCCAAGCGCAGGTGGGAAACGAGGGGACGCTGGGCAACGGGGCTGTTGGAGGGTCCTCTTAAAATGAGCAGCGCTCGCCTGTGGTTTTCAAGGAAGGTGCCGGGGCTACCCTTGCACTGGCGTGGTTTCTCTGGCTGTGCCTCTGCCTGCCGAGAGCCTGCCACGCTGCCTCCCCATCGGGTACTGCCCACGGGCCTGCGGGCAAAGGGCGGTCGCTACGAAGGACCAAAGGCAACCGGCATTTTGGGGGGCGGGAAAAGAGGGGAGGCCAAAGAATATCTTCTGCAACAAATGCCAACATAAACACTTCAGAGTCCTGCAAGAAAAACCTGCTTCCATGAAAAAAGGGGGGAAAAAGCTAGTTTTAAGAGAAATTATGAAGAAAAGCATGTGATCATTTGTGGAAAAAAAAATATGCCCAAACCAGTCACAGTTTCCCTTTTGCCGGAAAAGCCAAGTTTTAGCTCTTTAAATCTCTAACTTATGTCAGCATCCTCAACCTCCTCCTCCCTAGTCTCGGTGAGCAGGACCTTCCCGCGGTGGGAGCGGTAACACCATACTTTGAAAATCTCCTTCAAGATGGTAACATTTCATTTATTTACCATCTACTTACCTGCTTTGCTCAAAACACAATGTAAAGGGGAAAAAAAAGTGTGCTTTCTAGCCAAACACACCTATTATTGTATATTTTACACATGGATACCCATGTATATATGTATGACCTCAAGGAGTTAAAATACATATATACATATACACATACGTATACATAGAGAGAGAAAACACAAGTTTAAAAATAGGTGAATGCCATCGTCTCTGGCATTTGTCATCAGTCATCCAGAGGAACGGAAAGGGAGGTGGGAGACATCTGATGGGAGAGATGACACAATGACAGAGACCTCCCGCTCTCACAGATTACAGACGTAGGCACACGGTTTCTGCTGCATTTCTGCCTGCGCTGGTTTGCTTCTCTCTTATGGGTACGACAAACCCGACTGACTAGACACGGTACTTCTGTTGTAATGCTTTTTGAACATTTTCCATGCTCTCAGTATTATTTTCTGGGTTCTCATTAGGGAGTCTGCCTGGATGTCCATGTGGGGAAAAGAAGGGCATGTTTTAATTGCAAAAACTGTTGGTTTTCAGTAAATTAAGGTATTTCTTCAGTAAGCGGTGCAATTTAATTTTCTGCTGAACATCCAAAGTAGACTGAAGAGTCACACCTTGCAGGTCCAACCTTCTCCAGGTGAAAGGACAACATGTCAAAAAAACCTCGCCTGGAATAATTCGGGGGGGGGGGGGGGGGGGGAAGTGCAATACCTCAGCAATTCTCATTGCACAGTGAGATCTTAATGTGGCTACAATGCATAATAAAAATCAGTGATAAACCACCGAGCCTCTTCTCTTCTTCCTTTGGGTGCAATTCAAAGCATGCAGAGAGCTGGCCAACTGCCTGTACACTGCTGAAATGCCACAGCCACCCTCAGGACAGGGATTCAGTAACGTACCAACAGTGTGCCGGGCTTCTGGAGAGAGATGAATTTCACCCTTCCAGGTCACCGTTCAGAACAAGGGACCGGGATGCCTCCTATCTGTGTTGGCATTAACCTTCTGTCTCTAATCAAAACCTTGTGACACAAAAGATGCTGGAGAACAGTTTTGAGTCTTTCTCCTGGTGAGGATCTCGGCAGCGTGGCTGGCTGAACGCGACCGGCCCTGTAAAAGTCTACTATTTTCAAAGTAACCTGCATTTTAAAAACAGCTCCTTCCCGGTTGGTTGTACATCCAGCCTGTGCTGGTGATGAGTGGAATAAAACACTCGTTATCCTTGGTCAGGTTATCACAGCTCATGCGCGAGCGCAGCGCTCTCAAGCACCGCCTCGCTTTTGTAAAAATGAAGTTTATTTCACTCTTCACCCCGATATATTCTCTCTCTACATATAAATACTGTATATCCAGTACAAGGCACATACAGACAAAACCAGAGGAAGACCACTACCATTCTAGGCACTCGTGTCGTACTTAGTCCATCTCCACCACAGTGTACTAGAGGTCGGGTGAATGCAAAACAACAGAGGTAACAACAGGCTGAGGAGAGTCCAGGCAGGTAGGGTTGTGTTGGGATGTAACTGCAGCGCTCGTAAAATATACCCATTGCTACATGCATGGACCGGACTACTATGCCACATTTACCCTCCTGTGTCAGGCTACCAGCTCTGCAAGCAGCCGACTCGAAGTTGCTGTTACTTGGTCAAAGTTACAGAAGCGAGGGCAACCCGGGTAAAATCCCAGTAGGAAACATGGCACTGAGAGGGCATGCACGAAATATGACGGGAGTGACTCGTTTCATTCGGTTTAGTCACATACCTCTTTCCCCTGCCAGGATCATCCAAGATTGAATGAACAGTAGAAAAACAGGGAGGAAATTTAAATATGCAATCAGGCATTAGTTGGGTGTTGTGGATTGTTGTGTATTATCAATAAGTTAAATTATACTGCAAATTTAATATACACTGGAATGATTTTTAGGTGATTGTGAAATTATTTATCAAATGCTCTTAATGCAAAATATAGTGAGTATATATATATATATATAAATGGGAAGGAAAAGAGAAAATAGTGAATGAGTGTTACATTACCTACAGTCATAAACAATAACTGCTCACTCCGAATTTCAAAATTATTAACTTTTCAATATGTATCCAAGAGCACCAGATTTATGGAGAACAGAGGGCTCAATCCTGCAAATACTTACATGGGTACGCAACGTCACTTGCTCGGGCAGAAATGTCCCGACGTGATGAGAGCGGGACTACAGCCAGCAATGTCAGCTGCCTGTGGGGTCAAGTGTTTCCAGGATCAAGCCTCATGATTGTCTGGTCTATATTTGACATGGTTTCAGTGGTTTTAAAACATGAATCTTTTCGTTAAAGTGCTTTGAAGAGTTAAGAGTAGCTGTATTAGGCCTTAGATAACCCAAATAATGAGTAACAGAGAATAATTCATCCTAACCTCCATGACTAGTAATTGAGGTATTCCCAACAAGCCAATGCAGAAGAGGCCAAGAATAAACCAGGTGAGTTAACCGTGTAGCACAGGGGCCCAGGGAAACCCCTGAAAACAACCTGAACGCTCAGAAAGGGTTCAAAAAAAGACTTGTTTTGTTTTGTGGTGACTTTCCTTGCTCCAGCTTTGGACAGCAGGAGCAGTAAGCTGCTGCAGGGACCCCGCTAATGCTGTCTGGAGGCACAAACAGATGACATTACTCAGAAATACGACCTTTCTGAAAAGTGGACAGGCTTGCTCTTGTATGTAGTTGGTGGTGAATATATCTGGCCAGATTCGGCTCCTGCTGGCGCTGTAGGAAAGGCTGCAGACTGACGCAGAGGAGAGCAGAGCTGAATTAATTCCTCCTTTAGCCCTCCCTCCCCTCTGCAAAAGCAAGCTTCCTGAACTGTACTTTGCCTTCATCGCACTCCAGCACCATTATTTAAGAATACTTTTGGCTTTTAAAGAAGACAAGCCAGCACCAGTTGGGAAGACATCACACAAATATACAAAGCTCCCAGCAAGCCACCGGAGCCTGCTGAAGACCTGGGGGACACGACCTCGCAGGGCACCGCTGCTCACCTCCGCATGGTGTTCTTCGTTTTGCTGTAGGACTTCAATTACCAATTCTGCCAGACGTATTGTATCTTCTAACTTTTTAGCTGGTGTGACTAACCGGCCTACATTTTCTGTAGTACAAGAACTCGAGTTAAAAGGGAGGCAGAATGAAAAGCTAGATGTACAGTAAGTTATTTTAGAGGTTTTAAAAAAAATCCCATAATATTCTACAGCTTTAAAGATCTTTCATGCATATGTTAAATGCTTATATAATTAGTACTGAGCAAACCAGAAAGCCACATTCGTTATTATACTATGAAAATACAGTGCTCCAGCTCCAAATTTCACAATACTGTCAGAGTTGTTTTGCTTTATGGTGAGATGGTGGCACTTTATTAGCTCAAATAAGAACATCACATTCCCTAAAGACAGCATCTGGCCAGTAATATACGAACAATATGTATCCTTCAATGTAGATGATGCTAATACAGAAATCATGTCTCTATAATTTTAAAATTCTTTTAAGAAGATCAATTTAAACAAATCTGTCTGTACTTTTAATAAATTGTCAGACTCGAGCAATTTAAGTCACCTGCTACTGAAAGCAAAAATTGCAGGTCTGCCTTGCTCCAGGATTTAACTCCACAAGGGTCAAGGAGTTATGCATGCTGGAGGGAGTGGAAAGTGGTAAATCCCACTAGACGCTCATAGGTAAGAATTTTATGGGAAAAGAGATGCAACTTTACAGCAAAAACCCCGCAAACAAACCAAAGAGTTTAAATCCTGGAGCGTGGTGTTCAGCTACGTTGAGCTATTTTGCAGCGTTTTCCGAAGACTTTTACAAATAATTAAATTATGTTCTTCTAGGTAATTTATATTATTAATAACATATTAAACATCTGAGGTGCTAACAATCTGGAACGTTCAGAGTATTTCACTAGAAAAATATAGAGAAAAAAGAAAATAATCACATTTTCACTGAACGACAGCTTCTGCAGAGCTGGCTGAGCGCAACCGCGGAGGTTTCTGCGAGCCGACACCACGGCTCGCTTCCCCGAGGTGCGCAAAATCTCCCTGCGATGGTCGCCCCGAGGAGAAGCGGAGCAGGAGACCTGCTGCCCGGTGACCCACCTACGCTGCAGCACGTCACCACGTCAACTCCAGGTGCGTCCCTCCGGGTAACAACCGGGTGCCCATCCCAGCTCTCTAGTGCAGCGAGGGCGAAGGACGGCACCGCACTTTGGTAGCTACGCCAGCCAATTTGTACCTCTGCACCGACGTATATTTTGGCCTTTCCACGATATCAAAACTGGAGAATTTGTAAATGGGTGAAGTACCGAAAAGCCAAAAACCAAAGAGCCAAATCAATCTGCAATTAGCAGCGTACAACAGGCTGTATGTCCCCAACACAGCAAAATGCATTGAAGCACCGTTACTAGCAACCACGCCGGGATTTCCGAAGGAGCCCAGCTAAGCCAGCAGCTTGGGTCGTGCCGACACGCAAGGCGCTGTCTGGGCATCTCGCTCCAGCCTCCTGCACGCACTAGTCTTTTGCCAGTGTTTAGGTCTTCTTTACTGATGGGACAGAAACTTGTGGCTGCACACAGGTGGCTCCGCTCTGCTCTGCGGGGTCACCCGGCGAGAAATCCCTGCCTTGCTGAAGGCTTGCTGAGCTTCGAGGACTTAATTCTCCCCCTTAAAATCTTGCCTGCTCTGCCCCTGAATACCTGTTTACGGGCAACAAATTTCCCACAAAAAGGAAAGCGGTCACATACGGGCGGTGAGCGAGGGGTACGCGGGCTGGTTTTCAGAGGAGCTCAGCAACCCGGTCAGCTGAAGTCTGGCATCGCAGGCGCTCAGCTTGGCTGAGAGGTGCAACATGGTGAAGCACCCTCCAAATGAACTCTACATTTTTGCTGATTTATGGCACAGATAGGGGCCTTGGGCGTTTCTTCTCCAGTTTTCCTTTTGTTTCTTGTATCATTGGAAAGAAAAAAAAAATCCAGGTTCCCCCTAATATAATTTATTGGGCAAATACTGAAATTGGAGAACTGCTGGTTAACTCCTCATTCTTTCTCTTATTCAATCCAGCACCTCACTGGCTACAAGAAGTAGAAACGTCTTCCTTTTGCAAAAGGAGTCCAAAGACACGTCCCTTAGTAAGCTCTGGTTGTTTCTGCACCTCCGAAGCCAAGGGGAAGCTTTTCCATTGATCAGAGCAGCATCAGGCCCATTCTCATTTGCAACACTGATCTGCTCTCAAATACAACTAAAAGACAAAAGTGTTAATAAGAACAACTGCTCAGAGATGCTGTCTTTAAAGAAAATATTGATGCTTATACAACTTTGGCAGCCAGCAGATGTCAATCTTAATTTTTTTTCTTCTTATTTTAAATATTTCCCTGGTTAAGTTACTATACATCAGAATATTCTGCTAAGATAGCTGGAGCACTGACAGTTACATGAAACATATACGATATACTTATCAAACATTTCATCCAACATCATGTAAAGCTCATACATATTTATAGTTTTCATGCAAAATGTTATGCAACAACAATGTTATTTTGTGCTGACGTTGATATTTGAAAATGTTGCATATGTCAGACATTGCTAGACAAAAAAATGTGGACATTTTGAAATAAATGCTACCTCTAAATCTCTAAAACCTACCACATCGCGCTAGGTATTTTGTATAAAGCTGCACATGAGAACTAGCTTTCTACTACTACACAAGCGACTGCTAGACTAGAGAACCACTGAATAAAAGGAAGGAAGACTATTACAGTACTTGGCGGCTGTTTGGCCATGCCTTTGAGCATATGATTTATCATGTTAGTCTGCGTTTGAGGAGATGATGGTGGCCCAGCCGGTGGCTTAGGCTTGGACGGACGGGCTGCTTGTGCATGACGGAGAGAGACGCCAAAAGTAAAGAGACAAATGACTTCATAAACAGTGACAAAAAGATGGAAACTTCAAAAGGAACATAAGCAGAAATGATCAAATACAAATGGAATAAGCTGCTGGGTTTTTGCTTATCAGTACCTGAAGTATTACATGGCAACGACACCATTTGACAACACATATTCTAGAAGTCAGCAGATTTGAACATCCTACGGTACTGTGCAATCAGAAAGCTAAAAATTCAATGCAAGTATGAAACTGCACTTCATGCAGCCACGTGAGGAAACTGAAATAGGTTAATTCAGTCAAAACTCTGGAATTCAGAAAAGGGGAACTAAAAAAGATGACTTTAAGTCAGCGCCCCAATGCTTAGGTACATTTAGCAATAGAATAATGAGCCACAGGAATTAATTGCTTTGCAAATATCAATTACACATTTTAGAATTAAACGTCACTGTTGGTTAAAGGGAGCTATAAAATATTCTTGTGCAATTTAAACATGTAAAAAAATCTGTCACTTAAAAATGTGTGGTTCCTGATCGTTTCCAGCTCATTTAATTATTTTCAACTTGGAATTCTAGTGGCTTTTATATTCTGGGTTGAATCATATATAAAAACTTGCCAGCTCTATCAAATATGTTACTTGCTATTCCAAATGTTAGAATACTGCAATCAGGACTTGACCCATCTGTCATATAGTTTACAATATCAGCATAGGAAAAATTCAAAGAAAATAGCCTTTCCTTTTACATACACTCAGAGAATAAATTATATACTGTGAATATATTAACACAATAGTTTTGTTCCATTTAATAACAGTTTTTAGCAGCATTGTGACTATTTTTAATAATGCCATTTGCAAGGAATCTGGCATATTTATCTGGACATTCTATTGCCAAAAGTCCTTGCCATTTTGCTTGCATTTTCCAGTGGGGGAATAAAAATTCGGTTGGCTTGTGCAAAGTAGATTTCTGATTGCTTTTAATTCTCACAGAATTATAACACTTATCGAAGTGTAATAAAGAATATTCGAGTAAACCATTAGTTAAAGAGTATGAGTTAGGTCGGTTCCCCTCTCCACACACAGAGATAGAGATACATACGTACATAAACACACATACAATGCGCACGTGCACACGCGCGCACACACACACACATTTTTAGTCTTTTAAGCTGTGTAATGATTTATTTCAGACTCTCAGATTCAAGCTACTGGTTTCTGGCTTTTTTGTTGTTGTTGTTGTTGTTGTTGTTTTCTGATAACGGGAAAAGCAAATCTATTTGTTCATCTCTGGAGTCATCCTGATCCTTGTTCAATGTTTACCAAGGGTGGCTTTGTCCCCAGAAACAAACCTCTCAGCCTCAAGTGACAAAAATAACTGCTTTTTGGGCATTGGCCTAATGACTCTCACTCTAATTTAAAATACAAACAAGAATTCAATTTGGCTACTCACTGATGGCTCCTGAGCTCAACATGTAGATGTAGGAAGAATGTTTTAGAGCCCATGACTATGGAGAGCAGTTTGTGCCAAGGTGCCCGGATGGGAAGGGACCGTGGGGAGAGGGGACCACACGTCTCCTCCCACCCACATCTGGCAACCGTGTGGTGGGAACCCCTTGCCACCCAGGGGAGTCCGTCGGGCTCCAGAGTTGGGAGCATCAAAGAGAAAGAGCTCCTCCTAAGAGCATCAAAGCCAGGGGAAAATCGCATCCCAAGAATTGCACCCCACTGCACCTCTCAGCGCTGCGATCCTCGAGCATCCTTAAATGTGAGTCCAGCCCCTGCATCCCCAACAGCTGCCCATTGAAAAATAGGTCTCAGACTTCACGGACATCCAGAGCCCGTGGTGTCGAACAGGCCTGACTCGTGCAAGTGTTTTCTGTACTAGGGAAAAGTCATTAATGGGGAAGGAGGAGGAGGAAAAGGCAAGAGATGCAGCAGCACTGGGACTTCACGAATCGCTAGCGCAGCATGTACGAAACAGCTTGGAGGAGGCTCCCGCTGTGCAGTTGTCAGCAGAGTGCCCCGGGGTGGCTTTCGCTGCTCTGGGAGGGGTGCGAGAGATCCCCCCCAGCGCCTTACCCTGCTCCTGGCATCTCCCCACCACCACCCGCTCTTGAAAACAAGCTTCCGCAAGGGATTACTGCAGTTTAAGCAACAAACTCTTGATGTAATTCTGATCTGGCCCGATCTGCACAAATATTCAGCTCCTTTGTTCATTTAAATTTTTCAGACCCAAATCCAGGGCTCTTGCATGATGGCTGCAAAACCTCCTGGAGCCGAAGGAGAGGAGAGGAATTGTTCTCTCCCTTCCTGAGGGCACTAAATGCCTCGTGAGCCCCGACCCACGCTTTTCTTTGTTGCCTCTTTATTGCAAGAAAATTTAAAAGATTAAGGTCTGGCTAAGGAAAGTGCTCAATTTTCTCTGTAAATCTAAATAGAAAGGGGGCTGTGACTGCAATGCCCCATAAGGCACTGGAGTTTACGTGCGTCTCTGGGTCCAGGTCTCGGAGATGACACGTGAGGTCCCTTTCACGGGGCGTCTCGGCTCCTGCTCGGAGCGAGGGAGGTGCATAAGGCTGGATGGGTTTTATGGCACTTGCCAGGGATCAGCTGCAGCGTGTGGCAGGTTTTGTTTCACTTTGGCTTTCCTTTCTTCCCTGTTCTCTTCCTCTCTAATCCCTCACCGCAGCCAGTTTAGCATCAGAAATACTCTTGGATTTGTTGCTCACATGTGTCAAATGGATAAGATTTAAACACCTCCATCACTGAAATCAGAGGCAGAAGCAGCTTCTTCCTTACTAACAACCTGACAAAGTGCTTTCCTGCACAAACTTCTGCCAAAGGTTTTTGCACTTCTGCATGATACTTGCAAATAAAATACTTGCAGAAACCCAAATTGGTAAATTCTGGGGTTGTGCTTGCAATAAGCTTCAGCCTGCAATAACAGGTGTATTAGAAATTCTGTGCATACAATTCATTGTGTGCAACTCTTTACGGACTGGAAGATTTTCAAACTACATATTTCTCACTCAGCATCATGATTTCTGCTAGATGGGCTACTAACACATCAGCAACAGTGAGAATTACACTTGCAACAGGAGAGGAGTATAGTTGACTTTTCATATTTTTTAAAAGCGTAGCCACTGACTCAATGATTTCCTTGTAACAATTAAAAATATACGACCCCTGCCAATGGCTTTGGTATGCAAGTGTTATGTGTGTGTTCATTTGCGAGCAATCATGAAAATGATAAAAAAGAGCTGCTGTTCAAGATGACTATAAAGAATAATGGACTTAGCTTGAGGATGAGGCAAAGCAGCCTTTTATTATATCCGTGAAATGAATTTGCGTGTATCTGAAAGGGATTTCAGTGATGATATAATTTTTTCTTTCAAAATAAGATGCCTTATCTTAAAAGTAAGGAAAATTCATAGAAATGTTTTTTTTTTCAACTCAGAAGGAGAGTCTAATTCAGCTCCCAAAACTCAGCATACTGAAAAGAGAACTGATCCCCTGACTTTCTGATGATTATTCAGCCTAGTGAGGAATTTTTGCCTATCTGAATTATACCTCATGCCTCAGGCAGCAAGTTGCTCTGCGGTTGGCAAGAGACTTGTAGAAAGATAATGGCACAATGCAGATCTTTGTGATTTCTGAAGCTCTTGTAATAACTTTCATACTGCTTTAAACACTGTCTTTGAAAGGGCAAGAGGAAATCTCAAAAGCTGCATAATGATTCTTCATTAAACACAACAGAATGCCACTTCAAGGATGAGACAAATTAAGCAGCAGTTCAGCAGTACACAAATACAGGTTGTAGCTATGCCTGACTTAAAGTGCATGATTTATTAATGACTTCAGTCTCCGCTCCCGCGTACAAAGACTGGTGTTTTCGTACATTTTGCATCCGTATTTATTTGGGTAATGTAATTATATTTTCTTTTTTGAGCTTTGTGGTTTATCACGAACGCTGGGAGCGATTGCCCAGCGGCGGCTGGGCTGACAAATCACACAGGGCCTTTCCTTGACTCGGACCAGGTTAATGAACAGGCAGCTCAGCCCCTAATCCTTCAGCGCACTCGCTAAGAGTTACGGATATGTGCACCGAGCTTCCCAGGCCGAGATCCAGAAACAGGGGAGGCGAGTGACGTGAAGTGAGCACGGGGACAAGGGCCAGTACGAACGCCTTGAAAAACACCGCTGCTTCCTAACAACCTGCTGTACTGCTCTAGTCAAAACCCGACCTCTTCTGCACCCGCTCCCTCAGCTGAGGAGTTTTTCCATGCCTGCTGGGACGAGCGCTACGTGCAAGACGCTCCACGGCCGGTGCCAGCCGAGGCTGACGCAGCCGGAGCCGCCGTGCCCCGTCCCTCTCCGGCGGGTGCACCCAGGTCCCCAGCCTGACGCTGGCACCCGAGAGATGTCTGCCTCTGCACGGGCACCACGGCTGCCCCTCGCTGCTCCGTGGCTTTGCACCCACCCCGGCACCACCGCCGGGTGCGTTTTTGTGGGAAGTCAGGATTCCCTGCCAGCCTGGCCCGGAGGGACAGATCTGGGGAGGAGGGCGCGTGCCAGCGATGCAGCGCGGTGAGACGCTGCGCCTCCGGAGCCCTGCTTCCCTGGAGAGGGGCTGGGGAGGCTGCGGGACAAGCAAAAACCTGGCATTTTTGGCTAGCCCAAGAGTGGCTGATTTCCCCTGGTGACAGAGCAATAGGACTTCAGTGGGTCCATCTGCTCTCCAGCTACTTTCCGCTTGCAGTCCGTGCCCCATTGCTCTGCTGCCCTGGCACCGAGCAGCGAGGCGAGAGCTGCCTCCATCCCCACGTCTCCTTCGCCTCTCCTCTCTGTACAGCAACTCAGCAGTACCACAAGAAGCCTCTCTTTACAGAGACCAAAACTAAATCACAAGGTGAGAAATATTTGACCTGAAAACTAAAAAAAAAAAAAAAGTCTTATACTAAACACAATCAGTGGTCAAACTGACAACTATCGCCCTGGCTGGCACCAGCTCTAAAGCTGCCTGTACCCGACTCCAGCAGTGAGTGCAAAGTGGCACTCGTGTTCGTGGGATGCCTCGGTGCCACAGCACTCCAACACAGTGCAGCACATTTCACAAATCCTGTGCTTAAGGGATGGAGAATTTATTCTTTTCTAAAGGAACGATGGATTCCTGACTTACATAAATAAGCAGAAGAACACTTATTAAAAGGTTGCACTTATTAATCTGAGTGTTAGTAGTTTCGTCTGATTAATAATTAAAGCAAGTCATTCATCTTTAACTGTTTTAGCATAGTGTTCTGTTTAATGTTCTATTTCAATATTTTTAAAGCAAGGCAAGAGACTACATGCTTTACAGGAGAAAGGACATCAAAGGGTGACATTTGTGTGTTTAAGAAGAAGTTGTTTTCAGTATCTTATTTTTATTCTTGCTTCTGGCAAAATAAAAAGTCAGGCCAAAACCCAGTCACTTTTGACTCCACTTAAGCTGAGGAACTGGTTTCAGTTTGAGTCCTGCTGACCTTGCCTGAAAAATTTTCATTTAAGACAACAGGAGATTTGTGGGCACGAAGCAGCAGTTGCAACTCCCTGCATCCTTTCACTCGCTCCAAGCATCGAGAAGAAGCAGTTTTATTTTTAAATGAGCTGGGCCATAGAAACGTCTTTCTGAATTTCTGAACTGTAAGCACGTGACAAGCCGTTGCCAGCAAGCACGATGCTCAGTGCATTTATTGTGCTTAAAGCACAACAGCCTGCGCTCACTTTAATCTGCTGTAGTTAATGGTAATAGCTGGGATTGTTCTATTTGCTATTTGTTTATTTGCACCTCTCATAGCCGTAAGGAAAAATTATTCTCCATTTTCTAAATATTTATTGCTGTTCAAAATTACTTTTACTGTCATGCAACAGCTCTAGATCATGGGCCAAATTTGAGCTGCAGAGGCCTGGGGAAGGCAGGGCAGAAGCTGGCCCAGCCTCTTGTACTGCCTTTTAAAAGCAATTTCCCTTTGCAAAGAGAGCTGAAATCAACCCGATCCTTTTTTTTTTAATTTTTTTTTTTTTTCCACAAAACAGAACAATCTACTCACAAAAAGAAATGAACAGTTCAGGTTTCAAGGACTTTCAAACTAGGACTCTGGGATACAACAGAAACAAGAACAGGGGCTGCAGAGCTCCACCATCCCTTCTGAAGAGACAGGCACTTGAGCTGAGCCTTTGCCTTTTTACATGTCACCACAGGTTATAAACGAGAGACAAACATGACTTCTGTCCCACCGGGCTGTTTGTTTCACATTAACAAAAAAATAGAAAATAAAAAAAAAAATTTCAAACCCAGTCCTCCCGTCAGGGCATAAAACAGAAGATATGAAAACCAAAAATGAACGTTAGTTTAGTTATAAATGTGCTTATTAGGTGTGTTAAATTAATGGCCAAATCACCAACATTTTTTCACTCCAAATGAGCTGCAGTTCTTTTGGAAAACAAGAAACTTTCTCTTTACAAAGGCTAGATTCTCCTCTAAAACAGTCTCCTAAGAAGATACTATATTTCTATAAGGTATGTCTAACCTACACTCTATTCTAAGGAAGGAGGAAAAGGAGATTATGTAGACAGCACAAATTAACTCCTTAAGTATTAATGCATCTCCATTTTCAGCCTGAAGGAGTACATATCTTAAGGAGCTATGAAAAAAGAAAACAAAATAAATATAACTCAACAGTCCTAGCAATTTATAATGCATATACAATTGTTCACCTGCGTCCTTTTGATTCTCTATATGAAAGAGAGAAAGCAACAAGGAGAGAAAAGAGAGAAACAAGAACAGATATGCAGGATTAATGAGCAAGTGGACCGCACAGCCCCCCAGTTATGCGTGATATATGACATTTGAAAAGAAGAAAAGTCGCCCCGTCTTGCCCCCCGCCCCCCCAAAGCATGGGGTTACCCAAAGAAGCTCCTTTCACGGAGGTGAAAGAAAACGCTGCACAAATAGAAAACCAGAGAGGGCGAGCTCTGAGGACACGGAGGGGATCTCCAAGTGACAGTGGGGCTGGGACGTCCCCTCCAGAGCTCGGCGCAAAGGAGTCGGTAAAAAAATCGAGGAGGAGAGCAACTAAAGCGCATCCTTCCGCTCGAGAGCTAACAGACAGGAGACACGTAAGATCTGACGTACAGAGAAAGGACAGCCTTATGCGATCTTATACACAGGACTGGGTAAAGATCTTATACACAGGCAAAGGGATGGCTTTTTCCAAGTGTCCTTTATCTGACCTCTAGCTCACTTCTCCCCGATGTAGCTGCTACCTTTTGATTGTGTACCAGTGACAAGCACTTTACAAATTGGGGTTACACAGAAGCAAAGTAAAAATGCATTCAGGTCACGGACATAAAGAAGAACTGAAAAAACTTACAGACGATCTGAGTTTATCACAAACAGATGGGTTAATTGTCTAACCTGGTTTAGGCTGATAAAAAGTGACTGGACTTCTCACACTGGGTTTCACAGACAGAAGCAACAGACAAGCCAATGCTAAAAGACTTGAAGCAAGGAGAGTGAGTTGGTTTGGATCTGGACTTTCTTGAGGTAATGAAAACAGAAAGAGTGAGGACAGCATGGAGAGGAGGGTGGTAGGTACTCACGAATGGTTAAATCCATCACTTGAGAGGCCAAGCAGAAGACAGGATGCTCATACATTTCTCTCTTTTTCCCTATAAAAGAGGATTTGGGCATGCAAGAGGCTTAGGTCAGAGGTAAAGAGGTTATAGGCTATAGGTCAGAGGAAAACTTTATATTAGGTTAAAAGGAAAGTAGCCGTAGAGTATTTTGGGATACACACAGGATAAAAGGAAGAAAAAAAAAAAAAAAAAGAAAAAAAAGGAGGGTTAAAATTGGAGATCTACTGGATTAACCATTCAGCATGCCCATGAGTCACAAGAGAGGCTGTGACCATGACTCTAGAGGTTTGCTCTGAACTGTTTGCAAGAATATAATGATCAAAACGTCATGAGTAGAGGGAAATAGAATTTCATTGGTTTAAGGCTCCGAGATACTAAGGATTTCAGCCTTCAGTATCTAAGGCTTTCACAGGTATTTCTTCATAAGCATAGCCTCAAGCACTGCTGCCACTGATTTGGTTCTGCGTCTCTGACAACTCTTAAAACATGTGGCTATTCAAATGTCAGCTTTCAAAAGCAAGATTTCAAAGCGATATACGGCGCGCAGGAACGCATCTCACTGAGGTAAATTTGTTATTTGCTCTTCTAAGGAAGTATTTGAACATGTAGTGGACTATGCTCATGAGAGAAAACCTGATGCATGCAGCTGGCGGATGTTGGGTTGTTCGAATTAACAATCCCAGCATGCTTGGAAATTGGTGTTACAACCACTTTTATAGAGATAATATCAAAAAGTGGCTGTGGCCAATCACAAATAAAGGAGGAGAAAAGCAGAAGAGAGCAGGTAGTGTGGAATGAACTATTTCTCTGAAAAGGTAGCTGGAAAAAAAAATAGGTTTGTTGCTTCAAAGTATTCCCAGACCTAAAAGTCACAGTGCGAAAAAGAGGGCAGATAATTAACACAACCAAGAAGAATTGAGGCACAAAAGGAAAAGTACACACTAACTGTTCTACTTTGGAAATGAATGCATTTTTACTTACAGATCATAAAGTTTGTTTTTGCATAGTTTTATCTGAAAGAAGAGAGCAAATCTTACCAACGAGTTAGTGATATTTACACAGAGAACCTAAGGGAGCCAGCCCTGGGTAGAAGCATCCATCAACAGAAAAGCTGCTTTTGATTCTCAGTCCTTCTCCATCCTCGTGAAGTATATTTAAACATTGCATTTTACAGAATACACCAATTAAAATATCCTGTGAAGTTGAGTACTTTGATAAATTGCCTGATAATACAGTGCTTATGAAACCTTCGTTTCTTCTCTATTTTTGTCACTCATTACCAAGTCAAGAGTTGATAAACATCCTTTTAGTGCCCAATTCTTAAGTGTTTCTCACTGGATGCATAACAATGAATTCATTACCACTGGTACACAATTTGCATCGTTAGACAGAAAAAAAATGGAAAAAGAGAGGACATGTCATGTACAGAACCTGGACAATTTGTCATATAATAACCCAATTTTTCATGTAAACAAGAACTAAGAACAAATCAGAGGGAGTTTTGGTGGTTTTTTTTTCTCCTCTCAATATTGTCCTAGAGGCATACAACGATAATCTCAGCTGCGGGAAAGCTTCACATCACACATGACAGAAACCCAAAGTCTAGAGCAGAACATACCATTCATTTGGAACATAGAGGTTTAAGCAATTGGGAACTCGGATAAAGTTGGGTAATAGTTTCAAGTTGGGAATAGCAGCCAACAAGGTACCAACGTAAACTGATTAACACGTAAAGAACGACTGGATCGTAGAGCTTCAGCTAACACGTATCCTCCAGCAAGCTTTAAAATGTCTTTTTGATGGCTACATGTGTCTCTGGTCACTGGTTATTATTCTCCCATAACTTAAAAGGTCAATAATATCAGCTATGCCAGATTTAGAGTGACAAGAAAGAAATCTGATGCAAGTATGGGATCACTGATCAATGACTGCTATGCAAACTGCAAAGACAATGAAATACTCCCAGAAAAAAGACATTTTAAATGGGCTACAAACGATTAAGCATAGATTAAACAGTTTTTCAGCTTCTTATTTTTCATTTGTTTCCTGAACTCCACTGTCACAAGCAATTAGCTGCACTATACCTTCAGCTACAAAGATGACATCCCAAGTATTTCTCAATTTGTTTTTTAAAACCACGACATGAGTCTGAATACTACACCACTGGCCAAATGCACTAACGATCAAAAAAAAAAAAAAAAAAAAAGCTACAGTTCCTTTTAACTGTTTCCTCTCTCTTTTCCAGAAAAAGAAACGTTTTGCATAGCTTCCATTCTTAACTGCTTCCGAAGCCAACACCACAAAAATGATTCAGAATCACATCAGTTTTATTGACAAGCGAATAAATAGCAAACGAGCTTCTTTTAAATAGCTCCCAGCCACAGTTGCCACCTAGAAACATAACAAAATTGTAATTTCACAAAGAAAGAGCCTTACCTTCAATTTTGGCATACTCTGATAGTCGAGTATAATTGACTAGAGCTGCTTGCTCCAAGCATTTACGGATGACTGTTTTTACCTCCTCTTGAGGGACCGGAGTAACTATGTCTTTCATCAGAACCTTGACACAAGAAAATCTGATTTGTTGTGGCATCGGGCACACAGGACTGCTTTTCTCCAAGCCCAGCACATACATCCATTCCTACACTAGCGCTGCGTGGCTCTTGGGGTATGCGTACAATAGGCAGGATCCACTACAAGGTCACCTTGGCCAGCTTGAGACATGGGACCTACCCCTGCCGTATCATTCCCCTTCTGTATCTATCCGTACCCTATGGCATGCCCTGAAATCCCTGCTTCTGTTTTTTTAGGGCATGACATTAAGATCTACCACAACTTCCCCAGTGCCAGGCAACGTTATGCCCTTCCCGGGCTCTGCTGATTGACTTGGGTTTAGGTCTGGGCTTGGCCATACTGCGTGTTAGCAGAGGTGAGAAGGATGTCGGAGCAGCAGGAAGGCTGAAATAAGAGATGGGGAGGATGATGGTGAGCACGTTTCCTATGCCCGAGGGGAATGAGCCTGCCTTGAGATGGGAATTTCACCGGACAGCAGCCAGGCATCGCTTACAAGGGTCTGCGGTGTAGATGCTTGCCAGCGACATCCTCCACTATCAACACAGACGCAGGCTGTGCTGCCTTTAGTGGCCAGGCTACGCACTGGCCTCCGAACTGAAGCAGGAGAGATAACAGCCCTACCTAACACCCCACATTTCAATATTAACTATGATTAATTACACGTCCTGTGCAAAAACAACAGTTCCTCTAGCTCTTCTGGATGGAAAGATACATGAATACAGGTAATTTTAACTACTCTCTGTTATTCTTATGCTTACCCTTTCCAGCAGCGATAGAGTAGCTTTTAGTGCACCTTCCGGACGGCCAAATGGAAAGCAGTACCTGGAAAAACCACATCATGTTAACAACAAAGCAGGTGCATGCAAACAAGCCTTTCCAGCACTATAAAGATGCTTTCCTAAATACGCCCAAGCAATGACCTAGTCCCTCTGCCTGGAATGAGCAGTCTTTCTACAAGGTAATTTTCTGAAAGGGTTTGATGGCGTGGACACTAAGGCAGCAAAACAGAATACGGGGTAGTAATAAGCTGATAATTTTAGCAGCTTATTAAATCTGGGTGTCACCTGGAGAGTTTTTAGATCTCATAGGAGTTAAAGATCATCTCCTTGTAAAGATGAAAAAAAAAAGCCCCTCTGGAAAGGACATTTACTTCGAGCAGGAGACCCATTGATGCACCAGGCTGTAGGTAACCGGCTGAACCAGCCACCGGCCCTGGCGAGTGGCAGCTCCAAGGGGCTCCCGCAGGGACTCTGTGTGCAAATGCACATCACCCCTCTGCCTGCAAACGTGCACCACCCGCCCCGGAGCCGGCTGGTGTGCTGGGGGCAATTCGTCCCTTTCTGGGGGGGCAGGATCCATCCTTTCCGTAACTGCAACATTCCTGCAGAAAGCCCTGCTTGGCTGTATACTAAGGAGAAGGGAAAATAGATGGGTAATAACTGAGCAGAGGGGAAAAGTGTAATAAGAGGATAAGGGATTTTTGTTGTTGTTATATTTGAGAAAAAATCCGCAGCGTTACCATGCCTGTGGGAGCGAGATGGTTTGAAATATCCTTTAAAGGTTATATATATTTAAAATCAGTCTCCAGCTACAAACATGCTACAGTGCAAGCTTCGCTGCCCTGTGTAGGTCTGTGCCACTTCTGCAAAATTCCCGTATGCGTTCAAAACCTGCCTTTTGGCTTTGCTGCTTATAGGAGGGAGCCGGGAGGAAATCAGTCCTCTCGCATTCAGCCTGGGCTCTCTGCCTTTACCTAAAATGTGTGATCTGATTCTCCAGAAGCAAACGAAGCCGCTCCTTGATCTCTTCGAAACGCTCTTTCTCGTCTACGGTCACCGTTCCTATCCCGTCAGGCCTGGAGGAGAAATGCCACGGATGACTCAGACTCCACCTCGCCACCCCGGTAACTCATCCCCACAGCACACAGCACGCTGCCCTTTCGGAAAGGGACGTCACCAACTGTGAGACCCAGGACAGAGGATGTGTCACGCCGAGACACGGGTGGTCACGGCAGCACCGCTGCCGAGGTACCAAATATACAGAAAGCAAGAAATATTCTCTCTCAGAGTGATAATCTAGATGTGGACACCCCCACCCCCCCACCCCGCTTTTATTTTTCCCGTGATAGAGAAGCTGGGAAAAAAAGAATCCCCTTTTAAATATAGGTATGTGACAGGGAGCACAATGCCAGCTCTCACTGCAGGATTGGGCCCACTGCTGGCAAAATAGGGACTCAATTTCTGCAGGAAAATTCAGCTGCTAATTTAATACAGTTCACAGTATAAGAGAGTATCGTCAACAGGCATATATACAAACAGAATATAAAATTCTGCACTCCTTCATAACCGCTGAATCACCCCATTATAGTGATTTCTTGAAGTGAACCATCTTCAATGTATTTTTTGCCAAAATGCCGCCTAGAGAGCGACACGCATTTTGTATTTGAAAATGCAATGCCTTTTCGGTCATTTAATTTTGATTTATAAAAATTAACACATCGATACAATTTATCAAAGATCTTCTCGGACCACGTACTACCCTCTTGTACTTCAGGAGTGCACAGGAGTGCATTGCGAGACACCCAGGTCCTGCTGCCTTGGGGTATTTCTCATCTTTCACAGAGCACAGTGTGCAGGCGAACCCTGCCGAGGCTCTCCCGGGGCTGGATGATGCAGTGGTCCCCGTGCTCTTCCACCCCGTACCTCTGCCGATGCCAACCCATCCGAGAGCCAAAAGCGGCAATCCCCTCCTTCTCCCCCACACCCACACGGCAAAACACGCCGCGCAGCAGCATCCCGGGCGAGAGGAGAGAGCCGGTCTAATCCATCCACCAAGGGAATCGGCCAGGCAGACAACCAACGGCACGGCTTCCCATTGCCGGCGAGCAAAGTCTACGGATTTGCGTACTCCTGGGCAACTCTGCTGGCACAGGCGCTCTTTAGGTAATGTAAGACGTCTTAAAATTGAACAAATGTTCTTACTTAAAGGCCTCCTCCAGTGTTCAGCTTAAGCTGCATAAATCCGCAGTACTAGACTGGTTTGGCTATACAAAAGACTTGGCAAGGGATTACAAAGCTTCTAATGAACCTCCTGTCAGGGGTTAATTGGTTGGCTTTATTTTCCTCTTAAAGAATCAAAGGCCCTAAACTTAAAAAAAAAAAAAAAGCTATAAAAATTTAAAAGCTATAAAATCCGTACAGTCAATTCTCCTTGACCCTGCATTTAGCAAGCTCTTAATATCATAAATATGAACTCTGATATTCCAACACAGGTGAATGAACCATTAAAATATTTCGGAAGAGGAACTTGCAAACGGTACATGATATTTACCGCAAAATTTTAAAGCTAAATATACATTAAATAAAACCTGTAACATGGACACAGAAAAAGACTTGAATACCAGGGGATGTGTTTAAATTTAAGCAGCATTTAATCAGAAATCTTTACTTGATTATTTGCCAAATTCAGTTGTGTATTAAGGGAAAAAAAAAGGAAAAAAGATTTAGGCTGAAACTTGGATAAAATGTCTCAGCTGGGGAACACATTTCATAAACAATTTTGGAAGTATGGATCTGGTCTCATTAGTACCTAATTAGGACTAGTTATTTTGAAGAAATGAGCAAGCCACAAAAAAACCAAATTAGCTATCGAGCAAAAATTAATGTCTGAACACGCTTAATATATTTTTATTCCAAAGTTCCAGAAAATATTTAATATTCAGACAGAGATGTTCATGCCTTTTGTGATGCTGTGCACCTCACAGCGCCTGGTTTGCTCCCAAGCAGAAGAGCACATAATTCAAGGCAGACTGCAATAAATGCCGTACATTAAGGGGCAAGGTTGAAGCCCTCATTTGCCTTTTGGCATTCAGTTCTCCCCCTGTACCCGTAACAGCTCACAGAGTGTCACTAGGTTAATTGTATCAGCGCTGACAAACGAGGTAGGAAAAGCCGCCTGCCCTGGCAGTGATTTGCTGATGGACTGGAAATGCTCTGAAAGTTATGTAGTTATGTTACCCTTTGCTGGGTCAATAACCTCAACCGGAGAGACTTAATGGCACGATCTGACAGCTCCGGTTGGGTCGCAGCCCTTTCGCATGAATCGCAGTTTCTCACCGTATTCAAAGAGCTTCGGTTTTGCCAGAACCGGTTATTCCGCGCTCGCCACGTAACGACTGATGGTGGACACCCGAAACGGGCTGATGTGACAGCATCGGTCGCGTCCCGGCTGGGCAGCGGTGGCTCTGGAAGCATCGCTCTGAAAACACCGACCCACACGACGACGAAGGGTGGGCTCTGGAGGGGCAACCTCTGGCCAACGCGGCTCTCGCCCAAGCCACAACGCCCCAAGGGATGCCGACCCAACCACCAAGGCCCACACAGACCACGTAGGCTTAACCCCCTGGTCTTCGCCTTTCTCGGGGGCTTTGTGAGCCAGGAGGACATCGGAGCCGGCGGCTCCGGCCACCGCTCCCTCCGTGCAGGGCCCGCCGCGCGGTGTAAACGCGCGCCGCTCTCGCGTATCATGCTACTGCAAACTTGAGACAATCCACAGGTCAGCTGTAGCCATTTTTGGAGCAGCGCGGATGTCTGGAAGGGCCTGCCAACCGAGAGCCATCACCACGGCAAGGACTCCCTTTCTCACCCAGCTGTGGACTATATTGCATCTGACATGATGAGCATCTCTTGAATCTACCTTTCAAATTTTCGGCAAACCATTTTCTCACTGTCCTTCACAAAGTTGACATTTTCGGCAGCATGATAGGAAAGATGTCATGTCGGCTGCTTTTCAAGTTGTTGTCACAGTGGTTAGCACCAGTTCTGTCATCTTTGCTTTCCTCACAATCCCCCATCTTGAGCCATGTCACAAATAATAATACTTCCAATGTTTTTGTCAAATTTCAAATACTATAACCCAGCTGCACATCTTCAGATTTACTAGTTATGTTAATCTTTGTTGCTCATCTTCCCAGAAGCTGAAGCGTTAGGAACTCATTAATTAGTGACAAATGCAGGATATACATAGAACTAGAAAAACACTACCCAAAGCCTTGCACTTAATTTATTAGCTCCATAATTTTGAAACCTAATTAAAAATTCAAGTCAAATATACTTTGAAAATGTAATCTTTTTGGGGAACATATTTATTTTCCCTTTTGCAAGAACACAAAGGGTATATAACTTGGCATCTCTATAATTTAAGATTCACTTCTGTGCTCTAGACAATTCCAGTACGTGGCTGATGGGGCTGAAAAAAATCCCCAGGAGAAGCTCAAGTCACACCAGCTCATTCTGATGCTTATCGGCAATTTTGTTTTCGGCAAAGGTCTCCAGCTCAACTTTGCTATTTGCTATTTGATCTCACGGACAGAAGCACCGACTCCTCCAGCGAGCAGCATTTCTGCAGCAAGGCTAGCTAAAACGCAGCTGAAGGAAATGGATGTTCTCACACACAATCATTATTAGACTGAAGCAGTGATGGGGAACGAGAGGAGAGCAAAAGGGTGAAAAAAAGTTCTGTATGTACATGGTATATACAGATGCACAAAGGACAGAATGGGTTTGGGACTATGAATTTGGGTTAACAAACAACATAAACGTTTCCATCTGTGTGGAGACACAATTTCATCTGATTCTCTATAGCTCCTGCTCACGGACACTTGAGGTGTATGGCAGAAGTTGTGGGCACAGAGGGAAGCAGAAGGGCAAAAAAGGCAAGAAAAATAAATAAGGAGATTTTTAATTATAAGTAAACAAGTTTAAAATCACTCCTTCTGCTGCAGATTCACTATGTTGGCTCTCAACTAGTAAATTCCCACTGTAAATATTTCATAGGAAAAGTTTTAAATGCCGCTTTCCTAACCCCCCCTTGTTTTTAAGTTTTAAGCCACAAAAACAACAACATCAACAAAGCAGGTGGTGAAATAAAAAAAAAAGGGTTGCAATTTAAACAGCAAAAATTATAGTCCTTGTTTAGCTTAGATGGTTTGTGCAAATTCCGGGGTTAATTATAAATTATAATTAGGACCTGTGATCCTAAGGCCACTGCTTTATTCTACAAGCCCCGCCTCCCCCCATGCCCTTTTCTAATTATACCCAGTGCCCCTAGGGCTAGTTATGCTGCTAAAACAAATATATCAAAATGATTTTTTAACAAAGACTAATATATGAAGCAATAGCATGCATTTGTATGCAATTATAAATATACGCTATAGCTCCAGTGGGTTAATCTCTTTGACATAAGACTGTATGAAATACCATGGCGGCTTATAAATGAAAAGACATACCATCTTTTACACCTTTTATGTTTAACTTGTCTACACTTTTTTTTACTGGGGAAAATATTGCTTACACGTAGCAAACAGATCTTTGCACGCACTGTGAGCCCTGGCATACAGAGCCAAGGAAAAAAAAACAATGTCAAAAACTGATGCAAATAATTTGATTTTTGAAGTAACAACTCAAATATAAAACACGTGCTGCCTTCAGCTCCCTTGCTGGTTGCCAGGTGCAGCACATATGAGCTATACAGTAAACATCGATGATTAGTGCCTTGGACGGCATGTGTCAGGATAGGCTTTCAAAGGATCCCTCGCAGGAAGACTCGCCGGCGCGAAGTCCCACCGGTTGCACGGGGACCGGCTCTGGGGACGCGGGCGGGATCGCAGCTGCCTGCCTGCCGCCTCCCACCTCTCCCCCAGCAAACCTGACCTGAAAGAGCCCACCTGTTTAGACCCCTCGAAAAAAAGCTCATTCGGCAAACGTCGCTTTTCGCCGAACTCCCCCTTCTCCCGGGAATTCACGCCGCGCGGGAAATGCCGGTCGAAAGCCCTTTGCTCAGCCCGGCCCTCCGACCGCTCTGCCGGGCGCTGCCCAAGCCGCCCGCCCGAGATGCTGCCGAGCGCGGGAGCCATTTCGTCCTCCCAACTCCTGCCTTCGTTTGGCGTGGGCTCTCCTCCGCGCCGCAGCGCCGAGCCAAGACACGGCTCGTCGCTTCTCATGTGCGATCCACACCCCTGACGTACCGCGGCTGAACCGGATTGTTTCTGAGCACTGCCATCCTACACCCATTGTAATGAATCACGTCAGCCCGCCGCACAGAGCTGGTTATCTGCTGGTGGCTGGCAACCCACCGCCCTTCAGCACAGACACCGCATCCCATCCGACAGACGGCCGTCACGCACGCCCTGTCACCGCGGACTTATCATAGGGTTGGTCGGGACACGGTGCCGGCACCTAACGAAAGGTTACGGCGTTACGCCCTGCCAGATTTTAACCTGCCTTGCCGCAGCCGGGGCTAGGCGTCTGAATGAGACGTGGAAACCAAACACGGAGCACTAGGGAAGCATATGAAGATACTGGGATGAAGAGTTCATAGGCTTACTACTTCTTTCAAGGGACCAAAACCATCCTGTTTTGTTTTTTTAACTAGCTCTATGGAAACCTTGCCTTTATGTGAAACAGCCAGATATGTAATTAGAATACAATGGAAAAAATTACAAATATGTTACGCAGGCTTTTCAGTTCCTCGAGGTTTATGACAGTAACATTATTTCTGCTGGCTTACAGTTGTAAAAAACTAACGAAAGCTAATGGTAATGTTAGCTAATGAAAGAGCTACTTCTTCAAAACAAGTTTGATGCTGTAAAATGCAGCTTACAGAGGAAAGGGCAAGTCACTAGTATACCAAATTAATTAACAGAGAGACTTGTAGCTGCTTGGACCTTGGGTAAATAGTCATTGAACAACTTGCAGAAAATGACAGTGTTCAGTCGTTATTAGACTGGAGGGGATTCAGTCCGGCATCCTGATTTTGATAAGCTCAAGGTCTGCTAATACCGAGCATGGACACAATCAGTGTTTTAGTCTTACTTTTAAAAGTTCGGGATTAACAAGCACAGAAAGAGTCTTTTTTGGTGCCAACTTGAAAGTTTAACAATAAAGTCGTTATATGCCCAAATAAAAAGGCACAAGCGGAACCAAGGTCACTCCTGAAAGGGGCAGGAACCACTGTTCAAGGTTTAGGCGCTAACTTTGGGCCTGGGAAAGCTGAGCTTAACTTTCTGCTCCGCAACGCCTCTCCCATGCGCAGGCAGGGAAGCAGCGAGGCTCCTCTAACACATCACTTCTCCGCGTGTCAAACGACGCTGGCAGTACTGTCATAGCCCTCCGACGTGAGGACAGCGACAAACATGGAAACAGAAGGCAGGGAAAGACCTGGGCGATCATGTAAAACCTTTCATAATTTTACCCCAAATCACAATGTCTTCTCAAAACCATTCCTGCTTCTTGCCTTCGCTAGTTTTTTGGAGGACTATCAATAAAGGCAAGCAACACCCTCGGTGCTATAGTGGTGGTACCAAAAGCAGAGAGACATCAATAAATGCACAGCGTGTGTTGTTGGATGTCTGAGTAACACTATGCTTTTCTTACCTGTCACATAGGTACATGCATCAGAAATCACATCGTCTTTCATAACGGCAGGACTTTACAAAAGGCATCGAGTGATACCTGGTGGACAAAACCTTTTTATCAACTCACTAGTGACCACAACAGTGAAAAAGCCTCGAGTTCCTCAGTCTTAGTAAAGAGCAAGTACCTGGGTAAGAGCAAACCATGCGGATATTCAGCAGTCTTTGCCTCTTGCTGGTCCCTGCCTTCCTGACAGCCCGCACCCTACATATTCAGGTGTCTGCAGAAGGTTAAGCTTAGGACAAGCAATTTACATTTAACTCCATTTTTACTTGGAAAAGGATGAAATTAACAGAAAAATTAAGGGGACTGTCATGCAAATAGTAGTGATTTACAGCCTTGGTTTGGAGAGATTATGTCAGGCTTTCAGGGCTCTGAATAAGCTCCATGAGCCCAAAGGAGGGGGGGGACACCAAACCCCGACACATAACGCAACAGGGCTCCAAAACGTCCCCCAGATCCCGCTTTGACCATTTCACCTGCTGGGGCCGCAGGGTCGGCTCCAAGCTGGAGGTGCATTTCCACCAGCGGCCGTCCTGCTCCCGTTCCGGCTGCGGCGCGGCAGCCGTGCCGCCGAGGCGGGGGCCGGACGGGCGAGGAGGCTTCGTCCCCGCGCTGACGCCTGTCATCCTGTCAGCCTTGACCTTCGGGCTGTCCTCAGCATCCGCACCGCAGCCCGCCCGCACTTCCCCGCTGACTGCGAGCGACTGTTGTCTCGCTGCCTGACCTTACGCAAACACGATACAAACAGACAGCCCACCTCAGCTCCATCACTGTCTGCTGCTAATACAGGAGATTGATAGCCACATGGAATTATCTCCCTGCTCGACCTTCATTACTGGGTGGCATATTCTGACTGACAGCCAACCTCATTCTGGGGAAAGCTGAACCACCCGTTCGGGTTTTTTTTAAAGTGAAGGAACTTCCTTTTGTAAAGAAAATCAACACTTTCTCAGTTTTGACAGAAGAAGAAGCCTTTGTTAAACAGAAGAATGTCTCGGAACTCGAATCTTTCCCAGAGCACCGTGCATACCAATAACGACGCAATACACGGCTGCTCCAAGATGCTTCATCGGACACCGTGCCAGGTCCCGGGGCAGGCACGCTCCCGCCTTAGCAAATTTTACACGGAAAGTTTCCAGCTCTGCCACGAGCTATAGGTTTCCTGGGGAGCGCACGGCCAGCCCTAAGGCAACGAGCAACGTATGGATGCAGCAGGTGGGAGGAAGGGACGTAGCTAAAGCGAACCCGGCTTTACACACGTCGCAACTGCCAGTAAGGACTTCATGGGTAAATATTGGCTTTCTGTCGCTCTCTGCCAGCCAGCTCGCAAATGCATGATGCATGTGGCCTAAACAGCTTTCTGAAAAGAAATCGTGACTCTTCCACCCAGATATTCAGATTTCTGATATAGACACGAACGATACGGAGTCGTGTTTTCTCTCAGACCCCCTGCGGTCCCTTTTTGTGACCTCCCGACAGCAGAGGCCAGAAACCGCACCCCGCAGTCTCCGCACCAGGCTCCCAGGCGTTACGCCGAGCGTGCCCTCGGTGAGAAAGTGCAATGCCGCAGCCTTGCAGCTCTAGCACAGAGCCTCCCGTAATCCCCAGGTAACAGAGAGACGGCAGCCACCAAGAAGGAATGTGAACCTTCAGCCTTCCGATGTGAAGTCAACCATCAGCTAAAGACAGCTAAGTCATAGCAAAACATCTAATTCCTTTCTCGGAATATTTTAAATGAATTATTTGAATAGCCTGTCCGTGGCCGAGTTGCCCGTTTGGCAGTGCCCAGCAGCGTCCCAGCACGGCGCAGCAGCCGCAAGCAGCCCTGGGCGGCTCTACAGGCACAGGACTGGGGTCTACACACCACACGGGTTTTAAACAGGACATTTTCCTAAGCCCACAACTCTCCAGCCTCACGGGGAGGGAATGGCGGGGCGTCACCTTGGCCAGTACCGTCAGATACCTCCTGATGAAGAGGAGGCTCCAGCTCTGGCTCTGCTGGGCCCTGTGCAGAGGTACACGGGGTAGCTGCGACTGGCATCCAACCTCCTCTCTGTTTTGGGCCAAATGGCCTTTGAACCAGGTCCCGTCCCCACAAGAGGCTCCTGCCTATGGAAAAGGGGTGATGGGGGCAGCCAGTTTCACCCGCCCGGTCCCATCCCCTACACGCCGTGTGAGCCATCTCCTAAACGCACGCCTAAAAAACCTCAAGGACCTGACCCGCTACGGGACGTGGGTGCCCAAATGCCATCCAACTCCCAGGAGAGTGTCAGACCCGAATGCTGGTGCCGCAGCGGGTCTCCCAGTGCCGCAGGGAAGCAAACTGCCCAGTGTGCTCAGTGACCGAGGAGCCCCATGCCCTCTACAACACACTTCTGTGCACTGCGCGCTTTCACTTACCTTTTCGGCTCTGGATTCGGCTGGGATTTGGAATCTTTCCTTTTTTTGGACTCCTTTTTGGAATCCTTTTTTGTCTCCGCTTCAGCGGCAGAGGCATGAGACACTTTGCCCCCCTCGCCTTCTGCGCTTGGCTGGGACCCACCAAGTAATTCTGCCATGTGTTGGCTTTGGGGAGTGATTGAAACGCGGGGGGCAAGGCCAGCAGCAAAAGTGAAAGAAACAAGAAGAAAGCATGAAAAAACTCAAAATAAAACAAAAGGAAACTAAACTGAAAGGAAACAACTGAAATCAAGTAACAATTGGCAAAGAAGGAACGAACAAGCAAAAGAAAGTCAGAACTAAAAAAGAAACTAAGGAAGCAAAAACTCGGTTTCCATGACAAGATGTATGAAAGTAACTGCAAAAGCAAGCGGCAGCCTTGCAACGTGAAACCTGGGCAATGTGTGTCATAATTCAGGATGGTATTTACCAGAGGGTTTATGAAAACATGTAATTATTTTATAACATTCCTTTCTTCAGCAGCATATGCAGGATAGAGAGGGATATCTCCAAGTATATAATACAACTTAACAGAAAAAAAGCAGAAAAAGAAGCTGCAATATATGCTACAGCTGTCAACAAAATAAAGAGAAAAGCAAAAAGCACAGCTCCAGTTCCTCCCATCAAAGGTTTGCCACGTTTGAGAGAAAGGAACGGGCTACTTCTGAAATTGAAATTGCTTTGCAACAGCAGCAAGATAAAATTTTCAGTTATGCCTAAGCGGTTTCCGAACTGACGTCACGTGGACTTTAAATGAGACATGGGTGCCCGAGGGCTTAAAGCCCTTCTGAACACTGAGGTTTGATACTGCTGAAAATTTCACTGCTGCAACTTGTCAGATCCTCTCGCAAAGCAATTAAATCAGCACAGCGTATTGTTTGCTTCTATTTATTCAACCCCTGACAGTCACATGTACTTCAACCCTATCTTGTCCAGAACTGCATCTAGCAGGTGCCTGGGTAAGAAAGTTAAAACCCCTTATTTCTGGATCCTCTACGTGCATTTTTATTGCTTACATTAAACAAGCAAGGAAACAAACAAACAAACAGACTATGCCACTAGAAGCGCTGCTGCCAAACATCCACTGTGAAAACAAATTGGGGACTGTTGTGCATTATCCAAGGAAACCTATATTTGACAAAGTCATCCCTTGCTGGCAGGGAACCGCTAGCCAAGAAGAATTCCTTACCTGTTGCCATGAACATGTGATGCACAAAAGGCAAAGCTGTAGTGAAGTAAGGTGGGGTCAATCATAGCTCCGTTTTCTGCGCGCTCTAGCAAATCTCTGAGGTAGCAGAGATGTCTGTGACAGCCTCTCACTCCATTACGTGCACAATACTCATCTAGCACAAAGACCTGGCCAGGACTAAACCAGCCCTGTTTAGAAATAAAGAGACTTGATTTTAAATATAAGTTATTAAATACAAAGGCTATCAGATTTGGAGGTGTAGTGGTCAACTGTTCTAATAAAAGAAATACAAACCTAAGGCTATGTTAAGGAAAAAGGAGAGAGGTCACTCTTAAACAATACAGTCTGTATATCATCACCCAAACACAGCATATACTCAGTGCAACTGTTAACAAAAACATATTATGCTACCATTACAGGGAAATGTCATTTAAAATGCTGAAAAGTTAGGCCAGTTCATGTCAGTGCCTAGCAAAAAAAGACAAAAAAAAAAAGACAAAAAAAAAAAAAAGACTTACACCTTTAAGAGATGACAAAGGTTTGGTTATTTAAATAGCGTGAAACAGTAATCTCATTTCGGGGATGGGATTGTACATTCGGCCAGGAGCAAGAAGACTGATCTGGGGGAGAGCATGGAGGATTACACTGAATAATGACTTCTCTGGCATCTGGCAGGTAGGAACGTCCTGCAGACGGAGGAAGGCAGCTCCGCAGTATCAGAAAGGGACGTTTCCCATCATCCTTATCGCGTACCGCTGGCAACGCGCTCTGCCATCGCCCACCTCCTCGGCACTGAAGCAAAGGGAAGCTCTGCTCACGAGCAGGGTTTCTTTACACATCCAGAAACCTCAGACTATTTCTGTCTGCCAGTCCTGAGGGCCTGGTGACACACAGCTTGTGGTGCAAAGTCTGGGCTCCCGAGGAGGACGCCCTTCGCCGCGAGAACGTCCCGGGACAGCCGAAGCGAAGCGCGCCTCTGCCTTCGGGGAAGGCGCTAGTGAGAACAAGAATATTCTTGTAGATTGCTTTTCAAAATGCTGCAAAACCGTCAATATTTACATGGAAATTTGGGTGCTAAACAATTGCTAAGACGCAGCTCTGGAATGCATCAAGCTGCAAAATCTTTCATCGTTTAATTGAAAAGTTCCTGCAGCGGGCGGGAGAGTAGTTGAGGCAGAGCACTGCCCCTATAGGCAACTTCTTTGCCACCCCATCTGTTACCCCAAATGCTACATCTTAGAAACAACACTGCTGTGAAAGATTAAAATATATTTTCTACCACTCAGATGACACCAAATCTTTTCTAGATGCCAAAATAGCTGCTTTGAAAAGAGTTGAAGAAATATCAATTAAGAGCTCAAAGACATAGAGAAGGATTTGCTCATCCTTATTGGGCCAACTCCAAAACAGATTGAGAAAAGAATTAAAATAATGAGGGGAAAATGATAGATATAGGGAGTAGCTACAGTGCTGGGATCACTAGAAGTGCACATTTCAAAATGAAGATACAGAACAATGCAGATGGGACGGCACTCTGGAAGGCTATTTTTTGGGAGGGGTATGTTTGCCTTCACCGCTTTTAACGGTATTTTTGTTTGCTTTTTGGTTGGTGGTATTATGCTTGATTCTGGACTTCGTTACGTTGCCTGTTTGTTACATCCTTGGACCGTCTCTTCACCTTGCCTCTCCTCACACAAGTTTTTGGCGATCAGGCATGGTAAAAATATAGAAATGCCACGATTGCTCTGCGATAGAAGGATGTGTGCATTTGGTTACTGGGGTGGAAATGCAGTTGAAATTGTTATATTCACCTAATACATACGAAGGACTCAGACTTCCCTATGGAGTGAAATCTTGGCCCTACTGACGTCAAGGGGAAGGCTGGCACTAATTTCACTGGAGCCGAGTATCGAGCCCAGAGTTTGGGGCAAAGAAAGCAGGAGGCTGGACGCAGTGATCCAGAGCACCCCACATTGCTCCCCCGCGCCGGGGTCTGAGAAGTGCTGGTCCTCAGGCGGACAGAAAGGATGAGGGCAAACACTCAAGATCGCTGCCACGGCTCAATGAGGGGAAGCGCGAGCAGAAGCTCAGAGGTTCAGTGATGAGCCTCGTACCCTGTGAGAGCACAGGCAAGCAGACTACGGGTGGAGAGATCCAGAGCCCAGGAGGACCAGGTGGTCTTCTTCTGCATGGCAGAGGTAGGAGATAAAAAACCTGCTGCTGAACGGGGCTCCAAAGGAGCAGTAAATGCTGCTCCCCACAGCCCCAGAAAAAAATCTAAGGTTTGATGGAAGGCAGTATCCAGACAAATCCCTCACATCTTCAGGCAGATCCTGGCTCTCGGTTAAGATTTGCCTGGTGCAACCAGCTGACAACCAGCCAGTCTGGCAAATGCAGCTGATAGCGATGACACACACCAGGCATCTCTCTCCCCAGGGCAGCTAGGTGTAGCTCAGCGTGGTCTCCCTGATGGTCTTCACTGGCATGAGGAAACCTGGAGGGGACAATGGAGAAAGGCCGCAGAGCACAGGGAGCTCGGCTGACGGTGTTCAACAAGCTGAACTGCACCGAGAAGGGGACACGTGTCCCGAGCACCAGCAGAAAGCGCAACAGGAGCTTTGGAGCCGGGTAAAGCAAGGCTTGGTCAGGGTTGGTGAAACACGGGCAATTTTTCTAATGGTAAATGCAGCTTTTGTGAAAGCCAGAATTTTTGAGGGATAATTTTCACTTTTCAGTAGCTGAATTTTCCCATTTACCATAGGAAAACCGAAAGAATTTCATTTTGGTGGCCTGCTTCATGGGCCTTTTAATCTGACTCCTTCACATCATCTCAGCTAGGCTGGGCACTCTGGAAGACCACCTTTCCTCGGCACATGCCGTGCTGTGTTATGTGAATCCCACGAATGCTGACACATCACGGGCAATACAGCTCCGGCAGGGACCCGGCTGCGCGAGCTGGATGCTGGCAGTGGGTTGGGAAGTCTTGGGAAGAGCTGAAGGGCAGTCTCAGAAACAACACACGTGTCCAAGCAGGAAGGAATGAAGACTCATGCGTGTGTGGGGTCCACGCTAAGCTAGAAGAGCTGCATACTCTTCCCAAAAGTCCAGGAAGAGCTGTAAAAGCGACTGTGCTACCGGTTTGTGGATGATGGGCAGGAGCCCTCAGCAAGCTCTGCAGACAACGCTCTTCCCCTTCCCCAGCACGGTGCTCTCTGCCAGCAAACATCACTTCTGCCGTAGCTGAGATTAGTCAGCCAGCCTGTTTGTTTTCATAGGGATGCCTGGCTCAGCCAGCGAGTGGGCTCTCAATAACGTTGTTTAACCTGGTTCTGCGGAAAGGAGGCGACGCTGAGTTATCTTCCGTGTCAGGGTAAGCCACTGTGTCTGGGTAAGTCTTCCCTGGCACCTCCACGTCCACATTTGAAAACAAGAAGAGGTGTGACGAGGCAAAACTCTGCGGGACCTTGCATGGGAATGTCCTGTAGGAAGAATAACAATTGCCCAGCGGCACACAGAGTGGACAGAGCAGGCTTACCACGGGCTCACAGCTCCTCCAGGCAAGCCAGCGCAGTGGTATCGCCAACGTCCCACAGACATATCAAGAGCAATGGGAGCTCTTGGCAGTTGAACTCAAATTTTGAGGTCAGTCTGGTTTTTTACGCCATAATCGGGACAAAACCATATTAGAATAAGTAAAGAAGCATGTGAAATCCAAGCATAGGTGAACACAGGCCATTATTCTCTTCTTTATAACACTCTGCAATGGGTGATTTGAAAGAAGACGGTTAATTGGTGATGCTCTGCTCCGAAGAGGCACAAGTCTTGGTGCTGAGGGGAGCTCCACCAGGCCAGTAGCTTCTAGCAAGGGCCTAAACATCTCAATAACAAGCAGAAGTGCGGCTGGTGGGTTTCTTGAAGAGAAACATCGTTAATCATTTTCAGTGATAGCCTCGCACCTTGCCATGAATTTAATTCAACGGCCACAGCTCTCTCACCAGGCCCGAGACTGCACAGAGACAAACCAGCTGCAAGCCAACCTGTCAGACATGCATGGATGGGGATGGTCTTCCTAGGGTCAGCCATGCGTGGGGAGCAGAAGCTGCATGCCAAATTCACTGCCTGCCAGAGCAAAGACCTCGATGGAACCGGTGAGAAACCTGCTGCAGGTCTGACAATGCTCCCACCAAGCCTACTTGTACCACTTGGGTATCTGCGAGTAAAGTGCACGCTGCTGCCTTCCCCCAGCCCATCCTTACCTCCGGGGACGTCCACAACCGTTCCTCCTAGCTCTGCCTCTCATCAGGAAGGTGACAACTCGCTACTGCTAATGGCATTTACTGGATCTTAGCCTTTCTGAGGAGATCAGCCCTTGCGTGCCGTGCAAGGAGCAGAGCAGGTGAGAGGAGCACCGTCGTGGAGGGGGATGCGGAGGACAGGATTTGAGACCGCCGGCCTCACTGCCAACTGCTCAGTTGTGTTCCTGGGTTGCTGCTTTTAACAGCAAGCCACTCAAGAGCTCCAGTTCCAGCGACTGCACAGCTGGCAAAAGATGAAGGCTATCGGCACGGGGTGGTCCTGTTGCTGCAGAAGCCCATGAGGACACCCCAGAGTGGAGGTTGCTGTGCAGCACTGGGAGGGCTACAGGTCAGGATCTGTCCCATGCCATGTTCAGGACAGGACCTCCATTTCAGGCCCCTCTAGAAAGGCTTCATCCTGCTGTTTTCTCAAAAACTAAGAGCCTCTTCACCCTCCTCACTCAAACTGCTAAAAATTAATTATTCAGGTTGGACGGCTAAAGGTTATTTGTCATTTAAAACCTCACAGTACCTAAGAGCCCCCAAGCACTGCACCCCAAAGGCTACAAGCTGTCCTGGAGCATCGCAGTGCCACTGTCCTATAGCCCATGTTACACAGCAGCGGGCTGAGAGCTGCAACCTGTGCTCACGAAAATAATCAGGATGGGCATGTGACTACACGAGCAGGGACAGACTGCAGCATGACTGCAGTTATCCACCTAGTCCCATCTGTCACCTGCTTGGGGTCCCTGCTCATATAAAGACACAAAGCTGGGCCACAGTTATTCCTGGTGGGACTCCATTGACTTGGGAGGTGGTACCAGACCGTTATGCTTCCCCTGTTCTTTCATCCAGAAGACTCTGGAAGGCAGTGTGGGAGGCTGCAAAACACTGCTCTCTACTTCACATCCCCACACTGGAGTTTGTCTTTGCAGGAAGAAACATTTTAAGCATTGCAAACAGAAATGATAAAGACAGTGCAACTGGAGAAGAACAGCAGTCAGTTCACTGCAGGTAGCCTCTCAAAAGAAAATACCTCTGGGCCAAATTCAAACCTGGTGTAAACAGAAGTCAATCTTCCAGCAACAGGGGGATTAGCCCCCACTCGCACTAGCTTTGACTTTGCTGCTTGATGTTTATATCACTAGAGACCAAAGAATATACTTGCCAGACAAGAATAGGAATCATTAAGTCTGTGGTCCAAAGTGAGGCGCTGAACCATCTCAAAGAGTGAAGCGTGGTCAAAGTTACAGGGATTGGAAGAGATAAATTCATCCATGCCATGCTTTTGAGCTCTATCTGCATCTGTTCATTTATACATATAGAGAAAGACACCATTTAGAGAGATATAAGACATTTTAGTTGACAAATAATACAACAGAAAAAAATATACAGTATGAAGCATGAAAGCTAAGTATCTCCTCTTCCCTACATTGCCATTAACTTTTCTCTTTGCAGGCTATACAGTACACTTTTCACCTCCCATTGTCAACTTGCATCAGTTATGGACTATCTTATTGCATTTAGGCAAAAGATTTTAGAATTAACATCTTCTCAACTGCTCATTATAGTGCATTTACTCTGTACTTAAAACCAGAACACAAACCCAAGAACTTACTCTGTATCTTACAATACGCTATCAGTTAACAGAATTTTGGCTCACGTAAGTAAATTAGCTCCTATTTAGATAGTTGCGGTTGGTTATAATAGATTCTGCCATTCTAATGAAGTTACAGCTGTAGCATTTTTCTCTACATTTACTAGGTTTTCTAGGTATCAGACCAGTTATGTTGTTCTTTATCCAAATGCCAATGTTTGTCTCCCCACGGCAATTTTTTTCCTAATGGCAACTTTAAATGCTACCTCACCGAAATAAAAAGATGCTCTTTTAAGCATCGCTAAGAAGTTAAATAGATACGTAGTTTGTTGTCACTGAGGCAGTAACCCGATGGTGCAACGGAGCTGCCAGTCATCCCGACAGAGGGACTGAATTTCCTCTGCCTGGATTACGAGCTGCCATTTTTGGGTGAATTAACAGCCTCAACGTATTCACACTTCTCTGCTTTGGGTGACGTTTACAGGCACTAACTCCTAGGGCTAATTAATTAATCTCAACATGGTTAACTAAAAATACACCGAATTCAGCAGTTGAAATGAAGCCGCCAAGCCGGCCTGGGTGCGGCCAGCCGGGACCCCGCTGGGAGCAGGCTTTGTTCTACCAGCGGCCGGGGAATTAAAGGACACCTTTCACTCGGTTTTGTCCGTGCTCAGCTTCCTACTATATGGGTTCTTGCCAAATCCTTGACAAAGAAAATAGGATTTAAATCCTTCCCCTGTTTATAGCCTCCTAGGGGAACTGGGTGGCCTTGGAACAATGTGGCTGAAAGGACACAAAAATGCAGGTTTCCGCAATAGTAGTATATGGTAACTGTATTTGTTTTAAAACAAAATCCCTCTTCACCGGAAAAAACAAAAATCCTTAATAAAATAAATAAATAAATAAATAAATAAAAAGAGCTTTAAATGATAATGAGACAGTGTTCTTTTATACATGTTTTACTATTTAATATTAAGCTGTGAAGGATGGATGTCTTCCTAAATACCTCGTTCCTGCCTGTGCTCTCAGATATTACTGATCGCTGGAAGCAATCTTTACATTTTCTGTATAGTCTGTCGTTAGCTATATACAAACTACATAAATAACATCACCCACTGGAAAGAAATCAGACAAATTAAAACATGTAACATTTCAATTAGCTGCTAGCAATACTTAATTCAGCAGTGGCTGGCAATTTTCCTCACCAAAACCCCGCTGAATAACCACTGATTTTTCTTCCTACAGCTGGTTAATTTTTGAGGGTCCGCTCCCCTGTTTCGCGCCGGGTCCCGCCGCCTCCCCCCCCCCGCCTCCCTCCCCCGGTCCCAAATCCCCCTTCTGCCTCCGCCGGCGGCTCGGGGACAGAAGAAGCCGCCGCCGGCGCCGAGCGACGTGGCAGCACGAGGGCTGGCTCGGGGGGACGGGGGAGAACCTCCCCGAGGAGCGCATCACCTCCACGGCACCTCTCCGGCATCCTCGGGCGTGGGATGCGAAGCCCACCCAGCCCCGGGGCTCGCGGCACGGGCGGGCTCCCGTCTGTTTTGACAGCTTTCTGCCCCGTCGTCTCTGTCCCTTTGGGCCAAGATCGATTTGATTGCATTCACTCCCAAAGAGTTTGCCTGTGCTGTTTGCAATTCCATCCCTAGTGCCCGCAAAATGTTTTAACAGATATTTTCAGACTATTTTTAATGGCTTGCTGCTCTGCCCGGCTCCTCGGAGTTGACTGCAAGCTGACAAATTGGCTGGAGGCCTTCATTTGCCAGCTTTGCTCAGAGATTTTATTACTTTTCAATTAGGAGCCCTGATACACTGTCAATCCTCCTGCTCAGCCAACGAGGCTCTGAGAGCTGAGTAAATCAGCTGGAAATTTGAAGAGTCCTCTAGCCCTTTAGCTGGTGAACTTTTTTGAGCATATGTGCTAGAAAGCGTGTTTGAAAGGAGTATTTTTTACTCCAGACTAAAAAGCTTTTCCCCACTTTGACGTTCTCTGAGGAAGGTGAGCACAGAACGGACCTTTGGTTGGTGTGAACTGACCGAAGCTCTGCTGGCTTCCACGGAGCTGAGGGTCTGTCCCGGGCTTTTTAAGATCTCCCTGCCCAAGGCAGGCGCACAGACAGTTCCCCGCCAAGCGTGAGAACAGACGCTGTGATTGAACAGCCTTCACGACTGTCCATAATCAGGGGCAATTTTACTTTCATTAATCACTCTGAAGCCACACCTTACTGAGCATCCCGTTGGGTGCCTGCTCCAAAGTCCACTTGCCCCAAATCTCCCCACCTCAGAACAACCACCCGAAGAGAGAGGTATCAGACATGGCACTGCACGAGCTCAAGTGACCAGAAAAGTATAAGCCGCTCGGTCGGTGCTTTAAAATGGGTTTTCTGGCATGGGAAGGAAGATGACCAGCCACAGCTCTCCCTGCAGCAGCCCAGCACCGCAGTTCTGGCATGAGCAAACCATTCTGCGTCGGCAGAGCTGCGGGGCTGGGTGGGTGCACGTCGTCCACCCAGGGGATAAAGCTGGCGTGGTGTGAACCGGAGACGTCTCTGGAGAATGGTAATACAACCATGTATTTCTCTTAAATGAAATATCTGCTCCGGGCCAGATGCTTAAAATTGTTAAGAATAACTAGGAGCAGGTTAAAAAGGACAATCCTACGCTGAACTCACCTTCCCTTAATTAGAAAATAAACACTCCATGCAACTTGCAATTTATTTTTTGCATTCTGATTTTTTCCAATGGATTTGCTTTTAAAAATTAAATTTAGGAACGAAATTATACTGGAAGCATTAAACTTCCTAGGCAATACAAAAAGAAAAGGATCGATCTAAATATATTATTACTCCGCTCCAGCCGGCTGACCTGCGATTTAAAATAATGCCAACATCTGCATATGAAATAAGTTTTATGTGCAATCTATCCCCTTTCAAAATGGCTTGTACAGTTTGAATGAGATTTTAAACAAAGTACAAAATGAGAATGGCTAATATTCACACCCAAACTGTACAGCTAATTTGTAAATACTTTAAATTAATTGTTTCAGTCAAATACGGTTGCTTTTTTGACCCTGCTCTGTTATTCTAGCCAAAAAGAAAGGAGAAACCAAAGAAAGAAAGTTATATGATGCTCCAGTAATTTACAATCCCTTCCCAAGGTGCCGTGCCAAGCTCGCTGGTGCTTCTTTGTTCGGGGCCCCAGCCAAAATGCTGCTGCAGGCCCACAAAAGTTATCTTACATATTTAGACAAGCTGCACACAACTGCAGCTGAAAGGTGTTCGATGGTGGTCTCGGAAGGGAGGCTGTCAGCGGAGGTAAATGGGCAGCACGCACTCCACGAACCTTTCTGCTGGAAAACTGCAGACTCTGGCCTTTTATATTACACTTGGTCACCTACATTATGGTCTTTTTTTAACACTGCCGGGTTTATTTTGTTCATTTTTATCCGGTTTGCATTTTATACTGACTCCATTAACTAGCCCCCTGTCACACACACACTCCCTACAAGTGTTTGAAATCAGAGTCTTAAAAATCTGCCAGTGTCGGGAACACAAAGATTTCAACGAGAACAACAATAATGCAAACCAAAGGACTGTCCCACCGTTTGGTCCTCTGAGGGCTGTATTTCTCTTTATCTAACTGTTATTTAAAAAGGAAGAGGCAAACCAGTCAAATCTCTCGTTCTTTTTTTAAAATGTATTTCCCTGCCCTCTGCATTTCTTTTGCTCCAGCAATAATTTTGGCAGATTTTGCTCCGAGAGTGGTGAAGTTAATAGCGGGGGACAAGCTCCATAAAAGAATTCTTGTTATAAAAGGCTTTAGGTAGCCATTTTATCGTAAGAATTTCTTACTCCGGATTTATTTCTTTTCATTAATGAGCGACTTTGTTTTAGTACCAAAGGCAACTGAACATCCAGTAAATTTTATGACACGTTTGCTTATTAAAAAACCAAAAAAACCCAACAAACAAAAAAAACCAAAGAACTGTAAATTAAAAGGTGACTTTGTATCTTACTCATCTGGAAAATGTGTGCTTGTCATATCTGCTTGACATTACAAGAATGAAGATGTGGTTTGGACAGTAACAAACAATGACACTAGTCAACCTCATCAGGAGACATGAAATAAAGGAATGACAATGATTGATGGCAGCTATTCATTTACAGATATTTCTAGAAAACTCTTGGCTGGCCTGGCCGGGCAAAGCGGGAGAAGTTTGCCAGCCCGCGCGGCGCTTGCCGGCGACGGCGTGTGCCCGCCGCGACCTGCCGCACGCTCGGCCGCGTGCTCCGGGGGCGGCGGGGGCCCCCCCTGCTCTCGCCGCTTCAGCCGAGCTAACGGGCACGCAACGGGAGGCAAATCCTTACGGAAATACCCAGGGGAAGCGCCCAGAAACCTCGTTTTGTTCGGCTGCGTGGAGCGAGAGGCTTTACTGGCAAACACCGGTGCTCTGGAGGGAGAAAAAAACCAAACCCCCAAACCGCACCGGGACTTAAAACGCCGGGCTGTTGATTGCGAGCGAGCTGCTGGCAGTGCCGGCCGGTGACTTACCACGTCCCCTGCTCACCGGGCGCTATGGCATTGCCACCTCCGAAAAGTGATGGGGGGGGTGTGTGCGTGTCGGGGCTCTGCAAACCTCCTCCCCGCTACGCTGCAGCAGGCTGAACTCGCCTCTCAGCTGGATATCCGAGAGCTCTTTTTTTTTTTTTCCTTCGTATTATTCCACGTTAGAAGATAGCTTTAAATTTAATTGGCTGTTTATTCCTGTATTTATGGCTTTTCCCCTGCTGCAAACAAATTCTTTTCTGCTCGAGTTACAATTTTAATAAACGATTATGAATGTTCCTGTAAATCACCAGACACACTAGGCACTGAATTGAAATCTAAGTTACCTAATGTTTGGTAGTTAAATGAATAAGAATTTGTAGTAGGCACTTACATAATTCCTTGCGTGGCAAGTTAAAAACACAGTTTTAGAACAGCTATTTATAATAGAAAACATTGTTTCACAGCATTTTTATAACTATTTAAAAATATTTTGAATTGTGACTGCAGAAACCTGTGAATTTGTATTTCATAAGTTAGAGTCCCATGCTTCTTAAAGCATGTAGAAGTGATTTACAGGCTAGTTTTAAATTCATGCAAGTTATGTGAGAACTGAATTAACATTTTAATTCTGCATTCCTGCAATGAAGCATCTGCAAGTTGACAATACAGAAGACACAGCAGCGTTCTCATGATATCTCTAACTATCTAAAAAAAATAAAGCAATTAAAGCACAAAACTAATAATCTAATAGGATAGCAATGCATTGTGGTGCAAATACATGTAATGTTGCCAGACCCAAGTTCATTCATTCATTCACTCTTTCTTTCTTTCTTTCAAAGTGGCAAAAATCTGTATTTCCATCAAATTAAACTTTTTTTTTTTTTTGCAGTAAAGTCTGATAAGAATCCTCTTTGGAAATCCAAACATTTAGAAAACAAAAAAAAGAAAGAAAAAAGAAAGTGTCTGCTGAGAAGGAATTCTGCCTGCTACCCAGGGGTATATTTATACACACACGCACATACTCACACGCAGAAAAAAAAAAGAAGAAAAAAAGAAACAAAAGGAGGAAGAAGAAAAAAAGGAGTCTTGTTTGATGGCCAGGAGGGATGACACCGCCTGTTCCTTCTCATAATTGCATTCAGATACTCTGGATACATATTTGCCAGCTCTCATGACCCACTGATGCTATTCCCTCCTAAGGAAAGCAGGCACTCACCAGGTATTAGAGAAGCAGCTTTTAACACCAATAAAGGATTTGTACCGGGTGTATTTAGGACTGAACAAAGACTAAGGAGAAGCTCTTTTACAGCACAAGTTTGGGCTTTTATCTTTTTCAAAGTAGGTGTTCCAGTGGGAAAAGGCAAAATAATAATTCCCCTGGTTTATTCTTTGGCAAGCCTTGCTTTGATTGGTGATCGAGACCCACGCTAAACTTTAATTCATGATAATTTGGGGGAACAGCAGCACCCCTCCGTGACTAATGTATTTAAGTCAGAGCGGGTCAGCATCCCCAAACCCGGGGCGACCCAGAGAGCTGCCGCTTGCTGCCAAAATCATCCCCTACCGAGTTTACGGGAGGGGGAGCTACCAAACCTCGATGACTCGGGCTTGTTTTCACAAGGCACGTGCAGAGGGGTTTTTTGGGGGGCTCCTGTGGAGTCCTGCACCTCGTCTAGATCTCTTGGGGTCTCCTGCCCTGTCCTTCTGCCCTTCGAGGTGTCCACGGTTAGCCCCGCACGCTGGTGCGCTGCACCAAGCTAATCATCGGCACGGAGAGAAAGGATATTGTCAGAGTGCAAAATGATCTGTTTTCAGGCAGGAAGCAGTCAACTAGATGTAAATTCCATGAAACAAAAGAAGGTATTATTTACAGTTTTATTGTGATGTTAATTAATATTTACATCTTGGAATGAAAAATAGAAATGTTAATGATTGGCTTTACTAAGAGGATCACTTGATGCCAATGTGAAAGCCAGGGAGAGAAGGCAATTATGCAAACATCACATGCATCCTAATTTCAGTATGGAAACTTACATTTCAAACCTCAATTCAGGAAAATAACATGGAAAGTTTGTACTACAAAATCTAAACATGAGAAAGATTTAAGAGAAAAAAAAGCACATTGCATATGTCAGATAATCTAGTCTGATTATCTGAGCTGTGCTAGCTACAGGGAAGCACTTACCCTTGAGTCCAGCTAGAAGTTAGCAGGGTAAGAAGGAACAAACCAGAATAACATAAAGACTAGCAACAAGGCTCAGGAAAGCAGACAGGAGCCCTAATCTAGCAGCTAAATATTTGGGTTCAAGCAAAGAATGAAAAAGAAACTTAAAGAAAAATCAAACCAACCAAAAAAAAAAACCACTTACAGCTGAAAATTTCTTAAGCAGCTCAATAAACCTCGCTACTTATTATGGGGGAACAAATCATTACAAATTCTCAAAACAACCAACTCTTTGTATATGGTGTGATTAACAGTCATATATATAAAAACAGACATTAAAAAATGAAATATAACCACAAGTGATACGTAAAACAAGTACAGACCAATCTTTCATGTTAAAAAGAAAAGGGTTTCAAAAGAAAAAAGAACGTTGAGCATGTTTGGGAACTTTGTTTGATGCATCACTAACACAGAACGAACAAAGATTGGTGCTTTCAGACAAGTGACCACTTTTATGAAGCTTAAATATTGCCAAAAGGTGTAATATGTATTGGCAGCGTTATTGACTATAATATTGTGCATGATTTCAACAGTAAACAAGAACAGGATTGGGTTTTTCTTTTATAATGCGAACATTGGAGAAAAGCACAGCTTTGCGTGAATGGAGTTTTTCTTTTAAATTGTAGCAAAACAAAAAAAGCAAAACTTTTCACTCTAACAGGTATTGTTCACCCACATAAAAGGAATTGTAGAGTCATACAAAAATTAATGAATAGCAGGATCTATTTTTTTTCGGTACTTAAATTGCAAATAAAATAAACTCCACCCTGGTTCGGAGCTGTCTGTTTACTTCCAAGTCAAGCGCTGCTATCGAACTGTGGGTAAGAATTTGAGTGCTACTCAAAGTTTGTATTTACTAAGTTAAAAGAGATGGGAACCAAATGAATTCACTATTTCTCCCAAGTTTCCCCCAAAGCAAAATATGTTCTTCTCAAGTTTCTAACAGACAGCTCCATCACAGGAGCGGAGGGCTGGATTTTCTCTGCATGTGCATGCATGCGCATGTGCCATCTCAGACTGCTACAACATGAAAGCTGTAACAACAGTTACTCATCAAATGGCTTAACATTTACTTCTTTGCACATCCTCATTCACCATAACCTCTAATAAGCACAAAAAATATGACAGGTATAAAGATAAATGTACAAGAACAAAATGTCTCGCGGAAGTCCTTACCTTTCTGCAGGCAACCCCCCCCCCCCCCAAAACCAAAAAACCCAAGCCAAAAAAACCCCAGTAACAAACCAAGACCCTTTTAAAAATGCAATACTTGATATGTTTGAATTTCAAGACTGAAGGAGCTGAGATATGTATTTGCGTATTTAAGACTCCCGACAAGCCATCATGTGTGGCATGCATGACTCACTTCTGCTTCTGATTATTTAACTGCTGTGCCCAATGACTTTTGCAAGGAGCATTGCCACGTACGAATGTTTAAATATGAAAAAAGGGTAGCCCTTGCTGTTGAGATGTGTACCATAGCGTGCTGCCCTCCTCCTCTTGTAGGATGAAGGTCCTGTGCACAAAGAGCTGTCAGAGGGATCTAGATCCAAGAGAGGAGGAGGAAGGAGGACTGAGGACAAAACACACTAGCCCAGCGGGTGCTGAAGTAGCAAGTCATCATCAGACTGATGAGCCGACTGGTTTCCCCTTGCCAGGCTTTGGCACAACACAACCAAGAGGGTTTCCCAGTGCTTACAGCAAAAAGGGGAGCCTGAAGCCGCCCAGCTTACGGGGAAAACACACTGTGGATGGAAAGAGGGTGGTGGCATAAAAAAAAGCCAAATGATCCAGATTTGGAGCTGGTATTGGCATGAGAACAAGCGAGAGAAACTGAGGTCAGATCCTGACCCCCTCAGACGCCGTGGAGGGACCATGGGGTGACATCTCGGCTGTTTTATGAGGGATCCCTGCCTCCTGGCAGGTGAGTGAGATGGAAAAACCAAGGTCAAACCTGTGGCATTTCTCTAGCTCCGAGCACAGTCATGCTGATACAGTCTGCAGGACCATGAGCAGCACAAGTCTCCGGTGGACGTGCTGGGCTGTGGTTAGATGCAGAGAGGACTCCTGGGCTCAGTCACTGACTTCACGGCTCCCTGGCAAGGACTAGGACAATTCAGCTGCCCCTTCTCCATCCCAGGTAACCTACGCAGGGGGGTTCAGCTCTGCCCACACACAGAGCGCTTGGCTGCGCGTGGGGACAGCACACCCAAGGGTCCATGGCCCCGGGCATCCCCCTTCCCTCCCCAAACTCCTGGCAAACTTTGCTACAGCTGCTGCCAGGCAATTACCACGTGTTTGGTAAAGGGACCCTTCACCTGACCCCACATATTGGTCTGGCAAAGTGAAAACTCCGTAAAGATTAGGAATTTACCCAGCAGAAAAGTTCTCCAGGCCTGATGTCTGCAGGGATGGGAGAAGACTGGAGGGAAAGGTGCTTCCCCAGTTTGATGTTCTCTCCCTGCCCTTATCCTAATCCACAGAGATCATGCTGGGACGAGCAGGAGCACATCCTCTTCGCACCAACCACACAGCTAACAGCATCCTTCAGCATTGCTTGTTAGGAGAGGGAGCCACAAGCAGCATCCCTCTGCCACTCTCCTTTGCTACACTTTGAAGACTTTTAGCATGTAAAAAAGCAGCCGTAGAAGGACCTGTGCTTGCTACATCCAAGATCCCGGGCAGAGGGACACACAACCCTTGGGAGTGCTCACGGGTCAGCACGACTCAGCCAGGTCTACAGGCTAATCACAGCCAATAAACTTCCCACTTGCAAGACCCCAATTCCTACGTCCCGTTTTGGCTTTCTGAGAGGCATCTTTCCTTCCCAACTCCAACACTTTACACCTTGCACCCCCAAAGTCAGTGACCTGACTGGGATGAAGAGGATGAGCGTCACTGAAATGAAAATACTGACTATGGGTTTACCATGCTGCATCATGCTACGTCCTCACTGACAGGAGCAGTAATGCAAGGCAGAAGGGAGTCCAAAATATACAGGCATGTGGAGGATACGAAAAAAAAAAAGCAGTAAGCAGAGGTTTTCTGCTGTAACGTTGATCGCACAGCTGTATGTCTTGCATTGTTATTTTCTATAAATACTGCCATGAAGAAGTTAAACCAACATAAAAGATGGTCAAATGATATTGATAAGCAAGGGGCAGATTTTCGGAGTTCCTTACAACAAAATGCTCCATAACAGCTTTACAGAGACTATTTTAAATGTTAAAATCTGATCTAATTAGAAGAATTTGCTACTATTTACCACTTTTTCTTATTTGTCTTATATTTAATGATACTAATTCTTAAATTTTGCTGAAACTAGCAAGAACTACTGTATGTTACATAACAAAGGGGCTCCAGACGTGTGATCAAGACCTTCAAGAAAAATGAGCGAGGAGGCATTCATCTGGTTTATAATCACATTGCATTTGCAAGACAAAAGAAATTGCTCTAAATTTCAAATTAAGCAAACTGGGTATAACTGCGCAGGACATGCAGCATAGCTACGACTTAAAAGATGATTGCTTTAAATTCACATCTAACTGGCCTGCAAAGCAACCTGTTAAAAATACCATATGTTTTCCTACAGTTGAATATTCAACAGGAGACCTCTTTTTGTGTGTGCATTTCATACTTGCAAGATTTGCACCTGTAGTTCTGAGCACGTGATGCATTTGATAGACAGCTAATGGCGCTAATGAATCGCTCTGATCTGGGTGTGCAGTTTATTGTGTGGGGGTAAAACACGTGTCTGCAGAAAGCAAGCTGGGTCTCAGGCTCTCAGATCCCAGTCTCTCCTCCATCAAGTATTGCACTTTAAAATACTCATTGACAAGTTCCTCAAAGAATTTCGTTTCTTGGGTTTGGCTGTGCTAAGCACACAGTTTAACTGCTTCTGGATCCACTGATGTAAAAAGCTGCTTAATGATAATGAAAAAAATTTCATTTTGGAGTCAGAAACATGTGTGCGAATACTGGTTTACATCAGCGCAGAAAATCTTTCCATCAAAGACTTCTGCTCTCTAGGAGAATTTATTTACTTACAAAATTGAGAGATTGGGGCGTCTAGCTGGGGTACATTTCCTCCTTTAGCATTTAGCTTTTGCACTTGGGTAGGCGGCACAGGTTTGTGAGACTGGCCGGTGGCTCGGTACATGGCCTGGACCCACAGGATACGGTCCTGCTCATCGTCACTTGCAAAAATCACCGTGTCTCCTTCCTTCACAGCGTTGAAGAATGCTCTGCCGCCCTCCAAACCTGGCAGGAGAGGAAGCAACAACGGAGTTTCGCAGACTTTGAGGCCAGCCAGGGGATCTCCCCCAGCTTCCCACCCCACCGCCGCCCCGGGTGTCCCCAGCCAGCCCGGCGCTGCCCCTGGCTCCTGGCCGAGCTCAGTCCCCTCGCCTGCACCGAACTCACCTGCGAGAGAGCCCGCCAGGTCCCCAGGTAGCACCCTGCACCGCAATTACTGCAACATGCCCCAACACACTCGGATTAATTGCTTCTCTCACCTACAGCCCCGTCTGTGCAGGTCCTGTGCAGGTTGCATTGCATTAAAAATGGGTTTTGAGGGGAGGTGGTGGGAGGTTTCCCATTAGAGTGAGCGCACCAATGCTCACACTGCACTAAAGGTGCTTGGGTGATGTGCTTATTTCTGTCTTTGCCCTGATTCGGCATCCATCTTCCCATCTCTCTAACACCAGAATTAACCTGGAATCAAGGTCTTGACAACCAACCTACTGTGTCTTTCTTCATCTCCTCTGGGGACACCATTACCCAGGGCATGGTGAGGATCACCACGGTCAACGTATTGCCCCACTGAAATAAAAGAAATGTGATGCTCCTCCACTTGAAGAAGGCTCTCACCACATGACAGGTACCGCCAGGTACCAGGGAGTTTCTAATCCTGCCCCTTCCACTCATTTATATCTATCAGAAAGAAAATGGGACAGGCAAAAATGCTCGGTTGGTCCCATCAATATTTTCTACAATGAAGACAGGCATAGCTGCTAACCTTTTATTTAGGGAATATAATCTGAAGGCAGAGGTTAGGATCATCACTCGATTTGAGCATTCAGTTCACAGTCAAATTTCACTGGGATTTAAGCATCTCATTCACTTAGGCTCCCCAGAGAAGATGAGTCTTTCCCTCCTCTGGTGTAACTCCTACCTCAATTTCTTAGACCTATTTATAGTAAAGTCATGCATAGCTAATGATCAGTATAAACACAAGCATATTTACAATAATGCCGATCACAGTTCAGCTGCAAGCGGGGAGAGAGACAGAGGGCTCCCGTTTGGGAGCCGTACGCAGCGTGGCGAGCGCGAGCACCTGCGGGCGCGGCAGCAAGCTGTCGGCCCCGTACCTGGCTGCGGGTCGGTGTAGTCCACAGTGTATCCGTCGAGCTGCAGCAGCTCTTGAGGTTCCGCTTTTTTCTCCCGGTAGCTGCACATAGCAAATGTATATTGACTAACCTGAAGAAAACCACAAAGCTAAGATGGCACCGGGTGATCACGACAAGGCAATCCAAAGCGCTTACAAATGCCGCATGCTGACGGCGTGTTTACAGGGACTGGGGGTGGTGGGGTAATTTTGACGGTCATTGCCCATACGAGACAGACTAAACTTTTCACCAGGCTTTTGCAAAGCTCGCTCCTAACACACCCTGCTGCGGCAGGCACCTAATTCTCCGCATCAGTACATACAGCGGTTTAATCTCCTCCAAAAGAGGAAGCTCCACGCTTTAAACCCCTCTATCATTCATCCCCAGACAAGTGCAAGAGTGACACCCTGTCACAAACAATGTGAGCTAAATTGCTAGGTGCCAGTCATATTAAAGCAATCTTAAGATCCCACTGATCTCGGCAGTTGTTGTCATCAGTGCTGTAAATGGCAGCTCTCACTCCTCTGAGGTACCATCTGCATGACACGATACATTCAATGTCAAGCTCTTGACGGAAGCCGACTCAGCTGCGGGGGCTCTGCCAGGCTCCCGAATCGCCTTTAGGAGGCCATCAGGCCGCATCAAGACCCCGCGCGTACTCGGCGTGCTGCAAGCTGGATGGTCGGCGAGAAGCTCGTCCGGCGAGGAGAGGAGAGGAGAGGAGAGGAGAGGATTCTCCGTGCCCCAGGCTAGGAACTCACGGGGAAATTTACTGTCAAATGATTTCAAATGACTTTGTTAAGGTTATGTCACATCCTGGACGCCTGACGTAATTTTATTCGTCTGGACGTTTTCTTGACCTCTGGAGGAAACTTTAAAACTCCGGTGGGAGGCAACGGATCGTGCTCGTCATTTTTTGGAAGTCAGGAGACATCCTGAAAGACGGACGAGCGGCTGGGCTGGGGGATTTTGCCTCCAAACTCCAGACAAATCGCTCGGCTACAAATACACACGCAGCACCTATTTTGGTGGCATCTATCGCTAATAAAATGTCATTTACTTAAGTCAGGGAAGCCGTCTATTGGCATAGCGTCTCCCAGCCGGCGCTCGGTTTATTGCTGCCCTCTGCGGGCTTCTGCTAGCTGCCAGCCTGCTCTCAGCAGCCCTGCCTGCACCGTGCCTTCCTCCAGGAACAGCTCCAAAAGCCACCTAAGAATAAACCCTATCATTAACACATTTGTGGGAGTAAGACTAAAAGTGATGCTTTAAGCATCTTGCATCCTCCTTAAAACTACCAGCGCTGACGAAAGATTGACAAGTAACAGACCAATAGCAGGAGCACACCAGTGCATATTCTATGCTATGAACTTTGAATGCATACCATCGTACCGGCAACACAAAAATTAAAAAGATTAACACGAAGAAATCTAAAAATAACCTAGTGCCCCACAGCACAACATTCAGACGACTCCTGCAGCGTTCATTCAGTCATACTTGCAGTATATTGCTGCCATCTCCTGGAGAAACTCTTGAATGTGCTTTATTTATGGTAAGATCCTGGAGATTTCATCTAAGCGGTGACGATTTGACTTCTCTGTGTTAGACAGCCCGAACTTCAGGGACTGCATGATAAATTTAATTCCTGAAATGAGTCAGTGCTAACCTATGCTGACATAGATTGAAAACATTAATACAACTAATGTTTTTTTTCTTCCCCTGTATGCTCTATAGCAACAGGTAAAATTAATTCAGTAGTTCAGTTTCTTTTCTGACCCTGAACATAAGGTCTGAATTTCAGGCTCTTCTTTATGTACAAATAATTCCTCTTGTCTTTGGACCCAGAAAATGTTCTTCATCCCTGTCAGTAAGCTAACCATACCAGCATAACAATAATGTATGGAAACACACGCAGGCATTTCAGAGCTTGTACTTCTCATGTTGAAAGTTATAAAAGACAGATGTAGACAGTAGGCTCTGGTGGAGCCATCCTGGGACAGAGGCAAAGCAAATTGGTCCCTCCTGTTAGCATTCACATTATTTCCTTGGAAGAAGCTGCTCTACGCCGTTATTAGAAGAGACCTCTAAGAGAAACAAACCTACAGTTGGGTCCACAACGTGCGATGAGCCAGGGCTCATCTGCGTTCACGTCCTACTTCTCTACTCGCGCAGCTGAAGCGCGAAGCCCGAGCTCAGGATTGCCCAAGAGCCTGCTGGCAGAAGGCAGGCTAGGGTCAGGCTGGAGGGAGGAGACAGCTATCGATGGCCTCTGGAAAAGGTGCCAACTGTGTCATGCAGAGCGCCTGCACCGAAACAACTCGAGCTACTGACTTCAAGGACTGGCATACCAGCCTCTCTGTCCTATCCTGCTGCCTCAAGCATTTATTGCTAGGGCTCAGAGAGAACCTGACGCCCTGGCTACCAGCGCAATGTGGCTCCTTCCATTTACAAGCGGTGGTAAAGCAAAACCCGACAAAACGAGATTCTGGAAAGCTCGGTATGTTACGATCGTGCTTTGCTGCTGAACAGCAGTGTAGGGTCAAGTGGAGATTGCAGCTTGCCTTTCATCAGTCCTCTAAAATATTGTGCTTTAGAGAGCCTGCTTTCTGTAGAAGCTTAGAAGTGGCCAGACAAGTGAAACAGTTAATAGCAGAAATTAATCCTACAGCCTGCTGAGTTCACACCGAACCACAGCCGAGTATGAGAGCGAGCGAGCAGATGGGATGGGCAAGATGAATGGTTTGAGTAATTGGAAAAAACACAGATACAGAGAGGAAACTGAAGGAAGACAGAGGAGAAATCTCTGCCCAGTGAGGGACAAACTCTCAAAGCAGCTGGGATTTCATCCAGGGACTCGATGAGGGCCAGAAAAGGAGCATCCAAGGGAGCTGAACTGAGCAAAACTAAAAGAAGGGAAATAATCCAAGGCTGCCCTGGCTAGTTCATTACAAAAAAAAAAAGGGAGAATGCTTTGAGAAATAATTTGAGACAAAAGAACAGAAGGAAAAGAAAGCGGGGGGGAAGAGAAAAAGACAAAGAAATTCAGGAAAGGGGAAGCAGACAGCGGGAGACAAATGCCAAAGTTCACTATTCCCAGCCTGCTAAATTAGATCTGACTTTCTTGGCACTCAACCATATTCTGTCACCAGCTATATAATCCGACTGATTAATAAATACAGTAGCTATGTATTAACCAGTCCTGACTTCGTCCTTGTTTTTCCACCGGAGACTCCTGCTCTAGCAAGCACCGCTTTCCCCAGGATCCTGCTCAAACCTGTTAATTGTCATGCCTCACACTCCGAGCTCAGTCATTCGCCTCCCCCTTTCTCACTGTTGACATAACACCGCCCCACTTGGGTTAAAATCTTAAATGGACCTTTCCTAGATTAACAGCATGCATTTTGTCCCAAGGGAGAGAAACTGTGCTAAGATACTGCCAGCTGTAATACAGCTTTCCACTTTGATGGGAGACTCTTGTCCTCTGGTTGCAGCTGTACGTTGCCTCCCGAGCCCTTTCCTGACACAAATGAGCAGAGGAAATGATCTAGCTTAAAGAAAAAAATGTGAAAACAACAGTTTTCACATCTCAGCACATCCATTCAGCCCTAAACAATTGCACATAGCAGTTGTCCTAACTTTCTCCTTCAAGCAGGAGGTGTGCGTATGTTCTCCTCGGGCAGCGATGGGAAGCCATCCCGTGTGAGTATGGACGGGACGTGCAGGACCTACCGTAGTCAGGTGTAACGAGCTGTGGCATCTGTTTAACCAGCAGTTTCCAAACATTCTGTATTTATCATCAACACTCGAGGTTTCTCAAGAATCACCACATATGCCCAGTTCTCAGCGAGGGTCTAACTGAAAACATGATTTAATATGATTATGGGGACCAGCTACGGGTCATTTACCTTGACTTGAGGACCCACAGTCTAGGACTGCTGGTGTAGTACACTGCAATTTTGCTGGATTACTTTCAAATTCTGTTGGTTATTTGGAGTTACTGAACACTTACTTCATTTCATTTTATCCCGAGTCAGCTGAGTTTTGCTAAAAGCAGGAACTGTCACTGTTAGTCTAAATTATAATGAGTTCAGGGAGTCTGTCGCTAGAACAATAGATCCAGGCGTAGACACTGCAACTGGTTTTAATCTGCAGAGAGTTGATCTGGTTCCAACAACATTCTGCAAACACCATCAGACACAATCAGCCAAAAACTGCTTCAAGCTACTCAGCAGACATGTCATCCAGGTACCATGGAGTGTTACTTCCCATATGCTGCCAGAGCACAGAAATGGGGTTATGACAAGAGAAGAGCAGATTCAGTCTGAAATCTCAGTGTAATTAATTCACTTGCCCTTAAGAATCATTATAAGAAAATTCCTACTGCAAAGCCAGCAAACCCACCAGAACCAACAATAGTGTTGTTACCAGTACAGCACATTAGACCTTGCAAAGAATTAATACAAGCTCTGTCAGCTATCAAAAATACCAGCTTTTGCACGATCAAGGGTCTAATTGGCAAACTGGCTGAAATTTGTAAGCTGTGCTCAGGCAGCTGATAGAGCAACTTAGGAAACACTTATAACATCTGTGATGGATGTACATTTTCTTTCCTAACCAGTCATGGAGACCTTTGCCCTAAATTGCTCCATTGCTTTCGCTTACCACTGCCACTGGCGTTACTGTTGCCTTTACGAAGCATTTTCCTCACTTGTGATGCTGCGGACCATTTCCATCCAAGCTCAGGGCCATATTCTGCCATCACTTTCACGCTGCATATCTCAGGATTTAAAATTAGGCAAGTAACGAGTCTCTGCCATGTAATTTACATCTAATCAGTATTCTGCTCTTCTGCTGCTCATCTCAAAGGGTGTCTACGAGAAGGGTGGGCAGCGCGCAGAGAGGACTGCGATTCATTCGGAAGAGAAAACTATCCCCTCTTAACGCACGGGTGCATGCTGGAGGAGCACATGCACCGGCTCCGCCGGCTGCGCCGTGCCGTAAACCGTCCCCGCGGGGTTGAACCGAGTCCACCCAGCGACGCGTGTGCTCGAGAGGCGAGGCCCGGTTCTAGCAACGGCACAAAGGAACCGCTCTCACCCACTGCACCCAAACAAATCATCTCCACTCCCGTACAACCCTCGCAGCTACACAGACGCAGAAGGCGCGAGGGATTATTCCACCCAAATTACAAGGCAGTTATTGCTCCTTTCCCCTTCTCTCCGGGGCTCACACAAGCCAAGCAGCAGTGGAAATGCTCCCTGCACAGCTCCTTTTTCTACATACGCGCGCAAAGCCTCCGTTCATACCGACGAGGCATCGCTGACACAAAAGAGACAAACTGCCATCAACACCTTCCTCCTTGGTGCCGCCCATGCAGTTTGGCACCTTTGTGCCTTGTTTAGATGGCTATGAAGAGTTTGAGCGTTTATCACCACGAATTTCTTAACCGCTGGTACGGGAAGGCAGAGCGGTACCACCCAATAGCACTGAAGGAACCGAGGCTGCGTCCATCTGAAATGAGGAAAGAGGGGCAGGAGAGGGCACAGGCCCAGGAGGAGGAGGTTACTCTGCAAGGGACGGGAGAGGAGACAGAGCTGCAATAGAAGATGCTACAGGTGAGGGACAGAGCCAAGGGATCAGAAAGGAAACATTTAGTTATCATCCGAACGTACAGCCTTGCCCGCCTGGCAGTGTCACGGACTGACCAGACCGCTACATCCCAAACGGACTATATGCTTTGGACTCATCTCTCGGCTCTGGTGCAAGCAGGAGCCTGGTGCAGATGAGTGAGCTCCTGAAACAGCGGCTGCTCCTTCTCCGTTCTTTACGTAACAGAGCCAGCTCACCTTCCTGTGGGGGTTATTTTCTGTCTGTGGTTTAGCAGAGTTCAGAGCATCCTTGGACATCAACACCTTTGCTGCCAATCCCTGTTCGTATCAGCACCCATCCTTTGCATTGCATGAAAAGCAAATGACAAACATACGGACAGCAAAGTATTTTTATTCCATCTTTATTGCCTGCTGACATGTTCAATATGCTCAAACTACATCTGAGGGACTGCATAGAGAGTGTTTCTTGTTTATATTTGATGTACGGCAGAACACTTTACATTGCACCAAATGTTGAGCAAACGGTAACATAACAGAGAAGCTGCAGTGGCAGCTGGAATTTCTGAGGTGGGCTACAGAGACTCTCTGGGGGCAAAAGTCTGCTCATCTTATTCAAATGAATTGCTTTTCTGGCCAAATTCTGCTCTTATATGCCAACTGACGAATACAGACCTAGTAACATGAGAAAACATGGAATAACTCCGAGAGCTTCAATTCTACAGCAAGCTGAAGAATATACAGCAACTGAAAACTAGAGAAGTAACTGCAACCACAGAGAACGGCCAGAAGAAAGGCTCCTTGAGAGAGACATGTGAATCCATGTCCAAACCTGCAAACCCTTGCACAGAAGAGTATCAATAGATTTATTTATGGGAGAAGCTATGTTAGGAAAGAGGATTCTCTGCTTTGGAGAGTCTCTGTTCACAAGGAAAAAGGGACTGAGAACTTGGTCTCATAGGAATGAATCACCTCTCAAGGAAAAGCAATACTAGTTGCTCTACAGGTGATCACAGACTGCCACAGCACTTTTAACTTCATTTCAGAACATAATAAAGGAAACATACAGAGAAAAGCAATCCCTCAATCCCTGCCCAAGAACAGGGTCACTGCGTAATGTTCCCAAAAGGCCTGTCCTTCATTAGGGCCTCTGCTGCTTCTTACCCAGGAGACAGTTTGGGATTTACCTCCAGCGATCTAGCTCTGCAAGATGCTGGGCTCCCCCGCGAGGTGCCAAGCACCCTACCCCACCAGGGACCCGGCAGTCCCTGCATGGCGGGTGCATCGCAAACCAGATGCCTCTAGGAATGGATTACGCAGCTCCTAAACACATCACTTTTACCTAAATCTAAATATACTGCTTGGGCAGATAGAGGCATCTCCTGTGACTGCTCTACACTAACTCCCCCACTTCTGTGGCCATTTTGACCCCGTTTGGAGTACAAAATAAGCACTTAAACTGCCGCTGCTGATCATAGTTGGTTATTGGATTAGGTACTCAACTGGTCTCTCCAAATAGGCTCCTACTTACATGGGTCACGCACATCATAAATCCCTTTTACCTCCCCAGAATGGATTTTCTTACCTGCCACATGATTTAGCGCTGTGGAGGCCGGCAGCGATGGAGAAACGGGGAATGCAATTAAGCCTCCTACTGAGACAGCTGAACTTGGACTAATAACCAGTTTACACCAGGTGACTTAGGACCAGAGAAGCCAGCTGTGTAAGGCAGAAGATGCACTGTGTGGACTCCTCCTCTTACCGGCGCAGGAAAGCCAGCACACAAGCATGCCCCATCCCAAATGGGGAGCCTGGTGCACCGGGTTTACACCTTCTCCGTTCTTACACATGGGTGAAATCCCGGCCCCTCTGCAGCAGACCTGCGGTCTGCTTCATCAGCAGCAGGATTTCACCCTCTGACCTGATCGCTTCGGATCTGTGCTGGCACAAGATCTCAGCTGGATCCCATGTTATTCCATCAGAGCATCTGTGTTGGTTTCATCACAGGACCCTGCACAAAGCTTTTATTTCTCATACTTGGAGACAACATACCCTGGGGAACCCAGAGGGGAGGGAGAGAGAGATGGACCCAAGAGGACTCTGTGGCTTTATCAGACTGGTGTGAAGATGGAGCTGCTCATACTGGGACCCCACGCTTCTGTGGCCAATGCAGTGGTTTCAGCTGTCCTTAGGAAGGTAAGGGAAGATCTAACACACCAAGTACTGACCAGATCCTTTTAGGTCACAGAGGACATCTTCTGCCTGTTTCCTTGAAATTCTTAACCACGGTCAAATATACAGGCCTACTGAAACTGGGAAGGCAGAAAGTGAAAAAAAGAAAAAAGGGAAAAAGGAAGAAAGACAGCGCAAAATGATCGATGAGAGCTGTAGACAATGAGAGGCAGTAATGAACATGAAGCCAAAATAAGTGTCAAGAACGATATACTGACTCTGATGTAGCCAGTGATTAAACGTCTGTAGATCTCAATGGACTGCAAATTTTACCTGGAGGCTCAAAAGGGAGCATTTGCACCCAAATACCTCCAGCCAAGACGGACCGAGCTTCCTCCTCATCTCATTAATTCCTCACTAAAATCGGTTCTCCATTTCACCAAGTATTCATGTGCATCAGGAAACTCATGGCCAGAGATCTGCAACTGGGATATCCTTGAGAAGATGTATACATTTAGAAAAAAATCCATGACTTAACAGACACCCTACGCAGAACCACAGCTCAGCATCACTTACAAAGCACTGAAAATGGCCAGAGGAAAGATTTAAATATTTCATGTTGTGATTTAAGATCACTTCTAGTTAAATCTGTTACCTGGACCAGGACAAAGAATCGTTTCTTCCATCTCTTCCAAACATTTTTACCAATGGCCCATAAATACCTAGGAGAAAAGAACAGGTGAATTCAGTACACAAGTGACTACATGTTGTTCTCTTGTTTTTCAGTATGTCTTCTTTACACCTGGAAACTGAAGTTAATGCACAAGCAGAAGTAATTACAAGACTCTTAAGCTCAGCAGCATTCATGAATGTGTTTATTTCTAGCCTGAACAAATAACCTGTAAAGAAAGTGACACAAAAAGCTCCCAGAGTCTTAATGTTACACAGTATTAATTCTCTCCTCCTCCTTGTCTTTCACAACTTGCTCAGAATTTAGAAGCTCTTCAATGCCAGTGAATAGCTACGACACAGTCAGATGGGTGAAGAATACATTTGCAATGGAAGAATTAAGGGTGAGAAAACCCAAATGTTGCTTTAAGCCTTCATAAAATCATTTGGCTGAGGGGAGCTGTCGAACAGAGGGATACTTACTACATCAAAAACAGTCCCCAGGATCCCAGTATCCACTGGGACTAAACCAGGACACTTCGCTGAACAGCTTAAGATGAATTCCTAGAAATCACTTGGCTACAGATATTCAAGCAAACTGCGTAATTTCTGAGAAGGAGTGAATTTACTGTTTTCTATAAAGGAGGAATAAACTTTTAAAATTAATGCCAAAATTAGCATTTAATCTCTGTGATGAAGCGGCCACTGTGACACTGTAATACAAAGATTGGCAAAAATAGTGGCAGCACCAGTCTAATAATAAACACAAGGACATTATTCAGCATTAATATCTTTTATGTATCTTTATAATGACTTTAGTTCTGGCTCAATAAATAGAAAAACAATTCCTTTTTGGTTATGCTAGTGGTTCCTTATGCCAGAAGAGATCCAGCATACTCTTGGTGAACGTTTAAGCCACAAAACACCAAGCCATGCTAATGTGGGCACTGAGTCCTTGTCTAGTTCAAGAACAGGGTAATAATTGTCCTTTTTGCTATTGCCACTAACATCAACAGGAAGACAATCTCTGTTCTGATAGCAAGCTAGTATTGTAAACCACATAGTTTTAAGCAGCATCTTGTAAATCAAATGTTAGCTGAAGAAAGCCTGAGAAAAGCCAGGACTGCTCAGCCCTGTTGCTATCAGCTACAGTCAAGGAACTAAATATGACAAGCGAACTGTGCTTTCTTGCTTTTGGTGTCTGTGATCATGGTGGAAAAATTAAACCACAGGTGGCTATTGGCTCTGATCTCATTAGCAGAGGAGACAGGAGGAGGAGGAGAAGGAATTTAAAAAAAAGATGAGTGATCCAAACCATCTAATAATGGATTGAATCTAACAAAACACTATGAAAATAAAAGTAAAAACAAAGTCACTTTTATAGCACCAAAAACATACCGGAGAAAGAGTTAATCAAAACAGTGACTTTCCTGGACAGTTTCTATCTTCTATGACATCCTCAGCTCTGAAGAGCAAACAGAGCAAAGCCTTGCCAATGGCGTTAGCTAGATCTTCCCAAGGATGATCTGATCTGTAATTGCACGGCACGAAGGTAGAAGCTGGGGGTGGCGGTCAGGGATCCCCCTGGCCCCAGATCCTCTGACACTCACGTCTGGAGGGGAGAGGTTTCCCTTTTAACCTTCCAGATCATTAGTTCTACTCCAGGCAACTGCTATTAAATTGTGCTGTGTATCTCTGTATAAATAATGACGATCACATGGGGGTTTATTTCAAGTGGGAGGTGCACTGTGCTTTTGGTTCTGAGAAGTCAATACAGGGAAACACAGAATAACTTAGGAAATTATACCATTCTCAGTAACAGAGTCAGGCAGCTCACCTATTATTTCCTTACAGGAAAAAAAATAACCTTGCAATTTCCTGAGGAATACTGTTTAAAATTTAAACTGTTTGGCTCATATGCATTTAAAAGACTATGCTAAGAATATAGAAAGTGCATTATAAATGACTGAACTAAGGCCATTTTTATATTTATCTTTCATTTGACCTCCAGTGAACTTGAGAAAAAGTGTTTCTCTTCCAGAATCTCAAAAAAGAGAAATTTTCTAATGCACATTCAAAACAAATTGAGTTCAGATCAAGACAAGCGTTTACCCAGAGTGCTTCATGTTTTGAGGCTTATCCATTCGCACGGCAAGCTTGATCTTCAGGTCTTGATCCGGGCAGTTTTTGGAAACAGTCATTTTGTGCCACTCTGATTGCTTTGGGCTATTGGGAGTAGGGTGAAGAACAACCTGCAAGCGTCAAAATCAACAATGTTAAAGGGAAAAATTATTCACAAAATGGGTTTTAATGGGGAACAAAAGCACATCAGATGAGCTACTTTTGCCCTAAAAGTCAATCTGGAACTTTATATTCACATCAGTGAGGATGGCTTTTTAATGCTTTTCTAAAGTACAGCTTATTATTTTGAGATTAGTTCATATATTCTTTGGCTCCTCTATCTACCGTGCCATTGTTCATGGGGTTGTGCAGAACAGAACTACGTTATCAGTTCCCATCGTTTAAGGAAAGATCATGGTAAATGAACTTGTAACTGTCCAGGTAAACCAGTCTAGAACTGATGGTGGACTAATGTGATTAGCAAACCAGCAACAAGTTTTTTTGCTGAGGTTGCCCACTGCAGTCGCCCACTTTCAGACTCATACAACTTGGTCAACCTCCAGCCTTCCTGACATTTCGCATGTGAGGTGTGCTGTTTTGAGGGCTCAGAAAGCTCTACCTAAAATGGTTCATCGATTGCTACTACCAGGTTTTGGGGAAGCTGGCTTGGTTTTTGGCTTACTGTTAAGACTGGATGCAGTAGGCAACATTTTAGGTAGGCTGGTGTGTCTGACTGCACTATGACAGCAGATAAAATCTGCATCCCATGTCATAACATCAGTGGCTGCAGGACTCTCTGCTTCCATTTCATGCAGCGAGGGAACGATGGGATGGTCTCCAGCTGGGGTAAATCAGTGCGACACCACTGACTGCAGCGGAGCTGTGCAGATGAACACCAATGGAAGTGCTTGGCTCATCAAAGAAACTGAAAGGCTCCAAAAGGCTAGTAATCTTTCCTGATCACAGCTGTGCTCTTCCCACTCACCCATTACCCCTACAAAGCAGAGTAGCTCCCTCAGACAGCGGGCCACAGAGTATTCTCCCAGAACTACACCACATCCACCGTCTTCTCCTGGTGTTTCCATATGTGTCCTTTGAGGTGGCTTCACCCTCTCCCTCCTACGCCCATTCCTCTTCTGATGCTTTCACTCTCAGAGGTGACTTTGCCTGGCACAAATTCATTCAAGTCTCCACTGTCCCGTAGTGAGATGACTCTCCTTTAAATCCATTAACCTTTACGTAAGCAAATTATTTTACAAATGGCAGCATTCACGCTCATTATTTGATGTCCTGCCATCACTCATTCCTTGCTCACACTTAAGTCTGTGCTCCTGCCAAACTCCAGCCCAGACTGTAATCTTGTATTCCTCTGCTCTTCAACTTTATTGCTGAGTCAACAACCTAGAGGCTCTTTTCCACCAAAATATCTTTGATGCTACTACCCTCTGATGAATGATTTTAAAAATGATTTTATTGCCTCCTCCAAAGCTTGAGGTTAAGATCAGTAGATTCTCGACTTCACCCTTATTCATCAACATTATTTATCACTTCTTTTACTGAATTAGACTAATGCTTTCTCTGGCAGGAATCTGAAGCTGTTATTAGTTACATAGATAACTAAGCAACACCACTCTCTACTGCATCACTCTTGGAAAAAACCATATTTAAGCAAATCCTGAAGATGAGCAGCGAGTCCTCCACACTAGGTGTTGTTAGAAACATGGATGGACCCAAACTCTGAGCAGTATCCAAGGACCCCCACTGCAAGGCAGGTCATGCAAGCACACAGACTTGCACTAAACCACATCTCTTAGTGAGGCAGCAGCCACTCAGGGTGTTTGGGATGCTCTCTACTTTGATTTCTAACTCTTTTTCGTCAAAAGGTGCATAAACTTTGCCCAGTGTTGTTGTAATTCATGGCTCTTCCCCTCCTTGCTCTCTGTAGATGAAGTCTTGGCATGGCTGAAATCCGTGGGAGCCTTGCCACCGGCTTCAATAGGGCCAGGATGTATTCCCATGCCTTCAGCCGCCCATCCAGCAGTTTAGGGCTTGGGAGCATTTTCCAGCTCTCCCGTGGATAAAAGTGGTGAAATGAGGAGTGCCGGCCGCTTGCCAATTTAACACTTGCAATAGAAAGTGGGCATTGTACATGCCTGGCAGAGCACAAAGCCGCTTCTCAAAGGACGGCTGAGCACGGGTGTTTTTGTGTATAAAACCTGTTTCCCTTCTCTCTCCATGCAGACAGGTTCATGCCCACTCCAACAGCTAAACCAGGGGCTTAACACGCTCCCGGTTTCATTATTTCATTAAAGAAGAAATCTTTAATGCAGCCTGAGCAGACACGCGTCATCTCTCGGCCGCTCTGGGCACACCGAGCATCCCTTTGAAGTTCGGCCGACCGAAAGCGCCGGTGGCCACGGGCCAGGGGAAATCACCGCCCGGCTCCCCGCGCTCGCCGCTGCTGGCCCACGTCCTTCGGCCCGCAGAAGCTCAGAGCCGAGGGATGGCTTCCCGCTGGACCGGGAATTAAAGCGCATCGGTGGGGCTGGCTCAGCAGCATTTCAGGGCAAGAGGGGTTGCTTTGGGGCCTGACGTCTTTCTCAGAACAACATGCACAGCTAATTGCTTCCCGAGACCAGCAAAGTCAGCACCGCTTATGGCTGCCAGTGGAAACAAGACTTAGAAAGCAAGCGGGTCTACGCCGAGTGTAACAACTCAGGGGAAAAAGCCCTGAATGGCATCATGGCCTGGGTGAAGAGCTCTGCTCAGCATGCTGCAGCGGATAAAGGCAGGAGTGCCAGGCTGTTTGAAGGAGAAGATTTTGAAAATAATCCTGAAAATATTATGATGCTGTGCGCCAAAGCAACTGTAGGTCTTTGGCTGGAGTACTGCAGCCTAGGGGGGTCATCCCCTTTGTCAAAAAAGGAGAAGCATGGGGGAAAGGAAGGATCAAGGTGTGGATGAGGAAAGTCCGAAGAGGCTGTGACTCTCTTTGAAGAGAAGATCGAGAGGAGAAAAGAAGGGGTACCTTTGCTTTTCTCTCTCTCCCAAGTGCAAGAACAAAGAATGTTACATGAACTTGAAAACACAAATAGTTAACATGAACATAAATTATATGAGACAAAATCACATGCAGCGCTCTCCACCATAAAAATATAAATTAAATCCACAGCTCACTAGGACCTGAAAGAACGTGTGGCACTTGTATGAATAGGATGAACATAAAACCACATGAATTAGGAAAAACTTTCTTGTACGGACACAGACTCTCCTGTGTCAAGGCACAAGGAACCACGGGAGTTAGCAAGAAACATCCAGATTAGTCCATAATTGGAAATACCGTACTTGGGCTTGCCACAGGATCAGTGGCTTCCTTGGCCATCGCTTTCGTGGCCACGGCCATGTAGACAGGGAGGAGAGCAAGGTGTGCTGCAGAGCCGGGCAGACAGAGCCCAGGCTGCTCCTGGGGATCGCTCAGGCCACGCTGATCCGTGACACGGGAGGTTCCAAGCCCATGTGTAAGGCGCAGCCTCTCTCACCCTGAAGTGACTTTCATGGGGTCTTCACCATGCTGATCTCACACCCCTGAAGAGCTGAGGAAGGCATGGCAGGGAGTTTGCTGCCACTTATGCCTGGGGCCAACACAAATTATACAGCTGCAAAAAATCCACGGAGAGTAACTGAAGTGTCCCAAAGCCACAGAAAAGTGCCGTCCACAGATATTCGGGAGCTGTGGGCTGCAGCGACGAAGGGCCACCAGGCCCAGGGTGCTGGTTTAGAGACCACAGGTGAGGGGCAGAGATGGGGTGGGAAGGTCGGTTCTGTGGCCGGTACCCCGGGAATCTGAGCTCTTTGCTACTAACACCATTGATGGGGGCAAAGAACCCCCACGTTTCACTCCCCAGTCCAGCCCCACTGAAGCCACCAGTTCAGCCACAATCCCCAGGGGAAGCCAGGATTTCAAGTCCTTTGCAGTGAGTACCGCAGTCAGCGCTTTCAAATGCTCAAACCGTGCACCGGCTGCTCAGCAGATATGAGAGCAGCTTAACGCTCTCTTGCCAAACTTAAATCCCCTCTTTTTGCTTCAGCATAATCCCCTTTTCTGCCTCAGGAATGTCCATTTCCGTAAGCAACTTCTAAGGCTTTCCGGACTGCCAATATTGCACACAAGATCCTCTGCCTTTGCTCAGTGCAGGCACAGCCAGCTGAAATCCTGCCATTAAAAACTCACAACAAAGACAGCATGCGAGATGCACTCCTTTCCAGCAGTGGAGAGCTTGCTTTTCCCCCCCCCCCCCTCCCGAAGCTTGGCAAAAAAGCAGAGCATGTTGTGCTCCAAAGATATTTCCGTACAGGAGAGATTTCTCTAGAAAAGCAGGGCCAGAAGGAAACATTATTAAACTCAAAATCTCCTTACCCTCCCAAGCTCTTTGTCCTCCAGAGCCAGCACTCCTGTGCTCTCTGTGAACAGCTTCACCTTCACTGCAGGAAGCGCATGTGTTGTTGTGAAGTCTCCTTGGGTGCCCCAGCTGTGAAAATAAAGACAGAGAGATGTTCAGCTCGACTGGCAGGTCAGCAGCACTATTGCTTAGGTGTGCAATGGTTAATTGAAAATGTCCTGTCTGGCACAAGCCGAAGTGGCTGGACTGTCTGAGTGACAAGGGCATTAATTATCTTCTTTGGGAAATGTGGGACAGATGTTTGGAAAACCCACGATGGTTCTTTGGGAAAAAAAAAAAGAGAGTATTTGGGAGCAGCATGAAACCAAATTTAAGAGAACTTTTTTATTTAGAAAGAACAATATGTCTCCTGCAGCGACAGCCTGTATAGTCACAACAGAAGTTGAGGATCGAGGACATCTGCACCTAGGACATCTGTAATCACTCATGCCTCTGCTCTTCTCTTGGCTAATTAACCTCTCCTTTCCAGGTTGATAGTGAGGTTTGCTTTCTCTGAAGAAACCCCAGTTTAACCTGGGTCCTCTTCCAAGTCCCAGCCCAGTCCTCCAGCCCAGCCCAGATTTAAGTTCAAGCCATTACGTCTGGAGTAATCCTAGTGTGCTGGGACTGCAGAGCAGGACACCAGCTCCTTGGGGATGGGATGGCAGTGGCGAGGAAGCGGCCACCTCTCCAACTATGCAATGAACCGAGACCACCTTCTGCTATTTGTACTCCACGAGTCATCCCCTGGCCGGTCCTGTGGCTCGGAAAGGAGCGCTACGGAGGCTGAATGACCCACAGTATGCGAAAATCCCCTCTAGATATGCATGTTTTCTAGAGGACATCTCCAAGCTCCTGCAACCACGAGCTGCCCAAGCGTGCAGAGAACATGAACTCATTCCACGTGGAACCCTGCAGGCGCAGGATCCCAGCCGCGGTCTGCCGACACCTATGGCCAACCTTGCCGGTTTAAGTCGCACAAGGGGAGCCCACCCCACAGCTGACCTTCCCCACACGAGTGTGGGAACCGCAGCAGCCCCGCAGCCCTCCGGAGGGAGGTCCGGTGATGGGCCTGACCCTGTCGCGCTAGAGGTTTCCTCTCTCGACACAGACACTTGGGGAAGCTTTGAGGACAGAGCCCCAGTTTGACCACAGCTCGCTGCACTCTGTTTCAGGGACTTTCCTCCTGGGCCCCGTTCCCATCCCAGCGAGCAGCGTGCTGCAGCTGGAGCTGCTGCCTGGTGACACCCGTGAGGGCTCACCTGAGCTGCGCTGGCGAGCATCCTCGTCGGGTTCTCTTAAGGATACCCAGAACTTACACCACAGTCAGCTTTGATTTAGAGAGATGGTAGGGAAAAGAAACCCGTGAAACACCATGGCTTTTCAAATAGGCTCATGAAGAGCCTCCACGAGTGGTGCCACTCACACCAACACGTCCAATTACTCACCTGGGCTAAGGTTTTTGAGATACGGGAAAATGGTCCCCTCTGGCAAACAGGCGCAGACTGAAGAGGTCATGAAACAAAAATTAAGTGGAACTTAACCTAATGCCTATTTGTAAGCTTTAAACAATCTTGAAAGTAACAGGGAAGAGAAGAAAATACCTTCTACACTGAGGGGTAAAAAGTCATGATGCTTTTATGTTTGAGACTTCACAGCTGTGTTTCAAGCTTTGTTTCTACAGCTTAGAAAGTTAGAAACTTTTTAAAATAAAGCCAGACAGAAACTTCCAGACAGAGCTAAGCAAAGCACTCCTAAAACTGCACTTTCCCTTGTTAGCAGAGATGAGCTCAGGCAAAGATGAAGGGCGGAGGTAGGACTGGGGAAGAGTGCAGCACTGCAAGGAGGATGCTCCTGAACATCTGATCATGCAGAGGCCCAACATGAAACTAGCAGATAAAACCTGCTCTTTTTTCTTTTTTTTGTTCTCTCTGTCTTTTTTTTTATAATTCATTGTGAGCTAGATTTCTATGTTGTTCCCAGAGACCCTGAAAATTCATCACACTTCAAAACTCACGCAAAGCGTATTAAGCAAGCTTGAAGAATAATCACAGACATGGTGCTATTTGTAAACTAGAAGAAACCAAGAGTGTGCCATGAGCAACATCTCCAAGTGATGTGATGGAACACACACTGCAACCTAGAACACTGCAAGTCAGATGAGAGCTTATACCATATCTCACAAACCACTTCTATTCACCCTTACTCTATCAATGACACTTTCTCATTTTATACTGTCCTGAAACCAGACCCTCTGATGAAGAAAGGCAGTTACCTTGAAATGACTGGGAAAAGGCTCAGATGACATGTGGTCCAGCAACCAGATGTTCTTCAAACATAAACACCAAACAGCAGGTTTTACATTTGGAAAGTTATCCGGAAAAATAATTTACTCCTTCTGTGCACAAGGAGTATGGGTTTACGCTTTGCTCTCCACTGAGCAAATCTTGTCCAACTGAGCTTAGCAGATGAGTGTGTTCAGTGCAGAGCTGATTAACGAACTCCGTTCTTCTTCAGCTTTGCTCTGAGGTTTTCTCTCCCTGTGTCACTATTCCACGTTTCACCTTTTATGTCGATGCATCAAACTGCCACCAGCGCCAGGGAGCAGAGGTTTGGCATAAATTATCTACAGCATTACAGGTCCACTCAGATCCTCAATATCAGATCTTTTTCATGTGTGAGCCATCAGCTACCTAGTAAATGTTTTAAACATAAGAACCAAGAAACAACCTTATTTTCTAATTGCAGCTTCAGGTCACAGGTTATGTTTTCTCTCTTAAAAAAGCTGTGTTGTCACCAGCAGGGAAAGTAGGAAGACAATCTTGCTCTGGGTAAGAGGCAAAAGTAAGAAAATATCCAACCTTACGCTGTGTATTTTGACAGCATCTGCTTTATAGAACTCATATCTCTGTTTACTATTAAAAAGCTCTTATTTGCTGAAGCATTCCCAGACCATATGTTATCAACAAATGTTACTAACCAAATACAAACAGTAATTTTCATTAGGTTTCCTTCATGAGAACAACATTAACCACAAAGAGAATAAATGTTTCAAATGACAGTAAACATACATAGCAAACCCTTGACAACACTGTGGTGCTTACATATTCATACCCCCAAAAGTCCTGAAAAGATCTGCGCCAACAAATAGAGACCCTCAGAAGTTGGGTTTTGTGCAGGTTGAAGCCTGCGGTGATGTCATTAGTTGCCATAGTGATGCTCAGCATAAGGCCATAATTCATGTCACTGAAACATCATTTGTATTCAATCTAAGTACACAGCTTATCTGTGCTGGGTATTAAATTATTGTTCAGAAAATTAGCTCTGGACAGTAGTTAGGTATTAGGATCTTCTGGGGGACTAACAGTGTAATGGTTTCATTGTCGTATTTAATAATTAAGCAGGTTATCGCTGCAGGAGTTTATTCATTGGGAAAGCACCCTGGGACCCATTCTGGACAAATGTTCTCATGAAGTAGCCACACTATCTTGTCCCCATATCACAGAGCTCATGCTGACACTTCAAAGCAATAATATATCTGCAAACGAGGACAAATAATGTCATTCTGGCCAAAAGCGGTGGGGAGGGAAGGTGGAGAGAGAGATATACACACGCCACAGAAAAGAAGTACACAAGCAGAAAAATCCTGACAGTACTTTCTCAGTTAGGACCATCTTAACTATCTGAATCCCACCTGAAAGCCTCAGCCCAGCAGTTCGTATTGCCCAGTGTATCCCAAAACCTGGAGCTGACCAAGAAATGCTGCTGTGCATAGGGACTTTGCTAGAATTATCACCCTATTTATGGCATCTCTGCTGTTCCAGTGATATCACTAAGATCTACTTGCATCTCCAGGGTTTCTAGTTAGGCATCAAACTTAGGATGAGTAGCTAAACTCTTCTGGCTGTACAGAGCCAAAGGATGAGATATGCCCCAGGTACTAACTTGACAAATCACTGGCCTTTGTTTTACCTTTTACAAGCAAAATAAGTAGATCATCACTGTAGACTTTGTGTCTACAGATTCACCTAGAGGTGCCATCACAGTTACTAACCAAGCAGCCTAAAGAGCTGAGATTTTTTTCTGACTGAAACATAAAATGACACATATCCAGAGGGCGTGAGTGGACAAGGGACAAAGGCCAGCCTTGTCCCCCACTACCTCCGTGGGCTCGTCTAACATGGAGCACTTGAAGATGGGTTTACCTGTCTGATTTCAGGAGCATTTGGGAGCTCTCAGAGGCACTGTCCTTACTGGCACACGAAGGGAAAGCGATGCCATTGCCAATGCAGGTGTCAGGCTGCTCAGACCAAGCTGCTGTGAGCTGTTTCAAGCAACACGCTGGTGATCTTCTGGCAAACCTTCGTGTTGATGCTACTCAGCCCTTCCCAACTTGGGGACAAAACAAGTAAGACTACGGAGGTTCCTCACCTTGCTGCTGTACCAAGCTCTTACCCTTTCCTGCCATAAGGCCACTGCAGAAACAACTGTCTTCATCCTATGGATGTGAAGTGCTTTACATCCTGACCTTTGGCTGTAGACTTTGAGTGCTACCAAAATGCAGACACAGCAATTACAAAGTTAAATTGCTATGTAGCCAAAAAGACATAATCATTCAAATGCCACAGCACTGCTATGTTACAGTGTATGATTAAAAAACTATCTGGGATATGAATAAGGCTTGAGCAAACCCCTGCAAGGGTCCTCGTCCTGACTGCGCTCACATATCGCACGAAACCAGGCAGCAGGGTCTCTGACTCCAGCTGCTCTTCTCCACAATATCCCACTTACGTGGCCTAACCTACGATTTTCTCGGCTGTCCTTGAGAGACATTGACTTAGTCATTTCTATTCACCGCTAGTGTGTAAGTTCCTCTAAAGGAAATTTTAGCACCCATGACCTTCCCAAAAGTGAACATTCACGTTAATACGCAGGAGAATGCATTAAATTCGTTCATTCAAGTACTGTAGTCTCCAGCAAATCTGCTTAGCCCCTGCCTAATTTGAAACAGTAACCCTTCTTCCATCATTGCTCTTGTAACTTGATCTAGCCAGAACATGGATGCTTCTGATTTCTATAAATAATGAACAAGCGCAAACTGAATTGTATTGCTGGGCCATGAATCAGCCCTTCTAACCAGCTCAGCCTCTCAGTAGGCTAACATGGGAGCAGCTGGAGGGTGATGTGCTTGCAATGGGGTTGACATTTAAATACGATCTATGACCGGTTCTCATGGGCTTCAAAACTGCCAGAGGACACCTTTTCTCCCTCTCCAGATACATTTATTGAAATGGGTTTGCTTGCCAGCTTGCATGGAATAAAAGTGAAAAAATCAGAAAATAAAAGTAAAAATGTGTATCAAAGGAAAGCTACGCTCTTCCCTCGGTGGGTTCACTCCAGGTGTGCATTACGCTCAATGTACACAGCAGCAGCCTGGGACACGGCACCTCTCCGCGGGAGATGCTGCCCTTCTGCCTTGTTCCCACAAGTTTACTGCTTAAGTAAAAAAGTCTGGCAGAATAATATTCCTGCACGTTGGTCAGATTTGCACTAGTTTATTGAGCCACCTGCTCAGTATCGTTTTTCAAATGTAACTGAATCAGCAGCAACGCCTGTCCCCTGCCAGGCCAGGAGCACATCCTTGGGAACGCAGAACACGGCGTGCAGCTCTCTCCATCCCCGCAGGGGTGCAGCCACCTCAACCAGCACCCAGTGCCACCCGCCTTCCTGCAGCAGCCAGCTGGTTCCGTACAGAGGCAGGGAGGTCGATCTGAAAGGCCTTTAAGATATGTGACCACGTCTGGGACAAAATGTGCAAGGCCAGCTTAACCTCACTTGCTGTCCTCTGCTGCCAGAATGGGATCTGGTGAGAACGCAACGACCGGCCGGTCAGGCTGCCTCCCTCGTGCGCTGCCGGTGCAGGCAGGGAACGGTTGTGCTTCATGCACTTCTCTTCGTCCACATCCCTCACCTCTTCTCTCCTGGCACCCACACCAGCGTGTCTGTGTCCGTCCTGGTGTATTTGTAGTTTGGTCTCCAAAGCGAGCCGGCTGGTGAAGGGAAGCTTGTCAAGAGGGTGGCACAGACAGCAGCCTGATAGACACTGCCTGTTTTTTGAGGAAACACGTGTCAGCAAAGTCACCTTTTGCTGGGTCACTGCTTCACCTTGTGGGGTGTGATGCTTTTAATCCCGCTTTCGTTTCTCGGCTTACCGCAGTGCCCAGCCGTGGTGCCTGCTGGAGCTGGATCCTGCTCTGAGGATGGAGAGGTCCAATCCCGCTTCATTGCTGGGAGACTGAAATGCTACGTACAGTCTTGATTTAGTACTTCCAGATATCCTGCCTAACAAACAATGATTTTCTTTCTTCAGCCCACTCCTCTCCTCCCAGAAGAGAACTTTCCAGGAAACAGCCTTAAACCTTGGGCCATAAATCATGTATGCCCAAAGCTTGAGCACTGGGAAAAACAAGGTTGGAGAAGAAGCACACCAGGCACTGAGCTAACCTACCTTCATGCAGATGATGGAGTAGTACACCTTCTCCTCTAATGTAATGCTAAGGTGTGTTTCTTTTTTACATATTTCTAGAGTTACAAGCAAGGAGGAAAATAAACAGTTTTTAAACATGTTTAATAGTTAACTGTATGTGAAGAAGCATGCAGGAAAGCTTTTTGTTAGGCTTTCTCTAATACTTTACATATACCAGCCATTCAAAAACATGAAATAGAGGTTGATGACCAAGATTATGGTTATCGGTGATCTTTCTGAACTTCCTTTGCCCATACTCTGAGGTTGCAGTTCATTATAAAGGAGTGCACACAGACTTACCTAGCTTAACAGCAAAACCTGACGCAGGGACAGCATTAATTCCCCCGGGATGAAAATGCTCATTTCGTTTTCAGAAATGGGTATTTGTGAACTCCTAGGAATGACATAAATGAGACAATGCTGCCCAAGTGCTGAGCCCTTCACAAGCAGGCACTGGAAGGGCAGACAGCTCGCTCCTCTTCGGGAGCAGTGGTGGTGAGGCACCGAACTGGCAGGGGAGGTGACAGCACGGATGTGTCCGTGACGTGTGGCGGAGGCAGGTGCTCACACCTGTACCAGCTGGGTCTCAAAGCCATAACAAAAACAAATAGGGCATCCCAAAGCCTTTGGGAAAATATGTATTTTTTGCAACTCTCGTGGATAATGGCAACGGATACTAGGTTTTTGTTTTGTGTCTTTGGGATTTGAAAAAACACAAAGGCAACAGAAGAATTCAGGCTTTTTTTTAGGCTCTCCAAGAAAACCCACAGGCTGGGTCACACAGCCGGAGACCCATGGGGTGCAGCTCCACACACAACTCTGTTTCAGTGGGAGAATGCCATAAACCACAGCCAGTTTGGGGATGCTGGGCTGGGGACAGTTACAAACTGCTTTGCAACCTATTGCAGGAGGACTACAAACCTCGACTGAGGTCATCTGAGTTCTTCTAAGAAACACAACCCAGTGGGCAACACCATCTCAAGAGATACCGTTATTGAAAGATAAAAAGTGATTTAGTCAGAAACAAAATAAGGTGCTGAGTAAAGACACCAAACAAAGAAGAAGGCACGTGCTTCCTGCTCTGTGGCATTCAGCGAGTGCATCACACTGTGGATGAAGTACGGGAGGTATTGGTTCCTCCCACCAGCAGCAGCCATCCACCAGCAAAAGAGCAAGTCATTTAATCCATTTGGAGGTTTTTGTGGGACTGAGTTTGGATTTCACATGACGCAGAGGGCCTCAAATGGAACTATGGCTCTGAGGAAAGGATTTGATCTTTAGCTATCAGGAGAGGATGCTGAGACATGAGATGGATCACAACTGCGGAAAACCAGAAATGCAGGGGACTGTACTACCATGTACACATGCCCATGTCACCTGCCTTGGGCTCCTGCTATTCTAATAATGAGAGATCTGATTAATAGTCAGTGGAGTTAGCCCTCAATCTGCCTCAGCCCGACTTAGAGGCAGCAAGCAGATGAAATGAAGCCTTCCCTAAAAGCGCCCCTGTCTTTCCACTGCTAAAGAAGGGTGCTGGAGGTGACTGCTGCAGGTGGGCAAAAAAGACCTGAAACGAAAATCTCAAAGAATATATATAGATTCAGAGAACCTTCGATGTTTCTGCTCATGTGAAAATGTCCTGGGCTAAGAAATACAGTTCAGGTGCTAAGAAAGGTACCTTTCCACTCTGCCTGTAGAAACAGATTGAGAACAGTTCGCATCTACAACATGGCTTGGTTCCCAAGAGCTGCTGAGCCTCCTCTGGGATTACTCCCATGGCAAAAGTTTGAGGTGTTTACTCACCTTCCAAACGGGATAACCAAAGTCATCAGACACAGACTGAGAATGCAACCTATTTTTGTTCACATTTGTTTTCTCTCCTCCCTTTCTGCTAACAGAACAGCCTTTCAGTCCCATCCCCTCTGAAGAAGCTGAGCTGAAGTGGGAGTGACAGCACAAACAGATTTGATTCCTCCTAGATTTTCCTGCACAGTCTTTATAACAACACTTAAAACCTGCTTTCACCTATGCAGCTACTGTGCAGGTGACCAACAAGTCAGCATCCCTGCATGCACTGGCTGGCAGCGGTGCCTGTACCTGCCTTCCCCTGGAGCTATGTAATGCTGGATGAGGCCACGTCTCTGCACGGGGCACTGATGTCTGCTCTGATGGGATAACCCAAGGGCTGAGTGAATCCATCGTTTCCTGTGATGTCCTAATTCCTGCGGAGCATATAACACTCCCTCTGCTAAAAAAAAGCACCATTAGTAATTCTTTTGCTTACAAAAAGGGTGTTCATTTCACTGCAGAAAGCACTATGGTGTTATCCAGAAGGTGAGCAGAGACAGCATGTCCCTAAGGACCCGGCTCCTCCTAGCAGCAGCTAAGGATGTCATCCAACCTCCAGCATTTCATGGACTGTCCGTTTTTTGTTCCCACGGCTCTGAGACACAATGTAAGTGTCACGCACGCAGACACCATCTTGCTTAACATCATGCAGCCAGCAGCACCAGACAGCTGATAAAAGGCACCATCCCTCCCTCCAGGAGCTGCAACTCCCACATCCTCAAACTGGCTACGGCAACACTATGACTGCCGGCTGAGAGAGAAATATGTCTAGGAGAGCATCACATCTGCGTCTGAGCACGCAAGGTGCAGAAGGAATAGGGTAAAGCTGACAGAGACTGCAGCAAAGCAAAGCCTGTGAAGGTCTGCTCTTGATCTGCTTGTGGCTCACACACAGTCCCCGCAGACCCCGTTCCTGTGCCAGCACCGTGTCACCCGCCTGCCAGGGCACTGCAGCCAAGAGGAGGTGCTGAAGCCGACGGCACAGCTTTAGGAACCCAAAAAAGGATGATCTTTGCTATACAGAAAATGCAGAGCTTGATTTCAGCACGAAGTGTTTCCTAAGCATAGCTGATAAGCAGGGGAAGTGTTATGGGGAAGTCATAAGAAGGGATGAGAGGTGGATTTAATCCCATAATAGCTATTTATGGCCACGAGATGGCATTCCTGCCCCAGAGATGTCCCTCTGCCATGCCTGTACCCAGCCCAGCCTCACCTCCTGTGCCCAGGACCACACACTCCTCCCAGCCTGCTTCACCCCAGGCTGTGTGCTTTGCTGCACAAATCCCGCCGCTGGTTTGGATGAGAATTTATGGCAATGCTATTCACCGCAATCTTCGGGGTATTAACAGGGAAAATAAGTAGCGTGATTACTTAGCGTGATTTAAATGACGACTGCTTTTCAAATGCCCTGTGCTCTCGCTTAATACTATGATATTACAATTAGAGGAGAAAAGCTCAGCAGGAGGAAATGGAAATGTAAGCCCAGCAACCTTTTACTGGAAGGTCTGAACTGAATGAATAATTGCTTTTACAAGGGCTGCCTACTGTATGTGCTTCATCAGTATATCTGCTTTGGATACAGCACGAGTTAGAGTTTCATTCATGAAATGGGACTGTGTGCATTTACTATCTGCGGTTGTTACCACTTCTTGTATAAGGTGACTGCAATGCCACGCACATGTTAATCAAAGTTTCCTTTGGCCAAAGATGCTCCGCTGAACCAGCCACAGAGCTGCTCATTTCACAGAACAATTATTTAATTCAGATGTGGTTAATCACTTCTACCAAATCTTACCACCCTGGAAGAAAACACAACTGCAAAGGGAAGCCCTGCAGCTGGTTAAGGCCTGGCTATGATTTAGACTTACCAAGGCCATGCACTGCCCACTTACAGAAACTTGGGTGTCTCAAAAGCACAGACCATGGAAAAGGAGAGAGAAATCCTCTGCCTGAAAATACAGGATACCAGTTTTGTGCCAACATAGTCTAGACCCTCCTTTATAAAATTCAGTAGAGGAGAGCAGTGACATATTTCCTAATGTAAACAGAGCAGAAAATGGCACAAGGTACCCTTCCAAAACCAGTCAAAGAGAGGAACAAGAGGTGCAAGACGGTGTCTTCTTGTGCCACCACCCAAATTTTTGCTGTCCTGTATTCTTCTAAGCCAGGACCCAGGATAGGAAGCCCAGATCCAGCCAGACACTTGGGATAGGATTTATCTTGCCTAACTTCTGACGGCTAGAAGCAAAATCATCCTGGCATCTCCTGGGTCAGTGGGGATGAGTGGGCACTGCCAGCAGATGATGCCCACCCAGCCATCTCGGTCACAAGCACTTCCTCTGTGGTGAAATAAAAGCATTGCCCTAGTTTCATGCATAGGAAACCCAAAGTAAGGACTGAACCAGCCAGTGGCCCAGGGACACACAGCCACTGAGAAGAGCTAGAGCAAATTTGCTAACACCACATCCTTTGTTTCCGTAGGACACCCGTCCCTAGACATGCATGTCGCGTCTCTGGCCTGACAATGAATGCAGGGTTCAGCAACCCCTGACTTGCAAGACTTCGTCCTTCGTTCAGCAGCCACCGTCAGGGGCTGGTGAGCCCTCTTCCCACATCCTGATGGATCCCACAGCTGCTGGGATCCCCCTTCTCACCTCCTCTAAGCCACGGAGTGGGAGCTGCTGCAGATGCTCTCAGCTTTATTTGCCTGTGAGGCCTTTTGGCAAAGGTGCGAAAGACCGGTGAGATGGGCAAGACACTCCTGTGCGCTGTGTCCTGCCTTTCATGGACTTTTTCAGTCTGAAACACCTTGGAGTTGCTCTAGAAGGGATTCAGGAAAATGCTGCCATGTCTCTGCACTCTGGCCATGTTTGCAAGCTCCTCTCTCCATGAGCATGCTTTGTCCTCTTTGCCCGTGTAGTAACAACAGTACATAACTCCCTGTAAGTGCTTTCACACATAGTGCTGCTGTTCATTGGGAGACATAGGACGTTCACAAAGGCAACGGGCCTCTCTACCTTCATTTCACAGAAAGGACAACTAAAATGTTGAGAAATCACTGTCAAGGTTGGCCTTCCCATTAAACCATTCCCTCTTCCAGAGCTCTGTCCATGCAGGAGTAGGCACAGTACAAATTCTTTAAAGCATGGTCTCTAACTCCCTATGCTGCTTTGCAACCACCAATAGCGGTACCCCTCATTAAATAATAATAATGATGTGCACTACTTGTACACAGCACTTAATAAATAAACCAACAACTGGGCACTTTTCACATGTCTTATCCCCCGCCTTTCCCTTGGCAACTGATGTGCAGAACTTGCATTAAGGCATAGCTTCATTTTTTTAAAAACACCAACCATGAGCATTAAACAAGCAGACTGAATGTATCCCAGGACTTCTGTTTTGCAGTCCTCCTCTTAATTTAGCACTATTTCAGATGACTGAATCTCAATCTCATTTCAATGTCCTTTTGGTCTTTACTATCCCATCTTAAGGTTGCATGCATAGGAGTGATGAAGCAGACGGGTGTCAATGAAAATTGCCCTGGGCATCATCACACCTTCTGGAATACTTACATTTGAATGTATGCGTTATCACAGGAATACATAATTCCCAAGTGCATAGGAACACTCAAGAAATTAGACAGCTGGCAAGAAAAGAGAGACATTCATCTGTGAAAGAAAAGGTGCATGAGCTCAACCTTACTAGAGACCAGAGAATCCATGTGAAAGCAATGCCATGTATGCTCTAAAGGTCAGGGAAAACACAGCCAGAGCTTGCACTCACTTGATACCAGAGAACCCAACTACAAGAGGTAAGTCTATAGAAACAAGCCTTCATTATTCTTCAACACGGTTTCTAGTGTAACATTTATAGTACAGAAGAGAGGAGGGACTGCACGTGCGACCTTTGGGAGTAGGACTATACCTGGGATCACCATCTGCAGTCCCAGCAGACTCCTGCACTGCTGTCCAGGAGGCTGCACCACGGCAGTGTGACCATCTGAGTGATACTCAGGGTAAGGGAATCCCTATGGGTCCTTGCCCCCATTCTGGGGAAAAACTCAGCTGTTTAATCTAAATCAGATTTTTTGTCCCCCCATGGTCCTCGGGGCAGCAGCTGAGCCGTGTAAGAAGCACTCCTGCAGAGCAGCTACGAGGAAGCATCAGAAAATATTCTGAATTCCTCATTAAAAAGGCCACTAAACCACCTGCATGAAGACTTCCCATAATAGATCACATGCTTGCACCTGGGTAATAACTTTTTAGTGCATTTTTTGCTGTGCTTAATGACTTGTCCACAGCCTCCACTTTCAAAAATGGGAACGTCATAGCATAAATCTCAGGAGCATTATGGAAATACTATCACACGCACAAAAGGGGATTTGAAGAGCAGGTCAGACCGAACTAACAGCAGAACTCTTCAGGTGCAAAGCTATGCACAGTCTCATTGGAAAACTGGCTCCTAGACATGATAAATAGCTGTAAACGAAGAAATCTTGTGTAGGGGATTTGGACACCACTTTGTACCCTTCAGCCCTAGACAGAGGGGCTAAAAGCAACTCCCCTGAAGTTCCTGTCCCTGTCATTGTCACCTCTTAGCCCGGCAGTCACTACATGGGCTCAGAGCATCTGCACTGTGCTCACGTAGAGCAAAGCCTAAGATGTGTCCTGGAAGATATTTCCTCAACAGATGCCTTGGGGCAGACTGACCCTCTGCTCAGAGTCTCACCCCAGGGACACGGGCTGTATCTCAGAAGTGACAGTGTCTGATGTTAGCTGTACCCAGGGCTCACTCACCTACTTTGACAAGTTCATAAGGCTCCTGGAGGTTTCCTGAGGAAAAAGAGCTGTAAACATCTGCACAGCTGTGAAACGAAACCATGCAACTGGAAAGGCAAGCTAATCAGCCTGGGTAATTAAGGCAGCTTATATTTATGCTGAAGTCAACTAGAAGAGGGAGGAGAGAAAAAAATTTTGACTTTGTTTTTTACCCAGCATCATGAATTTTGCTTACACAGGGCTCAGCTAGGCATCCAAACCTAGATATGAATGACTGCTTAAAACCGTGTAGCCACGCAGGTCTTCTTCCTGAGCTTTGCCATGGTGTGATACCTCTGCAACATGACAACAGCTCTGAGTGTAGCATGGGCTCAGAGCACCCAAGTGATGCCGGAAAGTCTACAGCAGCTGATTCTCCTGCCTGTCTGTGGAGCCCACAGGGCTGTTACAGCAACCAGCACGGCAATGCTGAGAGCGGTGGCCAGCCTCCTGGCCTGCAGATCCGCACATGTCTGGAAAAGACCTACCAGGCACGGCACCAACAGCTGTACTGAGGGATACACAACATGAATTATGGGCTAAACTCTGCTCTCACTTGTATCGGTATAAAACCCTTTAGTTTGGCAGAGTTAAAATTAGTTCTACAGCATATGGACTATTTATTTGTAATTTAAACATCTCAAAAGGACATTTCTCATTGTACCGCTGGGAAGCGTTCACAGCATCTTCCAACTAACCATGGCAGCAAAACACTGACTGCAACAAAACGCTCTTATCACGCTCCTACTCTGTGCAAAGCCACTGAGCATCACTTCAAACTCCAGGGCCTGAGGCAGGGGATTCCTGAATGAAAAGACCAAATTTTCCCCTTCTGCAAACAGAGACGGCATCCCTGCTCGCCAGCTTCCCTTCCCGCAGGGCTTCTCCCTTTGCTGCCCATCTCCCAGAAGGAGATGGTGACTGAACGGCGCTGAGGAAGGATGCTGTGGAGTGCCCGTCCCTCTTCACGGTCAGGCAGCGGGCTCTGATGGATGCGGCACACCGATTTGAAATGAAGACCCTAGTCAAGTGGTAGGCTTGGAGGTTTGGTGTAGGGATCCAAACAAGGGGACCCTGTTACAGCAGAGATAAGCAGCTGAGCTGTCAGAGCACCTTGAAAGCAAATCAGGGAGCAGCATTAGGAGCGAGCACAAAGATAAAACAGGGCACCCCTGTCTCCTAGTGAGGTGGCTATGGGAACGGAGACGGAGAGGTTTGAAAGTTTACCAAAGACATTACTTTATCAAGAGTGAATTTCTGGAGAGGGCATGAGGTCCAAGCTCTTAGTCACGACAAACAACATAAGAAGTGACATGAAGTCAGATGAGACCCGTTGAGTGTGCTCTCTCCAGCACTGCCCTACAGCACATGCTCAAGAAAACTTCGCGGATAAAAATACAGGCAATAAAGGGTGATCTTTTCTCCTTCAAAAATAACAAGCTCCATCCTCACTTCTCATACTCTGAGCTATTGCACAAGCCTTGCACTAGGACTGAAGAGGCTGCTCTGCAAGTGGGGGATATACAACCCCAAAATGAAGCCACTTCCAGAGTCAGAGGAACAGCCCACACCTCAGTCCCTTCTTGGGTATGCCAAAATGCCCAGACAGGTTGGCCAGATTCTTCCCCCACCAGTTATTAACTGCTTTTAACCCAAATGGTTCAGCTGAGCAAAATGCAGGTATACCTGATTTTCACTACTGTGAGCCAGGGGAGAATGAGACTTATCTGCAGGCTGAAATATGTCCAGGCGAATATATAGCATTTATTCACAAGGCATGTAGGACCTTGCTGTTGTTTGCATCTCTTTTGTTTTCTTTTGTTCTGCTCACATCAGAGAAAGGCGATATGGTAAGAAGATGAATCACTGGTACAGCACATGAGCACTGCTACAAGCACAGGTCACTGTTTAAATATATCCAGCAACCTCTTTAGAGACCGTAGGACAGGGGTGTTGTGGCTGGACCTTTTGTGCTATGCCCAGACCCCTCAGCAACCCTGTTCTCAGGCCATGGAAACAGCAGCATTACTAATGTAGCTCCTGGAAGGGCAGTGTGGGAGATGTGCAGAGCCACCTCACCCGCCGTGCTTTGCAGAGGGCAGAAATGAGGCCAACATGCAGGGAAGAGGGGAGGTATAAACCCCTCAACGATCTGCAAGAATACAGTTCCAGCGTGAAAAGCAGTAAAATCCCACTCACATTGGGATTCTGTAGAGGCATCTGCGGGTTAGGGCATAATACAAAGGCTTTTTCTTACACAACTTATTAAAAGCACTACTACTAATACACTGCAAGCCTGATCTGAAATAACCATTGCTATTTCAGGTCTGGCTTTCTCTAGAACTGTGCCATCCCCTGTACCCGTGCTGAGGCAGATAATCCTTACGTGAAGGGATTGGGCTTAAAATGTCAGGAATCCAACATGGAGCCTGAGAAGAAATAGAAGGCCAGTATTTATTGCTGTCCCAAGAGCCACGCTCCTCGCACATGACTCATCTGATCACTTGGTATGTGTGGCTGCTAACCCTGCTGCTACCCTGCCTCTTTCAAGATCTACAAACAGGATTCAAGCTCCCAAGTCACTAAGATGCTTTCAAACATCTTATATTCAAAAACTGCTGGTTTTGCACCAGAGAAGATGAAAGGTGAGTCTCTCACAGACCTAGACCAGTGCTTTTGGAACACCTTCCCTGCCTGGGAAATTGCCTTTTTCCATTAGGGGTGCTAATTACTGCTAATTTCTTCTTCCCCTGGCTTTATATGCTGAGCATGACCCCATATGGTCTGGAATATCCCTCGGGTCAGTCGGGGTCAGCTGTCCCGGCTGTGCCCCCTCCCAACTCCTTGTGCCCCCCCAGCCTCCTCGCTGGTGGGGTGCTGAGAGAAGCAGAAAAGGCCTTGGCTCTGGGTAAGCACTGCTCAGCAGTAACAAAAACATCCCTGAATTATCAACACTTTTCAGCACAAATCCAAAACATAGCCCCATACCAGCTACTATGAAGAAAATTAACTCTATCCCAGCACAGGAGCCCAGGTCAGCCCCCTGGCACAGCATCGACCTGAAGAGCAGCCACTGCCACCGGTGTGCTGTGACTTGAGTATTTTACCTGATGGCTTGCATTTCAAGGATATGTGAGAATACCATGAACAACTCCATAAGTCATTCTTAGGTAAAAAGATGTCCTACAAGGTCGTGTATCCCTGTGACACTCTCCCTTCCACCCCAGGACACAGGGCTGTCATAAAAAAGGAAGTCTTCCAGTGAATCTTATTGTTAAAATGTAAAATTTTTTCCCCTGATGTTTAAGAGAAATTTAGTCTTTTGTAGCCTGTAGAGCCTCCAGACGATGGCAAAACTGTTTCAAACAGTTTGAAGACAGATTAAACTTCTGAGAAAATACTGCCTGTTCCCATTCACCGCATCCTCTGAGTACAGGCACTTAACCTGCATTTGTATTTTTTGAGCCTCCAAGATATAAAAGTTTTGGGGTGTACAGGGGTAACCTGCTTCAGTATTTACACCTTCAGAGTGCTGAGGCTCAAAATCCCCACAGCGTGCTCCTCATCCCTAGGCCAGGCAGCATCCCCTGCCAAAGCACACAAAACCTGGGATGCCTGGGGAGCAAGCTCCCCTGGAGAGCAGTCCAGCTTGCTTTTGCTGATTTAGTTCCTTTATCAGTGAGTGTTTTCCTTGTGATAAAAAGTACACAAGGAAACACGGTGTGAATGACCTCGGTGAGAGTGATGTCAATGTCTAAAGAGACACTCCAGAAGGCTGCTTTGGCTGACCACAAACCTTTTGTCTCCAAGGCAGCATAGCTCAAAAATGCACCAAAGACTTCTCTGAGCTGTTTCTATCACTGCGCTCATCACCGGAATACCTGAGGGCCTTCAAGTCTTGTATTAAGCAACATGACAAACATGTCACAGCTGGTTCATTCTCTCTTTCCTTCTCTTCCGAAGATGAGAACCTAAGTGCAGTAAATTGCTCTCACAGGGCTTTGGTTTTCCGTGTCTGGGCTGTTGTGTCTGGGAGGGGAAGCAAGGTGAAAGAAGCACTTCTAATGCAGAGAGGAAAGAAGGACAAGCTTTCTGTGATGGTCTCTGGTTTCTGTGGAAGGTTATTCTAGAGCTTCGGCTTGGGTAGTCTTTGGTTTTGGAAGTAAAAAGTCCAGGACCCTCAAGGAATTCAACTGTCAAACCTACTCCCCTCCTAAGGCATTTCCGTAGGTATTAGCCCAAGTGCTGGAGCAACCCAGAAGACTTCAAGCCTGACTCGGACCTCTATGGGAAGCCAGTGCAGAGAGAGGATGAGTGTGGTGGACTTGTGTAACCTGTATCACGCCACAGCATTCAGTGTTGGCTGCATTTTCCTGAGGGCTGATGGCTTCATGCCCAGACACTGTACATTTCATTATGATAAAAAGACCCACTCAATTACGGAGCTCACTCCTGCAGCCCTTATTTTCAAAACAACACTTGTATAAATGGTCTTACAGCTGACAGCAAGAAGGCTTGCATAAGGAAGGACAGACCCTTTGAGCAAAAGCAGGATGAACAGACCAAGCTAAACAAGCACACATAACGCAGCAGAAGTGTGCTTTTCAGTATGGGTAGTAGTAATTTCCCCTAAATAGAGCCCAACTTTGTCCACTGAAGCAAGAAAAATACCTAAAATAGTGACAATTGCAGGTTCTTATGGAATTTTTCTTCCAAGCACAGCTCTCCTACTTCCTTCTCTGAAGCAGATTTTGAAGCATTTTGAACAGTAAGCCAAGCTGCAGCGCTTTCCCTGATTAGGAATATTGTTTTTAAACCGCTTACTGCAGATTCCTGCTCCTCCGGTACAGTGCAGGGCACAAGGCATCAGCAATTTCTGTGCCTCTGCGGGAGGACAACCACCGAGAGAAGGCAGCCTGCCTTCCGCTCTGCTCTCCTCCTGCCTGCATCAGCTGGTCTTGAACTGTTTGCCTGCAGTGCTTGTGCACTCGCATGTAACGCAGCCAGGTGTTTTTGGCTTTCCTTCCTTGAGTCTGGGAAGCTCCTGGTGAAATGCCGCTAGGGACCGGTCACTCAAAGGGAATGGGATATGGGAACAGAGTGGGAATATCCCAACAGCAGCCCCTCTTGCGCTGCTCCGCACCGCTGGAGGAGGCTTCATATTACCTTGGCAATTCTCCATTGCGAGGATGCGCACTGAGAATTTCATTTAAGTGTGAAATCTCTGCAGTGAACCAGAGGAAAACTGCCTCAAATTCATACAGATAGTGTTTCAAATTAACTAATCCCACAAATCAGAAAGGAAATAAGCTATTAATCATTTTCTCCTTCCAAATTAACTAAGATCAATCACTACTAACAGGCTTATAACAACATCTGGGTAAGACAAAAAAGCCAAGGCTGGGGCCAAGGCTGGGTATTTGGGGACCAGGTCAAAGAGGGCAGAACAAGACTCTGCCCTTGAACTGGACCAGGGCAGAGTGGCCTCAGATAAAGCTTTAACTGAGTGACTTGAAGCTTTCCCCAGCTTCTCTCTCCCACCTCTGGCTGTGGCTGCTGGAGCATGTCCCCGCCAGCTGTTTCCCTTTCTCGTAGGACCACCAAAACCCTGACGGTGAGGATGAGATTATGTACCTACACTTGATGGCACCAGTTCAGATGGACACTCAGAGAAGTATTTATCTAAGCACATGCTTAACTCCATCCCTATTTAGCAAAGTACTTACGTATAGGCACAAATTTATGTCTCTATGGCTACGAGAGATGTAAGCCTGTCATTAACACTTTTTTCTCAATCAGGGCTTATGTGCCATTCTTAGTCGCAGGATGATGCTCTGCATACGTGAAAGGCCACGTTTCTCCTCTGCTTCTCAGAGTCCCCTCCGGCCCTACTTACAGAGCTATCCGCAGCAGCTCAGCAGCACAGAGATGGGGCAGAGGAGAGCACGGTGGAGAGAGCAAAAGGCAAAGCAAGACTTACGTTGGCTTTGAGGCTTCAGCCTGGTCGGTCTGCAGTTTCTCCCCACCTTCGACTTCCATAGTGCAGTACACAATACGGTTGGGGGCCAGTGACTTCAGACCCTGCACCTCCATGATGACAACCTGCGGGTCAAAGAAAGAGGAGTGTCAGAGGAGCAGCCTCCTTCATGCCTCGCTGCGGCTGCTGAACCCAGGGGGTCAGCCAGCGCTGAGGTCCTCCACGTGCTGCTGGACGTTCGTGGTGGCAGGTGGGCAGGGACGGTGGCACTGCCCGGGTGGAGCGGGGACCGTGGCAGCCAGCGGGGTCTGTATGGAGACCGGGGGGTCTCCCTCTGACTGCACGTGGGCTTCTTGAGACCCTTGGGTGCCCAGGGCTGTACCAAGATTCAGGAGATGGGCCTCACAGACAAGGTCCTGCCCCACCTAAAAGTGCCTTAATATATGAAATCCAGAAAAAAAGCACACAGCTACTCAGCTTGTGCTAAAAGCATATTTTCAAGATTAATCATAGAATGGTTTGGGTTTAACCTTTGAAAATCACCTAGTCCAATCCCGTTGCTGTGGGCAAGGACACCTTCCACTAGACCAGGTTGCTCAAAGCCCCATCCAACCTGGACTTGAACGCTTCCAGGAATGAGGCATCCACAGCTTCTCTGGGCAACGTGTTCCAGTGCCTCACCACCCTCATCGTAAACATTTTCTTCCTTACATTCAATCTAAATCTACCCTCTTTCAGTTTAAAATGGTTGCCTCTTGTCCTGTCACTACAGGCCCTGGTAAAAAGTCTTTCTCCACCTTTCTTATAAGAAATCTTCCTTATTAAGAAATCACCATCTAAGTTTCTTGCAGGTAATTACCCTTTTTTTTTAAAAAGGTGATAATCCTGTTAACCATGTACCTTAAACATTTCTACAAGAAACACTGTGGGAGTTTCTGTTCGTGTTTTACTACGGCTATCTATGATAGCCCACAGGGGTTTAAAATTCCTCTCCTCAGCTCTTCTGATCTGTCCTTGCACTGAGGATCCCTTCCCTGGCACACAGAGCTCCACAAACCCTCTCTGACGAGCACACATTTTCAGTAAAAGCTCTCTTGCAGCAAGAGTTTTGTGCACAGAGCAGTGCACAGACCTGCCAGCTCCTGAAGTCAGCGCTTCGCTGAGCTTCTGCCTCCCACCAGACGGGGTTCAGCTGGAGCAAAGCGTGTGAGACATCCTGCGGTAAGGGCAAGTCCCTTTATGCACGGCTATACACGCTGCACAGGCTTTTGCAACAGAGAGGTCTACTGCTTTGTCATAGTTCCCTGCTCCTCCGTACGGGAACACTTAGAAGTCAGGCTTTATTTGATGCTGCTGTTGAAGGCACCATCTCTGGGTTCATAGACCTATTTTTAAATAAGACTGAACTGAATATTATAAAGATGGTTTCAGACTTCTAATGAGTTAAACTCTGAGACTGGACAACCAGCATTGTTACGTTTTGCATTGGCATGATATATATAACAAGAGACCCCTTAGGAAGACAAATAAACAGGAAACTACACAAAAATAGAATTTTCTGATTTTTCTGCATCCTACGTTTTTGACCCCATCCTGGTAGTTGTTTTGACAATGCAACATAAACCCACTCATTGACAGACAAGAACAACTCTGTATGGGTGTACTGATGACTCCTTGGAGTAAATGTCTTACTTAGACCACAAATATGTTTGCACAGAACAATTAAGTTGGCTGAAAACAGATACTGCGGCAACACTGCTTCCAGGACTGAGACAGCCTGTGTCGGAGGTGACAGGGTCCCTGCAGCACCCTGCCTTCCCCTGGGCTGTACAGACAAACTGCTCAACAGAGCACTGAGCAGAAAGTCAGTGCTCAACACAAAGCAAAGAGCAAGCCAGCAAAGCACAGTATTTCCACACAAACTCCAAGCCAATCTGTTGGGCGCATTCAAACCCCAGCCATTTTTAGCAATTCTCCAAAGAGGAAGCAAGGCTTGCAGGGAAATACAGTGACACCTCTAACTGGCAATAATTATACATCCTGACATTTATGGCGTTGCATTATTATAGTGGTTTCAGGGACAATACAGGCTCAGGGTTACTGGGGTACACTCAGTAACAAGCCGCATGGAGACGTCAGTTAATGATGCGGATTTCTGAGCCATTTGATATAGATATCAGCAGGAAGTGCCAGACAGTTTATCTCACATAGTTTGTTCTAACAAGATTTCCTGAAAGGACACAGTGTTTGACCACCGGCAAAGCTTCTGGTAACTCAGGGAGGAGCCATTCCTCATGGAGATCAGAAAGTGATTTCTACTGTCTTCTCTCCACCTAACTTAAGTTTGAACTGAGCAGAAGTTAGCTGCTGTGATTTTTACTCCCACGAACTCTGCACACTGTTGTGTGCATGAACCTTACCTCCAGCGAGAATGACAACACGACGTCTGACTTGGAAAGCTGGTTCTCGTTTTCTTCTCCCATGTCAATTATTGAGGTGTTGTGACTACGTTTCAGCTTCTGCAGCTTGAACTCAGAGCCTCCTTTAGACACAGGCATGCTCTCTAAGTTTGCCATCAGGAGATTGACAGACGACTTCAGCTCCTCAATATACATGTTTTCCATTTCTTTGGACACAAACTTCGGAAACTTGCGCTCCTTGGATTTGGAAACAAAAAACCAGAATCAATGGCTGTGACAATGAGCAACCACTTGTTGCACTGGGAAAATCCCCCAGGAGCATCTGCAGAGAGGTTTGCGAGCAGAGAACTCCCACAAACCAGATGACAAATTACAGCTTCCCCCCGTGTAATGTAGAAACATTATTGTTAGCTACCCATAGAATTACTGCTTGGTACTTATCCAAATTCACTGTTTCTTGCATGCACTTGCATCTCATTGGTTTTTCTATCTGCAAATGGACTTCTTCCTATACGTATGTATTCACAATTACAAACACTCTAGGCCAGATCTCAGCTGAACTTTGTGATTGATAGCAATTTACTAATGATGCAGAGGATGCTGACAGTAAGGGACTTGTTTTCCAGTCTCCCAAATGTGCCAGCTCTTTTTAAAACACTTTTGAGCTCCATTAGTTTTCTAGGTGTGAAAGAAGCCTAAGGAGGGAAAATCAGCAACGTGTGGGCAGGAATGGGTGGTCCCAACTGGAAGAAGGGGTAAACCACCTTTTCCAATACTTGGCAGGGCCTGTGTCTCCCTCCGACAAGCCAACCTTTCACTGTGAGACCCTCCAGTGCTGCTTGTTGTAAACAGGACACTTAAACATTAAAAACAAAGGTGACAGCGAGAGCAAAATGTGATGTTCCCCAACGTGCATTCTCAGCTTTGAACTGCTGCCCATGCTCCAGTTCTGTTATGATCACTGGTCTGAGCCCTACATCTTCTGGCAACTCTGCCCACGCCTCGAATCTGCTCAGGGTTAGAACGTCTCTCAGTGGGTTACAAGAGACTGTGCAAAGCGTACGACAGCAGGGCAGCATCTGCAGGCAGGGAACTTGAGGCTGACGTGCAAAGTATCCTAGTGGCAATTCATAATATTGTAAAAAGCAGTTCGTAAAATATATGCTAGAAAAGAAAACAAGGTCATGTTTCTTCTAGAAGACCGTCATCAGGCTGCTGAAAAAGTACTCCACTGCACTAATTTTTGCATCGGTCCTCAATAGCTTACCCATTACAAGCACAGCTCACAGCAGCACTCGCACCAAGCAGTTAAAATATAGTCTTCTGTTTCCAGTCTCAATCTTGGGAAGCAATTCCCTCATGTAAATTAGACCTGGCGTAAGATAAACTACCTAATCAGTCTGGTTTACTATCTATGCATTATATAAGTTGCAAGCCACTCCTAGGAAAAAAAAAACAACTGTTCTGTAGATTTTGAGAACTACTGCTGAAGCAATGATGTTCAAACATTATTGCTTTTTCACCCTGCTGCTATCCATCTCTCCAGGGACTGCAATTTTGGCACTTCCCCCACAAACCTCTTCAGAAGGAATGACCAGTCCAGCAGGCTGGAGCAGAGTAGGTCCAGCCCCAGTTGGACATACTGCTCCGGTGTCATCACAAGGTCTCATTTAGTTGCCCCTACATGTGCTCCTCCTTGCCCTTGAGGCCAAGGTGACTGGGTGGGGAGAAGAGCACCACAGGACAGCAGAGCACTTGCTACTGCAGAGAAAAATATACCTCTGCCTTGGCATCACTAAGCTCTCAGCTGTAATGCTGCTCCCATTTAGCTGCTGGAAAAGTACAACACGCAGAGCAAAAAGCCTGTCCAGATTCAGCTTTAAAACATCTGCTTGACTTTGAACGTGATCCTCAAGCTGGCTGGCTCCGAGGCTGGGCTTATGTGCTTTGATGGAGTCAGGCTCAGTGGGGGACCCTGCCTAACGCTGCACCGGCGCCGTGCTGAGCCGCACTCTCCTGGGCACACGAGGAGGTAAAAAGACCCAGAGCTGTGCCCTGGTATCCAGATGCAGGAAAGCTGGCGGGCACAGTGACTTGTTCAAGGTCAGACGACAGGTCAGACGAGGGCTTGCGGAGCCACCAGTTCTCCAACACCACAAACCCAGGTCCCGTTAGACTCCACAGCCTTTGTTGCCTCTGAAGTACAAATGTCCCAACGCGAATTTCTTAATTTATTATCAAGGCATTGATTTGCCTTTAGCATGGAATCTCCAAGACAGCCACCTCAGGGCTGGTTTCACGAGCACTGTAAGTCTCCCTGTGCAGCAAATCTGCATTAAAAGCTGCAAATTGGAGATAAAATTGGAAACGCTACCCTTTTGCTGAGCTGAATTGTGAACCTGCCCTACGCTAGAGGGAAAGCAGCCTTGCCTGGAAAGGAGGATACAGAGAAGGATTCAAAAGGTCATTTGGATATGCCTCCAAAAGATGGTATACATGGGTCTGAAAGAACAAGGTTTCTTGTAGGCAGGTGCTGGAAGGATCTGACATTCTGGAGAGAAGGCCTGCAGCAGTAATGTGAAGGAGATTAAATATCAATACCTGCCAACTGGATCACAGGTAAGTCACTTTTACTCTAAACCACCCTCCAAGCTGCACAGCTGGATTTTCAAGGTTGAATTCTGCACGGGAAATGTCAGGCTGTGTTGAGGACTTTCCCCTGACTGTCTCTCGCAGGGCCAGCAGTGGCATGGCTTGTTTTTAGCATCCTTGGGGGAGGAATAGAAATGGCAAATTCTCGTTTGCAAAAAATAATTCATGAAGCTGCAGCCTCTGCTGGCTGCTACTGAGCCATGCATATTGTTGTCCCACATGCCATAAAGAGAAAATGAAACAATGAAACTAGGCAATCTCAGCCTGGCACCCCAGTCCCTGGCTACCCATCTCAGAACTGGAGCAGCAGCGCTCTGCACAGGGGCTTACATTTTGCCGCAAATAAAAAATACTGTCGCTTTTCTTGACAATAAAATGGCAAAGGGCTAACTGCTGAACAAAGGAGCTGCAGTCGGTTTGCTGCTTTGCTGCGCCATCATTTGGCCACGTGGTCCTGGGCCACCTTACTGTTTTTGTCAGTGAAGTGGGGAAAAACAGAACCCACCTCCCCAAAGACGCAACGACTGTAGCTGTTTAACAGAAGCGTTAGTGAGGAGTAACTGCGCAGGCACTACCGGCACCCTTGCTAACTCCTGACCGTAAATGAATGTGCTCTGCTTTTCACACCCAGGGATATCAGTGTGGTTGCAAACAGCTCTGATACTAGCTTTCTCGTAAAAGCCCCCAATTTGGGCAGAGCTCAGTGCCAGGAGGACTGCTGCTGAAAGGCAGGTCCCTCGCCTGAGCTACGTCTCTCTGATTAGACCTTTTTATCTTCCTTCTAGTAATGGTTTCTTGATTATCAAGAACAGCCAGATAGATCGTTCCCAATGACTTCAGCCCTATTAGGGCTTTATCGGTGACTCAGAGCATCTGATTAGAGGCAAGGATAAAATCCTGGCCATACTAATGTCAACAGGATCCAGGGTTTCCGTCCATCTATGGTCCATTGGCGGCCACGTAAATCTGCACTGAGTGACAGTGTGATTTTCTCCTAGGGAGATGTCTCCTTACAGAAAGGTCTCTAGGGAGCTTAGCTGAGTGCTTGATTATGAAAACTGTTTGGAGGTCCCATGCCTGCCGTTCCAGGCGTCAGTGGTGTCCGCACGGCACGGCACAATGCTAGCCTGACTGCTCTCGTGCAAAGTGTGAACATGTTTGGGACAACACACCCGAAGCACCTTTACTGAGGCAGCATCTACCTATAGGCAGGGAACTGTGGCTCCCAGCAGCCCAGCGAATGGCACAAACCCCATTAGGGCAATTTCTGGCTCCTTTTTACATGCCATTGCCCACCTTATTGCCTAGCATAGAAGTTTGACAAAGAGGGCTCAGACATGCGCTTGCAGATCTAGCTGGAGCACTTCAGGACAGTATCTTCCCCACCGCTGAGGATTCGTATGGGATTTTGCAGGAGCCTAGCTCATCAGGACATTCCAAGAAATGCGCACCACAACAGCTTCATTTGTACTTGTTGTTTTGTTTGTAGTTAAAAATCTGCTAATTTTTAACTGGTGATTATTGGGAGAAGAAACCTGTGAGAGAAGGACAGGACCTTGGGGCTGCATCAAGCTACTTACGTGCTTCTCTATGAAGAGCTTATTAATACAGAAGACCTTTTTTTTTACCTTGGCAATTTGCTCTGCCATTTGAAGACGTCCATCTAACTCGCGTCTGATCTGTGCTGCTTGCTCATCTGGGTTGTCCAGCTGTATAAAAACAAAAGGCAAATCAAGATGAAAACTCAACCGATGCGGCGCCTTTACAAGCAGTTCAATTCTTCAGGCTGACCATCTGTATTACATTATCAGTAATAGCACAGAGGGAGCGGTGACAGGCCCAGCTCTGGGACAGAGCCCCCCCCCCAAAGGACACACACAACGGTCACCACCCCAAGACAGACGCGACCAGGGGACTGTGCAGACCCTGTTTTGATGCCTGCCCAGCTGCCTCCTGGGGCTGAGCATCCTCACCCCGAGGTCTTACACCCGCTTTGCCCTGTGAGCCAGTCTGTCAGCAAGCTTTGACGGTGACTATCTGAACCCCTGAAAAGTGGGGTGCCCTCCCCGCTATCACTTTGCTGGTGCTTGGGAAGCCATAGTCCCCCTGTGCTGGGGCAGGACACATGGCAGCTCCAGATCACCAAGCCCTGCTTGCCACCCAGAAAAAGACAGAAGGTGGCTCAGCAGAAATGCACAACAATAACATTTGCCTGTTTTCTTTCCCCTTTCCCCCATATTGCTGCATCCCTGTGCTACCACCCAATTCGTGCAATTGGATTTCCTGCAGCATTCAGCAGAGATTTTCTTTTTTTTTTTTTTTTTTTTTTTGCAACACACTACCCACAACCCTGTGGTTCAGTGTTTGGTGGCTGCCTGGCCCCGAAATGTCTTCTGAGGGTATAATGTTGTTTCTGTCAGTTAAGCAAGCAATTACAGCACACACGGAAGAGGCACGGGGACTGCTGTGAACAGTTTCCCATTGGCAGGACTGCGGGCAGATCTGTTATTTTTAGTGGGAATACACAGACATAAATTATAGAACAATAAAAAAGCACAAAATCAAACTAGCCCCCGAAGAAGTCGATAGCTGCTGTAATGAGGCAGCAATTTTATAGCTGCTTTCCAGACTCTAACCACTCTTTAGACTCCTTTGGGGTCATTTTGGCCACGGCACAAGGCTAGAAACATGCGGCAGCGGGGTGGTCACAGCACCGCTCCACCCATGAAGCCCAAAACCAAGCTCAGCCTGGTGCAAAACCTCACGGTTTTGGTTCACCTCCTCAAGCAAACGTGACTTGAGGTGGGAGGGCTGGCTCCTCCATCCAAATCCTGCCTTCATTTGCAAAGTATCAGCTCCTTCTGGCTACCAGCAAACGCAATTGCCACAAGCTACTGTAGGTCAGCTCTCCTGCCGACTGCTACGCATAAATGAGCTTTATTCGCTGGCGTGGGGTTGTGTTAACCACCTCTCTGGGTTTTATCCTCCTCTGGAGACAAACCACTTGACAAAAGAAAGGTTCGGCTGGTGCAGTGCAGTCTGGAAAGTTACAGCTGCAGCGACAACAAAACTTTCAATTCTCAGCCTGATGAACAATGAGCTCGTTTGTTAGCACTCCCTGGATGGGCTGAAATATGCCGCTTTCTCCCAGACCCACCGCTTTCCACGGCATCTTCTCGGTTGTCTGCCTGCGCATCCCGTGTCTCCCCTCTCTCACACATGCTCATGTAGCTCTGCGCGCGTGCAGGCGCGTATTTGCGTATTGCTTCCCCACCGATGATTTTCCAGAGACCCGACATTCATTACGGCTGAGATTGAGGGAAAGTCTGGGTTTGATTAGTTTTTGAAAGCCTCCGCTACTGATTCAATTCAAGCAGGAAAACTACAAAGTGTCCTGACCGTGATCCAAATCCACTGAAGTTTCAGTGATCTCTGCTGTGGCCACCCAGGTTTCGTTCACACCAGGCGCACCACATAACCTGCTGCCTTCACCTTTATATTCCTGATCCCAAACCAGTACAGAGCCGTGGACCACCAACACCTTTTGGGATCAGCTGCCCTCATTAATTTCTCCATGAACAAATGCATCACACAACTGACCTCCACCAATGTGCGAGCATCTCTCAGAGCTGCTTCATTAAGGGTAGGGAATGTACAGTCCCAGATTTCCATTTTATTGCAACTCTGAAAGAGGGGGCATTATTTGAATTAAATCCGAGCTACAGTAATTGAGGTTAATCACATGCTACCCAAAATAACTCATGTGCTAAATTTAGAAATCAAGGATGCTGCTCTGGAGGAGAGCTGTTTTTGCGATATGATAATGAGCCAGCAAACTGCCTTACACTTTCTGCACTATCTTGATTTTGCAGATGTTTTCCAGTGAGGCTACAGGTGTCAAAAACCACGTCAAGGAAATATCTGACTGCAGAAGATTATTTTTCTTAGGAGGCAACAAGCACCCTTGGCAGCCTCCTTGGTTGCGGTCAGTGGGTGAGATACTCCTTTTCAGGGCTATATACTGCTCTGCTTCCCAAGGTTAATTAGTGATGACAAGCCAGGTAACCTGGTATTTAAAGGAAACAAAAAAATCTTTCCAGGCCTTATTTTCAAAGACTGCATGATAGCTCCATGGTAAGACCTGATCTTTAGGAAAGCAATCACTGCTGTGGCCAGCAGAACAGTTTCTTCTTGCTATCTACAGAACAGTACTAACGAGGCAGCCCCTGCCTGCAGTCCCGGCGTGTCCTCCTGGCACGTTCCAGCAGACCTCTTGTGCCTAAGAGCAGCAGCCCAACAGCTCAGCCACTTACTGCTCCCGAGCTTGGGAAGGGCACCTGCTGCCGTCAGAGCAAGCCGAGTACATTTTACACAGTCATAACACTATATAGGGCCATTAAGAGAGTCATGCTGGTGCCCATAAAATATACTTTGCTTGTGAAATAAAGCAAGAGGCAAACGTAAGGCATGCTACCTAAGCAAGACCAAACATCCAAGTAAGGCAACACAGATCCTAATATCGTTAAAACTCAATTTCTTAACTAGAGAATCAGATATTTATTTTCTGCCGTATGCATGCCCACTTTATATTCAAATACTTGACAGCCAAATATATAAATGATTTACAAAGTCAAAGAGAAATTGAATTAGTTTTGTTCTGCATTATGACTATGTTATGGGTGTGCTATGAATAAAGCAAAGATATAAATCATAAGGTTGCCCCAGTCAATTAAATGTGAAAAGTATTATAAATTTCAGTATATATATGATTTGTCATATGCACTGGGCTTTTCTTCAGCAGCATGCCACAAATATATGACGTATATAATTTGCAATTCTCAACTGATCATTACCCAACTGCCTGCTGGTAAATTAGATGTTTTCATATGTCTACCCGCATACGACATTAGTTCTCTCTGCTTGCCCTGCAGAGATTATCTACGTTGGTGTAACAATTGCTAAAGTAAAAGAATACAAATTTTTAAAATTATGTATATCAGATTCTGAGTGGAGCCCCAAACTGACTAGCATGGCAGCCAGCCCGTCGCTGAAGGCATTGCAGGACATGTGCCTACTTTAACCCCTGGAGACCATTCAACTGCAAGAAGAAGATCTTGCAGAAGACAGGGGTTTTTTATGTATAAACTGCTAATAAGGAATAATTTTTAATGGGCACTAGTAAATGAAAGAAAGAGGTTAAAAATGTTCATCACGCAAGTTTGACAGTTTTAATCACTAGTAAGAACCAGTTGCTGGTCTGCAGAAGCAACCCTTTGCTTCCACAAGCCTGAAAAAAATTCACTGCAAGACTTGTCGTCATGTTATCCCAGAGGGATGGAAGACAATCTCTCTACACCTTTGAAAGGCAGAAGCAGAGGCAAACCAACCAACCTAATTAAGTCATAAGATCTTCAACGAGATGCATAGGCACCTACCAAATCCACGCCTAAACTATTTGGTTGGTGTGTCAGACACTCCCACCCTATTGCCCAACCTGAGCTTTGTAGTATTTAAAGCCAGGAGCCCAGGCTCACCTCCACTCACCCTGGGAAACACCGGAGGCAGTTCAAGGACATGAACAGCGTTAAGGGACACTTTAAATTCCTGGGTTTTTGCAGTCAAAGTGTTATATATTTAAAGCTCCAGCTTCAGTTTATCACAGCTTAAAGCCAAACCATTTACAATCACAGCCCCAGCTCCAAATGTGATGCTGGGGCGGTGCAGGCTGCCCTCCTCTTCCCTTCTTCGTTAGCCCCAAAGCAGTTTTGCTCAGATTAACACCTCAGACCAACCCACCTGCCTGGGGACCGAGCAGGGTACGGCCCTCGTGCCACCGGCCGCAGTGAGAGGGCTGCAGCTGGGGCTAACCCGCCCAGCCTGGGGACGATGCCGGTGGCACAAGCGACACGCCGTACACAGCACTCAGCCGGTCGGTAAGAGAAGAGTGGATCTGGATGTGCCACCGAACACTTATTGATGGGGTACGCTCCCAAAAGACATGCGTGAGTTAAACACGATGTGGATCTATATCCAGGCTCCGAGCTCAGCACTGTTGGAAATAACGTTGTTGTAAGCTACGAGGGTTTATAATGAAATAATGTTGTTGTAAGCTACAAGGATTTATAATGACAGGATGCAGCATAGAGATACAACCTTCAATGATCAGCGTAGCACTTATGCAACATGCCGTGGACATGACAGGTATTGTCAGTATAATTGTCATCAGCCCCAGCCAGAAACCACTGGGACCATTTAACAGTTTAATCCCTCCCTGACAGTCACTGCTAATGCTGATCCCCGCTTCCCAGCAAGGGCAGCAAGTGTCACAACATCCCCATTTCTGAAGCGTAACTGAGGCTTGTCTGAAAGTATCTCCCCTCCCTTTGAGAAAGGTTACAACGTGGTGGTGAATCCAGCTGCGCTCCTGCAGAGGACAAGCCATTTGCAACAGGGTTCTGGAAAACCACATTTTAAATGCTCTGGCAATGCGAACGCTGAGCTGCAGCAACCTGCTTTGTGCTGCATCGGGAACGGAAACAAAGCTGGCTCTGCACCTTCTGGAAATGAAAGCGTTTAGTCCAGGTCTCCATGAAATCCACAGCCACCGCCTGTGCCGGTTTTCCGCCGCGGCAGTGTCGGCACCGGGGGACGGGCGATCCCTCCTGCACAGCCGAAGGCAGGCGCAGACGGGCTGCTACTGAGCAGGGACCACCCTGGCTGGGGGCACTGTCAGCGGTCTCCAACATTAATTTTCTCCATCCCTGTGTCCAGCACACCACCACGCAGCTGGGGGGGTCTGAAAATCCCACTTCGTGAATTGTTTTCCCTGGGTGGAGGACAACGACAAAAGCCGTGACCCACTCATGTCCTTCCTAAGCCTGGCTTAAGTCCTCCCAAAATGATTAACGCAGCCAATACCTGTGTTATGTACCGTTACAAATGCCAAAAGCCTCAAAGAGAAAGTTTCAAGGCACTCATCCTTTGACATGCTGGGAGCTCTATGGCTCAGCAAATAGTTGATTAAGTATTTCAAAGCAAACATGCTGCATGTGAAGGCTGAACAAGATCACAATATGGGTGACAATTTTGCAGCTTTGATGTAGGGCTTTAGGAGAGATCTTTGTCTCATAAAAGGTAGTTTCGCTTTGTGATGCACAGTGAGAGAAAATACTAAAAAATTCATAAGCCCCCATCAATTAATAATTAATCTATTAGTCCAGGAGTACTCACAACTCATGGCATCTGGCACCATGTTGTGCTCCAGCTGAAAGAAGCACGTGGCCCCCAAAGTGACTCATTGCAGGGGAAGCCCTTGGTTTCATATTGGAAAACCACTGCTCTAGGAGATAAAGTGATGTGAGACAGGACAGAATGGCACCATGAACTGCACACGGTTTCCTGAGACACATTCCATTCCACTGTCACGGATTGATCCGTAGCATCCTTTCCCCACTAACAGCAAATACTCTTCTCTGCGAGTGGCAAAGGGCAGAGCAAGGCAGGCAGCCCAGCGCTCGAGGCCCCGACCTCTGCCCACATGTCTGAAGCAGAAATCAGAGGAGGATCTGAACATCCCTCCCTCGACCGCAGGTGGGATGCCGACCTCTCTTTTGAATTGGGAACGCGAACGATGCTAAGCTGCCTCGGTAGGGAAAGTCGCTAATGCCCTAGGCAACATGCTAATCCCCCGAGCAGCAAATTGCAACCCATGGACCACTGGCTGCCTTGGGATCCGAAATGGGAGCAAGGAAGAGGAAGCAAGGACAGCTTCCCTGTGTTACACACCTCCCCGTGTCAGCCAAACCGGCAGCATCAGCACAGCCCGACCATGGATTCAGCAATTGTCATTCATGCGGTTCGAGAGAGGATTTTGGAAGGGCTGGAGGGAACGAGCGGGACACGTCCTCTCCATCAGCTCTCCAGATTGCAATGCTGTACGGTCCCCATGCATCCCAGGAGGACCGCTCTCCCGGTGCCACTGCACGACAGGCATGCTCCAGGCCACCTCTCTTCTGGCCAGTCAGACTTCCCCAAATCAGTCTTTTGGGCTCAGAGTCATGCAGAATATTTCTAGCACAACGTAAAATTCCCCTTAATTCAAGGAATTACAATCTGCACCTATTACTTCACCAAAATTTTCTTTTTCCCTCCCATCAGCCCCAGCTCCTCACACAGCCCCAGGGCACCAGCATCCCAAAAGGTGACAAACCCGCTCTCCTGGAGAAGAGCCCACACCATTTTGCTCCTGCGTAGGTAAAATCAGCCCTGCTGCAGGAATTCAATCGCTTCCAACTGCGGCTGCACATTGTCAGTTGTTTGCTGTGGATGGGTGCCCGCTCCTGTTATCGTGGCAAGCTCCTGTGTTATCTAATGAGCCACTGCTGCCAAGAGAGAGCAGTCAGGGGGTCCTGGGGGGGGGTGATTTAAAACAGCAGGAAGGACTTGGATAATTCAGTAAGGGCTGATGCTTCCCTCTAAGAGAAATCTTATTTCACGGTTCACAAACTGTAGGGTTGTGCTAGACCCGTCAGTGAAAATATTCCCCAGGATGTACAGTGGCCCTTCCTTGCCCGAGCGCTGAATCTTATAACACTGCAATAAATCTCAGTGCTTCAACGGCTCTCGCCCATCACATCTGCCAGCAGATGCTGGGACTGCGCCTGCTTCACCAGGTGAGGTCAAAAGATCCACCCTCGTATTAACTCCAGTCTAAACGCTGCCTTTGGGATAGCTGTTTATCCCACAAGCTGAGCTGGTTTCCAACGTACTTCAGAGGAGCACTGGTGGCACGTGCGGGCAGAGGTTTCTCATGCCCTCCTTACTGCCAGCAGCAGCACCCTTGGGTTCCCACTGCTCGTCTGCAGAGCGCTGATGAATCAACCAGCACGTGCCAGTGGCATGGCAAGGGCAGGCACAGATCCTGTGTAGGAGAAGCGGACATCCTCCCGTGCCATCCCAGTTACCGACCTGCCTACCACCATACCCCCTTGCAGCTTTGCAAGGCTGTGCCGTGGGGCTGAGGAAAGCTGAGACAAGCAAATGCAGCACGCGGCTTTCCAGCAGGTTGTGCAAAGATACCTCCAGATTTATGCGTAATGATAAATCAAAGTAAATGAAAAACCAGATTCAGCAAAACGGGAAGGAGAAGAAAAAGCGCTGCCTGCCTTTGCAAATGTTTTGCAAGCTGTTAAGAAAAGGGATGGCGGAACACTTCCACTCGAAAGGCATGTCCTTTCCATCTGTGGCCAAAGAACTTCTGAACCCTGCAAATCCCTCTGCAAGATCATCCGTGCGGGGTGTACAACACTGAAAGGGCTTAAAAACTAAGCTGTCCAGAGGCTCTGACCTCTGAGCATGCCTTAATACCCTCCTTCTTATGGCATTGCATAAGGATGCTTGAAGGCATGTGGGCAGCATACGCTGAGCTATGGCACCACGAAAGAAACTGGAACTCTGGCTGATTGACGCAACCCGAGGTAGATCACTACATTTAGCTTGCTTGTGTTTCCTTACAGCTTATCATATGCTGAATTTCACATCAGTTAACAGGAAGAGAATCACCTGAATTTCCTACACAAGACAACAAACTACTATGCAGTTCCAAGTAATTTCTACAGCTAGAATTAGCTGCAATTAACTCATCCCAATCATCATGGAAGGAAGATCTACATATCCTCAAATGCTCATCTTTTGATTAAAAGCTTAATGGTAGATACACTTGTCACGTAACTCAGAATGGGCTTTGGCCTTTGGAGGTAAAGCAACTTGCATGAGGACCTCGTCCAGCAAAGCTGCAGTACCTTGACACTCAGCAGGATTTAAGGTGACGGAATAAGACTTGGGAACATCTCCAGTGGTAACTATGCAATGGCCAGGGCTGGGACAAGGCTTTTGCACAGGAACTCATGCCACCTTTAAAAGTTTCCCCCTCTGCGCTGAAATGTGCTTGGGGCCAGGGTCTCAATTCCTGTTGATTCAAGCAGAGAACTCAGATTTTTCTTGCTCCTTCATCACCATATTGAAGGATTTTCGACTGACCTCCACAGCTGCGGCACCTGAAAGCCTTCCACAAACACAAGGCGGCACCTTCTGATGGGCTTCACAGAGTCACAGCGTATTTACACATTTCAAGTCAAAACCTCCACTTGCTGGTGCTTGGCAGAGGTGGGTATTTGGGGACAAGAAGGTGTCCTGAGGGGACAGGACAGGACTGCTCCTGTAGGGACAAGTCCTTTTGAACCGGAGGCGTTGGGTTCCCTGGCTGTGCCGTGCAGCCCTCCCCACGGAGGTCTTTGTGTAGCTGGCTCCCCGGCCGAGCAAGCTTCATTCCCAGCTCTGATGACAGCTCGGGGATCAGGCCTGAGCCGTGAATTTAAAATTCCCTAGCTGGCCTCCTTGTTGACACAAAATCAGATATCCTTCAGGGGCTGAGACCAGGTGGTGAAACAAAGACTCAAGTTCCTCTGCTGCAACCAGCATCGTGCTTGGTAGAGATGATGATACAGGTGAACATGTAGATAACAGAAGCTACAGATCATCATGTGAATGATGATCACTTCTATTCATTAAAAATAGCTAACAAAACTGAAAGAAAAACCATATTCAGAGAGAAACCTGCCTGCCACAGAGATGTAGCTTGAAATTGGATGGCTCTTCTCCAAAATAAATACTCGTGGTATGTCAGTGCATACTTTGGAGTTTGAACTGCAACACTGGTTCTTGCAGTAGCATGATGATAGATGCTTTTCTGCAGAAGCTCTCAGTGAAGAACCAGCAAAGCAGAGACTTTGGCTGTGAAGAGCAAGGCTTTGGTTCCCTTTTATGCTAAACAACCGGCTATCAGCAGAAAAGGAAGAGAGGGAGCGTAGAGGGAAGGTTACAGCTCCCAGTTTTTCAAGGACTAAGATAGCAAAAATTGCAGTGCTGCCTGTTACAGTTCATTTTGGTATGCGTGAAGTTTAGATTTATCACAGCCAGAGACCTAAAGAGACTGTTCTCCTGAACAAGGCTGATGTCTTTCACACTGGTTTGATGCAGCAAACTTTCTCGTGAGGTCAGGGAGAAAGCAGTTAGGAGAATTAAGCCTCTAGGCAGCAAATCCTCAGCGTGCAAAGAGGTTGCTACATGTTTTCAGCAGACGGCATCCTAAGGGAGCTGAAGTTGCTGGTCCCACCCGTTACTAGGACCACACTTCTCCAGAAATCTCTGTATAGGTTGCCATTCGACCCCCTTCCTACAGCAATGGAGAACTGGAAGGGAACTGCCCTTAGCAGATGCAGCTATTTTCAGGCCCTCTGAGTTGCACCTAACATCCCACTAATTGGTATCAATTTATCAAAAACCAGAGCAGAAACATCACATCTATAAGTCCCTTTGGTCAATACATAACAACAACAACAATTATTAATGATTAATAAGCAATCATTATTATTACACTAAATTACTATATTATGCTAATTAAAAGGTCAATTCCTTGCCTTTCTTAGAACAGTGCCCTGACAGTTGTGCTCTGAGTCATTGAAAGGTTTCGGAGAAATTTGCCTTGGGGGGAATTTCCTGGGTTTAAACGGAAGCAATACGCTTAGCCATACCAATCCTATCTAATTTATCGCTGCATTTCGGAAAAGCCACTTCTTTTTAAAATATTAGCATTCAACAATGTGAAAAAACCCCACAAGGAATAGGGATTGGAATCCTAGCTCCACTAATTGGGAGCATCCGCCACCTCTTTTACAGCCTGATCCCCTCCAACAGGACCTATTCTGCCCCTGAAGAACCAGTGGCACAAAATGGATGTATGGCACCTCTGAGAAGGGCCACGTGGAGTCGCAAGCTGTCGTGTGGGATTTAATCCTGCACAATACCCTTGCAAGATGCTCTGGCACCTGCATTAAGATCAAGGATGTGAGAAGAATTGAAGCAGACACAGAAAAGCAGTGGGAGACATAGCTATGAAGAAACAAACAGAGGGAGCAAAAACGTGACGCTTTTAAAAGCAGCTAGTCCGTAAGGTGAGAGAAGGAGGAGTTCAGTACAAGGTACCACGCAGGGGAAGATCTTAGCAGATGGGGCAAGTCTTCCCATGGGTTACGCCGTCCTCATTACTTTACTGGTGAGGACGGTCAGCCTAGCAAGCCATCTACGCAACATGGAAAATGCTGTTATGTGTCCATATAAAATGTAAGATAAATAATTTATGTGTACAGATACTATAACAACTACAGAAGAAGATGCTTCAGCTGGAAGCAGCAGCTCCTGCACCAGCTTTACTCTAACTAGCTCAAACCACGGCAGCTGTGAAGCTGGGACACAGACCGGGCATTGCACCGTCCCACCCTGAATCCGGGCTCGGCGCGTGCCTGGCTGACCTCCGACAGCCCTCCCACCGGCTGGGCGAGCCGTGCCGATGCTCACCGGCATTGCCCGGGCTGCGGGTGCACCCCGAAGGACAGGGCACTGCTCCCTGGGGAGATACACCCCAACAGCAACTCCTCACCGCGGTCCAGACGGTGCTTTGCGCTTCCCTCCTTTCCTGCCGTCGGAGGCTGCCGCCCCAGCTAGAGGCTGCCGCCGTAGGCTGGCACGTCGCGGGTTTTTTAGGCACCGATGAACCTGTGTGCTAGACAAGGCTCCCAGGCAGCTCCGCAGAACAGCCTCGTGGCAGATGCTGCCGGGGACCTGCCCTCGGAGCTGCCGGGAGAGGCACTCCTCTGCCTCCCTGCCCCGCGGAGCCTCGCTCAGGGCATCTGCGGACGCAGCAGCCGCAGCTGCGAGCCAGGCAGATACAAAGCTGAGATGTTCCGTCTTTTACCCTTCGCTACATAAACCCTCCAGGAGACCCGCCAGGACAAATATTTGTATCTGCTGGGCACAAACCGCACACAGCCCTGCCCGGGCAGGGGAGTATGGGCAGCGGGCATCCCCCTACAAGAACAGGGATGGGCTTTTGGGATCCGGGGCTTCAAAGTCCCTGAAAACGGTACAGTTTAAAATTCCTCCTAGGCTACGAGCCGTCACCTTCCACATCTCATATTGATCAGGAGTGCGGCAATAATACATACATGCAGTGTCACGAGTGTTGAGTCTTCACCATGTTATCGCGCTGAGGACAATAAACATTTTCTTTTCTTCTTGTCGGGGAGCCAAATGAATCCTAACGGCTTTCCCGACCATAACACACAGACAGCGCTGGCTACAGACCTCTATTTCTAACACATCAGCTGTAAAAGACAACAGCCTTTAGATAAGAGAGCACCGAGGCTTTGGGGGCTCCCGCCAGACCCAGTGCACAGCAGCGAGAACAATTACTTTTTTCCAGAACGTGTATCACACGTAATAGAAAATATTAACTCACGTTACAAATATTTATAAAAAGTCAGACATAATGAAGCAATTTGCAATTGAAAATTAACAATCTAAACATTCAGTGTAGACAGACAGCATTAAATATAACTGCAGTTAATGTGAGCTGATTTAAATAGAGATAATACAGCAGCAACAGAAAAAGGCAGTCAATCACATCCCCTGTCATTAACATCCTTCTCCATGTGGAATATTATTATATGAAGCTTTCGAGCTGCTCTGCTCTCCCGGCGGGTGCAGGAGAGCCGTTTGCTGCAGCCTGCTCTGGCTGGAGCGGAGGGATGAGGCGTCCGTCTGCCCACCACCATCCGTCCGTCCATCACCGTCCGTCCGTCCATCACCACCCGCCTGCGGCTGCACAGGCCAGCCTGCACACCTCAGCCCCAGACAGTGATCACCACGAGATGGCGAATGGAGTCAGCTTGCTATCGAGCATTTTACGACACTGTCTGCCACCCCACACAGCTCGCTCTTTGCAGACGCTGTGTGTGACATGCACCCCAACATCTTGCCTACGGGGGGACCAAGGCAGAAAAGAGTCCGGTGCCACCCTGCGGGTCTTGCACTGTGTTCATAAAAGCACCGCTAGCTTTTCTCCAGTCGCCCTCCAGGCTTCACCCACTGCCTCTTAATTATCTTTCCCTAGAGCTCGGATGGAGCCTCCAGGCAGAGCCTTTCCATCCCCATAGGGTGGAGAGCTGTTTTTCACACCGTTTCACTAATTATTCTTTGTATTTAAGGCCAAACAAAACACTAGTTGCCCAACATCTTCATCCCAACCCAGGCTAGACTACCTCAGCTTTGGCACGTGCCAGGATGAAACACAGCTGGAGAAGAGGGAGAAGCACCCACCACCCGTGAACGCCGGAGGGGCAGCCCACCCCAGGAGGGCAGGCAAGGACAGGGCTGGGATATGCCGGAGGAGATGGCACAGTCCTCCGCAGCAGAGTTCCATGAACAAAAGATGACTGATTTCAGGATGGGACGTGGGATGGGTGGTGGGTCAAGCCTCACTGTACCTGTATGGGAACTCTTCCAGACAGCTCCTCTGCAAGGAGCACTCTGATCTCCTGCTTTTTGAGGAAATACGGTTTATTTCGAACTACATTCAGCAAGGCGTGACCTCTTTCCTTTGAAATTGTTACCAGGGCAGGAGGCTTTTGCTTACAGAGTTAGGGAAAATATATTGGACACTCTGAGAGTACGGCATTATAGTCTCTGCTATTGTTAAGGTCTCTTGGTGCTTTCTGAATGGCAGCGCATTGCAAAAATAAGGTGATAACCTGCTCTCTGATCCCATTTCATCTGTATTCTACCCTCAGTCTTCCCTTTAAGCTCCCACTGAGGGCAACGCACTTCATATGCAGGAAGGACATGCAAGATTGTAGTGCAGAATATGCAGCTGGAATCCAGATGTGAGCCAGAGTGCAACCGTGACTGCAGGTCCACGGCGTCGGTACCTGCCCATCTCAGACAGTAGCTGCCGTTTTTTTTAGAAATTAAGAAAAAAACACCAATGAAGAGATTAAAGAGAAAAAGCAATGCTTGAAGCATTCTCATGGGATTCAGCTTTTTTTGCATTCTGCTCTGTAACCAGGTCAAAATTGCACTGCTAGAGCCACCCTGTTACTTCAAATGAAGGTACTATCAGATGCCACCGGCTATAAAACCACAGGAATATACACGCATGGAACCTACAGCTGAAACTCTTCCCCTCTGTTTCTTATTATTAATCAAACAGATCTATGGAAATCAAGGGGAGGAAAGCAGTGCTCAGGGCACTGGAAAAAAATAATGCATGTGTGCAGCCACCCATGGGGTCAGATTGCTGCCCTGGCTGCATACTCGTGCAGAAGAGCAGCTCCCTCTGCGTCCCCCTCTCCCTTCAGCTGGAGTTATAGGGAAAAAACAGGAAAAAGCAGCCTCTTATGGGACTGATGGCCTAAATGCTGCGAACTTTTAAGGAAGGTGGAGAAGAGCGAAAGAGCTCTTGCTGGGAACTGGCACAGCTGGGAAATGCTCTGATACCTGCCTGTGCTGCTTCACAGATGGAAGGGAATCAACTGAGGATCACGCTGTGACCTTGCATGAAAGCTGAGGGAGTAAGTGAATCATTTGGCTTAGAGGCTGAGCAAAATCCACAACAGAGCCCACCCCCTCAAAAAGCATTCATTTTCAGGCAGTTTTCCTTACTAAGTTTTCTGCAATCTAAAAACCCTAAGCTGTTCTATTTCTAAAATGCTCAGATCCATCTCAAACCCATTCTCTCACTCTTTTTTGGGGGGATTTAGAGTGGAGGATAAAATATTGCTGAAACAAACTCAACCAGTTCCTTGAAAATCTGAAAAATGCTTCATTCATCACAAATCTGCATATATTACAAACCGTGTGCAGGCTCGCTCCGCAGGATGTGTTTGCTGAAAACCGAGAGATGTGAGATTGCCGCTTCCATATTCCACCGGCAGAAACCCAGCAATCCTCTCCCGTCTTCTCTGGAGCCATTTTCACACCCGGCCGAACACCTCCCAGCTGTGCCAGATGTGTGCTTTCCATCGTAGGTAAAATGAATGGAGCGGGCGAGAAAGCAGCCAGCTCTGCAAGTTGCTGCCTCATATGAGCAGGAGACCAGCTGAATAGGGAACAAGTACCTAAGCGCAGGGAGGGGAAAATGGGCAAAGTAGAAAATCCTTCTCTTTAAATTTATTTATTCTTCCTCTCCAGCTAAACCTGTTCGCCCAGCAGGCAAGGACAACTGCTGGCACTAAGGCAGAGGCAGCAGAGGCAATGCTCACTTGCAGTCCTGCTCGCAGAGCGCCTGGCTGCATTTGCACACCCCGCCATGCTCACTGCCACCATTAGCAGGACAAACAGAAACCTGGCACAAACCTTTCACCGCTCCTTGTGAACCACCTTCTTTGCAGGCGCCCTCCAAAATCGGCACAGGGGACACCTCATGCAATAGCTGGTTTGCAAGGCTGGCACTGAAGTGAAGGTAATCACCTCCCGTTCCCACCCCAACCATCATGCAGAGTTATTCAGGTTTACGCTGCTGGCAGCTTTCTTAACTGCACAATGACACACACTAAAAATATTTGCCATTTGGACTAGATTTCATGTTTAAAAATGTATAATAAATCATTACTTGCACAGCACAAACCTTATAGTTTCTGCTTCAGAGCAGATGGGAATTTGTAACAAAGTTAATTTGGCAAAGCAGCGTCCCCTCATCTGCCATCTCCTCATCTGCACTGCCACGCAGCACCGAGCGCTCCGTGCATCCCAGTCCTGCTCCCTAACCCAGGTATTTCCATAGCAAAGGCTTTTGGCTGCAGGTGACCCGGGAACAGCTCCAATCTGCCTGGCTGCTGGGCTCCTTTTCGGAGCCCACCACAACTTTGCTGCAGACTAAAATGAAACAACCAGCCTAGACAAAGTTCGATTAAATAATGGAACTATTTTGATTCTATGTTCAGCCGTAACACTGATATTTTCGTGGTGTCCAAAACCCGCCCAGCCATGTGAGGCTGATGGACTCCCAGCCCCAGATGAACTACTAGCCCCTTCCCGCGCAATCTCCTGTACACCCCTAGTAAAATTCAGCCTATAGTTGCTATGTTAAGGCTGTACCCTCCATTTAAGCTCAAACTTATTTGACAGAAGAATATCCAGTGTATCCTTCAGGAGAGAGAAAGGCTGTCACAACCTTTGCCCAGTTCTTCTGCCCTGACTATCAGAAGTGCAGCCGACAGCATCTGCTTTGATCCCAGTTTTACTGCACTTGTACATGCACAGTTAAAGATTGCTCTGATACATTTGCAAACAGATCAAATTACTTTGGACCGTTTCCCAGGTAAGCCAAACTGTTAGTCCTTCCTTATCCTTTCACGTGACTCCCAAGACCTTTCCAACGCATTTTTATAGCGCAGATCCCAGATATGGATATAGTAGAGGTCTTTCTGCTGCCCTATAGAAGGATAATGGTATCCCCCAGTGTTTCCTGAGGTTCCTCTGCTTATCTAGCCAAGACCTGGGTAGCCACTGTAGCTACAGCATTGCCCCCGAGCTCAGACTCATTCACGTGCAATTGTCCTCACAGTCTTTTCAGAGGCTGCTCTGAAAGCCAAATCCTCTCCAGTCTGTTCAGCACCCCACAAGGGTGGTTAGTCCCTAACTTACATTCACCAGATCCCAAAACACCCTCCTCGTCCCCATCCCTTCGTCAGCACTCTTCCCCTTCCCGCTCTCTTTGGAGATACATGCTCTTCCACTGCCTTGTTCAGTCCTTCAGTCTTCATTTCGTCTTTGGCCCTGCCCTCCTCACGGCTCCAGGCACACAGAGTTCAAAGCCCGGCTCTTCTTTCATGCTCTCCTGCAAGAGCCAAACCTTCACCCGTGCTGAAGGCTTGGCTGGAGACCTCAGCACGCCCACTGAGGCTGTGGCTGTACCCTGTACTCCTTGCTTACACCAATGCCCTGAGATCCCTCAGCTGAGGCCCCCAAGGCATCAATCATACACAAGTACTTTGAAAACCCTTCACAACTCAGTCACCACCTTCCCGGCACCTTGTTACCTTACTGCAAGTCTGACTCTTGCTTCAACATCATTTATGACAGCTCGTACTTCCTCCTTGCTTGCTTTCCCCGTAAGTTCTCTCCAGAGTCTCTTTTGAAGCAGAAAAAGGAAGAAAAAATAAAAGGCGGGGGGGGGGGGGGGGGGGGGGGGGGGGGGGAGGATAAAAAAAAGGAGCTGATCTTCCTCTAAAGTTTGCTAGAAGTTATCTTGGAGGTTACAGGCTTGCATCCTGAGAAAAGCAGGGGTAGCACAGTTGTTTTAGATGCTGGAAAACAGAGTAGGCAAACCGCTGTAGCAAAGCAGGACTGGCCCCATCTCCAGTTCAACTGCGTCCACACGTCCTGCCCAGGAGGGTTTCCCACCAAGACATCCCAGGGCAGTTGGAAAAGTTCTCCACACAGATCACTACCTTCAGACCAGAGGGATGGGTTTTGCTCCGTCTTAAGGCAGGAATCATTACAGCCTGAAGACAGCTTTACAGCAGGCAGCTAATGTCATTTTTGAAAGGCAATGCTCCCCTTTCATGCTGAACTGTTTTACTTGGTGGATTTTTCTGAGCCCATCCCTTGCTGTTATTTGCTGTTAGCTGCTGTACCAGCACTGCTCTTCCCTTCTGCGGGGATCATGTTGGCATAGGCCAATTCATGTCCAACCTAGTTTGTCCCTGTTGATTTCCAGTTTCATGTGATTTAATGCTGTCAGTGGGCATTTACTCCTTTTCCCGCAGGACTTTGAGCCATTTTCTCTTCCTCTGCTCACCAGCACCCCTCGCTAGCAGTCTGACACACCTCTCCTCAGCAGCCACCGTGCAGAAGGAGTTTTGTTATTAATGATTCTTATGAACTCTCCGTCTTTGAACAGGAGCGATTTACTTTTGATTGATATCGGGCATCCAGTAATTTCATGCAACAGTGGAGAGAGATTCCCTTCTGCTGTGGCATGCTGGTATGGCATGAAGCCTTAGGGAGACAGATGTGCTTGCTCTCCTGCCCTTGCATCCTGCGCTGCCCTTCCCTAAATCATCTCGCGCATCTATTGCTATCCTGACTGCAGACGAGACAAAATTTAAGGCATTGAGACACCAGCTCTCCCAGATATCAGGGTGAGTTAGTGACTCGTAGTGGTTCACATGGTGCTTCACGTGACAGTGATAATCGCTGCCTTGGCCTAAACAAAATGTATTTTGATGGTCATCATCCAGAAAATCACCCTTATTTTGAAGCAGACCAGGTCTTTCCAAGATCACTAATGACGATGCTCAGATCGGGCCTATACTCTGACGTTACAACGCCAGTGTTTTTGCTGGTATATTTGTGATAGAGAGATTTTTTTTTTTTGGTTCATTGACGCTGCTTGTGTTTTTAGCCATACAATGGATAAAACTGCAACTGGCATTATGATAGGAAAGTTTAATGATCCCAATTATCTCCTTGAACGTATCTTTGGCTATTTTCATCTGCAGAAATAAAACTTCTACCGGCTGCCAGACATCCTCAGCTGTTTTGCAATGGCCATACACAAAGGCGGAACAGATTGACCAAGCAATGACCCTGAACAATTGCCTACGTTAAGTGGTAATAAAGAAGATCAGGAGTTACACGGCTGGCAAAAGAAATGCAGGGGAAAGGAGCAGAGTCACCTCCTGCCACCGCCCAGGTGGTGCTGGGGGAGCAGCAGGGCTGCAGCTGGTGCCACCCGGAGAGAACAACAGCACATTAATTAGCCAAACCATTAGCAAAACTGGTGGCCAGTTTTCTCCTCTTGCTTTGCTAAGGACCCCACTGTCAGCGAGGACTTCCCAGAGGAAAGCTGTTGTACCAACCTGGAAGAAACCAGGCGGTCCTCATCGCAAATACTGCAGATGTTTATGGGAAACGCAGAGTTTGAAACAGACCCCTTCCCAAATACTGCTGCTGCATACTCACAAGTGGTCGCTGTAATTTTTATTATGGACCTTTGATAGCATATAAGCCAGTATTTAGAGTGCATTGCTCTTCTGTTAATCTAGCCTGTACTATCCTCTCTAACTCTGTTCCCCCCAAGCATATCCAAACCGTGCCGCTCTCGTCTGACCCGACAGTCACTCTCCTCCACAAAGTTATTTTGGAATCATTTTGACAGTGGCAGCCACAGCCCCTTCAGCTAATTTACACTCAATTGCTACTTAACCATCTGAGCACAACTGTTCCCAGCCAAAATCCCCTGCTAGGGAGAAAAAGGCCAAGTAAAGAGAAAATCCACAAGCAGAAAGGTGAATGAAGAACTGAGTTAGAAGGTGACTGAAAATGGCTGCTCGATATTTTACATTTTTCAGAATTTGGATATGCATGGGAGGGAAGGTAGGGAATGAGACTTCAAGCCACAAGGAGATGGTGGGTACAGCAATGAGAAACTGTTGCTTATACAACAGCCTGCATCAGAAATAAAGAGCACTGGGTTTTAATGGGATTTTAAAACAAAAAATGAAGTGCTGTGTTTGGCAAATGACATGCTTATCAAATGTCACAGGCATCACCTGATTTAATAAAATTATTGTGTCAATAGTTTCTCCATGAAACCACATCTCTGTTTTGCAGCTATTTTATCAGTCCTGGTCTCAGCTCTGCATGCAGGCGCACAAGACTCCTGGTAATGGCAGCCAAACACATGCCTGCGGCTCATTTCACCAATGTTGGACAACATGAGCTCACCAGCAAACTGGCAGAACTATCAGCAGGATAAATGACTGGTGTTGAGAACAAATAAGAGACCATTTAATTATTCTACTATTAGAATTTTGTTATTTAAACCATCCAAAAGACTTTCTCACTGTCATCTCTGGACTTAGCTAGGTCACAAAAGCAGCTAGTTATGTTTAGCAAAACCCTCCACAAAAGCCAACAGCTCATGGTCCTCAACCTGGGAATGAGGAACCTCTTCACTGATGCTCCTTCTGCTAAGGAACAACCAAGGAGTAAAGCCTTACACTTGATGCCTCCCTCCAGCATCCTCCTGCAATCTGTGTTACCCGCCAAGATCTCCTAGCTTTGTTGGTGACCTGGTATTTTGCTTTCTGTGTCCTATGTTTTACCTTTTTATGTTGGTATCTGGAGCAAAACAACCTCAGTATAGATCTTGCCCAATTTCCCTGCCTGTGGACTAATGACAACTGGAGACCTGCAATCTTGCTGCTGTTGCCAGTATAGCTGTAAACACAGGTGGTAGTTGGTCAAGATGCAGAAATGAGAACGTGGGGCATGACCCAGCACCCACGAGAACGAGTAGGTACAGTTAACCAAAACTCAGCAGGGCGTTGGGCAAAGTCTGTTTGCGCTTCTCTGTGGGTCACTGTCTGTCACTGTGCTTGTTTCCTCCCCACCACCTTTTGTCATTGCAAACCTCACTCCCCTGGCAGCATGCTGTCCTGGTTTTGGCTGGGATAGAGTTAGTTTTCTTTCTAGTAGCTGGTACAGTGTTATGTTCTGGATTTAGTATGAGAAGAATGTGGATAACACACTGATGTTTTCAGTTGTTCCTAAGTAGTGTTTAGACTAAGTCAAGGATTTTTCAGCTTCTCATGCCCAGCCAGCAAGAAGGCTGGAGGGGCACAAGAAGTTGGGAGGGGACACAGCCAGGACAGCTGACCCAAACTGGCCAAAGGGGTATTCCATACCGCGTGACGTCATGCCCAGTATATAAACTGGGGGGTGTTGGCCTGGGGGGCAATTGCTGCTTGGGAACTAACTGGGCATCGGTTGGCGAGTGCCAAGCAATTGCATTGTGCATCACTTGTTTTGTATATTTCATTTATTTTATTATTATTATTTTTGTCATTTTATTATTGTTGTTATCATTATTATTGTCTTCCTTTCTGTTCTATTAAACTGTCTTTATCTCAACCCATGAGTTTTACCTCTTTTTTTTTTCCTCGATTCTCTCCCCCATCCCACTAGGTGCAGGGGCAGTGAGCGAACAGCTGCGTGGTGCTTAGTTGCTGGCTGGGGTTAAACCACGACAGACGCTCAGAAGAGGACAGCAAAACTATGCATCTGCACTTTGTTCTCCTTCGTTGCGGGAAAAGCCTATAATTTTGGCCGGCCCCTCCTCCGCCCGCTCTAAGGAAGGCTTAAGGCTCAAGCATGAACACACGAGCACGCAGCTCGGCTCCCCCCGTGCCCGGGAGCCCACAGGGTGCAGGAACCTGGTTGTGACTGGGAGCCCAGTGACACGGGGACACCACAAGGTTCAGACTCCAACCTCCAGCCCCCACTGCGCTCTCCTGGGCCACCAGCACTCGGGGCTCACATACAGCCGTGCTGGGAAACTCTGCTCACTTCCCTGCCATAGCTGTCAATGTTTAATAACAACAGTCCCCAACTTTACAGCATCTACAGCAAAACCCATGTGCCCCTGAAGCCTGACTTCGAGCTGGCTGCACAACCTGCAGAGAGACTTATACCTCTCTCCTTTGCCTTCTAGGTCTTCCCATATTACATGAACTTCAGCGCAATATTGCCTTTAATCTGAAAATACTCTTTGGAAGGAATGGCTGTCACACCATCCTACTCTTTGTTAAATGGGGGGACGCAATAATTTCCCCTCTTTTGTTGCAATGACGTTTCTACAAAGACTTCACACCAAACGACAAAGAATGTTGTGCCATCACCTCCCTATTTTCTTACTGTCCTCTATTTCAGAGGCAAAAGAACTGGACCAAAGGCTACAACACATGAAAAACGCATAGATCACTCCTGCTAGGAAATATCACAGCCACCCTGCACTATACAACAAAGTCTGCGCAATGGAGGCCAGCACGGCTTCTGTATGACTTTAAGCTACTACAGCTGCCTTTTAAATACACAAGAGGCTATATTTGAAGCTGTCTTGCATCTAATTCCCCATTGAACTTGCACTCTAATTTCTCACAAAACATGAATAGAATCAGATGTTCCAGAAAAACCATAGTATATTGAATATGAAAACTCAACACTGAAATAGAGGTAAGGAACAGCTTATATAAGTTGCATTCCCTGTAGTTTGGAATATTGAGACTGAGCCTTTGAAATGCATGAAATCTAGTTTGTTGATCATTTCCCAATTTAAGTCAGCTCAGTGGGAACAAATACGTGCCTACTTTGATATCCTTTTGAAGAAAATTCTTGGCACCTCATTTCTCTTAAGAAATATACCTATTCTCTTTTTATTTTGGTACTTTTTTAGACGCAAACTGGAAGATTAACCCAGCTGTATTTTATATTCATGCAGTACTTTCTATGGCCTGATCCCTCTGACTCCCAAAGTTTTTTCTGAATTAAAATGACACTGTCTATCACATCCCAAGCTGTGGCATGAAGCATTTGTCAAGTGACACGGAAACACTGGTAGTCTGAAGAATGAAATGTAGGAAGTAGAGGAAAGGACTGGTGAATAACACATCTATTTTTTATATAGATCTCTTTTCTGAAATACTGAACATGATATCGATTGCAAAGGGGTAGAAGCAGCCTTGGAGAAACCACCTCTTTCAGAAATAAAGATTAGAGAAAACTCAGTAAAATATTAATACAGAACTTTCAAAATATTCACTTAGTGGATGATGTATGTCACAAGAATGATCTCTCTATTTAAGACGATAAAAAGAAAACTGAAAGAGTAGTGTGTAATGTCAGGCTAGTACAGCTCAGTGAAAACCAGTCCAGATTCTCCAACAAGACATTGCTGGTTGACATGAAGACCCTGGAGCTCTGGCACAAGCATCCAGCATGACCATGTATAACCCCTGCTGTGTGCAACTACGACAGTATCTTTCCATTTTGTTCATGAGATAGGCATTGAAAGTTCCCCAGGAAAGCAATAAGATTTCAGTGATAAAATACAGGAGTGAGAGTTGAAGTGCTGCAAAGCATTGAGGTTTTCACGTGGAATTCAAATTAAAGACCTACATGCAAAATTAAATTCTAGCAGCTGCATTGTATTTCCAGTTAAAAGGAAGAGAAAGAGAGGCATTAACATAGTGCAGGGTCATGCACCAGTTATGTCTTATTAAGTATTCCAGCCTTCCTTAAGATAAGCATCACATATGGGTTCTTTTGCAGCTAGCAGTTCCTTGCTTAAAGAGAGAGAGGTCTGGATAACACCCCTTCTGTCTCCCAGGGCCTCCTGGGCTGATTGACAGGAACATGTACTGCATGGAACAAATGCTGCTCAAGGAAAAAACAAGATTACTGTCTCCAAAGGGGGCCAGTGGGGTCATTTCGTTGTCACGTCTTCTGCTCACCATCTCTGGGTGAGGTAAAGACAAAGAGGAGGAGTGATATTTTCCTTTCCTAATAAAACACAGGACATGCTGAGGAACTGGTTTTTACGGACAGTGGCTTGCACTGAATTCAAAGTTAGGGAAGCAAGAGAGATCGCTCAAAACAAACATGGCATTTTGAGAGTCGAATCCCACCTCTGGGAACCAGACCACGTGGAAGCCCAACTCAGAATTCGCACTCCAACCCATCTCAGTTACGTTTTAGGTTCTTTTTTTGGGGCATCAGCAATAAACACCTGATTTTATGTATCACCTTTGGCTACTGCCTCCCCCCGTGATGGACAACGTTTGGCTTGGCTTCTCCTTGGGCAGACCCACCAGGTGTTTTGAGGCTATGCCCCCCTGCGCAGTGGCAATGCGCCCCACGAGATCGTTGGGTTTTTCAGTGCAAGGGGGTTTCCCTGAATTCAGCAACTTCTTCTCCACTTGCTCCCCCATTTCTGTCAGTAGTCTCCTCTCTGCCAACGCAAAGGTAACACCTCTGGGGTTTATATTTTGTGCCATGCCAAATCTCCTCTCCACTGAAATGGTTTCAAGCTATAATTCCTGAATGTTGTCACATTTTATGATGCTCAAGAACTCTTCCTATTTCTCTAGCTTCTGCAAAACCTTCCCCACCGCTTCAGCATCTCCCTCTGCACAGCTGTGCCAGGAATGGTCCATCTTCCTGACCCTCCCTTCTGCTCTGATCTATTCCTATAATAAAGCTCAGAGCTGGAAGCAGCCAGGTACTTGCAGAGGCAGCAGACACCAGAACAGGTCTCCCAGTTAATAATCTCAGGGCCGAAGTGTTTCCTTTCCCAGAGACCTCTGCTAGTCTGCAAATGGCAGCATCAACAGATCAGCACATCATCAGCTACTTCAATCCTTCATACTTTTCCCCAGTTGCTCCCACCTAGAGCCAGGAATTCACCACTCAACTTATTGTTTCCAAAATGCAAGGTGGTGGTAGGGAAATGGCATTATATTAATAAACATACATTGGAAATGAGGCTCCTGATCTGATGGGGGAAAAAAAAAAAAAAAATCTGGCTAAGCAGCAGGAAAGTCATGCCAACACCTAGATTTTCAGTGAAAGCAGAGAATTAGCAGTCCCTAAATAGAGGGGTTAAGGTGGATTGAAAATGTCAAGTCATTGAAATTTTATAAGGTAACCATGGTTATTTTTTATGCATTCCTTTGCAGCATGAATGCAGATAATGAAAAGTATTCATGGGCCAATTGAAACAAAAATAAAACTGAAGAGATATCTTGATGGCAATTTAAACCTTAAACTGCGGAAATTAATCAGTCCACACAGACAACGAAGAGCGTTCAGCTGATACGGCACCACAAAAATCCCTAGCTAAAGAGATGACTAAAAACCATTTCACAAAGGATGAACATCTTGAAAATCATCCTGACTTTAGCCCTAATGTACCTGCAGGGATCAATACTGCTGTAAGCAGGATAGATCTGGCCTGATGCGTGAAGTTGCCCATGTGGCCTCTGGATAAAGCACAACTGTTTCTAATTTAATTTGTACGAGCTGCTGGGAATGCAGAGGACCACTGGTCCTGGCATTCTGCAGCCCCTCAGTGCTGCCCAGCAAGGGGTCACTAATGCTCTGGATGCGTCAGTCCTCTCTCCTGCTGCTTCTTGAGATATTTTTGCATGCTTTTCCATTAGGCTAACGAGCTCTCTTGGTCACACTTGCCTCGCCGGCAAGTGGTGTCACCCCTTACAGTGAGGGCAGGGGAGCAGCGCAGCAGATTGGAAGGGGGGGTCAGGAAACAGCGAGGGTGCCCAGTTGTGACAAATAACGACTGAGTGCTCTATTAAGCTAACTAAAAGGGGGCTTTGGTTCGGAGGAGTCCCCATGGGCTTCTGCAGCAAATAATGAAGTAAATCCATCTCCAGAACACTGTGGCGGAGGGGCTTTCAGCAGCCAAAACGTTTCGCATGGCAGCTGAGAGCAGAAACAAGAGGCTGTTCCTCTGCTCCAGAACCTGTCTGGATGCTGAAACCATTTTCTGTCCCTTGAATAATACGCCATAATGAGCCACCGTTTGGTTTGGTGGAACAAGGGACATTTGGCTAGGCTGCGGAGAGGCATCCACACCCCTAAACCCAGAGGGAAGGCTGGCAGGAGGTAGCGTGGGAAGGATTCAGTGCAGAAGACTTCTTCAGTCTAATAAACATCCCTGGTTAGTGTTAGAAGAAAACGACTGACTTTTCCTCTGCAAGTCTTCACTATTGTTACATGACATTATAATTTCTCTGCTAAACATCTGCTCTTCGGTTGCACACTCTAGCCTGGTTTCTGTAAAGGGACTGTAGAACCAGAAGCTCTCCATAGTAGGGCCAGAACTGGAAGTTCCTAGTGCACGAAAACATACATCCCCAACTGGCAGCTAACAGGGTTAAAACACCCTCTGATTAAATGAAAGCATCTTTAATTAGTTTAATTGACCATGCCTCAGCCAAGACCATCTGCTCAGCAGCATTTGCCTGCTCTTTGCAGGAGCGATTGATCAGCCATAGCTAGAGAATACAGCATTAGGCTACATCAGATTTATTTTGTTTAATAGAAGAGCTAATTTGCTTTAAATTTAATTACGGGGGCCAAGATTGTTCTCTAAGTCCATAACAGCACAGAACATAAGCTGATCCTACAGCTAATGGATGCACATGTAGGTCCGTACATGTCTCTGCAAATCAGACGCTCGGTGACGACAGCTTGGGGGAGCAGGTCCCACCCTGGCAGAGAGCAATCACTGCATTTTCCTCCCCAAAAGGCAACAGCACTGTGGCACATTGCTGGGCTGGCAGGGCTGCCCTGCTCACCACCATGACCTCTTCCAGCCGGCCTAGCTCTTCCCCACAGCTCTCCGTTGGATGCTGGAGGAGACCGGGTGTCGGATGCTGGAGCAGACAGATGTCCCATCTCAACCGCCTCTGCTGCTCCTAATTATAAAGACACTAAATGATGCATCACATGTAGGGTCACTGTTTCTGTACCACATGGGACCAACAGGGACAATCAAGGGACCGCTCTGTACCTCCTGGGTGACCTTCATCAGCAAACCTCTCCCAAACGGGGTGGCTGGCAGCCGAGGGTCCAACGGAGGCAGACATCGCACTTGCCCATCCCTGACATTGCACTGTCCCCTCTCAGTTTCTCTGCCCTCCCACGCCAACGTCACTCTTCAAAGTATCACACCCTGAGCCGACGAAGAAGGGCAATTCCCCCTCCTCCCCAAAGGACCACATGTATCTATGTCGTGTTATTATGAAGGAGAAAATTTCATTCACTTCCCAACGCTTTTTTCTTTTTCAATTTCCCATCGGGCACTAAATCACTGCTGTCTTTGGGAGATGCTCGAGCCCTGACAGGCATGCTGCGGCTGCCACTGGCTGCTACAGGAGTAATTACAACCCTGCAGAAGGCTCCAGGCTGCCATTTCCGTTTCCATGGAAATAAATACTGAATTACTGAAAACAGAGTATGATGCTTTATGGATTTTGAGGCTTTTGATCATCTCAAAACCACCTTAACCTATTTTTATTGGTGGTGGCTTTGTTTTAAGGTGGGGGGGGATAACGCTCACAGTGTAGAAATACGCGGAGCAACCGAAAGGTGTTTTGAAGGAGTGAAAGAGGGGGGAAAAAAAGCCAAGGGGTCTGGCTGATGCCCCGCGGATTTGCAAGGGGGACAGCGGTGCTGGCCGAAGCTGCTGGCTGTCCACAGCATCCAGGTATCCAGCCCTGGAGAGAGGATCCCATGGAGGCTCGCTGGTCCTCGCCGGCAGCCCCGCCGCAGCCCTGGCTCGCCACCACCTCCCCGTGATGGTCTGTTTGCAGGGACTCTGGGGCTGAAGCAAACCTCCTGCCCTTTTGGAGGGGTTGTTATAGCCAGCATTAGTGCTTAAATGCCCAGAACTGCAGATGGCCATTTCATAGGCATTGAGCTTCAAGATGAAGCTAGAATAAAAAGGAATTGGTTTATGTTCTTTAAAAATGATGAATAGGGAACAGAAGGGAGTGATCTGATACTAAACCCCTGTATCGCTGACTTGAAAGAACACAGAGATGTGCACAGACAGGTAACTCCACGCTGTGCGCAACGACCTGGGCTTAATTGTCATTGCAAGGCCTGCCTGGGAATTTTTCATCACAACAAACTAAATTAAATACTTGGTTTGGGGAGGATACGCACAAACTAAACATTTATTCTGAGGTCACCTTAACCTTCATCTCACTGTCTGAGCTGTTACAGTGCGTCACAGGGTTTTCTCTCCCTACTTGTTTCTGCCCTAACTTGGGCTGCATCTTCCAAGTACCACCACAGCATCTCTGCAATGGGCTCAATGCACTGCAGTGAGTCAAGAAATGAAGTTTGGGAAAACCACCTGAACTGCAGAGATGAGAGAGGGGCAGAAGGTGAGATACCACCTCAGCAAATCACCTCTAATACTGACTTGAGCTAAAATCAAACATTTGATTCAGGACAGAAATCCTAAATATCTTTTCTGCTAACACTTCTGAAACCAATTTTTTTGGCAGCGGAACTTTCTGCTTTGTGAGAAATGTCAGCCTTTGGACACAGTGTCCTAATTCAGCTGCAAAAATAAATGTCAAAACAGTGAATTCTAGTTTTAAGCCAGCTCTGGTCGTCAAAATTTGGGTTGAAGTGTTTCCTAGCTAAAATCACAGGCCCCCAAAACTTATGAAACAATTCCAGTTGCACTGGTTAGAGGCTTTCAGCCCTTTATGTGAAAATAGCCACCAGACAGCGATGGGACTTGGTCTGTGTTGTAGCCCACTCACACATGCATGCTTCTCTGATGTTTTACCTTCTACTTGGATGGACAGGAACAGATGCTGAAAAACCACGACCATGTATTACCATGTATTACTCAGCAGGCTTGACATGCATCTGTTTAGTTATTTGTTTTCAAATCTAATATCTAAGGGAATTAGATGAAATTGGAAGCTTAACACAGGTATTTTGCACATTTAACAAGAATACCAGAGTGTACGGGACACTTCAGGCCCAGGAAAGAAGAGAAAGTCTGATTGTGAAGCCTGTGAATTCAGACAGTCCTGCAGGGACAGCCCAGAGTCCCACGCTTCCTCCAAAGCAGGAGGATGGAAGTGTGCAGCTCATCGCAGATGTGGTCTGGACATCAGCTACTGCTGCTGGATTAACCGAACAGCACTGTACTAGCTCTTTTTCTTCTCACTGTTGCTAAATATGACTTTCAAACACAGTCTGAGATAGAAAAGTAAATCACTGCCCTACGGCTGGGGAAGAATAAAATGGGGAGAAAGCCACATTCTGATTTTCAGAGATGCTGCTGCAATTCAGCCATCATGAAGGTCAGTGGGAAACACAAGGCTCATACCCAAGGAAATGCCAACTACAGCAAAGACCCAAGTTTGCAATTGCCCAACACTTATAGAAAATAGCTCCTGTATGACCCTTCCACAGTCACAAGTTAATTACAAAGCAGAAGAGCTAAACTCAAGCCTTGCCAACAGGTTCTGGACCAGAAACCCAAGACTGAAACACACTTCTCCCTCCACGATGCCTCTTGCACAGCAGAGGAGCTCGCTGCTGGCACCAGAGATACTCAATTCCCACGCTGACTCCAGTGGAGCAGAAACACCAAGCCACATAGCGCGTTATGCAAAAAACTTAAGCCTCTGTGTATTATTTAAAATGCTTTAGTCAGAGGTTGTGCTTAACACCACCGTTATCTCCACAACCATTCTGCTACAACACCACTTCCCATCTTTGTTTCCTAAAAGCCTTTCCAACTGCATCAATCCCTTTTGCTCTGTTGCTATCCCAGATCCTGCTATATCACCGCTATCACATTTAGAATATACTTATCTCGTACCACCTGGGGATATTGTATTAAAAAAAATATATATATAATCCCTTTAGAAATCACCCTCCTTCTGCACAAACAAAATATTATTTCAGAAGTCAATGGAAATGCTGTCCTAGTGATGTAATCATCATGCAATCAGTCAGTATGATGTAACAGGAGGCCACATAAAGCACCTTCCTTCCAGACTGCAGGAGAAGTTCAAGCAAGTGTTAGGGGCTCTCAGCATCATTCCTGCTCATGCTTTAGGAGGAAAATAACTAGGCAAAGCCTTCTTACCCCTTGCCTCCTTACACAGCCCCTGGGGCAGTTGCACCCTGCACACCAAAGCAAGGGAGAGCATGTCAGACCAGCCAGCCCCTCTGCTCCCAGCAGACAAGAGCAACAGGAGAAGCTGCTAGGCTTTGCTTTTCTAAAGACAGGTGACTGACTGATAAACTGCATTAACAGCCCCACACTGCCGCTCCAGAAAGAGTGATGGCATTCAGACAGCCTGCCAGGGAAAAGGCTCCGTTTCCCAATTCCTCCCATGCACGGCAGACAAGTGTAGGTCAAAAATAAGTGTAGTTTATACAGTGCCAAACCACCACTGGGAAGCTTGTGATTGCCCCCAGAGTTGTTTGGGAGGTTTGCTCAGTCTCAGTGCAAAACCTGCGGCTGGCACCATGGCAGGCTGCCGAGCCAGGGTCCACGGTGGGCTCCGGCAGGAGCTGCCTGTCTGTTGCCCAAGGGAGGAAAGCGAATGTATTAATCACCCATCACGAACAACTTGAGCCTGCACGACGTTTCTGGGAATATTGTAATTTCAGCACATCCAGGAAAACGACAGTGGTTTTGTTTTAATTAAAGCTTATTTACAAACAGAACATATACAATATTTTGTTCTTACAAAACAGGTGACAGAAGCTTCAATCAAATCGTTACGAAAAAAATTTAAGTTGTACTTCCAATTAATTCCAACGACATAAGAGTCAGACCAACAGAGTCACTGTGTCTTCACAGGGAGGCAAATGAGCACTGCTTAGGCTGACGCTGACCGAAACACCATCTGGACCAAACCAAAACAGCACAATGGAAATAAATGACCATTTTTAGAGGTTATGGGGCCAGTGCCCCAAAGCTCAACAGGTGTGCCCTGTGCTGCAAGTACAGCTCCAGGCGCAGGCCGAGAGGTGTTTGCAAACCCAGCCGGGAAGGGAGCTCACTGCTGATTTCAGGACAGGCTGGCAGAGCAGAGCTGTTTACAGAAGACGGCTTGTCAAACAGAGACAGATGCGGCAAATAAAATTTTATGAAAATGTGAAGTGGTGGGGCAGGGGAGAGAGCAAGCGGCTGGAAGGAAGTCCTGCAGAAGCCAGTCCCAGCCCTGCCGTGGCCGCAGCGCGCATCCACATGCAAAGCAGGGAGCCGTTCCTCCCCTCCAGCTGCCCCGGGTCCTCTCCCACCCAGCACCCATCCAGGCTGCTGCAATGCTGTACACGCAATTCTCCTCTCTCCAGATGTCTCTGGCTTTAGTGCTGTAATGTTGGCACGTGCCTCTGGCTCCCTAATTGGTGTCAGACTTCCCACTCCGATGCGGAGCGGCTCAGCGCAGTCCAAGGGGTTACAGCACGGGAGAGTTTCCAAGCCACGAAGTGCAGTGCCCAGGGCTTGACTTGCATCTCCAGCCTGCAGCAATTGGGCACCCAACTGCCATTGTGGCTTTGAAATCTGCCCTGTGTGAACACCAAGAGCTTTTGCAGTAGGAAGTAAGTTGCTACTAAAGTTTAGGTGGGAAAGGGAAAAATCTCCTGTTTCAGGGCTGATGCCGACGCTTCATCATGAGAGATCAGGAGGAAGCTTTCATGGGGGGAAAAGGGGCTGGTTACCGAATCACTGCTCATTCCATATCATTTTCTGCTCTCCCCTGCAGCTCTGCTGCAGAAAACACACTAGCCAAGTGGCATGCACCTTCGACTTTTACCAGGAACTCCCCATACAAGCTAAGCAAACAAAAACATGTGTAGGTTGATAGGTTTTACTTATACCCTACAACAGACTGGCTGCAAGCAATGGCTGAGACCCCGTGGGAAGAAGTAGTGGTCAACACCAATTTTGGTGCTTCACTGCAAGATGGAAGTGCAGAGCAGCTGCTGCTGTTCTCCTAAGGGCTGCTGGTGGCCAGAAAGCTCCAGATATGCCTCTGCTATAGCCCAGATGACATGACCACAGGTAACACCGAAATAAGGGTCCCCACAGCAAAGCCTGCAGTTTCCCTGGGTGCTTACTGCTGCCTTCCCTACAGCGCCTAACGGGAGAAGGAGCAGCAGCGACCTGCTCCCACCTCCGCTCCCCGCGGAGTAGGCTCCCACCCCACCATGCTGGCACCATGGCACCATAACCACTTGTACTGTACCCCAGGAAAATACCAAAAGGCTGTACAACTGCTGGCCTGGCAGCTTTCTGAGCCGTGCCTTGTATAAAGGGCTTTCCCTTCTGCATAGCTAATCCTCACTATCCAGGTATTAAAACCAGAGTAACTCCCGTGCTAATACTTGCTTTCAACAGAAATGACGTCTTTCTCTAAAAACTTAAATTACAGGTTTTCTGCCTCTGAGTATTAGAAAAGACCCAGAATTAAATCCTTCACTTTCAGAGTAAAACCAGGACCTACTGCAGGAAACAGGTTGCTCAATGCAACGGGGCAATCTGCAGGGAGCAGCCACTGGGTTCGTGGTGTCAGCCAGAAAGGCTCTCGTAAGCAGAGATCATCCACAAAGCAGGGCAGCCATGATTAAATACTGTTTTCTGCATCACCGGGACCCACAAAGCAAGAGAATAGGATCACACACATGCTCACGCAAAACCACCCTACTTCCTTAGCTGAGCACAGGTCAAGGGAGGATGAAAGACACAGCATTTGAGTTGGTTTAAGTTAAAAAAAAACCACTGCAGAACTGACTCTGCTCTCAACACATCCCTGAAGACATTATGGTTTTGATTTTAAAGAAGTCCTCCAACAGAAGATGGAGGCATAAAATCTGGTTTGTAAATATAATTTATGAGGACCAATGCAGTCCTTGCTGTTGCTTTTTTGCTATGAAGATGCCTTACTCAAGGACATTTATTATCCTCTCCCTACTCTGCCATTCAGGTCTGAGATGAGGAAAAACAAATGCAAGATAATTAAGCTCTTTACAGGAGAAAAAACAGATCAAACATAATTTTCTATGTCTTAAAAAGAATTGGAAATGTCTAGACAGAAGACAGACAGAATTGGTCTCAAATGTATTAGTTTCAGTAAGGAGTTGAAGCCCTGAATGACGGGGGAAAGATTGAGGTCTGCTCCTCCTCCGAAAACATTCCACAGCATTACCTTACCCTCCCCGTGACTCTGACATCCTTTAACCTGCCTGTGATATTTATATCCGATAGCAGGGGACCGTAATCTGGGTCACCAACAGCCTGGACAGCCACTGACAACCCTCAGCAAGAGCTGCTGGAAATGCAAGCAGCACTACAGGGTCCCAGCTCTGCGCCTCTGGGGAACTGGCTCTTACTGGGGGAGAAAAAGACAGGAATGGGAAAAGTTTTCATCTGTCTGGGAACTCATAGCGCAAGCAGAGCCACCCTGAGGGTGTTTGGGACACTCTCTCCTTCCACCACAGGCACGCAGGGGTCACAGGGGCTCCATCTACTTCAGGAGAACCCATACAACCTCAATAAGTGAGTTTGCATAAGACATCTACCCCAGGGGCATCTGAGCTTCAAGTACTAATAAGGTTATTGCAGGCTGCCAGAACGTACTTCTGTCATTTAGATTGGTGATGTGACAGAGGAAAGGCAAGCAAGTCACAGCAAAACAGCCCACTTAGGCACCATCAAAGACCTGGTCATCCAGACACAGAGCTGCAGGAATAAAATTTTCCCAACTCAGCAATCCTATGGGATTTCACAAGAAAACAAGCACAAACAAGAGAAGGAGGCCCACTTGGACAGCCGGAACAAAACTGGCAGTGCAGAAGTCCTGCCATGAACCAAACCCCCCTTCCTTGTTGGAAGTTCTCTCAAAAACAGTCTGGTCAAACCCAGAGTTTCCAGTTCATAATAGCAGTATTTCCCATTGGCAAGCCCTTCCCCAAGAAAACCCTTTCCATTCCCACCCAGCCTGGGAGAAGGACCTTACCTGACATGCATTGTACAGAAGCTGATGCTCAAATTTCTTGATCCCCAAAATGTTCTGGAACATCTCGTAGAGCTGCTCCTTGCTGAGGATGAGCTCCGAGGCAGCGCTCGCTGTCATCCTAGCCTGCTGCTTGCGGGGATCCTCTTCCCCACGGTAAATAGCATCAAACTTAGCCATCCAAGAGCTCAGGACCGTTTCCTTGCTGAGGCCATCAATTTCTGGCAGGCTGCGCACTCTCTTCTCAATGTGCTTCTTGAAGACCTCCCGGGAGTCATTTGCTGAGCACCCTCCGCTCTGCACCATTCTAGCAACGCGGTCGCTTTTCAGGAATACCTGCAAAAAAAGGGTGACTTCAGATGGTGTCAGTTAAAAAAAAAAGAAAAAAAAAAATCCCCCTTAAGTACCACAAAACATGGTTTCACTGCTGGGAAGCCCACTAACTGGCTGCCAGTACACTTTCCAGCTCCTCACTCAACAACCACATGTTGCCAGATGGACAGAGGTTTCCGCTGTACTTTGGGAAGCATAATGAAATCAGGTGAAGCTTCTGCTTTGCATCCGCTAAAATGGAACATTTTGATGCAATTAGGACTTCATGCGATGTTGTGGTCGCACCTCACCAGATACGTAAATGCACTTTGGGAAAACAGGATTATAGTTTGCTCTATCAAATGTTTTAATAAGGAAGTTACTGCACAACAACATTCACCTAGCCAAGTTCTGCCCTGTTAGAGGGAGCCCAGTCATCTTCCTCAAGTCAACAGCATTGCTTTGCATTTATCCTGGTAGCCAGGCCCCTGGGAAACCTCTGGCCTGTGCAAGGAGCAGGCTTACATTAAGCTACTACACTGGAGGAGATCTCTGCAGACTGCCCTGCTGTCGCAAGATGACAGGAATGGCATTGTATTAATTAATTTAATGTTACCTTCAGTTAAATAACACGTGTGTCCCCACTTCTCCCATACCCTGGTCTTTCCACCCTGGGCAACCAGCACTGCAAGAGCACCGTTAAAACACCCTGGGAAAGGACAAGGACGAATGGCCTGATCTTTGCAAACTGATGGGTAAACACCGAGGCAACTCAGATCGCTAAAAGGTGACATGGCCACAGGTGGATGAGGCCAAATCCCTTCCCGCTCCAGCTCTGCTGAAGTAGCACAGGATGGCTCAGCACAACCTGAGGGTGCCTGGGAAGGCTTTGCAGAGAGAGCAGCCTGCAAGGTGCAGGACACTGACAGCAGAAGGGAGGGAGAAGGCGTTTGATGAAGATGCTCTTCCCACTGCAAGAGCAGCAGAAGGGTCAAAACGTAACAGACTCCTGCAGACCAGGAGATGCCACGGGAACGATGCAGAGCTGAAGGGTGAGAGAGGGACAGGGGGATATTGTGTTGGCTCTCCTCTCCCAAGCCCTGAACACAGGAGAACAATCGATGCCCAGCAAGAACTGCTGTTTTATTAACGATGCTGAGAACGGATGAATGCAGCAGGCTGGGAAGAAGCTGTGCCAGCACAGGGGTATATCTGTCAGCTCTCAATAATTAAAGAGCTTGAGGATGACCTAAGGACATGGTAGATTTTTTTTGATACCAATCAGCACCATGGCACTCCATGTTCCCAGATGCTTGATGGCACAGGCATCTGTCAGCAGTGGTAGTGGGTTTTGCTCCAGGACCAGCCCAAAAACACTGCTGAGGAAGAGCTGGGCTGTTTCCTTCCGACATCACCGTGCTGGGGAGCGCTCCCTGCAGACGAGACAGGCAGGATGCCACCAGTAGCCTCTTCAGTCCACACTGAAACGATACCAGCACGCGCCTCATCTCCTTGCAGTGCCTAAATACGAGTGATAACACCCCAGGTGTGTGCAGGTGCTTTTAATAGGCGAGAGCTATCAAAATCCAAGCTCCCGACGCAGCTGAGAAAGTCCCCAGCACACTGACTACTGGAAACGGTGGGAGGTCATGGTGAACAGCCCTCAGCTCCCACGTCCCCTCTCTAATCATCCTCTCCAGCTGCCTTTGGCCTGACCCTGTGCGACAGCGCTAGTGACATCCCATACCTGCCAGCACCAGCGGCTGCGGTTACTCGTGGTCCTCCCCCCCGGTCAGAGGGGTGACGGCACTGCGAGCAGACGGACCCAACTCCCTCAGCCCCGATTTATCCTCCCCGGGTACGGAGCAGCAGCCAGCAGAAGACAGGAGAGCTGCGGCTGGCAGAGAGGAGGCAGGCGCGGGGGGGAGCGCCAGTCAGACACAAAGCAGCAGAAAAAGACCGTGAAATGGGAAGATAAAAAAAGATGAGAGGTGTTTTGTCCTGCAGAGCGAGCTGCTTTCTTTAGAAAATACCAGGTGAATCGCCCGGCTGTAAGACTGCCTAGTAGGATTGCCAGGAGTCTAGAATTACCGGAGCAAAAGCCTAGCGTGGGTGCATACAGAGGACCATGCAGAAGGGAACTGGCCTCTGTGAGCTGGGTCAGGCATCTCCTGCCACGTCCGTGGACGAGCCCCCCAGGTCACCTGTGGTCCTGGCTCTATCTGCCCACGGCAGAGTGGAAATGGGTCTAACAAATCATTTCCATAATACCCACTGAAGGGACTGCTGAGTAAAGTGCTGGTTGACAGATGAAGCTTTAGTCATTGGAAGTAAAAAGACATGAGACAGGCTCTCCTGGAGTGTCTGTTGGAGCGTGCTGGGCCCATTTTGCACACATGGATCTGCAGCGTTCCTGCAGGCACAGCGGTGCTTTGCAGTGGAGCCTGCTCAGCTCACTCAATCTTTCAGTTTGATAGCGGCCCGTGAACTAGTCTAAGACTGGCAATCATACGCTTACCCCGTGACAGCAGACTTAACAGCAGAATGTGGCCATGCAAACATGTTCATGGCAAGAACAAACGTGTCCCTGACCTACCATGTCACCTTTACCTCTTTCTTTCTCCAGCAAAATAGAAATCACTCCCCAGGTAATGAACCTATTCTGCACTGTCAGTAAGTGGACCCCTTACACCAGCCATGTCCTGCACAGAGATGACCAGTTTCAGCTGAGCAAAAACCCAAGTTTTAGTATTTTCCAAGCCACCATGCAGCTTTATAAGTCAGTACCTAAACGCCTATCTCTAGATAGCATCCATCCAAGGCACAGTCAATTGCATAAAACTCTGAGATTTGCAGGAGCTGAGATAAGCAGGATCTGCTGCGATTGCACCATGGCTCGACCAAGGGTGGGCACCCCTCTGCAGAGAAGGGAGGAAGGAGAACACCGTCAGCAGGGAACGCTGCTCAGGCACTGACAGGGGCTGGGGCTTTCTGCGGCGAGGCTTTGCCTTGTGCCACTGCAGATGGTGCCGAGGAAGAGACATGCAGCCATGCTACAACTGCACAGAAGCTGAAAGTACACGGTGGTAAATTAAAGGAGACCGACAGTCAAAAAGAAGAAAAAGAAAGCTGCGCTAAAGGACACAGAGAGATGCGTTATACTTTCTGTGGCCTGTTTTAAGTAGGACAGAGCAGGTGGAGTGTCCAGTTGAACTGAAGACATAGGGCTTGCAGACACCTAGAGCTGATCAACTGCTCGTGTACGCTTGATTACTTGGGGTAATTACACAGCACAGGACTTCTGGAGCTCGTCAGGACACACTTTCAGCCAGACCCACCAGTGAAACAGGGATATATTTTGCCGGTTTTTAAGCAGTGTCCTTTTCCTGCCCAATAGTCTTATCCGAACAGATTACGTTGCTGTTAGATCCTAAAATGCAGCTCACGCCATCTTGAAAACTTTCTCTGAGAGCATCTGTTCGGTGAAGCTGTGGATAAACTGATGATCCCTTGGCAATTTCTTTTCTGATAAGAGATGTAAATTACTCTCAGCTTCCTTCCTGTACAGAGGATGATGGAGCAGTAACTACTAGGCCGGTTTAATAGAGTTAATCCAGGGATAATTTGTGCTTTCCTTACACAGAAGCAGCTGCTGCCATTTTTTATAGAGTTAAAATTCTCTTCAGTTTTCGTATCTGATTTTGGTCCCCTCTTAGATTCCACTTCCAGAGAAATATTTTATGTAGGCAATTCAAAATCTTCACCTTTTATGACAGAATAGCTCTAGGGAGAAAGAGAAATGGTTTGCAGAAAGGCTAACAAAAAAATAAGCGACACTCCTCATACAAATCACAAGCACTGTTTCCTTCAAAAACAGAAGTGCTTTCCTTCTGAGAAAAGATATGAAAGGCAGCATTAAGGGCTGCATACAAAGAGGTGCAAAAAGACAGACATGCATAATTATTCTTTTGCACAATTATGAATGATGCTTCATGTTCTTTGGTATCATCTAGTTTTGTAGATGTACATCCTCCTCCCTCTCCCTTTGCTTTACAGCACTTGTCGTACCAAAGAGAAAAGACAAGACTCTTGCTGAAAATCCCAAAGTCATTAGACACAATGCAAAAGCTTCAGCAAGAACTGAACGTGCTGCCCAGTTTTCTCTTGGTATTTTTCAGAGGGAGCACGTGACATGTATTTTGTATCGTGCCATATTCCCTGTTTTAGAGTACACTGTTTAAAATATCAGGAAGATATTTAAGGAAGGGCTTAAAGGAAGGGCGATCTTCCCCATAATCAAGCTATAGGATACACCACGGTGTAGGGGTTGCCATGGTTGCCATATGGTTGCACGTTCAAACCCTGAACCTCACAAACCTTGTGATATACCAGACATCAGACAGAAGCCTTGCACTTGCGTTTGATTTGTGCTGTTTGATAAAGGACAATCCATTAGTTCAGAATTCAACCCCGTTTGTGAATAGTGGCAAGAACAGGGATTCACATGAATATTGTATTGTCTCTCCTTACCTCATAGTAGCTTTGGACAGCATTTATAAATGCTTCATCTGCCACAATCTGGGTTTCTCCGTTGAGAAAGGCCTGGAAACGATCTTTGATTGTCTGGAGCTGCTGCTTACTTATCTGCAAAACACAGAAAAGGAGAAAATAAGTCAAGAAAGGTTTGTGTATGAGGAAAAAAAACACTAATTTTTCTGCAATATCTTATCAGGGTGCTAATGATGTGCACTACTTCTCCCGTTTGGGGACTGCAGCAATAGATGAGGAATCAGCCATGCGTGGGTACACAAACACACGCACTCTTCAGCCTGGCAAATTCATTTAAGCATCGTGAGCACCTAAAACCACCCTCAACATCACTTCTAAACAACTCTGCCACCACAAAACGCACACAAGACTTTTACTGCTTCAGGTACACCTAAGTCAAAAGCAAATTGCTGTGTGCATGCTTGGAAGAGACTGTTTCAGCACAATCTCTTCCCCATTTAGCCTCTCCTCCCGTTCAGAAGATAAGTTTTTATCACTGAACGGGAAGCCTTGCGAGCTGGCTGTTGAAGATGGCACTCCTCAGCACTCCAGGGCCTTGGGTTTTCCTCGGATTTTTTTTTTTCCTTGCTCACTTCTTTTGGCTTGTCACATATAAAACACCAGTCAGGACCACTGGTGAAAGAATTTTTTGCCATTTAATGCCAAAGAGATCATACAAGGGCAAACCTCTTCTACTTATCCTAGCAAGGACCTTCTCTGCTGTCTCTTTGCTGCTCAAAACAGCTTCTGTCCAGCATACAGCTGGTACGACTTACAAGATAGTTCTTATTTTGGCACAGTGACATCAATAGAAAGTTTACAAGGGTTTGTTCCAGCCTTGTAAGATAACATGACATTTATTTTGCCAATTTAGCTGTCAGTTTAAAAACAGATATAGCTAAAAACACCCACATCTTCAGCTTGCAGTGCAGTCAAAGTCACAGCAGGCACATAAGTCATGTACCAGCAATGCCAGTACAACAGCTTAAGATGCAGATAACGCTCATGCTGAAGCACTGCAGGCATTTAACTGTAGTTATGCCTCGTTTACCATGTGGCTACTTCAGGTTTGAGGATAAGAATTAATTTAGACAAAAGAGAAGGAAGCAAACAAGATGTATATATGACAACTTCAAACTTAAAGGGAAGAGAGAGCAGTAAGAATTAGGACAACTGTTTACTAATGACCAAAAGGTCTAGAGAAGAGGGGTTTTTTTCCCCACTTGTACGCCAGCAGAAGAAATCAGCCCATTAGAGTGGAAAAGAAAAATAAAAGCAATCACTCTAAATGTCTAAATGGCTTTGAATAAAGTATCAAAAACTACAGAGATCCAAACAGCTAGAGCATAATGAACCCTGGTAAACACAACTAGTGATAAAAAGCACGAGAGGGACCACTTGGAAAATGCAACGATAAATATCACTGGATCTAGATGATGTGCCATGCGGGGTGTTTAGGGATTGCAGTAACGAACATCATGAATACTGGTAATTAATTCCGCAACACCACGCTGAGTAGGGTTAGTGAGCAATGGCGATTTGATGTGATAATCTGGTATTAGTTTATCCTGGTGCTTATGGAGAGGTGTTCATCAAAGTGACATAAAGCAAGACTCAATATGCTCTGCTTCAGAAAACATGGAACAGCCTTTGCCATCCCTGGGGGTGCTGGAAAGACGGGTAATTGCCACCCCCAAAACAGCAGCCCACACTTCGCAGGGTCTCACACACGCAACAAGGCTCAGCGTCACAGGGCTGGAGTAAGGATTGTCCCTCTAACCTGACCCACCTCAGCTTTGGTCATCATCTGCAATGAGCCCTGTGGAAAAGCACTGCCAAAAGCTCCCGGCTTTAAGGCTGGCAGGATCTAATTTTTGCCTCTAAGAGTCCATTTGCCTTGTTAGGCACCTAAAACCCTTTGTGTCGTTTGCCAATAGCACCCTAGACATCATGAGCCCTTGGGCGATACGCACAGCATCAGACATAAAGGAGGCTCCAAACCTATCTGAGCTGATGGAAGCTCCTGATGGAATTGAAAAGAAAACTGGGTCAGCGATAAGAGGAGCCAGAGACAATGTAGTGATCGAGTGGGAGACACCTGTGGGAAGGTGCTAGGTCTGTTTTTATTAAGCATTTAATTATCTGGGAGAAGAGAAAAGCAGGATGTTAATTAAATGTATTGACAGTTTTGTATTAGCAACCATTGTGAATGTCAGGCAGAAACGATGGGGTGATAAAGGCTGTATGAAACCAAGGAAAGAAACAGGAAAGCTACAGGTAACACTGAAATCAGGGTGTTGAGGCACAAAGACAGACACACTAAGAGCACAGATACTCTGAGCCAAGAGGCTTTTCATTTGGGATTTTAACAATGTGCATGGCATTTTTTGTTTTTTTTTTTTTCCAGGTTATTTCCTAGGACAACCTCCAGAAGTCCTTGCTTGTTCAATTTCTATAATGCCATCTAGCAGCAATATTTCATGCTCCTTCCTCAATACTGAATGGGCTACCTTCAAAACGAATGATGCTCCTTGAAATTCCTAGAAACTCCCAATACACAGCTCACATGTGAGCTCCCGGGGGCTGTGGAAATGAATCACTGGATTTGTCTCTATTGGAGTGTCAGTTGCCTCCTCCTCGCCCCCAAGCTTTATGCAAGTATTTTCCTCATCCGGGGAAAAGGAGATCCTCTCTGATCACACCAGGCTGCAGCACGGCCCAGTCCTCGGCTAACGGAACCCTCGGTCTTCCATCCCCGCCAGACCGTGAAGCAGCACTGGTGTATTGATCTGCGTCTGTGCCACTGTCATGGACATTATCAAGAAAGCAGACAATCTGAGCCAGAATTAAACTCCTTTCATATTAAATTTAGCTTCTGCAGCACAGCGGCAGCCGCCTGGTGCAGAAAGTCAGCACCAGCTGGGAAGCGGAGGGTAGTCAGACCCGCAGGTCAACGAAATCTGCCCAGCACGCTCCATCTCCTATTTTACGCCTCTTCCCCTCCCCGTCAGGCACCAAGGGCATTGCTGCCGAAGCCCAGAACTGCCCCTCGGGCAGCCGGGAGGCAGCACCTCCCCGGCAGAGGCTGGACCGGGATGGGGGGGTAACCTCAGCCCCAACATCACACTCCAAAGCCTTTAAGCAGGGCCAAGCAATGCCACCAACCCACCACAGGCTTAGAAGAGCACGTGCCCCGAACACCCACCTGGAAGCTTAAGTGTTTTAAAGGCAGGGGTGTTACTTTATCTTGTTATTAGAGGCACCAGCGATCAGCTAGAAATCCACATGAAGCAAGCCAACAGCTTCTGCAGATCCAGCAAGGCCACTAAGGGGCCAATACAAACCACTTCCCATTTAGTTACCTTCCGTAGCGTGCTTACAAATAGCGGAAAACAACAGAATTGCTTCCCCCTCGAAGCACATCAGTACAATAGCACAGCCTTCGCACCAGCTACGGCAGGAGGCGAAGCCCTGTTGGGTTGCGAGCCCCGCGGGTGTAAGACTGGTGGGGGGCAGAGCATCCCTGCCCCTGATGCAAATACAAATCCAGGTGCCGTCACACAGGAGAGAAGTAGAGAGCTGGGAGTAAGCGGGAGTACTGTGGTGGGTGGAAGTAGTTTATTCTATTTACCTTCCCTCGCTTTTCCAACCCTCACTGCTTTTCCCCACAACTGCTTTCAGTGTGTGACAGCCGTTAAAGATGTAACGGTCATTTCTGCATTTGACAGAGATTGCAGAACACCCTGCTTGCATGCAGTGACTCTGGACCCAAGTGAACTCTCCCAAGTTAATATTGTGGCACGTTTATGCAGAGTGTTTCACAGCCTTTATCTATCTAAAGCATGTGAGTACTTAAGTTGCCAGATACACACATGCATATTAAAAATGTAATTAATTGAGTCAGAGATGATGAACTCCTGGCACAGGTATCAGGCTGCATTCCCATGGAGCTTTGTGCTGGCATCCTTAGTGGATTGCACGGCTTTTTATAAGAAGCTTGGCAGAGGTCTTCTCCATAACAGACTAAATTACGGCGAAGAGCTCACCAGTGACTAGATCTGGGTATCCAAATGCTCCCTACCTTCTTGGTCTAAATATTTTTTTTTAAAGAGAAACTGCATTCCCAGCACAATCTAGTGACCTCAGAAATAGGGTGGAACAAAGTCTGGCATGTGCCATGTCCCCACCATGGTCACAAGCAAATCACAGAGGCAACTTCTTGAATGTGCTTGATGGAGATCTCAGCAAATGGCACACCAGCCTCCTCTGGACAAACGCTCACTGGCAGCTTTCTTGCTACGTGTTATTTCTGCACATATTCCATCTGACTCAGAGCCGAACACAAACCTGAATGCACGGAGCCATGGCACCTTCTCCAGAATTGTTCCAGCCAGCAAACAGCTGGCACCATCTCTGCACATGGTCTCCAGCCTCCTTCACCTACACCAGGGGAACGCAAACATCGCAAAGAGGAGCTGCTTGGCACAGAAAAGTTCCCTAAAAAAAGTTATACACAGCAACGTGCCTCACTAATCCATCCTCTCTCCAGAACATTTTGCTGTGTCTGAGCATGCGGGAATAAGTACGGCCATACAGCTCGCTGCTTAGGGTCTATATTACACAACAAGACGTTTTATACCCCATGCCGTATCATGGATGGGCTCAAAGCAGAGTCTCAGATTTATGCGCTTTGAACTTCAAAGAACCAGAACAACTTCTGCAGATCGTCACTTTTTTAAAGTGAACTTTCAAGCCTGCACGTGTGAAGAAAACAAGATGACTTGCACTCGCAGGACAGTTGTCTTTCCAAGCTTTGTATGATGCACACCAACAGTATTAGATGTCCAAGAGCCACAGATGACATGCCTCGAAAGCTAATAGAAAGGAGCATTTCAGAAGAATTTATAAGAATTCTTGCGTAATGTTGCAGTGAGGGTGGTCCAGCACTGAGATTGGGGGCCAGAGAGGCTGTGGCATCTCCAGCCTTGCAAATTTTCACAACCCGATGGCATGAACATAATCTGGTTTGGTAGGGAGCCCTGCTTTGAGCAGGGGACTTGGGCCAGAGACCTCCAGAAGTCCCTTGCAACCTCCATTACGCTACGGCAGTACCATATCCAACAGAAGGTTTGCAAGGACAGGCCATCCTAGACTCCAGATTGCCAAACGTTTTAGGACTAACCGCTGATTTGTCAGTGGCAGGCTACCGAATAACCCATCCACAGCTGTCTGTGTACTCAAACCAGCTAATAAAGCCATATCCATCAATGTGACAGCTGCTGGAATAACTGTCAGATCTGAACTCTGTAGAAGGGGGTTTTCAGGTGAAAGGCACCCCTGGGGTGGAGAGGTGACCCCCTTTACTGCCACGCTTGAACACCCCTGATTCAGGACTGGGTGTTTCGGTGCACTGATGGCTGACGGTGCCCTTGCACCCAGCGCACCCCACCAGAAGGGTCTGCCCCGCAGCCAGAACGTGAGGCTGCACCGCGGTGCTGCACGCCGGTCCCTGATGGCTCAGCCCATCAGTATCACCCGTGTCTCGCAGGAATCGGTTCAGCTGGGGACTGCAGGTAATTCCCAGGGGAAGCACCTCTGCCTTTTGTCTAGAGAGACCAGCTTACAGCACACAACCAAGAGCAGCACAGAGCTCTTCCTCCTCAGGGCACCTGCCGTTCAGGTACCACTGCAAGGAGGAATATTTAACCGCTCACTGTGCTGTTGTTCTGGGTTTGGTTTCGTAACATCCAATAAATACTTTATTACTCCTCAGCACCAGGTGATTTAGGAAGAAGCTAAACCAACCGAATGAGCATCCCTCATCATCACTGCTTCCACAGTCAGAAAACCAGCCACGACGTGAACAACGTGGAAGGGAGGGAAGAAGGTGCGGGGGGCCAGAGCAGCTGAGCGCTGGCCCCGGGGGAGAGGCCAGAAGCCCCAAGCAATGGGCAGGAGGCTAGAAAAAATCCATCAGGTTATTTTGCACTGGGAAAACGCATCAGGTTCTCCCTGCACCGATGCCGCTTTCCCCCTGATGGGAGAGGACCACATGGGGGGTGACTCACACCCCCAGTGTTTGGGGTTTTACTTGCAAAGTGTCCTGGGCAGACGGGGCTGCTTTGCAAACAGCTGAACGTCACTGGCTTTTCACTATTAATGTAAGCGACCAGCATTAACTGCCAGTCTCGGGGAACTTTTCCCAGCTGCCTAACAGTGTATTTTCTGGTTGTTTCAGAGAAGTTGAATATTTGTTACCAGAGAGAGCTCCTTGTGCTTTGCTTTCTGATAGCCACAATCCATCTTTCCAGGGATACCGGTCTGGCACGTCCTTTTCCCTTACAGTCTGACCGTACGTGGATCACTGTGCACACTCCCACTGATCTACTGCTGTCTATACAATTCCCTCTTTGTGGGCACTTCGATTTGTTGCCTCCCCACGCTGTCCATGATTTACAGGCTCTGGTGCATCCACACTGCCCACCCTTTCTCCAGCCACGCTCCTCCTTTGTGGATGGCAAATAAGGAAAGCACCGGTCACATCTCCGGCCACCAACCTGGTGCCACCTTTTCCTCTCTCAGAAGAGGTGCCCAGTTGATTTGCTGCAGAGAAAATGACTGTGCCATCACCGCGCCTGGGTTTGCACGCACAAAGCAGCGAAGGGCACACACAGACCCTTCTGCCTGCAGCTGCTCATGCCCTGCCTGCTCAGCCCACCCGATATCTTGGGGATGGGTCAGAGTGATGGGGACCCTCCAAAACCAACACTCCTACGTACCCACCTGCACCATGCTGGGTTTGGGGACAATCAACGCAAACAGCCCCTGGGTCCTTCCACGCCAGCCCAGCACTGATTTGCAGCTCAGAGACTGAACCAACCTCTCACTCGAGCAGCCCAACAATACAAGAATAATATTTCCTGACCTAACGGTAAATGTCTGCTTCAGCAACATGACTGAAGGGGTTAGAAAACCCACCAGAGCTGCCTGCAGAGGAAGGAAGCCCCCTCCTCTGCCCAGCCACAGAGCTACCACCCAGCCGGTGCCCTACCACAGCATCAGCTCCGATCCTTGCCAGGACCTCTTGCTACCTCTGTTATTACAAGCAAACTCCAGCAGCTTTGCAGCACGAGCAGCGAGTGCTAAATGATTTTGGCACTTGGTAGAACATTTCTTCTTTAAAGAGGCTCAAGTATTGCTGGATAAGTAACGGGAAGGTAAATCATCAACCCCTTTGGTTAGGCCAGTTGCAGGCACAGAGCCTCTAGATGAAGCAGAGCAGATCTCTCCTTTCCACTGCCCCAGACTACATCCAGTAGCAGGTTTGTCAGAAGAGACAAAGCACAGGCTCTGAGTTGCTCTCTTTGAAACACGTGGATGCTCTTTTTTGTCCTCTCAAACCCTGAGTGCATTTGTTTTCTATGATTCACTCTGCCAGCTAGGCACACTTCTTCGACATACATGAAAGACCTAAAATGTTATTATGGCTGCTCCTACTTTCCGAAACACAGTGATGCACCGTGCTAAAAGAGGAAAGCAAAGCCAGAAGTTGGGACTGGGCCTTTGCCACGACGACCTTCTCCCTGGTGCATGCCAAGCTACACCTTCCTTCTGCAACCTCCCATCACAGGGCAAGCCTAGGTGTAGAAACATCAAAAGAAACCTTGCAACTGCCTGCTTCACTTGCTAAATCCGTCTGTACCAGGTGTGTCCATCCAACGCTCACATGCCAACCCTGCATCTCCCCCCTGCAAAGGGTCCCCTTTTCGATTGAGATCAACCACACTTATTGGAAAAAGCACCTCTGACAGGTTCAGGAACTTCTGCTCCTGTCTGCAAATTTCTTTCTCCTGCTGTCTGTCTCTTCTCCTGGCTGGTCCTTCCTCTGCAGCTGGTGTGCAAGTGAATAACCCCAAGATGGAGCCACCTGACAAGAGCACAGATAACTTGGAACTTCTCCCAACTTTGATCTTACTTTACCTAAGCAAGCCATTAGCAGAGTGAGTTTGCAATAGATCCAACAGACTAAGCTAGCCCTGCTGGGTATTTTTCTGTGTATGATCAAACAGATACGTGACCCTATTTTTTTACCGACTAATAAAAATATGACTTTGATCTCAGAAAAATGGAGAAGCCAGCACAAAATACAAGCAAGAAATAGCAATGATGAAATACTAGGCCAGGGATTGAGCATGGACTGAGGGGCAATTGCTGCTCTAAGTAACCTCCCTGGTGACTTCTGCTGTGATGGCAGCCTCGCCTGGTAAGCTCTGTTGTGTAGAACGCATCATCGTGATCTGGCAGCTTTCAGCAGAAAGCCCAGCATCATCCTGCCTGTGGTAAAAGTGTAGCTGCTCTGTTAATAAAACAGAAAAAACAAACCCATAAAAATACTAGCAGAAATACAGCTAGCAAATAAAACCAGGAGGCAAATAGAATGGAGGCTGTCTAGGATGGACAGAGTGACATGCACAGCCCCCCAACACCGGGTGCCCCAAAGGCAGGAGACAAATCCCTTTATTTCCCTGAGGTCTGCTCCAGGCTGGACTCTGCAGCTGGCTTCTCTCCTCCTCCTCACCCCAGCCCAAACACCTTCTTTGCTCCCTCCCAGTCACCCTCTGCTTTACCCCAAGTCTTGATGGCTGCTACCGCAACCACTTACACAGCCTCCTCTGGAAAATCCTGCTAGCAAGGGCCTCGTCAGAGGTGCAGGTCAAGTCACGTTTGCTTTGACCGGCACAGGAGCTCTCTGCAAACGCAACAGAAATGGCTCGGCCTGCTCTTTTCTTCCAACAGTGCAGTATGTGTGGTAGGTACAGTCCATTGCTGCTCTGAGACCTCGAAAAAAAAAACTTAGCCCAGGAAAAAGGATCAAGATAAGATCTTTCTTCTCCTCTTGAGCCTTAAAGGCAGTCTTGAACAGTAACATTTTCACTCCTCTTTTTCCTTTGGTTGGCAAACAACACATGGTCGCTTGAAGCTTGTGAGTGTTGATGCGACACAGCTTCTGAGACATTACCTCGCATACTTTCATGCTTCAAGACCATGGTGTGCTGCACAGTGCAAGGGCATGGTGTGGAGCTGGAGAATGTCACAGGTCATCTCCCATGGGTCACGCATGCTGTGTCCCTTGGAAAAGTCAGGGACAGGCTGGGCTATGAACCTACTAGAATTTGTACTTCTTCCAGTATATTCTGAGGACAACTTCCAGAACTCAGATGTTTTACAGCCTTACTGACAAGGCAAGTAAAAAAGTCAGTTTGGGATATGGATGCTGCACATCTATTGCCTAGTGGCCACAAAGCTCCAAGCCTCCTGCTCTATCACTAAGACAGGCATGTAAAATCTCTCAGTTCAATCACCTGCAATAGATAGCTGTTACCGTGTTTATTTAATAATAAAAAATTTTGTGCAAAATCTCTGTCCTGGTTGAACCACGACAATCTCCTACAAGCGCTACAAAGGTACATTCACAAATGATGCCCAGGTGCCCAAAAAAAAGAATTGCATAAAAGTGAATGGTTTTACTCAGCTGATCAATGTGGCCAGAGCCCCTTTGACCATGGACACCCTGCCAGCCCCTCCTGAGGAGTAACTATCAGTGGAGAACCTCTTCCCACCAACCTAGTCAATGTTACTGTACTGTCCAAGTACTCTTGAAGATCAGTAACCCATATTGCTGCCGATACCACCCAAGCATCTCCATTCTCGGACTACTTTAGGGGCTAGGCAAGGCTTGGTATATCCTGCGTTTGGCGATCCCAGGCACAGCCTAAAGACAGCTAAATATCCATAAACTAACTGACTCCAAAAAGTGGGTGAGGGTTAGGGTGGGAACACAAGTTGGTGCATGCTGGTGGGTCCCCCATAGAGGAGGACAGTGTCCCAGGATCCAGGCAAGCCCTCGCTCTCCAACAGCCCAGTTGTCTGCTTCTTTTGTGCCACATCTCCCATTTGTGAAAGGAGAATAACAGCACTTCACTTCTCTCCAGAAGTGGCTGCACGCATGAAAAGACTGAGAGCCTCTCACAGACTAGGATGGTGGGCTGTCCAAGAAGAAAAGCAAGCTACTTTTAGAAAGGCACTTTTAAATCACTATTTGAACTATTTTCATCTCTATGTTCCCACTCCAGGCAGACCTTACATACTGCAGAAGCTAATCGTCCTTCCTGGTTAATGTATACAGTGGCTCATGCTGACTTGAAAACATTAAACACCCAGAACTAAGGATCTCCTACTGACACTTCAGATCTCCAAACAAAAAAACCCAGCCTGTCCCTTTTTTCTCTTGTTAAAAAAAAAAAAAAAAAAAAAAAAAAAGTACATTGACCATCACTGGAGTTAATTTTGTACCATTTTCATCATTAAGCTCTTAACTTTCCTCCATGTCACAAGCTATTTTAAAAACAGTTCTTACTGAGCAGAAGCAACGGACAAAGGAATGGAGACTCAAGGACTCCTGCTGTGTCCCAGCCTCTGTGAAAGTGCTGTTTTCAGCCCGGCAAAGTAAGCAGGGGAGGGAATATGTTAGATGGGTCTGAACAAGATACAAGAAATGGAGAGAAGCTTCCAGGCAGAAAAGGCTGAAATGCTCAGCCCTGCCGTGGGCATCCTGCACGCACCCGCCGCCCCTCGCCGAGAGCTAGGGGAACCACCAACCCCCCCAAAACGGAGGGCTGCTGTCTGGATCAACTTGAAACTGGGCTGGTGGGGTGGAAAGGGAAGCAGACGCAGGTCTGAGCAATATTTCTTTTCCAAAGAAAGCATATTTTCAAAGCAGCCCATCAAGAGACCTGACCTATTACATGCCAGGGCTCTAAGTACAACTTGTCATGTTTGAAGTTTTCCCTTATTCTATGCATGTGCTATGATTTCCAGGAAACAAACAAAAAGAAAGAAAACACCCCAGATTTTAAAGAAAATCTGTTTAAGAGCCAAACACATCTCTGATCCAGTAAAAGATAAGCTGTCTCCTTCAGACAGCACTTGAAAAAGGTTCAATCAATCAGTCAAGCCAGAACAGAACTTGTTTCTAGATGGAAAAACAAGAGAGAAAAGGTGTGAAACTGTAGTGCACCTCCTCCTCCTCCTCACATTTCCTGCTAAAGTGAGTAATCTCAGATTTTACAAGGGCATGTTGTTTGGAAGAAAAAGTTTGGTAAAAGGTAGTTTGTTCTGAGGCAGCAAACTACTGCAAGAAAACACAGCATTTCAACTTTCCATCGCCACTGCTGGGCAGAGACATAGGAATATGCCTTTGCATGGTGGCTGGTATGTACCCAAAACAGCTGAGAATGAACGTCTGCTCCTTCAGAGACATTAGGGAACATTATTTGGAATAATATTGTTCCACTGGGGTGATTATTGTTATTTATTTTAAGGTAAGGCACCGTTAAAATTATCCAATTTTCTTCCACAGCCCTAGTCTTTGGACCCAGTTTACGTCAGGAAGCTGAAAATGAAAGGGGCGAATCTTGCAAACTATCTGAGGCATCACAGAGATGGCGTGAGAGCCTGATGGGGACATACCCCCCAAGGGTAGTTTAACTCAAGCAAGTGCTCAGATTTCCAGGCTCGGAGCACGTTCACTTGGCAGGGGAGGCTGGAGGAAGCAGTGGCCTTTTCTCAGCTTTGGGCTGTAAATATAAATGAAACGTAGCTAGGGAAATCACGTTCACTACAGTGCACACACAGCATGCGTGCAGCGTGTGCAGGTCCCGTGCTGGCATCTGCAAAGAGGACAATTAGCTGCTTGCGTGAAATTAGGCGTGGAGTTCGATAATGGTTTTTAAGATAAGAGAAAGGCCATTTGCTGGCTGACAGGCTCTGGAGTCTGCAGCGATCAGTCCGAGCTTTGCAACACGGGGAGATCTGCTGGGGAACTGGTGGAAGGACAGGGACCCCCAGGGTGAGATGCCCGGGCCACGCACGGCTTGGCACTGGGACCTTCCCCACAGCAAAACCCACCGGTAGAGTGGAAGAAGCAATGCCATAATCAACACGCACTTGAAGCATCCCTGGGGGGCATCTGGCAGGGGCAAGAGGGACATCCTAGCTCCCCGAGTGACTATCCCTCTCTGCCCTTGGTGCCTCTAGCTGGCATGCTGGTTGTCTTTTGCCTTTCACCTCCTGCCAAGTTTAATTAGAGCTAAATAACACCCCCCAAAGCTGCTTGCTGTGACCCAGAACCAGCCATCCAGCCCCATACAGCAGGGCCCAACTGCAAGATATCTCATGCTGTCTCCCTGGCACAGAAAGCAAATGCAGCCAAATCTGGTCCGGTCCAACCTGGCTCTCCCAGCACCCATCTGCAACCCAGCCTGGAGACAGAGACAGTACTGGTAAGCTGGAAGTAAAAAAAAAAAAACAAAACCATAAAGAAAGCTTTTTTTTGTGCCTTGATGGCCTGTAGTGCCTTTTTTTGGCCAAAGGTGAAAGATACTAGTTCTAAACATCCAGCTTTTCTAACAAACCCAGAAAAAGCAAGTTTGCTACCACTATTATATATTAGCTACTTAAAGTCTGGCAATTTTCAACACAACAGTTGTATATGGCCCTACATAGAGATCCTTTCCAAAAACACATGATTACACATTAAAACCTCTCTCATTTAAAGCTAGGAAAGCTGTTTTAAGGATTCCTGTGCAGTGTAGTATATTGAAGGCTGTCTCAAAAAATAAGAGAGACATTTTTCTTCTTTGGGCTTTAGGCAGGATATTTTTAAGGGCTTTGAGTGATGAACTCTGGGCATTTCTGCTGGGAGGGTTACTGCCCACTGCTATCCCCTTCCCATCAGATGAGCTGTCTCTGCTCCTCGCTTGCTGCAGGTTGTGTGTGGATGAGAAGAATTGCAAGCTGATGCTACAAGAGCAGTGACCTGCAGCAGAAGGGGATGTAACAGATGGAGCAAACACCCTCTTCAACACACCCCCAGAATATGTTGTCCAAGCCCAAAATCCAGATTTCTTATGTCTCTTATGCCACCTTATCACTGGCTGAAAAAGCCCAGGAGGAGGGAAGAGAGCAGGCTGTGCACAGAGGCAGCACAGCACAGTCCTAAAGGGCAGGAGGGAAGAACTGCCTGTTACTACATCTGGTAATGAGTTTGTCTGCACGTTGAGAGTACAAGTTGAAACCCCCACAAAAAAAGCAACACAGCTACTGCAGATTTGAAGCATATAATTTCAGAGGAGCGTTTGTAGGAGAAGAAAACACGTGGGCATACAGAAAGAGGAAAAGACAGAATCAAATTATTCTTCGTAAAAGGCAGCTGTGCTAGAATTTGCCTACAGCATTCTCCACCCTGGAGTTCCACTTCTGCTCCCAGCAGCCCTGGAAGAGGTCACTGAAACTGTCAGAGTCAAAACCACAAAAAGCAGGAAAATAAGCTCCCCAAATGAGCACAATGCATTGAATCACTACTCTCATTTTCCTCCTCCCAGCAAGCGTGAGGAACAGGCTATGTTCTGGAAGCAGGTCTGTGCTGGTGGCAGACCCCGGAGCTCGGTGGCAGCTGGACCACAGGACCCCGTGTGCTCTGATCCCACGCTGTGCTGTACATGCACACACAGTCCCAGCGACTCCAGCTCACCTCAGCTTACAGCGTGGATTGCTTTTTTTTTTTTTTTTTTTTTTTTTTAAAACTCAAGCATTCCTATTACAAGCCTCAGCCTACGCCAAAGAATTAGAGATAACTGTTACCTGCAGAAATCGGAAGGAAAAATACTAATCTTAAATATTGCTTAAATAAAAGCTGCAGAACTGAGGATCTGGGAATCCAGTCTTTTACCTGAAAATGCCCCAAAAATCTTTGAATGAGAGGAGCCCAGAGTTTCACTCCCGGTGCTAACTGATGGGCAGGCACCGGCACAGCCAGCCATCGCCTCTCCCCAGGCACGCGGCCCGGCGACATATTGCAGAAGTGGCCCACACAGCCTGCTCGGGAGGAGGCGTCCCTGATTGATGGTTGTCTCAAAGACAAATGCCTTCACACCCCTCCGGGATAACGGCAGCAAGCTTCCCTGGCAGCCTGGTGAGGGAGGAGGCACGCCAAGAGATGGGGAGGGAGCGGCGAGCTCTCGGGGTGTGCAGGTGAAAGCGGGCGCTGCCAAAAAACACCGCACCGGCTTCGTTAGCTGGTGCGGCTCCTCTGACGTGGCCTCAAAACCCCGTAAAGAAGAGGGGACCAAGCTGAAATGCAACCAAGCGGGTTTTGTCCAGAAAGCCGGGCAAGGCTGGGGTGTGCACGAAAGGAAAGCGCCAGCGAAGCAGCACGAACAAGCCCGTACCCCTCGGTGCGCAGCGGTTTCACGCTGGCAGGGCTTTTTTCAGCGATGCCAGCGTTGTTTTGCCATTCAGCCACTCCTTGTCTGCAGTTTCCAAACTTCAGAGACTTCAGTTACTTGAGTGGGCAAGTATCCTGCCCACACTGACAAGAGAAGGACAAACCGGTGTGAAACTTTGTTCCACCGCCAATTCATCCCCGCTTCAGCGCTTGGCTTGACCCACGCAGCAGAGAAAGCTGCCAGGTTCCAGCCAAAACCCCGGCTGCGGGCTTGGAAAGCCAGAGATTATGCATGCTGTGGCAAACAAAAATCAGCAACAAATTTCCCCCCGCAGGAAGTCTTGGAAAGAAAAGCCAGGGAAGCTGGAAATAGAAGTCACCTGAGGAATTCAGCACCACTACCCATCGGGAAGCGAAGGTGCAGCTCCAGTCCTGGAGAAGATACTTGCCCCTCACTGACTCAAAAGTCAAAGTCTTCGTCAGGAGCATGTACCCCCTGGAAAAGCTCCTCGAGCCCAAACGCAGAACTAGCGGGCACAGGTCACTCCTTCTGGTTGATGCATGTCTGTGTCTTCTTTGCAATTTTCACTTCTCTCTCCCATGCCATCTCCTGGGGTATACCTAAACTCCTCTTAAATTTAGGGGGCCAAAATGTTTTTTTTATTTCCTTTAATCTTCTACACTCTGACCACTTCTTTTCAAACCATATACTATTTTGTTGAGCTTTATGATTAATTCCTTAGACAATTTTCACAGAAATGTGATTTAAGCAATGAAAATAAAACCCAATTCATCCAGATACAACAGAGAATCACAGAAACATAAGATAGCACCAGAAAAGAAAAACAACACAGAAAGATAGATGCCTTTGCCACATTGCAGGCTAACAGCAGACAGACATATGCAGCAAGTGCACGATAGAATGAAGATGCTTATCTTGAGTAACCCAGAGTCTGGCCAACGTGAGTCAGTAAGAGCAAGGCATACACCAGCCTGTTTGGAAGACCAAGGAGACTTCAGAATTGGTCTGGTAGCTGAGCTCTCTGCTAAACTTGTGCACAAATCCTCTTGCCTACGGGCTGACATTTGGGTGGGCAACACAGGCTGTCTTTCCCTGCGCAGGGGCTGCTGCTGTGCTGCTGAAGAGAAACCCACATTCCCTGTAGCTACAGAGGGCCACAGAGAAACCCTCTGAAGCACTGTGTCAAAGGCTGGAGTTCAAAAGACGACTTTTCTTCCTTTATTCTTGGTGCCTACAGAACCAGCATTAACCCCCACCACGTTCTTCAGCTTTACAGGCTCTTCCCAAGAAAGAAAATAACAGACCATTAAGCTGGCACAGTGCGTATGAAGTGATAGCAAGACCCCTCGCAGTAAAATCTCTGTGTGACGCAGAAGGAATTACCTCCATGATCCCATTTCTGCGAATCCTGCAGCATCACGCTGTCAGACAGCGGAGCACCGTGCAGGGGCTGTTGTGCTGCTGATGCCAGAGCGTGATTTCCATTAGTGTTAATAGGAACTACTGACAGAAGCGGCAGCCAAGAAGCCAAAAAGCCTCCAATCTCGATGATTGCCTTTGATAAGTACAGAACTGCATTAAGTCAGTCCCAGCAGCTGTACCACACAAATGATCACGGCTGTGAGCACGATAAAACAGCCAGGACTGAAGTTCAAAGGGCTCCAAAGAAGGACTGGATCCCAGCTGGGATGGGCAGTCGGAGCCAGAGCAGTGCAAACGGCCAGCGAGGTGTCAGCAATGCCATAAGCCTGCCCCTGGTCCAGCATTCACGTGGAGGTCGGTTACAGTCCTTGGAAGCAAGCTTGAAGGAATCAGGTGGCCACCACAGCGTTTCTTGTGGCTACCCCAGGAACGGCTATTGCCAACAACCGCCAAGGTCCTTGGCATGGGGCACGGAGGCTTTTCTATCCTCAGTGGAAACATAAGATAGTTCACAAGAAAAGTATACGTATGGAAAAACAAGGCCTTAGAATCAGAAGATAATATAACAAGAAACATAAGATGGTCCATGAGAAAACTACAGGTATGGAAGAACAGGGGCTTAAAATCAGAAGGTGGTGTTTTGTGGCTTTTTTTGGCTGTATCTAGCTTCACTTGCACAGCTCTGTAACAAGCAACCAGAAAGAAGTATTATTGCTTCCTAGCTCAATGCACATAAACATCTTCCTGGGAGTAGCCTGTAAAGTTCTTGTGCAGCCTACTCACTCAGGTTTCTGCTTCCTACAGCCAGCCGCCCCTGTGGTTATCAGATCCCTTGAAGCTCAGGATCTCCAAAACAGAGATTTTAACTGAAAAAGTTAATAACCCTTGCTCAAACACAGCACCACATCAAGAGCCTGGGGTTCAGCTGTGCCTACCTCTGTTTCAGAGTGACACTTCAGTGTTATTTTTGCCTTCTAAATTCATTATACCAAGGGAAAGACAGTTGCTCTTATTTTCATTGTTTTTTAGCAGACAGCAATCATACAATCATTGCACGTTTACAGAAACAAATCCCACTTTAAACGTACTACTTTACATCCCCCATTATGGTCCGGCATTTCAGACAGAAGGAAAAGTCCATCATTACAACCATCACTTCAAGTCACTGAGGCTTTTGGATATGCAAAAGCCTAGAGAAAATTCATCCCCAAGATATAGATATAGATTTTTATTCATTAGAAGAAAAGCCAGATACAAACCATAGTCCTTTGAGAGCGGATAAACTAGATGTCAAGGTTATTTTCTTCAAAACAGTTTAATAAGCAGGTGCTGAGCCTGTGGCGGCTGTTTATCGAGCGTGCCACACAAGGCGCGTCGCTGGCACATCCTTGGCCCTTGCAATTTGCAGCAAAACCATCAGGTCTCACAGCACGCACCCTGCCAGTTTGAAGTGTCTCCCCACCACCTCCACCACTCGTTTCTCATCAGCTCTCCGCAGACAGCAGCAGGTCATTTCATCCTGTTACTTACACCACAGAAATTTAGGCTCGAGGAAAAATAGGCATAACAACATCACATCATTTAAGCAACCAACTTAGCTGACTACATCAAATTCTGCCTGAACTGCTGGCAAGAGCAACAGACCTTTAATTAAACTAACTAGCCCTGAGCCAGAGAAATACTTTTTTCCTGCTGATTCATTTGAGAGGAGGTGATGGTGCTGAGATCACCTTCACAACCCAAAGCACTACTGAGTGCTTCCCTCCAGCTCACTCAAGTCCCTTTCGTCACAAATGTCTCTGCAGCAGCCTGTGCTTCCCAGGGACCTGCCTTGTCCTGTTCGCATCCAGGTCGGCTCCAGGGCTTATTTTTGCTGCCAATAACCGGACTCTCATGGCCTCCCTGTACTGCTCAGTGCAGAATGGAAGTAAAGAAAAACCCCACCAGCCCGTGCCCCAAGGTACTCGTAACTCAAATAATTTCACATGATAACCCACGAGAGCCAGGAGCAGTCCCCTTCACAGGGCTGTTGCAAGGACACAAGTCTGCGTCCCTTGGGCACGGACTGATGCTGAGCTCCGGGAAGGGAGCCCAAGCTCGTGCTGATGAGGTCTGGACACGCTGGGTGCAGGGGAGGAAGAGGGGCCCCCCCCCTCCTGCCGTACTTGCGCTTGCCCACATCAGGTTTGCCAGCCACCTTCGGAAAGCCAGACTCTTCATGGGAGCAAACTGCTGCAGGGAAGAGACACAGCTTTGTACCACCCAGCATGATGCTCCATCATGTGGCACTGTCCAAGCCCACACAATGCATTATCTTTTACTACACACTGAAGTGAGCTGCATTTTTAAATGCTTTTTTTCTTTTCTTCTGGAAAGGAGCTCATTAGAGTAGAAAAGGATCTCTATGACTCTCACATGTATGACTCCTGTACTTCAGAGATTTTTAATTTGTGTTATGCGACTACCATGCACACGCTGTACTTGGAATTACACAGCACATAACCTAATGAAACAACACTAACAACACCAGCTAGTTAAATCATGCTGTGATAAGCAAGGAAAACGATTTTGTGTAGGCATGGCAAAGTCTCCCTTGCACCTCGGTCAAAGCGACATCTACTACCAATTACCAAGTTGGCAAAACGTACCCATTATTGAGGGCAACGGTCTAACTTAACACGTAAAGTGCACGGCTGGGGGTGCACTACAGCATTTGCACAGTGCTATTCAGCTGTCAGTGGAGAGGACTACAGGCTGAGCACAAGCAGAGGGAAGTGTATTGTGTTGTAAAAAAAGCCTAAGCATCACGTAGAGATGGGTAGACAAGGGAAGAGGCAGAGGGAGCACCCTCCTTCCCCTGGAGCAGGGAAGGGGCACCCCAGTGGCACTGACCATCCGGGGAGCCCCCGAGAAGGGGAGCAGGAGCAAGGCAAGAAGTGTGAGCCTGGGGAAGGGCTGCGGGAACCGCAGAGCTCCCTCGGGGAGGGAGAGGCTTTGAGGGCAAGAGTCCTCAAAGTACAGAAAAATCTGCTGCTAAGAAGAAAATAATTCATTCCCTGTGTCCGCAACAAGAAATTAAAGGTATGTGTTACAGCAAGGAAGCCAGGCTGGATACTGGGGAAAAAGCCCTGTCCCAGTAAGGATGCAATGCACGGGAGGAGGTGGCCCAGGAGCCCCTGTCCCCGCATCCCCAGCGGGACCAGCCGGACAAAGAGCACTAGAAGCAGCCTGGGCACACTCAATCCTGCTTCAAGGAAGATGATGAGATAGCCTGAGGTCCTTCCAGCCCTATTTTTACAGGATTTCTACTCTTGACTCCAGCTACCCCGCCATACCTTGCAGGAGGCATCCCGCAGCCTGACGCTGCTCCGCAGCAGCCCCCGCAAGAGGCACAGGCTATATTTATTCTGGTACATTGCAGTGGGAAGCTTTAATCTGTGTAATCGCCTCAGAGAAGATTTCATTCAGTGAGGGGAAAGCAATTACCATTTCATTTGCAACCAGTTGCCTTCCCAGGGTCTTCATCTATCAGAGCTGGACAGTCCTGTCAGCCCCTGCACCTGCCTGGACTTTTTTTTTGAGAGAGGTTCACGTCTCTGACAAAAGCATTCACAGATACTCAAGGTTTTCAGCCTCTGTTTGAAGTCGTTTTTCTCCTCCCAGCTGCTATTGCTTTTATCTGACAGCATACACCCTGCATGAAGAAAACAACTGGATATAATCCTAGATTAAAGGGATTGTAACGCAGAATTAAATACAAGCCATACCCTTGATAGGGCCCCGCTGTCGTCATTCATCGAGCACAGACCTCAGCCGTTTGGGAGGTGGGCAGATGGTGGTGGCATTTCTGATACTCTCTGCAGCTCCTGATTTTCCTAGACAGGCATTTACGTCTCCCCACATAGGTGGGAGGGAAAAAAAAAAAACAAACAAAAAACTCTAAAAAAGAAAAATCCCCCAATCCTTAGTGTTTCCATATAATGCTGCATTAAAATCCCATTGAGATTTCACTCCAGCCCTGTTGGAGCTGCTGCACCTCGGTGCTAGGAGGGTCCATAGTCCCACAATGACCATGCCAGGAACTGCAGGAAGGTGACTGGGGCTTAAAACAGATGAGCAAAAAGTCCCGAGGAAAGGATATTCATTGTCTACTGCAGCAAGGACCACAATAGCCGAGCAATGCAAAAGCCCACCAGGAAATCTTTATGACTTTATCTCACCTCAGGAAAGCCACAATATACTTACATGCACAGCTGCATATTTAAAAAAAAAAAAAAAAAAAAAAAAAAAAAAAAAAAAAAAAAAAAAAAGGCACTTTAATCTTCTGCTCTTTCCAGTCTAGCAGCCAAAGCAGCTTGACTTGATAAAGAGACTTGAGAGCTGTGAAAACTACATATTAAAGGAGAAAATTTCCAACTGTCTTTCTCTTGTAAATTGTGGCAGCCAAAAAATCCAACCCTAAAATAAAGACGTGCCTGAAGGTAGCAATTTTACAATCAGCAACATAATGATTTATATCACTGCTGTCATCTTTGTTGGGGAAAAGGAAGCCAGGTATTGTGATCATTAGCTTTTTGATACAGATGATCTCTTTAAATGAGGAAAAACACATGCATTTTAATAAGGAACTGAAGGAAATAGCCCCAAAACACTAACAGAAGAATCTGCAGCTCATGCCAAGATTTGCAAACACAGGAGATGAATATTAAGCTGACAGTATCGGTGGCATCCTGAGCCACTGCACATCCCCAGGTCCGCGTGTGGGAGCCTCACTCACCTTTGAAACACGCAACCCGCACCTTCCCAAAACACACGTCCTCGTCCCACTGGCCCCGAGCGGGCACAGCCTGGCAGCTGGCCCCACTCCCACTGAAGCCTGTGGGTGTTTTCCCACGGGTTTCCACGTGCTGGTCCCAAACAGCGAGGTGCCATCGCTCCTGCCCAGGACAGGGCTGCGCACAGCACTGGGGCTCCCCAGCATCCCACTGATGGTGGGCACAAAGCAGCAGCATCTGGTCCCACTAAGCAATAGCGGCTCCAGGCTCTCGTCTTAAAACAAAGTGAGAGCTGAGACATTCCTGCTTCTTTTCCCCAGAAAAGTCCCAGAAGCAAAGCCTGGCCTTGCTGGTGCCTGATCTCTAAGCTCCTGACTGTGCCTCAGTAGACACACATGAAGTTGCAGGTGTACGAGATAGGAGGCTGCTGCTGCTATCAAAGGATTAACAAAAATCAACTGAACTTGACCTTTAATGCTAGAATTTAAAGCAATGACCCAGCTTCTCATGCTTCCATTCCCTAATGTAGCCATAATCAGATTTGTGGCCGAGACCAGAAAACTGTTCTCAGAGACCAATTTACATGCAGCCTTCAACAAGCCTGGGCGATACGACAGCAAGGACACCAGCGCAGGCTTTCTCAAGCCCCTGATGGAGCAGGTTTGAAGTTGGGATGCATTTTAAGGTCATGGAACAGGACTTTCTGCAGGAGACAGCAGCAGTACATCAAACTTTGCTGAATGCTTGCAGAGAAAAACAGCAAAAAAGTCACTGAAAGTGCTCAGCTGGGATGGGAAGTCCTTGTACAGGAACTCCAAACTGAACAAATCTCTGGTCACAAAAACACCTAGCCCTCAGATGAAGAGGATGGAGACCAAGTTAAAAATGCCAATTTCTGCCCCACCCCATATTTTAATGGAATAAAGGAAAGGTTCAGCCCATACTGGAGTAAGTTTTGTTTATAAATCCCAGATGATATACAAAAAACCCCCTCCTCTAGAGAAAAAGCTGGCCACAATCTCACCCTGCATACAGCAGTTTCAGACTTTCAACAAAGATTCCTCAGCCTGACAAGGATGCACCGAGGACGTCCAGCAGTCCCACACCATGGCATGCCGGTGGGAGTAGCTGGCAGTCCTTTGCCACCGTTCAACTCGTGTATCAGCACTCCTACCTTGCAGTTCTCAGTCTCTGAATATTTCTGGCCCTGTGGGTCTGCAATACCTCCACCGCTGCTTGCCCTCCTGTGCTTGCCATTGAAAAGTGTTGATAGCAGCAGAAGTTGGGCTATTTTCTGAAAGCAAGTCTAATTAAGTATGGTTCTGCTCCATGAATCCCCTGGGAAGCCAGAGGAACACCATCAACCCTTGCATCTAGCCCTCCTCCTGCACAGCCCATCTCCTTTTGGCTTGTGTAACCAGCGGAGAGCAGCTGAAGCCCTGATCTAAGTGCCAAGACGTGCCCCTGCAGCTGCGTCGAGCAACGCAGAGGCACGCGCCAAGCAGGAGGTGCTACGCAGTGAAGGGCTAAGACACCTCTCATTCCCCCTGCCCCACTGGGGAACGCGACGCTGCCAAAAAACCCTCCCCGCCTCCGTTAAAATCACACCAGCACCTCAGACACACCTGTATCTCATTTTTGGGGTTTCTGTGGGAAGTTGTGGGTACACAAAGCAGTCAGGATCGGGTCTAGAGCATCCTGGTGGCAGGGCCTTTCCCACAGCCAGGTATCAAGCCCTTTCCTGCTCTCCCATTTCATCTCTGCACGACAGCTAGCACAGATCTTGGGTGCTCACCTGGGAGTTCATCCTGCTCTGGGCAATACCGCTAATGACAAAAGCTAACAGCAAAACCTCCAGGAAGGCACAGAGAACCAGAGCACAGCCCCAAAACATTAGTCACTACAAACACACCGTGTAACGTGAAGCTGAACACACGCGGGGCACATTTTCATTTACTTTTCTTTAATTATGAATGAATGTGGGTTTATCTGGTATTTACTCCAGAGCAATAAAAACACATCCGAAATTATAAATCCCCCTGCCAAGAACCATCACCAGTGGATGCCTACCTTGACCACCAGAGCCAGCGCAAGCAAGAAGAGATACAACTGAACACCAAGGCCTGACATTTTTCATGCATGAGAAGGGGAGCTTTCCTTATGTGATATCCTTACGTGCTACTGTGTGCACTCTCAGGAGATGCCCATGTACAACCTCTTCTTATTTACTTGTTCTTTTGCACACCTATCTATTACACCAAAGGTTGAAAAGCAAGAAGGAGGAACTCCACCCAGGAAGGGAACTGTGTAAGGAAGGATTGCCTGGATCCACCAGTACAAACAGTAGTCATTGCTCTGATCTTGGGTTGCAATCGATTAGCTATAAATACACACCACCGTCCAGGTACTAGGGCAGGGAAAGAGCTTTATTGGAAAGGCGAACGGACCCCAAAAGCAGAGCAGAGTGCTTGCGGCTCTCCAAAAGATAACCCTAAGTGTCCATTGCAAATGGGAGATCATATTTTCCTGCTCACATTGGACAGAAGGGCAAATTATATCATTAAAGCCCACACTGCATCTCAAAGTCCTTGGAGGGAAGGGAAAGTGGTACTTCATATTTCTATAAAACAATTAGTATTGACAGAACAGACTATAATACAGCACTCGACCCAGGAGAGTAATTAGCTATCACAGCAGCTTGCTTACTGGATGCAGATAGGAAGCAAGGAGGCGGCAATTAGAGAGCAAAAAGGCAAGCCAGACACATGGATTTGCTATAACGAGGAATTGACCCACAAGCCCTCTGCGCAGGTGTCTGACGAGACGTCACATACCCTGTGTCGAGCACCGGAGCATCCCCAGCACAGCCACTGGCATCTCCCCAGGCATGGCAGGGGAAGAACTAGAGCACAGCACAGATTTGGGAGCGCCTTCCCCACACAGGTTGTGCTCAGTCTCAATTCCCCTTGCCTTGGTTTCTCTGTGCCTTAAATAAGAGCATGGCTATAAGCCAAGCAGAGAGCTCTGGCCACCGATAGCATCGGTGATGGAAAAGTACCACCGATGTAGGATGGTGCCTGGGAAATTATCTGCAAGATACCACATACAATCAAATACTTTTCCACCGAAGCTCAAGGCAACTGGTTTCAGCACCCTTCTAATCTGCAAGTCTCTGAATAATTCTGGAGACAGAAGCCCTGGGGACAGCTGGGCCTCCTTGCACACAGTTTCAGCCACACGATGCTTGGCTTTAAACACCTTTGCAGAGAAAAGATTTGCATCTCGGTTTGGGGTCCAGAAAAAAAGGATTTCAAGTGCCTAAACCTTCAGTGTTTCTCCCCCCAAAACAGAGAGGTACTGTGGATCTGTAAGCTAAAAAGCTTAGTAAAACCCACCTGACAAATAGGCTTTTCAATATAAACTTAGTAATAGCCCTCTAAGCCTGCTCCTCTAAGGAGATGTTAATAAGATCACTGGTGCTCTCTAAGAAAGGAGGGAACCAGAGGGGAGGAACACGTCCCTCCACGCCAGCATCACAGCACCAAGAGCATCGGATACAAGGCACCACACTGCAACACCTGGGCCAGGGATTTGGGTGGGTTCCCACCCCGTATCCACCATACCCTTGGTTAGCACTATCCCATCCTTGGGATGGGCTGATCCCTTGCTCTACTGTATTCCCAGCTGCTGAGGGAAGTGTCCTGGCACAGACCAGAGGCCCTCCATATCTCTTTGCAGGCAGGTGAAGCAGAAGCAAACAGTGTTTCTCCTTCAGCAGGAGCACCTTCCTCCCACCTCTCCTCAGCTCCTCTCTTCCCTTTCTCCCTGCTTTTGCCACAGGAGGTTTCCAGCATGGACCGGTGATGCCCCTCCACAGGGCAGCCGCAAACGTGTAGAAAACCAGTCCGTGTGAAGCCAAAGCATTTATACCCACAAGTGTACTTCTGTCAAACAGCTCCTAAGTTGGGCTGGCAAACACAACAGAGTATGAGAAACAAAGCTCTTTCCTGCTGTGAAGTTTCAAAACAATTCAACAGGCTTTTTCATACCGCGAAAAAGCTGAGGCTACGCGTGCAGCGAGGAGTGAACGCGCAGCAGCTCCATGCACGGCTCCAGAGGCAGAAAACCATTCTGCAGTGATGCAAGTGACTGCTTCATTCCCAATATCCCTGAAATGAGGGGAGGAACTCACGCAGCGAGGATTTCACAAGGACGCCACGCTCTCCTGGTTGCGGGTGCCAAGGCACTGTAATGATGAAGGGCAGCAAAGGAGCCAAAAGACATCAGACATCGCTGGGCCAGAGCGAGTACCAGAATGACTAAGTCATTCTCTCTGGCCAGCCCAAACTCTCACAGCACAGTTAATGGTTATTTGAGAAACGGATCTGAATTTGGAGGCAACACTAGTTTCTGGATATTGACTCTCTGAACAAGCTGGGTAAGGAAAGACAGACTGCTGCAGGGTCTGCTGCAAGCGGTTTAGGACACAAGACCTGCTGGGAGAAGGCAGTTTAACAACCAGACTTTCCAGAAACCAAAGCTACAGAGACCTTGGGGTCAAAGCCGCGATTCCTACCAGCCGATGCCAAACCTTGCCCAGCATTCGAGAGCGGCAGGGTCTCTCCCCTGCCACCTTCTCCTGACAGCAAAACCGAGAGGGCAGTTGGAAGAACATCATGGATGCAAATATGGCATTAAGGTTTTGGATGCAGGGGTTTTAAGGCAAGAATCCTGACGAGCCTTTCATGACGCTCCCTGTACACACAGGACGCAGCACTCACACCAGTTTGCTATCGCCGTACGTGCCATTTCGCTCCTTTGAGCAAGAGCACCCGCTCCCAGGCTTTCTGGTGGCAGGGACCAGCACCCTGCGCACCAGGAGAACACCAGGGAGGGAATAATGCGTCTTCTAAATAACATCACTAAGTCAAATAATCTCATCAGCTCTGGGGAATCCTGGCCGGGTTCTGAAGTCAGAGCAGTGACAGAGGACAGGCAGTGCCACAGAGCTGCTGCCACGCGGATGACAGAGCCATTTAAAAGCACAGCACGCACTTTTTATTTCTTCTCTTCCCAAAATGCCATTGTCAATCCCAATACACTAGGATGAGAAAGCCTTGTTTTCACTGGAATATTCCACCAGCAACCACCTTTGCACTCCTGCTCCGTGCAGTGTTAACAAAGTAAACCAGATCTTGGCCCCAATGAAATCAATGTGATTTTTTGCCACTGACGAATCACCGCTTTACCTCGCCTCAATGTCCCAGCTCGTATGCAAAAGCAGCGCCTGTTTTCACAACACAATTAACTGTAGCAGCAGGTAACAGCCAACACACAACTCCTGCCAACACAAATGTGCTGGTTTCATCTTGGGACCTACTCCTCTGCTGATAGAGCTCGATATTGCTCCACTAGCATCAATGAGCAACAAGATGGGCAAAGGAAATCACAGATGAGTAAAAACTGACAGCAGCAAACCAAAACACCCTGGTCCTGCTGCAATAGTCGATAGATCATATTTAGGTACCAAATCAGCTCTAAAGGAGAGGGTAAAGGAAGCCAGCAGGATATAGAATAAAATTTGGCAGCTGCAGTTCTGGTGTCAGAAAGGCAGCAGGGCAGGACCACAGCTGGATGGTGCCAACGGGAGAGGCAGCTCTGGGGCACTCGGGTCCATCCCATGCTACTTTACTACTACACCAAGCAAGCAGCTCTCCCCCACTCTCTCCTTGTGCAGATGATGTTAGGAAGGGAAGACATTGGGAATCGTTACTGTGCCACAACTCTGAAATACTTTCCCCATGTAGGCAAGAAACTACTCCCATCACAAAAAGTCTAATTTCAGCGTGCATGTGCATGAATGCACAAGGTAAGAACTAAAAATAGAGGTACCCTATTTCCATGCATCGAGTCAGCAGGTACAGAAACAGCGTAAACAGTGATTCAGCAGCAGCCCGCGTGATGCAGAAGGTTGTTCCCTTGCCTCTGCCTCCCTGTTTGCAGCCCTTCCCACCTCAGCTCGGTCCCCGACTCCCAGCAGCTCCCAAGAGCGATGCCCAGGTCTGCCTTGCAAAAACAGCACCAACCCCATGGGGCTGGGGAAGACCTGCCAGCCACAGGGACTCGGCGGCTGCTCAGCTCCCTCAGGAAGGGGGTGACCGTGGGGTGCCTGCAAATGCCCTTCAGGCAAGGTCCAGCTCCCAAGAACACAGACATTTATAGAGCTTCCCTGCCTACAGCAGTTTTTCTAGTGCGAAGTCTACACGCCACCATAATTAAGTGTTTTGCTGTGAAAATAGCTGCATAATCCACATTTCTGCTATTTTTTCATTGAGCTTAAGAGCATTGTATCTACAAATGTTAGTCAGCCAAGCTGGGTACAAAAAGAGGCACGATGAACAACCATAGCGTATGGTTGCCATCTCTGGTGCAAAGTAGTGCTGTGACCCCATAAACACCCCTGATAAATTGCACAAGACGACACCAAGGACATTTTTCAAGTCCTGTGAGATTTGCTACATAAACAGCTATGACCTTGTACACATGGTTGCAACAGGGACAAGCTGGTTTTTGCTGGTTCTCACCCCCAATTTTTTCATTACTGTTAGCTGAGAAGCCAGAAGGAGAAGCAGATATATGACAAGGAGAAAGACCGGAGAGTAGAAACATCATCTTCCATTTACCTTACATTGCCTAAAACTGTAACTTATCTCTTCAAGCAGAGAGAATGAAAATATTTCAGAACCTTCCCACCACCCGAGCTCTCATTCGCTCTTTCAAAGCCAGCAAAGGGAAGAAAAACCTCCCAAGCACCTACCCACTCTATACCAAGCATCCGTGTGAGCAATTCCTCCCTCCAGCCACCAAAGTCCTGGGGCTAATGTGCTCCTTTCTGCTTTAGCAAACTGTGCTCTCGGCTCCAAGCACCATCTCTCCCAAAGGCACCAGTGTCACGGGGAAAAACCCCAGTCCTGCTATTTAGTGATACTGATGCTCAGCGACTTCTGGCTGTGGCCCCACTCAGCACCACTGCCCCATCCCAGCCATGGGGCATCCAGCGGAGCTGCCACTGGCCCTGGGGGACTGCTCCCATTCCCTGCCGTCCTGCAACGAGCTCCCCTGCCTTCCCACGGCAACCCCAGCCCTTGGCCGGGACGGGGACCAGGGTCAGTCACGCAGGGCTGGCTGGTCCCACAGGTCACCTGGGGAGGTCTGGCTGTAGCACCCATATTGCACCTGCCCTTGCTGTATTTTTTTTTTTTTTTTTTTTTTTTTTTTTACTTGCTTTGAGAACATGCCTGTTTTTTCGGATCCCCCCCATGAAAGACGCTGATTTAACCAAAAGCACCAAGAGGCAATTTAGACAAACCCTGCTGGCTAGGAAGCCCAAACCAGGATGCACGTTGGCGATGGCAGCCTTAAAAACCTTCCAGGTTTTGTTGTTCTTCTGGTCAAAACACATGAAACGAGCAGCATCACCAGGCAGACAGGAACACTTAGAGCACGAGACATCCTCTGCATCCACCCCGCGGCCTCACGCTGCGTACCCTGGGTACCGACTGCCGCAACCCCAGCGGCTGGGGCGGAGGGGACACTGTGCCCCCAACACATCCCCCAGACATGATGCAGGGATGCTAACCCAAAAGCGCAGCCTGTGCCCTGTGTCGGGCACACCACAGCCCAGCTCATGCACCACTCACCTGCTAATACCCCATGCAAAAATGAATAAATAATAATCGAGCCATTAAAATCAGGGGAGTTGTCATTACAGCTGCAACTTTCAGAGTCATTTTTCTGTCACTTGAGGGATGATAGTCCTTTGAGTGAGCAAGTACTACATGTAGCCAGCAAGCCTTTCAACGCATGACAAAAAAATATCATTGAATGATTTCCTTGCACAACTTTGCCTTACCCTCACACCATTCCTAGCCAGCATTAATTGACCAAGAACAATTAAAGCATATGAGGATTTCAACCTAATCTCAGAATGGATTAAAGTCCTTTCTATTCTCACCTTGACATACTCTGAAGCCTGGATGATTTGCATTTTGACATCTAATTGAAATGAGGGTTGCTGCCTGACAGGCCTTAATCTTCTCAAAAATGTGGTTGTGCCTCCCTCCCCAAAGCAAATATTTATCACAAGTTTCACCTTGAATATAGGTCACAGCATTGCAAAGCAAGTAATCAGAGCTGTAAAAAAAAAAAAAAAAAAAAAGATTCTGTCTAGGTAAAAAAAATAAATTCAAAAGGCACATCTGTTCTCCTGAGCCACAGCAAGGAAAGATTATTACCGTTAACATGAGGATTGTACAGCAAATGAAACAATTGGCTAAAGAAAAAAGAAAATAAATCACTTAGTGCCATCTTTCATCATTAAATTTTAATGGAAAAAACACTGCGATATGCTTAGTCTGAATATATACACAATGTAAAGAGACCATCTGACATCATCGAGGTATAACACTGCAAGATAAATGGAGATGATTTGCCACACTACTGGAGCAGCTGTAACTCCCTCCCAGACCTGCAGCAATCAAACGAAAGGGCACAGAAATAGCAAGCCATCTGCTTCTTGCTGGCCACTGAACCTTATGTGTTTGGCTGATAGGAAAGAATCGGGGGTCTTCCTCTTCTCCTGCTCGTATGGGCTTAAACTGGGGGCAGCTGAGCTGTTAACACTAGTTTAAATGCCCAACGCTTGTTAGTCCCATTTTGGTTGTCCCTGCAAGCCTTAGCCATCACCACAGGACAAACATCTGGAGGCTGTGGTTTGCACTGGGAGCGCCCCAAGCAAGGGCAGCCGGAGCACATGCATGTGCATCCAGAGAGCACCCGGCTGGAGCAGAGCCTTGCTTCGCAGACTTCCAGCAATGCAAAACCAGGCGCGGCGCTCCAGGCTGCCTTCCTTTCATACAGCGGTTGGATTTTGAGAGCATTAAAAGGAAAGAGAAAAGCGGAGCAATAAGGCTGAAGATTTTCCTGTCCTGCTTCTGCATTACAGTGCAATTCTCCCTGCTGCACCCTCCTGAAGGATGGCAGCACCTGTGACAGGCTCGGGAGACAACAAAGGAGTGCTGCTCCACTCCTCTCCGTATGGAAACACCAGGCAGCCCGCTGCTCACCTTCCCAAATGCAAACAGTGAGGAGGAAAGGATGCACAGCTATTGTGCATAGAGTTGTTAGGAGCTATAGGAATTCCCACGTGTGTAAATTAAACATTGGCTCCTTTTATCACCAAGTGCATACAACTTGTAAGCATGAATTATGTAAGACTATTAACTGTCATCTTATAAGAGGGAGCAGCTGTAGAAGCTGCTCAGAGGACACAGCAAGTCACAGAAGGGGCATCCCATGGATGCTCAGCGTCTGCACGTGTCTGAGCACGGCCACTCTCACCAGGTCCAGTCCTAGTGTTCCGAGGGGCCCGCGCATCCTGAGCTAAGCAATTAACTCAGTATCTCATAAGCTCGCACCGTCTTCCAGTGCTCTACAGAGGAAAGAGAAATATTTTCATCACCTTTTTATTGATGGCAGCTTAAGAAAGATCTGGAGAACTATGCGAGCTTGCGAAGAAGCGAGCAGGGAGCTCAGCCTGTAAGCTAGCCCAAACCCAAGCCCCCAGCCAGCACCCGAACTGCCCAGCTCTGCCTCCACTTTCACCCAGGAGCACAAGGAACCTGAAAGAGCAAACCCCCTCCGAGACCAGGGAGCTCCGGTCCCCGTTTCAGTTCAGTGATCTTCTCTTCGACTAATGAACCCCCGCACTCAGCTGGAGCCCACCCGTGAGGATGCCAGCCTAGGGCAGCGCTGCACAGCCCACGTCGCAAGTACCAGCGGGTCGCAGGCAGGGATGCAGGCTGGCAGCGCGCTGCACTCACCTGTACCGAGCCCGCGACCTGCAGAGCGCCGCAGGCTACTTAATTCAGCCTGGTCACCAAGTCCTTGCTGAGCTGACACCATGCTTAGCAGATGCGCTAAGGTTGCTGGGGGCAAGCCCTGGCCATAAATCACCTTCAGGGCGAGAAAGCTTTTGATACGATTTTACATAAAATATTAATCTCTCCAGGCAATATGAATGGTGTTAGGATTGAGTGGCGGGGTCGTACGCAGCACGGAAGCATTTTGCAACATAGCAGGTGTCGAAAGGGAAGGCACAGATTGGTATTAAGACCAGTTTCATTTATTGTATATATCATGGACTTAGAAGAACAAACATCAAGCACCGTGATTACATTTACTGATGATTCAGAGTTGTGTGGGCTCCTCTATACACAAGAGGAGGGCAATAAAGTCCTGGACAACTGTGAGCAAGCAAGCACCTTGGCAGATAATTAAATTAATTCAAGCTATGGAAATGCCACACAACAAGGCTAAAACATAAAGCAAATAACATTGAAAATGGCTTTGCACTCAGAGACTGTACGAGACAAACGCAGGCTACTGCTTGCTCCCAGTTATCCATGCAGGGTGCCTGGCGCTGTACAAGCACAAACGTCGTGGCCATCGGAGACAGTAGATAGGTGAAGACAGGTACAGGATACACACGAAGCATTAAAAATGCAATCCCAGTGATACCAGTTGTAAGTGGCCCCAGCCCAACACACCGTGGCTTTAGAGGGGGGCCACGCCACACAGGGACCATGGCGATGCAGCAGCTAGCTCCGGGGCCACCCTGGCAAAACAAATCCACGCAAGGGACCTCAGGCCACAGCACCTGCCTCCCACCTTGCTTACCAACTCCCAGTCCCTCTTACCAGCTCCTCTTCAGACTCTTGACCGTTACTCCCCATTCCCAGATCGTGTACCTGCACCTAATTGCCCGGGCAGCCTCACCACACTAACCAGCCCTGCCTGACACAAGGCAGCTGCCTTAGGAGACACCGAGGCATCTTGTCGGGGCCACCCTGCCCAGCAAAGGGATCGCTGGCAGGGCATCACAGAGGGCACAGAGCCCGTTCCAGGAGATGGGCCCCAAGAACACGTCGGAGCAAGACCGGGGAACACAAAGCATCCGGAGCAGCAACACGAGAAAGGACACGGGAGAAGAAGTAAGAAGTGGCAGAGCTGCCCAAGGCCCCGAAGGCAAGATGCTAAATTTGATGAGGTTGAGGAAGGGAGCCAAAGGAGGAATAAATAGAGCTAATGAGAAAACAAGGCATGAGCATTCAAAAACCTTTAACACACTGCTAAACAGCAATAAAAAGGCAATTAGAGTTCCGAGATGCATGGAGGGTAATTGCATGCACTATAAATAGGTGGTGGGAAGACTGTCCTGCTCAGCAGGATCTGATTCACTTTTGGGGTGACTTCTGCGCAGATAGGAATATTCTGGTGTGAGACAGAAGCTGAGAGAAGAGAGTTTACAGAGATGAGATTACAGGAAGAATTTCTATCACATACATCCTTCTGCATGAAATACGCACCAAGCAGGAGCTTTGCAACAGAGGCTTCAGGGGTCTGAGCTTGAGGAATTCCAAATAAAAGTTCAGCAGCAGAGAGGCAAAATAGCCTTAGAAAGAAACAGCCACTTTATATGAGCCAGCAACTTGTATGGCACTGGGGTCCAGGCAGTTGAGTGGCTGCCACTACTGATGGAGAAACCCCCTAACCACGTTGCTTTCTGGCATCCACGGAGATCCTGCCCTGCTCAGCTCATAACCCTTGCACAAGCACGTGCACACATGCACTCGTAACAGCATTTAACAGCAAGCAAAAAGAGAAGTTTAGAAGTGGAATTCAAATGCCAAACTCACTTAAGCATGCTCCTCAGACTGCCACCAGCATGCTCCTCCTGTTCCCTACCTGTCCCTCAGGTGTGCTCGCTCTGCTCCGCAGCGAGGAGCACGACTGCTCCGCAGACACATAACCCCCTCCCCTGGGCTGGTGTAACCCTTGGGGGGATGCTCGTGTCTTGGCTGTACAGGCTTACGGTAGCCAGTGCAAGCAGCTAGCTCACTGTTCAAAGAACAAGTTCTCTGATGCCATTCCCTGCCCAGCCTTCCCTCCCTAGGGCAGCCAGGCTGCAGCAAACGCACCGACTGCCGTGAGGCACTCTCCCTGCCAGGAACAGGGCTCAGGCCAGGGGAATGTGCCCCGAGAGGTCCTGGGGAAGGAGCCCTCAGAGCAGATAAAACCCACGAGACCCCAGCTGAAGGCAGGAGCAGGGTCTTTGCAGCATCGTGACCAACATCTTTAAGAGCAGAAGGCAGCACTGAAGTCCAGGGAACCCGCCAAGGAGCTGAAATTGTACTGGGCAGATCCCTGGCCAATGTAAACCACCGCTCCATGATCATCTTGAGTTTTTTGAGGACATCAGTTCTGTCTTGAGACAGCTAGAGGCTAGAAAAGTACTACTGCCCACCATTTCTGCAGGGCCCCGGGCCACGCCTGCTGCAAAGCAAATAGGAGATGGAAAAGGAAAACGCAGCTGCGCCTCAGAAATGGGAGCAATCCCTCCTGCCTGCCCTGGCCCCTTCACAGATACCCTTCTGGAGGGGGAAAATTTCCAGACTGCAGCACCAAAGGCCCAAGAAAGGGAAGAAGCAAAGCTGTCACTTCCCAGCTCCAAACTCCCTCGGCCAGGCCTGGTGCCCTTCCCAGCTCCTCGCTCCTTCCCACCGCAGAGCATCGGCATCGAGTCACGCTCGGGAGCTGCTCTGCCCTCGCGAATGACTGAGCACACACAAAGTCTCTGCAGTCCTAACTCCAGCTAGCTCTTGGCTATGCACCAAAAAACAACCCTGTGCAGCTCAGACAGCTGCACGTCCCCAGATAACAGCAGCAGATGGCTTCTGCCTAGAGGTCTCGCTGGCAGAGGGTGGTCTGTGGTGCCGGGGGTGGGAGGCACAGCGCTGGTTTTTGCAGCGCGTACCACTGGCGGGTCACGCAGCCTTGCCCGTGGCTGAAGAAGTGCTGGCTGTGTCCTTCCTTCATCCTTGCATTGTCACCATGCAGGTAGCAAAGCAGCTGGCTCCTGCTGCGTCACCCCATTAGCTTCCTTCCGAGGCAGCGATGAGTCTGTCGTCTCTGGTTGCAAGAAGGGTGGGAGCAGTCTGCTAGGAGGGAGGGGAAATCTAGGGCTATTGAGGCAATAAAAGCAAACCCGGCATGTGCAATATGCAAAGCATTTGTGCCCTCTCGCTGAATCAGGAAAGGATATTTGGCATCTTAAAGGAAATTTGCCTTTTGCTTGATGTTCCGCTTGCGCGATGCCTGCATCACCTCCCAGCTGCCTAAATCCTCTGCCGTTGAGGTGCGAGAGCAGCTGACCCTCCCCATAGCACACCAGGCAAAGTGAAATCCCTTTCTTGCAAAACCTAGCCCATCAGCATCAGCAGCAGTCCCAAGAGAACTTCTGAACAGCTTCACTAAATCGCTCCCAAATCATCTGATATTTTTTGTGCGTAAAACATAACATCTGAACCCCATCTCCTCCCTGGCCCCCACCGATCAGACAGGGGCATCCAAGGGGAGCACTGAACAGCACATGGGCTGCACCTGGCTGGCTGCTCATAGAGGAACATCTCCCTTCCAGAGTCACCTGCACCAGCTACATGCCAAGGTCAGCCAGAGCGAGCCCAGAAACCTCCTCCCAAAGTGCCTTTGCAGTATTTTGTTTTACTTGGCCAACTGGCTGGACGGGGCTCCCCCAAATCTCTCATTGGGCTAAGAGTTTGTTTCCAAGCAAAGCACCAGTCGGAAATGAGATGGGTGGTAGAAGGGACAGTGAGGTCATGTACAGAAAAATGCATTCTCTATACAGGAGGAAAAAAAATAAGGTTTTGACCCCAAATCTGCCTCCTCATTGAGCTAACATCATATCTTACTCCAGTGAGCATGGTTCTGTATTTAGGAGCATCACTTCATGTTCCCTCTGACAGCCAGATATCAAATCCAAGTCCCTTTATCTCACCAGGGTGCCACCAGCCAGGCAGCTTTCTTCTCCTGTTCCCAGATGGAACCTGTACATCGGCTGTGACTCCCTGGGTTCCAAAATGACCCTCATGCACACATACCCGCATCCGTCCCAAAAGAGGCAAATCACCGCCCCTCCTCGAGTGGCTCCAAGGAAAACAAAGGGCTGCTCCCCTGTGATATGGAGGTGGGGAAGGCTGTGTGTTCGGGTGCAGGATTTTACCATCTTAAGCACCCCAACATGCCACTGCGGCCTCATATCGGGGTGCTTAAGACAGTAAAAGCCTGCACCTCAACACACAGCCTTCTGCATCTCAGGGCAATGCCAATTTAGCATCATCTGGACTGGAAATACAATAAATTCCCTGAGGAATGGAGAATTGCTTCCTACATGAGTTGGCGTACCCCACACACCTCATTGATTGCAAACATGCATTGCAACTAATAGACATCAGTGGTTACTACAAACTTACAGGATCTGCAAACTCCCAGCACCATCCTCTCCAGCTCAGCAGGTGCTCAGGATCAAATCCAGATGCTAGAGCAGACATCACCGATGCTCTTCACAAGGCAACATGTGAGACTATTTCAACAAGACATTTCTTAACAAATAGCTTCTTTTATCAGTACTTCCTCAAGGTGTGAGCCTAGAAAACAGCCTTTCTTCCCTATTACTTTCCTCCCCTGAGCCAGACAGGCAATTGGGAGCCAATCCACCCGCTTTAAGCCCTGCTCCAAGGGACCAAGTTGAGCCTGTGCACACCACGGTGCTGCAGCTGCTCTAGGTGCAGGGCTTCTGTCTCCTTAGGCAACGACAACATCCAAAACAAGTGCTTCTTTTCCACTGCCAAAAAGTTTTTTGAGTTGTCGTGTGTCCCCGTCCCCTCCCGCCATGATCCTTCCCTTGGCTGAAGACAAACAGCAGGTGATGGGCTTGCAGGGACAGGGTCGCTCTGCTCCATGCTTGTACAGGAGCAGATCCAGTTCATACCCGGTGCTCACCCTAAATCATCAAGTGTGGATCTAAGTCCCACCTGAAGAGGGAGAGGGAGGTGGAAATAGGTGGGTCTGCAGACAAAGCTAGACCTGAAGACTGTCTCGTCATATTCTGAAGACAGAGCGCCCTGCCCTGGGGCGAACTCACCCTAATGTAGCACACAAGATCACAAAAGGCTACTGCTGGACCATTAGCAGGCAGCCCTGTTTGCCAGGATATTGGTACAAATGCATTGTGGCATCAGCCCAGAGTCCTACCAAAGTCAGTGGGGTTCCTTCAAGATCTGCACATTGCATCTCCAGTCCCCAAAGATAAATGCTGCAGCACCACCATTACAAAAACCCCACCCTTTGGACTAGGCAAAACATGACTAAATCCAGATTTTCATTAAGTTTCTTCATCAAACACTAACATTTGGCTATGGGCAGACACTCAGCACTTGAGCGGTTGTGGTCACACAACTGTCCTGAAGCACATGGGTCAAGCCATTGAGTTGTGTGGTGGGACAGTTTTCCAACCCCTCCAGGCTGGAGGTGGCCTGTACTAATGTCATTATATACCTCACCCTACTAGAAGTCCAAGCTCCCAACCTTACTGCGAGGTAGACAGACAGGTTTTGAACTATGACAACTGCAAACACAGCATTGCTTACCCTAAGCTGAATAAACATTTGCATGACATTTTGACTCAAGTGTTTAAATTCTAGAAAACATCTGACTTTATCAGCCTGAATCACAGACAAACAATACCAAATATTACCACTAAAAGCACCTTTTCAAACAACAATTTCACCCGTTCACATCAAACCCTCAGCGACTGCACTTATGTCTGGTTTGAAGAACGATGCCCCACCCAATCCAGAAGAAAACCCAGTCAAAGCACCCCAAGTATCCTGTACCCACAAATAACTTCTTCCATAGCAAGTGCCAGGTTAGGATGCTCCTTGTATTTCTGTCGGTACCTACAAGATAATGACACAGGGAAACTCCCCAGGAACCTGCCGTCTCCTGCATCTCCCCTCTCCCACCCTCATGAAGACAGAGCTGGACCCTGCTGCTGGACCTCAAAGCATGCCCTTCGAGAAGGGTGGCCCAATTCTGACCCGCTGGGAGCCAGTGGTGCCACCTGCTGCGTGGAGAGGCCAAGGCGAGGAGACAAACTCTGCTTCTTCTCCTGTGCCTGCACCACGATATCCGAGAGCTGGGGAACGAGGCATCACCATCACTTGCACCTCACCCTGCTCTGCTTCCAGAAAGGTTAAGACCTTTGAGGGGCCACCCATCAAAACCCCACCTCTGAGGAGCCGCCTATCCTCCTGGGTGACAAACGGAGATGACCTGCTCACCACCAGGGAAGGTCCCCTCGTCTGCTGTTTTAAGGGAACTCTACTGTTTTAATTAGTCTTAGTTTTTAAAGACACGCTAACATATATGTGGTTCCTAAAGATTACTTTGTGGAAGAAACCCTGGTGCTGCTGAAGCCACTAACAGAATTCACATCAACACCAACAAAGCAACAGCTTTATTGATTATACTATATTGATTGGTCTTCACTTATTAATCAGGTTTACAGAATTAAATAGAAATAGGATGTTTACCTTGTACCCCCCTGGACTAAAGCATTGGCAGTAGCTGTGAGGGGTTTGTATACATACACTGCTAGTAGCAGTGCTGTGACGGCTGGGTTCCTACTGCTAAACCACACTAAAACCAAATTAAACACTTCTCCAGCTAAGAAAAAATTACATAGGGAAATGACTTGCTGACCGCTTCCCGCTTAGGTGAACAGAGAACGAGTGACTCATCATTCAGCAGAAGGAATTACAAGTTGTGCAAAAGGCAAAGTGCTTCGGGGAGAGCGTCTAGACTACGCAAAGCAAGGCCATAAATAATACCTTTTGGAAATGATGGGCTTTAGCACGGGTTGGAGCTGCACGATCCGATGAGTCTTCTCCACTCTTGGTTCACAACACCTCTGGCCCGAGAGGTGCCACCCACAGTAACTGAATCATCAGGCTATGGATCGGGAACGGCAAAGTTTTACAACAGCCAAAGACCAAGCTCACAGCGTATTTAATTACCTGCTTCCCAATCCAATAAGCTGCAAGTATATAAATAGCCAAAGTATGACAAATATTTAATATCTGCTAGAATTAACTTAAGATAAGGCGCTGGCAAAATAAATAAGTGTTTTAACTGCAAATAACCATTTTCTGCAGATTTCAGACAATTTGAGCACAATGATCCCCTTCTGCACTCCACACCGCATCTCAGATGTACCAGAACTTCTTCCCCACGGCAATGCTCTCCAAGCAGCAGTGAAACGCGGGCAGGCTCGTCTTCGCTTTGGGGTTAGCACAGAGCTGACCCGAGGACAGCCCTAGCTGAGAGCCCAGCCACACACACAGCTCTCATTTGATGGTGGCAGTGGTCTATGCCCACACTGAGCCAGCTAAGCACCGAAGGCAGCCCCTAACTACTCTTCCAGGTTTTTACAGGCATAGCACTAATAATTATCTTGCAAGGTTTGATGCAACTACAGAGCTGTGCATGGGGTCCAGCTCACACTTAAGACCTGCCTGGACCTTGCATCTCCATCTTAAACAGCACAGGAGAGTAACTGAAGAACTGACAGAAAATAAGCAGAGCATCATCTTTGCCTCTCCTCTCCTGCAGAGCTGAGAAAACCACACCTCCAAGGGTTTCTTGGGGCCAGCACAGCAGAATCTGACCATAAAAATCACAGTTCTCTAGCAGAAAGCTGCTAAAACAAGTCCCAACACTACCTGAGTCACAATCCATCCCAGAAGAACAACGTGTCGGTGGTTTTAAGGGAGAACTTGTGTAAATATGGCGTGAGAGTAGCAACCCAACCCATGATAGCAAAGAAGTATGTGACTATTTGGAAGGCTGCACTAGATTTACTATGTTCCTAACTGTTGTAGCATCTGCCTGCATGCCAAAATGGGAGAAATTCGATATTTTAAGATGCATCGTAACTGATTTAACAGAGTTTCTGATCCCTCACACCTGTTCTGCATTAAGCGCTGTGCTTAAATCAATCACCATTCAGCAAAGCACAAGCTTAAGCGCTTTGCTGAATTTGACTGAGAATTTTGCTAATGCACCTGACGTCATCCCAAAGGCTTACACAAGGACCCAAATCACAAGCCACTTCTCCCAGGAGTAGCTCTGGTAATCTGCAACTAAGCTGGAACTTTTTTCATCGCACATTTATCCTGCTAGGAACTGATTTACTCTCCTGCGTGCCACCTCACGCTGCGGGGAGGAAAACAGGTGATGGCAACCACGACTGCAGTGATGCCTGACCTAACATGCTCTCCATGTTTTATCTCCTAATGAGTTCTTCCTGCTGCCCCTTTCCCAACGAGAGTTTTCAAGGGGCTGGTGATAATCTGGAGAAGATCTCCCAGTTTATGCTATTTTGAATGAACGAATGCCAATTTCTGGGATGCGCTGTGCCTTTTGGCTGCCATGCTTTGGAGGTATTTAGCAAGAGGTATAATTCACATCCAAGGGTGCTTGGTCTGCATCACTACAGAGACATACTCATTGCCCACCTTCCCCAGGCTGCCAGCTGAGCTCTCCTCCCAAAGGCTTCAGACAGTTGGGATCAAGCAGGCAGAGGCACAGAGCATGGCCAGCCGTCTCAACTCTACTTCCAACAAGTCAGCGTGAGCTAGAGAAAAGACTAAATACATCCTGGGCAAGCAATTACCATGCTAAGTGCCATCTGCGGTACTAAAACACATTGTTCTGAGAGCAACAGAGCTGGCAAAGCTGCTTTCCTCCTGAGCTGCATCACGAAGCTGGAGCTTTTGGTGTCCAGCAAGGTGCAAGCTCTGATGGGAGTTTTTGCTCCCGGGCCACACATTCAGCAGGTCTCTTGCTCAGATTGCCCAGTGCCTAGTAAGGGCTGCCCACACACTGCCGCCTTCCTCCCACCCGAGGTACGAGATAAATAACAGATCTCCCTATTTTCACCAAGCTTTTAAGGGACAAGTATCTTGCAGACCGCTGGCTGCCTGTCAAATGTGCCTGGAATTCAGTGGTGGCTTAAAAAAGAAATCCAAGCAGGAAGTAAGACAGCACAGACAGGTATCTAATAAGTGAGATGTAAATAAAAGAACTTACAGGTAGACATCACAAATGTGAGGTTACTCAAGTGAAGCCTTACCACATAAACATCAAGACAAACCTGAAGCAGAGGTGTAGGCTTGAACACACTGATCTAAAAAACAATTTTTAACCTGTTGCTGAAATTTTCTGGGGTGTCAGGATCAGAAAAATACCAGCTCTGAGTGGCATTTGCTTGAATTCATCTTGAAATCTGCAACAGCTTGTTATTGGTGTAAACAAGCAACGCTGTCATGCCCACGTGCAGTATACACCCGCCTATGCCGTCCATTCACACATTTCCACCGCTCTCTTCGCTCTCATATACGTTATAATTTACCAAACCGCATGTAATTATCTTTCTGTTGCAACAGTACCTTAAGTACACACTTCCCTTTATTCGAAGGTGGTTCATGAGCGCTGTAAAACACCAGGCTGCATTTTCCAGCTCCCGAGCACTACACACAGGCGTGCTGCTACATAACTGGTACCCACGGTGCCTGTGCATTACACCGCCGTAACGTGCAGCCCCCGGGGCTCAGGGTACCGGCCGGTTCTCATACAGCAGCGCTGCAGGATTAAAGAGGGACGATTACACACCTTGGGGGAGGTACCGCGGGGATCTTCGGTCCACGCAAGAACTTCAGTGCTGCAACTGCAACAAAATCAATTGCTTTCTTTTCCAGGAAAATTGCAAAGAAGAAGATGAAGCTACAGAAGCAAACCCATCTCAGGCCCTGTGGTCCTCCCGTTGAGGTGAGCTAGCTCTTATCAGGTAACCTAGAGACGCTGGGTTGTGCCTGGCAGCTGCTGTGCAGGGTGACAGCCTTGCCTGCAAATCCACGGTCAACCTGCTTGGGCTGTGCTCGGAGGTGGCAGCATCTCCCATGCTACGGGGGAGAGCTGTGGGCCAGGTGAAGGCAGACATCCTCCTCTGCACAGCTCTGCCAAAACACCTCTGCGGTGGCTGCTGGGCACCTCCCCGATGCAGGCGTGGGGTCCAAGCAGCCCCACGGGAAGCCTGGCTGGGCCCCACACCTTGGCAGAGCACCAGCGGCATTCCCAGGCATCCTGCCCACGGGCAGCGACCGCAACCGGCGGATCGGCAGGGTCAGGGCCTCACATCTCCAGGGTGCCCACACGTGTAGTGGGTCAAGCACCTCCCTCCGCGGCCTCTCCACGCGGGACCGACAGGAGAGACGGGAGCACTGTCCTGCGCACCAGCGTGGGGACCGCAAATGACAGCGCTTGGGGGTTTTCTGCTTCCCATTTCTCCCAGGATGAAACCCGTCCCTCGCAAATGGGAGGCTGTGAGGGTGGAGAGGCAAACGGCACATGGAGAAGGGAGTGGTTTATCACTCCTCTGCTGATGAGGAAACTGAGGCAACAGCTCCCATCAGAACAGAACCAAAACTTGGTCTTCTCCCACCTTTCCCCTGAGGAGCAAAATGCATTTGCTCCACCCTGGTGAGTCTTGAAGCACCTGGTATTTCCATCATTACCAAAGGCCCACCGATACACAAAGTCCCCACAGAGACCGTTCAACCTGGCAGAGCCACCATGACAGAAGCTCAGTGCCCAAGAGGGAACAAGTCCCACACCTTCATCTTCATCTTCTGGTCCCCCTCGAGCCAGAGGAGGAAGGATGGGCTTTCCTAGAAGGATGCATGAGGAAAGCAGAGGAGCATATGAAATCCAGCAACAAACTCCAGGCTCTGGCAGTCCTTTAATTGACTTTAATAGGAGTCTTGGCTAAGGAAAAAGGGCAAGGATTTACTCCCAGCATGACAACTGAATATAGGGATATACCGAAGACAAAAACCCAGAATGAATTCACCTTTAAAAGGGTGAATTCAATTTGACATGTGTTGTCAAGTTAAATTTAGCTTTCCCAATTCCATCTCACTGCTAAGTTTGAGGGGAGACAGTCAGCCCCCGAGATACACCTATTTTAGCTATTTGTATAAATAAGCCAGACGCATTTTCCTATGTTCTTCATTTCACAGAGAATGGATTCTTTCCTCCCAAGATCCTGTGTAACTTCCCCATTCCCTCGAGTATTGCTGCCAGTTTACCATTTTTCTCATTACTCCTCATTTCTTCATTTCACCTGCACTTTATTCCCCCCTTTTCTCTTTCCCTCCCCCCTTTCTGTCCCTTCACAGCGCAGTATTTTGATTTCCGGGACTATGAATCGCCCTTCTTCCCAGCCACTCTTCTCTGGACTGCTAAGACGCTGCCTGCTCCTTTGGAAAAACACCTTTTCAATCTCAGTTCACTTTTATGTGAGAAACAGTTGCAGAGCTTGTTTGTTTGTTTTAATTTCTGCAAAACTAGCAATTATTTAAATTCCGCCACCTTTTTCTAACGCGAAAAAGTTGCACAGGGAACAAAAGCCAAGACAACTTTGAAAATCCACAATGTATTGAAAAGGGTTGTAGGCAAAAAAAAATAGATATATATAAAAAAAATAATCTCCAAACCTAGCTATATTTTCAGCTATGCACTTTGCTCAGCAAACAAAAGCAGATCATTCAACCTTCCAGCAACACCAGATTGTCCTATATTGCCTTTAAACTACATGCAGTACGGATACACTTTCCTACCTCCGTATGTTGCAATGACTAATAATAGTCCTGTGGTGTAGCAGAACTGAATGTCGTTTGCATCAATACATCCAGGAGTCTGCCTGATTTGTAAAGGTCATTTGTGAACACAGAATGGTATCAAGGCTAAAACTGCAGTCTAAGAAACTCAACTGAAAAGGATAAAAAAAATCAGCCAGCTGTTCCAGATAGCTACATCCCATCACAGACCTAACTCTGGCTCTCACAGGGAAAAAGTTGGCTGCATTTGACCGAAAGGCGCCCATGTCCGCACCCTGGAGAAACTCAATTTCTGCCCTGGCCCATGAGCTCGTGCCTCAGCAGAGAAACAAGCTCCAAGACGGCTCCTCGGGATGGGGAGCCCAGGGGATGTTCTCCTGCCCAGCCGCTGCCTGGAGCGGCGCGCGGCCCTGCCGCGGTGACGCACTCGGGGAGGAAGAGTCCGGATTGTGGCAGCGACTTCATCGCAAGGCTCTGCTGCCACGTTTTGCCAGGAAGCCAGCATCGGGGAGCTCGCCACGCATAAACATTTACAAGAAGTTGAAATGAGACTCGGTAACTCCCCAAGTCGGTGCCAGCACTCCCAGTTAAGCAAACTTTGCAGCAAGCATGGAGTTGCAGAGTCCCTTTGCAGGAGGCAAGGGCACGCGCCTCGTGTTTTCCAGCAATATAACCCATTTCTCTCCTTTCAACAACCTTTAGATGGCCAACATCCCAAACTTCCCAAATCCCGATGTTGCGTAACTAGGAGCAATGCCATATGTCAGCGCTCCGGCTCCATGTGGGAGACCACAGCGGGGAGCAGCACGGAGGGGTGACACGGGGGCAGGGGGCTTTCCCACGCCCCGGGACAGGGATGCTGCTGGCAAACCCCACCCGTGGGGGCCCAAGGTGCCCTGCACCGGGATTGCCCTTGGGGTGCCCGGGCAGCTGCGGGCCTGGGGAGTGCCTGCACGGGGCTGCTGGGGAGCGGGATGGAGGCGGGGGGGGGCAGAAGGAGAGGCAGGGGTGGGGGCAGGAGGGCATTTAGAGGAGCAGGTGAGCAGGGGGCAGAAGGGCAATTAGGGGAGCGGGCAGGCAGGCAGGAGAGCGGGCAGGAAGGTTGCTGCCAGGGGGTAGGAGGACAGGGGCAGGCAGGGAGCAGCCGGGGGGTGGGTGAGGGGGGTGCAGGCAGGGGAGCTGCCGGGCCTGGCCCTGCAGGCAGGGCAGGGCAGGGCAGGGCAGCCCGGGCGGCTGTACCTTCTGCTGCCGGCGGGCCATGTCGGTGGGCTGCTTGGCGTTGAAGGGGTAGGCGATGCAGCGCATGACGAAGACGTAGAGCTGCAGCTTCCTCTTCCTCTCCTCCTCCTCCCGCTGCAGCCGCTCCAGCTCGTCCTTCTCCTTCTCGCTGGCCACCGAGGGGCTGGGGCTAGCGGGCCTCGCCGCGCCGCCGCCGCGACCGCCCGGCTGCAGCCCCCCGCTGCCGCCGCCGCTACCGCCGGCACCGCCGCCACCACCGCCACCGCCGCCGCCGCCGCCGCCGCCGCCCGGGCCCTCGCCGGGGCGGCTGGGCGAGAGCCGCGCCGCGGCGGGCGCCAGCGGCTCCTTCCCGCTCTCCTCCTCCACCAGCTCCTCCGACTCCTCCTCGCTAGACGACGGGTCCAGCATCGCGGCGGCGGCTGGGCTCGGCCGGGCCGGCTCTGGGCTGCGCTGGCTCCGCTCGGCTCTGCCCGGCTCCTGCTCCGGCTCCGCTCACCGCCCGCCGCGCCCGCGCGCGCCCCCGCGCCGCCCCGCCCCGCCCTCGCCTCGCCCCGCCCCGCCCCGCCCCGTGCGCGCGGGCGCTGGCCGCGGTGCTGCACGGCGGGGGGCGAGGGAGAGAGCGAGCGCCGGAGAGCGGCCCCGCCGCGCATGCCCGCTGGGGGCCGGCCAGGCGCGGCCGCCGCCGGGGGCGCCGCCATGGTCGTCGCCTCTGGAGGGAAGCGCCGGCGTGAGGGGTGTCCGGCCGGCGCCCGGGTGGGCCGCCCGCCGGGGCACCGCTGCGTCCTCGGTGTCCCCGCAGACGCCGCGGTGTCCCCGCAGCCACAGGCAGACGTCAGCGCGCCCGCGGCGTCCCCACAGACACGGCTGTCCCTCCGTGTCCCCACGGCCCCACACAGACACCGCCGTGTTCTTGGTGTCCCCACAGACACGGCTGTGCCCGCGGCGTCCCCACAGACACGGCTGTCCCTCCGTGTCCCCACGGCCCCACGCAGGCAGCACGGTGTCCCCACAGACACGGCTGTCCCTCCGTGTCCCCACAGCCCCACACAGACACCGCCATGTTCTTGGTGTCCCCACAGACACGGCTGTCCCTCCGTGTCCCCACGGCCCCACGCAGGCAGCACGGTGTCCCCACAGACACGGCTGTCCCTCCGTGTCCCCACAGCCCCACACAGACACCGCCATGTTCTTGGTGTCCCCACAGACACGGCTGTCCCTCCGTGTCCCCACGGCCCCACACAGACACCGCCGTGTTCTTGGTGTCCCCACAGACACGGCTGTGCCCGCGGCGTCCCCACAGACACGGCTGTCCCTCCGTGTCCCCACGGCCCCACGCAGGCAGCACGGTGTCCCCACAGACACGGCTGTCCCTCCGTGTCCCCACAGCCCCACACAGACACCGCCATGTTCTTGGTGTCCCCACAGACACGGCTGTCCCTCCGTGTCCCCACGGCCCCACGCAGGCAGCACGGTGTCCCCACAGACACGGCTGTCCCTCCGTGTCCCCACAGCCCCACACAGACACCGCCATGTTCTTGGTGTCCCCACAGACACGGCTGTCCCTCCGTGTCCCCACAGCCCCACACAGACACCGCCATGTTCTTGGTGTCCCCACAGACACAGCTGTCCCTCCGTGTCCCCACGGCCCCACACAGACACCGCCGTGTTCTTGGTGTCCCCACAGACACGGCTGTGCCCGCGGCGTCCCCACAGACACGGCTGTCCCTCCGTGTCCCCACAGCCCCACGCAGGCAGCGCAGTGTCCCCACAGCTGCGTGTGCCACACGAATCCCTGCAGGCTCGAGGGTCTCAGCAAGTTTGCTTTCCACCAAGCTGCTCTTCTTGCACCTCGATGCAGCTAAAAATCTTAATTGAAAAGCGATGCTGCTAATAAATATTTCACCCGTCACTAATTATTACATGTGTAACGATATCGTGGTGTTCTGCTTTGAAGATTACCTGGAGCGAGCTGAGGACTTCAGGAGCAGCTCTGAGGGATGAATCAGTGAAGACGTCGTCTGTGTTCAATATTTTAATTTCCGGTGATTTTCAGATCTGATTGAGTCTTCATTTGCACATACGCGTGTATTTGTGGTGGGTGGGTGTTTTCAAGGTTTGTTTTCCTCTGCTCAATTAGCAGTGCTTCTTTTGTAAATGTCAAAATACCTGTCACCTGTTATACATGTTAATAAATGTTTGTTTCACTTTAGGGGAGAATAGGTAAACATCGATTCCTGGTGATGGGGCTGTGAGATTAGCTCACGGGAGGGGAGACGGGTGCTGCTTCAGACCACGTGTTTCAGGATTTTCACATCAGCTGGGCTTTCTGAGCTTCTTGCCTACTTCTAATTAGAAGCTCAGCATAGCAGTTGAGTCTGGAAAAACTTCGGGGCCCTGCATTTCCGAAAGCCATGAGAAACGGCTGAAAAATTGGCACAGGGGGGGAAAAAATGGCTTTCCCTGTTTCCCTTAGCCTTACCTGCTGGACCTGTGCTGTCCCGCATGCCCCGCGGGGCTGCGTGCAGGAACAGCCGCGCTCGCTGGCCGGGCTCACTGCCACCGCCGTGGGAGCCCCCTCTCCCGCGGGGACACCGGCAGCATAAGGGGGGCCGGTGGCCAGCTGCAGCCCTGCGGCTGCGCCTGCCATGGTGTGTGTCCTGCCTGCAGTGCGGGAAGTCCAGGGGATGCTGCAGGGAAAAGCAAAGTTGTCAAGTTCCTGCAAGCAAAGTTTTTCCTGTGCTCCCCGTTGGGAATCTTGTTTGCCAAGGCTGGGATTCGGAGCCTCGCACCCCTGGTGCTGCATGGGGACATCTATGGCTCGCTCTTCTTGGGACCAGCCCCCCTCAGAGGGCATCCTGCCCAGGACATCAGGGTGAGCTCTGCAAGGCACAACCGTCGCCCTTTGCACAGCCCTGAGCCCTCTCCCCCTGCAAGGGAGCCAGCTGCGGGGGATCCCTGGACACCAGTGGGTGTGGATGGGCTCCTGCAAGTGCCAGGTGCTGACACGCACCGACACACCAGGAAAACGCATCTCCAGCCCTGTTTCACCCTCACACCCTTCGTGTTTGCATCACTCATTGGCAACTCTTGGAAAGCAACGCTGCATTTTCTGCAACAGCACAGTCAGCAAGTCAAAGAAATACTGCACATCAGACTGGAGATGCCTGAAGCTGGAACGGCCACACAGCTTGCTCTGCCCAGTCACTGCTTTCATCTGAGACCACCTCCAAAAATGGTCCTTTATCGCCCAGTTTCTCTGGAGCTGCTGCCAGGACTGTCGATCCAACCCATGGGCTGACAAAAGCCAGCAGAAGCCACCCCAGCATTGTACTGGGACAACCCGCAGCTCGGCTGGCATTCGGGGATAAACAGCGTGAACTGAGCACACGGTGCTGGTGCTGGCGGGCAGCTTGCTCTGCAAGCAGCAGTGCTGGCTGCAGGGCAGGATGGCGAGGACGGCCGGCAGCGCGGGGCATTTTCCTACGTCTGCGTTTTCCCATCAGTCTGGGAAAGGAAAAGACACACGGTGTGGTGGTGGGATACAGAGGCTGATCCCAGCTGAGGTTAGGAAAAGGTTTTTCAGCCCCTCTCAGCCTTCCTTAGTATCATTTCACTTCATGCCTCCCTATTTATTATCTCCCCAAACAAACAAATAAAAGTACCATGTTATTGCTGTGATGCAACTACCCCTCCTCACTCAAGGGGCATGTCATGGAATTGTGCTGCCAGTCCCTTGCAATGGGGACAGGTTGTACAGCACTTTCTAGTGCCATTTTGCCTGGCACGTGGCCCTTAACGTGACTAATGCAAGTATGACTACCACCAGGGTGATGGGAACCTCTCAAAGATATCTTCCTCAGCAAAGTTCTCTTATTTTTTTAAGGTGTCTTTTGAGTTTTTAAAAATTGATGCCCTTTTCATATTACACATCAGAAAAACTCATTGTCCTGAGTCCAGTTGTGCCAACTGTGAAGGCAGAAAAAATAGAATCAATTACACCAGTGCCTATAATGATATTATCTATAGGTAATCCCACGCAGAGGAGAAGCCTTTGTCTTTGGGTTTTCAAGAAAGAAATGCCGTTTATTGTACTGGAGAATGGAGAAATTTCTTTCTGCGACATAAGGCTGCAGGTGCTCTCCCTCATAGTTGAGGAGGTAGATGTTCAAAAGCTGCAGCTCTCTGTCTTCCCTGTCCCAGACACGACAGCAATGAAATTCTCTAAGATGATCAGAGGAAAATTGGACCATTTTTTATGAAAGGCTTTCTTTCAGTGGTGGTTGCTCTGAACTGTTTAGGTAACTCTGCAGAGGTGGATTCACTAGAGGAAAGCAGCTGGGGATGACAGAAGCAACTTTTGTTGGTAGGAACATCACAGACATTGCGTATCTATCTATAGACACAGATTGACTTTTCTGACAGATTGTCAGAAAAGATTTCTTAAATTAATTGATGCAAAATTGATACATACAACCACCCCAAAAAATATGTTCTTCTTTAGGAGCTTTCAGAATTATATTTATCCTTTAGTGGGTGAGATTTTGCTCACTGGAGAACTTTGAAATTGGATATGCTTGAAAGGGCCTGACTAGACATCCAGGCACAGAACAGTCAAGGTTCATCTGGAAGTGCTGCTGGTCCAGAGAAGCAGTGACACATCGCCCTCAGAGTGATCAACACTTTCTCCTTCCTTAATTCACACAGCCATGTTTTCCCAGTGGTTATGTCTTAATGTACAGTCGCAAAATTAATGCTTTTTCCTGAGTAAAGGAAAGAACAAGGTCAAAAAGTCTCAGGCCTCTTGCTTTCCTTTTCCAAATGCCATTTTGTCCAGCAAGCTGTATCCAGCTCCCTCTAAACCATCTCCCACTTACAATTCTTTGCATCCTACTGCAAAGCAGCCCTACTACAGCACCTCCAGCTGCAGGAAAGGTTCCCTCTGACGACACCAAGAGGAGTAGGATTTTCAAAAGCTTTCAGTGTTAGCCTCCCTGCACCCGTCTTTGTGGCACTTTTTGCAGGATCTGAGGGCTTCCGTGGTGTTGAAACATTCCAAGGAATATTGCCCTGTTAAAAACATGAACAGCCTGCAAACCCTGAATTTTGCAACTAGAAAGATGATCTGAAACGTGGCTGGGTGACCCAGCAAAGCAGCCAGGCACGACTGTCCTGCATCATGCACGAAGGGAAGCAGCGCGAGTGGAGCAATCATGAAAATTATGCGTGCGTAACTTCCAGTGGTAGTATTTCATGGTGGGTAATTGTGTAATTACCCATTATGAGTGGGTAAATGTAGACAAATGAGAGCATTAGCTAAGTAATTTTTGATATTATATCGGTGTCTACTGCTGTTTGCTCAGGATACTAAACCAGAGGCTGTTTGGGTTAAAAGGATGGGTAAAGTTGGGCAGTTGGTTTTCAAGATGCAACATAGCTGCAAAATCCATGGTCCTTTCTAGCTTATCACTTCGAAGCAGGCTCCAGGAGGTTTCAAAAAATCTGCCCCTACCTATTTGTTCCCAGCATCGCAAATTAATTGCTTCTTCTGAAACACTTTCCAGAATAATTACCTAATGAGATCCAAAGTGCCTGCATTGCCAGCTCTGTTGCGGGTTCCAGTAAGAGGCAATGCATGCCACGCGGGAATACTTGACCTCCGTGGCTGCTGCTGTTTACACGACAAGCAAGGAGCAGCAAATACACACCCGCCTGGCAGTGCCTTCGCCATCCCTGCGGACGGTGTAATGCTTCTCACCTCTCCTGGCTGGAGCCACTGCAGCTGCGTAAAGGAGACCTCAGGTGGCCTCAGATATTGGAAGCAGCATCCGTTGAAGAATATTAAAAGTATTTTGTGAAATGTTTCAAATTTGTTTCCATTTTGTAAGGTGTCATAGGGAAGAACCTGCTGATATTAGAAAAAATCACTGCTGTAGCATTCATATCCCTCTCCATTTATTCCCATTAGATGGGGGGAAATCAGTGTAGATAATGATTTGTGGAAATGACTGTAAAGAAAAACAGAGCCGAAGCAGAGGCCCTTGCTTTGGAAAGAGAGGGCCTGTGTACGTGGCACTGGGTGCTGCGGCACTGCCTTTGAAAGCAGGCTGGCAAGACCCAATGGTTTGGAAGGAACCCTCAGAAAGAGTAAACTCCATTTAAAGCAACCATTTGGGAAAGCTTAACTGAATAGCTCCCACAGGGAGCTCACATTTGCATGAAAAACAAACAAACCTGTGCTCTTTTTATTAATCCTGGTTAAAGGCCTAAACCAGAATATTTATGAAAGCTGGAAGCAATTAGCGCCATTGTAAAATCTATGTACACCGATGGCAGCGAGTCGCGGGGAAGGTCTAGAAGGAAAAAGAGAGAGTGAAGTGCATCTCTTGTGCTGTTTAGCCTCCCCCGAGATCCCTCGTGGCCACGGATAATTGCTTGCACTGAACATGAGATTTGGAAAGCGAGGTGAGCCCGCACGCTGCTGGTGCTGGGTGCTCACTGCTTCTCCCCACCAGTCACATACTGCACCCGCCAGCTCCTGTCCCTAGCCCAGCTTGGATGGTGTTGGTTAAATGAGCCAGAGATTATTTGCCTTATACCTGCAGTATGCTGGGGGTGGACCTGAAAGTGCTGGAGGGGTGTGCGGGGACCTCAGCTGGGATTAACCCTCGCTTTGAGACCAACTGCAGAGCAGCTCCTGATTTCGGCTGATGTAGAGGTGGGCATGGTGCCGCCCGGTGCCAGCCACCTGGGAATCACACATTGCCTGCTGGCTGCTGCTCTCCATGCATATAGGAGTCCAACATCTGTGATCATTTGTTCTTCTGGCTGTTATTCACTGCAACCCTGGCCCTTTGGCAACGTGCCATCAAAACGTGAAATAAGTACCTGTACCTCTTGTTTTGGAAAAGCAATTTTGCAATACAAGTCTGAATTTTGTACAGTAGCAGGTAACAAGGGAAGGGGAAAAAAAGAGACAAAGCAAGTGGCAAAGAGTCTACTTAAAAATATCTTCCAGTTCATCAAAATGAGAAATTTCAGCAGCAACTGGAAGAGGAAGCAGAGGAGCTGCTGAGGGCCAGCCTGGCTTAGGCTGTGCAACAAGTAGTGTGCCGAGTAAATGGTACCTTCTCCCAAGGACTCGCTGTGATGTCCTTGGACACACGCTGCGAGGGGCCGGACGGTTTGCACCTTGCAGCTGGGCAGGTTAAAGAACAGCAGTTACGACACTGGATAACGGGAGAGTGTGAGTGGGCAGGTTCAAGCAACACATCTTTTCTTTTAGGCATGAATAGAGTCCGGCTGCAAAGTGCCACTGTGAAACACTGCCACTTGGTAATAACACTAATTTACAGAGGGGAAATAGAAATCCTGGTGTGTCCCAGGCTCCATTTGTTTCACTGTCTCCTAAAATAGCACAGAAAACAGTCCTTGTTTCTTGGTAACAGCATTATATAGATTGCTGTGTCTTCCAAACAGAATGGCTTAAAACGGTGCTCTTTTCACCCGTTCACGCACGCTCAGCTAATATTTACATTGGGATCCGGGCTGCGCCAGGAGCAAAGCAGGGGCCGGCGAGGGCTGCTGGCCTTGCTTAACCCCTCGGCATCGGGGAAGCGTGGGATGGGGAAGGGAGGCACTGCAGGACACCCAGCCACTGCAGCTGTGGGCAGTGCAAGAGCCACTGTGCCACTGCTGCAGCTCAGCATTTCTCTTACCAGCGCTGTAGCACTTGCTCAGCCTCCTCCCTGCCCTGCACACAGAGTATTTACAGCACAGGGCTCCCTGAATTACAACCTGGGCAAGAAAGCTTCCTTTCTTCAGCAAACTGTCATCTCAGAGGGCAGCTTCCAGCCGGCTGAGAGTCAGTCTCTCCTCCACGGTGGGACTGGTTATCTGCGTCCTGCTCGCAGCAGCTGCCCGCCGGGGACTGGCAGAGCCCTCCTGCCCGGAGAGATGGAGTGCCCCACACCGCCCGCGCCGCCGGGAAACTGGGGCTTGCAATGAGGTCACCTCCTAATCTATTTCTGGGTAGTGTGTTTGAAGATGCCTTGGGAAAGCATTTCAGTCCCTCGAAAAAATCTGTTGAGCCGTCATTTTCCCTCTCCTCTCCCTCCCTTGCAGGTGCCGGGTGCTGCTCTTCAGACCTGATTAGCATCTGCAGGGAAATGAGAGCTCCCACAGCAGCCAGGCTCCAGAGTCAGAAATAGCCATGTGTGCTGAGGTAGGAGTGCTTATTCCACCCTGTAACTGGATTTAGACACGCCGCAGCCGCGGCTGTGTGTGGGGTGCTGGTGGCTGGGTTTGAAGCAGCCTTGGCCTCCGGAGGCAATGCGGCTGCTCCCAGTCCTCTGCCTCCCGCAGTCCTTCCGCGGGAAGGAGGCAGCCAGCACATCGGCTTTGGTTCCTCCTGTGCCTTGAGGCTGATGCTCGTGATGATCCACCTGATATGTTTCTCGCAGGCGCCTGCTATTGCTCCAAGGCACTGGGAGAGCAAACGCTGCAGGGAGAGAAGGGGTGATGTGCGGCGAGAGGGACATCAGCGCAGGGGCAGAGGAGGACAGGTTGAATCGCCACCTTTGATAACACAAGGCAGGAGGTGGGGAAGTTTAACCATGGTGGGAAACATCCTGCGTGCCCTGGGCCCCTTGCCCCCCTGCTCTCCTCCCCTGGGCTTGGGCAGAGTCCGCTCGCCGTCAGGGATGCACTTGGCCCCGATGCTGGCTCCGGCCCTTGCAGCCTCTTCCCAGCGTTTATTACACCAGGTGTTAAAATAAATAACACCAAATTAGCCTGACCCAGCAGGCCCTGAAAGAGGGTAGACTTGGTGTCTGTGGCTACTCAGCAAAATCCACAAGCGAGCTGTTTATCTCCACTTTCTGGCCAGACTGGCAGCATCACATCCGTGTCAGGTTCAGCACCAAAATCCTTTTGCAAACACTACTGAGAGGATTGTAGCAATATTTTGCTGCCCAATCAGTGCTGGCTCCCAGCTTTCGAGGCGTCTATAATTAAAAATGACTGAGGCTTATTGCAGATAGGAGGACCATGGGAGATTTATTAAATGCACCCTACTCTGCTAGCCCAGAGCCTGGAAATAATTGCAGCTGATCTATTCCAGCATGCACAGGGCTCCTACAAAACCTGGGCTGGACTGCTGCTGCCATTCAGTGCCTGATTGCCATCCCCAGGGTCACTGCAAGTCAAGGTGCATCTATTTACTTATTTTTACGTTTCTTGTGGTGGTTTTTCAACTGGTCCTCACATTTCAGGAAAGCACCCGGAGAAGGTGGCAATCAATTTGTAGCAATTACGCTCTGGCCGAGTGATTGCTTCTCTGAATGTGCAGTACTCCCACTGCTAAGGAAATAACTCCTAATTTCTGCTAGGCTTTGAAGTGTCTTTATTCTGGAAGGGCTGATGTTACCAGTCTTCAACAGATCACTAAAAACTTCCAGCTAGTGCCTTTTTCACAGTAATTATGAACCCTTGGATTTCCCTTTGCGTGAGCCTCTTCCTCAGGTTTACAGAAGTGACTAGATGGGATTCCTCTGGGGCCATGAATCTCAATTTTTATTAAACAGCCTAATCATAATGAACGCCTCAGAGTGACCATTTTAAAATAAATGCATTATCAGTACTGCAAAATCTATGTGAATTAATATGTAATATCAGTAAGTAGGACGCTCTAGCAGTATTTTAGGCACAGAATAAATATTTAATGATTTCTGTTCCAAATTTAGTGTGAAAGTGATTTAAATGCGCAGCATGCTCCCTGCTTACATATCAACAATTTGACACAAATACCAGCCGGCTGTTTGCGCGCTTCCCGGCGATACCGCCCGGGTGCTGTGGAGCATCCTCACCGGTGGCACGGCCATGGCTCGCAGCGCTTTGAAATTTCTCTGCTATTAATTCAGCAAAGGACTGGCTCAGGCAAGCAGACACTATGCTGCTCATAAGGACTTTGCTGTTGCCATCAGACAGGATGCAAATATCATCCACCCTGTTGAGTGTCCCATCCAGTAGCTTGCCCATGGTTGGCAAGAGCAGAAGAGTTTGCAGAGGTAGGGGCTGGGGGATTTACTCAAACTGAAAGCTCACACACCTAGAAAGGGTCTGTTTCTCCTATGGTTATTTTGGAAATGATGGTGAGCATCTTGATACACCAAGGCCCACTGGGAGGAGAGCGCTTTGTTCCCCTCCCGAGCTGTTCAGGAATTGCTGTATTTGGTTGAGTTTTCTCAAAGGAATTCCTCTTTGACCACTCCAAAGGATCATTTTTTAATTATTCGCATGGGCAACGCCACAGTCAGGCTTCCTGTGAAATTCCTGGAGAGATCCCCTGGGAAAGTTTTAGGCTCCCACAAATTCAAAGAGCTTGAAAGCTACTTTTAACCAATCCCTTGCCAAGTTAAAGGAAGGCTTCAGCTGGGCAAAACAAAAAAAAGAAACTCAGCTTCATGCCTTTCACTTTGAATCACCTAGATGTTTCAAACTCTCAGCTACACCCACATTTTTATGGATGAGTTAGAAACGCAGCACCAGGGCACTACAACGTAAATCCGAAGTGGAAGCCCGTGGCTGTGGTTTCACCGGAGGGGGCTGCTGCGTGCAGGGGACCTGGGGCGACTTTGGAAAGTCAGTGAAGAAAAATGCTTGACTTTTTCCTCTCCATTTGCTACAGGCAGCCAGCTCTGATGAGGGGCTGTGCCGGCGGTCCGGTTGGTGCCCACAGGCACAGCCTGCTGCCACCTCACCCTTCCCACTGTGGGCCCTAGCCTTCCCAGGCAAGGCAAACAAGAAAGCTCTGTCTTATAAAGTACCCCTTCGCAACCACCTGCCCTGAGTCGGGGATGTGCTCACCCAAATGAGACGCAGCCGATCCAGGCTTACAGAGAAATACAGCCCAAATACAGCCCTGGTAAAATTATAGATTGATAAAGCTCCTGTAGTTTGCACAGAGAAAGCGATTTTCCTGAGCAGTGAGAGGTCTGGGTCTGTACTGCCGCGTGTGTTGGCTGCGCTCACGCTGCACGTTTTACAAGCTGGTAGAGCAATTGCTGGGTGAATTTGTCCCATAAAAGCATATTAATGCAGGGAAATATGCCTCTCTACACCATGGAAACCTCCTCAAATAGTTTGATTACACTTTGATTCTCTAATTTACTGATGGGAAAGGTGCTGAGCTGCACAGATTTCAGCCTTCTAAGTAGTTTGACATCTCTATACATGATATCGCACAGCAACAGCAACAGAACAGGAAGGTTTGATGTAGGTTTTAAAAGCATTGGTCTGGATCTCTTCCAAGCACTTGTGCAACGTTCGCATTTCCCATTACTCCCCAAGTATTTTTGTTGCATGCAGTATCTTTCAGGTTAGATGCAAAATTTTCTCCTTCACTAAGAAACTTGATCCTGGGGTGATATCAAGCACTGTATACATATACATATATATATATACACACAAATGAATATTTCTACATGTAAATAGTGGTTAAGAGGATAATAATAGCAGTAAAATTGCTATAGAACAGCCTCAGCCTATTACTTAAAAAGATTATGTTCTTTGTAATAATGCTAGGACACTACTCGTTTTAAATAAATTATAAGAATGGTCAGATCGCTTAACTAAAATAATTCTCCTGTATCATGGTTTCTGTGATTCACAGGAACATCTTACTGCCTTGGTCTTGGGCGGTGCTCTGAACTGAACACCATCTGCAGAGATACTACACAGAAACAGAGAAGAACCTGTTTAACAGCAAATCAAGCTGCAACAGGTAGTCAGTGTCACAGGACATAATTTTTTCATATTGCGGACTTGCCGAGTTGCTTCTACCACCACCCTCAGCTAGGGCATGGCTTGTCCTACAGAAAAATCCTATCTCAGCAGGTGGTTTGCAGCAGCTGGTCTGCGATACCAGCAAAGCCCTGGTATCGCACAGGGACGGCCACTGCGATCTCCCAGGGCTAATGTATCTCTCCCCATCTGGCGTTGCCTTGAGGGCTGCACATGCTCTGAGTACAAGGGCAACCCAGCTTACAGCCACGCAGGTGCTGGGTTTCCAGGACACCCACCAGCTCCCCATCAGTCTTCGTGGGAGCTTCTCCACCCGAACCATCTTCACCCTCTGTGTATCAATCAATCACACATCTTTAGGACAAGTCCCAAACTTCAGCAGTTTTGCAGAGCCAGGCTTCATTTCTCCGACAGGATTGTGCTGATCACGACAGAGCTTATTTCTTCCAAACAGCAGGTTTTGAAGAGCAGGGCTGAAACACTGTTTGAACACTCGTTGCTTTATTGGCCTCACTGGCATAATCTCTGGCAAGCTGATTTACTGTAGCCGTTTTACTGTGTGCAGAGCAGAGGGACCAAGTCTGTATGCCTCCCCGACAGCTCTTCAGGCTGCACGGGTAGAAGAAACCAGCTCCAGTGAGCCCCATGCCATTACGGTGGGACTGGGGGGTAAGGACGAACAAGGTATTGTGGTCCTCGGATGGGCTGGGAGCGAGGTAGAGAGACACCCAGCTGCACAGGGAAGCCTGGCTCTGTCAGAGCCATCAGGACTGAATCTACTGGGAGTTCAGCTCCTTCAGAGCCCCTCAGGTGTCTTGCCGCCAGGCTCTAGAGCGACCTGACGGAGGCTTGTAATCTTGGGCGCTGTGCCATACACGCACCATGCTGTATGCGCTCGGTGCTGTCTGTGCACCATGCTTTATCTATCCCATGCTGTACGTGTATTGCGCTCTCTGCACTGTGTTGGATGTGCACAGTATTTTGTGTACGCTGAGCTGTATGTGCCCTGTGCCGCATGCTGCATATGCCCTGTGTTGTGCACACACGGCGTTGTACATGTACTGTGCCGTACGTGCGCTGTGCTGCCCGTGCCGTGTCCGCTGTGTGCGTAGCAGCCCCTGGTCGGTGCCCAGCCGGCACGCAGAGGGCCAGCTGGCCTCTCTGAGTATTTGTGGAAGCAGGGCTGGCAAAAACACAATGTGAAAACCACAAGCAACAGCTCACGCTAATGAGGACCAGCCGTTAGGAGGGTTAGCACCACTGCCGAGGGCAGGGCAGTGTTTCACGATGACTACACAGAGGTGGAAATAACTATGAAGCCCAATAACTCTAGTGGTATTTGCGATGAGAACGAAAGAGACTGTTTGCTCCCCTGACTGATCCGAATTTCCAAACACATCTTCAGGTGGGAAAACAGCCAAAATATTCCCCGCCCAGGGAGGCCAGCAATGGCAGAGGGGAGAAGCAAAGCAACATTGCTCACTAGATTTCAAACAGCTGGAAAAAGGCTAATATCAGTTAAACCCTGCAGCTTGAAGCGCAGTGGGAGGTAAGGAGCTCTTCACTGGGAATAAACACAAGTACAAAAAACTGCCAGCAGACTCCCCAGTCATCGCAGGAGCCAGCACTTGTATCACCCAGGCAAGCTGTTCCCGAGCAGCCTTTGTGCTGTGCCTTTTCCCTGCAGGATCCCGCTGCTGTTCGGTGCCATTCTGTGAGTACACAAATGTGTTCGTCACCACAGACAGTAAGGACGAGCCCCGCAGGGCTGCTCCACCATTACGCGGGAGGTACCGGGTTTGTACCCGCTTCTGTGTGATCAGAAAATCTGGGGTAGGTAGGCAGGGACACCTCCCTGCAGAGCGGGAGGAAGGTGGCCCACCTTCCCTGCCCTGTGATGACACTGCCCGAGCTGAAATCAAAGCATACAATCAAATATTTTTTGGCCACGAGTGATGAGAATTGATTTTCGAGGCTGACTGCAGCCTCCGAACCTGAAACTCACCCAGTAATTCCTGACCGAACGTGTCTGCAGTTCAGCAGTGCCTTAGTTCAGGATCCCCAGTCCCAATGCAAGGGCCTGCAGTGCAGGAGAAGCTGGCGTATCTACACAGCTTATTAAATATTTCTTTATTAAACATCTTGTGCCACCTTTTCAGCCTTTTGTCTGGATTCGGCTCCCATTTCATTGTGCCATTTTCTGCTAGGTGACAGCATCATATACTCTCCTGCATAGACTTGTGTAGGCTCTGGTCAAGTCACCTCTTAGGAGGCAATAAATTATACCAAAGTACCAAAGATGCTAAGCTCAGGATTGTTCTTTGAATGCTTGCCTGGCTTCCTTGCACTATTTTATGTGAAGTTCTACAGCACTGCAAATACACCTTTCTTCTATATAGTATTTCCTACGTATGAGATAGCATGTTTCTCTGTCTAAAAATATATAAACCAATAAAGGTGTCATGTTTATTTCTAGCCTTCCTACTGTCCTTCATCTCTTAAAAGTCTTACAGTTGTAGATGAGTGAGAGAAAGCAAGCTCTCAGAAGGCCACTTTCCTTAATGTTTGCTGCCCTTTTTCCCTCTGAAATAGAAAGTGGATGACTAGGTAAATATTGCTGCAGTTTATCAAGCCCTCTGAGAGCGTACGTCACAACATCCATAAGCGGACTGCCTCTTGCTATCTAATTTCCCATGGTAATTCACGACCGAGGAGCTGCTGCTCCTGGTCCCCTCGGCAGAGCATCGTCCCTGCAGCCAGGGTGGACAGGGAGCAGCCGGCTTCCCAGGGAGCCCTTCCCAACGTCACTGCCACATGGAGGTTGTTTTTTGAGAGAAGGCTCCAAAACTTCACCGCCCCCAGCATTTACTGAGATTTACTGTTTCACGTGCTCACGCCCCCCCCCTTTCATGGTGATGCGCGGGGGATCGGTGCCCGCTGGGATGTGCAGCCCGCGTGGGGAGTCGGGGCGAGCATTTCAACGCTGACGCTCTCCAGGTGGCCGCGACAAAGGTGGGAGCCACCATTTCCCTCACAGGGAACTGCAATACATTCCCCAAACTGCTGGTATTCGCAGTCGTCTTCGGTTTATTTTCTTTCCAAAACACGTGTCTTCTTGTACTCCACTCTGAGAGCTTCTCCCATTTCTGCTTTGCTCTGGTTAAAGAACAGCACTGAGCCATTTTTCTTGGCATTTCTCTATTTTTGCCTGCCTTTTTTTTATATGTTCTCTTCTTGCCTGCAAATGCCCCTGCATGCAGCTGGCCATGCCTCGCCAGCTGGCTCAGCTGCTTGGGACTGGACGCAGGACGATGTTTGAAATGGCAACTTGGCACTTGACCAGTCATGGAAACAGCTGTGACCACAAATATTTCTGAGACCCGCAGGGAAAGAAAAAAAAAAAAGCAATTGCTGCTGCCTGTGATTTACAGGTACCACGGGGGACTGGGCAAGCCACTCTCTCATACAGCCATATTCACCCCATCTGTAAGAGTAATCAAGGGACACAGTAATCAACGAATGAGCCAGCCTCTGAAAATGCAAATACAATGTATATTCTTCAAAGATCTAGCACTAGTTTTCATTTTTTGCCTTTAAACATAAATCCAGGCACTTGTCTATTAACAAAAAATTGCTTGGTTGCAGCCTGTTAGAGGTTTCATTAGTGTTCTTGGTGCAGAAAAGCTTTGGGTAATTAACTTACAAAAAAATGGTGCTAAAAAGGGTATGAGATATAAGTTTAATAATACTACACAGATAATGAATCATTCCCTTAACGATATACTGAATTTGTCCAATATTTTTAAAGCGTCTTGAAACCTAATTTAGTCTGACAAGGATGAATATGAGTAAACAAAACATGAAATTTAGCGAGCAGTTGCCAGTCATACAAACACCCCTGTGCTAGCAGCGTCATGTCTTAGACATTTCACTGGTTTCAACAGGTACTTGAGCTTTTTGATGGGTTGCACAGAGTTGGTGTCACACTGCCTGTGCAATGCTTGGCCAGGATGGGACAAGACCACTGAAGTACTCACCTTTTCTTTCCCTTTAATTTCCACCTTATTCTATAACACTATGATATTTGAAGTTACGCATTTGAACGTGCAGTGTGCTATTAACGTGCTGCACTGCAAACTTTAAAATCTCCTGGAGGTTTTGGGTTTGGCAGGCAGTACGGAAGTCGAGCCTGTAGGCTGTGTTGGGGCGGTAAAGCAGAGCAGAAGAAACCCCCAAGCTCCGCTGCTTCCAGGTCTCCAGCCCGTGTGGCCACGATGGTAAAACCGCAGTGACATGGATCGTGGGGTGTTTCGGGGCAGGGAAGCGATGGAGGAAGCAGCAGACTGAACTGCAAACAGGAGTCTGCATAAGGAGGAGCAGTGGAAGGGCTGACGGGCCACGGCCAGCCCGTTAGCTCTCCTGCGAGCACCTTCCAAGCCATCTATCACTGGAACTGCTGGCTCCTTACAAACAAGGACCGTCTTTTGCAGAGGCCACAGCACAACAGGTACTTTCAGGCTATGGTCAATCTCCTTTTATGATAGGTATCTTAAATGTGTCTGATAGCTTCCTGCCTTAGCAGTCTTGATTTGTCTCCTTAGCTATGAAAGGCACCCATGCCACTAATGGAGATGGAGATGTTTATAATAACGTCTCCAATGTCGGGAGAGATGTATTGCATCGCAAAAGCCACTGTATTTCACTTGCTTCTGTGTTGTGCTAAGACACTTTATCTGACAAAACATTTCTCCTAATCATAGAGCACATCCTATATTGCATCCATAGCTTGAGGTGCCTAGGGAGAAATATCAATGGAAAAAGCTTTGTCAAACCGCAAGATATGATCCATTTATGTTTGACTTCTCCAGTGAATCTTTACATTTCTGGACTGCAGCCATGCTGACATTTATTTCCACAAGAAATCTCCAATAAAACGGAGTATCTGATATTAATGTGATTGACCTGCTGGCCTTGCTGAAGCTGCAGGTAAGTGAATGTACATTTAATCAATTTTGCTGTGTATGCAGAGGTCATCGTTGTGAGTGGACTCCTGGAGATTCTGTTCAGTTACTTCTTCTCTGTAGAGAAGTAGATTTTAGATCCTGATATCATCTTGAGAATGCAAAATGTCCAACAAATGTCTTCCTATAGAAAACTGCTGGGAAGGACCTCGATGCTGCAGATGCACACTGTGCCATGTTCTTTGGAAATGTGGCTTCTTCCCTGTCCCCTGGGCACCATGAGCACCCCTTCAGCTGGCAGCTGGTCACTGCTGAGAGCACACTCAACACTGCTGGCTGCAGAGCAAGCTATGGTTGGCCATATGAAAGGTTTTGGCGTAAATAGAGAAAAGCAGCATTCCTGAGAAGCTCAGTGGCTGGGAAATGCATGGACCAGCATACAAGACAAGGAAGATGCTAGCCAGGCTTTGCTTGAATAGAATGCTTTTTTGTATTTAGCACTAAAGTAAACTTAACACAGGCTCTGAGGGGCTTTTTTGCTTAAGTAAATACATGACTTTCTATAATAATTTTAATGTGAGCAGAGTTGATGCTTGTGATGTAATTGTATTTTATCTAATATCAGCCTGATCTGATGGCTAACTATGGATAGATAAGGCCCACCACGATCCTATGTTCATTAATATGGCACTACTTTCTATGTCATTTGAACTGCAAGTTCCCAGCACAGGGGCTATTTTTATATTTTGAATTTATACAGAGCTTCGCACAAGAGTATTACTAGAAAATAATTACAACCTAGTGACATAAATTAGTGGAGAACTACTTATTGGCTCCTGCGTGGAACAAGCAGTTATCAAAGTGGGTAGCCATATGCTGAAAGATTAAAACGTCTCAGGAATATAACATGTTATTCTCCATTTATTCATAACCTAATGTGCTATTTTTTAAGATTCAGACTGTGCAGTGCGAAGAAAATTGATGCAATTTGTTTTAAACAATCTGAGCAAAATGTGAAGAAAGGCACCTCCATCAGAGAGGAGGGTGTTGTCTTTGTGGTTTGCTGGCCTTCGTCTTCTGCCGTAATCACCAGCAGGGTGTGTGACCGACTCGCGTGCTATCCAGACGTGCTGAATTTTGCATTGGGAGCTCGTTATTCAAGAAATGCACAGAAAACCTGGAGTGCCTGTATTTGGGGAGATGATTAAAAAGGGAGTTCCCTCCAGGCTGGCACTGTGTGTTGAGTACAAGTCCCCAGAGTCCGGCTGAGATGCAAGAGGAGAGGTGGCATCCCAGAGAGAAGAGGTTCAGTTCAACAGATGCCAGCCCTTGCAAGCCCAGCCCCAGATCTGCAAGCCTAGGTGGCCTGGGGAAGGCAGCAGCCCCAGGGCACCCATCTGAGCCCTGCACGGGCTACCAGGTTTCCTTGCTCATCTCACTAATTTTTTGGTAGAGCCACCACGGAGGTGAACGCTCTTCCTGAAGGAAGACAACACACCGCCAAATCGTCACCTGCGTCAGGAGCTTCCTGCCAACCTTTCTTCCTCTCTCAGAATCCTACCACTGAGAACATTGCATGGTTTTGACAGCAGCAGCTGGGCCAGACTCACATCCTTAAAAGTGGCCATAGGATGACCTCTGAAAATCTAGGTCTGTTACCTAAAGGCAGAAACAGAAATAATTGAGAAAGCGTGCTGCCTGTCCAGCAGAAAATACTCATCAATTAACAAACTGACCCCATGCAGAAAAGCCAAAGTTAGAAAGCCCTGGCCCGATTACCCCAGCAACGAGAAACTGTTTGCATTTCTGGGGTATCCTCTTTTCAGCAATAAGCTGCTGCTCACGTGAGTGCATTTATTCTCCCAGGCCAGCAAATGTGTGCAGCTCAGGGTGCAACTGTGATGGAAGTGGAAGCTAGGGATGAAAACATGAGAAAGTGTCTAGGGAGGGCTGGCTGAAAGCAGGCAACTCTGCGTACCTGTCAGCACCCACTGAAGCTCTAGAGTTATTTCAGTTAATGCAAACACAAGTGGCATCCAACAAGACAGTATTTGCTCTCAGGCAGAGAGGAGTTAACTCCAGGACAGAGATGTAGCCAACTCCTCCAGGAGCATAAGATCAAGTGTTGATCATAATTCATGGAAAGCTGGAAAAAAATCTCAGCTAGTCACACATCCATTTGGTACTTTGAAAGAGCCAGTTTCACAATGCAAAACAATTGTGTACCAGGGCAAACTGTGAAACAGAAAATACAGAAATACCTTTGTAGGTATTCTACTGCAACCAAAGCCTCTGAAAGACCCAGTCCCTCCGCTGGCAAAGGATTCCTGAGATGGTTACAGAAATCGAATGTGTCTCAGAGAAACAATGAAAGGAGCAATGTTTGCATCCAAATAGAAAACAAACAGAAAAGGGGAAAGTCACAATTAGTGTAATTTAGAAATTAGAAACTGGATAAATTAGATAAGGGAAGGAAAAGAATACAAGAGACAGGCTACAGCTACAGAGAAAAGAGCAGTAAGAAAAAGTCTTTAAAATATATTAGGGATGAAGAGAAGCCAAACAATGTCTTTGGACTATTACCAAATTGAAATTATAGAAATGGCAATAATTATGCAGAAAGGCAAATGTTTCTAATGAACAAATATTCCTGTTCTGAATCTGGGGAGAAAAACAACCGCAAATGATGCATTCCCATCAGATGATGATGATACAACAATTTGCATAACAGCAGAAGTTCGGGGGTAGCAAGCAATAGTTACAACAGCTAAGCATCTTCAAATCAGCAGTCTAAATAATTTGCATAGAAGTGTTTTGAAGAGAACTTGCTGGTTTTTCTGGACTGCTAATGTTGGTTTGGCAGAGATCATGGAGTACAGGCAAAATTACAGCAGGAGAAGAAAAGTTAGTATTTAAGGGAAAGTTGAATGATTTGGATATTGATAGACCTGCTGAGCTTTGATCCTGGGGAGATAATTGATCCCAGACAATGAGAAACAACTGCAGAAATTAAAAAATAGGAAGGGATAATATCGTTAATGCCCATCAACAGGGGCTGATGAGGAATAGATCTAAAACTAACTGTTTTTTTTTTTTTATAATGAGATTACAATTTTGCTTAATAAATGAAATAATGTTGATTTAAGCTTCTGTAAAATATTTGACTTGGTATTCCACAATGTAACATTCAAGAAGCCAGTTCAGTACAAAATCAACACAGCACACAAAGTGAATTAAATACGAGCTAAAAGAATTACCTGTCAAAGACTAGTTGATGTGGGTACTTTTCAAGTGGGATCTTCACAGAAATCACTCCTTGGCCTTAAGGCAGGCAATGTTTTACTGGCTACCTGGAAAAAAATCACATGAAATCCCATCAGATCTGGCTGGGTGCTGACCCGTGCTGGGGCGAGCGGTGAGCAGTGGAGAGGAAAGGTCCCTGATGCAGGGGCAGGTGTCCTGCTTAGCTGGATGTGATGAAACCACACACATTTTCTTTTAGTTATGGGTAAGGTCACGCGCTGAAAGAGGTTGTGGCACTTGTGCCTGGCAAGAACGGGGACGTGGTGGAGCTGTGCCCAGGAGATCATCTTCTGAGAGAGAGATTTGGGTCTGAGGATGGGTAATTAGGTATAAAATAGCTAAAGGGCTAATACGGGGAGGGGGGCTGAGGCAATTATTTTGAAATGCTGTGCAGTGGGAGGGCTGCTGCCGCAGCAGCACGCTCTTAAGTGCTGAGGTGGATCTGCTCGCAGTGGAAATGTTTTCATCAGGCTTTGCACTGAAAAACAGGACCTTTTATTAGAGTGATGGCACAGCTGGAGACCGCAGCCACTGCTATCAGGACTCTACCTATTGAACCGAGATCTCTAGTCTTTCCAACATCAAGTTCAATGGTTTTCTTTTTTAGCAGTTACTTCGGTGCAACAAAACTAGTGTCTCATCTCTTGGAGAGGGCCCAGTCTGGTGCAGGCAGATTCTTCTTTCTTTCCTCTTCCCCTCTGTTTCATAGAGTGGTTTCATCTCTTCCATGATCAACTGCTGAAGCACGTCATCACGCATCACTTAATAGCTGGCACATGTAATGGTTTTTCAGTCATTTGGCTTCCATACAGTAACGGTGGATTTTTGGTTATTTTTCTTTCTAGTAGCTGATGATGGCTAAAGTGCTTTAGGATATATTTGCATCCAAGCAGCTCATTTCACACAGCCTTTGGATCACTAACTGCAGGTCCTTGCTGGGGGGGTCCAGGCACCCTGGCACCAAAGGCTCGGCTACAGTTCATGTGAGTGATGCACTGCTGGTACAGACAAGGTGAACAGCCTGCTCTCCACACCAACATAGCACATTGCTCCTTTGGGAACACAAAATATTTACAAAGTACCCTCTGGATCCACGTCTCCATGTATTTCTTCAAATCTTTTCTCTTAAGCTATCGAGAGCTGTGAAGAGCTGGTAAAAATCAAGTATCCTGAGTTCAGTTCTCATGAATGTCTGGATGTCACAGACCTATCCTGAAGCCAAAAATTCACCCCTCATATTAGTAAGGCAATGCCAGCAATCTGTTTTTTGGACTGAACATTAAGTACTCCCCAGCCTTTTTCTCCTCTTTTTGCTACTCCTCAGACAAAGCCGCACCAAAATACCCGAGGTGGTCTGCTGTGTTCATGTGCCATGCAGCAACTTTGAGACACCCACTTTTAGCCCAATTTACTGGGGTGATCAGAAGGACTATTTGAGCTCTGGCAGATTAAACCACACCGTAACGTCTGCTGGATCCCTCAGATTTAAATTAAGTAAGAAAAGCAGCAGTGTTGGCCCTTCCCATTGCAGAGAAGCAGTGCTGGAGCTGCTGCTTCTCAGTCCCTGGCCAAGCTGGGAGGCCATCTCACTGCGGTGGCTGCGGTCCCACATCATGGCTGCGTTGCTCATGCTTTCTGCCCTCTCATGCTGCCAAACGCCATGCAGGGAACCAACCCACCTTCACTTGGTTGCTTCTTTTGGGAACAAAAATGCTCAAGTGCAGATGTTTATTGCGTTTCTAATGCATACGCACAGCCTTCATACCAGCAAATAGCTTTTTGGGGCTAGGGCCTGTTAATTAAAATTGAAATAAAGAATATATCAATGTGCACCATCACTGACAAATAAATCAAATCAGTCCTTGGCACCAACATAGAGGTCTGAAAGCAAATGGGGTGCTCATCTCCCCTCCTGATGGCGTGCTGCGTGCCAGCGCAGAGCTGGGCAGTGAGTGAACAAGACCCAAGCAGAGGTGACACGCTCACTGTCTTGGAGCATACGTGTGGATTTTGGCAAAGGCAGGTCTGTGCAGATGCATCTGCCAGTGGGAGGGCGAAGGAGAAGAAAGGCAATTAGAGCTATTATTAATCACTTGTGGACTGACTGATTACATGGCATTAATAAGGAGGGAGTAGCGATGAAAAACGTTGCACCGACCCAGCTGCCTTTGCCTTTCCCTCGCTGGGGATGAGCCGTGCTCCCTGTGCAGCAAGGCGCTGGTGGCGATGGGGAGCTCTGTGGGACGCGGGGACAGCGGCCCTCGCCCTGACCCAGGTACAGCCACGGGGCTGGGGGAGCCTGGCCCCCGTGGGACACGCGGAGCCTCTGCAACCCAGAGCCAGCTGGGACCGACGCCAGTCCCTCCAAACCAGCCCCCTGACTACAAGGCACCTCAGTACGTACCGGCCACCCCACGCAGGGTGCCCCGGAGACGAGTCCTCTGACGGCACATCCTTCCCCAGATGCAGTCGTGGGGACGCTGCGGGGCACGCGGGCGCAAAGTCAGACCTTGATGTATTCGTGGAATTAGGGCTGTGCCAAAGGCAACCGAGGATGCCGAGCTCCCAAAGTGAGAATCTCCCCAGAGAGATGAAAAATGGCTTTTCCAATTCTTAATATTTTTTTTTTCCCAGCTGAACAAAGCAGAGAGATCAGAGCCTAAAAGTAGAGAGAGCTTTTAAACAGCAGATTTCCCGATTGCAGGGAGGGTTGCAAAAGTGTTTGATGACTGTTTTGACTGAAGATGAAAGCGCATTGCTCAGCCACACAGGAGGCCACAATCCTGTGACAGAAACAGTTACTTTAGAAAGAAGGAAAACCTAAATATTTGATACTGTTTCTTGGAAGTAATGATCAGAGATTTTATTTGTTTTTTTTTTTTAAGGATACTGAATTATTTATTTTCTGATAAATATTACTTTAAAAAATTCTGGGAAAACAAATGCAAAACAAACAACTTAACAGAGATCCCCAAAAGCTTTCCTGCATAGCTATTATTTCTCATCCTTTTTGCAAGGAAAAGTCTATTTAAAGTTTCTATTTATGATAGTATTCATATGGCTTTATCTGAGCATGCGAAGCATTTCTTTGTTTTGTCTGTCAATGGCTGCCACTGAAATCAAAGGCTTTACCAGGGGGCCAAACCCGTTGTGCTGCTTCATTACATATTAGTCATACCTAACTCTCCTCCAGCAGCTGAAGATCACAGTGTGACTTGTCCCCAATGAAGCACAGCACCGTGCTGCTCCTCCCACGCCTTGCCAAGAGGGTATTTCCTTTTGATTAGATATTAGCTGAAAGCAGCTCATCTGCAGGATCCTCCTAAATGTCGTCCTCCCTGCGCTAATGAAGCAGGAGTTTGCAGGGGAGAGCACAGTTCCCTGGGGATGGGGGAAAGCACCCGGCTCTGCTCCGCCGGGCCAGCCCAGGGGCCTGATGTGCACAGCGGAGTCTCAAATAGTCCCAGCTCTCACAAGGGAGGGTGATATGATACATAAGTGATAAGAAATATATATAGTTTCCAGGCAGCCCAGCAGCCAGCCCAGCACACTGGCCAATCTCTTGAGGTGCTCGTCTGAAAACTAACTTCTGCTTTCAATGCTGCTCTTCTTTCTTGTGGAAAGTTTTCCACTGCTGAGCATTTGTGCATGAACAAGAGTTGCTTCAGCCTCCGTAATCTGGAAGACAAGTGAAGCAAGGATCTCAGCTCCTGGGGCCAAGAGGAGATGAGGACCCAGCACCCTCCTGCAAGGCCGTGTCCCCTGGGGAAGGCAGCACCGACACCTCCTGCTGCTGAGCAGGCGGGTGAGGACAGGGCCAGCTGGAAACACAGGAGTGCGAAGTGTCACATCGACCTTTGAGCTTGACCTCTCCAGTATATCAGTTAATGCAAGCTCATTTTATTACCCCGTGCAACAAGCGTCACCCGAGAGTCCCTTCCACTCCTCCTTCCCCAAAGCGGCAAACCAAAGGCACTATGTCCCCGAGCCGGTCCAGAGACACCTCTGCTCTTCTCTACCCCATGCCCAAGTGTCCTGGCCACAGAGGTGGGGAATACACTTTGCAGGAGAAACTCGACCCACGTATCTGGTACCCAGGTGGGTCGGAGCTGGCACTGGGTTCACTGGGGTGTGAAAGCCTGGTTTGGTGTTCTGGGATGAAGCTTCCTTTTTGTTTTGTGGCCTCTGAAAATCTGCATCAAAAAAGTCCCCTGCCCCGGTTTTTACGCAGTCCAGCCATGGGCATGAAGCCAGGCAGGATGGAGCTGCAGCCATCTCATCTTCTCATTCAGCTGCACTCAAGCTGCTACATTTCTTCTTGTATTCTCCCACTTGCAGGAAGAGGCTCCCAGCATATGCCAGGAACCTGTCACAGATGTTCTTTGGAGCTCATTTACATTTAAGTGTCTTGTCCATAGCAAGCTTGCAATTAAATGGGGTGACATTTTCCCCACTGAATCTGAAACCTGCCTGTCATGGCTGGTGACCGACACTCAGAGACCGTCAGTACCGCACGCTGTGTCCTTTGTCCCCAGCAGAAGATGCTGAGAAAAGGAAACCTATGCAGAAGTCAGACAGCACCCAGTAAACCACAGTTTTGTTCCCATTCTGAGAGCAGAGCAGGAAATGTAGAAGGACAGACAATATTTTACATATTTGATGCAAAAGCATGAAAGGTTCATAGCATAAGGAAATATATAGAAATCATATATTCAGTCGAGTCTGAATGGTTTGTGGGGATCACCCTGGTGATGGATGTGAGTGCTGGGGCTCTCTGGCTCAGACACAGCCTAAGCACCAGGATTTGGTGGGAGCTATGGCAATACTAACCCAGAGCAGCTCAGTGGGGCGTGCAGCTGGTAGTAGAGTCTGTGTGTAATGGGCTTAAGGTCACAACTCTCACTCACTAAAACTACCAGGCAGACACCTGTGTGTAGGAATAGCACCACTGAAGTCAATGAGGCAATGTAAGTACTTGCACGGCAGTAGCTTTAAGAGCAGTCTGGGTCTTTTTCTACAACATCACGGTCCTCTAAGTCCTATTTCAGGAATAGAAAGAGTTTAGGAACTGAGCGAACTTTGCACAAAGTTACTTCAAGGTATGCCCCCTCCCTTTATAAAAATATTACAGCTTTTAGGAATTTTGAAATCTTTTCTTCTCCATAACCAAATACCTCCAGGCTGGAAATCAGAGACATATTTTGGGGGTTTACTGTTGGGGTGGGGGTATGACAAGGAGTGCACAGGCAGGGCGGGAGAGACACAATGCAGTGACATTATAGTGTCAAAATCTATGAAATTTGAAAGCCTTTATCAGCCCTAAAGTTGCTGAACATCCCCACTAGCATGCACACCTCCAGACACCTGCATGACCACGACTAGCTCTGGTGTCTGTGGGACCGGCAGACGGTCTGGGGACTCGAGCTGACCGGGCTCACTCGTCAGGGATGTGATGTGAACAGAGATCAAGTATCTCAGCTGCAGCAGGAGCCTGTGCCAGCGGTATATTAGGAGCATGCAATAGCCAAGAGTGGGAAACATTACAGTTTCGCTGCCCCCGTACTCATGCTCTGCAGACACATCCTGCCAATAACTTCAGGCCCTTATCAACCCTGCCTTTCTTTTCAGATAGGATTTATTGAAATATTTATCAGAAGCTCAGTGCCATTTTTCAGGGATAAAGCTTATTGTCAATCCAAGCAGAAATCAGAAAGGTTTCTGTGCTCACAGGCAGTAGCCGGTGCCCAGCAGCCCACGAGAAGCTTTGCTATCAGATACTGGCACATGTGGAACAGCCCAGGGTGCTGCTGGTGGGCACGAGGAAGCAGCACCAGCCTCTTCAAGAATTTAATACAGTTATCAGTAACAGGGAAACAACATAGCATATGTCTGCCTGCATCTGAGATTTGGGGTAGATAGGAGCATGTGATCCTTGTGTATTATTGAATTTTTTTCAAAGCTGCTCCTTTTTTATTTTAACAATTTGGGTGAAGACTTGTTCTTAGAATGACAGTTTTTTCCTAGTGGGCTGAAGATGTTATGTCTCTGCTCTGTTTGTTGTACTGCAAGGAAAAATATGAACATGAAAAAAATAAACACATAAAATGGATTTTGAACCCACATTTTTTGAGTGATTCAAAGTAATTGTAGCGCTTCAGATTTTTCAAGAGTGCTTTGGGTTTCTGGGCTTGTACAGTTTAGAGCAATTTAAAATTAATGGAGTACTCAAAGTTTTTAAGAGCACTTCAATTTGAAAGTGATCAGAGTTCGGGGATGCAGAGAATAAAGTAATTTAAAATAACTGGAAGTGCTTTTCAGAGTGTTTATCGTAACTCTGGCATAAACGGCACCATGTTCATGGGCTGCCAGCACTTCCATCGTGTCCTGTGTGCCACAGAGTTTTATATCTATGACAATCAGCTCTTCAATAAAATCACCTGTCTGATCATGGCCTCTTAAGAGACAATCTATATTTTTAAACAGCCAAAAAGCTGTGTATGCTTTGGACACCATTTCTTTGTCAAAGGCTTCTTTCCACTTATTTGAAAGGACTTAGGCCCAGCTGAAAAATTAGGGAAATCCTCAAGGTCAAATTGAAATCTGCCACCACCCTTGCTGCTGGTTGGACTTGCTGCACAACAACCCTCATGTTGGATTTACTGCACAACAACCCATGCTCACAACAACTTTCCACCTTTTCTTGCCTCATTACATGTTTAGGCTTTATTTCCAGTTCTCTGGTTTCCCCTGAATGCCCTACTGCAGAAATACAGCAGGAATTGCATTCTGTCCTTTGCATAGGGGTGTCTATAGTCATACCTAAAGGCATGTAGATACACACAGCCTAAAAAACCTGCTTCTTAACACAATGGTTTAACTTAAAACGAAGTGAAGCAATTAGATGTTACAGAACCAAAACAAAATAAAATAACCCTTTGAGACTTCTGGAAAAATACACTTGTGAAGGTATCTTTTCATGCTAGGAGGAAGGTAGACACACTGCGATGAGAGCACTTGCACAAATTACGTCCAATGTAGCTCCTCAATGGACTATCAGGGCATTTCCTTGCGTATCTATTGAAACTTGTGACTAAGAAATTACTTCTCAGTTGTTCCATTCATCTGCAATAAATCTCATGACTGTATAGAGAAAGATGCCATCCTGAAATTACAGCTTTCCTGTCAATGTGCTTGAACAGGTTACCCAGGGATTGTCATTTTTCATCTGAAAGCAGACATCAGAGTTCCTTTTTCAAAGCATTATTTGAAGTAGTAAATGATGTGGAGAAAAGAGCTGACAGCAGAAAGGAAAATAACATTTGCACATCTTGTGCAGCAATTTGAGACGAGGCAGGTAGGTGCTAGAGGAAGAGCCAATATGCAGGGATGTTTTGCCAAACTGCAGGAGGGGAGTTAACTGGCCTTGAACCCCGATTTGACGTCTCTCTAAAGGTTCAAAGCTTTTGCTGTTTGTTTTCTTTAAGCAGGCACTTAACAAATCTTGTCAAGAAGAGCTGATAAGATAATTAGTCTCAGAAATAACTCAGACCACAGAAAGTGCCCACAAACCTCAGTACAGTGAGTCCTTCTGCCCACGACTGTTGTTTCTGAACATTGCAAGAAAAGAGGAGGAGGATTTGAGGAGGATGATTTTTCTGCTAAGAGAGCACTGGAGAGGCAGAAGGAAGAAGCAAAGGGTTCAGCAGACCTGCCCAGTCTTGGAAATGGGGAGGGGAAAATGTGAAATAAAGAGAATTTCAATGAGAAGTTTCTCATCACCAAACCACATAGTCTTAAGAGAACAAAAGAGAAACAAAAAGAATAGCAGAGAATGCAGAGAGAACCTCAAATGCTAACAGATATTACTGTAGCCCTTCCACTCCCCCAGATCAATGCTATGGAGCTACCACCATGCCCTGCCTTTGAGATGCAGCCTGATTTATGGGAAAGCAATCACCTGAATTTGCCTGCACCACCTGATTCAGCAAAGCAAGTGCAGGTGGGAGCTTCCTTCCCCAAGAGATATTCAAAGACCCACCAAACAAAGACATCCAAACAGCTGGATTAAAGCCCATGAATTCCCTGTTGAGTAATGTGTACAGCCCAACTGTGTGTGGAAAAAGGAACTGGGTTGGAGCAGAGCCTCCCACGGCGCGGCACCAGGAGCCCTGCCGTCAGGCCCCGCGTGGCCCCAGACCCCGGTGGAGCACGTACCTGACAGCCGCCGACCTACTCCACCTCTCGCGAGTCGAGAGGATGAATCCCTTGGCAGCTTGGCAAAGGAGCCCCCTCTTACGTGAGCCACGATAGACGTGCGGCTTCTGCAGCCCAGCACGGGGAGACGGAGAACACCAGGCGGGGAGTCACCGGGGACGGGGACAGTCCCCCCACGCCGTCACGAGCGCGGTCTCCTCGCCCCGCTCCTTCACCCGCTCTCCTGCGAGCGGAGCACGGTCAGCCACGGAAGAATAACCCTTACAACACTTATCTCTAGGAAACGGGCTGGAAAGGGAGGTTGCCTGGTCTTTTAATGATTCCAACATCCCAGTCCCACCCCTTCCTAATTTGCACTTGATTATCAAGCTGTTTCAAGTTAATCACTCATTGCAAAACTCTGTGCAGTATCAGGTAGCAGCAACATGTGCCCTGTTAATAAGGAGTCTTCATAGATGGAAGATGTGTGTATGCTCACAGCGAATATTGCTGTCCTCTGGAAGGGTATAATCAGGCCTGTTTATTTCCTGTGGCCTTGGGAAATAGCTTAAAATTCAGTAGTGCTGCTTTTAGACAGTTGCAGGTAGCTGTAATATAATTTATCTAACCTACGTCCTGAGTTATGAAAGCATTGGAGCTTAGATATTGCACCTAAAAATGTGAGATACAAAGGGTATTAGTTATGGCATATGATACATAATTCTACATACCTGATTTTAAGATATTTATAGTTAGATTTTTAGAAGAAAAAAAATATATGCCTGAGATGCAAATGTGCAGTTTGTGGGATTTGGTAAGTTGCCTGCATATCTAGAAGTTGTGAGCAAGAAAGGACATTGCAAATGATTGCTTTGTGCATGGGTTGTCATTACCTTTAACAAGTACCTTCGGCGTTACAGAACTCTGTGGAAAGTCTCTATAGGATAAACAATGCAATTATGTCTGGAAAAGGCAATCATATCTCCTGCAGAATAATTTACAAGGACATTAACTCAATAGGCAAATCATAATTAATTAAGAAGCTTAATGTGTTGACTTTTTCATGTCTAATTATACCTCTCTTTATATCAGCTACAGGTAAGAGTCAAAGAAGTAGAGGCAGAATGCTTTTTAAAGAGTTTTTCCTGTTTTTTAAAAAAAAACGTTTCCCAGAGGGATGTGACATGAGAGCTTGGATTACAAAAGGGGTAAAAGAAGTGATGAGATGGTAAAGCAAGAGCTTCAAAATCAAAATTTAAGCATATTGTATAATAAAATATTTTTATCATTGAAATACCTGAAGTAAACTTAGCTTCCGTATTGAAATAAAGTACTTATCTCTCCACCTTTCCAAACACAAACAACAAACAATTTTGCTTCAAATTTAAAACAGTTCTCGTATGATAGGCTTGGGCTTTCTGCTCCTCGGGAATATGCAGGAAGGCCCTGCTAATCAGCCAGAAACGCTGCCACCTTCTTCCATCACTAACTGGATTGTGGAGATGAACATTCTTTTTTTTTCCCAATGTTTTTTCCGATCTCCAGTGAATGTAGCCCTTTGGGGTTTTCACAGCTTTGCTAGGGTGGAGGAGCTCCACTGGAGTGAGGATGGCCGTGGTGGACCCCAGAATTTACCAGGACCAGTAAAGGGGCTGCGGATGTCCTCTTCTCTGCCCCTTCCATCCTCCCACGTGCTCCGACTGAGCAGGTGACCGGTGCCCAACACGGGACACCCGTCCTGACGGTGTCTGAACATGCTCTGCACCTCGCTACAGGTGGACCAGAAGACCACGCTCCTGAGGTCCGATGGGTCAGGCCGGGGTGAGGCTCCTCGCAAAGCCGAAGCCTCTCTGCGCACAGCTGGGTCGGAGCAAAGCGCTTGTTCCTCTGGCTTCATCGTCGCTGACACGCGATGCTGCTGATACGCAGCATCCAGCACAGCGGTACCGAGCACGGTGTGTCCCCGCCGCGTCCCGGAGCTCAGCACGGCGGGGCTGGCCTCCCGCTCCCTAATTAACATCCAGCAAAACCGCATCCCTGCTGTGTCATTAGGCTGGCACGGCGGTGCGCTGCCTTTATGTGTGTGTTGGCACGCCCCGTGTGCATGGGGATCCTGGTAGCTAACCTCTTTTACAGAAAAAAACATAAACTATGATGACTAGTTTACTTAATGCCTGCTAAACAATGGTCTTTTCACCGGGTGTGATCTCCTGGTTGCAGTCTGGTTTTATTTCAGTTTTACTCTATGGCCCACAGATTCATAAAGCCAGCTTGTCATTAGAAAGCACCACAAAGCACAGAATATGAACTCTTCATCTTCAGGGTTGAAAAAATGTTTCAAATTGTATGAAGAGGAGTTAAGTTTTTTATGAAGAGCAGGATTTTATATCTATTTAATGAAGAACAGCTTTAAAACAGGAAAAGGGAAAGAAGGGAGGGAGAAAAGAGGGGAAATGTCAAGAAGGAAATAAAAAACTTTTTAACAAAAAGAAGAAAGATGATTTGCAGAAGAAAATATTTGAGTTACTTCCTAGCCTGCTACTTTGCCCCATCACGGGCTGGTGTCACATCTTCAGTCCCAATTGTAGGCTAATCTTCCCAGGCTGCCCATGGCAAGGGACGAGGAATGCAGACTCACTTGCAGCATCCCAGCTGTTGGTGGTATTCTTGTAGGGTTTAAGTCACAAACCTGCTCTGATCCAGAAATCCTCCTAGATTTAGCTGTGGCTGCTAGCTTGAAGCTGTCTGACCTGCTTTCTCCCTTCAGGTCTCCCCCTCTTTACAGCTGCAGGCAGAACAGGCAGGGCGTCTTCAGAATATGCAGCCCTGTCCATTGATTTATATCACCACTGGTTTAAATCTGCGTAATTTCTCTGAATATTATTAATTCCCCACTTTCCCAAGGATAGAATTGCTCACTATAAATCAGAGGTCTTCTCCATAAATTCTTTTTGTCATCTGTGGGAAGCACGGATTGAAGTTCACTTTTGCAGAGTTCTCCACGTACTCAGCATTGGGAAAAATGACAGCAATACAAATACTTCCCAGAAAACCATAAACCACAGAGAACCTTCTGCAAATTCAGCTAAAGTCTTCGCCTGCAAGAGCCTTACCGGCTTTCCCCTGTCCCCTCTTCGGCGGCAGAGGTGATTCATAGCTACACAAATAATGCTAAGCACAAAATGGGAGAATGTGAATAGTTTTATCATCACTCCCACCAAGATATTTTTCAAAGAATGAGTAAGTCTTCATCTATTAAACTACGTGTGTTTTATTAGTCCTAGTAAGAATATATTAGACTGACAAGGATCTCAGAGGTATTTGTCTTTTTTTAATACCTAGGCTGCTATTGTAATGAGAGCTCCAGAGCCAGGCGGGCCAGAAACCATTGTGCTTCATCTGGTTAGGAAATTAAGTGATGGACGCTGGGTGCATTCAAATGAGGAGTGCCACAGTGGAGATGTTAGGGGAAGATTAGCTATAGCTCATACTCATTTTAAAGCTCTCTCCAGCCAGCAAAACATGAAAAAGAGTTGCATTAAAGAAGGATCCCCATAAAATTGTTGTTGGACTCTGGTAGTGGTAACAGAGAAACAGGAGAGAGTTAACAGTAATATCCTTTTAGGTGCTGAGGTTTGTTTATTGTGAGCGGTTTGTTTACTGTGAGCAGCTTGTTGTGAAAATTTCATTTTGAGAAGTAGCCTCAGGAAGGCAAATATGTTCGAGACCACCGAGCTCTGGGAGGGGAAATCAGCTCCACAGACATGAGGTGGCACAGACTGAGGATCTCTTGGAGAAGAAAAGGCCAAGCAGACTGGAGGGATAAGAAAATTCAGGATGTTCTGGGAAAGGCAGTTTTTCTCTTTGAAGAAAGTGAAGGTATAATAATAATGGCAGTTACTTCTAGTAAAGTCACCTAAACAAAAGATTTGAGTTAGTTGAAATGAAGGTCTGAGAAGAATTTCGCTCACTGTTTTAACATTTTTTCCTTAGTTGGTGACTCCTGAAGGGTACCTGCAAGCCAAACAAAAATGACATTTTTCACTGCTGGCAACGTGGCCAAAGCACTCAGCAGTTTCTTTTCCTCACTGCTGAGAGGTATCCTTCATGCATATGAATTTTCCATGTTTGAAGAAAGCTGGTTAGAATAAATGGACTTAATTATCACGCAGAATGAGCTGGAACAAAGATGATTAATTAAGTGAACCCAGAAACCTTGAGGAAAGAAAAAAGCCTATAAAACGTGTGAAGGTGGCCAGATTTGTCAGTAGTGGTGCAAGAGTTTGGAAGTCCCTAACGATAGCGGTGGTACAAAGGGAGGAGGAGAGCAACAGTTTTGCCCAGCCAAGCCTGCAAGCAACAAAAATTACTGAACTAGAAAGACAACCTGTGCTGCTTCAGCAGGGCCATTTCAAAAGAAAACTTTCAGCAGCCTCTGCCAATATTTTGCTATGAGCAGACAGCTAATGAAGATCTCCATTTAAAGAAGATACTAATATCGGATGAAAGCTGGCTCACTGGGCATGTTACTCACCCTGTAGCTCAAAGCTAAATCCTGTAGCTGAAAGCACAGCCAGGCAATGAGTGCGTGGTATCGATGGTTACTAAAGCCCATCAATAGCATGCCATATAGGTAACTATTAACTGTGATTTTAAGAAAGTTTTTGAGTTGTTAAACTCTGACAGTCTGTAAAATTGATTAATCATTCATAAACTAGCAGCTGGTTCTTTATAATCTATAAATTCACTTTTACTAGTAAGTGTAATGACAACTGCTGTTCGCCACGGCAGCCGCACCACCACTGCGTACAAAAACGCAGTCCCCTGCTTACTCTGCTCGGTCACCCCACGATCATCCCCCTCTCTCTGCCTCTCACGAGGAAAAGGAGATTTCTGACTAGCACCTTTCCAACCCTGCCATGCTGAGAAACAAAGTCCGGTGCTCCACCCTCCAGCTAGGAGCAGATACGTTGCTGTCATGAGCAGTATTTTTCCCCATTGACTGAAGATGCATCACAGAATTTAGCTTATTTTCCAAAAGCAATCCCACTAATTATTCATGTGGAGTGAAAACCGGAGGCCTTTTAAAATTTTTAGTGCCTCTCTCTTGCTGGCAAATTGGTTACTGGTTCAGCTCCATTGAAATCACCAGCCAAGGCCAGCCAAATTACTTTTACAGCTTGAAAAGCAGAAAACAAAAAGTCCCTGTTAATTTAATTGGGTCTTTTCAAGTGCTTCAGAGATTTTGTTAGCAGAGGTGCTAACATTATCATCTTGTGCTACTTAAAACCCAACACATTTCTCACTATGTTTTCAAACATAACACTTGATTTTATTTTTAAATATTGATGTGGCCTGTGAAAATTTCTTAGAAATCTTTTATGGAAAGGGCAATTCTGAGCAATTCTGGTTTTAACTTTAAGGGACCTTTCAAGTACTGTGTGTGTTTTTCTCTTCTGGGAGAATGATAGGCGAACACGGTTCTTAATTAGCAAATGCTTATATAACTTGCCTAAATATAAAATTAGACTTTATTTTCAAGCTGCTGACCTACTAGATTTCTTTGTGTCATGTGGAGTTCTGGCACAATAGTAACTGTGAAAATACTGCTAAAATTGGAGCTGCAAAAATTGACTGCTTTATTTTTTGCTTTCTTATGTACACAACAGAAATGGAGGGTCTAGCAACACCGACGGTGCAGAGGAAAGCTGGAGTGGGATGTATCAAGCGTGGAGCAGGAGGGGTTTGGCCTTCTCTAAAAAGACTGAAATCTGTCTCCGTTACAGCAAGGAGTTGTTTTGTACCGGACTGTCTGGGCGGAGGATAAAATCTCTTTAATTTTCAGCAGAGCTGAGCATCTGCTACTTTTAACTCCAGTTCTCATTATTTCTGCAAGCACTGAGAGCATGTTAGTACACAAGATACTATTTGGGAGATTTTATTCAGCCAAACTCGAGCCAGACCCAGAATCTGCATACTTCTGCGAGGCAGGCTAACCCCCTGTTGTACACCCTTTGGGAATATCCCATCTCAGCTTTGCGTCAGGTCCTCGTCCCTGCAGGAGCCCCGGGCCCCCAAGCGCTGAACGTTGCAGACATCCAGTCCAGAAGATCCAAAGCTGCAGCTCTCCAGACCCTGAATCACAGTCCATGAAAACAACAGTTTAACTGGGGTTTGCAGGAGGCTAAATTAACTGCAGTTCAAGCTTTCCTGTAAATAATTCACTGCTCTGTGAAGTATGGGACTAGTCAATTCAATTTAATATCCCAGTCAAAGAAATCAAATGAAAGGAACCCAATACATATATTGCAATCTCATTTGGAACGTGCTGTTATTTTAATTTGCCTTGTAACCTCAAGCACTGAATAAAAATAATATACCTTCACTATTCCAACCGCCTTAAGGAAGGAAAAATGCTGGAACAAAATGTTTTCCACTCTGAAATTAACTGACAGATCTATTTATTCTTCCATGTATTGATCACAGAGAAGATACAAATATAGTACAAATGGCCCACACATGTCTGAGCATAAGCCATAGATAACCAACCTCGCTAGCACGTGCCTGAGTCTGCAAGGAGCCAAAGGCAACGATCCAGAAGCAGAAGTGTGGATAAGGCATTGACGTCTTCCCAAGGGGCAAGGATGCTGCCAGAGACCAGCCACGTGCTTATCAGCCCTGTCCTTATCTCACTGCCGGAAAAGCATTCAAGAAATACCTACCGTGCTGTGAAGACCTGTGTCATCTGAAAGTAATGTTCTCCGGTAGCACCCTCAGGGCATGAAGGTGCAGGCTGGGAGACCCAGGTCACTTGGTCTCATAATTACATGGTGCTGGGCATTTGTTCTTCAAAATTTTTAAATCGGAGCTTTTGAAAAATGCATAGAAGAACATGAAACCTCCTGTGAAGCTCACAGCTCATGGAAATCCATAAACTCTCTAAAAAGGTTGTTCATACTGGGAATGAGATAGGCCAGTATCTGAATATTGGAGGTTTTGCTTGCTTTAGTCATAAAACCAAGGAAAACAGAACATTTTGCCTGAACAGAGACTGTGCTAGAAAGTTGAGGACTCCTACCTCATGTTCTGACCTGAAGTTTTTCAAGCTGTGGAAAAAAGTAAAAAGGAAAACCCACCGAAGCATCCGGTGGCTGCTCCTCTGGGTCATCCAAAGAAGCCAGCAAAGAGCACAAAAACAAGCTCTGGCCATCTGGTGAGGAAGAGGGGAAAAGGAGGACAAATGGCAGAGCTCAGTTCTGTCAGTCTCCTCATAAGAAAATTTAATTTGTTGGTCTAATATGTTTTGCTTGACCTAGCTTTCAGTAAGTTTGAGTGACACTGTCAAGATCATTTATGGCAGTGAAGACTGGAAAGTCATTACAGTTAAAAGTTATCAAACACGTTTTTTGTAATTTAAGACCAGGGAGCGATTTCATCCTTTCCCTCTTGCAAGCAGGACTTTCCTTGCTGTTGATGGGTTGTAATAAGGACTCAGCATTTATTAAAATATCTCCCTGTCAACTTTTCCTGTAGGACAATTATAAATACAGGTATTTCTAAATTTTTATAAGACTCGGGCTGGGAGTCACCAGCAGCCAGGGATGCTCAGAAATTGGGTTGAGCTGCGGCTGCAGGCAAGGAGGAGTGCAGGGCTGAGCTGAGGCTGATAAACATTCCACTTGCTGAATAAGTAAAAATAAGAAAAAAGTAGAAATCCCATTCAGCGGGTTCTGTTCCCAGCTGTGGTGGCCGAGCTGCTACACGCCACCACGTCAGCAGCCAGACTTCATTTACTTCAGCATCCTGGGCTCTGCAGCAGGTTTGGCTGAAACAGCACTAAGGAGAAGAGCCAAAAATCAATTATGGAGAGTTAATTGATCAGCAATTTGGGTGCGATGTATTGCAGTTTGGTTGTCCATGGGCAGGTGGGAATAGGGTTGCTCTGAATAATGCAGCCGTGCATGGGCATCTCCATGCTGCATTCTGGCTGCTGAACTGGCTAAATGCTGGCAAACCCTTTCAAAGGATCCTGATCCCAGGGACAGTCCGAGGATGCCCTTCAGCCACCCTGGGGCTCAGCATCCATGCAAAATGGGATATTTTTCCCTCTGGACCTTGGGCAGAGATTGCAGCAGAGGGAAACCCCTCATGGCCGTGTCCTGGCTGCCACGAGCTGATCTTAGGGCAGGACTTTCTCAGCCCCGCAGCGAGACCCTCAAAGGCAAAGCACGGGGCTGGCAGCATTTGAAAAACCTGCAGCTCACAGTCGTTTCACGCTAGACCTTGCCTGGTCCTACCCCAGATGCTAATATACTGAAGTTCACGCTACGCAGAATAAGCGCAACAATATCAATAACCATAAGAATGATAATAAACTCAGCAATAACGATAAATATTAATCCAGAGAAGTACCTAATAAATGACAGCATTGCAAAGATATCGGGTAACCTAATGCACAACTAATGGCTTCTTGTGGTAGCAAAATTACAAATAAACTATAAACAATTCGAGCCCAATCTGTGCTGTCTCTAGAGCTGGGAGTTTTTGGAGCTCTGCTCCCTGGGGAGCGTGGGGCCACCAGACGCAGCCTCGGGTCTGTCCCAAATCCTGCATGCTGTGGCAGGATCGCCACATTTATTAACCTTTCTCAACTCAGCATCTGTTACCTGTATCCAAGTTCTGACATTTTGCCATACCAGATGCTTTCAGAAATTCGTGGCAGTAAGCAGGTTCTGACTCATTTTTTTTGGTGTGTTTAACACAAAATTGTATTAAACTGAATAAATGTGTTATAAACTAATCACTGCATGTCTCTGGATGTAGCCCCAAACTCATTAAGCCGTATGTGGACAAGAAGGGCACGAGGCCACCCAGGGAAATATTCACATTACAGCAATTTTGTCACAGCTCCCAGAGCTGTAGGGTGAGTTGGGCCTTTTCCTGTTAAAGAAATGGGTGCCACAGCAAAGGCGGAGAATAGGCGGATGAACAGGCAGACTGGTAGAATGTAGACCTCAGTTTCGCTTCATACCTAGAACAAAACATCACTTGAAGTAATCAGATGTTAAAGACAAAGCAATTACAACAGCCTGATTCATACGCTTCCAGTTTGTAAATGTTTACATTGTAAATAAATAGCTGAAATATGCTGTTTATCCCAGACATAAGCAATGCCTCAAAAAGTAAAAGCAAATACGAATTATGCATTACAATACTTATATTTCTCATTTTTCATCAGCAGTTTTCATTTTCTAATTTCAATCTGTTGAGAGTACTTAGGAATCTCGCTGCAAAAATACTTCATTGGTTGCTTGAGATTGCTTTCTTGATACAATATTGAAAGGGAAACAAAATCCCTCGCCCTGTTAGGCTACTCAGGCAATGATATATTTGGGTGTACTTTGACAGATTTTCCTTTAAGGGCCTGGTTACAAATAAATGAACAGTTTTAAACCTACATAATGAACTCTTTGTTCTTTAAGAGCTTTACATTATTTAAAGTCTTTCACTCAGCTTAGGTCTGCAATTTCTTTCAAAGCATTTTCTTTTGGATACAATGGTATCTGAAGATGGATGTAAAGGTTAAAATGCAAAATATTAATCTGCTGAGCAGCTGGAAATTGCATGGACTGAAGGTGCCAAACCTAAAATAATTCCTGCTTGGAATTTTCAGTCACTCTGCTTTTTTTATAGAAGTAATTTCAAGCATATTGTGGTGGTGTCAAGACAATACATTAGCATGGTAGCATGAATAAACTAGCTGCTGAACTTTGCATGTGGCTGCAGATCCATCACAGCCCCGGCATACAGCAGAGCTGGCGTGGGGCCAGCTGAGCCGCTCTCTTCTCCATAAGTTCAGGAGACGTGGGAAAATTTACCATAGTCACTATCTCTTCCCAGAGCACTTCAGACCCAGGAGTCCTTATGGCCGATGCGGAGAAGATCGCCTAACAGCGGCTCCCCAGAGAAAATGGGAATGAAGAATGTAAGAAACCCCATAAAATCCATATGGACATAAAGGGCTTCCCACAGGGCTGAAGCTGCAGGAATGGTGATTAAGTATATGCGTTAGCCAATATCTCACTGTATGGCTTGTGCTTTTTGCTCATTTTTTGCTGGACAAAGGTTTTTGTTTAACACTGCTCTGATTAAAAAAACCAATAAGTAGAGTCAACGAGGCTGCAATACGTCATGAATTGTCTCAGTTTTAAAGTCAAATGGTGCTGTCTTCTCCCTTCACTCACATAGCTTTGGTTATAAAACTAGAATTAAAGTTGATATTTAATCCCAGCTCTTCCTTAGCTGGGCTAATCACACAGCTTGATTTGTTGTATGGACTGTGCAGTCACTTGTGGGGTACATTGTAAAGCCGTAAATAATGGTAATAATTGTGGTAATTGAGTGTAAGATTACTCTCCTGCTAACAAGGGATACTCAAACGGTTATCTTTTGATGAAAAAAAACCAAGGAAAAAAGATTAATTACTATATTTCCATCCCAAGCCTGGAGCAATGATTGGTTAAACTGCAGGGAAGTCTAATTAATGCACCAGCTTTCCCTGAACTCCCCAGTGACATGATGAAAGGCGGTTTTCTAGCTTCTCAAGGAGTAAAAAGAGAGCCCTTCAGAACTGATGGTGCAGAGTGAAGGGGACACCACTGAATTATTGCCAGGGAATGTCAGATAACATTTCACAAACACGTCTGGCTGATCTTCTGATTCCTGGAGTTCCTGGACCGAGTCCTAGATGTGGTGCAGCGGCTGGAGAGCCCCTCGCAGCAGCAGTGCTGACGGGCATCCCGCCATCCCGATGACTTATCTCCCCCAGCTTCGGTCTCGCTGGGACCGCCAGCACCATCCTCCCGCTGCCAGAGGCACTCGGAGGCTCTCGGTTACGGCAGGTCGTATGGGTCCCCCTCGGTGTTCACACAGACCCCCTCAGCCCTCCGAAAATGAGAGGTAAATTGCCTCAGGTGAAGCCTGTGTGTAGGGACGGCTGATGGGCCGTACCCTGTGGAGCCCAACTGACCTGAGCGTGCGTCAGAGCCTCACACGTATTGCCCACCACCGTGTCCCACTGAAAGATCCTGGCCCACGAAGGTCAAAGCATCTCTTGCCCCTAGCTAAATAAAGGACTAAGTGCCATGTAAAAAGCCATACTTTCTGTGTAGCACCTCTCCATCCTGGCTGAGGGAGCCAAGTGCATGAGTCAGGGCTGCAGGGAGGGAGTGGGACTCATCCTACTTTGCTTCTTATCATCCTCATCCTGAAATTAATGGCAAAGCTCTGGATGAGTACCTGTGGGTCAGGTCAGCCATGACGTGTCATAGTGTGTGCCAGTACTACAGAATTGGAAGATGATTCCAGCCAATTTACTCACAAGTTCTTCTTCAAATCCTCTTCTAGGAATATAAATGTTATTGAGAGGCACATTTCGTATACTGGTTGTTTTTCCTTTCTCTTGCTGGAGTAGCCAAGCACTAAGCCAGAGGCTGAAAAGCTTGAAGGAGGGTTATCTCATCTGTCCAAAGTGTTTTTTAAAATCACAGGCCTGTAGGGTTGCCCCTGAAATCCCATACCCTGGTGGAAACCAAGTTCTCATCCATTTTTGTCATGTGCTCCGTGTCCCCTGGTCCTGAGAGTAAAGTGAAGCGGAAGAATTTCATAATGGACTGAAAGACGGATGCTTGCAAGATGTCAGATTGCAGGCATCATCCATGCTTCACCTTTGTGCCTGGTGGCTTCGGAGCTTTCCTCTCCCTGTCGGCTGTAGTCTCCTTGCCTTGATCTTTAGGAAACAGAGAGAGCAATAAGAATGTGGATTATTTTTTGCAGGGGAATAAATTGGAGGCCACATCTAAAGATCTCCTGCTTACTGGCAGCTTGAGAAGCTCAAGGAATTTTTTCTGTTCAAGAAACTGAAAGGAGTTGAAAGTGTTTCTGTGCATGCAAATTCACAGTGACACCATTGATTATGATATCAGAAAACAAGAAGCTGAAATAATATATTTGCTAGTAATCCAATTATGCAAAAGAAATAATTGCCAGTCATTCTTATCTGCACTGCGAATGTCACCAGCTAACAGACCTGAATATGACCCAAATGGTAGTACTATGCATGGTCATTTAAACTGGGAGGTTTTGTTGTGCATGCATGGATTTCCCTTCCATATAATACAGACAGACCTTATTTGGGTTTTACTTATTTTTTAAGGACATCTGCCCTAAGGGTATGGACTGTCTGTTATACTCATAGGCTAACAGGATCAGAAGTCATTATTTAGGATGAGAAATGACTTACAGAGAGATGAGAAGCTGGAGCTGGTGATAACGTAATTTCCTTAAAAGTTGTTAGTACCTTTAACTATGCCAAAGACTTACTAAACAGCAAAAATACTTGTTTGCATTATACAGTGGCATAGAGAAGTTAATCATGGGAAGATATTTTCAAGCTAAATTCATTTATTTATTTGTTACTATTATTCTCATTAGCAGACTTATTTGTGGTATCCATCAAGATTGCCACAGAGGTTCATTTATGATCTGATTCAAAGCCTGTTCAGAAATCAGTGAGAAGACTCATTGATTTCAAATAAGTTTGAGTCTGACTTTTAATTTTATTGGCCTGTGTGGCCATTTATTCTAACGTTTCTCCTGCTTATGCATTACACTTCAAGGATTATTTCTTCCTGGATCATTCATTGTACTGCACATCTAATGCCTGAATCACCAAGTGCCTTGGGATATCCATGTCAGAACTACTGGTATTTTCTTAGTATGAATTCGAGTTTGCTTTGGACACAGGAATGGGTTGCCATACTCGGTGGCATAAACAGAGCTCTCTCTTGTATGAGAAAAGATGGATCGAGCCCTGCGAGTGTATTGATAGGGACTTTGTGGGCAACCGAAATCAGTTTAGATCAATGACTTTGAGCCCTTTAACTGATCAAGTCCTGGTGACTAGCACTGGGGGGAGGGTGATGCTTCAGTCTTCCAAGTGCTGTAGTTTTCAACTTTCTTCCTAATTACCCAAATCTTGTTTGAAAAGCAACATAAAACAGCAACAAGAATCCTTTTCATTCAGCAGCTCAGAGCACTGTGCAGGGATTACTCTGAGCTCTACTATTAGGATGAAGCTGGGAAGATATTTTTTTTTAAGAAGTAGGCAAAAGCATTTCCGACTGTCATAAGCCCAACTTCTCCTTTCATGTGACACATCTGGGTTATGGTGAGCCTCCCCGAGGCAGATGGCTGGCGGTAGTTGTGTAACGTTACAGTTCAACAGCCCGGCGCCAGGCACAAAGCAGCAAAGCAAGAAAAATATATAGAAAAAATACAAAATCATTTAGCAATTAAAAAATAATGATGCAGGGGATAGGGAAGACGGAGGGTGTTTTTCATCCTGCAGTGGGTCTCATTACCAGAGGAAATGCCTCTTGTTGCTGCTTTTCTGAGCCGAAATGTTATTTTTGGCAGGGCTGAGGCAGCTGGGCAGGCGATGGTGTGCGGGACTCCTGGGGCTGAGCCTCCCAGCCCCACCGGAGGAGACGCACGGTGCTGTCGGCGAGTTGGCAGGGTTTCCTCGGAGCCACGGCATCCAGCCTGCTGCCCGAGGGCTCTTGTGGCCAGTGTGGAGGAAGCAGAAAGCAAAGGCTGAAATCTCCCGCCTGAGGTTTTTCGGACTCAGACCAGCAATACGGGGAGGGAAATAACTGCGGTTGCCTCTGCCTTGCCCCTGGCAGCCTCAGGAGCAGTGTTTCACTGTGACACGCTCATGTCCTTGAAAAACATTCCGCTCTTTTCAGGCGACGTGAGCGTTTACGTTCACTCCACACGGGGCAATTCCCTCTTACCCAGACCTCTGCTCTCGGTCCAGGGTACCGCAGCGCATCACCGTACAAGACCACTACAGGAAACACAGTTTTCCACATTTTTAAATAAATATAAAACAAAGTCATCAAGCAACAGTTGATGACTGTTGATGTAACATGAGCTGGGCATTCGAACAGGCATACCTGCCTTTGCGTCTGGTGTCCAGCATCCCCGCCGTGCTCTGCTCCATATATGCCACAGGTGCCGTTGCAGGGGTGGAGGAAGCCAAGGAGCAAACGAAGGCACCCCTTCGTCCTACGGACAAGGCAACGAACAGCAATATGCATTTGCTGAGTGGTCCACAAAGCCACGAAATTTTGGACTACTGTTGTAGTGAACTGGCAACTACAGCTTTCCTCTGACAACAGTAAGCCACAGCTGCAATGATCATTATTCACTGCTCAGAAATGTCATCCCCTAATAACGCATTCACTTTCTGTGCTCGGGTTCCTTTAATGCTTTTATCTTAGCGAAGAAAGAACATGAGTTACTTTTCATTTTAAATAGCCTCCTCTGGTAATGTTATTAAAATGCAAACTGAAGAATGACAAAGTGGACAAATGCTAAATAAAAATGGAAATTCCAGCTAGCTCGAAAGGACTCGTAGCTTTCGAGAAAGGCAAAATTAAACAGAAAAATAATTCTGGAAGTGCTTATGATTTTGCAGAAAGCAGAAAATACACTGTCATTTCTAAAGTCTAGGTTCCCCCTTGTCCCATAGCTTTCTTAATTTGAACATCACATCTTTCACTGTGATGGTGCTTATAAAGTCACGAGAAGGGAACAACAGTTCAGTCACCAAAGCCTGAGAAATGAAACTGCAGACGTGGATTAGCAATTCTCTGTAAGATCCCTTACAGCCTTCCTGCCTAGCCTTGTAGCGCCGTTGCTATTTTTAACCAATTCTTGAAGAATTGCCACCAACCGTCCTTTTCTGTGACCATTAGGAATATCAATAAAAGCACTATCATTAGATAACCTTGTTGAAGGGCAGGTGATGAACGACGTCACCGGAGCGTGGCACACGATGACTGACTGCAAAGCAACCTCTACAGCACTTTTGGAGGATGCGAGGCTCTGCCTCATCTCTGCTGCAGTGGATTTGTTGCCGTCAGAATCTAGAGGCTCTTCAGCAAAACAGGGCAGTTTTCCCTCTGGCTCCCATTCCCCCCCAAAGCAAAGGGGTTATTCTCATCACTCGCTGCATCTTCTTCCCAAGGTATCGACCATAAATATTCAGCACTCCAAAAGAAACAGCCGTACATGGCTAGGATCACTCAGGGAACATGAAAATATTTACACTTCAGAGCTAGAAAAGCAATTTCAATGCTATAGGACATGATCTGTATGAATTTATTCATATTACTACTTTCCAGAGAGAGAAAATGCCTCTGAGCCTTCCCTGCTACTGAAAAATACTATAGATAATCTATAAGCACATAGAAAGTTGATGGTAAGCTATTTCCCTTTATTTTCACAGATTTTACAAAGCAAGCAAAATATTCGATGTTTCAAATGCTATGGTGACATTTTTTGGGGTGCCTTCTCCCCAGAACCATGACTTATGCTTTGGAAAGGGGGGAGGCTGCTTTAGGTAAACAGAAAGGAGAAAATCTGGAGATGTGCACTGGCTGACTGGAGCAAAGAGATGGTTATGGTTTTGTAACAGGACAGTAAAACAATAAAAGCAGAAGAAAAATGCCCGTGGCCCCTTAGGATAGCCAGGGATAGGGACGACCTCCCCAGCCGTGTTCCTTGCAGTGCTCATCAGCTGCAGTGAATCTCCCACACAGCTCCGAGGCTGCAGGTGCCATATTTCGGATGACTTATTTTAATGCAAATTGATCATCCAAATGCTTTTTGCAGTATAAAAATTACAGCCAAGATTAAAGTGCCTTTTAATGATGACTGCTCTGGTTTACAGCCCCGAGACAGCCAGGAGCCTGAGCTTTGGAGAGTATGTCCAGGATCCACAGAAAATTTTCTGGTATGCTGGTAGAGATACAAGACTGACAGACATTTCAGGCACAAGACTCTTTGCTCTTATGAAGCCTACTAATTTTGTGAGTCTGTGGCATCTGAAAGCACACAAGGATGCCAATTATTGGGAGAAATTCCTTTAAATCAGTTCTCTTAAACTTTTTTTGATCTCACCAATATCAAGTTACTAAAGGAAATTATATAAGAAGGGGGGGGGGGGAAGTATTTTTTAAAATCTCTTTTAATAAAAGTCCAAAAAGAGTTTAGATACAACCAGAAATGTGCATTTCTCCCAAGCATGATTTGGCTCAGGTGTCCGCTACGTGTGCTATGATGGGCATCTGCTACAGTCCTTTGTGCTGAAATCTGGAATTTGTGCCCCTTCTTACTCCATAATTCCAGACAGGAGGCACTTGACTAATTCTGCTGAGCACAGGAGGTTTAAAATGTCCAGCTTTTTATCCCACTAAGGTGTTTGTTTGTTGAAGAAGACCAAGGAAAAGGATTATATGGGAATTCTGCCTGGCTGGGCACAGCCAGTGCAGACGAAACCCCTGTGGGCTGTGTGTCTCTTTCTTTGGAGCATTAACCTTGTGGGTTTATAGTCCTCTCTCTTTTTTTTTTCACCTTTGATCATTCCCGTAAGCATTAGCCAGTGCTGACAGCAGGAATTTGTGCGAGCACGGCTCTGCCTACCTTTCTTTCTAACTCTTTCTTCAGATTTTCTTTTGGCTCTCCTTAGCCAGAGTTAATTCTGATCCTCCCCTCCTACTACTGGGAAATGACATAGCTATATATTGCTTATCTCCTTTCATATTTTAATGAAGGGCATGAAAGAGAATGGCTGAATTTGTATAGCAGCAGAAGAAAGGACTTGGTAGATGACGCTGTTGTCTGCACACACACTGGGTCTCTATAAATGCAGAAAGTCTGTAATTATCATTAGAAGGTTTGTTAAAATTGAAAAGTAGAGGAATGCCAGTTATCCATTAATGAAAATCTCTCTCTTCCCCTGTTGCCCTCAGAGGAAGCTGGCAAGCTGTTCCCTATTCTGAATATTGTTCCCCTACCTCCATCCTTTTTCCTCCCTTCCTCTCATTTCCATTCCTGTCAAAGCCTGCAATGCCTTCAGCATGATAAACACACTGCTCGTGTTCCTCCACTCCTATCTCACAGAAAAAGATGAGGCTCATTAAGTGCTAGCATTTTTATTTAACACAAATGCATTGTTTCAATACCATTTTATTTCCTGCATATACCCCAGTGACCGTGTGCTCAGAGTTAAATGTCTGGGAGCTTGTGTATGCCAGTCCCAGCCTGGAGCCCACGTCCCTTCTACTCTGAACGGGAGCACCTCCATAGGGGCCAGCAGCGGCAATCGTCACCTTGCCTTTACAGCTGCACCCTGTGAGATGTGGGCATGGTATAAGGATCCAGATTTGCATCCAGGTATTTCTTCAGGAGACTGCATCTGCTTAAAGAACACTTTTATATATATATACACACGTATATATGTATATATAGGTATATTTACACACACATGCATGCACACACACAGACACACACATATATAGACACATATATTTATATATCTAGAAACGTATATAAATATATATATATATATATAGCACATATATATATATATAATTGCAAACCTTGGGACTAAATGTCAAAACCTAGACACAGTTATGGGTGAAACTAGGCAAACTGTTCTGGTAATTAATTTAGATTTTTGAAAGCACTCCATCTCAGTATCAACCATTATTAAAATTTTTATTTCTATAACCAGCTTCACAGTTGACATTAATATTGCTTGGAAGATGAAGTGCAGGATTTTGTACAGCATGATAAACATCAGCGCCAAAACATTTGGACAGTTTCAGAGACTTTTTCCTCTGTTTTGAGCTAAGGAAGCCAGCAAAAATAGTCCATTCCCATGAACAGTTTCGTTTGTGAAGACCTACTATTCCCAGGGAATATATGCATAATCAAAACACATAATTCATGCTCAGCTCTAACTTTAATCCGAAATTTGAAAAATCAGATACGAAAACTCAGACAAGATTTCTCCTACACTTGCCAGTAGGATGTCTATAAAGAAAAAGCTTTTCTCACTGTGTTTCTCAAGCCCTGTCCTGAGCCAGGAGTGAAGAAGTGAGTAAATATACGCAGTTGTCTGAACATCATCTGCGTGTAAAGAAATGCCCGTTCCGTTAGTGAAAGAGGGAGTGACTCATCCGTGCCCCGCAGAGGCGCGTAGCCGGACTGGAAACCCAACACCGGGAGCAGAAGTCACACTGCTGCTGTGAGCTCTTCTTCATCAATGGCATGAGTATGGTACAGCCCGTGGGGAGATGATTTCCCTAAATCTTAGCCGTTATTCAATATTGCGGTTTATCCAGCTCTGAGTAAGTGCCTGCTCTCTTTTGGGGCATTAGCTGAAGCATGATGAGACTTCCAAAAATGTGTAATTTAAAATAAATTTTGGTGAGTCAGTGTTAGACCTCTTTCACAGAGGTTGCGATAATGTCTTTTCAGCTCACATTATCTTTGAGCTAAGAGCACATCAGCAGTTACCACGTCTCAGAAGCCGTGGGGTAAGGTGTGATGTGTCAGGGTCCCAAGCACAGGGGGAATAACACAATTTAACATGCACACAAACTCACCCTTTAATTTATATTGAATATATATTTTAAGTACCTTCACTTTAAAGACCTTGATTTATACATTGTGGACGATGTAGAAATGCCCCAGATCTATTTGACATTTAGGCTGGAGCCACAGACCACTGATAATCACATAGCCACATGCTAAAATATCTGCAGCGATGAATATACAGTATTTACACGCACTGATCTTTGGGGCTGTAATCAGTCAGCTGGGGAAAATCTGCTCTGCTTATTGCTATTTGCATCCCTTATTATTATTTTGCATTCAGACGACTAGGCATCAGTTTAGGATCTAAAATTTAGACATCAGTTTTTAAAAATATCCTTCTAACTCTTTGCATGGAAAGGTCACTATGCTGCTTGTTGTATTGCCAATTCTGAGGATGCCACAGCTGCTGGGAGATGCAGAAGCCCCACTTGCAGACTTTCAGACCCAGAGCATTCGCACTGTTGGACTGTATTTCACATTATCCTTGTATTATTTTTTCCTTTCATCTGAACTGGGATGTTAATCATCAGGGTTATCCAGGAAATGCAGTACATTCACAAGCTGCTGTGTCTCAAGAGTAAGGTAGAAAAGATAAAATTCAGAGAAATATCAGTAATGCAATAAATTGTATCTATATATATGCAGATTTTTATCCTAATATACACAGCTGGTATGTATAATAAAGTTGTTGGAGTTTTTTTCTTTTCAATATACCATACACTTGAGATAATGTGATTATACTAGAATTAAAATAAATATAATTCCATCTCTGAGCACATTTAGCATTGCAGAGGTGAATCTCATTTGGGTATTGTTATGCATTTCATTTCTTCTGAAGCTTTGCTGCCCAAGGCCAGAAACGTTTAAATAGGTCAGGGATAACTGCCCTTATCATACTGCATTTAGACGCTCCCTTTATATGACAGCACTTGTTTCACTTTGATCATCAACTTGTCTTGATGTGCATTTCAATAATTATTTGATTAATCCCCTAGAACTACCCTGTAATCCCCCCTTTTAAAAAATACTGCTTGCAAGGGGAGGAGAGATCTAGAGACAGCAGAATGACTTGACAATACTTGCCCGTCCCAAGTTCAAGTTCTCTGTCCCTACTTTTTCATAACCAGAACGAGAGCAAGCGGTCGCTTTGACTGCCACAGCAGCAAAGTGTCCTTTCTCACTAACTTGGGATGCAAAGCTCCAAAGGAGTTGCTTAAAACTGATTTTTTTCAAAAAAAATGTTGTGAGCTCCCCCATCACCAAATTGCCCGGAGCACCTTGTCCGCCTGGCCATAACCCTGCCTCCCCAGAGAAAAAAAAAAAGGAAAAATGGAAACCCCACTCACATTTGCTGTATTGCTCAGAGCAGGTTTGTCCTTTCCATTGCTTGGGCAAGAGTTGTATTGTTGTATTTGAGTATGCAAACAGCGGCAATGTTAGGCTCTAGTACTCATCCAGTGCCTGTTCAAGTCAACCAAAAGACCTTCCCCAACAGCAGTGGGAGTTGGCATGGCCCAGAATGGCTCTAATGAGCTTCCAACAGGCACTTATGAGACTTTATTTTAGGAGAAATCTGTCTGTAGTTACTTAAACAGATGCTCATTTCTCTAAGCATTACCAACTTGTCTTACTACTTTCCAAGACCAGGCACTTCTGGATTTATGTTATCAACCAGTGGTAGAAGAAACTCAAAATCCATCAGTTAGGTTGGAAATGGGGAGAATTGCTTTCTCAAACCAACTGGATGCTCTGGGCTTTGAGCCAAGCTGCAGGAGAGGTCCCTGAGGTGGGAGGGGGCCTGGGCTTGTACTGGCCTAATCCTTGGACATGGCATGGATGGGACCTGGAGGTCTGAGTGCTGCCTGTAAATATTAATGTACCAATGTCCAAAATATCCAATTCCGGACAAAAAACAAGAGGGTGGTATTTCTGGGAAAATGGGAGGGGAGGAACAAAAGGCATGTTGCAGAAATTCAAATGGAAATTAAATGCTTGTTGGAAAAGGTTTGAAACTGAACATCGGAGAAATTGAATCAAACCGAAACCAAACATTGGAGAAATCAGTGGCCCCCATCTCTGCTTGTTCACTCCTCTGCTCCATAGGTGTCCAAACATGGTTGGTCATAAGAGCAACGCATGTCCAGACTGACCATATGAACAGCAAAACTTCAGCCAGCAGCACACAAGTCCCATTAGAGAAGGTTATTTGACCTGTGCCATCTTTTCACTTGTGACATACCGGCTAATAAATGATAACACCAGAAGCAAGATAAATAAAAAATTGGATATATTTATTAAAAATTAACAAAATGTGCTCACCTCCTATTTATCCTTCTTGTTTAAAGATCAAGTCTTTGGACTTTGACTAATTGGAGGCAGGGAGTCTGTTGCCCACATTTTTGCAAGCATGAAAAGATTTTTGACCGGAGATACCATGAACACTATCTGACAGCGCAAGGCCACTGCCAGGAACACGCAGGCATGTCAAATCTGTATTGTTTGTCTCATTTAACATCTGTGGACGCATGAATTTTTAACCTATTTTAAACCGAGTTGCAAGACCACGGCCATTTGGCAGCAAATAACCCCAAAGTGACTGGCCGCTGTGTGTGATGTGCAGTATACTGCACTTGATCGAGAGCTCCCGCAACCGTGCCAGGGGAGAGCTGGCGCATGGCTGACCTTCCCTGCAATAACTCGGGGAATGACTCAGCTGACATAATATTCCCAGGGACAAAATGCCCACTGCAGCTTCAGCAGGAAAAGGCAGAAACGCCGGGAGGCAGGACGGCTGACGGCCACCACGGGCTGTTTGGTCGATGGGTGATGCAGTGATGGATGGGTAGCGGTTAGGACCATGGAAGATTGAGTCCCAGCAGGGCAGAGCGAGGCCAGTTGCAAACCCCGGGGCTCGAGGGATGTCTGGCTTCCCTCCAGCACTGCCTCCAGGCACTGGCACCGCCACCGCCCGCCGTCACCCAGCTCTTCATGAAGCTTTACAGACCGTCTTTTTAGTGCTCCATTAAAAGAGCTTGTATACCCCAACCACAGTGGTGTATTCTCCAGTATAACGGCGGAGAAACATCACCTCCGTCCTTCCTCCTTTCCTAAGCTGTAGGCAAGGCCTGAACTCTCTTCTACCACCCCTTGGGAGCGCTGCCCTTCCTAAGATTTTCATTTCATTACCTGACTTGGCAAAAGCCAGGTGTGTGTTTTTCTTCTAAATGATCTTTTCAGCTCTGGTAGTTTATCACAAATTTAAACTAGCAATTCTGGAAACAATTTTGTTTAATAGTGCTCCTGATACTCAGCCTTGCTTCATGGTGGAAGCAGTCAAAGTCATTATGCGCAGCAAGTATTCACTTCTGCAGTCAGATTTAAAGGAACTTGGACAAGATGCAAACACTACCTTTACAGATAAAACTGAGCATTTACAAAAACTTTGTAAATACGTGTGGAATTGTCCAGAAATGGTCCTTCTCCCATGGGCAAGCCCCTTTTGTCCCAAGACCCCAAGTGTGCCCTGTCAGCTTGTCATCAGTGGGGCTTGTGCCAGCTGCGTACAGGACTCTCAGAGTTACCCACTCCTCTCTTTTTGATTAATTAGAAATTAAAAATAATTTTTTTGCCTTCTGCCATGCCTTTCCTGTCATACCATCATGCATAGGATATCACACTTGCAAAGTTAGGCTGAAATAGTACTTTTCATGAAACATAAAGAATTGTATTGACTATGTAGTTAATATCCCTCTAAAATCTTGGGCTTTTCTGATCCCAGCTGACATGTTCGAGTAGCGCGATGTACATCTCAGTGGTTTGACTTCCCCACAAAGGTTTACCTTGCTCCTAGGCTCCTACCGGCATGTTGGTCTGAGGCTTAAAATAGAGCTGTCAATACCGCTTTTCTTGGAAGAATGCAGTGCTGCTAAGCTGTTATTCAGTATAAAAAGAGTAGGGCTTCCAAAGAAAACATTCTGTTTAACATAGAAAAAAATGACACAAAAACTACTGAATCAACAACTGCGCCTTTCTCCTTTTTGGTCTCGGTTCCTGCTGTGAGTTACCCTAAGGGAATCAATGGTCTCCCAACCTCAAAAACAAACGAATAGATGTTATTCATCCTTGCCCTCCTCTGGCAAAGATGATTTGATATGAAATTTGTTTGGTAGATGAGACAAATAACCTTTTGTGACTGCAACTTTTGCATGTGAAGAAGTGGACGGCTCTGTGATGGTTCCTCATGCATCTCCCCATGGCAGTCGCGCATCGCTCGCGTGGCTGTGCAGCCCATGAGCCCCACGAGTAACGAGGCACGTCTGCCCGGGAGCTGGGGGGCACCGCCAGACCCTTGGCTGGGCACTGGGCACACCCTGCACGGGACTGGGCTACCACATGTGGATACAAACGTGCAAGGGGGTCTCTGTGCACTTTGGGAAATGGGCTCTCTGTGCCCTTAACTACTCAAATCCCCCTGAAATCCATGCCGTTTAAGCATCCAAATTCCTTTAGATATCTTGCCGTCGATCCAGACTCAGTTTTGGGTCAGGCTACTAGACAGTTCTGAGGCTTGTGAAGATGTAAGTAGGCAAAACATACTCCTCGAGCAATTCCTCTCTTCTTTTCCTCATCCTCCCCTGTCCTCTTCCGTGTGACACATTTGCAAGTGAGCTGCCTTGCTTCGTGGACTGTTAGGAATGTGGTTTTATTCCCCTATGGAAATCGTATATAGCATGTTCAGAAAAATTAAATATAATCCTTTAGAAGACTTACTTAGTAGGGATATTCATGGGGCACAGACATTTATTACTCTTGCTGTGTCATTAGGAATTTGTCAAGAGATAAGTGATTAGCAAATGATTAGTCATGTCCCTATTAAAATTTCGTCGGTGCTTTCCAAACACAAAGGAAGTAGGACCTACCATAAAGATGCTTATGATTTATGTCACAAGATAAAGAGGGATTAAAGGCTTTTATAAATATTGCTGTTAACACATTTAATAACACTAAGACCTTAAAGACCAGCCCATTACTCTGACAAAACCCAGTTTGTTGGCTATGTCCTTTGAGATTTTAGGTATGACCTTGGAGTGTTTCTCATGAGCAACTGAAAAAGAGAAGTGGGGAATGCATAAGAATGGCAATTTCCTGCATTAATTCCCCTAATGGGAAGGAGGTTTATGTTTGGGACCCGGGCTCGGGGAACTCAGGGCTTCTTCTGCTGTCCTGCCCATAACACCTTCCCTCCGAGCTGTCCTGATGGGAGAGAAGCAGCGTGGGAGCCAAGCAAGCCCTGTACAGCACTGCTCTGGGCTTCGGCTTTCACCGCTGCAGGCACAGTCCCCCACAGCCTCTCGGCCCAGGTAATAAAGTAAAAGAAGATGAAAGAACTGGATTACTTCCAAACAGCTTGAGACAGTGTATTGTTACAGGAGGGCCTTGCAGAAAATGTTGTCCTTCTTAATTTGCCCATACAGTGCCTCTCTCTGGTATCTGGAAAAGGCAATATCTTTGCTTCTCCCATAAAAAATGAAAGAAACAGCACTGCATTTGAGGTTGGAGTCCTCCAAGGCTCATCTCCTCGTAGCTTGCGGACAGATTTCCTTAAATCCCTGGAAGCTGAGCTGAGTTCCTCTTCAGACTCTCAGCTTTTTCCTTCTTAAATCTCTGCAAGAACTGGAGAGCTAAACCCCCACCATTTCCTCCTAGTCGCTAGAATCCAAATAGGGCTTTTAGGACATCTTCCATTCACCTGCTCTCTGGTGCTAAAGGTGACACTAGTAAATAATTGTCATCCCCACAGTACAGCTGAAGACACCAAAAGAGCAAGTAAGTTGCTCAAGGTCAAAGAGAAGAAGGAGATGAAATTTCCTCTGGCCAACTTGCCTTCCCCTTCAGCCCTCAACACCTTCCTCCTCTTATTATATCACATTAGTAGTACATCTCAGATTTTGCCAGCTAAGAGACTTTTTGAGCGTTGTGTCTCTCTAACTTTGCAATCCTCTAGGCATAGTGCCTAATTAACACAAACAGTTGCAGAGCCGGTAAAACCAACACTGTCTGTTCTACAGGTCTGTGCCTGGAGGAAAGCTCTCCCACGTGCTGTCCCTGCTCTGCCACAGCTTGGAGCTTGGGAAGAGCCTTTCCCTGAGAGCAGGCTCCTCTTGCCACTAGGAATTACCAGGGGATTACAAGGAGACAGTCTGAAAGAAAATGAACGTGCACACACCTGTAGCACACAATGCATATACCTATAGCACAACGTGAACTTACCGACAGCATCACCATGCCTGAAAATCCAAGAAAGTTTAAAATGATACCGTTCTATACAAACACTATTATTTCCTGAAATGGATTCAGAAGTTGTTTTGCTTCCCTGAAACCTCTGAGGCCGGGTGTCACTCCCACAAGGCAGCGAAAGCCTTGCCTGGGTGCAAGTCCCCTTTCCTTAGGGACTAGATCTGGTCTCTGCTGGAGACCAGATGAGCAACCAGACATACCTTGGCCTCAGGGAGCTGCAGAAGGGCCATGGGTTGGGGGAAGCCTCCGTGCACCCACCGCAGCCCCGGCTGCCCCTGCTGCTGCTGTTGCCTCTGCCACCCCAGCTGTGTCCTGGCTTCCCGCTCCTGAGCACCGTGAAGTCCAGAAATGGCATCGCCACCGAGCAGCGTCTCCCTGCAGCTCTCCGCTGGCACCACTGGCTACTTGTTAGCTTCAGTCTGTGATTTAAATTGGCTCAAGGAGGTTTTCTCAGCATCAGCAGCCTGGCCTGGGAGCAGCTTTCATAAAATGGGGATGGCAGCCCAAAACCAGGGTGCAGAGGTGCCCTGAGCAGACATGGGAAATAGCGGCACGTTCAGCTGCTGTAGAAAACCCAGCCATATGGGTGTTTTAGACAGATAATTACAAATTAGCTTTCTTGGGCTGAGGTATTAAATCCAGCCACAGCTGCCCCACCGCCAGCTCATGACTTTGTTTAAATTTTTATGAGCTGTTCAATGGCTATTAAACTTGGTGCTCTTGCTATTCAGCACAGAATTGTCATAATATGTCACAAGGAGACAATACTTGAGGAAGAATAGATTCTGGCGACATGCGAGAGGGATGAGCGCCCTGGGCTTTCTGCAGCATCCTTTATGTTGCAGGCCCAGAGCCATCCTGAGGACCACAGGGAAGGTGACATGAGCCCTTCTGTCACTGCCTGCCAGGGGCTGGTGATTGCCATACTGCAGTGGCATGGCTGAGTCAGGATGGCAGAAATCAGATAAGTTATTTGCAGAGTGAGTCATACCAGAAGCAATTGTTTCCCAGAATGAAAACTTGCAAGGGGGTAGGGAAGGTTTTGGAGTGAAATAAGTAATGAAAGAAGCGATGGAAAACCACTGAAGTTTGTGGAAAACTTGTTGATGGCTTGGAGCCACATGCAAAGAGGGAGAGGGCGGCATGCTGAGATGAACAGCTGGAAACAGCAGCCTGGGAGATAAAGAAGATGGCTTTGCTTGATGTTGAAAGGCAATTGTTCCAAGAAGAATGAAAGATGAGATTGCCATTACTGAGTGAAAACTACTATTTCCAAAATGTTCACTTCATCTAGGATTTTTTTTTTTTTTTTTAGCATTATTGCTCCACTTTTTTCACTTGAAATAAATTGCTCTTTCATGCATGCTAAATCCCACTCCAGGATTCCAGGCCACAACCCCAGATACTAGAGGCATTTTAGGCACCTAAGCTTGGACAGATAGACTCACACTACCTCTCCCAAATCCTGTGCATGATGACCTTTGCTGGATTTTTCTGAAAAAGGTCCCAGTGGAAACACCTTGTGTCAGGGAACCCCAGCATACGGTCATCCCTGCACTGCACGGTGTACCAGGCAGGCTAATGACCACGTCTGAATGAATGACTAACCTTTGCTTTAAATTTTCAATGCTAATGGCAGCAGTGACAGCGAAAGTTGTTTAAACTTTCATATTTTGTAGCTGTCTAGAGGGTTTCTGATGAAACACTGAAGTGAAGATCTTCTGTGTGTAAGATCAGGGCAAATAAAAAACAAGCTGCATTTTGTTTTGATCTGACACCAAGATGGCTAAGTTATACACATCTTAGCTCTCCTCAGCAAGTCTCTCAGATTTCTGCTGAACAAATACAGTCGTTAAGGTGATATGCAGCCTCACAGACTCATTTAAGCTACCCTAACCCCACACCCAGCCCTAGCAACTTGGGATTCTTCAACCTGATTGACTTTAAGTGGCCTAATTCCTCATGTAACAAGCTTTCTGGTGTGTGCTGCAGTGGTGTTGAGCACTTTGTCTGACACTTCATGTCGTCTTCTACTGTTAGAGTCCATGTTTTTTGTTCTCAACTTTGCTTTTCTTTGAACTTAAGCCATTTCTGCTATTGAGGTTTCTGTCTGAGTGTGAGACTGTGTTGCCTTTACTCACCTTGAAGGTAATATTTTCAGGCCAATTTGGAAACAAACTCTACATATCACATTCTGAATTTATTTTCATTGCTTCTAAGTTCCTGCACAGATTTCTTCTCTAACTAATCATCTTTGCCATTAATTTTGTACCTGAGCATCGCCTTTATTCCAGTGCCTTGCTTAGCTCAGTCTTTCTGCCACAACAATATCTTCAATGCCCTCCTTACCACAGCCTTCCTCAGTTGTTACTCGGCCATCAGAGAATCACCAGCTGGGATTTTTCTTGGAGGAAACGGGGGGTTTTGCATTTGATTTTCACAAGGTCAGTAAAATGAGGTGGCAGTAACTGGGATGTCACCAAAACGTCTATTCAGGTCTTTGATCCAGAGGTGGCATGATATCACTTCGTATGCTACAAACTGCTGACTTAAAATAAAAAGGTGTTTTGTAAGTTTTAACAAATTTGTGGAAGCAAATTTCTTTTGGCAAGGAAGAGGTAAATAACTTTCTACACAGAAAGTTAAATGTCCAATTTTAAAATCCTACACCCAAATGATTTCAGTAACATTCCCTCCCCTCCATGAGCCAACAAGTGCTTTTGAAAATCCAGTCTCAGTATTGCACTGGACATAGGTAAGGAAACTGTTTCCTAATATTGCTTTTCCCTGGGTTGCAAACACTAGAGACAGATACCAGAGGAAAGGAAATCAATTGGACACGGAAAAATAGGAAGATGAAACCTTCTCACTTCAACTAGTGAAAAGTTGGAGACATGTTTGGTCTTGTTGGTTGGTCCCACTAAGTACTGTGCTTTATTTACATCATATAAACTTTCCATGAAGTCAAAACTGTTCATAACGATAGACATAGCATAGGGAGCTCACTCAAGTATTCTCTTCCACATATTCTTTGCTGACATCCATCATCATTTAGAAGAGAGAAGATGAAAATTCCCATTAGACCTCTTTGTTTAATTGCTCTTATTGCTTCAGTCACTTGATGAGAGCTTAAGCAATATGTGCACTCATCTGAGGATACCCTGTCCGTCAGAGGAGTGTGACATCTATCTAGATGCACCACGAAGATGGTGCACCAGAAAGGCATATCTGTGGGAGGGGGTATGAAATGCAGAGCTGCTCCTTGGTGATCAGCTGGTTTAACGCAGAGGATCAACCAGCATTTATTTATAGGGTCAAGAGCCTGTTTGTGAGACCGCCGATGCAGAGACAACACTCACCATTTGTTTGCCATTAAAATTCAATTTGTAATCTGTCATTAAAATACTCTTCTGTTCCCAAACCAACTGCTCCCAGAAGCTATGTGAAACTACCCATTCCGTACATTAATTTGCGCCCACCTTGGATGTCGGCGAAGCATACGGAGAAGGCAGAGCAGCAAGCAAGCAGCGGTGTCTGAGCTGTGGGGGCTCAACTGCCTTCCCAAGAGAGCTGGCAGGGAACAGACCCAGAGCATCTGCCCACGTCCCACCGATGGGATGGTGACCTTGGGCTGGTCCCCACATGAGCCTTATAGAGGGGTTCACAGAGGAGCATTCCGAGAAAGCATTTTCCTTTTTTGCTCCTTACAGCTCTCACTATGGATGATTCAGTTCAGATCAAAGGACACCGGATGCTTTTGGACTCACGTGCCAGCCTTAGGAGGGTGCCACCAAACTGCTGGCCTGCCCTTGGAGCAGTTACCTATACCAAGACCAAGTACAGGTTTCGTCTGGAAGTCCCTTTAGGTTTAGTGTAGCCAGTCTAGGCCACATCTTATTTTTGTCTTCATTTTTTTGGACAATGACTTCCAGGCAAAACACACATAAAAAATAATAGGTAGCTTGCAGATTGGGCACATCCCACTTATACCTGATCCATCTGTCTCATACGCTTTCAGGCACACTGAGCTACGTGCTAAGAGCTTCTTTGGGAAGTTTCTGTAAGCACCATGAATGTGGGCAGCACACCTTTTCCAGCAGGGTAGAAAGCCCTGGTATGTATTTATTTGTTTCAAATAAAAATAATGCAGGCTGTGACAGGCAGTCGGTGTGGTCTGCACTAGCAGATGTCTCTTCTGCCTTGTGCTTGCAGTAGGCGACAGGACTCATCAGACAGGTGAAACACCAATCCCTCCGTCTTTGCCCTCCAGGAATATGCAGGAGCTCAGTCTGTCTGCAGGCACAGCCTGCACTGAGAGGTGCCGTGGAGACCATTTGCCACCAAAAGCCGTCCTGGAGGACACATCTCTGAGTCAAGACATCTCTGCTGCACCCTCCTCCCACAGCCGGGAGGGAAGTGGCTGCAATTCCCCTCCCTGGAGGAATAGGTGCAATCCTTTCTCCTGCTAAGCATCAGCGGAGGTCTCTAAGGAAGCTACACTGAATATGCGGCTTTGATTTTCTTCGACCTCGGTTCTACCTAATCAGCTAAACCAACCTGCTGATGAAATGAAAGCGGGCCTGGCAGACAGGAAATGGGGCACGAGAAGTTATTTTTTAATATACTTCAGGATTTGCAATGTACTGGATCCAAATTATGGTATATGCAAGTGGGTCAATTCTCCTTCCTTTAAGAGGGAAAAGGAGCAGAAAAACACTGCAAGACTAAATTTCTGCTCAAATTTCCAGAACAGTTAGGGTAAGTATTTCCAAGGAGCAACAACTACGTAAGTGACACGGGTAGTTTCAGGAAGTACATGTGGGTCAGGGTCTGACAAGGGACAGTTGTCACATGAGGATACAGATGGCACTCCTAATGTCTACAGTGACTTCTACATGTGAATGCATCATCACTCACAGCGTAACCTAACCAACCATATGAGAAGCCAGCGTATGCCAGCCTACATATTGCAGGACTTTTGAGTTTTCCAGCTCTGCTGTTTGTCATCTTGGAGATGCTTTTTCTTAACCACTTCCCTGCTGGTCTCCCATGGAGCTCCTTGGCATCAGGATCTCCTGGGGGGGCTGAGGTCCAGCCCAGAGCACAGCAAGGGCCTCATCCACCCAAAGATGTGCTTTTCCACACCAAATTGCTGACTTTTCCTGGTTGCAGGTGTTGCACACTTTCTAGGGAACACATTGCCACCAGTGCTGGTGAGATGTTCACGTACAAGTCTTCCAGATGAGAAGGACAGTTTAGGTGACAGGAATGGTAATTTGTCTCTGCTGAGAATAAGAAAAGTAGCATTTGGCACCTGAGGGTTTGTCCTTATTTTCTTTTTTAAGAATTCTGGCCCTCCAAGTACGTCTCCTGGTTTGTTTTCTCACCATCTGAAAAATGGAGCCCCGTGAAGTGGTCCATAACAGACACCAAAACCAGAGCAAATCTGCAGCAGAATTGATGCCCTCCAAGCTTGGAGCAGATATCACCAGGACTTTCTGAGTGACTGCTGCATTCATGCGGGAAGGCTTCTGCTTGACAAATGTGTTTGAATTCTCTGAGTACATCGGGGCATTGCTAGATAAGTATGTAATAGAGGACATCATCTATCATGATTTCAGGGAAGCGTTTGACAGTGTGCCACAAAGGGAATATGATTTACAAAGTAAGACAAAAATGGTATAAGGAAACTATTGATATCACTTACAAATCAGATTGGCAGTTTGAGGGAGAGGATAGGGATGGGACATATAGCAGAAGCAGAAGGCTGGACAAAGGCTGGATTTCTCTGAGTAATGCTCAAAGTAACCCTAATCTAATCACCCTGAGTACTTGGGACAAGGAGAAAAGAGAAAGCAAATGTGTAGAAGCTGAGCAAGCTTGCCTGAAATGAAATTGCATTCCAATATTCAGCAACGCAAGGGAATAGGAGGCAAAAGCAGTCAGGAACCATACTCCACGAGCCATCAATAAAACCTAATTTGGAGGGCGACTCAGCATAGCAGACTCCCACAGGACTCTGCAACCACTCTGCATCAGAGATGGGGCTGCTCTGACCTGCCCCGTTGGGAGCAGGCTGACCAGTAAATATGAACAGAGTGAGTACATTGCTATTGCAAAGTAATCTAGCACTGGATTACTGAAAGGTACATATGAAAACCTTGTTACAAACAGGCTTTGCCAAAGTATCTGACTGTCTCTGGCATGGCCATTTTGGCTGAAGGGTGCCCGGGTGCCCTGGGTGCACGTTCCCTGGCACAGCGGCATTTTGCAAAAAACATCTGCCGTGAGCTGGTCCACTCACAAAGTCCATCACAGCAAAGGGAGGTATTGGGCAAATGTAAATCATTTGGGATTTAATCAGGCTACTGATAGCACTGTTTGTGGAAGAGGGATGTTTTTGTTATCAGGCAGAGGGATTGAAACACCTAACCCTCATAATCATCGGATGACTTGTGCACACTAGTTGTGGTGCGCTGAGGTGAGCACGCCACGCTCACCATCACGGGCAAGTTTTCCTGAGCCTCTGCCAGAGGCAGGCAGCAGGGGAGCATCACTGATGTCATTTTGGCTGGAAACAGCTGGCAGTTTGGTCCAGCATGTTTTATGAAGAAAGATCGCTTGGAAGAGGGAGGCAGAAAGCTGCTGATTTCCTTGGACCTCTAAGACATGTAGTTGGGGAGTTATTTGTGGCTGCAGCTCAGGAAACCTGGATCAGCTCCTCAATCCTGCCTCCCGCCTTGCCTTCGTCTCTCTCGTCTGTTAGGGCAGGAAGCTCTCCGGAGCGGGACCATCTCTTTCTGGGGGGTTTTGCGACAGTTTTGCAAGTGGACTCCCGGCCTTTGTGGCTGTTGAGCTGCTATCAAGCAATGCCGTCCCTGAGGGGCTCTGGAAAAGTTCCCCCCAGCTCTCTTGCAGCGGGCAGGTCGGGAGCGATGCTCCTTGCCCCCGTGCAGGCTGGCGCTGCTGCCTGGGTGGATGGCAAAGGTCAGACTGTACCCGCAGTGCACAGCCCAACATGGCAGGGGGAAAGGTACGACAAGAAATTTCTCATTTTCGCTCCTGCAAGGCTGAGGGTGCAAAGCCTACAATTTGTGCTTGTTTTCTGTTTTTTTCCACCGCCTGATTATTGCCAAGTATTTCATATAGACACAGCAATTTAGTTAGATTGATGGCCCTTGTCTCCCTAGTGACAAATGCAATGCCTGCCAGACGCTTGGCTCTAAACTGTCTTTACAATCATTCCGCTTTTTTAAAAGTTTAAATGCCCACTAGAGAAAAACTTAATTTGTCATCTAGATTGGCCTTGGCTAAATTAGTTCATTCCTGAGCAAACATAAGACACAAAATAAGTACAGTAGTCTGGGAGGCAAGGGGGCTTCTTATAAAGAGCAGCTACAAGGTGGATTTAAATTCACATCAAGGAAAACCATTATAGAATTTGGGGCAGGAAGGTAATGTTGGAAAGCAGATATATACCCAGAAAGCATGTCACGAGAGTCCAGGCTGCATCACAAGGACAGTGAAAGACAGAGGATGTATCAGTGAACAAGGGAGGGATGAAACCTTGGTCTTGCTGCAGTCACCAGCAGTGTCACAGTGTCTCACTGAGGTGCTGCATCAGCATCAGGGTCTTGTGAAGCTGCACTGTTTGCAGAGGAACCTTCTCCTTGAAGGAGGCACCAGCGTATAAACCACTTGTGGGAGCAGGAGCGCTGACTGACCACCAAGGCTTTATTAGCGACGTACAGGCAAAGGGAATACTCCTCTTAGAGCATGTAGGATCAACTGGATGCATAAAGCACCTTCCTGCATACCTCAGAAATGTTAAGTGCTGGTGCCTCATAAGTAATTGTGTTTGAGATTCTTGATTTTATACTTTTGGGACAGTAAAAGTGCAGGCAGGGACCTGAGACCCCTGGTGAGAAGTATTCACGTGCATGGTTAACAGGGTTAAGTCTCAGGTGAGGAACGGAGGCTGCCCACACCGCCAGCGCAAGGAGAGTGGTTTGCACATAGGTGCTCTTTGCTCCTCTGTGCTTGTGAGAGTGCAGATGCCCGACACAAACCTCCCGGGTGGCTTTTACCTCTGGTTTGCTGCCCATGGAGCTCCCGTCCCGCTCCTGCCATGGAGAGAGGTGGGCAGTATGTACTGGAGCCATCCGATCCTTGCTAGTTGCATGGAGCATCTTCTGCACGGGCTTTCCTGGGTAAGAAGATTGAGCTGACAGTGCACGTGGAGTGATTCCCTCTTGAAATCTGCCATGTCAGGCCAGTTTCTACTCCCTCAAGAATGGCTCATCTGAAGTGAATGAGCTGGTTTTGGTCAAGCCCTTGAGGAGTAAGAACAAAGTCTTATGCCTTATATAAAAACAAAACTAGAAGGTTCCCTGGGGGGCTGAAAATATTTATTACTAGGAAAAGCATCCCAACCTCCAACTTCCAATTCCATTTATTTTCATGCAACTTTAAAAAAACCGCAGCCATACACATTCAAAAATACACTTCAAGAATTAATCTCTTCTTAGCTGACACTTTAAATGTCAACTCTGAGCCTGGAGTAAATTTTCACAGGCAAGTTATAAAACCCTGAAAACAGGATTTAATAATGGTAATGCTGACAAAGCCTCAGCCGCAGCAAAGCTAGTAGGTGCCTCTGTGTATACCCACCAGACAACTGGGCTGAAAAACAGATAGGGGGAGAGCTAATTTATTGTTACTAGCTGGCTAGGTGCACCTCTGAAAGTTTCATAATTCGGAGACCTTCCTTTTCAGACTGGTAGAAGTCTGGATGTAGAGACAGATTAATGATTCTAATTTCTCCACCTGTGTTATTCTAGTAGACTTGCTATGGCAAACGGGTATTGTCATTGTTAATGGGCCCTGCATACCTATTTCTCTATGTGCCTCATGCAGAATGTGCTCCATTGTGCCCATCAAAATGACTTTGTTAAAAATGCCGGAGCTGAGCCTGCCGTGCCTGTTAGTAGAGCCGAAATGAAAAATATCTGGCAGGAACTGAGTCTGGAGCAAACAAGAATTTACTTAGACTAGGGGACAAAGTACGTTCTGATTTAGCGTTCAGCTCGGGTGCATGTTTTATGCATGTGCATATAGAAAGGGAAAATTCATTGATTTTCTTCAGAGCTAGTTTATGTCTTGATGGAGCAAAGCATGTAAGTGCCTGCTTAAGTCTATTCCTGTTCAATAAAGTGTTTAAGCAGCTGCCTATGTCCCACTGATACTAATATAAGATTTAAGTGTCTAGTTAGAGTGAAATGCTCTCAGAAGCTTTGTTGTATTGAGTCCTGATGCATGTTGCTGTATTCTGGACGTGGCTGGTCACACAGCCTACGGCAGCAGCAATGAAGACCGGAGCGGTCATTACCTTCTCACCACATGATGGCTTGTTCAGACTTTCTCCAGACAAAGCTCTGGGGAGATATTTTAAGTGTTATCAGCACACGTATGCAGGGGTTTATTTTTAATTCTTTCACAAGTTCTCAATCATGTGAGTAGCTCATCCCCAGAACTGCAGCAGAAATTTGCAGGATCGAGACGGGTATGGGAATGCTCTCCAACGCAGTGATGGGCGTGAGAAAGCCAGCACCAGCCCCTCTGAGGTTATCCAAACCCCTCCTCCTTGTTTTTGCCTTTTTTTTTTTTTTCTCATCTGGTATGGTCTGGGAAGGGATTTTTCTCAGAGTTACTTGGTATTCAGAATGATTTTTACAGCATGTTGCTGTATTTTAGGCAGTGCCGCGGGGGGCTGCTTTACATGGGTGGGAGAGAAGGGGACGCATGGGCCACTCCTGCTTGGGATTGTAACATACTGTGGTGTGATGTAACGGATGGGTAATAGCAAGGGAAACCCTAAAAATATTTGGCATATTTGTGAAACTGCCTTCTTTGGGAAGGAGGCCATGGCAAGCCCCTGGACAACCTGCCACCCTACAACCAATGGTGTTTCGAACAAGGTAATGAGTCTGCTGGCAGCATCAGGGAATTTGTGCAAAATGATCAATCCCCCCAAAAAACAATAAAAAAATATGGAGTGCTATTTTTGAGGATCAAAGTCACCTAATAATTTTGCTGGCAATGTCTATGAATGAAAACTGGCCAATTTTTCAATGTCAAGTTCACTTTTCCAGCTCCAATGGGAGATTCAGGGTTCAGTCCTGCTTGGGGCACATCACAGTGGTTATTGTCACCTTTATTTCTTGATTTATCCCCAGGAATAGGCAGTTCAGCAGAAGCAACAGCCCTCAGGGTCTGACCTGCACGCTGCTAGAGGAAGGAAGTCTAGAACTGATGACGAAACCTTGTTGCTTTTCCAAGCTTTGTAACAGCTTTGGGAAGGGTTCTTATTTTTGCTTTCTCCCATGCAATCAGCGCTGAGATTAAAATTTACTGTTGCTGCTATTTCCAGAGAAGAGTTGGGAGCTGAGCTGAGGTTTCCTTTTTTTCAAGTGGTTTTTAGTGTTGATAATGCGGAAGAGTCATCTGTGACAATTTTGTTTTTTCTGTCAGTGTAGCTTCCTACATGGGATTTATTTTTACAGCCAGGATCCTTCAGAATATTTCTTTTTTTCAATTCCATTTTCATTTAGCAAAGCAGCTTCTGTGGGTTGTCCCCACACAGACATTTTTATGCACTCTAGAAAGCTGAGTTGCTTTGCTGATTCTGGAAATGAATTGCCATCTTCTGCGCATTGCAACAGGATTATTTTAAATCCATGTTAGTGTTGCAGATTTCAATAGGAATTTTGGCTTGGTCATTGCCAATATCAGTCTATACAGAGATTTGAGTCGAACACAACAATGAGTTTTTTTCTGCGTGTGATATCCGTGGATTACTTGACCATGAAATTCATTTATCAGATAAAACATCATTGTCTCTTCTCTTCTTTCTGGTCATCTTTCTTCCTCTTTTTTTTGCTCATTTTCCATATCTCATCTTATGTTAAAATAGTAGATAACTTGTGGCAAGGATCATCATGTTTTATTAGCAATATTGCAAGACAATTTTGAGTGGAATTGATGTACAAATGTAAATCTTTATGTTTAGGAAAAGGAATAGCTGTGTAATAGCAACTGTAAGCATTCAGCTGTCCAGGAGCTCATTAGTCTTCTGTGCTTTCCTGGAGTCAAATTAAATGGTCAACACCAGCGAGCCCTTATATCACACAACAAAGCTTTCCACAGGGCATGGGATTACACAGTCGCAGTGCCGTATATAGTACCAAGCCTCTGGTATGGATTTTGCAATGTCTGCCATTATACTTCAGATACCAAGCAAATAAAACCATGTATTTCCATAGAAACTGTAATGTGTTGCCGAACACCGCCCTTAAGTATGCAAATATCTCTTCTAGTATAGTCAAGTGAGGCTGTTACCATATTCTAAAGAAGAATTTGGTGCCCTATGCTGATAGGTAAATGCCAATCAGTTACATATATCCCAATAGCTGTATTTCACCTATTATTTCGACCTTTGCGTGGTGCATGATGACTTCTACACAACGTGACTTAGTGAGCTCCCATGGCGCGGGGCTGGCCGGACACCAGGACCCAGACTGAAGGACTGCCAGGGAAGGGGCACAGGTCTAACAAAGCCCCGGTGCCGTGGGCACCTCGAGGAACCTGGGTTGCTTAAAATTAAAGATTTTTAAAAAGATATCATTGCACAGCCACTAATAGTCACAGGATTGAACAGCTAATATGAGAAAAGTGGAGGGAGTAGTAATGCCTGCTGTAATGTAGTCTGTCGTCTCTGTTATTCCCAGGCAGATCTCTAATTTTAAATCATCGTCGCATCTTATCTTTTCCCTCATAGAGCAAGTGCAATTGCCATGTGCCCTCTCTGAAACCCTGCAGGTGGAAATGGGAGACTAATGCATTCTTTGTCCCAAGGGCAAAGTAATTCAGGTTTAACCAAAATGAGAATAATAACCATTAGATGAAACAATCAAAGAAAAAAATTGTTTGAGTACACCTGAAACTTTTTGTTTGTCTTGGAATGAAAAGCTCTGATTCACTGTAAACAATTTAATGATTTCCTTCATTAAAAATTCAGGTCAGATTTTAAAAGAAAAAAACCTATTCTTTCAGATGAAGAGTCCGGTAGTAGTTTGAAACTGTTGAGACAAAATGCTTTACATTTCCAAAAACTTTGTATTTTTAAAATAGACAAAATGCCATATTTTCCCCTATTTTATTTGTCCCCCAGTTCTTTTCAGATGGAAGTTTCACATGCATAGTTTTTTTCCCTCTGAAATGCACCTTGTGCAGAGATTTTAATAGTTATTTAAATGAGTAAGATCATTATCCAAAAAATAAATTTTGCTGCATGCAAAATGCTAAAATGCTAGCAAAACCCAGAAGGAAGCATGGCAATGGTTTCCATGTTTCACTCACAATCAAAAACTCTCCATAGGCAGGGAAAGTATCTCAGTGTTTTTTGCTTCCTGATCTTTGTTACACGGAAAGAATCTGCCATACGTGGATGCTCCTCCTTAACGATCATAATGGTATTTCCAAACATTTAATCAAGTCGACTGGGAACAAAATGAGGATAGAGGTAAATTACATGCTGTCTGTTGGAGAACATGGCGTCTTGGCTTTAAGAATTTGGATAAGATTTGGGCTAAGTTTACTTACTCATTTCTAAAAAATTTCTCCTGTTTTGAACTGATGTTGATGTTAAAAACGTTGAATTTTTCAGTATGTTTCAGTTCCAAAATCTCCTGTTTCAAGGCAATGTTAATAATTAATGACAGTAAACAAGTACAGTATATGAAAGCAGTGCCCAAAATTACAGCTTGAAAATCACTGTCTTTTAATGCACCCGTGTTCACACCGCTGCATCACTTTTGGGGGTTCAAAGCCAGGAAATCACCCCATATCCTTCTCTGGAATACTGAAGTATTTAATGAATCCCTTACACGAATGCTTAGAAAATGAACCGTCAGTGCATAGACTGGCTGCTGGCTCTTTACGTGCCATTTTTCATGTTGTTCTGGCTTTTATTAACTATTATAAAATTCAGTCCTTCAGGTCCAGCCATACAGAATATCTTCTAGGGCAGCTGGGCTTGCTCTCAAATGTAAATACTCCCGCAAGAGGCTCTGCAGTATGCTAAAACTGAAAAAATCAATATGTATTCTAATAGACAGGAACAAATTGGGTCTTAAAGTGTAAATAGGGCTGTGTGAAATACAATAAAGTAAATTTAGCTAGTGAACTGTATTAACTGTGGTGATTATTCTACATTCGGGGAGGATAATTTATGTAATGATCGTCAGTGCTGTTGGACTTCCACCATAGATCTTGAAGGTCATCGGCTGAGTTGGGACCTGAACCTTTCCAAAGGTAAAGAAAATCTTTTCAATTAGATTAAACCTCATTATTATTTTCCAAGCCGTCTCACCTCTGTTACACAGCTGACTTCTGGAGACAGTGCCGGATGGTGTCTTGTAGTCTGAAAGCACACCCGACCGAGCGGCGTTTGCCCGGTCCCTCGGGCCAGCAGCCCCATCGCAGCGCGGGAGCTACAGCTACTGAATCACCAAACCACGATTTACTGACTTCCTCAGCTCACGACTGGTTTTCTCTATGGCAGACGTAGGAGAAGAAAGAGTTTGGGAAATGTGGCTCCCTTCCTCTAGGCTGTACTTGCAAAAGAAGGCTGTGATTTTATGCTAATAAATAACAAGCAAATGCATTTCCAAAGTAGCGGGTTTCTGCCTTAGAAATGCTCTTTTAAAGAAGAGTGGCTTTGGATGAAGTTTCTGAAATCTGAAGTGAATCATTTTGACTTACTCATTTCTCTATTGTGTCAAAATACTTTGTTTCATAATAGCTCGAAGCTGTTTCACCTGGACTTTGATATAGTAGAATATTAGCTGTAATAATAGGGTAAGTACTAGACTATAGCTGTTTCCATGTTATTGAAACAAAAGTTAGTGCTGTATCAGAACTACATGATCCAGTATTAGTGAAAAGAAACACTCCCATGTTCCCAAACCAAATAAAAACAAAAACCATGTTTACAGGAAAATTCTAGTTTGGGGTTTTTTTTTTTCCATTTAGCATGAAAACAAACCTCAGGATTTTCTTCAGAGCTGAAAACCTGACCAGTGTCCCCTGTGACTGCCACATGTGCAGGTTCAGCTGCTGAAGACATGCTAGATGAAGTCTTCAAACACAGAGCATCTTGCCAACACCCAGCACCAGCCTCTAGTCTTAAGGCGGCCCTTGGGGGCCTTCACCCTGATTTGAATCTGGTTCACGCTCTTCATTATTTTATGGTACTCTTTATCACAGCTCCCTGACTACATGACTGACATATAACACAAGCGAAAAGGTAGGATGGTAGAGAAAAGCCTTATTGCATTAAGGAAGAAAAGATTTTGTTGCCAGTATGGGTAGTATGGATAGATACCGCATTGATTTGAAAATAATAAACATCAGTAGAGGTAGAAGGAGGAACTGTGCCTTATAAAATAAGTAAATAAAGAAAATGAGAGAAAGTCAATGACTCCTAAGAGGAAAAGGCAGGTCCACTCTCCCTGCAAATAGTCCTAGAAATGATCCCAGGGGCTTTCAAAACAATGCCCTCACTGCTGCAAGTGCAATATGGCCTAAGCAGCTTGTTGATCTTTAAAAAAACACTTTAATAAAAATAAATTGGTCAGATAATACTTCTGAAATTATCTTGCTAATTTCTGTGTAGTTAAGACCTGAAACAATTTCTATATTTAATGACATATACTGTATGAGTAATGTCTTGTTTGTTTTGGAATGATCTGCTAGCATTAGTGCTTCACAAAATAAGTACAGCTAAAGGGATTTCTAATTGATAAATCTGACTGCATTTTAGGCATGGCCATTAGACTAATTAAAATCCAGTGTGACCAATGCCTTTCAGTTGATTTTGATCGTAAGTATACTCAACAAAGCTGTTTCCACTGCCAGCTCTGTAACACCATCCTGGCACCCAGTCCAGCTGGGTTTCAGTAATTTCCCCTTTTTTGCATATTCTGCTGTACCACCTTATGGTATTATGGTGTTATTTAGATGTATTTTCTTATGAGAAGAAAAAGTTACGCAGGGTCATATTCTTGTCTGGTGGGAGGTGGCATCACTCCACTGAAACTACTGGTGAGAGTCTGATCCAGAGAGGTTTCGTGATGCACTTCCCATGTACTGCATTTCTGCGTGTTTGTACCTCAGTGACTGTTAACAAACTCTGGTGGGGTCTTTGAAGGGTGGAAACAGGGTCACCTCCTGCTAATGAAAAGCATGGAGAGAGTCGATGAAAACTAAAGAAAACTGGAAGTGGGAGCTCATGAGAGCATAGGAAATTTGGGGGAGAAATTACCCAGGTACTCCCCTTCTGGTAGTCTGAAGGAAGAGTTCCATTTCTACTAACAGTATGCTTCCTAATTCTTCCAAACTCTAACATACTGATTACCTGTGTCTTAAAGTGCTAATCTTCATCTGAAAATAATTTTTAATAGGTCTGTCTGTAATGGTCTTCCTACCTGGGATGAACTTGGCCTGAACCACAAAGGTAAAGAATAACAACAGACTTCTTTCTATCTAGGGGCAAAAATTACATGAGTATTGTCTATCAGTAATATCCTTCCTTCAGCTGGTTTATTTCACCATAGCATTGCCAGGTAAGGTGACATCTGACCCAGGGAAATGATTTGACACCTGATTTCAGAAACCGACATGGGATGTACAGGACCCAATGGCTTGAGGATCCTTTTAAAACTGATTAAAGGTGAAGAACCAACATTTATTTTCCAGTTAAAATGTTAACTCAAATCTATTTTTTTTTTATCATATTTTGCATTCCCTCAACATCTGAGTGCCCTCACCTATGACAAAAGACGTGTTGTGTTTTAGTGTCCTCAGGCAGCAGGACCAACACCCTGGCTTGGTACAAAGCTCCTATTACAACATTTTTTGAATGATCTTGAGCAAAAGCTGAAGGGTCCAGACAGATTTTAAGCCCTGCAAGATCCTCGGCATCCTCAAGAAGAGAAAAGCAGCATTGTGGGGAGGCTTCTGCAGATGACTGAAGGATCTTGGCAAAACTGAGATGCTTTAATAACAGATGGCGGGGAAAAGGCTTAGCCAGTTCTCTTTCCATCATTCTTCAGCGCAGAAGATCCCTCCACATGACATCCTGCACCGTCGTCTCAGATCTATTATTAAATGGCCCTCGCAGTACATCTGCTGCACTCCCTTCCTCGAGAGACGGTCTCATGGTATCGGGCTTTGATTTCCACACCGGCATGTCTGGCTGAGCCATCCCACCTCTGCGAGGTGCACAAGGTGGAAACATTTAACTCCTCTCCCAACGTAGGCAAAACTCCAATCCAAACCAGCACAGAAATGCAGGAACACAGAGGTGTAGTCACTGCATATCAGGCTATACATCTGCTTCTCCTGCTTCTTTACAAGACCAAGGTGCTCTGTAAAGTCAGTTGTTCTGTGGCACTGGGATTCTCTTCTTTTTATCAGCATTTAGTGAAAACAAACACGAAGGAGAAGGGTGATAACAGAAGGATGACAGTGATACTCTTCCTCTGGGCACAAGCTCCAAGCTGTAGTGTGACCCTTTATGGCTCCATGCGCTACAGACAAAGAGATGAAAAAAACCTAAAATCCTGCATTTGAAAAGAACTTTCTTGTAACGGTGCAACACCATGTCCATCACCCTCACAAACAAGCAATAGCTGGAGAAAGAAACCCTCCTGGCACTGGGCATGGGGACCAGCGCCTGTGCCAGGACACCTCAAGGACCCTCACTTCTGCTCCACACAAGAATTCCCTGAAATCCCAAACCTTTATTAAGATATTTGAGCTTAAAACAGCCAAGGGACATTGAAAGTGGGTAGGAACTGGATCATGGTCAGTTAGAGATGCCCTGGGAAAAAAATAATCTCCTCTTAATTTGCAGCATGCGCTTTCAGCTCTTGCAGTCTTGGACAGGTTTACAGGACAGTCTAAACTCTACAGTAAAGTATTATACATATTAAAATACTGCCCATTAAAAATCACATTAATATACAGGTAATAATACAGGGAAGTACCGTGGCAACTAATAACACACAGGAGACACATCTGTCCTTGCAGTCCCACCCCAATGGCCAAAGAAGCAGAGCTGAGCCTGAAGTCCCTAGGACTGGTAGCGACCTGCATCCAAACTGAATGACTTGAACAGTAGCCATGCCCTGTTATGCCAGAGCTAAATCTGTGTCCAAATATTTGAACAAATCCAAGGGTTTTGTCCCAGCAGTGATTGAAGGAGAGTTTTTCCACGTTCTGAACCTTGAAAGGAAATGTACCAGCCTCGAGCTGGAAAGGACTTAATAATGCCCTAGCACTGGTGAAAAATAGCCCATATATTGCTGTGAATGGTACTGCAGCCCTTTCTGAGCATCTGAGCACAGGAAGGTGATGGAGGTGCTGCTCCCACAGCTCTGCTAGGCAGGTGGCTGCAGGCAGCCAGCAAAGGCTGGGCTGCAGGAGCTGTGAAATTCCACTTCCAGAGGAGTCTGAGAAAAGCAGATTTAAAAATAAGCAATCAAGCTGGTTTCCTTTGTTAATGACTCAGTGATTCACCCAAGATAACGCATTTCAGCTTTGAAGGGCTCCACTCCTGGGAGTAGCTTTCTTTGGAATCCGTTGTTTTGAATGAAAATGGGAAACACATCTAAAACCAGTACTGATGAGACTGTACCCACTAACTTCTTTTCTTCACCTTATTTTCCCCTTTTTCTCCCTCTCCTCCTCAACCATAGACCTACTCAGTCACTAATACCCCCCTGCCAGGGGAAATAGATGTTTTGCTGTTGTCTAACCTTTTAAAATGCTGACCACCTCCACCCTACACTACATGCTTTGGCTGGGAAACATAGAGCTCAAGTCTTGTGACATGCTAATAAATTGGTGTTACAAATTGCAGCCAGGGAAGTTTGTGGTTTCCTCCCACAGCCACAACAGGAACAAGAGGGACCAGAGGGAATGAACATGCAACATGCCGAATTACTAGCGAGAGCTATGATCCATGTGAGGATGGCGTGCGTAAATCCCAATGGCAGACTCTGGGAAAATACATTCAATTCCCATCTTTGCCCTAGGCCCAGTGAATAACGTTGGGCAAAACTCCTGGCCAGCCTGCACCTCTGTTCTCTTGCCACAAGCCGGGGATTCCTGTGTGCCTCAACTTCCCTTTCACCAGGCACGAAATTCCCATTGAGAGGAATGGGGCAAGAGCTTTTACACTGATTTCTCCATACACACAAAACTGTGATCAGGAAAAAGACAGTAAGGAGAGGCAATACCTTTACTGGAGCAGCTGGTCCAGCTGGAACAAGCAGGCATGCTTTCAGATCTGCAACTCCTTCTTCTGAGCTGAAGATTTACCTCCAAAGACAAACTGGACCCAGGAAAGGAACAACGTGGGAATAAAGGCTCATTTAATGTAGGTTTTGTTTCTATCTTTCTTTGTTCTCTTTGCAGTGCTCAGCCCACACAGCCCTGCATCAGTAAGGTTTCAGAACTGAAAAAGAGCTTGTGTTGCCTCTTTTTCCAGCTGTTAGAGATGATGTAAACCAAGATGTTACCTCTCCCTACAGGTCTTGTCCTGTTTACGTCCTTAGACTACTGGGGTTACGACACAGGAGACACAGGTACTTCACCTTTGATTATCATGATAAGCAGATAAAGGAGTAAACAATGAGCTAAACCCCAGTGGATGCTGAAGCCCTTTAGTTGGATCTGTTGTACCAAAATCCAGGGAGCCAGCAGCCTCTAGCGCTGATCTCTTCGACAAGTGTCGTGGTCTCACACCGTTTCATATTCACTTTTTAAACCATCTCCCAAGTTTCTGCCTGCAGGGATCTCACCCTGTGATAATGGAGGAAATGCAGAGTTTTGCAGAGGAACAGTGATGCACTAAATAACCCCTGCCAATCGCAGGCTAGTTCACTGCCAGCTCCAGATGGGTTTTTTAATCAAGCAGAGCAATATTGATGGCCTCTGCTCAAGCTCTTTCACTAATTGCCTTCCAACATGAACTCAGTAAAAGGAATGATAAATCCAAATTTCCACCAAACATAAGGCTGGGATGAAGATATATTTTGCCTGTGTACGGGCAGAAGGCAGCAAACAAGGAATCTTGACACTTAAGTCTTTCTTTTGAAGATGCTTTTACTGACTTCTCTGGACCTTGAAATGCGTAATTTAACATCTTATGCTTTATGTCATTTAAAAGAAGCTGCAAAGTCCTCACCTCCTTACCCACAGTTTTAAGGCAGTCTTTAACACTTCCAGAGGTGCTGTATTAAGTATTCAATGCTCTCTGCTCATTTCCATTATGTTTACTAAGCAGTTAGTATTATTAGGTTACTGCTATTTCTCATACTACAATATGTGCTATGTAAGTTCTCAGATCTTCAGCACTCATCTACAGAAATATCTAATTGATTTCAGCTTCAGGAATTTGTGTTTAAATTGGTATTTAAGAGGGAATATTAGCATAAATATGAACATAGCTCTAAACCGGTGAAATATGTTCAAGCATTAGAGAAAGCTTGGAACCTGCCAGAAGACCTTTTCCAATTTACCGGTGGTTGCTAATAGGAAATATGCATTAAACATCGACCTACGGATGAAAAGGAGGAGATATTTTAGCTGACATTTTTACCAGCTGAGTTAACTCTGCTCTGTTCTCTAACTGTGATGAAGATGACACTGGTTTCAATTATACACTTTATTCCATGTTCCTGAGGGTTATCACTAATCCACTGTGTCCTTGGAGATTTTCTCGGCTTGGGCTGTGCTGCAAGTTTGAGTGAACAAAGCTAGCTCTTTTTTTATACCCATTTATTTCTCTTTATAATTATTTCCACTCAGGGACCTCTTCACGCCCTCTCTCCATTGCCTTCAGCATTTTCAGCCTTCCAAGGAGAGAGTGAGGAAAGCCCCTTTCTTTCAGCAGCCGTACTCTATTGCATGATTTCAAAGCTAAAACTGCTGGAGAGCTGAAGAGTTGGAGGCACCCTCACCTGCAGAGAGGGTCGGTACGAGGTTCGGGTTAGATGATACTTGCTGCCCATGGGGAGATGAAGGAGGATGAACCTGGCAAAGTGGTAGTGCAAAGTGCTGCCTTGTGCCAGCTCCTTGGGTTGAAAAAAGCTTATTCTGCAGCCCCTTCCCTGGAGAGATGGCACAGGAGAAAGTGAACGCTTTAATCACCCTGAAAGTGCCAGGCTGAGCAAGCACCAGGGAGGGGAGCTGATTGCAAAGAAGGTGAGGATGTGCACAGCTGAGACGTGTTTGCAGAGGGGAAGCCATCCTGATTTTACATGTGTCTGAAGCCTGTCCTCGAGGCTCAGAGACAACCCCGACTGCATCCAGCATTCAACAGTTCACTGTCCAACTGTGCCTGCTTATGTTGCCCCTTCCAGTGCTTGGACTCATCCTGAGCATCCCCCTTGACAAACCTCCGTGTGCTCCGGGCGTCTAGGGCAATCTGCCCAGCTGCTCTGGGGCCTGGCTGCTTAACTACATTAAGGGACAGTAATTTCCTGGTGAGACAGCCAACAATCTCCCTCATTTCAAATTTTCTGTTTAATTTCATTTTCTGTTTAAATGAATGTTGTTTCCTCTGTGCCTGTCTCAAAGTGATCTCTCTCCCATAGAGGCTCTCCGGGATTTTTGCCTCGAGCAGGCTGGAGGCGGCTCTGCAGCTTTTGGTGTCCTCAGACACCAGGTCCCTGGGCGATGCTGCCAGCAGCAGGGTGCAGAGGTGATGGGCACCTCCCTCCCTCCCTCTCTTTCTTTCTGGACCTGGAGAGTCAGAGCACCAGGTGCTTGGCTTTCACTGTGCAAGGGGAGGGAGGTTTGACACGGACCTCGGACACGCTTAACTCTTGCCAAGCACCAGAAAGGTACACGCTCCTTCCCAGCACGTCCGTGTCATGCTCTGAGGGGATGGCAACCCTGTGTTGTCTTTTTGGTCCTGCAAACTCTGGTTTTGGGAGCAGAAAGGCCCCAGCCCTCCCACGCAGCAAGGATTTGGTTCCGTTCCTGCAAGCGTGAGTAGGTTTCTTGTCCTGAAGCCAAGACTCTCCTCCAGAGAGCCCTTGGGTGCATTTCCCAAAGGTTCCCAGGTGCCACCCAGAGAGGCGGTGGGACAGACAGTTCCCGACTCATTTTGATATAAGCTGTTCTGTGTGTGAATGCCTCAAGGCGCATGGCTGTACCCTAGCTCTCCAACAATTGCTGCTTTTTACTGAGCTGAGAGGAGAGCCTGGCTTCACACATCTTGCCTTCACTCCCTGACAATTTTTCTGTCAAGGAAAATGGCAGTGTTAACCCATCTTTGCAAATATACTTTGAGATGTTTGGCTACAAAAAAAAGCAGTTCCATGCAGGCGCCAGGTGTTTTCATTAAGCCCTATGGGGTGCTGTAATTTTCATTATGTAGAAACCACTCAAACAACTTTGCAAGGATGAGAATGCAGTGCTAATAGGACTTTCAAGGAGGGACAATTTATTGATATTACTGAAGTCTCAGAGGTCAGCCTTCCAATGCACTCGATACTCCATGGCACACTGAAAATACTGGGTCTCCTGCAGTTTAAGTTATTGGCAGAGCGAAGTGAGGAAAAACTGAATGCACAGAATAGTAGAAGGGTTATGCGGTGCCATGGCATTTGCTTCAGCTCTGTGAGCAGAGAAGTAAACCTTCCAGCAAACACTTTTAAGCATTTCTTCGTGTTTTAGGACTAACAGGTTTATACGGCGTGAGTCATGGTGCCATATTCTGTTTTTAAGCACAGTGACGCATCCACCGTAAGCCTTTCTGAAGGTATAGCAGAGGACCTGCCTGAAGAAACCAGGCCAGAGATTAGCAGGGTGGTCACCTATGGCTCGCTCAGCCTGCATCCTACCTCCAAGAACAGAGCAGTCTGGGGGGGTCCCTGCCATGCCGAGGGCTGGGGTACATCTGGTGCCCACACGAGGGGCAACGCTACCCTCCTCGGACACGAGTGGGAATCCTGCAGTGACCAATGTCTTCAAGCAGCTGAATTGCAAAGCATCAGGTTCCCTTCTCTTGAGATAATCTTTCAATTCATGACAAATGCCATGGAGTGAAACAGTCAGGTTTGGAAGTGTGCATGGGCCAAGTTCCCAGAGGCCCCGGGCAAGGCGCCCTCACATATGTCCCCTCCTGATTTGCCCACTTATTCGATCTCTTGTTAGACTTAATGAGACAAAGACCAGGTAAATCATCTTGGGATTTTTTGCCACTGATTAGTCAAAACTGAAACCTGCAGCAAAAAGCTTTTCCAACAAAAATAGTGAAAAGATGGGTTTGTAAATGCTGCAGTATTGTGTTTGAACAAAGTGCAACCTTGATTTTTATTTTGAAACAACTTTCATTCTTCAAGTCCATGTAATTTTTCACCTCAGTCTTCTCCATGCAAAGATCTTTCAAAAGGATTTCTTTTCAGTGAAAGTAAATTAACTCACTTGCCCTGAGCTGACTTCTGCTTTTAGTTTGACAAGCCAAAAATGTTCATTTGGATGAAAACTTGGAAAACATCATGAGATGGAGAACAACTTCCTGGCTTTCCAAAATGAGAATTACTTCATCCATCGATTTCCTTCCCCATAAGTACGGCGTGAGTCATATTGAGGTCCACCTCCCACGGTGGCTGGTGGCAAAGAACCAGGACGAGATTAGAAGAGTTAAAATGGATATGAATTGATCAAGCAAAAAGTAGGAAAATCCCAAATGCTTCTGCATTTGCAGCAAGTACTGGTGGCTCCCGTGATGTGCCGACCTCCCTGAGAAGCATTTAAAGATGCAATAAGGATTTTTTGTTAGTAAGGAGTCATTACAGAGTCTCTGCTGAGCACATGGAAGATCGATGTGGCCTTCCTGTTGCAGCTGGTTCAGGTAGATGCTTCCAGGAGCCCCATGTACTCTCTGGCACGGAGAGAACTACGTGGTGCCGTGCAGGGCCCTTCGCATCGGTATTTCCTCCTCCACGCGCAAGCAGGAATGAATCACAAAGCATATTATTTCTTATCTAAGTTTCGCCTCTAGGGAATTCAAATGAAATACAGGCACGGAGGAAAGCCGGCTCACTGCTGTGGGAGTATGTCAATACCTTAACTTCAATCTGGAAAGATGAGCTCCCCCAGTTTTAAATCTTTCCTAAGATCAGCCCACCCTGAGGCAGGGTATACAGAAAATACACAAAACTAAGATTTCTTTCTTTGCAATAGAGGCATAAAAAAACCTCTTTTGGGTTAATAGATGACCTGTTGCTTCAAACTGGAGAGCCCCATCAACTAACACCAAGCTCAGGGGAGCTCTTCCTCTCTCTTCTTTCCTGTTCAAGTACTCCTCCGTGAGGCTCAGGTCCTACGGCTGTTTAAAATGTGCCAATACAATGTCTATTCCTATGAATCATTAATTACATATAGAATCCCATTTGGCTTGACATTCAATTACGTCTCTAGGCTAAAACTTATGGTAACATATCAAATGCTTTACCATTGTCCAAAAACTGAACAGCAAAGGGATTTTTGGCTGCTCAGGGAATTACTCAGACCTAACTGCAGTGACAGCACAGCAGCAAAATAGAGCAGTTGCTTTCCTCTGAATGTTTTCTAACTTCTTTCCAAAAGAGCATGTTGGCTGGCAAGACCTGGTGTTCAGGTCGGAGGTGGCCAGGGAAGATTTATGTGCGATGGATTCCAGTATGTCTCATAAACAAGGTATGTGGTTTAGTCTAGGACTTAGCAAGAGACCTCAGAAAGAACAAGTAGCCAAAGGACAGCACTCAATTTTTTCACCTGTTCAGGACTTAGCCACATTCTCAAATATTTTTTAGCCAGTGGGATCTTGGAAACACTCCTGGGCTTTCAGCTTATTCTCAATTGCTTCAATATGTCAAATTACCTAAAAGAGCCTCTGATGGATTGAAATGCAGAGAGTAGTCTTGGTGTCAGTAAAGACTAAGCAGACGCTTTATGCTTACTCTAGCTGCTCATATGTGAAAGGTTTTTTTGGGTAAATGTTGGACAGCCATTACCTTCTTGTCCTTTAATGACCTCTTTTTTCCAACAGAGCTTAGTATTAGACTTCAAAAAAAAATCAGGTGGAAAACAGGCCTAATTGTTGCATCATCTCCATTTTTAAGAGAATTGTCTCAAAATACTGCAGTGAGCACCTGCCTCTCACAACCACTGTGAAGATTACCTAAAATTGGAGCAATGCCTTGAAGACAAATCGTATGTAGGAAGGCTAACTATCATTACTGTGTTACTAATAAGGTTATTTTAAACTCGAAGTAGGTCACTGAAGGAGTTTTGTAAAAAGCCCCTGCAAAACACAGTATTTAAAACAATGTTAGCTGAGAACAAAGGACTAACAGTCTCAAATGAAAGAAGTAGACCAAGAATTAGGCAGTGTCTTTTAATGGGCACCGTGCAGCAGCTACCACAACCCAGGTGCGGCTACCGGCTGTGCCAGAGCCAGCCTGCGTGGTGTGCCCGGTCCTGCACCCATCAGAGCCCTGCCCTGTCCTATCTCCCCTTTCAGTCCCAAGTGCCCCTCCAAAACTCAGCGTATCTGAGCCCATCCCAAAGGCCATGATAGAGTTCATTGGCTTTTTGGCTCTGTGCCCTTCTGGAGAGGAGAGAAAAGATGTGCAGCCCAAGTTGGTGCATTATGTGGTTTCTTTGGCTGATTGATTTGTGGATCTCTACAAAATGGAGTGGGGCAGGGGGTTTAGTTGCATTTTAAAAGTTTTATGTAGGATTGAGTCCTTCATCATGGTGCTGTCACAGAGGGGGGCTTGGCAGTGCCACCAGAGCCAGACGGAGCCTGGATTTGCTGCCTTCCCTGTGCAAGGTGGTCTGGACAACTGCTCAGACGCTTCCCAAAGATTGCCATTGCTGGTCCCTGGAGAGAGGAGCGTAGGTGTCCCAAGCCTAGAAACCCCACGGGTTCGCAAGCACCAGCTCCTGGCCTTGGAGCCACACAGCCCGGGCGCCTCGCCTCATCTGTATATCCTTACTTTTTCACATTAAAGAACTGGAGTCCTGACAAATGGGGAAGAAGGTTAAGCCAGTTTGCTTTTGCCTAAAATCCAGTGTATTAAATGCACTAATAATACAGTTAAGCCACACAGGACGTTCTCTTTTTGTCTACGTGTCTTTCTCGAGTGGAGAAGACTTGGTCAGCGATGGTGGGAGAGCAGCAGTGAGGAACAGCCCCCTCAATGTGACCCCAGCATCATCATGGCCATGAGGCATGACAAAAGCAGCCCATAACCTAAAACCTCCTTAATGACAAAATAAGCTAGAAACGGGCACATGGGGGAAAAAAACCTAACCAAACCAAACCCACCTCCTACACTTGACTAGCTAAGTTTACACTGTAGTTGCAGCTGTGCTTATCCACAAGCTTATACTGGATTTTACATGAGATTGCACCATATGTGCTAATACAAAACTTATTTTGCATGTCAACCAGCCACGATTAGCTTTGCTGATGAAGCCTCTCTCCCCACCCCACAGGCTGCGGACACCCTGGGTGTCACAGTGTCCCAAAGGTTTTGTACACCCACAAACCCCGTTTTGTCCCAAGCAAGAAGCTCATCCTGGGATGATTGCTGGAGCTTTTAGCGAAGAGGGTGGATGAGGTACATTACTGATGTAATGATAATAAATGGAGTCTTTCACTAATCCGCATGGTGCAACAAGCCATTGCCCTTCCATAAAACGAGCCAGATGCTGATGGTATGATTTAAATGTGGGAAAAGTACAAGCATTTCAGTTCATCCCAGGTTTTCAAAAGGACAGCCTTGCAGAAGAAGGGACCTTTTCCCCTAATTCTCCATGCATGAAGTTACATGACACCTCACAGGCAAGCTGGACTTAGCTTGTAACTAAACGGGACTAGCCCAGGGCAGACCAGGGGGAAGGCTGGTGCTGGATGAGCTGCTGGTGTAGCACAAAAATGTGGCTGCAACGTGCAGACCTGGCTGGAGAGTGGCTGGTTGCGGTGTTTGATTGCAAATATTTGCCAGGAGGGAAGCTGAGCTGCTCTCTGGGGCGATCCATAATTAAGTTCAGGTTAAGGACCACAAGGTCCGGTGCAGTGCTCTGTCATCTGTTTTAATCAGACTGCGGGAGATAATAAACCCCCTTGTCTGGAGTGCAACCTGAGGGGAGAGGGGACTCATATCTGACAGAAAGACAAAGTGCAGGTTAGTGCTAAGTGACTGATCCACAGCAGCCCCCTTGTGCCATTGGGGCTGCCTGCTTTTTTCCTCTGAAACGGCTATTGCTGCAACATTTGTCTCCTGAAAAGGACAAAACCAGACACCCAGTCCTGCCTGCACCTGGAAAACTTACAGAAAGGAGTGCACGCCAGGGGTTTGTCCGTTCCTGGGACTCTGGCATGATGTTCAATAGCCACGGATGAAGTTATCTTCCACAGATGCAGCTGATCCCACTTGAACCCATAGCTTTTCCCATGGTGAGTCCCCCCAGTGCACTGATGGCACTGCTAGAAGAAAGGACCTACCTTGCCACAAGCACCTTGTCCAACGATTTCCATGGAGGTCCCTGCAAACTCAGTTGAGCTGGGTAATCAATGACTATTTCCTTATGAAATAGCTGAAGTGAAACTCAGAGATGTTGCTACCAACTCATTAAGTCTAAGTAACAGCAGAGACCTGAGTGCCTGGATCAAAGATCTTTGTCCAAGCCAACACTGAGCGTGCCAAGCACAGGCTGGGAAGCAGGATAGGTGCATTGGCCCAGCAGTACTGGACCTACCTGGTTAGGTGTGTGCATTAAAAAATGGGCAGGGGGGCTCAGGTGCAAGGTCATACCTCAGCTAAGACATGAGTCTTTCTGCAATTGGGAAAAAAGTTGATTTCTGGAGTTTGGAAGGCTTCCTTACCTGGTTCACTTCGGCCTTCTAATACTCTAATACTTGTCCATGACTGTACCTATCTGTAAATAAATTAGGCTGAAATATTATACTGCACCTGAGTCAATTGATTTCTTTGCTAGCAGTGAGATGCTCCGTTTCTGCAGCCCAGCATTTCCTGGCCAGTGCAATAATCACAGTATCTTTTCAGTTCAGCTGAAGCAGCTTTCTGGAGCTCCTTGGTACCCACTCTTATTTTTATTCACTTCAGTTCGCTGTCCCCCAATTTATGTCTTAAATGAGAGCCCCAAAACTCTCATCAATTCCTCTTCTGAGTTCTTATTTACAGCTACCCAGTCAAGTAGGACCCCAGATTATTTATTTCTGTAAATAATTATTTAAACCATTTTTATTCCTATATCCATGTACTGACTGCAAACCAAAGTATCGTGACAGGTTGGGAGCTCTTTGTTTTATGATCGGCGTTAAGGAATAAAGGTTGGACCAGATGATCTTTCGAGGTGCCCTCCAACCTGGGCTTTTCTGTGGTTCTATGAAAAGAACTTACAAAACCCTTGTAAAATCAGAAATGAGGAGGTTAGGTTTCTAGTTCATCCATTCCTATTAGCTTGAAAGGTACGTGCAACATAAGGTTGTTTTTATACAATATAATTTTAAACCTAATTGTCATTTTAAGATGCAGTAATTAAGAATAAAATCACTACTGATTGGTGTGGCAGCAGCCTGGGTTAGGTACCATGAGGATGAAGCGAACATTAGGGAACGCCACAACAAATTGGCCCTAAATTACGTGAAGCTGCTAAAAATATAAAGCTTCAATTATTAGCTCATAACACTAAGCGAGAAAAGAAAACGCCGCCATAATGACAAGGTGCAACACCAGCACATCTGCACTTCATAATCACGTTTGTTAATTACGGTGCCACACGCTGATGAAGAGTAACCGGTCGGAGACCGCCGGTCCAGCACGCAGAAAGGCGCTTGCGGGCGGGGAGCTGCCGAAACGCGGAGGGGAGGACCCGGCAGAGGGTCGCCTTTCCTCCCGGGGCTGACGCACAGGCAGAAACGGGGTTTGCAGCCCCCCGCTCCCCGTCAGCGTCCGCGGGCCGCTTCGCTCCCACCCGCCCGGCCTCGCGGTGGCACGGGAGCGCGCGCGATGCCCGCGTGGGACCGCATTTTTCCCCGGCCCTCGACCGGCCTTCGGCGCGCGGGCTCAGCGGAGACCGCGGCGCCCAGCGGAGGAACGCGCCCCACCGCGCTCCCGCTCCTCGCCCGGGGCGTGGGGAGGGCCCTGCGGCCGAGCGCGCCCTGGGCACCTTGCGGGGAGGCCTTCTGCAAGTGCTTGAGACGGGTATTAGGCAGGATACTGCCTAATATATACCTGGAGCCTTTCACATTTGCGTTTCACGCTCCTCCGTACGCTCAGGTGGACGTTTTCCCAATTAGCTTAACTTCTGCTAAAGCTGGCAGAACCAAGACAGCAGGAAATATTATCTTGAATGTCAGGGACTTAAAATATAACCTTTTCAGAGCACGGTCAGACTCTGACCACAGCTGAGGTGTCTAAACGATACTTTAAAGGAGATAAATAATATAATAATAGATAATAACAAATGTCAAGTTTGTCATAGCTTGAAAATGCAATTTACCTTCTCAGCCGGAGGGAATATAAGCTTGTATGTTGTTCTTTGCCTTTAATGTTCTGCCAGTTAATGTACTAGGTTTCTATAATTATCAACCCTCCTTTCATTATATTGGTGGTTGATTGAATGTTTGGAGATACACGCTTGCGCCTCGGCCCACATCTTGGCCCTTGATTTATCAAATCTCAGCAGCCAAGGCTCTGCCTATTTAATAAAGATGGAACGACTCAAGGGAGCTCTGGAGACTGTCGCTGTTTGCAACAGAAAAAGCAAATTGCCACAGCTTTGATCTCAGCGGTTACCCCTGTCCACAGCACACTTGTTAGTTAAATCTGATGGTAGGATGCTGCAGACAGATTTTAAGAAACTTCTTAATAAAGTTTGGGAGAAAAATGCTTGTACTCGTGTTATTTGTACACAGGACTGAAAAACTCTGGGAAATATTTTGCACACTCCTCAGCACTACCGAAATATCCGCAAGGTCCTGGCTCAGACACGTGCCGGGATCGGAGAGGAGGCAGGCGAGAGCTGCGCTGCAGGCAGGGCTGTGCGCTGCCTGCCCACACACCTCATCCCACCAGCAGCACTGCGGAGCTGCCTGGCTTTTTGTCTAAGCATCTGCTGGTCCCTAATGGGGCAGGAGCCTCCCTGCTGATGGACTTGTTATATTGAAAGTGCAGGTCCAGGTCAGAGTGGTTTAATCTGCGGGAAAAAAATGTACAAAGATCCTTTATCTAAAGTCTCTAATGTCCCCCTATTTCACAATGTGTTTTGTGCATAGGTTATAGAAATGAAAATCTGAAGGCAAGTAATTTACAGAAGTATAGTGTCTAAATGCAAATATTTAAAAAAATATGAGGGGTTTTGGTGCATTGCATATTTTCCCACGCTCACTTGATGTTTTTTCTGATGTACGTGGTTTTTGGGATGGAAACCATGGTCCTTTCCGAAATAGATGGTCCCTCCTCCTCGAATATATTTTAAAACTAAAGACCACTTTAAAAAAATGTAATTTTTGAAACACGTTATCATTTATAGCCACGTTAACATCTTCTGAAACGGTGGCTTTTTCGTTCTCCTTAAGACTCCCTTCCCTGAAGACCTTTTATATTTCCATGCCCAAGAAAATGATGTGAAGCGTGTTTAGATATGGTGCACTTGATTGTGTTTTGGGTAGATCAGCAATTGCACCTGTGTGTACCAGCTCCTGCTGAGCTGAAGCCAGTGCTAGCAGCTGTGGTGGGGACAGCAGTGACAGAGATAGCAGGAAGATAGGCTTTATCTGCAGAGCATCACGTGCACTTGTGTCCTTATCTTCAGCGTTGCCAAGAAATACTGTCAGAACGGGGACCTCAATTATCATAAGAGCTCATAAGATAATTAACTGTACAGATAAAAGCAGCGAGCAAATTGATCCAAAGCAAAAAGACCGAGAGGGGTGATGTCAACTGTCAATTAGGAAAATATCCTGTTATCTGCAGGCTTGCAGCAGTGCAGCTGCTGCTGTTTTCAAAGCATGGCAAAAGGACAGGAAACCACCAGAGCAACATTAAGGTGGTTCAGATGTTAACTGCAGCGTTAATAGCTGTGTGAGTAGCAGAACTTAAAATATGAGATCAGATACTTTAACTATGAAGTCCTGTAATCCAGAAAGTAAAATGTAAAGATACTTCCAAAAGCTAGGAGACTTGATGATTCAGAAAAAGAAGTACCTAAGAAAAAGACCTAAGAGGTGGGTCGCATCTTTGGAGCGCAGAGCTCTGCTTCATAATTTTTACAAGTGATTTGAAAATCACCACAGGAGTTGCTCTGGCAAAATAAATACATCTACTGATAAAATAGTTTGCAAGCTTTACATCTAAACAGAAATTAAGGCCAACCGTTTCACAAAGCTAAGTGTGAGAACAAAGAGGTTTTCATTTGAATGCAGCGTGCTGCCAAAACGTCTCTTGTTCACAAGTGCTATCAAGAAGATTAAAGAGAATGAAGTTTGCATGTTATAAGGCACAGCTAACCTTACTTTTCTCCTGAAATTCAGGTGATGTAAGGTTCCCCATCTGCTCAGATTTGCCCTGCTGTGAGGCTTGCTGTATTACCTCAAATAGACAGAGGCATGTGGTCCATTAGACAGGCATCTCATCTGGGAGACAGGCTGCCTGCTAGGCTCAGGGCAAGGACACAGAGCAGAGTCCCACAGCCTGGCCCTCGTGCCATGCTACCCACCCTCACACCCCCTCCTCCCTCACTTTCCTCTTTCAGATAAATAAATAAAACATGAATCAGATCAGACAGAGTCTGAATCACATGCCAAATGTGGTTCTGGAATAAAAATCCCTGCTTTTCAGTAATTATTGTACTTAAACCCCATCCAAAGACTCTTGCCAGTAAGGGCAGTGCTTGCATGGACTTCAGCAGCCTGCAGCCACGGCATTTGCTGCTGGAAAGTGTCTGCTGCATCTCCCTGGTTGTCTCGTGTCTCTGACATAACACCCAGTGCAGCCAGTTGGTCTGAGCAAGTGGCTTCAACGGGGAGCCGGGGACGGTGGCTGGGAGCCATCTGGGTGCATGGATATTAATAATGCCTCTAAAGTCGCAGGGTGATTAAGGCAGAAATGATAAGCAGACAGAATCACTGCTTTTGGGGATGTGGCAGCCACCGGCGGGGAGAGGCAGACCGTGCAAACTCGAGAGCATCACCAGAGCAGCAGCCTCGTGCCCGTCCCCTTCAGGGACTCCAATTCTGTCCCCGAGGAAGATGCAAACTTGGACAGAGCTGGGTGGCGAAAATCAGCCTCTGGAAGACATTTCGTCTTCTCCTGCAGATTACGAGGCATCTGCTGTATTCTGGTTTTCTGAAACGCTGCTAATATTGGCTATCTCAGCTTGTAAATGAGGGTGAGCCATCCATTAGCATGAGCCTTAGCCAGGGCTGAGGCTGCTCCCAGGCTTTCAGGCTTTCAGATCAGATTGGCTCGTTTTCACCTGCAGACTTGTGAAGGGACTGCATATTCTTTCTATAGGCATCGCAGACTGTTTTGGCTTTTTCACAGATTGTGGGAAAATGGAGCACAGAGCAAGTCTGAGGAGAGGTCTGTCCACTTTAAACACCTGACGTAACTGCAGAATTCTTAAACGCCATGAATCTAATGGTGATTTTTTTAAACTAATTCAACAGCACTGTCCATTCATAAAATAGCAGCTATCGCTCCATTGCAATTTCTAGGAATATGAAGTGTGAAAAAATGCACTTTGAGGAAAAAAAGCAGAGAGATGCAAGAAAAAAACACCAAAATAAATTAGGGTGCTTTTTACAATACACTGCAGCTCAGTTCCCCGTGAACATCTGGTGATGGCTGCTCACAAAGCTGACAAGCAGTCACTAGCACGATCACGGCCTGTATGCCCCTGTGTAGCCTCCGGGGCGATGCAGAAGGTGACCTTGCGGCGCATTTCTGATGCTTCTTGTGGGCATCCTCATGAACACACTGCTCCAGCAACCTGCAGCATCACCATGTCACCCCCCGGTTCCCGGACTTTAGAAACAGCTCATGCAAGGGAACAACCCCCTGGGCCCAATTCTGTCTCCTGATGGGTGAGAGCCATAGGAAGCCTCAGCTTCCCGAGCAGGTCAGGGAAACACAGCGCCTGGAGTCTGAGCCGGCATCTGCGGTGGATCATGCATAAAGCATCCCCACGAAGCCTGCGTCTCTCCACTGACTTTTGACCCCAGGCACGGTTCCTGTCCCCTAATGTTGGCTGAGACAAACTTCCTCCACTCTGGGAAGCTGAGAAGGATTCAGCTTTATATGGGAAGATGTTACTTGGAATCAAACAAGAGACTCATGACCTCAAGTTGATCTTTGCCTGCTGCAGGGACGTGCCCGGTGCGATGGCGGGGCTCCACTCCCCACCATCATGGCCATTCCCCCTCAGCTCAGCACCCAGCACGCACCATGCAAAGGTGACTAAAGCTCACAGTCGCCAGCCTCCTTTTACAAGAAGCCTTCACTCGCCCCAGAGCATCTCCTGCCCGCTCTTGCTCTGCTCCCACTTCTGCTGGCTCTTTTGGTTTCCCAGATTTCAGCAGTATCTGCCACCTCCCAGCTGCACCAGCAACACAACTGGTGGCTGTCTCTCGCAGCTCCTACCACCCAGACCTGTCTGCTGGCCGCGGGAACGGTTTCGCTGGCACCAAGCCTGCATCTAACCAGCTGCGTGCAAATGCGGGAGGGAGAGGTGCACTTCATTATAGCTTTTCATTATTTTTTTCCCCTCTTCTCTGCTTCTTCTATGAGAAACACTGCCTGTTCCCACCCTGATTCCCTATTAATTTTGCAGAGCTGGGTTGTCTTCTCTTGAAGACCCTGCAGGAGCAAGGAGGGGGAGCAGGAGCAAATTGCACGGCTGTGCTGGCAGTGTGTGTGTGTGTTTCTGCATGTGTCTGTGTGTGTGCAGGGGCAGGGGAGGGTGCAGCCTGGATCCTGCCTAACGCCAGGCTGCTCCCAGCTTCATTCACATCTTTCTGTAACTGGTGTCTGGTTAAGCCCACAATTTTCATGAGTTAAATCCCTCCCTGCACCTCTTAACACACCCTGGGCTCCAAGAGACTTCCTACACTGCTAAATCATTGCTAGAAAAAGAGCCCTTCACCTATTGTCATATTTGATCCGTCCTTCTCCTAAAGGCATTTCCTTGAGATGAACTGAAAACATGTAAGAGCAGGAACCTTCTAAGATGTTTTTTAAGTGTAAAATACTGAGATGACTGAATGACACAGTTATCTTTTCTCCTTTTCTGCTCAGATACAATGCAAGCTGCACCCATTGTATCGGCCTTTCGAAGATTCAGCCAAGCCGGCGCTCTTTCACACGCGAAGCTGTCACATACACATCACGTCAAATGCGATCATCCAGTTAAGGGGGAACGTTCCTCCTAGACGCCGATGACAGGCGCCAAAGTCCCCTTAGGTTTGAGAATCGGTGCTGTGTGTTCCTGCGTTACGTAAGCTTCTGCCCTGATCTGCACCCTTGGTCATCAGCTTGTCAAAGCGCCGAGTGCCCGAGCATCACGCGGGCTGGGGAAACACGTCTCGGTCGTCTCGCACGGCGCAGGGGTGCCAGCAGCAATGGGCAAACTGCTTCTCTCTTCCATCGCTTATTATCATATATTTCCTTTTTTTTTGCCTTCCAAGAGACTCTCGCTATCTCAGACATCCTCGTCATTTTTCAGAGTATTTTTAATGCATTTTCCCAATTTTCCCTTCAGTTGTCTTTCACATGTCACAGCTCATATGGCTGGGGCTCGTTGTAACGCCATGTGTGTCTCTCCATTTGTCTTCCTAAATCCCTGCAGGTTTTAGGGGTGGTATTTCGGTATTTCTGAGTTGTCTTCTCTTTGTACTGTAACGTTTCATAAGAAAACTTGTTGGTGTTGAGATCTGTCAAGAGAGAGAGACAGCAACGAGTTAAACAAACAGCTTCACGTACTTGGGAGAGCGGCGACAGCATATGAAGAATCAAGTGTTCAGAGAGCCTTGGGATAGGAAAAACCAAAGAGGCACAGAAATGGCAGGTCAAAAGTGGAGTCCCTTCTTCCCTTGCCGTGTGGGCCTTTGTAACATTATATATTGCTCTGCAGTGTTGCAGAGCCCGAACGTGCCTGAATGTGGGGTATTGGGTAACAGCTATTTCCCCGTGAAACTCCTCCCTGATGCTTGTTGAACACCTGCATACATCAATAAATACATGAAAAATAAAATAAATTAAAATTCCACAAATAAGTTGTGCTCAGGGAGGAGTAAATAGGTTTCTTGGGTAAACAAAGTTCAAAGCATTTTGTTTTGGCTGAAAGTTTGTAAGCACTGTCTGAGCAGAGGATCCCTTCCAGATGAAGACGTCTTCCTGATCAGGTCTTGGCAGTTCTTCTTTTCCCTCTCCTCCCCAGCTGCTCTCCTGCGCTTCTTCAAATAAATTATGCAAGGATTTCTCTGATGGTCCCTCACTAATACATCATGGCTTGGATTAGTCTCTTTGCCAATATTGATAGCAGCAGCAGTTGCTCTCAGGCTGAGCAAGGTAGTGAAGTGATACCTCTTGCATAATGTTGATCTAATGAAGGTTCATCGTTTATTAGATGGAGGGAAGAGAGCGGAAAAGAGCCAGAAAAGTCTTCTAAGCAAAAAGGGTTTTAATTAGCTCTCCAAGCCTCTAAGCCAAAGGAGAGCTTTCAAATCAGAAGCTGCATGCTGTGACTCTGAATTACGCCGGACCCTGTTTCAGCCCCATAGCAGCAGAGAGCATAATTGAACCAAATCTGAATTTCCTGATCCTTCCTATTGCATTTTCTTTCTGGTAAGCAAAAAAAATAATTAGTTTGCAGATGTAAGACAGAGAGACCCTCTCACCTCCCAGCTTCAGACTCTTTCTACTTCCCGCTAACAAACCAGTGTGTTTAAAATCAATGCAGTCTCCTTACAAAGACCTTCCCCTTCGTTTCAAATTTTGCTCCGCTTCAGAGAGAGAAATCACATCAACGCTTCAGAAGTCCCCTGTTCCTCATTTCTCTGTAACAGCCACAGAGAGGTCTTTTTAAAGGGATTTTAGACTCTTTTTTGTGTGAAACAGGCATGAGAAGCAGTTTAGCAGCAACGCTTCCCATGAAGGCAGCAATCTCCTACAAGAAGCTCAGAAGAATTGGAGAACTGGCTTTCCTGGACACATGGCCAGGGCAAACCTCTGCAGTGCTCCGACGTGGAGCCGTTCCTGCATCCCTGTCTCGGGCAGCATCCTCGGCTGGAGGTACCAGAGCATGCACTCACTCAACCGGGGCAAATTAAACATGCAATCTTGAAACCAAGCTGCCTTCTCTGAACTGAGGCATGAACCTGCCCTGGATAAGAGAGTTTTCTAGGAAATTTTGGCAGGTTTCCATGCAAAAAGTGCTTTTTTGCAGGTAGGATCTCACTGCATTATACTCTAAAACATAGAGAGCAAGAAGGGACCTACTCCAAAGAGCTGACAAGTGTCAAGAGGTGGTTCCTGACAGATGAGGGAGCAGGAGGAAACACAAATCAAGAAGGAGCGAGGAAATAGGTCATGCTGTTGCTATTTTTGTAAGCATACTATTGATTAACCAACAGACTCAAGCAGTGCTTAAACTAGATATGTGCTCATGTTCCCTTGACTTTTTAGTGATGCTTCGTTAAAAAAAAATTACATTCCTGTATGAAACTCTCACAGCCCTGAAAGCATGGCCAAGCTGAAGCAAGTTCTCTGGGCCCCAGCTCCTAGGCTGGGGGCAAGAAAGTTTGTGCAAACTATCAGTGCATTAGTGCACTAACCTCTCCTTTTGTTAAACTCAGCACATTACTACAAATTGTTGGACAACGTGCAGACATTTGAATGGTATTTGTATAGAAAGTTCTAAAAATATTCCACTGTTATTTTATGCTCAACTGCTGTTGAAATCAATCAGGTAGTACTGTAGGTAACAGAGTACTTAAATATCCAACAGTTATATTATGGTAAATATTCCTCAAAATACATGCTTCAATATTCAAATAATCAGCAGGGGCACATCAGAAGAGCCCCATACCAAGCTGAAAATAAGCCCCTAAATGGCATCAGCCACGCAGGGCTGCTCTGTGATGGTTGGCATTACGCCTTGCCCATAGCTTGGCGCAGGCAAGTGTGGGCTTTAGTGGCACTGGCCATAATTAATATCTCCTTGAGTGCGGTGCCAAGTCTTCCAAAGCCAAGTTGCACACCATGCCAGGCACTGAAGTGCATGCTCTCGTGTGCTGCCATTTTCTGCCCCTAGAAGGCACCCAACAAAATGATGGGTCTTTCTAGTTGGCAAGAAGGTCTTCTCCAGCTGTGTGTTGGCTTGCCGTGAGGAGGAGGACACAGACTACCCTGAGAGCTGTACTCTACCGAGGCACTTGGAGAAACAGCCAAGCTTGGTGCTCTTCTCTATTGCTTTCCAATCCTGCTGTTGAATGCTTCTGTCTGAAATTCCTTCAGCTTTCTAAGCCACGGGACCTGCTGGGCTTTTTAGGAACATATTAAAGGAGGAAAAGTGCTTGCAGGCAACTAAGGGAGCCCACCAGCATTGGCAGAGATGATGACAGGAGTGCAGGGAGGCTCACAGAAGCTTCTATGAAGTTGATATAATTTTTGGAGGTTTTTCTACATTTATTTAATTAAGATAGAGATGATAATATAGCCTTTTTCATTAAACATTCTGGGAGCCCTATAAGTTCCCCTGATGGAAGGTGCTATGAAGGTGGCTGAGATTTGCTCTCATTCAAGTCTCCCCCCTACAGTCTGGGTGTGCTGCCCCCAAAGCATTGTAAGCCAGTCGGAGTGCTGGGGCCCCTTCAATGACCAGGCACCCAGTGGCCCTTCCCTGGAATAACGTGGTCAAGAACAGTTACCTTTCAAAATATCTTAATTACCAGGTCAGCCTTGGAAATGGTACCAAGCAAATCACTGCGTATATGAAATATCTAGGAAAATCCTTTGTTTCTGAAGCAATTTTGAAAGACGAAATGGGAAAAAATTATTAAGTCTTTCTTTCAAAGGGGGAGCCCTCTGCTAGCTCTCTAAAAACCAGAGAAAATCAAAATGACTGGGGATGAAATGAATATGGATGGCTGGTTGCTGCATTGCACTGATAAGAGCCTCTCCAGTTCTGCTGGCAGCACCATTCAGGCTCCCTGCATCCCTCCTGCTCCCCGAGGCAGCGCCCAGCTGATGAGAGCCGCCCGCACAGTGAGGAGGAGTGTGAGGAGGAAGGAGCAGAGCCAGCAGCACCATCACAGGGGCTTTGGTTTTTGGAGCCCCCCTCCACGCGCTGCTTTTGTAGCTGGATGCAAACATGCGATATCACCGCAGCAGGGCTCAGCCCTCTGCGGAGGGTTTCCCCTCTCAGCCCCACGATTTGAAGGGAGGGGAGGCGCAGAGGGACCGGCAGAACAAAGCAATGGTCTCAGCTGCAAACCCAATAGGCATCTGCAGGCCCTACGGCGTCCCCGTCACCTGGGGATGGAGACGAGGGGTCTGGAAGAGGCACTTGCTCTGCCCCTTCAGCTGCGGCAATCTCACTGCCCCAGAAAGTTAATCAACCAAATATTGTTCTTTCGTACTTAATCTACAACTGCTTATTTTTGCCAATTATCCTAATTTCCCGCTCCCCCCCCCCCGTGCCCCCCAGTGCTGGCAAACTGCCGGGAGCCTCCCTGTTAGACACGCAGCCCCGCGGCCAGCAGAGCCTTCAGGTCTCAGCGTCACTCAGAGCCGTGCTCCGTGGGGCCGAGAGAGGTGACGTGCCATGCTGTGCCATGCCGTGCCACGCCGCCTGTCACCACCTACGTCGCCTGCTGAGGCAAGGAGCCGTGCTCTGAGCTGAGCAGGTCCCATGGGCGCTGTGCCGCTTGCGGCTGGGGCTGCTGCGTGAGGTGCTTCCCTCCAGCACCGTACACAGCCTTGGGTTTGCTTAGCTAAAGCAGCCTAGCTCTCATAGACCCCCCTCATAGCCCCCCAGCACCCTAATACTCCCACCCAGCACCTCTTTGTTCAAGATGAGGGCTCACCAGTGCCCAGTTACATCCATGTTAGCATTAGAAGCAGCTCTCTGCTGCTACATCCTTGGATCCCATTTGCCTGATCCACATTTCATGTCTCTCAGTCTGTTAGCAACAGATACATGGAGAGCAATCATTTCCAAATAATAAGATCCTGACTTACAGTAGAAATGCTCATTAAGTGCATTACCTGGTGCTTTGGTTCTACTAAATTACATCCCACATTTATTCCCCAGTGGTCAAATATTCTCTATGGTGAAAATGCCTCCAGCTTTCCTTCCTTGCTAAACTTCATTAGCACACACTGCTTGCAAAGGCTATTAATACATGAAACAGGCTCAAGCCTGGGCCGCTCTTTGAGGAACACCCCCCTTACCATCTCTTTAGCCTGATATTGTGCTAAAAAGATGCTGATTTCTCACCTTTATCCTACTTTTTGAAATCATCACCCAGTTTTCACCCGAGTCCTTTCTTAACTATCATAACCAATAAACTCCCCGAGGGACACCATCAGCAAGCAATTTGCAGATGTCCAAGCCTGTTAAACCTGCCTCGCTTCTCTTGGTTTACAAATCAGTTATTGTATTTGACTGACAGAGATGACAACCTCTTTAATGCCTCTTTTCCCCAGATCCTTGGAGGCTTCAGCGCAATTCACTGTTGAGTAGTTCAAGGTAATAAACTTTGGTGGAAGCAATTAGAAGTGCTTGGCTGCAAGTAGCTGTGATCATGTAAGGGAGGAAAAAGCCTATGTTTAGCCCATCCCTAGCAAGCTGTGGTCCCTTGGCCCAGCGGTGTTGTTGCCATCCTGCCTCATTCCTCCCATGGGCTGGTAATGAGCTACATTCTCCGTGTTCGTTACATGAAGATGGTTCTGGTGTTATAAAAAGAGCTCTATGTTTAAGCTCATATTCAGCAATTTAGCACCACTCCTTTGCCTGCCAGCATACGGCATGTTTGCACAATATAAGGGAGTTTCTTTACAGACAGCGAAGTATTAAGATAGCGATAGTTGGCCCAGTCGGGTGGTGTGCTCCAAAAGTGATGCCAAGTAATGGGTGGGAAGTTTGAAGCCCTCACCCTCAACCAGACCATCAATGCTGCACAGCATGGTAACTCAGGAACATGGAAATGCTAAAATAGCATGCAAAATCAGTCCCTCCCCAAAGCCTATACACCCCACCTGTGCACAGACACTGGTCTAATTTCTTTTTTCCTTCAAGTCCTCAGATGGTTATTCTTCATTAACATAGCGCATGACTTTCATATACTTGCCAGTTCAGCCACCAGCTCAGACAGAGGTATTTCCAAGTGCTGTTGTACATTTTCTGCAGCCTGTTCATCTCCTTCAACAGAAAATGAAGGATTGAGAGAACTCAAACTGTTTCTGAATTGAGAAAATATGCGCCTGCCCCAGCCCTCCTGATACCTCCTGATACCCCAGCCCAAAGGGGGTCACCTCAAACCTCAACTCAAGGTGGGAAAACTGGCTTTGCTGGGAATAACAGGGGCAGAAGTGGAGCCCCATTCCCTGAGTGTGTGGCTTTCCCGGGCCACCCAGGTACAGCTGTACAAGGCCTGGGGTTGGATGCTCTCCTTCCCATCCACTCTTGACACTCACAGCTTTCTTTACATTAGTTCTAGCAAGCATAAGGCCATAAAAATGGATGGCTTGTCGTCAGCTCTGCCAATATCCTGTGACTGCACAGCTGTGTGATCCAGCAAGAAGGGAACAGAGCACAACAGCTCCTTTCAGCAGCAGCCCCAGGGCATATATTTACAAGCGATGATTTTCTGATACATTGCCCCTCACCATGTGTCCCACTTAGCAGCTCTCCAAGAGTCCCTCTCCTATTTCTCCACATCCCTCTTTAACTGGAGGACCCCAAACTGGATGATTTACACCAGGTGCATTGAGGAGGGGGGGGAAATAGCTTCCCTTGATCTGCTGGCAAAGCTTTCATGGAAGCTTTTAGACGTACTTAGCAAGTAAAGTTAGGAAATCAAATTCCCCTGCCTTCTTCGGGGAAGTCAGCTCCATGCATGTGCATTTTGTGAGGCCATTTGACCTGTCCGAAAGAGCCAGATGCTCCGTACCAGCCTTTTGTCATTAGCTGTCGGATTGGTACCGCTGCCTTTTTCCTTGGGCAAAGCGGAGGGCTTTAAAGAGCAATTTTACGTGCGACCCTGAATTAGTGCAGGAGGAGGCAAAGCAAGCACAGTGAGATTTGGGAAGGAATGACAGACTCCCAGTAGGGTGATGGATTCAAAGGAATAGCGGTGGCTGGGCTACCGCCCGGAGCTGCCTGGCGACCGCCCCAGCCGCACCCGGCCTGGGAAAGCGGAGAGGCGGCTCTCGCAAAAGGAGACGTTCGGCCCCATCAAGTGGCAGCTCCGCAAATTGCAGGGAAACGCCGGCTAAATGAGTTGTACTTGAGGATTAAATAGTGACGTGTTTCATTTTCCTGTTGCGCTGCCACGATCAGAGTTACCGATGCTATGCTCTTTTGCAGATGAAAAGGGTGCTGGCCAGTTTTAGCAGCACCGATTTAAATGGTTGCGCTTGCTAAAGGGGAAGCTTAGAAATGGTCACTTTCTTTGCAACAATAAGTTCAGTTAATTTAAGAAGTACTAACTTGTTTTTTTCCAAGTACCGCTATTTATAATAGCTGTTCTTCACTGAAAGCATTGTCAGGTTTGTAAGGTTCTAGTATAATATACATGCAATTATTTAGTGTAATGCTTAGAAATGTAGCTAAGATTACAGTATGTGTGCCTCACACATAAGAGTGTACAACTATCCTAGTGCTGCATAAGTGGGTTACAAATGATACAGTTTTGGTGAAAGACAACGTGGTTGGTTTTAGCTCCAGCCAAGACTGCAAACCACTCCATTGCCTGACCCTTACGCAGCCCCAGGCAGGGGCACAAGTGCAACCTTGCAAATACAGTTTCCCACTATTGGAAGCTTAGTACAAAAGGAATTTTGGATTATTAGATGTATTACCCATCGCATGAACTACAGGCTTAGAAACCTCAAGTGCATATTTCACCACTTGAACGTTGTCACAGCCGTAAATGGATATGAAACAATGCTGTTACTGGCATTGAGGTGTTTTCCAGAGTTACAAATCCTAGAGCTTGTGATGAATCAACAAACAGTTGAGATGCTTGATGTCCTGATTTCTAATGCTGCCTACACAGGTAGGGAAGAGCAGAGAACAGGCTCTGCTGTTAGCAAGACCCTGCATCCCAGCTCAGCTCCATTTCAAGTACACTCAAGAAACCTTCATAGGACAGAAAGTCATAAGAAAGTCTACGAGACTCTTGCACAGAAGAAAAGTTTCCAGTGGCCCTTGCTGTGGCTCACAAGCTGCATTCCCTCCTCCACATGCTGATCTGCCAGCAATGAAATGGCTCCTTGGCATTGCTACAAGGTGCCTGTCTGGCTGGGAAAGCAACTCCATCTCCAGCTGGAGATCCCCAGTTTAAACTCAACCAACCTGAGACCATTTGTGATTACCACCAGCATACTCGAAGTCTTCCCATCAGTTAGGTACTTTTCTTCTCAAGTACCTGTGAAGAGCTTTGAAAGCAATTCTGTGATTGAATCTGTTAATTATTTTCTCTCCTCCTCACCTTCTGCTATGTTCATGTAAGGAAATATCAATCTAAAACCCACTTCTGTGCTAACGAAGGCAGACACCTAAAGAAAAGATCAGCTGATTTGCGTCTACCTCGCCATGAAGTACCCCATAAGAAAAACCCTGCACCTCTGCTATCGAAACCCCAAAATCTCACTTTTGTTGAATATTGATCATGATGCTCTTGCTGCTTTTGGATTCAGAGCACAAATTTTCTGATGGATCACACGCACAGAAAGCCACCACGCCAGCCACCCAGCTAGAAGGACTTTTCCCGTTGCCTTGGCTCCAGCAGCGTGTGCTGGCCAGCGCAGAGATTTAACAGAGGGCAGAGAGAGCAGGCCTGAAAGTGATGCAGGCTCCAGCAACCTCCCTTGAAATTCAATATAATTCCAATAATCTGCTAAAAGGTCACTGAATAGTGAGTAATTCAGCACAGAGCCGATAGCAAGATGATAGTGTTCCTGGCACACAGCCTACGCGCTCTCACAGATAGCTTGCTAAGTGAGGCCATTTTCCCTGAAAGACAAAGCTCAGGCTAGAAACACAGCCCTCTCGCTGGGAACTGGGATTTTCGGTTTAATTTCATGTTAGAGGATTTCTAACGCCCCCAAGGCACCCAGCTGGATCCTGGAAAGAGAAAACGAGCGGATGCATACGCCTAACCGCTGCGCCAGAAAGTTACCACGCGTCTGAAATAGCAGCCAAAAACCAATAGCATCGCTGGGGAAATCACTCGTCCGGAGGGAGAAAGCAGGGCCCTTGTTTCTGGGTGCGTTTGGGCAAAGAGAGAAGTTGCCCAGAGGGTGCTGTGGCCGGGTGCCTCCCTTCTGCACTGCCACAACTCCTGCCCGCAGCCGGCAGCTCTGCAAAGAGCCCGCTGGCTGCTCCTGCGCCGAATCGCGGCTCTGGCAGGTGCCTGATGCTCATGGCATACCCACCCAGGCGGGTGACCCGAGCTGTCCCCCCGTGTCCTCGCTGCCGGACAGTCTGGCGCTGGCACCGGCACTGCCTGAGCACCAGATACTGCCCCTTGCAGCACCTGGGGTGCTGCATCCTCCGGACCGGGGGAAAGCGGCTTCTCTCCGGCCCAGCCGCAGCTGACTGGTGCGTGTGTAAGGCATTTGGGGTCAAGTCCTCAGCCGGCATCAAGGACCTTCATTCCTGAGGTCAGCTTTTGAACAAGGACCCAGTTCAGTCTGAGAAAACAGCTGAGTTTTGTGTTGAGGCAGGAGGAAATATGCAACTGCTGCTTTGCTCTGACAAACTCGCTGTTCTTTACATTCCCAAGGATCTCAGACAAAACCTCTGATCTACTGTAATAAATAGAGCATGAAAATCAGGTTTGGGCTTCAATTTTATCCATGACGTTAGCTCTGCCTTCCTTTTTTTCTCCTGCAGGGTGAAGTCCTAATGAAAAAGGCAAAAGTCAGTGCTAATAATCTGGGTATTATTTTTCCCTTCCTTTCTTTCAAACCTGAGTAAGGTGGATTTCAGCAAGAACGGATTTACAGTTCAGAGCTCTCCCACAAGCCCTAAGTCACCGCAACATTGGCATGTCCTAACTGCAGGATCTTCCCAGTTCCCAGCACCAGAAAGGATCTGCCTAACTCCCAACTTCTCACCTCCTCCTGCAGAGAAATGGCCGATAAAAAAGTAAAATAAAATACAAAAATCTATTGATCAACCTCTTTCCTACCAAGAAGCCTCATTTTCTCAAAATGGAAGGGTTGCATGGGAATTATCCACTTCGGCTAGTTTTTACAAGGTTTCTGGGGCCTGGGAGAGCACTGACATTAGAGGCCGCAGGTTTGGGTCACTCACCCAGGACACAGGACGCATCTCCTGCCCCTTCCACATCCTCACCAGGCAAGGCTTTTTATAGTCTTTTATATCCAGGCCGATATCCACCCTGGGCATCCAGGGTGGGATGCAGTTTGCCAGAGAGCTCCTGGCTTTGGGACGCGCTGGGAGCATCCCTGAACATACTCAGCTGCTCAGAAGCAAAGTTGGGATAAAGTCGTAGTCAGGCTCGTCCAAAGCTGTAAAAAGCCTGATGGACTCATCTCACCGCGTGTTTTGCTGTACTCGCTCATCAAAAGCAAAGCATGGCAGAGAGGCGTCTCGCTCTTGAAGGGGACTGGCAACGAGCGTGGGTGGAAACACAGTCGTGGCTCTGATCAGGTTATCAATCATCCCTTCGCGACGTGGCCGATGGTGCCACTCAAGTCGCTGCTTGACTGAGCGTCCCGCAGTTGCCAAAAAACCACATGGCCCAAGCAGCTGCTGAGCAGTCAGCCAAGCAAATGCCAGGGACGGCGAGGGGAGAAGCAAAGCCTTCAACCACTTTTCCTGATTAAGAGAAGAAGTAAATTTAAATTTGGTGATAGGCTTGGTTATTACCCCCAGTTTAACTGATCAGGGGGGTTTTGTCCGGGTTGGATAGCTGTGGAATTCAACCCCAGTGGGGAGCCTGAAGTGCAAAGTGCTGTGGGACTGTCTGTGCAAACCCAGGCAAGGTCCTGGCTTTGCAAAGTGATTTGGTGTAGAGATCAGAGTCATCTTCTAATTCAGGAGGTGAGAATTAATGGCATTACTTAAATAATATTGCATGGTGGTGAATTAATAGTGCCTGGATAGTAAACCAGTCCCTGGCTTGGCAGAAGTCCCCCTTTGATGCTCATCTAGAGAAAGAAATACTGCTTTCCAGAAATTCATAAGCAGCAGTTCCTTTGCATCACAAAAGTCTCCTATTGCTCCGATAACATTTTCCAGAGGATTATTTTGGAACAACTTGCAGGATCAAGGCCTCTGTGTGACTGCATGGTCCATTTGCTAGCTACAGTCCTATTAGTGCTCCTTTCAGCTCTGCTTTCTGTGGGAAACCTTGCCTGTTGCTAATGCTGCTGACCTCCCGAAAGGCTTTGAGGTCCAGTGATGGCAAACAGTGTATAAGAGCAAGATGTTATTGCAATTAGCCAGAGTCATTAAGCGCATCCTGGCAGGTAATGAGTACATGACATATGTCTGTACAATAATTCAGCAGCTTAAGAGTGTTGAAAAAGAGTTTGTGTTTTCTAAATGCCTTAGGTTTTAAAGAAGGGAATGAGGCCACAACTGCTTTTCACAGAGGAACCACGTGAGGGTGAGGTTGAGAGATGCTAAGGCTGTGGGAAAGGACAGACCTAGCCTAGCATCTCTCTTCATCCCTGTCATTTAACACCCTTTACGTTCAGACCATCCAAGGGAAGGCTGTCCTACCGTGAGCTTTTGCCCTGGAGGTAACATTTAGGTGATGAAACCAGCCACCCTGGGGAACTTGGGAAGTCACCACGGGAGGGTGGCAGAGGACCCATGTCCTGAACATGCCCATGTGGCCGTGCCCGGCCACCTCGACGAGCCGGGTCTTGATGTGGGCTCCTAAAAGTTCCAGGACTGAACCGCGACGTGAAGTGCCCTCAGCTCCTGCTGCCAACACAAACGTCCTTGCTGGCTTCTCCCGCATGGCACGGCGCTTCTCACGTCAGCGGCAGGAAACCCTCCTCTCTTTAGCTGTTCTGTCCGGGTTGATCCGAACAGTAAACGTACAGCTTGAGTGTGAATCAACATCATGATTCATCCTTCCTGCAATGTATCCTTTCACTGTGATTAAACAGCTATTCTGTAAGACATGAACTTCACTTAAGACTACATGGTTTATTTGGGTTTGGGAATACAGATGCGGTCCTGCTCAAACTGCCATGCCCGGGAGCCAATGACAGAATATAAAAATAGCTTATGCTGTCAGCATGGCTTTTTCTTATTTGTATTCTGAGTATCATCACTTTGGCAGGCACAGGAAGCTCTTCTTGTTTGCATTTTATTTTGCCTGCAGAAAATTTACAGTTCAAATGACTTCTCTATGCTTCATCAGACTAATCGGATGACAAATTGCTTGAGCTACAGAGAAGAGACCTCAGACAACAGAAAATTGTAATGGAAGAAAAAAATAAATGCCTGCTTTTGGTAGGAGCAAAGATTTTGCTTCATACCAATCTCAGTTTTCATTTTTTCCTTCTATGTTAGTGCAAAGCTTTGTGAAATGGAAATCAGATTATTTAATCTGATTACAAGGATCTACAGGCTTGACATCATCATTTTCTTCAGTGACACAAAGCCTCAGAAATGCCTCCCTTCCTTAACCGAAAGAAACAGCTACGTACTCTATTTATGCTATACTTCCTACCTCCACTGAAGCCTCATAAAGCATCCAGAGAGAGGCTTATTTTGTCCTCATCTTATTTATTGTTTTTGATGGCTTGCTGCTACCCAGAAAGAGCAGTTTAACAAATACCCAAAGATTTGTCACTTTTTCAGAAGGGAATGGGGAGATGGGATGGGTTTTCTCTTCCTTGTCGTGCTGGCTGACCTTGCCTGGAGTGACAGAGCAAAAGCAATAAAGATACATTGCCCTAGTTTTCAATAAGAGCCTTAACACAGACTAAATGTCAGGTTTTGAGCTCTGAACTGCCCTTGAAAATAAGTTTGCTTTTAAATTTCTATGAAATATTATTTTCTGTGCAAGGACTCTCCTCTGGGCTGGCATTCATTTCACAGGCAGAACTGTGGCACCATCTTCTGGATGACTCTTTAGACAATAAAAAATAACCCACCTAAAGAGATGACGTTTCTTTATCATCCCTAACAATGAGAACAGCTTGAATATTCATTGACTGCACACTCCTGATTACGGCAGGCTTTAAATCATTTAATTATGCCATCCATTTTGGAAACACTAAGAGCTAGTCAAACTCTTGATTGCTGAATATTGTTGCCAGGGAATACAGATTTTGTTTCTGAAAGGATATTTCTACCCACAGAGTGGTAACAAGAAGTGCCCCATATATTAAACACAGGGGCATAACTCTTCCTGTTGTGAGGTTACGAGCTCAGGCTATTTTGTAATGAAGCAGGGGTGAATTATTCTGCCTCAGACTGTTACCCATGAAAAGTTTGCATTCTGTAAGAGGAAAATTGAAGAAAGAGGTGCAAAAGGAGCCTTGAAAAGCAGCCTGGGAATGCCTGTAATTGTAATGCACAGCCCAAGCTACCTGCTCCAGCCTAACACTGGACTGAGGAATTAGAAACGTTTACAGACTTCTTATCATCACAGCTTTCCTGAACACAGCTTTAGACTAGTAATTACAGTTAAACCACTAAGGCATCCAACTACCTAAGGATAGCAAGCAGCTTTTTGGCACTAGGGAGTTTTAGGAAGAAGGTGCTGATGGACGGCAGCTCTGCTGCCCCGCAGCTGCCAGGCTGCCAGTTCTGTGCATCCTCCCAGTGCAAGTGATTTTCAAAAAGCGTTTTTTACTAATTTACTTGTGTTATTTTCAGGTGGTTTCTTTGGTGGAGACCATTGAAAACTCTGTAACAGGTGAGATTACTGGTTGGATTCCAATTGTTGACTGTGGCTCATCCATCAAGTTAATTTTTTCTTTATTTCTTGCGACACTCTGATGTCTTTTTTGATTCTTCGTGACTAAAACAGAAAGCATTTTGGATTGTGTTTTGGCTGGAGATACGGGCCTGAAGGTTGCAGAGGCTTCTCACCTCTGCTGACTTTTCCTCTGCCAGTTACCCACTGAGAAAGATGGAGTGGGTGGGCTGCAGCTTTCCCCCGCTTCTGCCTCCCCCAGGTGCCGCATCCTGGAACCCTCACTGCACCCCTTTGGGAACTCATTGCACCAGGTATCATACAAATCTTGTGTGAAAGGCAACCCAAATACCCAAAGCATACTTGGGGCTGACACTTGATAAATTCTCCGCAGCCTCAGACAGCGTGAGGTGGCAGGCAGAGCTCTCTGCCCCTCCTGCCTCACGTGAGCATCGATGCTGCTTTTTCTTGCGATGCAAATGTTTCAGGGTATATTCACTTGCACTATCAGTCCTCATTCTTAAACCCAGACTACAAAGGCATCAGCCCATCTAAAGGATCCTTTTTTTCTCTGTGCTTGAAACCTTGCTCTGTGCACTGGGAAGCACAAACAATATAGGTAGCTCCCACCCAAATGAAGCTAGAGAGCCTTAACTGTCTCTGCCCTATCCATATTGTGCTCTGCCTTTTGACAGCTCTCGTGTGTTATATGTGATCACCATAATCATGTCATTTATCTTGGATGAGTGACAACTGGGTTGTTTTTCATAGTTCTATATCATGACATACAAAATCATTCCAAGGGAGCACCACGAGTGGCGTAGCCTGACATTTATGCTGTGCGACTGAGCTGCTCATTCACGTATGGAGACCTGCTACGGTTCCCAGAACCAGCAGCATATTATCACATCAGATGAGATTTCTGGGGATCATACTGCTATATCTATAAGCACAAGAGACAACTTAGGTTGTCTCCTTCAGTGGCAGCTTGAAGATGCAGTATCTTGCTTGAAATAATGCAGGCCATCAGAGACCCGACCCTGTTCCCAGGCAGCTCATGGGACTTGTATCACCATCAGCGTTTCTGGGCTCGCTCTCACCCATGCTAGATGCAGGCATGCAGCCACTCTTGCAGCACGCAATACTCCATCCCTGCCAAAATCGGCAGCTACAACTGCCCAGCTCACCCTGGTACGATGGGCAGGACCCCGACCACCCAGCACCGACTGCACAGCCCTGCTCCTGCCGCAGAAATCAGCTCTTGGAACTGCTCCGAGGTCCCCACAGGTCACTGCGTGCCACTTACCCTGCACCACTGTTAATCCTATCAGCAGCAGTTTCTTCACTCAAATGTCTGGTAATTGAAACCACTGGGAATTTTGACTTGCATGCTGGGTTATAGAAAAATATTATGGCTAGGCATTAAACTCCCTCTGTGAAAAACGACATATGCCAGAGGAAAATATCAGATATTCCTGCTCCTTTCCCTTTGAGGTTATACGTGGTCAAGGTACAGCAGGGATTGGAGGAACATGGGCAAAGGTTGTCTCTCTCAGCTGGCACAACAGGTATGAACTTTCAGGGAAAAAACCATTGCCTAGACCTCTGTTCTCTCTCCCCCAAACTAAACTCTAGCTATGTAGTGGAGCACAGACCTCTGCTCCATTTCTCTCTGTTCAAAATTAAACTGAAGCTATGTAATAGAGCACAGATGTCTGCTCCATTTCTCTCTCCCCCAAATTAAAGTCTACCTGCACGAAATAGCTCCAAAGAGAGCTTTTTGTGCCGTAGCTATAAAATGTATTAGGGAAAGCATATGCATAGTGTGATTAGGGAGTCTAAACGATGAAAAATGATGTATAGTTTAGCCACTTATTATCCCTGGTGTTATTTTGATGTCTTTCTGTGTCTGAAACTGAAGCAAAAGGGAAGTTCATTTGACATACGAGTGCTTTGCTCTTTCTTCAAAGCCTCTAAAAGAATACAGGTCCAGATGCTACGCTGTTGATTAGACTGGGACCAAGAGTGTGCAAATGACATGCAAATATATTTGCAATCTCTAAATCTTGATGATATCTAGTCATGTGTGGATCACCTTCTCTCTCTTGCTTTTCTCACAATCACGTGCATGACAGGGTCTGACTGCACAGATGTTTAGGAAGAAGCTTTTATGTGTGCAAATTCAAGGGCTCCTTCATGAGTGAGTGTATTCCGATCTCTGCCAGAAGTTCTTATCGAACCATCTTTTCTCGCTCAGCAACTACACAATTACCTATGGCAAATGCAACTGAAGAAAATCAAATATCAAATTTGCTAAACATCCAAACCGTACTTGGTTTTCTTGGCAAAGCTTTTAAACAAAGCATTTTTGTTCTCCATTCCTACAGCTCCTAGCACATGACCAAGACCGTAAATTACTCTCCAATACAAGTAATAAATCCCATCTCTGTTTCACTCAAACACAGCCAGCTTTGAGACTCATATGCTCATACAGAGCCAGGCAAGGTCTTCCTTTATACAGGGAGAAAAGATGAATTGCCCAGATAGCGGCTTTGGGCAGCACGAGGCTCATTTGCTCACATACTCTGGGAGAGGCAGAGCGATGCTCCTGGGAGGAGCCCGGGACCTCAGGGTGGTTTGCTGCTGTTGGAGGGTCTGTTCAATAGCAGAAAATAGTTTTGTGCGTGGCTAGACTGTGGCCAGCGCCAGAGCTAGGGATGGTAGATGAAATGCAATGGTGGTGTTTGGCAGAGAGACTAAAAGGGGCTGTTCTGCACACCCCGGTGCCCACAGAGCTCATGATTTAATCACGAGCCTCTCAACGCTTAGGGATTTTCCTAGAGTTGTGGTGGCTTGAGGTACAACTTCAGGCTTTTGTTTGATGAAACAAAGGATTTCACCCCTCAAGACTGTAAAAAAAGTTGATCCCTCTGTATCCTAAGTTTGACTGTGAAGAATCCTAACTTTATTTTAGCAAAACATGTTTTAAGGTGCCAGGCCTGTGGTTATGAACGACGAAACTGCGCTCCTGAAAGGTAAGGTCGACACACCAGAAAAGACAGCAAGCTCTCCTGGATCCTCACGCTGAAGCTAAGGTGAGTGCAAGAGCCCAATAAAAGCTAAGAAAGGTGCAGACAGTCATACCTGCACCATGCAGGAGCCGGCAGTGGCTGCAGAAAGTGCCATCTGGTCTGGGATAATCTGCCTTCCCGCACAGTGGCTTTATGCGAGGGAAATGCCACTGATCTCGGAGGACTTGTTCCAGATTTAGCTCCGCGGGATCAGAACGAGACCTACTGCAGCTGCTCCGGGCTGCCGGCCCCCACGCACCGAGCAGCCCCGGGCGGGTGCTGCAGCATCCTCCGGGCCAGCGTTCCCGCGGGAGAGCCCGGGAGGCTCCGGGTACTGCGGGAGCGGGACGGCTGGATGGCTTCAGTGCCTTGTGCCGCATCCGAATGGAAGCGGCCAGGAAAGGACTTTCTGTTGGTTAAATGAACCGTCCCGGGGCAGAAATCTGGCTCAGCCCGACTTCTTGACGCACATCCCAGCCCCGCAGCAGCAAATTGGGCTGGAAAGAAGGGTGGTGATTTAACCGCCCGGCGCTGGTGCTCAATTCAAACCCAGCGGTTTGAAAATCATTCTCTCTGGAGCTCACATCACTCATTTAAAGCGTTTGAGTGACAGCTTTCTCCCCTGCCCCCCACAATCCTTTCATCAGTATGTGGACACCGGTCTTTTTCTTTGCTCTTTGCCATCCCAAACCCACTAAGAATTTCAAAATCAGAGATGGAAAAAAGCCTCTCCTCTGCCCTGCCGGTAATGCCACGCAGCAGAGAAATGGAGATGATCACTAGTGTGTGTTGCCAGGCGTGTCAAGCCAGTGTGATGGCAACGCAGAGGAAGTTTGACTAAAAATATCCTCCGTGACAAATTGCACAATAAAACAAAAAAGAAATTAATATTTATAAAATATTTAGGCTTCCCTGATTTTCACTTTGAACATTACATTTTTTTTCAAGCTCAAATTAACATGTAAATATGCATAAAATCAGGCTATTATTTTAAAAAATTATTCCTGTCATCACGGAATACAAGCAGGGTTTTCTTTTTGATGCATTTTAGGTAAGAGGTCTGATTCTTACTCATGCTGCATTCTTTATGCTGTGCCAGTAAACTACTCTTATTTTTAGGCCCTTTTTGCTTTACCAAAAAGGTGTAAAAAGGCTTTTGTACAAACGAGGATTGGGAATGAACTGCTCATTTGTGAAATGGAATTATACTTCATCTGAAGTATGAAAGATAGAAAAAATAGCTCAAATATTGGAGAAGTGACACATTAAAATACAAACCTCACGATCTTTAACATGTATTGCTGAAATATTTACAGCTTATCAATAGTTCTCAATTTATGTTTTTCCCCATGATCTAAATGTTTTGCTTTTATAAAAGAAATATGATCATGGATTTCCTCACAACATACTGAGTTCCTCTGAGAGAAAGAGATGAAAGACAACTAAACAACCCCAAATCCTGCTGCTTTCATATTTGCACTGAACAGCATGGACCAGATTTTGCACTAGATGTCCTGCTTGAGAGCCGTGAAAGTCTTCCTAAGAATCTATTTCCTCCTGTTATTATATGCACATAAATTTCATTACTGGTAAGGTTTGTACCAAAAAAAAAAAAAATATATATCCTTTAAAAACACAAAGAATGTTGTTCTATTTTTGTTCATTCAAAGAGTTAATTGTTTTCTTCATTCAGTGGCATGGTGATTTCTGGCAATAGAGATTTTATTGTAAAACAAAGAAAGCTGTCCCCCGTTTTCACATCAAAGGAAAGGAACGTGTTATGAAATATTTTTTGAAAAGCATTTTAATTACCTGACCTGTATCTTTTTAAATTAATCCAATTATTTAAATTGATAGAGTGTTTAATACAGCACTGTAAAGACATGGTCTTGCTTTTAAATCAATAAGTCCCAATAAGAAGGCATTTAATACCAACCTTTTCACATCAATTACCATGATTTTTACTTCCGAAATGTAGCAACTCCTGTGGGTCCTGGGCCTGCATGCTCAGAGAGTGAATAATAAATGTGGGGGAGATCAGATCTTCAGCTGGAGGAGTCCTTTCTTTTGCTCCTTCAACATGTTACCTGCCCATGATGGATTTTCTTAAATCTTTTCCTCCAGTGCAACAGGACCGGATCAGGCATTCGTACGCACACATACACTCATCCGCTTTGCTTAAGACCTCTATAATATTTTAGGATTAAAAATTCATTGATTTAACACGGTATTCTTCAGGTTCTATGCTTATTTCCCTTCTTCCCCTCACTTCACTCATGTGATGGAGACAAAAAGAGCCCAGCCACGTCAGTCGCTGCTGTCCCTAATCCGAGCCCCAGCAACAGGACTAGGGAGCAGGGCACTCTGGAAGCAATACTCCTGTTTTCTCATGCATGTATTTGGATTTCAGGTTTGCAGGTAGTCTGCGTTAAACTCAGGAGGAGAGGAAGGAGACTGTCTCAGGGAGACTCATGAGCCTTTTCCTTTATTTATAGAGCATTCAAACCCAGATTATTAAATACTGCTGAGACACAAGCCTGGGTAAAACAGATTTTGGGATATGCTCCTCTCCATCACAGCAGGAAAAGCTGTTGTCAAAACACAATTGAGCTTTCAGTCTAAACACTACCGGCACTGTCAGATCCATCCTCAGAGAGAAACCATGAAACAGCCTAAGTTTCAGCAGATGATCTTAACACCTTCCCAGGACATGCCTCTTCAGCCAGACTCAGTTTGGGGTTTGAACCCAACCCCAGCACCAAACTCTCACCCCACAACTGCTGGTTCACCAGGCTCGCTCCCGCATCGGTGACGGCTGCCGGAGAGCCGGGAGAAAAGGAGCAGAGAAGAGCCACATGGTGAGTTCCCCAGCTGGGAAGTCCCAAGATTTGCTCACTGAAGCCCAGAGTTTCCAATTATTTTTTTTTTTCCTAGATTGACAGCTCCCATGCCATGGTACCTATCCAGGGAGGTGCAGGGATGTACTTACACAGCCAAGGGCTAGTTTCGAGCCTTTGGCCAAGGGGCCAGCAGTAGGTGCGTGGGAACTGCTGTTCCTGGCCAGAGAGACTGAGCCTGAGACTCGAGCCTTCAGCACGTTTGCACCCTCAGGGCACTTGGGTAGGAATGATGCTTTCTTGCAGGTCTTGTTTTGCTCAGATAAGCAGCTAAACTCTTTCACTCTCCTCTCTGCACCTTTCCCTGTGATTACACCTTTCTCATTCCTGGGCGGCCACAACATTACACAACATCCAGAATTGTACAGGGGTACAAACAGCCCTTTATCCCCACTGAAAATACCACCCCTGAGAACGTCCAGAACGGTGTCTGCCTTTTCATGGCCGTATCGCACTGCTGGCTCATAGCTGTCCTCTGACACATGAATAGCCAGACCCTGTCCTTCTAGTCACACTTGCTGAGCTCCCTGCTTGAGGCCAGAACAGCTGGATTTGGTCCTTTGGTCACTTGTCCCCTACAGCTTACACTACTATGGGGAGACACTGCCAACAAAGTCACTGCTCCTTTGAAGTAAGTGCTAGGACTGTCACCCACTAAGGTATGTGTATGTATATGTGTGTATACACACACATTGGGCTTCTCTACAGATCTCCAGCCTCACCAGGAACTCCTGGTGTATACAGGTCATTAAAATAAACTATATGTCCTTCATCAAGATCAAGCTGCTCTAGACGTTTCTTCTGCCACGGCAGGTTTGGAGAAAAACAGTGCAATGTCACTACACCACCTTTTGTTGACAACAGCCTGGGGGAGGAAAGGAACCTTCTTTATTTCCTTCTCCAGCCTTCTATTCTTCCTCAGGCCTACCAAATGCTCTCAGACAGCCTGAGCTTATCATTTCTCCCAGATAAGTTATTTCAGAGACTCAAGCCTTTGTTTTCCATCTCCCAGACTGATTCTGTGAGAGCTGCCATAGCCCCCAGCTCCTTCTGCACCTGAAGAGATGTCCTTGCAGGACTTCAAATGTTTCTGAAAACTGCAGCAGGAAATATAGCCAAAAGCCAAAGTTTGAGGAAGAGAGACAAGAGGTGATAAAATTCAAGGAGAAGAACAGAAAGACAGAAGATGCTGCAGAACTCCCTTCTGCTACTCTTTTTTTTTTTTTTTTTTTTTTTTAAGGTCTCAAACCTCAAGATGTTTCTCATTTTTTAAGAAAAACAACCTTCAGCAACAAAAGAAAATGTATTTCTCTCAGGAAGCACATAACTATAAAGAAGACTGAACCAGGAGATGCTCAGTAGATGTAACCAGCCTTCGGAACAGCTCCGTGCATAACCCTCTACCACACCACTGCCTCATGGAAAGCCCTACCTGCCTCTCTCATTCGCTCCCACCTCCCAAAAAAACCCCAGAAGGCCCCCTCCGGCACTATAAATAGCCTTCCCACCCTTGCTAATGGACTTAATGATGCCTCTGGGAGGAGCTAACTCAATATAATACCTCCCTCCAGCTAAGCTCTTGTGTATCCTTTGCCCAACTGCAGCTAATTGAGATTCTTGTGCTGGGCTGTGTCTGCTTTCTTTTTAATTGCTCTTTGGTTATATTTGTGGGTTTTTTTTAATTTCTTTTCATTTTTTTATCATGCTACTTTTCCACTTCAGGTTTCATGCTGTTTCTTGTGTTTGGTAACACCCTTTCTCCAGGGTTTCTGTGTTAGTGGGCTTTGCCTGCTCTCTGTCCTGCAGTGTCCCCTGGTGTTTCCTTTTCCAGCAAAGAAGGGGGGGGTCTAAGTTCTTCAAAACAAAAGGCAATTATTTCCTCTGCAATTTCATGGACTGTGGGTGTTTGGACAACTCTAAAAGGCTGTTTCTAAGCAGATGGGAAAGCTAATTTATCCTGATAAAAACTGGGTGTTGTCTGGTAAGTAGGAATAATACACTGGCTGGTTCTCTGTGCTTTACAGTGCTTAAATAATAACTTCAGGAGCATTAACCATTTTCCCTCAGAAACAAATTGAGAAGAGGGGCTTTCCCCTTTCACACTGTTCCTCGGGCAAAGGAGAGCCTGGTCAGGGTTTGACTAGTTGTGAAGATCCAGGCTCTGCTCCACCTTCGTGCCAGATTTACCTGTGAGTACCCGAGTCCTCGTTTGAAGGGAGGATGAAGCAGAGCCTGGAAGTCATGGTGGGGAGGGGAAACTTCAGTGCTGCCCATCTGGGGCTGGGGAGAGCTGGCGTTGCACTGGGGAGCTGCACCCTTCCCTGCGAGTGTCTTGCAAGGCAAGGAAAAATGAACTCAACAGGCTGGAATGGGCAGTAAAAGTTGCTTGCTTTTTTTTTTTGCATTTTAATCCTTCCACCAAACCTCACAAAAACTTGCATTTTTTTACTAGTTTCAGTTTGATGAAGCACAAATTTAAAACCCCACAAATTTAAAAACATAGTCCTGGGAGGATGGAAAGGATTTCAGTGTTCTCAACAGTGTTATAAATAGTATGTCAGCAAGCAGCATGCCCATTGCAACAGCTTTAGCCAGATTGCAGATCTGAAGGAAATTCAGATAAAGTTTAGCATGAAAGGGATGTTAGGTGAATTGTTATGAAAAGGAATGTCTCCAGTTGTTTTTTGGGCATTATTGTTTTAAATAGTTCTCTTTATGACAGGTAATAAATCTTCTGTTTTGGGATGCTACTGATAATCTGACTTCAGCACATGCTAGCAAACTATTCATATTGCTAAGAAAATTTCCAATTCGATCCAGCGAAGTTCCTTATTAAAGCCTGAAGGTTTACAGCACTGTTTCTTGTTCAACCCCAAAGCTTGAGACATCAGTTGGGAAAACTGCAGTCAGTGTGAGGAAAGCAAAGATATCGTGTGAATTCCCTGCAACGAGAACAAGAGGAGTGGGGGCTGATGTTCAGGGATGTTATAGGCCATCTCTTTTTGAAATCTGTAGGTTCTTGCTTTCCAATAATTTACACTTGCCTAGTCCATTTTCTGTTTCTGATCCCAAAAAGCGGGATGTAAAGAGCTGCCAATTTCCTAAAAGTTTCTTGAAATCCTGTTGCAGATTACAGGAACTGGTGCCATGCTTAACTCTTCTACCCATCCATCAAGTACTAATGAGATGCCTTTTACAAGAACATGCAAGTGGGTCACTGTCTTTAATGCCTAGCATGGCCAGGCTTCTACCAGTGAAACCTGCTGAGTATTTTGATCTTATTTGGAGCATCCCTCTTGCTGCGGTGACCTTGCCTGGGCTGCACAGCGGATGATGTTTTGCCTCTCAGCCCGGCCCCATCTGCAGCCCTGTGCTCGGGGCACCCTCTGGAAAGGATGATGTGAGTTTGAACTTTCCCTGGCTGGAGAAAGGGGTGAATTTTCCTCCCATATTTTGCGTGAGAGCTCAGACCGTGGGGCACTTGCTCCTAGCTCCAGGCTGTGGGTGCACATGGAGCTATCTGGGTATGCCTTGGAGAGCGATAGTGTTTGGGATGTTTCCTACCCTTTGCATTTTTATTAGCTGTCTTATTACACAGACAGCTGTGGAAAATGTCTTCTAACTTGCAGGGCTGTGCTGGTGCGAATTTGGGGATTTCAGTGAGTTTGGTTTTTCCACTTTGTGTTTTGGGAGATTGGCACCTACTGTGCTGCCAAATTGCAGAGCTTTAATCCAGGCTGAGGGAAGCAAACGGATGCTCCCCTAGCAAGGAAAGGATGGGGGAAATACCTCTTGGGATACAGAGATGTGCATGCAGTACAGCTACCTCATCCCTTTTTAAGCACGTAAGTGGTGTGCATGTCCTTCATACCAGTATTGAGGGGCAAAGTTTGGGTTTGCGGTATTTCTCATTCAGTCCTGGAGCTGGCAAGATGAATCCTCCCCACCACTGCCTAGCCCTGACCCTCTAACCCCTTACCCTGAAAAGAGCTTTGCTCATGCAAAACAGCAACAAGGTGGGTTTAGGGTTTTGCTACTGCTCTGGTGCCCTCAAGAGGCATTGGGCCAGGGCACAGCACGGATGTGCAGATGTGTCCCTCATGGGGCTGGGACAGCTGAGGGCATCATCTCCGTGCAGGATGTGGTGCAAGCACCTTCCTCTGTGGCTACCCCAAAGCAGCTCTGGTTTCTGCAGCTGTACCTTGGAGCTGGTGCACCGACATTTTTCCCTCTTCCTTTAAGAAAAAAAAAAAAAAAAAAATCTAGCATTTAAACATTTCCTTTGGTAAAGGATGAAATGGAAAAGTAGGTCGGATTTGAAGGATCCCAGCCCTGACAGCGTCCCTTCTAGAGCTCCAGACCCAGGTTTTTGGAGAGAGACAGAATATGACTGCAGCGGTGCTTCTCACGCTCATTTGTGCTCTTTGTGTTCCTGTGTACAAAATCACCCTCAAAATGCCCAGGATAAATTATATCCCCATGCTTTTAAGGAAAGGATTTGGTTGTCAATAATATATTTATGAAATGAAGCTACCCCTGTTCAGCTCCTTTGAAACTTAGCTGGGTTTTACCAGGAAGCAAGGTTATTTTTTGCTTTTAAATAGTCTAAGCTAAATTAGCTGGAACCTAATTACAGAATGCTTTTGATTAAAGCCAGACAATGCGCTCTGGAAGCTAGGATCAAAAATGACAAGACTTGATGTCAGTGAAGGATTAAGAAGGAAAAGAAAAATTACTGATTAATTTTTAAAATCAAATCAGGATCGCTCTTTGTACATGGAACAAAGGTTGCAGCGAAGTCAGGCAAACCTTTTGGACTCCAGAAAACTTGACTTTCAATAATATGGCTTTTAACTTCATTTCACGGGCACGTAACTGAAATCCAAAAAGAAACACCAAAGATGGTTTCTGCAGCTATTCCTGGAGATCAGGAGAGAAATAATTGTAAGTCTTGCGTGTGTGAGATCTAGAAATCTTATTAAGATAGTTTGACTTGTAGACATGATACTTTTTGGTCAACATCAGCTGTGCAGCCAAACAGCTGGCTGCTTGCCTTAATCACTGAACCTTTAGAAAGTGCTCCATAATTATTTTCATATCATACTCTGAAAATAACCCTGCTTAAAGAAATTGTGCATGTTGCTAGAAAAACAAATGCTGATTCAACAAAGCTCCTTTTAAAAATACTTTTGTACCTTTAGCTTAATAATGAGCAATGGCCTCATTGCTCTGCTGATTTGAATCCTGAAGACTTTGTATTGTCTATCTGGCAGCATACTGAGACGTGCATTTTTTTCCAAGCTATTTTGCTCTGAAACAAGCACACATGGGTTTCTGTATGCAGACTTTTTTCAGCTTCTGAGAGTGGAATATTCTGCAGTACTGTGGCATTTTAGTTTATTGACCTTAACATATGGTCGGGGGGGGGTCGATGTGCCTGCTTGGCCCTATCCTCTGGACACAAGGAAAATTGGGAAATGATGTTCCTTGGGAAATTAAGTTTATTAAGGATTATTTATAGGCAGGGGTGCAAACCTAGAATTTGAAAATGGAACAAGGGGGGGGGGGGCTCACGGGTGCTAGAAAACATGGTACAGTAGCTGGCTGGGACCTAAGGGACAGAGACTGGTCTCTCCCATGGATCCCCCCATGTGATTCCTAGTCACATGGAAGGCAATTCTTGGTTATCCCAAGGCCTCATATTTTGTTGCTTATCTGTTATTAAATTTTAGAGTGAAGACATCAAACAAATGGAGGCAAGCCATGAAATGACTGGCAATTGGCATTAGGATGGGGGAGTGAACTCCCCTGTGCCAGGAAAAGGTCAAAAGCTCCCTGGTGCAGAATACAGCCCCAGGGGAAAATATTGTAACCTAATCAAAATGACTGGTAGCTTTAAAAACAACAGAAAGATCCAAGAGATGGCACCAAGCTCTCCCTTTTTGGGGATAATGTATTGCAAACAAGTTTGATGGAGACCCCGAGAGGATGAAATGACCCTCGACAGTGTGGATCTTGAGAAGAGTGACAGGTAGAGTGTGAGACTGAGGCCTGGCTGGAGCTGGGAAATCTGGTGTGCTAAGCGCCATATGGTCCTCCTAGCGCGTGTGCGAGACCTCATTTCCACACCCAACTGCTCACAAAAAAATAGCACTGGTGCTATCACCAGTTGCCTTAAACTCGCTTCAAACAGGGTGACCCCACCGTCTGGTCCTCTCTGCTGCAGCCTGGATGACCCACAGGTTGTAGGCTTTGTGCTCTGCCATGTGCAAGAAGAAATGCGCTTTCAGCTGTTTACTTTTTATAGGTGTGCATGTATATATCTGTATGTAAGTATATCTGGCTTACATTTAATGTCCAGTCTAGCAGAACAAGAGATCATTCCTTACCATTTCCCCATTAGCAGATGGAAGTAAGATTTAAACCAAGGATGTCCCAAGCAAAGACAAATCCCCACTGTCTTCTTTCAGCCCCTCAAGGCAGGCACGGCTCTGCCTGTCGCAGTCCTGGGCTGGGGCAGCAGCATCACTTCATCCCCAAAGTTAGTGTCCTCGTCTTGCAATGGCTGTTTCTCTGTTCCCACAGGGACAATTTGATCCTGAGCCACGTGCTCAGGAGTGGTGCCGGCATAGCTGTGCTTGCATTGATCTGCTGCTTGCATTGATCCGACGCTTTCCAGCGCAGCGTGGTCTGCAGTCCATGGGTGTGGAGCAGAAGGCTGAATTTAGTTGACTTGGTGCTTGGAGGACACAGTAGGAAATTATTTGCCAGAATACAGGTTCAGGCAGGTCAGAAGAAGTCTGACATGGATCTTTCAGTAAAGCCCTGGGAAGAAAACAATTCCAAGGTAAGAGTGAGAAGTAGGCACATCTTGATGCTTTGTCTATTGATAGATAACATCTAACAGATGTAGCTCTTGCACTTGCCATTAGTCAGGGAAGCTTCCCACTCTCTGTACCCAAATGAAAAATCAGGGTACATACTTCCTAGAAACAGGAAAGAAATCATTGCTTGTAGCTGGACAAGATGCTAATCCTGAAATAAGGACTTTAGCTTTTAAACTTGCCATATCAGGATTTGTGCCAATTACATTTATTTTTCTGAAGTGAAGAGGGAAGAGCACTAAAGCAATAGTGTCCTGGGGGGGGACTCTGGTCCCCAGCAGTGATGCAGGACTGGCATTGCCACTTCCCCTAGGGCACTGATGGACCCTCTCCAAGGAAGGGAAATGTTGGGAGGCTCCTGCCTTTAGGGAGCATACTCATGGTGTGAGGTCCTGTCCCTGTGAAACACTTCTGGTCTCCTCAGACTGTTTTTCATTCATCATGGAGATTTGTAACTGCACCTCTAATGGCATTTTTTGATTCATGCATGTCAAGCATAGTCTCACAGGTGTGAAAACAGTGAATGTAATTTAGTATTTTGGTGTATAGGTTCTTGCTGTATCTCCAGTAATTGCAGACATATCATCTCTGCTAGTTTGAATGTACGCTTCAAAGTGTGTTTTATTATGTAGTATCAAAAAAGTGTGGATCTTTAACGTCATTTGCAGAGCAAGGTTTGTGCTAGGAGGCCCAAGAACTGGGAAGGAGATGCTCTTACTTCTAAGCTAAGTGGGACTGTGTATAAAGAGAGCAGTTCTGAAAACCAAAGAGAGTTACTCTGCCATGTTGAAGTACAAATGCTAACAGCCATCTGGAAGACGTAATGGCTAGAAGAGGCACCGAGCACTGACTATAAAATCAGGTTGCTGCCATGGTTCTGCAAGGATTTCCAGCCAAAGGGGGAGCTGAGGTGGGGATGGCCCAGCACTGAAAACCACCAAGCCCAAACACAGCTGGGATGGTAGAAAGGGAATGGCAAACGCAGCATGAGGGAGCTCCTGTAGCCGCCGCAAGCCCAAGCGTACTGAGCTAGAGAGCAGCGGGGAAACCATCCCAGTCTTCAAGAGGGCCCAACCTGCCAGTGGTGAAGGTCTTAAAAGTATTTGCTTTTATTTTTCTGCCTTTGACAATTTTTGAAAGCTAAAGTTCAAGTGCTACTAAAGATCTCAGGATTATAATAGGAGGTAATTAATAAAGGGTGAGTGAGTTAGCTTCCAGTTCTCCATGGCAGGCGATGGAGATTGGGCATATGTTTTTTTTCCAGAATATACTACCAATAAAATTAAGGAAAAAAGATTTTCCACATCTCCCCAGTGTACTGGTCAGCTATGCCTTTACTAAATGTTTCAGTACTCTTTTAATCGCTCAGGAGGCTTCTGAATGGCTTCAATACATCTACAGCTCTAAGTCTCTCCATGAAAGAAACCTATTAAAGGCAACAGCATACACCAGTCACGGTAAACCACAAGCAATGATACTTCCCACAGCCAAGAACTTTGGTGGTTACTCGTGCTGGTGCAAACTAACTATGGTTGATATCAGACACCAGAGCTGGAAATCCCTGCAGGAAGAAGGATGGGTACTGTGCTCTTCTTGGGGGCTGAACTAATTAATCTCTTCAGGTGTGAGAGCTGAAGGCAGGTGGCTCACAGTGACCTGGCCCTGCAGCTCTGCACCAGTGAGACTCTGCCTCCCATGGCACCAGGCCACCAGCTGGCAGTTACTAGAATTGCTGAGAAGGGTTTTGTATTTCCTAGATGTTATTATTTAAATAAATTAAAAAAGTTTACTTGATAACATTTCATAAGGAAAAGTTCTCCATTTTTCTTTCCTGTTTTTTATCCTAGGGCAGAAAGAAAGGGGGGCACAAAATACAACTTTAGGGGTTTTTTTTCCCTGAAAAAATGAAATGTAACTGTAATTCTGACCTCAAAGCTGGTTTAATAGGGTAAAAAAAGATTATTAAAAAAAAAAAACCCAACCAAAAAAACCCCTGTACCCAGCCTCATTGCTACCACACACTTCAGCTGGGTTTGTTGCAGATCCATGACTTTACCCCAAATTGTCTGCCTCAAATTCCAATGAAGCCTTCAGAAACTCATTCCCCCCACATGCACCTTGTTTACTCCAAGAATACATTTGGATTTTTTTTTTAAATAGAGCTTTAGTCTGAGCAAAAGTAATTGACTCATTAAACTTTTGCAGATGGCTGATTCCTTACAGGGCATAAAAGCTTCAGGTATTTTTTAGGCAGATATCGCAGTCTCTGACCTACTTAGCGCCCAAATCCTATTTGAGCACTGATGTCCTTCTGGTGGCACAAGTGGTTGTCAAGGTGGCAGTTAAGTGAGTATGCAAATGTTTGCAGAATCAGGGCCTAAATCCAGTTGCTGGATACGTGCTGTTAAATAGGGTGATGGGTTTGTGCCCTCAGTGCTTCCCTGAGCCTTTGCTGGGGCAGGACCCGGCTCCATCACAAAATCCTCATGGTGGTGTTTTAATACCACGAGGAAATGAAACGCTGTCAGCAAGCAAGGGCAGCCCAAGCGTGGATGGACAGAGGGAACCGCTGCTCCCCCCGGGCTCTGCCACCCAGGATGTGTTATAATTATTAAAGCTATGTTGGGAAAGGAGGCCAGAACAACAGCAAGACAGAAAATGCTGTTCTGCTGTCAAGGAAATGCTACAAAAGCAGGAGGGAGCGAGCGCTTGAGAGCCGGCTAGCAGAGCTGCAGCCCTGCTGCCGCGGGGGGCCGGGGGCGGCGGGCAAGTTCGCCCCGGGAGGGCGAGAGGGGAAAGAAGGACACGGTGCAATGTGGTGCCGTCCGCTGTCCCTGCTGCCTCCACAAAAATATTAATAGTTTCTTTGCGGGCGGGGGGGGAAGGCAGTTTGTTTTCTTCTTTTCTTTTTTTTTTTTTTTCCCCCCCTTTCCCCGACGTCTTCCTTTCCCTTAAAAAAAAAAAAAAAAAAAAAATTGATACTAATTTAAAAAGTGGCGGAGCTAAGGCGGGGGGGAGGCCGGAGCGCTGCCCGGGCTCCGCGGGGTGGGGAGCGCGGAGCCCCGCCCGGCTGCTCCGCCCGGCGTGCGCGGGGGCAGCGCCGCGCATCCCCGGCTGGCGGGCGGCTCCGCTCCGCTCGGCTCCGCTCGGCTCCGCGGGGCTGCGGCGCCATGGAGGCGGTGGACCAGGTACGCGGAACCGGGCAGAGGCGGGTTGGGGAAAGCGCGGAGCGTGAGCGCGGTGTCTTGACTCCTTCTCTCTGCCCGCAGCTCGCCTCCGCGGGCACTTTCCGCGTGGTGAAGGAGCCGCTGGCCTTCCTCAGGGTGCTCGAGTGGGTGAGTCCCGCGGGGGGGGGGGGGGGGGTTCGGGCAGCGTTTGGGCCGCGGGGCTGGGAGGGTTTGGGGGGGGGGGGGGGGGGTTGTCCCGAAAGTGCGCGCACGGCGCTGCGCCCCGCGGAACAGGTGGGAGCCGGAGCTGGGACGGCGGAGGGGGCTGGGGACGGGGGACACGGGGGGGGGGAGAGGGGCTGGGGACTCTCATCCTACAGCGATGTGGCCGGCGGGGCGGGCTGGGGGCTGGGTTTGTGGGTGCCCCCCCCCCCCTTCTTGGATGTAAACGATTTTTTTTTTTTTTTTTTAAAAACGGGGAAAAAAACCAAAAAATCCTCATTATGCATTTAGCAAACTTGTCTCTGGGCCGAGCGGGGAAGGAGGCAGATAATTGGTTTGCGGAGCAATGTCACTGTTTGTTGCTCTGATGCTCATTCGTAGTGAAGTCTGCAGGTCAAATGACATTCATCGCCAGTAGGTCTGCGGGAGGAGAGAGCCTCCCTGAACGGAAAGTTCAGAACATGTCATGGAGGATTAATCACATTCCCCTAACGCCGACTGGCTGGGGAATTATGTAAGCCGCGTATTTTGGGGGGCACGTCCCCGTGCGGGTGCGTTTATCCACATGTTCGCACCCGTCGCCCGCAGCCCGGCCGCAGGGTGTTTGCGAGGGGCTGTTTTGGCGTGCTGGGGGCAGCTGCTCGCCCCGGACCCCGTCCCTGCCCGTGGTCAGCAGCTTTTCTCCACTGGACGCCTCGAAGCATCAGGTCTTGCAGAGCTGGGTGATGGGGATGTGGCGGTGCCGTGGGCTCGGGACGAGGTGGCCCCGCGGCGGGGTGACCTGCGTGCCGAGAACGGCCGAGGTCCCTCGTGTTCCTCGCCCAGAGCTTCTGCAAACCCACCCGGCGCTGCTGCTCCCACCTCGAGAAGTCAGGACGTTCAGGGGTTGAGCCCCGGACACCGGTCTGGGGGTGCTTCAGCCACCCTGCAGCGCTCGGCACGGAGCAGAAGAATGGGGAGGAAAGCTATTTCTATGGCAAATAACTGCTGGGAGCGTGGTCTTTTGACAATCTGCCCAGTGTAGTTGTGTCTGGTGGTGGTGGTTGGGAAGCGAGCTCCTCCGGGAAGGGCTCCGGGCTGGGGGGGCACGGGCTGTGCCCTCGGGGAAACTGTTCCCCCCTCGGTGCATTGGCGTCCTCGGGACAGCAAGTGGGAACTCTTTTCTCTTGGCAGTTTCCTCGGTCTGTAACTTCTTCCAACAGCCGAATATAAAAGCTGCCTTTGTCATGGTTGAAAGCCACATGTAGAACTCTTCTGGCCGCTCTATCTGCGCATTGCTTGGGTGTATATATATAAATGCACATGCGGCTGGATGTAAACAGGGCTCTTCTGACGTGGCTGAGGTGTATCAGTCCTTGGCAATAAGGGAATGTGGCAGAAGGGTGCAGAGTGTGTTAACATTTAAGATGGTCTGAGAAATTACTTTTTCCCCTTTTGATGTGTATGTGTAAGTAGAATTAAGCACATTTTAGTGTATGATACCTCAGAGTGTGGAAGACTTTTTTTTTTTTAAATATACTTGAAAGGCTTTTTGGATTACCTAAATTCCAGCTCTATTCACTTCCTCTTGTTGCTCCCATCTTCCTTATCCTCTCACTATGCCTACCAACTACTATCTACCTCGCTCTGCCATCTCCAGTCTCAAGTAAGTGTCCGTCTCTCTCAGATTCCTTTTATCAGCCTAATTATCATTTGAAACTTCAAAAAAACCGACCAAATGCTCCAGTTGATTCTGCAGCCGCTTCCACGTTCCCCGGCAGCCTCGCAGCCCTCGGTATGCTTGATCAGAACAGTCAAATTATACTGCTAATTGCTGGATTTACAGCTGTTTCATTTCAGGTGTTAAATGATGTGTGAGTGGAGGGTTTTTTATGCAAAAAGTGCTGGTGACAGTGGAATTTATTAAACCTGCTCTTGTTAATGCTGATGAGTTTTTCGGAGCTTTAGAGTAATCACCTGTCAGAGGGTGTGACCGGTGTCATGTGAGTGACGTGGCAGCTGAATCATAACACCCAGTTTTACAGAGTTTCAGGATTTGGGAAAGCAAGTGCAAGTAATTTTAATGTTGTCTTCTTTTGGCTTATTTGTCATCTAAAAGGGAGGTGTTAACTTCTGCTTTTAGAAAACTTACGCTTTTTTTAATGCATATTTCCCAGAAAGCCAAGTTTTGGCTTTCTAGTGTGAAAAGCAAGCAGGTAGGACACAGAGGTGGGGAAAGCCCTTTCTGCAGTCTAAGAAGGGGAGAACTGGCATTTCTGCCCCGTTGTTTGTGTACTGTAGCCCATATGCTACTCATGGCACCTCTTAAGACCTCCCACTGGAGTCCTAGATTGCATCTGCAAAGAAATAAAGTTCATAGCCCAGCTGGTGACGCAGCGATCCTGGGCGTTGGGTGGCTCTCATGCTTGGGGGGAGGCTTTGTGGTGTTGCAGCACAGATGGCAGAGGTACGGGGGTTCCTCAGAAAGGCTGGTAGGGTGGAGATGGTGTAGACCGAAAATGTCCTCAGCTGGTCCAGGCAGTCCAGCCTTGAGTTGGCACTCTCATCTTTTGGGGAATTTGGGTAGGCCCACGGTGGCTCGGGGGTCAGCACGTCTTTATTAATAAACCTCTTGTACAACAGTGCTGCTGAAATTTGTGTATTAACAAGCGGAAACATTTGCAAGTCTGGAGAGAACTGAGGTGGCTGTAGGTTTCCTGGGTGTGAAACTAACTGTTGCAGAAGCAATCTGTAGGTGTGCAAATTCCAGCTTACCTGTAGTCTGGCTCAGACGTGGACCTATGTCTCAAGGAGCAGGGGCTTTATCTGACCTTCTTCAGTCTTCTACTTTCACTGTCACCTAACACCCAGAGAGAAGATGCTGAGATAAGACTGATTCTTCTGAATATTCACAGCACTGTAACATGTTTTCATTTGTATTTCCCGTGTACTTTGTAATCTTATTTTCAGCCAAGAAACTGCATTTAGAAGCCATTAAGAGACAACATTGGCTCAGGCCCAGGAAAGGTTAAGAAAAAGAAGAAGAAAAAAAAAAAAAGTAACTTGTATCAATTAAGCAAGAGTTGCATTTTTATAACTCTACCTTGGTAATAGATTGTGTACTTGGAGTATGTGGGTCACAAATCAGGGCTTGGAAAAACTGCACACAGCTGTACAAGATAGGCCCTGGACATTTGCAGCTTTGAGTCAACTCTTGCTTCACGGCATGTGCTGGGGGCAGGGAAAAGCTGTTTAAAAGCCGTGTTTGTTCTTGCTCCTCTTTATTCCCCTGGCTGTTACTCCACAGATCTTTGCATGAGAAGAGGGTGTCTTTCTGAAGCTTATTTTTCATGATAATCTACTGTGGCACTACAACCCGTTGCAATGTCACAAACGCTTTTACAACTTCACTTGAGAAATGACTCTCCTATACACGCACCTGACAATAATGAATAAGGAAAGATGAAAGAGAAGAAATACGTTCATTCGTCTCCCTGGATTAATTTCAGTCCTGTGAATCTCTGGATATGTTTAGTCTGCTTTTATTGGGGTCCGCAAAAAGTGAGCAAGACAAGCAAGTTTGTCAGCTGGGGTCTATTTGTTTTGCAGTCGTTGCCTCTCTGGAGCCCTACAGAAGTAAATGAAGTGAAAAGCGGGGCTCTGCACATGGCAGTGTGATGTGGGTATGAACTACCTCATGCAGGTGGTTACCTGCAAAAATATTTTTGTAAAAATGGAAACTTTGTATCACTAGGCTGAGGTTTTTAAATAACTTCTGCTGCTTCTTCGCTGTGATTTGTCACAAACAACTTTCCTCCTGCAGACCCAAAGCAACCTGACACTTTCCTGGTTTCTCTGTAAAATAACAGGAGCTGCAGTGCTGTCCGTAACCCCTTTCCCTGTAATCCTTGATAAATAGCAGAGATGCAGAAACTCCACTGTTTTGCAGGTTGGGAGGTGCTGTGATTGCCTGGCTGCTAACCTGCAGGTTGTTGTTTTAAAATACCGTGCAACAAGCTCCCTGCTCCGCCAGCTTGCAGCCCTGTCTAAGCCGATATGGGCACAGCAGAGGGGGTATTTTGGGCACAAAGACCGTGCAAGTAGCTCTGTCTAAGCCAGCGCTGCTAGTATCAGGGCAGATGGTGCAGGACAAATCTTGTGGACACTGGGGCTTTTCCTGATAGGACAACTTGGCAGCGGACATTCGGATGTTCAATGAACCCACATGTGTCTGAGGAGTTGTTTTAATTCTTGCCTTTGTGCTGAAAAAATACATTCCAGGCCTTGCATGACTGCAGATCATCACTGCTCACGAGCATCTTCATGAGATGTGCCAAATATTTCCAAAGCAGTGCAGGGCATTTGGACGACAAATCCCCATTCATCTCCGGTGGAAATTGGACAAGGCAGAATTGCAAGGCGGTTTGAAAAATCTGTGTGTACATGGACCAAGCTAACCTTGCTTTGCTTCCTTGCCTTCACGGTGTGATCCTTTGACTGGTGGGCCAGGAAAAAGGCCAGGCTGTTGCCAGCCTGGCAAGAGTCAAGCTTGCTTTGATTGTATAGATTCTGAAAGGGTTAGCACCCCTTTGCCTTGCAAACAGATGTGTATTTGGAAGCCAAAGGGAATCTGAATCTTGAAAGACTGATAATAAGTCTCGTCTTTTGTCCTAATGCTGATTGCTCATCTGGCCATGGAGCGCTTTTGTTGGATTATATTTGCATGCATATGAATGGACAAAAGTAGATGCATGCTTTCAAGTATGTCCTAGAAAAGCCTAGATATCTTGAGATGCTGAAAATAAATGAAAAAAAAAATTAAGAAGGTAATGCTTCCATGAGGCATGGGTGATTAGTGGTTTGCTCTGTATAGTGTCTTATGGGCCTCAGATATTTTATAGTTGCTTGAGACTCGTCATGCTTGCTTGTGTGTGTTTGGTTTTTGCTTAGCCAGAAGGCTGCTGTCTACTCTGGCATGGGCAGAGACTTTAGGTGATGGAGCAGGGTAACCTTGGTGAAGCTTAGTGCTCCTCTTGGATGCAGGGCTGGAAGAGTTGAGAAGTTGATCTTCTCTGCCCTCATATTGAAAGAAAAGCCTTAATAAAAAGAGTATTTCTTTCTGCTTGCTGATGTTGCTTATGCAATGCCAGGATCAGATGCTGCATTTAGTGCTGGGTCCATCCATCTTGATGTGTAAGATACACAAACACATATGAAAAATGTATTGTCAATTTTTTTGATGTCTCCCTTGGGATGTAGGTGCCTAGCTGTTCTTGAAAACCTGGTCCCAGTTACTGCCTCAAAGGTCTTGTATGTGTAGCGTCAGGCCAATAAAACATGTGCCACTTAATCAAAAAATGTAAATCCATTTCTATGGTATTTTAATATTAGAAAGGTAATTACCATGTAACTAACGCTTCTCTGTAAGCTGTCATTAATTGGATGATTTCTCATAGGCAGCTTAGCATAATGCATGCAAAATACACTGCAGCTCCATACAGACAAAAATTGCCAGTGAAACAACAGGCTGTGAGCATCCAAGAGACCCGAGCCCTGCGAACAGGCTTTATCGGTCTTTGTCATTGGACCTACAGCTTCTGGACACATACCAGGGTATCAGTAATCTGCAGGCAGGGAACTCTGTTGAACAAATTATTTTTATTAGGAAGAACTGGGAGGTAGATTTTGCCATTAGACACCAGGGTCTGTTGTGAGCGACAGGAAAGATCTGAAAAGTTTTTGTAGTCGCACTGAAGACAGATGTGAAAGCCATATGTTACTCTGTCAGTGGGACTGGGATAAAGGCAGCAGAAGCAATAACAGTGCCTACATGGTATTTTACCTTGTGGTCTTGAAGTCTCAACTTCTGGGAGTCTTGTGATTCTGAAACCTTTGGCTTTGATGAACCATATGCTTTTAGAACAGGGTAACAGAAGAAGGATGGAAGCCCTAAAGACTAAAAACCCAGAACACAAGTGAAAGGGCAGAAAATCTGTCTTGTGATCCCATGGTTTTACGCAGACTGCAGAGAGCTGGCTGTTCTGCGTACTGTTCACGTGCATGTTTATCTCTGTGTGTATCTTGTTGGAAACTGAGAACCATGCTAATCTTCTCCCATCGAAAAGTTGCTGTTAAAATGGTACAAATGCTGGTACAGGCAAGGAGGGAAGGAGGAAAGGTCAGCAATGCCTGACCTCATTGCAAATAAATTATATCTTTCATCTGAAAAGTGACTACCGTTTTCCACTTAGGCTCACATTGTGATCATGGAAGAGTTGATTTTAAAAGGTCACCTAACAATTCATTTAAATCCTGATGATTCTCAAGCAGCCCAGAGTGGGACCTGGTATAAATGAGTTATGTAGGATTAGCAAATATAGTTGAGATACAATGCTCCAAGAGGCGGGAATTTTTGGAGTTATGTACTGCTTCCATGGGCAGTCCCTGGGTGAAACTGGTAAAATTTCCTCATGGCAAGCCACCTTCTTGATGGCAAAATCTGCTGGCGTTATCCAAATGTGGCTGTTGGAAGCATTAGGAATAGAAGATGAGGAGAGACTCATTAATGCTAAATTTGATTATATATGCAAACCAGGTTTCTATGAAATGAAGAACAAAAATGATCTGACTTTCAAACTAGCAAGAAGATGCATGGAGATAGAGGGTTCTGCCATTAGACATACACGGTTACAGTCTCCTTGCCAATTTTTGAGGGAGATGTTTCAGCCATCACTCCTGTAAATCAGCATCAGCATAACTGGAGCCCTGGGTAAAAGCCCTGCATGTTGACATCGCTGGATTCAAATGTCGCGGTCAGGGGAGGAGAGGCTTGGAGGTGCTTGTGATAAAACCCTTTCATCATTTGGATCCTGTGGTCCCTGAGTTCACCTGGATTTGTGGCACTAGATGTGATCCCAAGGGGCAGGAGACCCCCTTTTCTCCGGGAGAGAGGACCTCCTCCTGACGCAGGAGAAGGGGGGAGGCAGAAAGCAGGTAACGCTGGGCTCTGCGCAGGGCTGGTGATGGAAGGCAAAGTGCTCGCGCCACACTTTCTCCTTTGGCACCGAATAAAAATGGTTAAGTAGTATTATGGTCCTGGGGTGCAGTGTGGAAAACAGCACTTGGCCATCTGTCTGGCTGTCCAGCCCAGCAACTGGCCAAAGGGGTCTTAATGGCGGTTACACTCAGGGGGGATCTGCAGAGTGCCATAAAAAACATTATGGAAAGGAACACAGTGTGGAGGTGCTGCTTTTAAGGTGTTTGTTCACAGTGGTGTATGTACTGCAAAGTGTGACATAGTTGCTAAGGTGACAGCTTGCTTGCTTTTTGGCAAAAGCAAAAGAATACTGAATATAGACAAATGGTAAGCTTTTTGCTTTGTTTAATTTGCACAGTTTTATTTTCTGGCCATTGTAGAGACTTCCTGGGTTTGTCTTTGGAAGCAGTGTTTTCCCACTTGGAATACTTCACTAGGTTAGAAAAGCTAATATTGCTCCCCGTTCTTAAGGAAATGCTTAAATCACATAAAATGATGGGGGTTTCAGTGGTTATTATGATAGGTACAGATTACGGCATTGAAAGGGTTTGGTAATGGCATTCAGTCAAGTAAGGAAGTATTCTCTAAGAACCTTTTATACAAACAAAAAATACTAGGTGTTGCCTCATTAGCAGCCTATGGATGCAGGTACATCCATGAGCGGACAGTCCAGAAGATTTTTGCACGTAGTATTTGCATGCATTTGCAAACTGCTCAAACCTAAGCTGAAATGCATGGTGAGGTGAGAACTCCTGTCGGTCAGGCTCAGAGATTGGTTAGAGCGAGAGGGAACGAAGTCGAGGCAGGGAGTCTTGGCATCGGACTTGGCGTGTCCCAGGCGTCGGACAGCTCGGTTACTGCCGTGGTTGAGTATTTTCCTAATGCTGCTAGGGGAGAAAGATCAGCAGAGGATTAGACTGACACGGCCCCTCAAGAGAGGGGGTTTCCACATGAGCAGCCATCTGTGGCATGAAGCAATGTTATGATCCTCGGCATGGAGAGGAAAGCAGAAAGGTCTCACAAGCTTAATGCCAACTTTGGTCCTTAAAGCAGTGGGGTACGTGCACGATCCAGGAAAAACGGCCGGGAAAGGCTGAAGTAGTGTGCCTCATTGCCCTTTATTGTCTTACCTTTCCTTTCTTTGAGATGTTCTAATGGATAGATAAATGTGTTTCTCTGCACAAGCTGTTCTGTCTGTGCCTTTTCCAAAATGCCTTAGCATCTGGGGAGAAGGCTGTGTTAGAGGCAGAGCCTGCGGGAGCTGCTGAGCTGATGCTGTGGCAAGCAGAAAGTGCTGCAGCCTGGAGCCTGGGATAAAATTTGGGGGGAGCTCTGTGGGCTCCTGTTCCCAGATACGTGCTGGTGCAGGTGTCCTGGCCCCGGTTTGGCGGTGCCATCGCGAGGCAGAAGTTAGCGAGGGCATTTTCAGAGTGGTCAGGGATCATGACACCCTACACGGGGCTTTTGCTGGGGGATCGGGGATGTCTCTTTGCTAAGAAGACCCCAAAAAGGATCCACGGCACTGAGATGTGCAGGGGGGAGGTAGTCCCCTGTTTCTCTGTGTTAAGGAAGCAGGAGAAAAACTGTGGAGCAGGAAGATTTCAATAAAGTGTTACACATTTTCAGATGAGAGGTGTACCGTCCCAGACCCACTGTCAGAAATAAATCTGATTTGACTGTCTTGCAAAACTCCCGACCTGTCAACCTGATCTTCATTCCATGAGAAATATCAGAGCCTGCTGCAAACAGCCTGACTGAATATTCACTAGAAGTGCTCAAGAACCTGAAGTATTGAGGGTGAAATTCTGCCCAGAAGATCTTGGAAAGAAATGCTGCCTAACATCAGCAAGATCATTGATACATCAGGAAATAATTTATAGTAACAGCTCTTCAGTAGCTCTTTCAATTGCAAAAAGAAGGTTATTGTGTCTGTCCTCAGTCTTCACTTTTCCCGATGTTAATGCTCTGCCCTCCTGTGTTGTTTCTCAGGTGATGCAAATCCAAGGTATCTTTGGCTTGAAGCGATAAGCCTCAGCTCGTATCCTTTGGCACTTGAATGTCAGGTGCTTGTATTGGGGCCCAGTGTTTGACGCTGCACTTGCCGATCTTCCTAATATTATGTGAAAAGCCTCTGTGGCACCCCAAATAATACTACAGAAGTAGCAAAAACTTCTTGCCAGGTTCCCAAAAACCAAGGAGACAACTGGCTTCTTGGTTCAGCCTCGCTGATGTGGGCCATATTATGGCCTATGGCTGCCTTCAGCATCCAAGTCAAAATACCCCAGGATGCCAGGAAATATCTTACAGTTATTTAACAAGCAAACTGGAGCCTTGCTTGAACTGTTTTCAGAATAATCTTCTCCCTGGCTGTGTGCTGGAGGTATGCTCGAAGCAAAACAAAACAAGACACGTCCCCCATCTGTGTGTCAGTTTAAAACCGCATAGTTGCTTACCCTGCTACTCCTCACACAAAGGCTATGTTGCACACAAAAAACAACTGTTCTGCATCAGTTTTTTACCCTATTTAAAAAAACCTTCCTATGGAGAGAGTGGTGGCTGGGAGCAGTTGAACATGGCAAGGTCACAGCTCTGTGTTGGGACTGTAAGGGGGAATGGTGCCCGTGGGTGTATGTCGTGCTCAGCCCAATGGGATTAGGTTTGATACTGGAAATTGGCTTAGTACTGCAGAATACGTATATTGCAATAATTATCCTTTGGAGTTGAGCAGTTTCTCCAAGTGCTTTTTTAGAGACTGTGCTTGAAAACCAAAGCAAGTGTGGGATTCCCCCACCGCCAAATCCAGCAGCTGATAAATCCGGCAGAGCTCTCCTGATTGCCATCTCCAAGGGCAGTCAGCGTGCTGAAGTGGAATTAGGTCCCGGTTTGAACGAACACGCCTGCCAAAAAATTAAACAATGGATGCCTTCCTGTTTAATTTTAACATTTTAATTAAATTCTCTGCTGCTGTGTGCCTTTGATCTCAGTGAGCTGATGCACATGGTATCTGCCGTTGTGTCATAGCAGCGTTTTGTTCTAATCTTGCATGCAGATGCAAGGATGCATTTGAGTATGGATAAAAGTGCAAAAGCTGCGTGCTGCCAAGTACCGAGTGCATCGCAAATGGACTTTTCCAACTGGTAGCCAAAGGCATGTGGACAGGGAGATTATTCAGGAGTATGGCTCAATAGAGCTGTTTTCTGAACATATTCTCTCCCCGGTTTTAATCTACTTCTGTGAATGGTGCTGCAAGAAGAGTTTCCTTGATGGAATTAGTCATGGAGAGCGTTGAGGCCAGGAGCTGAGATTTTATTGCAAAACAGAATCAGTTTCAAGTGGGATAATTAATAAAGTTTGATCCCTCAGTCAGAGAGCAGAAGCAATACTGTATGGCGTTGACTGGGCACATCTATTGATTAGTCCCAGTCAAGTGCCCAGTTTGGGAGCATTTGGCAGGCTGCTGGCTTTCTATGCAGCCATGTAAGACGTGGGTACCGAGCGGCACGTAGCCAAGCAGCCCCACCGCAGCCAATTTCTAAATGTGTGGAAAAGTCTTCAAATAAAGATGTGGTTACACGTCGTTTCCCCTGCGCTGTTGGTGGCTGGGCTTCGATGGTGATGGGAGGAAGGAAGCGAGCTGGGAGCATGAGGTATTTTGCTGGCAAGAAAAGGTATTAGAGTGAATTTCCTCATGTGTTATCGCCTGCGGCAGGTGACTGAGGAGCCTCTGGAGTATTTGTCCTTTGTGATTTGGGTTGTACCTAGATGTCAGGGAAGCATCTGTCATTGCTGCATCAAAAAGAGTCATTGGTAGAACTGATTTGGGAACAGGAATTTCATTTCCTTGGGGGAAAAATAATTTTTAATCTAAGTTTCCATTGGCAACTGGAATTCTGGTGAGATCATGAATGAAGAAACATTTGTGCCAGAAACTACAATATTTCAGCACAAAATATTTCTGTAAAGAAACAGTGGTGGGGTCGTATTCTCCTCCTCTCCGCACCCTGCTGCGATGCCCCAGGCTCGCTCCTCCTGGAGGAGTCGGTGATGGATCGTGCCGAGCGTGACCCTCCTGCGCATCGGGGCAGTGCAGTCCGGCTGTGGAGCCTGATTTACAGAGCAGGGGCAGCACCAGGGGCCAGCCCAAACTCCTTGGAGGCACAGCAGTAGTGGTCCCAGGGTAGATACTGCGAGCCCTTAGCACTGGGACTTGCAAAGAAGAGCCAGCACCTTTGAGAGATGACAACTTTTTTGGAAAAAGATGAGTGAGTCCAAAATGCAGAAAGTGGTTTTGGTGGAAGATTTGCACCTGACTTTTAAGACAGCGTGCGCACGTTGGTGTTGTAGTCTCTGCTTGTATTGTGTGCCTAGCCCTTTTTTCGGTCAAACGTGGAGTTTTTCAGGGCTGCACAGAGGCAGCACGGTCCACTTAGGAGAGAATCATAAGCCTCCTTGTTTTGCTGCGTTGGCTCCGTGGGCTGTGCGCGCTCCCGCTGCTGCCGTTGCAGCCTGTCGCTCGTGGCAGGCGGCTCTGCGGAGAGGGCGCCCGTTCCAGCACAAAATCTGTGCCTGTCCAGATTGCGAGGCCCTGGCAGGCAGCAGGAGCTGGCTTCGCGGCGGGCCGACATATGCGGGGGACGCTGGGTGTGCCATGCGGCAGAAAGCCCCCGTTACGGTGCTTCCCGGGGAGGGACGATGCCGTGAAAGTGAGCTCCTTGCCCGCGGTCTTCCATGGCCTGGCGGCACTCCCCACTGCGAGGACCAAGTGCTGTCACTGCTTTTTTTTTTTTTTTTTTTTTCCCCTTTTTTTCATCCCCTTCATCATGGTTTTGCAGCAGAATGACAGCAACAGGAGACCGAGACGGGGCTCGGGTCTCATGGCAGAACCGCTCCAGCACAGCTTGCCTTGCTGAGGAGTTAAATAGAAAAGCTCTTTCTGCCATATAGCTCACCGTGGCATAGTTCACTTGTTTTTAAAAATAGTTTTCCATCTTTTTATTTATGTGCTCATTAGCACTGGCCACCCATGGGTGTGCAGCATTGGTTGTTAATGCAGCTGAAGAGGCTCTGACAGAGCTAATAAATGTTTTTTGTGCAGCTTAGTCCCCCAAAAGTAGTGACTCAGCAATGATCAAACATCTCTCATGGGATGAGGCTCTGACAGAGCTAATAAATGTTTTTTGCTCAGCTTAGTCCCCCAAAAGTAGTGACTCAGCAATGATCAAACATCTCTCATGGGACAAACAGTTCCCAGCTATTCCCAACTTGCAATAAAACCTGTGTGTCACTGGGCTGCTGGGAGGCAGGGCTCGAGTACCCCACATCTGTATTACTTCTGCACAGAGAGATTGCTAAGCATGTCCTGGGTGTTAGGACAAGAGTACTCTTGCTTGGTTTAAAAGAGATATTTTTTTTCTGGGGATTTTTACACTCCACCCCGTGATGCGCTTTGGGATGCATTCAGCTTTCTCTTCTGAATAGGGCTCCAGATGATGGAAATAAATTATCATAAATTAGAATAGATTGCACTCTTCAGCATCTCTACATCTGTCATTATGTTTCTTTAACAGTTCAGTTTAACATTTATACACACTCTGACAGCAGCTACTGGTGTGTATGCTATAAATATTGGCTTGGAGAAGACATTAATGGAGTTTAGGTAAACGTTTGATGCCGCTGAGATTCTGTTCCATATGGTGGTATGCAGCAAAATCGGATTCAATGTGCCACGTATAGCGCTCGTGTATTCCCTATAGACTGGCCTCCTGGCGTTTCATCAGCTTACCACGTTACCAAGAAAGCGCAGGTGCCTTCAAAGAGGAAAACGAGCTTCCTGCGGTCTATTCTGTTCTTTACCACCTGTAGTGTTTGTGACATTTAAAGCCAACATGTAGCAGGTACGGTTGGGAAGGGCTCAGGGAAAAGAGACGTCTCGCAGAAGCAGCAGTCGGGAATTAGGCAATGAGCTGTGGGAGTGCTCCACTTCGAACACGTGTGAGGAAAACCCATGGGATTTTCTGGCCAAGATGCCATTTTGTTAGGCAGTAACTGAGTAACAGGGCGAAAGCTTTGCGTGTTGGTTGGTCATGGTTGCTAAACCTGAAATTTGTGACTCTAAACCCCTCGTGAAACTGTCATCAAAACCACATGTCGGGGGAGCATGGCTTCAGAGTTTGAGCAGTCTGGCTTGTGTCCTGCTGTCTTGCAGGAGGACAAATAGCTGAGACCATCACAGCAAAAGGCAGGAAGAGATATATTCTGGTCCCTCTGGTGTTCCTTCCATAGTTCAACAGAATTTGGATGTCTCCCACAAGTTTTTTTTTTGTTTTGTTTCGGGATTTATTTTTTTTTTTTTTTCATTTTGCTAATTGCAGCACCTTGATTAGTGTAGCCTGACGATGTGGCTGCCTCCTCTGCAGCATTTCTCCGATTTACCCCTCTTCCAAGCGAGCGTGAGGGTACGAAGTGTGTTGTCCGGCTCAACGCTGCGGAGGGGCAGTTGGGGTAAAGCAGCCGGGCAGCGCAGCCTCCGCGCCTGCTGTGGGGCCCTGGGAAACATCTGGCTCGTGCCGGCCCTGGGGCACATCTGCCGCAGAGAGGAGCGCGGCTGCTTCGTTTGCCCCTGTGTAATGCAATGTAAGTAATGAAGTAACCATGATGTACAAACTGGCTCAAAGCAGGGCAATCCGAAGAGAAAGTGCTCTTCACACTGTAAATTGCTAAAGGTCTTTATGATGCCAGTGAATTAAAAATCCGAGAAGAAAAAAGCCTCCGGTGCTGTAAGTTCAAGATGCATCTTTTAAAAGCTGCTGGTGGGGAGGGGAAGAGATAACTTATCTGAATGGAAATGTATTTAAACTCTGTATCTTGTACAGTTCTGGGTTACTGCAAAGAAAACAGTGTATTCCCTGTCACTTGGAGAGATGGAGAAATTTTTGTATAGACTGAATGGATTTCTGTGATAATGTTACCCCTTTTGATCTGAATCGTTAGCCAAATTTTCAGACCTTTGCAGGTTATTTCTTTTAAAAGAAGAAGTTGCTTTAGATGTTTTGGTGATGGACTCGTGTTTATTCACACTGGCAGTACGGAGGAGCCTGGTTCGCTCCTGCGTCCAGTGAGGGACACTGCGTCCGCAGCCTCCTTCCCCCCGGCTGGGCAGAAACCCTTCTCTTACCTTTTCTCAAGTTTCCAGGTTGTATTGTTGTTCTGACTGCTTGTGTGGTTCTTCTACCTCAACTTTCCTCCTCTTCCTGGCTCCTGCAGAAAAAAATGTTTTGCAAAACCATTAGCAAAATCCTTCCGCCCAGAGCAAAGTCTTGCCCATGATTTTCCTTTGAACACCTAGTTGTGTCTGTCTGAGCTTGAGGCTGGCATTTATGTCTCTTGAATGATGCTATAAAGGAACTAAACTGTATTTAAAGAAGGGCAGCATTTACATTCGCCTGATGTTAAAGACATTTTAGCCCAGCCAACAAGATTTCATGGTGAGGCTTGCTCCAGCAAGGAACGCTTCAGCTTTGTCCAAGCTGAAAGAGAAGCTGGACTCCAGGGAGCAGTTTCAAGGCATTGAAACGCTTTTATTGTTATTTGTTGTATTTCTTTTCTGCAGCTTTTGGCTTTTTGAGGCCTGGACGCTCTGGGTACAGCCCCTACCATACAGCTGTGACAGGCATGGGTTTCTCCATGATGCCCTCATAATGAGCATGCTGAATTTGAGAAGGGGTGTGCAGCAGGAGCAAATTCATGTAAACAATCTGCATTGGATCACTTGTCATGAGAATATCTCCTTGAATTATTTATTTCATTAACTGCATTTTTTAAATTTAGCTCTGATCTAGACTGAAAAGATACTCTTGGGTGGAGGGGAGAGAAAGGCACCCTTATTCTGGGTGGGTTTTTCTGTTTGTTTTCAAATATACATGATGTTCTCATAGGAAATGGGTCTATGTACTTCTTTTCCATTAAACCTGCCAGGTTTTAGCATTCACATATGACTGGCGTTCATAAACCCCAAAGCTATTTCTTTTAGGCTTTCTGTCCCCATAGTAAACCTGGAGGTGACCCATTCCCAGTTCCTACTGTCACCTGTAGCTGGCTGAAAGGCCCTTCGGGGTAGGACGGGAGAGAAGTCACACTTTTTGCACTCCAATCAGTGCTGGATCTCGGAGTTTAAAAATATCACAAGTGAAAAACATGGATGTGAGTCATACAGAAAACACCATTTCTAAGGGAATATAAATATCAGAAAAACACATTCTTTAGATGTTTCCTCCTCCTGAGAGGTAGCCACATCTAAGATTTCTGTTTGAAGTGTTCAATCATAAACATCGGTCCCCTGCTGTCAGAGTGACCACTAGATACAGGAGACGCCTATTAAGTGTTAATAGCTAATACTGTGCCAGAGCTACGTCAGTCATGAGGGTCTGAGTGAGCTTTGCACAAAGGGAAAAGGTGGAGAAGGCTGCGACTTCACTTCTTGGGTCAAGATATTCCAGTGATCACAGTCTGCAGTAAATGCCGCACTTCTGGAAAGTTTGGTGCTCACTTTGGACCTAAATGCTCATCCACATCTAACACATCTGGTCTCATATTCCAGGACAGCATGTCTGCATGCTTCTGGGGGAGTGAGCTCTTTCTTTTCAGTCATCCCCTTTGCCCCTCAGCAGCTGGGAGACTATGATTTTGTATCAGCTGGGCTTAGTCGTACTTTTGAAGCAAGAATGTATTAAAATGCATATGCATTTCCCTGTGTTTTTACAAGATTAATATTTTAAAGGCTATTTAACACCAAATTGCTGAAAATTATTTAAATCTGAGACATGCTGGAGAGATCAGAGAACTCTTACCAACTGTTGAATTAGTAATGTTGAATTAGACATGAGAAAATCCTTTTCAATTTAAGTTGCTTTTCTCGGAACTTTTTACATGTTTAATATCTTCATTCATCCTTCTAATAATTGTTCCAGTTTTGGCTCTCCCCGAGTATCCATGCAGATGTGCAGAGTGCATACAGTTTAGGCCCTGATCCATTCAGCCAAGCTGTACCTCCTTGTGGACCATCAGGGAGCCCCAAAACCACTTGTCTCAGGGGTACCTTTTCCTTCTGTGGATGCAGTGCAAAGATTGAGCCCTTCATGGATAATTTCATACTTGTATTTGAAAAATCTGGTTGTGCTGCTGTCTGAGAGAATGGAGATCGTGAGTGCTCTTCAGTGTAGACACTTCAGCATTATCTTCTGAGAATCTTAAACTTAAAAATTTGAACTAGAAATAACATTTGCATAATATTTTGCAAGAATGCTACCTTGAGGCTCTGCAAGTGGAATTACAAATATTGCTTTTTTTTTCTTCGTAACTCTTGGAGGGGTTCAGCCTCTCTCCAGTCCCCCCTGATAACAAGCTGCTGTGAGAGCTTAGCAGAGCAATGTGTGTCCTGGTCACACCAGATGGATCTCATTTGTGTTGCTGCTCATAGTCATGATAGGCAGCAAATGGAGTGGAGCCTGAGGCAGCACTTTGCTGCCTGAAGTTGGTGCCTGATGAATTACGGAGATAAATAAGGCGAGAGCCTGCCTTTGCTTTTCCCTTTGAGTGTGCACCTAAGTGTTAGGTGGCCCATGTTTGAAGAGACAATGTGAAATGAGCTTTCAAATATTTCCTTGAAGTTGTCTTAATTATTTCATTATAATGGTAAGGAACAAAGCAGAAGAATCAATACGCCTAATTATTACATCTAAATGCAAGAGAAATTAGCCAGTGAACTCTCTCTTCTCTGGGGAGGATTAATCTTCCTATGCTCTATTTCAAATGTCTTCCAGAAAAATGAAAGGCTTATCACCTAGGAAACACGCGGTCCTAATCGCCCAGGTCTGGCACTTGGATTTGCAGACGGTGAGGGGACTTTTAGTTGGTCTTCTGAAGCACAAAATTAGATTGTTTTGCTTGTGTTTAACCGTTGTGGTTGGAGTTTTGTAGCTGGGTGATTTGAATGACAAACGCTAGCAGGGCGTGCACCATGTGTCATCCAGATATGCCTTGGCCGGCTCTGGGTTTGCTGGTGGACCTACTCAACACCGAGCAGTGCCATGGGGAGGGCACAGGTTGGATCCTGATGTGGTGCTGTCAATGGGGCAGGGTGAATTAGCTCAGCTTCTCAGCAATGAAGTGCTGTACTGATGAATCTATAATGCTTACAGAGCTATCTCCTTTACCTTTGCACTGTACAATACATGCTTCTTTGATAGCTATATGAGACTCCAAGGAGATATTTTGCTGTGGCCTGGTGGCAAATAGCCACGAGACGCTTACAGGTGGTCCTGGTGGGGTTTGATTCTTCACGCTTGAATTTAGTCACTGAACTGAAATGACAAAAGTATTTCCTGCATACTAGGTTTAGTATGGCAATAAATTCTGGTTCTAGCTCCTTGCTTTTGACTCGCACCAAGCCAATGCTATCTCGTGATACTTTCTACTAGGTTGCCTATAAACATTTCAGGCTGTGACGCAGATGTAAGATGATTTCAGATGAAGTGTTAAATGAATAAATTAATCTTTATATAAAATGTGTTTAACCCCCGCCCCCCATAAGGTCTGACTTTCTTTAGGTTTTGTCATTTGTTGTCATGTGTTGTCCTGGTGGAAATCCAAGTCTGGAACTACTAAGATGTGCTTCCCCAGAATATTACATTTTTGCACAGGCACATCATGCCCAGGAAGAGAAGGGTTAGGTTTATTCCTTACCTGCAAACCCACCTCAGTGTAAAGAAGACTCAGCAGCTAAAATATGAAGTCTAAATAGAAGGAAAAAAAGGCCATTTCTTTGCATAACACTGGGGAAATCAGCCTTACAGTTCACAAACTGAGATGACAGCTCGCTGTAGGGAAAACTTCAGTCCATCATTATTTTGCATTTTTTGGTTGCATTACTCATGGCAGTTTATAAATTAGTTTCTGTTTTGCACTCTTTCTTAAAAGAAAAAGATTTCAACTCATTATGTATCACCCTTGTACCTTTCTTCCTTCCCAAATTACTCTTTGTATCATGGTCAGTTCCCATCTTTCCTGGCTGTCGAGTTGATTAACTGGGTGATGCTGACTGGAGGGCATGGGATGGGCCACTGATGCACCACCTGATTATGTGGTCATGGAAACCCCCGGAGGTATGACCTCTGTTATCAAAATAAATTGGGATTTTCTGCCAACTAATGGTTGGCGAAGCTTGCACTAATGCTAGATTCTGCTGGATGATGCACTGTGGAAGCCAATTAGCCTTTGCTGATAAGCTAGGCTTTGATTAAGCTTTTCCAGGCTTTCTCATCGCAAGAAACATGCATTACTCATTGGACATGCAAATGCATTTGCAGTGTGTAATTACAAAATTTTCTAAAGGAGCGACCTATTTTAAACAGGGCTTTTGTTTCACTCCTCTTCCTTCGTTGTGCTTACCAACTCAGTCGCACAGTCTAATTCAGCAAACGTAATTGACTGGTTTTAGGAGTTAAAATATCCTGTTGTTGAATGTTTTATGCTTCAAATACCAAATATAATGAAGACCACCGCGGTGGGTACGTAAGCTATCTGCAGCCACTCTGAAAGCCTTGCCCTTTGCAGCGAGCCTTTGGGAAGCAGTGGGCTGGCCATGCTGTGATCTGCAGCTTGAGCCAATTTAAAAGTGATCTTGTCCTGGTAATGCTGAGAACAAACTCTTTTCTTTTTTTGTAGCCATAGGCAGGGATAACTTATCCTGCTGAATGTGCAGCTCGTTGCACTTGATGGGAATTCACTTATTGATCCAATTAGCTCCAGACCTGTTTACAGGGTGATTGTGGATGAAGCAATGTAATTAAAATTGATTATGGCTGTGTATCATGTCTTTAATCTTTGACACTCAGGATTTGGATATCATGGCATGCCTTCTGTAGCTGATAATGGATTGTGAAGAGCATCAAGGAGTTAACGTATTTTCACACTCCTTAGGGATACATTTTCTCTGTTACATTCTCATTTATGGTGTTGTTAACTGAGTGACAGTATCATGTTTCTTACCCGGTCATACATATTATGATAGCGTTAGTCACTTCATCTAAGAGCTTGTGTGAGCTTGTATATCTGCGTCTGCATCCATGTGATGGTGCTTTAGAAAAAAGCCTAGGAAATGGAAATTTTGTTTTCAGGTCTAATTCATAGTTACAGTCCTCGAGTGTAACAAAGGCATTCCTATAGGTAGATGCATATACTTCCTATTTGTGGCGCCTTTAGTTCATTGCATGCCTAATAAGATGGAAATCAGTTTTCCTCTTCAGAGTTACATACTGTGCTACACTGATGTGATCTAAGTTTGGCATAGTTAGCATTTTGTGACTGAAATGCCTTGCAAAATTCTCAAATCAGAGCAGAAGGAAAGAAGCGCAGCGGTGGGCAGTGTGATGCCCCGTCTGCACTCTCCCCGTTGTACGTCTCATCTCCTGCGGCATGGCTGCAGAGTCAGAGGTGAGTAAGGGCAGGAACAGCGCTGCTCTGTCTGCTGGGCTGGAGGGAAGGGACGCCATCCAGAGGGACCTTGACAGGCTGGAGATACGGGCCCGTGCGAACCTCGCGAAGTTCCACAAGGCCAAGTGCAAGGTCCTGCTCATGGGTGGGGGCAATCCCAAGCACAAATACGGGCTGGGCGATGAGTGGATTGAGAGCAGCCCGGAGGAGAAGGACTTGGTGTTGATTGACAAGAAGCTCAACATGACCCAGCGATGCGCGTTTGCAGCCCAGAAAGCCGACCGTATCCCAGGCTGCATCAACAGAAGCGTGACCAGCAGGTCGAGGGAGGTGATTCTGCCCCTCTGCTCTGCTCTCGTGAGACCCCACCTGGAGTTCTGTGTTCAGCTCTGGGGTCCCCAAAATAAGAAGGACATGGAACTGTTGGAATGAGTCCAGAGGAGGGCCGTGAAGATGATCAGAGGGCTGGAGCACCTCTCCTGTGAAGACAGGCTGAGAGAGTTGGGGTTGTTCAGCCTGGAGAAGAGAAGGCTCTGGGAAGACCTTACAGCAGCCTGCCAGTACCTAACGGGGGCCTACAGGAAAGCCGGAGAGGGACTTTTTACAAGGGCATGTAGTGGTAGGACAAGGGGTAATGGCTTTAAGCTGAAAGAGAGTAGGCTTAGATTAGGTATAAGGAAGAAATTCTTCCCTGTGAGGGTGGTGAGGCACTGGGACCATGCCCAGAGAAGCTGTGGATGCCCCATCGCTGGAAGTGTTCAAGGTCAGCCTGGATGGGGCTTTGAGCAACCTGGTCTGGTGGAAGGTGTCCCTGCCCATGGCAGGGGGGTTGGAACTAGGTGGTCTTTAAGGTCCCTTCCAACCCAAACCTTTCTATGATTCTATGATATGCACTGTCTCGTGCACTTTCTCCCCCAAACTGCCAGTGTGGCACCAACACCTGGGGTAGGGGTAGTGCTCTGGCAGTGGTTGCCCTTGCTGCAGGGGACCAAATCTACTGCTGCTCTCATAGGGCCTCTGGCATGCAATCCAGAGCCCATCAGCATTAGTGCCTTGGTGCTTTAGCAGATGCTCTTTTTTTTTGCCTTTTTTTGTTTGTTTGTTTGTTTTTTGAGGGGGAAGGGAACCAAGGATTTGACCCCTGCAGAAAACTGGTTGAGAGTCATTATAAGCCCCAATCCTGCAGGAGTAATCTTGTGTGTGATACAGGGTTTTGTCCCTTTTGCAGATTATGATTGACTTCGGCTTCCCATACCTTAGCACAGGGGCTGGTGGGTTCAAGAAATGCTTGATAGGAAGGTGTACGTAGAGCGTGGGCAACCCTCACTTGGGGGGCTTTGCTCTCCCAGCCCTCTCGCTGAGCCAGCTCCCTCTGCTAATTGCGCAGATACTCCCAGGGTTTCAGCTAATGATCACAGAGCAGACTTCTCTTCTTGCTCTGAAGTCATGTGTCTATCCTCTTCCAAATTAGCAGTTTTCAAGTGTCCCACTGGACATTTGGCCTAAAATAGTCTGAACACTTCTACTGTTCTGTTGTCATCGCCAGCTTTCATGCATGTACGCAGGCTCTGGTGAGGCCACAGTCTAAACACATGCACCATTGCAGCCTTTATTTAAATTAAATTCTATCTATGGTAGGAATTTTGCAAGGGAAGCTTCCAGGACTGATGTTTGAGTGTGAATATCTGAATTATTATTTCAATTCTACAGCATTTAGGCTTAAAAAGAATTTTTATAAAATCTTAAGAATTGTAATTCTTTCCCATTCTATCAATAGTAACTGCAAACTTGAGCATATGCTGCAAAAGGCATGGAGGCAAAGCACTCAGAGAGAGAACACAAGTGCCTTTTTCATCTGAGGAAAATTAGCAAAAAGGAGACAACTTCCAGCAAACTGTGGCTTCCGATCCGCAAGCTGATAAAATCTGCATATTAGTCACAAGTTATTTTCCAGATTTCTAGTTCATTCTGTTTTCTTAATTAAAGATGCTGAAATTCTCTTTCAGTCCTTTCAGTCTCTGTTTCATAACTAGTATACTTGGGGGATGGGGGGGAAACAAACTCAAAATCATCACCACCACCATTATTATAGTTCACATCTGGCAGGTTGTGATTTATTTTTGTCTCAACCAACAAAGATGCCAAGCTGTTTTTCAGTCAGGAGTAAATCTAAGGAAGAATGCATTCCTTTATTGGGACCACGTTCTATAAAAATGAGATTTTTTCCCGAAGAGAAGGTGTGGTTTTACGACAAAAACCATCACAAGATTAAATTATTAAATCCAAACCCTTCATTATGTAGGTTTTGTGCTCAGTACCCCAGCACATCCAGTATTTCCACACTGAACTTTTTAAAATCTGAGGTAGATCTGCACATTTTATGCCGGTGTGGAAGCACATAGCCATTCTGAGTCTGTCAGAGGTGGATGTGTGTCTGTCCAGGGCTTGCTCTATGCTGAATTAATTGCTGTGAGGATTAATAGTACTTCACTGATTTCACTTGCCTATCAAGGGGTTTAAGGGCCATAAGGTTTTCCTAATTATAAGAGATGTCTCTGGCTTGGGGAAGGGGTAACATCACTTGCCTCATCTTGTAATAGTGCAATCAAAGGCTAAGGGAAATGGCTCCTTATCAGAAAAGACAGTCCCTTTTGGTGTAGCAGTAGTGTCATCAGAGAATCAGCTTTTCTGCCAGAAATAGCAACCACTGGCTACAGCATGGGCATTGCTGCTTAGTATAGTAGGTAAGAGTATTTTGGCTGCAAAGCTTAGCTTTTTACAACTTTGTAGTGTTACAGTGACCGAGAAAATCTCTTGCTCTTTGCTTCAGTGACAGAAGGTGTTTTCTGCACTTTTCTGGCGTGTGGTAGTTTGTAAGAGTTGTTCAGGTGGTGCTGCTGAGCCTGAGTTTCTGCCACATCACCTCTGGAAAAGCATCTGCATTCTCAGTTTTGTCCCTAGAGCAGCTGGCACAATCAGAGCAAGTACCATAAAATCTGTTGGCTCTCATGGTTTCCTAATACTCCTCTAGTTTGGTGCTCCCTGTTGTTAGCATATGTAAATTTTTGATTAGCATTTGCTGTGTTTTCTATCCTAAATTTAAATTTTATTCACTTCCATAACATGGAGGAATGCACAATGGGGAGGGTGCATCAGAGGATATCAGAGAACATACACTGAATTTGCAGGCTGGAAATATTGACCTACAAGCAGAAGACAGCCTTCAGCAAGGGCCAGTTTAATGTGTACAGCACATAGTCCCAGTTCAGTTTAGTTAGTCTGTGGCAGAAAACTATTCCCCTGTATTATGCGTTATTTTTCTTGCCAAGGAACCATCCATACTTGTGCCTTTCACTGGCTGATTTTCTTCCTTGCACTCCTGTCTTGCCCCATTTTCACTGCTATCAGCCCGATCGTTGCCTAGAGATGTATGTGCGTTGGTCCATCACTCATGAGGAGGATTTTTTTGGTTGAAACAAGACTTCCCAAAAGAGCTAACATAGGATTTGTATTTTATTCTTCAATCTGTAACAGAGAAACTTAAAGATTCTCCAATCCACTCTGACTGATGTGAGAGTTGAACTGAATCTGCACACTAGATACAGCAGTGAAGACTTTTTTTATCCCCTATGAAATTCTAAAATGCCATTAAAGTAGAATGTTTGTAGTAATTTTATGTGTGTGTATGCATAAAGACCATAAAGAGAAGTGAACCTTACAGATTTGATGGCACTCGTTATTCTAGAGCTATTTTTTCACAGGGTCCTTCTACCACATTTCTAGACCTTTTTTATTTTCTCTTAAAATTTGCTCTGATATGTTTTGCGTTTTGGAAGAATTTTCCCTCCACAAGATGAAACACCATCCTGCCATCTAATTTATTTCTTTATTTTTTTACTTATGGCAAACTTCTAGAAGTTAAATGCTGAATTCATGGTAGGCTAGGAGGAATACATGATTATGTTAACCTTTATGCATTGTTCTGTACTGAAAATGTCCTCTGTTTATTTTCTGTTAAGGCAAACTAATTGATTTGCCCATGCAAGATTTTACCTCCCCAGTGATATGTCATTCATTAATAAAGACAGTGTTTTCTAATAGCTATAGCATTCTGTCTTTTTTTATTTTTATTATTTTCAGTGTGACCTTCATGTTGGTTTTGTCTGTTGTTAGGTTGAGCAAGTAACGATGTTCTGCAGTTTTACACCACTGCCTGTAACATCGGTGTTGGGGTATAAACTGTGACTATTGTTCCTGCACAGTGTGCGGAGGTGACAGGCGATTTCCATGCTCCCAGGTACCGCTCTTCTGAAAAGGCCGATAGAAGTAACGCATCTCTTGGCTGAAGGAGGATTTCAGGAAAAAACAAATGCAAAGAAACGTTTTACAAAAGCAGCCTATGCTGGAGGAGTTGACTTAAACAGGCTCAGCTAATGCCTCAGTGTCCGCACCTGCAAAATCCAGGTGGAAATCATGCTGGGCTGAGTACCAATTCTCTCTGAGTAATTTCTGCTAGGTGGCATCACCATAGATTGCCATGGCCATCATCTTGACTTTGCAGCAAATCTGTCATTGGCAATGGATAAAAGTTGATTTTTATGGGTTTTTTCATGTTATTGTGGTAAGACATTTACAGTCACTGCTCTGGATGCATGCAAGAGAGAGAATGAGAGACTGCGTGTGTGTGCCCAGCGCGGAGCTGGGCTGGTATCTGTCACCTGAGCAGGATACGTGCTGCTTTTCAGAGCAGTCGCAACTGGGATACTGCCATGCTGATGCTGTAATATTAGATCTGTGGAAAAGATGGCTGGTTGCTATAAAAGTTGGACCTCCTACAAAAAGAAATGCAAAATTTTTTGGATGATGGGAGAAGCTTAAGACATGGTTCACAGGGGAGCAGGTCCTCTGGGTACAAGCAAGGCAGGTGAGACAGCCTGACTTTGGTGGTGACGTTGGATAACAAGCCTTTGGCATGTGCCCTTGCCTTGCACCTCCTGAAGGCACGGAGGCTTCTGCTTGGGTGCTGGGATACAGAAAAGCCTGCAGGAAACCTTCCCTGCAAGCTGGAGAAACTACTGTACCCATTTTAAAAATGAATCTCTATACTCATAATTTAAATTTATCTTACCTCTGATATGCTTGAAACTTCACTACCTGAAATGTGCAATGGAGACCCATTCTGCGGGGCTCTGTAGGTAAAAAAAACAACTTATTGCCATGGATGCATTGATTTTTACTTTCTAAAGGCAGAGACTGTGATTGCAGTGTGTGTCCCCCAGGAACTTGTTTAGAGCAGATATACCCTCTAAAGATTTAACGATCAGAAGCATTTTCCCCTTGTTTCACTATTACTTTTTTTTTTTTTTTAAGTGAAAGCTTGTAAAACATGGGCAAAATGTAAAGCTGAAAGGAAGAGAAGCCAGGAATACTAAAGAGAGAGAGAGAGCGCTTGCTTGAAAGTGTTGGCCAAGCAGCTGTTCATGCCTCCTATTTAGCATGAATGGAAGACATAGCCCTGATTAAAAATGGTAGGTAACAGCTGCACAGCCTGGGCTAAGGATTACCAGATGGTTAACTGTGATTGACTTGTCTCCATGGAGCTCAGTGGGGAGGCAGGAATGGAATATCTGAAATGTGATGAACATGCTAGGTACACAATTTTTTTTATAATGAATGTGCCAGATTTGTTTACATGCTTCTTGAATAAAATATGGCTGCTAGTTTGACTTAAGACAGACATCTTTAGTACATGCTATGTTGCAAAACCTTGCTCTTTTGATTGTAGGTGTGATGATTCCCCCTCATCTCCCCCCCCTCCCCCGGTGCTGTGATACAGCATAAAATAATTGGTTGACAGAATGTTGATTCTGCAGCACGAGGAGGATTTGCACAGATGGGAGTCAAAATATGTCTCCTTGCCTTATGCTAATGCCACCACAAAGGTTAGGGAGAAGTTCAGAGCTGCATGTGGAATCATTGTGCTGCTTTAGCTGTTGCAAAGTGTTTAAAGTCAGTACCTGAAGGAAGAAGATCTGGACCCAAATGCTCTGGTTGTCTGCTCCTTCTGTTTTACAGCAAAACGGTACCAGTGCTTGCTACATATTCATAGTACCATGGTGCTTATGTGGCTGCTTTTCCTTGACATGTGCCCATCATGGCCAAAGTGGGATTTTTTTCTAGCCCTTTCTGAGCTAGAAATCACAGATATCTCTTAAAAATACCGTGGCAAGAGGATGACGCATCAACATGACTCCAAACAGCATCTTCTAACAGGGCTCGGCCAAATTTCTCGCAAGTGCCAAACAGTTGGCACTTGTGTAAGCAATATGTTCTGCAGAGGCCATAGCCATGAGCACGGTCGTGTGTTCATCCTGCAACCTGCTCATGGGGGAGAAAGCAGGCATCGGGCAGGTCGATGGCCAGAATGCCTCACCCGACTCTTCTCCTGGGTGGTTCTTGGGAAGTGACTGCTCCGTGACTCGGTTTCCCATCTCCTCCCTCTGATCTCGACCCCTTTGGTACAGGCAGCAGCTCTCATGGTGTGGTTTTGGAGGAGTCTTGGAGCCATGGGGGTCCTGGGCAAACGATCCCTCACGCTTCCAGCCTTTTCTTCCATGTGACTGCCCTGACTTTCATGGGAGATGGAAATTGCAGGTAACTAAGAATAGAGGCCAGTAATTTGGAAAGTAATACCTTGGCATGTCTTTAGGAAAAAAAAACAGTAATAGCAGCAAATAATATAGAAATGCCAAGATAAATACTGTGTTTGAGGCAATGTGTCACCTCCAGCTGAGGGAGGTGGGAGACATTGGTCGTGTGTTTCTTTATCCTCTGTGTTGAATATTTTCACTTTGTGTTTGCATTAATTTTTTAAAGCAAATTATAAATATGTCAGAAAGATGGAGTTGTCAATTATGCCAACTCATTCCCTCAGATCTGAGTGTGAATGAAATTGTGATGCAGATTTGCCTTCATAAATGCTTCGTTACCCAGAAAACATTACTTTCAACCCTATGACACTTAGTAGTCTCACCTGAATGTCGTCACTGTATATAAATACACAAATAAAATGCTAGTTCAGGCTTCTGATATTGATAAGCAAATGCTTTATTTTGACTTTGTTGGATTTTTTTGCTGGTTTGACAATATCAGAGCCTCCTTCCTTCTCCTTTCCAAAATATAAACCCAAACCAAGACCCCATCTGATTTATTGAAAGTGGCAGAGTCTCAAAAGCAATGATTTAAAGGCTCATTATCCTTAAACAATACGCCTAAGTGCCGAAGGGAGGAGGTTGGGCTGGGGACGGTGGCCAGAACCTCTGCCTCTATGTGGGATAAAACATTTGGCTGTGGGTTTCATGGTCCTGGTGTAACGAGCGTCCTGGCTGCAGTGGGGCAACCACATTTCCTACATGTTTCAAGTGCCGAAGGAGAAGCTCCTGAGGAAAACAAACCCACGTTTTCCAGGCTGAGCGTGAAGCCCGTGAGGTTTGTGGTGCCTTCGTAAGGGAACAACAAGCTTTTGGTCTCCCCTTGGGCATCGAGCTGTTTGGGTGCTGGGGTGCGGTGGATGCCCATGGCTGGCTCACTGGAGCGGATAGCGGGGTGCTCGTCGGGGGTCCCTGTACCTCCCTTCTGTGTGCTGCTGGAAGTCCGATTTCTGGGGAAAAACTCATCCTTGGCATGGTCTGCTTCTCAATGTACTAGACACTGAATTAATCTTAACGGTGTCATAGGCCGGGTAATAGATGGAAGTGATAAATCTGTTAGCAATCACACCGAAAAGGCTGAAATATTTTGCGTTTGGGGAGGTTAGGCGCTATTTGTGGAAGATAAATGTTTATGGTTGGGCCGCGCCTTGCAAAAAGAGCAAAAGAGGAGGCCAAGGAGAGCTTTCCTGCCTGGTGTTTGATTTTAAATTGTTTTCTGATAGCAGGGAATGGTGCGAAAAAGTGCTGATGTGATGGGAAACGGAGACTGCTGTGCAAGAGGGAGACAAAAGAGGGCTTGGCTTGGTTTTTCTGTTGTAATGGGCACACTTAAAAATAACTTTGCTCTTTAAATATGTGAAGGGGAGAACAGCTGTTTGAGCTAATGAACCAGGTTTGTGTGGCCGTAGGCACACCGTAGGTTAGAGGAACACAGTAGCCCTTGGGAGAACGAGGTTCCTCTGCCAGCATGGTGGGATGAAAGGAAGCAAAACTAGTTTTGTGGGAAAACTAAGAAATTTATGACAGTGATGACGCGGTGCTTCCTCAGCAGCAGGAGACTTGGTGACCCTCACAGTTGGTTCCAGCCCCGTGGGAGCCAGGAAAGCGCGGTGGTTGTGATGCCCTTGGGACAGGACAGGGCAGAGGGTGGCCCTGGTCACCACAGCCCGGCATTTCCTTCTGCAGCCACCACCATGCCGTCAAGGGCTTGTTGCGGAGTGTGGGGCATGGGAGGAAAAAATCTGCCCTCTCCCTGCACGTGAGGGTAATTACTTCCTCGATGATGCTTGGCAAAGCCACGTGTGAAACAGCGTTGTCGTCTCACCGGAAAAAAAGGCAAGACTGCCAAAATTTTGTCTGTTTTGAGTCGGGAAGAAATGTTGAAATCTTGAAAGTCTGTTTGCCTTGAAAAAGATACCAACACCCCAAAACTCAGATCTGGTCAACTGGAGTATTTTGATCCTTTATATTTTCTTTTTTATGTGTGTTAAAATTTTGTAACACAGTATTTTTCAATATTTTGTACAGCACAAAACTTCATTTTGAACACTTCAGAACAAGAATTTTGACAATGTAAAAAATTTCTCTACAGAACATGTCATCCTTCCTGTCTACAATTATTTGTGACAAATCAAAGTTTAAGGGGAAAACATACATGCACAATAATAGTTCTTTGGGAAATTCCTTTCTAGTTGCATTGCTTAATACATTATTTCAATTTTAATGGAAAAGGAAATGGCTAGTGTAGACCTGTATTTTGATAATAAATGGCAATTTCTCTTGAGGCTCGGTCAGCTGGTCTCTTGTTGATGGGAAGGGAAGATGGGTCTTCTGCTGTCCCAACAGCACTTGGAGGAGCTCTCGGGAAATCATCTCCCACCGCTGCCCCCCGTTAGCAGAAGCCAGGAGGTTTCACAAGGACGTGGCTGATGGCACCGCTGTCACAATCCCAGTGGGACATGTGGCTTTATCTGCTGAAGAGTGAAGAAATGTTGAGGCATTTAGAAATGGAAAGACAAAACCGAGGAGCCAGCAGCTCTGCCACCTTGGGTCTGTGCAGCACTGTGTCCCGTACCAGTTTTGTGGCTAATATTAATGAGAAAACATGCCTGGCCATCAGAAAGTGGTGAAAGTGAGGGGAGATAGAGCTGTACCGGTGAGCTGTCTGCCAGTGTAGCTGTGGCTCAGGCTTTCCTGTTTGCTTTCAAAATGCTCTGCAAATACATGTTAATAACATGTCACTGAAGCTACCCTTGAAGGTAAGTGCCTATGACCATGTGTTTTATGTGTTGTTTACTGCTGTGTGTTGTAAATACCAATATATGTGAAGTGAAGTGTTTATACCACGTTGCTTCGGCACAGTATTGTGTTCTGCGGGTGCAAGGATGCTCGCCGATGTCTTTGCCATAAAATATTTTCATCTTAGTGAGCCGCACGTCAATAAGTGCTTGATAGCAAACAAAAAATATCTGACTGCTTTTTATGACTCCATCATAAAAAAACAGATGCAAGTGGTTTTTCTTTTTAGTGTTGTGTGCTGAGCTTCAGGCTTTGGAAAAAACAGTGCCGTCCAAACCTATTTACATTCTGTATTTTGCCATTTTACTCTCAGCACAAAACGCATCATCTCCATGTCATTCCATCACGTATAGCTCATTGCTTGACATTTTCCCGGCAATATTTCTAAGCAGATTTTTTGTCCCCAATAGCATAAACACTGTGGATCAGGATTTATGCTTTGTAACTCAAGGCCTGGTGCTCTGTACTGAGAATAACATCTCGACATGAATAAGAGCTTGGTGTCCGCATGTCAGGTGACTACAGCATCATGCCTTCTGCACCGCGGGATTTGTCTCAGAAAGGGTATGATGAATTAGCTCTTTGGCACTTCACTTCTACACGTGTAGTCTGCTTTATGGGTGCTTGGGTGACTCACTAGTATTCGCGCAGTGTAAATCAAATCTCTCTCTCACTGGCTGAATGCTACCTTGAATGTAGACAATAACTTCAGAAATTGTCTTGTTAGAGACTGCCCTGTTTATCAGCTTAAATTAACTGTTAAAATGAATTGTTTGCAGTGATACAGAAAAATGTGGACAATTGATCCAGTATAAGACAAGTACACATTGATTTTTGTCTAAACTTATTCCGTGTTTTGCGAGTATAAAGCAATATAGAATTGGCTTAAAAAAGATTGCATCTATAATGTGTGATTTTTGCCTTAGCCAGATTAACTAAAGTAGTAGAATCTTGCCATTGCCCTGCTGCAATATAGAATACATCTATGTATAGATTATAGAAAATACGTGTATGGAGGGAGAATATATATATATTTACACACACACGCATGCACATTCATAGAGAAATTAAGTAGACAGTGCATGTGTGGGTGGCTGTAAGACTCTGGATTTGAAGCATCACCTCTGAGTTTGAAATCTGTACCAAACCTTAATGGGGCAAGATGTCACTCTGCTGCAGTTTGTATTTTTAATGTGCCAAGAGTAGGCTGCATTAAACGAGGCTGGATTAAATCTCGTCAGTGCTGTACAGGTCATTAGCAATATGGGCTGGCCCTTGGCCCACCTCCTTGCCCCAGTATTCATAGTTTCTTTCAGTTGGATGTTTCCATGTAGTCATCCTTAAGAGTAGTCTATGGATGGAAAATAAAGACCCTTTCTGAGCTGGCTCGCAAAGACTGCTATAGTGCAAGCCCTGCATTTGGGATCATTCATGCTGAACGTGTGCAGACATCCCAGCATTGCTCTCATGATGTGCGTGATCCCTAAAGCCCCGTATTTAAAGCTTGGATGGCATGGGGAAGCTGGGCAGCAAGTTTTACATGCATCTGTGCCTTGCGTGCCTCTATTTTTGTCTCCGAAAGCAGTGTTCCCTCTGTCACCTGTCTGCGACGTAAGGTGGTGCTGGGCTCTAATACTGGTCCTGGGGGTGTGTTAAGCCTCATGGGGCTCAGTGCCATTTGCACACGTGGAGAGGTGCCTCAGGACCTTGCTGCCCAGATACATCGTCACTTCTTGTGGTACCCTCTGTGTTCGTACAGCACAAAAATCTCATCACAGGGGATTAGAGGGTTTAGTTCTGCGTTGCGCGGTTGAACCAGTTAAGCTGCACTTGGTTTATCCACGTGCTCAGATATCTTGATGAATTCATCCTGCCCTACAGCATCTGCACATTCTGCTGAGAATTAGATTTATGTTTTTAAATTTCTTTTAAAAACCTTAAATAAACTAACAGAGTTGAGCAATTGATCTGGATTAATGGGGACCAACTCTATTAGCCTAATACAACACTAATCTGATTCCAAACTGTTAACATATTAAAGCTGCTTAATTATGTGTTTGTTTGACACAATGTAGTAATCCTGTATGATTTAGGGTATATTGTCACAGCTCTTGACTTGCAATGCCTCACCATTGATAAAACCACAATTAAAACCCTTCAGTATGGGTTAGGCATTCACTTCACCCTTTGCTGTATTGAAACATGGCTTGTTGTAAGCGCTGCCAAACATCCTCCCTGCTTTTATATGCTGGAGAAAGAGAGTCACCACCTCTGTTTAATGCATGGAAAAGCAAGGGGCAGGAAAGGCTGGTGTTTGCTTATGCAGGAAATGGGTGTCTGAGCTGGGAATTTAATCCAGGGTTCCCGAGTCCCCGTCACTGATTTAATGATGCAACAACCTTCTTCCCCTGCTGATGCTGCTAACAAAGCTAGGTTTCATCATATAGCAAGAAAGACAAAAATTCAATGAAGGAAGAGGTCTGGAATTACTTCTAGATTAACTGGTAGGTTAAGGGATAAGAGGATATAGCACTTTGATATATTTGGGCAGTTGTCTGGTGTCGAGCAGTATTTTCTATCCGGTCTGGATACAGCAATGCTCCAAAAAGTGAAAAGCCTCCTCACATCTGCTCACTGTGAAGAGTGGGATAACGAGATGCAAAATCAAAGCAGAACACAAGCCCTCTTTGCTTGTTTGAGCCAGGCACTGTCAGAGGAGAAGGTACCTTCGCTGAGAAAATTGCTCAGCCATTTCTGAGTGCTGTTTATGCAAAGGATCTGATCCTGGGCTTCTGAGGAAGATGCTGCCCTGATCCACTGTGGGAGCAGGGCCAAACCTGGGACATTTCTCCCTCCCTCACTGCTCATCTCTGTAGTGCATTATGTTTTTTGCAGCAGAATATGCAGTGTGAAACATACCATGGGCTCAAAGGCATGATGTGCATTTCCTTGTGCAGAATACAGCATCCTTCTGGCTCCGCAGAACCAGAGAGAAGTGCAAGATTTGTGACTCCTGGTGATAAATGAACTGAACATGCCGAGGTCACTTGCTATTGAAGATCGTACCAGAACAATTCAGATAACATGCCTGTCCTAAAACCACAGTTAGCACCTCTGCTTTCCAGACTGTCAAAATCTCTGCTGTCCCAGATTACAAGGTTTTTTGACACCTTGTACAATACCCTTGAGATTTTGCATTGCTATCAGGCAAGGTTGGGCTGCAATTTTACATAGCATCTTTGAAATCAATACGGATTGGAGGCATCTTTACTTACAGCTTTGCATTGAATTGAGAATTTTCAGATTTTTAAATACAATTGAAAATCTTGAAGGATTTCTTGCAGCTTTGGTATGAAGATCTTAGCTTAAGCTTGTTGTAGAGGATGTGGGGTTTGGTGGCCATCCAAAGTGAAAATATTCCTGAAATGGATGCCATATAAAGTGATGTCCTGAAAACAATGTAAAACGTTTCTGGTCTTGTGTCTGTCTCTTGAATTCAGCATCTGCATGGCCTAATCAAGCATCTGCAAAAAATACAGATTCCAGGGATTGTCTTATATGAAGATATGGCCAACATCCTCCCTGAACCTAATGGATAGTGTCCACAGTGATGGTGCCTTCAGTGGACATTATAGTGGCAATCTCAAAGAATACGATGACATGAGGACCTGCCAGGTGGATGCTATAAGTTCTGGGGTGTTTGACAAAGCTCCCGACATTGGGATGGATAATCAGAGGGAGAGAAGGGAAGAACAGAAAGTCCTAATTTTCATATGATTCTGAAGGTTTCAAGGCTGCTGTTAAATTTTGTCACTCTGCAAGGATTTGCTTGCTTCAACCAAAGGACCTGGGGCTTATCGACCAGTAAGGAAGGTCTGTTCTCAGTTAAAGACATTTGTATCCATGGCAGCTCAAATCAGAATAAAAAGAGAGTTTTGAGTCCCTCCGGGAGTGTCTTTCACATGATGAGGCAGTGTCAAGATGCTGTAAGAATATTTCCTCGTTGATCATCTTCAAAGCATGGCAATGTCTGTAGGCACCGAGTATGGTGGCAGCATTCCCAGAGCTAGTGCTGGGTGCTGCTCTTGTGTATCCCTGCCTCCACGCATGGCATTGCACTGGGAGCCTGGGATACTTTATCTCCTGTGATAACTTTTTCTGGTTTTCAGGTAGTTTTGTAACTGATGCAGAAGTATTAGTAACTTATATTTTCTCTCTAGTTCTTACATTGTGCTGATTGTAAAAATGTCATGCATGTACACAAAGACATGAGACTGTTTGGAAAGATGATTTCCCCCATCTGAGCTGTCTTTTTTTTCCATCGCTTCCACTTCTGTGTTATTTCGGATTGACGTAGGAAGTCCCTGTCTCAGCACCATTTGCTTCAGACACCAGGATAGGTAACTGCGCTTTTTACAGTTTTTGCTTACTTTTTTCCAAGGTACTCTTTAACTCTCACATCTTGCACCTTGCTTTACACATCTGGGGGCAAACTCCCCCTCAGCTGGAGTTGTGGGATTGACCCAAACCAGTTCCCCTCTGGAAATCTGGGCCCTAACTGCTCTGTGGGTTGGTTTTTGAGAGTAAAGCAAAGGCTGCAGTCCTGGGTTTCCCCGTAGGCTAGGGCAGGCTTCGGTCTGCCTTGTTCAGAGGCAGAACACGACACCCCCGAGTCCCCACATCCTTCATGGGAACGAGAGTTAAACCTAATGGTCGCATTAGGGTCTCTTTTTCTGAATGGTGGCAGGCTGTGGGAATAACTGCCAACATAAGAGAATTGATTCTCCGGAGGCACCTGTGCTGAAAGCTTTTGTACAAGAACGGAGACAAACAGCATCCGATTTCGGAGGGGGAAGTGGCCGTCTTTTCTGGTTATTGGTGGTACGTGTGAAAGTCATCCCCTCGAGTAATAAATAGGCTGAAAAAGGAGCATTTTCCGATGGGATCCGCATTAATCAAGAAGTTGGTGACACCTGGTGGCAGGCTCCGGCCGGCTGCGAAACCCGCCGAAAAACACGCGCTTCTCTGCCTGACCCAGATTCAACAATTACCCTTTAAATGTGCTTCTGCAGAATTTGCGGCTGTTTTCTGACAAGGGCAAAATGCTCCACATTAGAGTTATTGTTTTCCAGGGGTTTGCAGCGATAGAACCTGGGAGGTAATTGTGTGTAGCGACAGGAGCATCCCAACTCTGATGTGGTTCTTGCCTGCACCGGCAGGATGATGGGCCGAGACCAGCCATGCCTTTTTCTAGCTGCTTGAATTCAGCTGATCCCCTCTCCTCAAATCACCCGGAGTATGTTTTCTGTAAAAGATGAGGAATTTGGGGAATAATAGTCTGTAGCAGAGGTTAAGCTCAACTGACTTCTTACCTGGTATATTTTGGAGTAACTAAATGCCATTTCTACTTATCAGGATGCGTAAGTTTTGCATTGCTTGTGAGTATCTGGCTCATCTTAGAGAGACATAGGGAATCAGTTAAAAAGAAGATAATAGCGTGCTTGCATTTATCCATGCCTGCCATACTTGTCAGCGTCTAACTTGGAAGAATACTTTTGCCCGGTTAGGGGAGGTTTGGCGTCACTGACCGACCCTTTTTGGTGCGAGGACCCTTCCTGCGCGCACCCGGAGCCTGCCGGGCTGGTGCACGTACGGAGCGGTGGTTTGGGATGGACAACAGCCACCGTTCAGGGTGATGTTCGCCCCTGCTGAGCCAAAGGGAGAGCGTCAGCAAGGGTGCAGTCACGATCCTTCTGCATCTCAAAGGGTAAAATGGTTCCAGTCCCAAAACCCTGTAAAATGAAAATCAATTAAGATATTTATGAGGACTTCTTGAAAGTGACTTTTCATCCTTTACAGTCACATCTGGTCGATAGAAGTGTAGCATCATTATATCAGAGGAGTGACATGAAAGGATTATTCAGAAGGTATTGCGGCTGATGTCCTTCTCCAGTGATGGCTTTATTGCAAGAGATTAACTATGAAACATATTTCTTGGATAGCCTAAACCCCCCAGTGTTTTAAGATCAGAGAAATAGAGACTTTTCCAAAATCCACTCAGTTCAGTTGTACTAACGTGTTTTTTTCAGACATTATTTAATATTTTGGAAGTCTTTTATACTCTCGGTTTAATTAGTTTCCTCCAGTTGAATTTGGATTTTGCATGTTGACTAAGTGATTCTTCCCCAAACCGCCTGAGGCGTCAAGTTGATCTCAACAGAAATGCTGAAATAAACATTATTATTTGGTAGCTGTGACTGTTCAGAGCCGCATCACTGGTGCTGAACTGTTATGTGCTGTGACAGCTCATTATTTCCCTGCTTTCCCAGGCACAGTAATATCAAAATCACTCTATCTGTTTTCTTAGTAGATCTTTTCATTTACCCTGGTGGGCTGACAATAGATTTGTGCCTGGTTTTGCGTGTATTGCTGTTTTCTGTACAGTAGTGTAACCATGTTTAAGTGTACAACATCTTACTTGTGTAGTTTTATTGCTGCAGAGGCCAATTGGTAGGCATGTCCTGGTGTAAGCCTGTTTTATGAAGTCCAGGGTATTATTCATATATATATATAAATTATACTATAATATATACTATTTTTTACATATATACACATTTATAATACTGGGTGAGCAGCTCAGCCTGTGCATGGATGATGACAGCTGTTTCCAGTCAAGGTCAAGTCTGTATATACCTCCCAGAACCAGTTAATAAAGAGCTTTCCTGATCTAAAATACTTAGAGATGTCTTTTTGAGCTCATCTGGCTTCTGCAATGGACAAAGACAGTAACATCGTCCACTGTAGGTGACTTTTTAATAATACACCAGCCAAGTGTATCTGTTGTGATCCATCGGGTGTTTGTTAGAATCACTGTAAACTTTTGGAACCGTTCTGAATATGTACTAGTTTTTTGTGGTTTTTTTAATGCTCCATCTCAATAAAGGTGAAAAAGTTAAGCATTGAAACTCACTTCTATACTGTATTATTCAGATGGAATACGAAGATATAAAAGCCCATGTTTAATTGGCAGTTTGTCCCTCTCTTAGTTTGGAAGATGGGCTTTCATGCACGTGTGTCAGGAAAGTGGAGTAGAGGGAAAAACGGATATTTCATTCTCTGGCTAGGGATTTGTGTTTCATTGTGCGTTATTGCAGCTGGGTCATCTTGGCAATCAAGCTTATTTTGAATGGGAGTTTCCTGGTTTTGCACAGGTCGCTATATTTACATTGAATTCCGTAAAATATTGCTAAAAGCAAACCAAAATCAGTTATTTCTCTTTGCTTACGTATTAGAGGGAACAGTGATGGGATCATAATTGCAGAGACTTTTCCAGGTGAAAAATGCTGTGACTGGGGTTATGCCACAGGGATGGAGGACTCCAAATACAGAATGTATTTCGATAAAACATCTCTCAGCTTGAACAGCTATTGCAGCGTCACCAAGTTGATGAAAGTCACTAATTTTAATTACTTTTAAAAAATTTTTAAGGAAAGATGTTGCCTTTTTGTTCATGACCTGGGACAACCTTGTGATTCTGACCTTTTGACCAAGCAGGTAGCCATTTTTACATGTACACAGAGCCTGTAATCTGCATTACACGTATCAGTAGATCATGGCATATTTGGGGAAAAAAAAAACCCAAACCCCAAAACCCCCACAACCCGAAACCAGATGTCTGGCCTTATCTATGCAACAAACTGTTTTGCACTCTCATCAGAAATAGGGACGGAGCCATTTTGAAGGCCACAGGTCTGCCTGCACTTGTGGTTTAGAAACCACTTTAGAAAGCCACCGGTTGTGGCTGGTGCTGGGAAATAACACTGCAGGGGAAGGCTTTCCTGCTCTCAGGGCATCCGAATATCTCTGCCCTAAGCAGATCCCAGGTGCAACGGGTTGAACTTTGCTGGCAGCCTGGTCTTTCAAGGCTTGACTAAAGGGATTACGCTCTTGCAAGGCGCTGGACCGAGGAGTTCCACTAATATGATCCGCGTGGGTCTCGAGCCCTTGTGGTGATGTCTCTTGAAGCAGTAATGTGATTTTATTTAGTCAGATAGGGGACATTATTCTTAAAGCTCTGAGATAACAAATGCACAGCTTAATGTGCTACAGATGTGCGTGATGGTGAATCAGGGCCTTGGAAAGCTTCCAAAGAGGGATGCTTTGCTGCTGACGGTCGTGTTACATGAGCTCACGTTGGAAACCAGCCCTGTCATCCTTGCGGACTTTGGTGTGGGGTAAATGGCAAGGAAGCTCTGAGGGGTGATTTGCAGAGGGTGGTCGTTAAGAGCCTTATCTGCTTCTCCTTAATCGTGTTTTCTTTTCCTTCATTTGCAATAAATTTCACTGGTGAAGGAACCAATGAATAATTTTATGAAGATACTGACAGTCATTCCAGACCAGAATATTTTTTCCCTAAATCTTTTTAATTTTCTCAGAAATGCTTGCCTTTTTCTTCAGCAGAGTGGATTCATTGCATTATGTATGTATCTGTTGTCATAAAAATGCTGACAAAAGAATTTGCCAAAATAGCATTTGTTTGCATAAATTTAGCATATAAGAACCTACTTGTGATGAAGTTGAATACAGGGAAAAGCTATTTGGTATGAAGAGCAATGGGCCCCATTTGCTGTGCCATCAGCTATAACTTTGGTATCAGAGACAGCCAAAGGTACTCCTGTGCATGGATTAGTGCATATTTATGTATATTATATGGTAAGAGTGGTATTTCAATGGTATTTAAAATAGTGTGGAAGGAGCCTGTGTTGCTGCAGGGAGACAGGCAGTGAGATGCTGAGGGTGAAGGTTTGCATGCAACCTGTCTCTCCTCTGGGGTGAGCTCCTATTGCCCATGCTGTGGTCAAGCTCCTGTGCTTGGTAGCAGCTGTAGAACTGTAAGGATTCGAGAAACCCACAATTTCCCATGTTCTTCTCCCATAACATCCAAAATGTGGTAAATGCATCAATCCCCACTCCCCTGCCTGTTCACCTACTGCCACAGTTTATCTCCCCATCCCCAACACACATGCTGTCTACGGTGTAAGAATATGGGAAAAACAAAACAAAACAAAACCAACAAAAAACCAAACCAGAAAACGAATATGGGGCAGTTTGAAGGCTCAGCCTTATATTGAATGTACACAGCTCTCAGCCGCATTTAAGTCCTCTTGTTCCTGTCACAACTGAATCTGTGCTGTGGGGGATAATTCCATACGAGCAGAATCTACGTTTATCTGGGGAACTTCAACCACCCTGATATTAAAGGCAAGTACAAGGATGCTCTTTGCATGGGGCTCAATGAAAAAGCTCAGAGGTGAGAAAGGAGGCAGCCTGACATTCTCTAGCAGCGAGGACTGATGACAAATAAGCGACTGTGTGTAAAAGGCAGGATCGCATCCAGCTGTTCCTCAACAGATGTGTGTATGTTATATTTGGAGTGGTCACACTGGAAGCCTGGCCCAGAGGGGACTGTCTTTGTGGATGGAGAACACGAAAAGAATGAACACGTCTTTCCATGATGCAGCGCAGATCCAATGCTGTTTTCTCAGAAAAATGCTAACAAACTGAGCTCAGCTGCTGGAATCAGCTGCTGCTGCTTGTGAAGCAGGGACAGGTTAGAGAAAATCAAACTCTTCTAAATGGGCTCTACCCCAGCACGACTCACCACTTTGAGGGTGCTGATGTCCTGCGCCTGGCCCTTCTCCTGGGCAGAGCAGGGAGGCAATGCCTTGTCCTGAGAGCTGCTCGTCTCTGAAATAATCCAGAGGAACCAGGTATACAGCCAGCGTAGACAGAGGCTGGAGGATAACCCTGGAGTGGGATTGACACAAGAAATGTTTGCTGAGAGCTCTTTAATGAACTTCAGTGTCTGTCCTTCATGGGGTCTGCAGTGACTGCAGCTTTCCCTGACAGTAGCAGCACTGTAACTCACTTAGGAGTCTTCCCTTGCTTTTAATAGACCTTTTTTTCTGTGCTTCTTGGTGCTCCGAGATATTAAATTACCCAGTTGTCTGCAGCGCCAGAGGGACAATGCAAAAAGCGCTGCCTCGTCGAGAGGTGAACGCTAGCATTTCTGGGTACAGCAAATTATCCCACACCGAGCTCTCTGTGTGTGCCAAAAACACCTCACCCCACGCGCATCTGGAGAGTCAGAAAAGTTAGAAGTTTAAGATGCTACTTAAAAAGCCCTGCCTGAAGTCCCTCGCAAGGAAGGCGTCATTCTTCGGCTGTTCCTCGCTCGCCGCTGCTTTTCCCAGCAGGTAAAAGCGGGGTGCAGGCAGGGCTGTCCCCAGCCCAGTGGTGCAGGGAGAACATCTCCCGCATCCCAGCCACCGCCGGTTTGCCCTGCAAAACTCTCTGCCGTCGTTTCCTCGTCTCCACGGGCTTTTTATGGTAAATGCCTCTCTGCATTGCTGGTTTTTCATGGCTCGGCTGCCGAAGCGACACCCAGGGAGATGCTCCTCGAAGTTGGGCTGGCACTGCAGAAGTCTTGTGGGTAATCCTACGCTCACACCTTCAGAAACTTGCCTCTGGATATTACATATCGATTCAGGTTAAGGGAATGATAATTGAAAATATTTTTTTCCTGGTTACCTATGTTTTGACATCGTACTGCATAGTTTCATTTAGTCTCCATAGTTATTCCAAACATTTTAGTGTGTTTTTTTCAGTGAGTGCACAAATGGTGCTCCCTTACAGTAGAATTTAAAGCAAAGCATCTGTTTTCTGTTCTGTGTTTGTTCAAGCGACTGTGACAAACTCCCTGGCTTTACAGGCACGCTCCCTGCTTTCCTGTGGTATGTCAAATGAGTTGCCTCCTCATTGCTGATAATGAGAAAATTCCTGTTCCTCTCCCAAGTGCTGCGCTCCTTACCTTGCCCGTGAATCTTGCAGGGAGACTCATGCTGCTGGTGTCTGGCACCTACGGGGTGATGTGGGCTGGGCAGTTATTAAGCTGAGCAGCCACCCCCCCAGGTGAGGTATGGCTCTGCAACACACTTCAGCCTTCAGATTCATATGTCACCCAGATAGATACATAAAATAACGTGTTTGATAGTAAATTCTTATTTATGAAAGTAGAACAACACTGCGAACTGATAAATGGGCAAAAGCAGTATGGTGATTGTAAAGGATTTTTTGTCCAGCATCTCAACTAACCTTCAGTTCTTCCCTTTAGGTCAAGCTGGAATCTCCCTCCATTAGTTTAAGCTGAGGTTTCTTGCTTATGTTTTCTAGAGGTTGCTGCTGTACCTTCTTCTTCCATATGGAGGAGGGAATGACCTGTGCAGGAAACAAAAGCTGAGTCTTGCACCATCCCAGGCAAGAATGCAGCACTTGTTCCTATTTCAGAGTATTTCTTGCAGCTGGATATTGAACTGACCCAGCACATGGTGGGGAGTGACTCTCCTCCATCTCTTCTAAAGATTTAGAGGGGTTTTTTCTTAATTAACATGTTGCTTGAACTTAATAACTGGCCCAACTCTGGTTTCTGGTTGCTATATTCTTCCACAGCCTTCTGAGGATATGCAGTAGATCGTATCATGATAGATATTAAGTGAATCATTTTCCTAACAGGTTTGTAACTACCCTTCCTCTGTGAGCGTTACACAAGAGCAGGTATGTGACACAGGCAGTGAATTTGGGAATAGGATGCTTGATATAAGCAGTTCTTTCCACAGCAGTGTAACCACGCTTGACTTTACAGGATCTATTCTCATTTAGAGAAATACAAAGATAATCAAGTAATTGCTCAATTTTGTCCATCCAATGAGTAATAATTTTTCCATGTAATTCAGCTGTTTCACATCCTTTTCAATCTCGAGAATTCATTTCATCCTTTCTCCTGCCCCAGGATAGGATCAGCCTAAACTATTCCCGATAGGGATTTATCTAACCTACCTATTCCCAATATGTCCTGTGATGGAGACCCATTACCTCCCTAAAAGGAACACCGTGCTTCAGTACCCTCAACTACTTATTTCCATTTATTTCATGGGAGTAACATGCTATGAAGAAGATAGAAGTTTGAAACAGATGACTGTCAGTCTTAGAATGGTGTGCTTTGACATAAATTAAGCTGAGTAGCGTTTTGTATTGTACGTAAAAAGTGCGCGATAGAGTATGTAAAAAAAAAAAAAAAAAAAATATTCAGTTACAGCCATAACCACATAACAATTCTACTGCACCTGTTGCTGTAGGATTTCAAGTGATACAGAAAACAAACGCTTCAGTTTCTAAACACAAATGTGTGACTTGGGTGTAACTGGATATATAGTAGCAGGCAATGGTGAACAATCTTTTAAAAAGCTAAGTCCTAAATAAATGAATAGCTTTTTATTTGAGGGAACTTGAGTGAAGTTGTAGGAGTCCTTGCCTGATAATGGCATGAAAATGAAAAGCAAAAAGGAGCAGGCAGATTTCAGGAAGAGAAGAGAAAAAAGTGGCTTTTTAAGAAGGTGGTTTCCAGCTCAGCAAGCCTTTAACCCATTGATAGAAGTGGGGAAAGTGAAAATCGGTCTGTGCATGCCCTGCTTCTGCCCCTCTCCTCCCCTTTTCCTAAGTATTAGCTGGCGTTGGTCATTTCTCAGCTGTGCAATGTGAAGAAAGGACGTTGAGCTAGGTGGACCTGCGGGCTAACCCCGGATAGCCGTTCCTGTGTGCCCTATGGAGGATGCCCTGGAGTGACTGCTTGGTGCTGTGCCGCGATTGCCATATTTCTCTCCACATCCCTTTGGACCTCTACCAGCTCGTTGCTGAGGTAACGCAGAACGGCGTGAGGCATGTGTGACATTTATGAGACAATGAGACAAATTCCTCTTGACCTGTAGTAATAGATTTCACAGACATGGAGGAATATTTTCTTAATTAGGTAGGTTTAATTTTCTTGTACGGATTTCCACTGCCAAGGCATTTCTTCCAGCCTTCCTTTGATAGGAAGGATATGTTCATGATGTTGGACTGTCACCGAGAAATCTGGGCTCAGTTCTTGGCTGGGTCACAGGCTTTGTGAGATGCTGGCAAGCAGTTTCTTCGTGTGCCTCAGCTGTAAATGAGGAGATCTTCTTTACCTCTATCAGGAGCTCAAGGCTGTTCCTTTTAATAATGCACCAGCCTCCTTGCCGTGATATAAATAAGGCTTTATTTTGCATATTTCTGTGCAGTAGTTTGATTCATCACTTCAAAGTTATCTCCAGATTTTCCATTCTTTCTTTATTGAGTGGTATTATCCTGTCTCACATTTTCATTTGCCTTTGCCTAACACTGATGAAGAAGAGATATACGCCGTGATAAAGTACAGCTGCTGGTGTTTGCCTTGCAGGGAGGGCTAGGGTGAAGAGCTTATCTGTTGCAAGTCTCCTCTCTTATAATCCTGACATGTTGGTTGGAGCACAAAAAGGACTCTTTCTGAATGATGTTGGAGGCAGCATTCAGCTCATAAATATTTGTGTTTCATCACCGCATCAACGAAAATCTGGAAGGCTGTTACACCCTGTCGGTTCTGTCTTCAGTGACAGTAAAATTTTAATTGGTTTTACTTCTGGTGCTTGTTAACCCAAATGTAATGTCTGCTTTCATGTCGAGTTCAAGGGGAAATTAAATCCCTCCCAAAATTTTGGAAAGAGATTGTTTAAATAGAGGCCTGTTTTTGTGATTAATTTTTTCAAGACGAACTGTTTTCTGCTCTTTGCAGAGGAAAAGCCTCCCACTGCCTTTATCCGCATCCTTAGTTCAGCCAACTTGTAAACAAGGATTGAGCTTTAAAATCAAAGCACCATAAGGACTCAGCTGTGACTTTGCCTGGATTATAGCAATGACAAGATCGCTAAATACCTGCATTGTGTTATTACTTGCTGTAAGCTCTGTGGAAGAGGCAGCCTTTGCTCTTTTTTTTTTTTTTTTTTTTTTTGGATACCAGCTCTTCCAAAACACGCTGGCCTGTGCCCCGGGTGACACATCTACCCCGACCTTCCCATGGGAAGCTCTGGTCTGACTCTATCTCCATAAGCCCCAAACTGGGACCAGGGTTAATGGAGCAGTGTTTTACCCTAACAGCAACAAGAACTGCCAGCCTGCTTGAGATGGGACCTGGGGAGAACGAGGCGGACCTGCAGAAGAGAAGACTGATGAGCAAACCAGGCTCTGGAGGACACCGTCGCTCGCCACTGGGTCAGCATCATCTCTGTTGGTGGAACTGAATCTCCTTGCGATAAACCGCTCTGCACTCGACTGGCTCCAGCCTCCAGCAGAGCCAGTCCCGGCACATCACCTGGGGGCATCCCACTGGTCAGGGGGCTGCTGAATACCCGGGGGGACAGAGAGTGGGACAATGACTCAGTTTGGTTTCTTAACAAAAAAATCTCTTCAAAGAGGGGTTGACATGTCTGAGAACTGCATGTTTTGGTAGCACGTGAGATTTCTGCACAAATTCCTCTGCACGAAGCGCTTCTAGGGCCGCTTTCCTGTGAAGCAGCGAGCGTTGGCCGTGCCTCCGGCCGGGGGGGCTCCTGCACTGGAGCGGGCTGGCACCAAAATAAATGCCACCAGCAGCAAAGCCAGCTTTCCCAGGAGTCCTGCGTATGGCAGTTTCAAAGCTTCTGTGCCTTTCCTGGGTCTAAACCTCAAGGAGGGGGAGAGAGCAAAATTGCCGTGCTCTAGTTCTTTAATTAGCTGAAATCTTGAAGATTCAGTACAGCCGCCCTGGCTTGGAGTGGATAGTGACTGGACTCTGCCCTTCCAGGACAATCAAGCTCCAGAGAAAGAAGGAAAGCCATTGCAGAAGGAGCCAGAGATTTCTTCCAGCGTGTGGATACGTGGCCCCAGGTTGGGCCATGCGCGGCATCCCCCCGGGGGAACTGCATTTCACCCCCCAGCGTTAATTTGGGAACATGCTGGCAGCAGAGAGCTTTAGCCATAGGCTTGGAAAACATGATACTCAGTTTTTAGAGGTCTGGGGTTATTTTGTGATGGCTTAAAAAGAAATAACTGTGATTAGTTTTGCAGCGTCGTGGTTATTTCAGAGGGCTGGCTGAAATCATACGCAATATGACTAATGGCCTGTTTCCCCATCACCTCCCAGCACTTAATGGATGTAAAAGTGAGGGCAAAGTCTGACTTCTGTTTGATTTTGATGCAACTAGTTTTAGTCACAAACAGCATCAATTCCCCCAAAGATGAGCAAATGCGGTTTTTTTGACACCCTTAGTATCACTGTCTAGAAAGCCTTGTTTAAGCCTGTGTATGTTTGAAGTCACGTACTGCAGAATATTACTGAATTTTGTCGCTGACAATCCTTGCACAGAGGAGCCAGCAAACTCTAGTTAGAAAGAATGAAAAGAAAATTTAATAAAATACTGTAATACTACATGACTGACTGAAATAAACATAGGACTAGAGATTTTTTCCTTATTTCCCACTCTTTCCTTCTCAAGGTACAGTGAAGTATTTGTAGTTTGAGTTAATCCAAAACATGAGCCCAGGTGTCATCTGCTGTAAGTGACCTGGCTGATACAAACTTTTTTAACCCTGCCCCAAAATGCCCAGTATGAACAGTAAGTTGTTGCCGCCAAACTGAGTGTTGAAATCACAGTTCAGGTAAGAACCAGCAGTCCATTTACAACTGTAATTATTAGTCTTAACTGAAACTGGCAGGCTGGAAATGTAAAGATTTTTCCTGCGTTGAAATGTCTTCAGGCGGTGGTAGAACTTTGCAGAGATCTAGAAAACCTATTGTCTCTAGTGAAATCAGTCTCTTTGATCTCGTTTCCATTTTGGGTTTCTACAAAATTAGACAAAACTCTGCAAATATTTGAGAAGAGAATCAAATAGTTATATTACAAATAAAGCGACTTTTTTTTTCTATCATATGGAACATGTTTTTATTAAAGGTGGTTTTGCTGAATTTAAAAATACTTGCATGTTAGAAGAGGAGAGAGTGGGTTTGTTAATTACGTGGATTTGCAGCTACAAGGCGATTCTCAGTTTTTAAACGTCACGTCCGATATTCTTTAATCCTTTTTTTTCCCCACATGATAACACTTCAAAAATACTTGGCAGCCGTATGAGACAGAAGAAGTGAGCTGCAGGTGCAAGGCAGAGAGACGATGGAGGGAGCAACCCAGGGGCACGGGGAGAGCAGTCCAACGTCTGCTGACCCCCGCGGGAGCGTGCGGCTGCAGCTCCCACCGCCCGTGCTTGCCGCCCCAGGCCATCGCTGGGAGGTTGGCCACCGCCTGTCCCACCCCATCCCCGTTGCACGGCTGCTCATACCCATCTGCTGCCCACCCAGCCGCTCTGGCAGCCTCGCGGCACTGTCTGCCTTGTGAGGCTGCTGAGAAAGGGCACGTTCCCCAGCCTACAGGCCCAGGTCATAGAATAAAATCATAGAATCATTTAGGTTGGAAAAGACCTTTAAGGTCATCGAGTCTAACCGTTAATCTAGCGCTGCCAAGTTCACGCCTAAAGCATGCTCGTAAGAGCCACATCTAGAATCATAGAATCGTTTAGGTTGGAAAAGACCTTTAAGATCATCAAGTCCAACCGTCAACCCAACACCACCATGCCCACTAAACCATGTCCTGAAGTGCCACGTCTACGTGTTTTTTGAACACCTCCAGGGATGGTGACTCCACCACTTCCCTGGGCAGCCTGTTCCAATGCCTGACAACCCTTTCAGTAAAGAAATTTTTTCTAATATCCAATCTAAACCTCCCCTGGTGCAACTTGAGGCCATTTCCTCTTATCTTACGTGTCTTTTAAATACCTCCAGGGATGGTGACTCAACCACTTCCCTGGGCAGCCCGTTCCAGTGCTTGACAACCCTTTGGGTGAATAAATTTTTCCTAATACCCAATCTAAACCTCCCCTGGTCCTCTGCATCAGAGCCCTTGAGCTGGATGCCTTTCCTCCCCGCCACGGGATGCAGCGCTGGCTGCATCCGCAGGCAGCGGGAGAGGCAGCCTTTACAGGCGTGGGAAGCATCACGTAGGTGAGGATGGGCACCGTCTGCTCCGAAACCACTGCGTGAAATGGCACCTGCACACTCCCTCCACAGGCTCCTCCTGGATGGCCAGCTATGCCTAAATATTACCTAAGCATGTATTATACATGTCACATTTAACATGATAATACGTATAGCCAAATGCACACACATAGATATTTGTGCATTAAATTGTTTGAAGACTCTTGTTTACCACTATTGATTCATGCCAGCTCTGCTCTGATTTTAAATCCATCCAGGCCTTGGTGTTCTTTGGCTTTGATGGTTCATACTCCTCAGATAGCAATTTGTATGTGTTTTATTTATAATCTCATGACAGGCCACAGTTTTGCAGTAACAAAAAGGGTGCTTTACACTTAAAATGATTAAATTGTCAAACAGCTTCTGAGCACACACTGAAAAATTCTCTAAACTAATCGTGTGTTTATGATTTTCATGAGAATTTGCATGTGCAAATCAGATATTTGGTTGCACAACCACCATATGAGTTGCTGCAAATGCATACAAGCAGGTTTGGCAGGTATATTTGGGCTAGAGTCAATTGCTATATGCTAAAAACCTGGAGGGTAGCTGGAACCAGGCTCAGTCTTGGTCATTAACATTAGAGGAATGTTATCTTTGTAATGCTGTTTAAACCTTGCCTGGCTTAATTTCATTTTACGCAGGGGTGCTAGTATTTTGTGTTCTCCTTGGTAGGGAGCTCTAGTCCTTTTATATTGTTCTTGAATTTATTACTCATATGCATATACAGCTTATTACTTTTGATTTTCATAAGCTTTTTTTTCCTAAGTGATCTGTAATTCAGAGTCAGCTTCTATGAAAAAAATGAAGGGTTTTTTTTCAGACTGGTTATGAGACTTTGCAGCAGACCTGAAGATAAAGTGTAAGTTAAATGAGGCCAGCACAGTGGCCAGCACGCCACCGTACATGATACCCACAGTTGCAGTTAGAGGGATGACCACGCAGCTGGTGAAAGAAATGTATCTAATATTGGTATACTACTGCTGCTTTACCAGGAGTAATTTGTTATTAATTATTTGGGGAACAGGGACAGTAGCCATCTTAGTGTTCTGCCCAACTCTGTTTAAAGAAGATAACTGCATGCCAAATTATTCAGTGCACAGAAAGGAGTGAAGGAAGTTTATCTGCAAATCTAAATGTTGCTCAAATTTTGCACAAACCCAAAGTTGCCTGTGCTGTGCACAGCCTCTCGGTGAGGCCAAGCCGGGTGTCCAGGGAGGGAGAGAGCAGTGATTGATGAGCTGAGGAGGAGCCTGGCCACACCTGCAGTGAGCTTGGGATTTGTGAGCGTGAAATTAAATCACCAAACCCTGAATGCCTTAAGTTAGTGCAGGTGAGCTCAGGTTAACGGGACTGAAAGTTTAAGAGACTGTCATTAATCACATCTGCAGAGTCTCATTTAGTCATTGCTTTTAAGGGAGGAAGAGAGAGAATAGCAATTTTGACCAAGGCTGGTGCAGATGCAAGCTGAACAGGCGATGTGCTCATGTAAGTCGGACCTGCCTGGTCCTTGCTGTTGCCTTTCTCTGCAGCACAGCTCCTGAGCACAGGTATACGGGGTGGGACTAAAACCATGCACAAGGCAAGCTAAAGTGACCAGTGAGTAAGGGGGTCAAGAGATTTTAGGGTAATTACGTTGTGCTGCATAGTCTGACTGGGTTTTTTATGTAACCAGTGGAAAGAGATAGGCTGCTCCTTAAGGTAATTTAAGGGATGACTTTGATGCCGAGAAAATATCTGGAGCCATCTGATTTTACGTCAGCGTCCTTTGGGGAAGTGCAGGAACAGCTTCACAAGTACAGCCTGGGGTGGGACTCTGCAGGGAGGGGAGTTTAGAGGAAAGGGTTTGGTTATGACAAGATGCTTCATAGACTGGAAGTAACAAGTATTCTTCTGCAAAGCAGCCAAATAGGTATGGGGCTACAGCAAACTGGGAGGGCTGCCTAATGGGGAGGTGAGGCAATCCTTCCTGCTTTACCCTGTGCTGGTTAGACCTTGGGAAAGCATCCCACTTTGGGCTTCATCCTCAAAGGAGGAGATGATTGAGGAAACAGAGTCTAGAAAGGTACAGCAAAAATGAGCTGAGAAGAGAGGCTGTGGGAGCAAAAGTTGTGGGACTAAAGCTGTTTACTGTCAAGAAGAGAAAACTGCAAGGAGATGAGATCACTGTTTGGGTTCTCCTGGGCTGCTGCAGAAAAAAGGGGAATGGGTAGTTCTCTATGTCTGTGGTGATTGGGATGAGAAGAAGTGATATTAAGGGATATATAATTTTAAGATGAGGATGGAGAAGCACTGGGATGGATTTGCCCTGGGAAGTTGTGGAGTTGCAGTCACTGGGGGTCAGAAGTTAGACAAACATCTGCCAGAAAAGGCAGAGCTGACCCTGCCTCAGGTGGGGCGATGGGCTGCCTGGCCTCTGCTCTGAGGCTCCTTCCAACCCTCTTTGCTGTGATGACATCGAAAGCAAATTCTTCACAAAAATAAGTCAATGCATTGCCTTTCCACTTCAAGGAAGGAGATGCAGGGTGTGCCCAGGAGGAAGAGATGCGGAATAAAGTAGCTGTGGCAAGGGGCAAAACATGACTGAGACCTGAAACCAATATAATTATTATTTCTTTTCTTCTCTTTAAATACTAATAATAGATTTTTTTTTTCACGCTATCAAGATAGCCAGTGTTATTCTATGCTGTTGCCTAAGGCATTAATGGACTGTGCTCCGAGTTACATTTTGCAGGCATTTTCTTTCCCCTCTCAGGAGAGATTTTCTTATGAAGTGCTATCATAGGCAGCAGAGCCAGGTGCTCGGGTACTATGCAGTGTGGTGCTTTACGAACCTTGTTCCTCAGGTTCTGGAACAAACAGTGACTTTCTGACACAAGATTCCTTTGCTTCCCTACTCAACAGTCAGCAGGTCTGCAGGATGACTGATTTTGATAATAATAAAGAAAAGCACACTGTGTGCACTAGGGCAATAAGAAGAAAAGGATTTGTGGGTGGTTTTGAGTGGGATTCTTGGGGCTGGCATCCTTGTCCGAGGGAGCTGTCGGTACCAGGAAGGCTGCAGCAAAGTGCAATAAAAAAGTTAGCGAGTGTATACCATCGGAAAACCTTTGCATGTAATAGCACAAGTATGTCAGGTTTGGGAATTACGATCCCTCCCAGCCCTCCTGAGCGAGACACAGCGAGCTGAGGTCTGGCAGCCGTAGCGGTGGCTGGCGGAGTTGCTCTCTGGAATGTAGATCCTGCTGTAGGTGGAGTGGATGTGCCCTCAAACAGTTCTGCTTGCCCAGCTACCAGGCTTCCCATGGGCTGTGGTTATCTGCTTGAAAACCATAGCTGAACAAAGCCTGGAAAGTTTTGTCTCTTTGGAAGCATTTTTCTTTTTTTTTTTTTTTTTTTTTTTCATCTGTTGAGCTGCTTAGCAGCAAGCCTGGGCAGTGGAGTATCAGTGTGGCCCATAATTTCAGGTCTCTGTGATCAAAGCTTCCTGATGAGTAAAGCCTTTTTATCAACATCAGTGATGGGAAGAAAACAGGCTTTGTTCTCTCCCTGCTGCAGAGGTTATTTGTATTGCCCCGTGCACACTGGATTGCAAGGAGCCGGGGCTGGCCCTGGCTGGCAGTGCTGCTACTGTGTTGGCAGAGGCTGTCCCACACCTGGAGGTCTTCCGATCTTGGTAAAGACCATCAAAGTAAGGAAATGCAGGCTCTCAGTTGGCTCGTTAATGCCTGTGCTTGTCACTTCTAAGTGGAAATATGTTGGGTGGCTTTTGCATATTAACAGGCTTTTGATTATTGGACAGGATTGTGGAGAATTCAGAAGCTGCTTGAAAGTCATGGATTTTTTTTCCTTGTCTCAGATATGCTGAGGGTAAACAGCTCTGCCCTCTAGTGCCGTTTGCCAAATCTGTTAAAACCGAATACGTCGGTGATCCTGGGAACACGCCTCGCCCAGAGCATCCCTTGGAGCACACTGACCTGTGCCAGTCCAGGGCTGCTCTGGGCATCGTGCTGGGGGGCCTGGGAACGGCTGGAACCTGGCAGCTTCCAGGCAGGAGGGTTTTAGCCCCATGCCAGGCAGGGAAGCGTGGCAAGTGTTGGCATACCCTCTGCGTGGCATCTGCAAGTTCATTTCTGTATTTTCACTCAAGCAACCCCGTCGAGTCTGATATTTGCTTTCCCATAATGTTTATTATGCCTTTGAGAGACATGTAGAAGAGCTAAATGATGAACAACCATTTCAGCAGCTTTGCTCTTTCAGCCCCATAAATAATGAATTCATCGGGGTGAGAAAACACATGCCCAGACACAAACACATGCAGAGCCTTGCGGAGGAAAGGGAATAAGCACGGAAGCTTGAGATCCAAATGCAGAGCCCTGTGCCAGTAAAATGGGAACTGCTTTTTGGAGTGAGAAAGTGTCAGAGCGTGGGTATGGAGTTAATTGCCTCAAGAGGAGACAAAAAGCAATTAGGAATGCAGGCAAGTGCTAGCTGAGGTTTGAAGTGATAGGTTGCTACCTGCTTGGCTTTTGGAGAGGGCCATTAATTTGAAGGGGATGTTTGTTTTATTGTCTGTAAGTCCTGTCTTTAATCATCAGCTGAAATAATTCGATTGTGACTCGGCTTCCGTGGTGGCTGGCTCCCCACAGCCCGATGAGGTGTGCAAATATATTTTGAACCTGCTGGCCAGCTTCAGCTTGATGGGACAGGGTGGTATGGTTTCAAAGAGCCCGCATTTCTGGAAGTTCTGTAAAAGTAAATAAATAAATGAAACCCCACAATTCCCACACTGCTGAGAGTACTTGCAGAGGTAGCGTACGTGCAACTTCTTATAGACGCCAGAGAATCCACAGTGGAGAGGACTGGAAAGGCAGCTCCGCGGGGCTTCCTTAGCCCCGGCGCTCACAAACAAGTCGCTGCATCGGGAGAAGCGAGGGCTGCGTGGTGTGGCGTTGCATCGCGGAGCATACCGCACGCGGGGCTAATGCGAGGGGAAGGGAAGAGCTGGTTTCTTCCACTTCGTTGGCAATTAAAACGGGCAAGCACAGTGGGGCGAGGTTTGGTGTGTGCTGGCAGAGTGTGTCAGCAGAGCCCCGCAGACCCAAGTCTAATCGGCTGAAATGCAGAGCTGCCAGTGCTAGCCAGGGGCTGGGGAGACCGCTGGGATTTAATGCTTCATGCTTTTCTTTGCTCTGATGTATTTTCCCCAATTTCTCAGTACCGCCAGCTCCTGCCTTCAAAAAAAGCGTCTGCCTGCTCTTTTGATCAACAAATTGCACGTGGCTTGACAGCAGCAGCCTCTGTCAGGGGCCACGTCTCCTCTTTGGCCGGGCAAGCGTGCGTGAAGGAGCCGAGCCTGCCGAAATTGAGGGGCGACAGGCTGATTGCCAGCACTGCCGAGTCCTTACGGTGGTGGCCGAGCTGCGAGGCAGCGGGACGCCTTCGCCTCTCCTCCTCTGCTGGGCTGGTTGTGGACCTCTGGGGTTTGCACGGGCTCTTTCCCTGCTGATGCTCTTGGGTGCCTTTCCCAGGAAAGCTGAGGTCCGGCGGGAGGTTTGAGCCCAGCCGGTGTTGGGAGTCCCTGGGTGGGATACTGGGCAGGGCAGCGTGTGGGGTTTGCTGCTGGTGCCTGCAGGGCTGCCCGAAAACCGGGTGTCTGCAAACCTAGGCTGCATTGGGAAGGTACGCGAGATGCATGTAGTTCACTTGGGTAACCTTAGCAATGTTTTGCTGGCTGGAGAATAGCATCTTTGTGATAACTCTGTGAAGTTCTTTTCTGCAAAAATAGCAAGGGAAAATATACTAGTTTGCAGTTAGTCCTTCAAACACAAGTGCTCCTGGACATCCAGCGGAGCACATAGGCAGCCCTTTGATTTATGAAACACTGAGACTTCAATTCTCTGATCCATCTTAGCTTGATTTGCCCTGATAAGAGCTAGGGCATTTTCATAAAGTTTGATCATCTGATTATAGCCTTGTCTAAAATGTTTCACAAGTCGGTTCCCAAGATGAGATTATCTTTTATGGAGCTGGAAATTAGTTTGGGGAGGGCTGGACAATTCAATTTGGAGGCACTTTACCACTCAGTGGGTGGTGATGGGGGGGGAATTCATGCAGAGTTTAAAGATACTGCATTTCTGAGTTTAACTGTGGCTTGCGGTTCTCATGTTGGCATCAAAACCGTAACTACTTGACTATTGCATAAATAGCCTACCAGTCTGCATGCGCTGATTTAGTTTCCCTTGAAACTCAGGCCATCTATGACAGCTCTTGATCTGCTGTATTTTTCTCATTGATCTCTGAAGCAAGTGAACCCTACGAGATCGTGCTGTCTGAGCTCCTTCCTTCTCCCCATAGATTTTGAACTTTGATAGCCTGTCTTAACCAAATTTGACTGGGGGCAAATACTGCATTGCTGTGGGTTTTGTTACCCTAGGTGCTGAGCAGAGACCTCTTAGTGCCTGCAGTGATTCACACCAAAGATGACAAATGGAAGTGGGGGAGAAGGGAAAGAAAGAGGCATTAGTAATTCCCAAGTTTGGGAGAAGTTCAGCCAGAGCTTCCCCCAGCAACTGTCAGTTCACTTCTCATTCCCCTTTATATATCTAGTGAGTGTAATGATGAAAGCTCAAATGTGAATGCAAATACAAGGTAATTTTGCAGAGCATCATTCCTATGAGTGCTGCAGTCATTACAGGCTGAAATAATAAAAGTAGAGAGATAATAGCAAAGAGAGAGGAAAATGGAGAGGCATAAGCAAAAGAGAAAATAAGTTTTCAGCCGAGTTTTGCAAAGAAGCAGAGAGCTAATGAGTTGGAGCTCATCTAGGTGGCAGCAGCAGGCATTGCTTTTCCTACCAAGAGAGGTGATGTGTGTCTGGAGAATAAAAGAGAATTAAAAAGTTGCGTGATTAGTGCATGGGGGTAGAAAGAGCTACGGAAAAGGACTAGGAGTAGACTGGAACAACCGAGGTATCATGACTTTATATGTACTTCAGTTTATTCAGAATGACTGCCCGATACTGGGCAGTTCATAAAACCAGGCTGCTTTATCTGTCTAATCCCTATCTGTCTTTATTTTTAAAATACTGTTTGGGTTGAGCAGTTTTGGTCCTGTTGCTGCTACAGAGTGGCCAGGGAAGGAGACCGAAGGTGACGGCAGAGGGTTTGCCCCAGCCTGGAGACCAACACCAAGACATGCCAGAGTTTGGGACCTTCAGCTTGCCCACCCTGACCCCATTGCCTCCTGGCTGACAGGAGTAAATTTTGGCAGCTGTTAAGACTGAGCCATGGCCTTGGTGTGAGCGCAGGGTGCTGCCCCAGCTGCAGGCAGCACATGTGTAGGCAGAGCCCTCCTGCTCGGCTCCAGTACCCCAGACGGTCAAGGTGGACCACGGACATGGGAAAGGGCAAATAGCCCCCAGCATCCTCAGGAACAAGAGGCACCGTGTGTTTTGGGGCTTGTTTATCCTCTGCCCTCTCCCAGGAGGTCAATCCCGGAGAACTGAGTGCCTTGGGGTGGCTGCAGCCTTTTGCCCCGGTGGTGGTACCACGCAAGGGGTATTTTGCATTTGATGTAGGCAGCTCCTTTGCCTTTTTTCTTTTCTTTTTCTTTCGTGAATCCTGGTCAAGGAAGCTAATAGAGCCAGCAGCTGTATAATTAGTGGGAGCAGGTCCCCGCGTTTGCACGGGGCATTTGTTAGCAAGCCTGTTGCAGGCTGAGCGCACGCGGAGGTGCTCGCTCGGCTCGCTCTGCCCTCTTACTGCTGTGCCAGACGGAGGCATTGGTGAAGACAGACACAGGTGGGCTGCTTAGCGTGATGGAAAATAATTAGGAGAGCATTAGTTTTAGGTTGAAATAAATGGGTTGTCCAGCTGTAGCTGCTGTAGAGAGGAAGTTGAATGTTAATTAGATGCCACTAGTAATTATGGTGATTATGTATTTTTTGAGTGGCTGTTGGGAATAGCTCAATTCACATCCAGAGGGTAATGTGAATGACATTTCTAATCGCTTTAAGGAAGAGGGAAGGTACTATTTTTTTTAAGGAAAAAAAAAAAAAAAAACAACAAAACCACAAGGACAATTACAGTAAAACAAAGCTCCAGTAGGATGCAAAGAACTGTAAATGGTTTGATGTAACTGCTCAGGAAAAATGCGAGTTGGTTGAAGTAAGAGAAAATGCTTTGTGTCTGGTGCAAGAAATACATCCTGCTTTTCTACATAAGAAAAATAGACTGTGGCAGAGATGGGACCTCTGCCTGTTCTTCCACCTCCTGGTGCATTTTCTCGACTGTGAGACAAGCAGTCCTCTTGAAAATAACTCTGAATTTATTTTGCTGGCTTTCAGGCCTGTCTGATGCTTCTCTCCCCCTCCTTACACAGATAAACAATGATGATGCCAGTAAAATTCATGGAAATAGTGATTTTGTAAGAGACTATGACCTTCTATTATTTGCATACAGTCAATTTTAATGTTTAGACCAGAAATTAATTTTACAGCCTTTTCCATACACAGGGCTACTCTGAAACAGTTGTTCCATGCATATTTATGTAGGCATTGTGATAAAACAAATGCCCACATGTGAGTCTATTCAAGAATAGCTGTTGTGCTCTAAATTCAATTTTTCTTTCAGTTGTAGATCAAACCTCTCACTTATACCCACTAGTTAAGAACTGAACTCATTAACATGCCACCCACTGTGTCTGATAACCTAACACCTTCGATCTCAGACAGTCTCAGTTCAAATTCACTCAGCATTATTTGTCAAGATTATTTGTAGAATAAATTTGCATAAATTCCCAACAAGCATGTACTGGACACGCAGACTTTTGTGCAATACTTCACTGGAAATGACTGATTCAGACCCAATAGGTGAGAGCTCGCACGCACTGTGCAAGAGTGTTGTCTTCCATGCAAAACCACTAAGTGCTCCTGGGGGTTCCTCACTTCAAGGAATAATAACAAACACTTGAATCTTATACATATGAAAATGTGCAAAAGCCCAGGGACAATGAGCTGATTTGCACAGAAACCCTCTGATGGCTGGACAAGGACAGTCTTCTGCGATCCACAGGGAATGTCCACCTAAAGCACTTGTGCGGCTGCCTAACGTGAAACTTAAGAAATAGAACCATAGAATCATTTAGGTTGGAGAAGACCCTTAAGATCATCGGGTCCAACCATTAATCTAACACTGCCAAGTCCACTCCTAAAGCATGTCCCTAAGCACCACATCTACATGTCTTCTAAGTACCTCCAGGGATGGTGAGTCAACCACTTCCCTGGGCAGCCTGTTCCAGTGCTTTCAGTGAAGATGCACCATTCCCCTTCGTTCACAGGGGAAACACAGTACCTTAGCACCTGACCTTCCTGAAGCTGATGTTCGGAAGACCCCTGCTGATGATGATTCAGGTAAGATATTATCTGGTTTTTGCATCAGCTATGTTACTTGCTCTGAGGGACGTGACTGATTTTTCTGAGCATTAGGACCATACAAGATACCCTCATGACATTCAGTGGTCAGCATGTCTCGGACAGAACTAAACAGGTATCCCGCACAGTGGCATAGCTAACTTCTTGGTCTTGCACTGCGCTGTCTGCCTGGACATCAATTAGAGAGGTGTAATCTTTCACCAAATGGCCAACCCCTTACCTTCCTCCAGCTTCTTTCTCCGTGTAGAAGTTCTTTGGTGGTCCCTGGTCTGTTATATGGGACCAACTACTCCTTTGGGTGTGACTAGAAGTGCATCCATCACAGGGCAAAGGACAAGTGTCCTGCATCATGAGATGGGCGCATGCGGTCAACTCCTGTCCCCTGTGCCCACGCACACAGGCCATGCCTGTCGCATGGTGTGTGCCCATCAGAAGCAGCTGTGTTTTGCTCCCATAATGGAGGTAGTTGTGTGGCAGGGGAAGGATTGCAGATGTGAGGGAGCTGGAGCAGTGGGGTGCCCCACATCTGGGAACAAGCCTTGGGCTAACACCTGGCTGAAAACTTTTGGTGGGTTGGATGCACCCAGAGGCACAAGATTTGCCGAAGGAAAGTCTCCCCTCAACTGGAAACACAACAGCCCTTGCATTCCTTAATTACTTCCATCTAGGAAAGTTGATGGCCTCTTTGATTCAACTATGTTAAATGAAAAGTAGGTGGCAAGATGAATGCTTTGCTTTTGCATCTAAAATCCCACCGCTAATTAGATGTTATCGAAGCAGCAATGCACTTTTCCTTTTTTCTCTGGCCAACCAGTCAGTTGAAACACATTTTCACTCTTTCATCTATAGTACTTAAATTTGGGGAATAGTGAGACCCAGCATGCATTTTCTTACATGCTCAGACCACTGTGCAAGTTTGAAAGTTGGGCTGGCCTTGATTTACCTGGTGCTTACACAGCCTGTGCTCTCCTCTTCCAGATTCCTCCTGAAGAATCTGCTGCTGGTTGATGGGAAGTTGCCGAAACACATTGTGCCACGTCGGGAGGAGCACAGGGTAGCCTGGGACTCTTGTCCCTCTGCTTTGAGGATGACGAGTTGACAAGTCTAAATGGACACACCACAAGCAGTAGAGTCTGGGGGAGATGGAGGAAGATCAGGAGCCCCTGGCAGCATTTGAGACTTTGAAGAATCGATCCTGAAGGACATTCATCTAGATATTAAGGCCTGTGTTTATAAGGGTGATTGCTTTGCCATGCTCTCGTTGAGGACATGGCTGAGCATCCAAAGAGGGGGTATACGCGGTCACCTCCAGCAGAGGCAGGCTGGCTCATGCCACCCTATCTGTTCTGGTTCTCTGAGCTTCTCTGCATGCTGTGCCATCAAAAACACTTGTTCCCGTAGGAACTTTTGGTGCCCTGTGTCTGGCAGCTTCAGTTTTCCTTGTTTGCCTTTTACTCTTCTCCTTTCATCCTGTAGTTGGACACAGGGATAGTTCTCAGTCAAGCTGATGGGTTTGCTTCAGCCCTGATACGTTGGTGCTTCCCCCCTTCATCCTTCCGATGTCCAGCACAGATGTGGAGGCTGTGGGCTCTGCTCGCTGGCCGGGGACTGGCAGTTCAGTGACAGAGCCATCGCCAGGGGTAACTTTGGCTATCACGCAGTTTCTCCGGGTCTCTGCAGCTTTCTGGGTGAGGAGATCCATCAGCCTGCGGGTTCATTTGCGCAAACGCCACGGGTGAGAAAACGAGCGCTGCGTCAGGCCATATTTATTTTAAATCTGTGGGGCTGCTGAGAGCTGTGTCAGCCGAGGCAGTCCCTGCTGGCTCCAGGGGTGTCTTTCTTGCAGTCTTGCTGTCTGCAAGCCGTGAGGACCACCTCCTGGGAAGCAGTCACACACAGTGTTGAGGCTCCTGGGGAGACACCCCCCCACCTAAGCCCCAGCCCCTGGGAACACCAGGGCTCACCAGGCTGGGCTTGCTGGGAGCTCTCCTGGTTTGCCCGAGAGCATCGTGGTGCTGCTTGGCAGCCCGGGCAGCGGCATAAATGATTTTTGCATCATCTTGTCTCAAACAGTAAAGTGAATACAGCGGTGGAGGGAGGAAGGAGTAATGCAGCTCAGGGAAGAGCTCTATTCCCGCAGACGGTTGCACTGGGCACACTCAAGCTCTCACAGTGCACACAGAGGGGTTTTTAACCCTGGGATCCCTCTTGAGTGCTGGTAAGGGTGTCTCAGGCTTGCGTGGGAAGCAAGAGTTTGTGTGTGGCTGCAAAGCGTTGTGCTGGGGCTGGTGCCTCCTTGCTGTGGGGTGGGGGAGAAGGTGAGCTTTTTTTTTTTTTTTTCCCCTGCGCAGATTTTTAAACTGCTTCTCTGCTTTTCTCACTTCTGGGTTAATGGACACTGCTGCCGTCCATCCTGAGGATGGCTCCAGCTGCAGACCATGAAGGAAGGTTGCAGTACTGCAGGTCGGTGCAGTATCATTTGCCCGTGGCTGTAATAGGCAGGGTGGTGGCTCTTCCAGGAGGAAAACCACCTCAGCTGAAGCAGTCTCCTGATTCCCCCATGGACCCAGCGGTGCAGCGAATGTGCTGGTGTGCTTTTGTGCTGTCGGGCTGTATGCATCAGTTGCAGCAAAGCGAGGGGCCGTTCCAGCCGTGGCTGAGCAGGGTAGAGGCGAGTGCGATGAGTTCCAGAGCTGGTTCAGGTGCGTGCAGAGCCCTGGCTCTGGCTCCCTCCTGGCGTGGGCACCCTGGGCCCTCGCCCTGGGACATCACTTTGGGAAACGTGTTGTTTCCCATCTGTTCCTCGCCAGCTCTCAGCAGTTTCTGTGCGTGCCCACCAGAGAGCAACGCTGGCACAGGGTTGTTGTCTCCGGAGACAGAGACGGTAGGTCTGGGTGCGAGGTTAAATCCATCTTACCTCGCCCCTTCCAGCCCTGTCACCTCGTCCCAAACCGGAGCTGAGCGGTGGGTTTGGCCCCACTGCGCACGCTGTGTTCTGGGCAAGAGGAACATCCCGGCGGGCAGGGAGGACGTGCTGCCCTGTGAAGCTCTGACCAGAGACCCTGCCTGGGTCTGCAGCAAATCCACTGCCTTCTCCAGGGAAGGACCGTGCCGGGCATTAGCAAGGAGCATCAGTCCAATGCCCAGGGAGCAAGGAAGAGCTTACAGAACTCGGATGGGTAAAAATCTGGTGGTTTATGCAGTCTCCTGAGTAAGTGCCCAGACAAATTGTGCTCATCTCGTAGAATCCTGGAATCTTTTAGGCTGGAAGACAGACTCCAACAGATATCTCAGTGGATGTCTTTGGTGCTTGAACATGTAGTTGGGTGCCTCGCTGTGGTTTTGTATGTGAGATACCATCCCAGTGCTTGGTGTTTGGGGAAGGAAGAAAGCCGTGCTTTTCATGCATCCAGACTTTGCAAGCGTCAGCTGAACTTCAGCGCTGGCCCGAAGTCCCAGGGTAGGCAGTCACATCTGGGCTTAGCGGTGGGGCTCAGCTATGCAACATCAAATATCTTACCTGAGCTGCTTGGGTCAGGAGGGAGAGACAGACAGGATTTATCTTGTCCGGGACAGACACACAGTACAGGGCGACTGAATCGCCCGCTGGAAGGACCCGTCCCTCTCCTCTGTGCTTTGCTTGAGCCGGAGGAGCGGCGTTCCTCCATGTGTCAGTGGTGGCTGCAACGGTTCGTGGCACCGCTGAGCCGCAGCCCCGGTACTTGCAGAAACGGGCTTTGAAAGAAAGCTGAGGGAAGAAACAACTCCTTGCTATTTTTATCCTTGCACCAGCCCCCAGGGATTTCGATTGACAGGATTAGTTATGAAGCCAATATTATGAGTTTAACTATGAGTCAAATAACACAACTTCTGTGGGAAGCAGACTAAAAGAGGCAATTATACAGTAGTTTAATAACAGCGCTCTGCTGGCTGGGTAGCTGAAAACTTACAGTTGACAGTAATTAGATTTTTTCATTCTTCCTGTTAAATAGCTATAAAAATTACAATAGAAATTCATCTGATTCTCTTTTATTCCATGCTGTTTTCATCATCCAGTCCATGCCCGTTTGGCCTTCAGATGATTATTTTATATGGTTTTGGTGCCTGGTATTTAACACATGCAGAAACAGGACTTAACGTTGAAAAATGCAGAAAGCACTAAGAATAAGGGGGTGGCAGTAACACTCTTCTGAGCATCAGAAACCTAGGTGATGCTTGGATGGACAGTGAGGGCTTTCCAAATTGACTCACCCTGAATAACAGCTGGACTTCACCACAGGAGTTATTCCAAATCATTTAGAATTACAGTAAAAATGAGATGTTAGAAATTAAGCAGTCTTTTGCCTGCCTGTTACTATAAAGTGCCATGCGTAGATAAACCGGAGGGAGGGAGGGAGGTGCTGTGGTGCATCAGTCTGTACGCTGGTTGCTTTCTGCCCTCACCTCCCTTTTGGGATGGGATGGGAGTCGATGCAGTGATGTGGTTTGGGGCTTCGCTCCCACCTCGGGCGCTGTGCTGGGATGGCAGCGTGAGTGGTGGGGGGTATTTGACAGCTGGCAAAGAGCTGGACTTGTACTACTTCAGGCAAGAACCTGCGTGGTCCCTCAGGTCTGCAGGGCGTCTTCTCTTCCCAGTCTCTGCCGCTCCTCTGCAGCCCGCAGTGCTGCGATGTGCACCGACGTGCTGGCAGGCTGGGGCTGTACAGGCATCTCATCTCCCCGTCGTTTACATCCCAAGTGATGCTTACTTGTCAGCTGCCTTCCTTTCAAGCACTGTCCTTTTCTTTTTTTGTGTCTAGACAGCAGTAAGTTTTCTCTTATGCCATAAAAAGTTGAATTACCTTAGCAACTGTGTATTTCCAAACTTGCAGGGTAAAACTTGATGAGCCAGCAAATGTGTGGCATTTTGGCTGCTTATGATCATAGCTTGAAAGCGCTATGCAGCACAAAGGAAAGAGCTCTCAGGTTTGCTCGCATCGTTGAAAGCTCAGGATGTGATATTTGCTTGGAGGCTGAAAGTATTCTTCGCCTTGCTCTCCTTTACTTTATAATGTAAAAGAGCCAGGTATGATAAATGATATCCTCGTCCTGATGTTGTAAAGGGGATTGTGAGGTGGTGTTTTGCAGGTCCAGTGCCTGGTGGGATCTCTGACACATGCGATAAATATGCTCTGCAGTAGCACACCTGACCTGACAGCAGAGCACGTCTCTTATTTTCTTTCTTTTCCTCTGCCATGGTAGGAACATCACAGTTCAACTTCACGCTTGTATTTTAGTTTTAAAACACTCTCGAGATGCTCAGAGCCATTAGCAGGGCAAAGGCTACCTCCAGGTATGCTGCTACCCCATTTGCTTCCACTTGTCGACAGAAATACGCTGTGCTTTTGGCAGATGAAAATGCTCCAGATGGTGTTGGGAAAAGTGCAAATGAAAGATTTGATTCCAGCCCTTCCTCACTTTAATAAAATCCTGTTCATCTCTTTGGTAGAGCTTTTTTTTTTTTTTTTTTTTCAGGGGCTTTTAAAAATGCATCCCTTCTCCTTTCTCTTACCCCTAACTCTGAGCTTGTGACCTTCAGCCCATCCCTGTGCCATTGGAAGGCGTGCTGCAGTCGGCCATTCAATGCACATGCCTTCCAGCACGTCATTCTGGTGCTGAGATCATAGTCTGCAAAAACTGGATATAATCCATTAATCAGGTTGTCCAACTGTCTCTGCGGTGGGGCCGGTTGCCAGGTTTGGACCAGGCGGACAAGGTAGCGAGCGGTTCACGGGGTCTCGGCACCCGGCCGTGCACTGGTGTGGTGCAGACCTTCAGTGCATGCGGAGACAAATATTCCTTCGTGCCCTGGGATCCCACCACCCGCAGCATAACTGCAGCAGGGGCAGCACGTGGCTTGAAATGCCCGGTGCTGCTCTCGGGCTTTGCCTGCTGCCCAGGCAGGCAGCGTCCTCCTCCTGCAAAGCCACGGTAGAAGAGCAGGGAGGTTGAAAGGAGCCACCCTCTGGGGGTGATCCAACCCATGGGGCACTACCTGGACCTAAATTTGGCTTGGGAGGATGATGGAGAGGAGAGCTGTCATCTCCCCCGTTAGCTCTAGCTGGAATGGTATGGTGTGCGTGTTCCCCATCGTGTGCTGTCCCGATGCTCGTGCAGTGCCCGAGTCACCGCCCTGCATTAGCTTATTCCAGCACGTTTCCTTGTTACAAAATTAGATCCATTTTGCAAATTGCTGCTGCGCTAGTAATTGAATTGAAGGGTGGGTTTTTTGTTGTTTTTCTTTTTTGTTGTTTTTTTTTTTTTTTTCTTTTTTCACTGGAGTAAATCAGGAATAAGTCAACAGAATCAAGCCCTTAGTGCTTTTAGCAACATGCTCATTTAAATTGGATGCAAGAGGGTGTCTGTGTTTACATTTGGCCTGCCAAGAATCTCTGTTTCAGAAACTGGCTTACATAATATGTCAAAATTGGTTTACTCATTAGCATTGCAAACTGCGTGAAACAAGCCACAGATTGATAAACTCGCAGCAATATTTGCATCCAGAGCCGAACGGCACAGGGGGAGGGGAGGTTCATTAGGAAACGTTCCATTTCCACAAGAAAAACAAATGGTTTCCAGTTACATATCTCAGACTTTGTTAATTTTCTGTCTTCCCAAATTTAAATAAAGATTGAGAGGGAAATGTGAAAATCTCTGTTGGCAAGTAGGCAGCCTATCTTAATATTTCCTGGGCTGGCGGGTTATTTGCAGCAGCGGCTCAGGTTGGCCAATTCTCCTCTTCCCAGCCGGGGCTGCAGCCCCTCTGCCAGGCTCCAGCCCGCTCGCACAGCCACTGCTGCCTTGATTGATGTTATCTCTACAGCACAGGTGGGATGGAGGCTCTGATATTATTAACTAGCTCCTCCAACTGTGGAGTGGGCACAGATGCAGTAGTGTGGTCCAAAGGGCCCGTGGCGGTGCTGCCTGCTCCTGCCTTCGCCTGGCCGGGGCGAGCGTGGGTGCGATGCAGCCTTGGGCAGAGCTGAGGACCGTGGTGCTGAAAAAACTCACTCCAGCTCAGGTCCTCCATGGCAAGACCAATAAAACTTCATCTCCACCATACAGTGTGTGATTTTATAGGCATCTGTAAATCTTCACACACGCACGCAAGCACGAATAGGGCTTGCGGGCTAACATGAGCCAATATGTTAAGAGTAGAGCAACACAGCAATGAAAGGGTCTAAGTGTAACCGGTGCTTTTGGGCTCCCACTGTGTAGGCTTTAGGTACCCTGCGGTGGGCTGTGGGAAGAGAAAAGCAAAGCGCGGTGGGGAGCCAGACGAGCAGCCTCATCTCGTGCTGTCCTCGTGCGAATGCTTTCCGTGACTACTGCACCCAGGGAGGAGAAGTCTCTCCCCAGGCTACAGCCCTCGCCGTTCCTGGTGTCACCGCATCCCTTTTAGCTGCATTGGCCGTGAATCTCGTACAGGCGGGGATTAAGTCTCTTCAGACCCTGAGTGATGTGGCAAAGCTGGCGGAAATCTGCTGGATGCGTACAGCTTTTCAGTAGTATCTAAAGGAGTTTGGAGCTTAAATCCCATGAAGCTTTTTAGTTTGCTTTGAAACTCCCAACTTAAAAATCAAAAGTGGAAAGCTCTGATACAGCACAGAGGGAGACATGGCATAACAGTGCTGGCATTGGCAGCGGCTGTTTTCATGCTTGGTGATGCTGAGTGGCCCATCCAGTATTTCAGACGAATTTTTGAAAAGGAATCTAATAAAGCTGAAGAAAGCACCAGCCTGCAGTGCTGCAGGGTCCGCCACAACCCGACAAGTGTTTTGCCTTGTCAGCAAACACCGACACATCTGCTTTCGGCAATGATAGACCTGATCTACAGCATTCGTGGCAAGACACCGGTTCGAAAAAAAAAAGCAGGCTTTGATGTCCTTATGCCGTAGAGCCCCTGTTGCACTGTTGTTTGAAGGAGGTGTGTGACAGGACAGGTCATCGCCTGCTGCAATTCATCATGCTCTGGCTAAAACTGCATTCTGCACCCCCACATCCTGCACAGGTGCCCAAGTAGGCACAGATTTTAGAGGGCTGAGACACAGCAGCTCCCAGGAGTGCTTCTGCAAAACTATTTTAATGGATGTTTTTCAAAGTTTTCAGAAGACTTTAGTGAGTTTAAGTAACAGCAGTTGTTAGCTGTGGGAAGGGAAAATAAAATTATCTCACTGGAAAATGAAAATGAGAGGTGTTTGCATTTCACTTACTGTCACACCTTGCAGCGAGAAGCTGGTCACCATGAGATACAGCGAGTTTCAGTGCCAGCTGGAGAGCTGAATGCAATGAAAAAGGCCAGGAGCAATGAGATGTATCAGCTGGGGAGCTCAGGCAGGCTGAGCATCCTCCTGCCATCCTCCGCCAATGTGTGGGAGCAACCCAGGCGCCCGCAGGTTGGAGAAGAGCTCTCCCAGAGGTGTTGGGAGAGCCAGCATCACCCCTCGTGCTGATGCAGTGGGGGGTAAGTTTTGTGTGGTCTTCGGTCACCTTTGCCCATTGCTGGCTTTTGGTTCGTGTTCCTCTTTGGGTCCGTGTTATTCCTACAAAACCTCCTCCACGCCTTGTCTGGGCTGCTCTGTCTTCTGTAGAGACGGCAATGAAGGAGGAGCGAGATGTGTGAGCCCTGTCCTCAGGGGGGAAGGCGTGTTGGCCAACGCTAACCAGGTGAATGCCGAGATGCTACTGCAGCCGGTGTGGTGTGAGCGTGGCTGCAGAGCGCAGTTCCTGCGTGGATAAAGCACCAAAGGACTGCGCGCGGCGCAGTGGGAGGCAAATGCTGCCCAGCTCTGCAGAGCGGAGGTGCTGAGTCGTTCAATCTTTGTGGCTGGGACTCGGGCAGCGTGCACGGTAGCTGGCAAATGCTTTCACGTCTGTTAAAATGCACCGAGCAGCAGAGCAGTGCTTCAGCCTGGAGAACTCTCTCAGCGCCGTGATGTCTCCTCGTTATAGCATCTGCCGGCATCAGGCTGTATCTGTTGGAAATGTGGGGCCACATCGTCAGCAGTGACATCTGTCAGCGTGGCAATGTGGGTCCTGCTCGTGGGAAAGGGGCCTGGGAGGTTCAGTGCTCATAAAGGACTGTTGGAGTCTCCTCTGTGCCTGGATTGTGCTAGAAGCGCCAGCCCCGAACAGATAAATTGAATTATCAGATTAGTTCAGGTCTCCTTGGTTTTGTCTTCAGAATTTTCCCTGTGAATTCCAGCTTTTCTTGCACAATGTAAATCCGAAGCCACTGGGGAAAAGCAATTGTGCTCCAATTTTGCTGCGTAGAGAACTGTTGTCACCCAGCAGGTGTTTCTGTATACCAGCATGTAACTTCTGTCTCCAAATAAAAGAGAAAGTTCACCTTGTGTCTCATCCGTTAAGTCACATGTATTCGAAAATATTTGGTGCAGTGTGTAGAAAAGAGAGCGGAACAGTGATAAACCCAGGCCTGATAAATAAATAGCATAGAGCGTGATTCACAGTCTCAGTTACACCAGACAGCGCTGGGGCGATGGGCTGGTGATGACGGAGGCTCACAGGGTAAGCACGGAGCCAGGTGCCTTGCAGAGGGGGATCCGTGGATCCATTTCGTGCTCTTAAAGTCCTGAATGCAGAGCGGAGACACAGGACCAGCCCCTGGTCCTCCTCTCGTTGGGAGGTTTGCGGTGACAGGGCGTGGGGTTTGTGTCTTTGTACAGCTGCGGGGGGCAAGCAAATGGGACAGCTTTCCAAAGAAGTGGCACGCGTTTGCCACTGGTGTGTCCCGTTCGCAAGCAGGTGCCTCTATGTTGGAGGCAATGAGCTTGCCTCCTGCTACCTCCTCCGCCTTCCAGCAAAGGTTTTGTTTGGGTAGATTGATAGCACAGAAATTTTCCTTTTTGGCGCGAGGGAACCCATGGGTTTCCCGTAGGTTTTTCTCTGGTACGCAAAAAAGGGCAAAAGCTCAAGTTCCAGGAAGACGCTTTGGAGGTCTGGTTCTGTGCGAGCACAGGAGGAGCTCAGCGCACATTAAAGTATGGGAGACCTGAGAGGTCTTTCCCCCTTTCTGGATGGGCTCCTTGCTGCAGCTGCGGGGCAGCTTTCCGAGATGCAGTGAAAGACATCTCAAAATATAACAGAGAGTCCAAAAAGCCCCCAACCCCAGCAGTGAAGAAGCACTGCTCCGATGACAGCCATAAAAGTGTCAGAGCTTTGGGGGACCTTTAAGCTTAGTACAACTTTAGCCCAGAATTGTGAACTGTTTCTGTCCTATAGAGCAGGCACGAGGACTAAAGCGATGCTGCATTAGCAGAGAGGAAGGGGTTGCATCTCCCAGCCCGCTGTGGCGGTACCTGCACCACAACAAAGCAATCAGCCTCTCACCGAGGAGAAAGTACTCGCTTTCTCTACTTAGGCTGTGTGTAGTCATTGTCTAATAATATGAGCATTTTGCCATCTCTCTGCAAATAAGGCTGAGGCTGCTGCCTGATTGGTATATCATCTCACTTTCTCTCGGCATTGATTTTCTTGCTCTCCTTATTTGCTTCATAAAAAGCGAGGCAAGGAGCTGGTGCTCACTCGCTCCCTCTCCCTCCCTCCCTCTCCTTCTCTCTCTCTCTCTCTCTCTCCCCCCTGTGAGAAGCTTTTGGGAGCCTTTATTTTTAGTATGAGACAAACCTTGCTTTATTTCAGGAGACGCAAGTTGGATTATAAATCCTTTTGTAAATGTGTATGGTGATATTTGCTCCGGTAAGTTATATGCATCTCTATTTATTTGTGTAACTGTACTGTTTGGGGGAGAAGTGGGGTTTTACAGGAATCGTGAAGCCCACAAAATTGTTTTTAGGTTTGGTTTCTTTGTACTGTCATGCTGAGCCCAACTGTTCCGTGGTTTTTAGATACATTGAAATATTTCCAGTTTGTATTTTGCTTTGCAGAGGGGGGTACCTGCTTTGAAAACTTGTTTTGCACTTCATTTTACAGCAGAAACGTGGAGAGTGAGGATTAAAGGGTAAAGGAAATCTGATTTACCGTGTTCCTTCTGGCATTTTAAATCAAAGATGCCTCAAAAATAATGCAGCAATATTTGATATAAAGAAAATCAGTAAGAGCTATTTAATATTGATCAAGCTGAAGTATGAATATCTGACTGCATATTACCTTAGAAAGATCAATCTAAAGTATGGCAGGTTGGCAGCAACATGCTCCTCATCAAAATGTATTAATGAAATAAAGAAAATCTTTAAAGTAATTAAAAAGCAGCTTGCTTTTCAGAGTGTAACATCATTAATACAGGTCAATAGACTGTTGCTCTGACTTTCTGCTCCCTGCCTCTGCTTTGTACAGCTCAGCAACCTCATTTCTCAGCGCTCTCGGCTAACTTGGAGACCTCTTTGTTACCTGTAAATAACAGCGAGGTGCAGTTATTTATCTCTCCCCGTCATAGCTCCGGGTGTGCTTTCCAGGCAGTACAAGACAGTGATTGTAATAGTACGGCTGAGGAAAACAAGATATATAGCTGTAATACTTTCGGACTACATAATAAATACTTGAATTTGCAGCATTATATTGATTAATTTATTGGCACTTTGATTCTTTCATACTTGAATCATATCCATGGGAGTCGATCGCCTTGGTGTTTCAGAAGTCTTTAAAAACTCCAGTTGTAGCATAAGCTGGAGCTGCTGTGAGAACATGCTTGAGTATATACCTGCTCAGAAAAATCAACATATTAGACCCAGAATAATCTGCTTACTCTCATGATACCAGGGTATGCTAATAGATATATGAAGTGTACTTTAATAAGGTGTTAGAAGACTGTAACTGGAGAAGGTAAGGATGTTGTGCCTGCCAGTCCAAGCTAAACTCTTCCAGAGAGAAATTTCAGATTACCAATAACTGCTTAGTCATTTGGACCAGTTTAATTGTTCCTGCTTTTTTTTTTTTTTTTTTTTTTTTTCCAAAACGGAATAGTTGCACTTGCCTGAAGAGCAGCCGATGGGAATATTTTGTGGCGTGCCCCTTCGCAGCAAGCTCATGAGCTCTGCTGGGGTCTGTGCCGTGGCTGCCCAAGCCCTGGCTGGGCAGGAGCCGGTGCCGGTGCGCAGCATCCCACGGGCAGCCAGCCGGGCGCAGGGCGTTGTACAGGCGAGCCCACGCGCTCGGTTCCTCAAAATGTAGTTAACAGGCACCCAGTTCAGTGGCTTTTTCGGTTTTGCACGATTGTTGTTTCGTAAGGACCATATATATTTATACCGGCTGCATAACTTGAATGTATGTGATCGGCACAGGGTTAGAGAACATCGTACGTAAAATGTGTTATGTACCACAGGGTTAGAGAACATGGTACATAACAATAATTGTCTTTTTCACAGTTGTTTAACTCCTCAGGTGCGGAGGGCATGGGTGTCTGAGCAGTGCACATCTCACACACTTTCTAAGCATAATCCTTCTTGCCTGAGGACAGCGTTAAGCATTTCTAACTTTGCCAAGCCGTGGTATCTGGCTCAGTGCAGCGTCCTCCAGGTGAGCAGAAGGACGATGGTCAAAGAGCACATTTCGGTGACCCTGGAGGGGAAGGGGCTGGGCAGCATGAACCGAGGAGCACGGTTCTTGCTTCCTACACCACAAAACTAAAGGCTTGGGTTTGTTGTGCCACATAACTCATCGTAGCACGGGTGCCAGACTGACCTGAAAGCTGGGCTGCAGTTTATTAAGGAAGCCAGTTGAGCTCATCTTAATAGCTTTGAAGAAGGAAAAGTGGCCAGGGATGGTTGGTTTGACTGCAGATAGAGGGAGGTCTCACCCCTGCCCCTGCAGGCAGGTTGCCGGTGGCCAAGGGAGTGTAAGGCACAAAGTGAATAATGTGGTTAAGTCCATCGCTGCAAGACTTTTCCTTGGCAGAGGAGCTTGTGGCTGAGCAGAAATGATCCCATCAGCCCTACATGCCATCTCTACAGGATATAGCTGAGACAAACTCGGGGCGGGGGGGGGGGGGGGGGGGGGGCAGGAGAGCTTGCCCTGCTCCTCATGTTGTACATACGAAAGTCTTCAGTGTTCATGGTTTTCCATCTGTTGCCTTTTGCCCATCCTAGCGTGGCAATGTGTGGTGCTCCTTCATCTCCAGCTGCTTGGTGGTAGCAGGTCTGGGGGCAGCTTCTCCCCACTTCGGTACCTCCAACCACCACTTGCCTCTTGGACCTTGGAGCAGCCTCCATCACCTCCTCAGGAGCGCGATGTCCTCTCTATAAGAGAGGCTGATGTGCAAACCAGGGCTCGGTGCAGCTGCAGGGACGGGTTCACAGCACAGTGCTTCACAAGCTCCAGGGCTGAAAATGTGAGATTTGTGCCAGTGGGATGGAGGAGTCGCTGTCCCCTTCTAGCAGGTGCATCAGGGTTTGAAAGGAGTTTGAAGCATTATTTTAGGGGTGCCTGGATCCTGGGGAACTTCTTTTCCTTTGAGAATTGTCTCCTTGGCTGCTTCTCTAGCAGCTCAGACAGTTCCTAGAGAAAGTCCTTAAACTCTTAAAATATTGATTTCTGAAATATCTGGCTCCTCCTGAATGCCAGATACTCTTTTTTTAGCCAAGTCCTTGGAAGACTTAATGAGTACTTTCCTCACCTTTGTTAATCCTGTTCAGATCAATAGGCACTCTACAGGGGGAGAGGTATTTGTGCTGATATTGGATAGCAGCTGCCTGTCACTGCTGGTGATGGCAGGTGGTGGTTTCTTCATCATGTCCCTCATGATTAGGAGTTCCTGTACAATTATATGACCATTTTTTTCAGGGAATATTTCCCTCTACGTAGGATGGCAGATGGTAAACGTGACCTAGAGTTTGGTCTTTCCTGATTTTGCCTTTGGGCTCTCTTTCCCTCAGCAAGCTGAGCACGAGTCGTTTCAAACAGTAGCGTGGTACACCCTTGCAAATACAATATGTTTGTGTGTGGTGGGCTGGGGGCTCAGCCCAGCTAGTCTGAGCAGAACTGGGGTCCCCGGGTCCCTGCCTGAGCTCTGCCTGCGTGGGTACCACCATGGGAGGCGTGTGGGAAGGCGAGGAGAGCCGTGCACTGGGGACGGGCAAGAGCCACGTCCCCGTTGAGCGCATCCCTGCTCCGGCGTGGGCACCCTGCTGTAGGATGAAGAGATGAAGCTGCTGCCTGCCAGCACAGCACACACGTGTCCCTACGCGGGACGCAGGGGTGCTGGAGAGCCCAGGCAGGCCCAAAGGAGAGATTTAGCTCCTCGCCAGGGCGTGCGGTGGCATAGAGCCAGCCCTGAAGGAGTTGGAAGGGGCCCATCTCTGTGTCTGGGCTGCAGGCGAGGTTGAGGCTGGGGACACACACGCTGGCCCGGGCTTGCAGGGTCAGTGGGAGCAGAACCGTGGAGTGCTTGCTTAGTCTTTATTTGATTCAGTGGCCAGTGCAGGTGGAGGGTCTGACTCTGCTTGTCCTTCGTTTGCAAATGTGATTGTTGCCCTTCACCTGAAGGGCTGCTCAGAGCCCTTGAACCTGCAGTGAAACTCCTCGGTGAGTGGGCTCTGGGGCCAGAGACATGACCGTACTGTGAAACTTCAGCCTTCCTCTCCTGTCATGTACCATCTCTTATTTTGGAGATTAAAAAAAAAAAAAAAGAAACAGAAAGAAAGGAAAATGAGAAAGATGTGCTGAGCCCTTCAGTAGAGGCAGGGGAAGAGACAGGTGATCAGCATGGGGTACCGTATCTGTATCTGCAGCGCTGCGCCTTTCCTCTCCTCTCCAAGCCGCCGGGTGCCGGGGCTGACTGTCTGTCCGTCCGTCCGTCCGTCCGTGCGGTGCGCAGGCTGTCTGGGTGGAAGGGCTCTGCGCCACCCGAATGGCTGCACAGCGGCTCATCTGTCACTAAACTTCCCCGGCGCCGTGGCAAAGCAAATATGCTGCAGCAGGCTGGAAAGCTGTAAACATATGGGCACTAACAACAGATTAAGTGAGTGATTTAGTCTAAGGGGCTTGGTAGATTACCATAAAATGTATCTTAATTAGAAAAGCAATCAAACTTGCATAGAGTCAACGAGGATGAAACGTCCCTGTTGGCAACAGTGAGCGGTCTGTCCCTCACGCCAGGGGATGGGGATGGCGATGGATGTATCTCGTGCCCACTTTGGGGGGGTTTGCTGTGGTTTGCCCAATCCAGCTATGGGCGGAGGGTACCCTCATGCTGGATTATTTGTTCTTTGAGCCATGAGACCATTCCACGAGCTGCTCAGAATGAGACTGATGGTGAACTCAGACTCCTTCAACAGCATTAACAAACCAGAAGCTGCTGAAGGTGAAAGAACAGAGCATTTGCACATTTTCCTTAAAACTGTGTGCAATTACCCGAAGATATATTTGAGTGTTTGCCATGTATAGCACAGCTAGTCCCAGATAAAGGATTGGGGCTTCTAAGTGCTACCATAACACAAATAATTAATAAGTCTATCTCCCTCCCTGTGTCCTCATCTTTTTAGTGAGCGTGGCCATAATTAGCTTTCACCTGATTCTGAATTTATAGCATGTTCAGTTGCTTTTTTCATTCTGCTTGTGTTTTCTTTGGTTCCTTATTTTATTGGCCCTGGTTTTATTCCACAGGCCTGAATCTACAGATAAAAAAAAGCTAGATAATCATCTCCAGCAGTGCAGATATAAAGATTGCAACAGCAAAAAACATACTGATGCATTATTGGTTTTGTACAAGTGCCTGCTTTTTTGTGGGGTCTGGGAGGATTTGAAGTACATTGGGAAGTGGCACAGAAGATGTACGGCAGCTGCTAGCAGCTGAGAGAAAGGAAAGGATGCCTGGTTATTTCAGAATTAAGTGTTTTGAACCATGAAGGAAATGGAGAACATTCAGGCAAGGCTTTTGCCAAGGTTTTTTTGTTATCTTTTTTTGTGTTTAGAAGCAGGTATGGCTGCAGATTTCAGGGAACGCGAATGAAAGGGCATGAAAAGAAAAAGAGGCAGGCAAGAGGTGTGGAGAAGCACAGTAAGGGGGAAGATGCAGGGGAAACAGGACAACTTAAGCTGTCCAGATGAAGTGTGTCAAGAGCTAGTGAGATAAGGAATATTTTTTTATTTCAATTTAAGGACACTGTTATTAGCATTTCCTAAAAATATTCATGTTTAGGTGTTGCTTTTGATGATTAAGTGTGGGGAAGGAGAGCAATGCCATCTCTGGGGACAGAGCGTAAGAGGAGTGGAGGAAAAGAAGAGGAAAGAGGGGTTTTAATTTTAAAAATGTTTCTTGCTCAAAATGTTCCCTGTGAATTCCCAGCGCTCAGCAAAGCAAACGTTCATTTATAGCCCATCATTTTAATTATTAGAAAAGAAATTATTTTTACCATGTGGGCTGATAGTTAGCCAGGAGCAAATTCTTCTTCCAGCCTTTTACACAGAGGCGGGTGCTGTGGTCGGAGCCAGGTCCAGTGGAATTTTCCATCCAAAACTGGTTTCAGATGAGCCAACGTGTCCCACGTTTGGGTCCCACCTGCACGGGACACCAGGCAGAGCTCTGGGACGGAGGGCTCGAGCCATCTTCCATCGTACCACGGCGAGGCTGCGTCTGGAGCAAGAAGGGGACATCTGCGATGGTTGGATTAACGAAGGACACCCTTAATGGGCCTCAGTGGCCAGGGCTGGGTGGTCCCTGGAGGGCTTTGCAGACTTACTGCCTAGAAAACTAGCCATGCTTTGCCAAAAGCAGAGCCTTGGTTCCCAGTGGTCCTGCTCATATGAGTGTTGTGGGGCTGAAAAAAAGGAAAAAAATGGCCAGACATCGTCTGAAAGAGTGCTTCTGGGTGTGGAAGGAGGATTGGAGGCCCCATTGCTTCGCAATTTGAAAGCGGTCTCAAATTCTCGCGGGACAAGGCTGTTGCGCCAGATTATTAATCCCAAGGGTTTTCTGGATTCCTTCCCGAGCTAAATAATTTTCACCCATTTCCTTAAATCTGCTTGAGAAAGGAGACAGAGCCGAATGCAGGCATGCGTGGGTGCGGGGCGGGTGGGGGTGAGTGGGGAGGCGGCAGATGACACCAAATAGCTACACAGCAGCACGGGGAGCTGAGAGGAAGCTACTAATGGCCTCTGATGAGCACGAACGTGATAATAATGAGGTTAATGCCCTTTCATTCACCCAGAAACATCTTAGAGAACGCATAATCCCTGCTAGTCAATGGGCAATCGTTAGGTCATAAATAATACAGCGTGATTGAAGGACAGGAGCCTTTCCTGTAATAATCATTTTCAGCCGATGCTGACCCAGGGAGGGTTTTGTTGCAGCCCCCACGCTGTGCTGCGCAGCGGGGACCGAGCTGCCGGAGCATTTTCTGGGCAGAGGAGTGCTCCCACCCCTCGTTTCTGCTGAGTGCATCTGTCATCAGAGCTGGAAAATGCTCCGCCGGAGCCCAGGTCTGCCAGGTAGTGCTGGGAAAGAGGAGCTGAAGCTAATGGAAAGAACAAAGACGCAAATTAGATAAGGAGGCAGTTTCAGCAGCCATCAGACGGTGCTACCAGGGGCCTCGACCCACCCAGCAGTGCCTGGTGGTGATGCTGGGGTTGCTGGGGATGGGGCTGGGCTTCCCAGCTGGGAGAGGTGCCTTATCCCAGCCCAGGGGCAGACGGTATGCGCATTGTGTACAGCGCTGCTTTTGCAAGCTGGGTTTGCGGTGCCCTGCCATCCGATCCTGCGGCGGAGGAGATACGGTGTGGTCTTGGTCATCGTTGAGCCCCTGAGGCTGTATCGACCCTCAGGGGTTTAGCGACGTTAGGTCCAGGGGCACTTTCCCTTCTCAGAGTGCTTCCCATGTGTGGATATCACTCAGCCATAATGTAAATCCCTGTGTTTATTAGAGGGAGTAAATCCTACTTAGTAATAACTTGGATCATGCTCTGTATGCATTTCTGTTAGATCGTGGGCCATTTTGAACCCAGATGCTTTTACATCCACCAAGTGAGCAAGGAAACGAGCAACCGTCCAACCTTTTTTATTTTATAATTAAATGTTTACACTTGTTACACAATAAATCCCATATAATCAGCCTGTAAAGCCTGCACAAAACCTGTGTTTTCAAGAGGGAGCAGGAACCAAATTACATTTATGCATGAACCTGCGTGTTTGCTGGGTTGCTGAACCTTACCTGTTAATAGAATAAGAATTAACATCACCTGTTAGAAAACCTCTCCTTTACCTGACCATGGCTTTCCTTGCTTTTTCCCTGTGGTCGTCACAGGTGGTTGATGCCAAAGCAGCTCATGAGATGATATGGGCACGCGGGGGGACGCCTGGCATGGGCAAGAGGAAGGGGACCCAGCCCGGGGGCGGCCGCTCTCCTGGGCTGGCACTTGCGACGCTCTGGGCACTGTTGCAGTGTGGATCCTGGTAGAGACCACCACAGTTGTCTTTTTTACCGGCAGTCTAGGACTGGAAAAGTTTTCAGGCCCAAAAAGGCGTGCGTGTCTCTGCTGAAGTGATATATGTCACAACATGAGTTATTCAGGGATCGTATGTACAAATCTAAACAAATCTGTCCAACTTGTGCTCCCACCTCCTTAAAAGAAGAGGGTACAAACGTGGAGTTGTGGAGACTGCAGGGGAAGAGCTGTAGCTTCCAGACTGCTCTATAGCCGTGGGGGAGAAAGGGCTGCAGGCTGTAAATGCAGCAAAAGTACTGCTCTGTGATACATCCCGAATGAGGCGGTGTACACCCAGTAATTACCCCAGGTACCTGTAAATCTGTCTGCAGCAAGTATTGGTGTATTTTGTTTCATGGAAGACTCGTTGCCAATCTGTCAATGTCCACGTGCAGAAAGCAATTTATACAATAAATAAAAAACCCCAAACCTCAGGTCCTTGTAAACGTCTTCAATTATCTCAAACCTTTGACAAATGGTTAGAGGGGCTGGAAGAGCTTAGCATCTCTGCCCTGCTTGTGTAAGTAGCTTTGTCCTCTGACAACTTTTCATTTCACAGAGTCCAAGAAGAGACGCTCTAAATATGTCTTTATTTTCTGCTTGTTAACTCTTCCATGCATGCTGCCAACCTTAGCATTAGCTTTCAACTTTATGGCTGACCCATTAAATACTGGATGAAACACATCTCATCAGCTTGCATTACATTTTGAACTTAATAAATAGGAAAGGCATTACACAGATTCTGTCTGGCCATCTGGAGGAACAATGTTCTTTACCTCAACGAATGGCTATCTAATCCTCTCATATACAGTTGGGTTTTATTCTATTAAAATATAATGAGAAAAGACTACCATACCATTATGTGGTGGAGCTAAATGGGATTTTTAGAATAATCAATGGAAGATGAATAAAAAAGATAAAGATTTTCTTCAAAGAAAAAGAGAGAAAATTGTCTCCTTGGGATTAAAGTATTGTAGAACCAAATTATTATAACATGATCTTTACTCACTAAAAATACCCCAATTTCATTTCCATAAATCTTTCCATTAGGAGTCGAATTAAGTATATTTTTTTTGCTTTAAAAATGCGAAGCATTAAATTAAATGCTGTGCTTTAAACAGAGGATGCTGCAACTTTCCTGCCCACTGCGGGGTCAGGTCTTTCCGTCCAGCCGGCGGCATCGAGGGCGGCTCTCTGCGGGGTGCCCTAAAATGCCAAACAGGGGTTTGCTGCTGGAAATGCCCCGGCGAAGACCTCAGCCAAGCGGGGAGGTCCTGGAGCGGGTTGGTCCCCTCCAGGTGGGTGGCAGTGGCTGGGGACGTGGCGGCTCGCGCTGCGTGGGTCCCGCCGGCCTCGGGGGCTGCTGGAGAACTCCGGGTTTTCCAGCAAGAGCCGTACTTGCCACACGGCATGCGTAAGAAAGGGCCTTCATTTGCTTAGCTCGGTGTAAAGCCATACAAAATTGTTGATGGAAGGATTTTCCTCCAACGCAACTGTAGTTGCATTTCCATTCCCCTTTGGTGGAAACGTTAAGTCTGGGAGCCAAGTGAAAGCTATGAGGTGCTTTGTGTGAGATCTAGACAGGTTGTATGTCCTCAGCTCCACCAAAAGCCCCTTCCCAGCTGCCACCACATACTGGAGGTGCCCGTGGTCTGCAAGTGCCTCCTGGTGTGGGACGGTCACTTGAGTGGTCCTTCAGCGGTGTGCTAAAACTGAGGCACCGCTGAGGTCGATGTTTGGGCAGGCGTACAATGTTCCCCAGGCGGGGCATATGTGGTTCTTCAAGCCCCAAACTCCGAGATGTTCCCTCATCCCTGGGCTTTCCGCTCCTTGCAGACCAGGTCTGGGCAGGCATGGGATCGTTCTTTGCAATGCTGCTGTTTATTTTTAAGGGGACACACTAAATCCCAGCAATTAGTGAACGATTGCTTTAGGGTTTATTTCTCAGCAGGAACAGAATATATTTCAGCTTTCTCCCTGTATAGCTGTTGGAGGAAAATGACTCCTGCTAGTCATCGCCTACCCCCCCAGTGCTGCGTTGGCTGCGATGCTATCCACCTCCAATTCATCAACCAGTCAAGTTGATATAATTAGGAATCCCAAAGTCAATAATCTGATAATCTCCAGTGCACAAAGGCTTGTATGTAGGAGAAGTGATTCCAGGAAGTCTGCAGCTCAGATCCGTGCAGGAAAAATGCCAGATTTTAAAAAAGAAACAGGCAGAGACCTGGAGGAGAGAGTGCTTCCTAATCCTTCACTGGTGACATATTTTGGGCCATCAGCTCTGCAGTAAATGTTTTCCCGTACAGTCATTTAGTGCCTTTGAACCTTCCCTTTACAGTCTTAATAATAATGTTCAATTACTGGTTCTGCTCTATAAATAAATAATCTCAGTTTTAACAAGACGCTCTGCTGGGTGAGCGATGCTGGCGGGGGGGGGGACGTCTCCGGGGCCCTCGGAGCGGCTCGCTCCCTCCCTGCTCTCACGTGTGCTGTTGGCCACAGTGAGCGGCAGAAAGTGTAAAGCAGTATAACGTTTGGCAAACGTTTTGCAGTCTCTTTATTATGGCGATCAGGAGAAAGGGAAGCCTTACATCCAGAAATGATGCCGGAAAAATATGTCTTTGTAAAACACTTTGAATGTGTGAAATGCCTAATAAAAGAGTAGGCGTTTCAAATATTTCAGGTTGCTCTTTAACAGTGTCGGGGTTTCCCTTGGCTTTCCAGTGTTAGGGCAGGAGTGGGGAGCCAGGGAGACCTTGCTGGGAAAGCGTCCAGCAGGTTCATTCCCATTTTCCTCCCTCAACCCCAAGTAAAATTGTTGAAGACCAACCCACGTAGTGAGCTTCATGTCCCTCGCAGCCTGTTTTTGGCCACCACAGCTCCAGGCAAGACAGACACAGTTTCTTTTTAAGATCTCGCCATCCTGGAGGAGTCACTGAGGAGCCCTCAGGCAGAGCGAGGATCTCCCCATTGCGCCAGCATGGATTTGGGATGCATCCCCAGAGTGGCTCTTTCTCGTCTGCCAGCGAGCTGCCAAAGGCTGCTGCATGGGGCAGTCGTGCTCCTGGAAAAAGCAAGTGTCTTATATAAAAGTTTCATCAATTTTAAATGACAGTGTTATCTTCCTAACGGGATGTTTTAGCTGTAACATGCTCTACATAAGCCTTTTAACTCGCCTTGTCAGGAGCCATTCTGTCTTCTGGTGCGCACAGCGAGCCTGTCGCTCAGCAGGCATTGAGGGGAATTGTCGGAAAGCCAAACGTGGAGAAGTGGAGAAGCGATGGGAAATCATCCCATTTTTCCTTTCCACGGTAGGATGAGTGATGTCCAGGGTCGCGCGCTGAGGCGCTGCCAACTGTCTAATGCACGGCTGGGACTTCAGCTCCCCCGGGGCATCGCACACCCCGAGCCCCCGGCCACTGAGAACGGCTGGGCTGGAAAACGAGGGGACCAGCCTTGAGTCTGGAGTCTGGATAAATAACAGCTCCTGAATACTGAATTAGAGGATCCACTGCCATCGCGTTGAAGCCTGGCATCGGAAGAAGGAGGGCTTCCAGCTGATCCTGTGAATCAGCTGATGAACATTTTTCTGCCCTGAGCTGGTGTGAGGAGCACGTGCCCTGCTGGAAATTATATTGCTATTTTTTCTCAAAGTGTTAAGGAGCCAACTGATCTTTAAAACATGCTAATCTGACCTGACAGTGAGGGCTGTTTATTATTGCACGATACCAGAATAAATATAATTTCTGTTCATTAAGTTAAACTATGGGATTTACCTGACTTCCTTACAAAAACATACTAGTAGCGCAGGCCAAGGCTGCAAGGTCGTAGAGGGAATATCCCATAACAGGAGCAGGGGATGGGGTGTTAATCACCATACAGAAAGGCATTGCGAACTTCGGAGATGCGCTGCCTTGTTAGAGATGTGTCTGAAACCACGTGGAAGAAGGGTGATCTTCCAGGCAGGCTGGACTGGAGACGGGAGACGTGCATTGCTCCGATCCATGCCGGGGAGCACAAATAATGTCCCTTCCACCCCCTCCCTTCAGTCTGTGGCCTCATCGGGGGGGTTGGTAACTGCTTCGATAGCGCGTATTGAACGAGCGGGATGCTTGCTCGGGGTGTTATCTCGCATGGAACGTGGACCATCGGTCCAGGTTGGGGACAGGCATTTTCCATTTCCCTGCAAGGGTCCAGGCGGGCGCGAAGGCACCGACCTGCCCATAGCATCGCTGTCGCAGGAGGGACGGGGTGCGCAGGGGCCAGGAGCAGCCCGGCACAGCCACGGCAGCAAAGATTTGTTGCCTCGAGCGCACCGTGTTTCTCCCGACTGCTGCTCCTCCGGGGAAGGCAGACGCAGCAGTGACCGTCAGGGCTGAGCCTTGAGAGGCAGCAGCTATGTGATAACCAGAGGTAACTGTGCTGGGGAGATTTATCTAATATGAAGGGGAAAAGCAATATGCATGCACAGTGCAGATGGGACTAGCGCTGAGTGTGGATTTATAGGCAAAGAGTAAATAGGAACATAGGAAAACGCTTTCCCTTTCTCCATAAACTTTTCAATTTCAGAGAGGCCAGATTCAATAAAATTATCTCGCAGATGGAGGTTTTATTGAATCTGGCCCATAAAGCTCCCATTATGGGGTTTACAACTGCCATTTACACAAATCCTGCTATAATAAAATACAGTGGTGTTTACAGCATTCCTGCAACTGCCACAGAATTACAGTGTGCACAAAACACAATGAGTAAATCTTGGCTTATTGCACCAGGCGCTCCACTGACAACATAAAGCAGCAAAACTTGGAGGGGGGATAAAAAAAGAGGAAAAATCCAGAGGTGGGAGGAGAAAGTTGCTTGGGCGAGAGGAGAATTATGCCTGCTGCTTGGCCAAGATACCCCAGGGAAATGCCACTGATTTACAACCCTCACCCTGCTCTCCTTCAATGCAAAACGTAAATATGCTTCCAAAAGGTGCTGCGTGGCCTCGGCACACAGCTGTGGGGACTGGCCGGGCGTTACTGGCAGCTGGGCGATCCCAGCCGTCAGCAGCATCTGATCCAGCCACGGCAGAGAGCCAAGCTCGGGTTGGCTGAGGACTTGCTGAAGTTTGGTATAAAAATCTCCAGCTGGGTCCTTTTCCCTTTCCCACCTGCCTTGGGGATGCTGCCTGGGTGCTTGTAGCAGAGTGTGGGCTGAGTAAGGATGGAAAGTGGTGGGCAGCGCTGGTGGGCTGTGGCTGGGGAGGAAGGAGGCTGAAGGGTTTGCTGAATGAGTGAAAGCATCTGAAAAGCTTCTGGTTAAGAGCTCGGCTTGGGGCTAAAGGGTGAGTAAAGGCTAGATCTGAACTGTCTGAGGGACTGAGACTTCAGGTGCCTGAGTCTGCTGTCAGAGATGCTCTCAGTAGGGGAGAGGAAAAACTAGGAACTCTGGAGGGGATCCTTTCTGAGAAGGAATAGCCTGAGCTGTGTTTCTGGGCATGGCTTCATGGCCTTGGTGAATAAACATGGTGGCACACATTTATACTGATTTCCAATACTTGATTAAAGGAGATTGATTTCAATGGCATATCTTTCCTCTGCTTGTGCCCATGCTGAGAGCTGTAGCTGAGAGGTGATGGCTCTTCCTTTATGGCAGGTCTCTCTCATGCTGCAGCCTTTCAGTTCCCTCTTTATATATCACTGCATTAATCTTTGTGCCTCCCTATATATCTGCAAAACACTTGCATTTGCAACTCCATTAATTAGGCCAGAAAGCAGGTCAGCACTAATCTCTGCTGTTCTCCTTAATATATTGTTTTCTGACATCACCTCACAAATTAAACTGAGATGATTAATACTCATTTTCAGTGCTGTGCTACATGTAAAGGCAGAAACTTCTTGTATTTACAGAGGAAGTGGCTCATTTAGGATGAAGGAACACTCTTCAAATTATAGTAGAAACATCTATTTCATGGCACATACTTAACAAGTCAATTCACGGTAAAGTTCAGCTTTCTATTTTTCAGCGAACTCAGCATGAAGAATTCATTCAGTCAAAGTTTTTATCAACTTTCTTTATCACTGGGCACCTAAATACCTTTGCAAATCTATCCTCGGTGATATGCCCTGGTCATATTGGAAGTGAGTAGCAGGGTGGCAACTTGCATTATTCTCCTGTTATTCTCTGTGCTCCATCGTGCTCAGCACATCACCTTGCAGCCGGGAAGACTCTCCCACCCCAATGCTCAGGAGTCACCCTGTAACCTGGCAGTGTCTGGGGAAAAGATGCACATGCAAAGCTGAAGTCCAAGGAGGCTGCTGAAATGCCTGGCTTTGCTCATGCTGTGAATTGGGAGAACTAAGATTAATGACATGTTTTGCAGAGCCTTGTGCAGTGAGGACAGGTGGTTTTTTTTTCTCTTTATTATATTTCTGTATTGCTTTTACTGAATCATTCAGTCTTTATTTTGCTATTACATCTGTTTGCTGTATAATTTTTCAGTGTTCAAGAACATGTTTTCTTTTCCAGGTGTGTGCACTGTTTGTTTCCTCTGGATTGCTGACTTTTAGCTTATTTAATTGTGACTAGGATCAGGCATTTACTTGTCATTTCCCATATCTGCCCCACTGTAGATCTCAGAGTAACTCTGTTAAAGCTGATGGAGTTACTTCAGAACTATAGTGCTACAATCAACAAAACCTAACCTGTCCTTTCATTTAAATTACAACTGCATAAATAAACTGTCCCCGCTTCTGCTCAGGGTCTTCCAAGGAAGCCTACATCAATGATGTTTTAAGACACCTGTGCCTGCTTCCAATTCCTCTGTTTGAACCCTGGATATAAATATAAATGCTGATGTGTCTCTGGCCTGCACGTGCCCTCCTTCACCTTTTACTTCTGGAGGATTAAGATGTGATATGGGTTTGCATCAGAACCACCCAAGCTCTTTGTTCCTGTCCGGTTTGCCTGAGCTTATCCTAAATCTTGATTATTTTTTTTCTGTTTTGCTGAGTGTCAGTTTACTGCACCTCTATATCTGTCTTGGGTTATGGTAGTAAAAGTAATAAAAAAATTATTGTGGGTTTTTTTTTTCCAAAAATGGAAGAGAGGCAGCACGATTCTGTGTTTTGCCATGTAATGGATGGCAGCCACGTGAACTGTCTTGGTCTACTATTGCTACTCCTGGTTGTTCCATATAAATACTGCTGCCAGTGTTTTATCTGGGTTAAGACTGAGTCATTATGCTCAGTCAATATTCATGCTTCTCTTCTTGTCCAAGCTTGCCTGTCAGTGGGGTGATTTAAATAGCTGCCTGGGTTGCGAATCCCAAATGGGGTTCAAGACAGGAGGGGAGGGCTGAGGTGCCTGGCACAGACAAACGGTGATGTCTCTGTCTACGCGTGGCAGCAGAGCTTCACGTTTTGTGGTTCTTTGTATTTGCTTTCAGGAAGGGCGCAGGAGTAATGTATGGCAATGCTTTGAATGCACGGAGTGATGGATAACCTGACCCGAGGGGGCCGGTGCTGCAGCGAGAGCTGCTGCATGGATCTGCTTGTGGTGGTTGCTGAAACGAAATAAAATAAAAATGTTGTTTGTTTTTGACAGCTTTTTGCAATCTTTGCATTTGCAACATGCGGTGGGTACTCTGGAGGACTGCGCCTCAGTGTGGACTGTGCAAACAAGTCAGAGAGTGACCTCAACATTGACATAGCCTTTGCCTACCCCTTCAGGTAACCCCGTTTGGCTCGCGGCGGTTCGTTCGCAGGGAGGCAGGCATTCGGGGGCTGATGCGAAGCCCGTTTTCGGTGGGGTTTCCCATCTTTTATAGCAGCTCTTGATTAAGCACCGGTCTGGGGCTCCTGGATTCTCCTCACGATGTTGTTTAGGCTCTGAGTGTGCAGGAGGAATGAATCTGGCTGGACCTGGTGTAGGTGGGGCTGCGGGAACGGCTGGGGAATGGGAGCTCAGCAAAGGAGAAGAGAGCAGCTGCGGGCACGCAGAGCCCTGTAAAGGCCAGGACAGCTCAGGGAGTGGAAAATGGCAGGTGAGGAAAAAGAACAAACACACCCCAAGAAAAAAATGGGGATAAAGAATCCATTAACTGTAGTGTAGCCATTAACTAAGCTGGAAATGAGGGAGGATTCCAAACCGTTGGGAGTAGCAAGGGTCTGGAAGAGCTACTCCGTGGGGAAGGGGAAGCAAAAGACAAAACAAGTTTGAACCATAATTCTGAAATGCTTTTGAAAATTCTACTAATTGCCTGTCTGCATCTCTTGGTGCCTGAATACTTTAAACCTTGGAACCTAGAGACTTAGGAAAACAGATTTTATGTTGTTTAAGTACATCTGAAAGCTGTAGTGAGGTTAACTATGTATATATAAAGAAAAAATGTTCATGCCATTTAGGACCCTGCTTCAAAAGAACATCCACAGTCTTCTGTTTTTAAAGATGTCAAGTCCACTCTAGAAACCTTTCACTTCTGTATAAGTGATTTCTTTAAGGAATTGAGATGATGAAGAAAAGAATGCATAATCCAATCTCATGTCTAGTACGCTATGACTCTAAAAATTATTTTGCTTCCTTGGGAAATCACATGCTGTTTTGCTTATGATTGCTATGCACAGATCAGATGTAATAGCATCTACTTCTGTAACATGTTCTAAAATATAGCAACTTCCAAACACTGGAAACTGAATTTGATTCCTTGAACTGTTGTTCTTTCTTGACACACGTTTATAACTCTAAAGGGGCACATTTCCTGGTATTACAAATGTTTACTTTTTGTCTTGAACTTGTCTGCATTTTCTTTCATTTTGGCTTAGTATGCATGAGATGGGTCCTGAAAATTGAGTTATGTGAATTTGTAATGTGATTCACTTCCAAATAGGTCATTTCTCCAGCATTCATTACAGAATACACCCTACAGTAAAGTGCTTTTAGTTTGCATGATTATAAAGTAGTACTTTATGTAAAAAGTTAATGACATGGGGAGAAGTAGCCAGCAAGTATCTCCTGCTGTTTTACCAGGCACGTTGACCATCGCTTCCAGAAGGAAGTGGCTGGATCTGCAATTTCCCACAGTCTTGCTTATTAGAAAACTGGAAATAATTGCTGGGTAACTGTAACATTCCAGCATGTTGGAAAGATGATGCAAATAGGGTTTATTTGCCGAAGGAATCCAACCGAGGCTGTAGGTGGCCCTTGAACTGCCTGTGTGGCTCCCAGCTGTGGATGGGTGTGCTCAGCATGCACAGATAGGGCGTATGGCATGTACAGTGGGATGGCTGGCCGCATGGGGTAAATATACCTGTAATTTGCAGGTGAGAAGGGAGATGACTCTTAGCCAACTGGTGTTTTGGGAGAAGCATGAAGATACTTAGTTTTTGTGCAATTTGGAACTTTGCGTGCAAACCTGAGGCACATGGAAAAAGTGTCCAAAGATGTACAGACTACGTGGGGTAGCAGATGTGTGCCTGGAAAATCTGACCCAGTGCTACCTGCAGAACTTGGTGTCGTTTTACTGTTTTATTGAAATATTCCTGTGACTTCCTCCTGAATTTGCTTTTCTCTCCAGTGCTCCTTCCACAGAATGGAAAGGGGATGCTCTAAAAACAGAAGTGAGATTAGTTGGGAAAGGTAACATCTCATATGAGAGCAGTGGGTACCCCTGGAAAAAGCAGGCACATTTTAAGTTCAGGTTCCCTCATCAAGACTGTGACCCTGAAGCTCGTCTGCGTGCATGGGCATGTAGGCTTTGTGTAGGTAGGATGAATTTCCCGCTAGTTGTCTGGCATCCAGGTCTGAATAAGTCCATATTCACGTGGCATTTTCCTTTCAAATGCCTTCACCGTTCTGATTATTGGCTGACAGCTGGGGGAGATGTAGGTGGAAGGAGAGATGCTGCCGAGCATCTGACACCATGGTGCGGTTGTGGCTGTCAGCAATGACACTGAAGCAGTCGAATACCTGAGTGCTGCTTTTTATGAGCTGCCCCTTCCAGCATGCCTTGAAGTGAAGAAAGCCATGCAGCTGTGCTACCAGCTGCTTTCATTCCTGTTGCTGTGAGTCTGAGGTTTTGTTTTCTCCTAGAATTTGAACTGCTAGACCTTGGCTAGTTGATGACTAAGTGTCAAGAGTTTTAAGTAAGTAAACAAAATTGCAAGGTTCAACAGGACAGCTTGGCAAAGCAAGAGGACGCGGATGTTTTGGAAATGAGATTGAAGGAGCCTGGAAATGTTCCCGTTAAAGCAAGATCAGAACGAGGAGGGAGTTTTCCAGACTGAAAGGCAGGGCCTCGCACTGGTGACCATGTGCTTCTGGGGCCCATCACCTTAGATAAAGAAAGGGAGGATGCAGGGGAGCAAAACCAGCGCTGATGGGGTCTGCGGATGTGTGATGTGATTAAAACATACCAATTGCCAAGCTGACTTCAAACCAGTGATTCATGTAGCCCCAGGCCAGTCGTCAATGTACTGAGGAAGCATTGCACTCCACAGCAGGTAGCTCCAGATGCTCCTGCAAACCAAAGAGCATCTCCATACCCTCTTAATGAAGTTTTTCTCAGCCCCAGCCTACAAGCTGCAAAAGTCTCTAACAAACAATGTAAATGAATTCAAGAGAAACCATTAGTTCCACCAGACAGGGAGTTTTGAAGGGTACAGTTAAAAAAATCAAGAAAGAATTAATATTAGTTTAAAGTTACTGTAAGATCATAGTTGTGCTTGGCTCCTGCATTATCTTACTGCTGTTGTAACTCTGGCAGCAGGAACTTGTGGAGCACCAAAAAAACCCCCAGAGAAATGCCCTGCATAAGGTGGTTGCTTCTCATTTCTGCCAGAATCACATTCTTTTCCCAGTTTAATTCTGGACCTGGATTCATTTGCCCTTTGAAAAGGGGGAAGTGAGGAAGTACAGGTAAGTACATTAATCACTGGCAAAAACCATCAAAGTAAACTGGTGAAGTGGTGCTTACGCACAGCCAGGAGAAGTGATCCCTTCAGAGAAAAGCCCGTGTGGTGGGTACCTGTGCGGGGCTAGCGTGGGGAGGCAGAGCCGTTCCCTCTCTAAGTGTACCCCGTGCCGGGGCTCCTGCGCTGGGTTTGCGTTACTGGGGTGCAGCAACCGCCGAGGAGTCTCTCCAGTGTGACTGCTGAGTAATTGAACCCAAATCTGGTTCCACCATCTCTCCGGGAATAAGAGGGGAGGTGGATGCTTTTCCATCTACAACCACACCGATTCATTTAAGCTTCCTGCAACCCACATCCGTGACCCTGTAGCCACCCTGTAATGTGCAAAGAAACCTGTAGTCCAAACCCTAATAACCCCCAGCAGCATCTCCTGGAGCTCTGCCACACTTTTCTACGTATCCTGCCAGACTCGTCCGTGTCCAAGCTGATATTTGTAAGGCCGTTTCAAATAATCACCCGAAGTTTCCCTCTCATTTCTTCTGCCTGATTCTAGTTTCATCACAAAGGATTTCTTCACCTCTTCGTGCTTTAAAGCACAACTCAGCCTTTCTTCTGGATACCTGTATATGTATTTCAAAAGCTTTACAAGTTCAAATATGGAAAAAACTTCTCTGGTCCCACGCTAGCAGTTTTTCTCAGCAGTAGGATCTGTGCTAGGTACAGTTATCTGTTGCAAATTTGGCACACATTAGGAAGTTCATCAGCTTGACTCTCACCCCAGTAATGATTCTTTGAGCAGGGGAAAAAAAAAATCAGCATCTTGGAATTATTTGTTACTCTCGCGGTCCATCACCCTTTCAGATTAGATTTGTCACTCATCCAAGTGCCCTGAAGCAAGATTTGTTTCTGTATTAAGGGTCCTGGTGAAGGTCCTATTTGTTTATTTTTATTATTTTCTTCTGATCCCAGCAACATTTTTATCATGTACTTTGCTGTTCATTGGTTTTACTTTGATAGTAAGTGGTTGAATAGTACACCTACTGTGCACATATTTGTTGCTGGTACTCATCGTTTTAAGGTGCTTTTTAATCAATCCTCCTAAAAGCAATTTTTTTTGGTTGCCAGCTCAGTTGTCAGGCTTGACTTACTGAGTCTGTACTGAAGACTTTTGCTACATAATTGTTCAATGTCACAAACTTAATGTTTTTCTTGTAACTGGCAGAGTTGCACTGAAATCTTCGGGCTTCTTCAGCTACTGATTTAAATGAAACTTTGCATCAGAGAAGCATTTGCAGCAGAAGCTCTCTCGTGATGCTGCGCTGCACAGACAGGCAGCACACTGTCAGCCAGAGATATTATCTGCTATAATACCATCACCTGCTGCACTGTGGTTATCTCACTTCTGCAAATCCCTGCCCGACCAAGGGAGGAATGCCTTGCTCAGACCCTGGCTGTAGGGCGATGCTGCCCAGGGCAGGGGTGAGCACCAGCAGCGGAGGGGTTGGGCTGCACAGGTCTGCGGTGCGATGGCGAGGGAGGAGCATTTCAATACAATCCCCAAGTGTGCTGTCTGTGAAGTCCGCAGGCAGATCCTGAACTAAAATCTCTTTGCCTTTAGCTTTTGGAGGTGCTTTAGGCCAGCCTACATACGCAGGGTATCCCCAAGTTAAATGCTGCATGGGAATTCATTTGGAGTATATCTTGCTTTTTCTTGTGGCATTCATCCTGTAAGCTACTTGGAAAATATTGCCCCAGAGGATCCCATGATTAAATTTTAAACACAGTCTTACCTAAGCCAATGGTTAAGGTAAGTATGTGCATAGGTGTTAGGAGAATTGAGCCATAGTTACTAGTGGGACAGAATGGGATTGCCTGGTGGTGCTAACGTGAAAGCCTGATGAAAGAATATGTCTGTGCACATCTTTGTATCACAGCAGCAAGCAAAACAAATGTTGTTTTCCATTTTATTTTAAATCACCTATTAGTATCTTTCCAGTGTGCTACTAAAACTGTCTCTTGAAGTAATCCTTGCTTCTGAAGGAAAAGGAAATTGTATTTTATGGGAGCTTTTCATTCACTCTATAAGCATCTCGTTTGAATAAAGACATTCCCATTGAGCATCCTTTAAAGTGTACGCCTCATCTGCATGCGATGGGTAGGCTAGTCTTTCATTTGAAATATGACAGCCAGATCTAAATTGCCTACTTAGAAGCTACAGATGATAATTAAGGAGAAAGCAGCTAACTCTTTGTGCTTTGCAACTATCTTTCTTTGGAAAAAGCCTCTATTAATATTAGCACATTTCTGTGCCAGAGTGTACTAGCCTTTGTTTTTTATTATCCGTTTGTAGTAAATCTTGCTTCAGAATTCAATGGAGAACATTTTGGCCAAAAGATTATAAATGTCTATTATGGTTGGGAGACCAGGAGCTGCTGATAAATAGGAAGTCTTTAACCTAAGTAGCTGCCTGCAATGCTGACTTCCAGGCAACTATGGCAGGCTCTCCTCCTCCCAGCTGTCTTGGTCTGCCACACCAGTTGAGGGTGGGAGATAGGAAGGAATAAAGTCATCTAGTCACTTAACTCCCTGAATTTACTGTTTTATTTTGCCCGTGTTCATCACACAGAAGATGCCCCTTCTGCAAAGCAAATTGTGGCCTCATAACACTTCTGAGGGTAGATGGAAGCAAAAGCAAGCCAGCAGAAGTTGCGCTAGCTTCAGGTGTGCTCTGTGCCAAAATGTAGATGCCCCAGTTCTCAGGCGGATTTGGCAGAGCTCCCGGGAAGGTGAGAGGTGCTAGTTAAACTCTGCGTGACCCATTCAAGCTTAACGAAGGGAGAAATCTCCATCCTGGAACTCCTTAGATCAAAACGTGGTGCCTTTTGAAAAGCTGTGCTTTTGCACAGACGGGAGTTGCAGGGATGGTCGGGTGAAGTTCAGCAGCGAAGAGCACAAGCTGCATCGTCGCAGCGGTCCCTTCTGGCTCTGCAATCGGTTGGTCCGTGAAAGCTGCGTCAGTTTAGTCCCTTTTCTTGCCAAACTGTGACCACCTCATCTAGGACTGCAGATCTGGGGTTAACATCTGAACCGACAAGGAAAGGTGTTCAATAATACATCAGGGAAGCTGGGGGTTTTCATCAATACCCCGATTATATAAACTGGCTCTTTAGGATAGGCACTAAGGGCTCGGTCATGGCTTTAATTATCTTCTTCCACAACAGTTTCAAACCCTGATCTCAGCAGTGCTTTTTATACCTAATGTTGGCCTCTTGTTGAATAGATTTGCCTAACAAGGACTTCTAGGTTTTAACTACTGTGAGCGGAAACTGGAAATGATGCAAGTGAGGAGCCTAATGTTGCATCCTGCTGAGCAAAATTCAGGAAATAAATCCTTCAGGATACAGATATCTCTAATTGTGACACCTTCACAAAAGTCTCTTCATATTTAATGTGACCTAATGGTGCAAAGCAGACTGAAGCATTAAGATGTGTTTTTAACTAGGAAATACAGACCTTTTTTTTTTTTCTTAGTTGTGATTCATACATTCTGGTAATTTATACAGCTGTCCAGAAAACTGCAGCTCCCTTTTTTCAAAATCTTTTTTTTTTCCCAATGGAAGCCCAGTAAAAAGATTTTATTCCATAGTGACGTGAACGCCAGAACTTTCTGAGCTATTTAAGGCATGGCCCCAGCACATGGCTTCCCTGTCGGTGAGGGCATCAGAGACCTTGGTCAAGTCTCTGTACTGAAGCAAGTCCATAAGCAACCCGAACGAGGAGTTCACATAGCCAAGCTTGAGCGCTTTAATCAATGGCATATTGCCTTAGTTAGAGCTGTTTGCTCTTACATTGTCTCCTGGGCCAGGGAAAAGGTGATACAGGTCTGCAGAATAAATGTATTTCTTTTGAGCTTTGAATGAGCATAGTTTTTAATAGGAAAGAATATTTCACATTTTTGTAACCAGCTCTAGTTATTATTAGAGAGTGAATGCCATAACTCAGAGCCCTGATACGATTTTTGTTTATTTGTGCATGGCTACAGACTAGTGAAGTAATTAAAATCTGCAAATCGGTGTTCTCCAGTGTCCAGGGTCTTCAAGGACCACACTGGCTCTGGGAATACTGTCTTTAGACCAAGATGATAGAATAGGAGAAAATGTCTGTGCTTTTGTACTTGGACAGCTGTGGTCTGCAGTAGTGGCTGGCTGTGAGAACAATGTACAATTTAATTCCTGTTGTCAGGGAGTTTGATGAAATCATTGCTGATATGATTAAAACAGATAAAAATAAGGATGACTTCCTGGCTTTTCTAGTTTTGAGTGCCTCTTCCTGACCCCAATTACAGTCTTCAAAACCCACTTTGTAGAAGTCTTCAAGATTGGCAACTTGGCCAAATGATGGTTATTACTGCCAGGTTGCACTTTTTTTTGAACTGTGGATAAATACGAGTATCCTCTTTCCAGCAGCGAGGGACTGAGAGATGCTTCCAGTCACTTGATGCTTTGTTCCTGCGTGAGATCTATAGAAAACCACCAGAAATCTCATACAGCCACATCTTCACCTTCTCTTTGAGGCTGACCCTGTGCATGTGGTCCTTAGCACAACCGATGCACTGTGTCCTACGAAGGAGGAGATCATCCACAGCCCCCACAATTTGCTAGCTGATATGAATGGCTTAGCTTCTGTACCAAACTTATTTTGTACACAGCCAAGAAGCCACAGCCCAAGGCCGGCTACGTAAGTGGCAAAATCTCTGCTCATTCACGCCGCTGGTGTGTTGGATGGCGCGCAATGATACGCTGCTTGAGTAGGTGAGAGGAAAGAGGTCTGGCTGCCAATATTTGTAAAACTGTGAAGTCCCCAGTCTGTTGCACAGCCAGGGAGAGGCTGACTGCTCCAGCCAGTAAGCTTGTCATGGGACAGCAGCTCTGCAGACAAGATGACTTTTCCAGATGTTGAGGTCTTCTCAGTTGCCGCTGTCCTCAGTGTTCTCCAGCTTCTACTTTGTAGTTTTTAATCCCTTAAAACTTGAAGCAAACACATCCTTGAGTGCTGCCCCGGTGCCGTAGAGGAGGCTTGTCTTGCTTTGCAGCTCTTCAGAATGCTCAGCTGTTGTCTTCTCTTACGAACGTCCATGCACAAACGTTGCATGAACACAGAGCTCATGGACGCACAGCTGGCTGGGAAGTAAATGGGGAAGGAAAGTGGTAGCAACTTTCTGGAGATGGTGTCTCTGAAGCAGAGAGGGGAGAACACTGCTTCTTAAATCTTTGTTAAATTGTAGAAGCTTTTCTTTTGGCACTCAAAACAATTGGATTCTTGATGAATTTGGATGGTATTGATCCAGACTGGCTTATTTTGCTTCATAGAGGCTGTATTTTATGCTTAACACTGTTTTAGTGCCAGAAAAATTCTTCATTAATACTTTAGCCAGAATTTGTTCTTAAAGTGGAAGTCACTTTTGGATTTGTTAATACATGCGGCATTTTCATGATTTGAATTTTTAATATATATTCATGACTAGTCTCTGCGGTATTGTGCAGTGATGGTGTTTTATCTGTGCCTGCCACAAAGGCTTTTTCTGAAAGCCAGGCTTTTTACAACTTCCCTTGCAAATTTCTTCTTGTGCTTTTTCATGCTGCCAGTACAAAAGCAACCAAAGCAGAAACCCTTCAGCTTTGCTTTGTTTGGCATTCGATCCCGTACCCCAGACAGTGTGTGGTGACCCAGCTAGGGGACAATCAAATACATGTCGTTCCCCTTTTTCCTGGTCTCAAATGTGCATTCGCTGTGCAGCAGCCCTGAAGGTTTTCCCAGGACTGTAGGGAACTGGATACGTGGGATGTCTTTGGTCTCCTCTCACACCTGGCTTCTACACGAATTTATTTGCCAAGAGTTTAATGCAATATTTCTTCTTATTCAACAGACTCTGGAGAGGGTGGGTATCCAACCCCATCCAGCATAACCCCACTCAGTGAGGTACCTCTCACTGTCCTGTCTGGACTCCCAGAAGCGACACTTCATGGGTTATTCAGTGTGAAGGTGCCGGCGGTTTGTCCGCGGGTCTGTCGGCAGACCTGCAGGTCTGCCTTGGCTCCTGCCCTGTGTGCTGCTCAGCCTGCGATCGAGCCCGTGGGCTCCCTGAGAAAAGGATTTGATGTGTACTTCGAAGGAAAATATTTCAACTGGGAGTTTTATTGGAGTCATGCTGTAAAACTCTACAGAGGACTTGATTTGATTGCTTTAAGTACCTTAGGACAATATACTTGGGAAAATTATAGTTAAAATACAAAGTTAATGTTAAAATACAATAGAAAGGAATAAATGTTGCTGCATCTTCTGTAATTGCTCTTGCATTTATCTCAGCTGGTCTTGGAGGTGAAATTGCTGCTTTTTCAGGGTTTATAGACCTAGATTGAACTGTATGTGAACCCTGCTTCTCGCAGGGCAAAGGATTTATGCTTTCAGGTGGTTCTGGCTGAATATCAGGTGATGCCCAAGAATTTGGATTGATTTTACTTGGGGCTCGTAGCCCATTTGATTGTGGAAAGCGGGGTGGACTGGAGTTGGCGTGAGTGTTACGAACCGATGCGACCAGCAGCAGAGCGTGCTGGGGTGCAGGGAGGGGAGGCTCAGCAATCTCACATCGCTCCATGCAAAAGCACTGCCTGGGGATTTGATACACCCACTTCTCAGAAATGGTTTTATTACAATTCAATGACTGTTTTTTAGGCCTTTGCTTTATGCTTTCTATTCTTATGTTATATGTCTAGATGTTTAGATTTTTGTAGATTTTTCTCAGATGGAAGCTTTTGTTCTGCTCTCACAGAGGCTTGTTAGTTTGGAAGCTGATTCTTATGTCTGTCCAGAGGAGAGGGCAGCAGGATGGACATCAGAGCTATGGGTTCAGTCAGGATCTCATGGTCGGACCGGGTATGTGGCAATGCAAATTCATGCCTGTGGCATTTCCAGGCCTCCTAATTTCTGTTGTTGCATGGACACAATGACTTTTTTTAAGATAATCAAGGGTTTCCTTCCTTCAGAGATAGTAGCTAAGCTTCCTAGTGACTAGGAAGCAGTTCACCCCAAGAAAATAGCTCAGCAAAGGGCAATCAGAGAGCAATGCCACCAGTCTGTACCACGAAGAATATAAGTACCCAATCTGAGAAGGTATTTGGGTTTGTAAAGACCAGTGGAGTGCTATGCTCCACTCGCACAGCAAGAAAAAGCATGTGTTTCTGAGAAGAGCTGTGAAAATATCTCGGGAGATAAATCTGGGTCTAGATGTAGGCTTAGAAGTGGGGTCGGGATCACCCACTCAGCTTTCCGAGCGCTCCCGGCGGCGCGTGTTCTATAATGAGCCGTTTTATTTCCTTTTTGGTGCTACGGCGGAGTACTAGGGCTTGCATTACTGTTGCGTGCACAGTCTGGGGAGGTTCATTGCTATGGCTGGCACGCGTCTGGGACGTTTGTTCCTCCGGGAGTGTAACGAAGCTGTTACGCAGGCTGTTTTCCAAGAGCTTTGTGAATGCAATCACTGGGAGCAGGTCCTGCAAGAGGGATCCCAAGCTGTGGATGCGGCACTGGTGCCCTCTCCCCACCGCTGCTGGGGTCGTCCCTATCCCGATGTCTTTAGACCCCATCCTCAGAAGGGTTTTGTAGCTTCCCTTCCTGGAGACCTCCGACTTGCTGTGTTAACAGGAGAAGAGATGCGAGGTGGAGAGGGATGGAGCAGAGGCCGCGCGTGTCGCGCAGCTCTGGGTGGGCATCGTGGTGTGCCTGCTCCGAGCTGCGGGCGCTGCGGGAATTACCACCTCTCCCAGCGCAGCGCACGCAGCGGGGTGTGTTGAGACAGCAACTGTGGCTGACAGCTTGTCCTATTAAAAACAGTACTGTAGGAAAATAGTACTGGCCAAATGTTTGCACAACAGCTATGTGCGAGTGAGGGTTGGGAACATGACAAGTAAAGAAATCGAAAATATGGGGCGGGGGAGGAATATTTTCCATTATTTTGACTGGACATAAACCAGAAAAGGATATAGGTTGCTACAGCTTTCCTGGTCAGCTTCGCAGCGGCATCTTCTGGGGTTTTTTGGTGATGCTGCTCTGGACATGCATTTGGATGGGTATAAGCCACTAAAGGCAGCTGCGACAAAGAGGAGATCTGTAGGATGTTCAAATGTCCAGGCCAGGAGTTAGGAATAAATGTTTGCAAGATGAAGTATGTATTTGTGTGAAACTACTGGTAGCGTTGAATAATTCTAGAGAGATATGGGCTTTGGGATATTTTGGGGAAGAAATTGAGAGGTTTCATTGAGAGGACAAAAGTTCAAAGTGAAACACTTCCAAATACTCTTTGACTAGCAAACTGTATTCATTCACCCTTTAGAAAGCAAAGAAACAAAAGACCGAGCTTGGATTGCGGAGTGAGCTGGAGAATTTTATTTTTGTTTCCTCTCACCAGAGAAAAATGAACTGATCTCGTAGGGATAGGTAAGTGGTAGAAACTAATGTGCTGCTGCTTTGGAAGGGGAGGAGACCAAGGAGAGGAGGGTACTGAAGGCACCTTTGGGGAGTCTGGAGGGGGTGTCGCTTTTGGGGGGCTGGTAGAGTGAGGTATGGAAAATTGCTGGGACAGTTAGGAAATATCGATAAGCACCTCACAGTTTCAAATGGCTGTGGCATATGCAGGCAGCGCTGAGATGTGCATCGTGGCAGATGGGCGGTGGGAAAGGTGGGGGACAGGAATGCTCAAGTAAATGGTAATTTCTTCATCTTGGGAAAAGAGCTGTTAGAGAGCAGGCTTCAGGTTAGAAACAGTCTTGTCGCTGCTAGCCAAGGGCTGGAAAACTCTGGTTTTGCCAGAACATCTCAGGTGCAAAAGAGCCAGGGAGCCGTCGCCTCCGTGGTACCTGCTGTCCCACTGCTGGGCTAAGCCCATCGCATCCCCGCAGCTGCCCAGGGCTCTGTTAACATTTCAGCTATTGGCCTTTGAAGGGCTGGAGAGAACTTCAGCATTAATGACTTCAAGCAGTTCAAATGTGGTATTAACAGGCTGGCTGCCTCAAAAAGAGACTAACTTCAACAGCTCCAGGATGCTTGGGTGCAAAGATTCAGATCCTACGGGAATTACCGGATAATGGTTATAATTGGCAAAATATATGGACAGAGGGCAACTGCTTGGCAGTGGCTCGCTCTGCGAGAGTTGACGGCGTGTATGAGAGCTCGTAGCATGGCTTCATTGCTGCAGGGTTCCCCCCTCAGGAGTCTGTCCTCAGAGAGCAGGCCTGCGGGGAGCAGGAGAAAGCTGCAGAGCTCAGCTCCATCCACCCTCCCGAAGCCTTTTCCTTGTTGTGTGGGCAGCCTTTCAGATAGCCAGGATTTAGCACGGAACGTGCGGGGATGGCCAGCACCGGGGGAAGTGTTCTTTGCAGGGAAGAGCACTGTGTGCGTCGCTTCCTCCTTGAGGAAGGCTGTGAAGAGTGTTAGAAGAGTCAATGGACCTCGATTTCATTGAAGAAAAGACCTTTTCTTCTCTGGCAGATTTCTACTTTCACCTGAGTATTAAAGGTTACTTTTAAAGTATTTTTCTTCATGCAGGTGATAACTCTAGGGAAGTCTTATGGGAATGATGAGCTCTTCTGTGAGAGGAAAGGCTCCCATTTATTAGCGTTCTTCCACTAAACCTATGAAAAATCCATATTTGGCACGTTGAGAAGGGACATTTGCCCAGGGACTGGCAGGCTGGAGGCACCGGTGTGAAAGCACATCAGCATAGTCCTCTGAAACAAGGGACCCACAGTGTTTCCAGGGCTAACTATAAGAAATGCCTTTACTTTGTATCCCAGAGAAAGGAACGCAAAACCCGCTGTCATGTTCTTGGGCCTTGACAGAGTGGTTTGACTTGCTAAGGGGCCCTGTGCATTTCAGCATTTCATTACTATGTTTTGAAATTTCGTTTTTCCCTCATTTTGGAGATTATCAGCCAAGATAAACATTTCACAACAAATTCCTCCATGAGCGCTACCTGCAGTAACTAATTTCCCGTGGTGTATTTCTCTCATTGCTTTGCAGACAGTAAATACAATTGACAGTTTGACTACCAGAAACAAGCGAGGGGGAAATAAAGCCCAATGAAAGGATAATGGATCTCTGGATTTTTGCAAGCACGTGTGTGGGTGTTGCAGATTTTGCTCAAGCATGTCGTAGACGGGTTGGGGGGTGGATTACAAGATACTATTTTCAGAAAATAGGACAACCTGCCAAAACAGATAGCTTTTTTGTTGTTGTTGCCTGTTTTTCACCACATCCTAGTAGAGGAATGGAGAAACACTAACCCCCATTGAGAATTTTTGGAGGCAGAACTTTATCTGTTATTTATTAATCCAGACACTGATCAAAGCCCAGGAGAGGAAATCTGTGCTGGTTCATCAATAATACTTGAGCGCGTACTTGCCGTTAATTGCATGTTCTGTTGGTTTCAAGTCTAAACCCTCTGTGCATTGCTACAGGGGGAGGTTTTGTGAGTCAGACAAGTTTAGATCACTTTGTGCATACTGTCCTGCTTGGGCTCTTCTGTGTCTGCTGGTAGAGTGGGACATGGGACAAGACGGGTCTTTGGGGCGGTTGGCTCTGACCATTTTTGTGCTCAAGGATCATCAGGTGGACTAGGCTGCTTGAAGAAAAGAGGGGCTATAATTAAAAGCAAATTGTGGCTTGAATATTGGACTAAGGAAGTTCAGGAAGGAAAAGCAACTTCACATTTACATGGAGAGAGCACAGCTTCTGCTCCCCCACGCACATGTCACAGCTGTGGCTTTGTTCGGTGTGTCTGGCTTCATGTATTGTTTTCAGAGCAGGGGTAATTAGTGTCTGAAAACGTAGCTGCTCTTCGCTATTGTGGAACAATGTAAAAATCCTTTTTTTCACTGTAAAACATTCCTGCCTTCTTTTGATCTTGTCAAGCTAGACAATAGAGCTGTCTTGTCATCATATTTCCCACGGCAACGGAAAGTTTGCCAAATGGTAGAAGAAATCTCAGAAGCCTTTAATTACTGTGACTTCATCAGTGAAACTTGACTGCCTTTGGTGGACTTGCTTCAGATTCAAGTGAATTTGAGGGAATCCGGACCTGGATGGCTTGGCAATGGCAGCTGTTGTTAGCAAACAGACCCAGCAGGCGAAGGGGATGGTGTTGGTAGCGATGAGCAGCAAGGCTGACCTTAGTGCTGCTCTGCTGAGTGTGGGGTGCAAGGTCACATTCCTGAGTCATCAGCTTTATTTCTCGATTAATAACAATACTTAGCACAATACAGGGCAAAAAGCACTGTCCAGCTCATTTTTAGAGGAACTTGAGGGTGGAAAGGTTTTTCATTACTTTTTTCCCTAATTAGGTAAATTTATTACTGAAGTATTCCTTATTTGCATTGTCCATCAATCAGCGAAAATCACTTCTGCTAATGCAGCCCAACAGTATCGCTCAGATGTTAACAAAATGCAAAGGGTCACTCTCGGGGCTCCTGATTTTATTTAGGACATGGAGAGGCAAAGGTGAAATGCAGGGGTGGTGCTGGAGGTAAGAAAAGCAGCAGAAGGAAGACACTGGCCAAGGATGACTTGAAGGAAAAGGTGGGGTGTAAAGAATGAGAGATAAGAGAAGATGAAACAAGAATAAGTCACAAGGAAGTAAAAGGCAGAACAGGTAGAATTACATCAAAAGTAGGAGGCAGAGGTAGAGGCAATTAATTTTTTGTGAGTCATCACCAAGCCACCCTGCCCCCAGAAAGGCTGACTCAGCAACATCGGTGGAAAAATCAGGGCTTTCTCTCTGAGATGCCATTCTAGATCAAAGAGGTTTCGATTAGTAAAACTGGATTTTCTGTCACTGATCCTCCCCTGCTTTAAAGAAACTTTTCAAATGCATCTTGTGAAGTCGGCATCCACCCTAACCACCCCAGGGCTTGGCTCACTCATCTCTCTTCCCTGCCACGTCTCCTCTTCCCAGGTCTGAGTCACAATCTATTTTGGGGCCCTTTGCACAACTGAGATCTTGGTTGTTTGGGCAGAGGTTAGGTGGCCACAAGAGGCACCAATTACTGCACATCCTCTTAAGAGGCTAGGGAAATCTAAAAAGAAAAGCAAGTGAATAAAAATAACTTGATGGAAGAAGGCTTCTGTGATCTGGTATCCCCGACAGATGCTTGGCCACAAAAGCCCTGCTGGGAAGGTACGAGTGTGATGTTAATATGATATATGAACATTTTTTTTTCTGGCTTATGATTCAGAACTAAGGTGCAGTCAGGAAAACAGGGAATAGAAAAGAAAAGTGGTCTCAGTTACTTTACCATGTTTCGGAAAGGCTGGTGGGTTGTTGGTGATTAGACTGGATGGGGCTGTGGTGACTGAGGCCAGTCAGAGGGGCAGGGGGTGGGCAGCAACTCCCAGTCTAAATCTTGTTAGAAACATTCCTTAAGTTATTTCATCTTTGGTACGTGCAGGAGTTTGAACTGCTACTTGCAACACCATGCGTTGCCCGGTGTGCTATTTCAGGACTCCAGGGAAGAAGAAAAATACTACCCTAAAGACATGTTTTACACAATAAAATGCACACAGAATTGCCTTGTTCTTTTTTTTCCCCAAAGCAATTGGATTGTATTTAATGTAACTCGGCCCAGTTCCATAGTGCTTGTGCAAGTAATGTGAGGGCCAGAGCAATTCTCTAAAGCCTATTTGCAGTGTGAGGTGGTAACATAAAACCGTAGAGCTCCCACCGTCGCAGCAAAGCCTGGCTTTCCCGTGAGGGGCCGGAGCCTTCTGGCTGTGCTCAGCGGGAAAAGCAGATACCGCATCCCGCAGCGGGGCCCTTCAAAAAAGCAGCCGTGGTACCCGAGTGTGGCAGTTTGAACACAGCAAACACGGTTAATTATTTAAGAGCCAGAAAACGCTACTTAAGCGTTTGGTGGTTTGAGGGGGACAGCCACCAACAAAACCCAACCAAACAAAAAAACACACGATCTTGAATGCCTCTGTGTTGTGTTGCAAAGTCTGGGCTGATCGGGGAACCCTGGGTCTGCCAGGGGATGGGAGCACAGCGTGGTCCCCAGGTCTGCTCTGCACGCCATCGCAGGTGTCCAGCCTGCCCCAGGCTGCAGACCCACGGGCTGGGTGGAAGGTGGTGAAACCTGGCTTGAACCCAGCCTCGAGCCCTGAAGTAGAGATAAGGACCTGAGGAGGACCATGAGCACAGCCTCTGGCTGCACAGCGTTGCATTCCCCTGGGGAAGGAGGGATGGGGTCAAGTTTCTTCCTGATCCAAAACTCCACAGAGGCTGCCAGTGTTTTCAAGGGGTTTTGAACCAGCTTCCTAGTTTCGTTCTGTGTCAATACAACACCCAAGCAGCTGGGCATGAGGAAAGCAGAGAAAGCTTTCTTTTCTGACCGTGCAAATCATGCCTTTCAAATCTTTCCGTAATCCTGGTGATGGATAAAACAAACCCACTTTCTCTCCAGGCTGCAAAGTTGGCGTGACAGGCACTAGGAAATCTTCCCTCCCCTTTCTTCTCCCCCTTTAGGAAAGAACAATAAGCCCTGACGAAAAGTGTGTATGCACTGATGGCAGGAAGCTTTGAAACCAACTCAGGAAACTGTCTGATCATGGGCATTAGAGTCTCTCTTGTGTGTTCAGTTTTCATCAGACTTCGCTGTGTTCACGTAGGGGAGGCGAGTCAGCCGCTGCTCATCTCCGCAATCTAGGCAGACGCGTTTCTTGTTTTCATCCCACCACTACTATAGCGACAGAAGCTCAGGGAAGAAAATGCCTGAGGCAAACAACCGGCGTTATGCATCAACCGCTGATGAAAAGGTTCTGCCTACGCGTTCGGGTACATTTAGTTTGGACCAGGAAAAGCAAAAAGTCATGCAATCCTCCGATGTCCATTAATCCATCTTCTGTGATTTCTACTGCGGGTACTTTGTTTTCCTCTGGGGACCTAACTTTTTATTTAGTCATATATTCATGGCTGCTGCTGCCGTTGGCTCTCTGTTGCACACATTAATTGCCCTTGAGCAGAGGAATGTCTCCCAGAAGGCCTCATCTTTTCTCTGCACCAGATCATAACTTCTTTAATTGCTGCCGTTAACTTGCTGCTGGCTTCATCCCCTCCGCTCTCCCTGTGTGGAGCAGAACAGCGTGATCCTTCGTGGGGCCCCATGTCCCCACTAATGCTAATCTGGGCTATGCAAGAGGACTTGCCAAAGTACCCTCTCCAAGGATCCCCTTTCTCTTTGTGAATCAGAAATTAAAATTATTACAGCAAAAAAGGGTCTGGCAGGAGCTGCCAGACAGAACCACAGATCTATTAGCTCGGTTGCTGCTTGCAAACAGTGCATGAGTGCAAGGTTAGGGCTTTGATTGCTTAAACCAGGGCATGTGGACTGTTTCTTTGACCCAAGTTGCGTATTTCTGCTGCCGCTTGGTTTTAAAAGCTTTTAATGTAGAGGCACTATATGGCTCACAGCCCCATGGGCTAACAGCCATGGATAGCTGTGCACTAGGCGGTTTTACACAAGGAAGTCGTGAGCTTCCAAGCACAGGTATCCCATGGCCTTAATATAGAGGATAAGACCTGTTTTCTGCTGCCTTGATTATAAGAATTCGAGAATCAAATCATTTCCTATCTTATCCTTTTTCAGTTATTGCCATGGCAAAACCCCAGAGAGGAAGGGGGGGATTGTACCAAGACATTGGAACATCAACTTTTCTCTGAGATTGATTAAAACATGTGTTCAGGTCCTCAGTCTCACCTAGGTGCTCACATGGCAGTAACCTCACGTGTACGAGCAGCTCTGAAGAGCACAGACTACTTATAGGGCCAGTTGTTCAAGCAGGGGATCAATGTGCATCAGGAATGAGATAGGGATGCAGAGCAAATGTATTTATTTCTTTATTCAGGTAACTGTTTCCTTTTTCTGTACTTCACCTGCTGCTCTTTGGGATGTTTTCCAGGTTGCATCAAGTGAATTTCGATGCTCCCACTTGTGAAGGCAAGCGCCGAGAAAAGCTGTCCTTGATAGGGGACTTCTCCTCTTCGGCGGAGTTCTTCGTCACCATTGCAGTCTTCGCCTTCCTCTACTCGCTGGCTGCCACCGTGGTTTATATCTTCTTCCAGAACAAGTACCGTGAAAACAATAGAGGCCCTCTAATTGTAAGTGTGCATTTGCAGCGTTTTCAGGCATAGGTCTTAACCTCTTGCTTTTTTGCTGGTTGAGGCTGTGGCGTGGTCTGGGACATCCAAATGACCCAATGTCCAAAGCATCTCTGCATTCACCTGGTTTTTTTTATCTTAATGGTGATTTAAACTTTTATCATCAAGGGTAACAGAGACTATACGCAGGTGGAGTTTAGTCCTAATCTTGTATGTACTTGTGGGATTCCCTGCTTTGCCCCCACTGCCTGCAGTGATGATGTTCACAGAAATAATGAATATGTTGCAGGATTGGGGTCCAAGCCATACATCTGTGACAACAGAGCTTCATCGGTGGGGGAAAAAAGGGAAGAGGAGATCTTAGGCATCATCCTAACAGATACATAAAACCATGTCCCTGACCAAAGCCTAGCCAGGAAGATTGCTTATTGCTAATTACTGCTGAGTTCAGCCAAATTATTTTCCTTTGGAGACTTATGTGGCTGGTTTTCCAGTATTACCTGAGCTCCCAGCTCATTCGTGTCTCCACGCTGGTTTATGAGGCTCCTCACTTTCTAGTTATCATTCTGTGCACCCGTCAAGCTGTGGCTGTTTGTGCCTTTATTTTTCTTTTTACTGATTCCTGAAGGCTTGTGATAAAAAGCAAGTGCTGCTGTGCATTTGCTTTCTCATAAATCAAGACTGTAAAGCCAGTGAGAGCTATTTTGTTCAAGGTGTCCGTGCATCACGCCCTGTGAGATACCCCTTGGTCTTGCTAGGCTGTGAAGGGCTGTGTGCTGGTCCTCCGCTGTGATGAAGTTGGGTCAGGTCTCTGCATCTGTGCGCCGTAGGGCTGCGGCACACTCTCCCTTCCACGGGCAGCTCTCTCCTCCATGACTGCAAGGATAAGGTTACGCTAAGGTAGAGGAAGTATTTCTCTGAAGTCTTGGTCTGAGGAGAGCAATTCAAAGGGAAGGCAGGGGGAGTTTAGTGAGGACTGACGTAAGGAATGAGTTAGTTCTGGATTTCAGAAAAATCTGAAGTTTTATGACTGACAGAAACCAGACATTTGGCTGAGACTTGTCCTTAAGTGACTGAAAGCCACCAGTAAAGAGCATCAGAAAGATATAACAGAAAGGAAAATAAATCACCAGCACAGAAAGGCCGTACCTGTTAGAGGAAACAGCTACGGTAGCGGTAAGCAAAAGATTAAACTGTAGGAAGGTAATCTTAGCATCACGGGGTTTTGAGGGAAAGATTTTCCTGCTGCAAGGAGATGTGAGTTTTTTTATTTAAGTTTGCATAATTCAGAACTGATGAATTGTTACAGAAGGAAAAATTCTCCTTCCACATCAAAGGAAATGAATCTTCTTCATTTGGGGGTTGTTGGGACCTTTCATCTCTCCCTAGAAAACAGTGAGGAAAGGAGGGGAAATCTTCACAGAGGAGAGGTAGAACAGGCAAGATAAAGGGGTCCCTACAGAAACAGTAAATAAATAAAGTGCCTTGCTTCTGCTTGATTCAGTTGATATCAAGTAATATCTCATTTCAAACTGTCTTATTGAAGAATTAGTTGCAGAGATCTGCCATTTTCATTTTCTTGCAGGAAATAATTCTTTCTTCTGACCAACCACATTATCCTGTGTAGCAATAGAAAAAGGAAAGAGAAAAAATAATACTAACATGTCAGATTATGATGTGGCCATTTGCCGTTGTCCAGGACTTTCTTGATACAGCTGCTGCAGTCATGTTTGTCACAGGATACACGGTGCAATCCACTACAGCATTAACGTGGCATTGATTTAATTTATTCTGTGTAATGGACTGTAATTTAATCTACAGGTTAAATTTAAGCAGTGTCTGTTACTAAAGCCTCTGGTTGCAATTTCCCAGTCTTTAAACCAAGCCTAAATGAGCTTATTTTTTCAGAATATAAAGATGCTTCTGAGTTTGTCCTACAGCAAAAGCAGCTCCTGCCAGTGAGTGGTGTTGGGAAGTGGCTGAGGGTTAATGCTCAGCTTACGCCTGCCAGGAGGGGAGTCCCATCGGCCCCAGCCACATGCTCCAGCATCTCCTTTGCACTGCCAGCTCTGTTGTGTTGGGTATTTTTAGAAAAAGAGATGCTTTTTCACCTGGACCGCATCCTTGCTGGTCTCTCCGGAGGCTGCCCAGTGCAATGGTTGCAGCACCACAGCCTGACTGGGACAGGGTGTGAGTCCTGCTGTGCAGTGGAGGTGTAGGGGAAAGGCAGAGCCCCAGGCAGAGAAAAAGCAAGCAGCTGTAGCCAGGAGGAATTCAAAGGTCAAGGGAAACTCAGAACGAAAACCAGCTTCCCACGGCTGCAGGGCTCACCTAAGGGACGTGACACGTTGGGCAAAGGAGGCAGGCGACGCATCCTCCAGCTCCAGGCAGATGCTACACTGAACTGACGTACTCAGCAGGATCACACATCGATCAGATCAGATGTGTGAGTATGTCTCATCCCTGAGACTGTTCCTCCCAAGGAAAAGTGCTGCAGAAGTCTGTGAGGTGCTTTGCGCACGCCTGAGTCCAGCCAGCAGTCCCCAGCACGTGTCGGTGCAGGAGGCAGGGCAGCCCTCGCTCCTTCTTCCTCATCAGGTGGGGTCTGTGTGCCAGGCATCGTTTCCAGACTACCGGTTTTCTACCTCTTAGTGAAGAGTTAGAAGATGATAGTTTCATCTGTCCTTGCTTCTGCTGCAGTGCCTGATCACCATTTCGTATTTAAAACCATTCCCATTTTAAGCCTTCTACTTCCTTTTGGCTTGATATTTGCTCAGTCTGGGGTGACATCTGCCTTTAAGCAGCACCCTCTCAGAGCTGGCTGCCTTTCCTCCTGACAAATTTTCAGGATTTGAAAAATGAGTATGACAGGAGAAGTGGAGAGAGGGAAAAAAACTTTCACTTGAAATTTTAAAATATTTTTTCAAAAAACCTTTGCACAGGCAGTCAGAGCACCATCAATACATTACCAACTCACAGCGGCCTGACTGGATGCAGAATATAGGATTATAAAGAATTTAATGACCGCTAAGTCACGAGAAACTCGCAGAGAAAATTTCGGTCACAAATGTTTCAAGTTTACCTTGTTTATACAGATACAGGGAAACCCAACTGCATGTGCTGAGATCTCAGCGAAGCATCACTTTAACTGTGGAAAAATATTTTAACGTTCAGTGTGAAGTGAGACATCATGGCAAGGAAATATTTCCAGTAGGAGAAGCCGTTAACTCCTTCCGTGGCTGTTTGGATGGCACCGGCATATCTTATTCACTGCGCAGTGAGCCATGTCTGTTGCTAACGTCGCCTGTCCGGTTTTGGGGATAAAAATCTTCGTTTTGCTCACACAGGGCCCCAGTTGTGTTACTCATCCGTGATGGAGGTGGGAGTCACCCCTTCCCACGGGGCTGTCAGCAGTGAGCCCTTGCCCTGTGTACGCTCCACTTGCACCACTGGCTCCACGGAGAGATCATTCGGGGGGCGGGGGGTTCATACTAGATAGACAAACCTAAGAGAGGACCTTGGATTCCCCATTGCTGAAGGACGAAGGAGCAGTTTACCAGGGATTAAATGCCTAATAGATATGTGCAGTGTGTTTCTGAACTCTGCAAACTGCAGCTGTGAATTTAACTTCGTTGCAAACTCCCGCCTGATGCATGTGTACGCCTCGGTTACAAGTCCAAGCCAGTTTCTCAAATGACTGATTAGTGCTCAAGAGCCAGAAACGTTTTAAAGAAATTAATTGGAGGTGGTGACTTAGATTTTAATGAATGCGATGTACAGAATCTCACCAGTTTTCAGTATATCTGCATCTCTCGGACCAACCTAAGCTGGTTTCCACTGGTGTAACCCTTCGTACCCTGGAGAGGCATTGCTGGTTTGCAGTGAGAGCAGAGATGAGCTGCACCCTGGGGCTGCCACCCCAAGCACCTCTGTCCTGGTGCCCTGCTTCAGATCTATACGTTTGCAGCTGCTTGCAAGCAGAGAGTAACCGACCCAACAGTTAGTCCTGTGCTGAAGTTTTAGGGGATCAGGGGTAGATACTTCCATATACCTCTGGAGTAGGAAAATAAAGGAAAGAATAGTCACGGTCGATCAGTACCCATCACTCAGAATTCTTACTTTTTCCATAGTTTCTATACCTCATATGTACTCCATTTAAAACGCACACTCTGACAACTCTTGTCTTTATGTGCTTTCAGGCTTGTCTTTTGGAAGTTATAGATTGGCCATGAAAAACCACATGCATTCATGTATAAATGTAAATCACTTTATTAGTATCCCAATCAATTAATATAGAAGCATAAAATTATTTAGCCAAGAAAAGTGACTGACATAGCCCTGAAAAGAGATACTTCATTTTTATAGTGATTACTTGATAATCTCATTCTTACAGTGCATAAAGATGCTTACATGTAAGAAGATGAGATCTTTCCCTTGCATCTGGAGTCCTGTGAATAATCACATTAAGCAGAAAGGCATTTGGTTCTTTACATATGTTGCGGACCAAGTGAGTTAAGTACACTCGTAGTCTGCTCTTTGGAGATGTCTTTGATTAAACGTTTTATTTCCTCCCCTTTGTCCAGTTTTCTAGAAAATGGATAGGAAAAGAATAAAGAGCCATCTGTAAAAACAAAGACTGAATCCTTTGCAGTTAAAAAATGAAATTATGAATAACCTGAATAATTCTTTGCATTTCAAAGAGCTGTTTCAGCCTGCTGTTGTCATCTCCCTTTTGAAACACAAGCCATGGTGACCTTGCTGTACATGCTGGTGCCTCCCAAAGGTCTCTACATGTCCCTGCCAGAAGAAAGCTTGCCAGGCCGTACACCATTGCAAGAAGCGTGTAATTCTTTCAAAGCTTGATTCGGCAGAAAAATCTAGGTTGGGACCTTGTTCAAATGAAAAAAGAGCGAAAATGCCACTGTAGGAAGGTGTTTGCTGCCTGCAGCAACCTGCTGTTGGCCACTTTTCCGGGCTAGGGCCGGGGCTATGGCTTTTGCTGGAGTGGTTCTTGGATTTTTAGGTCGGTTGTGACTGTGGCAACAAATCCTCTGAGCGGTTTGCCCCTGCTGGGGTAAAGAAATCTCCCTCTGCTCTTGCGTGGCCGTCCGTGAAACCTGTTGGCAGCGCTGCCGGGCTAGACAGGCTCTGGCTGGGAGGGTTTATAGGCTTCGGCGTTTGAGGAGTTGCTCCCTCGTATGCTGTAAATGTACGAGAGGGTTTTGTCAAATGAAAAGGTTTTGTAGCGCGAGCGTTAGCGGATGGAAACGCTTGCGGAGAGGCACGGAAAGCCCCGCGTGGAAGCCAGCGGCGGGGCCAGCAGCTGCGTTTCGGTGAGGGAGGAGGGAGCGCGAGCGCGGCAGGGATGCCAGGCACCCTCCGGCTAGGCCAGAGCTGAGGTTCTGCATGTTTTCAAACATAACAGCCCAGGGCTGTCCTGCCAAACTTGGACCGCGCTGGCCGGGAGGGAGAGCAGGGCACAGAGTGCGCGCGGGGACACGTGCGTTACAGTGCTCCAGGGGGTGCCGAAGCCACGATCCGCTCGGAGCGGGCGAAACTCGTCCCCTTTCCAAGTGGACAAGCAGCTTCTGCAGATGCTTGTGGCTGGGTGAGATCACGCTGGACACTGGGGGATCCGAAACGGCGCTCGGGAGGCTTAAGTGACTGTAAGTGACTGCCCCCTCCACAGACGGGCGTTTTGCAAAAGCCAGTAGCTTCATAGCAAGGAGAAACGTTTCAGTTACCGTGAAAAGAAAAGGCATTCACAGTTCTGTTCTAAAACATATAATGTATAAAATTGTTCCAAGTAGGCTTTTTTGGCAAACTCAGTAATAGCAAGTTTCAACTTGAAAAAGGCAGCAAGAATCTTTTTTTTTCTGTTACACATACTTCAGGCTCTTAAAAACTCCCTCCTTGGATATTCAGCATATTTTAAATCTTGTTTTCTGCTTTCTCCTACACTTTCCTATTTTGCCTCCTTCCCAAAGGCACCTGTAGGCAGACCAAAGTATCTCAGCTGAGATCTGAGAAAGAAACTTTGCAATTAGGAGTGTAGCGTAACCGTACAACAATACACACTGAAGAGATCTGTAGGCACCATTTCAAGAGAGCAACTACAAAAATTACTTTGTTCCAAAGGAAAAAAAAAAAAAAACACCACCCATGCTATGGGGATATTAAACATTCAAATGCAAGATTTGTTTTAGTATGCAGACACTCTGGCTTTAATTACCAAGGAGAAATTCCCCAGATAGACATTAAGCCACAGAACAGCTTAGCTTGAAATTCACTTTTATTTTCAGCATGTCATTATCTTGTAACTCTGTTCCACCCAGAGCTGTGAAAATGTTCAGCCAGAAATCCAAACCCACTTGAAAACAAGAGAGGTTCAAGTTCCAGCCAAAGAGGAAGGTTAGCAAAGTTTCAAAATAAATAGGAAGACGCAAGTTTGCTCTAGTCGTATATTTTGCTCCTGCACGGCACAGAGGAGACGGAACAAATCTTCCAAGAGCCTGAGTCTGGCCATGTAGCCTTGGTGAGAGCACCTGCTGAAAAAATCCTGGTGTTTCATTAGCCTTTCTCTTCTATCTTCTTGACAAGCTGCTGGCTGGCTGGCGAACGGGCTGCATCGTTTCTTCTCCGAGTCCCGCTGTGCGATCTTTCCCTTCTGGCTCAGTGTGTTTCTTGCGCCCAGCCAGACTTTACAGTTTTGGGGAGTTCCTGTATAAAAGGACTGATCCCAGCCCCCCCAGGAGCAGGGACCCTTTCCCCAAGGCTCTGATCTGCTCTCAAATAGAGGAATTCGTGGCAGAGAGGGCAGGATCGGGCAGGGTTAGGCTTGGGTGGACACCCTGGTGCAGGGGAGCAGAGGAAGTCAGCAGAAGCCTGGAGGATGGGGTGAGATGGAGAAGACAAGACCTGAGAAATAACATGAAATACATAGTCCCTTTAGGACCAACCCAATTTTGGTCAGTTTGTCTCTGTTTTCTTCAAATTCCTACCTGCTGTTACGCATGTATTTTATTGCTATTGCCAACGCACTGATTGCAGAGTCTAAAAGTGTGGTGGCATTGAGAGAGAATTTCTTGTCATTTAAAAAATGTATTCCCCAAAACTCTGGTGTGTCCCCATCTATTGTGTCTATCGGAACCTATATGGGGGCTTGGCATCCAGGTAGATAACATGTCAAGCCTCATAGCAAATAAAGAGCATATCCCATCATAATCCACAGCTCAGTGAATATCTGGTGTTTCTACCAGCTGGAATCTTTAAGAAATGTTTGCATTTGAACTGTTGCCTCTAGGAGTTCGTTTCTCATTCAGTTACTGCTAGGACATATAAGATACAGTAATTTCTTTTGCTGGAAATCTCCCTGAGAAGAAAAATTACTCTGGGCTATATGCCTCTGCCTACCCAGAGTCTCTTTGGGTGTTAAGATAGTTGTCAGCTCCTGGGCTTCACGCTCTTCAAGAGAGCCCATTTGGGCAGCACGAAGGGAGATCAGAGGAGCTCAAAGCTTGGTGGCAGACACAGGCCTGCAGAAAACAAATTGTGGCACTGTTAAAAGAGAAGGATGTGTCCTTTGGGAACGCATCCAAGCACAGTTAATTTAATCCCATCTGCGTGAGTGGAGAGATCCTTTGTTCATGGCTCACTTGTGCGGCTGGTTTATTGACTGGTGCCTCTTCCGTCGTGACGGGGGCTCGCGTCCTCCGTCCCTGCGGTGCCGCAGAGAGCTCCTTCCCCAAATGTCAGGTGTGCTTGTAGAAGGTGAGAATGATGTTTCCTAGGGATCACTTATTTCTTTGGATAGCGACCCAAAACGCTGTGTTCTTAATGAACATTTTCTCTTCCTTCCATGTACACCTTTACTTTGTAAGGGGGAAGGGGAAGAAGCCCCCATGGGAGGTGGGATATCAAGACGCAGCAATGCAGTTAGTGGTATGTTAGACTTTGGCACCTCTACCATCTGTTGTGGGCTGACAGATGGGATGAAATATGACAGCAGAAAGGCTCTTCTGTTTTAGCAAGACACAAGAAAGCTTGAAAAATCACACCTCCTCCCTCCTTTCCCCCCAAACCCACACAACAACAGTGTCACTTGGCCACTTGTTCTGGCTAAGACAAGGAGAAGTTTATGCCTGTGTGTGCTCCTGAGAGTCTTTCAAGGGAAAAGTGAGCAGAGTGGTTCAGAGCAGAGCTGCTCGGAGGCGCTGGATCCCGGAGGGACCGTCACCCCTTCTCCCCTCTCTTCACATGGATGGCAATTAGGAGCAAATGCATTACCAGGACAGAGAGGAGCTGAGGAGTCTCTGTGCCTGGCAAGTCTTGCTGTTTATTTGTTCGCTCGTGATAATTAGTGGCTGCACGGCTCATGCAGCAGGGACATTTGGCCTTACCTGTAGCTGGTGAGAAAACTCCTCATCTGGTAGCTGAGGATTAGCCAGTTTCAGGTTCTCCCTGAGATGCTGCCGCAGATGGAAACGCTTCGTGTCGGAAACCCACCCCGGCTGTCTGTAGGAGCACCCGGGGCGAGAGCCAGCCCTCAGGAGGGCCCAGCTCCTTTCCCGACATCTATATTTTTTAATTGATCCCAATTCATCAGCCAGGTGCCGTGAACAGCCACGTTTCCAAGGCAGCTCAGCATCCTGGGTACCGGCCACACGCTTGTGGGAATCTGGCCTTGAGGTTGGAGATGCAAATGGCAGCCAAAGGGCTCTGGCCCATTAGGCACATCAAGAAATTAGCTGAAAATTAGCTCTGTAGGTGATGACAGTAATCGCAACCTTCCATGAAGTAACAAGCTCTTGTTTTTTCCCCTCCTCTGATGCAAACTTTCAGTTTTCCGGTAATTTTTAATACTTTTTCTTCCTAACGGACACACCAGTATAATGCTTCTAACTAATTTGTCTTTTAGGATTTCATTGTGACAGTGGTCTTCTCATTCTTGTGGCTAGTGAGCTCATCTGCTTGGGCTAAAGGACTGTCAGATGTAAAGATTGCGACTGACCCAGACGAAGTGCTGTTATTGATGTCTGCCTGCAAACAGCAGTCCAACAAATGCTTGCCTGTTCGCAGCCCTGTTATGTCAAGCCTCAACACCTCGGTTGTAAGTGACTTCGATTATTCTTTTCACCCGTACCTTGCAAACGTATTTTTATCTCTTTTACCCGTGTATTGACCTAAATCGGCTGGTGTAAACCAGTTAGCTGAAGTTATTTAATTGGAAGTACAGTCTTGCTGCGGGGAAAGGCAGAGCGTGACTCACGACGGCTGTCTGCTGTGGAGCAGCAGCGGGATGAGCGTGCAGGGCTGGGACGGGGAGAAAGCAAAGCGGCTGTCCAAGTGCATTGGTTGGCCTGTCTGCTTTTAACTTGCTCGCTGCAACGCTTTTGAAAAGGGGTCTGTGCGCTCCTTTAGGAAGAAAAGGGTTTGTGCCTTACAGGTTCCTTTAAAAATCCTCAAAAAAACCAACATAAAATTGGTCTTCAGAACTTTTTAAAAAAAAACAAAAAAACCAAAAAAAGAAACTGTCCAAGCCAGCTGACCAATTAGGTTCTCTCTTTTTTATTATTTTCTTTCAATTTTATCTTTCCACAGTTTCTTTAAACTAGATTATGCATTCGAACAAAAAAATTATTTTGGCCTAAAAACTCAACTTTTTTTGGAGACAAAAAGGAAAGCACACACCTTGTGAGCTAAGGGAGGTGAATTTGGGGATTTGCTCCAAAGCTGAGAAAATTTTCCAGCAGGTTTTGGGAGAAGGATGGGCTGGGAGCCGCTTTGGCTTTCCCAGGACCCGTCAGGGTCCGTAACGTTAGGCTGGGCTGTGAGACCGCGGCTGCCGGGTGACGAGCTCCTCTTCTCCCCCCCTAGGTCTTTGGCTTCTTGAACTTTATCCTCTGGGCAGGCAACATTTGGTTTGTGTTTAAGGAGACGGGCTGGCATTCCTCGGGCCAGCGGCACCCTCCGGACACCATGGAGAAGCAGCCCAGCAGCTACAACCAAGGTGGCTACAACCAAGACAGCTACGGGCCGGCCGGTGGCTACAACCAGCCGGGCTCCTATGGCCAGGTGGGTGAATACGGCCAGTCCCAGAGCTACGGCCAGAGCGGGCCAACCTCCTTCGCTAATCAGATTTAGGGTTCACGCAGCACGAGCTCTTGCATCCCTCACATGTAGAGAGTTTAACACGTCTCAAGTTTCAGTGGTGCCAGATTTTTAAGGGTTTTACATAAATTAATACTACAACACGGTGTTTAATGTCGATGGAAGATCTAAGCCTACCTCCTGAGGCAGATGGGAGGTGGCCGGTGGGCTGGAGTTGGCCTTTTTTTCTCTGACTAGCCAGATACAGCGGATATGCTCATCGCAGGTGGTGACCTGGAGTCAGTGTTGTAGTATGTACTGTAGAGATAACTTTATGGTAGTTTTGTATGTGTCAAGATGGTAGAAGCATTTTGTAGCCTCAAGTCTGTAGTATTTAATATGCATAATATAATTGAATTTCCTTCTGCATTTTGGTGAAAAACGAAAGTGGTTTACTATTATTTCTACAGATTATTCTGTATATCCATGCATGTAACATTGCACCTAAATTTTCAGAACTGCCTGTCTGTGACTTTTCAGAGCATTTGTTTTGGTTATACCTTTTTGTTTCAGAAGACTTTACTATTATTTCAGTTAACCGAGTCATCCGTAATTTAGTGCATGGATAAGCAGTTTCATACTACCAAATGTCTGGACTGTGTAAATGGAACTTCTCAACTTCTGCCACTACATTTTGTTAACTGTATGTTTAAAAGAAGTATGCATCTTTTATATATTTTGCAGAGTTGAATATATGGCTTACCCAAGTTCTGAATGCTTTGTAACTAAAATGTTTTTCCTTGAAATGGCATTCAGTAGTATATATGGTACCTGACCAATGTTTATTCCATTTAACTCAGCTAAGTATTCATTCTATAAATCACTATTTCTATGGATGTTTTGTGAATCTTTTAACGTGAGCTGTGGAGAATAAGGACCAAGTAACTGTGTTATATGTTTACAAAGGTATTTATTTAACTAAGATAACAGAGGTGCAGATATCAGTATACAAAACCATGTGAAAATCCCCAGTTGCTTGATACAGCAAAACATGAAACCCGCATGTATTGTTGTGACCTTACAAAGCATAAATATTCCTTTATACCCTCTTATAGTAAGAAAACCTTTCCATCCATGCTGTTTCAAGATTGTTCGATATCCCTCTGTTCTGTCACTGCTCTGAGCGCTAGCTTGGTGCTACCGGAGAATGTAACTGGATTGACCAAATAACCCAGGCTCAGAGGAACTCATCCTAAAATAGCCAGAGCCAGACTTGTAGCCCGTTCGGGTTTCTCCCTGGGAAATTCAGCCCTTCCTCACTACAGCATATGGGATGCATTGACACAAACGAAAGCCTGAAGCACAATATACTAATCAAAACTGATCATCTGCATTTCTAAATCAAAGTGTATCAGTATATAATCTTATTGTATGAGCTGTAATGTTGAAAGCATCTTAGCTTAAAACAGCTTAGTCTCTTCTATGATTGTTGTAACCAATTTATGGCTACTCGGTGGATGAATCTATATTGTGATATCTATTTGACCCTAATAAAGTTATTGCATACAATGCATGTTTTCAGAGTATGTTAATATTAAAATGTCACTGCAAAATAACTATGATAACTATTAAAGATAAATAACTATTCCTGTGCTTGACCTTACTGGTCGTTCATACATAACAGTTAACAATAACAGTTATTCTTATTGTTTTCCAACACTTTTATGAGGATTGTTTTAATGTACAGTGGAGTGCGACACTTCTACAGATGTTTGTCATTAAAGGTCAGTATCACAAGTTTAAAAAAAAAAAAAAAAAATTAAAACTCTGCAATGTAATACCTGCCTGCCTCTTCACCTCTCTTTCTGCCTGTCAGTAGGACTAGCCCAGTACTGTGGTAACTATCCCAGTTCTGTGCTAACTATCCCAGTTCTGTGGATTGCTGGAAAGCCATGTTTGAGCTGTAGAGAGGACAAACCGGAATATCTAAATGGCCTAGTGTTCCAAATGGGAGCAGAATACAATTTTCTGGGTCAATGAAAAATTTTATTTTGGCTCTCAGTTCTTTTGTTCCTTTCTTTTTTAAGTTTGGAAAAAGTTAGATATAGGCAAGCCAGGAGAAAGTGAAATATGTGTGTGTGGCAAGGGATGGGGATGGGATGTATGCTCTTCATGCCCCCTTCCACATAGTCCAACTTTTTTTTTTTTTTCTGAAAAAAATCCACGGTGTCTTAGTTGATCACAAATATCCCAAGTTGGTTTATCTAAGCCTCTCCACTAGAAATAGAGTTTTTTGTGTCAACTAGCTTTCTCTTCATGAACTTTTCCACCCAGACCAGCAGGGTCCAAACTTTTCTATCCAATGCTGAGGGTTAGAAACTTGAGTTTTGCTTAGCTTTCTTCCTGCATTTCAAACAAGCTAAAATTCCTATGTAACCATATGAACACAGGAACTGCAGCTTTCAAACCCTCAGGAGCTGACACCCCAGGACAAAGGGCAATTTCTAATACAAGATTGGGGACAGAATTAAGATGGTGACTTATTTTGCATATTATGTGCGTAACTCCAAATCTGAGATTTTCTCATGAAGGGCAGAGCTGGTGGAAAAGTTGACAAAACTAGTGAAAGAGGCACATGTTTTCATGAAAGACTTGCCCTTTGCTTTACCCAGTTGGCCAGATCTTCACAGGTACGTTAGCTCCCTGCTGCCATGCAGGACGGTTGAGCTGGTTGTTGTTGCTTGGGAACTATAGTCTTCACTGTGAATTAGGAGGGATGAAAAATCTCTTTATCTATAGCCTCTCAGATTAATATAGATAGTATGGCAGCAGCAAAAGTAAAAACAAAAAGGATGCATGCACTTGCCTGTGTTATGTAGGAAAATGTTTCCTCTGTTCCTCTGGATTCGAGTCTTATCACGTCCTTTGGCAATCATTGAGAAATTTGAAGTTGATTTGAACTGGGAATAGCAACTGTATAGCAAAGTGTTGAGCAGCAAGATGGAAAAGACTGTATTTGATGTTTTAAGACAAATAGCTAAGTAAACTCGAGCATCCTCTGTGAAACTGCTGCTGGCAGACCGATTGCTTTCCTACTTCATCATTAGTGAGTATCTCTGCCAGTTAGTTAAATAACTAGGTCAGCCTGGGAAAAAACATGTTCCTTGATCTTCTGCGCTGTCCCTCCTGTTTTCCCATGTGTTTCTCTTTATAGCCCATTTCTCAGCTACCCAAGATGGGAGCGTATTTGCATCATGAAGTGTAGAGCTGTGGAGGAGCGGCAGGTACCTCTGCGAGTGTGGCGAGGGAGCACAGGACTTTCTCTCCAGGTGCCCCAGAGGCCAAGGAAGAGGTGTGCTCACGCGCTGGTTTAGGGTTTCCCCGTTGCTCTTGACCGGGGAGGGGATGCACTTTGCAAAGCTGCGGCATCATACCCTCCGCAGGGATGTGCTGGAGAGGGCAGGGAGCGAGCCTCTGGGTACCCAGCGGCTCTGCAGCCTGCTTTGCTCCCTGCCCAGCGCATCAAGGAAACAAGGATGAATTTAGATGCAAATCCAGCCCACAGGGCTGCGCCCTTACTTGACAGGGTATTTTTTTATTGTGCGATCCTTTCCCAATGACTGATCAAATCTCCTTCACCATGGCCTGTCGAGCAGCCCGTAACAGCCTCGATGATGGCCAGGACTTGGAGAAAGTTCGTGCTCCTGTTGCATGAATGCATATTGCAATTGCCTGACCTGATTAGGTTAATTATTCCCAATCCGTATATGCTCTCAATCTGAACGAGCAATTCAGGCTCTAGCCCTGAATTATTCTTGGCTGAAACTCTGATGTACTGATGAAAGAGGCAGTCGCATGCAACACGCGTTGCACCTGTCTATAGTCTGCTGCTGACAATATCTCCAGAGTTTCACAGTTAATATTACAGGCAGACAAAGAACTACTGAGTAAAAACTGCCACGTATTGATTCATGCCCTTCTGAAAAAGTTCTTCTCATATTATACCATACCATGTGATAAGCTTTTAGTCCTCTGACTACTAGTTTTAAACCAGATTTGAGTCAAAACCTTTGTATATGTGAACGGATGGGCTACTTAGCTTATGCTTTCCCTGACTTAACTATTCTTTTTCAGGATTTCTTTTTATTGGCTCCTTCTACTAAACCCAAGAGCTTTTCCTCCTGGAATTTTCTAACAGCAGCGATAATCTGTATTTTAGTATTAATATCTGGTCCCATCATTTGTCAATGCCATGCATCCTTAGAATGAAGATCTTAGCATTTCGATATGAAATTTTAATAGTTCAGTGGGGAGGCATCCCATTTGTTGCATTTAGCTACCAGTTTCTTTTCTTACATTTTTATTGTTGTGTCCTCCTTTAATAAGATTTTAGGGTTTTATGAATATAGTTGCCTTTTTAAAGTCTAAATGTCCTATAATAAAACATTTCTCAGAGGAAAAATTATTTGGTAATAGTATTTTCAGGCGTCCTTCTGGAAATGAATACCATACCAAAAATATTGGGCTCATCCCTTATCCATTAGATTGTCAAAGAAACTGGGGGAGCTGGCTGCCTGCACTCAGGGGATCCCCGCAGCCACTCTGCTCCCTGACAGCCCCCGTCCGAGGCTTGAGCATATTTTGGCCAAACCGCTGTACCACCTCTGAAAAATGCCTGGACATGAGATGGCAAACGGTGTTTCCCTGCAGACAGACCAGTTCTAATAGCTTTTCTTAAATGACATTTTACTTGCTCTGTCTCAGCAATGGGATTCATAAATATTTTAATCATTTGTGACCCCAGAGCTAAATTCCAGGCAGAGCTGAGTTATCTCCCGCATGTGCAGTAGGGGAGACGGGCTCTCCCCCTAATCCAGACCCCTGCACCGAGCGTGCCCCACGGGCAGCGTATTGCATTGCCCGGAGGAGCGCTGGTCACGGCTTAATCGCCGGGCACCAGTCAGCAAACTGCACCCAGCCCGACCGATGCAGATAAATACTGGTGCGGATTTCACCCTTGAGTGAAATCAAATTGACTATGAAGAGGTATTTTTTTTAAATGGTGATGGTCAAGAGGCAAATGTTCCTGGGACACAGAGAACATCACTTATGCCATCCCAGCACAGATGGAAGCAGCAGCAGCATGTACCCCAAAAGGCATGGTGATGGAGAAGCAAATGAGTAGGAAACATTCACTCTGTGATTTTATTTATCCTCTGCTTTTCCCCACCTCCTCGAATAAATGCAGGGGTTCAGGTTTCGGGATGCTTCGCAGTATGTTTGCATGGGTAAACCGGCTACCGGTGAGCAGAAGCCGGTTCAGGTCTGTGACCAGAGGGGTACAGTGACCGTTCGCTAAATTACATTTGTGCGAAGCAGACTGCTTGTTGCAGCAGCACGGTTATCAATCCCTTGAGCTGGTTAAATCCCCCATTAACCTGCGCTGGGTTGTGTCTCCTCTTTGCATGCCACCGTGCAGAAGAGGAGGAGAAGGTCAGTCTCCAGCGGGGCTGAGCCCGCTTGCCCGTGGGGACACCACGGGTTGTGGCTGGTGTGGAGAGACCAGCCGCTGTGAGCACATTAGACCTGCTGCTTCTGCTAGCTTTTCCCACATTAAGTAATTGATTTCAAAGGGATGGAGCGAGAAAAAAATAGTATTAGGCTGTGGCAGCCAGTACTGCTTTGAGCTAAGATGGAGCGGAGGGCTTCTCAGTCTTGGCTCTTTGGAAGAAAATAGATGTATCATGTAAGATCAAAATGACCATATTCTGGTCACAGAGAAATCAAGCTATTACCTCCCTGGGTGCAAGTTAGCAGCACTTCTCCTGCAGCTGCTGAAGGGTTTGCTAAAGAAATGAAGTCTGAGTGGCTAACGGTGTGAATGCATCTTCTATTTTAGGTGTTCCCTTGTGCCTCTGTCCCTCTGCTATGCCTGCCTGCCGCGGGCATGCCCACGCCTGCCCCTGCCGAGTGTTGTAGGGTCATCTCTAAGGGAGCCGGGGCTCCGTCACACACAACTCTTTCGCAATGTAAGTCTTCTTGAATTGCAGAAAGTACGTAAAAAAGGATGGGAAAACTCTGGGAAAATACCAAAAGTGAAGTAGAGTCTGCGGCTTTTTGCAGTAGCAATTATTTTAAGTGAACTGCCTGTAAAGATTTTGCAGTTTTCACTGTCACTGGGTTGCGTATTTTGTGCAGACAATATTGTTAAGATGTGAAACATGCTAAAAATTGACCGATAAAAGCACCTGGATCTTTCAAACATAAATAGTGTGTATCAAAATAGATACAGAGCAGATGGCCTGGCTCCCTGCACACCTTGCTGACCAGAATACTCCAGTAACACACACAGCCAAAATCTTGCTGTCTTCAAAGCTGATCATCTGCAAAGGCAAGGGTTATCCTCATGCTACCCTTTATCTGTTAGGCACTAACGCTCCTGCATACGCTAATTAGTATATCCTAGAGGGATAATGTATCCCAGGCTTGCTTGAACTTGTTACTACCCCAGCCAAGCAAATCACCTGTTCTAGAGCTCAGGCACTCAAAAGTCGGTTAGGTGAAAAAACCTGCGAGCTGAAGGCTGATCTACGGTGGAAAGAGCCCAAAACACAGAGGGCTGGGTTTGCCAGCCAGCTCACGGCACTGCCTGTAGCTGATAAACATGCAACAGAGTCTGTTTCTCACTCTCATTTTTACCTTGGATGCTAAGACCAAACATTACCATTCTGCGGATTAACGGGGATGTAAGGCTTTTCATGCCTTGTTGTATGGTTCAACAGATGTGAAAGGGAATTATCACTTCAACATGATATCAAGACTTTTTTTTTTTTTAGCTGATGGCAGATTACTAAGCCTGAATTCTTGTTTAATTTTAGTGTGTTAATTGATGGGATAATGAGCATTGATTATATGTGTTTTGGCTGCGTCATTGCAATTACAGGCTCTGTTTTATTCATGAGCCAGTCCTAAAGAACGCACTAGAGATCTAAGACAGCTTAAACCTCTCAGAAAAAGGCTCTGAATTGTTTGAGTAATGACACTCTTAGATGGAAAATTAAAGGTTCTCTTTTCCCATGCTTTTTAAGATAATTAAAATCCAGGAACAGTAAGGTGGTGAACATCCTTATTCATTAGCCTTCAGTAATTTAGCTTCTTCTAAATGAGGAAAACATTTTAATTCTCTAGGCCATCTGTTGCAGTCTCCTTTGCGTGTCCTGTTACATAAAGTCTCATCCTGGGTAGTTTTAACATCAGTATTGTATCCTTTCACCAGGAATGATGAACAGGATGAGGTAGTTGAAGTCACTACCTCTTAACAGACCACCCTGGGATTAAAACGGCTGCGTGGTCTTTTAGGTCAAAGTTATCCTGTCTAGAAACCTCCAGGCAAAGGATCCGCAGAAAGGAGACCATGCGCAGAGATAGGCAGCGTGACAAGCTGTGTGTTTTCTAATAGCGATATCCATGCCAATAAATAACAAAGTTCATCGGAGCCCTTCCAGTTCCTCTAATGTGCGACTGCTCCGCCATATGGCTCCGTGCTGCTTTTGGAAGCAGGCAGTATCCGTTCGCGTAGAAACCAAAGCAGAGGCTCCATGCTGGATGCTGCTTTGCAGGCAGTTGGGAGGAAGAACAGATCTCCTCTTTGTGCTGCGCTGGGGGGATAACTATTAGAGCAGGAATGTGCTCACCTAGGATAAATGCTGGGTCAGGAGCTGGGAAACGCTTGGTTTCTTACTCTGTCTATAGGAACAACTCACTTTGTAGCTCGGGGCAAGTTACATTAGCCCACGCTAGAAACGTTTCCTATTAAAATGATAATGTGTATAGCTGAATGGATTCAGCGTCTTAGTTATTCCTGATGCAAAGTTACATCCCTACAGATCTAAGAGGATTCAGGCTCCATTAGTTTGGTTTGTTTCTGTGAAATTCTCACATAAAAGAAAAGCCATGCTACTTGCCAACCCAGCAGCGCTGCCTTACAGGCTCTGCTTTAGACTGATGTATTTAGCCGGCTCTGTGATCACTGGGTAGCGTTTACATTATTGATAGGGCACGGCTGCAAGCAGGCTGCTTTCACAGGGCAGAGCTTGAATTCACCTGTTTGCTGTTACTCGAGTTGCTTAGAGATCACAAACACCCCGGCCTCGAGATGTGTGGCTGCAGAGCAAGCGTTCCCAGCACGAAGCAGTACTCGGTCAATCAGCCAGCTCCTGCTTCCACCAAAAAAAGCCCTTCGGCTGCAGCAGGCATGCCCAAGCGGTAAGTCATCGCTTTGGTCTTTGCATCTTGGTGATCTGCCATTTGTCTTGAAATTCATTATCTGGATGTGTTTGTCTCTATCACAAGCAGACTGTTCCGCTGTGTGTTGGCTGCTCCGTAATTAGTTTCCAGCACTTTAGCAAAAGTGAGCAGGCTTTAAATTTAATAGAAAGCAGGGAGGTGATTCTGACAGATGTGAGTCCTGCTGGAAATAAAAGCTATGTGCCTGCTCCAAACTGGGAGCACTGGTGAGTGAGGGATAACAGACCCCTCTGCACTTCCATGGGGATGGGCTTAAAACCGAGAAACTTCCTGGAGCTCTTTCATGTTCTGGAGAAATTACTTGAAGGATGTTGCAATGCCCCTCTCTTAAAGTTATTTAATAAGCACCTTTAATAACAACTCCAGGCTAGTTGCTTCGGTGAAGAATTAGGAGCTGTGTGATGTTGTGTGCTGCTTGTAAAGGCCATTTTCCTTTCCATTGTGAAGGAAAGCCAGTCTCTCTTGGGAAGCCCTTAGTTCCTGGGGGATTAAATGAAACAGAAATGAGCAAGCTCACTCATGGAGAAAGGATATACACACACACAATTCACCAGGTGATAACTGTGCCTCTTTTCTCTCTCACTACCAGCATACCTATAGCCAAGCAGCTGGCATCAATAAAAGGTAAGGAGACCCATTCGTTGCCCCTCGGGGGTTCAGGTCTTCCAAGGCCACAGCCCAAGTGCAGTAAACGCTGGTGATTTAGCAGAGCTGCGGAGGCTACGCAGACCCTCGGCCAGTGCAAGACGGGAAGGTCTCCTGGGTTCCCGTGTAATGTGCTCCCGCGTTGACCCGTGTCTCCTCTTCTGCCTGCCTTCCCGTTAAAAATCACAGCCCAAATCATCTGTGGTGCCTGATGCTAACTGAGGGCTGTGAGGATGCGCCTCAGGAGTGGGGGGAATGAATCCAGCCAAAATCCCAAGTGTACCGTACGGCTGAAGTGCAGCGCTGATGCTCAGACACGGGCGTTTCTGTTCAGCCAGCCTTCCCAAATGGGCCGTGTTTTCCCCGGTACGGGATCCTGGGAGTCCAAACGCACCCAGGAGATGGCCAGCATGGTCTGTCCCCACGGCGCGGCGGGTCCTTGCTGGATGCCCAGGGTGGGGATAGACCAGATGGGTCTCGCGCGTCACCCTGCGTTACTGCCCCAGCTCCGATGGAAAGCTCCCTTTCGGGCTGTGTTTCCGTGGGATGTGAGGCATGTTGCTGGCCCACTCCAAATAAAATCTGGGCCAGGTCCTCTGTGGGTATAAACAGTTTCAGTCTCATTAACTTTAATGAAACTACATAGATTTCCACCCACTCAGGATGGTTCTGACAGGTTCCTTTCAATTATATCTCAAATGCCACTTTTTCTGATAGGCTGATAACTTCTTCCCCCCCCCCCCCCCCAGCTCTAGGAAAAGGCTCAGACCTTGAAAAAGCTTTTGCTACGGTGGCTTTGGTGTATAACAACTCTGCTGACCCCGAGGGCAAGCTCAGCAAAGCTGAAACCAAAAGCTTGCTGCAAACCCAGTTTGGGGGTTTCATACAGGTGAGGGGGTTTGGGTGAGCGGGTGGCACTGGGCTGGCACTGGCCGGGAGCTTTGGGTGCAGGAATGGCACCTCGGGCTCTGTCCTGCAGCTGGGCAGGCATCAGTCTGTGGGGTAACCCCAAGTGAGACCTTAATGATTTGGTACAAACATCTTCAGTGAATTAGTTGCTTTGTGTTGAGCCTGTGTCTAACACAGGGCTGGAGGGGGGACAGCAATAAACCATGGTTGACGTGCCTGCTTGCATTTTTTTAAAGAAAATAGGGCAATTGCAATAAATAAAAAAAAAATCCCAAAGAAAAAAAAAACCCTCAGACAATGACAAAAGACTGTATTTATGAAGAGAACAAACCCACTGCATTTAACAAGGCGTTTGGTAGTTTGCCAGAGCGCTGGTCCAGTAAGTACCAGGAGAGCCAGCCCCGTGCCGCAGAGCTGTGTGTGCTGTGGTCGCTGGTGGGGCTGCTGGGAGAAAGGGAGCAGAAAGCACCTCTCTGTCGGTCGCCCACCCGGGGTGTCAGTGGCAGCCGGGTATGGTGAAAACAGTTGTATTGGCACTTCTGGCTGTAAACTTCTTGCAGATTTTTTTTTTTTTCCCCTCCCTAAATAAAAAAACCCAAAACAATTTTTTATCAAGTGGTAGAAAAAACTATGTAGGACTAGTAAAAAGAGCTCAACTAAGTTAATGAGACAGATGTTTAGGAATAAAGACGTTCTTGATGATACCTTTGCTTCCAAGAATAACAAAATCATATGACTGGTTGGGGAGGGGGAATTGGTACCAAATTAGACACTAGGCACCTTATGGAAAAGGACTTGAAAATACCAATGGCCAATCAAATTTGGAATCATGAGATGTTTTGAAGATTATTAAGCTAAAAAAATATCCTGGAACTTTTTTTTTTTCCATAAGGAAATATGAATAAGAGACATGATACATAATTTTAATAATCCCTTCCATTCCAACAGTAATGTCCAATAGGACAGAGAATAGCAGCTACTGAAGTTATATCTGTAAAATCAACAGTTTCTGAGAGCTTCACAGTATATTTGAGGACCTGCCTTGAATATTAAGTTTAGGAGGGTGGATTGGTTGGTTGTTTCCTCTCCCCAGTTTTACCAAGAAACAGGACTCCATTTTTTTTACAGCAGTTACCAGCTACATCATCATCATCACTGCCAGATTTTCAGTCATGATTAGGTGTCTTTTAAAAGATGTATTCTGGATTCAGGTGGAAACTTTGGGGACTGGCTGCTTTCCTGTCTGGTTGCAATAATATTTCTGTTTGAGTTTCTTGGAATACCTTTAGAAAAACGAATATGAATGTGGACATAAAAACCTGAATGGGAAGATAGAAAAATACATGAATTTTTACATAGGTGTCTTTCTTTTTTTTTTTTTTTAATGATGCAATAAAAAAGGAACTTCATGCTTAATATTTTTTTCTTTTTTTTTTTTTTTTCCATTTAAAATTCTGCATAGGGCCAAGAAAAGAAACCAAAATACCAGGAAATAATTTCTGCCCTGGATGAGGAGTCAGAGAACAAAGTTGATTTTGAAGATTTCATGATCTTGTTAGTCAGTCTCACTCTAATGTCTGACCTGCTGCAGGAGATCAAAAATGTGAAAACCACAAAATGATCAGTGCTTTAAAAGAAGAAATGGCTTGGCACTTTACAAGGAAAGCAGGAGTGAACCACACGGAGATAACACAGAGTGCCTGGATACCCTGTGCTGGTTCCTTTTAAATGGAATAAAGCCTTGTCCAAACCTGGCTGAACTCACTCCTCTGTAGAAACGGTCGGTGGAGTGAAGTGTTGGTGCTCCGGTGTACGTGTCCGCTATGTACATGCTTTGGGAGGGTGTGCTGACTGGCTCCCAGTGGGTCCCGAGACCAGTTAGCAGCTGGGTGCAGCCCCCAGCCCAGCTGAACGGCAGGGAAAGGCAGCCCGTGCTCTCCCAGAGCTCCCCGCACCATTATGGGGAGATGATGGGGAGACCGCTGCAAAAATGTGCGGCCCCGTCTTCCTTCGGGGCAGCAACATGCATGGCATGGCCGGGCAGCTCCCCAGGGCTTTCCCAGTTACCCCAGGGTGCTTCAGCCCTGAGCAGAGCGATACCAGGTTTCACAATTGGCAGCGACCACAAAACCTGTTGTAGCCTTCAGTAAACATTTACTTTAGTCTGCATGGTTTCCAACCCACCATTAACTCTTCTGAAAGGAGCATTTATTTATTTTTATTTCCTCCTCCAGCTGACCTCTTCATTGAGTGATGGCTATGGAAGGAATTTCAAGTCCGGCATTTGCAATGCATCTTTGGCAGTGCTGTGCTTGTGTGACCAAAGGGATGACTTAGTTAAGCGTGTCTGTCAGCTGAGTCTGTTGCTTCATGAAACTGTGAAGAGGAGAAACGAGATAAACTAAGAGGTGGTCTAGACTAGGGATGGTGGGGAAAAAGGATGGCCAGTAAAGTGTTTGTATTGGAGCTGAGTGATATCGGCTACCCAGCCATGGGCTTGGTTAGGGCCAGAGCCTCAGTATCAAATGCTCATCATCCTAATCTTTGTTTTGATTCCTACCTATGAGGTCCTGGCTGAGAGCCAACATTTAGCCCACTGTGACATCCCTTTGGGCCACAAAAAGCAGTGTCACGCCCCAGGAACAGAATATCCTCTGTAAAAATTTAACAAGGCTCTACTGAGACAGTTAAGGTGAGTGAGCCAGCAAAACATTGCAATCCTTTTCATTTTCTCTTCTTCCTTGCCTGGAAAGGAGAAGACAAGAATGATTTAGCTTTCATGCATAATTTTTTAAACAGGAAGGGATCAAAACCTTTGGTGTTAAAAGAGGGAAATTAATGCCAGCTGAGTAACAAGATCTAACTCCTTGACATGAAAGGGCTCTTAGTGTTTCCAGAAGCTAAGAGGCTGTTTTGTAATGGATTTTGGTGGAAAGGAAAGACACATTGCAGTAGGAGGCCGGCAGCCAGTTGTTTTAAGAGGGAAGGTCTGTGTCTTTGTGCAGTATGGGATGGAGCTGAAAGAAGAAAAGCAAATGGACGCGGTGGGGTTTGAAATGAAGCTCAGCAGGTAAGGTGCTGCTCTGTGGGGCTTGAACCTCAGCCAGGACAAGCCCTGGCCTGGAGGCTAAATATTCACAAATGGTCTTCTACAAAAACCCCCCTCGTATTAGGCAAATCCCTTGCTCTGATGGTGGGTTGCAAGAATAGGCAGTATCAAATGTGCACCAAGAAGTGACAAAACCAGCAAGCAGCCGTTTCTGTCCGTTTGCTTGCTCATGGATGTCTGTCCCGTACACCTCCCACTGAGGGACCGGTGGAACCGTGCTGCGAGGATGACTGCCCCCGTGGGGCACACGTCAAATCTCCCAGAGATGGGCTATGGGAGCACAGAGATGGATGAGGAGGGCAAACCTCTCCTGGAGACCATCTGTTCTCTGAGGAAGCGGACCTTCACCAAGCACGCCAGATCAAAAGGACTTAATCTGGTAGCCTCATCCATGGGGGTATCACAGCTTCATATTGATAACGTGTCCCTAGCGTTGCTCAGTCTCTTCCCCCATCCCCTTGGGTTTTGGCCAGGTAGAAGATCTGTGAAAGCTTAAAATATTAGCTGATGCTCCTTTTCTGGGCTAGAAAGATGGATTGAATGTGATAGTCCCTAGAAGGCTTTCCCATTACTAAAGCAAAGAAAACACAGCACAGCCCTGAAAAGCTTGTTTGGGAGCCACTGGTGACTCTGAAAGCATAAATTTCCTAATATCCCTCTGTTACAACAAAAAGTCGAAAGGAACAATATTGTGAAGCCAATTAAGAAAGAGCTGTTTGAAATTCCTAAGGCACTAACACAGTTTCTGTTATTGCTGAAATGTTTCTTAATCTTGCATGACTTGAATTAATGACTTAAGAGCCTTTTATCAGATCAATTCACTCTGTCATCTCATCCTGTGCAAACCCTTTTTATTCTAATGCAGTGTGTTGTGAGCTAGCATCCTGAGTCCCTGGCTTCAGTCAAAAGCCCCTTCTGCTAAGCACAGCGAAAATCCAAAGTAAGAAGCAATTCCTGAACAACTCAATAGCAAAGATATTAAAATGGTAGGGAAGGAATCAGAGGCAGAGAAAAACCAAGTGCCTTGCTAAGTGCATGTAGCAGAGCTGGAACCGGATGCCAGTCTACACTGAGCTTCTTGCACAGAAGACCATGGCTTTCCAAGAGGCACTGTGATAGTTTCTGCAAGAGTTTCTGAACAAAGTGAATGGGGTGTGCAAGGCTTGAACTGCATCAGTCCTTGAAAGTCCCGCCTGATGCTCAAAAACAGGATGCACTTGGAAGAGCCCCAGCATCTTCTTATAGTTAGGAGTAGGCAGAAGTTTGCAGCTCGGCTGTGGAAGATGCTCTTTTATTAGCTCAGACTATTTGTGGCTGCCCTGAGCACTCTCAGCTAACGGCTTTGAAGCTGATCTGGCGTAGACAGCGTGTCTGGCTGCATCCTCGGGGAGCTGGCTAAAAGCTTGCTTAAAAGGCTACTGTTGTGCTTTATTTTGTTCCTAGCTTGCTCCTATTGGAAGCGATGGGAGTTCATCATCAATTTCTCATAGCAGAGCCCACGCAAGTGCTAAGGAGTTGAGCAGGCAGCTAAATTAATGAAATCTGCAGGCTCCTCTGCCTCAGCAAGTGTGAACATCGTATCAGGATCTGATACCCCCTAGAAGTGAAGGCAGCATGAAGAGCAGCTAGTCAAAACCTGAACTCTGTGGGCTTGGGGTTGGGTTGGGATTTGTGCAGCTACACCATCCAGGTGTAAATAGCTACCCTGGGAAGCTCTGCAGACTTCGGATCTAAGTTCAAAGTTCTGTTCTGAAAAGTCTGAGTCATCTCTGCAGTTACGTGAGCTTTCAAATGACTGCCAGAGGAGAAATGGGGGTCAGGGAGAGCTTCAGCCTCAGATCTTCAGCTTCCATTTCCAAATATCAGCTCAGGAAGGCAGGTTCACTCTCATACTTTAATTAGAACACCCCATGACTTCTTACTTCCTATCTGGCCTTAACTCTGTGGCCTGCTGGACTTGGAAGGTTTTGAAAATCTGGCTTTAGTCTAATCTCTAAGGTGCTCTCCCAGATCGCAGGGGAGCTCTCGCATCCAGTCCACTGACTTTCAGAGGGTGAATCACAGCAGTTTTGCATGTTGAGCTTTCTGCCGGGAGCCTAGGGCCACATGCACTGTGCGTGCAACTTTGTGTAAATCTTTCAGGAAAGAGAAATATGCTCCCCAACTGTCTCACTGTTGTTGCACCTTCAGTAAGACCTCCTGTCTGGGGCACTGGAGCCTGGATGCTGAGGAAACCTTGCAGTCCAAGAGACGTTTTGCCCATTTCCTCCTCCCTCAAAGTAAGTGTTGTGTTACTTTTTCACGTAAAATAAAACTCGCCTTGGTTGCACACACTTTGCGTGTGTGTGTGTGATGCACACCCCCACCTGGGTACTTCCCTGTGTCGTGGCCCATGAAAGCTTCTCGGCAGCTGCTTGCTACATCCACTCAGGTGGTTATTGCAGCAGGTCACTTTGCAGGGAGAGGTAGAGTTTTGCATCATAGCCCACCAAGCTAGCAGTTAAATTGTGGCTACGTGGTATGAAAACCTTCTTCAGGAGTGTTGGAATGACTCAGAAAGATGCTATGTGACGCATCCCCTTAGGAGCTCACTACAGAGCAGATGAAAAGCTTTGTCCCAGAATGATGTTCTCTCCAAAGTGTGGTAGTTTGTGAGCCACAAAGGAGCACTCTGAAACACCTCCTGGAAAAAAGAAAATCTCTTTGTTTCAGGCTCAGTCAGGAAAGCTAGATAAAGAAGAGATGGTGTTTTTATGGCTTTCTGAACTGACAGCTTTTAGTTCCTGCATTGACTTTTACTGCAGTCAGTGGTTTACAAGGTTTCCAGTGAAGCTGTGTCTTCTCTCCCTTCTTTATTCATCTGCTGTTCCCTCACCCCGCAAGTGTTTATAGCCCTAGTTCTGAGTCCTTCTCCAGCAAAGGTAAACAGCAAATGATGTTCAGCAGCCAGATACATCAGGCTGTCTCTCTAATCCCCAACCGCACAAAACAGCCATTAGACTTCGATAGATTCAGAGCCACGGGACTTATCTTTTATTCATTGTTATTGTAGGACTGAGTTTATGCTATACATAGCCATAACGAGAGTTGGTCCCAGCATCCAGCACCTACAGAGGAGCTGAAACCATGATCTCCCAAAATGAGCATAAAGAAACTCATGGGATCGGCCCAAGCCCAGCGCCAGGTGTCTGTAGCAGAGGCTGGCTGTGCGTATCTGGCGTAGTGCCTCAATCATCGTTCCTCCCATTCAAAGGTCTCAAAAAGGCCAATTTGGAAAGGATCTCCTGTGCAGAGAATCACAGGTGACGCCTGATTCCTCTGGGCCAAAACACAAATCGGGTTTTATAGAGAATGAGCTTGTAATGGCTTGCCAAAGAGCCATTGAGTCTCAAACAGGACCTGGAGTACCGAGGGCCTCTGGGCAGGCAGGGACCCCCTCTGCAGCCCGAGCTGGCCCCCAGGTGATAGCTCCTCACACAATAGCAGCAGGAGCTGCAGCCCCTTGCAGAAATGAGTGGCACCTTCACATTTCTGACACTCACAGCGCAACCCCTGGAGCCAAGGGAACAATTCCCATTTGTGATTTTCTCTTCGTTTTATTCCCCTTGCCATGATCCAGCTTTCTTGGTTGCCGTCGGCTGGATCTTGATGTCTAGAGAAACAGAAACCACAGCACATGGTCCTGTGAAGCTGCTGCTGAAATCAGTGAGAGCCCAGGACCTCTCAGGTGGAGGGAAGCAGCTCCTCAGGTGGGCACGTTTCTAACCCTCCAGTAAAACCGGCAGCCCAAACGGATGCAGAAGTTCATCAGTGGGCAAAATCAAGGCCCTGCTTGTGCTGAGATGATCAGTAAATGACATACAGGATACCAGGAGCTCTTCCACCCTTGCACGCAGCAGCTAGTTGGCCTCCGGGCACCCTAGTCTCACTGGAGCAAAGGAGAACAAGCATCATCGTAAATGATCTTTGGTGAAAGTCTTGCCTTGCTGCATGTGATTCCTGCATGGCTTGTTAAGTATTAGTCAATGTTACAAAACGAAATATGAGCTCTCTGGAAAGGCAGCAAAAGCTGGGACAACTCTTTGACTGGATAAATTGATGTATACTAGGTCTCTGCTTGAGTTTGAAGAACCGAGCTGGCTAGTACTGGAAACGGTCCAAGTATTCTTACAGTGGGGACAAGTAGAAAGATCTACAACCCAACCCTGAGACCTTTCCTTTTCCTCTAGTGGTGGCCCAGAGAGCCCTCCCACTATTTCTTTGATTCTTTTTCCCAGGAGTATGAGGTTGGTTTACTTTGACACCTGGGGCTGTTGCAGGAAGCCTGTGTACAGATGTTGACCCATTTCCCACATCTGCTGGGGGATTTCTCTTGATCAAGTTGTTCTGCCTCCATCCCCACATGATGCTTTTTGGGGGTTGGTTTGGAGACAACATGCACTAGCAGAGACAGCCAGGTCATTATATGACAGAGTTTGCTTCTCTAAAGTTGGCAGGGGCAAAAACCACATCGGGGACAGAACGTCAACAGGTAAATATCCCTCTTTCCTTGGACACTGTAGCTGGTGTCACAGCTTCCCTGGGCTTATACGCCACTATGTGGATTTTATAGGGTTTTGCCTAATTAATTAATGAAAACAAATTGCAAAATTACCTTCTTATTAAACTGATCTCACTACGGAAATAAGGCTGATTACTTCCCTGACAAACTTTAATTAGGCAGCTACAACAAACTGTAATAAAGAACACAAATTAAAAACAGATCATAGTAGACATGACTTTGTCAAATGGTGTATTAATACCAGGCAACACACACAATGATTAAATTATACGGAAAAAGCTTTTTTTCTCCTCTGGTAAAAATCTATCATATTCCTAGAGGATGAAGAGTTTATATAAAAACACCACATTAATAACCAACACATCAGTGGGTGTTTATCAGTAGTTTCTTTCCAACAGCAGCTTTTAACTTGCATGTTCTGCAAGGCTCAGCCATTAGAGCGCTCTTTATCTCTTCTCTAAATTTATGCTTGTAGTACACATGACCCAAGGTTATTGCAAAGCCTCTGAGGAAGAGAAAAGCTTTATTACCTGCACATATACTCCTCAATTTGTCTTTCCTCTTCTGGTTTTTTAGCGCTTGGATTCAGCTCAGCTGAAAACAGAACACAATTTGAGAGCAATTTGCATAAGAATTGTAAGCAGAGGCCCACACAAATTAGGCATTAATTAATGAGCACCTAAAGGCTTCTGCTGAATGCATCCTGAGGCAAAGCAATGCTGGGAGTGCTCAAGCATATGTGAAGGAAAGAGTGGGTAAGCCTGTCAAATAAAAGAGCAATGCTTAATTCTTCTCTAATATTTGTTCTAGCCCTCGAGACCGCAGGAGAACCGCAGGCTTTTTACCCCTGTTAGAGGATGATGAGAGCTGCCCCTGTAGCAGAGCTGGGTTAAAAGGAAGGCTCTTCCACATGTACCTGAACTCATCCAGCAAATCCTGGGCTATGTTGAGCTCGGGATGCCAGACTGGTTGAGGAGCAATGGTGCTGCAGAGCCGCAGCCTAGCTGGTCCCCGCGGAGGGAGAGGCTGTCCCAGTCCCGCAGCCTGGGCAGCGCATGGGTACAAAGTGGGGCTGGGGATGCTGGGGTGGGTGTCGGAGGGCTGGGATGCGGACGAAGCGCTGGTGCCCCAGGACAGGCAAGCAGCACCTCAGAGATGTGGTGGAGGAGGCAGGTCTCTGCTGCCTGATGCAGGGTCTGGGGGAATTTTTCTCCTCTGTGGGAGTAAAGAGATCCCTGATATAACAGGAGAGTGGGCTTTGGACTTGAAGGAAGCTCAAGGTTGAGCCTGGAGACTTTTGAAATCTGAAGTGACTGTTCTTCTTATGATGTTGGATGCATACATCTCACATGGTGGAAAAGGTGTCCTAAGGAAACTGGCTTTTAACTTTACTGGGTGACAGCCATGCTCTGGACATGCCTGCTGCCCCCCAGAGCTGTTATAGCTGGAGCCTTCAAGAAAGAACATTTTGACCCTGGTTCTTTCCTTTTTTTCTGGCCCAGAAAAATGTTTAGCAGCTCTTCCTTAGGCATTTAATTGGGAGGTCTCAGCTGCTGAGTGTTTCAAATCAGCTCAGAAGTTCTGATAAAGGGTAAACACTCTTCTTCTGCAGAGTTCTTTGGAGAGAGGTCAGCATGCTGGACTTGCCAGGCTGAGCAGATGCAAGAGCTGTTTTGTACTGCCTTACAGGTAGGTAGAATGTCTCCTTGTACCAGAGATTTATTAATATACAAGAAAACAAATGCTGGTATTAATCAGGGGGTAGGGGGGCATTGCTGGTGTCCTTGATCTCAGTTGTGAAGCTGCCTTGAGCACAAAGCTTGCATCCTGGTAGCTTTAGGAAAGTCCAGTCTGGCCTTGCCGCTTCTTTTTGTAAGCACCAAGAGCTTAGGAAAGGCAGGATTGTCCCCTTGAGCTGGAAGCTGTCTGCGTGCTCTCCTGCAACCTGGGAGCATTTTGTTATCGACAATTATTTGATAACGAGATTCCTGGCTAGATGTATACATCCTAATGAGTGCTATGAGCTGACAGGGGCCAATAGGTACTTTAAGATCAATTAAAGTACCCAATCAGTTTCTTAAAATAATAGGCTAGAGCCTGAATTATTAGCTAATAAAGAAATGAATTGAGAGTGTTATGTTTTAAACTCCACGGTACCAATTGCTGCAGCATCTCAGGTCTCTGTAATGACTCATAAAAACACACACTGCCCTTATGGGCTCTTCTGGAAGCTGCTGTGTGGCTCTCGGTGGAGAGCGGCTGTCCTGGTTGTCTGTCTGCCTGACTCGCTGCATGGCTGGGATGAAACTGGCTGATGCAGCCGGGCTGCGTGTGTGCTGCCCCAGGGGAGAACAGGAGGGTTTGGCTTCTGGGACCATAGTGGAGCCAAGGCTCAGGGTTTGGTACTCAGTGTGCTCTGAAGGAATGCATTTAACTTGCTGCTAAGATGCTTCTGCTGTCATTGCTCCATGGAGCCCCGTGTGCTGCTGTGTTGTATTCGATATTGCTGACTGCCTCCTTCCACGTCTGCCCTGTGAGAGTGGCTGGTGCCTAGTACCCAGGGAAAGACCGTAGCAAAGGAGGTGGCCATTAGCTTAGATATACGTGTGTGTATACATTTAAAATATATGTTAAAAATAACATATATTTTGGCTTGTATATATACACAAGCTATAATATATATGTAATAAGTATAATATATAGTTATTTATATATAAGCCATATATACAATCTCTCTCTCTGTGCATATACATATATAAAATCTCCTCCAGTTTTCATTATCCTGACTTATCTCACCTACAACCTTTGTCTTGCTTCCAAATGGCTTTCTGGGCCACTTATGACCACAGTGAGCAGTACAGATCCTTGGGTACTTCCCTCCTCTGTGGAGAAACTGGGGCTTATTCCTACCCTTGTGGGTTTTGGTTTTTTATCCCTCTAGTTATTAATGCATTAAAGGATCCTCCCTCTCATCCTGTGACATCCTAGCAGCTTTAAGTGCCTTGGAGAGGGGCTTTGTCAAAAGCCCTTTGGCATTAAAATGCTGCTAAATGGAGTAAGGCAATCATTCTGCTGGTCACCGCTCTTTTTGTGTGCTGGTGTGACCGTGCCTTCCTCTGCCAGGAGCCGTCCTGGTCCCTCCCTGCTGCTGATGCTGTTCTTGACAAAGCTTTCCCCCAGTTTGCCAGGGACTGAAGCAAACGGGTCTCCATACCCCCAGCCCTATCCCAGGGCTCTCTTAAAACCTGGTATCATGTTTGTCGCTTCTCATGTCTCTGGTATTGACGTTAACAACAGGGGGGTTGTCGCTCCACCACAGGCAGTTGTAGCTAGCATCTGTGGTGGAAAGTCTTTGAAAAATACTTTTTTTGTTGTTTTTAATCTGTGAGCTGAGTACTAGTTTACTGGCAGTAAGAGTGTGGAGAGTACAAAGCCAGTCTTTTTCATAGCTTAATATTTCTCTTCTCTCCTGCTAGTTAGAATCCAAAAGGTGCCAAATATTTCTTGAAGGTTTGTGTTTTTCCTGGCATGGGCCACTTTTTTTTTTTTTTTTTTTGTCTGATTGTTCAGAAATTCCTCCAGTTTAATATAGCCCATTAGTTTACAGGGAGATGGCAGAGGAAGGGGGGCCATGACAACAGCAGAGACTTGCTGATTTGCCATTTTGTCTGTAACACACTGCTGTGTTGTAACTGCATCTCGCTGAAGGTAATTACCACAGAAAAGTCATCGGCTCTTTCTCAAGAGACCCCCTTTCACAGGTGCATGGGGTGGGAGCCAAATGCCGAGTCCCACGTGATGTGTGCTCAAGTGAGCTCTGAGACACTGCTCCAAAATCAGGTCTCTCAATTATTCATTAGTTAATGGTTCCTTGGGGACGTAAGGAAGGCTGGGACTTGGGAGCCTGTCTAGAAATACAAGACCAAAAATGCAGAGGGTTTATATTATTTACAGGAACAGAAGCCCTGGAGATGCTCTGTGTGAACCTGGTTTCAAGGAAGCACACAACCCTAAATCCTCCCCCGTGGGGAGTGGACTGACTCAAGGAGCAACCGACAAAAACCCGGCCAGCTGAACCCCCATACCTGTGGTATGGGGCGAGGAAGGGTGAGCAGGGAATCCCTGGGAAGCGACCTTCCTGGGACTGCCACCCTGCTGCTGGAGCTCTAGGAGACAGACTGGTGACGAAAGGTGCCTGTACTGGGGCAACTGGAGTTAACTCACACGCTGAGACGCACAGCACAATACCACGCGCTGTCCTTAAATGCGCGTTAGCCACCAAATCCCAGCTCCCAGTGCTCTGCTCTTTGGCGCTTGCCTGTGTTAATAGGGCGAGCTGCAAAACTGCCCCAACACCTGGCATTTGGACCAAATAGCCTACATCAGGTGTATCATCACGTCTCCTGAAGCCGCTGCACTGACCCCTCTCCTTCCATATGCCTTCTCTACAAGCCCAGCTCCTGGCTGTTCGTGATCGTTGTGCTAAGGGACCTTTCCTGACTCCCCCTGCCCAGACTTTGGCCCAGGGACTCCGTTGTGTGACTGCTACACCGCGGGGCAGGGATGCTGTTGGTCAAAGTACCCAAAACAAAATTGCGTGGAATATTTAACAAGCTTTTTTTCCAGCAAGTTTTCTCTGCTTTACTGCAGGGCTCTTAATCTGATGAATTAATGTAAGACATGCTAATGTACCAGCAAAGACAGCGGGCAAAGATCTGTCTGCTGATCCCAGACGTAACAGATTTCAACTGTGCTGCTGCTGAGCATGGTGTGTGCTGATGCCGCTAAAAATTGCCATAAAGATAACAGCAGTATCTGTGCTCGCCTCCCAGGAAGATGCTTGTGGCTTTTCATTTCTCTTCTCCCTCTGTGATAGGACTGCGAGAAATTGTCTTTGTGAGACAGGAGCAGGCTGGTGGGAATCTGTTCCCAAGTGCACAAGACTGAGGTGCATCCTACCAGCCTATACAACCCGAGACCCCAGCGTGGGTCCTAGGCTTGCTGCAGGGGTCTTTTATTCCTGAAGAGATCCTGGGGGGGCGGGTTGTGTGTCTCTAGCTCAGTGCAATACAGGCTTTGCATTGCATCTTATTAAAAGTGTAGGAAAAAAAAAAAAAAAAAAAAAAGCCCAGACCATCTCTGACTCCACCACAGAGCTGATGTCAGACCAAAGGTGACGGGTGCAGAGCTATTTCACTCCAACTGCACTTTTTGTTTTTTTCTAGTCTGGTTTTTACCAGTGCGTTATCAGTCCTTGGGTGACACTATTCCCCTCCAGAGGATTTCTTTTAAAGAGGTGGAGGGTGAACCCCATCCTGGAGCCTGCTGCGTGCCGTATCCTCCCGCACTGGTTGCCCAAGAAGTGCATCCTCCCTGCTGCGAGGGCTCTGGTCCTGCAGCAAGCAGCTGCTATTGCCCAGTGCTGGAGCTTGAGGAAAAAAGCTCCCAGCTCCTTGAATCTGCAATTCAACTGCAGGGAAAGATCTAGATTTGAAGACAAGTCAGTAAGCCCCATGCTCCTGTTACTGGGCTTGGAAGAGGCCAGGTTAAAAGTGCTTGGGGCGAGATGCTACCTTGGTCCTGAGGTATTTGAATAGGTAGCTCATTGGCTCAGGCTTTCCACACATAACCCGTATAAATGGAGGTCTGTTGCTGGGATAAAGGAAACTCTTATTGTGCTTCTAGAAGTAGCTCTCCTGCGGTCACTGTGCCCGGTGATGTGTTGGCACTTTCACAGCATACAATAACGATCACGAAGCGACTTTACAACTTTGCTGTCTGCTTGAAGTTGCCCACAGCAGGCTCTCAAATGATGCATATTGAAATGGAGCCACCTCGAGATGCCTGTGCCTAGAGAGAGACCTCCAACCAGAGAGGACAAGATTGCTCTGTTGCTATTTTGAAAGATAAATGACCTGACTGTGAGTGGCTGTCTGTTCGCGCAAGGAGCATTTAGTCATTTGGCATAACACAGAATATCTAAACCATTAAGGTGTGTGGGCTTTGCAGTGCATAAATAAGTTACAAATTAGGGATTCTGAGTGGCTGCTCGCCCCTTGTGTGCAGTGCTCCAAGTGATTACCGTTCTCCTCTTTGTCTAATCAAAGATCCTCAGCTCGGAGCAGGTTTCTAATTTAAACACTTGAGTACAACATATCTCACTAAATTAAATAACCTTTACCCAGACAAATCATTGCAGAAATCTGTGTCTCATGCACAACAGATTCTACCCCCACCTTATATATGACTTTTTTCCTTGTCTCTGTAACACAGCTTCTTCTGAAGGGTAAATGATCCCTAATATAAACATGAATAACCTAGGCTGTGCAGTATTGTATCTCCAAACAACTCATTTTAAGATATCTACTGGAAAATGCAGAAAGTACCCTGTAACTTGAGACATGATCTCTTGGTTTATCAGGTCTCAGGCTCCCCATGCTAAAATTGGAATTCACTTTGGGACAGGATTTGCAATGGGACATCTTTACTTGGGGGCCTCAAACACTTGGCACTCCTGGTGTGTCTTGCAGCTTCTGCCTGTATCACAATACTGCAGTAACTGTCTGAATAAAGCGTGGGTGCAAATATCATAGCACTGCTCCATAAAGGAGCCCTCCCTGTATAAATGCAGCTTTATGTAAATGGTGGTCATCAATGCAGAGAGTGCCTCGAGACTCAACAGCACATACATCTTCCCTACACTGCTGTCGGGTCTCAGCTTTTGGCAGTGCTGTCTGCAGGGTTGAACACAGACTTGAAGCCTGTCTGATGAAGAAGCCGTGCTACACCTGGCTCTGTTCCAAATTGAAAATGACTTTGGGTTTGTATGTAGTAACAAGAAGATATTTATGGTATCCAAGGCCCGTGAAAGCCTATAAATACTAGCTCCTGTGCCTGACCCGATGAAAGAGGGAGCGTGCCATGCTTGATAAATGGTGTGACCTGGCAAAAGGTACATCCTAGGGGTGAGGGATGCAAATGGAGCATCCTTGTAAGTAGAGGGAGACACTTAATATGGCTGCATGTGTGCAGGGGGGATAAGATTGCCCTTGCCTACGTAGTGGATGAAGTAATTTAACTTAGAGCCTGACATAAGCGTGTGCTTTAGCTCTAACTCAAAAGAAAGGTGGCTTTGTAGGGTTTCTTTTTCCCTCTGCCAGAGGCAGAGACATCTCAATCAGCTGTAAAGCAGCTGCTGAGCCGCTGCAGTGCGCAGATGAGCACATTAAAGCGCAGATGATGCAAGTTGGCTCAATTTGCTGAGCTGGGAGCCGTGGCCTCTCAATAGATGCTTGAGATGTACTGTAGCAGACATGGGAATGGGTGTGGGAGCAGGCCACAATCACTACATCTGTTCTCAAATGAGCTGTTTCCAGGGGTATATCAGAGCTAGGTGAGTGTGTGTGCAAGCATTTAGAGTTACAAACGCAGGCTTTTGGCTCAAGCTTGGAAGTATGCAGACATACCCTCGTGCTGCCTTGATTCTGTTCATGTCTTGATGCTTGCTGCAGCCAGAAGATAGATTTTGTAGGTGGAGGTTATCAGTTAACTGGCTTATCCTAAAAGGGTAGTGAAGCAGACCTTTATAGGCAAGAAAATATTAAAATATATGGTTTTAAAAGATCCTTGAAACTGTGGCTTAAAAGGGATTCTTGGGATGGGATTATGGCAGATGGGACCTTCTGGGACCTGTGTGGAAGGGGTCAGCCCTGTGCTTTGCTCATGGAGGGTCTCTCATTGCCTTTTCTGAATCAGTTCTGGCTTTTATGGAGCTCAGCTGCTTATCATCTTGGAGTGAGTTACATCTTCCACTCTGCAGGTTTTTTGGCCAGGTTTCCCTCTGGACAGTGGTGCTCTCTTGCCAGTTCTGCCAGGCACTGGGATGGTGGCTGGGGAAAACGTCTCTGTGCCTGCCCAGCTTTGCTGTGGGCAAAACCCTGTGGGCAGCTGGCAGCCAGGGGCTGGTGTACAGAGGAGCTGCGCTTTCCTTTGGGTATGGTGGAGTTCAAAGGCATCTGTGTTAAGAAGCACCCATATTTCGAGTACAATTCATCACAGACCAGGGCCATTCTGGTTTTATCTATGATTTGATAATCTTTCTGCCTGTTATCTCACGCACACGTGCACAAAGCTGGGGGCAGCACCTCCAGGGTGTGCACGCCTTGGCCCCTGGCAAGGAGCGGGGTCATTACAGCAGCACCAAAGTCTCAAGGAGAAGTGCCATCCATCAGCAGCAATCGATGTGGAGCTGACACAGTCAGGTGATGAGCCGCAATTAGATCTCTTTCTCAATAAGCAGTTCATTTACAAAGCATTTTCAGGTTGGTTGTTTTTTTTTTTTTTGTCTAAGTCATCAACAACTCATCACTTCTGGGGGTATCCTTCAGACAAGGGTCTGCTTGCAGATCATTGACTGGAATTGTTCCTGCCTTCTGGTTTTGATCTAAGCCATGCGCTGATGAATGAGAGAAATATTTTTAAGGACAAGAGGATGGTGGATGCCATATTTCTGGTGTAAACTTTGAATAAGGAGGCATGTGCTAAAATTCATGGAGATTTTGCGAGCATCTCTCAGAAATGCCAATCTTTCCTTGGCATGTGAATAATCCTTAATAATGAATAAAGCTGTTGATGTCCCAAAACAAATGTGAGGCGATAGTTTGCCAAAGGAGCAGATGCTGTGTTGCGTCCCATTGTATGGTTAAAATTCCCAGAAATGGCTTCTCAGCAAAAACTTTGCTTTTCCACCAAGTGGTACTTCCCAGAGTTGTTTCATTCTGCAAACTTGAAGCTCCTCAGAAAAAACAGAGAGCACTAGAAGTAAGATGATACTTTCTGTCTGTGAAATGAAGATGTTTTGACATCTTTTTTTTTTTTTTTTTCCAGGGGAAAACAATTTTTTTCTTTAGCTTCCTTTAATCATTAGTACCTTTCAGTTGAAACTTAGGGTTTTTTCTTTCCATTTTTCCTTCACTTTTTCCATTCTACCCAGGCCACTAACCCCCTCCCCCCAACATTATTGTAGGAGATACCTGCATTTTAGTGCAAAATTGCCCTGGGAGACACTCCACCCGGTCATTCCTGTTCTTGTTGCCTGGGATCAGAAGGTGAAACCCCTCCAGGTGTGTTGTGTCATAACGGATCAATCTTTGTAGCCTGCTGGCCATGCCAAACTGTCTCCTGTGAGCCCCGTCATGGTTTAACCTTCAAACCTGCCATATTCCCTGAGGAAGTCGAGCACCATCACTGCTGTTACAAACTTCTCAAGCAGAGGTGTAACCTGCTTGCTTTGCAGTCACAGTGGGAGCAAGGGGCTCTCGCGTGGTTCTAGCATGGCAACAATTTATTTTCACTTTGCAATAGCATAAATGAAATACAAAGGCTCCCATGACAGCTGATCGCGTGTGCAAAGTAGCATCAAAAGGAAATAACTACTCATTTTTGCACTGGCTAATATTTTTTCACTGCTGCTTTGCAAGCTTGTGTTGGTCAATCCTCATCCCAGTGTTGTCTCCACTTTACACGGAAACGCTACAGCCCATGGGCAGAGATTGCAGTGTGCAGACACAGAACAGCTTTTAGCATAACAGGCTGGTTGAGAAGCCTGAATTAGCCCAGTCCAGGCACGGTGCTGGCAGCTTGGCTGCAACACCCTTGAAATCCAACCAGGCTTTTGGGGGTCTGAATTTGCAGCTCTTCGTGGTGCATCGTGTGTCACAGAAGGATGAGGTTTCTTTTCTTCCGAAAGGGTGTTATGAAAGATGCGGGGAGTGCCTGCATCACCTGGCTGGGGGGCCCTGATCAGCAACCCAGCCGCTGCTCTTCGCTGTGAGCTGATTCACAGTCCCTGTTTCTCAGACGTTGAATTGCACCTGTGGGCTTGGCAATAGCTGTGTTGTTTTTAACCCGGGTACTGTAAGTGAAATTAGCGCTGTTAATAGCCGCATTATCTAGTCCTTTTAATACATTTTGCTTTCTAAATGGCAAGTAGGATTTTACTGTGTTACACAGACATGGTACAAGTTCATCCAAAAGAAATAACCAATAACTCGTCTCTAAGTGCAGCGAGCTCAGGAGAGTACAAAGCACATTACCAGATACTATCTGAAACCGCATTGCAGAGCTGCTCAAGTCCCTATCATAACAGTTTAGCTGAAAACCATGTAGGTTTGTCCCACCAGTACCGCCGCCGGCTACAATTGCCTTTTACAGAGAGGGCTTGCGAAGTGGCTGCTCATCACTATTCTCTTCAATGTCAGTTGTAACCTGTCAGGCATTGAAATGAAACAAGCTGTTGGCACTGTAATATATTTTTATGCCACCTTTTGTGCATATCACGTATTCCATAGACCACATGAATCTACATAATCAATTTACTCACTGCAAAAAGCTGCAACTCACAGGCCTGACATGGCTAAAATATTAAAACTCCCTAGAGAGGCACTCCCTACCATCTAGACGGCGAGATACCTGCAGATTTCACCCGTTATTCGTCAAGATGATGGGTTTCCTTTGACGTTGCAGGTACAGCCCAGGGCTGTGGCATTCAAATGGTTTCCATCTCTTTTTGCAATATGAAATCCAGTGTGTTAGATGATTTTCTCAGGAACTAAACCAGGGTGGGGGGAAATGGTATAAACACATTGACCAAAGATGCTATAGGGGGACTTGAACCCCCCTATCTACTACTGATTGACAGTCCAGAGTCTGTTCCCCATCATTTTAAATACAAAAATCCCCCATGGAGGCAATCAGAGATGCCTGCAGGGCTCCAGCTGGCAGCAGTGCTTTATGGTGCGGGAGGCGAGGCGGTGGGAAGCAGGGGACAGATGTCCCAGTTAGGACTGGGGTGGGGGGTGCCTGGAGTTACAGCTCCAGGCTGGGTGTGATGCTGGTGGAGAAAGAGATGGAGGAACTGGAGGTGGAAAAGGCGTGTTGGTAATGACAATAGCTTGAAGCACCTTCCATCAGGTGTATTGGCCACCATCTCTCTGGTGATGTCCCAATAAAGCAGATGTGAGAATCTCTGCTAATTGCTGGAACTTCTGAAATTGAGATGTGTGTGTGTTTTCTCAACCTGTTAAATGGGCTGCAGAGCTTTGCTGTCTCATGATGCTAAAATGCACTTGTATTCGCCCAACCTTGGAAATCCCTATGCAACAAGAAGGGCTCCCAAGACTGTGCTTTCTCTGGTGCACGGGTGCTGCACTGTGCAGCTCCATGAGCAGGGAGAAAGTTGTTGCAGCTGAAACATCGAGACGATAAAACTCGATGGTTTTGTGTGTGTTTGGGGAAGCTTTTCAATCGCACTGATCTGTTAGTAGATTTTTGGAGGACTGGTGTAGTTCAGAGTCTCCTAAAAGATAAAATGCTGCTTGTAGTCCATCCTAATACCCAATCCTTCCAAACAGGTATCATTTATTCAGGAAAAATGGGATAGTAAAATGACAGTGACTGTATGCTTGAGAGCAAGTGATTAGAAGAGTGTAACTGAGCTGTATCAGAAAAGCTGAACAAGGATCCCAGAGACTGATGGCAAACGAATCGCTGGTTGTTCATAGGAACTTCTTTATCTAAGATTAATGACAGGAGGTTAGTGGCATCTTGCTCCAGACCCTTTTTTGGCTCCGGGACCCTTGCCAAAGTTTAGACTCCCGTTCTGAGTGTTGACAGGCGGAGAGAGCACTTCAGAATGTGTTATGGACATAATTAGTTACTGTTATCACAGTTTTCTTAATTAGAATATCATAAAAAGGGGAAGTGTGATGATTTACATGGGGAAGATCGGAAGAGCAGCAATTCTAAAGGCCAGAGACTGAATGCCAGAGAGCTGTATAAAGGTTATCTGCCTTTTGGATGAGGGATGGTGCTCACCTGGGACATTCAGAGGGATGCCTGGAGGTGCTCTCACTGATGACTGAACTTTTTTTTCAACTTCCCACTAACTCAGCCAAATTGCACAAGCCTTTGTTCAGCAATTGCCCATCCATCTCCTGCAGGATGGCTCACCTCCTGCCAGGATCCTTGCAATGCTGATAACTTGCAAATGTTAAAAGGAAGCTTATTTTTGAAAAGACAGCAGCTTCTTTCATAAGCTACATTTTTCCTGCTGTTTCTAGACAAGAGAATCTGAGACATCCAAGTTATTTATTTTCATAATTGTGGGGAGAAACTAGAAACCTCTTTTAAAAAGAAAGCAAGCAGCTAAAGAAAACCCGGTTATTTTACTGATATCTTCTCTGGCAGTTCCTTATCAGGGCTGTGCCTCACTCCTCAGACATGCCAATGTTGAAAAGGCAAGGTGCCCGGAGCACAGCTTGGGAAGCACTGCCTCAGCACTGGCTGCTCCCAGCCTCGACACCTGGTTGAAGGCTGCTTCTCTAAGCTGTTTTCCAAATCTCTCTGCCCGGTGAGGAGTCCAGACCAAGCTATTTGCAGGCCTGGCTGTCTCTGCCATGCACGAGGTTTGCTTTGCTATTGCAGGGAGGAGCGTTTGACTGGTTTCGGGGCCAGTTCTCTGGAGCAAAAGAGGCCCACGGTTATTTCTTGGCAATCAAAAGCTTGCGGCAAAAATTGCCACTGATTACTAGAACTGCCACAAACCTAAGAAAGAGCTCTTCCTGAACGACATGGAAATGGTGTGCTTTGGAGGAGAAGGTGCTTTGAGGTTCGCATCTGGGCCGTGCCGCACCGCGTCCCCCTGCGTTGGCATAGAGAAGCACACGGCAGGGGATGTAACTCGCAATCAATAAACCTGTTTCTTCTGTTGCATTAATCCTTTGTCTGCAAGCAGCAATTAAATTGTTCCCGGGGAACCTGGGACGTGGCAGCCCACGCATGTGCTGTGATCCCAGCTGAGCTGCGGCTCAGCATCCCGGCGTGCCGGTGGCCGCGCGCTGCATCTTGCTCCATCGGGTGGGGGGAGATGGCAGCTCTGCACGTCCCCTGAGCTCCGGGGACAATCCCTCTGTCCCGAGCAACACCTTCCACGGGCAGGAGCCCCTGACAATGACAGGGTCACGCTTTGCGCTCAAGGGAGCACCGTGCAATTGTAAATACGCCTTGCACAGAGCCGTGGTACCAGGATTCATTGGGATTAATTACCCACCCCCCCCGCCACCTTTCTCTCTTCCCTTGACAAATAGTTTCTGTTGAGATTGAACTTAAAATACCTAAATGAAATTCAGTGTGACTTTTTCCCCCCCGCCATAAAGTAGTGACTGAATCGTAGTTTTCTTGAAGGCAAAAGCTATGTTTTTTCCTAATGGCATTCCTTGTGCATATGGCTGCGTGAACTCGGTCCTCTCGATCTGCCTCTCCTCCACCCCCTCCAGCAGCATGCGTGCTCACACGTGCACTTGTTGCTTGGAGGTATGATGGTTTCGGGGGCCATGAAATGGCTGTATCCGTCAGGGGTAACTGAAACTACTGCTACAAGTGCTGTCTGTGTTTAACCACTGGGAAGCACTGAGCTGAGAAGCTGGGGGAAGCGCTGGGTTTGGGGAAGTGGAGGTTGCAGAACATATTAAAGCATCATGTTTGCAGGGACTTTCTCAAACCCTGGTCTAGGGCATGGGAGGCTGAAGTTCCGGCTGTGTCACGAAATAATTATAGCAAGATATTTAGCCCTAGATGCTTGGAAATGTCCTCCTGGAGCTCCTCTGACTATTCAGGAGTGGCTCCAGGGGGGCATTCCCCCACCCCAAATGACCGATGGGCTCAGTGAACCCTGGCGGGACAGGATGTTGCACCAGAAATATTTTATTGGGTTTTTCCTAATTCTGCACGCTAATTTGACCCCTCCAGTGGGAGAGGAGCTGTGCTTGCCTGGTCATGGGAGGGGGGCCACAGGAGCAGGCTGGCCCCCAATGGCACGTCTCACCCCAATAGAAAATTCAGCTTATGGGATGGGAAGGGAGACGGGCAAATTACCCCTTATTTGCACTCTTCTAACAATAAGGTGAGCCCAGAGATGCAATGGTGATTTTTGAGACACCTTGGCATAAATCTGTGAAGAATTAGCATTTTTATTCAACACTTGTGCCAGGGATATGTCCCCATTTGCCCTCCGTGTTGGGTGGTTTTCAAGTGTAGGCTGCTAAAGCCCACCACCCCGCATAGCTAGCACCCGAATTACTGTGGCTGGCGTTGTCTTGCAGCTCTCACCCAGGAATAAGACACAAGTATGTGCAATCGTGCCCGGCGTGCCCACGGAGGCAGCGCGCCCACCTATTGTGCCTCGGCTCCACCAGGAAAGAATGGGAAAGCAAGATGGGTTAAAAATGCAACAAACTGTGCACATTTATATGAAGGGTCTGTAATTTTTGCATTTAACACTCCGTTAGATCTAATGGAAAGCTGATATTTTTCTGTAGGTGTGAAATTAACCTTTCAATAAAACTAAAAGCTATCTTGAGCATTTTCAAGCTGAAGTTTAAAATAGAGCAATTATGAAACTTGCTGAAAGACTGCCAAGTTTTCTTGTTGAAAACTGCTGCAAATGAATTATGTTTCCCTTGTGTTTTACAGCACAGTGTGAGGGAACTTTAGTTTGTATTTAAATCTGCTTCCGTTAAAGACTATTTGCAGCTTAAAGAAATGTAATTTTTTTTTTTTTTGGACAAAGTCGTCAAACTCCATCAGAGAAAATTCCTTTCAATGTTTAATGCTACAAATTGCTAAACATGGCATTGTTTTTATGAATGCCACATGTAGTAATTGTATGTCTTGATGAAAGAAAATTTTATTTCTGAGCAAGGGTGGCTGATGCTAAACAAAGTAGCTCCCCTTCTTTTGGAGCCTGCTGGAGGCAGGCAGGGGGATGAGGGGAGTTATGTCATTCCTTAAATCCCAGTGAATTTATTCATGTCCCATTATCCTCATTTAGGTTAAAGAGAAGCTGAAACATGTATAGGTTTTGCACTCACACATACAGGCACACTCGTGGTGTCTGTGTAGAGGAGGATGTATGCCAACGGGATTGCTACAGGACACTGGAAAAACTAATTGAGCCAGCATCCATTCTGGAAATCCAGCCAACTTTGCATCCTACTCCTAGAAACAGGGGATTAAATACCAATTCACAGCTTGCTGCTCTCTTTTACACAGTGGCATTCACTGCAGACCGCAAGGAAGAAATCCCTGGGGAAGTGAAATCCCTGGGGAAATGGAATACGGGGAAGGTGGTTGGTCACAGTATCACGGCTGTAGTGTCTGGACAGAGAAGTGGAAGCTGCTTTGCTGGCCAGTTTTCTAGGAAGCGGATTGCACTATCATTGACATATTTCATATGTCTGTGAAATATGGCTTACAGGATATGAAAATAAGTTGGGTCTGCAGAAAGGACTTTAAATAAGGAATTAACATTAAAAATATTCCTGTATGGAAAGGCTTTGTGTCTCTATATATGGATACCATCATTTCATGGACACTGACACCTGCAGCTTCAGTTGGATCCTCAAACTAATTCCTCAGCGGCCCTGAAAGCTTGACAAAGCAAGCTGTACTGCTAGTGCTAGGTGGTTATTAAAAATATACATGGTTGGAATCATATATTCCACGTAATGACAGGGTAATTCTTTGAGGCATTCATATCGGAGGTCAAAAGCAAGAGAGCGTTTATCTATTTATTTTTCTGACTGCATCCTGAAAATGGTACGTAAGAGGCAATAATCTCCTGTTCAAAGCCACCTCCGTCTCCAGCGGTCCTGAGGCAGGAGCAGCAGGTCGTGCTGCCAGCACCGCGGCATGGCAAGCGCTGGCTCCCGCAGTGGCGAGGGTGCCCGCTGGTTCTCTCCCCCGGCCGGGGACCCGGGACCCCGTCCCCTCGGAGGTGAGGTGGTGCCCGCAGGGTCTCCGCTGGCGGCTGTGCCTGGCAGGCTGCTCCAGCCCTGCCAAACAGTGACAGGTATCCCCCAGCTTCACAAAATCAAAGCATTCTGCTGTTTATTCTGGTTTAAATAATTAAAGGCGTGACTACCGCAGCTCCCAGACCAGCAGCGCACTGTGCGCAACCGTACGTCCCACGTGTGTGGGGTTAATTGGCTCAGCATGACCTGCCAGGGACTCACTCCCCCCAAAAATATCTCTCCTCCTTTCCCTGCTGCAGCCCATGTACACCCAAGCCCTGTAGCACCAGCTGCTTTGTGCCACCTCAACCTTGCTTCTGGCTAGGGGTGGGCTTGGGTCAGGCTACGTACCACCATAAACAGGGCAGTCTGGGGCAAACAAGGCACTTGGGCTCAGTTTTACTTCTCAGATGGTGTTCCCAGCCTTGGTCTTGCTTGAAGAGCTTCCCCATACTTGATGGACTGCTCTTTAGTGCAGAATGAAGCACATCTGGGGACCTGTCCTGGTAAAGACATGTTAGCTCAGCAACAACTGAATTATTTGCAATCACCTCTGTGCCTGTGTATCTAATTAAAAAGAAACCATTAACGTGTCAAAGTAACTGATAATCTTGCAGTCTCCATAATTATCCTCCATAAATGTCTGTCAGCTGTACAAGGTTCATATATTGCCATCCATCCTAATAGGATATAGGCTACTTGCCTGGCTTGTGCAGATGGGCTTGGTGCTACCGGCTTCAGCAAGGTGATGATGATTTACATCACCGGTAACCTGTTTTGATAAATGTCATAGCTAGTAGATAATTGATTTCTTGGTAAAATTCAGCTGAGAGAGTGTCATTGATTCCTGAAAAACACAGCAAAGTGGCTTCTAGAAGTGATGAATCACATTTCTGGTCTCATTTATGTCAGGCTTGCATCAACACAGTGGTGAAATTTGTTGGGGGCAGGTTCAGCTGTACCGGCGCTGAAGTCAGCATTGATTTAAAGGATACTGAATCTAACTCTGCTGTCCCAGAGCCGTCTGTGCAGCCCCACGAGGGGCCGGCTTCTGAAAACACAGAGGACCTGGTCCACTGTCGATAGCCCTTGAACTGGAATGAATCAAGCATCCAGCACAGGTACTGAGGATGGGAAGGAAGTCAGTCCCTAAAGGAGCAGGAAAAGGACTTTTGTCATGATTGCGTTGTGTGTCGAGTCAGTATAAAAAAGGTGGAGGTCACTCACAGTGCAGAATTAAATGTCAAAGTGCAATGCTCACCATCAGGGCTCCAGCACACAGCAGTGGGCACATGGGGACTCCAGGTTTCACAGTCAGAATAGTGCTATGCAGGAACATTACTTGAGAGTTGGGATTTTTGGTGTATTCTTAGCACACAGAAAATCACTAGTGATTGTAAAAGATAGAAAAATGGAAGTTTTTTTTCCTGAAGGGAAAAAAAGTGCATTTTGCCCTCATGCATACACTCTGCAGGAACTTGAACAGTGGGAACGTTCTCTTTTCCACGGGTGTTCAGATGGGGAGGGTGCTGCCCCAGTGGGTAACTCTGGGAAATTACTTGCTCTCCTGTCTGCAATCGCTTGACTGCAGTTCCGACCATAATTATAAGTTGTCAAAAAGCTGCAACAGATACTGGGTTTTTGCCAAAGTTATTCTCGGAAAATGAGCTATACCTGGGCTTGTGCTATAAACAGCACCAAGAGCTCATCAGAAGCTCCTCATTATAATGAATACTGAAAACGCTGCCATACAACCAACCAGGAGCTTAGCAGCAGCCATGGATTTAAACGGCTCTTGGTTTATGGTGCGTTGCCAATACCAGGGGCAGGTTCTGGCCGCCACTAAATATCTGAGAGTTCCCCCGTAATTCTTCTGTCTCCAATTCTTTTCCTGCAGCCCCATCAGAATGACCAAATTAGCTCAAATTAGTTGCTAGGATTTTGTGTATCCACTTTGGCTGAATAGTTTGCTATTGCAAGATGCAAGAGGGAAATATTTGTGCTGGATTTCTAAAAGGATTAGATTCTCGTAAAGCTATTAATCTTGGAAGCTGATAAAAAAGATGGAAAATCCAATTTCCTATTTCAGGGTGTACCACTGTTCCTTATGTAGTTAACAGCACAAGAGGCCTCATTTTCATGGAAACATCCACAGTTTTAAGTTTTCTCTTGCCAAGAAAGCAAGATTTTCTTCAATACACCTCCTCTCCCCAAGGTCCTTCAAAATTTCTGTTTACATGAAAAACTTTATTCAATAAAGCACAGCTGAGAGATTTCAACCAGCTCTCATTTCAGTCAAATAAATTAACGGAACTGTCTTTACCCTGTAGAATGAAGATTTCATTGGTAGCAAGTTACCCTCTGCTGCTGCCAAGTTTTTTATAGTTTTGAGTTACTTGAGAGTATGGGTTGTGTTTGGTTGGGTTGTGCTGTGTGAAGCTGAGCTGTAGAGAGGATCAGGGGTTGCTGCAAGTTCCTTCACACCTACCACTTGCATCGTTTGTGATTATTATTTCTTATTTTCACCACTGGATCCTGTTTATAAGCACATGTGTAACAGAGATGAAAGTTCTGCCGATTAAATTATGTCTCCTTAAAGTGACGAAGAGGGTGTGTAGTGCAAAAGGTTCTAAATTTCCCATCACAAGCACAATGTTCACAGAGCTAACTGGCCTGCCCCAGCTCCCCAGCAGCAACTGGAGGCCGTTTGGGGAATTTCACAAACTTTTTGGAGGTGGGATAACTCATTATCAATTATTTCGTGGCTACCCCTAGGAAAAAAAAAGCCTGTTAAAAACGGATTAAAAGAGAATAAGTTTCTATATTTAACAAGGCCAGACAATATTAATATGCAAGTGCAGGGAAATGGCTAATGAATAGGATTCATTTTTACTAAGGCAGTCTATAACCTCTTTGAGTGCCACAAGTGGTGGGGAAGTCACTGCTGAAGTGACTAGAATTAATGAGCTGTCTCAGGAATTTTATCAAGTTCTCTATAAAAGTCTTTCACTTGCTCTTAAGGAGATGGATATATTCAGAGAAAGGCAGAGAAAAATTTTCTTTGTATCTGCTTAAAGGTTGAATGATCATGAAGGCTATAAAACCCCTGAGCTTAGGAAGCTCTTCATGCTGAATTTTTATGGGAGCTTTGAACAGCATCAGTCCCATTAGTAAAGAAATACATTTAACCTCTTCAATCTGCTGGTTTACCTCCTACGGCTCCAATCCGTCAGGATTCTTTGGTGTATAAGCACGTTTAAAATGAGAGCGCTAGCCTGAATAGATCGGACTAGGCATGGGCTTTGATGTAGGTTTTTAATAAAGACACTAGTCTGCAGCTTGCACAAAACTGTTATTACTTAACGTTTTCCCAGGGCCAGATTGATTGAACCATCCTACACTAAACTGATTATTTATGTAGCAATTATAGGAGTTTTAGAGGAAAACAGAAGCTTGAGGTTCCCAACGTATTTTGTCAGTGACTGGATCTCAGGTGAAGCTGCCTCATTTCTTTGGTAGCTACATTTAGGGTGGAGTAGAAATGAAGCCCCACTGCTCACAATTGCCACTTGAAGTAGTTACCCCTCCATATGTCCTACCTTGCAGTAACTGGAGGGTAAAAGCATATTTACTAGAGTAGCTGTGCTATGGCTTACTGGAAGACAACTTATTCACATGCCCACGTCACAAAATGACATGTTCTCTTAGATCAGAGCTCGTGAGGAGGGCTCGGGAGCATATTCACCCCCTTCTTCGCTGCTGAGCTCTTCGTTTGAGCAAGAGGGGCATCACCCTTCTTTAAAAGTATTTCCTTCAAGAAATTGAAAGGTCTCAAAGGCTCAGGGTACGTGTTTGAATGTGTGTATATATGCATGTATTCATAATTTCCTGTGGCAACTGTCATCCTCTTTTTATTAAAAATCTCTCACATATATCTACAGATATATATAAATTGCGTGTAGGAGTTGCTCTCTCCTGTATCCTAAGAAGAGTGCAGAATAAGTAAGGGAAGATACAGGACAGAAATGTGCTTCCCTGACATTAACATCTTGTGCCTGTGTGTAAAAGTACTACTTATAATTAGAGAGCGCGAGCAAAGAACAGCAATCTCTCTCCTGTTGTTTGCTCCTCTTTTACACTCAGGACTGTGGGTCACTTCCCAGCGAGTACAGGACCCTGCTAGACTGCAGCGGGTGAGGCAGCTGAGGATCTCCCCGCTCCGGCCGGGAAGCGATGCTAGAGGAGCTCCGCTCCAAATACTGCTGAGATGTAAGTGGAGAGAAGGTGGCCAAGGGCAGATTTGCAAGCCATCCCTATGCAAACAGCAGAGACACAAGCAAAGGGGAAAATAAGTCTTTTCGCAGCGTTTGTTCTTGATTATTTTTATTTTTTTAAATAGGAAATAGGAGGCTTGAACAAAGAGCTGAAAATAAGTAGATAAGAATCATGTGGCACCTGAAGAGCAGAACAAGTGAATGAATTCAGTGTTTGCCAACAGTATACTAAAGATGCAACTTCAGGGTTCAGGAGAGTTTTTTACAACTAGCAAAAAATGGGAAGAAGCAGTTTTTAAGAGTTGCCTATGGTTTCAGAAGGGAAATGCAGCCTGTCCAGGGAGGATTCTCTGAAGAGCGGTAACAACTTTGGTGGAACTATCTTTATAAGGAGAGAGCTAGCTGAAACACTTTTAGCTAGGGATAAAATAAATACATTCTAGACTGAAAGAAAATGTCATAGAAATGCTTCCAGTATCATCAACAGTAAATGCTTTGCTCCTGCATAAAAGCTCTGGGCAGTCCTGGCCCATACATGGAGAAGAAGGATGCTGCAAATCCTGTGGACATAACCCCAATGTTTCTTAGTGTCCTATACTGTGAAGAAGTTAAGGCCAAGCACAGGACACTTAACAGTAATAAAATCCCACCCTTTACCCTTTGGAGCGAGTGTATTCTCTACTCACATTGAATGTCACTGCAGCAAAGCTTGAAGTAAGATCTGCACTGGAAAACTTCATTACAAGGTTTTAGTAATATGAAAACTAAATTCCATGGCAAATGATGGGGCTGACTGGTGTTCTGAGATGTCTTTATGCAAAATCTGCTGCCAGTTCAAATTAACATCTCTCATAACTAGCCCTGGAATGAGAAGTGATCATCTGAGTGATGAACAAGCCCCAGTTTCTGTCCTTGCTCATGCCCTGCCCTGAGGCTAATCTACCCTCCTTCATCACAGCTCCTCAAAAGCTTATGGAAAAGGTGTCAAAACATGGTTCATAAGGTTTAAGCAGGAAACAAAAGTATTTTATCATAATTTAAATGTCACTAGTGCCTGCTAGAAGCTTGTATTTGTAGTGCATTTGGTGCCTGCCTCCTGCAGGAGGGAGATGGACTCTCATGTCCCCTGGAGGAGTGCAGGTACTCCGAGCCCTGGGGTTAGCTTTGTTCTCGGAGAGCAGGTAACTGCACGTGTACGTGTCATCCCTGTGCAGGGCACGACGCTAACAGCAGTTACTCAGTTGTACCTGGATTAAACTGGAGTATTTGTGTGGCAGTGAGTGCTATGGCATAGCCCTGCACGTTTAGGTACTTGAGCTCTCCGGCATAGACAATCGCGTTTAATAATCTGAGGTTTAGAAAAAATATACATGCAAAATGTAAGTAATGGAAACAAGTATATTTGCAGCATTTAAAATCACATGAGGCCAGGCAGCAATATCTGCTTCTGCAAAGGGCCATCCCCCTCTTTCGGAGGTGCGCTCCTCCCGAACTGCCGCGGGTGCTGTTGGCGTAAGAACGTTGCCTCCATCCTATGACAGCCCACGGGTCAAAATTTTTAAAAGGCCCTTTAGTGCCTGAGCGCGGAGGCAGGTCCCTGACTGGGATCTTCAGCACGGTTAAGGGAGGGAGGGAGGTCTCACGGTTTTCTCAAGACATTTCTAAAAGTCCCGGTAGGTGATGCTCTCTCTGCATGTAAGCATCTAAAAGCTTTGAACATCTGCCCTGTGAGCGTGTGGAGGCCGAGGGGCTGCTGCAAACAGCACAGATTTTATTTCTGCTGTTTTATGAGTGAGCTGCTGGAGGGAAAGGGGGCACGGTGCCCGGGGAGGGCAGGCGAGCCCAGCCAGGGAGGCAGCGGCGGGTGGAGGAAGCCGAGATGCGAGGGCTGGAGGAATGGGAACGAGTTGGCTGAGTGAACTGGGGTAGTGAACTCGTAGCCGGGGTTGATGCCTTGCCCTTGCCTGCTAAGTCACGGCTCTTCTTTTCCTGCCCAGCCTGGTGTTGCGGGGCGCTGGGGTGAGTGGTGCTCCCAGGGTGGTGGGCAGCAGGCTGTGGGCGAGAGCGGGGGCTCTGGAGCTCGCCTGCCAGAGGGACCCCTGCACCGGGCAGCAGTGCCGTAAGCTCCCTACCTGACAGGCTTCACGTCTCGTCTTCCAGCGCAAGTGTCGCGATGCCGGGAATACCAGCTCTGTGTAATTAAGACACAGCACGTCTCGTTCAGCGGGTTTTTATTCCCAAGTGTTGCTTCTGCTGAGCTCTGCGGGGACCTTTCCCTTGAGCCAGGCCTGAAGGGTGGAAATATGTTCTCAAAAATGCATGCCAGTGCAGGTGATTTTCCAGGCAGCAAATGTCTGTGCAAAGCCTGAGCATCCCTGTGTGTCCCCAGGCAGGGGACAAGGGAAAAGCCTGTGCACCAGTCCTCGCCGGAGACCCACGCTGGAAAAGGCAGGGAGGTGAGGAAGGGCCATGCTCTGGCTGGGGTTTTGTCCCCACTGCAGCGAGGGCAAGGCTAGCTGTGTAAGCCAGCCAGCACGGCTTATAACTCCTGGGTCTCAGAGATCAGAGGTAGCTGCACACCCCTACCTCGCAGGCGGGCAACATCGGCCGCCCTGAGCATTTTCTGCTGCAGCCTGTCTGTCCCAGGACCAACCAGCAAAATCCAAGTCAGCAAAGGCATGCCTGCATGATCCCTGCTGTGCCAACCGAACGGCCACGGTCTGTGCAGACTTCCTTGGATCAGAGTTGGTAAATTTTTTTTATGCTTTTTTTCCAGCCTGGGCTTGGCTTGAAGCAGCTTGACCTAATAGCATCACTTACCAGGGGGTATTTCCATCACAGTCCTTGGATGTGCAGTGACTGCTGCAGGGTAGGAATGTTTTCGGTACAAAACTCACCGAGTAGGTGATGCTGGTGTGTCTGGTACCTGTACGCTCAGGGCCCGTCGCTGGTGGCCCCGTGGCTGCGTGCTGTTGGCTGCTCTGCTCCCCTCGACCTGCTCTGCTGCCAGATCGAGCGCAGGCTCGGAGCGTGTGAGCCCTTGCAGGCACAGGCAGTCCGGAGGGACTCCGTGTCTGCAAAGTTTGAACGCTTTGTCTGAATTCCTGAATGAAGAAAAAAATAAAGTGAACCACAGTTTGGTTCTGCAGTGGCTTAGAAGCAGAAGCTGGGGAAGGGACAAGTTTCATGTTGTTTTTAATATTTTTTATATTGCAAACTGGTGAGTTCTTAGTCTCTTTATGGTTAATGAAGTTTTATTGTTTAAAATGTATTTTTAAATTTTAGGTAATAACTAAATAAATCCCCACTGGTACTTAGGGCACCTTCTAAACAGAGTTCAGCAAAGCTCCTTGGTGGTACTGAGCAATAACTGGCCCAGTGCTTTGAAAGCGGAAAATGTTAAAGCAGCACTGTGTTGGCTTCAGCATGATGGGAGAAAGCCCAATGAGACACTTGCTGGCCTCAGGATGTCCCCACCCCATGCTGTGACAGAAGAATCATTGAAAGTTAAAGGAAAGCCCACTACTCGTTGACATAAGGACTTTACTGAAATTACCCCAAAGCTCTTGATAGGCAAGAAACACATCTTCATAAGCAAGAAGTACAAAAAAGCTCCCTAAAACTTTAATTGCTGGTCTATAACTCTGGAACTGGCAATCTCACTTTTAACGGGTCTGCTGTACAGCTGGATTGTCAGCCACTGAAGATACTAGTTATAATTAAAATGCTGGCAGTTCCTTAATTATAGGCACTGCTACAGTATAATTCGCCACTGTAATTGTTTGGCTTTCTGATGGGGAGCATGAGTAATTATTTTTCTTCAGGATCTTCAAATAAAATATTATTGGAAAGGATATGGTCATCATGTCAGTCTACCGGTGGGAGGAATGTACCATGCTGGTGTGATGCACAGTGTGAGTGTTCAGCAGGCAGCTCTGCAGGCAAAACTGCTTCCAGAAAGAAAAGTTTCAGGGTGAGGTTTTTGGCCACCCAGGCTGATGGCAGAGTAGGATGTGACATGATAAATGCTGGGGTTGCTCTCTTCCCTTGGCTGCTGGAAAGCCAGAGGGGCCGCACTGATGGCAGGGAGGTAATGATGCTGTCCGAGAGCTCGGTTCCCATCTTATGTGAAACCCTACCTCTTTGTCTCCTATTTTGCTGCAAAAAAATTGGAGCACCATCAGTAGAGGAGCTTTTTTAACCTGTTCAATGCTTTGTCTAAATGAGCAGTAGCAGAATTGCACGCTAACTTCAGTGGCCAGATCCTGGCACACGAAGCCCCGGAGAGTGCGGCTGGGCTGGGGAGCGGAGGTCACATCCAGGCGATGCCGCTCGGCTGTGTGACAGAGCCCAGCTCGTCCCACGGCCACGAGGACCTGGGGCAACGGCACAGTGGCCAGTAAGGGAACGTCAGTTGGACAGCAAGAAGTAAAAATTTCCCAATGGTCAAGTACTGGAATCGGGACCCAGAGAGGCTGTGGGACCTCCATCCCTGGGGACACTCAAATACCCAGGTCCAGGCTCTGAGCAACCTCGCCTAAATCTGAAGCTGGCCCTACTCTGAGCAGGAGGTTGGACTAGAGAACTCCAAAGATTCTCTGCAGCCTAAATCATTGACTGATCCTGTACGGCCAGTTCAGGTACCTTACCTTCACCTGCAAGCTAAGAAAAGGCAAAGAGAAGCAGGTCACCTGGTGCGCAGGAGGGACAGGAGGGACGTGCAGCATCGGTGCAATGTGCCCGCACGCCAGGTCCCTTGCACGCACACCAGGAGCTACTCTGCTGTGGAGCCCCAGGAACAGACACCTCAGGGCGATTCACTGTCTGTCTGGCTTGAGCTTTACAGCATTTTAGCAAACAGGCACAACCTGCTCCTGTTGCCCTTGCTGGGAATTGCTGCCGAAATTAATGAGCAGGAGAAGGACCGGGTGCTGAACCCGGCCCACTGCAGCTGATGCGGCTGATCGCAGGCACAGCAACAGGCAGGTAGCAATTTGGGGATAACACAACTGGGAATCTTTCTTGTCTCGTTTGCACTGATGTATCCATGTAATCACTTCATTTTGGTCGGTTACTATTATTTCTCAGTGAAATTGCTGCTTTCTGCTCCGTGTGCCCGGTCTCTTCCCCTGCCGCTCCCCAGAGAGATGAGCAATTCTAAAGCAAACAAGCAGAAGTTTGACAATGGGTGATAACAAGACAATGTGAAATAGCAAGGTAGCCGAACTTTCCAGTGCTTCCCCAAGTGTCAGGACAAATAATAACGAGTATTTACTCCTCCACTGAGGCTCTGTGTTTGTATCGCTGGTGGAGGCGTGGGAGTGGAAAAAGCGGACGGGGGTCTGGGCTGGCTTGATCGAGAAGCCGTGGTAGCGATGGGCGTGAGGCTTTCAGCCACAGTCAGAATGAACAGGAGCCACTGAGATGTGTGTATTGATTTAATCAGTTTAAGCTTCCAGAATTGCTTTTGTACGGTGTAGCCGGCAGTCTGCAAGGTTTCCAGTTGCAGACGTGTGTGTCTGCATGCACACGTGCACATGTGTGCGTATATGGGCACATACAGAGGCTATAGGTCTAGTCCTGGAGAATGGGAATAAGGCAAGGACAATCGGCTCACAGTTCATTTCCTTTTCCTTTCCTTTTTGCTTCTTTTTTCTTTTTTTCCGCTCTTCCAAGAAAAGAAGCCCACTGGCTCGCATCTCTTACGTGGTCACTCCCTGCAGGCAATGCAGTGGTTTAATGCTACAGCCTGTCTTTGAGCACCCTGCCCTGAGGATTTGTTATGTTTTAGCTGTTTCTCCCTATGGAGCTGTGTCCTGCAGTTTCTTCTTGCCCCCATCCAGGCTTGGCCTGCAGCTGGCTGCATACAGGTTACAAGGTTTTTGAAGTCCTCTGCTTGCTACTCGCATTAGCAGGAGAAAGTAAATATTCCCATTGCTCTTTAGCAATTCTCATCCTCGGGCGCTGTTAATGGCATAAACCATCTATCAGTTGGCAGCAGGCTTCAGTGGGAATTGGCACACTTGAAAAACCCATGACATTGGATTAAAAAGCATCCACGGGCCAAGTAAACACTGGCGAAGCCCAGGCCTGTGGGAGCGGGGAGCAGGCAGCTCCGGGCAGAGCCCACGGCCCCTCGCTGCGTAGCCAAGGCTGGGCTTCCACAGCGCAGCCTTTCTGCTGCTCCCGCCGTCGAAACTGTGGAAATGCTGTGCTGCCAAACCACCCTTTTGCTTTCCTTAGGATTTTGCCCACACTGTGATGTTTTTCTTCTTTCTCACTTGATTTTTTTTGTTTTATCTGAGTGGTTTTGCAACCTCCCCGCATCATTTTCAGCACAGCCCCTTACCCAGATCCCAGGAGCAGTGTCGTTTCCTTCTTAAGTCTTGCCACCGCTCTGTCCTCAAAGAGAAGTGCTTGTTGGGTGCCAGCTGCAGCCCTTATGTGATGTCTAGCAAACCAGCATTATGTGGGAGGCCTGAAATACAGGTGAAGTCTTTTGTTTTAGTGCATATTACATTATTTGCTGTAGGATGGTATAGGCGTACCAGCATTAGATGATGCGCTTGTAGGATTGGGGTCTGGGTTTAGTACTGTCAAGCTTAGGGAATGCCTCTATCTGCACCTTGAGCAACGCTGCAGTGGAACACAAATCCCCTTTTTCCATTTCTTTACATTCAGTAAGTATGCTGGCTATTTACTGTATTGGAGCAAGGAGATTACATGAGGGTTTTTCCTCATGTGCCTTGAGATCCTTTGTCATTGCTTGGTGTACTTAGTGAAGCAGTTGGCAGGTTTGATGAGTTAGGCAGTAAGGAGGAGAAAGGGAGAGAACTTAAGCACAAGTTAAATATGAATATAATCTGTCTATTCAAAGAGGGATTTGCTGTCTCTTCCAGCATCCTCCTGAATGAGTAGTACTGAAAAGTCAAACCTAAACACACCCCAAATACACCGCTCTGCTCCCCCAGCTCTTCGGCACAGACTTTGTGCTCAGGCATGTCCTGGAGAGTGTTTCTGTGCGGCCAGCCTGGCTCCCCGTCCCCCCTCGCTGCCAACCTCTGCCCCACGTACACGAGTAAAGGGACCCACGGGCATTGCCAGAGCCCACACAATGTACAGGAAGAAATTTTCCCTTGGCTCTGTTGGATTTTATGGGGACAGGAAAGGTTGGGCCTGGGGATTTTGTTCTCTCCATCAATGTGCCAAGAAGCGCTGGGAAGAACCTGCTTTTATATATGAGAAACTGAATGAATATGTGCCCCTGACAGCATGAGTCCTGAGATGCAGAAGTTGTCTCATTCTTTCAGTGAATCCCACTGCTGTTACATACCAGCAAATAGTTTTGATGCTCACATTTTGTTTGACCGAGGCACAGGTCTCCCAGGGAAGGTTTCTGTCATCAGGTCCATCAGTTTGCCTTCAATCACTCCTCAAGTCCCCTAAAAAAAATGTCACGCTGGTATGTCAGAAGGGCAGAGATTTCACACAGCTCTACAAGCTTTGAAAAATAACCAGCACGTATCGGCCAGCCCAGGGAAAAGCTCCAGTGTTACCTGTCTCCCAACACCGGGACGTTCGTGGATGTGTAGTCAGGTAGTGGATGTTCCCACTACGGGAGATGTTCCTGCTGCGGTTTTGCACCTTGCTGGGTACTGGGGACACTAATGACATGGATGGGAGGGGTGGTGGCCCCAGTGCTCCACGGCCCTCCGATCCCAGCAGTCACAATAACAAAGCGAAGCAGAGTTGATCCAAAAGCTTTCTGGGAATTCATGCAGAGTAAGTCAAAAGATATTGATGCTAACAGGCACTAAGAAAAAGAAAGAAATGAAGACATGAATTATGTTTTTCCAGGTTTCCTCTCAAATAAGTTAGAACATCTCCCCCCTCAAATCTCCACCACCCTGTAAAAGTTTCCTGAATGTGACTGGGAGAAGCTGCTCTGGACAGTGGTGGTTGTTTCCGTGTGTTGTGTCTAAACTTGTCTCTTGTGCTTGGTAAGCAACAAGAGGCGTTTGGTTTCAGCTTTGAAGCTTAGTGTTGTTTGGGAGTTTTTTCAGCAACAATACAAGGCTTTAGGGAAAATATTTTCTTTGGAATAGGAGCTAATGCATGGGGATTTTGGTGCAGCAAGTTCAATGTAAAGATGAATTTCACTTAGGTTCACATAAGGAGATTTAAGTGTAGTGATGTAAGAGTCATTGGAAAGGTGTCTGCAGACAACTTGCCCTGCCAACTCATAAATTATATGTTGGTTTTTGTTCCAAAAGGGCTACTAGTGGGGCCTAATGTTACATGCAGTACACGCTGCTATTTCCAGCATGTACTTATGATGAAACAGTTTTTTGTTGAGAAGAGCACGATCCTTTCCTCCTTGGGGATAGACCGTCATTTTAAATTCTCTTGGTGGTGACTCTTCCATTGCAAGCGAATTGGCAAAGCGTAAAAAAGGTTGTTTAGTTGGTTTGCTTTTTGTTTTTCCTTAATGCGAGAGCAATTTAAAAATGGCGTGTGTCTGGGCCTTTGACTATTTTAGGACTTCTCATGCATTATAATGCTTTTGGCAAACTTTTGCCAAGTTTCTCACCCTGATGCTGCAACTTCTGAGCATCCTGGTATAGAATGATCCCGAAATGGCTCTCGCCTCGTCCTTGCGCAGCCGGGGCCGGGTGTGCTGGAGGCAGGAGAGCCTTGCACACCGGAGGGTGCTTGACCCCTGCTGCAAGCACTGTCAGGCTCTTCTGCTTTTCCCACCCTTGCATGCGAGGGGCAGCTCGGAGGGTTTGGTATCTGTCTGCTCTTTAACATCAGCAGGAAAATTAAGCCTTGGTTGCCGTCTGCTCGTGCCACGTCACGGGGCGTTACAAAGAGCAAAGCTTTCAGCATCGCACCTTTGCTCCTTGGCAGCGTTTTATGTATTTTGGGGTGTTTTAGGAGAGGCTTTGAGAGTGAGGGTGGTGCAGGCGAGACGCTGAAAACCAAGCACGGGGCGGAGGGTGGGGGTGAGCGGAGAAAAACCCTCTGTGGTTTTGAACCGCTCCAGACAGCGGCGGGGCTGTGCGCGCAGGGAAAACCGAAACCTTAAAGAAGAAAAAAAAAAAAAAAAAGCTTTAAAAAGGACTCGCGAGGCCGGGAAGCGATGGAAACCCAACCACCGCTGCCCTTAACGCACCCTCCGAGCCGCCCACCCCTGCCTCCGCCCGCTCCCCCTGCGCCCGAGGCACCGGCCGGGCCCGCCGGGCCGGACGAGAGCGCAGCGCCCGCTCCGCAGCGCGGGGCCCGCCGCCGGCCGGGCCGGACTTTGCTGCCCCCTGCCGGCCGCGCCGCGCCGCCACCCCGGGAGCCGGCTCCCGAGCGGGGCCGCCGCGGAGCTGCGGGGTCTGCCGTTCCCCCGGGGGGGGGAGATCCGGGTCCGGGATGCGGAGGGGAGAGGGGCAGGTGCGCTAAACAAGGCGGATCGTGGAGCGTCCGCCGCCGGTTTTGCGCCGCCGGGAGGAAATCGGGGAATTTGGAATTAGTTTTGCGCCAGCGGGGTGGAAACGAAATCCTCCCCAACTCGTCCTGCCTCTGCCACGCTTCTGTAGGCGCTGGTCTGCGCCGCGATGAATCATTTCGGGTGCGAGTTGCAGAGCTGTCGATAAGCCCACGGGGCCTAACCCTTGGGTGGTGTAAGGCGGCGCATCGCCTCGCTGGCAGCTCCAGCTTGCCCGGCCCCACACAAAAGGTACACGAAACAGCAATGTAACAAATGTAGAAAACCGAGTTTGCTTCAGAGTTCCTTCCTCATGGGCTCCTCGATTAATATCAGCTCCTGCCACTACGCCAGCAACACCGGCAGCGACTGCCCAACGCAACCAGCTCTCTGCTTCTGGCAAAGGCAGACCTAGAGCTCCTCCGTCAATGAAAGAAGCCCTCCATCGTTTCACCCTGCAGAGAGGTGTAAGGCCCCTCATCCTTCCATTCAGGACTCTCCTAACCTGGACAAAGACCACGGCATACTCCACCCCTGGCTTTAGAATTACTCCTGAATACCTGGGAAGCTCCTCGACATGAGGATGCTGAGTCCCATCGGCAGGGATGCGCTGGGTCCCAGCCCCGGCGTCCCATTCCCCAGACGCCTTCGGCACGTAACCGAGCAGCCTCGTGCAGCGATGCCGTGCCAGCTCCTGCTGGCTTCTTCCCCGCTGCCAGCAGGCAGGTGAATCACGCCAGGCCAAGGGGAACGTCAGGGTGTTTGCAGGCGGGCAGCGGTGCGCGCTCTGCTCAGGACGCTCTGCTCCAAGCCCGGCTTTGCCTCCCGGCTGTTGTGGTGCTGCCCGGTACACCGGGGCAGGAACGGCCTTTTTGTTCTGCCTTTGCACAGTGCCTAGCAACACGCAGGCCCTGGGCTGCGAGCGGCGCTTCCAGGGACTTCTGCAACACAGATAATAACGTTTATTAAAACAGACTTGGGAAATGAAGGCTGAGGTAACCCAAGAACACGTTTGACAATCAGGGTGAAACGTGAAAGGTAGAGCGCTTCTCTGTTGCTAACTTGCTTTCCCTGGGGTCTGTTGTATGTATATATTTTAAGCGGTTTATACACTAGTATAGGATTTCCCTAATGCATGTATTCTAGAAAATAAAAATTACACAGGTTCCCAGAGCAAAACTAACAGTACTTGCCTGTATTTCTCAATTTCTTTTCTTTTTCTTTTTTTTTTTTTTTAAACTCACAAAAAAAGAAGAACCTTCTGAGACCTGAGAAAAGAAGTGGGGGAAAGGATGGTGCAAGTCAGCTGTGACAGCTGGAACACTTACATGATGAGTATCTAAAATAATTCATAATTTCTATCTCATCTCGTAAATCTTTGGGATCTATTTTTTGCTATTTTCTTTGCTGGCAGCAGCAGTCTTCAAATTGCCATGTTTTCAGAGATAGCCATCACTTGGCAGCGTGTCACCGTGACCTTCTTTCTCCTCCTTCCCTCATCCCTCCACGGAGCTTGCTAAATCTCTTTTAAAAAATTCTGTCAAAGTTACCAATTCTGTCCAATGTTCCACTCTCTACTGCTCTCTTGTTTGGAGAGGACAGAAAAACAAGTCCTGGCATAGAAAATGTCAGCTTACCACTTCAGCATCTTTCTACTTGTATTTTTGCATCCACATGGCAATGGCGTTAAGATGGAGCATTTAGGCATGTAATAATCTTTCAGCTCAGATCAGGACAAGGCAAATCCTAAGAACAGGGAAGATTTCTTATTTAAATAGTGTGGTTGTTGAGATCCTGAGTTTATATACGTACAGGTTTTTATACCTGTACATTTAGGGTCAATGAAGGTAAGCAGCAGCATCACAGAGGACAGCTTTCCAGGCAGGGATGAAACAGTGACTATCATCTGTGCCTTGGAAATACAACACAAAGAAACGTTCAACAGAAGAATAAAGGAGATGCAGATAACTATTTTCAACATATGTGTAGCAGATTTGAACCCAGAACTTGGGGCTTAATAACAGAGCAGGTTAAATGTTGCCTGGTATTAGAGTTTCATTTGGTTTTGTTTCTCTTTTGGCACAAATCTAATGTGCAAGAGGTTAGAGGTATAAATACTGAAAAAAATAGGAGCAAATATTTCCAATGTCCCACTGAGGCTGCACTTGCAATGAATTGATGTCACTTTTTTTTTTTGGTTGCTTTCCAAGGCAGTACGGTGACATCATTCTCTCTTGCTGCCATACTGTGCTAGGGTGACTTGGTTTTCTAGGACAGTAGTGGCTTTTCATGATTGCATCACTGTAATTCAAACTAGAATATACTCCTTATTTTGCTGTGCATTTGTATTGCTTCTCTTCCGTACAACTTTTGTTTCTGCATATGTATTCCTTACCAGAGGGACAGACTCACGCATAGGCATGTTTCTGGTCAGGTTCTGTACAGAGCAGCGCAAGTTCTGAGATAAGATACATGACTGATCCAAGTAATTCCAAGGAACCGTGTAAAACAATGAATGGAAAAATTTGAGGTTTTCATGACAATGCTGTTACAGAAACCATTTTTAGGTGGTAAATGTCATCCACCTCTGCACCAAAATACAATCCAGGTAGCTCACGGAGAGCCTTTCAACCACAAAAAAATGTTAATATGCTTTAAATGTGTCTTGAGACTTTGTCATTTATGGTCTTCATAATTGATACATTCATGAAAGTGACTCCTCCCTAATTTGCCAATAATGTAGTATCGCTGCTTTACAATGTATTTTACTATTCACTGTTGTTAGGAGGGGAAAAAAACCACAGAACACTAAATACTTTTTGACAGCGTATTTTTCATATTAAATCCCTTTTGTTTGCTTACCCGCCCCCCACCCTCCCCAATCTGCAAAATTTGTAGTGCACGAGAAGCACTGCATGTCTACACAGGCTCTATCAGGCAAACCTGAGCTTCCCCTGTGTTCCAAGTTGACCAGCTGTGAACTAGAAGACTTTTGACAGCTCATTAGTCTAGGGCTGCACTGCACTACTGAAGTTGTATGACTTCTCGTTCAGCTGGCTTGCCTTGCAAACTTGGAATGCAAGCAAAACAAGCTCAGATATGTCTGTTCAGCCCGACGCACGTAGACCCACAGCCACTGAGAATGGGAATTATATGGCATTTAGACTATAAAAGTCCAAAGTCACAATCCTGGAAATCCCCCTCAGCTGGCACCTAGTTTGAGGAGGAGGCTCTATTCTGTATAACATCGTTATTTTACTTCAACCACGTATGCTTATGACTCGGTCTGAGTGAGATCCAAAATGTGTTCCTTTACCCAAACCCCTGGAAGGCTTGATGTAACAGGTGTTTTAGAACATGGCTACCAGGTAGTGATAGGACCTACTGCTGCCCCTTGTTCCTTCCTCCCGGCCTTACAAAAGCTTAGAACATAATTCAATTCTCTCCTCTTGTTGCGGAGGTTGAAACCTGTACTTCCTACCTCCCAACAGACAGCTCAAACTGTGGGATGATCCAGGTGGATAGACCCTCCCTATTAATAATAAAAGTATCTGAGATTCTTTAACATCATGATTGTCGCTCTACTGCTTTGGTTTGTCATCATGAGAAAGGACGGGTTCTACCATCTGTTTCAGGAACTATGATGTATTTCATAATAGCCAACTGACAGATAAAATCCAGAAGCAGATTATAAATGGTATCAGGATTAGATTCCCGGTTCTATAAGAACAAAGCTTTTAAGTTGCAGTTTTAAACGTGTTATTTCAAAATGTGACTTTTGATGTGCTTGCACAGAACACAGCATAGCACAGATCACTGCAGTTCTTTGCATCACCTTAAGGAAAAAAATGAAGCTAGTACAGTATGATTTTTGTTGTTTTACACCCCTTGACAAGCATTAATTCTACAGAAGTAATTTGTTTTATATGAAACTAGCAAATTCTAGTCTAGTCACAGGTAAGTTCTAAAATGGCAGCTACTTTGAAAAATTAAGACCCTACTTAGTTCAGTTTTAAATCCCATCTGGACTAGTCTATGGAAGCTGGGACTCATGCAAAGATGCACTACCCTCAGTCCAATGTCAAGTAAGAAAAGGAGCCATTACTGTTAGGCTCAATGCCTACTAAAAATAGGAAACTCCCTGTAAACACCTTTTATTGACAATGTTTTGCAAACGCTTTAATTCACAAGTACTGTACAGAAGCTTCATCCTTTGTAAAACAAAATATATTTGTCACAAATTACAAAGTTTATGGATTAACGCAAAGTGCTTGTCTGCACAGATCTGTAACTTTTTTTTTTCTCCCCTGAAGCATAAGCAAACCAAGTATTTTTGTATAAAAATTCACAGAAGCAGTAGAAAACTATTTTTCGGCTCTGTCTCTCTTACTGTTTGTTTCAACACAAGTGAAGACGCTTGGACACTCTTCAATAGTATAGTCAGTCTTCATATTACATCTACTGTTTGGTCTCTGTTTCCATCTGAGTTTCTTGAGATTCTTCAGCTTCTGAAAGTTTTTCATCATCTAAAATTCAATATTAGTTAGTCAAACATGCTTGGTTATATTTACAGACTATAGTGCAGAGCTGTGTCCCACTTAAAATATTTTATGTTGATTGCCTTAAATGTGTAGTTGAGTATCTCATTATATAAAATGCTATGTTCAAACGAAAAAAATCCTTCCAAGTCTTTAAAGCTGTTATCTCTAACAGCTATTACAGGAAACATGGAGTAAACCCTATAGTATCAATTCAAGCAAACAATACTGTATTGCTTCAAATTACATGCCTTCTCTTTGCCTATTAATGGTTTATCTCAAACTGAAGCTGTGCCTTCCACTAAAATGTTACTTCCTTCACAAGATACTAGAAGCTGAAAGGTAATATATACATTCATGCGAAAATGTATTTTAGAGACTAATACTTAAGGAAGTGTTAGTAACACATAACAACAATAACCTTCTGGTAAAGTGCACTTAGGATTAACAGTTCATTCTGCTTAAGAAGATCTAGACGGCCTTAGAGAATGAAAGTCTGCTCTTACAGCCATCTCTGTATGTTAATCAGGTCACGTCAAAGGCTATACCAATTATTCTGTCTTGGCAAAAATCCAGCAAATAATATTTAAAACAATATTATCCATATTAGAGCATGAAAAGTAAGCGCTGATTTGAAAATACTAAGTATTTGTATGACAAAAGAGTTTGACTAAATTCCTGAATTTAGCTCTTGCGTATGACAGTTTTGGTCCCTGCTCTATTACAGACTCACTGTCTGAGTAGGTAAGTCATTTAGCTTTCCTGTATTCCAATTTCTTTTCAGTAAGGCCTCAAACAATACCATGATGGCAGTGACATGTTCAAAACTACCGAAACAGAAATTATACAAATAAGTTTGGAAACCATGCACAAGAATACTCTTCTGTAAGAAATATTTTCTCTGTTTAAAAAAAAACAACCTCAAATTGCTATTCTCCATCCCCACATTTTAAAGAAGTCTGCTGCCTACAGATTAATCTGAAGCTAATCAGGAAATGACATAGTGGCTAGCTAGTAGAAGAAAAAAATTTCTGAGCAGTCTTGGGCTCTGGACTACTACTGGGAAAAAAATGCTGCCGATGCAAGAGGTCACCAACCTCAATAGCACATAGCTTAGCACACTGCTGGAAGTTGTGATTCCTTTTGATCCACTGAAACCCAGCCCAGTTATATATATTACCTAAGAACACTACTTACTTTCCAGGGTTTGCTGAAGTTCATGGATGGTGCTCAGGAGAACATGAAACTGCTTTCTTCTCAGCTCCAGCTGGAACAATAAAATATATATTTTAGGAAACAGAGAGCACATACAGAGCAGATGCTCCATTAATTATGTTCCTAATAAATTATTATATAACAATCTCTGTGAAAAACCTACCTTATCTTCGACATTTTCTTTAATGTGAGAAAGATGTTGCAGTTCTTTTCCCAAAGCTTCTAGCTGCCTGAAAATAAAGTGTCATAGTATTTTTTAAAAAGTTCTGTAAAATTCTTGCAAAATAGATTTGAACTAAGTAGAGGAAAAAGAACCATTAAATAAATAGCATAGGTAAACAAAGCATAACAAATGAAATGGCATAGAGGTAAGGCCACTTCACATAAATGTTAAACTATTATGTCATAAACTTGTAATTTAAGGACTTTTACAGAAAACAAGGCCTCCAAGCTAGAATACAGTTGTACATTGGGCATTTGGACTGTAACAATTCAGCCCTGTCTGAAACACGTTATTAACTAGGCCATACAATGAAAGTTAAAGAAGTGGATTACATTAAACACCCATGGCATCTTCACAGGCTTTGCTACTTCACAGATTTTTTTATGTTGACATGAATAGATTAAATAAAAACATAGCATCAACAGAAGAACATATTTGATAAACCTACATACCCAACATACAAACACAACAATTCTTAGACACAACAGTTGACCAAACACAGTCAAGTACCTTATCTCCAACAATGGCCTGACCAGACAGAGTACTAGATAACATGTAGACTTTACAACAGGCATACATAGAATAATCCACATTTTTGATGAAACTACAAGATACAGCTTATGCCTTGGCACACAGAATTTAACACTGTGATCCATACAAATACTCATTTCCTTCTCAAATACCAGTTTTTATTTTAATTGATTGCCTCTGGCATTAAGAGATAAAGGAAACATGCAACACCTACAATCTTCATTATTATTCATATCCTTTTGAAACACATCATCTTTCAACACCTCTTCAGGATCATTCTGCAAGCATTTGATTGTTTTCTGTTCTCACTTGGACCCACCATGGACCACCACAATCTTTTTTGAGGTAGGGCAAAGAATAACAGGTACCATAATGTACACTAGCTTTCAAATGAGGATGGAGCATCAACTCTTACACTCAAACCTCTGCTTTGGCCCTTCTACTTTTCTTCTAATGTCTACTATAATTTATGCTCCATGCAATGAGAACAATGTTCTCAATGTGTTTGTTTAAAGGTGAAGTGGATTGAGGCTGACCATCCCTGATTAAATAGCAGGTGGAGCCATACAGGGGTCAGCAAGGAAATAAACCTCTTTTTTTCTGAAGCACTGACAGCTGCTGCAACTAGTCTGGGCAGGGAACCACAAAATGGCCTCCAGTCCTAAGTATCTCATGATAGCTGGGAAAAAGGTCTGTTTTAGTGCTGCCTGAGGGTGTTGTCTTTTTTTGAGCCAGTATGCTTGGTACCTTGAGGGGAATGCCTGAAAGAGGGTTGGGTGTGACATTATCCCCTCCTTTAATGGAAACAGGCTAACAGCTTATAGGCTCATACAGTGATTTCGCTAGTATTTGGTTTCTAGTTTCTGGAAGACTTCCATTTGGCCAAATCTTGCTGTTTACGCTGTGCTGTCAGGTATAAGCAGACTGTGAGAAGACATGCAATTTTCTTCTGGTAACATCCAAAGCTACATCTGGAATTCTACTTCTTTTACTTTCCTCTCCAGAGAATCTTTGCCTAGCCTTCTCATTTTTTTTGTATCTCTTTTTCTAAGACTCAGTGTCATTTCTTGGTCTTCTTAACAGCTCTTCTGATACTACGTCTAATTACACTGTGGGCACTGCCATTTAGTAGTTCAGCTCCTGTCACTCCCTGAATTGGCTCCTGTGCATCACTTGTGACTAAGCCGATAACAGCTTCTCTTCTTTTGTGCTGTGTGACTAGTTTTTCCAAGAAACAGTCTCTTAAAAGCACAAGGAAAGTTTTTTTCTGAACTTTGTCCTATTGTACCACATAACCTGCAAAAGCTATAAATGTAACTCTCACAATAAACCATGACATTTCTCCTTGCAAGAAGTTTTCTCAAGAGTTTTTAGTGATTAAGAGTTCCATGGAAAGTGTGACATTGTTAGGGAGGCTTCCTCCGTTCTGATTTAAGAGTGGTCCTTCTTGGGTCATAGTACGATTTTCTGTATACTTTCCTCAAACTGGAGAGAAAGGAAGCCTTGTAATTAAAACACTGGATGAAAACTTCATCGAGTTCCTATATTTAAAGTCTATACACTTAGAAAGGTCAGTTAAAGCTAAAATACCTACAAACCAAGCTCCCTTTAAAAATGCTCCATTCTGTTACTGTGTCCTCTTTCCCCATCTGTAAAATGGGGGATCATACTCTGTTATAGTTCAAGTCTGTGTCTTTGACTACAGATATGAGGGATTAAGGACAAAAGGGCATACATTGTAGCCATTCTTCCAGTGGATAAACACACCGGTATTTCTAACTGTAACATACTCCTCTAAAGAGATGATAAAATTAGGTTTAAGAAAAGACAAAATGCCAAATTTACTAGCCGTAACTTACCACCATTTCTAGCTTTGCTCAAGAAACTTGCGCTTGGATGCGTTAAGCAAAACTAGAACAACCCCTCCAAACCTAAACAACCTGGCATCCTCTAAGAAAAAAAATATTATCATTTAGTTGTTTCCATTGTTAATCAGTTGACTTATCTGAAAAACTTCACTCTTGGTAATTCTTTATTATGAAGCCTGACTTGATAAACAGCACATGCTGACTAATGAAGTAAGAAGTAGTCAAGCCTCATGAGAACTGCCTGTAATAATCAAAGTTGTGGTAATAAAACCAAGGCACAGAAAAACAACATGCAAGAAAGAAACGTGTGAAACATTCTCAGTGGTTTATAGCTAGAAAATTCCTACCCCTAGGGTAATAATGTAACAAAAAAATCTTCTGTTTGCTGTAAAATGCCATGGAACTTGAAAAGACAGCCTCCCTCTGCAATTTCTCTGAAAGTGGGCAACAGGATAAGTGCAAACTGAGCTTAAATAAAAACAGTAACCCCGTGCTACCCCTTTAATCAGGTTAAGAAGAACAAACTCAAAGATGCAATGAGTCCAGGAATGCTTCTGTAACTTGATAAAGTTAAAAAGATTATGTCCCCACAACTGCGCAAAATGACCCAAAAGCACAGATAGTGATCCGAATCCAACAATGGCACAAGCAATACTGGAAGTTACATGCAAGACAAGTTGGACAACAGGTAGGTATAACCTGCATGCCAGGGCAGGTTATATTGTGGTACACAACGTAGTAATTTATAACCGGGCATGCAGGAACAACTACTATAAGGAAAACATAAAGAAAACCTAAGAGCTTTCTCCTGCTTTCTCTCATGCCACCTTACTTGCTTGTGTATTATGTATTTTGCGCGACTACCGAATCCCTCGCTGGCGCGCGTTACAGCACTTCCCCGCTACCTCTCTTTTCTGAGCAACTCGTCCCTGGTAAGCTGACATTAGATGTGCATTTACATCTGAGTTCACTTATTCACCTTAACAATGGAAAAATTTCAAATAAAAACACTTGGCAATGCTTCTGAATCCATACAGATAGAGATTAATTAAAGCAAGCTGATAAGGGCAGAATTTTAAAACGAAACCCAAGTTTTTCTTGTGTCAAAAGAAATTACATAAGAGCAAGGAAAGGTCAAGCTGAAAGCAAGGAACTGTCAAATCTGGTGACTTCTAGCTTACTGGCTTATTATAATTTGATGTACTCTCATACTTACTTCAGTGTTTCATGTCTGTCTGGATGGTGCTGTATGACTTTGGCCAATGCATCATATTCTGAAAGAAATTTAAATAGTTAGTCTAAATAATTCTGAAAGTATAGATTCAAGAACCAAAAATCAGGTACCGTAGAATGTTACAGATTCTCCTTCTTGAAAAACCATTTTAACGTTTTTCAAATTTGTACACAACACCTTACATATATAAAAAAGTACCTGCAGATATACATATATAAAAAGATGTATAATTTATGCCATCCTATAACATTTCAAAGTAGATGATTACATCAGAAGAGATTTTAAATAAACTACAGATATGATTGTAGGCCATTATCTACTCACTCAAACTTACCCAGCGCTAGTGATTCGTAAAGGATAAGGCCAGAAAACACAACCTTTAGTTAGCACTTGGTCTTTTGTATATGATACATAAGCATTGGTTTTAGATACAATGTAATTTATATGTACAGAAAACAGTGTTGATAAGATGTTACACATAAACATTTCAGATTTTTAGAAAAAAAGTATAAAATGCTGCATGAAAAACAACAGGATTATTTTCTTTAAACTGTATTACACATTAACAACATCATCATGGTTTTACAGGCATCTAACAGCCACTTCCTGATAGTAAAATTGTACATACGCCAACTACCTCATTCACATGGAAAAATCTGTGCTGCAGGCTGGACAGAACGTATCAAAAAGCAAACACTTCAGGCCTATGTTTGTGAAGATGTAAGAACTGTACATTCCTACTGGTTAAGGTTCTTTTAATTTCCAGTTGAGTCTACAATTATCCACAAAATTGATCAAATGGTTGTATTTAAAACCTTTCATCTGTTATACTTTTAATCACTTTCTTTTTGCATTTCATTTATCAAGAAAAACAAATTCTTGCTTCTTATCATTGCTAATCTTTTGATAAGACAGTACCACAGGGAAATGCTTCAAGCTTCAATTTAAATTATCAGCATATACTTTTAAGACTAGGGGAAAAAGTACACCTCCCATAACAGGTATTCAGTAAGGACACATACAGAGTTGCTGGGTGTGTAATTGGCATCACTGTCTCTGTGTATGCCAAGACATTACTTTCCCTTAGGAGCTGAAGGAATACACTTGCATGATCCTCAGTGCTGGGTATAAGTATCTTCAACTCTTGTCTCGCTGTTAACAATGTGCTTTAGCTCTTCTCAAGTCACCTGAATTGTGATAGGATGCTTCTGGGGTTTTTCTTTGGCCTGAAAACATTTCTCTGAACTTTTTAGGTTTTCCTGATGTTCTACGTCATTGAGATCTACTGGTTCAATCTTGCCTGCCTCATCCACCAAAAACTTTCAGTAGTGGGTGTGGAACCCACCAGACTAACTGTAGTATTCACCACGCCAGTATATTCCCTTGCACTTTCAAAAATTTGGGATCTATTTTCTGATACAATGTATTTTAAAAAATAACAAAATAATGAAACGGACCAGTGTAAATACAGATATTGCTCCTTACCCTGGCGATTTTTTCGAATCCTTTTTGCTTGGAGGATTTGTTTTTTGCATTCAGAAATCTTCTCATGTGCTGCAGCTATACTGTTTTCTTGAATTAAAAAAAAAAAAAAAGATATACAGAGTTATATTAAAATCAAATAATACATGTAAACAAGCCATTCTGCTAAATTATAAAAAGATAAAGAGCCATTTATGACATGGTGGCCTGCTAGCTCCATCAGCTTCAAAACTACATACACTTCAATAGGTTAGAAAAGCTTTTCTTTGTATTTTATATACTGATAAGATGCTTACAGCACGTGTTTTGAGTGCTATCAATTAAGAAAAAAGAAAAAAACAAACCACTCATCATAGGTATATATTATGTTCACCAGAACTGGCTCAAGCTTGTTCATAAAAGAGAAATTGTCAAACAGAAACCAGTAATATTTTCTCAGTTACCTATATCCTTATAGATTTTTTCATAATTTTCCATTTCTCTCAGGTTCATATCATACACCAGAAGAGTTTTTCCCATTGAAAATTCACACTGTGATAAAGTACTCAGCATTCGTTGGTACTGGCTGTAACTGAAAACAGACAAGATATTTATCCCTAAGCAGCATAAAAATACCCCCTACCTTTACAAAACAAGAAAACAAAGCCTCATGTAGCATAAGGAACAGTTAAATAAAATATTTCCAAGATTCAATATATAATTTTTTGAAACTCTTGTTAGAAACATTGCACCCATTAATTCCACCATCATGTCCTTACAGGTGTAGAGTGTGTTTTAAAGCAATGGGCAGATTGACCCAGGGCTTATAAACTTTCCAGCTAGGGCTGACTCGGGGACCACTGAGATTAGTATTTTAATACAGCAGTGCTTCTCTGTACACACAATCGTTATATTGTGTCCTCCAGGATTTTATATCTGGTACTAGTACGGACCCCAAAGCAGAACACCACGTTGTCACTCATCTCCTACTACTTTAGCCTGTTTTTTTTAAAAAAAACAACAAGAGAACCGCAGCAGCAGAAATGCCAGCAGTACTACCCTTCCCTAACAGAACAAATGCAGAACTGCCAACTGAAATATTCGAGTCATGATCCTGTTACAATAGCGGGACTCCCGGAAGGATCACGCAGCAGCACGACAATCATCCTGAGGGCATTCGAGCGGCGCGGGCAGATTTCATGATGGAGCCTGCAGCCTTCAGTAATTTCTGAACCGTCTCTAGTCCTCATCACCTACCACAGTGCTTGGCGTTTGTACTGGAAACACCACAGAGCCATACTGAAAAGCAGATGTATACATTTTAACAGGGATCTTTTCAAAACGGATCAAGCCCAGTTTTCCACTGAAATGCAAGCTAATCAGTTCCAAGACTAAAAAAAAAAAAAAAAAAAAAAAAGAAAAGCCCAGAAAACAAGTACCCTTCCTCCTGAGATCCGGAATTACACCACTTAATGAAACTCTTCACCAACAAATTGATCCGCCTGTCGTCACCAGCACCATCGCCATCGATCAGAAGTCGCTTGCGGATAACTTCATCTGAGGAAAAACTCCCGTTTAAGGGCAGCCGCGTCCCAGGGCCGAGCGCGGGTTTCAGCCCGGGCCTTCAGGGAACGATTCCCGGGGCTAAACCGGGAGGATCCGTTCAACGGCAGGCGTCCCGGGGCCCCGGGCCGGAGCGCGGGGCTGAGGGACCCTGGGGCCCGGGCGGAGAGGCCTGGGGGCGGGGGGCGCCCAAGGCCCGGGCGTGCCCCGGCACGAAGGGCCCGGGAGCGGGGCTGTGGGGTCGGGGCCAGGATGCAGGCCCGTCTGCGGGGTGAGAGGCCGGGGGTCGGGCTCGGGGGGGCCGCGGGGAGACGGCCGAGGCCGGGGCGCCGGGAGGGACTCCGCCGAGGGCGGCCGGGGCCGTGCGGCGGCGGGCGGGAGGGGAGGCGAGGCGGGCCCGGCGCTGAGGGGAGCCGGGCCGAGCGGGGGTCGGGGCGCGGGGCGGCGGGCGCGGGGCGGGAGGGAGGAAGGAAGGAAGGAGGGAGGGAGGGAGGTCTCACCGTCGGTCACGGCCCCCATGGCGGCGAGTGCCGGAGCCGGCGGGGCGGCGGCAGCAGCGAGTGAGGTCAGCTTCCCACAATGCAGCCGGCGAGAGCGGCGGCCATGGAGGGGGAGGCGGCGGCGGCGGCGGCTGGGGCCTGAGCCGGCTGGCGGCGGACGCGCGGCCCGGCGACGGCGGCTGCTGCTGCGGCGGGGAGGGCCGGCGGGCGAGGCCTGCGCCCCGCGTGGAACCGGCCCCCTGGCGAGGGGCGGCCCCGCCAGGTGAGGGGCCGACGGGGGAGGGAAGCGGCGGTCCCCGCGCCCGCAGCCAGGCTCCACCTCCCCGCCCCCGCCACCGCGCCCCCGGCCCCGCCGCCCCCCGCCCGGGCCGCCCCGCCATGCCCCCGGCACATGCTCCCTCGCCCTCGACGCGCCGCGGCGGGGAGGCCGCCGGGCCGGGGTGCGCCTCGGCCGCCCTCCTGCCTCAGCGCGTCCTCCCCCGGGGCCGCCGGCGCCCTTGGCGGCCCCGTCCTCCCCTCGCGGGCCCCGCGGGGGATGGCGGCCGCGGCCCAGGGGAGCCGGGGCGGACGGTCCCGCCGCGGTGCCTGGCGCCGAGGCGGCGACGGCGGCGCGAGGGTGGCGGGACCCGCCGCGGTGGCCGGAGGGAGGCGGCCGCTCCCTGGGCGAGGGTGCGGAGGACGTGCCCCTGGTGCCAGGCGTGAGGGAGTCGGGCCGGCCTGCCCTGGGCCACGCTTGGGCTCAGCTCCACTCGGTGCTGGGAGGACGAGCGGCAGGGCCCGGGGTGTGCAAAAAAAAAAATCATTCTGATGCGGTTCCTGGCGAGTTCGGCTATCGCCAGCGGGAGGGAGCAAGAGTTGTTTCTTCCTACCCTGAAAAACTAAGCTGGCGCTGGAAAAAAAGGCTAGAGGTGTCTGGAGAAAAGAGATATTAAGGTGTTACCGACGCCAAGCGTTGAGTTTTAGACTTTTGGTCCACAGACTTTGACGCTTGGGCAGTGCTAAAGCTGGCAGCATTATTGTTGTGTATATATATATATCATGGTACACGAGACGTATGTCCAGATCCTGACACCGTCCTATTTCCTCTTCGTTTTGGTTTGGACGCTTAAGTAGCTTGTTCCGCTCAGCACTTTGTATTGACAATTTTAGGGTCCTGGGTAAAACCGGGGTAAGAAAAGAACAAAGTGAATGTGTGATATAATCTGTGCTTTCCTGGTTTCAGAGCTGTGAGTGATTGAGGTGCTTTTTTGTTCTGGGTAGTGGCATTTAACAGCTGTTTACAGATTTGTAGGTTGTTTCAAGCCAGTACTTTGTCTTCAACAGGCAACTGGTCAGATTCTTTGGAAGGTGCTATTGGGAAAGCATTACAGGGAGTGGTCATTAAAGCTCTGCCTGAACTTTTGGAAATAAAGAGTTTCTAACATAGAAAACCTGGATAAGTGATTTCTGTTCTTGAAATTTATATGTATTACTATGTGATTGGCGAGTGATATAATTTTACGTGAAAACCTAACTCTCTATTCAGTTGTACAAAGTTTGGGCCAAAGAACGGGCCATGAATTCATGAGCTACTAAGTGCTATTAAAAACGCTCACTCTTATGAACTCTTAATTTGTTGTCATTTAATGTAGTTGCTTTGACAAAAAACTTTGTTCTTCCTAAGGCTTTGGTCGCTATGATATAGCCCTAGTATTTTGTGAAAGGATGAGAAGGTGACCTAGCTGAACTTCCCTACACAAATTGTATACAGTGTGGTTTCTTGCCTTTCCCTCTTTACCCACTGATTACCTCTTGGAAGTCTTAAGCATCTTGAAGCATCCAGTCTTATCAAAACTTAAATTTTTCTCCCTTTCTCTGAGCCCTTTCCATTTTCTGAGTCCTTTCTGTTTCTACCACAGAGAGAACTTGATCTGAACTGAAGACTATTGTAGGTGAAACCCACAATTATTTATTTAGTCATGTCAGAATACTTTTGTGTTATTTTCTGTCATTTAATCCAATATAATATTTTCTCACTTTTTGTTCATCATTCCACTGTTGGTCAGATAGTCTTATTAAACTCTCCACAATGACAAGTAGATAGTCCTTGAGTAATTAGAATACAGTAGTCCATATGATTAGTTAATAATATTTAATGACTTTTGTGCTGTTCTTCATACGTGTTACTAATTACAAGATTCTCACAAATTCTCTGTTCTGGGTCCTAGGCTCGTAAGAACAATTTTGAGAACAAAGCCATTATTTTTCTTTTTAAGACAGGGCTTTCAGGCATCATCAATGTTCATTAATTTTTCTGCTTTAGGATGAGAAGTAGAACTTGGTAAATACATCATCAAGAATCTCACTAAGGCTACGTATTGATGTAATAGCCTGTTCTCTTTCCTGCTCTGTGTTGCCATTTTAAACATCCACGAGATGTTTTTGCCCAGGAAGCCAGTTCCAGCTTGCTGGGTTTCTATATGCACTTGAGTATTCACTATGTCTTTGGAGTCTTCTTTCGATTTGCTCCATTTCCAAGTAGAGTTCCTCATCTTGTAAGCATGGAACAACCCTTGTTTCACATGTGTGGAGTGTGTGTTGCACTGGGCTGTATACAAGCATGTTTTTTCCATTAATTCAGTGTCACGTGTGATGTAGATCTCTGGAGCAGGGTTGACCTACTCTTATTTATTTGTCCTTCACCAGTTTGCATATTCTGTGCAGATTCTATCAGCTGCAGTCTTTTATATAATCCTTCCACTGACTGGCAGAAATACTGAGTAGCATTGAGCCCTCCTTAAGGCATCAGTATTGGAGATTCATGCAATAGGAAAAAATGTCTTGCACAGGGTATAGCACCTTACTCCATGCCAGCTCTTTGGAATAAATACCTGTGTGTGCAAGGTTTCAACCAAGCTAAATGTGATGTAGTTTTCCCTCTTTCCTTGAGTTCCTTTATGTGTGCCATATGGTAAGACCCTGAAGCAGCTTATACATAATAATTTGTTGCACACCTGTCCTTGTCAAAAGTGTTAAATGATCCTCTGTAATGTTTCCAGGTGACTCTGGATACAAGAAGTATAAGCTAGGTAAGTTTAGTACTGCAAGATGTTACACGTGTGTGGAACTGTCTCAGATTTTTCATTAGTATCTTTTTTTTTCCTGAAAAAATGGCTTTTAAGTACACCAGGTTTTGGTATTTTTTTTTTTTTTATTGAGGAAATCTGTTAATGTTGAAGTTTCCTTTCCTGAAAAAAAATCTACGAGAGTCAAAGTTTAAAGTGTCTTTATACCTCCTCCCCTTTTCTTTAACTGTGTATATATATTTTTTTTCCAACTGCAGGAAAAGTTAAAGGGGAAGAAGCTTTTTATAGTATTCCAGGCTGTAATGAGCTATGATTTTTAGAGCTAAGAAAACAGCCTTAACTATTGATGAGGTGGATTTAAAATATTTTTCCTAAGCCTCCCTAATAATTTATGAGGTGGTTTTAGATTCCAGGTTTTCTTCGTGTTGAATAACTTCTAAATCAGACTGTTGCGTGGCACTAAATCTTACAGAGATCTAAGTATAGTAGGTCAGAAACTACAAGGTATTTTTATCCAGTCCAACCTATATTCTTGTCAGAAAGCCATACCAAATTTATTTAGCAAGACCTATTTTCTGTAAGCCTGTTTAGCATTACTTCTTACCGCTGTCCTTTATTTCGTTGTTGATTGTGTAGCATGATTTTGTGCAAGACTTATATCAAGCTAACCTATTGCTATCACTGTGTTTTCTCATTTTAAATTATGTTAGAGTGTTACGTTTTCTTTGCAGTCTTCTTTAGCCTCAGTGTTTACTGAAAACGAGCATCGGTGTTTCAAGAGCTTGTCATCTCGTTCTGTAAAAATTCTTAGACACTGGCACTATAGTTCTGCAGATACTAAAATATTCACTTTTGGCAGATAAACCCGAAATTTTTCAATCCAGTGATTGGGGTAAAAAAGTAGTAGGGTTTCTTTCTTTTTTTTTTTTTTTTTTTTTTTTTTTTTATTTTTATTTTTTTATTTTAGATGCTAAGCAATGTGGTTCTTAGCCTTGTAAAAAGCTTTCCTAACATGGACCCTTGTGTTTCTGCAGAGCTAGCACATTTTCACAGAATTACAACATAACGAGAGAAGGGAGAGTGAAAATGCTTGTTGCGACTGTAGTGGCAATAATAATAATTTAAGAATGTAACATTTTATTATCCAAACAGTAATCAATTTTTCTGTCTACTGCCTGTGTTACCAAGATTGATTAAATGTACTGTTAATACCGTACTTCAAAAACCAGGCTTCTATCAGATAATAATGTAACCACAAGTTGTGTGTTACAGGATTGTTTTTATTTCTTATTTTTCAATTTGCAACTGAAAGAAGGATGTAAAATTCCAGAATTTTTGACAGAAGCAGTTTGAAAAATACAAGTCCTAGAAATACTGTGTTTGTTGTAAAGACATTCCATTCTTAGTACTATTTTTTCTCATGAAGGGAGACAGAAGCTTATCTTAGTAATTAAAAAAAAAATAGTGCTGCATGATCCGTTTAAATATATATATCTCTTTAAATAACTTTTTCCTAAGTAAGGGCTCTGTCTCTTGGTTAATCTAGGTTATATAGGTGGCATTCTGATATTGCCCTTTTTCAGATATCTTCACAGGAATTATGTAACAGCTTTCTACATTTCGGATCTGGATCCTACTGAATATTTATGAAGCTTGAAGATCAATTATTATACATTTTGAGGTGATCTGTCACTAATTTATTAAAGCGTGTCAAACTCAAGTGGAAGCTACATGATAGGTATTCTGTGTAGAAAACTGAGCTTGCAGGTGCAGGGATGCGCCCAGCAAATGAAAGCATGCCTTGCATGCATGTCAAAAGGTGCTTTAATTGAGGCAGTGGAATTACCAGAAGTTAGAAGTGGTACACTGGGTCATAGTACCTATTCCCAATGACTTGGTAGGTTCCCACTTGGCAAGAAAGTCAAGGTGTTTTAACAGGTATCTCATGAAACTCAGTCTCATGAAGCTGCTGCCAGATAGATTAAATGGTTAGATTTTTCTTTTAATCTAAAAATTGTTAGCACCATAGACTTCAGCTGCCTGTGCAATGCCTCGGAGATCCCACACGGTGTCTGCATTCTGTGATTTAAAGTGACTATCAGGTAATTTTACGGTGGCGTTTCGTGTTTTGTGTATTTTGTAAGGAAGCAGCCATTTATTCTTTTGGAATTATTTTTGGCAGGATTAGTCAGTTATCTAGTAGCGTCTTAGTTTGTTGGCAGGATGTTTTCAGTGTGACTTGCTTGATTTTATTTTTCTAATAAAGAAGAGCATATTTTTATTTTTCCTTCCCCAATCCTTCAATTCATGGGTTTGGTAGCATTTACATTGTGCTCTGAAGATCATCAGTGGTGTGCCAGAGTTTTCAGAGGAAGGGGTGGATGTTGAATGAAGTTTTTACACTGACTGAGAAGAAGAATTTGTCTTTGTTGGCATTGGGCCAAATGGTAAATGTTTGTATTTAACTGGCTTGAAACATTGGATGAACAACAAGAGGGTTGTGAATATCGTGTTTACTTGTATCATGTTTAAATAAATAACTGTTAGTGCTGCTGAGGAAATTTTGCACAAAGATTACAAGGGAAAACAGGCATTTCCTCCTTTGGAAAGCAGCTCTTGCCCGACTTCAGAGCGGCGTTTTCTGAATCACGTGGCCAGATGCTTTGACTCGGCTAAGAAAGCTGAATCAGAGCTATTGCGCAGCTTCTGAGTCAGCTTTTCAAAGTTTAATAAAAGTTGGTTGGGTTTGTTTTGTTTTATTTATTTTTTTTTTTAAAAGCAGTCCAAATCTGTAAAAGAAGACCTAGAAATTTTACAAGGCTTTGAGCTTGGCCGCATCATGGAGAGATGTTGGAAGAAACACTTCTGTCTCAGAAGATGAAGAAAGAGAGTATCAGGTCTATATCGATAAACATATGTTTCTTGTTTTAAATTGGGTTTATATTTTGCTTTGGATGATTTTATGGTTTATTTTCTTTTAATAAAGTAACTCTGTCAGTGGGTAGTGTTTAAGCACAGCTACAATTTACAGTTCCCATAAAACATGATACACCGAAGCATGTTCTCACCCCCTGACTTCTGAGTGAGGTACAAGCCTGAGCAGTGAAACAGAAATAATCAGAGGCATGGTCACACGATTTGGTGATGCCTGTTCAGTTTTAGGTTTTAGTATGTCATATGTTGAATGAAAACACTGAACTTTGTTTCTGACCATCATTATCCTGCCAATAGTGGCTAGAAGCAGGGTATAACCCCAAAGAGAAGTTGTGTCCTTCTTAGGAGGAAGGCACGCTCTCCTCAGTTTTTTGAGTAGGCCAAATGTAGCTTCTAAATTATTGCTTCAGTTGCCATCAAAGCAGATGGTTATAACAAATATTTCAAGAAATGTATGATGAGAAGATAACTGGTCTTTTCCAGCAGAGACTGTCAGATCCAGAAGTTACCAGATCCAGGCAGATCCAGGTTATGGCATTTCCTTACCTTTCTCAGGCTGGTTGTACCAAAAGGAAGGTGGTTCTGGCTGAGGCCTGTTGGGTCGTGTTTCCGTGAAGGTGGAGGGGGCCAAATGCTTCAGCATTTGCTGATGTTTCATTTAAAATGATACCAGCTGGAGCAGCTTGAAGGACATGATGAATCTGCACATTTTCTATGCAGTAGCCAAAGTAGGAATGTGCTTAAATCCTGCCTATATCCAGGGCTAAGCACCTTTCTCTAGGGAGCATTTTGGATTCACGCTCTCTTGAAATTAGGATCATAAGCCCTTTCTTTCAAAAAGGGAGCAAAGGTCAATCTTTGCTTTCAAAACCCAGGAGGTGGCAATGGTTCTGGTTCCCTTTTCGTCATTAGCAGAGCTGTTATCCGCTAGACTGCTCACCACATGTGTGGGAGACTTCAACCCAGCTATCCTCCTTCCTGAGGGGATTAATGCCCATAATTCTTTCCATCAGAGTGAATTTTGTAATCACCAGGCTGTTGACTAGTATGAGGTGGTGTTGCTGTCAGGAAGACAGACTGAACACGATGGTATAGCCCAACACAGAGATATTAGATGACTGAGGACTAAGACGTTGAAGGAAATAATCCATAAAAGCAAGCTAGTAGTTTCAGAAGTGCAAGAGAAGAACATGCAAGATAGTTTTTGCATTGCAGATCAGATTCTGTTCAAAGATGTATGAATGCCTTCCTAGCGATTTCCAAATTTTATTTGCAAGCTGGGAGAGAATTTGGACTTGAAAGTATAGGCAAACGGAAAAAAACAAATTGTGGAATAAAATAATCTGCTTCATAAACTGTTTTGGTGAGTTGCAAAAGCTAAATAGAAAAATTAATATCAAACATTGGGAAAAAGAGAAATTGGACACAAAATACGTTATCTATAAAGTGTGTGTGTATATGTATGTATTTATATATATACGTAAATCTTCAGTTGAGATATGAAAGTGGCTATATGTGTGCACAAAACATTAAGCCCAAAATGTTATTTCCCTTAATAGTATTTACAAAACTCCCAAGGTAACTTTTCTTATAATAATGTTTTAGCAGAGTCTTGGTATAAACAAGCATTCAGGTTTGCTTGTTGTTTTTTCTTTTGCAAAATGTTAGTGCAGAATGTTTGAAAACCACAAGTTCTTTTTGGTTCTCTGCCTTTTGCCTTTATTTTTAATAAAAATTTAAATGTTGATTATACATGGAGAGAATTGAACTAATAAAAGAGGTAAGGCAGATAAATTGGATTTTATAACTTGAATAAAGATTGGCTTGTAAGAGATGAGAGTAAACCAAAGCCATGCTAATAATAACTAAAAGTATGCACCTGTGATTTTATGGTTCATTGTAAATATTTTCACTTCAGTTTCATTCCAGTGTCGCTTTGGCAGTTATGGGTTGGGTTGTTGGTTTTTTTTCATTTTTGAGATCTGCTTGTGGTTTTGGTATATATATATGTGTGTGTGTGTGTGTGTGTGTGTGTGTGTGTATATATATATGTAAAGTTAGGATGGTGTTGAACAATAACATATCCTGAAATAAAATTGTGCACATATATATTAAAATAAGACATATGGGAAATTAAAAAAAAAAAAGTCATGAATTTGAAATTTAATTTTAAAAGTACCTAAATTGTACTCGAGCTGCAGACACTTGGCCCGGATTGGAATAGGAGGATATTTACAGTCAGATTTTCTGGTAAAGCTTTTCTTTCCTGTTGTTACGTGAAAGACTTGCACAAACAGGAGCAACTGACAGTAACTGTAGTTTATGTCATCAAACAAATGGAAGGAAATAGCTGAAGAGCTGCTGTTTTCAAATGTTTATGTTAACGAAGTCTGTCCTTGTCCTGCAAGCTCTTGAAGGGGTTTTGAACTTTTACTAGTCCTCTCAAATGTTGGCGTAGACTTGTGATGTCATGATAATACAGGTAACGAATTTCCTAAAGACTGGATTATTCTTATCAAATCTTTATTTGTAATTGCCTCTTTATGGAGTCTGTTCCCCATCGTGTCTTTCTAGGACTGGCCTACTAAATTTGGCACAGAGAGTTACAACTCTAAGACGGCCATTTTGCAACCTGCATTTTCTTCTCTTTCTGCTAGTATCAGTGAGTATAATTGCTATTCTGTATCTTTTTTCTGGTGGTGGTTCTCCTTGTTGCTCTTCAGTGGTGATGGATGCTGTGAGAATGTGTTGCTCCCTTGGAGAGGCCTCTTAAAGTTATTTGGCAAGTATAGCCATCTTTAAATAAGCAGTTGTTCCCTGTTACCTTCTGTGCAGGTGGTGGTGTTTAAGCAGCTGCAATACTGTCATTGCTTGGGGAAAAATAAGTAACGGGTAGCCCTAGCACAAGACAGCTTCTAGTAGGTATGGGTACGGTACAGGACTGTTTGTTGTGGTTGAGAAATGTATTACAGTAATTCACATCAAAATGTGAAATTTTTTTTTGACAAAGCTATAGAAATAGGAAAATACTACTTTAACTGTGTGTCACTGTAGTTAAAGAAGAATGATTTCTGCTAATCCAGTTGTCAGCAGGGCCCAGACTTTGCTAGGCTCCATTATCCTATTTGTTGAGAAAGGAGGAAAGAGTCATTGGAAATTCCATGATCTCTTTTGCCAAAAATCATCTGATGTCAAGTCAAAGATCTTCCCAGGCAAGTGTCTTTGTCAAGAGGAATGTTGAGACTGTGATATAGCTGTCTGTTATCGGAGAGCTTAAAGCTTAAGAGTGAAATTTTCTTTGGAAATACTTCAAAAATAGAAAATGTAACTGAGAGTTTATGCACATAAATATAATATTGGAGGATATATAAAGAAAAAACTCACTTTTATGTGGTCATATTTTGCAAAGATTTACTTTAATATTTTCAGATTAATTTTTGACTTTTAATTTTTCTTGCCATTTGGCAAGTATTTTTCTGTGTTTCTAGTGCTTCACCAGCTCTTCTTTGTGCACCATCTCTGATATCAACAGGAAAGTGCATAGTTTTGCTGCAGGGCAGTGGGACCAACTTCATTTTTATATTTGTGCTCACACCACAATAATGACATTTTATTATCTCAGGAACATGACTTGACTTTTTAAAGTGGTAGGAATATCATGTATACTCTTGCTTGGTTTATTTGTAAGTACAAAACACTACATATGGAAGGAGTGCCTACTATATTCCAGCTGAGCTTCCTAAACTTTGTTAGATAAAAAAATCCATACATTATTAAGGATCCTAAGTTTCTGAAAATCAGACTGCTCAGTCTCCTGTAGTTTTGAGATAAAGTTTTAATTAATTGCAGACAGGCAGGACAACAGGATCTGTATTGAATGAAATTAGGGAAGAGGAAGTATGGAGACGCCAGTGCAATTGCTTAAAGATCTGAAAGACATGGTGCATAAACAAGTGCCAAAAGAAGGCAATTCTTTAAGTAAGAGGGGACTGAGAGAGTGAGAAGACATATATTGAAGAGCATTGCAAAGCTGGGGGGCTTATGGCAGGTAGGGGAAGAAATAGATCAAATTGCAGCAAAGAAGATTTAGCATGGACAAACACAGTTTTCTAGTGGAAGTATTGAAAAGTTGGAATAATCACCTGCGGGGACAGTGGTGCTTCCATCCTCTGAGGTCTTTAAGAACAGGTTCGATTACCTGTATTGTTCCCACCAGATAGTTTAGTTATCATGCCCTGGGGCTGAGTGATGGACTGTCTTACCTTTGGAGGTTCCTTCCATCTCTCCTTTGGTTAACAGACCTCTACACATTGCACAGATTTTAATAGGATCAGAGTATGTAATGGATACATGCTGAAACCTATTTCCACCTCTGTGACCTGTTTAACAGTTCTATTTCAACTGGAATTTGTTATATCTGTAGGAAAGGCTATGGTAGTTGTCACGTAAAAGTTATATTTTTCAATGGGTTTGTTTTTTGGCAGGGTGTTTCTTGCATGTCATCCTCCAGGACCATGCTATAGCAAGTATAGTCCTCCTCCCATTTAAATACTCTTCTCTGCTGTAATGTTGCATCCAGGCCAGTTGTTGAATTGTTATTCTACTTGGAAAAAAATAAGAGGATTCGTGGAGCGCCTTGTAGGGAAGAAGTGTGGCCTGAGTGTGTATTGGAATGAGCAATTGTTCCAGCTGGCTGCGTGCATGCACGAGGTACAAATTGCTGATTTCAGTAGACTACAGCTTGACATTTGGTTCATATGTAGGTAGCCATGTTCAACAGCAAGCTTTGTAATCCCACTTAATTTCATTTTATCTGTGACTATGTATCCTCTCAGGAAACATTAATTTCTTAGTGCGACTAGCAGTAAGAGTAGGTATATTGTGTGACCTGGAGGTTGTGTGTCTATTGCAATATAAATGTGAGAATAAATCTTGTGTTTTTATAATGCGCCATTACCAGTTTTCTTGACCATGAGCAGAAGAGTGAGGAAACTGGAGAACTGATTTCTTCACAAGACATTATTAGCCAAAGCTAATAAATGATTTTAATAGCTAAAGAGTATGCTAGCACTTACTTAGACAGCTGTAGCTTCATATCTGTGTATGGTTTGCAGAGAAGGTAACTGCTACTGGGAGTATGTTAAAATGCAAATTATTATATTCTCCAGGTAAATAATAACAAAAAAATCCGTTCTTTTATTCAGTTAAAGAGTATCTAGTGGTTGGTTGATTAATGCTTGAGTATTGAGTGCCCTATTAATAGCTACTTTAAGTAGTAGTAGTTAGAAAAACATATGATTTTTATATAGTATAATAAACAGTCGTGAATTAATATAATATATAAATATTTACAAAATTTACAGTGTGTAAGAAGTGTTGTTGGCTTGCATAGGCTTTTGTAGACATTTAAGCCACTGGTATATTTGGGTCAGTACGAATGCATTTCTTAAAATGAAAATGTTAAGGTTTTTAATTTAAGTTTGATGCCACTAGAAAGACATTTTTCATCTCTAATGTCATTAATGTTAAAGCTTTTCAGCATTTTTACACAGGTAGTCTTTGAAAGGTGACTGTTGCATCTTCAGCTGCTGATGAAATTTTGTATAGAGTTTCTTAGCATGGCCTAGCATATTTCTTAGCAAACAATCTGTAACACAGGATTTATTTTAAAAGCAGCATAGTGCTATTTTATATGTATTTTCCCCACATGTACAACTTAAGTGTTTATAACAAAACGCAGTTGCAGGTTTTGGAGAAAAGCAGAGAGACGTGGGCCAAATGCTCGTAAGTCAGAAGGTGTGTTAAGAAGAGAAACCCAAATAATTTAATTTTTTAAGCTAGTTGTAACTTTCTAGAATGTGAGTTCTTGGTTTTTTTTGGGGTGGGATTAACATTTCTCTCGTTGCTCTAACATTTTTCTCCTCCTTGTTACCAATACTGTGTTTTCATGTGAGGCGGTGTGCTCTGACTCTAGATGGCAGTCACTGGTAGGCAAAGGGAAGGATTGTTCTGGTTGCTTGGTTGGGACCCTGCAAGTCTCTGCACCAGTTGGCTTCTCCAGCTGGAATTTTTATGGTGTTGGACAGCAATAAAAGTGTCACCTCAGCTTCTCTCCCTTCTGAACTGCAACAGAGATACTATGAAGAAAGAAAGGAAAAAAAGGGAAAAAAATAAGAGAAACTGAGAAAATGTTGGAGTGAAACATGCACAAGAGAGCTTTAGTAATGCTGACAATAGTGAAGAGATTTCTTTTATATCAGCAAGACTTTGTCCTAGATTAACAGAAATAAATTTGTTTATAATGGGAGAAATACCAGTTTCCCACTAAATTAAGTTTCAAAGACTAAAATAGATTGACCAAGGTGCAACCAGGGATAATAGGAGTGGAGGAATGTGCGATTGTAATCTCATTTTAACAAATGAGGATTTCCTCACAGTCACATGCGCATGTGTTGCTGGAGAAATAGTTCTTTTTGCTTAAGACATTGTGTCTTCCACTAGCCCCTGCCCCCCATCCTCCCTTTCCAGTGTCCATCCTCTCAATTTCTAAACTCCTTCCCATAATTTCACAGGTAATACCTTTCCTTCATACCTGTTAGCAATCTGTCTCTTGACTCTCCACTCTGTCTCTTCTCTTTAAAGCAGGATAAGCTTTGATTTTTTTTTTCCTCTCCCTTTCTTCGTATAGGTGCTGTTTGCCTTCCTAACTCGTCACTACTAAACAGTTTGATGTAACATTGCAGTTAGAGAAGGCAGCAGCGCTCCAGCAAAGGAACAACAGTTTCTCAGCACTTACTGCATAGGGATGATTGCACTTCATGAGATGAATACTGCTTGATAAGAAAGCTATTGTTGTAATAAATACAGTTCAAAACCAGGGATTAATCTATATATTTTATTGATCTCTGGTTTCAAACGCAGTGCCAAATTACAGTCTTGTTTATGTATGTGCAAATCCCAAGAAACTCTTCGGAAAGCGCTGGAGTCACTCCGGATTTACAGAGGTATACTTAAGATCAAGTCTTGGCCTTCAGTTTCAATAATATGAAAATGATTTACTGTTACATTGCTTATTGTATTAACTACCAGCTTTAGTAAAGGGGCTGTGATCCTGCAAGGGCTTTGAAAATATTCTGCAAGACATTCTTTTGCACAAAAAAAGAGTAACTGAAAATCAGATGATCTTGATTTTTGCATAATAGAACCCTAGCAGCAAGCTTTTCATTTCTTAATGTACTAGTTTAACTGTGGAAAACTGCTGATTTTTGAAAGAAAAGGTGCCTTAGTTGCAGAAGAATGAAAAATCAACGAAAGCTTTAATTAGGTCTTTATTCTTACATGTTTATAGTGAAAAATACTCACGGGCATTTTATGCCGAGTTTTACAATTCACAGTCAAGTGCATTTCCAGAGCCAATTTGAGAAATCTGGTGTATCGTTTGTGAGTGAAAGCTTTCTGAGTGTTAGCAGTAATCTAGTACAGTTTTCTGTGTGAAGTTCATGTGCAAGAAAGACAAGATAGAGATAATTTTGGTATTATGTCAAGATTATGTATTAGGATGACAGGTATCACAGTCCCTAATAGATTGCACAGTGCAGAGATAATGAAGAGTGATGCTTTCTGTTCGTAACCCTGCCTTGGGCCTGGTAAGTAACTGTGGGCAAATCACTCCTTCTTCCTCAATTTCTCTGTCTGTAAAAATGACGATAATGATGTGGATTATTTTGTGTTTCATTTTGAGATCTAAAGGGAATACATAGAAATGAAGCGGTAGGAACACGATGGGAAATATAAGGTGGTAAAATAAGCATCTGTATTACAGACAGCTTTGTACTGGCAACTGATTATAAAATTATTGATTCTACTGTTCTTTCCTGTTGAGGGTATTACTATGTACGTGTTCACAGAATTGTAGAAAAAAAATCATCTTGCTATTTCTTATACTAGCCTATCTTTCACCTTCTCTTTCAGAATTTACTGTAAGGTTATTCTGCTTTTATTCTTGCCCATTACCATCTCCGTGAGGGACAGTTAAAGCTGTAGTTAATGGAGGATAAGGACAGCAAAGGTCTGTCTGTCTTTCTTTTCTCTATCTCCTCCCTTTCTATCTCTCTGTCTCTCTTTGGCCATTGAAAATGTAGGTCATATTGCATCACCATAAAATGGAACAGTCAGAAAGGTGTTTGAAAAATGCTGACATCCTTAGCCTGGGGTGCATGCCAGTGTCCTTTGTTTACATTGAGAATAGTGTTGTACCTGTGTAAGAGCCAGCATCTCTGTTAAGGTTAGTGGTATGGTACCTAAATTATGAGTCAGATTTTAAGATGACTTTCATCTGCCTGCAGTAATTTAAAATTAGACAGATAAAATGCAACCACTCACAATAATGATATACATGGGGAGCTAATTTGAAATCTTTAATCTGCAATAACTGTGATGGTGTAGTTTGAATAATATTACCTTTAACAGAGAAGCTTAGTAATAAATTTTGCAAATCATGTTAATCATGTACTCTGCATTGTCTTGATTAGCTGTGCCTTTCTGTCTTGAAAATTATGTTTATTTTACATGTTTGTATATTCGTTTTAACATTACTGGTTTACTTCATGCACCCTTTTAAATGAGCCAATCGGGATGTTATTTATTTAAAAAAATGGAAAATCCTGATGTCCAGTGTCTTACTGCTTGCTACCAGTCTTTTGTTGTTTGTGTTTCTGATGTAATACAAGTTGTAATTGGTATGAAATGTTCCTATGGCATAAAATGCAGAACATATCTTTTTCTTCTCTACAGTTGTATATAAATACAATTTTTGAAGGAATGTATAAATATAATTTCAACTGTCCTTATTTATCTTAGATGCAGTAAGCTAATGTGTTTTATGGATTGAACTTTCAAATGGTGGTATAAATCATACTGCAAGATGCAGGTGTTTTGAAATATAAGACAAGATACTCGCTTATAGAATATCTTTCATTATTTCTGAAAGCAAGTATTTTTTTAACCTGTCTGTTCTATGCTTTGTGTGGTTGTACTTAAACAGTTGAAGTGCAATATGCAAAGGCTTCTTGTGACTTTGTTAATCTTACTGCTAAAGAAGACTTCTAGTTAAAACAGAAATTGTTGGAAGATAAAACTAAAATTAGTGATAACATGGTTTGTTGAGCAAAATAATGAATGCAGATCTTCTCCTGTTGCCATTAGACAAAGGAAAATGATAGTAGTCAAAGTTAAGACCCCTCAAGTGCACTTTGCCGTGCATAATTATTCTGCAATTTTTATCAGTTTATTTAGAATTATCCAAAAGGTGGTGTTGCTTCTCCATTGACTAAGATACTAGTTATTTAGCAACTAAGATACTAGTTATTTAAGTTTGGCCCTTCTCATTATCAATGAAGATACCTATGCATGTTTGAAACGGTTTCAAAATAATTCATATCATTATTATATTTTGCACCAAATATTCTGTTGCATTTGTGTTTGCACAAATAATAGTAAATATTTGGGTAATTCTGAGAAATATTTTATATCGGTATATGTAGGAGCTATGTGAAATCTTGAGATGCTGCAATTTTGTAATTGGTATTTACAGAAGTTTGGTATCTAATCTCTGTTTGAAGTGTGTAGCTGGTATTTATTTTTCAATCTGTGAAGACGTAGAGAATTGTGTCTCCCAAAGAGAATAGGAGGGCCAATTATGTATTGGTAGAGCTTAGATTGACCCCCTGAGATTCTGTAGTTGGCGGGTCCTGAGTCAGTCTCCAGCGCAAATGAGATCAGCCTGAGAATTGCTCTGATTTACTCTTACTAGCAGCCCTTAGCCTTCTGCCAGCCAGCTCGTGTTCCTTCAACACACTCCTCCTGCACCCAGCTTTCCAAGGGGCAGAATAAGACCTCATTAGGTTATCCCCATAACCAAGATGTCTAAATGGAGCCCAGTATTGGGGTGATTATACCTAGCATGTCCAAATCTTTGTTTATATAAATGTAGACATTGTATTTTATCTTAGATTTGGATTTTAGTAGATAACAAAGGAGAAAGAATGTTCTAAATTTTAGGCACATTCTTTGGTGCCTATTTCTGACAGCTGAAAAGTTAAAGGAGTTTTGTTAGCTGAGGCATTAGTTTTGATACTTTCAAAAGTTAGGGATGCTTTATCACATACATTTACTTTTCCTGTATTTTAATGAGTTGCTTTGTAATTATAATGTTCATGTAAGTATGTTTCCCTTAAATGGATAATACACATTAGTCATCATAACTATGCCTTTATTATATAAGTCTATGTAGATACAATTTTGACTGAGATAGAGCTTTTGCTCTGCCAGGCTGTGGTTTCCTGTCTTGCATATCAGTAACTTCTCGAAGTATTAAATAGCAACCAAGTTTCCTTTATAGTCAGGCATCAAGAGTGACATAATGCCAAGTCTGCTTCACTGGTTTGAAAATGCAGGCCTTTTTCCATTTTCTTGGATTGCTGCTTTGACTATTTTTGTCATCTTTCCATCTTTGAACTAGCGCTCTCTTTTCCAGGCTACCAAAGTGCTTACCTTCTGGAGAGAGAGCTCCTCCTGACTTATTCTCAATCATCCGATCGCTTCCTTGCATTACTCTTTGCTGACAGTTGTGGTTGTAATTGACCTGCTGTAAATTCTCAACAAGAATCATTCCTGTTCTTTGCCACCCATTATCCAGAGAAAGAGTTCTCTTTAAAGGGTCGTTAAGCTGTCACTTTACTCTTTTGAAACTTATTCTCTTAACTTCCTTCAGACTCAGCTCCAGATGTAATCCCTACAGCAAAATTCACAGGTGGTGACATAGTACGCTCTGATCTCTCCTATATAGGAATAAAAGTTTTGCTGATACTTCCTTCACCCTCATCTGGTCCGGTTTTTGTACTTACCACTTATTGCCTTGTCTCCAAAGACTTAAAAAATCTAGAAATGTCTTCTGGTTTATAAGTAGTTTTTGTTTTCATTTCTGCATGAAGCAATGGAACTTGCTTTTTATGTAACAAATAACATTTACGTCAGGATAAAAGAAAGAGCATTTTGCACGTAGAACTCTCATATCCCCTAAAGAAATTGGGGTAGAGATGTAGGAGTGAGTTATTTCCACAGCAGGGAGGTCATATGCTTGAAGGGATTGGGACTCTGAGGATAAACATTGAATGATCTGTGAAAGGGATGGTCCGTATGAATTCAGTCTCCTGTCCTAAACAAAGGAGAAAAAGGATTTTTAACAAGCAGTACATTGTCTTTCCCAGTAAGCAGCAGCAAGAGTTGAAGAGAAAGTTTTATACTGTAGTATTCAATGAGATTTGTATGTGTAACAAGGAAATACAATGTTTTCTGAGACTTTGACTAGTGTAGAAATTTGTTAACAATCAGTTTAATTAACCATAAGGCAGAACAATGACTGCAGAGGAGAGAGAGAAAGTAATACTGGACTTACTCTCAAGTGTTGTCCACTGAAGACAAGAAAATTTTGGATTTTATGGAGTAACTAGAATACAATTAAGCTCGGATGTGCTTCTTAGGATCAAGTATGTCACTGAGCAGAGTAAAGCTTAGAAATAGTAAATATATCTGTAGCTGATCTCAGTCAAGATAGTGTCAGCTGCTAAGCTGCAGTTTAAAAGAAAAGAAAAAAAAGGGGTTTATCCTCACTGCATAAGAAGACTTTAAAGACATGAACTCAGTTTGCAGACAGCTTCCCAGAGGAGCAGCAGAAGCCAGGAAAAGCTTCGTTCTGCACCTTCCAGTGGGGCAGAGCCCTACAGCCTGTGGGACGGCTTGGATGCCCTCTTGGACTGCATTCCTCTTGTCTGGACTTTAATCCTTGGAGGGGAAAAAAATAGTTTTCTCTGAAGTGTCACCCAGTCCCAGCGCTAGATTGGCTTATTTATATCTAGCTTCACGACTTTTTAGTAGATGAAAAAAAATCACCAGTTTAATTTCAAAGCACTTATAAAAATCAGTTGTTTGATCTTTAATATAACCTGTGCACAAGGATGGTTGAAATTTTTTTTAACAGGGCTTTGGTTTAGCTTTAACCAATTAGGCATTGGTTTATGTTAAACCAAAGCAAACTGGGCTTAAATTTGATTTATATAAACAGTAAGTTTATAAGCACTGAATGAAAGGATTTTGAAAACCTGAGCTTGATATGATAAAAGTTCCTTTTGTGGGAAAGGCCTCAATCTGTACATCTCTGTTAATTTTTGTTAAATTCTTCATCAGCGATACAGTAATAGTCACTAATAACTATTACGTGAGGGATCATTTTTAGCTATCCATGTTCTGTGACATGGTGGTAAAAATGTCAATGACTGTGTACCGAGAGCCCCTGTTGTTGGAGTCGTGCTATATTCTAGAAAAATCCTGTGTAGGAAATCCAGCGCTGTTGTGTTACCAGCTTGTGATACAGACACGACCGTCTGCTTAGAAATCTGGTCAGTAATAGTCGATGTAAGTGCAGTAACTGGGCTGAAGATTGAGATTTCATCCAATGCATACCTTTCTGGTAATGTCAGCCTGCCATTTAAAGAGCTGCTCTGTACATAAGAGTCCATAACAGCTCTCTGCTTACCTTTCAATTTTAAATCCATTGCAGAAGCTGTATTTGTAAAATTGATAAAATGCTTCGTATTAGTTTTTAAATAGATACATTTATAATTATTAAATGGAGATAAGGTTTCTAATGTCTTACTGCTGTACTCTTTTTGTTTTCTTTCAGAATTAATCAGGTACAAGTTAGAGAAAGCTTCCAAAATCTGAACAGATGAAGATCAATTGATAAATCAACCCAGCGATTCACCATACTTTCAAGGTACTGTGACATGCTTACCCAAATATTTTCCTTAAGCATAATATTCACATACTTTAGATGTGAGAAGCGTGGAGAACAGGATATTAGCAGGGTTGCAAAGCAAGTCTGAAGTGTTACCAGATGCAGTGGGGAGACTTTTTTTTTTTTTAAATGCAGGTGTTTAATATATGTTTCAGTGGGAAGTAAAGCGACTTTACAGTCAACTTAAAGGGATTTCAATGCATGGAACAGTCAAACTTAAAAAGATAAAAGTAAGTTGGATTATATCTCCCAATCACTTAGATGAAGTGATTTGAACTAGTAAGATGTGACAAGCAATATTTTCAATTTATTTATTATATTTTAGAAGAAGTAAACTTCTTTTTCTGAATAATTATTTTTGTCTATTTCCACGTTTTCACGATACTTTAAAGCATTTGTAGGCTGTTAGGGTCTGGTATATACCATAGCCTACCAGCTGCATCAGTTTTGTTATCTTACAAGTTCAGAAAGTAGAATTGTAAACTGAGGTAAATACTGCACAGTTGCCTAACACAGTGGGGTTATTCTCCATGACTAGTGTTCCTGGCAGAACATTAGGAAAAAGAGAAAGTGATGATAATAAATTGAAATTTTGGCTAAAAAGCTGCTAGTGCAGATTATTTTATCAGGTACTGCTAATTCATTGAAACAATATCTGTTTCTTTCTCGGTTTCCCTTACATTTATCTCTATTCTTTATCATCATGTGCATTTCACCATTTTGTATATTTTTGCTTGACATCACAAAAGAAAAGACTTCACTCTAAGTTTGCATTTTTCTTATACACAGACTTGAAGAATCTAGTCTGTTATAGCCTGGCTAGTATTTGCTGTGCAAATCATCTTTTAATATATTTAAAAATAGATTGCAGCAGCAAGGGCCATTACAGTTAGCATGGAGCTGGTCTGCAGAACTTAAATTAAGTGGCAGAGCTAACCTGGGCTCAGGAAGAGCGAGGAATGTTTGTCATGGCGTGGCTCCTGCAGTATGTAACATTGGAAGCTGTAGTATCTGAAGTTTCTATAACAAAATGCTTCCCTGGATTTTCCAGCAGCCTGAGAATTGGCTATATTAGTGAACCCACAGTGCCTGGGGTTGCAAAAACTGGCATTGTTCTCATCTTCTTCCTTCCTCCTTGTCACTAAATAGGGCCACAACATCTATCAGATTTCCATATAATCACAGGAAGGTCTAGATTGGAAGAATCCTCCAGACATCATCTGGTCCAACCTTCTGTTGAAAGCAGGTTATCCGAGGCCTGGTCAAGCCAAGTGTTAAATATTTCCAGCAAGGGAAAGTCCACCATTTCTCTGGGCAATCTGTTCCAATATTTAATTGTTCTCACAGTGAATATTTTTTTCTTGTATCCAGACAGAACTTCTGAAGCAACTTGTGCCTGTTGCCTCTTGCCCTGTCACTGTGTTTCTTCTGAAGAGAGTACCTCCATCTTCTCTATAATTATCTTTTACTTATTGGAAGACTGTGATTACATCCCACCTGAGCCTTCTCTTTAGGCTGAGCAAGCCCAATTCCTTAGCATTTCTTCAGTAAGTTTTCCAACCTTCTACTCACTTTGTTGGCCCTCTGCTGGACCCTGTCCAGTTTTTAATATGTCTCTTGAACTGGCCCAGTCTTCCAGCCTGTCAGAGTCTCTGTATATAGTGACACTTCCTTCGGGTGTATCTATGTGTCTTCCAAGTTTCATGTCATCTGCAGACTTGGTGAGGATGCATTTATACCCATCATCCAGATCATTTTAAAAGATAGTGAATAGGATTGAGCCTGGTATTGACCCCCAAGGAACTCTGTTTGTGACTGATTGCCAGTTTGATTTTGAGCCATTACCACCCTTTGAGCACAGCAGTTCAGCCAGTTTGCCAGCAATCTCATGGTTCACATCCATGACTTTTCAAACTAACTCTTTTAGAACCCTTGCATGCATCCTGTCAGGTCCTGTAGACCTGTCCATGTTCAATTTGTATGATATTTTGTTGCTAACTTGGTAAGCATATGGTCAGTGCAGGTAGCATCAGGAAGCAGCAATCAAACGTGAGAAGAATGGTATAAATTTAAATTTGCTTGTGCCAGGGTTCTCAGGATCCTTGATTTGATGTTAATCAGCATGTCAAGCTTCTGAGGGTATGAGGACTTGGGCAGCTTCACATCATAGGTAGGCATCATTGTTGTCTCAAGGAACTCTTGGGCCCCGTGGGCTGTGCTTGGACCCAGAGTGTTCTGCCTCAATGGATTGCCAAGGAGCCATGTAAACAAGCTGGCAAGAAACCAGGCAGGGTTACAAAACCTTGCGTGGTAGTTAGGTTCCATCAGAAGATCGTTGCTATCAAACTGTTCCCATTAAGTGCTTTGATTTCAATAAATGGAAATTCAGCACTAATGTTTTGTTACAATTGACCTGAACAGCTGTGTATTTTAATCATTCTAAATTTTAATATCATATTCTCTGTCTATAGATGAGAATTTAAAAGGTCATACCCATTTCTGATTCCTCTGATTAAAATGATTCATCTGCATAGTTAGGTTGCCGAAATTGTTTTAACATTTCCAAATTCAAAAGGTGATTTCAATACCTTATGTAAAATTAATAAACATTAGTCTGATTTCCAAATCATTAACTGGATGTATTTTGTGTAGTTTTACCTATTTACCTTTAACACTTGAAAACTTTGTGTCACTATTCAGTGTTTTCTCTGTAAAATTCTCTTCAAGAACTGACAGTACTTAGTGACATCTAAGCAGGGCAAAGATCTGTGTTCCTGTATTCCTTATGCTCCTTATTGTGCTTTAGATCACTGTGTCATCAATTCTTGCAGAAATTTGACTTGCATATAATAAAGTAAAGAAGGAAGTGGTTGCAATGTTTTGCTAGGTACTGTATACTTTATTAACACATGGAAATGACATTGGCTTATAATTTGGGTGTAAAAATGTTATACTATCATCAGTATAGTCATTGTGATGTTTGGATAAACATATAGGGGCATCTATTGCATCCTCATCCTAATGCAGAATTCTTGGCAGATTTACTTATATTTATTAGCCTCCATTCCCCCATTCCTTCTCCTCAGAAAAGGATACTTTAAGTTAGTCTTCTAATCTTAACAATATTGTTCTTTGCCCTGGTACAGGTGGTTTATAGTAGGTATCCACAATAATTTCATATTCCAGTATTTAATGTAGCTGTATACCAGCACTTCTGAGCATCTTCGGCTCCCCCTTTGAAGTGTTACTCATAAATAAAATTATACACATCAACCTGTTCCCAGGATCTGTGGGAAAAAGGATAATAGACTGGCATGGTTTGTTGTATAATTTTTTATTGTGTGCTGCTCATGATTATTATTCTGCAGGATCACAGTCCTGTGTATAGTTATAAAGGGAGAAGTTGCTTGATTTCACTGGAGGGGAGAGCGAACTACAGATTACCATAATGCGTTTTTCTTAATGTACTAATATTTTTCCATAGTGGGGCTTAAATGAAATGGTCTGTTTTGTTATGGCTGGATAGTTCTCTCATCATCTGGACGTCCTGATTCATATGAACTTTTTATCTCTTGCTTCCGTACTTGCCCAATTACATTCTTATACTTCTCATACTGGAGACATATCTTAAAATGCACAAAAGGTACTCCCAGTTCTACTGCTGTCAGCAGGAGCTGATGGGAGGGTCAGGACTTCACTTCAGCGTATCAGCTACTTGAGTTGTCGTTTCATCCTGAATCTCATCTACCAGCAAGTTTTCACTAATAATATTTGTTCTTAGTTTTTAAGCCCTTCTTAATAATTTCATACCTTTTGGCTAGAGTTAACTTATTTGATTTCCTCTAATGCTGTAATGCCCCTCACATGTTTTCCTTGACAGACTTTTTTGTGAATTCACTATTTTTCTTTCTTCCGAGTACTGATAAAGTGACACCCTTGTAGATTCTCCCTGTCTCTCCCTTCGCACTTCAATTCTTGTATCCTTTCACTTTCATTGCAGAAAATGATTGGTGAATCATATCACTGTACTTCTGTTCTTAAAAGAGTTTGGCTGCAGACTCATTCTTCCTTCTTCATTCCAGTTAAGAGTTATTATATCTCAGGTTCTGTACGGAGGCTGTCTTACAGATTCTAACTGAACAGCTGAGGTAGGTGTTCCCTGTTTGAACAGCTTTCCCGGACCACCTGGCAAAAGAATGAAACCTGCCGGTACAGGTGAAAAAATGCCTGCAGTGTCATGCCGCAAAATAACCATCCTCTGCAGTTTTAAGCAGTTGCATGCTGTTTGTAGGCACACATTTAATCATAGTATCGCCAACCATGTTTAATACATTGTTAAATCTATTTAGTGAGCTTTAAAACTGTGGGTTATCCTTTCTTGTATGTCTTGTTTCCTCTTTCTTGACTCCTTTCTTTCTTTCCTTTTGCAGTCTGTGTTATATTTTTTGTTTGTTTGTTTATGCTTTCTTCATCCCATTATTTGGCTGTTTTCTCTGCATCATCCACTGTTTCCTGCCTCACATTTTTCCTTCTCCACTTTCTATCTGAGCTTTACTTAGCTCCTCGTTGTTTGTTCTCTCAGTTCTCTGAATACCTGTTCTCATTCACATGTACGAGCAGTCTATGGTTATTCACACACTGTCTCAGTCCCAATGCTACTTCTTGGGCTATTTTGCTTCCTTGGTTAAGCTTCCTCAGTTAAGCCCTTTGAACTGGTAGCATTTCTGGGCCCATTTTTGTTCTCTTAAAGGAGCATTGGCTTCTAGGCAGTGCCTTCCACGCTTGTGTGTTCTGCCAGCTCGTGACCAGATTCATCCCACTTAATTCTGGGTGCCTAATGCAGGTGCCTAATTTATGTGTATGGTCATCCTTGACTACTTCCGTGGTCAGTGGGGTCAGAAGGGCTTCTTCAAAAAGTGCTTTGGACCGGGAGGGACCAAATTGATCCCAAAAGTATCCCCGGGTCTCCGCTGATTGCCAGGGGAGCTTTGGGTGACCATATTCCTGACCTGGATGTGTCTCGGATTTGTAATAGTCACCTCTGTTCAAAGTCTACAGCTTGTACATGTGTTTTCAATTCTGATCTCCTTCTAACATGATGGATTTTCAGGGTTTCCCCTATTTTTCCCTAAAATCATCGATGCATGCATGTATAGCACTATGGAGACAATTTAAGAGAATTGAACTTGTGTGCTTAAAAAAACCCAAACACATATTCGACCTAGTGGGAAAAGAAAATTCTCTCCATCTCCAGTCCTTGTAAAATTAGTTTTTCACCTGCCCCTATTCCTGCTCTCTGACTAATCGGCCTTGTGCATTGAACTGATGAACTGATCTTTCTGCTGCCACTTTCCTCCCTCTACTGGAATACTGATGTATTCACGACACAGTGGGAAAATACCTTACTAGCGGAAGGTTTACTAAAGGACAGCCTGAGGCCCAGACTGCAGAATTAGATCTTGAGTGGGAATATATAGGAAAGAAAGAAAAGCTGTGAAAGGGGGAGGGGAAAAAATGCAACAACCAGTTTGAAAGAGCAAAAACGAGCAAGAAAGGGGATAAAGTTGTATGAAATAACAGTGATGTGTGCTTTACCTGTTTGGCTGGCACTTTTAAAGCAAGAGGCGGTTTTGAGTAACTTGATGAGTATCAACCTTAGAAACTGAAAATTTGGTAATATATTGGCTTGTTAAAGTAGTTAACTAATCAACATAATTTTGCCAGATTAAGCCATTTTACTTTTGTGTAATTTGACATACGTACATCAGTAATGTTTAAAGAAAAGAATCATGTGATGTGTGAACATTAAATTGATATTCCATGGTAAAATCTGTCACTATTAAAAGGTAGATGATGGTGTTCTGTGGCTCTGTTGGTCACCCATCACTACATTTGCTTTATGATCTAAGTAAAATAAATAATAGAAAAAGCCTTTACGAATTTGATGGACACTAGGATGTATGGAGGATTCTTTTTCAAACTGCAGCTGAGGCAGCTTTCTGACAGCCTTCTCCAGAACAAAGGAGAGCTGTATGCATGAAGTTTGTAATATAAAGCAGAATATTTGACACAGAGAATGTTGTTCTGTCTGTAACTTGCCTTATCCTATGGCTGGAGTCTGAATTCAGCTATGGACTCCATTTGTGGAGTACTCGAAGAACTAAGCTTGAAAGAAATCAGTCATAGATTTTTTTTCCTGTCTGGCTTCTACACCACAAAAAAAGCTTAGGTTCTGTTCAGAAATTCTTTAGCACCTGACTGACATTTTTCTTCCAGTGACGTTCTTAGCTTTAATTAGAAGTAGCTTTCTATATTTTAAAGTATACTCTTTGATAATTAATCAAACAATAATGCCCTCCATTCATCCTTTATCTTCAGACGCTGGTTCCATAAACACCTTTACTCATGCTCAGACTAAGCTTTGGGAAGCTACAGTACAGTTAAGAGCAAGTGTAACCATCTGAAAGATCAGGGCCCAGCTCAAGAAGTTGATGGCCTTTGTTAATTAATCCTGCTACAACTGTCTGCAGCAGAAGTCATTATTGCTCTCTTTATCTAAATCTCGTGGTGCTTGCCTTTTATTAAGGAGTTAAGTTAGACTTGCAGTGATCAAGAGGAGAGAAAAGTCTCACTAGCTGTTCTGTATTAGATCTACAATTTTACAAGATACATTCTCAGTGTGACATAAATTATCAGTTGGGTGGAACGCTGAAACTATTATAATTACAACCTATCCCATCTCATATGATGATTGTCTGATGAGCTTGTATTTATACATCTTTTATATGCATAAATTTGGAAAGAAACCTCTATAGCTTGTATAGTTCCACACTTCAAATGAAAATAGCGAAGCCTTAGCTAAGCCCGCACGTATATACACCTCTGCAGGACTGGGACCGCATGGTCTGAACAAATTTATTTACAGTTTTGATTTCTGCTGTCTCGTTTTGCAAATACACGTATGGGATCTGTGAGCAGTTGCGCTGACGGCATGAGTCCCATGCTCTCGAGCTTACGCGTGGGCTGAGTACCTATAGAAGGCAGCAGATCAGATTTATGTATGTTTTTGCCTGTTCATTGAGGATGTTATTACTGACAGCGGCATCGAGCGTGGCCAGAAATCTTTGCAGATCATGGCCTGCGAGTTTGACATCGCTACTTGAACATTTTAGTCGATTGGAGAGAAAACCCTGCAATAAACGGATTCCAAACCCAGATTTTTTTTTTTTTCTAATCAAATAACTTGATTTTGCAAAGCTTAAACTTTGTTTCTAAGAGTTTTCAGGCACGAAAGCATCCTTTAACCCTCGCTTTTAGCACCGCTCGACGTCATCCCGAAGTTGAGGCAAAACAAACAAACAAAAAAGCTGTTGTTTAAAAAGGGTTACGAGGATAACGAAGGCAGCGGCGAGCAGGAAACTCGCTCCGGGCGGGCGGCGTCCGTGTCCCCCCCCCCCCGGCCCCCCCCGTTCGGGGGGGACACGGACGCCGCCCGCCCGGAGCGAGTTTCCTGCTCGCCGCTGCCTTTAAGGAGGCGCCGGGTTTAAGGTGGACCGGCCAGGAGGGGCGGGGCGCGCTAAGGCCGGCTCCGCCCCGCCGCGTCGCGTCGCTGGTCCGCCCCCCCTCCCCTTCCCGGGGCAGCGGGTGCCAGGCGGGGTTGTGATGCGGCCGTTGTTTTTGTAGGGTCGCGGGCCGCGGTGAGGAGAGAGAGAAAGGCGGCCCATGGAGCCGGGGAGCGCCTGGCGGGCGGCGTAGCCCTGCTCTCTTCACCCCCCCCCCCCCCCACACCCCTTCCACTCCCCCCCTTCCGCCGCTTTGTTAGCGCAAACACACAAACGCGCCTCACCTACACGGTGAAGAGGAAGGGAGCGCTCCCCGTACAATAATGGGCAGCCGGCTGCTGCCCCCCGGGCCGCCGCAGAGGTGAGTCGACGCCGCCCCCCAGGGCCGCAGGTTCCCGGCGGGGAGGAGAGCGAGCGGGCTGACAGCCGCCGCGGCGCTTCCTTAAAAGCGCGGCGCCACCTTAAGCGCCCGATGACTTTTTTCTCGTTACATTATAGCAGCGGAAAGAATGTCGGCGCGGGCCGCGGGTGACGTCAGAAGGGAGCAGCGCAGCGCGGCGGCGGCCAGGCAGCGGCAGCGGCGGCCCCGCCACGGCGAAGGAGGCGGAGGCGGAGGAGGCGGGAGCGGCGCCGGCCCCGCCGCCACCGCAGCGGCAATGGCGGCCGTCGGGGAGCGCAGGTCCCTGCCCAGCCCCGAGGCGATGCTGGGGCAGCCCTGGAGCCACTGGGTCGACGCTGCTAAACTTCACGGGAACGACGGTGAGCGGCCGTGTCCTCCCCCCAACCCCCTCTACCGGCCCGGCCCCCTGTCCCCGCCGGGCTGCGGGGTGCCCCGGGGCGCGGCCCCGCCGCGGGAGGGAACCGCGGGGCGCCGGTCGGACGCGGCAGGGTGCCCGGCAGGAGGGCGCCGCGGGTCCCGGGCCCGGGGCGGGCGGAGGTTGGGTCCGTTCCCCGCCCCCCCCCCCCCCCCCTCCCCTCCCTCCGTCCCTCCGACGTCGCGGCCGAGTTTGTTGTCCGGTACGCGGCCCCCCAGAGCGGAGGCGCCCCCCCGGCCTGGGGCTCGGGAGCGGCGCGGAGCGGGCAGCGCTTGCCCCAGTTCCTGTAATCCGGGACACGGTGCGAGGAGAGGTCTGAGCCGGTCCCCGGAGGCCGGCACCTCCTGCCCTCGATTCAGCCTGGGCTTGGGGCCGGGGCGGGGGGGGGGGAGAGGGAGAGCTCCAGCCTCAGGTGAGGCATCCCCCTCCGCTGACAGCGGCTCGGGCGGCCCCGGCCCCGCAGCCCCCTTCGGGGGACGGGACGGGACGGCAGCTCTCGGTCTCTCTGAAGCCGTGTTTACTGGCGCAGCGGTAGGAGAGCGTGTCCCCGGTGGGCTGGTTTGTTGCTGTAGGGGAACGTGTTACCGGTCAGTCCGACTTCTGCGCTGACGGAGATCTTGTGGCTTTTTGCTTTTAGGAACAGCATTAGAAGAAAGTTTCAAGGAATACGGAAGAAACCGAGAAGCGATGCGACTTTGCCGAGAAGGTGAGTGCGATTCGTTCTCGAAGAAAAGTGCACGGAGAAGTTTTCCTGCTCGTAACTAGGTACGAGAGGACGTGCACGGGAAAGAGAAAGGAAACTTCAATCCCGTCGCTTTGGATTTGGGACTTGCGGCCTGTCAGTGAGTGGTGTTATTAGCATTATTATTAAATTAATGTATAATCTCAAAGCTACAAGGTAGGGCATAGGTTACTTAGTGTCTTTACTGGGCTTCTAGTTGGATTTTTTTTTTTTTTTTTTATTTAACTATAAATACTCCTGAGGAAACTGTGTGACCAGCACGGATAATATCTTCTCTTGAGCTAAGGCATTTTGATTCTTAATACAATCCATGTCAGTATTTGAACACTGATTCCTTTCTCTGTCATGTTAAGGTGTTATGTTTATTTCTTAGTGTACTGCTAAATGACAGTGACTTTTCACCTGTGATTAGCAAAAGCCCATTAATGGCCCACTTTGTTTCAAGAGTAGCAATGCTACTTGAAGTTGTAAGCAGATGATGAATGAAAGCTATAGATTATTGGTGACTTTGTAACAGGGAGTGGAAAAAACCAGCAACGGGTCTGGTTTGTGATGTTCAATTTTTTGTTTGTTTGTTTTTCCAGTTTAACAATTGTTTTATAGTAGAGAAATGTTCTAAAACTTTCTTAATATTGTTGGAACTAGCTTGGTTCCATCGGACTTTCTGAGACGTATGCCACAGAATAGGCCTCGTTGTTTTAAATACTAGATCAGTTAGACCCGAGTCATTTATTTGACGCTCTTAGAAATGGAAGGCTGAGTTTGTAAACTTGGTTTATGATCACAGAGCGCAGGACTTGCCAGGGACCTTAGGAGATGATCTGATTCAGCACTTACCTACTTGTGAGCTACAAACAGCAAATGAAACCTAAAGCAAGGCGGCACGGGCTAGTAGGATTGGGAGGCAGTGATCCATATTGAGGCTGAATCAAAATGTCTGTTTATTATAGAATTCCTAGTGTTGCTAAAATTTGGAAAAAATCAGTTTCTAGGACCAGAGTCGGTGGTCACTGACCTGTAAGAAAGATGTAATAGACGGCTATACTGCAGCATTCAGAATCACTTGTGCCATTTTGCCATCTTCTAAGTGTATGTATGAGTGAGTTCTTAGATATTTGAAAAATCACTTTATTACTTCATTGCTGAGTTCCAATCTAACAGTTATGTTGGGTATTTAATTTATTTTTCTGAATAGGCAAATCATTCAAGTGCTAAAACAGCATTTATAACAATAAGCACACACATTATCCTAGTAAAGATTTTACTAATAAGGATTTTCAAACATTCTTTCTTATTTCTACCTCTTAAAATGCAAGCATCTGAGGTTTCCAGATTTTAAAGATTAGCTGGCAGGGTGAAGAATAATCTACCCCCCCACCCCCCCCTCTTCTGGAGAGAGATCATGAAACTGTTTTTGCATAGGCTGACCACTGAGGCACAGCTTCTCTGCACTGACTCCAACCATGTGAATGATTTGTAGGGTTATGAGTTGAAGGAAGTTCATAAAACACTTTGAAAATTAAATGTGAAACTTAGTAGCTCTGTCAGGCTTCCAGAAGTCTATTTATTTTGGTTGTTCCATGACATATGAATGAGACACTGACTTGGTGTATACCTGTAGCTAGTCTGTAGGGAGCTTGGCCTACTGCAAAATAAAGCAAAAGAAAAAGTAGTATTAATTAAGTTTGCACTTAAAGAACTAGGGGAGCAGCAAAACATGCCAGCATATGTATGTATTGCGTTATCAAATAAAATTTTGAGAATACTGTAACTGATTGCTTTTCCCAGGAAGAATTTTGCATTCAAAATTGAGGAACAAACATTTATTAAATAGTGGGACTGTCTAAACCGTGGATCTTAACACAGAAAGGTGAACTGAAGGTGCAAATTTTGTCTAATCAACTCTAACCTCAAGATTTTTGTCATGGAACCACACAGCATTTTAAATATGGCTAACAACAGAACTCGTTGTGTAAGGAAGTTATTTCTCTACAGATTGGGAGTTGACTCAGAGGCCCAACTTCACAAAAGGACTTCAAGGTTATTTAGGCTAATTTAACCTTGCATTGCAACTCTTCCAGTTTGCATAAAAGAATTAAATATTCATGGCCTGGAGAGGGAGCGAAGGAGGGAACATGACTTTACAGCCCACTTACTAGAACTGGGTTCAAAACCAAGAACTATTTTCTTTATTTAACAATTGCCAGCTTTCAGGTCAGGCTCTCACCGGCCTGTGTACCCACCGGGTTATGGGTTGTAGTTGTTTTCCTTTCCCAGATGCTGTTTCTCTGCGTCTTCTAGTGGGAATAGCTTCGTCGTCAGCCTGCCTGGTGGCGAGGGGTGGATTTCAGGCTTGCAGGCAGTAGAGTTTGGGTCTCCTGAAGAAAGAGTGAATATTCCTGTTGTTGTAACACTGTATTAAACAGGGGCTTAGCATTACCAGCTTCTCCTTTTGTTATGCTTTAAAGGAAAAGAAGGATGCCTGTTATTCTTTTAAAGAAATAAAGGACATGTAATTCCAGGACTACATTTGCAAGCTGTGGAGAGAGGCAGGATTTCAGACACACCTTTGTCACTGGCATTTCCTATTTGCTGATCAGGCAGCTCCTCTCTCAGCATGCTGGTGGTTGTGAAGCCTGATGAGTCCTTAATACCTGTCAGTGATGCCAGTTCCATGTAGGGATCAGGAAACTAAATTTAGTTCATAGTCTCAAACACGTTTTTCTGTATCTAACCCTCCTTGACATAACCAAGCTCGCATTGAAGTAAGAACTAGAAATTGAATTTGGGCTTCCCAAACTCCCAGTGTTTGTCTCTCATAATTCCCTGTTTCTTTTTCACTGCTCTTATATGCTTTCTATTCTGCTAATCCGTAATATGCAGTCATTCCTGCTGGGATCCTCGCAGACCTTCACAAATGTCTGGGTGCTTTCCTGCATGTTGCTTTTTGAGGCAGTAACAGTCCACTCTGAGCGTTGATGTAGAAATTAGAGCTGCAGGTGTAAGGTACAGGCCCAATGGACTTGGCTTGCTTTTGGTACAGAAAATCCCCAGCAGATGGAAATGAGAAAGGGGCATACATCATTATGGGAAAATTTTACTTTAAAGTATGCTTTAAAATTTACTTTGACTTTGTACACTGAAATCTTCTTGTGATGAGCAATACTATCAATGTAAGAGCGTGTCAGAAGCAATTGTACTTCAGTTACTTTCATATGTAGTTCACGTGACAGAATCTTTTAGCTCATACAGTTGCTTAATTACTTACTGCTTGTGAACCAGCTAAAGGTGTGATTCCCGTGCCACACAGCAGGTATACGAAGCAAGTATAGCATGTTGCATTATAATTTGTAAATGCATTCTAAAACAGCGAGGCAGAAAATCTAGTCCTCTTCATGCATTTTTTGTCTTATATTTTAAAATGAAACTTCACTGAAGTGCATCTATCAAACTTCTTTGTGTGATATTGGGAGCGTGTGCCATCAGATGCAGCCAACGTGCTTGCATACACTCACTTCATCTTGGAGATGCAGCAGGTCTCAAAAGGAGATTGATGTGTCTGTAGTATCTGATACTTTTTCATTTGAAGAAAATGGTTCGTAGTGTCAAACTTTGTGATCAGTGCTTGAAACATTTCAGCAAACAAGTTTGTTTGTCAGGAGATTCTCGGTAACCTGTGTTGAATTTGGTTTGCTTTTAAAAAATTTTCTAGCCCATTATTGTTGTGAAGATGATCTCTAAATAGAACTGTGTTTGTAAGCATAGAGTTCATTCCTGGTAACTTTGACAGGCTTCAAGAGAGTGAGCTTTTGCTTCTTGCAAAATTTGACAACGGCTTGGCTCATTTTGGTTTGTGGAAGAGTAGAGAAGCTCTGAGTAGGCACAACGAAGCTTAAAGTTTTTTATTGGGACTGGGAGCTTAACCCTCACTCACCCCCCAAGAAACTCTGACTCTCCCCACAGTAAATTTCTAGTTGCTACTGGTTATATTGTATGTTGTTTTAAATAAAAACAAAAACCCCAAACCACCAGCACCCCCAAGGCTGTATTGGAGAGACAAAGAACCTATCTGCTCTTAACAGAGATCATCATTACTTGCAGTAATACCTGTTAATGTATGCAACCCTTTTGAAGCAGTTGGGGTGATAGAAAGTCTGATAGATTATTACATAGACTCATGAAATAATTTTGAAATATGTATAATAATACAAATGCAAAAGGAGCTATAGCATCTCAGAATGGAAAATAAAAGCGTGGAGAACAGAAGGGAGATTTGGTTGGAGAATTTAAAATTGTTCGAGTGTTTGCTTTTAATGGCATATTCAGTGCATGCTGAAACCATGGGGTGTCTTTACTAGAGCTTAAGCATCTCATTCTTTCAGTTACACGTACAGTCCGGTTTTTTTGGTTGGGTTTTTTTTTTGTGTGTGTGCATTACATCCTTTGAGAGGTGAATCCCTTGGTACTGCCTATTTCAAGCACTTCACTAGTGCTGTCACCCTTGTTCATAGCTAACTGGCAACAAAGTGTAGGAGGAGGAGGACAGAACGTTTATAACTTGGGTCTGGAACTCGATTTGATCAATTGTTGTTGATCAAGATTGTTGAATCTTGGCTGAAGAGAGGTCTTTGCCACTCTTAGTCTGCCAGTGTTTTCTTCTAACTGTACTTTGTGTTTGTGAGAATCTCGACGAAGTTTCTGATTGCTCTTTGTACATAACTGAGCTATTTCGGATGAGATGGTCCTCTGGATGGTCATGGAGGGAGATGCAGAGGAGGCAATTACTTTATTGTAGGTTGAGGTTAGTTGAGCGATGGTCACTGATGCATTAGATGGTGTTTGGAGGTATCGCAGGTCAGAATTGATGCTGGCTGTGTGGTGATGTAGCATGATACCAGTCTTACAGGTTTTAGACTATACTGGTCTTAATAAAGCAACTGTTGAATTTTCTGTGGGAATGCAGATTGTCAGGTTTTGGTGGGCACCTTCAGAAGACACTCCAGAAGACTTTGTGACTGTAGGAATCTGTCAGAAGAGCAGGTGGGAGCAAATTCTGTTCAGCATCGTGTCACCTGATAACAGTTGAACTTCTGGTCTCGGACAGTTAATATGTCCGGGGAAGGGGGGGTGGGGGGAAAAGACTCCGTGAACCTCTAGGGCATTCAGCAGAAGCTTTGAGATTTGATTATATTAATTGTTATTAATGGAAGTTACCAGAGCTGTGAGGGTACTGCTATGCAATGAACCCTTGTTCTTGAGCCCGTGCTGGGCAGGGTTGAGCAATGAAATCCAGGACCGGGCCAGGAGGGCTCACTAGAAGCATCTTTATCACACAGACCCAAGGTCTAGAATTTTCCCAGCAGCAGGTTCAATAAATAATTAAAGCATTGGTGAAACTTTTGTTCCAATATTAAGTTGTAAATACAAGTAAGAGACAGCATCTTATTTCAAATTTAAATTTGTTTTTATTCAGCCTTGGGAGGTGCTCAGTTGAGTTGATTTTTGTTGTGTTAAATCATGTCAAAGATGCTTAGAGGGCTCTATAGTCCTTGACTGCCTGCAAATACAGTGAGAATTTTTAATAGATTGAGATAAATATTTTAGGGTAGCATTACAAAGTGCCATGCTTCTTTTTTGACATACTGCATAGCTATTCACAGTCTGTAATCAGATAAATCTCCTCTTCATTTCATTGCGTTTTAATTGACTATTTACACAAAGCGTTTTAGGGATTTGTGGACTGGTTATTGTAAAACAATTACAAGGAGACTTTAAAAGTGCATTGAACCGTTTAAGAAAATGGTAGAGATTTTATGAGATAGCTTGAAAAACATGCAATTTGAAGGGATGCTACTTTTGAGATTATCTGCAGTGACTGGCCCTTGTTCTCTTCTTGTTATTTTTTCCCTTAAATCTAAGTTCTGTTTACAATATTTAATTATTTCTGGCGAGATGAGTCACATGTTATAAATAGAACATTGTGAAGTTAGACTGCAAGTTAGAACTGTGTCATCTTTTATGCTTTGAAGATACTTTGCAAGTTTTAAATATTACCATAGTATTAGTGTGATATTGCAAGGCCTTGGGGACTTTCACTGGAACTGCAGCCACAAAACTGCCTCAATCTCTCCATAATATGTGAGAAAGCGGGGGGGGGGGGGGGTTGGTTTTTTTTTTTTATTTAATAAGAACCTTTGAACTAGTTTTTTATACACATACCGAACAGTCAGGAATTCACTGTTATCTAATGCTTCTTAAGTGGTATGTATGATTAGCTAGGTTATCCCTATGCAGAAGAGGTGATGTCTTGATAATACTTGATTAAATATTGCTTTTTGTATAGTTTCTGTTCTATATTGAGCAACAAATGCTGAGTGAGAGAAGAACAATGTGATAAATATTATGTAGCAGTACGACTTTCACATGAGTTGATAACACTATCATCTAAGTAGAGCAGGAAAGACAAAAAGGCTTAGTGAAGGGTACTTTTAAATAAATTGGGTTAAGAGGATGCAGATTACTCTCTCTAAGGTAACTGTTTTAAAAGCTATTTCTTCCATTGCAGTGGATCTATAAAAGAAAATACATAGAGTTCTTATACCTGTTCTGACTATGCCTAACCTATGGCTGTAACTGCCAAAGGCCGGCTGGGGATACGTGAGATCTCTTATCACTTACACGACAGAAAAGATTTCATCTTTCACAAATCATTATAATATATTATTTGTAATTAAGTATTCTAAATAGTTTTGAAGATGCTTAAAAGTTGTTTCTCTTCCCTTTTAATGAATAAAATCACCACTGCTGTGGAAGTTGCCCATATGTATGATACACAACATTACTTGCTAGACATTCTTACTGCTTAGGTGAGAGCACAGAGATGAATACAGCTTTGTGCTTGCACTTTAAGTTTTTAGCAGCAAGTGTTAAAAACTGGCACAGGGAATTCAAAGTATAATGGAGCAGAGTAGCATGACTGTAAAAGCAGTTGTCAGGGAAGGCAGTGAATTTATTGTAATCGGTGTTCCTGTTGCTAGAAGGCTTCGCACAGTCAAAAGTTCTCCCTGCTTGTGCAGGCTGTGTGCAGCTGTGAGCCAGGACCGGTGGTGCAGTGGCTCTCAGACTGATTCTCGTGGTAAGTGAGATGCTCGTGGTAACCCCAGATACTATGGGGTATGACTTCATCAAAGTAAACTGCACATGCAGCTGCTCCCACATCACTTGGAGGCATGATCGCTAGCTTTGGAAATGATCACTGTGATGGTAAATGTTCCAGGTTATTGGCTCAAGTAGATTAGAAATACTCAGATGCTCAGTTATTTGTGTGTAAATGCTGCTTGTCAGCCCTTGTGGAATAAGCTGGTTTGTGGTAACCTGTTTTCCCATGAGAAGAATCTTTTATTTACAAGCTCACCCTCGCCCCGATTTCAACTTTTGATAGCTTCAGCGTAGCCCATAGACAAACTTCATTGATAGTAAAAGGTGAAACGGATAATTGGTTATGCCTCCCTTCTCTTCTGATGGGATTATAACAGCTAGAAAACTTACGCAGTGTTCTTGATCTGCTTTTCTGTGACTAAGCAGGACTTGCATCTTTCATCAACTGTTCATAGTGTGATAGAAAATGCAGTGATCTCAACTGGCACTGAAAAAATGTATACAAAGCAGCTGAGGGGCTAAAATTCAAGAGGGAGCAGCTTTGAGGTTGTAAGTCCATGATGTGCGCTTTTGTTCTGAAATTTAGAGCTCTCACAGTTTTATTTGCAAGAAAGTTTGTTGGGTAGTTTAATGCTGATATAGTTGCCTGAAAGTTCTATAGCAGCTTGCATTAAAATGAAGTGTAGAAGCTTTAATGAGTTAAATTTGAAAAGCAAATAGTGTGCTGAATACACAGTAAATTGGATGTTTGTTTTCCTTTAACGTCAAATTCTGTTGTATTTTGCCCTTCATAAATTCAGTTTTCTGTCTACAGTTTTTTTTCATTGACTGCATAAACGGTGTAGTAGATGTCAGTGGGAAAATTGGAGTTCTGCTAGTGTATTAAGTGATATCTGGGGATGTGAGGTCTTGTCGTGAGCCCCTGAAGGCAACATGGTTTTGCTTGTGACTGGAGGGAGGACGCAGGACCAGGTTATGGGGTTTGGCAGGCGAGAGAGTTTGCATGTGTGCGACAGCCACACTCACTACAACCTTGAGATCAGACAGCCGGCAGAGAAGTACATCGCTATGCAAACATTTTAATTGTCAGCCCCTAGATATTGTAGCCATTGCTTTGTCAAGGTGTGTATAGCCTAAGTGACACCCTCTGGCTATTGTTTCAGGCTAAAATACAGAAGAAAATCTGTATTGGTTTACACCTAGGGTGTGGTTCTACAATCTTTTTTTTTCCTCCCAGTAATGCTGGATTAAGCAGCTCCTCCATCTCTGCTGAGTGAAGGATTTGTGAAATAATGGTTGCATTCTAACTTTAAAGTTGTTTCCAAAACAAGGTGATAGTTGCTTAAAGAAGATACTGAATTTTTCCTGCACGTATTTGGTCTGGTAATCCTAGAATCTGTCGGACAGTGGTTGATTATGTATCTTTTCAGAGTGAATCTGATCCGATTTTTACATGGCTACCTACATGATAGTATAGCATCGTAGATCTTGTATCTTGGTTATCTTTAAGTGTGTTAGAGATGATGTATCAGTGAATAACTACAGTATAAATCAGGGTCAGTTGTAAGTAGTGTATTGTGAAAACTAAACAGCAAGTAAGAACTAGTTTATATTATTTAACATATTGGTTAGTATTTTTTTTAAATTTATTTTCAATAATTAGCTCCATCAGAAACCCAAGTAATAGAAATCAAAAGTTTCTTTGGCTGAAAATCCCAAGGTGGTTCCCAGTAACTGTGAACTGGAGAAAATACCATTTGAATCTGGGTTACTCTGCTCAGGAAGAGTTACGGTGTCATTTATTTTTATCTCTTATTGGAGGGCTGTTGCAAATGATGCCAAAAGGAGAAAGAGACATCATCTATACAGTATACGTAAATGTGAGCCATACCAAATACTCTTCTTATCCCTTCAGAACAAATCTATAGTAGTGTGGAATATCCAGAGGCCTCAAACTCTGCAAAGATTTGGGTTAACTGGCTGTATTTTTGATGGGTATGTCAAAGGAACGAAAAGTGTTCCCAATAGTCAGACAGTGTGGGTGTTGGATTATTGAGACAGCCATGTAAAGTAATTTGGAAAGCAGCTATCAAAATAATAAATTTTCCCAGGAGATGTTAAAATTGTCCGTTTCATTCCTGTTCAATTAGAATGACACTAGAAATGTATTAAAGGAGTTTAACTTGCCTCTGACAACTAGAAGGCTTTGCTGGGCTTTGGTTTGTAAGGAATATAATTTTGGTTTTTAGGATGTTTTCTTCAGATAATTTGTTTTTTTAAAACGTAGAATCTGTATTTGAATGTGTCTGTTCTGCTCTGCTAAGAAAGATGGCAGGCATCCTGCTCTCGCTGGTACTAAATGGAAGTATTTGAGAGGAAAGGCTTAAATGAATTTCCTGATAGGCAGCATTTACTTCATAAAAGTACTTAAAGATGAATTTCGGAAAGCAATTTTGTTTTTCATTTCTGTGTAAGTTGTGTTACCCAAAGCAACTGTCTAGAAATCACGCTTGTTAAGGAGCTTCTGTTCCATGTTGTAGTTCATAATTTACAGAGGAGAAGTTTTGAGCCAAATTCAATATATCTGTGTTGCCTACCAAAGCTAGTCTAATACGTGCTTATATAATAGGTTGCAAATTTTTGTCCTAGATACTCTTTTTTTTTTTTTGTGTGTGTGGCTAAGTGATTAAAGGAAGACTTCTAATACCAGTTGCGTTATGAGACTGGGGGAAAAACCTATGTCTGAACTATACCTGGTACGGTTTGATTATGTTTTGTATCTAGGCTGAGCGGAGCCCTTTCCTTATCTGTTGTTCCTTCTGTAAAACCTGCTTTAATAGCTGGCTGACTTGGTTTCCTTTGCCTGGCTATTTCAACACCGCTATTTCCATGGCATGTTTGGAGAAGTCCAAAACGCATGGGCCCTTGTTTGGGAAATTTCCTTTTGGTTCTGCCTGGCTATCAGGTTGTGCCCTGAAATGTAGGGGCATAGACCACTGTGTCATTTGCTGGAATAAAACTTGCAAGTCTCTTCTGTTGGTTTTGTGGCCTGAATTTAATGATCTGAAGTGTTAGCTTGATAGCTTTGGAGATAAGAATGCTATTTTTAATCTACGGAGTAGGTAGAGCACAGGAGTAAAATCTTCAGTGTGCTGTCAGTGTGTCTCGTTTGAGGCTTGTTTACAACTGCTTGGGATGAAAAAGGGGTTCTCTGTGCAATGCTGCAATTCTCTGTCCTGCTGACACCGTCGAGAGTCGTCGTCGATATCCACAACGAAGTGAAGGAAGGCTCCTGTCCTGGGAACGGACCAAAACCACAGTCTGGTTAGATGGTGCTCTTCATGGTAAAATGGGAAGACATGATGGTAAGGTGCAGCATCAGCAGTTTTATTTATAATTTAATCACGCTGAGAGTTTTCCTGCATTCCTGTGAGTAATGTTGTGAGATCGAGGCTTCACAGGAAGCAGTGTGTTGTTCGTCATCGCAGTGATTCAGGGTGACGTCACCGACTGACGGGAGCGTTTGGGGTGTCCGTACTGTTATGGTGGCCCTGTGATACCCTTTCTTGGACTTCTTTGGCATCTTTCCCCAAGCGCTCCACACTGTTGCTGGAAGCAAAAGCTTTTGAGCTATTTCCAAACACAAAGCGGTGCATTGTGGGCCAGCGCTGGGAAGACTGGCTCGACAAGTTTGGCAGCGGTGGCTTTGGCTTCCTGCCTACCCTGGATAGGCACCAGTAGAGATTGCCGTGGTCTCCGCGCGGGTTTGAGCTGAAGACCTCAGCCTAGGTCCTGAAATTCATCCGCGTGCAACTGCTGTGTCTGGCAAAGGATCCGCTTCTGTTGTAAACCACGGTTTTGTTATCCTAGATATGTTTGCAGTAGTTATCTTTTGTCTGCTTTAGGAAGGTGGATGGTGTTATTTGTTGTCAGTGTACTGGAGGGTGGTACGCTCTACAAATTCATTATAGTATCAAAGGATACCGTTCACCTTTCAATTTTCTGTTATCTATTTAATCTTACTTACCATCGTCATCCTGAGTCATCTGGGGGCAGTTAACTAGTGCCCTGAAATGTTCTTTTCCATGGCTTTTTTTGAATAGTAACTCTTTATGTTCTTTGCTGTGCCTCTTGCTTAATACTGACTCTATACATCTTCTATGACATCTCCTCTACAAACGTTTGCAAACAGGCCTAGTCTTGTAACACGATGCATCGGGACCACCACTTGAGGTTTGTGGGGTTCTTGGGGGTGTACAGGACACCACTTGCCTGTGTCTCATTGCACAGTCATACACCGAATATGTCTAATCTTCTCGTATCTGCATAAGGATGACTTTGTCTTGCTGCTTGTATAATCAGATTTATTGTTTTTATGTCCTTTTTGACGTGAGATGTCTCAAAATTAGAACTTGTGCCCAATTCAGTATTTTTTCCCAAGAGTAGATCATTTTGCTTCCTAGCTGGCCTACAGAAGGGAGAAGAGTTCTTTTTTTCACCTCCCTGTGTATTTAGGTCCATTCATATGTATCCATATACCTTCTTCCCAAGTGTGACAGGGGCGCTGATAGCTGCAGAGGGACCAGAGGAGAGAAGTAGTCCTAGAAGTGTCTGGCAAAAATGCGAGTTAGACCAAACCAGCCAAATCAGGACATTAAGTAGTCTGAGCAAATTTTTCTCTCCTTTCCTTTTGTTTTGTTTTGCTGAAGGTATTACCTTCTGTGTACATCACAAGCGGGCTGGTGTTCCGGTTATGTTATAGAGGCCCAGACCATGAAAGAACAGAGGAATTACTTTAAAGCATGTCAGACCTTTCAGATCTTCTGCATGTATAGTAAGATCTAAGGGATCTTCATTTCTGAATACATCTAAATTTAAAAATATTAAAATTTGCAGTCCTTCACAACCTGTTTCTGTTTAAGAGCGAGATGAGTGATTTCAGTAACAGAGAATTAGTGCCACATATGGAAGAATAATAGCTGGTACAGATTTGTTCACCCAGTGTTTTCAAAGTCTTTTTTTATTCTGTAACAGGTATGTATTTTATGTGTAATGTTTGGAGATGGAATTCTGGAAAATTTTTTGAAGGTGGGCTCCTAAAATAAGGCGAATCACTCTTTAACAGTGAAGAAATACATCTTGAAATAAGGAGAGTGATGGGCTTATTGTAAAAGGGAGATGATGTGCAAAGGCAAAACCTAAATTTCTCCTTTAGAAGAATTTGAAATTCCATAATAATAATAAAAAAAAAATTTTCACTTCCTTAAAGAGTTTTTAGGCTGAACTGGGCCTGTGGAATTACTAACCTTACACTGTGAACAAGTAGCCTGATTTTCTTCAGTGCTTACCTATTTAGTTAATATAACTGTGTGTCAGAGGACAACTCACACTGGTTTAAAGCCTAACACTTCTGAACAGATAGATCCCCTCTTGGAAGGGAAGCTCTGATGACTGTAGCTCTGTATGTGCTGGAATATATCAACTGTGAGAAGTAAAGTCTTAGAGTTTACTGGTTCCTCAGCTAGATAATTGAAATAGTCATATCTATTTGTCTAAAGGTAAGTAATAGCCAAGTATAAAATTGTGTCACTACATGTGTGTTCAAATACAAAAGAAGTGGGTTAGCTCTTTTACCACACTATAACAACAAAAACATTGTTTTATTTTCCACTTTATCTTTTAATCTTATTAAATATCACAGTACTGCTGGTTTGTTGGGGTTTTGGGTTTGGTTTTTTTTTGGTTTTGCTATAGTACATTTAATGCCTGTTGCTGTGCAAGTTGCCTTTTTTTTTTTTTTTTTATTGTATCAAACCAACTGCTAGTAAATCCATAAAGCAAAGGAAGTAAATTTTAATGGAAAAACTAATAGCGCCTGCCAAATTGAGAGGGGTACAGAAATGTAAGTCTGTATGTGAAAATCCGCAGGCATCAGTTTCCTTATAGCTATATTAGACGTGATTGAAACAGTCTTATTTTTGAAGTGGATGTTCCAGTGCATGGAGAATGGGAGTGGCAGGGGTGGGGTGGTTTTAGGTAGTTGGGTTGCCTAATAAAAGAAAATACTGAAATAGAATTCAGTTGACAGGTCATCTGCATTATTTTCCTTAAATTTTTTTTTTGGCATATGCTGATTTGCTCCCTCAGGTATCAGGTGCATGATATAAAATGTATGCAGGGTATTCCTTGTGCAAAGTTGCATTGTCTTTGCACAATTAGAGATCATGTCATGCTGCTCTCACACAGGAGTTGGGGCTGCGTTCAGCAAGGAAAAGGGTAGAAGAGGTTGAAAGATGAGCGCTACGCGTGTCCTATGTAGCAGGGAAAATAACGTGTTAACTGATGATGTTTTTAATATGAAGATTGCAATAATGCCATCGTGCAAGAGATGCATAACTGTCTGTAGTTCTTATTTTTACTGGTTTGAAAAAGTTTATATTTTTAAAGACTGTATTGACTCTGGTGTTTCTGATGCCACTTTTTTGTTTATTTTTTATTATTACTAAATTGTGTTGTTTTCTCCTATGGCAAAAGATGTAGTTATGGGTACATTGTATTCCTCCAGTTCTTAGTTAGTAAGAAAAAGTGTGCTCTACTTCCTCAGTTACTGGGTGCCAAGTTACAGCCAGCACCCAGTTGCATTGCTGTGATATGGACAGTTACATAGGGAAAGACAGCAAAAACCACGTGCCAATTTTTTTTTTTTTTTTTTCCCCCCTCAAAGGCATGTCTAGATAGGAGATGGGAGAGGGTGAGGAGCTTGGAAAATGTTCACCATTTGCAGTCACGATGTATGAAAATACTTGTGCTGCAATGAGCAGTTTTACGTAAACCATGAGTTTGGGTTTAAATAAAACAAACTTCCTCTTTCCTACTACAAAAGTACAGCTGCTGCAAAGTACACAGAGTGCTGTGTGTGAAAGAGGAGAAAAGTACCGAACCTGTTGATGTTAAAACAATTCATAACAGTAGCATGCTTTAGGGTATATGACTTAAAATACAATTTAGACTATTCTGTGGATAATTTATTTAATTTTAATTGAGGCTATGTTTGTGACTAGTTGCTTATCCAGAACTTATTTCCACCCCCTGATAATAGACCCTTTTTTTCTGCATAATAACTGAAGCGTTTCTGTGTACGCTTTCATATTCAATTAGCGGAGATTTTAATTTTACTGTGTGAACTCCAAGTTTTTTATTTCCTGAAGTCTGTTTAATTTTTGTGTCATAATCGCAAAATTAAACTCAACTTTGAGAGTACCTTAAGCTATTTTAGGACTGGATATGTAACAATTTGGTTTTTGGTTCTTTTTTTTTTTTTTTTTTTTTTTTTGACACAAAAACATAAATAATAATTTGTTGGCTTCCCTAAAATACAGTAGTGGCACAATGAGATCATGTCACCTAAAAATAATGCATGACTTTGAGGATTTCTTACATGACAAATTGTATGTTCAGCATTTGCATGACGTTATACAAATTGGCTGGAGAAACTTAAAATATCTTCAATATTAACTCTGAAAACTCATTAATGAGTAAATGGGAATAGTCTTTGCAGATGACTGCATTCACATTGCTGATGAAAACCTGATGTAACAGAATACAATGTGTGGGGGGAGACTTTTTCATCTGCTGAAAAGCTTTAAATATGCTACTTGTGTTTCATTGAGAAATCTGTTAATCAGTCTTTCTACAGACAATCTTCTGTAAACTTGCTCGCTGAAATTTTGTATTATTCTGTGTAATAAACTTAGAAAACCTGTTTAATAGTTTTGAATGAACAATTTGACATATGTTTTGTGCTTGATTTTTCCAAAAGATTGTGTGTAGCTGAATTCATATACAAAGAATTTAACTAAATACTTAGATGTCTGCTTTAATATGTGTTTTATATATAATTACAGGAACATTCAAATCTTGGGAGCCTAAAATTAGAACACCCAGCTGCACGCTAGGCTGCAGGTGCATGTGTGCCTGACGCGCTTCTCTGGTATCTGCTGCTCAGTTTTTATCGGTGGGCATGGTACAGAAATTTCCTGACTGTTAAATTTTAGAGAACAGGAGACGTAGCGACTGTCAGTGTTGCATTCTGCATCCTCACAGGGAGAGGGAAGAAAGGCCACAGGAGAACTGCAGTGATAATGTGCTCGTAGCCTTGCAAAAAGACTGGTGTTTGGATTTGCTGCTTGGGTATGCACGGAGGAGTGTTGCTGCCTGCAGCATGTGGCAAACCTTTTTGCTGGAGGGGGCAGTGCAGGGGATGGGATTTTGGAAACGTAGCATGGCTGAACCCACGGAAAACGTGAGCCAGGAGAGGTAGGTCCTTCTTCACCCTTTCAGGTTTCACTGGGCAAGATTCCACCTTGAATTTGGGAAAGCCAAGTAAAAACTACAGAACCTTAGCTTTGGAAAAATAGACTGTCTTGGGTTCCAAAAGGAGACTGGACAGAGGACTCTGCTTTTAGAGATAAAGCGTTCTAACACTAGTAAAGATTTACAACAGTGATCAAATCTTGTAATGTGGCTCCTGTGCCTCGTTAAACTAGATTGGGGGGTTTTTGGGTCTTGAAGTGAAAGTCATTGCTCTGAGCCAAAACTTTGAGGTTTGGGTATTTTTAGGGCTTCAATAAAATGCTGTGTAATTGCTATATTTGCCAAAGTGGAAAATGCAGTAAAAACATTTAATCAAGTCTTCAGCTGTTCCCTCCTTCATCTGATCAATCAGCAACTGCATGGTGAAACAAAGTTCGTGTGCTTATGCTCAGAACCCAAGGAGAGCTGTGCCTTTCAAATGTCTCATCAAAAAGCTGGGCTTTCAAAGCTGTATGTGCAAAAAATGTAAGTTACTTAATGTACAGAGCGGAGTCGGCGAGGAGTTTAAAAAATAGATAACCTTGCAGAAAATACTTTAGCAATGCTTCCCTCTGAACCTAAATGAAACAGTTCAGGTATGAGAATGTCCATTTGTTTTGCTTTATTTCATATTAAAAGCTTTTTTGTATCTGAGGCAACATGAGCATGAACCTTTTGGGACAGATTTTTAAAAGAAGTGTTTCTCTATGTAAATTTGATCGTTTTATGTTTGGTTTGCTTGATTATGCATATGTTCTTTGCAGGCACAAATTTTTATGCCTGCACATATGGTTCATAAAATACTTGTGTTCTATTAATACTTAAGTGTTCATTACTTGAAATTTTGAAGAAAACCGTCAAGTATGTATATTTTACTAGAATCTCTTATTTTGGTTTAAAACTTGTGTAAACCAGAGCACTCTGAATATTACATGGTTTTAGTTATTTTGTTCATCTTGCATAGTACACAGTAAAAAATTTGCCAGTAGTTTATCATTTCAACATTGGTAAGTATACAAAGCCACATATGTGTTCATGAATGATATGCACTTGAGTGTTTCTGGAAAATAGTTTGGAAAAATATTGTGTAGAAAATAATATTTTAGTTGCAGAAAGCAAAGTCTGTGTGAAAGGTAAGTTTTGAGATGCTAACTTAGATCACTTTTTTTTTTTTAAACATCCTTATCAATTAAAATAAGGGTCTATATGACTTAGAATTGATGGGAGCTTTACTTAACTAAGTTAGTTAAGATACCTTGTAGTGCTGTTTGTGCAGAAAGCTTGCTGCCTCAGGCTTACATCCAAGATCCTCCTTGTACCTGAAGATTACTTGTTCTTGACAACTAATATCAGCAGCAGATCCAGCAGGATTCACCCGGCGTGCAGATTTCTTGGCAGAATTTTAGCTTTTTGGGCTGACTATAAGCCGTTGGTCTGGTTGTAACCAAGCTCAGCTTTCTGTCTGAAATCTGCCCGGGTTTGATGCAGGCTGTTTCATGTGGTTGTCAGTGCTGGTTAGTCGTCTTCCTTCTCCCTCTTCATGCCTCTCCCCCAAATCACAAGCTCTTAAAAATAGTAATTTGGGAGGTTTTGTCTGCTTTCAGATATTAAAATGACATTCATGTTCTCCACAACCATAAAGGATAAAACAATAGAAATATTTTTCTTACTTTAACAGGATCTGACAGTACCCGGCACAAGTGTTATAAGCAAATTAAGGGAGGTGGCACAAAACCTCTTTTCCTTTAAGATGTCAACTAGTTTTAAGTTACTGGAGCTGTGTATTTTTTTTCTCCCCTTTTTGAATTTTTTTCAGATGCTGGTGAAGAGTTGTGTTATCTTAAAGAAAAGTTCTAATAAAAGCATGCTTTTAGAGAAAGAGATCTACCAGTTAAGTCAAGTTAAAATGAGGTTTACTCACGTATTTTTTTACCTTAGTATGATCAAGACTAATTCTTTTCTAATGAGAAGAGAAAACACCGCTGGTATGGAGCAAATGTATTCAAGATAGTTGTTGTGGACATTATTTGAACGTACTTGGTCCATGAAGTAAATAGTTCAAACAATCCAGATCTGGCAACATTTCAAAAAAATGGGATTTGTTTACAATTTCCTTATATAGTACCTCCAGAACAGTTCCCTGATGTCTTAATGGAAAGCCTAGTGAATCGATAAAAGTTGGTACATTTACTTAGGGTGGATTTGGATCAGGCCCCAGTAAAAAGAAAAATAAATTCTGTGTTTGGGGAGTTGTAAAGATAATAGGGAGTTATATCTATTGTGAGTGTGAAGTTAATAGTCTAGAGCATCGTTTTTTTAATGCATCTAATGTTAACTATAGTGATTAAAAATATTCTGGAAGTGTAATCAGGTTGGTGGTGTGCTGAAGGCATGTTATGCTATGCTGTGGGGATCTTTGTAGTCAAAACATTTTACTGTTCATGTCGGACATCAGCATGAAATGTCCATTGTCAAATTACACTAAATGGCAAGCAGTACATACATGTTTGTGATAAATCAGACTCAGACTTTTAAAAATAATCTTAATAAGCAGATGTTTATGTTGGGAATGGATACAGAAGAAGTGAGCATTAGCAGTGTTCTGGCTTAAAAAATATTTCTGCAGTACTCTGATGTATTCTTGTCACTTTTTTGACCAAGCTTTCTATTCTTTTGCCCTAACTCTGATAGAGTCTGTTCTTTGCCCTTTCACTTCTGCCCTTGCTAGTTTTGCTTTCTCTTCCTCTGTTTCAGTTTTCACTCTCCTACTTGTTTTTTTCAGTCGTGGTGAGCAGACTTCTGCAAAATGGGAAACTTTTGCTCTGGTGTCTGCAAACAGCCAGGATTAGGGCTCCTTTCACTGTCTTCCTCTAGAGTTTGCTGTCCTGGAGAAGATCTTGACCTTACTTTTTTTGGTGATATTTCATTTCTAAAGGGATGTTGTCTTATTAGACGCCAGGATAGATGGACTCTGCAATGGTCCCAGTCTGAAAAGGGACAGCAAGACTTGTAGGAAATTTGATAAATTTTGGTGTTTTAAAAAAAACCAAAACAAACCCGTAAAGGATGCAGCAGAGCTGTGGTAGTCACTGAATCTAGTAGCTTGATAAATGCAAACTGCCGACCTATTCTCTAACTGTGGGTTTTTTAGCCTGTTTTATTTGTTCTGTTGTCTGTGATGTTAAGGAATAGAATTGAGAGGACACAGGCACAGTTACTTTTAATGACTACAAGCATGAATTTCTGGAGTGTAATGGTCCTGAAAGAGAATTCTGGAAATACTAAGGAATTAACTTATGTGCTTCTACATCCCTCCGGAGAAGAGGAGATGGCAGCTCAGTTTAAGAAAGTTTTTCAGAGTAGATGTGCTGAGCTCCATGTTACTTAATGTATGGTATGCCAGATTGTCCATTATTGTTTTTCCTTTTTTATTAGAAAAGATGCTATACTGTCCTTTTCCAAATAAGAAGCGTTTTCCGTATTACATGCTCAACAAATAATGCAGTTAAGATATCTCAGAATTGCCTATGGCACGGGCTTGTTTTAGCCTTGATAAAGAGTACAGCAGTATATAATTTAAAGTTACCTTTTTAAAAACACTGTAACCAAGTTACATTTGAAAGGAGAAGTGAATTCTAGAGGTCACAGCCTTCAGAGGTTTCATATTATGGAGGTAAATGAAGCTGTTTTTCTTTATGGTGTTAATAGAATTAATGTAACTAGCAGCTCCTATAACAGTATTTGTATGTTGATACCGTATAAATAACTGCATTTATGGAAGAATAAATGGAAAGTTTGAGGTCTTAGTTTAAATTTTTAGTTTGACCTTGAAAAACATTCCCAGATGGATAGAGTTAAATGAGCCCAGCTTTGAAAGAGGAACATATGAATCATGGTTGCTAGGCTCTTCCTTGAGAGGCACAGGCTTTACATTTACAGTGAAGTATTTCAAAAAGTGATCTTTAAACTCAGAGGAACAGTGCAGTTGAAATGACACTGGTGAAATACTATAAATTTCATTAGACTTTTAAATAGAGAATTTGCATGTCATTAAATGGAAAAGGTAAAAAGTATTAGACATTAGAATATCAACTGCAAGACTTGCGAACTTTCATAAGTGGTTGAGAGGGGAACAGAAAAATAGGCATCCATCTCCTACTCGTGGTACGTACTTCTTACATAAGTTTTGTTAAACTATTCTGTATATTATTCTCTAACATTTGCATGGTCTAATTTGTCATTTTCATAACAGTGACGCATAGGTGTTTGCCCCATTGGAATGCAGAAACAGAAATAAGATTTCCCTGAAACTTGCTCTTGCTCTGCTTGACTAAAATGACAGTGAAGCACATTTAAACACATGGGAGCTTACCTGCCTAAGACTGAGGTTCCTGGGTTGGGAAGTGTGGATTCAGGTCTCTTGCAGTTGTCTTAACTGATCTTGGTTGGGTCACACTCCTTACAGTTTCAAACTCATTGTTAAAACTAATGTTCAGGTCTCTGTGAAGTACTGATACTACTTTTTGCCCACTGGTATCTAGCCTGTGGCCCTTATGGGCTGGTCTCGTGTGTTCATGCAATGCTCAGCATAGTCAGGTTCCAGGGTTATTTGGGGCCCTATGGGTTTCTGTAACAAAAGGATTTGATTGTATCTATTTAAATAAATGCCCTGATAATAAAAACCTATGGTTTATTTTACCCCATATGAGAAAACAAAAGGAATTGCATTTAAGACTCTAACCTTCACTTGCTGGTTACATTTAGATGCCGCTCTATTATCAGTACTGTAGGAGAGTACTGCAGGTTAGAAGATCTTTTACATTGATTTGTGTAATCTGGCTGAAGTCTTGTGTGTGACTTCCTTTGAAATCATGGTTGTGATTTTGGGTGTGCAGCAAATCGTTTGGGCTTGATGATCTTAAAGGTCTTTTCCAACCTAAATGATTCTATGATAAATCCTTTTTTCTGTGTCAAGTGGTTTTACTCTTAGAATGTTTCTTTATGCGTTTGTGTGTTCCCTAGTATTTTGGCATTGCTTTCTGTCACTTGGAACTTTGATTTTAAAACTCTGAAGATGTGCTTCACTGAGTAAAGGACACTTGTAAATTATTCAGATTTCTTGGGATCCCCCAACTGAAATAGGAAAACATTTTTTTTCACATCAATTTCTGCCACTTTGTTTCACTTGTCGTTTAAAATTGCGGCTCTGTATTGCCAGCAAATATTCATATAAAGTGTACTTAGAGTGAGCGTGATGTCTCAGACTAGTGTCAATGAGTGCTTTATCTTGCAAGAGACACAAAAGTAGGCAATCCTTTTCTCGTGTTAACGATTTCCCCCCTGCGTTCTGTACAAGCTGGTGTAAAGTCTGCGAATCCAGTGTTGTCTGAAAGGTACAGTTATGAGAACAGGTTACAGGGTGTGGATTTACAGTTCGTTAGACATTATACAGTAGTAGCCTGTCTGTGTGCTATTAACAATGTAAATAGCAGGCAGTGCACACTGTTATTGTCCCATTCATCATGGTGTATTAGTAGTCAAATGGAAGTGACCCTGGAGTATTTGCTTGCCGTGTGGAAACCTTTTTACGCAGGCATACCCGAAGAGCTCCTGCATGAAATATTAGCAATGACATTTAAGTTTATACTTTTTTTTTTCTTACCTAGCTTGATATTGCATCACAGAAAGTAGATACTGAAAAATAGGAGTTTATTATTCCTCTCTGATTTTTCCCTCCCAGCGTATATTTACTAGTTTTGCCTATTTTGCAGTAAGTTAGGTGTGCCCGAGGTCTTAATACTTTTAAAAATAAATATCATATAAATAAATAAGCAAGACTTGCTACTTAATGAAGTGCAAATCAGATAATTTTATTTATTTATTTATTTATTTATTTATTTATTTATTTAATGTAACCTCAGTTGTGAAAAGGTGCCTGTGACTTAGATAAGCGTAGCTCTGATCTATCACAGCCATGTCAGATGTCCATGGTCATTGTATTTACATCCAACTGTAAATCCAGTTGCGGCTGTTATTGCAGGTATCATGCTTAATTTTAATGTAGCACTAATAAGGTTTTTGGAAAACCTGGGATAGACCTTATTTTTTTTAACGAAAAGTAATTAAATTGTTATGATGAAGATACTTACTACAAAGGGAGCCCTTAATTCTGGAAGCCATTCGGTGTGGATACATTCTTTTGTCTGCGAGGAACAAAGTGGAGTCCGTGGGGCTCTACAGGGCTGACAGCGTCATTCTGCCAGCAGTTACCTTGCGTTATGGCACATTCACTCTTAAAGTGCAGCCCACTCAATTTATTTCATAATTGGTGTTCCATTAATGAACAAAAATGTGCATGTTGTTAAAAATACACATAGGCAAATTAGTAGCTTTAAAACAAAACTCTAGGGTCAGTTCTAGCACAGAGATAAATAAGTTTAACTTAATTTCTAAGTTACTGTTAAGATAAATCTATTACTTGAGGGTTTTTTTTTTAAGAAAATAAGTTTTCTTATATCAGTTTTAAACCTTTAGTGTTATAGATCCCTTAGCCATGTGTTTGGCAATAATGAATTTATACTATTATGTTTGCAGTTTCCTATTTTTTGTCTTCTTATGACTGAATAACGTTTTTAGTTATATAAATGTAATATACCTTGAAGTTGTATAGTAAATGTTGTATTTAATGCTCCAGTAGTCTCTGAATGCAGTTTTAACTGTTAAACTATCTTCTTAAGAAACTGTATTCTTAAAACCAAAATTGTAGAAACTAATTTTATTAGTAAAAGTCTGCAAGTATGTGTGTTATCTCTGAAATCCACACATGCTCTGACATACTGTTATCTCTATTTCTCTCTCTTAATATAGCTGTTACACAGATCTCTGGCAGCAGATGGCTGGACTATAATGCACTGTTAAACAAATAAAACCATTAGGCATGTAATACTGCCTGGTAAACGACTGTGTGTTTAAAATGGTTTAAAACAATTAAATAGAAAATAAAGTTCATTTTTAAATTGGAATAAAATCCAAACCCCTTTCAGAATACATAAAACATCCCCTCTTACGTTGTGTTTGTCATTTGAAGTCAGTCTTTTTTTATTACATTCTTGCATCTGGTGTAAGTTAATCAGTCCTAAATCAGTTTTCTAATAGATGTTTTCTACAAGTAATCGCTCCTTTTACATTTATCTTTGTAGGAAGATTTTTGCTTTTGTAATACTCCAGCACAAAATTATCTATTGCGTTATATGCTCTTTTTTCCTCATTTTCAAATTTGATACAAATGTATTAAAATTATGTTTCAACACTAGTGTCATGGCTCTGTAATTAAACTGTTTTTCAATAATTGTCAGCAGCTGAGAGATGCCATTTTGTCTTTTTGTTTTTAGATATGCCAATATTTGGTCTTTGCCCGGCTCATGATGATTTCTATTTGGTGATGTGTAACCACTGTAATCAGGTCGTAAAACCACAGGCATTTCAATCACATTATGGTAAGTGCTTAACTATTTTTAATAATTAAGCGTGAGGTTAAATCAGGATTAAGCCTGGCAATTTTTTTAAAAATTGATGGTACATAGATCATTACATTATAAATAATGTCAAAGAACATAACCTGTGTTTAATCATTTTATATACATTGTAATGCAGTTACGTAAAGATCTTGTTCCTTTTAATTTTTTTAATGCCTTCTTGAAATGCTGCATACATACAGTTCAATTTTGAAATGACATATATAGTGTATTTCACAGACAGTGCGTAGTGTGTTTGTGTCTGTCGTTTCTCCTTGTGTATTTGTACAGATTATTTTTACACGGGTTCTGTTACAGTGTGAACTTGAGCTAAAAGCTAAATGTACAAATTTTGTTGTAAAACATAGTATGCTTCCAATGGCCAGTAAGCTTGCTTATTTATTTTCAGAAGTATCAGTTTGTGTTTGTTTTACTGGTCCGATGGTTTTGTATATAAACTGTGCTAGGAAGCTCTTGTTGTGTCGGTTGGTGTTAGCCAGTGTTTATAGAGGACTGAGAAAATGTGAAGTGCTACGTAAGTTCAAGTGCTCAGTTACTTCCTACAGACCTAACTGGGGGAGGTTGGCAGTTCTTTTCCACACTCCTCTCAAGACTAGAAATAAACCTGAAACAATTTCACGCCAATATTTGGATAGGAGGTTTTTGGAATTCAGCTTTTCGTTTCTTGAGAAATTCATGAGATGTTTTCTGACCAAGTGGTAATAAAAAAGATAGACTTCTTCTGAACTATTCCTTCCTCCCTCTGTGTGTGCGTATTTGTACACGTTCCCTTTTTTCTAGGCCAGTGCACCTACTGATTGCCTCGGTGTTTAAAAGGATAGAAGATGCTGGATTTGGGTAGGGAGCCTCTTCTAGTGTTGAGAACAAGGGATAACTCGATAACTTTTCTTGCATCTTAAATAATCCAGCCCTTTGTCAAGAAAAGATATACTCACTTCTGCTGCTTCCTGGAGACTGGGAACGGGTCTTCCTATGCTGTGCAGAGTGTGAACAACTTCTCCCTCTTTTCCACCTCTCACTTGTTTGTTTTTGTGTTATAATGCCTTATGGGTTATACCTCTACCCTTGCTGCTGGATTTGTGTCTCACAGAGTGACTCAGAGAAGAATCTGAATAGGTTTCTTACTAGTTTGCTTGTTATTCTGTGGATGACAGTACTAATAAAATTTTTAAAAACCCCCACAGTTTTCTGGACATAATTCTCCAGAGCTGTAGCAAGCCAGAAGAAGAAAAGGGCATCAGCTTTTCTTACTTTTTGTTGCTATAAGCCTTTGTATCAGCCAAAAGCAAGTCCACCCCTTGCCAGGGTGATTCCTCACCTGTCACTGAATATCAATTTGGGATGTCCAATAAGTTCTCCTAAAATATGATATTAAATTGATTCTGACAGTTAAAAATAAATTTATGGGGGAGGACTGGATGGTACCCAGTTCTGAGTGTTGGCATATTGAATCTTCCATCTTCAGGTCAGTAATATGGAACTGGCTCAGGTTGGTAGTGATGGAGAGCTGTGGATATCTGCAGACACTTTGGGTTGTCATTCTGAAATGAGCAGGTGATCTCCAAATACTGTCTGACAAACAGGTGCCTGTACTGTAGGAACCAGTATCCTAGTTGTTGGCATGACCACCTTATGGGCAGATTGAAGAAGCAGTTTAAGAACTGAATAGGTACAGCATTGCTTCTTGACCATGGACATGAAAACATGCGGTGTTGTAATGGTGCTTGTACCAGTGTTAAACTTGTTATGCAAAGTTAATTCAAACTCTTCTTTAAGCACTACTTGCAATTTAAAAGGGACACAGTGAAGAGGGAACTACAAAATGAAGGTATGGAAAATATTTTAAAAAAATAAAAGAATAAATACTAATGTAATGTTCCCGTTCTGTATCACATTTTAGGAGTGTGATCTCTAACCATGAATGAAACCTTCTCTAATGTAAACCTTACATCAGTGGCAGATTCATACTTTGAGAGAAATGTAGGAGGAGGGGATGGAAATGACGAGGTTATTCTTAGTATTTCTTAAGCCTATTCTGAACAATGAAGACGCTTGGTGAGGGCTGCGGCGTGCAGAGGAAACAGGCGGGGTCATTCTGATGAGAAAAACAGGCTTGGGTGGGGTCAACGTCATTAAAGGACCTTAGTTTGCCAAACTCATAGCCTCAGAAAGGTAAGAAGGCTGACTTGGTGATTTTGTGTAGCGCTAGCTCTCATTGCTTTTTATCAGCCTTCACATTCTTGAAGTTCTTACGCAGTTGTCCCTTGTTTTAGCAAATTCAATGTGAGAGCTGATAAATATGGCAGGTGATTGATTACCAGGCAATGATGTATTTATTTATTTATTTATTTTTTAAACACAGTGTACTTCAGGAGAAGGAAATTGCTGAAGTCCTCAAAACACGCGGTTCTTAAAACAAAAAGTACACTACCATGATAACAAGAAAGTAAACCACTCTTTGGATTCATCACAGTCAGTTTGCCCTGAATTAGGTCTTTTATTTGTGGTATTATTTCAGGGATTGATAAAGGAGAGATTACTTCAAGTTCTGAAAAACTGCAGTGCATCAATGAAGCTGTACCTTTTTGTGATGTTCTTAGGGTCTTTTAAAGTTATTTTTAATTGTTGCCAGAGAAATAGTAATCTCTTAAAATATTCTACAACTCCTGGTGGTATGTGTCGCTTGTACTTGGTGTTCTTTGAAACTTGTCATGTGGGATTTTGTTTTCTGAAGTAGTAGAATATGCTCTTTTAAAATGTCACTTTTGTCAAAGGAAGGCTAAACAAACTATTAGCTAAACCTAATGAGCTAATTAATTTCTTCCAAAGCATATTTGTGATAAACTACTTAACTAGGTAGGCTGAAAGTGCATTGCAGGACATATGCTGGCTTTTTTACCTGGACCACAAGTAGTCAGAAATAATTAAATGTAACCTCATTCATCACAATATTTGACCTTTTTAGTAAAATACTTTATTGATACAAATCACAGGTTTTTGTATGTAACTGATACTTTTCTATTTCATGGGTTTGACTAGAAGAGATATTAATTCAAAATTAAATTCTACTTTTTGAGGCAAGCATGCATTTGGAGTATGAATTGCCATTTTAATAATTTATTCTGTACCGTTGGTATATATGCTATCATTGATTTGTAAAATTTGGTGACGTAATTGGTATGCAAATCACGATGTGTAGGTTAGTTTTAAAAAGCAATCTAATATAATGAGATACCTGAAGGCTGCTTGTGGTATTTCTTCTAGCCTGTGTACAACAGCTGACTGTCAGTACACTCAAACGATTTTACCCTCTTGGCCTAGGGTGGCAGTGATGCTGGGGATCTGGCAGGGCAGGAGCAGGCCAGCCAGACGAGGAGGAATTGTTTCAAGACAAATCCTCTGTCCAGTCACATCTCAGCTGCTTCATTTGTGGGGCCGGACAAGTGATTTAAGTCCTTTATTGCTAGTATTCTTCCTGCTGCTTTTTGAATGGTTACGCTTTCATGGTATCAGCATCTTCCTTGGGTGGCTCAAGATCAACTCGGTGGTGAAAGATGGAAAAAAGGTATAATGTTCAGGCATTCAGTCTTGTGGGTGAAGCACCTGAGATTGCTTATCATGATGACCTATTCTGAGAAAACACAGTATTTTTCTCCAGCTGGCGTATTTCTCTACACTCCGGATGATCATGTGCCAGCCTCTCCAACTTCCATGCCACATAGACCCTCCCTCTGTATTTAAATCAGGTGTATTTCTTATGTCCCTGCACAGTCTACTCTCAATATATAAATACTTACAGTAAAAATGACTTTGCTGCCTGTCAAATTGCTAACTCTCAGGCTCCTCAAGACAGCGGGATGTGCCTGTGTCCCTTTTATTTCCTCTCTCTCCTTCCCACGAAAACGTGCTAGATACGGTTCTCGCGCTGCACCGAAAGGTTGCTCTTTGAGGAAGCCATCGCGACAGTTATTTCAGGTTGTTGGTAGAAACCCTGAAGTGACGTGGTTTTGGGGCCGTATGACCTTTCGTTGGTATTTCAGCCGTTCCACGGGTTTATCGCATCTGCCTGTGGTTATCAGCCTCCTGTCTGAGGAGAGCTGCTTCTCTGCACCATCTGGGCCGCTTTGTGGCTCAGAGAGAGGAGATAGCTCAGCAGTGTGGAAGTAGCATCAGTGTAGAGATGTGGGGTTTCTTCCTTCTAATTTTTCCTAGTTTTTTTGCAGAGTTGTTTGTTTCCTCTGTGCCTTGGTTTCCATAAATACAAAGTGAGGTTAAACTCTCAGCAATAATAATGAAGGCTACCTGCAAAACTTAAACTGAGAGTGCCTGTGAGTCATGTAGTGATTGTGAAAACCATTAATACAGTACGTATTGGAAAGAGACGATGATAGCGCGTTGGGCTGTTGAGTCATTAAAAAGCTATGTCTAGTGTTTTGATTAACTTCCATGGGTTTGGCATGCAGTGGCAAAGGTGAGCAACTACTGTCAGCTTTGCTTGCTGCTGCTCTGTGTGCTGGCAGGGAATTGCTTAAGCATTTCAGTTTCCAATCAGCGTATGTTTAAACCTGAAGCGTAGGATTCGGAAATGGGATAATAATACAGATTTGCCCACCTTTTGTGATTTCCAGGAGGTTGTGAGATTGGAATAGAGAAGGTCATCAGATGACCTTATACTCAGCCTAAAGAGACTCAGAGGGCAGATCCTGGCAGTAGAGAAGAGATGTTCACTTGTGTTACTTGGGTCCATCCTGCCAGTCAGTGTAAGGTCTCTTGTGAATCTACTTCATCTAATTGTATAACCATACTCCTTCCTCTCTCAGCCAGTTCTCACACCCACCTTTAGTTAGCAGGTTTACTACTTTGGCTAGTCATAAGGGGATTTTTTTATGTTGGTGTTAAGTGCTTGGATTTGGAAAAAACGTGATATTTGTTGTGATTTTAATTGGGATAAATGATCCGTTAACTGTGCCTGCCAATATGCTGTTGTATTTTGGATGTTATATCATATGTAATTTAAGTATTACAGTCCCTGCAGCGTTACGTATTTGGGTTCTTCTGACATATTGTGAATTGAATATAAATTTGTCCTACCCTCTTCTGTTACCTCAAATTTGGCAGCAGCTAATTGTTCTGAAAAATCTAATGTCAGTACTTAATATTTTTAAGTTTTATTTTTCAAAGTTGTGCAGATGTTGCTTGTTTAGAATAGACTAGAAAGAGTGTTTAGCATGGATTACAAAGTCAAAGATAAAGTGTCTGTACAAGGCAGCATTTGAAGCAGATAGGAAAAGAAAGGAATGTACTGAATCTTGTTCCAAAGCCATTGGACCTGAGGACTGGGGGGTTTGTTGTTGGGTGGGTTGTTTTGTTTGGGGGGGGGGGGGGGGGGGTGTTGTGTGGGTTTTTTGGGTGGGTTTTCTTCCCCCCCCCCCCCCCCCGGAGATTGCCTGAGCTCATCCACGTTTTGGAGGGATAAGCCTTCATTATGGCCTGCATACTTTTGGCAGCAAGCAATTTGTTTCAGTAATTAAGTGTCCACTGTTCACTGATGTCTTTTTAAAGCAGTATGAAAACATTTTATATAAATCGTAAGAATTTTCTTGGGTATCAGTAATCTTCTGTAGTAGTCTAATAACCAAAATAAAACTTGAATATTATGTGGTGCGTCACAGATGTGCTGGAGTAATCTGCCAAGCATATTGCCAAATGTGCACAGGTGGCATTTGGCATATTATGGCTCGAGTTAATGTATATGATTTAACAAATTATCATTGGCAGCTTCAGCAGCTTCTGTTTAAATACACAGTCCTCTCACAGTAGTTCGCACAGTCCAGGTTCCAGCAGTTGGATATTAATCTCCGGGTCCAGCAACAACTAGTTTAATTTTTTGGCAGAGATTTGTGAAATTCTGTAGCTTTTGCAAGAATCAACTTGGCATATTCCCAAAAGGGAATGGGCTCAGAGGTCAGCACAGGATTCATTTCAGAAAAAAATGTTTCAGCTGATTATTTAGTTATTTTTAAATAATGCATAATTAAATATGAAAGTATTACCACCTGGAAAGAAACTCTGTAAATATATTTCGGGCTTTGAAATGTGTACCCCAAAGCCGTTAGCTGAATACCAAATGTGCCATGCAGATTTTAAGGAGCGATGAAGTTAGGTGCTGTGGTTAATTGTAACGTCACAAACGGTTCACATGCAGAAGGTTATTTTTGTAAGCGTAATGGCTGTGGTCTTTGTTTATTACATGAAAGCATAGGGAGTCTGTTTGAAAAGTCGATGGCAGTTTTCTAGTAAAACGTCCTCCTTTTTTGTGGGTACATTGGATTTGTCAAGTTCTGGTTGAAGACATAAAGCAATTTTAAGTATTAGCGAACAAAAAATGTCATATTCAGCTTCAGATTTAAAAAAGAAATCGATTGTTCAGTTTACCGCTTACCATGTAACTCATGTTATTCTAACTACAACACTGTGTGTGCTAAAATATTACAACCTTACAAGTGCTTTGGTGTACTTTTGGCTTTTCGTACCTTTGGTTAGCGTTAATCAAATTTCATACTGTTTTGCCATAGCAGAAGACCTACAAGCAACAACCTTGTGGTTTATTACAGGCAGAATATCTTCTTATTCTATTTCTAAAATGTTAAAGTATTTAAAACAAGTCTAACATACAAAATTATACAAGGGTTCCATGAAAACCCTGTTCCTTTATAGTGATCTCCTTGCTAGGTACTTGGAGACTGGGGCTGACTGCTCCCTTTTCAAGGTAAACATTGACAGGGGAAGAACAAGTGGAAAGAAAGAAAAACAAAGATATTTATCTTTGTGGGAAAAGAGGAATCAGTGCTGCGTTCGCTGTGGCTTACAGAAATAGTTGTTCAGCAAGAGAGAGAAAGTTAGTATGTTGATGAAGGGATTGAAGTAAGATCTGAAGAGAACAAGTAGTTCTAATAAAAAGTAGCTGTTGAGTGTATTTGGAAGAAGCCAGCTGGGGTAGTCGCATCAGGTCTACAATTAAAAATGATTGACAATGGGAGAGTTAAGCGGTCTGAAAGTCAATGTTAAGTTTTACCATTCAGAACTCATTTTGAATGATCAAACGGCCCATGGAGCAGAACACAGCTCTCGTAACCATCGTTTCAGATTTTCTGCAGGTTCAGGGAAGGCCATTCTGCATCAGCTTACGTGCTCCACATCCTTGGAAGGTTTCCTTCACAGTTAAAAGGGCTCTTTCTAATGCCTAAGCCACTCCTTCAAGCTGGAGCCCAGCCAGAGGAGGTGGCACACATTGCGAGGGCAGGCCGTGGGCACGCAGGGTTTGGCACGCAGCCCTAAGCTGAGTGCAGAAGAATGAAGCTGCAACCTGTTTAAGAGCTGGGGAGGTGGAAGAAGCCTGAACTGGAGTAAAAAAGGGCAGGATTTCTGCCACTGCGGAGGAGAGTTGGGAATGTGTCAGAGCCATCGAGGTGTGAACTTGGGTGTTGGAAGGTGGGGTTTAGAAGTGGTTTAATTTCAAAAGCTAACCATGTGCAAATCAATTATTTATAAGGACTTCCTCATTTATTTTGGGGGGAGAAGTATGCGTTCTGATGAACTGTATAGATTATTCCAAGAACTGCAAACCTCAGATGAACACCACAGCACTTCATTATTCCAGGGAGAAGTATTCTGGGAAGCTTGTAAAACAGTGTTGAGTATTGAACTGTCATGAAGAAAATAGTTTGGGTTGGTTTTTGTTGCCTTTTTTTTTTTTTTTTTTTTAATTCATGGAAGCACATAGTTTCAAGTTGTACAGACTGTACCCTCTCATCCCACCAGCCGACTCGAACCGCCGCATTTGGAAGAGAGAGGATTTGCACAGTCTCTTTTTCTCTGCAAGCACAGCTATAAAGGTCAGATAGGAAATCTCATCAATAACCATCAGTTACATTAATTTTTTTTGCCAAGATACCACAGCTCCCAGCACAGAGCTGTGCAGCACCTGGCTGGGGCAGCAGTGGCCAGCTAGCGCAGGCAGGAGGATGTCAGCTTTGGCAGGGCTGGTTCAGCACAGCTAGAATTAAGTGGTTTGCAGTCTTGGTGGGTGTGTGTCCGAGGAGGGGAAAGAGAGGCTGCAGGGGAGTAGCTAAAAAGGGAAATGTAAAATGAAGAACTTAAGTAAAATACATATAAAAAGAAATAGATGAAGACAATAAGGAGGAAGCTAAATAGGGAATGAGGAGAAAATGACCTTGTAGGGGGGCGAATGAAGTAGGTACAGTGCTGGTTTTAGTACTCAGTACAGAGGGCGAAAAGTGGAAGAAAGGAGGAGACATTTAACAGGGCAAAACAGGCAAAAGCTTTTTCACTAATTCTTCCTCTTAGTGTTTTGGCTGCAATGCTGCTAGCGTGGTTTGTGTAACATCATGACATTCCTGGATTTTGCACATTTTGGTGGGGGGCAGGGGGAACAACAGTGTGTCCTACTTGAGACATCTCTCCTGGCTTTATCGGGCACTGACTATCAAGGAAAGAGATGAATATATGCATGCATGTGCACTTATTAGTAGGTCATCTTATTTTGTTTTCTTATACATCCCTTTTACTGTTTCTTGCTAGACTTCTTACATTTCTTTAAAATTCTCATTTTCTGTATTCTAAATAGTATTTTTTTAGAGAGTAGGATGTACGTGTAGCTTTCAGCAGCCGTTGCAGTAAGAGGAGTGCCCACCAGTTCTCTACAAGTGGAGAGAAAAGGAGGTAGCGTACTAGACAGAAGAAAGTTATCCATGCTGGACCTACATAAAAGCAGTGTTTTGTAGGAACTTCTTCATCTGCTGCCTCAGGAAAGGTAGGCAGCATTCTGAAAGCTATATTCTCACCTAGAGCGATAGTGCACCAAATGGTAACCAGGTGTGTGAGTGTTGTGCTTTTGGAAAAACTCGAGACAATATTGTTTTTATGCCAAATTAAAAGAAATCAATAACATTTTGTTTTTAGACACAGCTACAAAGTGGCTGATACCTAGTTTGCTTGGCATTATGTCAAGTAATTTTCACCTGTTACTTATTTACTCATTTTTGCTCAACAGTTTGCTGGCTTTTTAAAAACAAACTTGCAGGCATTGACATGATACTGCTTTGGTTTTTTTTTTCTTCCATGCAATATGATACTCTTAAAATCTAACGTGATACACATAAAGTCTAGAAACGTGTGTTTTTTAGGATATTGCCAGAAGAGGGAGTGTATAACATTTTGTATACAATGAAACCTGTAAGTTTACTGATGAATAGCAATCAATAACCACGTGATTTACATAATAAGTTAAGAAAAAAATTGCAGGCTGAAATTCACTTTCAAAAGAGCACAATTAATGCCAACTTTTTAAGCTCCTTGTTAGGCTTAATTCAGTTTAGCACTAAATAATTATGTCCAAGTAATGTAAATGGCCTTGAAGTCAATTCATATTCCTAAGTGTTCTGTTGTGTCTACCTGTAAGAAAGATTCAAACAGCTTTTCAATAGCAGTCTTGGATTAGCTCTTGCAGTAGCCAGCTCTGTAAGAGCTCCGTAACAGTGTGAAACTGGAAAACAGTTACCAATATATTTTAAAAATGTAGAAAATAACAAACAAATAGATAAATATGATAAGAAATTTTACGTAAGTCTGTGATACTATTATTGACTAAATAGGCCATCATCAGTTATCTTGGGCACTAACATCCAAAATACTTCAAACCCTATTATCTGCTATTGATGAAACAAAACCATAAAGTAGTGTTTGTATAGAAAATCAATATTTTTACTCTATAATTTATGTAGATGTTCCTCCAGTTTGTCATGCAGCAGGGCAACAGGTTAATTCTTTGACCAACAGCAAAGTGATGTAGGAGAAAAAGCCATCAGTGTGTCTAATATGTAAACTCCAGATAAACTTTGCCTATTCTGCTGCCTCATACAAGTTCTGCAACGTCTGAGAGCACTGCTGGCTGCCAAGATTGCAATTACATTTTGTTTCCCCAGGTTGTATTAGAGAAAGAAGAGCCATCATCAAGAGATTCTTGTTCTCTTTTCTGTCCTCTGTTCCCCAGATAATGAGTTGCCCATGTTGGTATGAAACTCTCACTCTTTACACTGCTTTGTAAAGGATGCAATTAGACCAGGCTCCTGGAGAGTTGAAGCAGTTCCTACATAACTGAGTTTTTCCTCATTGTTTGGCAAGGTTGTCAGAAAATCTTTAACTCGCAATTCTATATAGAGTAGCTTTTTGAAAGGAGGCCTCTTCTTTTAGCCTGATCACCTTCTTATGTTTTTACCCCATAAGATTTTCTTCCTCCACCAGGCAGAAGTATTGTGCCATGTCCTCTATGTGTGACCCCGCTGGCTGCAAAGAACCTGTTTGTCGTGTCTGGCGGTAGGAAAAGCCCTAGTTTCTGTGGTGCGTTGCGGCTAATTCTGTGGGTTAGGTGGAACGTGTACCCCTTTCAGTGTGCCCTTCTACCTTTGAGCCTGAAATTTTCAGATGTTTGTGGATTATTTCCAGAGCTGGACTTGAGCTGATCAGAAGTTTTGTGTGATATACTTTGATAGTTTTAAGAGCTGTTCATTACTGTCCATAGATATTCACATGGAATTCATGGCTCCTCTCCTTGCTAAGAGGAAAATTGGCTGTGTCTCCTTTGTTACTATGTGGCTGAAGTCTTCATTTGAGTGTGTAGGCTAAGTATTTTGATGTTCTGCTGTTTTAGGGTAGACTTAGTGAAGTAATTGTTTTCATTTTTTTTTTCACTTTTCTAGATCATAATGAGAAGCCTTACAGTACTTTGTAAGGCTCTGACCCTTCTCATCATTGGCATGGGCCGAGCTAGCACTCATTTTCTTCAGTTTCATTTTGGCTTACAGCCTCTGACAAGCCACATGTAACCATGTATATGCCTGGAAGCATGCCATGTTGGCCCTCTCCTGGCCTCTAAGGTCAAAGGAAAGGTTTTTAAACTGCTACAGTTCAGTCCCTTCCCCGTTATAGTGCCAGGTACTCTTTGACCAAAGGTCATCATGTGGGTCACAAAGCTATCCACCAGCCAGCTTCTAAAAATACGTGTGACTGCTTTGATAGCCATAGAAATTATATCAACTTATACATGTGTGTCATATTGCAAGACTTGATGCTCACATCTTGATTGTCATGCATTGAGAATGACAGCTAGTGTCACTTAAAGTTGGTAGTGACCAGTTCCTTTCTCAGTCCAACTCCCCATAGGATCAGTCAGTGTTCAGAATGAGGATGAGTACTGACCTTTAGAACCATACCTATCACCTTTGTGATCACAAGAATGTACCCAGGGAGGCTGGAGGCTTGGCAGATAGTTAGGACGTGCTGAAAGCCCTGACGTGCTCCTGGGCTGCTTGCTGTTTCCTCTGCCCTGCCACAGTTGTCCAGGTGGCAGTGGTCCACAATAGCTGTGGCTGCACGCTTGAAATCTAATGTACTAAATGTCTTTTTTTCTGGTTTTAAGTCCCTGAAAATGGCATGAGTCTATATAGACACCTTCACGCTCTGTGTGTACACGTGCTACATGGGTAGCAGTTATATTTTGTATTTCTGATATAAACAAGCACATTGTGTAAGTGGAGTTGATACTAAGGCATAAAATGCAGTCACTTGAATGTGCACCAACAAGCCCGTCAAGTTGTTCCTCTGTACTCAGTCATCCATTTTATTTTGGGCTTGCTCCACTTTTCTGAAACCAGAGGAACTTCTAAGCATGCCCACCTGGAAAAGAAAACACCAAAACCAGAAGTCTTGCCTGATATATTTGTGTTTTCTGTAACACATAAGACACTCTCCAGAGTGGCAGCTGCTAGAGAGAAAAATCCACTGATTTTGAAATCCATTGCCCTGTGGTTCTGGAGGTTCTGGGAATTTAATTCATGATGGTACTTCAGAGCACTTGTTTCCAGCTTCGGTGAAAAAGGCACCCAAGGCCTTAAATACAAGTCAGTAACACTACTTTTTATATGATTTTGCTCCTCCCTTCACTAAGGCTGGTTTCTTGGTGTCACATAGCACATTGCAGGGTTCTGTCTGTGCACCCCCCATAGCAGCAAAGTTGGTTTTCCAAGTAACCACACTGGAGTTCTCAATTGATCAGCTTTAAGAAGTTTGGTGTTGACTCAAAGCCCATCCTTCTCTTCCTTCCAGGAAGAATAATAATAGTAGCCAGTAACCAAACAATCTCTTTAAAGCATAATATTTACAACAAAACCATCTTAGACAGTACTAAATGTAAACATAAGCAGGCTGCAGTGTAAGCAAGCCCAGTTTATGCAGTGTTGATATCAATCAGATGAAATTCCGTGGAAGTCTAAATTTTCTTACGTACCCCTCAAAACTTCTAGGAAGTGGCAAACTAATCATTACTGCAGCTCACAACCCCATTCTTTGTCATCCCCAGTTGCTTAGGCCTCCAGCCTGTTCCCTGGGATCAAGTCACACTTTAATTCTTGCTAGTCCTCGCTCTGTTAATTGCTAGCTTTGGCACAAGAAGGCATGTGGTTTGTGAGACTGTCAGGTCTTTGGACGGATGGTTTTGCTCTTTGTTACAGAGAGAGCAGATGGTGCGAAGGCTTGAACTGAGCGGTCAGGATTGGGGGAGAGGGCAGGAATGCTTTTTGCTGTGGCAGTATTAGCTTGTACCAGCCAGCTTGAAGTGATTGTGAAATTGGTGCCTGAGATTGCTGAATTTTGAGAAAGGATAAATGAGTTATTTCATGTGCAGCGGAGATAATGAAGCCTGGTTGTCTGTGGCTTTGTCCTGTATGTTTTGCCATCTCTCTCCCTCCTGTTGCAACACCTCCTGCTCTGTGCACATACATAGCTTCAGGTTTCGTGTCATGTTTTGCCTTTTTTATTTGCCTTCCAGTTTAATAAGACATATGCATGCCGCAGCTAGGCTGGAGTGTGCACATGATGATCGGCCAATGAAGATTTTCCTGCCTTCCTTCTGTAAGAGCACTGAGAGGTCCCACCTTTGCTGTCTGAATCCTGATTTTAAGGCTAATGATAAACCCCAGTATCTTTAGAACCTTTCTCAGCAGCGGGGTGGGAGGGCACACCATCTCAAATCCAGCTCTTCAGTTTTCTTAAAATGAACCTAATTTCAAAATACGGAAGTTCTGTACTAATACTAAAATTTAGACAAGTGGAAGGAGACATGGTAAAGCTGCATTTATCTCACTTCACAAAACCAGACAAGAAAGTATAATGTAAGTAAAAGATTAAAAATTCTCTAGCCAATCTTAAAAACAATGTTCTTGGCAATGCAAAATATGCAGAATACTTCAGGTTGTACAATGATTCCCCCCCATTTGTTAACATTCTGCAGTACTCATTCATACTAGGGAGCTACTGTATGTGTGTGCATAGTGGTAGCATCACAAATGGTGTAAGTATCTTTTCACGTTACATGTGTTCAGTGAGGAAACAAAGAAGGGACAGGGTTGATACCGTTCTTTACATTATCTTGAGTAGCAGGAAGCAAACTTTCTTCCATTGCGATGGTTTCAGCACAATTCAAGGTGTCTGTCTTGGATGATCTGGCAACACCAAAGACCTGGAAATTAGGTTCTCTGCAGTGATTCACATTGAACTGCTTCTCTCCCTTCTGCCCTGCCTGCGCTGTCCTTCTGATGTTAGAGCAGAAGTGTCGTCACTCCAGCCTCATTCCCTGGGAGCGAGCAGTGTGCGCAGGTGTATGTCCCTTTGTGTATGTATCTGCACAAAGCATTATCACAGCTTGCAAGGCTAATTTTAGGCCTCTGAACTCAGGCATTAACTGATGGTACAAGTGTTTATATTGAATCTAACTATGTTAGTGTTTTGGGGATTTTTTTTTTTAAATGACTTTAAGTAGTGTTGATAGAAAATAAAACTTAAAACCTCTTGTGATATTTAGTCCCAGGAAAAGAATTTCATCATTTCATTGCCTTATATAATGGGTTGTTTTTACTACATTAAGTAAAATTACTTCTGTATTTGTCAGAGTACACTTGCAGCATGTGATTTAACTGTGGCACATGCACAATCCCTTTCAAGGTGAAACCCCATGAATAGTGACTGTATAAAGTTACTTTAGAAGGCTTTAGTCACTGGAAAATAGTAAATAAAAACAAATGCACAGATTGAGACAGTTGGCATATATGCTGCTACTATAACGTAAGTAAGCATAAAATCCCATTGCATTCTCTCTCTGCCATTGTGTGCCTTCCTGTGGGCTGTTGTCATTTTCTCCCTGTGTGATTGTACCGTCATGCCTCTCCTTTCCATTCCAGCTCCTGCCTTGACGCCCAGCTGCTGGGGTTTCTTACTGGTTGGGTTCTTTGTCCTCACTCTTAGTCAGAAGGAAGACAGCTTTCTGTATTGTTCCATGTGGGAACTGAAGTGCCTGATCTTGGTCAGTTTATTTGTGGAACAAGCAACAAAACAGAAGTTACTTGCCCTCTTGGTCCTAGAATGAGAGTAGGCCAAATCAAAGACTAAAGAAGGATAAATTCTAGTTTTTAAGATGACAAATACATCAGTGCTCATTCCCCACATAGTAGTTTAAAGTCAAGAATTTTGTGAACCACTGAAATCTGTTGGAGACTTACCCAGTTTTAATTATGGGTGTCAAGTAGAAGAGCGTACAGTAGAAACAAGTCCTCCAAAAACATGCATGCCTCTGGTACTAATTTTAGCGATGGAAGGAGATGTGTTTTAAAAACAGCATAATCCAAGGAAATGTCTTTGTGTTCCTGAGTTGTCCGTAACAATTAATGGGTAGGTGACTTGAGCTGTCAACTTCTCTTGAAATTCAGAGCAAAAGAGCTGGTTGCTGTTTCATATTCTGAGTGCATAGACATGGGAAGGTTAGTATTTAGCATTTGTGGTTTAGGATTTAGTATTCATTTTTAAGCTTGTTAGTGGAAAAAGTAGTCTCCCGGTTTCTGTATGTTACTTGAAAAAAACAACCCAAACAAAACCCAGTCTGCTGAAATGGTGCTCCCTGCTTCTGTTTAACCCTTCTTAATGAAAAGAAAGTAATATGCTAGCACATCGATACTAATACACAAAGGCGTTTGTACAAGCCAACTGCCTTTCCTCTTGGCAAACTGTTTATTTTAGTGGAAAAAGTGATTTGCTTGGTTTTAAAGATGAATTGGGGAGTAATTCGATAAGTGAGGAAAGACCAGAAATTTCAGCTTTGATTATGGTAATTTAAAACGAGCAAAAGCCACAAGCTGTTTCTTCCTGTTCTTTTTTTATCAGCAGATACACTGTAATTCTTATGTGTGATTACTTAGGAAATGGTCCAGAAATTGGTAATTTGGTAAAAATTAGATTTTTAGTATCCATGCGCTGACTTTGGGTGGAAGTCAGACCTTGACGTTCAGGCCTCAGAGTTTGGAAATGTAGGATGTCGAGACCTACCTGGAAGTTCAGGACAGTAAATACTAGAGTGAATTTTTGCTGCCGGAGAAGCTCCCTGGTTGTTTCCGCGCAGAAACTTGAAAATCCCCAAAAAGCGCTCTGAAGCCACAGCTCCGGTGGGGAGAGTGCAAGGGGAGAAAATAGCAATAAAAGCTTCGACAGCCGACTGCAATGCTGTCGGGCCTCTAGGTAAATTGGCAGCTGTTAATCAAAGTGTTAATTACAGAAAGAAACTATTAAGAGCGTGTTCGTTTTAGCTTGTTTTCCTAGGCGCGCTCATCCGTGTAATTTATAAATCAGAGGGCAGATATATTCCTTGTTACGGCTCTGCGGATGGCTGGCTGTGGGCAGGATGGTCTGTGCCGTTATATCTCGGCTATGGAGGAAACGGGAAACGCAGGCGCAGCCTGGATGTGTCAAGTGCTGTTGTGTTTTTATTTAAAAGGTTAAACTTGCACAAACATTTTAGGTAGCACATCCTAATTACAGCATTGCTCCATTCTTTCAAAGTGAAATGTGAAAAGTCTGGTTTATTTAATTTGAAAGACATTATTGTGCAAGCACAGTAGGTTCGTGCCCTCGTTTGACTATGTTAGTTATTTCTCTGAGACTTTCCTGTGCTAATGCTGCAGTAAAATTTTAATTAGTATATAGTTAACGTGGTCAGTGTTTTTAAACATGAAAACGGTTGTTTCACACCAATTTTGATTGACTAGTGTTAATGAAATAAGCTGTAGTGATCCTTTTTTATAATTGAAAAATGACTAATGCCTAAAAATGTTAAATCAGGGTAAAATAATGCAAGGATCTGACTTAAAACAAGAAACCAAATTATTTATTCTCTGTTTTCCATTGGTGTTGCAAATTGAGTATTTATGTTCCAAGAGATTTCAAAATTTGGAAAGTTATTTGGCTGTTGAAACATCTTTTAAAAATATTGCAATTCACCCTACCACAAGTTTGCTTTCCATCTTCCTTTTCCATCCTGAAAAAGTTAAAAATTTTGTGTTTAAAACCTCAGAACAGAAAATGGGGTGTTAGGCATGCAGGCAGAACCCCAGCCTGGATCCCTCATACTGTTCGCATTTCTCTGCCAGGTTTTCCTGCAAGTGGACGCTGCCCGTAAGTATAGAGGCTCAGTAACACTTTTGTCCTGTTTGCCATAGGGAAGCGGATGAGTTGTCGCATCCATAGGGTGTGCGTGGTCGGCACTGTACGTGGGGACAGCGGTGAGAGATGGGTAACGTCAGATAGTGACGGGAGCTTCCTTCTCAGCTCCATCAGTCAGCGTCTCATCTCTGCCGTGAAGCGGTAACACCTCGGGGGAGAGGAGGGACTGTTGTAGTTGGCTAGTTCTAAGTAGCCATGTACATGGTTTGTTTTGGTTTTGTTTTTTTTTTTTTTAATCTTACAAAGCTTTCATGTCGTGTGGCAGTGGATGTCACTAGTTAGTCGTGCAGTATGTAAGAGAAATATTTGTGCTCGATGTCTTTTTATCCTGTAGTTTCTTAATGACAAAATCAAAGAATGTGATTTACTTAGCTGTCACTGCTATTTTTGTGTATATCCTGTGATATTTTCTCTTATTCCCCTGCTCAAAACAAAGTCAATTTACTCTTCTTGATCTCTTTCACAAGGAGAGCTTTCCATTTCAAGGCTTTTTTTTTTTTTTTTTTTTTTTTTTTTTTCTCCACTCCCACCTCCAGAACTTTATCAGTTAGCCTGTAACCCCCTTTGTATTTTGGCTCACTAACAGCTTTTAAGCAAGCGTTCAATGTCAGCATATTTTTTTGTAGCGGAGCTGAGTCTGACAGTCAACATACAACGATTAAAGTTTGCTACATGTAAAGAAATAGCTACAGGGGAAAACATTAAAATTCCTTATTGTGGTGTGAATAGAAGCATTAGCAAGATGAAACCTAGACAGGCATTTGGATATGTGAACTCATCTGAACACATTACACAATATTATAATATTATGTGATAAGGTCTTGTAAGGAGTGTTGTTAATGCTGAAGGGAAAGAACATGGTGTTAAAGGTGTAAACCTGGTTTCTGGGTAGAAAATGGGCAGAGAGAAAATCAGAAATCAGGTGGTGGTTCTTCCCTTAATTCTCTATTCCTGTGCTTTCGACACACAGTCCTTTATTAAACTTCTGTTTACTCAACTTTTTATTAAACTTTAGAATAATGGGGTTTTTTATTATTATTATTTTTTAATTTGCTTTACACTTGTTTTGAAAAACTGAAGCTTTTCTTTAATATCATTCAGGGTAAGCATATATGAGACAACAGTTTCCAGCTGTATTTTTGAGGAAGCTGACCCGTACTGCATCTTGGCATGCTGCTGATCTGTACTGGTTACCTTTGTCTGTTTGATGCTTTTGTTTATTAGCACTGTGGCTTTTCTGAAGTTTATTCCCAATAACATTTTTTTTTTTAATAGCAAGAGAATTATTTATTCAATACCTGCTTTTTAATCAGACAGTGCAGGTATTGTCATGTCATCAACAGGCTACATGGAGATTAGTGCTCATAATGTGGACATTATAATCTCTCCATGGCCCGATTACCATCTAAGACACTCTAGTGTCCTTCTGTAATAACTTTGCAATATCTATATTCCAGCATTTGACAGATTTACAAGACAGCTACTGACTGAAAGGGCCAGGGCCAGTTCCCAGGAGAGAAATCTGTCCTTTCTGCCACCTCTTGGCAAGTTGGTCGGGAAAGCGTACCAGAAGTTTGATCTTGGATATTATGCCAGAGTCTTTTTGAGATGTTAAAGCCGTTGCATTTGGGTTTACCTGAGCAAGGAGGGGGATGGAGGATGGGGAGAACATCCTTCTCAGGGTGATGAAGGGGCACCTCCCAACAGTGAGTCTCCCTGGCTTCATTTTGCTTGTGGTTCTGCTCCGTGGATAATTTGATGTCCTGCCTCTATCAGTTTTCCCACGTTGCTCTTGAGGGTTTTACTGGTCTCCATGGGACTCTGAATAGCTGAAACAAACCTGACGGGAGCGTCCCTAATTCCAGTTTGCCACTGCACGACACAGTAAAACCCTAGTCTGTCTGCAGGCTTGGGATGGCAGTATGTATTGGTTGATGCTTCAAAGGTTATTTTACATCTCTCGGGGGCAAACCCTGTGTATTTTAAAGAGGAATTTTAAATCCTGTGGAAATTGATTACAGAACTCATGTACGCTGAATACAAGGGGTTTTGAAAGGATTAGTAACAAATACGGAAAAATGGAAAAACTAGCTTTAGTAATGTACAGACAGTTGTTGAGAGGCAGCAGTGGAGAAAGGGATGTACTGGAAGGTTATTTATTTAAAAACATTTTAGCGTTGCTATTTTTTGCTACGTTCTTAATAACTGTTTGCAATCTGTTCCTTGCTCTGCTCTCTGTGGTGGTAATCTTGGAGATCAGGGGAGGTGTGCTGGGTTTGGGGCTGTTTTGCAGCAGTTATCATAGTGGAGATGGCCATTCCTGCCCAGTTAGTGTTGTGCTATTAGAGAATTACAAGACCATCCTGGCTACGCTGTAGTTGTACCATTTTTAAGAGCATCATTTAAATACCCTAAATTATAGTCACAGGATCGTCTCGTTTTTGAAATATGGTTTTAAAGTATTGAAGCTGGCATTCAGAATCTTACTAGCGAAAATGATCTTCTTCCACTCCTCCTTCTGTTTTCTTCAATGGCAGCAAGAAAACTGTGACCCTGCTTATGCAGAATTTCACGCTCCTGTATCTAATGTATTCTGCACAGTGATCACTTGTGAGTGGATTTCAGTTCTCAAAAGTAAATCTCTAGGAAAATTATAAACATATGTATTTAGAAATCAGAAGTTGAGTAATTGGTTTTACAGTTTTAGAAGTAGCCAGTGCTTCTCTATAACTACTGTAATGAAATGAACAAAATAATAGCTAATGTTTGTGTTCTGTTTCTGTTCAAAGGGATGTGGTTAACTAACTAACCGTCATAACATCTCTTGGGAGTTGAGTAAATAATTTGCAAATATCTAAATTTAAATGTTGGGAAACTTCAGAGGGTTGAAGTGGCACACCTAATGCGACGCAGCGAGGCTGGGGAAGACAAAAGCCAGAATACTTCTCAGAGGATGTTTTCCAATTCCCAACTTTGTTCGTGTTTCCTATGCTAAGTGCTCTGGTAAACCTGCTTTTAAAAACAAACCAAAGTGAAAGTTGAGCTAAAATCTGTCAGTCTAGGATGTCTGGACTGGTAGGAAGTAGGTTACATGAAACTTTCAGTTAAAGTAGCTGTCACAAACACATCATTCAAAACAATCAGTGGCTTTTGGTTGCATTGAAGTGTGGATTTCATGAGGAAGATTAGTTAATTGTGCTGGACCATCATAAACATTCAGATATGTTTTATTTACATGTCTTAAATCAGTGTGAATTACTATGGAGGGATTTTGGAACCGGAATGATACGCTGAAACATGAATATTTGTATATATGAGAGCTTTGGGTTCTAAATTAAGCATTTGTAACCAAAGTGTATCTTAAAAAAAAAAAAAAAAAAAAAAGTGTTCTCTGTAATTATGAGTTTTCGTAAGAAATCAGTGCACCCAAGTTAAAGCATAGCCAGATTTTATATGCTTTTCAGGGAGACTTGTAGTGTGTGTTTTGGAGGTGATTGACAAGGGAATGGTGCAGGAGTTTGTACCTGGAACAATGGGACCTTTGCCCTGACGAGCAGTGCTGGGCAGCAGAGCGGGAAGTAAATGCATCAATGCTGCAGTTAAACAAAGATGCAGGAAACAGATGACACGTAAAACTTAGTGGTGATACAGCCCTCATTTGAGAAGTAAAAACGTCCTAGGAACTGACATACAATGTTGGAGCATACCCAATCAGCAATTAGAAAGGTCTTGATGTATTTGCTTTATTTGTCGGTTGGCTTCAACAAAGGGTTTTCTCAGAGGAAGATAATTTTCTGAGTTCTTGTGGGAGAGTGTAGATGTTTCATGGCACTTACCAAGCTGAAGCCTCCACAAATTGCTTTAATATGAAAGAACATTTTAAAGGGAACTCTAAAAATCGCTTATCTCTGTAGTTATGTTTTGCTTTGTAATGTGTGGCTCCAACTTGAATTCTGTCTTCTTGGGTATTAACCATCTCAATGTAAACGTAAGACTGTCTTTGGACAATGCTGTAGCACGTATGTGGTGAAGGTGTAATGTAAAAACATATAAACCAGCACGTTTTAAATCTCTGCTAGGCAAAGCAAACCTGTTAACATATCAAATTGTGGAGGTGAACTCTGGGTTTTAAAATATACTTTTCAAAATTGGCTAGGTATTGCATCTTAATGGATTTTTGAGAAGAGACACATTTTAAGTAAAGTTTTATCATTGTAGCTTAACTGCCTCTTCATATGGTGGTATCTACACAGGCAATAGAAACATTCTGTCCTGCAATTGCGCTGAATGTTTTTAAAGTGAGGAAGCGCAGGACATAAGGTTGCTCACTTGGCCATAGTCTGTATAAAAGATGTTATATAAACCTATTTCTCAGGTAAATAGTTTATACCTATCACTATTTATTTATATTATTGAAGAACTCTGATCAAGATAAGGAAGACCATTGTGGTAAGTGATGTAAGTACATAAACCAATGTAATGTTTATGAATGTGCCACCCTGACTTGCATTTTGTATGCTGCAATATAAATTATATACTTCCATTCTTTTTTTTCTTTCTCTTCTGCTGAAATGTTATTTTTCTGTGAATGGAGTGCCTTAAGCATACATGAGTATCAGTCAGATTCTCTTTGTGGTTTTGCTAACACTGAGTGATAAACAATAATATCAGCTGCCAGTTGCAAAGCAATGTTTTTTTTATGAAATAGTAAGAAGAATTCTCTCTAGAGACATGACAGATTGTACTGGTGCCAATCAAGCCTTGGCAGTCTGTCATACTGATAGCTTGGACTCCATAAATATTCTTTTCTGTAACTTTCTTGCTGGAGTGAAAAATAGAACTTTGTTTAGATGCTGTCTGTTCAGCTAAGAGTGTAAGTTTAAACACCACACAATGGAAGATGGAGTGACCTCATCCTGATTTACAGTGCAAACAGAACTGATGGGATGATTAAAGGGACATCAGTGGAAGATTAAGGCAGAATCCTTGGTATCTAGGCCCCGTGATTAGAGCGGGATAATGAAGCAGCAATAAGTGAGTGAGCAGCAGATCAAGATCCCGCACAGGAGATTGCTCCCAAGCAGCTGCACCCTGCCAGGGTGGCATCAAAAGAAGAGTAATTTGCTTGCTATGCCCGTGATTGTTTTAGCTCCTGAGTTTCCCCTGCAAAATCCTGATGGATCTAATTTTTATCTTTTTTTTCTTTTTTCTTTGTCATGGTGAGGTCAGAGTGATGGTGGATCAGAGCCCAACACAGGCATTTGGGGCAGAGCTGCAAAAGGGATTTTAGTTGGTTGCTGACTAAAATCTGGAGCTATGGTGAGGTGCCCTTCCATAGCAGTGTCCCAGTCTGTGCTCTCCTGTCATGTCATGGATCTGATCCTTCTAGAGAAATTAGAAGATCAAGTAAATGAGGTTTCCACAATTCCTCTAGAAATGTAATAGTCATACTCTCAGAAAATAAATTTTATCCTCAGGTAAAAGATGTTTGTTTTAATATGGCAATACTAAATAATTTCTCAAATGACAAGTCAAACAGTAGCTCAGTATGATGGAAAAAAAGATAAGTTTGCTTTAAGTTGCACTTTTATGATGCTTATACTTTAGGTGTGACAGATAAATGGAATAATAATTACTTAAACATAAAGTTACCTTTTATGCTTTGTTTCAATATACACATTTAATTCTATAGTCTAAATGATACTCTTACACCTAGGCTAACCTATGTTAAAACTGTCTTTCTGAATGTTAACTGAAGTTGCAACACATTTCACTGAACTAAACGTGTGTGTTTGAATGGGTGTGCATCATTTTTATGATGGCTCTGCTAGCACCGACACAGGTCAGTTTGACTTTTTGCGCCGTACTTAAGAAGTCAGTATAAAAAATGGGTTTATGAAATTTGATCTGTACATCTTGTATTTGCTGCCCAAAGCTATTAATTGATGCCCAGAGAGAATGAACAGCAGCACAAAACACTTCCTAGATTTTGGGAACTAGACCTGGGAGGAACATTTTGAAAAATTTTAAAAGTATTGTTACTCTTAATTTTTTTTCTTGTTAAGCGTAGAGCAAAGTAAGTAACATTTTATGAGAAACACAATATTTTTCTCTGTAAAAGGGTATCTTCTTTTATTTTAATATAGAAATAAAGTTATAGATCACAGTAGGTCTAAGTGTTTACCCATTGATGGAATAATAAGAAGTAGTGGCCAAACACGATGAGAAGCTCTCTTCCCCGCGCTGCCCCCCCCCCCCCCCCCTTTTCTTTCTCTTCCAGGTTACTTTTGTCAGAAATTAATGCATGTTTAGTAGGAAATATACAATGGAAAATGAGATTTTAAACCCAAGAAAACTGACAGCCAGACTAAGGGCCAAGTGAAGCTGTTTAATAATTTTGGTGTTTTATTTTGTTTATTAAAAGCTCTTGAAGAGATTTAAGTTGTCAATATCCATTTTTTCTGGAAGTCCTGTATGCTTTGGCAGTATGCATATATAATTCTTGCTCAACTGTAAGTCCAGTAGCACACAAACTTATTGCTACATTTTTCCAAACTGTTGATTAACAGATATCTCAGTCACTGAGCAGAGACAGCCTTTACTGGGATGCCATCTCTTTTCACAGCTTTCAAACTCTCTGTACAGCCCTTCTCCTTAGGGTCACAAATATGTTATATAAATGCCATGATACTTAGGGAGGAGTTTATCTGTCAAGGTTTAGTGTTGAATGCAGCTTTTGTTTTAGGGCAGATTCTACCCAGTGCTGTGAGATCAAGGAAGACTTTCAGGTTCTTTGTCCAAAGCCCAAACTTACGCATTTCTGATAGTTAAAAAACAGCCCTCGTGCCCCCCCCCAAATCCTCCTCCCAAATTTTAGAGTTTAGAACCATGTTACACAGGCGCAGTATTTGAAATATCACTTTGATGTGTTGTAAAAGCAATCATGACATTAAAAAATTGTTTTTCTTTCAATAGTTATGTGAAGGGAGGGGATGTGAGTGCTAACTTCTAAAATTTGAAAACTGAACACCTGGAGATAATTATATTTTTAAATGTTTTCAGGCTGAGTCAGAGTTAATGGCAAATGGGAACTGTATTAGATTGGCAGATGATTAGTAGAATTTATCATTATAATGTGCTTAGCATAATAAGCATGGTGGTCCTTATTATTCAGTGACAGTTTGTATAGTAATTTTTCCATTAAAAGACTATGTCAGTCTGTCAATAAATACATTCATTAGATCGAGTATGCTATGCTTAAAACATGTCTGGTTTAAAAAATAATACTATCTTTCTCCAATAAGACAAGACATCAGTAGTATTCAGATGGTTTACAAAACAGACCTTAAGCAGATTTCACTTAAAAACATTAATTTTACAAAAAGACTGAAACTTTAAATATAAGCAAATCCTACTAGCAGCCCTACCTCTACTTAGACATAAGTCAACATGAAACAGGTCCAGGCAGGTTATGAAAAAATTAGCTGAAAAGTCTTCTCATTTTGTTAATAAACTGCACAAGTTGTGGTTACATACAGAAGGAGTGAGTGAAGGTTTCACATATTTACAGTGTTATAATATGTCTTTCAGAAATTGTCCCAAAATTCTAGAAAAAGCTCGTTTGGCTTTTTTGTGTGTGTGTTTGTGTTCAAAATTATACATCTGTCTGTAGAATGGAAATTCTTTCTGACAGGTAGACTGTAATCTTGGTGTGTGATCAGCCATTAGCCTTAGTTCTCTTAGGTCAATTTTTTTGATTATCAGCAGTTTAAAACACTTTCTTTTTATATTAACTCACTTGTTTGAGACTGGTGCTATGAAACATTCATGCAAATAGTAGTCAATAACATCTCAGTTTAGTATGAGAACAGTATCAGTATCAGTTAAAGTTAATATTTTGTCTAGTTTATTCCTAATGATGAGGCACAAGGAGGTCCTCGATATTATTCTAGTTCCTTTCTCTTCTCATCTGCCAGGTTTCTCCAAGGAAGTAACACTCTCTTTTCCTTTAAAAGAAAATATATAAAAAAATCAAAACAAACTCCCAAAGATTGCATTAGTCATCCACTGGTTTATTGGAGATTATTTGTAACTGTGATAAGAACTTGGACTTTGAATTTTCTAAATATACAGGAGGTGGAAGAGTATTGAGCCATTTTTCTCATTATCTCACAGAGTAATCTCACAGGGTGTAGCATTGCTGAACTAATGGCCCTCAAATAGTAACTTATCGGAGCTGCTCAGGGATTCTTGCCATTGCTATAAAAAGACATTTGGCAATAAGCAGTATGTCATATTAGAAGCACAGCCATTTATTAGAACATAGATATGCCAACATACTTCACTACAAACTCTTCAGTGGCATCTGGTTCTAGAAAACTAAGTAGATGGTTTTGAACATCACAGATAACTAGTTGCTCTAAATACTATAATTTTAAAGCAGTTGTTTCTTAAGATGGGTGATAAATTGTGGCATTTGTTACATATTTCTGTTGAGCATTTCACCTGACCTCTCAGAGCTTTTTGGTGAACACTAATTAAGTGATGACTCTCTTGCAGAAGGTTTGTTAGGTGGTTTGCACCCATTTTGCAGTTAAACAGAGAAACACACATCACTTGGCTCAGTCTCGGAGATAATTCTTGACTGGACTTTCCTAGTCTAAGGTCTGTGCGTTGGGTTTGGGGGGTTGGGGTTTTTTTTGTGCGTGTGTGGGTTTGGGTTTTTTTTTTCCCCTGAGCTAATGAACATATTTGAAATGCTGCTTCCCCACCTCTGTAAGAAAGTAGCTTGCCAGATGTTAGACTCCTATGTCTTCCTCTTGCACTGCTGGAGCAGCTTAACTTTTTGCCCCTGGTTATTGCTGTTGCACTCTCTTCCAGTGTTGCTGGCAGGAGCCGTGCAGCGGGTGATGTGCCTGACCACACTGGTGCGGGGTTGGTGCTGTCTTGTTGATGGCTTCCAGCTACGAATGGAGTCCTGGTTGGTCATCATCTGAGTGGCATATGACTGCTGTATTTAGGATTGGGGGGAAGATAGGTCGTATAAGCAGAACACAGATGTATTAATTTACATTTTCCAGAGCATTACGGACTTCCATACAGGTTGCACTGGACTTGACTTTCACTCTTGGCTGTAGTTGTAACTTAATGAGTAGCCTGCTTCTTTCACAGCTTAATTAAACTTAAGTCAAAATTTGTAAACTGATCCTGGGATTGATTGGTGGTGGATTTGGGGACCTTTAGCAATACTTGACTGAGAAAGAGGTGTTACCACTGTCAAAGAGAAAGGTGCCTTTCCACCCCCTTGGTGGACCTGTTAATTCTTGGTTCTCTCTTAGATCTGTGGTTTGCATATGCTTGATTGCCAGACATGTCTCTTAAGCAGGTGTTGATTACCCAGGTCATCGAGGAATCACAGGTGTCCCAGTATCAGTCCAGCAAATGGTCAATTAACATGTCCACGTGTAGGCAGAGCTGGGTACTCCCTGAAGCTGTCAGGTGTTTTGTGTCTGAGAATTCATTGTTCCAAAGGACTACCTTTATAATATATGCTATTTTAACCAAAATGGTGCTAGCAGTATATTAATGTTAATGGTTTCATGTTGATTAAATAATTTCTTTTCCAACACATTCATTGATGGAACCTGGCCGCTCTTAATTCAAATGTTCAGATTTTTTTTTTTTTTTTTTTTGTGGAATAATATCTGTTGCTCCTTTTGATGTTGTTTCAAAATAGAAATCCTCCCTAAACTGGTCATACTATGAAAAAAATGAGTAGAGTTAATAAGAGGAAAACAAAACAAAAAAAAAAGCCACAACAGCCCAAAACCCAATGTAGGTCAATACTTGAGCTGCTGTTCTCAGGGTTGTTCCACACTGAAGGTCTAGTAGACCATACCAAAAAGTTGTCATGGAGTGAAAGTTAAAATGTTGGCTCCGATATAATTTTGACCATTAGGGGACATACCTAGAGATAATTGTTATCCTTTGAGGAAATCTGATATTTAAGCTTGCTTGGCCTCAGGATAGGTGTCTCTCTGCTTTGTGTGTCCGAGATCTAGGTTTGATTCTCACTTTCTTGTTCTTTAAGATGGAGAGAGAGTGGGGAGTGTTATTAAAAGCTAAGCTTTAGTGGCTGAGGAATGTAGCTCCCACAGTTAAAAGAGATTCCCATAACTGACTGGGGACCAGCAATGAGTGGAGCCTCATGGATTGCAGTGAGGCTTGAATCCTCTGTGCTCTGTGTGTGGCAGGGGACCTCCCAAGCCAATAAAGGAAAAATGTTAATGGAGTAAATGACAACATGAAGTATTTCAGAATTGTTTCTTTATGGGAGCTTAAAACCCCCTTTTTTTTCCTCCGTTTCAGAAAGAAGACACAGCTCCTCCAGCAAGCCGCCTTTGACTCCTCCCTCCTCTTCAGTATTTTCCCTCATTTCATCTTTCCCTTCAAAAAACAAAGGTAGCAGTGGAAGTGGGAGCAATCGTTCATCCAGTGGAGGTACTAGTGCATCATCATCAAATTCCAAGTTGTTGAAATCACCCAAAGACAAGCTGCAGATCAGCGGAAACAACAGGTTAATGCATTCGGTACAGCATAGCAAAGTTCCCCATGATAAAATGTGAGTATGCGTTTTGACAGAGAATTAAATGTTAATAGTTGCGCAGACACTGCTATATCAATAGAATTTCCTTTTGTTTCAGAGGGTTTTTGGTTTAAGAGATAATGACTTCAAACTCCTCCAGATCTTTTCCAGCAGCCTAGTCTAAGGTTGTAGAAAATACACAGGACTATGTTGAACAAGAAAAGCTGCGTCTTAAATAACTATAAATAAAGGTCATTTTACTAAGGGCTCTTAATTCTTTGATCTAATCTGCATACTTTGATCATAAGGGAGTTTTAGCTCTGATTCAGGTGATTTTTGACCTGCATGTGTGAGATTGCAGAACTGAGAATATAATTTACTGTCGCAGAATGGGGAATTTCTCACTGGATGTAACAGGCCCATTCCAGTTGCTTTGGTGATACACTATATCTGTGAATCCAAATAACAGTTTCTGAACTCCCTGATGACTTGCTGAAATACTTACAAGGAAATGGGGAAAAAAGGACAGAAGAGATTATGGACATCATAAAAGATGTGAAAATAAAAAAGAATAAGAAAACTGGTAATAAAAGGTTTTAGAAGATCAAAGGAGGCAGGTCTACATTTGCATTGTGAATAGATCAGAGTATTGTTGAGTAATAACATATTTGAAGTACTTTTTATGATTTATGACTATAATTTTCAATCCCCCCCACCCCCTTGTTTTTCATAAATAATAGTATGACTCCATCTGTCAAAGTGGAAAAGATTCATCCAAAGATAGATGGTACCCAACTGAAAGCTGCTGTTGGTCCAACTTGTTCTACTACTGTGAGTTCCTCAATAAAGACTGGCCTTAATTGTCCCTCAATACCAAAGCCACCCTTGCCTTCCCCTGGACAGATACTGAATGGTAAAGGTCTTCTCTCTGTGCCTCCATTTTTGGAAAAGAAACCTGAAGAAAATACAAATAATAGGAAATTTTTACATAAAAGATTGTCAGGTAATTGTTCTTAATTATTATTTGCTGTATTCCTCTTAGGAGGGTATCTATAGAAATACATAAATAGAATATATAAAAATAAGTATCAGAAGTAAATTAAACACTTTATAACACTGTAACTTGTAATTAGGTATGTTTTATATATTAGAATTTAAGTCTATAACTTGACATGCTCTTAAAGACGCAAACAACTTGACATGTAGCTATTGCTTTCAGAAACCATACAGACCTGAGAGGCCTGTCAGTTTTTACAGTTTTAAAGTTACGCTCTTTTACTATCTTCAAAGATTTTCTTTTCCTTCTTTCTATATGGAAGGTCGAAATGTACATAGAAAATGGAACAACTAGCACCTCATAAACTCAGAAATGTAAACCCAGTCTGTTCTTCACACTTTTTAAACATGGTAACTTTGAGTGTTAGTAGAATGGTAGAAAAGTTCTTAACACCAAAACCAACAACAAAAAAACACCATTTGTTTGTCATAGTTCATATTGGTGGTGACCTCTAATCCTAACATGCAAGATTTACTCCTGCTCTGGGGTCCCTTACAGCTGTAAATTTCTCCATTCTGTTTGTAGACTTGAGATCTGTGTTTCAGCACACCGTAAAATTGCTGAGAGTGTAGAAGATTTTAGATGTACAATTTTATTGTGTATTTTTATTTATACCTTTGCCGGTGTTACATTTGAAAACAGTTTCCAACATGGTTAATTTTTATAATGAAAATAAATGTTAGTATTTCAAAATGTCTTTTGATAACTTTTCAATACTGTGTACCTTTGACAGAGAGAGAATTTGATCCTGATATATACTGTGGTGTCATTGATGTGGAAACCAGGAAACCTTGTACTAGGTCTTTGACATGCAAGGTAGGATATCTTAATCAGAATAAGATTATGTAAAGTTTTAATTCAATTTCCTGAGGAATCTGACAGAAAACAGAAAATTACAAATTTTTGCCATCAGTAACTACCACTGTAAATGGTACCTCTCAAAACATGTTGCCCAGAATCAAGAAGGAATTGTTTTCAAAGTTCAGTTAATTATTTATTCAAAAACATATTTCTTAAAGTAACCTGGAGATTTGTATTTTTGTATAAACGCTTTAAACATTGATGTTGACATGGGACAGATTATGTTACTCCACATGTAGGTAGTAGGGGGTCAGCATGTTGTTCTTTTGGGGGATAACCTTTGGGTCATAGATCATGAATTTTAAAATTCCTCATAAGCATTAAAAGTATTATTTGTTTATGAAGGATTTAAATAAATCAAGCTCCTCCCCTCTCACCCCCCCCCTTTCCCCCCAGCAGAGTCTGCAGCAGTTATTTAGCAGATTGTTTGTGTAAATGCTAGTGCTGCTTGATGTACAACTACAGCCAACTCAGAAATGAGTCTTCTGAAAAAGCCACGGAGTATGCCTAGAGGTCAAACACTAAACGAAACAATCCATAAAAACTTTCAGTCAGATGAAATGTGTCCTTTGGCTCAAAAATCTTGGGGGACAGAGGGGTATCACTTTGTGATAGAGGATCACTTGTGATAGTGATAGAGGAACCAAAAATCCAGATCCCCTGCAATTGTGTAATATTCAGCTACTTTCCTGCAAAGCAGCTAAACTGTCAGTAGGGGAAGCATCTGGTAAATAAACCACCTACAGAACAAAGGTAAGTGAAACTGGTACTAATGACCCAGAGGAACTGAACTTGGAACACATTGCCCTTTTGGAATTACAGGGGGGAGGCAATTGTTTTGCTAATAGAGAAGGGAAAAGCTTCAAGATTTTATGAGAGAAGTAGGCAAATCAAAAGTGTAAAAGAGAAAGAAAGTAAAAACGTTTCTCAGCAATTCCTTATATTATACCTACTCATAAAATACTTTTTGGAATTGCTATTTGTGTCTGAATTATGTGATAATAATTTTTACCTACTAAAATGAACCCAATCAAATCTTTTATGCCATATGAAAAAAAGGTATTGTTGTATGTGACTTTAACAGTTCGGAAAAATAACTTCCATCTATTTCACTTTACCTAGAATTTGTGCCATATATACACATATACATCTTACTATGTGTAGCATTCGGGACACTCAAAGGACCTTGAGTTCTGTCTGACTCTGCATTCTGCTGTATTTTTTTTTGCATTCCTTAACTAATGTAATCAAATAGGTATTTTCAAGGAATATATTAGTATATAGAAGGAAGCAAAGTATTTTTATAAATATTTTTCATGTGTGCATCAAAAGTCTGATTTTAAACATTATTGTGTTAAATATTTTCATAAGTGAAAGTAAATATTTAGTATTTTTGGTTGTGCACTAGTTGGCAATTAAAATACCAATGTAAAAAAGATTTTTCAATTCTAGGCTTAACCTTATAAGAACTTTGGCGGTTTCTTTTTTTTAAAAAGAAATTTGAAAGCAGCCTTTTATTCAGTTGCTGGTTTTTTTTATTTTGTATCAGACAGGGATATAACCATCCACCAACCATTGTTAAAGTTTGTTTTCTAAGTCATTCTTCCATTTGTTTACTAAACCATGAGTGTGATGATTTTCTCTGGTTTAGAGCTCTGGACACATGTTTTGAGTGTTTGATTTCCACAAATCTAATACCCTAGGATTAATGATTTATTCATGGTTTTGCAGACACATTCCTTAACCCAGCGGAGGGCTGTACAGGGTCGAAGAAAACGATTTGATTTGTTACTAGCTGAGCACAAAAGCAAAACCAGGGAAAAGGAACTTCTTCGACATTCGGATCATCATCAGCAGATGCCCCCTCTCAGGGAACCACATCCCTCACCTACTAAAACTTCCCAGGAGCTGCACCAAAATTCTCATGGAGTTACTCTTACAGAATCAAAGCCTTTATTACCTAATAAACCCAAACCTCACCCCCCCAGTCTTCCAAGGTAAGGAAGAATCTGCAGATCTATGGTATGAAACCAATACTGGTAGCTTCATCAGGTGGATTTTGAAAGAGCGATATGGATCTCTTGGACTGGGCAGTATTATTGCTCTAGGCCTGGTGACTGCAAGTAGCAATTACATGCTGAGCTGTAACTCCTAGCGAGGAGGGTTTGGTGTTTGAAATAGTAAAAGTTGACTTGCATCACTGAAAGCAGTTCAGCAATGACTGGGCAATGCAGCTTTTCCAGGGGTACCATACCTCCTGTCCTTCCTCTCAGTACGTGTGTTATGAGACTATGGGAAATATCAGAAGTCTGTTAACGTAGATTTCCTTCTGTCAGTAATAGTAAGTACTTAAGCTTGTAAATTTTAACTAGACTTAGTTCGATAACACCTTTACTGCTTGCTTTGCCCAGGCCTCCAGGCTGTCCAGCCCAGCACAGTGGAAATGCCCCTAGCGAGTCTCCTTCTGTCCACGAGTCCCCGCACCCTCCCTTGCCTGCAGCTGAGCCAGCATCTCGGTTATCCAGTGATGAGGGAGAATGTGATGAAAAAGAAGAGCCTGTTGAAAAACTGGATTGTCATTATTCAGGTCATCATCCTCAACCAGCCGCTGTACGTTTTAAGTAAAAGTTAACCTTGGTCTCTCACTGGCTCTGAACTTGTAAACAAATTACTTTGGGGGTTTTAAGGGTGGTTTTCTATTGGGTATGTGATTTTTATTTTTTTTCTTGGATCTTAAGAAAATTATTTTGTTGCCTACTAGGCAGTGAAGGTTTAACTGTACTTGCAAATTAAACGTGCTAAAGAAATATGCTTGGAGCTCACTTCCCCAATCCAATAGAAATCAAAATGCCAAAATACTGAAGATGAAATTGGTAACTGCTCTAAAGGGCTGTGGTTTTAGAATAAGGACATGTAAACAGTGCCTTTTTGGTAAGATTTTGTTACTGGACCCCGCGCGCGCCCCCCCCCCCCCCCCCCCCCCCATTTTTTACTCAAGGTGCCAATCATCACAATAAAGGTAGCAGTAATGTGTTGTTCTAATATTTAATTCTTGACAAAAGCTAGTGAGTAACTAAAAGCACAAGCTTTATTGCCTAGCCTGTATATCATATTATCTCCTTTTTTTTAAAAAACAGACTACGAGCAGATAGCTGATAGCTCCTCAGAAGTAGATGTTACATATATATGCTATGGTTTTTATACACACACACACAAACTCACACTACTGTCTTTCCCTGTTTAATCAGAGGGACTCAAGTTTGACCGCTGCTTTTGGGCATACGTATGGGAGTATCAGATGGAAAGAAAATGATCGCAATATACCAAGGCCAAAAATTTAAAATAGTTGTTATACCAGAGAAATAAAAATTCTAATTTATATTTTTTTATCCTTGATTTAAACATCTAAAAGCATATTCATTTAGCAATATTTATTGATAAACAAGTGCATTTTTATTCAGAGAGTTGTTACTGAAAGTAGAAAACACCAATAAAAATCTGTCTTTTCAGTTTTGCACATTTGGTAGTCGGCAAATTGGAAGAGGTTATTACGTGTTTGACAAGCGGTGGAACCATATTCGATGTGCACTTGACTTCATGTTGGAGAAGCATCTTAATTCACAGATGTGGAAGTGAGTAGAAGCAAAAGAGTTCTTATTCTTCTTGGTATTTGTAGAAATACATGAAGCCTGTGATTCTAGTTAAAGAACAGTAATTGTGTGTTCAGGTTAATTGGATCAAAAGTTGATAGTCTATGATTTACGTTTTTTGCAACAACTAACAATTTAATAAAATATTTTAGTGGCATTAATCAACCTCGAGATACAATCACTTCAATGTAGCATTATTAGAGTGGGTATTATTCTGAAGAATGGTAGCTACGTAGGTTTTCGTTTGTTTTTCTGTTCACCTGCAGGAAAATTCCTCCAGCATCTAGTAACACAGCATCAATTCGTGCACCACATCGGACAAACTCGACGCCTGCTTCACAGTATGGTGTCAGTGCAGCAGGTTTCCTCTTACCCACCACGGTTATGTCATCGCCAGCATTGGTATCTCCTTCCTGTGTGTCTCTGAATAATAAATCGGTACCATCACATGGAACGACACTAAATGCCAATCCTGCTACTTTGGGTGCAGTGGATCCTGTCTGCAGTATGCAATCAAGACAAGTGTCTTCATCCCCTTCAACACCTACAGTGCTTTCCTCTGTACCTTCACCTATGCCCAGCAAACCTCAAAAAATGAAATCCAGCAAATCTTTTAAACCTAAGGAATCTTCTGCTGGCAGTGGCACCTGTAACAGTACCGGCAGCGTCAGTAGCAGCAGCGGCTCAGGAAAGAAGCGTAAAAACAGTTCCGCACTGCTAGCACCTTCTCATTCCACAGAGTCCTTCAGAAAAAACTGTGTGGTTAACTCTGGAAACTCTGGGACCTCCTATCATCCATCGGTGACAGCTTCGTCCCACAGCGTTGGCCTCAACTGTATGACTAGCAAAGCTAACTCCGTTAGCCTCAAACATGACCAATCAGGGAGGGGTCCTCCGACTGGAAGCCCTGCAGAATCGATAAAGAGAATGAGTGTGATGATGAACAGCAGCGACTCCACGCTCTCCTTGGGGCCGTTTGTTCATCAGTCCAGCGAGCTGACTGTAAATTCACACAGCAGTTTTTCACATTCGCATACTTCCCTTGACAAATTAATAGGAAAGAAAAGAAAGTGCTCACCTGGTTCAAGCAGCATAAACAGCAGCAGCAGCAGCAGCAGCAAATCAAACAAAGTTGCCAAATTGACATCGGTGAACAATGTTCATGCGAAACACACTGGTGCAATCCCAGGGACGCAAGGACTGATGAACAATTCTCTTTTTCATCAGGTATGAAATTTTGTCTCGAACTAAGCCAATATGAACATGCCTCTTCACATGCTTATATTACATGTGTTCTCTTAATCATTAGCTAGCCAACCCCAGATCTTATTCAAGTAAAAGATAGTTCTCTTATTTGTCCACTATTCAGTGTTTTAATAGTACATTTACACAAGATTTTTATAAACTCTCTCATAAAGTGTAGCTCTTTTTTTTTTTTTTTTTTAAAGTAACCTTAAATATGACATTCCAAGTTCCTTAGATGTTGCCTGTGAATTGCTCTCAGATGAAATTCAGTCCTCACACTTTAAAAAAAGTAATTTTAAAAGTAAATCTTGCCAGCCAGCCAGGGAACTGAGCTGTATGTCTCAGCCTGACTTCTTGTTTCTGTGTCAGTAATAAAACACTCTACAAAGTGGAACATAATGATGCTGATAACAGAACTGTGATACTGTGATAAAATAAGCTTATTATCCCAAGGTGTCATTGGCTAAGTTCGTAGTAATAATGAGATTAAATGTTATAAATAAGATAGAAACCTTTTGAGTCGGTAAAGCAAACAGATTTACTATAAAGGAAGCAGATCTCATGAATATGTAAGATCCCATTTTAAAAATGAGTTTGGGGGTTTGATTTTTTAAACAAATTACAGTGGAAAAGTAGTGTATTGGAAGAGAAAGTTCCTGATATGTTAGGATGAGAGATAATTTAGAAACCAGTAGCTCACACTTCTTAATAATACTGTTCAAATTGACTTGGAGGATCATTTGGAGGGGTAAAAATAATTTGATACAGCTGGAGGAGAGTGTAGAAGATGGAATTTTAGAGAGTAGCTTTAGAACTAGATTTTTCAAGACTGAAAACCAAAGAAACTTTTTGTTGCCTCTGGTGCTAATAACCTGAAATCTGTGTACCTGGAGAGTTAGGAGGTCAGTAAGAGCTTTTTCAGAATGGTTTCTTAATTTTCAGTTTCAGCCATAGAGGAAGATTTTCACCATAATGTTTTGTTTACTGTAACAAAAAAAAGCCTTCAGATGGCTGAATTCATTTGGACTTTTCTCATAGCTACTATTTCAACTATGCAATATAAATAAAGGAGAAACGTAATTTGAGTGAATTAAGGAAGGAAATCATGTCTGAAACCATTGTCACTTTAAAGAGCTTTAGCTTGAGAATTGTCAAGTCTCAGAGAAGGCAACCGCATGTTAGTGGTGTCGCATTGTGCCTGCTGATTCTCCCCAAAATATCTTGTTATCCAAAAAATGTCTAAGGGCATCTGCTATAACAGCCTGGCTCACTCATCCTTCTCTTTCTTTTGCTTGCTCAAAAGCCAAAGGCACGTCCCTGATAGCTGAATGCACCGTGGTGAGAAACGAACTGGACAATTTTCACTACAAGCAAAACCTCCATTTGGATTTCTGGACTCCAAGATGCCTTGAGTTTTCCCAACTTCCCATGGTCCTCAGGTGTGGAAATCTACTGGACTGTCACTTAAACAAGGAATTTCCCTGAAGCCATGTCTGTAGCAGCGAATATACTAGAAATGGACACTGGATGAAGTTCAGCCACATAATTGCTCTTATCAGTGTTAACGGTGGTCTGGACTGTTTGCTACAAATCTGTGAGATTTTACTTACAGGAGTACATCATCTTGCCACTATTTGACATAGATTGGCTGGGCAAACGAATGTTTTCTGGGGGGAAATAAACGTTACTGTGGACTTATTTTTATACTGATGGTGTCTTTTGTAGGTGATAGCTAACCAGACAGACACCCTCAATGGCGAGGACCCCGTGACAAGGGGGAAGAATGTGTGAGGCACAATGGAAAGAAGCCCTCAAGAAGGGAATATGGCTTTAGTGTTTTTATAGCAATGTTCCTTTAATGGAATATAACAATAGCACAATTCAAAAAATAGTCTGTGTTTTGCCCAGCCTTTTGCAAGTAATTTGGGATAAGAAGCTATCAGGAGTTTAAAAAAAAAAAAAAAAACCAAACCAACAAAACAAACCCAACAAAAAACAGAAAAACTTGTTTGAGGCCATCACTCAGAAAACAAGTATAAAAATGTCATACTTGCATGATACAAAACCTGTTTTCTATTCTTTTGAAGAAGATTTGATTGCAGAAGAAAGTAAGATCATTTTGTTTTTTAAAAAATCCCAAACCATCAAACAGACAAAGGCAAATAACCTCTAAAACTATATGCCCAAAGAACGTATTTATTGACCTATACTGTATACCATAGGCCTTTGTTATTTAAAAAAAATAACAACTGTATTGGTTAAATTAGGCTGGATTTGCCTTCCAGCGGGTAAAAATAGCCCTTTTAAAAATAAGTATTTAAAGTATTTAAATATTTTCTAAAAAACATAAAAGTCAGTTTCTTTATGCCTTGTTTGTAGAACTAAATCGTTAACATGTTATGCTTTCAACCACTCAGATTTTTTTCAAAATTCTGGAATAAATGCCAATTTGACAGCAGAGTTGCCGTAAAGCGCAGATGTGTGCATCACAGTCATCCCACGCCTACCCAGGCTTTATGAATAAAGGGGGCTTTACACAGTTTTATATAGTCCAGTCAATTTTTATGAAATATTTTGTCTTGCTTCAAAACACCTCAAAATTGAATTCCGCTAAAGGGCTTATTGTATTATGATTTGATTCGTCTGGATGTTTTTGTTAAGTGTTTAAACATCAGGTAAAGTCTCAAAACTGACTAAACTTTTATTAAGGGGGCAAAGCAAAGGAAAACAAATTCCTAACCAAGAGGATATTTTTTCTGCCTTAAAGGGGCACCAGCTATTGCTGAGAAGAGACAATCTGAGCCTGTCCAATTGTTCGCGTAGCCCAGCCTTCTCCCCAGTTCTGGTGGCAAGTAGTACATCAGGGAATCCAAAGCCACTCTGAGTAGCAGTTGCTTAGTTGTTTACCTAACGATGCTTTCAGTTTAACCTGAACTTGCTATGAAATCATTGTTACACAGCAAAACAACAAGAAGCCTCTATGCAGACACTTTGAATTGATACAAAAGATCACATTGAGAAAGCAACGTACTAGAGACACTTATTATGCAAACTTCAAAAAAAAAAAATAGACAACTTTTCAGGAACAAAAGGATTCGAATTTAATAAGATGCCCTTGTTGAAAGGATTGTTAGAACTGCAATTGGTTTAACGTAAAAGGAACCAAAGTGATATGCCACAAAGAGAAATCAAAGCGTATTAAATCCTGCACATTGGGAGTGAAATCCACGCTCTGATGAAGTCCCTGGGGCAGAGCTTCCACTTCAGGATAGCATCAGTCACAAGTGCAATTTGACTCTTGATAGACACAAAGGTAAAGGAAACAAAAATTTGGCAAGATTGAACACTAGCAAGTCTGTGATTGAACTCTCCTCTGTTTTTTTAAGGTTCTGTTGATCTGAAAGCATGAGGGCAAATTTGTGCTCCTTCGATAGCATGCAGACGTGTTAAAAAGTGAATTCCTGATCGCTGCTCGTACAGAGTCAGCGTCTGCAGTCACCTGCGTCGTGTGGGTTTAAGCCACTGGGAGTAAAGAGTTAGAACACCGTAAATTCTGTCTGCCCTTGAGCATAGACCTGCTTAAATATTATGTTTTAGATCTTGGTTATAAGCAGAACATTGTTCCTGACCTGAAGCTTTTATTGTCACATAGTTCTTACTGTAAATAATTAAGGAAGCTTAAAATTAATTTTCCTTGCAAAATTGAATTTGCAGTGGCTGGGTTGTTTCTAGACAGATTTTGGTATTAATTTAAGAGATACAGTTTTTATAGTCTTTCCAACTTCTCGTTATGACTCCTGCAGTTTTCTTAACCTAAAAAATTGCTGCAATGATGAACAAAGAATTATACAAGAAAAAAAAAAAAACATACTTTTGTATCTTTATTTTGGAATTTCTTGTTCTATTATAAATATTGAAGTATCCCTATTTCAGAAGACATATTTTGTTAATTGATTGTACATATTTAAATATGTATTTTTGCACAGGTCTTTTTTTCTTATATCCAGTTTTGGTACAATTGAGATCATCTAGTATTTATTTATTAATTAATTAAAAAAAAAAAAAGCAAATACCTTTTTATAATTTGAAGTGGTTCACTGCCAAGCCAATAGTTAACATGCCTACTTCGCAACTTAAGGGATGCCTCCGTTTTGTGAAAGCTGTGTCCCTTTTCATGTCTTGGGAGTGGATACATGCAAACTGTTGCCCGGGTCCTGCGGTCGGGTTCTGCCGCGGGAACCCGAGCGCAGGACTGGAGCCGAAATGGTCGATACGGCATTGCTTATCAGTTGCCTGATTCCCAGAAGACTACATTTAGTTAAGTGACACACTGCTTCTCTTTTTTTAGTGTTTGTGTGCGTGTGTGTGCGTGCGCATTTGTGTGGGTCTCATGTGGTTTAAAACTAACGGAAAAACTGAAAGTGCCTGATATAACTAGTTTTAAGCTTGGACTGTTTAGACAGCTTCTCCTTAAAAGACTTGAATGTTCAGTTGAAATTTTGGAGCTTGCTTTTTCCACCTATATATAATATATGTGTGCGTATATATATGTATGTGTGCGTGTATATATATACACATACATATATAGGTATTTTTTCTGAAATTCATGAGATGGGTTGACAAAAGAAAGCGAATGATGCTGGTAACTTTTGTAAAATCTTTTAATTAGAATACCTTGTGTTGGAACAATCCCATTGATAACTCATATTTAATATAATGCCAAGGGTTTGAAATATGGTTTTAACCAGCAGTTTATTTAACTGTCTCATTTTGGGAAGGGAGGCAGGGAGGGGGGTGGTATTCATAAATGAAATAATTTAGAAATGTTCAAAACAGTTGATATTCCAGGAAAACAAAACAAAAAACAAGTAAGTACCTCTTAAAACCATTAAAAAAAAGATGTGATTTCCAAATGACATTTCTAAGGCAGTTGTCTTCCTGTAAGAGTTCTCTTGCCAAGGAATCTCTCTCTCGTCTTTCACTCATTCTGTCCTGGAGGAGGGAATTGGGCTTAGAAAGATTCTTAAATGTTTCACTGTTCCGCAGAAAATAATCATTTTTACCTTTTGTGCAAGATATTTTACGTTTTAAAGATAATTTTAAAATGAGCACTACATAATGTCAATGTGAATGTAGGCCTTGAAAGCATCTTGCTCGGTGTTGAGCCTGGTTCTAAAAGCAATCTCCTGTGTAAAATGTGTGAATAGTTTGATAATTTGTATACATAATCAAGAGCATCTGATCAGCTGAACTCTGTGTTGGCTGCTGTATAGTACATGAACAAATGTCATGGGATAGAAAAATTACTTTGGATATTTAAAAGAAAAATAAATATATAGTCTATTTGTTTTGTAACAAGTTTCTGTAAATAAAATAATTTATACTATTTATAAGAAAAAGTTGTGCTTTGCTTCCTGAAAAAGATTAGTTTGTTGAACAAACATGTTACTAAACAAGGCAATAAAATTAGGACTTTTCAATAAATGAGGTTGGTTGCATGGAATACATTATATGTTTCTGCTTCATTATAAAATCATTCACCATTAAAGGAAAACATTATCTGTATCGGTGCCTATGTGAACTAATTTCGGAGAATTGGATGTAGTCAAATTCTGTCACTGTACGTCAGCATCGCGAGAGCGGCTACAGAGCCAGCCTGGTAGGATCGGATCTTTACATCCTACAGGGTTTCTGGTACCTGTTTTTGAGAGGTGCCTGTATCAACTCCTTAGTGTTTTTCCCATGCAAAGGATGTTTTGTTACTTAAAGTTCATGCTTTATATTGTTTTCTAAATAGAATAATGAGCAGCAGCTTTTACAACCCAAATGCGGTATGTTGAATGGTCATATTTCCTTTTTTTTTTTTTACTTCCAAGAAAGTATCATCTTCTGTGTTTTCACACTTTAAAGATCCAGTGTGTCAATTCAATGGGTTAAATACTCCTGCAATGCTTTTCTCTGCATGTGACTCAGGACTAGCATGTGCTGAGGAGCGGTTTGTAAAACCCCTGTTAGTGCAGTGGGAATTCATAGCTACCTCCATGGCAGTTCTTCCTTTATTTTCTCTCCCCCCCGCCCCCGTTCTGTTGGGTTTGGGGTTTTTTTTGTGGGTTTTTTTTTTTTTTTTTCCTCTTACGACAGAACAAAGTTTTCCTTAGTATTTGGAATAAATGGTACAAGATATAAATGGGGTTCAGGCGACAAGCAGGTTTTGCTTTGTCTTTTTATAATGAGTAGTACTTATATTTCTACATTTACTTTTTGTGTTGAATGAAGATTTTTATTTCTTTTTTGTCTCGCCTTCCTGCAAATATCTTTCTTTTCCAGCATGAATTTCTAATGTCTGCACCATCCTATATAAGCTGTTGGCACTGAAGTTGGTTGTGCTGGGCTGTACAAGCGACGGCAGCACGGAGCGTGCAGGAGACAGGAGCTCCCAGAGCGGAGCAGAGCGCTCTGCTCGTCATCGCGTTCAGGCAAGTTCGTGACTCGGCTGTCTGCGTCTGCTTCAGAATCGAAGGATTAACTCTAACTGCATTTAAAATAGTCCTGTATCCTCTACAACTGGTAAGCTGAAGAAAAAGGAAAAAAGGTGCGTTTATCCCGTGTAACCCAGAGCTCTGCAGGTTTGGAGCGTCCTCCGTCTCCCCTTCCTTTGCTGTGCTGGGCACCGCTGGTGCCGGGGGGCCCTGACCTTGGGCAGAGCGCAGAGCTGCTCGGTGAATTATCGCTTCTCCCAGTGACTCGATCAGTTCAGTAAAGGGGTTTGTCGTGAAAAGTGCCTTCTGAACAGGGGCTGGAGTAGAGCCCTGTAAACAGACTTCCCTGAAGCGGGTAGAAAGCAGTTTCTATTCTGTCACTGATTGTCTCATAGGAAAATACTCCGGTTTATATCCAGGAAGAGTTGCTTGGTGATGTAGGAGTTTGAGCCTGATAGTGCGTGCAATGCAAATCCAAATGTCAGAGGCTCCCTGTGTGCATGGTTTTGTGCACATGCGCTTATCATTGATGCCCTTTGCATTTAAAATGGAAGTTGGTGATGCATCCTTCGGACCCGAACGTGTCAGCCTTCTCCCGGTGGAGACGTGTTGGGCTCGAAGGCTACAACCTGCCTGTGGTAGAAAAACTCCTAAATCCTGGTCCTGCACCCGCAGCATGTGCAGCTCTGGAGGCAGGGGTGCGAAGCTGGCCCCGTGCCCTCGCTGCGTACAGCCCGGTCGACAGCGAACAGCCCTGGCCCCCGTTGCCTTTGTAGGCTGAAGGGCTCCGTGGCCGCCGTTACTTATGCCAACTACTGAAACAACCGATACAAGGGCTTGCAACTGGCTTTATTTAAATGCAAATTCCTGTTGGTTCATTATTATCACGTTCTGCTGCAACAAATAATCAAACACACGTGGCTTGTAGGATCCACCATGGGACTCTTAATTTGACTGAATGCTTTTCTCAGTGCTTTGGCTCAGAACTGTGTTAGCTGCTGGATTTGTTCCTAACAAGCAGCATGGGATCTTTGTCGCGGAGAAGCGGCATATGCTTGTTATGTTTTTTCTGGCCCACCAACCTTCAGGGGAATCTCGAGAAACCTTTTCTGAAGTTGTTCAAACTAACCTGGATTCAAACTTTATTGCAAAGGACAAAAACTGGCCTGAGAAATGCAGTCAAAAAGCTTTGTCCAAGCACATGAGAAATGGCTGGAGTTGACATCTGTAGCCAAATTGTTAGGAAAGCTTTCTTCAGCATCAGCAGGGACAGTGCGTTGCTGCTCGGTTTAGGTGCTCTCTGACAGTGCTGGAAGTTTTCTTTGTCCTCCATTTTGCAGTTGAGCTCCCTTCACCTGCATCCCTTCCTGTCCACAATCGGTGAATTTTTCCAAAAGCGAGTGCCTTGTCTCTTGTCTGCAAGGCTAGACCTTAAACTCTAGAGCCCAATGTTCAGTGAGAGAAGAAATGGAGCTGTTGGCAGATCAGCAGAGACAGGCGAGCCAAAGAATGTTTGCACACAGACTAGGTTTCAACCACTTCGTAGCAGAGCTTTACTAACAAACCCTAAAACACCCCATCTCCTGTCCTTCCCTCCTGCGTTCCCACAGCTTAATGGCAGTGAACGTATTGCAGAGCAAGGTGGAAAGTGTTTCTGTGGTGTGGCTGCACCTTGAAATCTGTGTCTGATTCTGGCTATCTGGTTGCTCGTATGAAGTCAGCCTTCCAAAGCGAAATTGGAGAATGGCATTAGTTGAAGGAACTGCACAAGCTTAAATTACGAGAGAGAGAATGTACAACTTTGGCATGTGGACTATAAATCTGTGGAAGGGTATCGAGACTGAGGCATGAATGGCTGTGTCTGGAGCACCACTCACAATCAGAGTTAAATGGAAATCATGAGATGAAATAAACCAAAGGTAAAACTAACAGGACCACAGGACAGTGAAAGGTAACTTGAAGTTACTTCAGGGTTTAAAGGAAGCAGAAATCCTACTGCTTCTGCTTTGACATGGAAATTGAAGTAGGCAGTCAAAAATGATAGAATAGAAAAAATTATGTCCTTGATCAGCACAAGGCCTGACCACTCTGGACCCCTCTTTGGAAAAAGACTACATACCAGATATTGCTTTTTTCAGGAGAGCAATGTAAATGCTGCTCTGACTATGCTCTCTGCATCCAGCTGTGGACTTCAGGAGGCGTTGCTTTTCCCTACAACTGTCCAGAATTTTATCCCACTATTTGGCACAGCTGAGAGGCTGAACTGCTGCTGAAAGCCTTAAAGCTGTTCAGGTAAAAATGCTGTGACTTTCTTGCCTTGGCCCAAAAAGCTTTGTCAAGAAGTTCTGCAGGTTCCTCCCAGATCCTCCTTCGCAGGACATAGGCTGAGGTCAGAAAATGAGCAAGGCAAGTTGGGATCTTTTAAAGACCTACTTTAAAATTGTCTCTTGTACAATTAGCATTTTTCTAGATAATGCTGAGATCTTGACAAAGATTCTCAATAAAATTAATTTCTTGGAGGCACACTGAAAATGAATTCTCACTTTGCTCTGGTAGGGTATGTGCGCTTGTGTTTTGAACATTCTGATTTTTCATCTACCTCAGCAGAGAACATCAGATCCTGAAATGCCTGGCTCCCACAGGGTGATAGTGATGGTTAGTATAAAATAAAAAGAAGTGAAAGCTCTGCAAATATTTTACAGCACACTAAGAATCTTTAGTAATACTTTTATTTTCCTCACAAAGTAGACATTTCTCTTTTTTTTTTTTTCCTGTTGCTTTTACCTACACTAAACAAGCAGCAACATTTCTCTTAAGTGAATGAAGCCTAGTTTTCTTGAGTAGGTTTCTATTCCCTTCAACTTAGAGCTAAAAGTATATGTTGTAATACATAAGCTGAATGGGAATCCTGAGATTTATTTTGCAAAGCGTTACTATAGTTAATGAAGGCCAGTTCAAGTACAAGTATGTTGGAAAGGAAAATCCATCCCTGCACCAGAAATGAAATCCCTCAATTCAGTGAAGCCTACAGCCCATACCCTCTGTAGTATGTATGGTCTTCTGACAAGCTTAACATTTGCGTGTCTGGAAGGTGGAAAAGTTGTTACCAAAAGGCAGCCAGAACTCCTAGCTAGCTGTACTTTATCTGATATGGAACAGATCTGGAAAAACAGAGCACACTGCAATAATCTGAGAAGTCTGAATATTGGCCTAAATTAATTAAAACTCTGTAAGAAGTGATATGCGTGTTCACACACAAAATACAGAATCAAATAGCTGACCACATGGTAAACAAACTAGGGTTCTCTTTTATTACTCTCACTATTCTAAAGAAAGTGAAGATCAGAATTTTCTTCTAATCAGTACTGTCTGAAATTTAAATCTTTGAACTCCAGCTAAATAGCTGCTACTTGGAAATAAAACAAAACAAAAATACCAAACCAGCTTCTAGTAAGTAGAGAAAGAAAACCAAAAATCACTAGGTCGTATTTTGGATTTCAGAGCAGTGCAACAGAGAATATTAATGGACCCTCAACATTGCGTCTGAGGAGTCTAACCTTGGGCAGGTGGCAGTGATTCAAAGACGGGAGATCCTCTATGATCTTGCAGTAAGAGGAGCAGGCATGTAAAATTCCATGCTGTCCTAGCTGTTCCACAGTAGCTACCAAACATTGGGATCATTCTGTGGGTGTATCTACCTGTTGGTGTTACTTCAAGGATAAAAGTCGCAATGAATACAGACAGTAAATGGATTCTGCTGCTAAGTGCAATGGCATCAAACAGCTAACAGAACTAAGTCACAGGCTTTCTTTGGGAAGAAAAAAGAAACCTCGAGCCAAGCCAAGCCAGCAGGCTAAACAGCTGCTGCCGTAGGCTCTGTTACGGCCAGAAACCACGTGTCATCAGGATGGCAGCAGCCTGCTTGAAACATTTATTCCTCAGCAGCTGTGACGAAAGAAATCATAACCCCCTATGGTATTTGATCAGTTGTGTCAAACTGCAACAGTATCTTCCACTGTTCTTATCATAATTTTGACATCTGCAAATCTAACAGAGGAAGTAATTACAACTGTTAATGCTTTGTTTATGTGCTGACTTTCTCTTCAACAGCTAGCAAAAATGACATTTTAAGGGAGAGGCTACTTCAGTTAAAGATGTACCCAAAGTTATAGTCCTTACAGTTTTCGTGGTTATATTGTTGCTTCACCACAGTCACTTTCATCCCTATTCCTTCTCCCTTAAGCTGTAATCCTCTCGTAACAAGAGTTCGTCCTGTCTGGACAGGGCACCACCTCAGCTAAAATTTTTGGCTACTTTACTATTATGCAACTGATTCTTTCCACTTTTGATTCAAATACAGAAGTCTTAAAAGAGCAAGCGTAGAGTCACCATTAGTTCTCTCTGTTCACGGATCTTGACCCTGCTTTGCTATTAAATATTGAACGCTGTATACACAGTCAAGTAAAGGAACAAAGTATATTACAAGAGATGACCAACTGTATCATACATTTAATAAATGAACTGGGGTCCATACACCAAAACAGAACATTGTTTACATAATGAAGTGGAAAGTAAAAGCACTACCTCTCTCACTAGTAATTTTTTTACCTACAGTATACCAAGTTATACAATATATTTATAGGTTACTTCCAAAATGTTTTAAACATCTAAATTTTGCATTCCCTTGCATTAAAAAATTACATATTAATTACTCTGGAAAGTTTCTGAACTCTGTTTAGCAGCAAATCTCCTTTCTTGATGGTTTCTTGGTACTGCCAATTCTTGCTATCAGGCCTAGGAATTGTGAGGGAAAAAAAAAGGTTTAGAAGTGAGAACATGTTTTATACCAAGCCACTTACATTTCTGTAATAAGCGTCATCAAAATGTATAGAATTCAACTGAGCTGTCAAAAATGATTTCTAGGAATTGTTGGCATACCTGTTAGTTTCTACAATCTCATTTACTTTGTCTATTTTGCAGTGTAATCGCCCAGCTGCAATAAATCTTGAAAGCTCCCTAAGTAAAGAAAAAAACACAAGTTGGTTAAATCATGTTTCACCAAGGACTTGTAGACCTAACAGCACTGAACCTGCTATTACAAAACAACAGTATCACCACAATATGTTTCTGCAGCAACAGCCTATATATTTTCCTAAGGCATCCAAGCTTTAATAAGATGAGGATGCATAGGATATTACACACAAGAATAATTATTCTAGTGATCTGAATGCAAAACGTCTTAGGACTTTCTTCTCAGGCCAAAGTGTCATACCTGAATTAGTGAAATTTATCACTTAGCTTAGCATCAACTACTCTTCAAATTCAAAGGTAACAGTCATGTAGTGTGCATATTTGGAATTTATCCTGAGGTAGATATCTCGATGTCAGTCGATTCATTAGAAAAGTCTCTTAATAGTTCCCTACTCTCTAGTAGCTCTAAATATGCTGCTTTTTTATTATTATTATTTTGCTTAAACCACTGTTGGTCTATAGCACATTACTGATGGTAGAAGAAAATATTCCTGCGATCAACAGTAAGACAAGCTACAACTAGTAATAAATTACTGGGAAGCATAAGAACTAGTATGACTTTAAAACATTTACCTTTGAATTGAATGGTATTTGGTTTCTCTTGAAACACCTATTAATTCATGTCTGAATATTTCAAGCATATTTTCTGTATTCTGCATATTTCTGTAATGCTTTTCTATGTTAGGAAATCTGAAACTTCTCTATGAAAGAAGAATGACTCGTGTGAAGGCATTTGAAACAAAGTGTTTCACGTACATAGAGTAGAAGTCAATTTCTCACTTCACATTAGTTAGTTTTCATTATGATCTAAATCTGTTGGTTTTACACTAGAAAAGAATTGCACACTGAGACTGCAGGGTATGTTTGATTTAAGTGAAAAATATCAGATCCTGTCCACATACCAGAATGCAAGCAAAACTACATAAGGAGACTTGATCTGCACATTTTATGTGCCCTACCCTGAAGTTGTAACCGTTAAGTTTTTGCATAGTTGTGAACTAAGTCATCCTCTAAAATCTTATGTTTCATAGCAGATGGAGGTCAATAGATGTAGCAGTATAAAGAACAAAGTTATTAATAAAAGACTAGTTTCTCATACAGCATTTAGAGTGAAAGAAATTCTGGAAAAGTTGTCATGACAGATTGCAAACAAATTCTTTTCTTTGCTGAAACATAAGATTTGCTTACATTTAGCCAAGCTCTTCCATTGCAACATAACTTTGCATGTTTAGAATCAAAGTAGAATAAAGATTTTTATTCATAATGGGATCATTAGAAATAATTAAAGGGTGTAAAGTGAGATCTTTATGAACTTAAAAAGCCAAATAACTTACTGATCTATGAATTCTACACTGACTCCAAATGCTTCTGCCATGTATCCTAACGTCAATGACCGGTAAGACTCTAGGAGCTGGCTGTACGCATGAATTCTCATTTCCCGTACATAGTATCGATAGTGAGGTGCAAACAGCCAATCTTTTTTCATCTCTTGCTCTACGATAGCTGAAAAAAAAAAAAAAAAAGAAGAAAGAAAATGTGTCAGTAATCTCTAAGAAATGTGAAATATCAGTTATGCAAATCAAACACATAACACCAGTTAATAAGTAATCAGTGTGAATGTAACTATAATGTATTCTTGCATACTTCAGGATATGAAAGGTATTCTACACTATAGAGAAGTACATTTGTGTAATCCATATCAGTTCTAGAACCAGAAGCAGTAATAACACACAAACAATATTGTGGCAAAGTGAATGAGACCCTGTTTGTCAGCAGAGAATCCTTCTTTCAGGGTGTGAGCTAGTCTCCCCTCTGCTGCATGGGGACCACCGCACTGAAGGCAAGTGCCAGAATCTGCTTGTCACACAGGAGCAGCATGGTGCTGGGAAACAAGCAGTACTTGGTACATAACTATTTGAAGAAACATTGTTACCCAAAGCTGGGTATGGAAATAAGATTAACTTTCTGGTACTAGCTCTTAAATTAATTACAAGGATTTCCAGGCACTGAAGTGACTTTTTCTCCTGACAGTTTTAGTTCTCAGCTAGTGATAAGGCCAGCAATAGAAAAATATTGCCCTTAGCTTTTAATCTCATCAGGCCTAGTCTTCCACAAAATGAAGGGTTCTTTTTTTTTTTGCTTTTTCTAAGTATCTTATTTTCTTGTATTCTAAATCTCACAGAAGGAAAACAAGCAGTCTGAGAACTGGCAAGAATGAGTTTTCTGAAAAGCTTTTCTTCAGTGTCACCCTTTTACATAGAAACCAGAGCAGAAAGCCAATGGTAGTAACAATTAAAACCTTCTGTGTAATTTCTTTCACAGGTTGAGATTTCAGGGCCTTTAGACTACAAGTCCTATAACTTTCAGAGATGAAAGCTCTCCCATCTGACCCAGCTCTTCAGCTAAGACAGTGCTGCATAGCCACTTTCAAAATGCTTTTCCACTTAATCAGAAGGGATGTTTCAAAAAGCTCACTGTATGCAAAGGTTGGTTGGTTGGTTGGTTTGAAAAGTCAAAGGGCAGCAAATTTTAGGTCACTGTTTAAAAAAAAAAAACCAAACTCTTTTTTCCTGCATAAAGTAGCTCTAGTTCTAGACTGTAGCTACTCCACAAAAGTTGTGGGTGATCTGAAACAAATAACTGAAGCACCTGAAATAGTGTTGTAGGAAAAAACACAGCCTTACCTAATGACTGGAAAAAGGCTGCATAACGGCATTCATAAAGAGAAAAGAGATACTGTCGTACAGCTGGCAAACTGTGTAACACTTCCAGAATCTCTGCTCCTTTAATAACCTGAAAACAAACAAACCTGTTTAAATACCATCACTCTCAGCCTGGAGATAAACAGGTTAAAGAAAGGCCCTGTCTCTTTGAACCAGTGTTTACATCTGCTTTCCTTACCTTTTCCCTAAGGTCAGGCCTGTCTAATGCAATCATGCTGACATAGACAGTGTATGTTACAAATGTTTTGTAATCCATAAGTTCATAGGATGTAAATGTCGAAACTGTATCAAGGAAGAGCTCCGCTGCTTGTTTGAAATCTCGAATAGCTACGCAGTAAAGGCCCTGGTACACTTTGAGACGGTTTCTCCTGTCCCAGTCTCCTCCTTCTTCTATTAGACTTAAAATAGAACAAAAAGAAATATTTACTTATGTAAATGTATTAAGTTATATGAAACAAGTACAGTAAATCAACTGATACCATGTGATTACAGAAAGAATAACTTGTTTTATGTTACAGCTTGTTGAAACGGTCCAGGCTTTGTACACCTGTCAGGGGTAGGAAAGTGGCTTCCTTGGGACAGGAGAGGCCAGACACTTTTGCACAGTCCAAGTTTCAACTGAAAGGAAAAGTTTATAGCCTCTAAAGTTGTGACAACAGTCTTTTGAGATGTGCAGGTAAATAGTACTGTCAACCTCGGCTGTGGCAACATATTTCCGCTGCCTATGCTGCTAAAATCAAAGTCGTCCATCTAGCAGCATAGAAAAAATCTAAAAGGTGCCACTTTTCAAGAATCATATTAACACAAAACTGATGGCCTGTGCTCCTGCTTATAGCCACAAGACAAAATCTGCTGAGAAGGCAACACAAAAAATCATTGCCCCAGGAACGTGATAACTGGGAAGACCCCCTCTGCCTTGGTGTCTCACAGCACCAGCAAAGAGATTGGAAACCACAGCTTGCTACAGGAACCACTGAAGTTCAAAATGTTGGGAGCACGGAGACACTGAAGCTAGCAGAGGAAAGACAGGAAGGACAGCTGCACCAAAGCACACTGTGCTGACACTGGGCTCTTGCTTCTAGAGGACAAGCTGGTACTCCATGGAGCCAGCTAGGTGGCACTGGCAGCAGCTGGACTCAGCTGGCAATCCTGCACTGCACTTTATTGTACAATATAACCGCACCTAAAGTTATTTGTCTTCTAACAGCGACAGCAGAGAAAAGTGGGAGGGGGGTGGGTGGGCTACAAATTAAAATCAAGTCAGCTGCTAGAAAATAGCTGACACAAAATATTAATCTTTCTTTTCTCTTCCCCCTCATAAAAAAAATCCAGGAATAGGAAGCTCTCTAGTACGAGGTAACACCCACCCATCACTCTATGATTCTGTCTCACAACCAGTCTTAGTCATTTCTTGACAGCAAGGTATTTATCTTCCATTTCTTTTGTTACAGTTTGTCTCAAAAGTGCTTTAGTGCACTCAAACAACCCAAGAAGCAGTACCTTTTTGCCTTTTCAATGTTCCGTGTGATGAGGTCGTTATCCATGTAAAACAAGCCAATCCTTAGAAGATAGAACACGATATCCAGTCGATGTCCCAGTGCCACAGTTTTGTCATAAGTCTTGCGGAACGCAGTCAAAGCTCCCTCCTAACAAGACAGTATTTTCTACTGTAAGAACGTTAAAAGTACCTAGAATATTTACAAAACATCTGTTGTAAGTACACGCCTTGTCTTCCGCTCATAGTCGTGACATTCTTAGTTTCCCACAGAACTCTAACATTATGCATTCTGAGTAATCTTAAAGAATCAAAGTTTAAATCAAGTTAAAAGAGCTGTTCCTCATATATCTTTTAAATCTAAGGACTATGAAAATCTACTCTGCAACTTGAAATTAAGTTGCACTATGTAAATAGCTTAGAAAAGTCTAAAGACACAAGGGAAGTGAAAAATAACATCTGCAAATGGAAAATAACTTTTTCCCTTTTCAAGAAAAAAAATGTTTTCTTTCAAGGACTACTTGGGTTTTTTCTAGGTAATTTAAATATTTCAGTAACACCCTTCCCTATCTCCCATCCATGTCTGAGTTGTGCCATACAGAAAACACCCTGTAAGTCACCCAGCGCTCACTGGAACCTGCCTAGCTAAGAGGATTACGATGCAGTGTTTTTAACATGAGTCCATACAGCCTCTGCCATGAACCAACCTTGTCCCCAATCCTGCACAGGTACTCAGCTTTGGCCATCATTGCATCTCGGATTTCGCTCTCCCCCAAGATCTTTTCCGCATCTTCTAATTCGTTGTCAAGACGTTTCAATTCTTCCTCGTTAGCTTTCTTCATTTTGTTCAACAGATCCATGTCTATCTGCCACTCCAGAGACTTACAGAGTGCTTCATAATACGGGGCCATATCTGAACAAAAAGCAGGAAGGCTTCTGCTGTTAACTGCTGCAACAAGTGTGTGTGTCTAGAGCAGAGCACTGAAGGACAACACGACTGATTGCCAGTGCCGGCTACATCCTTTCTATGATCAGGTACCTATTAAATCCAGACATGACAGAGCCAGCGTTTCAGCAGGCCTTGCCTGTCACGCTTCTTTTTGCCGACTCTTTTCTATCACTGGTCTCTTGACACCTCTCCCCCCCCCCCGCCGCCAACGGCCCCTGGGATACATGAACAGAGACAGTCAGACCGGCTCTGGACAGACAGACAGAGCCGCCCCACCTCCACGGGAGGAGGGAGAGGCTCCCCCGCACCCCGCAGACGGACAGACCCCCCTCTCCCCGCACCAGGCCGCACTCACTGTGGAGCCGCACGGCCGCCATCAGCTCGTCGCGCGCGGCCGGGTCCGGCGCTCGGGGCCGGAGGCTGAGGAGGAAGCGGAGCTGGGCGATGCGGAGGTCGGGGTTCTTGGGCAGCCCCTCCTCCTCCAGGTTCTCCAGCGGCATGGCGGCGGGACGGGACGGGACCGGGGAGCTCGGCTCCGGGCGGCGGCGGCGGGCGGCGGCGCGGCCCAGTGACTCAGCCGCGACGGGCGGAAACGGCAGCACGCTTCCGCCTCGCAGCGACCCCTACCGGGCCGGAGGTCTGGAGGTACTGGAAAGGGGAGGCGCGCATGCGCGGGACCGTGCCTCCGAGTCTGTGCGGGGCGGGGGGGGGGGCGGAGAGGAGGTGTGCGCTGTGAGGGGGTGCGCGCTGTGAGGGGGTGCGCGCTGTGAGGGGGTGCGCGCATGCGCAGTAGCGGCCCGCAGGGACTGGGCTTGCGGAGTGCGGGGGGGCGCCGGCCGTGGATTTAGGCGGGTGGGCAGCGGGTGGGCTCTGGGGGGCTGAGTGGGTGCGGGTCTGTGGGCGCTGCAGGCGCCCAGTGTGGGCTATAGGGGCTGGGCGCACACGGCGCAGGCTATAGGGGAGGCAGATGCACAGCGCGCTGCCCGCTCCCCCCCCCCTCGGCCGCAGTTCTCCCTGCCCGGCGGGTTCCTCACAGCCCCCCCGGTGCTTCCACCGTGTGCCCGGGGTCCGCCCGTCCTCCGCTTCCCCTCGGCTCCGGTGTGTGCTGCTCCGCTCCGCTCGGCCGGAGTGGCCTTTCGGGTGTTCGAGGCTTCGAACACAAGGCGGGGGGAGAGGCCTAAAAGGGATTTCAGCTTCTGCTGGGGGGGGCGTGGGAAAGAAGTAGGTTTGTAGACTTCGTAGTTGCAGGAAAAAAGGTGGAATATGTTAACCCGAAAGCACGCCTGTGGCTCACAAAAAGCAGAAGGCAAAGAAAAGGGGCTTTAAACCCCCGTGTTTTGGTTATATCTCATACGGGTTGGGTGGGGGAGCGTCACCCCGACACCTGGCCCACGTTCCCATGTACTTACCATTTAGCTTCTCCCAACATTTCTCCATCTCTATTAAATATCTTCGGCTCCGTCTTTTCCGACCTCACGCAGCGCACGCTGCCGGTACGGGGGGCTGGAGCGTGTTCCTGGCCAGCGCCCTGTCCCTTGGCGATGGCGGGCCGAGGCGGGCGGGTGGGCAGCGGCAGGGTCGGGTGGTCCCCGAGCATCACCCCCCAGTCAGCCCTGGTCCTGCCTGCTGGGGGCTGCCTGCAGATTAGCGGTGCCAAATTTTATAGATGGGGCATGTGGGCACAGCAGCGTGTGTGTCTTCGTGAATTTCTGCGTGGGGAGTTGTGAAGGTTCAGCCCCGCGTGGTACCCTAAGTCAAAGCCCCTTTTTATCCTATAAGACGCTGTAAGTGTCAGCCCCTGTTTTCCCTTGCATGTGTGTCATTTGTAGTAAGATAAAAACGTAGTTGGTGCTTTTGGAGCGAAACGCAGCCGGCTGTGGTTGTTGCAGTGCTGGCTGTCGGGTTGTTCCCCTGCCCGGGCAGCGCTGGGGGAGTGGGGACGCCCGAGCCGGGCGGTGGGACAGGCACAGGGCACTTGGCTCCCAGCAAAGGGCATTTTTGGGTGCCCAGGGCTGTCCTGTGGGATACAGGATCCCAGCCAGCCCAGCCTGGACCATGCTTGCTTGCCCAGCTGAACTCCTCCAGGCAGTTTTTGGTTTTAAATGATAGCTTTTGCTGGAATTGGGTTTTAAACACGATGCTTCTTGCCAGTGCCTCTATTTTGGGGTTGGGTTTTTTGTCTAGGTCATGGGAGAAACTGTTTCCTTGGCTGTTTTGGCACAGTGTATTCCCAAGATTGGCTTCTTTATATCCGGTGTGAATTATTTAGAAGTTTGCTGGAAGGAAGTGTTGTCTGCTGCATTTTTGATAAATGCTAATACTTGTTATGTTGATTCTGATTTTTTTTTCCTTCATTTAAGTCATTGGCTTGTAGTTCCAGTGCTTCACAATGAAATAAGGAGAATCTGTGTTTTAAGTTGGGCAGCTCTTTTGTTTCTTTAGGAGCAGTCTTTTTTTTTCTTCTGTTTCTTTTTTTTGAGTTGCAATCACTTTTGTATTGATTGCACAATAAGGAATTGCTTTGATGCTTTGCAGATAACTGCACGTAGATCTTTTGCAGCAGTGTTTATATTATTTGCCTGTTGGCCTTTGCGTTTGCTCAGAGACCTATTAATTAGGTCTTTTTTTATGACAGACACTTTTAGGCCTCTTGCATATTTTTCTTTTGAATATTGTCCCCAGCTATATTTCTTGGGCAGTGTGCTCCAGAGCTGCGGTATGCTGTTTATTCTTAGCGTGCCTTGTTTAGGAACGAAAGGATGGTTGGCTTTTTTTTCTGCTAAGTAAGGCTGATGTTTCATATGCTCAGGCACTGCACACATGGGTGAGCGTTACTCATGTGAGCAGCTGAGCTGGGATTAGCTCACAAAAACTGACAAAGAAAAAAAAAATTGAATCAGCTCCTATGTCCAGTTATTGCAGCCGGTCTCTCCAGTGCTGGGTGGAAGGTGGAAAGTTATATGCAGCTCCCTTGTAAGCAGATAACCTGACTGTCACCTTAGGTCTTTTCCTAATCCCTAATAAAGATTGGTTTGCAACCGCAGCTGGAGGTCCTCCTCTCTTCCAAAATTCACGTCATTCGTAACTATTATAGCTCTGGCCATTCTTACTGTCTGTAGAAATGCCCACGCCCTGTCAACATCGCTGCATTTTTGGCATCCACAGTTCATTGTGGCAGGAAAAGCCACAGTTTCATTATATACTGTGGGAGAAAAAGTTTTTCCTTCTCCCATTCCTGGATTTGCCACTTCTTAATTGGCCCCAAAATAAGTTGCTAGGTGTGAGAAGAGTAAGGGAGCTGAGTTTTAATTTTCCTGGGTTTAGTTATTGCTAAAATGTTGTGTTTTGTTCTGTAAGCATATGAAACACTAGTTAATTAAAACCCCCTAGCATTTATTGTCTGTAAATATTTGCCCACATTTTCATATTTATGTATATTTAAGCCATAACTGGGAGCAAGGGAGCTGGCTACATACATGTGACATTCACTGCTAAACATGAAAGGAAATTCAGAGAGAATATTTATATCTCAAATATTTATATGAAGAAATAAGGCCTTGTGGTGACCGTAATTCTCATGTGGCCTTACAGCATTCAAATGGACGTCAAATGATTGTTTCCTTCCCTGCAAGATGTGGCAGGGCTGTGAGGAGCCCTGTGGTGGCTCCTAGTAACTCTAATGATGCTCTTGCTTGAAGAGTGACGGTATGGATGTGCTGCAGGTTGTTTAAAAGGCATAATACCCCCTGGTTATCCAGCTGAAAGTAGGAGCCAGCCCCTTCTGCAGCTGGCAGGAGCTCCTCAGCACCTCCCTATGGCTCTGGACTCGCAAAGCACTAATTCTGTCCGCCTTCCTGCTTGCACCAACCCCAAGAGTGGCTCTGGTGGCATTCAGGGCATCCAAGGAGGTCTCCTCTGCCCGATGGTGATTTTGGAGGAGGACAGGTTTGTCAGCCCCTTTAGCTGTGCGATCAAGCTTCATACAGTGGTATTTGCCGTTGACAGGCCAGTGCTGCCTGTCATGGAGCTGATGGCTGCGCTCCTCTCACAGGGAGCAGAGGTCTGCCCTCCTCTCACAGGGAGCAGAGGTCTGCCATCTGCCCGTTAAATCACAGTGTATTGTAATGCTCTGGTGTCTAAAAGGAACAGACAAGTTGACTTTTCCTCCCTGTGGCAGAGGACTCCCTCTGCCAGGGCGTTGCAGAGGATGGTGCAGACCCCGCGCTCCCCCCAGTGATGCTCAAGCACACGGAGAGGTTCGGTTGCTCCTTGCAGTTCCTGGGTGAACACATCTTGCATGGTCAGTACTCCAGACGGTCACAGGTGATCATGGGCACCCCAAGTAATGCCACCCTCCCAGTTACCGTTTTTGCAGCCATGGGAGGCCACAGACAGAGCTGGAAGTGCAAACACAGATTTCCAGATCTCCTCCTTCCCCAGTAACAGTTGTTACTAAATGCTACCCAGAGCAAGGTGGCTTTCTATGTCCCTGTGTGAGGTTGCTCCTTGTCGTGTCCTGGCCAGCCCTTTGCCCTCGGAGCCATCCCCAGGCCACCCTGATGTCCAGCAAGGCATATCGAGTGCAGCGTATCTGACTGCGGCTGAGCTGCCACAAGGTGACAGTGTTTTAGAGCAATAACTGCGCTGCATCTCTACCTTCTGGGTGTTTGGTTTGCTGGGCTTTTTTTTTTTTACCCCCAGTGTGCAAAGTGAAGCCCCGCTATAGCTAAACGCTAACCAAAAGCTTTGGGGACCGCCAGCCTTCTGCAGGGGCACAGCTGGGACAGAGCACCCAAAACCTGCAGTGTCCCCCTTCCCAGCCACCGCCTGGTGTCGAGGATTCTGTGCCCGGCTGGATGCTGACTTGCTGCTTGCAGGGAGCCACCCATTATGGCAGTGTCAGGATCTGAGCGTTTTGCTTGCAAGTGCCGTGGATGGAGCCAGGGACCCCGGCTGTCACTGCTCCCTCTGCTCATCCAGCCCTGCCGGGTGCGGGGGCTCCTCTCTCCCGGCCCACAAAGGGAGAAAGCTCACAACACCTCAGGGTACGTGGCACTTGCCAGCAGCAGTCACAGAAGCACTCTGCTTTCCTCTCCATGGAGGTCCTGTGCCACTACCTGGCTCTCCTGGGCTTCAGAGACGGGGACCACCCCGGCACAGCGAGCATCCTCTACCAGCAGATCAGGATCCGCAGCAGGGCCCGGGATAGGATCCAAGTGTTGCTGAATGGCTTTAATTCCCATCATGAAAGGCGTGAAGGGTCCTGGGAGCTGGTTGGCATGTCTGTGCTCCAACAAAGAGCTCTTTGTGCACAACCATCACATTGCGAGCTGCAGGCTCACCTCGGTGATGCCAATTTCACTTTCTTACCTTGCTGTGATCCTCAGACCTCTTCAAGGCCGATGCATTTGTTTCATTTGCAGGGCTGTTTTAACTTAACTTTGGAAAAGATGGCACTTGAGTCACGTCTGGCTTCATTCTTCATCCTTCAGTAGTGGAAGTGTTGACAGCGATACTCACAGCTGCACTATATAAACCTACAGGTGTTAGGCATTGATTGCTTCTGAATAAGCTCCTAGAAGTTATCAGTTTTCATAAGTAATTATTGTTGGCATAGATATGGCTCTCATCTCTGCAAGTCTGGCTCTCAGAAATTTCGGTCTGTATTAGCAAGGAGTGAAAGGCACAGGGTCAAGCCCTCTGCCAGCGCAGCTCTGCTGGCCGGCTGGCATTAGACAAGCCCTGCACAAGTGTAAGGACAGTTAGAAAATGCTCTTGGAGTGGGATTTCTGCATCTCTTGACCTCCCCGATGTTGTTTTGTCACCCTCTCCGTATTGCTAATTGCATCTGATCAGCCAGGTATCTGTTTCACAGCAATTAGTGTCTTTTATTTATTTATCTGCCTATTTTCAAATCAATAAATCCTCCCCCACTAGCACATCAGGATGCTTTGAAGGACAACGTTTCACATAGTCCCCAAATTAAGTCTTTTACAGCATGGAAGTCTGTTAGTAGGGGTGTTCCAACAAACAGCCATGTCAGGGGGAGTTTATTACCCAGGGAAGACAGGATAAAACCGCATCGTTAATTAGAGACCTGAAATCTGTTAATATCTAACGGCCGTGAGAAATCAAACTGGCAGGTGGAGATGGGAGGGGGAGCCTCTTCCTTCGCCCTGTACCTGCAGCAGCCCTGGGTGCAGGGGAGGGTGATGGCACGCTGCTGCCTGAGGCTGCATTTATTTAATGCCACTGCTTCAGGAAATTTTGTGGGGAAAGCTGGTTTTGAACAGGTGGGAACCCACTGTATTTGGTGCCACAAAAACATATGTGAAGAGACAGCTCCTGGGTGAAATGGCTGTAATGAGGAGTAGGAGAGAGCACTGCCGGCACGGCGAGGTGAAATCCTGCGCCGTGTCTGTCCCATCATCAAACCAAGAGACACCAAAATGGCATTTGTAGAGATGCGTAAATATACACACACAGAAACGATTTATGCTTGAACCTTTTATTTTAGGTCCTGTATTCCAGCCTGCCTGTTTTTAATGCAGGCTGGTGGATGCAGACATTGAATGGTCTGTACAAAATGGAAGCCTGCGAGCCTGAATTTCAAAGTGAAATTTACTGCATCTTTTCTCCTAATTACAGATTTACTTTCAGAAAATTGGTACTCTAGACCAACCCGCTGGCGTATTTGTTTCATACACAGCAGCAGCACCCAGGACATAACTGGTGTTTCCAGTGACAAACGGTGCGACTATTGTCACAGACTGGCGCTGGATCTGGCCCTTGCTTCCCTGCATGGAGCACAAATATTGATACCTCCTCCAGACTGATGTGACAGTTTTGGGGCGTACCATCCACGGGGTAAGGTCTGCTGCTTTTTAAGGTATCCTACTGCACATAGAAATCCACAAATCTTTATTTTTGTCAGCTCCAGCTGTGTGTCTGTATCTACCTTTGCTTTTTAGGTAATTTGTGCCGTACACATTCACCACATGATTGCTTTTATTGTATGCAGTTCCTTCTGTTGGGCATTTCTCTGTTGACTATGATTACTACCACATCAACTGAAAATGCTCCTGTACTGTATAATTAACTTTATCTGCTTTGCTACAATGCTTCTCACTGGTAATTACACACACTTCAGCTCTTTCACTACATTTCTAAGACTTTAAGAAGTGCTGATTACTCTTGCCCAGTCTCTGTCCAAACTGGAAGGTTTTTACATGTCTACAGTTATATCTTTTTCATTGCAACAGCCCTGCTGTAATCTGGATATTGATTATAGTACATATAATGTGATCTTTAAATAAACTATCTGTTTGGAATTCATTGGGGTTTATATGTGCTGGTAGTAAAAAGCTTATTTAAATCCTCAGGTTGTTGGCCGGTTGATGTGATAGTTATCAGTTTACTGAGATAATTTGAAATGGAGAGCAAGGATTTTGAAATCTTTCAGTCCTCTGGGGAGTTACTCCATTTTCCTCCTCCTTAGCTCAGCCTTGTCAGCCTTCCCTGCAGTGCCTTAGTGACTTTTGTCCTTTGATGATTTTTTTAAGCTTCTTTTTCTAAGGCAATAGCCTCATGCGATTATACCCTCTGCCCATCAGTCTGTGGTTCTGTGCTCTAATGCGTTTGAACCCTTGGTCACCTTGAACCGAATTTGGTAGATGTCATGAGCTCTCAATAATGTCCAATTCCTTGAAGTTACGTGCAGATCAGGTAGGGCAGATCTAAACTGGAAAGCATCAGCCATTCTGGCTAACCCACACCGTCCTGCCCTGCAGCGCCTGTATTTCAGTGCCCCATGCTACCAATGCCTTTTGCTTAGCTGGTGTTTGGGGAACGTGGCCAGCAGCAAGGACTACAGGGTACAGGGAGGGGTGGGAAATATATAGGCGTGAGGCACATCATAGGAAAGAAGAGGTGGGAGTATCATTGCGGTGGAGATGGGGGCAAAGTGGGGAGAAGGGGTATGGAATCTGTGGGAAAGCAGCCTTCATCCATGACTGCTCGCAGAGCAGCAGCTGCCACTGTAATTGCAAATATTGATGTATTTTCCACAGCTCCTTTTCAAACACACAGCCTCATTTATTTTTTTTTCCCCTCTTTATAACGACAAGTCATTTTCGCATCATGCAAAGAAAAGCTTGGCTGAGAAGCGTTGTATAACTTCTATTGAGATCTCATAGCAAACCAGGCACAAATTTATTAATCAAGGGAAGCGGTGTTTAATGCAAACACCAGTGCAATGACTTAATATCGTGTTGTCTTTTAAAATGAACTCAATGGTGGAGTCGACACAGTCTGAACATCCTCCGAAGTTCACAGGCAAGGTACTTCTCTAAAACATATGGGAATTAGCTCTGGCCGTTGCTGCAGCATGTTGGTGTACCTGGAGAGAATCTACAGAATGCCCATTGACTTGAACATCAATGTAACTGAAGAAAGTGCTCTTGTTTCCTTCTCCTGAGTGCACTACAAGTCCCGGAGTGAGTGGGATTTGAGGGTACACACTCACAGCACCGTACTGTACTGCCCCGGCACCGATTGCCCTGAGTGTTGCACTTTTACTAATGGGCAAGTTGCTAGCCTGAGAACCTTCAGTTTGGGTGAAAATAGCTGGATTATTACTTTAGGGGGTTTTATGTCAGTTTTAATAAGTGTGCAGAAAATTAAAGCCATCGGGAACTGAGAGTCCATCTCTGGAGGGTGCTCTTCAGCTGATGGAAACTGCTTTGCCATTGCACAGAAGTGTCTGAGTGACTTTGGGAAGCAGAAAACCTGGATGCCCAAGTACCTCCAGCATCTTTCTTTCTTTTATTTGGAAGACTAACCTTGCTTTCCCAGAATAGGAATATCCTTCATCTGGTAGAGGTGAAGAAAACTCTCCAGATGATTTACATCATGTCTCGAGATCAAACCTTCAAAGGTCAGAGAGAAAGGCCTTAAGCAAAGCGTAATTTAGCCCTCTATAAATGTTAGTGTTATTAGTGGTATTACAGCAATGTAGGTAACTTTTGGTTGCATATTTAATCTTCTTCAGCTGTGATTTGACATTATTGAGTAAAACAACCTGTGAAATTAGTTCCGTTTGGTGTCTTTCTATGTTGTAGCTGCTCAGAAGTAAAGAAACCTGTGCCTCGATGGTATTTCATAAATACCTGGTTAGTGCCCTGTAAAGCCCTGGCTGGCTGCAGCGTCCAGCCTTTGCTGCCGTGGCGCTTATCTGCCTGTCTCCATGCCACGCTGCTCTGCAACTGGGGCTGCATTTAACTCCCCTTTTGTAGCTGATTAGAATTGCCTCTTACATGGGGTTATTTTTCTCTCAATGTCCATTTTCCTTTCACCTCTGCCCTGACTTTCCCCTCCTCATCTCTTGCTCTGTGGACTTTTCTTTTTGCCGTGTTCCTTGCACTTCATGGTAGCAATCACCTCCTCTGGTAAATGAGATGGTTCTCTTGCTGTTGCCTCTTTTTGGGGTGTAGTTTGAGTTTGTGATTGTTGTATTTTACATGGTGTGGATATGACCAACTTATAAAATCCTCCCCCCAACTCACATGAACCCGGTGTGATGCCAGAACACCTCTCAGGTACTCGACCTTGAACCAACCCGGTTTTGTCTTACCTGCTGAGACGTACCGCTTGGCAGTTACTAGTGCACAGACACCATTTGCTGTCACACGATTATTCCCGTTTATTCACTGCTTATTCCAGTGTGGCATAAAAAATGGAGCAGGATTATCCTGTCCCCAGCCAGCAGCGTGTGCTGGTGAGCAATATAACGTATATTCTGCTGCTTCTTGCATCTTCCAGCTAACATTTTTCCCTGTTACAACTCAATTCTTTCCTCTCTAAGTGCATAAATTGCCCTTTAATGTTTTCCTAGTGTGACCTGCATGACAGTACCTCCACATCTCACCTTCCTCCGTGTTCACGCTGGATCCTGCCCTGCCATTCCCACCGCCGTCCCACGGAGGTTGTACCTGCTGCTCTGCTTTCCCAACTGGCACCCCGTACTCCTTCCCCTGCGCTTGCAGCTCACGCGCATCAGCCCACCGGCAACTTCGGCTGGAAGAGTAACCCTGGACGTGCCACTGTCCGTCTGGCACGGAGAGGTGTTCCTCACAGCAAAGAAAAGGCACTTTGTGAAGCACAGTTTGCTGCTCTCTTGAGCAGAGACAAAGGTGTCCTGGTTTGTGGCCGTCAAATGCTTGCTGTAATTGCAGGATACCTCCCAGTCGGCTGGAGGCTGTAGCCCCGCTTTCCGCCCATTGGGGCTCTCTGCAGACGTGCTGAGCAATCTTTCGTGCATTTTCTGATTATTTCAGTTCTTTGGCACCCATCCATTCTGCTGTTGGGTGGCTGGATCTCACCCTCACTGTGTATTTTCTGGTCATAGCCATCCTTGGTCAGCTGCCATTTAGACACTGGTCCAGCTCATCAAACAACTTGCTTTACTGCTCAAGGCCTTGGATTTCAGTCAAGTTAACCTCTGAGAAACCCTCTCATCTTCAGTTTGATGCAAGAAGTATTTGTTTTGTGCTGGCTTCTTTTTTCAGTATTATTTTTTCAGTATTATTTTTTCAGTAGTTATATATAACTATATATACACACTATACTGTATATATGTAATCACACACACATGCATGAGTTTATCTATCTATACTTATGTAGGTACGTATATAATAAAGCTTGTAGGAGTCTTACTTGCATTCATTTTCCTCTCAGAGCTTTTTTCTCCTGGAGTTTTCGCTGAGCCATAATTTTCTGGTTTGCCCCATTTTGCCCTTTAAAATTCATTTTCCAAGAACATCTAAAATTACTAAAGTGTTTATTCAGTTGACTTTTAAAGTCTAGAACTTTTGCAAAGAAACGTTCCTGGAGCAGCTATTTTCAGCTACCTTTTTCATACCTTCCTGTGTTTTGTGCTACTTTACTTGTAGTTTCCATGACAATTATCCCCATAGTTAGAGGCAGCCTTGCCCTTGGTTGCTGTTTTGCAAAGCTGCCCTTGCTCTTGCCCATCTGCGAATCTGACTGCTGAACTTCATGCTCAATTCAATTTTTTATTTTCATATCTCCTGTATGTCCCACTAGCACTATATGGGCGCTGCAGGCTATCATAATATATATTGCATTCTGCATATTGCCATGGAAATGATTTGGAGGGCAGAGCCATCTCACCCTCGAAAGGAGCAGCATATTCTGGCTAGTGGAAGAGGACACATCACCCTCGGAAGGACTCGTACGAAGGATTAGCTTCGCCTGGTGCAAGGTAACCCACTGCCCAACACAAATTCCCAGCTGCACAGTGGAGCCGGGTTTGGTACCCGCTAGAATAAAAGAGGAGGGTGGAAAGAGCAGGTTTGTGGTATGTGTGGGTGCCGGTCTGCGCAGAGCGTGAGCCCCCGCCGCACCCCAGCACCGGCTCCCCGCCGGGCACAGCCTCTGCCCAGCCGCATCCTCCCTCCTGGGCACGTCGCTCGACTGCCGCTCTCTTACTGAGGAGTTGTCCAAACATGAAAAAAGGTATTTTGAACATTCTGAACTGTATATTGACTATTTCAACAACTTTTAACATTTTTAGCATCTTCTTGGTGTTTTCCTTTCGCTCATTCCCCTTTTTGTGTTTTCTCCATCCCACCTCTAGTGACTCACAGCCATTCCTGAAGTGCCAAGCAGCAATCCTTTGATACATTATCCTTATATATTGCCTTATTATCCTTACCTATTCAGTCTGGTACATATAACTCTGAGCTTTCTGTACGATCTACTCTCAATCCTGCCAGTACCTCCTCACCCTTTCTGTGCATCGTTTTTTTCTTTAGTTGACTGTTTCCTTCCATTTTCCAGGCGCTGCCTCCTTTCATTCTTACCTACTTGTGTCCTTCCCTCCCACCACCCCCAGCTTCCTCTCCTGAATCCACTTAAGTGTAATCTAAAACATACTGCATGAAAGTGGAAGCCCAGAGAAATATTTGCTCTGGCTCTCGCTAGCACCTCGCAATGCCAGTGAGCTCTGAGACAGTGGATTCTCAACCCTGCAGTAAAATGAGCCTTTCCCGTAAGTATAAAATTTGAGTCTTTCTCACAAACTACAGTCAAAATGATTGTCAGCTCAAAAAGTGCCTTTTAACTAAATTCAAAGGAACACATTCAGAGCAGATTTTTGAATTTCCGCCATGATAAAACTAATTACAATTACCAGTCTGTTACTGAAACAGAAAACATCCAGAATGCCACAATATTTGAAGTTATATTTTAAGGAACAAACATACCAGATCAGAGAAAAAAGCTTCAAAGTCCAAAGTGTTCATCTTCTTAAACAGTCTTAATTGCTTCTAAGACAAATGGGAATGAAGAACTAGGGGAAAGAGAGCGCCTTGCAGATAATCCACAGGGAGAATGTGATCTCCTATAGCAAATGAGCCGCGTGTGGTCCAGTACTGAATCATCCCAAACTACCAACCCGCCTGCCCCAATGCCACCACCTACCAACTGACTGACTTGACTCGTAGCGTGCAAGGGAGACCGAGAGGTCCCATTTCAGGTGGATATGGGATAATGAACGCTACTGCTGGCTGCCGAGAGCAGCTCTTCAAAGCTCCTTAAGTGTTTATTCATCCTTGTAGTTGCTCTTACTCATCTCATCCTTAGTCAGATAAAACCCAGGGTTTTGCAGCCGTGCTGGGTGAATTGCTCTGCCCTGTGGGAACAAATTATCCCAGTTCTGGGAAAACCTTTGGGTGCCTGCCAGTGGTGTGTGGCCCTCCTTGGGTGGGGAGGGAGATCTTGCTGATATGTGAGATTGAGCTGCTCTGTGCAGTTTTTTCCAGCTAGCTCGAAAAGTCCACTTCTCCCTCTGGAAGGCTTTTTTTCTGGAAATATGTTATTTTTAAATAACTGACTGCTTAGAGCCCTGACTTGTTCCACTGTCTGCTGGAGGTGATCTCCACGGGTGCGCTTTGCTAGCCTGATCCTTGCAATATGTATTGTTCGCCAGCAAGTCCAGCCCAGCCACAGCGGGGTTTGGGGTGATATTCCTTATCCGGCGTGTCTCACCGTGATCCGGAGACTCCCCGTTGTGGGTAGCTGCGGCAGCAAGAGGGTCACCTCACTTTCCCAAGGGTCGCTAGTGTTTGATGCTCTCCTGTCCTCGTGTTCCGCTGTGTATCCAACCCCAGCACCCTGGGACAAACCTCGGTAAGAGCTGCGTTTCCAAAATGCCACGTGCTTAGGGCTGTACCCGGTTGTGCCACGATGCCCAGCTGGGCTCCTCCATATGCAGGGGCCGGTTGCCTGATTTGCACCGTGCCTATCAGCACCTCTTCCCGGGCCAGCCCGGCCGGTGGGATGATGGGCTATGGAGAAGTCCAAGGGGTGGCAGAAGAAATCGGAGGAAAGGAGGCAGTGGAGGATCAGCCCCTATTTTCACCACCCCGCCATGCACTGCAGCTTTGTCTCAAAGCATTAGCCAGGAGCAGGGCTGGGAGTGGGACCCCCTAAAAGCAGGGATAGAGTGAGTGACGGGGAGCACGAAAGAGAAGGGGAAAGCAGCTGGGCTGGGGAGATGGGCCTGGGAATCGGGGCTGGAGCTGGAGCTCCCAAACTGCGTCTTTCCGCGTGTGGTTGGACTTGCCGCGGTGCCCCGGGGATGTGGATTTTGGGAGCGGTCATGGCTCACGTCTTCTTGAGCTGTGGTGTTTATGGCCGGCTGTGGTTTTGGCACGCGGTTCCTGTTTCAGCTTCTCCCCAGACGCATGGGTTGGGTATGACCGTTCCCTGCGGCACAGGGGTCTGCTCCCAAGCTCCGAGGGCTGGGAGGGTGTTGTCGCCGGTGGCTTCCCCAGCATCCCTTTCCAATGATGATGGAGCCAAGGTGTGGCTGCTCTGTGGTCCCCGTCCGTCGTTACAAGGCAGCTGATATTTTATTCCAAGTTAGACTAACCATGAAAATGTGCTGGACACTGGAAAGAGATGTCTTGAGCACACAAAGCAGCTTACAAGCCTGAGAAGAGAGGAGGGAATTTTTCATTTGGCAGAACGACATGCATAGCGAGCGCTCTTGTTTTTAATAAGCTCACAAAGCTTTCTTGAAAGCCAGGGATTTTTTTTTTCCATCCTGAACACATGAGGTATTTTCATTTCATAATGAATGCATGTTATGTCCAACTTCCAGAAAGCCTTTCACATGAAAAAAAAAAACCCAAAGAATTTTTCAGATGCTGAAGCGAACAGGGTGGAAGTAATCATGAAACAAAATGCTGGAATATTTGCTCTGTGCTCAGAGATTGTGTGGCATCTTGTATTGTCTGAAACAGCATCAGATAATAATCATACGTGCAAATCTCTCAGACTGGGGCAACAGGGAGAGGAGCCAATCTCTGTGTCTCCATAGAGCTGGAAGAAATCTCAGATATTTCTGTTTGTCTGCAGAACAGCTGGGGACTTCTCAGACATGAATCTAATTAAGCATATTCCTCACCACAAACACTTCAAGTCCTATTTCTGAGATCCGAGTGTCTCTCCAAAATGAAGCCTTAGGAATATTGCTTTCATGCAGCATCCTTTTTTTTTTTTTTTTACTTCGGTCTGGCCAAAATTAAATTACAGTTATAGGCTCAGAGCAAAATTTAGTGAAGTCAATAATATTGATTGATATTTGGGTATCAGCAGAATGTCATGCATTAATAATAGCTGAATTTAATCCACAGGCCCAAGGGGGCTCCCGGCAGTGATGTGAGTATTGGAATTGGCCAGGCTGGGGTGAAATTTGAAATGCTCGGTCCTCTCTGCCCAGCGATGGGTGTCCCCCCGGCCACAGGTATCGGAGCCCCATCCCTGCCTCCTGCCCTGCCCATGGTCAGGTTAGGACCAAAATTCAAATATTGAACACTTTTTTCTCTGCTCGCCACCATATCCCAAGGTTTAAAATAGAGCATTTTTTTTCTTGGTAGAGAAAGGGGCTTGATACAGCAAAGGGCTTAACTTGAGCCTTTTCATTCTGCCTGGGATATGAAGCGGTGCAAGGCTGGCTGCCCGGGTGCAGTGCGAGCAGCTGGGGCTCCAGCCCGCAGCACGTCCCCTGCTCCCTCCAGCACGGGGCATACGGAGCTCCTTCAGCTGTTTTTGTGGCACACCCCCCCCTCTGCGTGGCTCTGCGGGTGGGCAATCGTGCCCAGATCAGACCCACCGCCCCCTCGCCAAGATCCCCCTGGAGCCCCAGCCCCAGCCCCCCCCAGCTCTGCAAACCGCTAATTTCCAGTCTTGCAGCCACTTTGTTTTAAATTCTGGGGTTTGAATCAACTCAAGCCAGAAAGAACATTGCTGCTTGCTTCATTCGGCTTGTTTTGTTTTGTGGCACAAGATTGCCACCGACCTCTCTGCTGCACGTGAAAGCCCTCTCTGGATTTCTTGCAGATTTGGAAGAATCTTCTCCTGCTGATATTCCAGGGAATAAATTAATCTGAGGAAAATCCTAGTATTGATGCACTACAGTTTTCATCCATCTGCCTTTTTTTCCTGCTCTCTTTAATTCCACTCTTAATCCAGTTGATGCCAAGCATAAGGCTTGCAGGAGGCTAGTCCTATGCTTCAGGTCCTGCTCTCTGATGCCGTGGCAAGGCTTGTCGGCAAAGCCACATACCCTAAGACCATCTAATACAAGTGGAAGAAACAGATAAGCTTTTGGTCGCTCAAGCTCTTCCTTGGGTCTCTTATATGCAAAGTTATTTGTCTGTGCTCCTCAGATAGTTTGATTTCTGTTCATTTGCATATACCAAGTGTAGCAAAACCCAGTGAATTCTCCTGATATGTTTTCACTCTTATAAGAAACATGATGGGAAGTGGAAGATATGATCATCTTTCTCCCTAGTGGCATCAGTAAGTATCACACATACCAGATTAAACCCTTGACATTTTTCCAACACTGTGAAATTTGCTTGAAGATGTTGGAAAAGGAGTTATAGATGTGAAAGCAAGGCTTGGAATATGAATGCCAACACGTTAACCCTAAAACTGGTGCAATTTGCTTTCCCCAATATCCTGGCGCATGGGGCTGGAGGGGCTGTGGGGGAGAGCTCCCACCACGGTGGCAGAGACTGGGGGTGAATTGGATGTGAGCCATGAGACAGAAATGCCTTTTGGCTCTTGAATAGTGATGGACGGCTAAATCCTGCCCAGTGATCCTCAGGGATGCACCCCAGCAGTGACGTGGGATATCACCTGCTCTAGAGGGTGCCCGGTGTATTCCAAGGTCGAGGTGCAAACCTCTCCTGCAGCAGCGTGGCCCCTGGGGAGAGCTGCCCAGCAGCTTGTGCATGAAAAGCTGGAAAAGACAAAAATCCCTCGGGAGTTACTACAGCACGGTCACCCACATGGAAAAGCCTTGGGGAAAGGTGAAGTCTGGGGCTCTGAGGTGGGGTTGTGAGCAGGACTGAGTCTTTGACCTAGAAGTTAAGGTCAGGACTCTCATATGTCTTATAATGAAGCTGGTTTAACTTTTTACTGCAAAAACTCTCGAGCAGGTGTTTAGATGCTTCTCCCTCCGGTATGTCATAGTTGAAAGGTGCACTAGGTTAACGACGTTGGATTTTCCAAGTCTTTCACGTCCTGCTGGTGAAACCCAGTCCTGGTGCAGTGAGCCTGTCTAAGTGTGACACATCCTGCTCAGTCCCCTTCAGCCTCCTCCATGGACATGTGCAGGGCATTAGTGAGCAGCAGTAGCAGAGCAAAAACCGAGAGACAGAAGACATACTGTGCATTTTAAAGACCAGACTAATTTTAATCTAGAGGAATTGCTGTGGCAATTACACTATTCAAAGCGGTTTCGATGCCTCTTATTAATTTCTTCTGCATTATCCTCTTGCCCCCTTGGAGATGACCAAGACAGAACTTGATCGCAACTGCTGCTTGTGAGTACGGCGGTTCCGTACGAGCCATGAGGAGTGCAGCATCCGCTGGAGTTGCCATGGAGATGCCAAGGCTGATAGTAAGCCAGGTGAACCGCTCCTGCCGCCGGCTCATCCCTCCTCGGGGACACGGCCGCACGGCCTGACACTTGGGCGGGAGGGAACAGTAGCCTCAGACGAGGCAATATTGCGGCTTTGGAGAGATGGTTGTTGAAATCAGAGCGTGGACCAGGTGCTGGGTGGCTTGAGAGGGACCCATGCACCAGAGCGGTGAAGCTGTTGGGAGCAATAGAGATGAGCCCGAGACCTACGTCTGCAAATGGAGATGGGCTAACAGGAGGAGTTCACCACCTCTGTGAACCAAATATCCCAAATATCTGTCCCAAATATCCTGGGTCCAGTCTTTTGCGGATGCTCTCAGCTTGGCCTCGCTGACCTGGCCGAGAGCCGCTCCGAGGGAGCTGTGGCCATCGCTGGGTGTTTATGCCCCCATCAGAGGAGGAGACAGCTCTTTCTGGGGTTGTGTTGTAGCACTGAGAAATCCGGTCTTTCAAAATTTGGCAAGCGCGGTGTAACTTGAAGTACAGTATTAGCATAAATTAGCTGAGAACACATTTATCTGTGGCAGAGTGAAGGTTGCTGTTTGGCAGCAGGTGGCTTGCTTTTATGCAACAGATATTCTGTCTTCACTTAATAAACATCTACCAGATAAAAAGGTGATGCGGTTGACATACGGCTCATCTATTCTTAGATTTGGCATTTGGGAACATGGTTTCACCGCTTGGATCTGACTGGAAGCATGTACCATTTCACAGGCAGGAAGATTCTTCACTGTTAATAAATTTTGACTCTGGTTTAAATGCAAGATGAGCATACGTCCTCTCTGTCCTGGCTTAAGGCTGCAGTGTGTGCTCAGCCACCACCTATGTTTTGTATGCTTAGGTTTGCCCCAAAAATCAGACTTCTTGCACCCAGTGCTGCTCCAGGGTGTGGGGAGCCCTGTTCTGTCAGGGTCCAATTTTGGGAGAGCCCGTGGGACTGCCGGGGCACCACCTAGGGCTTATCTGCTCTATGGATACCATTACTTTATATATATCCTACTTTATATATATATATATTTTTTTTAATAGATACATATGTCTCCTACTTTATAGATATCCTACTCTGACACCATGATTGTCTCCCTCGAAATACAAAGTTAGAGCAGTTCTTACAGCTTTCAGTCATCTGAGTGAAGGTCAAGAATCCTTTTTTTTTTTTCTTCTTTTGAGAACAGTAACAGAAAAAGTATTACCAGATACGGAAAGAGGGTCAGAAAGCTGTGGATAAATGGGGCAGAGCATCGAACGAAGTGACAGGAGACCTAATTATGGGATTGAAGCTATGGGATGAGATAGATAAAAATCTCACAGGAACTTATATCTCCTTGTATTTTTTGTAAGAACTTGAAATACTCTTTCCTCTTCTCGCCTGAGCCTTTTAGAAATCAGTACATTTTTAGCTGAAAGTTGGAGACAAGGACCAAATGGCCTTGGCATTAAACAGCACGTTTCATTTGTCCAAGGAGAGATGTTCGCGTTTCCCCCCTTGTATTCAGGATTGGGTGGCTGACCTTGGAAATGGGGGTGAAGTCAAGGGAAACAGTTGGGCTTTTTTCCCACTTTTTCGAATTGGAGCTTGTAATCACCACCACCACATGTCCAATTGTACTTTCTACCATTTACCCACTTCATGTGCTCAACTTAGAAAGACAAAATTATGTAGTACCAAGATATTGTATCATGATTACAGCAGTCGGTTCGCCCTAGCTGCTTGCCCTGCCTGGGTGGAATGGGCCACTTTTGCGCAAGTGCTTGCCCATCCCAAAGTTCAAACTTGCTTGTGCAAACGGCATTTGGCAGGATGGATGGGTCAGTCAGCCATAAACCTCAGAAATTCAGGCTTCTGAAAGCCTGAAATACAGGGACCCACAATCTGAGGGAGGAAATTGGGAATCAGGTTAAGGTTGTGTTGAGCAAATATCCCCATGCCCCGTGCTGTGCTCTGGGAGAAGAATAAGGAGCATGTGCTCTGCAGGTGGGCAGAAGGTTTGGGATGCTGCTGGGCAGCATGCTGGTGCTGGCTGGCAATTCATTTGCTTAGTCCTTTGCCGGGAAAGTAAAGGTAACGCATCAGTGAGAGGAAAGTACTAGTTTGCGGGTATGTAGTCCACTCCCACTGTTCATCAGGCTTTTCCTTCCCAAGGCGCTATGAATAAATAATGCAGTATGAAAATGAAGGCAATGTGGTTATCGGGGCTATTAGATGAAAGCACATGGGGAGCTGATTTAGATCTGGATATTCTGCCTATAGTTTAATGTAGTGGCTGTTGGAGAAATCACTTCTCTGGAAGAGCACGTGTGCCGGTGGGGAGAGGGTATCATGCGGGTCCTGGGACGCGCTTATCTTCAGGAAAGAGTGTTGTGGAATCTCGCTCCACGTTGGTGAAACTTGATTACCGCCTTATCAGTCAGAGCTCGAGGGTTATATTCACGCTGTTATTATAATATGTTATTTCCTCACAGTTCCTCATATAAATGATGGAGGCTGTGATGCAGAACTCTGTGCGTGTGTGTGTGCAGGAGAGGGAGAGCCTTGTGTAAATGAGAATCCATCTGCTTTCCGTGCTGGAGGTGGATGCTCAGTGCAGAGCAAGGGCTGCTTGCTTTGGCTTTTGCAGTGAGTAATAGTCAATGATGGTGTACAAACTACAAGCACTGGGAATGGGAAACATGCAGTAACAGTTTGAGGACAGAGATGTGGCTCCTCTGGATCCTAAAGCTGCCCAAAGCAGCAGCTCAGGGTCCCCGGGAGATTCCCTCTGTTTCTGCAGCAGTGCTCCTTGCTGGTTCTGTGTGGAGGGGACGCAGGTGGGAACAAACCAGCGCTGTGCTGGGATGCTCACACTGCCCAGCTATTCCTGGTCCACAAGCCAGGACCCCTGGCAGCCTGCTCCCATCGGCTCATGGAGAGACACTGGTCCCAGGCCAGAACCTTAAACCAGCTCTTTAATTCCCAGCAAACCCAGGGACCTGAATCCTGCTTTGATGCAAACAGTAGGGAACCTGCTGGTGGTGCTGGAGGAGATCCCAAGCAGTGCCGGCACATCCCAGTCCTCCCAGTCCTTGGCTGAGTGCGGAGCAGGGGGCAGAGCTGGAGGTGCATTTTTGATTGGTAGTTGTGCTAAAGCTACTCAGTCTTTAGCTAGACTTCATCGGTGAGAAATGGGTGAGTGGGGCTTTATTGGGAGAACTTTTTGCCGCCTTTGCCAAAAGCAGAGTGACAACACCCCTCGCAGGGACCCGCGGGAATATTGCGAGCTCTCCAACAGGTTGTTAAAAAATCATTTTCATTAGGAAGCAGAAATCCCGCTGCTCAGAAAGATTGCTTCACGCGAGCAGATTTGGGCTTGCTAACCAGTGTTTTCTACTTCCAGCCAACCCAAGTCACATGGAGGATGCTCTGGTTGTCTTGCCAAAAGAGGAACCCAGGCCACACCAAGGGAAAAGTGTTCCTGTGGGCAATAGCCCTTTTTATTTTTACTTTGCACAAACCCTCAGACCTCCGGAGTCCACATGTGCAGGGACAACAGCACGGTCTTCTCTCCGGCGAGAGGATTTATGTCCTGGAGAGGACCCTGTGCCCAAGCCCTTGGTGCGTACAGCATCCCTGCAAGTGTTTGAGCTCAGAGCCTCGCTCACTGCCTCCAAACCTTGGCACAAGCTCCTATTCAATTTTCTATTCTTTTTGCCCATTCCTTAGCTTGCTTCATTCCTCATCCCAGTTTGCTCCTGTACATGTGATTGAATCCAATACTGCTCACTGCCCAGTTACAGAGAGCTGGAATATTGCATTGAATTCTTTGATTTTAAAACTTTGTCAGCTGTGAAAAAAATTTGCGTTACATGTGGAAGGAAAATAAAAATTAAAACTTTATTGAAAGGAAAAATGGTTTTCAACAATTTTCATTTTCCTCTTCATGTCTTTAAACTGCCTCAATATTCTAGTAATAATTTGGGGTTGTTTTGACCTGAAAGAATCAAAGTATTTCTTTTCTGACAAGGCTGACAGATGCTTTGACTGATGCTAGCAAAAATCAGGTCTTTCAGTCTAAGAAATGTTACAGCAATGTCATTTGCATACAAACAGGGACTCAGACAAGCACTTGAAAATTTCTTGCACTTGCAAATCCTGACACTCGAGACGAATAAAAGGAATTTTACTCCCTGAGCCCAGTGGATGCTCAGAAATAATGACATTCTCGTCAACATTAGTTTGAAACTCCAAATTATGAAAGTGATACTGGGAGATTTTTGCCTTTCTGCCCCCCCCCCTCCCCCCAACAGGCTCTCCTGACACGCTTCTGGCTGTTAACAAGCAAGAAGCATTAAAGGCTGCGATCTCTGGGGCTGCAATAAAGCCTCCATGGGGAGCGGTGCTTGTTTGCTCCAATTCTCTGCACATCCAGAATCAACTTCCTCTCTTTGTATCTTTTGCCATAAACAATTACGTTCATAAATATGCAAAGATTTGCTTCTTCTGAGCAAAACCCTCCACTGTCACAACTGGGCCAGGTGGAGAAGTCAGGCACGCTTACTCCCATCAGTGCGAATTCTGAAATAAACTGCTGGAAGCCCATCTGTCAGGAGAGGAGGCTGCGGAACAGGGCAAGCTCCTCCTGCGGGAGATGCTCTGCTGCCCCTGCCCCGGGGGCTGCCCACCGCGCTGCTCTGCACCCAGCGGGGGGAGACCTTCTCCTCCTTTCCCTTTCCCTTTCCCTTCCGTTGACAGGGAAAGGGAAGTTGCAGGGGATGGAAGGTGAAGGGAAGGGGAGAAGGGGAAAGGGGTGAAGGGGGAAGGGGAAAGGGAAGGGAACGGGACAGGGGGGAAGGGAAGGGGACGGGGCAAGGGGACCGGGACGGGAAGGGGCCGGGGGAAAGGTCCGTGGCCACGGGCCATGTCCTGGACGGGGACAGGGGAAGGGAAGGGAAGGGGAAGGGATAAGGAAAGGGGGGAAGGTGGAGGAAATTGTCCTTTCCCTTTTCCCCTTTCCCTTTCCCTTTCCCTTTCCCTTTTCCCCTTTTCCTTTCCCTTTTCCCTTCTTCCTTTTCTCCTTTCTGTCTCCCTTTCCTTCCAGGTTGGCAGCACCCACCAGGGCTGCCAGCGAGACACCCCCCCCCCAGGCTGGGGCCGTGCCAACACCTCTGGAGGGGCTCGCCAAGGGCCCCCCCCCCACTTGCAGATGCTGCCACGCCAGGGCCTGGCCTCCCCAGCACATAAAAAATTACCATTATTTCACCCGTGTTTTACCCAAGGACGAGGTTTCAATTTCACTCCCCGGTGGCGGGCGAGCAGAGGGGCGCGGAGCTGCTGGGGGGACACAGGGCAGCATCGCATCTGCTGGCCCAAATTTTGGCCCCAAACCATGAAGATTTTGCAGCAGCTCGCCCCAACTCCCCTTTCCTCCCCTGTAGCCATGTGAACAGTGCACGGTGTGATACGCAAACATCTCGCTCGGCATTTTTAAACAGTTTTTTACAACAGGCTATGAATTTAGTAAAACTTCCTCAATATTCATAACCTGCTCACCAGCCACATGAGCTGATGAAGGATGGAGCAGGCTGGGGAGGGCATTTACTGTTTTGAAGAGTCATCACATAAATTATTCGGCAGCCCTGATCTGACCAGCTGTATTTACTGTTGTGGGCCAAGAGCTCCAGAGGCTGCTGCCGCCTGCTCAAGGCTGACCAGAAATTTCGCTGCTTCGGCTTTTGGCGGTGAGTCAAGGTGAGACCTGACCCAGGCGGATGGGGCGGGAGGATGGGGGGGATCGTCTGGAAGCCTCCAGCCCGACGGCAAAAATCTCCATCGGGGCCAAGATATTAATGGCCTTTCCAACAGGCACTCTGTGGAGCCCTTGTGTGTTGCGAATGAGCGGTAATAATTACAGAATTGCAGTGTCTCCAGATGTTTTGTATATGTTTCAGTCTTCATTTATTTGTTTTCTGTGCCGAGTTACTTGGGATACTGAAAAATGTAAATAATGAATATGTGATGAGCAGCAAGAATGGATCTCTGCCCTGCCTCGCTCCTCCAAAAAAGCTAATTAAACCAAGTACCAAAATAAAAACTGCTTGAGTCTGCTCCAGCATCAGCCATAAAAGAGTACTCATGAGCAAATAATTGACAATTAAAGCCCGACTTACAGAAAAGAAGAAAAAACCCATATATCTTGTATACAGCTGAAGCGAGCTTTTGCGAGCAGCGAGGATCTAAGGGAGGGTTGTGTCGATAGGAAATGAGCTATGGCTGCGGGGGGGGGCCAAGCGTGCTCGCAGCCAGGTGCCAACAAAACTGGCTCAAGCCCTGAGCCAGAGCCACTGGTTTAAATTAGAACTGTTTTGGCAGCCTCCCTCGTCCGAGATTTTTAAGCTCCTTGTTGGTAAAAACATCATTGTGGTGGAGGTTTGGAGATGGGGAAACTGAGGCACAGGGCACAAGCAGAGCTGGCCGGTGAAGGGATCTCTGCGGCTGCGGTGGGAGCGGATTGCCGGGCTGTGTTTGTTAAAAATCAGGGCATGTGCTAATATATACATTGCCTAATGTACACATAGCCTGGCTCAGGGCTAGCTTTCTCCCGGGGGTGATGTTGATACGGGATCCCAGTCTGGAGGACTGCCTATTTGATTTTATGAATTATATGTGTCTGTGTATATACATACACATATATGTGTGTGTATATACTGTGATCTGATGTGCGCTCTTCAGAGTTTAATGCTTTATTTAGATGGAATTAACTTGCTTCACAGGGCTTTGTTTATCCATTTTAATAAATCAGCTCTTTCAGCTAAATCTTGCTGTAAGAGTTGATCATATCCAGAGCCTCTAAGAGAGCAGCAGATATAAATATTTGCTTTTACAACGGGAAAACTCTCCTGAGAATGCTTTCGCAAATGACTGGGTTTGCCGAAAACAGGGAAGCTGGTAATTTGCGAAGTTATTAATAAGAAGTGAAGAAGCAGAAAGGTGGAGCAGTAGATAAGGGGTCTTTGGTCGTGGAGCTAAGGGACAGTGTGCCATCGGGTGGGTTACGCCTGCGAGCCGGCTTCCTCCGCTCCGCCCAGGTGAGGATGAGGTCTGGAGACAGATGAAGCTGATGCGTTACATGGAGGGAGGCACATAGCACAACGCTGGAGTCCGGTGTCAATGGACAGAGGCAGCAGAATCAAATAATTTAAACTTTCTCATTTTTTTTTCCTACTCAGAGGTCCAGACAGGCATTCTTGGCACTGGAAGTGACTATAACAGTGTCTTGCTGTCTAACAAATGAAATGTCAGCATCTAGCAGTACCTGCCTGGTAATAAAAGCTTTTTATTTATTTATTTTCTTTCTTTCAATATTGTAAAATATTGAAATAGCTGTGGAAAATGGGAAGGTCTTTCGTAAATGAGACTCAGGCAGGTGCCAGTGGGGCTCTCCAAAGCAAAACCGCCTGTATGGAGAGCCGGAGGCTGCAGAGCTGACACCCTTCAGCTCGTCGGTGTTTGTCTGCAGCCGATTTAAAAAGGAATGGGAAGGTGCGATCTCACACTCAGAAAAGCAAAGGGAGCTGATCAAACCACGCTATCCAACTCAGAAAACGGATACGGCAAGTGTCTGGGTTGGTGAACTCATGTGTGGCGATGACAGGGTGGGAAACAGGGTCGGCTCTCGGCTGCGGTTGCTCTGGGTCTCCTGGCAGGGCGGTGGGCTTGGCAGCACCTCATCGGGGATGGAGAGGTGAAACCTGGCTAACAAGACTCCCGCTCCAGAGGATGAATTAAGGTCCAGTCCTTACAAGAAAACAATGTTATTATTGGGTACACTTTGCAAATGCACTGATATGTCACGATTTGTGGATGCTTTTGGAAACAGGACCCAGCTCTCCAGTGACTTCTTCACGGCCCTTAGCATCCTTGGCCACCAACTCCCCTTTGTACTCAAACAGGAGCTGAATTCCTAAATAGTTTTAAGGATCTAGGTTGAAAATGTGTTGCATTTAAAAAAAAAAAAAATCTTTAAAACAAAATGTCCTCTGAAATTAGCTAATAGCTCCTGGCCGTGGAGGATGGTCATCAGGTGGCAGATAATCTCTGGGAGAATGAGGACAGCCTAGATTTCAAGAATAGCATAATTGTATGTAAATGCAAGGAACAGGGGTCTTTTTTTTCAGCCTGAAAGAGCAAAGTTCATCAGATAACATGGCAGCTCCCAGCCCAGGAGCCCAGATTAGCTGGAAGCTGAGGAGGGGGCCGGGGAGCGGGGACAGCAGCGGCAGAGCAGCGCCAGGTTTGGTGCTGCCAGCCCCGTGCTGCACGGGCAGCTCTTTTGGGGGTATTAAATTGTGACGCTAAATGCACGCCCGTTTCTGAGCGGCCCTCAGCCTTCCTCTAACTGCTCTCATTAATTAAACCGCCACCCAGCGCTGCTGTCTTTACGCTGCACGCAGGCACCTCTTCTTGAGCAGCCGGGTTTCCAAAGCCACCGAGCACTCTGGGCTCGCGCGCACGCCGGCAGCACGGGCTGCTCCCACCCTCGCTCGCTCCCGCGAGCTTGGCAGGGGTTGTGTAGCCAGAGCCGCTCGGGCCGGTTGCAAATACGGGATTATCTGCGTGTAACAATTTCCAGATCAGGGTGCTTCTGATTATTTCTAACCTCATACTTCCTATCTCTGCATCTTTCCGCAGAGGCTCCGCTCATCTGATTATAATTTTTCTACATGAGGTTCGAGGCTGTGTGGCTTTTGGCTTCCCAAAAAACCAAGCCTCAATGTGCTGGAAGCTTCCCTGCACAGCTCCAGTGGCTTTTGGGCCAACAGGCTGCCCACGCTGGGATGTTTTGGGTATCGCAGGGGCCTTACCAAGTCCCCGCAGCGTGCTGGGGAACGTGGACATGAAGGATGCCGCGCTCCTGCTGCGGCCAAACGCGCGATGCAGACGTTGGCTTTGCGATGGAGGTAACAGCTGCTGAAGGGTCGTGTGTCTGCGACTCAGGACCAGCTCGCTGGAGGCGATGCACGCTCCAAGCCCGATTGCTAAAGGCAGCCTAATCCCCCGCGCCTCGCAAAGCCACGGTCAGCATCGCGTGGCTACGCTGGGATGGCCAGGGTACCGCTGAAGCCAGCCCAGCCCCTGGGGTCACACTGGGTGCATCTTGCCAAGGACTTTTTGGGGAAAAAAGGGAAAAAAAATATTTTTTTAATGGAAGAAAACTGTGGCAGCAATAAACCTGATCAGATTTTTTTTTTTTTTTTTTTTTTTTTTGAAGCACCATTGACAGTGTGCCAGGCTGACGCTGGCAACACAGCTGTGCAGGGCACCAGCAAAAACTTCCCACTCCCGCTGCCAAACCCAGCAAGCCGAGCACTGCGCCCGGTTCCCCTCCCCATCCTGGGAAACTGGACCCGCTGACACTCATCCCGAGCTTCAGGTGGTGGCACCTTTACTCGGTTCTCGGGGATGCGAAAGAAAATGGCTATACATGCCCCCTGCTCCCACGGGGCGCTGGCACCCGCGCGCGCGGCATGCACAGAGAGGTAAAGCAGCGGGGCCAGATGGCGACGGAGCAAAATTTTACAGACTTATAGCTCCATCCCTCAAGCTCAGTGGGTTTGTCAGAAATGGTTAATCATACTCCAAACGGGCTAAGAAAAAGAAAAAAAGCGGTGATTTTTTTTTTTTTTTAACCATGTGTCTCAAAGTGTATGGGACTTCTGGAGCCCATATGAAAAATAAAAAAGGTTTGGAAGCTGCATTTGCACTCCTATTGCTGAAATTTGTACCAACTCAGTATTTGCCAGCAGCGTCTTTCTTACAAAATATGATCTGAGACCTTTCTGTCGTGCTGGTGAAGGGCCTGGCAGAGGGGAGCATTACCCGAGATAGCCTTATCACCTTAATTTGTTGCCCATTTGTTCTGATTCCAGCATTGCATTAAAGCTGGGCTGCACATCAGTGGTCTGCAGAAACGCTCTCCCGCAAGAACCGGATTTTGAAGAGCCGCTTCCAGCAGCGAGACTGTCCCACGCATGGGGGCACCGGGCCCTGCATTTTGGTACAAAATTGCACAGCAAAAGGTGCTGCAGTTCTGCTGCAAGGTGTCTTTAAAGCTTGTTACGTTACCCCCGGGGAGAGGCAGCGAGTAGTTAAAAGGGAAAGGCTGGGGATTAGTTTTTTGCCATTCGCCGAGTGATTCAGGCTCCCGCTGTACAAAGAGCTGCTCAGCTGTACCAGAGCTGATGGACAACATTCATTGTGCTTTTAATCACCGACAATGAATTAAATTGTACATATTAAACGCCAATTATATAATAACCTGTAGTTATAGTGTCATACTTGTCACTGGAAGCAATACCCCTACCTGACTTTTACCAGGTCTGTTTTGGAAAACATGGAAAGATCGGTGATCTTTCTAAGAAAAAGGCTGTTATTTATAAATTACAGGTTGAAGTCTCCCCCATCGTAAGCCGGAGGCCCACGAGGGATTTCGACAGAGCCGTGCTGACTTACACCAGGCGAAGACTTGGCTTTTTTAACACCAAAAAAATGGGTCTGGGTGACCAACCCTGGGGAAGACGCATGGTGTGCAGGAGATGCTCCTCCGTCGGTTTTCCCTGCCCACTGAGACCACATCAGGGATGGGGCTGAGCTGGTTCTTGTGCTTTTACTGCAAGACCAGCTAAATGAAAATCAAGTTTTCTACTCACGATTAACCAACACTCCTTAAGAGCAAAAAACATACACGAGACTCTTCCCTTTGGATGAATACTTCCATTTATTCCAACTGGAAAAAAACATTATTTTTTTTTAAATATACTTAAGTGTCATTTCTTTTTTTTTTTTTTTCTTTGTTTTTCTTTTTAGAGGAATAATAATTATCACATTGTCCTTTACAAACAACGAAAAAAATTCCTAGCAATAGCCTGTGGTATGGAGACATCCATCTTCAAGATTTTTCTGCATCTGCTGCTTCGAGTAGGCAACGGGGGGGTCCCCGCGGGCGCCCAGGGGTGCCGGCACCAGCCCCGCAGCGGGACCCTCCTTCCCGGGGCGCAGGGCAGGGGCCGGCTCGGCGGCAGCACCCCGAGATGCCGGCGGGGCGATGCCGTGAGAGGCCGAGGGCGACGCGGGCGGTTAAGCCTCGCGGCTCAACGCCCGGCTTTATCTTAACACCCTCAGGCGTCTTTGGGTGCCGGGAGCCCCTTTTGCCAACCCGCTCCTCCCCGGGAAGCAGCGGGACGACCGGCGTCGGCTTGCAATCCTCCGGGACGCGCCGCGACGGCAGCACCCCGGCGGTTTAAAGCATACAGAGAACAAACTCACATCCACCATAACACAATACAGCTGAGCCCTATTTATAGAACGCTCCGCCGCGGCGAGGCTGCTCCGCCGGCGGGGGCTGAGCCCACCCGGGGGACGAGCCCCCCGGCCGCGAGCGGGCTCGGAGGGGTGAGGGCGTCTCGCCAGGGCAGGATCAGGCCCGCGGGGAGCGGTTTGCGGTCGTTCTCTTACGTGTTAGGCAGTAGGCAATATTGAGACTTCCACTTGGTAATGAACAGCAGTTAACATAACCCAGGAGACTAGAGCACCATAAGACAAGTCTATATTCAAAACAACGTCATGCTGACATCACACAATTGCACCATTTACACTTTTATTTACTCCAAATAATAGTTCAACGTTTAGTAACTTCAGCGTTCTCTACAGAGGTGTAAAATTCCTTCTCCGGCTTTGGTCATTTACAACGTTGCAGACATTTGGTAGTTCTGTTCTTTCCTATTTAATGATAAAAAAGAAAAGTCCCTTTTGCAGCTGTCAGGATTCCTGTATCTGACTGATGGAGCGTACCTGCAAATCACAGGCGTGAGCAGACTTCAAAATGCCACCGAGGCCTCTTCGAGATTTAATGAATCAGAAAATGTTCTCTTTATTTACCAGGATCAAAACAAACAAACAGAAAAAAGGGTTAAAAAAACCCGAAACCGCAAAAACAACTGACAACTCAAACTCTCACTGGTATGCTTAAGAAATTTGATGATGAAACGGAAAGGGGGCGTCCAAAGTACTGTTTGGTTAGCTCTGGCTGAAAACAATTCTGAATGTGCATGCATTTTCCCAGTGACTCCTAAGATATAGAAATTCCTCTGATATTACAAAATACAAAAATATTTTCTCCAAACTCTCATTTACATTGCATTTACAACAATCATGGAAATAACTTAGGCTCCCACACTGTCCAAGAGACAAAATTACCTACCAACATGGCTAATGGAAAACAAAAACGTGGTGGCAAGCAAAAGCTACCGGCAAACTGATGCGCAGAGTCAACAGTGGTAACCAAAACGTACGGACAAACAGAACTCAAAAGGGTGGCAGTATTCGGGAGAAAGAGGAAAAACTACTGGGTAAATATTACAGGCTAAAGTGAACTTTTTTGTGTGGTTTTTTTTTCTCCAAAGTAAGATGTGCAAAATATATTCGCCGTGCCCAGGATTATGACTATTTATAGAAGCCAGTCTACAACCTCCTTACAAATCCCTACTCCTCAGGTCTTTTTCGTTACAATAAAAGCGCTTACATGATCTAAAACAGTGCAAGTTTGTGAGTTAATTTACATTCTCCCAAGGTGCCTGGCAAGGATGCCATTAGGATATGATACAGTTTTTGCTCTTCTGTCTTTTCCGGCTGTGCAACTGTCCCCTGCCACCCAGCGTGGAAGACTTGGGCATGCTGTACGAGCCGTACTTGTGCAGGAGCTCCTCGCTGGTCACGTACCGGAGGCGGGCGGGCTGGGGAATCGGCTCCCCGAGGAAATAGCCCTCGTTGTCGGACTCCGAAGAGGAGGAGCAGGTCGAGCACCAGTCGTACTCGGCGAAGTAGGGCCCCCACCTCTCGCCCAAGTGGTTCTGCAAGGCGAGATCCGACACCGTCCGGGGACAGTGGCCGTAGACGTCCCTGCGGGGACCCTGCTCCACCGCCTCTCTGCAGCTCCTCTGGTGCACGAACTGGTCGTAGTCTTCCCTGGCTCGGAGCGAGGGTCTCTCCTTCAGCCGGCAGCACTGCTCGCTGGCCAGGTGCAGGGCGTTATCCGACCGGGAACGTCGAGACCGCCGGGGCCGGTGCGGGCGGTAATGCCGGTCATCATCCCGGAGGTTAGTTCGCCGGCGCGTACGCTCGCTCATGGGGGCATGCCTCGAGCCCTCCTGTGCCCCCAGCTTGCCCCCGGGCACCCCGCTACCGTAGTCGAAGCTCTGGTGCATCCGCCCGTGCGACGGCCGCTCTCGGTACCCGAGGGGGCTGGCGAGGTTGTGCAGGTTCGGCTCCATGTCCTGGTACTGCTGCACCGACAGCAGGCTGCGGACGGACTCGGCGCTTCGGAATTGCATGGAGCTGTTCAGGGTCCCCATGTTGCTCATCTTCTCCGAGACGTTCATGCCCGAGTCTTTGCTCAGGTCAGGCATCGAGAACCTGGAGAGATGCTCCTGGCGCTTGGCTCCACCGTCTGCAGAGAGGCCTTTGCGGGGGATGGGGAAAGGAAGGAAAAAAAGAGAGTTAAGGAGGAGAATTCTCTATCAGCAGAGATGCAGGGAGAAGGCTGGGTTTGGCCCGAGACTTTTGCTTTAAAAAATAACACGGTGGTTTAGATGCTGTCCTGAAGAGCCCTTCAAGAGGATGATTTTTTTGGTTTTTTTTGTTTTTTTTTTTTTTTAAAAGAGCAGGCAGTTCCTCCTTTGGGGAAATCACACCAATTTAAGGTGTTTTGAGTTGGACTCCAAGTTGCTTTTCACGACTTCCTTCCCCATATGTCTACGCTGCCTGCGACTTGATAGGAATAACTAGTGATGCCAGTGAGAAATTATGCGTCAGAGGTAACCTGAGGCCTCCTGCACGTTGAGATAACTAGGGTGCCGTGATCTGGCACCCACACCTTGTGCAACGACGACACGTTTTGAAGGACCGCACAATGTCAGGGGCAGCTGAAAACGGGGCCACTGGCTAATTCAGGCCCGTCACCACGCCGCAGCGCGCAGGTCCCCGGAATGACACCCGCGGGGGGACCGAAGGGGCAGCCTTGGCCACGGGCGTGCAGTCAGGGTTTCCCAAGAGGCGAGGAAACACCCGAGCCCCAGAAGGTCTTCTGGAGCTCCCCGTAAGCAGCGGGACAGCAGGAGGGTCAGGCTGTCCCTGCAGCTATCCAGGGATATCTGCACACGGGCAGGAGCCAGGAACGTCAGGTCAAGCTTGATGGGCTGCTTGATGGGTCAAGCTCTCACGGGCCAGCCAGCCCTGAGCTCCTGCGAGGTGCTTTCCTCCAGCCCCGAAAGCCTTCACCTGGCAGCAGAGAAGTGGGGTGTCTGCCCAGCACCTGCCCATCAACGAGAAACTCAACGCACCCCACGTCACCCTAGTCCTTGGCCCGTTTTCTGGGCGTTTTCTGTCTATTTTCTGACTATCTCCACGTTGGCTTGACAACTGGCAGCAGTCAGCGCTTGCGTTGCAAGCTCAGGACAACATGTTTCGCAAGCTCTTTCAAAGGAAATCCATTTCATCCCAAATCAAACGCAGAGTGTTTGCTTTGGCGCTCTTCTCCCCGTCCCTCTCCGACAACCTCCCCGTGCAGACCAAATGGAGAGCTGTGCACCATCAGCAGGATTTTCATCATGACGCACAGCCCTTATGCAATCACCGAGAATTTACGACTTTGTAAATTAATTAAGAAAACCAACAACCCAGCCCACAATTCAAGAATAAACTTCTTTTTCCCTTAACAAAAGCTGCTTACATTTCATCGAGAGCTCAGCTCCTTCGGCATTAGCTGCTGCCTGCCAAACCTGAACAAGAACAAGGGCTGCTGTCACTAACCCCGCTCATGAGCTGCTTCAGGGTTTCTTTGCACTCAGCCTTAAAAAGATCAACAGCTCCTGCAAAGATGGGCAAGGTTTTCCAAATCCTCCCCTCGGTGGCACCAGGGAGAGCTTTAGCACTTGAGCACAAGCCGCCGCTGGGTCTCGCATGATTTGGCTTTGCTCCCCGAGTCCCAGCCGCCGCAGCCATTTGCTCCTTTGCTTTTCTGCTGTTAATGGGGATGTTTCTGGAGTTTATGATTACAGAGGACGGTAAAGCGAAGGCGATCCCTGAACGCCGCAGGAAAAGGGAGAGGCTGGGTTAAAAAAAAAAAAGGAAAAGACATGTTGCGTTTCAAAAAGGACACGCTTCTCGAGCCAGCTTCATGCCTTTTTTTTTTTTTCCTAAGCCACACTGATCTCCAGCGAGCTAACCCAACCCTGCCCACTGCCCTTTGGAAACAGCCCTGCGTGGGCTCCCCATCCCCTCCGAGGACCTGCCTGCCCGTGCTCCCTGCTCCCGTCACGGGACAGAGCGATTCCCAGCACGCACCAGCTCCTCGCTGGAGACGTGATCTTCTGCCTTTGCTCGCAGTGATGCCGTTTGTCACGTCAGGCACTGTTGCCCATGACCCTCCTGTGCCACCGTGGAGGAGCCCAGCAGCCGCCCGGGAGGGAAAAGCGACTCGGTAACATGCGCGCAGACCTCCCGAAAAGCCACAATAACAGTGGGATGGCCCGCGGAGCTGATCCGAATGTGAATCATGGCTGCTGACAGCCGAATGTGGCCTTAATCAGATCTGTCAGACAATAGCTGACGCCAAAGAAAATGAGCCCTCGGTGACATTTATGCAACCCTTCATTAAGAGAACCGGCGCAGCTCCGCAATAAGAACGAGCAACGGCAGTGCTGTGCAGGCAGCTCCAAACACCGCGGGATGCTTCTGCGGCATCAGCAGATTGATTTTGGCAGCATCGTTTGAAAGGGGCCGACCTCGTCCCGCCTCGCAGGGGCATGGGGGGAGCCGGTGCTTCGCCCCCAGCGCACAGCCCGCCGCATCGGGTGGTACCCACGGGTCTCGGCTCCCTCGCCGCAGCCATCTCTCTCCTCCGGTCCTGCATCCAGCAAGAATAAAAACAAGCATCTGGGGAGAGGCTCCGGAGACATGGAAAGAGCAAAACAGTATTTTCAAATTAAGCGAGACGTATCTGCGTCCTCCACATCACCGGCAGGAGCACTGCGTGCAGCCGTGGTGGCCGAGCGGTGAAACCTGTTTCTTTTTGCCGGGAGTAAAGCGAGCCGTGATAAGTGGGGGGCTCCAGCTCCGGGAAAGGCAGAGCCAGCACTTCACAGGTTTATTTTATGCAGAATGGGGGTCTCCAGCCCCTTGCACACACCTCCAGCAGGCACCATGAGTGCTTTTGTCTTTTCCCCTTCAAAGTGCTGGTCAGCACAGGGGGCAGCAATTTCAGACGAGGAGCCCGTGATACACGTACGGCTCATGCCTGGAGTGCAAGGTTTAATCAGAGATTATTAGGTCTAGGGGATGTTCCTGGCTGTTCATCCAGACGGCCTGATTATAATTAAGCACACACATTTTAAGATCTTGAATCACTGGGAAAATGTTGATTGTAAGAGGAATCCAGCACAGAGCACGTACACCACCGTCGCCAGTACATGGAGCTCAGGGCGCGACGGAGCCTGTGCTCGGGAGGCTGCAGCAAAGCCACCCCGAGACCCAACGGCTTCATTTCTCCATACGACGGAGTGGGAAATGCTCCTTTGCTGAGGGACAAATGCATCCTTCCAGGCAGATTTGGCAGGCTGCATGTGCACAAGGCTTTTTTTGGGGAGCCACACTAGCAAGTGACCCGGCAAGCAGCGCGGCCAGGGGTCAGGGAAACTTTGATTTATCTGCTCATGGTGGCAGCGAAGGATTTCTTCTGCTCACTCAGGAGCAAAGCTGTGCTTTTGCAGCATCACTGAAGGCACCGAGAGCTCTGCATGGCTCTTATGGTGCGCAGAGCAGGTACCAGGTCAAAGATGCAACTTCTAACCCACGTGAAACCCAAAGGTGGCTCCAGGCTTAACTTTACATCTACACCAAGGCAAGGTGTAAAGCATCGTGAGCAGGGGTTAGGCCCAGATTAGTCTTTCAAAGCTCCTTAAATGATCCTGTCCCTCTCTGTGGAGCCATAAAGCCTCAGCAAGGCATAGTGGGAGCAAGCCAGGGGAGCTCCAGTCTGACCGCAGCGAGTTCAGAGTACAGCAATAACCATTTGTCTGAAAAATTTCATCTAGAAAATATAACCTAGGAATAAAGTTTGAAAGAGCAGGGGTTGTTTAGTCTAGAGAAGAGAAGGCTGAAGGGGATATAATAACAGCCTTCAAACACAGAAAAAAATGCTTGCAAAGAGGAGGGGAATACATTATTCCCCAGTTCTGCTGAACTCCTGCAAGGAAAATTTCAGCTTGAAGAAGAAGAAAACTCTTCCCGTGCAATCACAGCAGAAGAGGGCCGGGGCAGGCTCCCACAGCGGAGGGTTTCCCAGGCACCCGAAGGCAGCGGATGCCCAGGCACACGCAGGGCGGCTCCGGGTCTCTGGTCCTGGACAGGGCGAAGGCGGCACCGACCCTCCTCTCCTGCGGTCATTTCAGAGCCACACCAGTGCACTGAGGCCCAATCTTCTTGAATTACCAGTATTTATTTACAGCCGCTGCAGCTCCTTCTTAATGAAGTGTTTCATCTGGGAACACAGCTAATAACCCGCGCGAGCCCTAATCTGGAAGACAGAGCACGCGAGGGGAGACCCCACCCCGCAGCGGTGATTTTTTTTCTAACAAGGAAACCCGAGAATCTGTTTCCCGAGGCCGTCCAGGGCAGCAGGAGCCCTGCTCCGGCCCGTGGCACGGGATGGTTGTTACCACATCACCGAGCCCTTTCCGAGGGTGCAAACCCAGGGGTGACGCACCGATGCCACCAGACTTTCCTTCTGCAAAATGACGCTCTGAGACGCTGAGCACAGCCGTCGGCGGCTGCCCCAGAGGCTCTTGCATTGGAAAAGGAGAGACGGCACCCGCTGCCGCCAGCGCGGTGCGTCGGCCGGTGGCCATCCCACGGCCAGATTGGAGCCAGCACCGCGGCGCACGTGGACGCAGCAGGTTATTTTGCTGCCGTTCTCCGCTGTGTGGGGCTGCCAGGCTCAATATTTCACCCCGGAGCCATGGAAACACACGCCTTTCGAATGAGCGCAAGTGAAAGCTGTAGCTCGGCTGCGGGCGTTCGATATAAAACTTGAGCTGGCTACAGTGCTGGGAATACAAAGCAGGTTTCTGGTTAACATTATGGTTTGCTAAGAACATGCTGTACCATCCCCTCTGAAGTCCTTCCCCACCCCTATTAAGAACCGTGTTTATCCCACAAAACATTGCCGAGGGAAATAACAACCGAGTAAGCAAAGCGACGGCACAAAGATATTCCTCGTGAGCATCACCTCTACAACCTTGCCACAACAAAGCACTCGGAGGCGCTTAAATCTCGCTGTGTGCTTTGCTGAACCGGGGCTGCGAGTTGCATTAATTATGAATTATTAAACCGCTCGGCAAATGACAGCAGAGGGGCCACAGACAGCATGTACGCTGGCTGTGAGGCTGGGAATGAAGCCTCCCGTGAGGGGAAGCAGCTCCCAGCCCCCATTAAATTAAATTCCCCACGAAGCTGGGCTAACACGGGGTGAGGCCTCGCCGCAGCCAGCATCCCACTGCAGAGATAGCATCGTCTGCTTCACCCCGGCGGGGAATGCAGAATGCCGTGACTTAGGATATTGCAAACAAACAGGGCCATGCTGACGTTTGCTTCTTGCCTTTACATTTATTATAGCGTTCACATATACCTGTGCATCGCGGTCCTCGCCACCTGATACCCACATAGGTGCCTGCCTGCACCAAAACCCTGCACCCCGGCCAGAGAGCCAGTGTTTAAGTGCAGCTATAGAGGCACAGGAGGGGACGGTACGGCATCTCTCATGTCCAGCCCCCCCGTGTCAGAGCCTTCTCTCTCCCATAGCACCAGGCAGGCACATCCTCACCATCCCTGAAACAGGGTTTATTTCAAGTTCAACCCCGAGAACCGAAAAAGAACTCAAGGAGAAACAGCCTGCCCAGGGCTTTGTTTATAGCTCAGCCTCATCTCACTTCTGAACGACCTCAGAGTGTGCAGAAATAAAGCAGAACCCTTATGTAAGTGGAAATCGTGGAAAGTAAACAATTCGGGGGAAAGCAGAGTGCTCGGCCAAGGGGGTCGCGGTGCCGACAGCCTCCCACGGTGTGCCACCGCGTGCCACCCCATGGGTGTCAGGGCATATTCCCCACCCGATCAGTCCCTCTGGCTCGCTGAAAGAAGTCCCTACACGGGTGCTGCCTGGGAAAAGGGCTGGATTTTAACCCAGAAGCGCCCGTGTAACCTCCCTTGTTGGCACCACCAGCTCCTACGCCCTCCCCAGACAAGGCAGGATGGCCGACAGGCTGGGATGAGGATGATGTGCTATTGCTTCCCCTGACTACATCTCCTTCCACAAGTCCATTTCGGCTCTCCCTCTGGTTTGGTCATTACCCCACGTGCTTCAGCACGTCCACGTGTGACACCGAAGGGGTGAAGGCATGCACGTGGCTGGCCCCGGCGTAAGCAAGCCCAGACTCCCACTGCTGAGCAGCAAAAAGCGAGCAAGGCAGGTAAAGAAACGTTCCTGGCAGTTTTATAATGTTTTGGCATTGGCCCTTTGGGATGGAAAACCTCTATCTTCACATTTGGTTTTGAAACGACCCAGCTTGGATTGGGGAATGTTATACCCGGGTCTCAAAATTGCAAGAAATTCCCCCAGGGATCCTGTTTTCTGACTCGGAAGCGGTTTTACGCTGCCCGTGTCTGGGGGAAAGGTGGTGGTAGGAGCGTGCTGGAGAGCCGGGAGCCTCCTTTTTCTTAGAAAAAGTCAGAAACAGCCAATGTATCATTTTCTGGCTTGCGTAACTCAGCTGAAGCGCCCGGGGCAGCCCCTCTCTCCAGCCCAGGGGGGAGAGGAGCACCTGCGGGATGCAGTGCCAGCGGGGACATGGGGATGGTCCCTGGACCCCTCGCCCCAAGCCCCTCACTGCCATCCCCGAAGGTGTTCAGGAGCTGCTCCCAAGCTGCCGGTGCAGGAGAGGCTGGGCTATTGAATGCTTCTCCAGAAAATATAACCCTGGCCCTGAGAAACGGGGCTTTTTCTTCCCCCACTCCTGCTTTTCGGCTCCTCCTCAGGCAGAGGAAGAAGAGGGCACTGGGGACAGACGATGCCGTCAGGTCACTCTGCAACTCAGACACATAGGGATCAGCGCGGACCCATGTGCATATTCATATGTTTTTTCTCTCCACTTTCTGGGTATATCATCACAGTTGTTGTTTAGTCCTGGAAAAACAAGCTATTTGGGGCCTTTGGACATCTCACAACACAGATGACAAGAGAAACGTGTGCCGTACATGTGAAATCACATTCCACCCTGTAACGGCACCAGTTTAACATCTTTTTTTCCTGGATTTATGCCTGTGACAGATGAGGCTGTTACCCTCACCCAAACTCATCTTCTCAAGGAATACTTAAAATCTGTTTCTCCTTTTGCATACGACACTGTCACCGTTCAACACGACTTCTACCTCCAAAGCACTCCTGCTCTCTGCAAGCTGCACACAAAGAGCCTGTTCCCAGAGAATAACATTTAGCCTGCAGGTACTTTCTTAAGTAAGTGGGCTATTTGACCAGCTGGCATTTTGTGGAAATGACTGCTTGGAATCAGCAGAGATCAGCTCTTGATTTCTAATTCAGCTGCTAGGCACATACAGCGCCTGCAAAACCTTTTTAGAGGGCAACACAAGCACAAGTAGAGCAGGGCAGAGCACAAGCACTGAGAGCAGGGCTGTGCTGGACCCAGTATCTTCTGGGAAGTGATTAACCTCTGGTAGGATCAGGCTCCTCCTCATGAGAAAAGCTCCCTGGACAAACTCCATCTTAGCATTGTCCTGATTGCTTAATGAGGGGAGTTGTAGGATAAACATTGCTACAGCATCCACTGTTTTGTATTGTCGCTAATGTCATTTAAAAAAAAAAAAAAAGGCAAAAGCAGCCAAAGGAAACAAAATACAAAAGATAACATAAAATCAGCAAAAATGAGCTCGCTCTTGGAAAATGTGCTGGGAAGTATTTTTTGCTCTTTGCCTCTCCATCTAACGGCCACGTTGGGCAGGAGGAGGACCCAGTCTCCAGGAAGCCGTAGCGGATCGGAGTCTGTCGTAGCCTTCAGTTGATGGCAGAAAAGGGATTTTCAAACAGAAACGTGGAAGGAAAGGAGAGATGCCCTCCACCAGCAGGAAGCTCTGCCCTTTGCCAGTGGACGCGTTTAAATCACATCAGCATTTGTGGCAATTACACAAGCACAAACCAGAGGACAGCAGAGACACTCCCATCTAATTCAAACTCTGAAACAGAGCACAAGGAGGGTCACAGCTACCTCTGCAACTCAACGGTCTGCTGGCGCGCTACTACCCACGGCGAGACAGCACAGCACAATCGAGCACTTTAAGAGCAAGTGCCCAGGATTAACAAAGCATCACACCTCTTTACTAACCCACGAGGAACTGGCTTTAAAGCGATTAAGTAGAGCCTGGTTGGTAAGGTGAAAACCTGGAGGCTTGGGGTCACATAGAACTCGGCCCACCCAATGGGTGACCCCCGGTCCGGCACTGAATGCGTTACAAATATTATATTTGTGGACGACATCTGTTCACAGGAGGCAGCCTTCTGACCAGAGGACAGGGACTACCGCTGCACACCCCGTGAGCTATCCGCTTTTACTGATGTCTCCAGCTAACTAGTAGTTAAGTCGTAATAGAAACATCACAGCAAAATCTGCTGCCAGGGAGGGACCAGCTTTTAACATGTGCTCTGCAGGTCAGGGACTGTTTGCCCTTCAGCTCCCTATAAAAAAAAAAGAATGTTTTCAGCGATGCCATAAAATGTTAGATGGATGCGGTGTTAATTATTTCACTTTATAAGGTGGAGCAACTGCGCAGCATTAGTAGCTCAAAGGGACCTCGTATGTGGATGCCCAGGAGTTTCTTGCAAAGCAGAGCTGGGGCACGCGGGGTGGAGGGGATGGGGTGAGCCGGACCCACGGGCTGCGCTGGGGGGAGCTCCGTGGCAGTGCTTGCTGGGCAGCTTGCTCCGCCGTGGTGGGGAGGGCAGGGATGGGAAAAGCCAGGCAGCGGGGCGCTGCGCCCTGACACCCCTCCCCTCCAAAAAAAACCTGTTCTCCCACAGCTCTCAGCCGGGTCACCGAACCTCCCTGTCCTCAAAACGCTGCCAATTAAATGGGATGATAATTGTGTCCTCCCTAATTGCACACATGGCCCTGGGGGAGCTGCCACAGTGTCCCCCAGCTCGAGCTGAGCCAGGTCCCAGCGCAAGGAAAATTATTAGAATCTTACACATTAATAAAAATGTTATCACCTTACTCTGCAGAGGAACTGCTTAAATGCACTGCAAGCCCCATCATGCTGAGCATCTGCTCCCAGAAAGCAGGAAAGAAGAGAGTCGTTAAGGCAGGAACTGCCAGTAAGGAAATTCATACTTTGGCTGCATATGGAGGATGGATGCCTTTGGAAGGTCTCCCTCCCAGCATTTTAAAAAAGGGTTTCTAAAATGAAAGACAGAATGATTTTTCACTCTAATACGAAGGCCTCGCCACGTTTCCTGTCTCTTGACCCGTATCCCCGATAACCTGTTACACTTCAACTCCAAAGCATGCAGCAACCACTCCAGTACTCGGGGATTGCTCATCCAAACTTGGTGTTGCTCAAGACTCTTTGTACTGACGGGGTTTACACAACACAAGTTTTTAGGAACATGAGTGGCTTTGGAAACATGGAGCTTTGCCTAGGGAAACCTTGTTTTGGAGAGCAATTCCCAACTCCCTCGCCGTTTCACATCTATTTTTCCTCTGTGTACATCTGAGGCTGTTTGAGCAAACCCCTCTCCAGCTCATTAGCTTCTCTTCTCCCCCCTGCTTTACCACTTGCCGCTTAGGGAGATCCTGGCTGAACACAGATCATCTCACATCTCAGCACGGGGCTGGCAACTTCCCTAAACAAACACACCGAAACCCAGGAGCGGGGCGAGGAGGCACAGGCGTAGCAAAACAAACCTGTCCGTCCAGGTGGGGCAGAGCAGAGAGCTCGGGTTCAGCGGTGCTCAGCTCTCCGGGGACCCGGCGATGCTCACTGGCACATCCCCACCAGCCGGTGCCAGCATCCCATGGGGGGTCCTTGGGATTGGGTACCGAACACCCTGCAGGCTGCTCACTGCCAGTGACAGCAAGACAGACGGACTCCCATTTTGCAGGGGGCAGGCACGGGACTTGCCTTGAATCCAAGCAATGCTTGGCTGGAACAGGGAAAAGCCAGGGGAGCGGCAAAGAAAAACCAAGGCAGTATCTCTGGCGAGCGAACCAGGCTCGGTATTTTCTTTTCCGAGAAGTCTTCTGCTGAGGGACTCGAAAGCAAGCGGTAGCTGTGCCAGACAAGCGCAGCCGTCCGATAACGCAAACTACGGCAGGCTGCAGAAGGACGGCGGGCAGGGGGGGCTGAGCCTCCCCAGCGCCGAGCTGCGGACCAGAGCCCCGCCGCAGACACGTCCGTGCACGCACACCCATCCCCGCAGCCGCAAAATGAAACCCAAACACGTCTGGGGTGAGAGGACTGAGAAATATTACCCTGGGATGTGCTCACGAGAAACGGGCTCAGCCTGATGGGACAAGCATCTCGCCCGGGTTTTCCCTGCAGTTTCTCCCAGGGGACTGGGGAAGAGGAGAAAAAGAGCCGTGCATAGAGGAGGAGGCATTTCTTTTAAGCAGTCACATGCTCGAGGACTGCGTAACATGCAAAAGGGGTTAACCGGGCCTATCGCAAAGCAATTAAAAATATTTTTAGCCCGCAAGGGCAGCTGACAGCTGTCCTTCAAGTGCTGAAGGCTGGAATCTGCCTCTGTGTTAGCAGCTGGACTCGATTTTTCCCCCCTCTTCGCAAAAGGGAGGGTTAAAGAGCTTGAAAACATTTCCTCTGAGCTACACGGAAAGGCCAGCCGTCTGCAAAGCCCCGCATTTTGGTAAACAAGCGAGCAGAGCGAGAGGGGGCTGCCAGGCACACCGGGGCCGGGCAGGCGAGCCGGTGGCACCGAGCGGCCGTCCCCAAGCTGCCGGTCACCCCTGTAACGGGGAGACAAGGGACCCCATCGCACGGAGGAGGTCCCGGGGTGGCCGCAGGGTGGGCGGCAGGAGCGGGGGTGACGTACCTGTCGCGTTGGAGAGCGCGAGGGACTCCATGGAGCCGCGGGGAGTCCGCTCGGTGGGCGTCAGGTCCTCCGTGAACTTGAGGGCGTTGATGGGGTGCCGGCTGCGGCACTGCGGCGTCGGCATCCCGCCTTCCTCCTCCTCTTCGTACTTGGGGACTTTGAGGCTTCCTCTGGTCTCGGGGAAGCTCTGGTTGGACATGTCGCTGTAGCTCTCCTGCGAGCGAAGCCGCCCCGAGTAGTAGTCCTCTCTGCAGTCCTGGATGAAGCTGCCGCCGTGGCTCTTCATCGCCAGCGAGGAGCTCCTCTTTGGGTTGCTGAAATGTTTCGCCCATAAATCCGGCTGCGAGCCTGGGACCTGGCTGGGGTTGTAGGAGGTCCTTATGTTGCACTGGCTGAGAAGCTGCAAAGGGCTTTGGGACTGACTTTGCTCCATTTTGCTCCCGTAGTGATAGAGCTCGTCCCGGCTCCTCCACAAGTGCTCCCTGTTGAGGCTTGGCGTCTGGCTGGCCAGGCTCAGCAAATCCATCTGCAGGGACAGCGGGTCCACGTCGGCGGAGAGGCGGTTGGAGGCGACCTGCAGCTGGCTGCAGGGGCTGCGCGCTCCCTCCTCGCCTTTCCCCTTGTTCTTGCCGATCTTGGCGCTGCGGCGGGACTCCTTGGCTCGCGCGCTCTGGAAAGCCGAGTCGGAGGAGTCGGAGCCGTTGGGGTCGTCGCCGACGCTGCAGGCCCTGGAGCAGAAGATCTGGCCCTGCTTGGGCAGGAAGGGCCGTCCCAGCAGGGACTTCTTGCACTGCGCGCAGCAGAAGCAGGTCTCGGTGGCGTGCCAGTGCTGGCCGTCGTACGTCATCTGGCCCTGGTCGATACCTTGAGGGGGAAGACGCGGAGCGTCAGGGTTAGCCCGCGTACGTCGCTTCGCCCCGCGCGCAGCGCGCGCGTCCCCCGCGAGAAACGCGCGCCCGGGCTCGCTCTGGAAAGCGCTTCAGCGGGGTTTCTCCGACATGTGAAGTTAAGCCCGTTTCTAATTCCTTGCAGGCTGCAGGCCTTTGCTTGGGAGTTACTCAACGTTGGGAAAGGCAGCAGAACTGAGCCTCAAGCTATTTCGTATTAAATGGGGATATTTCCGATCATAAAGCAAAGGAATGCAAGAAGTTCTCCATAAAGTCCTTGAAGTCAAAGCAATAATATGCTGCCTATTTAAAAAAAAACAAAAAGCCTCCGACTCAACCGTAATGAGGAATTTGTGCTGCCTTGGTTAAGTACGTAACGGAGCAGCTGACATCCCTGTCCCTTGCTGCTACCGCGGCCCCATCCTAACTGTAGTTTGGCTACTGGGGCCCCTTCTCCAAAAGGGAGAGGAAAGAGCCGGCCCCAGGGATCTGAGTGCACACCCTTGCCTCGCACCCAGCCCAATTTCCCGGGTTGCCCCCACCAGCCCCCCTTGGCTTAAGTAAAGGAGTTGATGGAGCGAGTCTGTCCCCTGCCAGCAAAACCCCGGGGAGCACGTGCCTGCTGCAGGCACGTCGCTCTTGGTCAGAGCCGTGAGAAGAGCTCCCGAGGTTTCAATTAGAACGTTTAATTCACTTGTTTAAACTGCCGTTCGTGGCGAAAGCCCCCGTTACCTGAGAAACCGCCGTGCACGGCGGGGTGCTGCACCGCACGTGTGCACAGCACGTTGCTTGCACACCCGCTGCAGCCGCGTCGCTGGGGGGGGGCCGAATCCTGCCAGGTAATTTACAAATGAGCGGTACGCAAACGGTCCATTTTATTCCGAGCTAAATTTGGGGTCGTGTAATTGTTTTTTTTTTTTTCTTCCCTTATAATGAACGAAATGCTTTTATATAGACTGGAGCGCTACACTTTTGTGGACAAAAGAGAGACAAGACGGTGGGTGGGATTTTATCAGCTCCTTTTCCAATGCCCTGAAGCCATCTCGCAGAGGAAGGAGCACAGTCTCCCTACTCTGTCCTCTACCCAACCCAAGCCTTACAAGTCTTAAGCACACACCTCCGATTTATGCGGCTCTTACTCACAACGCTCAGTGACTACTACGAGCAACTTGCAGCAAAATGGCTGCAGTCCCTCCTTGGCTAGAAATGTGCAGATATGCACCAGAACAGGCATTTTTCCCCCCAAAATCTGACAGTCAGCAGGCTCCGGATGGATGGACAGAGGGGAGGACGGCAGATGGGGGAAGCAGGAGAGAAGGGAGCGTGCAAGAAGCGTTAACAGCTGCTTCTTCACCGCTCCGCAGCTGAGCTTTCAGGAAGGATGTGCTGCAGGTCACAGCAAACACGTCCTCCAAGTGCTTCGCTGAAGCCCTGAGTCTTCCTCCCCGTGCCATCTGGCCGCTGTACAAGACCAAAATGGTTGGGATTTTTTTTCCTTTCCCTGCAGCCTACGAATTATGTGAACATGTGAGCTCACCTCCACGGACAAAGAAAGAGCTGCCCGCCCACCCGCGAGCAAATGCTCAGCCAAGTGGCAAACGGGATTGGGTAGAGCAGCGAGGTGGCTTCCCAGCCCCCCCGAGTGCTGGGGGGACAGCTAACCCTCAGAATAAAGTACATTTTCAATCACTGTTCTAGAAACGTAGATTGATTCCGATGTGTTATTTCTTTCTGTCTGAGAAGATCTATCTGCCGGCTGATTAAAAAAGGCGAACAGAAAAAATAATGATGCCTAATGAACAAGCATCTTTCCTGTCAGTAGCTCATTAACTCATGCGATCCTTTGGCAAGCTCAGCTGGGAAGAATCTGAGAGTCGAAGAGCCAGGCTGTTTACAGGAAAATGAGAATTAAAGGAAAAAAAAGCGTGCATTACATTAGGCCAGGAAAAGCTTTCACTAGTTCCGACAGCTCCTGAGGTTGCTTGCTGACAGACCGCCCCTCTCCGACCGCAAAAAGGGATAAGCAGTGCTTTAACCAAACAAATTACCGCGCTAGCTCCTTGGCGGGACGCGAGAGGGGCACGAGCCTCTTCGGACGCTGCAGGGCTGGGGCGGACCCCAGCCAAAGGCAGTCTTGCCCCCAGCCCCAAGTCGCTGTCAAAGACCTAACGCAACAGCTCTCTGTTGCCAGAAACAACCTTCGGAGCCGAGGTTTGCCCTGCTCCCCTCCCGCCCCGCGCTCGCCCCGGGGCCGAGGGCAGGGGCACGTACCGATGTGCTGGGCGCAGGTGTCGCAGTACTCGGCGTAGAGGGACTCGAAGCAGCTGCAGCAGTAGGGCCTGCCGTCCTTCATGATGTACCTCTGCCCCCCCAGCACCGTCTCGCATTCAAAGCAGCAGAAGTGCTTCATGTGCCAGTGCCGCCCTTCGGCCTCGGTGCATTCGTCGGCAAAAATGATCTGGGGGCAGGAAACACAAGCGCGGAGCGGAGTTGGTCAGGAAGGGGACCCTGAGGCACGGGCATCAACCTCTGTGCCTCCTGCCTCTGCGCGGAGGCTGTGCCCCTTTGCTCGCACAACATCCAAATTTTACAGCTAACCCCGCCGTCCTGCACGGGAAACTCCCGTGGTTTGGCTTGCGGCAGGGGCACCCATCACTTCTTAAGGAAATCCATTAAAACGCAAATACCTCAGGACCGTGGTAGTGCACGGACTACAGAGTGTTAAGGCAGAGCTCGCAGTAACGTGCTCCTAAGCACATCCATCAGCCGGAGGGGTCGATCAGGGTAATAAACATGCTTATATACAACCTATCGATCTGGTGGACTTTTGAAGAACAGAGCAGCCGCTTACTAAAACACATTGACCCATCTCTGAAACAGGGACACGCGTACAAAGGATGACTGAACACACAAGAGGTGGCAGCTCTCTGGAGGGGAGAGAAGACGGAGCTACCGGCCTCCTCACCATCGCCTCTACCCCAGCCCACGTGCTTATAAAGATGATAGCAGCCATTATACCAGTGGGGAAACTGAGGCACAGAGTGCTGTTAAGAGTGGGCTGGCGAAACAGCCACCTGAAACGGTTCCAGCGGATGTTTTCTTGCTGTCTCTACTTCCCAACCCCACGCCATCTCCACTCCCAAAGCCAAGCTGCGGGAGCAAGCAGTGGCCCAGCTCTGCTCCCTGGCTCTCCGCCCCGGCACAGGCCACACCAAAAGCTTTTCCCCTGCAATTCCTCTTACACCTGAGTTACTCTTTCTCGCAATTAGTGCTGGATGTTTCAGGGGAAGAAGCGCGTGTTAAAGAAGCAGCTGAATGAAAGAGTTATACGAGAATTTGCAAGGATAAAAAGTACATGAAAAAAAATTACCCAGCCTAAGCCACAAGGAAACAGGGCCAGTCGAATGGTTAGGAGTTGTTTTTTTACTGGTAATGTTACAAATTTAATTGGATACATACGTCGATGTTCTTTATATTTGAAGTGCATATAGCCTTGGATATTTACTATTACACGCTTGCATAGATGGGACGTGGTATTTTATAGTACATATGGTTTTCCACACTATGCTTTTCACAACTTTAAAAGCCAGAACAATTTCCTTCACCAGCCTTTTAAACAGAGATTGACACTTGAGAAACGCTCAGAGGCAACTCTGTATGGTTTTCTATATTCGTTTTGTATTCCATTTGTTCAGCTTCCTATAGCCCGTTAATCGCCTCTCTTAAAGCCTGTTCCAGCTCGGCGTGTACTCAAACACTACCGTCTTGTAGGAAACACAGCACTCATCCCACCAGAGGCTTCTTCTGGGGAGACAGAGGGGAAGGGGGGATCACCACACACCGCTGGGCTAAAATCACACAGCACGGGGGGGTGTGCTGCTACTGGGAACGCTCACGGAAAACCTCCCCGGCTCCCCGCACGTAGACGAGGACCTCTCTCAGCACAGCCCTAGGCAGGCTGCAACGAAAAATCCCCGAGACGCTCACCTGAAACCCCGGGAGAAGCTTGCACGAACGCTTGGCAAAGCCAGCCCCGTCGTATTTCGTGTGCGTGGCTCCGTGCGCGGGCCAGGGCGGGTGGAGGGGAAACGCCACCCAGCCGGCACCAGGAACCCCCTCGTGCCATCCCCACGGGCAGCACCCGGGGCGAGCTGGCTCTTACCTCGTCACACGCCGCACAGCGGGGCTTGAGGCACTCGGCGTGGTGCCTGCCGCAGTAGATCTTCCCGTCTTGGTAGAAGTAGATCAGGTCGACCAGGAGCTCGTTGCAGACGCTGCAGATGAAGCAGGGAGGGTGCCAGCAAACGCCGTGCCCCGCTCGCGAGGCGAAGACGGCCATGTCCCCGCCGTTGATCTGGCCGCCGCACTGTCAGAGAAGCCGGTGTTTAACGGGGAGCGGGCGAGCCCGCCGCCGCCCGTCGCCAACGAGCTGCTTTCGCAACCGCGGCAGAAAAAGGCGCTAATTCGCAGCTCCTTTCGGGCACGTCTTAATCCCTTTTCATCCCCGTTTTGTGGCTAAGATATCACCAGCTTCCCCGCTGCGCGAGGCCAGGAGCTGGCGTGACTGGTCCACGTCAAATACTGCGGGGTGCTCTCGGCACCCGCCCCGACGGACCCCCGCGCTCACAGCCGCTGGGGGCACGGGGTGGGTGCTGCTCCCGCGAGCTTTGCTTAACTTTGGCGATCCAAAAGCCGCCCCGCCTGGGCCGGTTCATCAGCCGCTACCCACCTGCTCGCAGATGGCCCCCGTCATGGTTACGGGGAATGGCCGGACATTGCCTCTTCCTAAATTTTCCCTCTTCCTTTGATTGCTGAAGAGTTTGAGCTCCCTCTTCTCCTCCTCATCCAACGAATTGCAATAGCGGACCTAAAAAACAAAAGCGATGCTCAGTGGCAGGGTTGTCCCTGGCTCCCCGGCCAGCGAGCCGCAGTCCCACGGGCTCTGCAAAACTCTGCAAGGGGGTTACGCAAATAAACTCCGTCCTGGGCTTAGGGGAGCCTGGAGAAAAACAGCTGTCTGGGCTTCAGTCATCCTGGGGTTCAGCTAAAATTTCAAGAGGTAGAAATGAGAAGAAAGGGCAGGAGGAAGGTTGCTCTTTGGGTGTTAGGTCTGTAGGAAAGTCTTAAAAGTTGGGTCCTCTGAGTCCCACCCAGACCCAGCAACCAGACTGAGGGTTTTCCTGCGTTCTCCTTACGGCAGAGGTCTTACAGCAGCTTCAAAACATTTTATTGGCATTTCAAGAGCGCAGCCCGTTTTCCCTGTGTACATGATGGAGTTCCAGCTATTTGGGAACTCCAACTATTCTTCCAGCGTAGGGTCAAGTTTGCACATATGCAAAACCTCTGCGTTGGAAGGTAATAAGGAAATAAGTAAAATAAAAGGATACAAACAATGAACGATGCAATTTCCCCAAAGCTTATAAAACTCTGAGGTTTTCCTGGCTATTTTCAGCCTGCAGGCTTAGCTCTTGGCTGATTGCATCTCAACGGAGAATATGACTGAAGAGCCAAGGTGGCCACGTGTAGCAATAGTGCCCAATCCAGCCTCCGTTACTTTAGAGAGCAGGCTCACGGAGCCGAGCAGGATTATTCAGGTGAGCAACCAACACACCTTGAATTTTCAAAGAGGCAAAACCGAGCACAAGGGGAAACTGCATGCGGAATCTGCCAATTTGCAGAAAATACTTGCAGGCTCGTGCCTCCAGCTTGCAGCAGCGCAGGCTGCAGTAGCAGCGTTCATGCGTATTTACTCTTACGTTTTTCGGCTGTCGGAGGCTGTGGGTTTTCAGCAGCTGCCAGGGAAGGCAGGCAGGCAGGTTGGGGCCCGAGGGTGTGCATGAAGAAGCCCCTGCCTGGTGCCTGGAGCTCCCCCGGCACTGGCAGCACCGTGCTATGCCCGTGGCACCCAGCCACGCGCAGGCAAACTCGTTAAAATCTGACCTAGATCAAACAAGTTACCTGCACGTATTTTCCAGAGCGGCTTCTTCAGAAAGCAGCACGAAAATAATTTTTTTTGTTTACAAAGGGAAATTTTGCGGGCTACCAGAAGCCAGTGTTCTCACTGGCGAGAACAGGACGTCAAAGACCGGACCCTTTTTGCTGCCTCGCATCTTTCTTGTGAGATGTGAGAAGGTTTATTTTCTCTGACTGGTCTTGACTCAACCTCCAGCTTGCCAGGCTCTCCCAGCTCCCAGCTCGCGAGGCTCAGTCCGAGGGAAACCCCTCCTCGGCACACACGCTCCCCCTCGCAAGGTGAGTCGGAAGCAGCACTTGGGAAAAGGCTTTTGCAAGTTCGGATCTGGCTCCAGATGATCTCAACAGCACGTCAAGCCACTTTTAACGTGGCTTTGGCCTCTGAGGGCTGAGAAAATGCTTTGATTTCAGAGAACTGAAGAAGGATGACGTTAAAAATTTCACCTTCAGAAACAAACACCCCCCCCCCGCACCTCCAACACAACGCAGGCAGGTAGCAAATACAGCACTTAAAGAGCAACATGACCAAACCCCAAGTAAATCCCCCCGCAAAAGCAGAAAGGGCTGAGAAAGGACCAGCCATGCTTCCGACAGGAGCAACCCCAGGAGGTGCGTCCCCTCCCCACCCGCAGCCCCGGCAGATAGATGACCGAGGACACTTTTTTTCGGTTACTAACCTCATTGTCGTGCGGCGGCAGCTGGTGCAAAAGCTGCTTTATGCGAGATTTTTCTCCCGGGCTGTTGACGTAGGGGACCTTGTCCTCAGGCAGGCAGCTGTAGTACTGGTGCACCTACGGAGCAAGAGAGGGGACTGCACTGGGGCTCCCTGACCGAGCCCGTGCCCCCATGCCCGGCCAAGCAGCCACCCCCCGAGCCAGCAGGCACCGGGTCCTCCCGATGATTTCCAGCGGGGAATAACGCAGCCAGGCGCTGCTTCGGTTTCATTGCCTTTTCTCCACCGAGAAAGAGGGGTGGCAGCCCCGGCGAGGCAGCGGAGCTCGTTACCGTTTGCTCGGTCAGCCTCCATAGCGTTAGCATGTTTCGCCGGCTGCGGGGATGTGTCGGCACCTGCCTCGGCAGGGGAGGTTAAAAAGGCTGCGCCCCGGCAGCCTCCGTGTTGCCGGCTATCTCAGCCTCCACCTCCATCAAAACCCTCCGGGCTTTTTTCCGCAGCAATTTGTGGAAATAAACAGCAGATAAAATCTGTTGGAAGGCTTGGTTTTTCTCTTTCGTCTCAGAGCGTGTAATTAAAATCGGCTATTAAAAAGGCAGCGCGGTGGGGCACGGCGTGCCCCGGCACCGGAGGAGCCCGATGGCAGCCCGGAGAGGAAGCACACCCTGAACCCCAGCGTCTCTCCTCCGACTGCCACACCTGGGACGTGTACTCAAGGGCCGGGCCAGGCACCGGGATGGGGCTCGCTGGCCGAGGATCAGCTCCGAAATGGCCACGGTGATGTTGAACGGCTTGGGAAGAACCAGGAGAAGGGAAAGGTAAGGGAAAGCTCGGCTGGGATCAGGAGTCTCTGCAGCCCCGCATGCCTCTGGATGCTTGGGCAGGAGCGGAGGGCTGGACGGCTTCCTTAAATCCACACTTGGCTAGAGAGATGCAAACTGTTTTCCCGGTGCGTACAGCTTTCCGCCTTTGCCGCGGTGGGATTAACCCCCTGAGATGCTCCCTTGGCTCTCAGACGCTGCAGCAATTCATGTCAGAGCGGCTGCGCTGCCTGCAGCTTTCGCAGCGCTTTTCCCGAACGACGCTTGCTTTGCAGTGGCTTCTGATCAGGTTTTTCCCTCGCTGTACGTTTTGGGCTTTGGCCTAGAAAGCACCGCCTGGGCTGGCTTTCCCCAGAGAAGCCCCCTCTGCCTGCACAACCCCACGGCGTCTGCGGGATGACAAGCTACCGTGGGTGACGGCGAGGGATGGGGACGCAGAGGCAGGCCGCGCAGGGCTGGCTGGCAGGGGAGCTGGCCCACGGGCTGCTGGCGGAGGCTCATACAGCCTTCAACAGGAAGGAATCACTTTTTGTTCCGGAATAAATATCCAAACCTGGCGTTATTCAGGAAGAATTACTCTGCATTCAGCTCACTCCCTGGTCTCAGTCAGAGCTACCTGCGAGCAGAGCTGCTCCGGTGCTTGCAAACACTTTTCCTCTCATTTTATGGTTCCCCTCCAAACCAGCCCTAACATCCACCTTTCCCCGTCATCAGGTTTTGCAGAAAGGGAGATTTTTAGCAGATTTCCGCCCGTAACTCTGCAGTGCTGATGACAAGGGAACTGCTTGTGTCACGAAGCTGAGGAACATGCTGAGCATATGCCACTGCAAAACCCTGAATTTGTTTAACTAAGGCACAGCAGAAACAGACCCACCAGCTATGGAAACTGTCAAAGAAAGAAAGGCTGCTAAGTATTTTGTTATGTTAAAAAGAAAACAAACTACGTACATTAGAATACTTACTTTGCATTTATAGAGCATCCTTCATCCAGGGACATCAAAGCACATTAAAAACACTTAAATTCTTATGACATGCTACACAAGGTAGCAAATACGCGCACTGGAAAGGACTATTTGCAGTATAATGACGTTAAATGAGCTCCCTGAGTTCATGCAGCTAGTCCGTAGCAGAGCTTGCAGCTGAAAATCTCCCAGCAATGCCCCGGCTGCCATACCTTTTACGGGGCTGCCAGGCTACTGTGCTACCACACTGTGCCTTCCCGGCCGGTACAGACGCCTGCTGACTTCTCTCCACCGAATTCCCCACGTGCGGACTCTCCCCTGCGCTCAGGTTGGTTAGTTTGTGTTTTTATTTCTTGCAATGACGGTTTTTTTGCCCACTGAGTCCTTGAAGTTGGCGAAGACCAGAAATGACTTTTTTTTTTTGAAGAGCTGCCAAATTCCATCAGGCTGCTCTGGTCCCTACAGCAATGAGCTGTGAGACGCTTACCCTGAGCGAAAAAACAGGGATGCGAGTTCTTCCTTCGGCAGCCTGGGCACTGCCTTCCCGGAGCCTGGCGCGGCGGGACGTACGTGCCCAGCTCCGCTCCTGCTTCCGCTAGGAAGTTTTCCATTTAGTCTCAGCAGGTCCGCGGGAACTGGCTCCCATCACACCAGCAACATAGCTCGGCAGGGATGGGCAATTTGGTTTGAAAAGCAAAACAAAATAAATATAACAGGCTCCAACTTGCGTTCTGTTGCCTGAAATAACCCGAAAGGGTTTGCTTTGGATCTGCATCAGCCAAGGGGACCTTCTGCAGGGATGCTCATGGAAGGGATGGAGCAGAGGCAGCTGCCAGTCCTTGCCCAGCACCCACAGGACATCTTGTGGGGAGAAAACTCTTTCCGTGTACCTGTCGATGGCTTCCTCCGCTCGTGCCTTTACACCCACCATCCCTCCTGGGGTCAAACCTGAACCAGGGACACACACAGATCCTTTCACCTGGGGCATCACTCCTATCCCGACAGGCCCAGCTGGGGCGCAGACGAAGAGCAGAAGGACACCCCTTACCCGGGCTGACGTTAACCCAGGCTTGTGCAAATATGCTCTCTCGTCCATCACCCATTCCCCACGGGATGCACCCAGCTCCTGGATGGGAGAGCCAAGCCTGGGAGGGGACGGAGTCACGGGCCGCCAGCATCCCCTCCCTCTGTGCTCAGCCGGCTGCCGACAGCGTTTCTGACCCCGCGAGTGAGCGGCTGGCAGTTGGGCTGGCACAGCCCAGTCCTGATGCTCAAGAATAAGGAAAAATAAAGAAGGAAAGGGGGGATTCCCAGATCGATCTGGCTTTTCAGGGAAAAGGCCTGCAGAAAATGTTAACTTGCTGGAAAACTAAAACTGCCTAGTCTGCACTTTGCTTTTGTACAAAAGGTCACTGTTTTCCATTAAAATTAACTCCTCCTCCGTCCAGCTCCGGTTCGGAGCACGCACAAGCCTTTGTAGCTGGTGAGCCTTGCAGGGCCGCTGTGGCCAAAGGGCCTGATGCAGACCCCCCAGGCGCTGGCGGACGGCTCCTCACTGACCCTACAGGCTCTGCAACATCAGCTGCACCCAGATAAGGAAAAGAGCGTGGGGCAATGACCCAGGATGGATAACATATCCCTTTTAAATCATGCCGTATCTTTAACTGTTTTATTATTAAATACTTCTGCCATACGATACAGCAGCTCCACATCCTGCTATTTCCCCTCGCAACAGATCTGCTCTGGCCATGATTATCCGAACAAGCATCATTAACCCACGGGAGCCACGTGTGGGGCCGGGCTAGGTTTCACCCTCAGTTTCCCCACTTGCCCCTCTTCACTGTGACCTCTGCTCACATCCGAATGGGAGAAACCCCGGAGGAATCTGGAAAACATCAGGCTGAGTTAAAGTAAGGCTTCGGTCAATGTCACGAGGGCCTGATGCCACGGGGACGGGCTGGCCAGTGTGCTGGAAGCCGGGCCGGCTGCGGGTACTGGGCGCCGTGGCACGCCGGCCGGCCGGGCAAGCCCTGTCCTGCCCCGGGGAGGTCTCCCAGGTGCTTGGACAGGCTCTGTGCCGCAAGAAACCAGAGCAGCAGATATCCATCTTCCCAGGGTGTTATTCTCACCTTCAAAAGGACAATGTCCAAACGCCAAGGTTTGCTAAGAAAAACTGATACACATTTTGGAAGTTAACAGCTGCTTGGAGCTAAAAGGGGAGGGCACGGTGGGGGGAAGATAGAAATTTAAAAAGAAAGAAACCAGGAGAAAGGAAAGAACGCAATGTAAAACGAGGGTAGGAAAAAGCCTTTAAAGTGGAGCCAACTTTATTCAAAGGCACCGAGGAAAGTAATTACATTAGTTTACAAATGCCTTTGTGTTCTGCAGTCTTCCTAGGTTTGGGGTGTGTTTCCAGTTTAACTCTGACAGTTTACAAACCTACCCCGGCCCTGCTAAATAAAGGCAGGACTGCAGCTTCTCCTGGCGGTCCCAGGGGTGACCGAAGACAAAACCCATGTGAGCATATTTGTAAGCGAAGTCTTACACCTTCTCCTAGCAGGAAAAGTTTGCAAACAACCTGTGAATTTAAGCCATTGATGAAGGATCTCTTTGATCAATGAGTTAAAGGAAGCGGAGGGGAAATGCCATGTTTCTTATGCCATGAATTGCTGTTGGGAAGTAGCATTCGGTTGTACTCACCCCTACCGAAAGCACCCACCAAACCGGGCTGTTTGGGATGACTGTACCACTGGGATGGACTACAAAGGAGCACGCGGTGTCCTGGCGCGGCTCAGCTGATGGGTGCCGACTTGCTCAGCCGTAACAGCTCCAGCACATCCAGCTGGGCAATCCCACCTGGCTTTCATGAAACCAAACGAACTGCAAAACCACCTGCAAGGCTTTTGCAAAATGCTCTGCGAGGCCAGTACATGCTGGCCCGTGTGCAGCAGAGTGCCTGAAGACGGATGTCCCCAAAAAGGGGACCTTGGTGGGTCAGCCACTGCTCAGGCACAGCCCAACAAATCATCACACGCAGTGGAGTCTGTTCAAAATCCAGGCACGCCGACATTCTCCGACATCCCCCCCCGCCGTGCCCAGGACAGCATCGTTGCCCCTGGGACCGCGCCAGGGGTCCCACAGTCCCGGCAGCCCACCCCACGCCACCCGGGGATGTACCGCAGGGGCGCAGGGAGCCGCCGGCGCAGCGATGCGCGGAGCAGCGTCTGCCGGTGCGTACGTGAGCGCGCTCACTCGTGGCCCCGTCCACCCGGCTCGCTGCGCGCGAGCTCCCACGAGCTTCGGCTGCAGCGGGAGGAAGGCGGCCGGTGGCTCCGACAAGCCCGTGCTGGCCCAGGCGAGCGGGGCTGCTCCTGCGGCTCGCCTGCTCCTCCCCAGCGCTGGCTTTTAACCGCATGTCAGGCATTAAATGGTCTTTTACACGGAATACTTAAAATTGATGGAGAAATGAATCTGGTGCCTTCAGTATTTCTCTCGTCCCTGCTGGCCTCCCTTGGAAAAACAAAGGGGAAAAAAACCCCAAACAAGCCACACACGAATAACCCTCTCAACGTGTCTGCAAAACGCTGCAAGTATTTGTAGACGCAGGCTCACACACGAGCTCCACAGATGATAGCACGTGTGAAACTGGAAAACGGGTTCAGTGTGCTTTGGCCTGAGCCCGGCACGTCCTCCTTTTCCACGGCCGTTAGGATACAAAGCACTTTTTTATTTCTTGAAGCAAAACAATCCTGGCGGCGAGGCCAGATGCTCCGAAGTGGAGAGGAGAGTGGGAACCGCTGGCTGGGTCTGCCGTGTGCGGGGATGCGGCCAGGCACGCACCCCGGGAGGGAGCCAGGGTCCCCCCGAGACCCCGCAGCCCCGGCTGGGAGAAGACCGTTATCACCCCCAGATCCGTGAACCCGCCTGCGTGCCGGCGCGTGGCGGCGGGAGACGGATGCGATCCCCGGTGCCGGGCGGTCCGGCACCCCGCAACGCCGGGTTTGCTCTCGGAAACCCTCTCCCGAGTCGCAGGGACAAAGGCAGGGAACAAAGGAAAAATCATTTTCCTAAGTGCTATTTGTTCTGGCACGCTCTGCGGCTCTCCGCGCGCTTCTCTCCCACGGCTAACGGCAGCGGCGTCGTTTGAGCGTTGCTGCTCACCAGTTGAGAACGACATCCGCTCCTGCCAAGCCTTTGGAGCAGCTCTTGGTCTGTAAGAGATCCCGCGGAAACATTGCTTCCCGCTGGCATCAAAGAAGAACATTTGAATGAAGGCCGTACATCCACAAGTTTTAGACTCGTGAAAGCACATGCCATGATTCTTCTTTTTTTAAGCAGAAATCGAATTTGGATAAAAAGGAGCCAGAAACGGCGGTTTCAAAAGCATCTGAGAGTGGTCTTTGTGCTGCGAGGTACTGACCGGCAGAGCCGCTCTCACACTGCTGAGTCCCCTGCAGCACCAGCAATTATAATGATCATCTGCTGCATTGATCATAGCTGATAATTCCCCTGGGTAGGCCACTTAAAATGCTCTTGTATTTATAAGTCACAGGGTAGCATACTACAATAACGCTGCAACAAGGAAAAGCTGTAATTGTACGCTGGACTAAAGCTCCAGGACAAGTTTATATTGTGTAGTCCAGGATTTTTCTGTTTTCTTTTCCACTCCGTGCTCTTCCCCTGCCTCTCACCTCTGCTGACTGCCACACATCTATTTCAAATTTAAGAACCAAGCAAACCCCACCAGGTGAGTAGTTTTGTTTCCATGGCCTACCAAAAGAAGCCGATTCCCTCCCCGATAAGAAGACTGTTCAAGGATTAAATAATTTTAACAGCTTCTATCAGCTCACCTCAATCAGGCAAACACCCCAGGATACAGAAATGGAGCACGAGCCCGGACGCAGGGTTTTGCCATGGTTTCTTTTCTGCAGCACGGGATGCGCTCACACCTCCTCCATCCGCTCCGCTCCAGGGCAGAGGGAATAGCTCCAGAATCTCCTAACCCGCCCCAGCTGCCCCCAAGTCACGCAGCGCTGGCATCGCGCACAGAAAAAGCATTTCGTGTGCAGGATTGCCGCTCCGTCCAGCTGGGAAGCGTTCGGCACGGTCCGATGCCTGGAGGCTGGATTTAGACAGCTCCAGCCTTGAAATAAGAGCCGCTAACTGCCAGGCTATTTAGATACCGAAAGAGTTCAGCTGGGAGGTGATGGACTTACCGCTACCTCCGAGTGAAATTGGAGAGCTTTTAAAAATGTGCTGAAATGCAGCTTTTGGGTAAAACACTACAGCGTGCATGTGTGCAAGGGGGCAGAGCGAGAGGCGGCTGCAGCTTCTGGCACGAGCGTACGTGAGTTACAGCCCCTGTCTTCAGCACCCTCGCTTCCCATCCGCTGTGCTCTGCTCTCAGGGTCAGGATCCGTCAAGGAAGGTAAAGCTCTTCACGGGGCTTTCGTCTTTCCTCTGCCTGGCCATAAATTCGCTTCTCTGCTCTCCATTACTGTGCAGGCTTGGGGCACAGGGTTGCTTTGGTCCGCCTCGTTCCTTCCTTGCCGCGTGCGAGACTTCAGTCTCCTGAGGAGTGAAACAGTTTGCTGAACTTACAGGGCTCAAGAAAGGACGAGAAGGTAAAACGCACTTGACCGTAACACAGAGGCACAAGTGAGGCACACGTCCCCCAGAGATGACTGGCCCAGATAATGTACTTTCTACCACACTGAGGTGGTGAAAGTGGGTATCTTTAGGTAAGGTGTAAATGCATGTTCAGTGTAGGTTCAGCTCCGCTCTCCTTTCCTCACTTCGTGACCTGAAGAGCAACTGATAAAGCTTGGAGGTTTTATAACTCAAGCCCTTGCTATAGGTCTTGCAAAAGATCCGGAACGGGAACCAACACATGCGTTATCCCCTGAATAAAGCCCCTGTGACAGCTAGGAGGCTCACACCACGCTGCAAAGCTCTCCAGGTCCCAGCTCTAATGGCTGTCTTAGAGGAAAATGATCCCCTGAACCTTCATGCTACTAATTTTACCTCAGATGAGGTTTTCATAACTTTTTAAGGGACTCGATCGGAGCAACTGTGCTGACAGCAAGAGGGAATTAAGTTCTTATGGCACATACAAGGGTCTTGAACGTTGGCATGCCAGAGCCATACCGAAAGCCGCACCGCATTTGAAGTAGAGCCCCATCTTTTGTTTAATTGGAAATCTGTGCCCATAACCAGCTGCTCCTATTATTGAGACACAATAAAGACAGAAATCCTCAAAAATCCCTTGTATTCAGAAATTCAAGCCGGCATGTTATAACCTCTTTGGATTTCTCCAAACCACAGGCCCAAGGAATTCAAGGCTGCGCATTCACATGTATTTACGCATGCCTTGCCTAAAAATGTGAAAAACACATCATAAAAGCACTTATTTTTAAGCATCTGCCCTCAAACTTATGTCAGTGCAAGGAGGATCAGCTGTCGGACTGCCAGCCCCAGCAGACAAACTGGCTCCCGAAATTGCCTTCCCCCATCTTTGCAGCCAGCCCCGCTCTGGGATTTTGCGTTACTGAGGACACGTTTCTATTGGTGTCTGCCCATTTCAAGACTTTCACACTTACCTCTCCATCTGACCATCGAAGGGCAGGCAGGAAGAAGAGTATTTCTCAAAGCCCACAGCCCGAGCTTCTGCCTCGCCTCCTGTACAGCCACCTCTCCCGTTCCCATCTGCATCCGTATCTTCCAGAAGAGAAGTCCCTCTTCTGCAATAAGACAACTTCTCACTGAGGTCCAATCCAAGCGGGACTAGAGCCCAGAGGAGCCTCTTGGGTATCCTCTGTAGCTGACGGCTATTACAAGAAACCACATTTTCTAATCACGTTATAATTTATGGAGCTCAGTCTTGGGTTTTTACCCATCGCTCTCCCTGCTGGCAGGTTGCCGCTGAGCCTTACACCTCTGATGGTTTGAAATCTCTTCCAATTTCCTGCCTGAATGCATTTGGAGCCAGTTTATATCTATGTTCTTGTGCCAAAGTTGGAGCTTGAATGACTGCTCTTCCTCCTCTAATGCATAGGGAGTGATCATAAGCCTTCGATTTGCTAGGCTGAACAAACGAAGCTCTTCTAGGCTCCTCAAGGAAATAACATTTCCAGTCTCCTTCCAGTTTATACCCCTCTTTCTTGATCAGCGATGTCATAAATTTTAGCCAGTTTTCCAGATGAATTTTTACCATACCTTGTGCAGTGGTATTATAACATTTTTTTATATTACTATCTTCATCCCTCTGTTATAAACATATTTAGAAATATATAATATTTATGGCTGTTGCATAAAGCACTTTGTAGTCCTGCGTTCTGATGAGCCATAATATAAGGGATAACTTTCAGCTCCGCTCTTCAATGCAAAGTCTGGATCATTACCTGTGAACACTGGACCAATGCTTTTTTTTCTTTTCAGTAGTGGGCATTAAGTAACCAACATGATTTTCACATAGCTGACATGTACCACAGACCAGCTGATGCCCGAATTAGCGTCTAGGAATCCAGTGAGACCTTGTAGGTTTGGGTCAATTCCCCTTTAGATTATACCTAATAATTTAAGCTATGGATTGAAAGGGCTCTCCAAATTCTGAAATGACCTGTGGAAACTGCCAAAAACCAATGTCACGTTTGTTGGCCAACTTCCCCCCGTGAAATCCTGTAAATTGCGGCGTTGAGTGAGACGTGAACACTGTCTCCCAAGAATAGCGAGGTAGGAAGGCTGTCGTCCAAGTATAATAAGAAAATTGCATTAGTCTTTCAGGGGACCACTTACCTCCCCAGCTCATATGCTGCGTAGAGATTTTAATAAAGTAGAATATTGCAGAAAAAGTTGTTTCATTTCATCTGTTTCGTGTCAAAGAAATACGACAGTGAAACAGCGGAAGGCAGAGAAAAATTCACTGCCTGCAAATCTGCGTTTTCAGCCCAGCCTGACAGCAGTGTCCTCAGCCAGAGCAGAGCCCACCAGCTGCTCCGCAGCAGACATCAGCCTTCCAGAGGCTCCTCATCGCTTGCGCACACCCGACTCGCGGACCAGAAAGCCACAGGTCTGTCTGCAGCCTTGCACGGCTCCAGCACGCTGCTGCAGAGGTACCTCGTACCCCCACGGGAGGCGAACGGCACCCTCCTGCACCCCGGGGCAGCTCCCAGCCCTGCGACACCCCAGGCAGATGGTAACTCCCGGAGAAATTCAGGGTGCTGCTCTTCACTCGGGGACAACCTCCAGCCCTGCGCCGTGGCTCTTTCACAGCCCAGAGAAGTCACACCTTGCTTTTGTCTCCTTAGCGGCTCGCCTGATGCGTGAAAGGTCCCGAAGGGCTGGCGGATGAGCTACGCTGGAAGGATTTCAGTGCCTGTCTTTGGCTCCGCTTACGGCTGCTCTTCATCTCCATGGTGATTAGAGACAGGTCTGAAGTGGCAAATCTGCTAAAAGGCCCAGCAACGCAGACAGCGGAGTGTAATTAGAAAGCAGGTGTTCGTCTCAAGGAGCACTGTTACCTCTGCAAGAAACAGATGCTGGAAGAACCTAAAAATACATTAACGTGGGTAATGCAGGAGATGCCAGTACCTACTGCTAGAGCTAATGGACTTCTATTTTCTCCGAGCATCCCAAACTCCCTGACGGCACGCTATTTCTTAAAAAGCACCTGAGGGATCACAGAAGCATCCAGGTCTTCTGGAGTATGTCACCACCACGCTGGAATTTGGTTTCAATTGCTGTTCATGCCATGCTGTACTCATCAGAGACCATGTCTACCCGGTCAGGTACCACCTGTCACTAAATATCTGTATTTCCACCCAAAGCTACAGGGACATGGGCCAGCTTGGGCCCCAGAAACCACGGACACGCCTGGACAGAAGGCCGTGCTGAGAGCAGGCTGCACCAGCTTGGGTATGGTCCTCCAACGGGACTCCCGAAACCCAACTGGTTCGTATCCCCGCAGCACGAAGGACCAGCAGAGCTACTTCAGGACCATCTGCATCTCTCCATGCGCCGTGTCTTGTACCTCCTGGAAGGCACAAAAGGGAGCCTCTGACATAAGGAAGGTGACAGAAAACAAGGCTACTGCTGGATTTGCATGGTTGGATGGCACCAAATGAAACATACGGTGCTGCGGAGTTTCAAGCAAGCACCGAGCAAGGCTTGTAAAGACAAGAAAAAGAAAAAACCACCACCACCACCGAACTACTGGATTTTCTCTAATCAGAGAGATAATATTTACAGCCTACAGGCAGTGCCAAAATATTTCAGGAAATGCCTAAGCCCTTCTGAATAAAAGCTCGGGAAAACACAGTATTTAAGGACAGCAACTACAACAGTAAGAATGAAAGCTTTCCACCCTCTCCCAGCCTCCTTACACAGTTTAAAATGATTGCCATAGCAATTATCAAGGCTAAGCTCATTTTGCAGTCTCCTCTGCAAATTAAGTTCTGAGTTGAACACGCAAAAGATCAGCATAAAAACCAAGCGAATCATGTAAACTGCAAGGAGCAGAAATCAACGCGCACTCTGCACAGACAGCGTGCTGAGGTCTAATCCATCCCGCGCAATTCCTGTACCGAGGGACTTGAACTTCATTTGAGCAATTCCTTCCAGTAAGGCACAAACGTCATACTTGGAAAAACCCAACCCCAAAGACTTTGGCTCGTTTTTCAGAGTCATCTACCGGCTTTAACTGTCTGCCCTGGACTTACCGCACAGCAGAATGGTCCAGGAGGGCACAGCAGGAGCACCGAGTCCCTGGGCAATACTGGAGTCCCACCGCTCTTTTTTCCCATGCAACAGTAGTAGGTACATCTGTATCTGTTCCCTTGCGCAACCACAACAAGCCCCATCCTGGAAGTATTGTGTTTCCCACCTCTCAATTACCAATTAGATATATCTACAGACGCAGAAAACCACAAGTCCTGCAAGGATCGCATCTCTATTTTGTTTCATTAGTGCATTCAGACCAGACCCGTCTCTGCAAGTCTCTCTAGCGCACCCAGAAACAGCCATATGCAACAAGTGCTCGCACTCCTAGAAGAAAAATCAGGGCAAACTATTTCCAAAGAGCATATTAAAACAATTTACTTCTGGTAACCGAGTGGTGTCATTGTTACCTGCTCGGGCTTCAGGCCGGGGGGGACCCACGCGTACTCTTCCAAGGCACAGCCCGAGTCGTCGTCAGAAGTCGAATTCCTCTGGAAGTCAAACATGAGCTTCGTGACGGTCTTTTCCATCTCCAGAGGCATAACTGTTACGATGTGCTCTTCCTGGGAGCACTTACAGTGAAGGCAAATCTTCCTGCAAAGTGAGGAGAGAGGAAAAAGAGGAGGTGCCCCGGTGAGTTGCACTTTAAATAAGAAAGCAAAGCAATTCCTGCCAGTCGCTGGCCTGCGGATACTAAACTCAACCCTTTTTTATGCTCAGGCATTTTCTAACGTAGGGTTTGTCTCTTTCACAAGGAGGAAATAAAAGTCCGTATTTGCTGTAACAACACTTGGCAATCAAGCTGAGTCAGAGTGCCCAATGTTTGGGGATATGTAATTGCTTGTCCCTTACTGCACCGCGAGGAGCATTTCCAGGGGCCAGCACAGGCAAGGGCCGTGTGCCTGCCTGGTGCGGATCGGCGTGCCAGCTGGTAATTGCAGAGCAGTTACCGAATTTAGGACAGCTGAGCACTTGGCTAATACAGAAAATGGTGGATTGACTGGGAAGCTGTGAATGACAAGTCCCTTTAGCACGCTGATAGCATAAATTTGCTTATTAAAGTAGCATAAAAATTGATTATAGTCTGAACATATAAAGCTAAATTAAATTAAGGGAGGCTACAAAAATCACAGTCACACTACAACGGCATCTTAACCGCCCGGCTCGACGGCACGTGCCACGGCTCAGCGGCACACCGGCTCACACGCTGCCCGAGAGCCAGACGGGGAAGGGGGGGGGGAGCACAAGAAGAACTGAAAGAACAGCCCACAGGTTGCCATTAGCTTAATTCACTGCAAATATCGCTTCTTAGCATTTCTTTTAAGGGTCTGTTCCTGCAGCTGGTGGTCCATGGGAGATTTTCTTCATGGGCTTGAGCGTGAGCATTTATCTGCAGGGCTGCTAGGACATCACACCCTTTTGCCAGGGGTAACAGCGAAGGATTAACCCGGCTGAAAACGTCCCCCATTCCCACAGAAAGAGGTTAAAGGGAATGCTGATAAATTGGCTTCTATTTCTGAAAATGCAATGCTCTTCCACAATATGGGTCAATGGTATGTATTTTGAAGTAACCACACAGGATTCTGAATTAATTTGCACTAATGAAATGCCACCGACTTCTGAGGAATGAGATACGGTTTTACTTGGGTTGCAGAAGGGAGACATCTCGGAAAAAATAAGGTACCACACAAAAAGCAAGGGAAAAGTTACCGTTGCCATTGGAGGTTTCTCTGCTATAAGGTAAGGCAAAGAAATTCAGAGGGCAGCAACAGTTAAACACAGGGGTTTTTAATTTTCAGGCACCTTTCCTTCTTGTTCACCATGGTGTACAAGCCAGCTAAACATACCAGCGCTCAGATCCAGATTCGAGTCTAAATTTCCACTTGGCCCTTACAGCACAAAAAATGCACTCTAGCAAAAGTCAAGAGGCTCCGTTAAGTCAAGCCAGGGAGATTTGCCAGATTTTCCCATTTCCTGCCTTTCATCAGATCTAAACCACACAGCGACCCCCACGCACCCCCGGCATCTGGTTTGTGTCCAGTCGGAGAGTCTCAGCATCGCCTCTGGCTGTTACCTTAAAAAATAATCAAGGCATCATTTCATGTGAATACTTTAATTAATCAGCTACCGTGGAAGGGCGCTCTGCCCCAGCAAAGCCGCTGGTTTCTTTGCCGTTTCCATCTCATTTCAACAACATGATTAGACGCACCTCAATATGCAACAAGATGCTAGCAATAATTAATAGCTCCAGAGCCCCAGGTTCGGCACTGGAGATAGTTATTCTAATGGAGTTTAGGAGTTCTTAGCCAAATTTGAATTTTCAGGATATCAATCACAAGCTTCAAAGGGAGACAAACTCAACGGTCCATGCTTGGGCAGCAGCAACGCCAGGAGCGCGGGCGCTGTGACGGGGAGGAAGCCAGCCTGCACGTTTTTGCCCTCCTCCCCGCTCCAGACACATCCCCTCCAGGAGACGGAGGATGGCAGGAGAGCGCCAGAGGTTTTGGCTTTTAATAAATGAGATAAATCAGGCCACCGCGAGGACTTTAAATAACGGTGTCAAAGAGTTAATAAGCGAGATGTACGATCGTTTAGATCCCAGAGGTCACTCCATGCGACCGCCATCCTGCAGCTCGCACCACGTACAGCCAGGAGCGCAAGGACCGGGTCGGGAAGCTGATTTACACCCACCCTCGCTCCTGCCCCATCCCAGGCAAGCGGGTATCACCAGCGGTTGGCTTCTCCTGGTCAGAAAAGTAAAGAATGAAACGGACACAGGTAGCCTGTCTACTCACCAGTGATGTCCCCAGGCCAGGGCAACGGGCTCTGTAAAAACTTTGCACCATTAAAAGCTGAGCGTCTCCACGCATGGGGTTTCTGCCACTTCTCTGGGCAAACTGTACAAACTTCAAGATCTTGCCCCTGAGATACTCAGTTCTCTTCCTTTCCCCTCATTAAAAGCAGAAGATTAACAGCTTTAATTACAATTATTTTCTTTACATTAGGACATGTTGTTTCATGGGAACAATACTCAGTGTCCTAGGAGTGTCTTTCCAGTCCTATGATATGGTTTCCATGACTTCTTCGCATAGGTCTCACTTACTCAACTTTATTTTATCGTCTTGCAGCTCGCTATAATTAAAAATAATTCCCCGTAGTAAAAATTTAATATAAAAATGTACATTTCAAACGTGAGATGAAATTGAAAAAGCAGCATCCCCCCCACCGCCCTCAAAGCAGGGCGGCACGAAGTGAGACGACGCACGTGCCAGCGTTCCACCGCACGCGCGATGACCCGAGCAACGACGTGCCGCGGGTGCCGATGCTACGGCGGAGAGCTGGTGGGTGTCGGAGAGGAGCGGGGCCACGGCTGGCAGCCCGCTTGGCTGCTCCTGCCAGCAACGGCTTTGTTAGTCTTTAACGCGGGAAGAGCGGCGGAGCCTGGAGATGCTCAGCGCATCGGCGTGCCGCGTACCTTACCGTGCAAAGGGTGCCGCAGCCCGGGTGGAGTGGCACGTCCCGCAAAGGGAAACCCGTTTGCTTGGCTCTGGCCAGACGCAAGCCTCACCTAACCACCACCAAAGCTCCATCGACAACCACCTCCGCTGCCCGTGCAGCCAAGGAGCCCCACACAACTTGAGAAGAGCGCGGGGAGGTGGGGTTTTTTTTAAGCAAGAAGAAACTAACGCCAATCACTCTCTAGAAATCCCGTCTTCGTTCCTGAGCCTTTCCGTCTTGCTCTCATCCCAGAGAAGGGTCTGCAAGCTCATCTCAGGCAAGTACCTGCCCTGGTGATTAAGAGAGGTCTCCGGCATCGGGGAGGACAGAGGGTTGGAGATATTTTGGTGCTGTTGCTAAAAGCTGGGGACATCCTGGAGCATCACTTGACTCCAGGAGCTGAGGGCTGGCGAGGAGAAACCCAGTGATGTTGTGTTTCCCAACGGAGAAAGGAGAGCTGACAGCACAACCAGCTTCAGGCACGGAGGGTAAATAAAGGAGCTGTTAAGCAGCTGTAGCTTGGGGACAGGGAGGAAAGAAGAGAGGGAGCCAGCCAGCTGCCATGCTGCTGCGGGAGGCACGGGCTGGGGAGCAATCCGGCGGGGCTGCTCGGCACGGAGCTACACGGAGCTGCCCTGCCGCGGGGCCAGGATGGCGGGAAGCAAATGGGGAGAAAAAGAACATTTCCTGGTGTCGGATTTAGCTGGAAAGGAGCCTGCCTTGAATTGACTTCACATGGTACAAAGCAGCAATGGCTCGAAAACAGATTGAAAAATTTGTTCTACTCGAGGCCAGCGCTTCATGTGATGAAGTTACAAGACGGATGTATATTATTTTGCGACGGCTGCTTTTACGTGGTGCTCTTGGCACGGCGTCCACTCCTCTTCTCAGGGGAGGCTCTAACCCCCCTCCCCAGTTACATCCCCCCCCCATCCACTGGTGCAGGGGGACGGTGCAAACTGGATCCACCACCCCACGCCAGCCCTCTTCTCTCTACCGACAAAAACAGGCACACAAGGGGAATCTGAAGCAAACAGGGCCCAACGCACCAAGCGGGAGAACCTGGCTCCCGAGGGCTTCTCGCTTGGGATGCAGGAGCACGCTTCCAGCCCAGGTCCACCTACGTACGGCTCGACGTGAGCCCAATTGACCCGCGAGGTCTCTGGGACGAGGCAGTCTCTTGTTGTGTGCCGCGGTTTGCAAAGCACAGCCTCTGCCATTGCTGGAGCCTCCCAAATCCCTTTCATCATAGCAACGGCACCAACAATAAGTTAAACCACGCCGAAAGCACTAGTGCCGTGCAAGAGGCTCTGGAGAGAGACGCTAGCATGCCCCCAGCCTTCTGAAGAGAGCCGAGGTCTCCCTGCTGTGAAAAACCAGCAACGACTCCAAACTGGGAAAGCACAAGCGGAGCTAAAAAGCCAGGGAAGAGGGGACTGGGGGCAGCCTGAAGCCAGGGCAAACTGGGTCCTTGCAAATGGTGTGCAGTTCCAGTAAAGGAGCCGGCCAAACTGGCCTCTCCCAGCAAACAGCCCGCGTGTGTTGGGGTCTGGGGCAGTGCAGGCAGGACCCGACTCCTCTGGGGTTGTGAGGGCAGCAGACCCCTGCCTGCAGGAAAAACTCCTGGCCACGAGGCTCTTCTCTTCCAGCCACGGCTGCCGGCTCGGCTGGGTGGGCACACAGGACCTACTGCAGCGAACACCACCAAAGCGAAGCCTGCTCTGGCAGGGCACCGCAGGTATTTTGAGAAAGGGCAGCGCAAGAGCCCAAGCCCTCCTGGCAAGGGCAAGAATGAAGGCAGAGTTTAAAAGCATCGCAGAAATGTTAAAATTCCTCTCGGACAAAGGAGGAACTCGGCAAACAGCCCTTATCACACCACCCCCCACCCTCCCGCCCAGCGCTGCTTATCTCTGCTTCTCACTTGTTTCTTCTGGGATGGAAATAAATGGGCTGTATCAGGGAGCAGCTCCGTCTCCAGACAATGCGAGGAGCAGGAATGCCACGGCCCGCGCCGGGCCACGCGATGCCTCTGCTGTGCTCCGTAATAAAGGATTTGCATGCATTTGTGCACACATTAACATGCAAGATTTGAAATCCCTCAAAAAGCAATTGTCTGCTCAGCTCGGATGGGGTGTGTAAACACAAAGGGGCAATTCCCTTCCTGCTTGGCTTAAGACGTATATGGCAGCCTGATTTTTTTTTTCTAGCGTCGTGCCATCATTCTGATCGCAATGAGGCTTTGGGGTCAGTCACCAGCCAGTAAATCACAAAACTTCTCGGAAGCAGGAGAGGCTGAGGATTTGGGGCAGCTCATGTGACCTCTGAGTCTCTTAACAAGGGCGTCTTAATATCCCTGCCTGTTATCTCCTCCCCTCATTTGAGAGCTAATGAGGCATCTTCCCACCCTGCTACACAGACCCTTTTCTCCAGACCCCACAGGAAGGGCAAACATTTATCTAAACTGAAAAATTAACATACTCCTTCACTGCCACAGGGAGAGCCCAGCAGCTCTTCTCCAGTACAGGCATCGCTCTCCCTTTTCACGGATGGGGAAGCTGAGGCACGGGAGCACCCGCAGGCAGCACCCAGCCGTGGCTTCCCCATCGACTGCCTGAACAGCAGCTTCATCACAGGAGCCCCAAGCTTTTGTGCTCCAAACAGACAGTTGGAGCTGAAGTTCTGCCTCCTTCTCCAACTTCTCTAACACCGTATTTTGAACCAAATGCTCCCAGTAGCCCCAGCCAACTGCTGCCCATGGCCCCGGGTCCCGTGGACCTCAGTGACAAAGCGGCATCTCTCTGGACAAAACATTTCTGTGACTTCACAGCTCTTCCAGTCACTTGAGCTGGAAAAAAACCCTATCAATCAGTGGGAATGAATTGCAAAGACTTCGTGCTACCTGGGTCGAAAAGGAAGCTTAGTGAAAGCTTTTATCTGCCCAACTGGAGTGCAAGAGGCTCAAGGAGGTGAATTAGACACAGCATTTACAATAGCAGCAATTCAAAGTCTGAGGACAAGGTGCCTTTGGTGGCCTGCAAGGACAGCCGAGAGAGGGCAATGCTCACTTGACCCAAGATGCTCTAGGAACAGTTGGCTTAAAAGATCAACATCAAGTGGAAGCGACAGAGCACGCAGCACAGCAATGCCAGGAAACCAAGGAAGAGAGAAATAATCCAGCAACCAAACTACTCCTATGGATGCAGCTCCCCAGATCTCAGTGGCCATAGGGGAGCACGTGTAGCCGCACATCTCCGGAAAGGTCTGCAGTAGGTAGGGAAACACTGAGAGGATGGAAGAGTTGCAAGTCAGACTCTTCTCCATCTTCCCCATTCAACTTCTCTTCTCTACCTGCTTGGATTTACCCGAGGCAAGCCAGATTTTCAGTGGTGCTTTATTTTTAATCCCCTCTGACCTCTGCAGTGCCAACAGCAGCAATTGCGAAGGTATCCAGGGTGGCGTTGAAGCTTTTATTACAAACCCCATTTCCACTCCTGGAAAAATCCTCCTCTCTGGCTGAAGTTGTCCATGCACAGTCTCAGGCTGGAGGCTAATTTTATTTTTAAGACTCTGTAAAAATCCTTTACTATTGCAAAAGTTATTCTTGCTTAATTAAGACAAAGAAGAAAAAAAAGAACTATGCCTAGTGTTGCCAGCTGCAGCCAAATACGAGCAAAAGCAGTCTCCAAGGATTTTCCAGTTGGTCTGCCTTCACGGTGAATCAGGACCACCAACTCAAGAAGCGGGTGGAACATCTGCCCGTGGGTCCCCACCGCCCTGTCCCCAGACCGCTGCTTCCCTGCGGCACGGCCCGGGGCAGCCTCCAGGCTGCTTCCAATTTTGCTGTCTGTGGCCTTGGGCACCACGTGGGAGACAACAACTGTCAGCACACAAGGCTGTGCTCCTCCCAGATGAGACCAAGAAATCAGGGCAAAACACGACACAATGTACAAACCCCCAAATCCCTCACCTGGGCTGTCTGGGTGCCCTTAGGCAAACAAGGAACCAGGACCACAGCCCAGAACTGTGGCCAGACCTCTCAGCACCACTGCAGGATGAATTAAAACACGACCAACCTTTCCAACCTGTGGCTAAATCCCACCAGGGGAGCTGGGGTGCATCGCAGGTCATTTTGGGGAGCCCAGATGCACCCCAGGGCTCTGCGGTGAACACAGGTCCCCGCTTGAGCTCCAGTTTCTCCTCGTGAGCTGGGTAAGAGCCCCAGGGTGCTTAAACATCGACCTGACCTGAACCACATTGCCAGGCTGCTCCCGTGAGCTTGCAACCCCTGACACAAACCATGAAAATTCTGATGCATAAAGATGAGATGTTTAAATTAAGGGATATTAATAACTCGGCAGATCTCAGAACTCCTCTCTATTTGGAGCTCTCAAGATGTTTTGCAGAAGACGCAATATTTTTTTTTCATAATAGAGGGTAGACAGAGGTGCGCAAAGTGCTGTACCCGTGCGAGCTTCAGATCAAGCAAGGGGGAGAGAGAGAAGAGGAAAAACAAGGTGTCATGAGCCCCAGCCTGTTGCCCAGCCATGCTACCAGGAGGGATGGTGTCCAACAGGCTGCTCTATCACATCCAAGACGATGGAGGCAGCCTGCCAGCTCACAGGCTTACCACTCATCTCAACATGTTTATGTTAGGGCTTTTTTTCCCTCCCCTTAAAGGTCCAGCTCTTCGCATACAGAAACAATAACAACCACGTATTTTTCCCCGGTCACGAAGAAGAAATGCAAACCACTAGTTTCCAAGTTGCAGAGAAGAACAGGCTCAGTAACAGCGAAAACAACCTCCAAGCTGGTGGGCAAACAATGCTGAAGCCAATCTCAGGATTTTGGAAGGCGGAGGGAGCCACGGGACGGGCAGACCCAGCAGCTGCGGACACCCGAGAGGGGTTTGGTGTCCCCCGTGGCAGGACGAGCCCAAGCCCAAGGCCCCCGAGAGCCCAGCGGGGCCGCTGGCCGGCAGGGATGGAGCCGGGGAGGCAGCGGAGGGAGCAGGCAGCAGCAGGACCCTCGCCAAACTCTCCCCCTGGGCTGAGCTCAGCAGCAGTGCCCACCCGAGAGCCAACGCACGGCTCTGCTGCAAAGCTCCCGTCCTACCCCGTGGGTTATCTTGTCAGATTTTTAATTATACCGTTCAGCGGCTTTTCAGCCTAACAAGATGCCGAGCTGTATTGCAGGGGGTTTCTTGCTGCTGCTTAACCGAAGGAAGAAAATTGCCTCCAAGCCTGGGGTCCTAGCAAGATTTAGGCTCTCCCTCTGGATCCAAAGCCAGCTCTCCACAAAGAAGCCTGGCTCTGTTCAGCATGTGGGTCCTCACTGTCTTCTCAAGTTTGCATAATCCTGGTCTCTTCACAGGCAGCGTTTCTCTTCCTGCCCATCTTTTTCGCTCACCTTGTTCCAAGCTTGCAGCCCATCTCTCCAGCACCGGTCTCGGACAGACGGGCTAAGCGGAGTGGGTTCCCGGCGATCTGTCCCGGGGCTCTAAGTGCTATTTTAAGGGACTTCACCAGTTTGCATTTGCAGCATGACAAGCAGAAACCACGGGAAGCAGTAAACATGCTGCAATTTGAGCATCTCCCAGGCCGTACGTCCTAAAGGAAAAAACCTGGCTGATAGGCAAAATGCTCAGAAGCAGGATGAGCTAGGCTGAAAATTGTAATTATTTCTAAAGTTAAGGCTTAGACGGCGTCCCCTGACACAGGCAATACTGACCCGCTTGTGAAAGCAATCACTACCAGCCTGATCTCTGTATGTGCCGGCTAAGCCCGAGCAAGTCTGCCAACAGCAAGTGCACAAGGCTGGGTCATTTTGTTAAGCTGAATCTGGCTGGTAGAAAACACGCAACGGGAGAAGATTAAAATACGAAGCAAAATATAATCTTGTTAGCTGCATATAGTTTTACTTCACAAATCTTTATCGCAGGCTCAAGCCGGCAGCCTTGTAAATACAACGCAGTGATGTGAGACATGTAAGTGCTCCCACAGTAGGTGAAATAATCGCAGAATAAAAATAAGTCAGATAAGTTACACGATAAGAGAGCTAAAACTGAAAGGATGACACTGCATCTGGTGCGCATAATTATTTTGGCATTATTCTGTCCAGCGCTAATCCTCAACGGCTCAAAAAGATTCAATCAGTGTTTAGCACCGCCAAGGAATCATGACTACAAAACAAAAAGTAACTGGATTAAAATCTTTCTATGGTCACAGGTCACGTCCGTGTCACATCTGCTTAAAATGTTCCTTCAAGGAACAAGAGAAAAAGGAAATTTGACTTGAAAACATTGCACTGAAAAACATAACCCCCAGGTTGCAGTTCTAGGTTGGTTTATAGTTAGGTATTCTGGCATGAAAAAGAAGGACGTAGAAAGATTATTACTTTAAAACTCTCCGTCCTCAGGAAGGCAAAACGACCACAATAAACAGCTGAACAGTAATGTCCTCATCCACAACACCAGCCTGCACGCAGTCTGCTCAGAAAATGCCCAGAGAGCCCAGGCTTCCAGAAGCTGCATTTAGCAGAGCAATAAAATTAACACTGAGAGATGAGGATTTTTTAATAGTTATCCCTATTAGAGCCAGCTGAGCTTTTCTGATTATTTTTAAAATGAAAAATCCATTACGGTGGCATCAGTGTTTCTGCCCGACTGCCTGCAGCTGCAGAAATGCAATTTAACAATTAACCTTTTACATCCATAAACACGGAGAACAGCAAAGGCTGGGAAAAAAGCGCAGCCCCCTCGCAGATCACCGCCAACAGCACACTGAGCAAAGTTAGCACGCAGCTACGTGCAGCCACAGAACGCTGCTTATTCCTCCTCCTCCTCCCCCTCTCTTCTACATCCTACCCCTCCTAAAAATCCGCGACAACTTCGAAGTTGCTGGCAAAAGGCAGCTTCTTACCTGTTCCCACCGCCGGCGACAGCGCAGGAGGAAGAAATCCAGCGGGTTGCTCCGCCGTCCTAGTCGTCCCAGTTGCCTTTCGGCTGGTGGGCTGCTCCCGGGACCAGCCCAAGCACCGCAGTGCCATAAAGCATCCCGCGCTCCCCCGGCGCAGCCCACCGCCCCGACCCTTTCAGACGAGGCACGCACCGACCGCGGCGCGTCTCCGAAGGCAACCCGCCGGGGAAAAACGTGCCATCCCTGCCCCGCGCCTTAAGCTTTCGCTTAAATTGCCTCGCTCTGAAATCCAGCTCCGGATGGTGCCCCCCTCTCTGCTCCCGATCCAAATGAATCCAGCAGTTCCCCCCCTCCAGCCTGCCTTTCGCTAAATGACCCTTCGAGGCGGCAAGAGGATGTCCAATTTGCTCTCCGAGCGCAAGGCTTTAACGAGGAGAGATGCAGCCCGTGGAGAATAATTGCCGGCGCGGGAGCGACGCGGGGCTCTGCTGTTGCATTGCTCTCCTCTCCTGCATGCTAATGAGCAATGATGTCAGCAAGCCAAAGTCACCGCATCCGGACCGCGCGCCACGGCCCGGCCACCCTCTCCATTTATTTACATGGAAATCAGCCCGCTCTTAGAATCAATAAATCCTGCAGGCTGCTTAGGGAAAGGGAGAGGAATAAAAAAATCCTTCTCGCCGGCTCGCATGTGCGCGTTTCAAAGAGTTGGCTCCGCACCAGCAGCCCAAATCGAATGGCGTGAAGACACTAATTACCCTTCCCCAACCATCACCTTATTTGATGCTGACCGGATCTCAACTTGCTGTCAAACTTAAGGCACCGCTTCTTAGGTACACAGGCTATTAAAGCAATGATCCGCTGGCTCGGAGCAACATATCGTTTTTCTCCTGGCTTTCAATGCCCTCTTAATTATTTTCTGCAGTCATTTGCTATGATTCCCCACTGGTTTTTAGACGCAGCATGTTTGTGCACCAGCAGGGCTAAATATTCTAGGAAATACAAGTTATTAGAGTGGTGTTTTGGTTACCGCATATTTTAATACAATTTCTTTCATACGGCCCCGAGAGAGGCACAATTGGCACCTTTTATGTGTATCTCAGGTAAGTACCGCAAGCCCCAGGAATACGCAACCCCAACAGGGATGCCGAAGACTCCTTCCCCTGTGTTCCCCTCCCCTCAGAAAAGAAAAGAAAATGCAGAGAAGAAGCTACGCTGCCAAATCTCTTCTGTTGCTCTTAAGTCCCGTTGCTTGGGAATTAGGTGGTCACAAATGAATCTCTGCTTCAAGTCAACTGGAGGAGAGCGTTTTGCATTTGCAAAAAGTGAGTGAAATTCAAAAACCTAGTTTCTGTGGGCTCAGAAAAATACAGAAAGCAAATAAAACTCGCCCAACACGTCACGTTTTTTAGCACGCTCCTGACTTTTGGAGCCTGGCTCCAGATTTCAGAGCCCTTGATTTCGGCAATATTAGCTATATTTACAGAACACAGAAGGATGCAGAAACTACAGCTGCGAATTTTTCTGCAGTCTCAAATGACTTAAATTATTATTATTAAGGCTCATAAATTAGGTTTCATTATATGGAATTACACTCAAAATCTCAAGGGCGAGATCTTCAGCCGGGACAAAGCAGCCCAGCTCCCCCTCGGAGCCGCCCCAACTTACCCCGGCCAAGCGGGATGGACTGAGAACGTGCAGAGACCTCAGCTGGCTCAGACAACTTCAGACAAAAGGAAGCAATTCAGGGCCGTTGATGAAATATTTGAGCATCTACAATTTTGAGGGGAGTTTTAATTATTTTTTTCCCCTCTTTTTTTTTTTTTAATTAAGTCTGCAGCTGCAAGTCCAAGAGTTGAGCACTGACCCTGTTACTGCATCCAGCCAGGTCAGACCTTCCTTTCATGGCAGAAGGAACGGCATCACCTCCACTTCTGCTGGGGATGGCCGCAGCACCGAGGAGGGTCCCCTCCAACTCCTCCAACTCCACAGAGCGACAGAACTCGTAGGAAAAAACTCTCCTGACCCTTCAGCTTCCTAAACTGGCACATTTTGCCCCTTCCAGCTTGCATCGGCGTTGCGGTCAGGCCGTCAGCTCGCCTCTCTATGGTTAATGTGCCACGGCCCCAAGATGATGTATTTTTCCTCTGAAATTCAGAACATGTTAATTACAATACAAAGGAAATGAGACAAAACTGAATTTTTGCAAAAGCAAATAAAGAAGCCTGCTTATAAAATTACAATGTTGGGCAGAAACGCTGTAGAGCAGAAATTACCCTGTTTACTGTAACAATCTTCCCTGGAAATGTATTGGTAAAAGCACGCAGCAGTGACCAGGGGCTACTACCGGCACAAAGAATATGTACTGCTCCGTACGGCAGGTCCTGTAGGCGCTAATTTTCAACAAACACATGAGTAAAACGCCTGACTTTATCTGCATTAACTTTCAAGGAGCAAAGGCCCTTTAGCTATAAACACTTGGGAGCAAAGTGTCTATTAGTGCTCCAAGTGCCACTTGAGCAGGACCGCCAGCCAGCCCCGTGCTCGGGGGAAAGGTTGGCAGGGCACGAGCCCGATTGTCCAACCCCGCTTCTTGTACGATGTGTTCTGTCGTACAACTCCATCCACAGCACCTTCAGTCACCCAGCACCAGCCAGGGCGGACGGTGCTCTCGTCCCCACGCAACCAAGCACCCTACAGCACAGGTGAGTTCTGCTTGGCTGTCTTGGCCAACTGGATCATCCCCAAGGAAGGGATCACACCAGAGATTGCGAACTTTTAAGTTGATCCACAAAGATAAAATGGGAGTGAGAAGCATGAGCTGATGTAAAAGAGCAGTAGGACCAACACTTGTAACGTCTCAGCTGAACGGCTAACTATGAGCAGATGAGCTTTGTGTCTCCAAACAGCATGTATAAATCGTCATTGCTCCTGGCAGACTTCTTGTTCCAATACTTGCAAACCTAAATATCCACAAAATCCAATCACCAGGCTCTTCTTAGACAAGAAATCAGATTAGAAGCTGCCACATTTGGACACACAACTGTCTCAGGAAAGTGGAAATGAGCCTTCCTGCTCTGAGAGCCGCCGGTTCACTGGCAATTGCTCCATATTACCATTACCTGCTGCAAGGCTTGTGAAAAGGTCATGTGTTGGAGTAACTCCAGAAGGCACACAAGATTTCTTGACAGATTCTGCACATTGCACAGGTGTAATGGGTGTTTCATTAAGCAGCAAGGAGAACACCGAGCTGGTGGAGCACATTATCAAAGGTCACGTGAAGGACTTGCAACATTACGAGGATGGATGCTGACAACTGCCAGCAATGAAGAAAACAACCAGAAGTGAAACCTTAGCTACTGAAATAAAGAAAGATCAAGAGCAGGAAGCCCCCGCTTAGGTGCAGAGGTGTGAGATGGACAGCTATGCCTGTAAATGTAGCCACATCTTTCTGCCCTTTGCTGCTAGTTTTGAAGACAAAGACCCAAATTCAGTCAACTTTAAACTTTCTGCCATCTGTACAAACTCATCCCTGTGGCTAATTTAACAAATCACTGTAAGAGCCCACGTTTCATAAATGCTGTATTTTATCACCTTGGTGTATCGATCGGCCGTCAATCAATAGGGTTCCACGTGACGCTGTTGACTCTCCTGATGACGACGAGCTACACGGCACGGCCACGCGCAGCGACAGCAGACCGGCGTCCTCAAGGTCGCCGGGCTACTAACCTGATGAATGTCAGATCAAGTTGCCTTTCTGAATTATTAAGAGAGCATCCTCTGCTGCAGCGCGCCAGGGCGGCGCACAGCACTGCCACCTTGGGATGTGACAGAGGCTCCGGCCTCTGCCACCCCGAAATGCTGCCCACGGGGACGAAGGCTGTCCCCTGCACCGCACGCACCGCCAGCCGGGCCAGGATCGGTGGGATGGCAGGAACCCCCACCACCGAGCCCGTCCTGGCTCTCAGCAACAGACACAATAACAGATTACTTTCCCATCGCTCCTCCTACCCACAGAAATGCAGAACTGGATACTCACAGTGGTTCCCCCCCTCGCCCCTCGCCGTTCCCATGCTGGCCCCTGTAATTTGCAGAGAAATCTCCGCTCGCCGAGCCAGCGCTCCCACCCGGGTGCCAGGACGAGCTGTGCTCAGCGGAGTCCCCAGGCTGGGGGACAGCCGGAGCCCAAGCGGGGCAGGGACACTGCCGCGGCCGTTCTCCCACGGCCACGGGGCAGCGATAAGCAGCAGACCGAGAGGCTGGAGAGGGCACGGCTTTACAGACACCCGAGGGGAAGGCAAGGCGATTGCAAAAAGCCGTTAGCAATGAACAGGGAAGGGAGAAGAAGACCCTACGTGGCAGGGTCCGGCCCCACTCCTCCCAGCCGAACGCCTGCCTTTCTGGGAGGCACACAGGGATGTGCCCAGGGTAGAGGGAAAGCTCCTTGGAGAACCCGAGCCACGAAATACAGGTCAAGACTTTAAATTAGGTTAAGCTCTCTTTTTCCTTCTTTTTTTCTTTATTCTTTCTAAGCAAAGCAGCGGAGCCACCCCTCCCCATACCTCTCAATGCCAGAAGCAGGGGTGTCTTATCTCAAAGAAAAACGGGATGGAGGGAGGTGCAGAGAGACCAACGTCAGATGCAGATCATTAATCCCAAAAACTTGGCCTCCTCCACTTTTCCTCAGGGCTGCCATTTGTACCTCCACGCGGCTGCTGCCCAAGACCGCGCGAGACAGACCCGCTCCTCCTGCCGTCACCGCCGCTGCGTTCCGCTCATTTTCGGCAGAGCCACGGGTGAGGATCCGCGCTGTCTGTCTGCAAGGAGGAATTCAGTTTTTCAAACACCATCGAGCCCAGCAGCAGCTGACACAGAAGGGGAGGTACAGCCCATAGGCACTGCGGCTGATCTGAGAGACAATTTTCTGTATTTCCTACCAATTCACCCAGCGAGACAGGCCTGACCCTCACCGGGAGGACCCCGCATCACTGCCCTGCACCCCGTCCCCCCCGTGACAAGGTGCTCCAGAAGGACCCTCACCCACCGACCGTCCCCACCACGCACCCCCAGCTCATGGACCGGCACCGGTGCGACACGCGGAGCATGCCGCAGACGGCATTTCAATCGATCGCTGTATCTCTTTCTCTCTCTCTTTTTTTTTTTAATCACCTTAATGCAAGAAGCTTTAGGGAGCTTAACAACAATAAGGCTTTTCATAGCCTCTGGCTTTAACTCGGCACTACTACGTTTCCTATTTTTGTACGTTGAAAACAAATTTGTAACTGAATGTGAACAACAATCTGGATGCTCGCATCGTTTTTTCCCCTTTGCTAGCCTGATAGTATTCTCATCCGAAGACTTTTTAATAGTGTCCCTTAATGTTATCTACAAAAGCCTCATTAAAGCACTGTATTGTAATTTAAGCTAAATAAACTCAACGCAGTTATTTTTTTAATGACATATTTTTCCTGGGGCCTTTCCACGAACAATAAAGCGTTCACTGAAACTATGTTACGAAGGAAACGCATAAATCTTCAGCTTATCTGGTGGTATGTTTTCCAAAGATCTAAACCTTTGATCAGCAACAAATTAATTTTCCATTTACACAAAATAGAAGATGTATTTCCAGGATAACCAACTAACCCTGCAAGTCTGCATTAACATGTGCCTTGGCAGCAGCTCAGGACTCCCTCGCTGCCGCTCTTCTCGCTGCCTGACGCTGTCAGGGTCGCTGTCACATTAGATTATTTTTATTTTATTTTTTGGCTTCAAACCTGTCTAATAGGGTGTTTCGGGTCAGTGGTTATGCCCTGAGGATTTCTTGCTTTTGCTCACCGAGCTCTCCTCTGCACTAGCCACGCACCACCTGGTGGCCCCCCCCCCCAAAAAAAAAAGCTGTGCATCCTCCAGGATCGGGGCATGGTGCTTGACCGTCTCCGTGCTCTGAGGCAAGTCTCGAGCCAGCCCGGAGTCCTGGCCAAGCGACACAAGTCTGGTTTTTAACCTCCCTAAACCAGACCGCGCACACCTTCTCTGGCTGCCAGCAGGATTTCGGCGCTTCCCTCGCCCCGGCCGGGCTCCGCGCGAGCCCCTGCTCCACGCCAGGCGCCGCAGGCAGCTCCCGGGGCTGCGCAAACGTCCGAACTCCTCAGAAACCACCGGCGGTTTAAGACGGCCACGCTTCTGCTCCCACCCAGGAGAGACACGGCTGCCTGCTCGTCGCCAGCTAAGAGGAACGAGATTTGCTGCTGGCTCCCAAACCGTGTTAAATGCACAGGGAGGTGGTAAATCTAGCGCGTTTTCGGATCCACCCGATGCTCCCGTAATATGTCTGGGAGGAAAGCACGCATGTTGGGTCATGAACAGAAACGGGCTTTTGTGATGTCTTCAAGTCTTAAATTTCCCAGTGTATCTGCAAACCTAGGGAGATCGGCCGTGGTCAGGAACGCACCTGGCTCCTCACCTCCTGACTGCTCAGTGGGAAAAAAGGTGCCAAACCAGGTTATTATTTCATACCTGAGAGCATGAAGTAGACCTGGATGATATAAAACCAGCTAGTGCGAGCAGATGGACTGGCACGTGTTGTTTCAGTCCACCCCAAACTCCACCCACTACAAGACTTCCACAGTCCAGCTAAGCTTGATTTTCAATTAAAAAAAAAAAAAAAAAAAAAAAAAAACAAAACACCACACCAATAAAATTATAAAAAGTGGCATCTCGATTTAAGCCTGGGTGGTTTCCCGGCCCCAGCCCTCTTAGGACCACGGCCCCATGCCTTGCCTGGAGTGCACAGAGCGGGTCAACATGTCTTAGGGTACGGTGAGGTTTGCAGCCTGGCTGTCCCACTGGCTGAAGCTGGATGGAGCTCCAACGTCCCCGAGACAGCCTGGCACTGCACACAAATGACAGGAGATGTTTGCTATTCTTCCCTTTGTTTTAATTAGTAATAACAATTTGTTATCGTGGCTTGACATTTGTTCATACTTAGGAATAAATTGCTTCCTTGAATGATATGCTGAGATTACAATGGGCTTTCTGTGTTTGTGTTGGTTTTAGTAGCTCATAACAAACCATGAAATTCATTACTCTTGCCACAAGCACCCATGAGATGTGCCAACCAGGGTGTGATTTATACACAGCTCAACTCATGGAAATTAAAAGGTTTTAATGTTGCCTGCAAGAAGTCAAGGGTTTGAAATTTTATACAGCTGAATTACAAAAAAAAAATCCCGGACGCCAGCTACTGCATTGCTTTATCTGCCTAAGGAGGCTGAACATTAAAGTCAGGGTAAAAATAATTCACTAAATATTAATTAATTTACGTGTATAATTTGAACAGCCTTTTTAGCTATAAGCCTTCTGGCCTGCAAGTTACTTCATTCTCATCTTGAACTGCTTGGAAGCTACATAAAGGAAGATATTTAACAGCAAAACTTCTCTGCTCCAATATAATTCAGCAAAACAGTCCCACTGAAAGAAATCACTGGAAATCAGCCTGTGCCTCACCATCCTTAATGGGAAAGGGCTGTCAGTCATACCCCAGTCCCATTTCTCCATGCCGCGTCAAGCCTCGTACATCAAACCCAATATACAAATCGCCAGCCCCATCAAGATCATTAGAGCCGCTCAGCCCGTCAGGGAAAGGTCAGCGCGTCGCCGGCTGTCGGCTGCCTGCTCCAAACGCAGCATCAATCACAGCCCTCATCAAAGGCGGCCGCGGTGGTGCGAGCGTGCAGCTGGAAACCCGCATCCCTCCCTCGGATAACCTGCCACCCTCTAAACCCGCTTCCCTTATCGTAAAACATGGCCACGCTTTTATCTTACCGTGATCTATAGGGAAACGCAACTAAATCGTCTGCCGGAGGAACAGGGGGGATCAGGACCCGCGGAGAGGGATTAAGACCGTATCGGGAGAGGGTCGCGCAGAAGCGGGGGTCCCAGCCTGTCCCCGCTCTCCTGGATGGGTCCCGTGCAGGCGGCATCACGGGAGCATCCCTCCTTGCTGCACGAGCCCCAGCCCCCCCCAAACCTGGGAACAGCCTCTAGCAAAGGGCCAAAGCCACCCTACAACGAGAGGCTGGTCGGTGCCGTCAGCCACAGCGAGGCACGGCTCGCAGATAGCCCCAGCCGGCGGATTTCGGGGGTGCCCCGCACTCGCGGACACACCAGCGTCACCGTGCCGGGCTGCTGCTGCCCTCCACCAGCCTCAGGCTCCGGCGCGGCGCTCCCAGCGCGTACGAGCCCACGAGGGCATCCTGCCCGCAGCTCGAGGACCGGGACGGGTGGAGAAACCCCATCGCTCGCGATTAACCGGGGGACGCCAGCATTATTGAATGCTATTGCTCCCGTCAGCCATTGCTTGTTAAACACGCTGAAAACCACAGGCCATTTCTTCCTCTTTTTTCCCTACCGAGCCGTGCTGCACGCAGCAGTATCTTCAAAGGGCGAAGCAAACGTGTTTGCTAAACGTGAGCGGACTAAATACATCAGCCTTTTAGAAGCAGTTATTGCTGCTAGAGATTTAGTGAGTCCCATTGTTTCGTGGTTCAGAAAGCGTTTTGCTGGCTGCTTTGGAGCGGGCTGTTCTTCAAAGCGAGCGCCCTATGACAACGAGTAACTCCTCACCAGTGAAATAAAAACCAGGTGGGCATCCAAAAGAGCGGATGACTCTTTTTTGCTCTTTCTTTTTGCTGAGCGTTTAACTTACGGTGTCTCCTTGCCACAAAAGCACAGCAATTTGGGGGTCAGCTCAGCCGCTGCCAGCGGTGGTACCGAAGGCAGGGTTGGCCAGGCTCCCCTGGCAGAGGGGTGAGGACATTTCTGGAAAACAGTGGATGTTCTTTGGGTTAGAGCTGGGAACCTTCCTGCAGCGTGCCCAGACTGGAGGGGATTGCTCTGACCAGTATTTAGACTGGTTGTACTGCTACAGGGCAAAAACCCAAATATAGAGGAAAAAGGCAATGAAGCAAGCACCGGACATCGTCCTCTTCCCTCCATCCCAAACAGGTTGGGATGCTCCAGACCAGGGTGGCTCACCTGGCTGCGATCCTTGGAAATGTGGAGTTGCAGAGCCAAGGCAACACCTCACCTTGCCGTGGTCAGGGCAAACAGCTCAATCCTAAAAATTCCTTCTCTGTGCAAACCGCAATCATTCCCTCGTACCAGCGTGGGGAAGCGCAGTCACGCTCCCTGCAGTACTAAGCACTTCAAACACATATCTCAAAAAGATGAGCAACCATGGATGGCCTAACAGACAGATGGGGGAAGGAGAAGAGAAGCTCACGGTACCGGCGAGACTATTATAATTAGTGTAATAAGCAGCAATCACAGCTCAACAGCTGCTTTCCCCTCCCTGAGCGTCTGCTACACACACCAGCACAAACCCATGGCCAAGAAGGATTTTGACATTTGCTGTACTCTGAACAGCGCTGCTTTGAAAAAAGTTTTGACTTTGGTAAAGTTTTTAGTCCATGTAAGATGCAGAGGAGAGCCCTTTCCTGCTTTCCCAGCCTCTCCACCTTCACCTGAGGAAGCAGTACCTTGTGCTTACAGAAGGGTCACGAAACCGGGTTTAGTTTTGATATCAACTATGATTTTGCACATGGCTTCGAACAAAACCCCGTCACCTGTAAGTTGAGACAAACCTGCCGTACTCAACCTTCTAAAGCTGCTGGAGCCTCAGAGATGAACCATCCTACAGAAAATGACAAAATACAGACAAAGATCATTTACGGTAGGCATATATCCATCCTCCTCTGATGGGCACATGTCCAACATCCTTCTCTGAAGCATCTCTGAGATAAACTCCTTTGAAACACACTTGCCCCCATCCATGCCAGGTTTGCAGTGCGCATATAGCACAGAAAAATTGTTCTACAGCTCACCAAAATCCAAAGCAGCCCTGGTTTACAAGAGAGGACTTCCTGATAGGAGAATATTTCAAAGGATTGGAAAGCAGATACAGTGACCCAGCTGGAGTGCAGCGATTTTTTTTACACCAACAGTTAATTGGTTTGGAAACGTATTTAAAATGGTGGAGAAACTGCAGGGTAGATGCTCATTTCAAATCAGCTGGGGATTTAGGTGAAAACACCGCTTGCCGGCGGCTCACCAGCAGGACCCGTGCCACCGGCACGGGAGCCGGGCACCAGGCACGCCGCCGTGCCGCCCCGCGCTGCTCCTGGCTGTGGCCGCGGCTCGGAAGAGCCGACATCAGATGCGCTTGCTGCTCCCCTTCGGATCTCTGCTACGAAATTCAAGTAGGCCTTCCCTACGTTTTGGGGAGCTGAGGACTAAGCTCTTCAAAACACACCCTCTGGTACCTCAAACAGCCGCTTGCTGCTGCTTTTCTCGTTTTGGGGAGCCCACTGCAAGGGAAAAGAGTGACCTGCTTTACCCGCGTTGCTCCACCGCTCCCACCCCTAACCACCAGTTTTAGGGGTTGGACCATCATCCGCAGCCAGCGCAGCGGTTGCAAAGTCGCTTACGTGACATGCTCTGGGTCCCAAATTGCAAACTACACTGCGGCTTAGACCCAGACTAATTCTGAATCATTCCTGGTGCTCACGCTCCAGGAGGGATTGCTCCTCTCCCTTCCTTTCTGCCAGCCCTTACTCTAACAGAGGTGATCAAGGGAAGCAGGCAGATGCTCAGGATATCTGGATATTTGGCAGCAGTTAAGGATTCAGCTCTCGCCGATTTTTGTGGGCGTTAGACACTGAAAAAGCGTCTAATGTGAAGATGTTTGGAGGTGTGAGCTCTAAGCTCTTCATGCAAGAGACAGTTTCCTACAGCGCTTAAGAAAATGAGAGCATGGAGATAGCAAATAAGGACAAGCTTGGAAAGCAGAAAACGCTTACATCGAGGAAATTTAACCCCTCCGTGAAAGAAGCCCCAGCCAGGCTGGGCAGGAGAGCTCAGGAGTAACTGCAAACACGCGGCGAGCTGCTGGAACCAGCATGTCAACAAACACCGCACCAAAGGGTGAAAAACTGTGACGTGTGATGCCAGACCAAAGATTTCTTTAATTTCCCAGTGCGAAGGAACACATTTGTACTTCCCTGACAAGCGTCACGTCAAAGCACCAAGAGGAGCAAGAGCCGTTTGCTGCGACTCTGATCCTCCCCGGCTCCCCGGCCGGGACCCAGTTCTCCCGTGCAGTCCCCTTCCCAGTCAGCACACCTTAACCACCAGTTACGCAGCCAAAAAGATAAGCGGCAAGTTAATCAAAGCTGTCTACGCGGGGTGCTACAAGGCATCGCTTTATGTGAAGCGACAAAACACGACACACGAGAGGCTGAGGCGCAGCGAGAAGTGCTCCGTGCCGCACGCCTGGCACGAGCCACGCGACTCTCGTGACTGCCACCGGGAGCGGCAGGGCTCCTTTCTCATGCATGGGGGGGGAAAAAAAGGTATCGGAAAGCAAAGAGCATGAGCATGGTCGAGCCTTTCACTTGCCGCTCTGCTGTAAGGCAGCAGTGGAAATTAATGGGACTTTCAAGTACATAAATGGATTGCAGAGACATCCGCAGTGAGTCTATTAGCTAATTAGTCAAGATTAGCGTTTATTTTATCCAACAGGCATTCAGGTAAAGGAGGTAGCTCTCCTACCTGCATATGTCCCTTTTACGCTTGTTAAAAGGCAGGACAAAGCTGTCTCCCAGCGACAGTAATACCAAGACGAACCTTCTCTCCCCCGAGGGAGGTGGCCGCGGGCGCAGCCTGAGCTGGGCACATCACTTCTTTTGGCTAACGGCATGGGACGGGGCCAGCATCACGGACACAAACCCTTGGCTCCAAAGCCCAAATCTGGCAGAGCTGTGCAACCGGTACAGCCTTTGGCACGAGTCTGGGGCCATTCTCGGGCTCGCCCTACTGACGGAGAGCAAGGTATCCTAAAATCTGACACAAGACCCTGTCTCATCCCAAAGGAGTATTTAATCCACCAGGCTGCTACTGCTTCAGACCTTCCACTTATGCTGTGGGAAGTCTGATGTCCTTTGCCGTGATCCTGTATCTGAGGATGCAAAGGTCGGCAAAGAAACATATTTCAACCATTAAGGTAGCTTCACTTAACAAACGTAAGAAACGCTTTAGATTTATAGCACCAGAGTAATTTGATACCTTCTATGCCGTTAATGAATCAAGCATTAATACCATTTTATCATCAGTTCTAATCTTTCTGGCATCATTTCACGCCCACAGCTAACTCACTCCGTAATTCGGTACCTACAGCTGCTGTTGGACACAGGCCCCCAGCCGCAGCCGACTTCCAGCGCCCTGAGGACTCAATCTCTGCTAATCCCAGCCCTTTACAGCAACTCAGACTTGAGCAATCTAAAAAGAAGACACATGAAGTCACTTAGGCTTATCTCTCTAATTGCCTGCCCGCCAATCAGGGGTTCGGTGTCAGCCACTTGTGCTCACATAAGACTCGGCAGTCAGAAAAATCAGACCTAAAATATTTACCGTGAGCATTTTCAGAACTGTAAGTGAAACTATTGAAAACCTGATTACTACTGCAACTCCAAATGCAATGCTAGCTACGAGGAATACATCGGGGTAACAAAGCAAGCGTTCATGCCTTTCCTCTGCTGCGGCTCTTTCCAGGTCTATGGCTGCGTAACACAGACTCCGATTCTCTTGACAGCTTTCCGGCACTGCCCAGTGCCAACACAGTGAAGATGTTAATGAATACCATTCCATAAATATTTAATGTACATTTTCCTGTGAGTCCTGCTGTGATTAAATAGCCACCTCATTACGCAGGCCCATCTATCTTTCACTTTTATCTTTGCACGGAATACCAAGAGTTGGAACTATACCCATGCGATCGAACTGCTGGAAACATCACTGCATAAACCAACACCAACAGGGCAAAATCCAAACACAAACTTCCAAGGAATGTAAAGAGAAATCTAACCCTGTCAGAGCAAATATTTCATCTCAGCTACCTCCTCCCAGGATTTGCAGAGAAAGAAAAGCCGAGGGGACAAGCCAGCAATATACTTTCTGTTTGAGTGCAGTTATTTGTCTGGTTTTATTGTCTTTTTCCATTGCATTTGGAGGTCCTGGCCACAACGGGGGCCCACTGCGCATGCCGTCCAGCTACAGGCGTCCCTGGGTACCACCCCGGGGCTGGCTCTGCTCCGACACCAACCCCGGCACAGCTGCAGCAGGAGCTCGGCTGCTCTCCCCCCTCTGAAACTTGGAGGATGTCCACGATTTGTCCGAGGTTACGCAAGCGATCCAGGACAGACGTGGAAGGCAACGTGGATCGCCCAGAGGTGTCACCATCGCTGCTCTGGCACTGCAACTTCTGTGACGCTCGTCTGTGGTTCCAAAGCACAGCTGACCACAAGATCCACCGCGTTTGCTTTTGTGACGTCGTGACAACCATTTAAGAATCGGGATATAAAAATACTAGGATATTGTTTTCTGGGCCATTAGAATTGATAGACTCCAGTCCTTCCCACCAACCCTCAGCTCAGAAACTATTTTGCAAACCCAACCAAAAGCTGCAATTCTCCTGGGATCACCCGAAACCACAAGAGCAACGCCGAGTGCCCAGCGTCAGCCAACGCAGGCAGCAGGGCTGGCAGCACCGGGTGCGGGGTCTGCGCGCGCTGCCAAACACGACACGTGGGATTTCGAGCGCTGCCATCCAAGCACGTCCCGGCCGGAGCGAGCGCCGGCACCGGAGCCACGTTCGTGCCGCTCCCCGCGGCTCTGCATCGCGGGGCGATGCTCTGGCTTTCACGTGGGCCATGGGAAAGGTTTCTTCTGAGAGAGGAAAGTTGCACGGTCCAAATTCACACCAAATTGCTAAAAATATAAAAGGCTCAAAGGAATAAAGCTTGGGTATGTCAGAACTCTTAGTAATTCCTCCCAAATCCATAATTTTTTGGCACAGATGCTAAAATGTAACTGGAGGGCAAGCATTTAGTTCTGTTTTAGCTGGGAGAGTCCCAACTTCTGTCTCTCCAATTTATATATGGAAGCAGGCTCATTTCGCAATACGTGTTTCAGCGAGTTCTGCATCAGGGAGGGTGTGAAGCTAAGGCTAACGAGGGGAATATCATTAAGAGTAACAAACAGTACAAAAGCATGAACAAATAGACTCGTCTGAAGCACAGGCTGCGGCTGCCATGTATCACAAGGAGTCTCCAAAGCGAAAAATTTGGGTCTCTCTCTATTCTGAGGTCTGGGAGAGCACGCAACAAATGGTGGTGCGTGGGCAATACTGGTGAAGAACTGGTGCCAACTGGTGAGGCTGCTTTTGTAGTGCTGTGCAGGGACACTGGGTGGTCAATGCAGTGCCCTATGCTAATGCAGGGGAAATTTAAAGGCCACTGGAGATTAAAAGATGCGTTTTCTCCTCCAGAACTGGCCCTGAGACACCACCCCAGCCCAAGCCCTGTTAATACACGCAAGCAGAGCATTCGGAAGACCACTTCAACGTGTTTTGTTTGTCTGCGTAACACTGATGCCAGGAATAAACGTACATCTACACTGTCTCGTTTAAAATTCGCTGCCGCCAGGAGAGGCAGCCCCTGGGAAGCACCACCGCCCGTCTCTCGGCGTCACATCTGCAAACGCCAGCACATTTCCACAGCCAGCCTGAAACGGCTGGTTGGATTTATAGGTCAGCACCTTCACGAATAAAGCGACGGTGCTGTTTTGCTCAGCCTCTGGAAAGCAGCTCACTTCCAGCCCCCCCAAGGCATCTCTGCTGGGGAAGGATGCTCCAGCACCGCCGGCGTGGTCCCCTCGTCACCACGCTAACACCATGACCGTCCCATAGACCCCTGATGTGGCAGCACTGGGGAAGCCAGCTCGCCGAAGCTCCCTTATCGACCTAAGATGACAGCTGCCTTTTGGAAAAGAAAAAACCTTTTAAAAGCGAAAAAACAGCAGCTTTTTTTTTTTTTTTCCCCTCCTCTGGGTGAACAAATAGACTCATTTAAGGTGTAAGTAGATCAAGTAGCTAATTAAGGAAATAACCGATAACTTAATCAAGATCGTTAGAGGAATCAGCATGTTGCTGCCATTATTTAAATGGTAGCAGAGCAAAAATACGCTCATGCAACTGGAGCCTTCTAAACCTCCAGGTGGGCCGACCTACACGCAGGGAGGCTCCCATGTCACCCCGTTGCTGGTGCCACCAGCCACTGCGGAAAATACTCAAATCTCCTGGTAATTTCCCGCAGACGGAATATTTAATCATCCCCCAGCCGCCACTGCAAAAATCCCGAGTGAACGATTCGCACGTTGAGAGAAATTCGCCCTAAGAAGCAGCACAGTCTTCCGCCCCAGGACGCAGTCCCCGCCTGTTTTCGGCAGCGGGGAGGGGGAACAATCCCTTTGCAGAAATAAAGTCAAATACATTGGGCCATAAGCGTTTTGCTTTTAGCATCTTGTGCTGACTTTGCTCCTCAGCCAGCTGCTCCTGGGACAGACTCTGCGATTTCTCTCCCCACCCCCCCAAGGGGCTGTTTGCACACCAGCACATCTCTTTCTCTCTAATTACTCCACCAGTTGCACTGATAAAACATCTGCTGGAAGACCGAAGGAATCCTAAAGCACACAAATAATTTGCGCTGCCTAAACAAAGGCAAACAGAGGATGCTGTTAAACACCCCCACCCAGCAAACAGCTCCAGGACCTCTGCCCAGAGCAGGCGTCCGGCAGGCTGAGTGCTCCTCTGCCTTCTCCGGCAGGAATGAACCCCCTTTTTCCAAGCAAACATATTGTTTGTCACTAACACAGCCTCTTATCTGCTTAAGTCCTAAAGTATCCAAAAGCAATTGAATTCAGCAAGTTTGATTAAGTACTTAGAAGCCTTTGTTTTGCCTCAAAGGAACTGGACATTTTCTCCTGAATTCATGTGAACAAAGACAAAAAAAATCCAACGTCCCAAAGTTAAAAATAACCCTTTATCCTGTACTAAACACAGCTGCCAAAGGTTCCAAATTCGCATTTTGTCATTCCACACAAATCCTCGCAACAGCTGAGAAGACACACAGCAAGTTTGGAAACCCAGAGCTGAAGATAAGCTCCAGCCTCCCGCAGGGTTTTACTCTTCGGGGGTTTTTTCAACAGAGTAAAAAAAAGCAGGAGCAGCTCAGGGGCTGGCGAGAGAAGTCACGTTTGCATCAAGGAAAAGTTTTACCATGTCCTCTGTGTCAGATATCAGCAAGGGATACGGCACATCCCTGCTCCGGAGGGGGGGCGGCGGGGCCATGCCTGGCCCCCGGCAGCCCCTGCCTGCAGCGAGAACCAGCGCTTACAAAGGCAGGCAGGAATCAGGGCTGAAAAAAGAAAATCATTTCCCAATGCAAACATTTGTACAGCATTAAAGCGGCTTATACTTTCATAGGCTATAAATCGGGTGCGACTACTTACCCGGGCTAAACAGGCGTTCACTTCACGCGCTGGCAAACCCCCGCGTAACGGGTAAGGGCAGAGGGAAGGACGGGAAGGAAGGATGGGAAGGATGGGCAGTGGCGAGGCGAGCGTCTTCGGTGCCGTGGACCACGGCGCATCCTCCGGCGGCGGTGCCCGGGCTGGGAGGCTGCCTGCGAGCCGGGGAACGGCTGCGGTCATTTGGGGAGGGAAGGCTCCCCGGCTGCTGCCCCAGCTGGCGGCGTGACGCCCGCCGCAGTTTTAGCTTATTGGTGAAAAATCGTAAGCCCTAATCCAATCCTGTCTCTTTACCCAAATTTAGCTCTCCACGGAGCCAACATCCCTTGCAGTTTTGACTAGCGGTATAAAAGCAAAGTTACCTTGCCAATATGTAAATCACGTGAAGAGAAGCAATAAAAAAGCCCCACGCTCAATTTGCTTCACCTCTTTCTCCCAAAAGAGTTTCTTATCTGCCTGCTTCGAGGGGACCACAGCCTTGTGAGTGCACTGACGAAAGCCAGCAACTCCCGGCGTGTATCCCCGGATCAAAAGTCAATAAGGTAAATATCAGGATACCAACAAACCCAGTATTTATCAGAATGCCCAACCGTACCGCTGACACATCTGGGTCAGGACTGTAGCACGTAAGGAGGGGGTTTATAGAAACGGTTAGCACGTGGTTCCTGAAGTTATACCGAGTTTCACAAAGGTAACTACTGAATCATAAAGTGCTGCTGGCAAACAGCCTGGCTGGCCGACACATATGTTTTTCCTTTTTTTTGCAGCCTGGCGCAGACGTTAGCTGTAGAGACATGTTTTTCTCCACTGCACACAAATCTAGATGCTTGACCACGGCGTTCGCTTCTGACGCTCGGGCTAAGGCGGGGGCTATTGGCAGCAGCTCGGAAACTGCAGAGCTACACCGCGGGCAGCTTCCCACCGCAGGCGGCAACCTAGAAACCCTGCCTTCGTTTGCGAACAACGGACGGCTGGGGATAAAAGCCTCTCGCGCAACTGCACATTTCTGCACTCCGTCACAGATGTGCAACCCTGGAGCAGCTCCAGAACGTGGGCCGGTGTTTGGGTGAGCTTCGAATGCGCACATACAGCTACCTCCGAGCGAGGGGGCTGGAGCGAGCGGTATGCGCTCCGGGTGTCCCGGCGGACAGGCAGCAGGATCCAGATGCAGGCAAGCTGCTCTGGCCTTTACAGAGGCTAACGATTCAATGAGGTCTATTCATGGAGGAGCGAGCAGGGCTTCCAGGAACGCAGAGGAAGCGTTTCCGAAGGGTATTCCCATTGTAAGTCCAATAAGCCCCCTTGCATTTTACCCCCCCCGCCCCCCTCACCCTGCTGTAGCAAGCTTTAAATAAGGAAATAATCGAAACATACATTCAAAGAAGAATTTATTTTGAACTTGGCAGTGTTGTTCTAAGAACCATCCCACTCGGGAGCGGGGCTGGAAGAGCGCAGGCAGCCTCGGGGAGGGCTGAGCCTGGCTCTCCAGGAACAGAAGCAGCTTATAACCCAGGTTCACCATGTGAGAGCCTAATTAGAGACCGAAGCCCACACAGCAAACAGACAGACTACAGAGGAAATTGGAGTCTAATTTACATGGAGAACGATTACTTACTGCAACCAATTAGTGTCAAGCTGACTGACAGACTACCCAAAATATGTTCTCCTCGCCCTCCCCCTGCAAGTCTGGGCTTTCCTTGCTGCTTTATTCTCCCCAGGCTGTTCGGTAGGTGAGCAGCAGCACCTCACCACTAGACATTGGATGGCAAACGGAGACCTTTTGAGCTTCCCCATAACAAACGCAGAGTTAGAGCCACCCACGTGCCACCCAGCGCGAGCCTCAGCTGAGCCAGAGATAGCAACAACGGAGAGCAGCGCAGTGTACTTTCTTTCCTGGTCTTAAGTCCTTAAATGACATCCTGAGGGTCCCAACGAGAAATTATTCGTTTACAAGAGGTGCTCCCCCTTTCCCGGACATGTATTCTGCATGGGGGCTTTCACCCCCTGGTTTGCCATCACGTGGCAGACCGGTGGGTAAGGGTTCTGTCCACGCAGCCACAGCCGTTGCAACGTGCTCAGGCTGCAGGTTTCGGGTCCCGACCCACGCTGCTGGCCTCTGCCAGGGAAGGAAAGCACCATCCCACAGCATCGCTGCGGCCGCAGGGCAGCGCTGCCAGCCGGGATGCCCAGCTCCGGGTACCTGCTCGGCTGCTCCCAAAACAGCCCTTTCTTTGCAGACAGGTCCTCCTCCTCCTCCTCCTCCGGCCACGCTGTTCCCCGTGCGCTTGCGGGACCATCGCTGCTCAGCGGCGAAACGGGGAATCCCCACCGCTGCCGGAGGGAGCCGACGTGGACAGAAAAACTGCCACGGTCCCACCAGCGCCTGCGCTGGGGAAGGACGTTGCCTTCGCCCAGGGCTTTCCAGCTGCCCTGGAAGAGGATGACTTCATCACATTTCCCAAAGGACAAAGCAGTTGTTAATTCTGCAGAAAACCTGCCCCTCCTCCATATCGGATTAGTCCCAAAACTGGTAAACAGACTTTAAAAACTCCTGAAGTGCACACATGGCACTGACCAAATGCCATTTATCTTCCTTTTATTAGGAAAAGAATAAATGACTCATTCTATCATCGTTGTCCCCTTCCCAGCAACATGCTCCTTATTAACAGGGCTGCCTAATTGCTGTCATTTCCTCCAAACCCCGGACTGCACGTGCATTTTAAATGCACAAATGACAACAGCATTTCAATTCAACTTGCTGTGTTATTCTTCATAAACCTCTAAGGACAGTCTCTCTGAGCAGCCTCTCTGACTGCTCTTCAGAGAGCTCTTGTGTGTGCGTGTTCAGACACACAGGGACCGCATTTGGGATATTTAAGACCAGGCAATCAACTCTTCCTTTGAGAGGCACCAATATAAAGCATATTTAAGGACTTTATGGGTCTTCTGTACAGAAGACATAAGCTATTCTTTTAATCTTTGCAGACTACATGAATATATGGCATTTTAAAAGGAAACTTACCCTAAAAAGAAAACTTGAAGGAAACACTTTGTGAAGTATCTAGTAGCTGTTTGGTAACATCTGGAGACAGCCAGGACCTCAGGTGGTGTAAAGCATCAGCAGGGATCCTTTGACTTCAGTTCACTTCAAGTCAATGGTGCTAAACCAGTTTACACCACAGCAGCACCATCAAGAGGGGTAACACAGGACCATCTCACCTGGGTCTCCTTTGGGTACAGCCACCACAAAGGCTGCAAATCCTGGTGGCCCTGATCTCCCTCTGCTCCCTCCTGGTTAAATTAAAAGTCTCCATTAGTTACCAAGTGGATGCAATGAAAATGCACATGTGCTCGTGCTCCTCAGAATTAGGCTGTTCATTTGGTGTTTATACTCCTGGAGTTTCTCTCCTCCACACCCCCCCTTCTTCCCCGGGAACCGACTTGCTGACACTTTCTCTGCAGCTCTAAGGGACGACACACACTGCTTCGTTTTTTAAATTCCCCTCGGGTGCTACGCCCTGAACCAGCTCTTCAGAGAGGGGCCGCCGCCAGCTGTAATTCCCATTAATTTCTCGTATGATTAACAGGTCAGCTCACGCCACCCTGGTGACAGTGGGCTTCGGAAGTGCAACTCTATCAAAATTATCTATGCATAAAAGACAGTCATTATAGGAGCAAATGCCTTGCTGAGACTTTTATCAGCTGCGCGCTTGCTGCTCGTTTTTGTGCCGCTAACGACTTTATAGAGAGTAGGGAAGGGTTCAGCCTCATTGCTCTGCGCTGCGGTGTCTCCAGGCAGAGGAACCTCTCCTCTGCGGTGGGTGAGCCGTTGATTATAAACCCGTGAAGGCAATCACTCCTGGAGGGGGGCAGGGGCAGACAGGAGCACGGGGAAATTAGAGAAACCTTCTTCTGAGTGCATCCCATTAGGGCTGGTGGCAATTACGCGTGCTCATCAAGTATGTGGGCTTCCTGGAGCCCCCTCTGAAATTGCTGGATGGGGAGGGAAGGCGAGAAAAGTGAGGAAAAAGGAGAAAACCAGAGAAAAAGCAAAATAACCCTCAACAACGGCAGCAGACATCGCCCCAGCTGCCTGGGATCAGGGCACAGAAGAGCAGCCTCCTCCCCACGGGCATCCCAGTGCTGGTGGTCACTCAGGGGAGACCCACAGAGATAAAAGGCAGGAAGATCAATTGTAAAATACTTGTAAAAATGCTAACGGTCTCAGGTCCTTTTAAGCTATCTTGAGCACTGCTAAATCACTTCTTCTATTTGCTTTCTGGTGGGATTTGCTTAGGTTTGAGCTCACCATGTTTACGCTGATAGGCTGCGCATCCTGATGCGCAGGTCAAAGCTGGCGCGGACCTGTGAGCCGACCCACGCCACGGCCGTCACTGCCGAGCTCTGCAGACCGTCCTTCCCCTCGTCCTTCCAGTTTCTTCACTAGTTCCATGGGAAGAAAAGAAGAAACCAACTTAACGACATCTTCCTTTCCATATGCACTAATGGGAGCTATTGTAATAATAAAAAACAGAAGGAAAGGCAAGAACTTTAGTTGCAAGCACCGTGCAGCCTTGCAGTCCTGACCCTGAAACTCCTGACAAGGTGACACATTATTAAGAAATATCCATATTAATCCCAACTGTAAAGCGCTATGTTCAGCCAATTAAACTGCCTGAGCGGCTGAGCGCTCCCGGAGACCTTTGTACTCTTTTTTTTTTTTTTTTTAAAATGCCCTCTTAGGGAAAGGAATGGCTTCTGCAGAGATGAACCGCCCAGCTCCTTCCAGCCTTGCCGTGTGTGTGTATAAAACGTTCTTGGCTGCTTTCAAACACTGCACATTAATCTGCGCAATGGAGCCTGTCTCCTTCAGCATTCGGATGATTTCTCTTCAAGGCGGGTAAGACAGAGCTGTTCCACTTGGCATCACATCCCCTCCCTGCCCCCTCCCAAGCCTTTTATTTCTTTTTTTTTTTTTTTTTTGGTATTGCCAGAATAGCATGTGTGAACCTGGAGAAGAATATATTGCTGTAGGAGCCCACAGATATACGAGACAGCCAGGATGCCCAGAAACAGAACTGGAAGATTACGGTTTTAATGCATCAAATTATGAAAAATACCACCGCTTCCTTCCCGCAGCTTAGGACATACCACTTACTTCTCCCTCATCCATTTCTTTGCCTGTGGCTGAACCCAGAGTGACAGAAACTGTTTCTTGAATTAAGGGCTGCTGGAAATGAAACCCCAGAGAGGTCTATGGGTAGTGATTACCGGAATTTGTTCCCGAGCAATGCGAGCCCCACCGTCCCACCTCGACAAGCCCCACGCGCCAATAAATCAGAGCATCCCCACCACGCAAAGGGCTGTCCGGTACAAAGCCAGGCATTTTTATGAACACCACGCTCGGGGCTTGGATTTTCCTGTCTGTCTGCCCAAAATTTACAGAAGCGAGGAGCCCTGTTGCTCAGGCTGCTGCCAGCCAGGCACCGCGCCGGCTGCTTTGCACATGCGATCGCTGCAGCGGCTGAAGCACGCTCCAAACTACCCGTGTGCCACTGAAGCCCAGATGGGTGAATCATGACGTTTCTTCAAGTCTTCATTAAATATTAAAACGTTCTGTAGTTGCAGTCAACAGGCTTCCCCAGAGCGGAAACTTCAGCTGCGGCTTTGTCCGCTGGGAAGCGTCACCTCGGCTATGCCCTGCGCAGACGAGAGATGCTCGTCGCTGGACCGAGTGGTCCCTTGCCACGAGTCACGGTGGACATTTCCCTTCTTCACCCCGCTCTCATCACCTCGGGCACTGAGCTCCACAGAAACGCCCAGAGCCTGAGGAACGGAGCAGGAGCAGAGCGGAGAGGGACCGCAGACCTCCTCCACGCCTGGTACCAGCAACTGCTTCATCACACCCGGGTTCACCGGGAAAGGGATGGGCACCTCTCGCCTCCACCACGGACGGAGCTTCTCAGGAGGGTGGATGGATGGGAAGGACGAAGGCTGTCTAAGGACGTACGAGCACCCTAAACCCTGCCAGTCGCTGGAAACCCAGCGGTCTCAGGCTTCTGCAGCACATCTCGTGTTTTGGAAGCTGCAACGGGAACGCCGTGCACTTTCCCTTATTTCCAAGCATCCCCAAATCCCTGGCTCCTGGCATTTCTACAATCATTAAACACACAGTTCTCAACACTGAAACCCCATAAAACAAAAATCCGTATGGGGACTGCTCCCACAAACCAGCCGATACCTGCCAGCAGCCATAATCTTGGTGCCATCAGATCCGCACAATAAATGCGTCCATTTTACCAGGGCAGGGTTTTTCTACAACTAAAATGGAAACAAAAATTGGCTTGCGAAGATGAACGATGCCTGTGATAGTTTTTTGCTGCACTTGATTAAATACAGCACACAACAAACCCATTTTTTCCTCCTTGAACGATAAACTTGATAGTCTAAAATTAAGCCCAGCAGGGTAAGTAAGATCCTGTACAGATGTCAAAAGATACCGCGATTTTTTTGGAAAGCCTGACTGCAATGTATACACACTTTGCAAAATCGCTCAAGTACCTCTGGCACCAAATATAAACACGGGGAAAGCTAAAAATCATGTAGTGTTTTTATCTCGATGTAGCCTATACCACAGAGTGCAGCCATGGTTTGCCATTTCACGATAAACCAACTCTTTGCTTTTGATCATTTTAGTGTGTAACTGTGGATGTGAATGTACAATAGTATCATAAAAAGAAAACGGGAAGAAAAAGCCCAATCAAAGCACCAACCTGAACCACATGCTTTCCAACCAAAGGGTATTTGTAGATACCAGAATTACCATTTCTCTTCAAGACAACTGATCCTTTTCATGAAAATATAAGAAGCCCTAGAGAAATTCTGGTTGATCGTTATTAAATGAACAGGCCTCATGCATTTTTTTTTCCAGGAAAATGACTGAAGCTTGGCTTTAGCATAATCCCAAAGATTATTTACATCTTCTGCAGTTTTTTCCACTGCTGCTGAATAATCAGGGCTCCTTAGAAAACCACTGCCAGAGAAACATAAGTCCTTTTTTTTTTTTTTTTTTCTTTTTCCTCCTTTCCTCTCTCTTTTACCTGTTTTTATACATTCTTCCTTGCACAGGAGCGGTAAGGAGGCTAAAACTACTCAAGGCAAGCAGGCACAAGAGAAGACCCCGGGGAGCGGCTGGGAAGGGTCAGCGTTCCCACGCCGCAGCACTGCCCGCTTGGCAGCGAGGCTGACGGGGCAGTTCTCGTACCTCTCCTTCATCCCCAGCTCCCAGCACCATCTGATGAAAATGGGAGCTTGGGTTGCCTTTCAAACACTTCCCCCCCCCACCAGGAGAAAGGCCTAAAAGAGGAAAAAATTGTGGCTCCTCAGAAGGCAATGGGAGAAGAAGCCGCCTCTCCTCTGTGGAGGAAAGGGCTCCAAAACACTTCGGGTTCCTTGAGTACCTTGAGTATTGGGATGCTTTGGGGAAGGAATCTTACAGCGATGCTTCAAGACAAGCACTTTGCTTTCTGCTTCAGCATCCTTATTGTTTCCAGTCACACAAACTCCCTTCTTCTCCTGCTTTTGCCCTATCCACCAAAACGGCTGTGCACAGGGAGTGAAAACAATTAAATACTCTTAAACAGGCAGGGCTGCAATTGGCATGGTAATGAGGTCGTTATGCTCCTTAACGTGCTTTCTAAAAATAAAATTACATCCAGGTATACAGATCTCCTGGCTGCACTGTGCCCAGGGAATCATCTTAATGCAAATTCTCTAACAGCCTGCTTTGGTGTTGTTATTTCAAAGCATCAGGACAACAACAAGGGTTTGGCGGACGTGCAAGGTCCCAAATTTCAGCTCCTCTCAGGTCAAGGGGAGGCCAAGAGACCCGCTGCTCTGCACAGCCGGACCCTGTGTTAGAGCCCAGGGTCACCTCCCAAAGTCACCGGGGCACGGCCGGGCTGAGGGCTCTCTGCTCACAACCGGGTGCCGTCAGAGGTCGGGACCAACGTCTCGTCCCGCTCGTGTGACGTGCTCCCTGTCACCGCCGCGGGGACGGACACGGCCGAGGTCTGGCCTGGGAGGGATCCCATCTGGCGAGCAGCGTTGGTTTGAATTACACAGCAGCCTGTGCTGCAGAAGGCTCATTTGCAGTAATTAGAAGCATCATGTGGGCACACGGGAGGACTTCAAAGGACGCCGGTAGCCTCGGCTGCACAAGTCTCCTTTTAGTGGTCAAGAGGCAAAAACTGCCCTGTGCCTGTGAGCATCTCTTAATAAACCAAAATTATACAGAATTCTTTTTTTTGGGGGGAACCAGACCGGTCACTGCAAAGCCCACTCCAGGGAAAGTTAAAGGTCATATTTTTTACGTGTCTTTTAACATGCGCAGTTCACATATGTGCACACATCCCCCGCCCAGACGCACAGCCGTACGCGCCGCTTTGCTTCCGCCGGTCTCCCAAACCGAATACAAACAAGGGTTCATGTATATTGAAATCTGTAGGAAGCTTAACATTTACTCGGCTTTTGTGTAAACACTTACGTGAATTACACAAGTTTCAGCCAAGAGGCTCGGCACCCCGCCGTGCTGAGCCATATAATTCATTACAATTAAAAGCAGAGAGCAAGGCAATCGGGCTCGCCCGACATTGTGCTCGTATGGATCTGCTCTTCCAAATGGTTTCCAAGTTGTCTTTGCAGCAGCTCAGCCTCTCCGGGAGAAAGCCCACCGGCGTTTGCCCCGCGCTGCACGGGGATGCTGCTCCCGTGCCCGCGGGCTTTGCCGGCTAAACTTGCACCCACACCGCTGAGAAACCCACGGCAAGAAATCGGCTTTGCCGAACCCACGGCACGGCGCTGGCACCCGACCGCAGCCAAGCGGCGGGCAGCACGGACCCAGGACACGTACGTACATTTTGGGCCGTGCATTTGCTTGTACCATCAAGGTGAGGGCAGTGCTCGCTGCAACTCACCTTGCAGGCAGGTGAGCGCTGCCCTAGGTGCAAGTTTTATACACACAGAGCATCACAACCTGCCAAAGTACTATGATGATAATAATCATCATCATCATCATCATCATCATCATCAACAAAAGAACCCCCCACATAAGCACGGGCATCACCCCAAACTGCAAGGCAGCATCTATTCCCCAAGTCTCTGCCTTTCTACTCAGTATTCATAATATGCTAAGCTATTAAACTATCCTACGGAAAGCGCTGCGGCTTACAGTGCTGCAGACAAGTGGTGTTATCATTTGGTATTTCTTCTTTTGTTATTACAGTGAATCTTCCTACATCTCTGAAAATAATCCAATTATTGCTTACCACTGGTAAGGTCACTGTTGCTTTGAACAGAGATTTCAGTAATACTCTGATTACTCTTAAGCAAATATTGCTGAGACTTGGGCTGAAATTTCAGAGAGACTGAAAATCCATTTTACTGGAGACCACGGATGGAAAAATATTCACACTCTAGAGGATATAAGTAACAAAAAAAGGTATCATTTCTCCGCCTTATTAGAAAAATATTGGTTTATCTGAAATCAACAGCATAGATATATTCAGCTAGTAAAACAATATATAATTTCTCATATCATATAACCTTCAAAATATGGCAATCATCGCGTCTTTATTAAATGTTGCCATACAGGCTCCAAAAGGTATTGAACTACTTAAGTGCAATATATGGAAAACAGCAGAAGGTTTCTATCACTTGTGGGAATAAAAGACCTCCCAGAGAAAAGCAGATATCAAAGATCAATCTGTAATAAGGAAAAGGAAGTTAACATCCCTTACAGCGGCCTCAGAGATAATTTTTCTGCACTGAGCCAACGAGATAATAGCAAAATCACACAAAATACAGATGATGCCAAGAAAAGGTGTCTATTATATTTCTTTCGGTGCAATTAATCATGGGTTCTTTACTGTCAGACCATCTTTAGGCAACGGCAAAAAAAGGGAAAAAATACCCAATCCTTTTTTTTTTTCCTTTCCTTAAGAATGAATTAATCACATTGTCACTGAAAGATGATTTTTTCTGACATCACTTTTCTTGTACTGGCCAACTGATGTTAAAAACAAAACACTGCTAGGGCTTGCTGTCCTTCTACTGAAAGAGTGGAAGGATGCTCAGGATTAACCCCTGAGTGTCCTGCCAGCTGGGAATGGCCCATCTCAGCGATACCACCAGAAAACCCAAACTGGTGTCTCTGGACTGGGGGAAGGATGACACACGCCAGCAGCTCTGGGGGTGGCCAGGGCTGCCCGATCCATGGATGGCTTCTTCTCCTTCTCTCTTCCCTGCGACGGCATCGCTTGCCGGAGAGTTTCCTCCCAACACGTCTTTATTCCGCGGCTGGGATCTGTACCAGGGTCCCGGCTGAACCCCCGCTCAGCCTCGGTGGGTTTGGCACAACGACACCCCTGCGCCCTTCTCACAGCTGCGTCTTTTTTTCCTCCCCAACTCTTTCAGGCTCACGAGGTCTCCAGCGCTGCGGGCGGATAACGCCAGGGCGGGATGTCACGGTGCCGCGATAGCCGCTGACGTGCCACCGGGGATGGGGACGGGTGAGCGGGCGCAGCGCTGCACCGTCTCTCTCCTGGGAAACCTGCTCCGCCTGCCTCAGACACGCCGACATCCCGAGGGGATGGGAAGAGTGGAAATCGCATCGCGAAACCCTATTTAAAGCGACACCCCGCTATCACGCAGCAAAGGCAAAACGTGAGCGTGCCTCAGCCCTCCCGATGACTCTATTCACTCCAGCCACCCTCCAGGGCAGCCTCTGCCTAGAAAGGGTGCCCAGGGGATGAGGGTGCCCAGGGGATGAGGGTGCCCAGGGGATGAGGGTGCCCAGGGGATGAGCGTGCCCAGGGGATGAGGGTGCCCAGGGGATGAGGGTGCCCAGGGGACGAGGGTGCCCAGGGGATGAGGGTGCCCAGGGGATGAGGGTGCCCAGGGGACGAGGGTGCCCAGGGGACGAGGGTGCCCAGGGGATGAGGGTGCCCAGGGGATGAGGGTGCCCAGGGGACGAGGGTGCCCAGGGGACGAGGGTGCCCAGGGGACAAGCGAGACCCCAGATGAGGCTCGTTCCCCGCCGACAGCTAACGAGCACCGTGGGGTACCCACACACCTCCCACCGCTGGCCTGCTCGGGAGGCAGCGAGCGGCCGCACGGGGCTTCAGGCACGTTTGGCAGCGGGAGGCGATGCTCTCATCCGTACGCTTCAGATGTTTTCCATTTTGAACCTCAGTCCTGGCGCCTTTCTCCCGTTTGCTTTGTAACGCTTTAGTCATTAATGCCCGCAACCCGCTCTGCGGCACGGACACCTGAACGCTTTTAATTGCTCCTGGATTGCCTTGACTAGATGGCTTTCAGGGACCTTTGACTTTTCTCTCAAGAGGTACCCAGGAGACAGGCCGTAAGCTAACAGTGCCAATCCAGACTGCGGGGCTTTACTTCTTCTTGTATATACACAACAGCCAGGGCTCGGGCTCTGCTTAGACCTTCCCCGGGCATCTACAGTGCTATGAAATCAGAGTGCAAAGGGTACAAAATACTGCGTAACAGCAACTGCACTTCCACTGGGCTAAAGACTCGTGCCCTGTGTACTTATTCCTACAAAAACATACGTAAGTTGCCAACTAATCCTCTCTTTCCTAAGTAATGACTACATTTGCATTTTTTTTTTTCAGCACGAGACCTGTTTTTTAGAGAAAAAGCAGCAGCCTGAAAAACTGAAAACTGAATGTTTAACAAATTAATTGTATTTGTGCCTTAGGAAGAGCATTGGCTATTTTAAGCACATTAGATTGTTAGGTTAAATATCAGGAAACACAGAAAGAAAAATACACGCAGTTTTGTGCTCCCCGCTAATGGTACTAAAAAACCCAGCACACAGGGAAAGCCTGTAGGACAGGATTTTTAAAACCATTCTGCAAGCTGCGGAATAACCTCCAGGTTTAAAGTGCATTAAGATAATTATAATCAAAACATCCCTCTCACCTGGCAGTGTCTTGTAGAGCGAGCTAACTCCTGAAGCCGTGCTGGCACGAAAGGCATCTGCCTTCCCAAATCCACGTCCAGGGATGGGTTTAGCTTCCCAGCAAGCGAACAAAATCAAGCCACGCCATCGTTTTGCTGCCAGCTGCAGGAACAAGTTACCCCAGCCACCTCGCTGGGGCCAGCACTGGCACTGGGACCCAGGACCCGCTGCTGCGGGATGCGGGATGCAGGGGAGCCCGGCACGCTGGAATGCCCGAGTGGCTCCTCACAGCATCCCCCTTCCAAAAAACTAGCCTGGGTGAGACAGGCTGAGACCTAAGAAGTGATGGACGGGTGTGAGAGAACTGAGCAGACGCACCATCCGAGGAGAGGCAGGGAAAAATGCAGAGCCGGGTAGCAAGCAGCGCCCGTGATTATGCTGGCGCAGCGTGGCCTTGATGCTGGCAAGGTTTTCAAGGTAAAAAATAAAAAGTAATAATAATAAAAAACCGCAAACTCAGCTGGCAGCCCCCTTTCTAAAGAGGTTTGCACACATTCCAGAGGAATATCAAAAGTATAGTTGTGTTTAACATTTTCAGTTTACAAACTGATAGTGCTGACTGGGTACACCACCTCCCACATAAACTTTAGCATCAGGAGGACCAGGAGAAGATCGTTACACTCTCATCTGCACTGCTGCTTTTAAACAGGGCTACTTAAATGAGAGGAGCCTGGGGAGGCTGGTAGCACGAAGAGAAAACAGTACGGGTGGATTGAATGCAGAAAGCCAAGACAGCTCATTAGCGCGGAAGCGAGCGTTGTCAAAGAGTTCACATCTGCACCAAAGCGCCAACCTGGCGTAATTGAGCCCAGCTATTTAACCGAGAGTGAATGGGACTTTACCGCTCGGCGGTGGGACGAGAGCCTGATGCAAACCCCGTTCTGCAGGTACCGCAGGCAGGGGACGGTGGTCCCGGCCCCACCTGCAGCCCGGGGTGGTACCGTGCCACCGTGCAGACCCTGCACGCCCTGAAATAGCCAGAAAACACCACGTACAGTGGTTTTTCATAAATCTAGTCAAACAACCAGTTGCATAGAGCAAACGCACGTTGAAGTAATGCCACTCGCGCTATCGAGGTTCTCATCAGGGATGAGTATGTCATGAATCACTGCTGAAGCCAACATTAAAATGATATTGATGTTAAGAATCCCAGGCGTCCCATTTGGTGCTCATACAACATATGGCACATGTGAATTTTATAGCTTTTGTATTAATCTGCCCAGAATGCCATTGCTTTGCAAGATTTCATGAAATATTAAAATTACTGAGGGTAATTTATTTTACAACTCCAGGCAAAGGCCCTGGGAATGATGAGATCCTCCCCATTAAATTCACGCAGGTCTGCGACTCGCAGCCCTAATATCTCGCATTTGTATGCCGAGTGAGAGAAAGACATGATGTCTTTCAACTCGGTTATTTGATGGATCGGCCTGAATTTGCTTATTAAGGTTTCTACAATCCATTATCACTGCAGGAAACAGAGAGGGAGGGATGATAGACTAAGCATGTTTATCAAACCATGTGAAATCCAGAGAGACACTCAAAACAAATCTCTACAGCCACTGCAGGAAAGTGCCGGGCATCTTTATTGACAGCCCAACTGTGAATTGCACAGTTGGCTTTTAAAAACCCAACAGAAGGCTATGACATATAAGGACAGTATAGAAAAAGACTGAATTTTCATGTCTTATGATTAATATAGCACTGCTAGAAGCATTTCCAAAGGACTCTGCTCAACTGTGTGCAAAACAGTATTTCAGATATCAGCAGGTGGCCGAAACGCTCGTGCACCAACGCACAAACCCAAGCAGTAACGGATGGCCTTAGAAAGCAGCTGGGGCCAAGATACTCCCTGCTATAATGATTACTGTAGAAAAGAGTGATTTCTACAATATGTATCAGGAAGATTCAAAGCCAACAGCTGCTGGGAACTTTGAACAACCACAGAATTCAATAGTAAATCTCTGATGAATGGTTAACACCTTGCAAATCTCTTTTCAAGAGCAGGGAATGGTATAAAACTAGTAGCCTGGTGCAAAACTACATGCGCACAAGATATAAAGTCAATATTTCAACCAGTTAATCACAAGAAGAGAAGGGTTCATGAGAGGTCCCTTAGTCCACCCTCAAGCCCCAAGGGGTAGGTGCGTTGACTGTGTGGGTAGTCGCGCACGTCTCGGACCTTGGCTACGTCCGTGCACGCAGGAAGAGGCAGCGGAAGAAATCAACTGCAGCATCACATTATCACGCACCGGTGCGTGACAGCCAGGGTTGTGCTGATGTCTGAAAAGAAGTTACTAATTCCTGTACCTTAAACACAGCACACACAAACTTCTGCAAAATTTATTATTCCCTTTATTTCTTACTGCAAATTGGGCTTATTGAAATCCTCCAAGCCTCATGACCAAACAAATCATCCTATTAAACACGAACCGAAGGCAATGGCTGGAGGTGCATCTGCTTAAATGAGCATACAATTGGTAGTTACTGAGCATGCAATTATGAAAACTTGAGTCTGTATCTACAGAGATGTTTCCCATTAGAAAACATCTTGGTAATACCAAATGCTCTTGGACCACTTCTCCACAATGTAAAAAATCATGTGCAAAATTACGTTCTACTTCCAAGGCGCCATAAATATGAACAGCAGAAAAATAATATTATGAAAAAGGAATTTCAAAGTTCATGTTATTGCCTCAAACAGCTGCACTGCAACCAAATGCACAAACAGCACCATCCACAAAATGGCCATCATCTGCCCAGCAGCAGCCCTCAGTCAAAATCGCAAATGGTAAGGACAATGATGATGATAAATGAAGTTGGACCGACAACGGCTGTGCTCTGAATTACACTTTGATTCTATTATTTCCAGCTCCTGCGGCACATATGCTAAGTATATTGAGAACATATCATGGTGACATGTGGATTTGCACATCGATTTCAAAGGTATGTGGATTCACATAAACAGAGTGCTAGCGTGTGCTTGCTCCAGCCAAGACACTCGTTTATTCTTCATATGCATTTACGGGTGGGAACGGGCTCATCAGCCTCGCTGCTCGGCTCATCCGTAATTAACATCTGGATGCCAAAAGAGAACGAAAGCTGACACAAGGCCTGAGTCTTCCAAAACTTCGCGAGCTCTCTGGATCCTTAAAAACTGAACACTGAATTAAATAAGGCATCTCTTGACCTGAAAAGGAGAATCTTCATTTCCAGTTTAAACATGTGCTAAATTGCACGGATGTGTTGGTCCAGGGTGTTGACCCAACATCTCAGCTAATGAGGGATGACCTAGCAGATGGAGCGATCACACAGCACTGCAGAAACAAAGAGAGATTTTGCTTTAACAACTCTTTTGTGGAAAATGATCAAGTGGAAACAGTCCCATTAAATTTAAAGGGGGGCTGAAGAATAACAAAACGGCGGCGGGGGGGAGAAAAAAAAAAAGAAAGCTTTCATGCACCACCAAAACGTGACAAGGATGCAGATGATGGCCATTGCCACTCAGGCTGACTTGGTCCCACTGGTGCTCCCGTGTGGGTTGCTCGTTGGAGAAACACCCCCCCCCGAGGGATAAATGAAGCCTTTGTTTGTCACAGCCCAACCTGGGGCCCTGCTCTCTCCCCAGGGCAATCACAGTGCTCAACTGGCTGGGATACAAAATTTTAACTGCAACCAAAGAGTCATGAATTGGCTTCACAGTTTTGTTTCTGGAAATCTCAGAACAGCTCTGTCCTCCCTCGTTAGACAGCCCCGTGCTGCTCATGTATGGTTTCATTGAGACGCCTTGCTTTTACAGGTCCATCAGACGTAACTAAAAGCAGGAAATGGATAAACGCACCTGGGAAAAGTCATTAAAATACTTGTAACCTTCCCTTAAACGTTCATTGTTGTGCTTTATTGGAGGACACCACATGCTCTCCGCATGCTAAGCTCTCTGGCAAAGGAAATAATCCTGGTCCTTCCATGCTTTAACCCACAGCAAATCAACCCGGATCACCACGTTATACCTGTCCTGAGAAATAAGGAGGCGTTTCTCCAGAGCACTACCCTCTGCTCAGCTCAGCTCCTCTGGGAAGCCCCTCGGCAGGGCTGGCTGTCCCCAAGCACAAGCAAAACCCCATTGCCCATCGTTTCTGGAGGCTTTCTTCAAGGCTTTGGCACCAGAGGTCTGGCCGCTGTGATTTACTCCAGATAGGGCTCCCTCTTCACAGCGCTGCCTGTTCACCGCACCTCCACCAGCCGCGTATCGTGCCACCATGACTACGCTTATGACGCTCCAAAATTTGGAGGTTTTTTTTCAGAGTTCCTGGCTAGGGTTTAAAGGTTTATCGACCCAACGTCAAAGCCTCAGCCATCACCTTAGCGGTATAAGGGCTCTCAAACCCTGCAATGCACCAGGGAGGTGTGATTATCCGCTGGTATAACCGACGCGCGAGCAGACCTGATCCCTGCTAACGCCTTGGGGAAAAGTGAGGTTGAAGGTGGCGGACAGTTTGCTTTCGAGTAGCTGTTGGAGATGGAGGTGAAATTGTCATGAAGCGGTGGCAGGTGTAACCGGCAGCGCTGCAGTAACTGCAAGGTGAGAAGGAAGGCATCCGTCTCCCCTGCGAGCTCACAGCCACGCTTTTATGCCAAGCAATTAGGGATAGACTCCATCCACCATAAACATGCTTTTTGTTGGCAAACTAAAATAATGCCACGGCAGAACCTGTTTTCACTGATGCTTCTTAAAACCAAGGCTGGAAGAGCATTTCAGCTTATCCCGAGCAGATTTGCCTTTTCTGCGCTAGACAGAATGTCAACACAGGTCTTTGAAACACATTTTCTCCCCCTCCTCCAAAAAGAAGATTAACCATAGCACTTTTGGCAACTTACACTTCAATTAATAAGACTACTACCCTACGAATAAACCCAATTATCACCTACCAAAATCCAAAGTTTCCTACAAGGGGGATTGGAGCAAATGAGGAAAACAAAGCCTCACCTGCTGTTAGCAGAAGGATGCTCCTTGTTTACCCTCCCAGATGCTCTGGACATTTGACATCACAACCACAATGCAATAAGTCAATATACATATTACACATATTACATATTTTATATATGTATACATATTTTATATATAGATCAATGCTCCTGGTCTCTAAAGGCATAGGACTATAGACAACTCATCGACAGCAAAGCTTATGCATGCTATTTTCCACACAGTTCATGCTTTCAATCTGCCTAGCATAACTGTCTCAGGTGATTTAAATAAGAACTGAAAATCTTCCCACAAGACTGAAGCAGCACCATCGAATTTGTAAATACCTCAGGCTCCACGGAAGGCTGTTAATGTTAATACAGGGAATCTGTTTGATGCAAATGAAAAAAGAAAAAAATACTCATTACAGAGTTTCTTCTGTAATGACAGTGCTCAAATATAACCACAACAGTCTGCTTTTGATTAGAGCAAGCCATTTAGTGCCGCCGTTATTATTTGTTGTTTCTATGGTTCCTTGGATGCGCATCACTCTTCCCAGACAAACACGGAGAAAGGCTCAAATGCTTTTTCGCTGAAGTAACAAACCCTGCTGGATTTCAGCAAGGTTGAGCCCATGTGCCCCTTCACCCTCCTCCCAGCTCCAATATGGTTTTCTGTATGGGTTTGGTTTCTTTTTTCTTGTCTTTTCAGAGCAGGAGTGGGGTTCCCTTACACATTCATCTGCACTGGGAACTTCCCACGTTCTCCTGTCCATTTCCAGTGGAAAAAGTTCCCATTTTTACTATGTCGGGAAACAAGCCATTCCCATCTTAAGGAGAATTGTTTGGGGTTCATTTAAATCAGTGCAGTGCCACGGATGCCAAAAAAGGACCCAGATGAGCACCTCAAATTAAGCGCACAGTCCCCATCCAGCTGCCTCCAAAGCACATCATCTACACGGACGGCACGCAGCGACCCTGCAGGCTGGCAAAGCCATCTTCAGCCATCACAGAAGGACACTTCTCTTCAGACTTCTCAACATCAGACTTAGTTTGATTTTTTTTTTGAAGAAAAAAAAAAAAACAACAAAACCAACAAAACAAAAACCCTCCAGCAATCTGTCAGGTCAGAGGGCTAGAAAATGGGAGTCCAACTTTAATTAGCCGATGGTGGTTAACGGCCCCATAAGCATGTTGCATGCCCAGATTTGCAACCTCAGTTCCTTGGCACGCGCTTTTGTTCGGCTGCAAGAGATGACACCAACAACACAAAAGCGGCTGAACAGCTACAGGGTCAGTTTGTGCAGTATTAACGAAGCAATATAGATGATAAGAAATACATCCAGTGCCTGGATATACTGTATGCTCAGGGGAACCGGACTCAAATTAAACAGCAAAATAGTGATCTATTGTGTAGGATGCACGTCTGAAAGAATGGTTTCCAGATGGGACCACACCACTCGTAAACAGAGATTGCAAAAAGCTCTCTTTTTAAATAAAATAGAATAAAAAGAGTAGTATACATACATACAGCATATCTATAGTACACATATATATTGCTTACATTTTTCCAAGGAGACTTTATCACAGCTCCCCTTCGGTTTGTGCCTCTTTTGTAACTAGATTCCTTTTTTGAGCATAAGGTGTTTTATTGACACAGAATGGGGCTTCCTACCTTAGAGAGAAGAGTTTAAATGAAAATTGCCACACCTTGCTTTTGCCCCACCAGATTCTTCTCCCAGCTCTGGATGGCTGGGACGGATTGTGAGGCTGGAGGTCAGACAGCAAGGAAGACAAATGTAAAGTTGTTTTAATTTTTATAGTACTTCCATGTGCAGTACATAAACCCCTATTCAGAGTAAACAAACCCATTGCGGAGCTGGAGGGGGTGATAATCAGAGTACACAGATCTCAATAAATACGTCAAACCATCAAACTGTCAGACTTGGCTCTTTCCTTTGCTATTTGAAAGGGACCAAACAAATGCTTGGAATTAATAAAAAAACATTTTAAAAGGCCATATAATAACGAGGCCAGTAATAAATCACGTTAGCGAAGCATCCCAGTACAAACCAGCTTGTGTGTTGGAGGAACTGATCTTGGGAGAAAAATGCTATTCTCCACCCCTCTGTAAACATTATTAAAAACTTGCTTAGTTGCCATTGACATATTGTTCCCAAAGCTGTTGAAAAATTCCCTGCTCGTCAGTGATTTAAAGAAACGTTCACCATGGGCTGAAATTCCCACCAGGAGCCCCCCTGGGTTCCCGTGGGGCAGGTCACCGAGGCAGAGAGGAACCAGGACACCGAACAGCCTGAAAACTATTTTACTTATTATTACAACTCCAGGATTTGACTTCTACTCCACTTCTCACATCTGTTTGCCAAATCCAGCTATTCGCTTATCCCTTTCATTTAAACATTATTTTCCTTTTCGATATAAACAGTTTATCGCTGGAGAGCTACTCTACACGAAATGAGGGCTGTAAGCAATATTGCACCCTCTTACTTATGTAAATACCATTTATGAATGGCACGTACAAAGTGCAATGCCTGAACCGAGGCCTGCGAAGCTTTGCACCCACATTTTGGCAGAAAATCTGAGAAATGTGGAAAGGTTTGAAGGGGTATAAATCAGAGGGAACCCCAGCCTGCTACCAGGGAGCTGCCAGAGGTTTAAGCACCTTGCTGCACCAGCCAAGGCTCGCTGTGCACCACGAGCCGCCCAAAAATGCAAAGCCATTTTCTGCAAGTCCCAGCCGGTTCTAAAAAGGCACATTTTTCTGAGTGGAAATGTCAGATTGCGGAGAAGTCGGGACAGCTTTTTGCTTTATGTCACCATTCTACCCCAGAGTCAGATGGAGCCTTGCAAGAGGAGCCGAGTGAAATGACAGCTAAAATATTATGGCAACCGATTTGTACTGTGGATCAGCCGCTGAGGTGATGAAAAAGAGTATTCCCCGGTAAAATGGTATTCCCTGAATGACTGACCGGGCAACTGAAACAAGTTTGGTACACACACACAAAAAAAAAAAATATCCCATAGGAAAAATTAATTCAAATCCTGTCTAATCCCTGTTTACTTCACTAATGACTCCAAACTCTTTTCACTATTCATCTGTGTTACTACTTCTGTTTATTGAGTATTTCAATAAAGAGCTTTTTTTCTTTTTGTTTTTCCTGTTTATTTCCTATTTAGATATTTCAGACTTCATCTTTGAACATCGGCTTGCCTCTGCCACTTTTCATCTTCCACACAAGCAGACTTGCAGCCGATGGAAATAAGGTAACCTCTCCTCTAGCTGCCCCTGGGCAGAGCCCAAAGTAAGGTGCAACCAGCTGGATAAATGCCCTGTGTGTCACTTCGTTACTGAGGCTGGGTGCAAGGTAATTAATTGACTGTATCTGTTCCTCCGTACTGTATTTATGCAATGCAGTCTCCCCAGAAAGGCTGGCTGCCTCGCAGTTACAACATTCAGCTGTTATAAGTTTATGAGCCAGAATCAGTAAACATGATGCAATTATAAAAATAAGTTGATGTGGAAAATCAACTTAAAGGGTCCTCGAGAGAAAAAGCACTTCTAGATAAAATGCCTCATAAAAACGCACGTAATAGCATCCTGGCTGCAGCACAACCAACAACGCGGGATCACATTTTATTTCATACTGGGTGAATTACACCCCGAGACCTCTCATTCTGCCTTTCCCATCACAACCACGTATCAGAGGTTCACAGCCCTGGAACCCACTCCCACCTCCCAAACCGCTTTGACTAGACCAGATTGAGCACACAGCCGTTCGGAAGATGGACAGGATGGGTCTTCTCCTGTTGTGCTTCTTACTGTTTCCCAGGGTTTCTTTTTGATTCGACTGCCATGTTAATTCTCCTAAAATCCCATAGTAATCACCCTTAATCCAGCTGCCAGGATCCCAGCATTTGCTACCTTGCCGTTTACTCTAAGGAAGGTGTGAAGCTGCTTTATCCCACCGGAGTCACAGACAGATGAGTTTCTAATTGCAGAACCATTCCCAGGTTCCTTGTTTCTACTTGCAAACCAATTTCCACACGGGAGACGAGAAAGCCTTAGCACAAACCCTGCACTTTCACACGGTCAGCACATTTTATTGGCTCTCCTGGCAGCTCACAAAACCACTGACCACCGGGTTTACTGCCCGCCTGCAGAACCGGACAAGAGAGGACAGGTCTCTTCGCCAGCGGCTTCTTCCTTTTTCGGAGGTCTCAAGAAATTCGAGTGGGTAAATCTCTCATCTCATCAGAGGGCTCCTGTGAATCACGGCCTCTCACTCACAGCCCGAGGTCACCAAGACGTGTTTTTGGTTGCAAGACCATCACTTCAGGATGCTCTGCCCTCCATCTCCCAACAGCTGGTGCACAGGCCGAAGGGACGGAGGGCACCCACACCTCAGGAGAAGGCCCAGCGGCCAAGCAGGCACCATACAAACATGCACCCAGGGTGACAGCTCTACCCTTAAGACCTCATAATCCTCTTTAGGAGAGAACAAGTTCATCAAAGAATCACTTAGGTTGGAAAAGACCTTGAAGATCATTGACTCCAACCGCTAACCAAACACTGCCAAGTCCACCACTAAACCATTTAAAACCAGGTTTTAAATACCTCCAGGGATGGTGACTCAACCACTTCCCTGGGCAGCCCGTTCCAGTGCTTGACAACCCTTTCGGTGAAGAAATTTTTCCTAATATCCAATCTAAACCTCCCCCGGCGCAACTTGAGGCCATCTCCTCTTGTCTTATTGCTTGTTACTTGGGAGAAGAGACCGACCCCCACCTCGCTATAACCTCCTTTCAGGCAGTTGTAGAGAGCGATAAGGTCTCCCCTCAGCCTCCTTTTCTCCAGACTGAACAACCCCAGTTCCCTCAGCCGCTCCTCATAAGACTGGTGCTCTAGACCCTTCACCAGCACAAACCCAAAAAACAAAAGCGGTTAGGAGCACTCCTCCCTTCTTCACGTCTACCAGCATCTTCTAAAAGTCCTGCGAGCACCGCGAGGAGCCCTACCTCGCCAGAGCCAGGATTGCACCCTCCTCGCCCACAACTGGAATGGCTGGCGGGGTGCCTGCGGGGAGACGGGCTGATACGACGATTATCCGAGCACCGGTACGGCCACGCAGGTCGGGTTGAAGCGTGACCGCGGCGGGGGGTCCTGGGGCAGGTGCTGCAGCAGAGCACGAGGTTTGGGGTCTCCTGGTGGCGAATCACCCCTGTGCCCCCTCCCCAGGCTCCTCACCCACCTCGGCTCCCAGCGCTCTTCCTCCTCCTCCTCACGTCGAGGAGCCACAAGCTCTTCAGGGATCGGGACTGGGGACATCTCCTTTCTCCTGGCTCCAAGCGATGAAACAAACCGGCTGAGCATTTGGGCAGAGAGCTAACCCAGCGCTCATGCCAACGTGTGCCAGACGCCGCGGCAACTGGTGCGCTGAGCTAATTACGTCCAGCCACGATGCTTAATAACGAGGCATTATATCGCCTCATTAGAAAGCCTTTGCCTGGCTCCATCCCCGCTCCCCGTGCTGCCTGCAAAGGGAAGGGACCGCTCCAGCCATCGCTCTGCAGGGCCCTTCCCACCGCCTCCTTCCATCAAAAAGGGCTTTTTTTGGTGACAGGTGCCCCATCGGAGCGATGGAGCCGGGCCTGGCAAACTCTCCACTGCTCTTCTAGGAAAAACACCGTGCCACAAGAAAAATAGAGATGGGCGAGCTGGAGGGACGATGCTTCCCCTTGCATCCAGCATGGCCCCTTTGCCTCTTCCCACCTTGTGCTTTGGGCAGCCCGGGAAAGCATCCCGGACTCGGCACCGGCTCCCATCCGCCGGCATCCTGCTCGGCCGGCCGGGCCAGCACCGCTGCTGCGGGTCCGTGCGTGTGGTCCCTGCGTAAGCCCCATCTGTCTCAAGTTTAGCACGACAACGCTGCAGCCCCACCAATTAAAACAGGCTGCCGGAGTTAAATCCTGAATAAATGCAACGTCAAGTCAATGATCAGCAGCGAAGATCAATAGCATGGGGATGGGTCTGACGGGAGGTGGGAGCTGCAGGGGCTGGGGCACGCACCCTAAACTGACCCCAGGTAGAGCCAGGCCCCTTCCCGGTCCTTAGGCTGGTGACAGTGACATTAGGAAATCGCTTGCTGTCTGTCTTTAATGCAGACTTAGCTGTTCGTTAACTGCTGCGTTGCACCTCGCTACACCAGCGTCACAACAGGGAGAAAGCAGCAGAACGTCGCAGGTTAAAATGCAATTTACTGCAGATCCCCGAGTTAGGGGAAAAGCACTGTCAAAATGCAAATCCCTGTTAATTCAGGGGTAGAACAAGTTGAAAGGCTGAAATGTCAGATCCAAGGGGTATCCACTGCACGTTCTCCTCTCTTCACCGCTCCCCAACAAGAAAGCCAGCTGCAACGCAAGGCAATTTAAAAACAACTTAACCACGCGTGGGCACACCATGAAAGTGCAACCCTGGCCTTCACCGTGTTAGCAGAAGTGACCAGAGTGATACAACATGAAACGATGCCCTCAAAATGTAAAGAGGGAGTGGACCATCTGCATCGGGTTGGGAGATGAACTACCCAGCATTCAGCATCACACTTGTGTTACCATTTGATGTGGTTTCCAGGGGCCCTTAATAAAATCCAATGTGCAGCTGACCTTGATTATTTTCTCCTGCTTAAGAAAAAAAAAAAATAATCCAGAAACAAGAGTTTCATCCACAGCTCTGAGAAGTCTTGAGCAGAAAAGTAAGAGGTTATTAAAACGAGCAGAGGGTGGCTCGGGCTTACAGAGCCAAACGGAGCGCATAAAGCAGTGATCACAAAGCGCTGGGCACCAGGCTGACCTGCCGGCACCCCACTGTCACCCAGCCCCTCCAAATTATGTCTCATCTGAAAAATATCAGCTGCTACATGCTAAAAAGTCTGCAGAAGAGCACACTGCAGCCCATGCACAGGAGAGTCCTAAGGCTGCTGGCTCCCTGGCTAACTCTCCGTGCTCTCAACCCACCACGTGCAAGTGTCAAGAAAACTTCGGTACGCTGCAGGGTGCTTAGGCATGCAAGGACGCACGTACAGAGGCACACGATGGTAAATATTGCACAAACGTGCTAAAGCGCGGACTTCCCATGTACGTCGAGACCCTGAGCCACTCAGCGCTTGGAAACTCGTTTGCCGTAACAGAAACGAGCAATGGTAAAACAGTGTTGGGAAGCAACACATTTGCCCAAGTACCACGCGACTTATTCCCTGCTGGTGTAATTGAAGCAAGCAAGAGACGAACCCGATGAGTCTTTACTTGAGCAAGGCTCCTCCAGCAGCCAGCAAGACGTCCCCGTGCTGCAGAGCGGGGACAGTGGGGAACGCTGAGCCAGCCCCTCGTGTGCCCACAGGCGTTACGGCACACTGGGGCCGTTGGACTGGTCAGAGGAGGAGCTGGATCTGGTTGGGGGTTTGTTGGGAGCGTGTGGAAAGTGAATTAGCCCTCGTCTTTCTTGTCCTGTCATTATCCCTCTACCACCCACTGCCACGTCCTGGCACACGAAGCTCCCGTGGTCCCCGCCACCCATGCCAAAAGGCTGCGTACGCGTGGATGGGAACACTTTCCTTGGCTGTCTCCACCAGTACAAGCTCTGGATGCCGTGCCAGCGGGTGGAAAAAAGCCTAAAGCACCCGGCCTGCCTGGCATCCTCCCCATTCCAGCATCGAATCCCGAACAGGGTCAGATGCTCCCAGTGCCTGCATCCAGCCGCGGCTGCATGCGACAGCCTGTTTCACGCACCGAGCCCTGCAGATCCTGCCTGCTCTCCCAGTACCACATCTACCGAGGATTTTAGGAGATGCCGGAGATGCCCTCAGAGGAGCAGCACCACACCATGCTCCCGGTGCACTGGGTGCGTGTCCTGTCCTGCCCGTGGGTTGGATGGACCACGGGGAGGGTTGAGCAGCCCTCCGACCCCACTGGAGATGTCCTGCTGGCTCCGGTGGGAATGGGACCACATCCTAACCCAGGAGATGCAGGTGGAAGCTCCTCAGTGGGGCTGGTTTAGATAAACATCATCATATAAAATAGCTGAATCCCAATTCCTGTGCAGAAATATATCTGCTTGTATTTACCACCCACATACTATTTTACGAAGACATAATCTCAAACAAGAATTGTTGCCATTGCTGAAGTTTATTTTAACATATGGCTAACTGAGCCTAAGAAAAACATGTAAAATACATTTTAACGTGCTATTCTTGCCTAATGGTTTTTATAATTTTTTTACTGCCCAATATATATTTATACATTCCAAACATTAGGGGTGTGTGGGGCGTGTATGTTAAAAAAATTATATCAGTCACATGGTGACTGCTAAATGAAAAAAGTACTGTGGTTCCTTTGTATTAGTCCAAAACCACTAGCACTGTTTTAATTTTCAATAGGCAAAAGGTAATTTGTGATTTCATAAATTCTGTTCAAGACATCGTAATTCGTACCTGGTCACAGCTGTCAGACGTTGATACGCTACACCATGGTGATGGGTTTTTAGAACCAGAGATGGATGTCTTGTAAAAAATCTCGAGGCATTTAAAAGGCAGAAAAATTCTTTCAGTCCAGAAGCAGCCCAGTCCTGGCTGGGGTTTGCTGCTTTTGCTACAGTTCAACAAGGTACTTAAACACACGCCTAATATTAAGCACAGGAGTAGGCTCTGCTGCCTTTGATAAACCACCCGCGTATGCAACTTTTCAAGCACACGATTTGCCACATAATCACGGATATCAAGACACCATTAACTGCAAACCGTTTGCACAATAAGCGTCCCCGGGGTCTCCAGCTCCCTCATTCCATTTGCATGCACACAAGGTGCGGGCGCCCGTCCCGCTCCTGCAAACGGCAATGCCGTTTGCCTCCCCGCTCCCAAATTATTCCGCCAGGCTTTAGAAGAGCGTCCAACGGTGCTGATCATCACATCGGGCTGACCGCCCTTGGGCTGGTGCAGAGAGAAAGGCATTTCCACACCGAAGCAGGTCCTCCGCCCGCGTTGCTCGGAGCCGCTCGCCCCGCCGGAGGAGCATCCCGGCGAGGGACCGGCGTGTCCCACGCAGCCGGAGGGATGCCTGTGCCTCCGCGGGATGCAGCCCGTGGAGAGAGACCGCAGAGCAGCCCGGGCTTCCCCTGCCAAAGCGGCTGGGCTGCTGTGGCCCTCCGGCCCTTCGCAGCTTGGTTTCTCATCCGTACGATGCAGATACTGACCCAGCCAAGGGTGGCAATCATCACAGAATCATTTAGGTCGGAAAAGACCCTTAAGATCACCGAGTCCAACCGTAAACCTAACACAATGAGTCTTGTTCCTTCCGTGAAGCCGTACAACAAGAACATGCCAGCCATTCCCAGGTGGAAGACGAGCTCCCAACTCATGAGCAACCACATCCAGGGCTGGAAAAAGCCCTTGTCAAAAGCGTGGATGAAGTTACACCAAAACACCCCTTCAATAGTCCCTGCTTTTCGTGCTCAGAGTGACATGGCCCTAAATGTATTTATCCTCATGTAAAAGCCCACTCTGCAGAATTTAACTGGATATATTCTAAAATATCAGCTTTGTTTCTTCACCAATAAACCAGAAAGCCCCTCTCTCACATGTTTATTTGAAATAGGGATTTAGCAAGTATTAAACGCTCTCCTCTTAGCTACGGTTCCAGGCTAGGATTTAAGTATCTGTGTTACAAGACGAATTTGAGTTTTAACTGCAGTAAGCACATTCTAAAAATGGAATAAAATAATCAATTCCATGTGCAAATCTCTGTCCCTCCCAGTAACCCTCCTGACCCAAAGACAGCCGATGCTCTGACCTGCGCGGCACGATCCCCTCACCGTCTGCTTAAAGAAAAAGAAGCCAGAAAGCCAAGACAGAAAACACTCCCCAATTTTTGCAGTTTTCAGCCGATTTCCCTCAAAGGACGGATCGATGGGGAGGATGAACTCTGAGACCACTCGCAAAGGCCGTTTTGCACACACGCAGCATTCTTTATACAGTATTTACGTATTGACTCGCATCCTGTTTTGATGTAAACCGTAATGCTACTTCACCGCCGTCTGCAAAATGAGCGAATTCCAGCAGATCTGGCAAAACACTTAAGCCACTGCTTAACTTCCAGCCCAGCAGCTGCTCAATGGGGCTATTCATGGGCCCTGCACAGACTTTAGTCCTTCCTGCACCGAGTGGTGCTGAGCTCTTTTCCTGGCTGCAATCCCGAGTTCCCGGCAGGAGATATTTTCACCTCTGCCCTCTGGCTTTATCTCCTCTCTTTGTGCTGCGCATGATACAACGGCAAAAAAAAAAAAAAAAAAAAAAAAAGGAAAATCATACAGAATGCAATGACTTTGATTTGTTTTCAGTGTTGGCCTGAAGGCAGCCATGGTTCAGCACAAGTAATAGGCAGCAAAGGATGGCACTGCTGATCCCAGCTTGGCTCACCATTAGAGATGTAGTAGTACTAGTATTTTATATATTCCTGGGACACCATTCATACAGAAAACACTCAAGATTAACCTTACGTCAGGTATGGGGTTATCATTTTATGATATGTCTTTTTTATTGCTTTTTTTTTTTAAGAGAAAAAGAAGAATCATAGCTTTTTACATCCAGTGAATCAAACTCCTTATAGTTAGGGGCTGCTGGTTTCCACGGTAACGAGGATCCAACTCCGTTTTATGTGAAATAAAAAAAAAAAAAAGAACAGCTCCACTCCAGCTGTCGGTGTGGTCTGGGCACCGTAAGCCAGCAAAGGGATGGTGCTGCAGACACGGTGCAGCTCCGCAGCGCTCGGGGCAGATCCGCTCTGCTCCCGGTGCCACCGCGCCGGAGGAGGGATGCGCATCGAAACGCTCCATCTCCGTCTGGCCAAAATCATGGACGTGGGCAAGAGGTAGACGGGGAATTCTCCAGCCTTCCTGCTGGCGCCCGCGTCCCCTTGCCCCGGGACACCACCACCACCACCACCCCTGCTCTTTCTGCAAGAGCAGCATTGCCCACACCCTTCCCCAAGGGCTACAGCCTTCTCTGTGATGACTTCACCTCTAATAATAACTTCCAGGGCCCTGTGGACTCCAGAGGAAAATAAACTCAAGTTAATTTTTCCTTTTACAGTGCTCTTATTTTAAGAATTTGATGTGGGTGTAAAAGAAAAAAGACACACCTATCGTAGCTGGGATAAAGTGCTGTGGGTATGATGTGACTCTGGCAAGCATGAAAGTGAATCACAGGAGTATCTGTGCCGACTTTCGAAAGCAGTAATTTGCCTGGGCCAGGCTTCCGTAACAGATGTTGCCGTTTATATATGTAATTTTGTGTTGCTTTTTCAAATATATGAGGGAAAAAACCCCAGCAATATAATAATCCTCATCGGCACGCCAGCACTGCTCTGCACATACACGTCTGTAGCGCTGAAGATGAACACATGCAAAAAACAAAATGCACAACGAATGCCTGCTGGTGCGGAGAGGCAGGCGCTCAGCAGCATCGCTGCCTGCAGGCAGCTGCCCATCTGCCGGGGACGCAGGTCCCCACAGCCCCAGCATCGCTGCAGACCTCAGTTTGGGGAAAATGAGGAGGATTTTACCAAAAGTGGGTGATTACCAACCATGCAGATACGGTCTCGGTGTCACACGGCTTGCAGTCTGCCATGAACTCCACGAAAGCCACGTGCAATGGGAAATCGATGTCGGCATCGACTTTCTCCATCAGCTTGTGGCAGATAACGACGACGTCGCCCGAGCCCGATTTGATTTCACAAATCAATACTGAGTGCTTAAGAAGGGAGCTGGCTGGAAAAGGCTTTGTGCACAGATTTCCACGGGGAAAAAAGGGAATTTTCTGTTATAATTTCAACACTGACATTTCGAACAAACGAGCCCTTCTCTTTTGTCCTCCCTTCTTGGACACGTGGTGGCACGCACGTGGGACGGCGGGGTTCGAGGCTTCCACGGGGCGGGCACAGGGGAGGCAGCATCTCCCGCAGTCCAGCTGTGCGTCCCCAGGGACTGAGCCCCTTGCAGAAGAACGGGGTAGAAGAAAAAGAATAAAAATAGAAGCTCATTACAAAAAGCCACCACTTTTGAACCAAGACCTGGGCACCTGGAAAGCCGAGATGACCAAAAGCCCACAAGTCACTTCTATAAAATGTGGACCTGGTTATTTTCTGGGTGGCTTCTCCTCTGCTTCTGGCAACCCAGGGCCAAAGCCTGTCTAGATAGCAGCTCAAGGGACACCGGCCTCCTCTCGCCCACAGCTAGACTTCGTGCACCCCACGTAATCTGGAGGAAGCTCCTGGCCTCCATCTGTCACCAAAGTTTGGGAGATCATTTCCAATCAAAGCACCATGGACTCATGCAGCCCTCGTTATGTTGTGCTCCAGTGCCAGATGTCAGGCCAGCGTTGTTCATGCAGTCAAAAAGCCTGGTTACATCCACAAACCATCTGTGCTAACAGGACGTCTCTTGAAAAAAACAAAAACAATTATTTGCACAACGTTGGACAGGGGGTTGTTCACTTCTGCTGAAGAATGCTTGCGATTTTTAAACACTTCCCAAGAAAAACCTTTTCCTTTTTTCACTTTACCTTCAACCAAAAAGCTTCTTCCTTACCAATTAGGAATCTTAATTACAGATAAACTGATGAGAGAACCAGTTTGGCCGTAGTAAATCTGCTACCGCTACTATACCATAAGCCAGACGGGAAACAGATATGAATTGCTCGAGCTTCCACGCGCTGCTTTGAGAAGAAACGTGGCCATCACTGCGGCCCCGGGGCTGGCACGGACCCGTGAGCAGCCCGGGAAGGTCTTTCCCTCTCACTCCTCTGCCTCCTCACCTGCAGGCTGCGGATGGCACGACCTCGCCGAAGGGAGCTAACCGGCTTCAAAGCAACCCAGGCGAGGTGGTCCCCCACGCGGGGGCACCGAGCCGCGGCCAGTGATGCCGCAGATGCCAAAAATTTGCACGGACTCAGAGGGAGAACGGACAACTCATGGGACAGAAAGGCACCCGGGGCCACCGAATACATAGAAATCACGTGTCTCAGCTAGAAATGCTTTGGGTGTGGGAGCGCATCAGAGAGATGTTCACGCTGCTCTCCTCTTCCCGCAAGCCCTCCCGTTTACCTGACTCACCTCCCTCTCTCCGCTCTCAGGTTGTGCTCAGCTTCGCGTTCCAAGAACCAGAGCACCTCGTAAACCACCCAATTACTGTTTGTTCGCCTGTTTTTTTAGTAGAAAGAATAGAAACGCTACATTTGAGGAGTCATCCCTTTTGCTTCCAGACACTAGTCGGACCTGTTTTTTCCCCCCAAGCTTTAGCAGGTTATGAGCACCACGGAAGTTTTACCAAGGAAGTTTTTCAACCCAAGCCCAACATTAAACAAAGCTCAAATTCATGGGACACTCTACACAAACCCAGCAGGGACATAATGTGGCATGAGTCATTTGCAAAATCCACTTCAGAAACCCACAGAGGTGCTTACAAAGATATCTACCCCGATCAAAGTGATTTATATTTTTCACGAGTGAGCAATTCGCTTACTAGGAAAGAGACAAATTTAATTTTTAATTTGATCTCCATCAAAACAATATTTTCTTGTTGCTATGACAGCTGAAAGGAAAACCTCTTACCTCGGCGACAGCCAGCTAACGGCATTGCCGCACGTCCCCCAGCAGCAGTAGCTCGGGGAGGGAACGCAGCCATGTGCATCATTTTTGGCTCCTGGTGTCTTCGATTTGGGGATTTTTAAAAAGGACACACTGAAGCCAAGGACTAGAAAGGCTCTTCGGAGAGGCTGAGGGGAAATAGCTACAAAACACGGGAGCCTCGTGACGCCCGTGGGACCGGGGACCCACCAAAGCCCCTGGGATCCTTCAGGGAACCCCCCGGGTTTCACACCAGGCTCTGGGGACCAGCTGCCCTGCACCGTAACCCAAGCTGCACCTCTAATCCAAGATGCACAGTGCTGGGAGGGGAAAAAAAGACATCTGCTGACCATCAGTAGATATGGCAAGAGTCCAAACAACAACAACAGAAAGGGCTTAAATACATAACCGTTTCTTTTCCTTACACTCCTCCTCCATGGCTACCAGCATCACAGTACTGAAGAAGTGCCCTGATGAATAAATATCTTCTTTCCCTTAGCAACAGTTAGCAACAGAGTCAAGTTTTTTTTTTTTTCCTTGCTCAAAAGAAACACATCTCAAGCTAACACAGACGATTTAAACAGCAATAAATATAGGACGTGGGTGTAATCAAAAATCGCTGAAACGCAAATCGCACTTTTTAGCCTGGGTTATTTTAAAGCACAAGCAGAGCTGCCAATGATGTGTAGAAAGAGAGTGGAGAGGGCTAAAGGGGAAAGGAAAAATGCAGCAAGATTTTGGGGAGGACAGAAAGATACTGGCCATTCCTCCTGAGCAAAGCCAAAGCCAGGAACGGTGATGATACCCCGAAGTTTGCCTTCAGCCTTTTGTACAATTTGAGTTTCTGCGGCAGATTTCTCTGTCTACAAACTGCAAAGGCCGCATATAGTAAAAAATCTGTTAAATGCATAACCCCGGCACACAGCAAACGTATTCTTTTCACAGCTCTATTCCTTTAACAGTTCATTTAAGACGTCTGCCTTGCATTTTTCCATTTGGTGTTGGGAAAATGTTTTCTTTCACCTGGCGTAGAGCCCGATTCAACAGAAACAGAAAGCCCTCCCCGTTTCCATGGGGCCCTGCAGTATAAGACATGGGACTAATTTTATCCTTAAGTGGGCACCTTTCAGCTCTGTCACCAGGTATTTCGTCCCCTTCCCTTTTGCCCAGGATCTTTTCCTCCCCTTGGCATTTAGAGGATGAGTTAATCTTTTGCTGGTTCACGTCTCCCTTTCCCTGATGCTACCGGCAAGGGCAATCTCCTACCACCACCTCTGCTCCTCCAAGCACCACCACCACCACCACCACCACCATCACCATCACCGCAGCCCTTCCCCGTCCCACCTCTCCAAGCCTCGGTCCCAAAGCAAGCAAACTTCTGCTCCCACCACCCCAGCAAAGCGCCACGAGACGCGGCTCTGGCCGGGGATTTTGGTGACGCCTCGCTGCTCCTTCTCTACCAGGAGAAATATTCCTGATTTCCATACGAATCACAATGCCTTAAACAACAGGAATCACAGCTAGAGCACAGAACGCAGCCTGGTCTCTAGCCAAAACCGAACAAAGCCAAATATCACTAATTGCAAAACAAAACCATGGCGTGGTCCTGCTGATAACGCGCTGCAGGAGGGCCCGGCGGTTCCATGGGGAAAACCGGCTCTTCGGGACACTGGGGATCCGGGTGGGAGAGCGGGGAGATGGTGATGGAGCCAGGCAGCTCCAATGTGCCCAGATTTTATTTCTCTAGAGACCCAGAGAGATAACAGCGTTTGGTTCCCGCTGTCTGAGATTTTCAGGATAAAAGATTGTTTCTGGTTTATTTATTTATTTTTTTTTAGATTGAAGCTGGAGATGGCAGAAGGCAGCTCCGCAGCCGAGGAAGCCCAGCTCCCCGGCTGACACTGCGTAACGCCACATCCCCTTCTTCACCCTGTTCGATTCCAATAATGGAAACCTATCAGGTGCTTTTCTCTAACTGCAGTTAGAGAAACTTCTCGACTTCACAGGAGAAGCCCTCTACTCGGTGATGAACCGAGGGCCGATTCCCACCTCATCCACCGTCAGGAGAAGACGCTGCGCTGCAACGCACGTCGCAAGGCGATGCTGTACGGATTTGTAGCTAAAATGACTCGGTAGAATGATGCCGGCTGTGCCAACTGAGAATTGGGCTCTTTCATATTTATCTATAATATGCAGATATTTAAATCCCTAAGCCTGAAGTAAAATAATTTAGAAGCTCCAGCTATAAAAGATCTGCTCTCAAATCCTCATCGCTCTTCAATCCTAGTCTCCAACACATTATATTCTTTCTGCATTTAATGTGCCCTGAAGGTGGGGATTAGGTAGGCATTTGATTATGTCTTTCATGTTTACAGCAATTCATTTCCAAACCTTTACAAACTCTAATTAAATGCTACATTTTTACCGCCTCGTCCTGAATTGAGAGAGACCAGAAGAGAAAAATCTGTCCTCAAACAAAATTTACATTTCTAAAGCACCTTTTTCTGTGCAAGCACCTCAGGGTTACTGCATAAAATCATCCTGAGCTGCCTTAAGATGTATCAGTGCAGACATCAAAGCAGCTCTAATACCGAGCGTCACACAGACCCGCAGACAGCTGAGATCACTACGTTCACAAGCAAGAAATAAAACAGCTCCTGCCAAAACCAACCATCGATCCCCTCAAAAGGTGGCCATGGGGGAAGCGAGAGCGGCAGCCAAACTCCAGCAGTAAAAAACAATCTTTGCCTTGGAGAAAGCTCGCAGGAAGGGGCCCGGTAGCCAAAAGCGTGGCCGTCGGCACAGCGCTTCATCCAGCCCCACGGCCTATTTTTTTGAGCATCCCTATCCACAAGAGAAGACACCGTCGCGTTCCCATGAAGTCGAAGGGGAGCTGAGCGAGCATCCCCAGCGAGGAGGAGAGCTCAGCACGGCCAGCTCCCCAGAGCTGGGAATGACCAAGCCACCTCCAAAGGTAACCCCCCCTTGGCCGTAAAAGACTTCCAGTGACTGGGAAATGTAATGCCATTTCTTTAAAATCTGGACCCTTCTCTTAAGCGTTGGTTGCAGTCAGAGTCATCCCACCTCTGGCTCGGTGAAAGGCCACGCACCGGCACGCATCGTCTCCGCACCGTCCCCTTCGCAGAGTGGGGACAGTCCAAAATTTGTCTCTGTTCAGTAGTTAAGAGCTGAGAGATTGGATCTGAAGCCAAATTTTAACCGCAGGTTGGAAATTGGGAATTTGCCCCATTTTAAAGCCTGGGCGCAGCAGAAACCATTCTCAGGAACTGTCAGATCAAAAAGACACGGATCTCATAAGATTAGCTGAGCTCTGCAGCTTTGCCCTTTGGGGCCAAGACAGAAGAATGATATCAAATTTTTATCAGCTAAGAAATTCAAGCCTAGCTTGAACACTACCACATCTCTGCAGTCCATCGGAATACATTCAAACTGCACAAGGAGAATACTAAAAAGATTTAGTTAAAAATCTCACAGGTCGGGTAGCATCAAGGTCAAAGCTGCAAACACTCCTGTGCACAGACGGATAAAATGTTGAATCAGTAAGCAAGATCCCCATTTTCTGCTTTCCTGCAACTCCCTGTCTGCCCCTTCAATGATACGAAGGGGTTCAGCGTCCAAGGATGCTGTGCCTCGATTGCTGCCTCCCCATCCTACGGGCTTCAGGGTAGTACAGGGAGATGAGGTCTCCGCAGCTACGGATCCATCGTGGTGCATGAAATCCATCCGAGCTGGCAGGGCACGCCAGCTCCCTGCGCCACAGCCCGCTTCAAGCCCTTTAAACAGCTTGTGGGGGGGGGGGGATTTAAATCATTGATCAGCCTTGCGCTTGCCCTCTGCCCTGGGCTGAAATGTCACTTGTTGGGTTACCGTGGTTAGAAACACCGCGTGTGCACGCACTGTCCCCGCTGCTGCAAACTCCTCCGTCGCTCAAATCCAAACAGCTTAACTTTTCCTGGATCGCACAAAGGCATTTCCCGGCGAGAACCACCGTCAAGCCAAATTTTGGCCTTCTAGCTCCAGTTGCTGCCATCGAAGAGCATTAAGAAGATGTAAAGCTGTATTTTACCTTGCCTAAAACGCCTCGCAAAGGCCAGATAGTTTGTATTCGAAGGCTGTCATCACGGGTCTCGCACTGAAGATCACTTTCCAGGTCCCTGGGAAATTCATGGCACGTCTCCCAGTGACTTCCCCAGGGCCAGGATTTCACCCCAAACTTGGAAGAGCTCAGGCCAAAAAGAAAGTTTAGATAGTTACCGCGTGCGCTCGAAGCGAGCGGCTGGAGCAGAAAGCCAGCGTTTAACAGCACTAGCAGCCCTGCAAAATTTTACAAGACACAACCCTCGCGTTAGAGGATCCATTTCTTTCTTCATAAAATATATTGGGCCTTTCCACAAACTCCTTTTATTGGTCCATTTGGCTACTCACTCCTTTTATGAACTACTCAAGTTCCCGGATCATCTGGAAAAGCCCAGGAAGACGGCCGAGCTGAACCACAACGACGTGCTAGCCATCGGTAACAACCTCCTCCGCTACCACGGCTCGGGCACCGTGCGTGAAAGCACGGAAGAGAAAAGCCAGCAGACGGGGCAGCTGGATTTCATCACCTGAAAGCCAGCACGCAGCATCCTTCTAACCCGTTTCTTCCTACTGCCTACAAGGTTTTGGAGTTGCAAAGTTGATAGAAATACCCGAAACCCAGGTGCCTTTCACATCAGCCCAAAATCCACTTGGCAGCAAACAAGCGGTTAAGACTGGGAATTTTTTTTTACCAGCCTCCTACATCTCTTCCATGGGGGGTCCTTTAATGGATACAGTTAAAGAGCAATCTTGCACGGAGGTCCACATGCTAACATAACAACATATTTTAACTGTGTATTTAAGTAGTTTCATTTCTATTGACATTGGCTAAGGTGAGTCCTAAGGCTCGCCGGTCTCCAGCACAAGGCTGGGCTGCCCACGAGCGCAGCCTTTCGAGCTACGCGTTGCCAAGTCTCCTTTAACAACAACAAGCTCCCGCAAAACATTTCATAACCATCGTTCCCCAAGGAGCCGGGTGCCTGAAGCGCTCGTTGTGCTAAGTCCAGTGCTTTGCAGCACGGTCAGCACCAAAAAAAGACCAGCGAAGCCTCACAAGAGAGAAAAAGCCAAGCAGCGTGAGCAGAAATGTGCCTGGCTCCGCACGTCTGCCCCTGCCCAAAACCCTGGAGCCAGTGGGGCAGAACGGGGGTCCTGCGGTCCAAGCTGCGGTGCTGCAGCTTGCTTTTGCTTTTGGGCCCAATCCCAGAGCTGCAAGAGTTCATCCCCAGTAGCATCCTTCCAGTACCCACCAGCCCGGGCAGGAGCATCTAACTGGTGGTGGCAGCACCAGGCTGTTCTCACAGGGACAAAACGTGCAGCGCAGGAATCGCCGTAACGGGACAAAACAGCCCTCCCCAGAGCCCAGCTCCAGCGAGACCTCCAGAAAAGCAATTATCCGGGCACATCAATGCAACAGCAATTTTATCCTAGCCAGAAGGTGCTTTAGAGCACACAGGCCAGCTTCTACCCTTGAAATTATTCACATGTTTCATGTCTTAGCTGTACCAAGCTCTTGTGAAATAACCAGGCAAGGGTGAAGGCTGCTTGTGACAATCCCGTGGAGAGGCTGTTTTAAGCCCTATAACAAGGAGCGCTGCTGCCCTCCCAAATAGCAGGGGCTATTTTAAAAAGCCTTACTATTGTAATCTTGGATTACTCCCTACCACCCAAATCCATTTCATCTTAATTAGCACCCATTATTATAAGGCTCCTCCAACATTTCCATATTTCTCTGATCGTTACAGTCCACAGACACTCAGTAACAAAATCTACCCAGCTGTGTATTTTGCATAAACTGGTTATCTTGAACCACATGCCCTCTCACTCTTGTTACCGGCCCCATATTTTATACAACAGTGTTGACACTTCCAGCCCCTTGCAGGAGTATTGCTTTGAGAGATTTAGATTAAGCCCGATCCAAGCAGCTTGCTGGGGGAGACAGAGAAAATCTGAATTCCTCTCGAATTAATGACTAAAATCTGAAAATTCAGCATGGCGTCTTACGGTTTCACCAGGAAACACATCGCCCGTAGCACGGCACAAAATCCAGCTACCCTGAATATTTTAACAGTGCCAGAGCAAAGCCAAAAGCTGAGCACGAACTTGGCATTGGGGTTCTTTATTCTCTCTTAAAAGAAACACAAGGTGCATTATGAGTTCAATGAGAAACATGTCTCGGTAGCGTCTGTGCAATTAGCTACAGGGGAGGGGAAAAAAAAAAAAGTCCATTTCTGTTGGAAAAGCCTTACTACACAAGGTGAGGCCCCAATCTCCATGACTGGCTCTGGACAACGAAGCACACATCTCCGCACCTGCAGGATGGGGTCCCTCACTAACGAGCAGGCGCCTCATCTTCCAACTAACGATGCTCCGGCCAGCATCCAGCCCTGCCGCCTCGCCCCGGGCTTGGGGCTGCTCCCTGCTCCATCCACCAAACTCACCATTTCAGGTTTCCTTAAACAGCTGGCAACTTCTAAAGGAGGGGATGCGAATCATCTCAAGGACTTTCCTAAGAGCCCCGCAACTCCACCAGCTCCGGTGCTGCCCGGAGCGAGACCACAGCACTGCAAACTCCAGCACAAAAACCCCCAGCCCCCAGCCGTGCTGCTGCTTTTGTAGAAGGAAGGACTCATAATTCCGCATACCCCGACATTATCCCTCTTTCAAGACCTTTCCTTGACTTGGGATAGCTCCCGACATCGTAAGATGTCTCCAGACTCTGCGTCTTTGCAAAGAAGATGAAGATTGCAACCCTCTGCTAGTCGGGGCCTCTTCGTTCTCCCCTCTCAGCATGCTTCAATCCCCTCTGAAGCTTAGCGTAACACCAGGCTCAGCATTAATCAACACAACATGCGCTTCATCCAACTTCAGCAACCACTACGAATATTTAAGTTTTATATTATGTGCTGGGATTATTTTTATATATATATGCCACCCTGTGTCTTTTTATATACACACTCACACACATATATAAGCAAACACACACACACGGAGTATTTCATTTCTGCAAAATATAATTTAAGGACAGGGATTTTTTTTTTCCCCTTCAGGCAGTCCTGAGCAGCAGCCTCCCCACACAGCGATGCCGAGTGCCCTCTGCTGTACACGGAGACAAATGCTGCTTTGTTTTAAAAAAAAAAAAAAAAGGAAGATGATTTTTTAATTTTCTTTCCCCAATACTTATAACTTTACTTCGGATAAAATATTTATTACAATTACATTTGACCATTTTGCAATACTAATGCCACCAGATTTCTCCTGTCAGACTGAAAGATTCATGTCTCCTATAGGTTGCGTCAGCAGAAAGTAAATAGTCTGGGCTGGAACTGCACAGGATACAGTGTGAAAATGTTTTATTTATACGTTTGATAATAGCAAAGGGAAATCAGAACAAACAATACAGCTTTATTATTCAGGCATTTATCAGATAGCCTTCACACTTCAGCAAACTGCACATCTATTAGAGGTACAAGCTGAAACTATCACATGGCAACACGAAATCATTTTTCTTTTGTAAAGCGGCATTGTTCCTGCTACTGGAAGGAAAGATAATACTAAAACGTATTCAAATATATGTATTTGAAACCTCTACATCTTGTAATAAATTATGCACTTGATATTAAAAATCCAAGCTACACTGCACAAGCCCGACTTAAGAATATTAACTTTTATTGTCTTCTCACGTCCCAGCTCTCCTCAAATCTGACATTTAAAGGGGCTGCATTTCCAGCACACGGCCTTTATGGCACCGAACGCAGATTTAATACGGCACGGGCGCAGCTCCGTGGTGAGCATTCCCATTTGTTTGGCAAGCGAGAAGAGGAATCAGCCTTGTCCCTGCCCCTCTGCCACTTCTTCAAACGCTGCGTAACCTTAAGCAAAAGCCTGACTTCTGTAGAGCCGCGGGTTTTGCAAAAGCAGGGATTCAATCATCCGCAAAGAGCCAGGGGCAGGTTACGAGACACCAAGCCCAGCAGCATCTCTGCGAAGGGGTCCGCCTCCACCCAAGGCAGACGGGTCAAAGACCGACCAGGTCTTCCCCCACGGAGCAAACGCCGCCGCGTGGCACGCAAACATCGAAACCCCACTTACTGGCATCGCGACGTATTTTTCCCCTCCGCTTCACGCTCCCGCAGAAGGAGACGTCTTTTTTTAACCTGTCTCCGCGCAACACCTCGGCTCCCCAAATGGGACCCATCTGCTCCCCAAAGCTACGCGGGCACACCTCCGCGCTGCCCTCGGAGGGTGGGAGGGGGTCGGTGGGGTGGGAGCACCCACGGGTGCCGTCTCCAGTGATGCCCAGGCCCCCGGGTGCTCCCACGCAGCCACCCCGTCCCCGGCGGTCGATGAGCTGGTTGACGAGCCGGTTGCCAGCCATCACGGCCGCACCGGCACAACTGGTTCCCCATCCCTTCCAGTGACTCACTGCGAAACCTTTCCATTTCCAGCATTTGTATTCACTTCACGGCTTGGATTTCCTAGAGGAGGCAGTACCCAGGAAAACAAACCTCCTCTTACACCCGCCTGTAAATGTGTCCGCGCGAAGCCGATCAAAAATATTCCAGTTTATTTTTTGAAATGAAATCTTTTACCAGCATTTTTTCCCCCAAAAAATGTTGGTATTTTTTATAACTTTTTATCTTGTTATTCTCAGGGATTCTTGTCCTAGATTCCCCATCTTGGTTGAAGGCCAAGCATCACTAGCGGAGCCAGGGGGAATATAAAAGCATCTTTCTAAGACGCTATAGAAAGGAAGAAGAATTGGACCCTGGGAGCCAATTCACTTTCATGCCTTGGGTATTTAAGGATCAAACACGCATTTGTGAGCTGACACAAGGTAAAAAGGTGGCTTTGAGACTTTACGGCGTCTGAAGAAGCCTCCGAAAGCATCTTTTTACCAACTAGAGTGCAAGAGAAAACCAGGAGCGGCGATGCATCCCGGAGCGCGGCCGCCGAGCCCCTGAGGACGGCCGGCGGAGGGGACGGCCGGGCGCACCGGCCGCTCCTGGTGGCACCACGGGCACGGAGCCCTTGTAGCCGCTGCTCCGCTCGCAAAGCAAACAGCTGAAGGCAAGGGAACAGGAACCACCCAAGGCACGCTGGGGAGGTTTCCTATGGTTACTGCTGCCATGGGAATATTTTTTTTGTTGTTGGCTTGATCTAAATAATATCTGGTTCCTCGGCTGCAGTACGCTTCCCGCAAGGTTGGGTTGGATCCTTAGACCTGCACCCCGCTACGGCGGTGAGACCGCATCGAGCTGGCCCAGGAGCATCTCAAAGCCGAGCTGCTCAGGGCTTTCCTCCCGGCTCCCCCGGGGCCCAGGGCTTGGTTTCAAGGAGAAGAGGAGGGGGAAAGAAAGTGGAGGGGGGGGGGGAAGGAGGGGGGAAAAAAAGAAAAAGACATCTTTTACTAATTGCTCACAGCTGTGACCAAGCAGCTCCCATTTCGGCTGCCAGGAGCTGGCAGCCGGCGGGGAACGCATTGGGGCGAACGCTCCGGCTCTCCCCGACGGGCTCCGGAGCAAGAGAAACCCCTCGCAGGGAGAGGGACTCTCCTCCATCCATCCGCAGGCTCTACGTAGGGATTTCAATAATTATGTTTATATACTCCCCTTATCAGCGAGAGCAGCCATTATGTCTTTTATCACCGCGGCAGCAGCATCTGCACGAGGGCAACTGATAGGGGATGAAATATTTGCTGCGATGGCTGAGTACAAAGTGCCTCCCTCCGCGGTAAGAATAATAATTGTAATACTTAGCTCTCAAAGTGTTAAGCTCTGGCATCACGGCCCTGCGGAGAGCAAAGAGCCACACACAGGGGAAGAAACAGCCTCTCCAGCAGCAGAGAAGAGCACCCTGAATTTTATATACGCCTCTCAGCCCTAGCATCGGTGAACCTGAGAAAGGCTCTGGCCATCGGCCGCCTCGGGGCTGCACTGATGCGTGCCCAAAGCCCGCGAGGACGCGACAGCCCATGGGAAAAAGGCTCTTTACAGCCACGCTCGTGAGGCTTACCCTGAAATTAGTTTTCCTCACATCAGACAATTCTGCTAACGTTACAAATTCCTCCACCATTAGATAGTGACCGCAGAGATGCTGCATGCGCGGGGAAGAGTCCCCAGCCCGGCTTTCCCTTGCCACGGCTGGGAGATTATTCATGGGAGAAAAAAGCAAATATCCAAATGAGCATCACGAATTGCAAAACCATCTGCCAAAGGTCTCAGCTGATACTATCAGGCGTCCTTAAACTCGCTGATAGACTTACAATCCAGACAATGAAAACGCAATTGATTATTTGAAGAGTGACTCACTGGTGTAACAAGGATGGATTACTGGGCGGAGGGGAAGAATGTCTTTGAAAAAAAAGAAAAGACTGCAGATTGACTTTTTAAAGGCAAACAGAGAGGGAACAAAACCCAAGAAAAACTCTTGAAAGCACTGAACAGCCCTCTGCAGCGGAGGGCAACAAAGAATAGGGCAGCGCTTGGCGGGCACCAGCCGAATAGCTGTGCCCCAGCCCCTTCCAGCTGAGACCTTGGGTACCAGCCTTTATCCACCCAATTCGGCTTCCTTTCCAAATTGCTGGCTGGGAGCTTTTTCTTTCACGCCGCACCACGCTCGTGACACAGGCCTGTTCCAAACCCTCTATTAAAGGAGTAGGAGTTTTCCCTCCCCACCGAACACGTGCCGCATGCCCTGGGCAGGCGATGGCAGCCGCAGGCAGCACCGCTGGGGCTCTGAGCTCTCCGGGGGGGGTCGGTGGGACGCATCCTGCGGGGAGAGCGGACTCTGCGCGCTCCTGCGGAGCCGGCAAGGAGGAGCAAGAGAGGGCTGAGACCGCGGCAGGGCGGCAAAACTCAGTAAGCGGATGGGGCCGCCGACGGCAGGGATGACAGCCCCGCTTTGCGTGCCATGGGACCGATGCGACCCTTCATCTCCCACCTCCTCCTCCTCCTCAGCTCAGCAGAGGCTTCAACGACCGATTTAACCCATTACCGTGGGCTCAGAGGGGATGCACGGCAAGCTCAGGACCGTACGCACCCAGCAGCGCTGAGCTGGTAAATCAGTTCACCGCGTCCCATTAAATCACACCCTACGTAGCACCCAAATCCATTAACTGCAGCCTCCAGCACCGACACCTGTCTGCTTGAAGGAGATCCCCACTGCAAGCCAATCCATCCCACTTCCCATTTTGCAGGTCTGTCTTGGGCAATTCCATCCCGAAAGGCTCCGTGAGGCACCAGGAAAGCACTTGCTGGCCACTGGTCTGCCTTCAGGATGGCAAACCCCACTCGCTCACACCAGGCGGATAACATTTCACTTTTTGCAGATCAAGAAGCAGCTGTAGTCATTTTTCCAAAAAACTTAGTGCAAAAAAAAACCAACCCCACCAACTTTTAAAAAGATTTGTTTAGTCTAGAAGCAAAATATCAGGCAAAGTCAGAATTCGGGGTTTGTCTGCTCTGCCCCCTCTATCATCGGTGTCATTCACAATCACTCCAGAAATAGAATAAACCCCCCAAACCAGCCCCAAACCCGCAACAGCTTATTAGTGGCTTTTCACCCCATTCATAAAACTAGAATTGCACAAGGTTGCTTCAAAACAGACAGAAAACATACCCACGCTGCCCTTTCTCTAGGAGAAATTCTGCTCTTTTGGCTTTTGCCAGCAGCTCAGCTGCGATGGAGAGGGGCAGAGCCTGGCTGCAGAGCAACTCCAGTTACAGCAGCTGCAGACTAGGGCTCTGTGTTCAGCTGAAATTTAATCAAGAAGTGTCTCAAACTCCTTTGAGTTCTTGCAATACAATCCCGAGTGGTTTGTAAAGGACTTCAAACAGGCTCCCCGGGCTTGCCCGGAAACAAGTACATACCTCACCTGCTCTTTTGTACATCACATACAAAAAATTAAAGAATTTATTTTAGGCTTTTCGCCAGGGACAACACTGCCTCCAATATTGTAATGCTCTGTTAAAGTGGATATCGTGTCTCCCAGCCAACACAAACAGGATACCTTATCAGTCTCGGCTGTTTTAAGTGCTGTTTCAGCAGCAGGGCACGAAGACGTGGAAAGGACAGGCCAAAAAATTGGTTGGGAGTTCGTTAAATGCAACTGTGCGCTTGACATTTATGAAAAGATAGATTGTCCGAGGGCAGGATGAAGCTGATCCCTACACTACAAGCACAAGCCACCCAAACTCCCATCCTGATGGCCCAGCTGCCCCTCAGCAGAGATGCTGTGGGAATGGTGGCAGCAGCACGAGTCATTGCTAGTCACCCTGCTCTTTCAGGGGTTTTGCCCATCCCAAATCACCCTGGGCACAGAGGCTGAAGAACACTGACTTTGTCAATGAGTAACCTGGCCGGGAATGACTCCTCTGTGAGTTGCTTATGGCAAAAAAAAAAAAAAAAAAAAAAAAAAAATAAAAACAAGCTAACGATACCAACCCTTTTGTGAAAGGCTTTAAAATCAGCAGACAAAACCCACCTTTTTTTTTTTTTTTTTTTTTTTTTTTTTTTTTTTTTTTTTTTTTTTTTGCATCCCCTCCACCAGGAGGACAGCATCCTTGGGAGACAGACGACTCCTGCCCACCCCTGGGGACAGGCACAGGTCCCCTGGGGACAGCAGCCCGCTTGGCTCCTCTGCAGTCCCTCAGGGACTCACCTCCGGAGCACCGGGACGGACCGCACTGGCTGAGTTTTGCCTATTTCAGCGGGTTCCCCGTGGCAAAATGAAAAACTTGCTAAAACCCACCGGGCCCGGCACAGTTCGCCACGGCAGTGATGCGAGCATAAGCCCATTCAAGATAAGGTAATGCTATTCTCACATCTCCAAAGCCTTTCAAATAAACATGCAAGGAAGTGTGGAATATCTGAATCCTAAAAGAGAGAGAGGCACAAAGCTTGTTATTCATGAAAGGGAAAAGCTGGGAGTGTGTGTGTGAAAGATACATAACCTACGAAAAATGCTGAAAACATATGGAAGCAATAATCTGTACTTTCTTTTTTTTTTTGAAAGTAGAAACAAATGCTTCAGAATTTGGTGTTATTCGTTCACGTGCTGCATTACAAATATTATTGTTTCTGCTCTCTGGATGAGGCAGCAGGCATCAAACTGGAGACCGAAACGCGCCCCGGGATGCGTCCGTGAGCCTGCTGGGATGTCCCTCCTGCGGGCAGGGCCAGTGCCAGGCAAACGCAGATCGAGGCTGCGAACACACGGAGAGTTTCTCATTGCTCGCCACACACGAGCAGATAATGTCCAGGGCACTGGACAAACACACAAAGAAAACAAACATCCACTGCCACTAGCAACTCCCTGCCTACAGTCAACGAGGCAGAGCTGGGAGTTGCGAGGCGACCTATCCACCATCACCCAGCAACTCCAAACATCTCTGGGCTTCTGGTCAACCACCTCATTTACCGGGTCACCATCTCACGACACACGTCTCCTCTTTTTCCTCGTCCATAGCTTTTTGTGATCCAGTGGTCAATCACAACCCTTCGGGCTGATCCTGCATCACCTGGGATCTCCAGGTGGTCTCTCCCGAGAAGCTGAAAAGTTTGTCCTTGCAGATGCTCCCAGATCTGGCAGGGCCAGACGAGATCAGACTTCTGTGGGACTGGCTGCGGTAAATTACAGTGAGATGCTGAGTTACAGAAACAAACGAATGCTCAAAACAATTGTATGCACCAACACTTCACTTGTTTACATGGAATATTACTGAATATTAAGTCAACAGTCACATAAATTTGCCTTGGAAGGTAAGGGCCAGGCACTATGTGCTATACAAACACACACCGCTGACATTAAGACCATGATGTGCGACAGCAACGCATGTACAGAAGCAGATCTCTTCCCCTCCAAACATGATTTCAAGGGACAAAGATTACACGGCATATGCAAGAAAGAAGAGACCCCAAGAAAAGACATAAAACAATTTCACACAAACTAAAACCCCAGTAAGCCTGTCTTTGTCTTATGTCATGTTTATTACTGTTATTTAAATACTTCTGCAACCCAGAGGAATAACTATGGCAACAAAGACTTCTCCAAAGGTTTTCAGACACTATTTTTAAAATTATCTTAACTGTCACAGCATCTGAATGCCTTCCCTCTGAAATCAGCCGCACGCCACTGCCTCTGCAGGCTTTGCAAACCAGGTGGCACATCTCCCTTCCTCAAACCAGAGCTCAAATACCGCCTTGAGATTTAGATGTCCTGCATCTACGGTTGTCGCTGGTGGTTTTGGAGGAGAAGGTAGAGGAGCAGGGAACCGCAAGGTCTGCTGAATTGCAAGCGTATCGTTTTTTGCAAGGCTTTCTCAAGGAGCAAACAAACCATGGTTCTGTGTGCTAAACACATGCCAATCTCCCAACACGAAGGATCCGCTATTTTAAATACAGTACTAAGACTGTAATTTTACTTCGCCCAGAGTAAATCCAAAATTAGTTCTTCACAGTAGGCTTAACAGCAGCAAAAGCCACTCGCTCCCTTCCTGGAGCTGCCAACCATTTGTCACCTTCAAGGTTTGCATATTCACACTAATTGCACCAGGACTAGGTTATAAATTCCCTTCCCTGCTCCCAGACCACCTCCCTCGAAGGCTTTTCTCTGCAAGACATTATGCAAAAGACACTCCTAATGGCTATTCATTCACCAAACTCCTGTGACAGCTTTATTTAATGCCAAAGCTTGTTAACAAGCTGAATGGCACACAGTTTAATGTAATGCAGATCTGATTAGAAAACAGCAACCCAGCTCCTAAGGAGTTGGGAGATTGTTGTTGAATTTGATTTCACTTTTTCCACACAAAGCCACCTTTCAAGTATCGACCTGTATTAATGAGGATTTGGTTATGTGCACTCAATTTCCATCCTCCAGACCGCAGCCCACACAGATGAACTTTTCAGTCCTTACGTACTTTACTGACAACCTCCCATAAAAGAACGCGATGCGATTAGAGGAAGGAGTCATTTTGCTGTTCAACCATGAGAAGTTGGGGGTTATACCGGTTACGGTTTGATAGCTGCATCCTCGCAGACTTCACGCCCAAGGATGATGGAATTCAAACTTCAGTCTTTTCAGACAAACCACTTACTTTCTCCTCTTTAGGACTAACGTGATTTAAAACTGAAAATTGAATTTCTGCCTTAGAACAAGAGGCAGAAGTCTGTGGCACGCAAGAGGTCCGAGAGCTTCGAGGGGGTAAGACGCAGGCAACGGGCTCCAGTTTAAGTGTGTCTGTAACACAGGGTGTTTTCAATTCCTTGCTTCCACCAAAATAGTATTAAACATGCCGACACTTTTACAGGATAATTCACCCACTACCTTGAATTTGACATTACAATTTCAGAGCAAAATTAAGAAGATTCAGAAACAAACTCTAAAACCAGGGACATTTTTTAATTACTTGGCAATTCCCTTTCATCATCTTTTTGCACATCACCTACAGAACAGAGACCGGGTTTATTCTGAAAAGAAAACAGTTCTGCAGAATACAATTTATTCTTGAGTGGTTTCCCTGGCTCAGGAAGTATGCATGTGCTTCCAGGAATGATAAATTCAACCAACACTCAAAGCCATCTCCCTATCTGAGAAAAGTGGCTTTTAAGGGAACGTATGGGCACAGAAATCTTTGGCGTCTACCAATGCAATGTGCCTGCTTGATGGAGTAGCTGCACAGATCACACCTAAAATCACAGGTAACTAGAAAATGCAGAGTCCTGCATAATTATGTATACGACAATGCCTGCATCAGCAACGGTTTCAGTGCCTGCAAGCTTACAAATTCTTTTCCTTCTCCCTGAAGCATATCACCAGTTCCCATCTTTGAAGCAAAAAAGTCCCATTTACATTTATCAGCAAAACTCCGCTATTAAAGGATTATAAAAAAGCTTACGAGTATCTAGTGGTTAATTGATCTGGGCTTGTATCCTTAATCTGCCGATCTCCTTGCAAACCCCTGTTTTATTCAAATCTCGTTCCGCGCGTTAAGGTGTCGGCGAGCATCCCCAGCAGGGCCGGGTACACTGCCTCGTGCGCAGAGGGCACGGGCTCCTGAGCATGTTTTCGACCTACGAAACTACTATTAATAATTTGCCTGCTTACACGTCCCCTGGCATTAATAGACCGCTGGCTAGTAAAAAAATGAATGCGCTTCCTCTCTATTGTGTTCTAGCAAATAGGTTGCCTTTATTTGTTTTAATTGCCTAATTACTCTTATATCAAGGCAATTAAATGGGAATGTGTCCAGGAGGGCTCTCGCTTGTCCAGTCCTCGGTGTAAGGTAACTTGGTGTAAGGTCTAACCTGGCATTGCCTGGCTCAGTGGGACGCAAACCCGGAGCACGCAAGCTGCAATGCCTCTGGGGGCTGACCCCCACCCGTACCCAAAGGGCCCCCCATCCTTCTCCTGCCCCGGGGGGAGGTAACCCCTTCCCTCCCGAGAAAAGGCTGCTGGAACAATCCACGTGGTTTTAGCCAAAATCCTCGCCCATGTCCAGGGTCCCTCAGAAACGGGCAGCCAGGACACAGCTACTGGTGGTCCTGGCCGGCTGGAGCCTCCTGCTCCACCTCCTCCCGCACGTGGGGTTTTGCAGGATTTGGCGCAAGAGGCACAGCGTGCCGGTGCGGAGGGCACAACCTGAACAGAGCCGCGACACCACTCTCATCTGACACCCCCCGAGTAGCTGGGTGCCTTTTCCGCTGGCCCTCTTGGCCTTCGATGGGATGCTATCGAAATTCACTTAATTCTTCAAAAGCCACTGGATAGTTGCACCCTCCGACATAACGAAACGCAAGCCACAGCGCCTCGTAAGTCCTTGGAGCGGAGGAGAAATAGTTTTGGTGACCGTGGCTTTTCTTCTTACCCTACATTTGAAAGTTCTCCTTGACACTTTTAAGCATTATAAAGCGGCTCTGCAACAACAGGAGGAAACCTGGGGCAGCTCGGGAAAGCACTTATAAGCCCTGAAAAGAAGGCAACTCAGGGGTGACCTTATAAATCCATTAACGCACGTGTGGCGGATTCAGATCATTGGGAGGGTGTCAGGAGACCACAGCTCCTGCAGCCCAGGAGGAAGGGACACCTTCACCTTCTAAAGGTCTGAGGTGGGACAGGGAGCACTTGGATATGCCACCGGCACACGTGGAAGGCCAGGCTGGAGAATCGCGGCCAGCCCCGCCTGCCCCTGCGCATCCCTCGGGGCAGACCTCGGCCCACCGACCCCGTCCCGCTGCGCCTTGGAGCAAACGCCACCGGGAACGATGACTTGCAAGGCTGAAGCTTAAGATACAACTCAACGGGAATAAATCAAGCCCCCTCCTCGCTCTGAACCCGTGCTTTAATCTGCTGAGACGCAGCTCTGAGAAGTAGGGCAGGAGCCAGGAGGAGCGCCGAGCGCGGCAGATGCTGGAGAAAAGGGTATACCCTATAAAATAAGGTTAAAAGGTCGCCAAGGGCTCCCTGGCCTCCTAAGTCTGCGCACCAGCTCCCAGAGCCCACAGCCCAGATTTAATATCGCCAAGTCCCAGATCGCCCACGAGCAGGAACTCATTTCCAGGCAGCACAGCGCGGGGAGGGGAGAAGGGGCTGATCCAGCACGGGGCCGGGACTCGCTGCGCCTCGTGGGCACCAGCGCTGTCGCTTTGGTGAAGAGACACAGCACAAACAGCCCCAAATACTGGCTCGTTCCTACACACACCCCATCCATTTCAACAGCTAAATCTCTGCTTGGCATCACCGAGAGGGGATAAATCCCGTCACGGGGTCACAAGGGGGGAGGCAGGAGTTTCACGCAGGGGTTTGGTGCAAACCACCCAGAACCCCTTCAGGCCCGACCCCCCCTTCCCCCCCCAGCCCAGGCTGTCCCCGCCAGGCGAGGGCGGCTTCAGCCCCCGGCACGACCCGGGGCAGCAGCAGGACGAGCTCCTGACCGCGGCGAGGGAGCAGACCGGCGAGGCCGTAATTAGCAAACCAGTTACCCCAGTCCCGGGTCTGGATCCTGCTGCGCCCCGCACCAGCGGCAAGCACCGGCACACCTGGGTGCTGCTCGGCGGGGGCTGCCAAACCCACCCGCGTCTCGAGAACCACCCGCCCAGGGTGGGCAACGCGTTTAAGACTAACGCAAGCGCTCCCCCCCCCCCCAAAAAAAAGCTACGTTTGCACCCGGGATGCGCACAGAGCTGGGAGGGAGCCGCAAAACCCTGCGAAGGGAGAGCCAGAGGGGTCCTGCTACCCTCGGGGGGGGGGGACACACACACCCGGGGGTCTCGCCGGGCCTTACCTCCACTTGTGCAGGGCGAAGCCAGGACACTGGTCCCCGCAGGTGGTGCAGGGCTGGCCCCGCTCCGGCTCCCCCGCCGTCAGCTGCAACAAACCCCAAAAGTCAGCCCCGGCCCCCCAGCTGCGGGACAGGGGGGTGCGGGAGGGGGGGGGGACACACACACCTTGGGATGGGGTGCACGCCCGAGGAAAAGGGGGTACTGGTGGGAAAAGGGACACCCGCACGGCTGGGAGAAGGGGTAAGGGGATGGGGGGGGGGGGGGAAACACGCGAGAAAAGGGAGCTTGGGGGGGGCGGGGCCGGGGGGGGGGGACACGCACCGCACCGGGGGCACAGCCGGGACGGAGCCACAGGTTGGAGCGGAGCGGGGCGGGGGTGCGCACCCCTCGGGACGGGACAGGGCGGGGGGTGTGGGGGTGTGAAGGGAGACGACCCCCCCCCCCCCCCCCAAAATCCTCCCCTGCCCGCCCCGGCACTCACCGACCGGCCGGAGAGCCGCTTGCGGGAGCCGCGGCCGAACATGGCAGCGCCGTGCCGCGCTCCGCGGAGCCCAGCGCAGCCCAGCCCGAGTGCGCGGCAGCGGCCGCCCCGGCCCGCCTCTCCGCCCCCCCCGGCGGCCGCCCCCCCTCCGCCGCGCCGCGCTCCCGCCCCTTCACCCCGCCCCCCGGCCCGCCAGGCACCGCCCCGGGCCAGCCCGGCCCCCAACCCCCCCCCCCCCCCCCCGGGCCCGGGCCGGCGGTTCCTAGCGCAGCGCTTGCTGTCATCACTCCGCTTCAGAGTTAACGAGCCTCCCCGGACCCTTCCCGGCGTTGGCTGTTGTCCCGCCGCCGTCGAGGAGCAGAGAGCTGGGCCAGCTCTGCCCGGCAGTGCGGTGCACTCGTAACGCTCCAGAGCCCGCGTGTTAATAAAAAACCTGAGCTCCAAGAAGGGCAGAGATGGGATTCTGCAGCGCTGAAGGGGCGCGGCTGAAGTTACAGCTCTGAGCGTGTTGCAGCCTGAGCTGCGCAGGGGGGGCTTTTACTGGCATAGGCAAAGGCAGGGAGAAAACAGCCCAGGTTCCTGCTGGGCTTCTGTTCCCCTCCTCGCGCAGGACAGATTTAGTCCACAAACACGAGCAGGGTGCAGGAGAAACACAGTCCCGTGGAGTGTATTTGCAGCCTGGGACGCCGGGCTGGGACGCAAAGCACCTGTTACACCTCCCAGAGCTACACGTGGGCCGGTGGGGCCGGGAGCCGTGGGGCCGGGAGCCGTGGGGCAGCCCACGCATCAGCCTGCTCTTCTCGTGTATACAATACGCTACGAAGGGATCCCCGCAGCCAACAACCAGCCCGTACCCCCGGGGTTTTGCAATCAAACAGCACATCTGGCGCAAGGCAGAGCGAAATGAAACACGGGGAGAAGGGGGAGCAGCAAACACGCTTCGCGGAGCACGGGGGTCCTCAGAAACTTGTCCCCGGTGGGGATGGAGCAGCTTTGCCATTAGCATTTCACAGCTTCACCCCGTGGTTGTGGCTGTTCGCAGATCCTGTCATCTCCTTCCCCTCCTTCCCTGCCTCTTTGTTCCTTTGCCTTGCTGCCTCACAGCTGGTTAAAACCGTAACGCTTTGATAATTTTTTTTTCATTTAATCAGTTCTCATTTTTGTCAATTTTTCACTTGTATCTTCCTCTGTAGGAGCCTGAAATGAGGCTGGGACCTGTGTGGTTGCCTTTTGAAGAGTCTCAGGGAAAAAGTTTCAGGGAGATTTTCACTCTTTCCTCCCATAAATGTTGGGCTTTCTAAAAAAAAAAAAACAACAAACCCTAAACAGGGAATTTTATCATGGAGAAAATGTACTTTTTCATGGGCTTTCTTCCTGTCAGTGGGAAAATATTGCCATCCCACCCTGCTCTGTTTTTCTGTGGTTGCTATTTTTGCCCTTCCAGAACCCTCCAGCTTCCCTCCATTGCTCCCTTCTGCTAAATTTCATCATCATCATTTTCCTTCTCGGTTTCTCTCCCAGTTTCCAGGCCATACAGTGGTACACGAGTATTTTAGAAACTCTCGAGGGAAGAGGCGATCTCTTCAAATACACACACGTTTCATCACATTGTGGGCAACTGGTTGCAGACCGGGGTTTGACCTCATATGAAAACACCCCTACCTATAAGCTGTATCTAATGTCGGATACGGTAATATCAGGGGTGCCGAGTTACTGTTATCTCTACTGAAGGTCAACTGGATTTCAGGGAACGAGCATCATGCAAGAGAGGGCCTGAAAATCTCCAGCACTTTGGGTGTCTTGCGTAAGATTCAGAATATTTAAAACTCCAATTAAAACGCCGAAATAAAAGCATTATTGGATACAGGACTTATAACAAGATTCAACGTGCTGTGGGAAATGCTTTAAAGGTGACCTGCAAATCCTTTTTAATTGCCTTGCTGTTGCAAGAGATGCTGTGTGCCCTCAATAACAGGGCTGGTGAGGACATCTGCTATAAGTTTAAAACAGCAAAAGTAAGTCAAAGTTGGAGGGTAAATTCCTTGGAGGTGTGGTTGTGCTGAATCACGGCTCCAGTCTTCTGATGAAGAGGCAGGTCCTAAATTGCTTCTTAAAACAAGGCAGGTTGGTCCCCTCCCTCCATCCCAACCTGTCCGTGGGGCCACCAAACTTGCCTGCTGCCCTATACGGCTTGTATCCTCCAGCCTCATTTCAGTAGATGCTGCAGACGCTGGTGGGTGACTCCTCGATACACGGGCAAAAGGCAGGGGAGGCTCTGAGCATCGAGACCTGCACCAGCGTGTTCGAAAGGAGAGGGAAGATGAGGGCTCAGCCTGGGAGCGCAGAAGATGCAGATAAGGGGGGGGGGGGGGCCTCGCTGCTTCTGCCCTGGTGGGTCTGGAGGGGCACCCGGGGAAATCACGTACACGCAGAGCCATGAAAATATTCAGGTAGCAAAGACCCCAATGGAGTCAGGTCCTCAGCGACTGCTCGGCATCTAAATATCTCACGGGGACAGCAGTTTCCCTCTGGCCCAAGACATCCAGGACAAATGAAGGGCTAGTCAGGAGGACTCAATCCCCATTTTAGGGTTGCTCAGATGCTGCATCTACATAAGGAAACAGCCAGGCCAGAACATCATCTCTGGGATGTATTGGGAAAGGGAGGGGAGACATTATCTCACTGGTCTGAACGCTCCTCTTCTCTTTCCTCCCCCAGAAAAGCTGCCAAGAGTAAAGATCTCTCAGGAAATAAACTCCCACTCCTTTGTTCTCACCATGTTCAAAGGGGATGATGCACACATCCTGGCATGGCTGGGCGGGCAGGGGACAGCAACACAGCTCCAGCCCTACCTGTGCTACCACGACAGGTACTTTCAAAAGGGGTTTTTGCGGTTTTGTTTTTATAAACATGTAGATCTTCCTCTTGAGAGGAGACAGACTCAGCTTGGAGGTGGGGGGGGGGGTGTCAGATACTGCTGTCAAATAGGCTCAGAAACAGAGATACATGGATAATATATGCCAGACAGTTTGTCTGACAAATTATTGTTTCTGCTGTCACTTAAATTGTTCCGCACGTCATCTTCCCCTCCCATTTCTGTTTCAACCAAACCTGCCTAGAGATGACACTTCTCCCAGCCCTTCTCGTGGCTAAACCGGTTTAAAACCCAGTTCGCTCCATTCGTCCACTGTGAGATGGACCCCCTTTCCCTTTATGAAGTTACAAATGGCTGAGAGGAGGGAAATGACAGGGATGCTCTTCTTTTCCTGCTCCCTGTTGTACCCGATACCACAGAAATAATTACGATTAAATTCAGAGAGCTCAGGGGGAGGTAAAATGCAGCTCCTGCATTGCTTTCGGTCCCAGGGCAGGTGGTGCAGGGGCTGACGTGGGATCCGTGCGGGAAAGCAGCCCCGGACGCAGGGCAGGAGCTGCAGCGGCCGCGGTGTACCCAGGCTGCGTTAGCCCTCGTGGCTCAGCAGGTCTGGCTGCAAAGCCCTGCAGAGCATCTTAGTTCAACACGCACGTTGTGCTGTGCCTCCTGGTCAGAAAAATGCACTTCTTCAAGCAAATTCAGCCTTTGGCAGCAGAAGGTGGAAAGAAGAAACCCATGTTGCTGCAGAGCTGTTCTGCTTACCCGGTCTCAGGGATGTGCCCAACCTCACAGCTCTGCCGAGTCTCACCTTGCAGCACGCCCAACCGGTGCACGTGGGGGAGAGGAGATGCTGTTAGGGCTCTGCTCACCTGGTGACCTCCATCCCCCTTGGGACACCAGCTTGAGCAAATAGCAGGAGCGGTCACTGTGTGCAAGCCCAGCGGGCACCTCTTACCACCCAGGACCAGGAGCTGCAGTTCCACAGCAGTAGCTTAAACCAGGGGATGGGAAATATGGGGATAACTTGTGCGACCAAAGATCACAGAGTATGTGCCTCCACCTCTGGCCCACCACTTCAGGATAGGAGTTAGCTGGCAGACACAACACTTCTGTATACTAAGCCAGGAGAGTTTGCTAGTCTTTCCAGGAAAGTGCCCCCAGCTCATCTATCTATCCTGCAAACTGTGCCTCCTGTTAGGAAATCACCTCCAAAATACCTGCAGAAAGCTCTTAGCATCCCTCCATCAGCTCTGACACCCCTGTGCCTCCTGCGGTCCAGCCCTGACCATCAGCACCGGGGCAGCGGTACCACCAAGAGAAAACACTGGAGTAAGGCAGAAAGCAGCTCTCATTTTGTCTTCTGGACCCATACATTTCTCCCGTCTGCGATGTCAAGGTGAATTTGGTTGTTACGGCCCGAGTCAGTCTCCTCACGGTTCCTCCTGCCAGAAGCCTGCGCAGGTAAATTACAGCTCAACATGAATCCTGTCACCATCTAGTACCCTGAAGGTAATAAACGTTTGACTGTTATTAGGCAGTTATTGTCTGAAGCCTCTCAACAACAAAAGGAGGGCTTAAAAATTGCCTCTAAGTGTCACAGCTGCTGAAGGAGCTTGCTAGGGACCAGGCATCTATTTCACCGCATAGTTCTTCCACCAAGCCTCCTCCTTCCTGGGTAAACGTGCCCCCATGAGGGTCTTTTAGGAGGGAAACAATTCAGTGTTTCCGCTTATTCCGGCTTCAAGATTTGCAGTTACTGCAGGCAGAAAAGGCTGTGCAGAAACCCCAGTTTGAGGTGGGGATATGGAATTTCAATCTGTGCTGTGCATAACAGGAACCCAGGCCGGGATGAATCATGCTATGTTACTTCAGTTTTACATTTTTTTTGCACTGCGTAGGTTTTTCTAGGGCATATTCCATCAGGCACATACCGGTCAAATTCACTTTGAACATTTATTACACTGTTAGTCCACAGTACACACACTTCAGATGTCAGAAACAGTAACGAAGTGGGCTTAGCAACTTAACAAAACGCTTCCATCATTTCTGCAGATTGCCATACATTTTCCAAGTGCTCTTTATCACAGCCATTTGACTACTATTTTTTTGTTAGATTTGTCAGTTCTGAGGTATTTTGATTAAAAGCGCACTGAGTAATTTCACCTTTTTTTCCTTCATCAATACAGTAATTTGTAAATATCCCAGAATTTTTTTTGTCCTCCCACCCAGGAATGCAAATGGCCATTATGTGCTCCCCAAGGTATCTCCAAATAACCCTTCTCCTTTTAACCTTAGGATTTTATTGTGTTAGTTGCTAGGTAACTGAGTAAGATTTATAGCCATCTATTGTTAATTTTGAAGGCAGTCTTCAATTTCCCTGTAAATAGCATTTGGGAGTTGGAGTCCACACCAATAAAAACTTGCAGCCCAGTCCCACTCCGCGGAGAGGAGCACCTGCTATGAAACAGGGAGCCAAGCGAATACATAAAGCTTACTCCCCCCAAAAAGGGCCCTACCCCCCTCAAACCGGGCGGGCTGTGCACCGCTGGGGTGCTGCAGGGACCCACCGGTGCCGGCACGGCAAAGTATCGGCGCTGGGGCACGGGCATCCCGGCTGCTGCCCCGCTCCTCTTCCTCCTGCTCCTCTTCCTCCTGCTCCTCTTCCTCCTGCTCCTCTTCCAGCCCCCTCCTCGTCCTTGCAGGCTGTTACTCGCTCCCCAAAATGACAGCTTTTCCCAGAACTGGATTTCTTTGCTGTCAAGCTCACGACTCCCCAGGCGCAGCTCTACCTCGCCTCTCTTCGAGGAGAGGTGGGTGGTAGATCGCCCTGGTTCATGCGGTTCCTTAATGCTCCTCAATTTGAGGCTAAACAAAGCAATCAAGTGGGGCTCTGCCAATTTGCACAAAACCTCCTTGCGCTATAGCAACAAGTAATTTTCTACTATCCCTCCCTCACTCCCTCGAGCTCTCTTGCAATCCAGTAGAATTATTTGCTTTATGCTGTAAATTCACACTCCTTCCATGCTACTTTCACTTTTCAGGACCATTCCTGAAGATGACAAACAATAAACCTATTTGGGATAACTCCCAGAGAGGCAAGTGTCAGCAGCCAAGGCAAGAGATGAGCTGTCGGGAGTAAAGCCATCCCGCCCTTCGCTTGCAACGACACTGGAAGCATCACAGATGTTGTTCAGTCCCTCACGTTAATCATGCATTTGTCATCCCACAAGTGGAAAGGTCCTTTTACAATTTTTTTAAAGCTGCTTTATTATCTCTTCTCATTGGGGGAAAAGAAAATAGCTTTTTTCTTACTGTTCCACAAGATTGAAACCTGCTGATGAACAGGGGAGTGAGGTACCTGACAAAACCAGGCTGCCAGTGGTTGTGGTGGGGCAGTAGCTCAAATCAGGCAGAAGTTAGGTAGCTGCTCTAAGGGAAAATTCAGAAAAATATGTCTATGGTCCCTGAGATGCCAGAAATGGCTTCCCTTCCTGCCACCAATGTTGTCAGGTTTTACATTTGTGCTATTTTTACCTGCTGGAGATACTGGTTCTTTGGCCAAGGCAAACAGCCCGGGACCTACCTGCTGTCTAAAGCTTCCAATACTCCCAAGTTAAACGCTTCCGTACATTTAGGCTCTTGAAAGGCCCAGGCCATTAGGAATGATCAAATGGGAAAATGCCGCTAACGCAATCTGAACGCAAGGCGTATCTGGAAAGCTCCACATACCACTTGCACGACACAGAGGGAAGCTGATGAAGAGGAGGATATTGTCAGATTATCCCGGGCACCTGAGGAAGGCAGCCTCTCCCGGGGCGGGCGCGCAGCTCTCGGGGGTTATTCCAGGTGAGCTGCGCACCAGCACAAGGCACACCCGCTGCGGGATGAAGCTGTAGATGCCGGCAAGAGCTGCTGGAAGGACTTTAGGACGCTCCACTTTCTGCAATTCAGCCAGCAGAATTTAGGAACGTCTCTCAAAAATGGATCTGAAGGGCATCAGCTCTCCGTTTGCCCCACCTGGATGGGGGCAGCAGCTCAAGCGAGAGTCAGCAGAGCGGTCTGCCGTAATGTCCTTGGCTGAGGTTTCCTTAGGTCGTCTGTGCCACCGGTCTGGGTGGGTTGTCCCCCGAGACACCTGGATTTGAAGAGACCCGGTACGCTCAGGGATGCCCCGGGAAGAGAGCGGTGAAGGAGAGAGGAAGAGAGCGAAGTCTTTCAGCAGCTGAGCCCCAGCGCAGATGGGAAGAAAGGCCACCGGCTCCTGCTCTCACAAGGAAGGCTTCGACTCGCCGTGCCATTCCCTGCCCTGCCAGGAAGCAAACCTCGGTGGCAAGTGCCGAACTACATACACCTCCTTCAGCGGCTCGGCCCGCGCCATACGCGGTTTATTATTTCAGAGCTCAATCACGTTGCCGGCTCAGCTAATACCCACGTTTTACCTGTTTTTTCTGCATTTTCTCAAGCAGGGCTAGATCGCCACCGGTGGGTACGCGCTTTGTTCCGGCTAAGCTCCGGCGAGGCGCCAGCCTCGGGGGCGAGTGCACGGTTGCACGCTCCCAACACCACAAATCTGGCCCTTGCTCCAAAGGCTTCAGGCAAATCCGAGACCCGCAGCTGAGAGAACTTCATCAGGAGAGCCCAAACCACGTATGAGGCCAGAGCTCCAGCCCCTGGCAGCATCTGGTACCTGCTTGCATCCTTTGCTGCAGGCGGCTTCGCTCACGCCTGCTGGGGGGGATTACAGAGGCAGGGGAGCAAAGAAACCCCCGCTTGTATTTGCTAGTCACAGCAGCTAACCTGGACACGTTTGTTCTTGCCAGTCAGTTCGCAGGGAGCCATCCCCGCTTCCCTGCTACCGTGAGCGGGAGCAATTAAAGCATTTCACGGCAAATACTCCTTTCTGCGTGGGGATGGGGGGAGGCAGGCAGTAAGCAGTGAATAGCTTCAAAGAGAAAGGTCAGCAAGCCAGCGAGGATGGATTAGTAAAGGACAATGCAGCAAAGACCTGCTTAATTTAATTGCTCATCTGAAATGTAGTCACAGATTAAAGAAGGATGAAGAAATTATAAGCATATGAATGGAGCCAAGTAATGATTTTAAGGGAGAGAATGCACAGAGCCCTGCCTCCCCCTGCACCCTCTGCCCTGCATACAAAGGGGTTTGTATTCAGGGATTTCTCCAGACTTTGGGCTCTTCTCTTCACGCCACCTTCTCAGGGATGGAGACACTGACGACCAACAAATGTTTAAGTAGCTGCAGCTTGATATCGCTGCTGGCGGCTCGGATTGAGCAAGAGCATTAAAGCTAGGCATGTGCCCAAGCCTGTGGGGAGATGTAACGTGAAAACCATTTGGGCTCTTCTGCTCCCAGCAGAACGGAGGTTTTCCTGGTGGAAATGGATTGATGTGCATGGCCTCAGCCTCTGCACTTCATATCCAGCCGCTGCCTTGAAGGACCTGAATCAGCTTCACCAAGGAGAAATGTATTTCTACGTTTCCTCGGCTTAAAAGGGTACCTACATCAGATCTCCCTGTACTTACAATTAACAGATCATGCCTCCAAACACTTCAGAAGTAATATTTATAACTGGAGAGAGGTAAAAGTAATTTCATGGAAAATTTCACAGGTTTGTTGGTTTTTGTTTTAGTTTTTTTTGGGGTTTTTTTGTTTTTTTTTTTAATTGGAACAAACAAACCAAAAAAACCCCAGGAAATAAAGTATAAAAAGCATATGGGTTAGGTCAAAACACTATTCTCTTCTCGTTTTGATTTTTCAAAAACTGTGCCTTATGTTTGGTAATATAAAATAGCTGAAAAATTAAGCCAACTTTGAAGTGGAAACTCAGACTCTTCTGTGAAGGCCAAAAATAACTTCTCAGCATTCTTCATCTCGCTATTGCAAAGAGAGGTCAGAAACTTGTCAACTAAATCTGCTTCTGGAAGGCTACAATTCCAATTGCCTGGATTACTCCAGCACAGGCAAAATACTTGGAAAATGCTGGAGCGAGACCGACAGGCACCACTTTTGGCCATCATCTCCTTCCTCCTGCACAATGCAAGCTGGAGAGCTGCCTCCAGGAATTTGTACCGCAAAGGGACTCATCCCCTCCCACTAAATGACCAACAGCTACTAAGGTTAGAGACTTCTGGATGAACTCGAATGTATTTCTTAAAAAGACTTGATTTGAGGAGTTCTTGATTTGAAGACTTCAAGCAATGGGAGAACTTACCACGCGGGCTGAGGTGCTTCAACTGTTAATGACTCCTGGGTTGGGTTGAATTTCTGTGCCCTTGTCTTGTAGATGGCAGAACTGCCTCACCTCAATGCTGTTCCCCTGGCAGAAATGCTTTCCCTAAGTCAGCCCTCAATTGTCTGTTTGGGAAGAGGAGTTGCGCTGCAAAGACCCACTAGATCAGGTCTGGAAGTGCCTCAGTGGAAAATTGTCTTGCAAGCCCAGACTTCCCTCCTTGGTCTTTTCTGCCTCTCCCCATTTCTCAATATGATTTTCAAAGCATGGCTAGGCAGGAGAAGGTTTTCTAGCAAATGTCCTGATTTAAGACTAGCTCCCTGAGTTGTGCGTTTCCAACAGCCTTCAACAAAATGCATTTTATTTTTCTATAGAGGAAAAAATGCCCATTTCTGGGGCAGAAGAGAACATTGAAGAGATGAAGCAATCTCCTCTGTCTCTGGAGCAATTAGTCCTGACAGGCTGTACAACAAGGCTGAAGAAGAGCACTGTAATTTTTATAGAATAACTGGACCCAAGCATCAAAAGTGTTAAAATCACCCTGTCGTTATACAGGGCTGGAAGGTTAAATATGCTTCAGGGGCTGTGTACAGCCCCCCTGTTGGCTTAATTCCACAGCAGCCCACGTTTAAAGTCTTTGTAATCATTTATTAAGGATAAACGATAGAAAAGAAAGACACCTTTAAGATATCGGTCATGTAAACTAAGAACCAAGCTTTTGAAATACCGCATGTTCTGTTTTCTGCATCTGACAGTGTTTTAGACAGCATGAGAAAGGTATCCTCTCTCCTTTTGGATTGAAAACATAAAAGCTGAAAAAGGCTGGACCTGCCAGCACTGGGAGATCTGCTGCATTTTCTGAGACAAGGCATGAACAACGTAGAAGGGAGGACAGAAAAATGCAACTTCTTCACTCTTACCTGCAGCCTCCGGGGCAGAGGTGATGTAAGATTCTGGCTACAGTTTGTCACTTGGTTGCCCTCCTGGGAGCCGGTACCCACATTTGCTTCCTTCTAATCCAAATTTCTTCTAGCTGAATTTTCTTGTATATTTGACACTATTTTTTCAAACTTGAAAAAGTTGATTTTTTTTTTGCAGATTTCTTTAAATAGCACTGCTAGCGGTGGGGACCGGGTCCAGTATCCCAGCTCACCCTTCAAAAACATTTGCAAAATGAACTGTTTGGCTCCCTTATTGTCCCATGGCAAGGGATGTCCCTGGTACGTGGATGGCAGCACCAGCCGGTCAGCTGGCACGTCCGACCAGCGCACGGGGCACCTCTGAGATGTGCTCGTGTACGTTTTGTAGCTCGGGGCACTCCTCTCCTGGATAGAAATCGGGGACCATCAGTCTAACTGCCCGGCAGGACACGAGTGGATGGCCGTGGCCATTCTGCAAGATGGTCCCTGGTCCACAGACTCCAACGTGGGCTTGGGGCAGGGCTCCCTGTAAACAACATTATTACCCTCCCTCATTCCTTTTGCAGGGGACAATCAAACAAGGAACCCAAAGCTTGGAAATAAACACCAGCACAGAAAGGAATGTTTACCATTCAATGTATTATTCCCTTGTGTACAAAGTATTTTGCCTCTATAATAGCACACAGGTATTGAAATACGATGGCAAATGCAGAAAGACCATACAGACATGTCTTATGGGTCTTTTCATTTCCTTTTGAGTATAAGCAGAAAGAAAAGAAACACTGTACAGGAAAGTGCTTGCAAAAAAACCCCCAGTTTGTAGAAAAATAATGGCATTGATATACAAACCCCAGAGTTGTTTCCTGAACAAGAAAAGTCTAATGTCTCTGTTCCTCAAAGTCTGTTCCTATTTAATGAAGCCCATTAATGAACCACAAGATCAGTGCTCTATCATTTTTTTCCCTTGTAGTTTCTTTTATATTTTTTTAGGTTTCTCTTGCTCTGTTAATAGCTGCTATGATACTATATGGTAGAAATGAATGTGTACAGGTCAAAATAATATTTCTTTTTATAAATAGCCACTCACTTCATTAGAGAAAATATAATAAGCCTGTACTTTCTAAGCACCACTGTTTCTTTCTAAAGTTCATAGTGCAATTTTCCCTTTTCCCCTACAGAAGTTATACATAAGCAATTATCATTAACAAATCACTATTCCGTTACTACTCCTTTCCCCTTTCCCTTTTTCCTCTTTCTCTTTCCCTTTTCCCCCTTCCCTTTTTCCCTTTTCTTTTCTTTCACCTTTGAAATGGTATTTTTGGCATTTTTCTCAGAAAGGTAGAATTTATTATTGTTATGCATAGACATACAACGTTGGTGAAAAATTAGTCTTTCTAAGATATGACCACACCTACTTATGCGCTATTAAGCCAAACCCCCCAAATTACGGGTAAGAATCTCATTCTTTCCTCTAAGCCTGAATATTCCTCAGAGCAGCAGAGGCACACACAGTAAGTGCAGAGCACCAGTTCTTTAGCTGCTGGACTGTCACACAGCCCTGCTGGCCTGCGAGATGTCTCCCAGCTGACGCGAACGTGTCGATCCCCGACTGCCGGGCTGACCGGTTTCACTCTGAAGGCTGAACACAGCCCGGCGCACGCGTGGGTTATGAATCCAGGGATCGGATCGTTTATCGCTATTGATCTGACTGTTTTGTAACAGACTAATTACGCATCCTTTGGGGAGCCCTGCAAGAGACTCACGCAAGATCCCGAGGTTGCGTTTGTTAACTGTTTGCATCCAAAATTGCAAGACTTATCTGAAGTAGCAGAGAAGCCTCTTTACTTTTCCAAACCGCTGGCAATTTTGTGCTGAAAAGCTTCCTTTCCGTGTACTTTGTGCTCCTGGCTGCCCCGACATATAAGGTGAAGGGGCAGCATCTTCCTATTACTAAGTAAAATTGTGGAGAAAGAGATAAGGGACATAGTCATAGACTACAAAAATAATCTGGTCACATCACCCCCGTTCAACGTACTACGAAGCTCTGCGAAAACGTGGCGTGCCACAAGCGGCGGGCTATGTACAGGCAGGAGCCATCGCACGGCCGCGTTCGGCGCCTATGGGAGATGTCTCCTCCATTTATATATATATATAAAAAAAAAAAAAAGCCAACGCTAAAGGTCTGGTTGTACATGGGACGGCGGATAGGCAAGGAGCGCAGATGCCTTACCAGGAAGATCCGAAGCAACACAGAAGTAGGCGTAAAGCAGCTTGTTTTTGAAGGGGGGGGGGGGGGGAAGGCAGAGTTATCTGTAAGTACAGAGAGATCTTGTTGAAACGAGGCAGAGCCGGCGCTGAAGCCTCCCCTTGCAGATGGTCCGTGAGCGAGTAGGAAGCCGGAGGAACGCTGCAGGTGTCCGCGGCGGAGTCCCCCGGCCAAGAAGAAGGGGCGGCTTGGCCGGGCGTGCTGTCCCCCAGCCCCTGCCGCAGACCCCGCCGTCCGTCCCCACCGGCCCCGCGGGGAGATAACACCGCCGGGGTGCTCTCGGCTTCACCTTCGGATTTTGTGACGACCTCCGTAAGAAACTGCATCGCTTCTCAGCGCGCAGCCCGGGGAAACATATGGCCTGATCAGCCTGTCTGGGATGAGTTAATACCCCGCTTCCAGATGGAGCCAGGAAGCACAGTGGCACATGCAATTAGGAGACAAAGATATGTTTTTTTTAAAAAAGCGAGTTCACTTCAGAGCCCTAAGAAAAAGGGCCTCGAGCTGAAAATCCTTCTGCGGGAATTTTCCTGAACCTGAAGGCAGGTCTTAATTTATTTGAATCGCCCAACAATTTTTCTGCTTTCTTCCCTTTTTCACTGATAAAGGCACTGGATTAACTAAACCTACAGAGCAGTAATAAATATCATGTTAGCACCAAACCAGTGCTTTTAGCACTGGCCACAGAGGTCATGTGAAATTCAAAACATACCTAAAAGATAAAGATTGCTAATGCAACTAGCACTGTATTCATTGTCATGTTTTCCTTGAGTGCTGTCGGCCTAATCCCTAAAAATAAAATTTAAGCACATCTTGTCTATTTTCCTTACATAAAGACAGATTGAAATGCCAAAAATACCCCTACGCAGATTGTGTAGCACCGTAGAGGGCCAAAGCAGCCCGTAACTGAAGGAAAATTACTGATTGAAAGTAAACAACTGAATACAGTGACAATAAAGTATCACTTGTCATAATGCTACATATAATGTAGAGTACGCAAAATGCAGTGGTTTGACTGCAGGATTTAACAATAAAAAATAAAAATAGTAAAAGCAGCCTTAATATAATGATTTTACGTACAAAAATATTAAATCAAAATAAATAATTCCAAACATAAATATTATACTGTACATTAAGAATATGCGATCTATATACACACATAAACAGATAAAAAAGTGGAAGGCAGAGGTATTGCATCGCTATCCTTCATCCGTCTCATCTCCGCTGACTGCTCTCAGAGAACCTGGAAAATACAGACAAGGTGCACATTAGAGTCAGATCATCATCTTCACCTCCGAAACCTCTAACTAGAGGGATCGGCACAAGAGCGGAGCCAAACGAGGTGCCAGCGAGGTGGGAAGTGCGTTTCCAGTTGACAGTGTTCTACCCACAAGGGTTACTGGGAGAAGCGGGGACTGGGAGCACGGGATCCCATCGCTCCCCGGATGCCGCGTGGGGCGGGAGGCTGTCACCGATGCACGAGTGCTTTTGCGAGCGTGGCCTGATCTGCTCCTTCGGGACGTTTTGGGGAAGATTTCCCTTCATGCAGAAGCAGCTGGGAACTCACCATCGCTATAACACCTGAACATCGAGGCCTGTTCCAGATGATGGAGTACACTTCCCACAGTAACCACCACATTTTCCTACTACTTTGGTACCATCCTGCAGGCAAAATCAGAAATAAACATCTCATGTAAGGGCTCACGAAGTCCATGCTGCGGAAGGGCCAGATCTAGGTTATTCTAGCCAGGCTTTTTAATAGAAAATGTCTTGGAAGGAAAACAAATTATGCCTAAATCAATCTATGAAATCACTGTTGTATTTAAATATATGCAAATGTAATTCTCTTTAGTGCTACCAGGTCAGATGGTGAACACAAATAAGAGGAGGTAGTTTTGATTTATTACATTGAAAGATGCCCAAGGAGAAGGCCATTTGGAGGGATATCTCAAGGTTATCTGCTTTCTCCAATTTGCCCCACAGTGAATCACTGTAATGAGTGGAAAACTTGGCTCACGCAAGAGCAAAACCACATCTAGACAACAACAGGTCGTCAGCTGTGCCCGAGCACGCCAAGGGCACAGGAAGGATATTTGAAGGCGATACCAAGAAACATCCATTTGGAAGGGGAAGGCCTGGAGTGGCTCCAGAGACAAGATGAGAGGGAAAGTGATGGGGTGAAGCTACGCCACTTGCTAAGGTGCTGTCCCTCCTCAGCTCTGCATTTCCACAGCCAGAAGAGACAAAGGAAAACGTGGAGTGGTCCTGGGGTTGGCCCCGTCTCCAGGAGAGCCCAGCAAGTGTGGGGCACCTCTGGGCTTGAGTCAGGAGATTAATACCTCCCCCGGCCTTCCTCATCCCACCTCTGCAGAGTCTTCCTCCTCTTGGTCATTACAATGGATAGACAGTCCTTGAGGGGAATTCAACCCTCAGTTACCAGAAAATTGGACTTAAGTGCAGGACAAGCTTGCACAAGGCATTTATTTTTAAACGAGCTCCATCCTGCCCTTGACACTATTGATCTGTGATTGCAGCAGGCTGCTATCATCTCTTCTCACTATGCTTTTCTTTCTTCTGCTCCTGCGGGCAATTACACCCTGAGAACAGCGCTTGACAGATGCCACCGGGTGATGGAGGTAAGAGTTCTCTTAGATACCCTGTCCCCTAAAGCTTGTTTTAATTCTGCCAGCCGTGATGGTGTCTGCTCTCCGCCACCCCAAAGTTGGCTGCCTGGGCTTCTCCTTTCTGAAGGGGGGAAGAAGAGCAAAGCACCTGCCAGAACTAACACGTGGGGTCTGTGCTGGTCCTCTTCTACCTGCACTGGAGGATGCTTTGCTGCAGCATGGTTGGACCAGTAGCATTTAATTCTCCTTTAAGAGCACCAGCACTGACGAGGTTCATGGACTCAAGGGGCTCCCCAGAGCCAGGGAGACTGAAAACAGTACAGGAGAGGATATTTTGCAAATTGCTTTTGATTATGGTGACCTCCTTTGGACAGTTTTAACAGGGGCAATCGGGATGATTCACATGAAGTAACAGCCAAAAAAAGCGATCCTGGGTTTTTCCAGTTTCAGAACATGACACAGAAGCAACAGTGCAAAGGCAGGCAGTGACAGAGGCATTAACGGGCAGGCAAATTAAGCCGTACAAGTTCAAATTTGGCTGTGGGGTGATTTTGAAGGTCTGCTTGGTTTACCCAGAGGCCCCAGGTCAGCAGAGCCACAGGCGGCCGCAGGGGATGGTGCCCCGGGGTGCAGCCCCAGCCCGCCGGAGCTCGGGTGACTCCAGTCTCACCCAAGGAGATAAACCCAGCCCAGAGGGAAGGTCCATGTCCTCCGCACTTTATTAGCAACATTTTGGGAACAATTCCTACTCGGGGCACTCGCCTGGCACCCGGACCCTCTCCGGCAGGTCAAGCCCTGCTCTGCGGCCCCGACCCCGCATGCCCCGGTCCTGCCTGCCGTGTGATGCACGCTCCGTGCCGGACATCTCAGACAACTAATTAAGGATATGTCTGCCCCACAGCACTCAGCGTTTCCAGCTTCACGGTTAAGAACGCTCACTAATTAATTGCAACAAGTCAGATCAAGTTAAACCCACTAGCTCCCCCCCAGTACAATACGGGCAACACTTTAATGTCAGTTGTTGGGTTTTTTGTTCGTCTCTACTTGGATGACGTTGCCACGAAAGACAACACGGCAATGAAAAACTTCTCATGAGTGGGTATAACCATAATTAAAATTACAACTTACTGGGGATTTTTGAATTTCCGACACCGCGTAATTCCCTTGCGAGAGCCACTTCGCCGTTCCTGTTAAGGACAGGCCTGTCCCATAAAGGTCTATGCTGAAGCGACCCTAAAAAACAAGCAGATGAGCCCGGTTATCCCCAAACACCGTGCTTTGGCCTCCCGTGGCTTGGCACAGCGTCACTTTTCTAACAGGATCTTGCCAGCAACGTTTTCAATTTTTTCCATTGCTCTGATAGTGATTAGCACATATTGTACAAATCACAGCATGCCTCGGGTTAGGAATTTCCTTCTCGTTGGTGGCTGCAGGGAAGGAGGGGCTTTATCTTGGTTTTTCACTGCTTTTTTCTCGGGTTTGCACTGCTTTTTCGCCGTTTGCCGGCTGAGGGCATTCTTGGCTTTTCCATGGCAAACTGCGGAGCCTGACGTGCTCCAGCAGCTGATGGGAAAGGTACCCCAGGGACTTGCTGCAGCCGCTCTCACTGCTCCCTCCTCAACTGGAGAGGGCACACTTGTCCTTATTTTCCTTATTTTCCACTGGTATGGTTTTGGGCTTGTTTTTTTTTTTTTTTTTTTCCCCAGACGTCAGTAAAATCAAAACTCTTTCATTTGTTTATTTCCTAAAAACGTCCTTTACTTCATTCCACCCTGTCTCAAAATGCGCAAAATGGGTGGAAAATTAAGGGCTATGCCTGCACCCAACGCACCCCCCCCCCCAGCCTTCCCCTCACCCCATGGCAGACCCCAGCCCTGCCTGTTTCTGGACCCAAGGAGGGATCCTGCGGCCACATCCCCAGGCTGACCCGCAGCCCAGCACGGCCATGCGGTACCAGATGGCTGTTAGCTTTGCTCCTTGCCCTTGCTGCCTTAGGAATGCTGATTTTCTGCGAGGAGCAAACTGTCTGGGTCAGGTGGATGGATATTAATATTTATGAGCCTTCCCGAGGTAAGAAGTCAATCCCTAAGCCGCTGAGCTGTGCAGAAAAGTGTCAGCTCTGAAAGTAGGGAGGGAAGGAGATGGAGAGGTTTGCCCTCTGCCATCTGTTGCTGTGACTCCCTGCTTAATGCCCTTTGCAGATATGGTCCACCCAATACCTTGGACTAGCCAAACACATCCCTTGTCATCCCCCAGCTCCACAAAAGCTAGGTGTGCTGAAGACATGGAGCAAGCCACCTGTAGCACAGTGTTAAGTAGACTCCTAATGACTTTCAGGAAAGCATGTTTTTTCCAAGCAACTGGGCTAGATGTCCTACATCACCTCCCAGAGCTACTGAAGAGGCAACTTAGCCTGTGCCCAACTCCATGCTTCCATGGCCGGGCACCTCGTGGTGCTGGGACAGGCTGGATTTGCCCTGATGCGCAGGCACCACCTTCATTTTGTGAGTGTTTTCCCAGCCCCAAAGCGGAGTGAGCCATGGTCCCACCGGGCTGCTGTGAAAATAAGCAGCGGGGCGTGAGGATGGTGGGGCAGCAGCTGGCGGGTACCACCGTGGTCTCTGACAGACGGGGTCTGTCCGTCCTGCGGCAGAAACCTGACTTGTTCCTGCCCCGCAAATGCCCTCTCCTTCTCGGGCATCTCCCCCCTGAGCTGGTGCAGCAGGAGTCCCACTGTCTGTCTGCTGCCTTCTCCATCCAGAGGGGTTATCTCACCCATCTTCTTGCACCCCGGCAAACAGCGGTTTCGGCAGATACGAGATTGCAGAGCGCAGAGGCAGGGTCCCAGGGCATCCCAACGGCCTGATTCACGACTGCTCTCCCTGCCCAGCATTTCCACCAAGCCCTGCTGTGGACCGATCCCCCCACCTCCAACTACGCACGCCAAGCCCAGCCCTTCTCCCACAGCTTATTTCTTCTTCCTTTTCTCCTTCACTGTTGACTGAGGTCCTGGGGAATGTCCCTTAGCCAGTCCTGACACTGGCCTGATAATAACCTGACGTTTTCCCATATGGAAAATGGAAATGACTTTCTGCACGGACAAAGGGAAAAGTTTCCGACCACTGAGATAAGAATGTGACACTAGCTGGAGTTGGGCTGATGCGATCAGCAGTAATTAATAGAGGGCCTGAACAAAACAAATGGCACCAATTCCTATGAAATGCTATTGTCAAATACCTGTGGGCATTTGGCTGCACTGTAGCAGTCCCCAGCAGTGGCATAAGGAACGGGTCGTCCATCATGTGTCCGTGCGAACTGTAAATCAGTTGCTGTGGAGAATAGTTGGTGAATAACATGGAAAGAGAGATGCAGGGAGAGACACAAAGTAAGTGTAAACATGCTCTTCGCTAATGTTTAAACTCATTAAAGCTGGTTTCATATATTAATCTTGAGAGTCAGGACCTCATCTGCTGGATTTTTAATATTAAATCCCCAATTCATCCCACACGTGACTCCCTGGCACGTGAGCACTGAATTTAACAGGATGCTCACATACTCAGCGTTTACAGCTCGGTTTAAGTGCATTGGTGATTTAGGACCTAGGTATAAATAACAACAAAACTCGAACCCATGACTTGGGTTTTATTTCTCTATCAGAAAATTCCCCACTTTCAAGAAGGCCATGGGACCTCCTAAATCTCTCTTTTAAACAAAGGCAACCAACCATCTCCATGCTCTCCTGGCTGCCCCAGCCCAGGGGTCAGGGTTTCAAAGGGAATTGGGGTATTTTGCTCTGGAGAGATCTGAAGTAACTGAGACTCATTTAGATGGGGATGTGAGATAGCTCCTGCCTGACAGAGGTAGGTGCCCAGCTCCTTTTGAAATTCAAAGGGAGCTGGTATCAAATTCCCCAACGATGGTTCCTTTGAGATCTTTACCTAGGAGCTTTTACAGACTATTAGTAGCTTTTTACAGATTGATAGACTGGGAGGTCTCATGGCTTGAAAATTAAATGATTAAAAAAACCCCTATCAGATAAAGAGTCATTTTACAAGGAAGGATTTTGATTTGCTAAAAAATCTCCGCTATTTACTGAATGAACCCCCAACAATATGTTGTATTTTTAAAACATTTGTTGGAAACTGATAGCATCCCTGGAGTCAAGGGGACTGAAACCATAACCCTATGGGATGCTGCAGGCTCTCCGGTGGCGGGAGGGCTCCCAGCTCCCACGCATGCTGGTGGGAGTGACAGGGTACCCCTTCTATTGTACAGCTACAGTCCCCTCCTCTTCCCCTGCAAATCCATGGCCCCAGCTCCCTCACACTCAATACAAGTTATTTCCCCATGGACTGACTCTGCTGAGAGCCTTCTCTGCCTCCCCACCGCACCGATGGTGGCACCAGCCTGGAGGGAGCAGCATCCCTACCCCAGCAGAGTCCCCTGCACTGGGATCTCCTGACACATTTGTGCATAAAACGGGGGGCCAGCTCCTCTCTGGTCAAGCTTTCTGCCTGAGTCCAGTCTGAGAATAGGAGACCAAATGAAATAAAATCCTTCAAAAAATACACTGGCCTGCTGGGAGCACGCAAATATTCATTCTGTATAGCAGATGCACCAGCAACTGTCTTAATATTTTCCCATATTACAGAGAAATACTATAAGCATCTCTGATGTACTCGAGTTGCAGTCTCTAAGTGTAAAGCAGCAAGCAGGTGACCGAGTTTAAAAGCAGCTTTTAACAGGAGAGCTCAGGAATATTGCTCACTAGAGTACTACTCCTTGTTTGTAGTTACAGCTATATTTGTGTAAAATAAACATTTATTTTTTTTTTTAATGGCAAGGCCCTGTTTTTACTCACTTATTATTTGCATAGTGTTCAGGTCCAGCCTTACTTTGCTGAAGGTGGAAAACCCAGCTGCTGTGTAATCTTTCCTACACTGGCAGTCTTCTCGTCTGCTCCCGTTATATGGACATTCAGTCGGGTTATGCAATCTAAATCAAAAGAAAACCCTTTCTACTCATGACTGGAAAATATCGCCACGGAAAAAAAAAATATCGTGAAGCTCAGGATTGAGGGATTTCTTACCTGTATCCATACACTTCTGAAAAATTCTCTGCATCCCCATTTACAAGGGTCACGTACTCCTTTGGGCTGTCAGTCTGCATCCCAGAGCAATACACCTGAGGGAGAAGCCAGAATTTTGTCAGGCATCATGTGCAAAGGGATCGCTCAGAAAACTGAAGGTAGAAAATCCAAGAGTGGAAGTGAAGAGCACACGCAGGGTCCTCTTGCCCTTTTGGGAAATGCATTAACTATCAATCTGTTGCTGAAATGCACCTTTAATGTCTTTCCTTTGACTTGAAGGAAATATTCGCCATCTTCAGTGACACCTTTGAGATTTTTAACGTCTTTGCAACTCCTTGGTAATTCACCTGAAACAAAACAGAAATACTGAGCAACTGTACATCAAAATTTCTTTTGTAACACCGTGAGGCATCCAAAGCATCAAAACACCTTGTTTATTTTTAAGAGGTTTCCCTGAAGTGCCTTAGTGCTTAGTTGGATGGCTCCCAATGCTTGGAAATACTGCTTATCTCTAGGAGTTTGATGGGAAAAGATGCTGAAGCCACGAGAAAGGCAAAGGAAGGTGCAAATCTGCAGACTTACAGTCATGGACGTTGTGACATGTCCTCCTCTCTTCGGGTTTCAGATCCGCGTGGCACAAGCTGCTGACCTGATCATCGTTCGTCAAACACTGCACCGACCGGTGCATGACTCCAACTCCACAGGTGACGGAGCACTGCGAGACAGGAGACAGAGATTCGTATTTTATCTCAGCGGTTTCTGGGCTCCAGAAGAACAGAGACAGCCTGTTTCCCTTGTAGCAAGGGACAGCAGCAAAGGCCCCAATCCTGCAAAGTGTTCAAACACAGGCTTAATTTTAATCAAACAAGTCATCCCTTTTATTATTAATCCCTTCGTTATTATCATCGTCACTAATTATTTCAAGAAGACTACTGAACTTCACTTAGCGGTTAAACGCTTTACAGGATGAGGCAGTATGGGTTAAGGTGAACCGTGCGCTCATGTGCAATTGTTTATTTTTCACACTTGGAAGGTCATACAAGAGAGAAATGTTCACCAGAAGGTCTGAATGGTAGAAATCCTTTCCTGGTGGCTGGAAGACATTTCTTGGGACTGACAGGGGCCTCTGAACAAACATGACATGGTTTGTTGTTTTCTATCCAAATTGCACCAAAACGCCCACAGCCTCCAAACCCCTTCTCCCCCCACCCTCTGGAAAAATGGCTAAATCTGCGCAAACACCGGGTCATCCTCAAACAGCCCAAATCAAGGGCAATCTTAAGGCTGAAATTGCACAAGTTACTGGAGCTACCGAGCAGCAGCTTGTCTGCGCTGGCTGCCGCTGAGCACGGGCGATGGGAGGTGGGAGCATCTTGCTCCTCCTCTGCAACTTGTTCTTTCAGTACTTGAAAACTGAAAATCAGCTCTTTCTACAGGTACCGGGTTAGGCTGCCAAGAAAATGATGCTGCTCATCTCTTTAGAAATTATTAGGCTAAAGGAGCACACCATGAAGGAGACGGTCTTCAACAGCTCACGGTATTCACAACTTGGCGTTTACTCTTTATCAGGTCCAAATCCATACAGCTTAACTAAGGAGCTGAGCAGGACTCTCTTTGTCCATCAAAGGTGATGGTATTTTACATTCAATCTCTTTGAAAATCAGAGATGAGAAGGGCCGTGGCACTTGGTAGTCACTAGGACGTTCAGCAGCCCAAAGCGAGGAGAAAGGTCTTGCTCTCTGAAATGGATACTCTTTGCAATGAAGTTGTATTAACGAGTTGGACATTTTGCACTGAAATTCTGGGGGAAAATGCCAATTAATTGAGGCTGAACTCTTTGCTGTAACTCCTCTGCTCTGACTTGCAGGGAGGATCTGAAGCTTCCTATGAGGCAGGAGGAACTTAGGTTTCAAATAGCTCTGCCATTTACTGTGACAACTTCCACTACATTTTGTTTGACTTGACCCTCGTTGCCTTCTAAACGTTTGACAAATTCCCACAAATGCCTGAGCTGGGTTAATAAATCAAATTTATGGGAGAAACACCACATTTCAAAGAATGTCGGAAGCCCAAAGAAGTGAAATGTTATCACCTTAACTAAAATTTGATCTTGTAGTTCAGGCCCCAGAAGAGGCTCAACACAAATAACTTTAGCAGAAAGGCTAAGTTCTTTCCCCTGCCCTGTCCCAGCATTTGTAAGAAGGAGGGGGCAAAAAAAAATAAAAAAAGAAAGAAAGAAAAATCCTTTTAAGGCTCAAATTATCAGTTTTTTGGCCTATTGGTAGGTCCCAAGTCTTGGTCACACACATGGCCAAGTGGGATCAACCCCAGTTGCCAGCTATCCATTCATCCTTCTAGCACAAGGCTTTCAAACCCCTGTTTTCTGGCAATGACCCCACTTTCTGACTAAGCATTCAGCATGACCATCAACACTGCCACAAATTTTGGCTACGCCTGAATCTTCATAGAGAATGTGACTCTACTTGTAGCTGCTGGGACTCCCCCGTACGATGGGATTCAGTCTGGAGCATGGAGCCCTACACGCACCGGGGCCGCCGCTGTACGAGAGTATTCATCGCATTAATTTACGCAGCTCTTAAACATTCCCCCTCCAAACCTTCAGACTGTGTCCTCAGTGTAAAGAAAAATAAGTTTGTTCCAATTTTTTCAGTTAAGAAAAGAAGTTTGCCAAACTTACGCTTCCCCAGTTGCCAACGCGCCAGGATGCCGAGACAGGGCACTCCCCGAGGTAGCAGGGCTGGATGTTGGGCGGCTGTGTGCCAGGACAGTTGACTGTGTTCTGGTACCCATACTCGTAGTGGTCCTTCCCGGTGTAAATCTCGCTGCAGGACACCAGGCGCTGCCTGTATCCCTTCCCGCACGTGACGGAGCACTGAGGGCAGAGAAAGCGCCTGTTAGCACCGCGCACTTCGGGAAGGCTGCCCAAAACGGGAAGGAAAAGCAGGCTTGTCAGCTTTTAACTCAACAAGCTGCTCCGAGGGATCACTGGTAACTATTTAAGCCAGCCATGAGTATTGTGAGTGGCTACAAGTGGGCTGGTGCCCAACACTGTCTTTGAGCTCCCAGTTCCTCCCTGTGCTGCCCCTACAGCTCCAGGATTCCCTACTCCAGGTTGGCTCCTGGGCACATGTTCTCTCTCTCCAAGGGCAAAGAAAGGAGCAGAAGATCCTTTGGAACTCAGAAATGCCTCTATTTTTCCCTTTTTCTTTTTTTTTCCCTTTTTCTTTTCTTTCCCTTTTTCTTTTTTTTTTTTTTTTCCATGGGATGCACAGGGAAAGAAAATGGTCAAGATTGACCCTGAATTGCAGGTACTTGGCAGCAACTGGAAAAAGGGGAAGGTTTTCCTTGTAATTCGAGGACAAACAGTGCTTCTGCTCTCCTCGCCAAAAGGCTGAGCAGGAGCTGGAGAGAGCTGAGCTCTGGCTCTGTGAGCCCTTGCCCAGCTCTGTCTTCATGGGCCCCAGTGCTCCTGGGGGGTCACAGGTGGTGGGAGCAGGTAGAGGGTGTCTGGGCAAGGGGCAGCCGAGGCTCCAGCCTTACAGGCACCCTAATATTTCCCTTAGGAAACTACCCAGGAGACCAGACTGCTCCGAGAAATTCTCATCTCTCCGTGTTTCTCCCTCCTGCGCTATCTCAGGTGGCTTGTCTCTCCTCCCCCTCAGTCCTGGCATGTTTTCTTTTTTCCCTTTTCTTGTTCTTTCTTTTTAATCAGTGCTGTGTCAGCAGCTGCCTTGTCATTTCCCTCTGCTGTTCCTCCAAGTGGAAAGTAATCCTTCACTCACTGCAGAAGGAAACAGGCTGAGATTAGCCCGGGTCCTCCCGCACGCAGTGCCTGCTGCAAAGAAAACTCATCTATTTTCCTTGCTAAGCCCTCTCCCAGCCGTGAGGGTGAACCTGCTGCCTTCGCTCACACCAGGTCCTCGCTCCTGCCAAAGATGGCATCGAGGAAGAACGTGTCCCCGCGGTCACATCCAAGCTCGCCTTTCCCCCAGGATGCTCCCCCGGAGCTCCGCGGGATGGGAATAAAACCAAATAAATAAATAAATGAAATAAACCGGCACAAAACCAAATAAGGTGCCTGCTGAACGCGATGTGCTTTGGAAGCAAATTGCCTCTAGATATTAGCTAGGACTCTGAGCTTGCTGGCATTTAGTCTTTAATATCCTGGTCTTCTCCCGCAACCCTGCTCCTTTCTCTCCAGGAGGGAAATCGCACACAGAAACAAACCAAAAAATAATAATTAAACCACGCGGCATTGCCCTGCCACCGTTGATTTGGGTTGCAATATCTCAGCGAGGCCGGCGGCGAGAGGAGGAGAGCGTGGCCCGGTGCCGAGCGGCGCGGTCCCTGCGCGGGGATGGGGACTCACCTCCGACCACTCTCCGGTGATCCAGACGTACTCGCAGGGCGGCAGCCCGCAGCTCTCGATTTCGGGGGGACGTTTGCTGGCGTCGCAGTAGCCGCTGTTCTGCAGCTGCTTGTTCTCATCCACGCAGACCACCTTGCGGTACCGAGATGCCTCCCCGCACGTCTTCATGCACTGTTTGCAAGAAACAACGGCTCACGCAACCCACGAGGGACTTCAGCAAATTAATCTGCATCTGCCAAGCGAGCGAGCCCTCCTCCCAGCAGCCCGAGTGAGCGGATGGCTCTGTGCCCCATGCTGGCATCTCTCATTGGTATCACTTGGGGGGCAAATTTGAGACCAGAGCCCTGCTGTGGCAGGCACTGCGGGAGCATCCACTGACAAATTGCTCCCATCCTCTGGAGGTACCAAGCCAAACTGCAGATGTAGGGAGAGAGGAGAAACCAAAGCAGCGGGTGTTGGGATGGGGCAGATGTGGGATCCAGCTGCGATGGGACCGAGAGATGCAGGGGTGGGCATACCGGGTCAGGGGATGGGGCAAGGGGGCAAGAAAGGGGCCAACCCCTTTCATTTCAGCCCCTAGTAAATACAGCTGTGCTTGGATAACGACAACCCAGCCATCCTCCTTCCAAAATACACACCGTGGCACCCTTGGCTGTGGCTGGTGCGGGGAGAGCCCCTGGCCCGGTCCCTGCCAGCGGGCGAGCAGCAGCGCTCTGCCCCGGCACGTCTCTGCAACCGCTGAGCCTGAGCGGGCCCTACGCGTTTATTCTCTCTTAAACGCTGCCCTGCCCAGTATTAAGAGCAACCCATGCTAGCCGGGCACAGCTGCTCCCCGGGGGCTTCTGGAGACTTTAAGGACTCGGTTCTTTCTCTGCTCCTCTTGGAAAAACCAGCCTGGCTGTGCGGCTGTGCTCCTGGGAGTGGGGTCTGTGCTCAGAGCGTGTCTTACAAAACACACACATAAAACAAAATAAATCAGCATAAGAGCAGCTGTCTGGATAAAACCCTATTTTCTTAAAGTTATCGCCTGTAATGGACTTCTAACACTTTCAACTAACTGGATTAACGAGGAGAAAAATGCATGAAAATAATCATTTTATATAACATACAGGAAATGTCTTCCCCTAAGGAAAAGGATAAAACATTCAATCAGACCATCCCTATCTGTACAGAAACACCGTTTGAAGTCACCTAGGCTCAGAGGACCGTGCCAGTTTAATCTACTTAAAGTCTCACCCTCCGAACATCATTTCCAGCCTCCCCGAAGCAGCTCCTGCTCTCCTGGCTGGCCCACCATTAGCAAGATCTTGGTGGGTTCACTTAATTGCAAAACGCAGGCACTGTCAGGCCCCCCCTTTCTGTAATTAGCTGTCAGAACCAAGATTGCAAATTATGTGAGAACTTCGAAAAATCAGATCAATCCGGGGCAGGAGCAGCAAACCAGGAAAGCCGCGAGCGCAACGTCACGTTGGTCGTAAATATTTAGTAACTGAGTGAAGTGGAGGGGGACGGGGAAGGAGAGGCAGCCCCACAAAGCAGCATTTATTCCGAAGGAATAACTTAGGGGCTCTTAGGCAACAGTCAACATTGCAAAATCCACAGCCTGCCAAAAGACCTCAAGGGCTTCGTGTGCTTTCAACCTTATTTACTCTCTTGCTTTAAGCCCTTGGAGTGGAAGCTCCTTCTAGGTCTGTGCTGAAACACAGCGATCCTATGGGGGCTGGAGGAATTTGCTGGAGTATGATTTCCTCAGAGAGCAAACAAACTGTGCTATATTTGCCCTTCTCTGCTATCTCCCTGTTATATAAGTAAAATCTGAAAGGGAGTTAGTGCATGCGAATAAGGCATCGCTAGTGCTCCATCATCACGTAGCTTCCCCGAGCGGCGCCTTTCAGAGGCAGCGTGAACCCCGAACTTCCCGCTCCCTCCTAACGAGGGACTCTCCAGCGCGGTGGGAACGGGGCTACGGGATGCTCCAAGCTCCCCTTGTCTCTGGATTGGCGTACGCCAGCCCAGCACGTGGTCACCAGCGCAGGGTGAATCGATCCAGCCCTCCGCCGAACCACAGCCAAAGGAGGCATCTTGCAAGAAGTGGGAAAGAACAAGGCTAATTTCGTCTCCTCCCCTTAATGTATATTTAAGCCTAAATTTGCAAGTACATCGGCTCGTGCTTCATTTTAGGAGGGTGAACAATCTCTATGCCATCAACGCACCTTCTGACATTGGCCGTGAAAAGCTATCACATCAAAAGCCCATCCTCGTTTAAAATCATTAGTTGCTGATGCGAGATTGACACTCTCAAGCGCACGCCAGCCTGCTTTGGGTTTCTCTGCAAATAACAGTTGTATGGCCAAATAAACCTAAGCCAGTTCTGTGCGTTTTGTCATCATCAATAAATGAAAGTTTGATTATTTGTAATTTTAGGGATAACTGGCAATTAAAATAATCCCACTGCGATATTAAATACGGCTCAAAGACAGTGAGACCATCATAAAATAAATCAAAGAGAAACGCCGCAGAGGTTCCAATCAGCCACCCCAAGGTTATAAAACATTATTCATGTAGAAAGTGGACAGTTCAGCTAGCATGAAAAGGCTATTTTTCCTTTTAATACGGTGATAGATTTTGTATGAAATCTCATGTTCGTGACTGATCTAAATCTCACATAAAACAGCAGGGCCAGGCTATAACAGCTATTGATAGCAAGAGCTGAAAAACAGGTCAGGCATTTGACAATATTTGTCTCTTTTGCTTCATTTCCCAAATTCTAAACTATTTTCCTGGCAGTTCAAATTAAGGACCATTTCAAGCACTTCTGCAACTGTTTTAGAAGAGTAATAATATTAATTAAAAAAGCCCAAAGGCATTGCTTTGCAAAAGTATTCATTGTTTTCCTTTTTTTAAAAAATCTAAATCTGACACAGAGATGAAAGAAACCCCCACACCACAAACACTTCAAACATGCCTTGGGTAACTCTGCAATCCAAATCAGACAAGGATGGCACGATTTTCCCCCAAATAGCAAATGTCAAAGATTCAAGATTTGCATTGCAGCTTCCAGAGCCGTGCATTGTCCTTCCACAGAGGTTCATATTAAAAAACCAAAAATCCCTTCTCTCTCCCAATTTTCCCTTTTTCTTTGTGACCCTGGTCTGAGTTTTACTTTGACAGTAGCAAGGCCCTTTCTATTGACTTTCTTCTCCCTGGTGTGGTCACTGAGAACAGCTAATTAATGGTGATACACCAACAGAGCAGTAAACGGTTTCCAATAAGTTCCCTATTCCTTTTCATTGGCAAGACCAACTTTTTTCTAAAAAACAACAACAAAAAGGAACAATAAAAAAACCCCTCTTGACAGATTCCCTTTAAAGATAAGAAATCAAGAACAAGACAGCACTGGGATGTTATTTTACATCCCGCCTTTCATGTCAATTAGGGTTCATTGCTGTTCCCTGCTCGGAGAATACTAATGCAATCTCTGCCTCCTCGCTATAAATAACATGTGGCCAGTATTAATGGCTGGGGAGAAGGTGCTACTACTTTTTCTCACCAGGTACATCAGAACAAAATAAGAAGCGCTCAGAAGAAGAATGGAGTAAGCCATGGGGCGAGCTCACAGTGGGCATCTCCTACATGTTTCTATTAATGGTTATTTATGGGGGATGAAACTTCCAGCCCACTCCCCTAGCAAAGCTCCCCTGGGGAAAAAAAAAAAAATCTCCATTAACCCATTAAAAATTTCCCCAGTGCAATGGGAAGCCCTGGAAAACTTAGGAAAACATCAGCATCCACCTCCCACCAAGGGCTTGGCAGGGTAGGGGCAGGCAGGGGCCTCTCGGCACTGGTTTGAAAAGTTGCAAAAATAAGGGAAAGAGGGCGAAAGGACGGGGTAGGAGCCGTGGCTTTGCAGGGCTAATTACACTGTTGGGTAAGAACTGCAACTGCATGCTGTTTGGTGACCTACTTTGCCGCCTGTAAATTTATTAGCTGAAGAAATTTAACAGGCTCTGTAAAAGCAAAAAGTTCATTGCAAGGAATTTGCTGGAGCCCCCTCGGCTGTTCCTGTGTTTCTTTTCCAGGCTGGCGTGGTTCCGTCGGGTACCACTGCGTGGTCAGCTCGGCTTTGCCTCCTGCTGCTTCCCATCGCCCCTCGGCTCCCGGGCAGGTGGGAATAGGGGCACAGACCTCTCCGGCCTCTTGTACTCATGGCCATGTTACATAGGATTACAAACCCAACTTCCCAGCGCTGCCAAGACCGAGGAAACGAAGCTAAACTTGTTTGTACCATCCCCGACAGGCTGAGGTACCACGGGCAGAGGGATATTAGATAATGCCTGCAGACTGGGATGCTCCATGCAGTAACGAGCCAAGAAGGAGCTCATGGGGAAGGCAAGATGAGAGGAAAGCACACGCTGCCTGAACCTTGAATTTCTTCTTGCTGCAGCGGAAAAGTTGCGCAGCCTCTGCACACGTGAGATGCTTTTCCTATCCTCCCCTCTTTTTTTCTTTCTTTTTTTTACTGACAATAAAGGCAGGCTCTGGAAGTGTCTGCGCACACCAAGACTTTGAGGAGGAAGCCGGCGGTGCCTCCCCATCTTTTGACACCGGAGCAGGAGGCCCTGTTTTGCATTTACACCAGGGGCTCAGCAGGGGAAGGCACCTCGACGAATTTTGTCCCCCTTCAAGACCTCCCCGGGCCACACAGGAGCAATATAAAAGGAGTCTGTGTGCCAACGAAAGCCGGGCCCCCGTTTGATTAATATTTCTCCTGCTGCCCGGCATTGATCACTGCAAGTGTCGGGGTGACCAGGTCATGCACCTCCAGAGTCGGTGAGACCTTTGCTGTCCAAAGGGTTCAGGATCGAGCCCCCGCTGCCCTGCCACCGGGGCCGGCAATGGTTTTGCCGGGCGGCTGATGTACCTGGTGTGGGGGGGTTCTTCTGCCCCTCTCCATCCCCCGCATCCCCACAGCGGGCAATCCCCTTCTCCCTATGTGACGAGGACATCCCCTCCATAGGAGCGATGGCCTCTTCTGCACGCCGGCTGTGTGACGCTGAGTCGGCTCCCCGGAGCTGGCAGCTCCATCGCCTTTCCCGTTTCCAAGGCTGGCAGTCCCTGCACCGCAGGGAAGAGCCTGGGACAGCGGGGCAGGGATGGAGGAGAACTGGGGCAGGATTTAGCCAGGGATGGCTAAGAATGGAATGAAACCGGAATGAAAACAATCATTTTGGTGCCTGGTCTGAACTCTCTCCGCCCAAACCTGTTGGGCAATCGAAGCCTGCCACGGCACCCTGCGGGCAGCCCATGGGAGAGCTCCTCCCGGACCCCTTCCTCCTGCCCGCGGTCCCCTTGTCCTCCTGCCACCCACCACCCTCAGGCCCACCCATCACCCACACCGCAGGCGAGTCGGAGTTTCTCCCTGAACCACCGGAGCGGCAGCTTTATCTCCTGCTCCAGCCTAAGGGGCTGGTTTTGCTGGGGACCGATCCCGGTCACTCAGAAAAGCACCGTCTCCCGTGGGAGACCTTATCTCAGCGCTGCTCGTGGTTTGGCTAAAAGCACGGACCGGGAGCTCGGCGAAAGGAGAGAGCTGTCAGAAGGAACCGGGGTAACGGGGCAGGAAAGCGGGAATTGCCAACGTTCCCCAATTCCTTCAAACCCACAGGCACGGGGGTCACTGCCAGAGCAGCGCGGCAGGGCTCAGCCTCTGGGAACAGACCCAAATCCGCCCTACCCAAAACCTGCTCAATATTTGCGTAGGTCCCGGCCAAACAAGGGCAGCACGAAGCAATAAATTAACCCTACAGAGGTATTTCTCAGCTCCCCCTTCCAGCCAGCACGCATGAGCGTTTCCTCTGCATTTTTTTTTTTTTTTTTTTTTTGGCAAGCCCGGGTTGCAACCCCAAAACCGCAGCCCTCCGGCACCCATCTCTGGCCTCGGCAGCTCCCCCCCCCCTCCAAGCCCCCTCCATCTCCAGCATCATCCCACGCCGCACGCTTGAGAGCACAAGCGACGTGACCCCGGGGAAGGGCGAAGGGGGGGACCCCCGCTTACCGCTTGCCATTCGCCGGCCGCCCAGCGGTGCGTGGGGCACTCGGGGAGGTGACAGTCCCGCTGCGGAGGGGGCCGGCCGGCCGGGTCACACTCTGCCTCCTCGGCTGCCTTCGGGGTACCGCCGTGGCAGCGCACGGTGCGGCGCTGGACGCCCTGGCCGCAGGACACCGAGCACTAGAAGAAGGGACAAAAGGTGAGCGGCCGTCCCCGTCGCAGCCGTCGCGGTACGGTCCCGGGGTTCGCCCTCCGCTCGGGGCTCAACGGCGGCGACGGCAACGCTCTAACGCTTCAGCTTCCAGGTGAGGCTTTTGCGTGGCACGAGGGAAAAATTTTGCGAGGGCAGAGCAGACGGGCTGAAATCCCTGCTCCGCTGAAGCCAGCGGGAATTTTTGCTGTTGGCTTCAGGGAGGTCAGGATTTCCCGGACGGGGTTTTTATCGCAAAACTTTCTGGAGATAGCGGCGCTGCTAAATCAGCGCAACACGCCAGAGGCGGCGAGGCTCTGCATAGGACTTCTCTGGGCGCTTGGCTCAAAAAAGTAATAGTTCAAAATATATCAAATGCCACAAGTGTCACTAGAGTGGACTTCAGTGAAAAGCAAACTTGAATTATATAGAAGAAAGTCTGGAGCAATAGAGAGGTAAAGGTATGATACAGCTGGGATTGCTTTCAGCATGCATCTAAACGTGCACATGCACACAAGCCAGGGCATACTGTTAGTTTGTGAAAATAAACGTCGTCTTTAAATTAACTGCATTTCACATTTCCTTTGTTATACAGCAGGCACGTTTCTCCGTGCTCCTAGGCACAGCAAGAAAAGCCTGAATTTCTCTGTTTCTCAGGCATCTTCAAATTATTATCTACACTACAATGCTTTTAACAGCTTGTTTTTTCTTTCACGCAACATTTCTTATTGTTGTGGCTGCTCAGTGTAATATGTTTAGCAGTACTTAATGTCCCTCTGGTATGGATTCTTCCTTGCTAGATCTTAAAGTATATGATACAGACTTGGAATAAAAAGAATTTGCATTTATAGAAGAAAGCCTGTAAAAATCAAAGGTTTGCATTTAAACCACAACTATTATGATTAGCCTTTTGCTGAATTAACAATTAATATAAGCAACCTTAGTTAATACATCAGGAACTAAGAAAACAAGTTTACTACCTATTATTGCAATACCCATAAAAGCAAGCCTTCTTAAGGCAGGGAATTAAGGGGCGCCTAACGGGGAAGCAATTCTCTCTTCTGCAGAGTATTCCTCCATAATGCTCCGTTTGCTTTACTATCCAAATGCCCCATAAAGCCAAGAGGACCAAAGAAAAGCTGACTATCAATATTCGCCTGCCTTCAGATATTTGTAAGAGGGTGGGAGTATTTTTGTGTAACTTTTGAAAGTAGCAGAGAGATTTCTGTCACTGGTGATGCAAATGGTGCCCATATGCTGCGCTGCCTCCCTGTGATTAACGGCGCTGTTTGTCCTACGCATTCCATAGGGGACGGTTAAACTGAATAATGGCCACAAACTTGGAGAAACGTATACACCAGGATGCATCCCGTGCTCTAAAACGCCTTTTGGTTTGCATTTATCACCCACCTGAAAAGCACACGCCCGGGTACGTTATGATAAGGGAGCGCAAGTCACGCCGGGGCTGTGCTGTGTGTGACACCCAGGCAGAGCAGATTTGGGGAGAGGGAGGTTGGTCCCTGGCTGTGCAGGGCAAAGCACGGCACTGGGCAAAGCCGTAGACTCATTTCACCGCGCGCCTGGGTGAAATTTTGCCCCCGCGTAAGCCCGTGAGGATAAACGCTGCGCCCCGATCGAATCGGTGGCAGGACTTGCAGTGGGGGAGCGAGCCGCCCCAGGACCCCAGGCCAGGGCTGCTGCGTCCCGGACCGTCCCCTGGAAGCGATTTGAACCCCCTTCCTGCAAGCGAGCGAGCAAGCAAAGAGCTTTCCCTGGGGCTAACTGCGAGAGTGCACGTAGGGGAGGCTCTTCTTGGCTGAACAAGCTTCCTAAGCGCACTCGGGGGCCAGACACGCAGGGCAGCCGCAGTGCGATCCAGCCACAGCCCAGGAGGAAGGAATACCGGCGTGGCCCCCACCCGAAAAGACGAAGCCGCAGGTGAGCCCAGCCCTGGGAGCACGGGGGGGGCTGCGGTGGGGCTGACCCGGCCACAGCAGGGTATTGCTGCTGCCAGAGCACGGGGTCCTGATGAGGAGGGGGCAATGGCTGCACCCGGCTTGGGCAAAAGTTGGTGAGTTGGGGTCACGGGAGTTTTCGCGGGGGATTGAGGCATCTCCTCCTGCGGGGTGCTTGCTCCCGCTGCCTGCTGCAGCATCAGTATTGCTGTGGCTCTGGCTCGATTTATGGCTGGCTTCGAAATAACGCCATTATGCCCTATTACAGAGGCAAGAGAAGGTGGGTTTTAACACCACTTTCATCCTGGCTATTTTAATCCAGAATACTGGTCAGCCAACCTGTGTCTATCTTGGGGAATACAGCTGGCTGACGCTCCCAGAAGATATTCAGTTTAGGGGCAGCCAACTTTTGCTGTACTTATATATTCCCCTACGGGATGCCACGAGCCAGGCAGCCCGTTTGTCTTTTCAATGGAGTCTATACGTTTTCCCAGGAGTGCTCCTTTCTCCACTGTCCATCACCAAACTGCCGAGTGCCAGCGTGCCTATAGGGAAGCTCTACCTGTGTTTTTAGACAGGGCTGGATTTCAGCCTGTAGCTGAAATATGTAAATATCAGACAGTAGAATAAATATTGGTATTTTTGCTAAGTGAAAGGTAAATGACCATAATTGATACAGCTTAGGAGATGCAAACACGTTAAATCTGGCATTTCAGTGCAGACACAAGCACATTTAAAACTTGGCGAAAAAGCCTTTTTTCTTCCCTTCTGATTATTACGGATATATTAAACATGCTTTGCTACAGGAAAGTGGATTCATAACAATCTAGAAAAGAATTAACCCAGCCTCTGAATACAAAACGTCCAGAGAGAAAAAAACCTGGGAGCAGAGCACCAGCTTAGCCAACTGCTGACTGGGATTAATTTTTAACCATTCCTGTATTTTTTTTTTAATCCTGATTTTTTTGAATCATTCCTTTTCCCAGAAGGAAGGAAGGAAGGAAGGAAGGAAAGAAAACCCCTAAAGGTACATACAACAGGTCCTGCACATGTATTGCGACAAGGAAGATGCACTTCTACGGGAAAACCTTGCCTTATTTCTCACGCAGACTTTTGCTGGTTTACCCAGGACAAAAGGCAGCCAGCTCACAGCAGCTTAGCTTTGGGATTATCTTTCAGAGGCAATTAGACCTTCAGAAAGCTTTTTTTGATAGTATCTAAGTGCAAACTGATCACGGCTCCTATTTTCAACAGTGGCACCGGTGATGGGGAAGGTGACACGGAGTTTCCGTGCCCATTTAGATCCTGATCTACTGGGTATTCAGAATGCCAAACCCCTGCCTGTTTCATAGCCTTTATGAGAAGTTCAGCACCTAAATCTACCTCGGCTCTAAGGCATTAAATCTTTTGCACAGCCGTGCACACATCTCGCAGGGATGGCCAAGGCTGGTGCTCCAAACTTCTGACAGCCCCAACTCTTCATCTGTCGGAGGCAAAGAAACGCTGTCAGCACAAGTGAGGATCTGGACACAAGGAAGCCATGTCAGAGCATTTCATCTGGCTTTAAAAAGCCCAGTTTGATATTGCAGAATGAGTGTTTCTACCCCTTTATTTTTTCCCCAAGCAAGATACCGGCTGGCTGAGCACCTACAGCATCAGGGACACGGGCTGAGGAGCTACCCCTAGAAATGCCTGCCTGTTCTTAGCCTTATCATTAGCATACAAATATTCCTTAATTGCCTAGTCACAAGAGATTACCTCAGGCCATAAATCACCTCATCCTCCTATTAACTTGAGTTTCTTTCTCCACTTGCATAAAATTAACTCTGATCATGCAGTGGAATGTTGGAAATTTTAAAACACTTCTATCAATTAACATCAGTGTATTTTAACGCAATCGACAGACCATTACATTATTATGTTTACAATTATTAGCTGTAAAAAATTGCTTTCAGGAACAGTCACTTTAAATAAAATGCAAATCAGATATGACAAGACTATCTAATGGCCTCGTGTTTCTTTTCAGTCTAGCTTCTGTATAAAATCGAGGTTTTGGTCCTGCAGGTAATAAAGGTAATCATATTGACTTAATTTCCAATATGGGAGCAGTACCGTGCATTTCACACGGCTACGCAGGGCTACCTGGGTGCTCCCAGCCATGCCTTGGGTGAAGGACCCAGACCTCAGTAACTGAACTTCCATGGTGAATGCACACTTGGTCTTTTACACACGTAATGGCAAAGACTCCTATCCTATGAATATAAAGGTAAGCATTAAAAAAAAATACAAGTCTGAAAACAATCATAGAACTTCAATGGGTTTATTGTCTTTTTTAATAGTCGACATTAAACAACAGTATGCTGTTCTAGTCCTAACATTTTCATGTGTGCCTGTAGCAGTGTTAACGGTTTATCTTTCAGGGAACTTGCATACAGCGAGAACTGGTGTTTTGTACCTTAATTTGGAAGACAGACCACAAGAGAACATGATGTTTTATAAGTTAACAGTTCATTTAGTCTGGGATTTTCAATAATTCTGCCGATTAGCACCCTAATGAGGTAGAGGGGAAAGCGAGGTTCAGAAACAAAAATGTGATGCAGCAGATTCAAGGGGATGACAATGACATTATTTTCAGGAAAACAAGGATTCAAGGTATGCTTTCAGCAAACAAGATGCTTAGTAACTTCAAGCACTTTCACACTTCCAGCAGCCTCTGCTCTATGCATCAGTGTCTGACTTTTTAATGAAGCAAAATCAAGCGATGAGCTTGTTAAGAAACAAAAGGTAGTGAAAAGCATTTTTAATGAACAGCTCTGATTATTCTTTAGGCTTTCCCAGGAAGCTGATAATAAAATTAGTTTCAGATTTCTCAAAACTAAGGAAGATTTTGCTCGGGATGTGACATCTTTAAATAATAATGATATTAAAAACACGAATAAACAGTAGATTCTCTTTAATATTATATACTGATGCCTTTTCTAGCAGAAACTTAAAATACACAACAAGGAATTTGCTTTCAGATAGACACTAAAAGCAAGTTGCCATGTTTTCAGCTGCTGCTCCACTCCTGTCCATGAAGCTACACTGTTTTACACCACCTGAGGATCTGGCCCCAAACTTTTACCCGTGAAAAATTCAAGAGGACAGAAGTGATGGGAAAACCAGCTTCCAACCAATTTGACAGAGGAAGAATATCAAAGGGTGCAGAAGGGTACACAACACGTCTCACCTGTCCCCAATCTCCTGCTTTCCACTTCGGACATCTGCCCCCTCTGCATTTCTTTTGCACATTGGGCTTAGCAAGGTGCTTGCAATAATCTTCTTCTACATGCCTCCCTTCCTTTGACAAACAGTACACACTGCGGTGCTTTTGGCCCCTTCCACAGGAGACAGAACACTGTAAATATAAAGTAACAACAGATCAGCTTTCACACAGGGCCATCTACACGGTTATACACAGGCCATTGCTACCCAGGGCATTTTCTTTTAACTGGACCAAAAAGCACATCCCCCGGTCCCCGGCACCCTACACAAAGCTGGAGGGGATACGGAAGGGCAGAATTGAACCACTGGAAATGCTTCCATTTGCACTTAATATTGCATGATATTCTTGGTCACAGCCCCCCAAAATGCCAGCATCAAATTAAAGAAAGCAGCTGACATTCAGCAGGGATAACAGGCTGGATTCCTGGCATTGCTCCAGTGGTTTCAAAGGAGCAGAGTCATTTTACAGGGATCAAGACAGGAGCCCTCAGTATCTACTTCGAAGAACTTGAAAGGAACCATTTCCATTTACCTAGGCACAAAGGGAGGTCAAATGTTGGTAAATCAGGAGAGTAAAGTGTGATATACACCTTTACAGAGGGAAATAACTGCACAAAGGGCAAGGCAGAAGAGAAAAATGCAGACTTTCCATGTCCTCTGTATTAAAGCTCCTGTTTGCTTTACCAGCGTAGACTGATTTACTTTTTTTTTTTTTTTACTAAACAGACTGAAACCAGGACATGCTCATCCTTAAGATTTATGCATTTTGAAAACAACTTAGAAGGTGGCAAGAAGGCAGAGCCTGAAGAATCAAAGCAAAAAGCAGATCAGCAGGTATGTTAGCTGTAAGCTTTGTAGCGAAGCAACTAATTTCAACCTCCTTCTGCAGGTTCACTGAACTTTTTCAAACGTGACCACTTCTGGCATGCAAACCCCAAGCAACTTCACTTTGATTTCAGATTAGTCTCCTCCAAAAGACTTAGGAATCAAAGGGGTCTGGAATCGCGACAAGAATTTAATATGACAGTTTCGTGTAGAACAAGCCTCTTACTCAGCATGATGCACCCAGAGACTCAGCTTCAATTTCTTCATTACATGTTATGCAAGTCATTACATGCTATGTCACAAGCATCCTGGTTTAATCCTTGAGCACAAACACCCTGGTTCAACCATCTCTCAATATAAAATGTTCTGCTTTCTTTTCAGAATGCCCCAAACATGCAGAGATGAGGCTTCTTCCTTCATTTCGGAGCCACTCCATCAGTATATTTCCTAAGAAATAAATTACAGCCCAAGCTCTTCCCAGTCTATGAAAACATTTCAAACCTAAAAAACTACAATTTATATATGTAGCAATTCTGGAAGATCCATTAGAATAGAAATCGGCATATGCATTGACAGCTGTGCTTATTTTAAATTACAGCACTACTTCCAACTCATTCGGTCCCTATTGTGTTAAGAGGTACAAAAAGAACCAGCGAGAGAGCAGTAATATGCTCCAAAATAGAAAAGTTCAGACCAAGGTGGAGAGAATTGGATGTAACTCCTAAGATCAGACGTTGCTGCTTAAAAGCTTGCATAAGCAGTGTTCTGAAAAAGGCTGTTTTCCTGCTGCAAGACCTTTACAGATTGACAAAAGGTAGCTGAGTCCCTTGTGATCAAGAGGGTTTAAGGGCCATTAATGATGCTCCTCCTAGAGAGGCAGGGAAGCCAGACGAGCCTGCAGCAGGGATGGCCGCCTCTTGAATTTTCCTGAGCCCAGCTCCAATTTCAAGATAGGCCAAAACCCCCAGCGAGTAACATTCAACTTTGCACTGAGAAACAGAGGAAATGCTGTCCCTTGTTCTAAAATAAGACTTTCACGAGTTACCCAGATTCCTAAACTTCACTTTTTTTCTTTAATATCAATAGGAAAAAGATTGAGTTAATGTTATCCTATTTTTATAAGCTTTCAAATTTCATCAGAAGCTCATTTTTTCATTCTCTCTATGTCTCTCCCTAGGCAATGAACGTCAGCAGCAAGAAGGAATGTCAAATCCTACCAAACCCAGTTGTAAGCTTCTAATACTTTCATCCATTTACTATCTTTGGACTAAATACCAACACTGATGCTTTAGTGAAAATTCAAGTGCTTCTCCGTAAGCGCTCTCCATGCAGGTCGATGCCACTTTACTGTGACAGTCAAAGCTAAAGAGTAGATTCACTGACTTGATCAGCGCTCTCTCTTGCCCCACATCCCAAGCCGGTACAGCCTTGCACATCTCTCCAATTTAAAAAATACATTGGATCCGCTACTTATTCTAAAGGAAGAATACCCACATTGTGCAACAACACAAGCATGTTTCTGGGGACCTGAAGTTGGTCGATAAATATTTGATCTCACAAATAATATGGTGCTAGTAATTTCCAAAATTATTATCCCCCTTCTACAAATTGCTTAACTTTGGCATGGAGCCCGATTCTGACATTTATCTTGCCAGCCCATGATGAAACAACAAGACTGCATGCATACCTTGGTGCACTCAGAGATTGAGGCATAATTTGCCTAATTTTGTTAATACTTCAATGTAATTCCCAAGATGCTGGAATTAACGATTTCTGTGTCTGTCTTTAATATAAATCAAAGTTAGGCGGCTGTGCATTTTTACATCTAAACCACCCGTTTGCTTTCATGTACACGTGAGTTATGATCTCATTTGCACTGACAGAAAAGAGGTTGAATAATCTAATGTAACCAAGTATCAGAGACTGAAAATTCCTTTGCAACGAGTCTACTTCATAACTGCCTTCTAATTCCTCTCAGGTATTTCCAACTTTCATTTGGTACGTAGATTTTAAGCATATGTGAGCCACATGCAGCAAATAATTTAATAGTGGGCTTCATCTCAATGCCATATGACTTAGGGAAGCAATACACCTAGCTACTGCCATCAGCCTCATCATTTATTTCAGACCCTGGAGAAACGTTGCATTTCATTAGCAGGACTCTTCATCGCTGCAAACGCTGCCGCCTGCTTACGGTACCTAACAATACCAGTACCATAGTGAGGTAAGCTTTGACCTTGCCTTCCTTAAAACATTTGAATATCACAGACAAAACCACTCCTTTCATATTTCTCTTTTTTTTTTTTTTTTAAATTTCTTTCCTATCCCCCATCCCCATAGAGAATACTTCCAAGTACTGGGGATGGACAGGTGGGTCTCAGTGGAATAGCAGCCTCATCCAAGGCTCTTTGCAGTCAACAGAAGGACTTCTACTGGTTTTAATTGCCTCTGGATCCAGCCCTGAAGTAGTAGCCAAGGTACTGTATTGACTTTTTACACTAACCAGCTTGCTAGAGTCGAGGATCATGTGCACTTGGGCATGCCCATGGTCAGCCTGCCTCTGCCTCCACTCAAATGTGGGAGAACGTTGCTCTGAAATGCCGTTTCCAGCCTGTGATTGAGGCACGGCAGCAAACAGCACCCCTGGGTGAACCCGGGAGGACAGCCAGGCACGGAGGATGGTGGGAAAACAACATGTTGTGTTGTTTCTTAAATAACCCAAGATGATTGTGGCACATAAAATAATAGAGAAATACTATTTCAAAAAATCAGCTATAGCCATCACACTAAAGACTCTTGTAAACGTTCCTCTTGTTATAACCTCTATTATCTCCTAAAACCACTGCAGTCACACCTAGTGCTTTACATGGAGAATAAGAACAAAAGCACTTTCCTAAAAGCATTAGGATCAAAGCATTTGAGCACAGATTTAATGGTTTTATGTTTATTGCATGATTAGTTTTGTTAACATGCCAAGAAGCAGGGATTGGCATGCTGCTGATTTTTTTCAAATAAAACTGCCTAGTTTAACTAAATGCAAGAAAAAAGTTTAAATAAAGATGACAAGAATATTTCGACAACTGTTTCCAGAAAGGTCACAACACGATGCTAAATCTCTCCTGCAATGCATCACTCTGCTCTAGCGCAGTGGCAAGCTTGTGTTTTTGTTTCCACAAAAATTTGTTTTCTGTTTCAGAGTTCAGGAATGATGAAGATCATTCTGTTTTACCAAGTACGTGCAAATTGCTTTAAACTAACCCTTGCTGCGTTTCCTATTCTGATATTTTGGAAGATGATTGGACATCTTGTTCATTAAGACCTCGGTAAAATAGAAAGGCTGCTACTTGATTCACTGGGCTGGTAGCAGGAAAAAAAAAAAAAACCAACAAAAAACCTGAATATGTACCCCAAAAGCTCTTAAAAATTTGTACAAAATTTCTGGCCGGTTGGGCCCAGGTTGTGTCCCTTCTGTGGGTGACCTGCTCTTCTGCACTGGGAGCTCATGCTGCCAGGCTGGGGGCTAGGAGCGAGGTCTGTCTGGCACCAAAAGGACTCAACAGCCCTGGGCACAAATGAGCAAATCTTGGTGAAGAGGCAGCACAGAGAAGTCAAGAAGAAAGGGAGCTGCTCCGCTTCTCCTTAACTTTGTGCATTGAAGGGGCAGCTTAACACGGGGCACAAAAGCAAACCACCAGAAAGAACCTGGGCACATTCTCTCCCCAAAGTGAAAAGTTTCAGAAAATGCTGTCAGACCACTTTTCCAGGCCCCCCATGCATCAGCCGACGATTTGGGAGGTATTTGAGATAATGAATGCAAGCTGCGGTGATCACCAAATGAATTCCCAAAGATAGGTATGCTCTGATAGCTCACCAAGGGCAGGGCTGGGGGCTGGGAAGAATTAGACTAAAAATGTCTAAAAATGGCAGATTCTGCCAGGAGCAACTTCTTGGAGGAAATTAAAATCAAGCCTTGTAGGTTTAGATTTCCACACATTAAGGATTATATGGAAAGTAAGCGCTCGTAAGTAAGCCCTCGTTCATCCTTTCCAACAATCTGAGCTGAAACATGTGCTGGATGAAATAAAGCAGAAAAATGACAGAGCCTTACAATGCTTTACATCCCCTTTCCGTGGGGGGCTCTGCTCCTGGATGTCAGCAAACTTCTCCAGCTACGAGAAAAGCCCAACCATGCATCCTCATAGTTACATTTCAGCATCCTTATAGTCTACATCAGCTCTTACTATAACTTACACTGCTGCTATCAGATGCTGAAATCACAGCACTGTGACTTCTGTAGCTATGAAGTCTCTCGAGCACAAGGGACATCAGAAGACACACCACCGAGGAAAGCCTGGATCGTTACTTGCCAGCTGAACCTTCACTAGAAGTCTTAAAATGCCTGAGCCTTTGTGAATTATCCAGCAACAGAGGCTCTGTGGCATCCAAACTAACTTAATTAGCCTCACAACACAGCAAGGTATCTTAGCAGGTAACTCTCTTGGCTTCAGTGAGACAAGCAACAAGGCTTAAACCAAGGGCGCAGCTCCATGCTATGGTTTCTCCAGCAGCTGCGGCACTTTAGGAGATATTTAGGAAATATTTCTTGCCGCTTTGAAATCCTGTTCCTTCCACCGATCCGTTTTAGCACGGTCTCACACCTGGCTGCATCGGCACGGTGAGAAGTCCATGCCTGCGGGTGGGAACACGGAGTGCGGGGCAGGATTCACCCAGCCAGGCTTTCCTTTCCTGCAAAACTGTAAGAGGGAGCCGTACCTTAATGCGCACGGCTGCCAAGAGTGTGTGGTCATGGTGATTTTAGCTGGTACAAGGCCAGAAAATATATCTGATTTTTGTACATTTAAAAGGGAAGAGTGGTCTCTACATTCAAGGGAGGGCAACTGGACCAGAGACCTGAGCAAAACACACCAAAGCATTGCACTGCAGTTTAAAAGAGGCTTTAGAGACACTTAATCCGTGCTGACTCCCCAGAGGAATGGGAGGATTGAAAAAAAGACACGACCATTAGGGATTTTGGAGTGTGTAGTCCAAGTATGTTGGTGAGCATTGCCCAGAACCCCTCTGGAAACGTCCCAAGGAGCCCTCGTGGAGTCGGAGGGCAGCCCTTGGTGTGCCCAAGAGCAGGCTTTGCCCCGCTGTCCCCAGGAGCATTCCTCGCCCCAGGCACGGGCGGAGAGAGAACATCCATGCCGGCTCAGTGCATGTGGGGTCTCCGTCCTCCCGCTGCACTGCTCAGCTCTGCAGCAGAGGCACAGATTTTCCCAAGTGATTATTTGCAAAAGGCAGAAATAAAACAATTCACTAAACCTTCACCTTCCTGCTGCCAAACCAAGCCGCAGAGACTGGTGAGTGACCTCAGATGATGTCTCGTAACAGGTTAAAAGAAAAAAAGGCAAAAAAGAAAATTTCTCAAAGAAAAGGGTCCAACTTGATGTCTTACTGCAGCAGAGGGAAGAGGCTGGTGTGTCTGGAGCCCGTTCCTTCAGCGGCACAGATTGCCCAGAGGAAAGGATGCTCTTGCGCTCTTTAACACCTACAAGATTTAAGGGCCTGAGCTCTGAAGTCAATACAGTAATTTCCCTGAGCTGGGAAACCTCACATGATACACGGGAGAAAAGCAGGTAACTGCAGCAGGAGGAGAAGCCACGCATCTCCTCTTCTACAGCATCCAGCTAGTAAGTAGCACCTTCTCCCCCCCTTTCACTTGCCCTGCTGTCACATCCCATACAAAGGCTTCCCCACGTACAGAAATCAGCAGGGCTCAGAACACACACAGCTGCCTTAAAAGCTATGTCCCTGCCCTGCTCCAAGCTATCTAACTTGAACAACAAACAAGCAAAAGCCCCTAAATAGCCACTGGCAGGTCTCTCCAGGGAGGGAGGGAGGTGTTAGATGGCATTTCCTCAAATTAGGAGAAGATGTGTGAGCTACCCAAGGACGCCGGTATAATGGAATGTGGAAGGCACTGATGAAGCCTATTTTCCATGCTGTGGCACTTTTAGGAGAGTAGCAATTGAAGCAGCAAGCAGCCTAGGCTAACTGACACTTCATATTTTTAGTGAACGGTTGTATTATAACGCCATTTAGAAGTCCCAATCAAAACCAGGACTTCTCCGTGTCGGATGGAGTGAAACACAAAGTAAAGAGCTTGCAAAGGAACGTCAGCCTTATTTCACAGACATGCATCGCACCAGGAGTTTGCAGGAGTGTTGGGAGGTTTCCTGCTCCCAGGTTTTATAAAGAAAATCTCGGATTAATGCACTAGGGATCAAATACTGTCAGCCTGCATACGGTCTTGGGCATCAGACAGATTTTCATCCATGCTGCTGGCTCACTCGCCTCCCATGTGAGCTAGTAAAAATTAAAACATGAATAGAGCATTAAGTGCCTTTGGAACAAGACTGACTACATCATTTTTCCTTAATGACTTCACAAATCACTCACCAGGAAAGTTAGAAACACAGTAAATGTCTTTGTGCTTAGTGTCCCTCATCATCACACATCCTTGTTTCTAAATGCTACAATGCCTAGGATCTGAGCAACAGCAATTGTTGCAGTTTGGGGTATACAGTGTGAACCTGGAGTATGGGCAGAAACGCGTGCAGACTTCCGAACGCCCAGCTCAGGGATCTGCTTGAAGATGCTGAACTTCACAGCTCATCCCTGAAAGCGTGTCACTGCTCTAATGTGTCTCCTGCAGTCTAATGCATATTTCAATTACTGCACTCAAAGCCAGTGCTTTGAGAGACAAATATTCCCAGCAATTGCCCTCTTACTTATTGCTTCATTTCTCCCGGGTGTGCGAGCGTGCGCATATGTACCTGTATAGGAGGTCTGCAGACTTTATGAAGTCAGCAGCCATGGATGGGCCACCCATGACACAAAAGCTGAAGCCAGTCATCGCTGAACAGCAGTGCCACCACTTGTACGAGTTCAGGCCAGCTGTACACAGCCTAGAGAATGACCATCTCATTGAGAAAATGTGTAAGAGGGGAGGCATAGAAAGGCAACCACGGAAGGCACACCAAATGCAGCCAAACAGCCACTGTACTTCTTTGGGAGGAGAAAGGCAAGTATTTTACAGTAAGTTAGGACAGAAGCATGGGTTGGACTGTGCACGGTAAGAAACGTCAGTGAGTACTAATAGAGTTACCTGCTCCGAGTGGGAAGGTGCAGTGAGGAACTTGGGAAAGATGCATCATCTGGGAGTAGGGGGAAGAGAAGAGTTCCTAGATACAAGAAAATAACCTTCCTGAGTCTAACCACTGGTCCAGCTCACATCTGTCCTGGCAGTGGCAATAGAAGAGGCTGTCAAAGGAGAGCAGACGAGACTGGCCATTCTCTGCAGCTCATTACCCTGCTACTTCCCAGGGAATTAGGGAGGTTAGAGGGGACACTGCTGCCCAGTCCTTTTCCTTCTCCATCAGACTAAAAGACACTAGATTTAACCACCAGGTCAGATCGCAACGGGTGCAAAGACTAACAGGTGCCTGCAAGGGAGGAGTGTGGATTGCAAAAGCTGAGCACTGAGTTGCAGGAAATCAGTCCTGCGAGGAGTCGATCCAGGAAAGCACTTAAGTGCAGGCTCAGCGTTAAGCACACGGTGCCACAGGGTGGTCCCTCACCTGCGGCGTAGCAGACGGGCTTCGATGGCTGTTATCCTGCTCTTGGAGCATCAACACTAGCAAACAGGAGACAGCAGAACCAATAGCAAAAGTATACCTATATAGTTCTCCTTATTTAAGGAGAAACAGAAGTAGCAATGAAAGATGGTGATGATAAGCAAACAACAAAAATGGAAAGGAAAATAAAAATCGGAGATTTTAGACTAGCGAGAGAGGAATAAAGTGATGTTCCTCTACCAGACAGCTGGGTACCACTGGCTTCATGCACCTGTAACCAGCTTGGAGCCACCAGCTGTGGCTCTAAGCCTCGGCAGGGACGGTGGGTACTGAGCTGAGGAAAGAGCTGCACGAGCATCCATCACGGCTGCCCCAGAGGAGCAACAGGCTGAAACTCTTCAAACAAAAACCCCAACTGCATTTACCCTCTGAGATGAGCTCTGAGAAGGGCACGAGGCAGTGAATATGTGGATGGTAAGACGGCTGGCACGGCTCTGCCCTCCCCAGCTGTCACCCAGGGATGAGCAGTTTTGGAGGGTGGCTGAAGCTGGGCACTGGCGGTGGGATGCTCTGGACTGGTGACACACAGCAGGGAGTACAGGGAAGGGCTGAAATGGGTCTGCTTTGTTCTTTTAAACAGAAGCAAAGAGGTCTGCACTGTCAAAGGCCTTTTTCTGACTGGGGAACCAAAGCAGACAACTACTTGCCTTTCATCAGCACACCGAACTGGGAATCCCTGGAGTCAGGCGGTCTGACTGATCCCAAAGGGGAGACAGCCAGGAACCCAAGGGACAGCAGCCTTGGTGGGCCAGCCTAAGCGTACAGTAAACAGCTCTGAGACGGAGACAGCTTCAGACAGATAGCTGGGGATATGCATAGGCTACCAAGTTCTCATTTTGGCCTGGATCAGCTTTATTCAATCTTCACTAAGGCATCTATTTCTACCTGTTTTTCTAAAGCCACCCAGTGCATCCCTCTGCCTGGGTTATGGGTGCTGGGACTGTACGTGCAGCCTTCCTCTGCTGCGGCAACATTTGTCCTTCCCCCACAATCTCTCGGGGTAGGACTGTTTTTATTAGTTTTCCGATAATACCTGGCACTACAGAGAAATACAGACTTGCTGTCGCAGTCTCAGAGCCTAAACCATCATCATATGAATGAAGGACAGAAAAAGCAACGTGAATCACTGAGTGACTGGAGAGTTCAGCGTGCCTATCATTTCATCTTCAAGGATGGCTTTGTTATTGCAAAACATGTGTAAGGAATCATGCAGCAGCTCAGTAATGCTGCTGTCACAGCAAATTCATTTTCTGCAGAAGAGAGTAAGAGAACAGTAGAGTTATAAACACTTGCAACCAAATCTGCCCCTGGTTATCACTTCTGCCTTAGCAAGAGCTGACATCCTGCCTGCTAAGAATGTTACCAGAACAACGTCGTGGAGAATACTGCTGTTGAACAGTCTATTTTCAGCCAGCTTTGTGGGCAAGGTATTTTGTAAACAACGTGTTGGGGCTTTGACAGAATTAAATACAAATAACCTGAACTTTCCACTGACAGCAATTCTAAGATTAAAACTCCCGAGCGCCGGCTCCCTGACACAGGCGTTGGCCAGGTAGCCCTCCCGCTTCCCACCAAGTCCAGAGCCCCTTTGCCGCTACCCACGTCCCTGCGTGCAGCCGAGGAGCCCCGCAAAGCCGTCAATGCCACCAGCTTCCAGCTAAGGGGATACAGCAATGGTGTCCTAACCCAGGCCTGAATTCATGTTGATAGTAACAGAGCTTGGAGCTTAGCCAGCTAATATTCTAATTATTTTTCGCCAAGCTTCCAATTCTTCATTGTTAGATCAAAAGGCCCTCAAAGATTAAGATACCAGCGTTTCTGCCTATTCGATAAGGAGGTGGGAAGCACAGACTGCCCTTTTGCAGGCACTAAGAGCTACGCAACCATTGCATTAGCAGCTAGAACTTTTGATACCCAAAAGCGATAAGTACTTGACAAAGCAGATTACTGTTAAGATTATAATACTTTCCGGGAAAAACCAACCAACCAAAAAATCCCCAAACCCACCTGCTCATTTTCCACAAATCAAAGTCAAATAATTACTGTCCCAGTGCCGCAAAGCTCAAATGACTCACCCGACTGAACCAGGATAGGGTGCTGTGAGATATAATTGTTTTACCTTATCTGTGCTCATTTCCTAACTTGGAAAGAATGAGAAGCCCACGACAAGTTAATTCAACATTATTCATAAATTGTATCAGGATACAGTTGGATATTACGGTAAACTCCAAATTTCACAGAGATCGTTGCAAGGAGCAGATCTGCTCCGAGAGAAGTGGATTCAGCCTCAGGTTTTAAGTGAAGCGATGGGCAATACTCCCTGTGAATATCTCCCTCGTTCTGGAGAACATGGTGAGATTTCCTCTCGGTATTCGAGAGCATGTATGGAGATCTGTGTTCATACCATAAGGCATTCAGAGGAGAAAACACACTCTCTGCATCCTGGTGACAGTCTCTGCATGTTTTCTAAAGCATTATTTTAATAAAAAGGTCAGGTCTATCACACGGCGTACAGTTCCGCAGTGTTTAAATACATGTTCTTAAATAAGCACGGAAATAAAAGTGTCACCTCCTCTTAGTCCTCTTTGAACGTACATTATAATGACAAGGCATCTCACCAGACTCCTGTTAAAAAATTATCATTTACATACAGAATCTGTTTATTCATTTAATTATGTCTTTAAAACCTGGATTTAACCAGCCAGATAAAATCACTTGTTTACTGTATAAAATCCCAGTGGAATTTCGCCTGAGGACTGTGAGTTGGACTCTTCAGACTCTCTCTGCTTTAATTTGTATGTATTTTATAGTACTAATTTCACTGAAACTCGAGTAAAGCTAAGCCAATCAGATGCTTGCAAGAAATTAGTTATCCAAACTTTGTAATTCATACGCTTTTAACTGTGTTTGTTTAATTATTGAAAATGACAGTTTCTGTTGGAGAACAAAGCAAGTAAAAGAAAAGTGAGTCAAGAGATGGAACACTGCAGTACCATTTCAGAAAATTTAGTACAAGTTACCAAAACTAAGTATATGATCTTAATTTAGCGAAAGACTCAAGAAATCATTATACAAATTCATTTATGATTACATTCTACTTGTCTTTAATTTTCACTGTTCAACATTAACATTAAACATTGTAAATGTATGCAATATTTATATAAAATTAAATAACAATATTGGAAAAATAAATACACTTTTACATAAATACATAAATCCATACTGCTGAAAAGTTTCAGCTAATACTATACTCTTGTTTCAAAAGTGACCAAAAAAATATGGTAGTGACACTCCATCCCAACAGATGAAGTCTGTACAGCTACAGAATGATGTTTGCAACCAATGACAGAGCTAAAGCAAATCCAGGCGATACCACACTAAAGAAAAAAAGTTTGGACGTTACTACCTACAGTAGTAGCACGAGGTAGACATACATGTGGAGTATTTTGCAGGAGGGACATGAAGCCCTGTTGACCCCATAGATAACAATTCAGTCTTCAAACAGCTCTGGGGTCCCCTACATCAGAGCCAAAGGACACCTTGGTAATAAGACTAAAAAAAGAAAAATCAAGTCACTTTGCGGCAACGACTGGGGCTCAGCTCTGCAGCCCCGTCACCCACGGAGGAGATGCCGCAGGCAGGATAGGATGCCCCTGCCCTCTGCCTGTTTGCCCCACATCCCACCCGCCCCCAGGAGACTGAGCAAGGACAACCCACCGAGGTTAATACAACTTAGTAGAGTCAAGGGTATTTTTCCTGGGTGAAAAAAAAAACCACCCAACCCGAAACCAAAATACAGGACTGCACCCTGCATTTCCAACAAAGAGGAGCAGACGCAGCCCTGGAGCCTGTTCCTGAATAGCTGTGAAGAGGCTGAACGCTGAGCGACACCAAAATGCAACACAACTCTGTCCCACCTTGGGTTCTTGCAAATGGTCCAGCACAGGTAACAAAGGTTGGCAGCAACGCCCAGCCGGTAATTCTGCGGGGAAGCCACCGCACGCGTTGCTAGCTCTGCTTAGCTCACCTCGCTCATTTTTAGCACCAACTATATCAGCGTACAAGTGATCCATTAGCACCTCAAATGAAATATTTCATATCACTGTCCCTTGTACTGGTGAAGCACCGTATAAACACCAGTTCAGCAGTTTTATGGCTATTGCATAACTCACTGAGGTATGATAAAAATATTGAGGAGCGTTACTGAAGGCATCCACGTTACTGAAAGCACCCGCAGAAACGCGAGTGCGGTTACGTTTTAGCAAGACGACTTTTCAAACCGTGACAATTAAGGAAGTCCAATACATTACAAACAGGCCTCTTTTTTTCTTTTCCTATAAAGTGCTTTTGAGTCAGATTAATTTTTTTTTTTTTTTAAATCTTCTTCAAATACTTTTAAAACAAAATACACAATAAAGGTTGACATTTGTTTGAAGGCCACTCCAAAACTGGCAGGTCCGTGGTTTCCAGCGCGCCAGAAGCGCCCCAGGCAGCGCTCGCCTTGGCGCGCCAGGGCTCCGCGCCGAGCAGAAGGTGCTGCTCTGGGCAGGGAGGATTTCAAAGCTGCGGGACCCGAAATAGCATCCCAGCCCTGCGGTTCAGGGCTGCTGTGCCCTCACAAGAGCATCTCTGTAGCAGACTCCTCCAGCGGCAAAGGAGCAGCGTAAGGCACCTCTGCTCCAAACACTATTTTGTTATGAGAAAACTCCCAGGGCTTTAAGCCTTCCACCACCTTGCTGATCCCTTACTGACTTAATGATATCTAGAGCGGCAGCTGGAGATCAGGCCAGACAATAACTCTCCAGAACGAGAGAGATGCACGAGAATAGCTTACAGGTGCCTTTGCACAGTACAGCACGCTCTAGTATATATACACAGGAACAGAAATAGAGCACGGGTGTGAATGCACACCTGTTTCTATATAGCTGTGTGTGGGGGCAGGTAGGGACACGCACACACATCTATACACACTTGTACATGCTTGGGAGTTGATGCAATTTAGTACACGTTTTCCCCCGTCATCTTGCTTTTGGCAGAGAACGCACAACTGGTAAGCCAGTAGGTGCACAGTGCAGTATTACCTTTAAGTATCAGAACAATTTAACTTCATGGAAATGTACTGCTTAAATGCCAGGTTTAAATCCATATGCAAAGAACTCAGTCAGAACCAAGACTCATAATGCACAGCGCTCACACAGTGTAATAAAATGGACAAAGGTGGCTACTTAGCAGAAAGTGCCTTTTAAATTAAAGGACTTGAGCTCCCCTAATGTAAGCCCTTCCTGAACAGATGTTATTCTGAATATATTGTCAATAATCCTCATTAAGTGCAGTTTTAAGACACGAAGCATTAGCACCTTGGTTTGAAGCAAATTAAATCTGTTGTTACGGGATATCCACAAAACGGTTCACAAAGAGAAAGAGTTTATGGTCGTACCGAGCTCCAAGGACCAGCGCTCCAGGCAGCATCTCTAGGACAGTCTTGCACATTGCACTGCTCTCTGTCCGGTGGCTTGTCAAGGATTTCACAGCTCAGATCCGTAAACCTTTCTCCATTAGGGCGCTGGCACACCACCAGCCGTGTTCTTGTCCCTGCCCCGCATGGCTTCGTGCACTGGAAGTCAGCAGAGGACAGAGCAATGACCGTCTGGGCAGCGAAAATACTGCCAACCGGTTGCTCGAAGCACTAGCACCTCTCGAGACCCGACGGCTGTTTCTGTTCCCAACCAACCCACTCCGGCCAAATCCCCCCCCAAATGCTGCATGAGCCTCCGATGGGGCATCAGCTCCTTCAGCTTCTCTCTTCCCAAAGCTGTTCATGCTGCTCCACAATGATGTTGCCAGACCCAACGTGATACTGGAGGTTTATGTCTCTAATTGTTCACCTCAGATGAATTTTCAGAAGGGAGCAGTGTTTTTATTAAAGAAAAAGGGCCTTCAGTTAAACTAGACTTCTCTTAAAAAGAAAAAAAAAAAAAAAAAAAAACCACCTCTCGATTTTTGTAGAATTTGCTTTTGCCTGGGAAGAAAATTTTCCCATCACGAACGGAAAGGAAAACACCACCAAGCAGTTGCTAGGGTTCACTCATTTATCAGAGGCTGCCTTACATGCTCCAATCTTTCTAATAAATGCCACCGCCATATCCCCCTCTTCTCCCATTTTTCAGCTACCCGCTAATGAAAGCCTTCCCCTGGGCAGGGAGCCCAGGATGAATGGTGCACTCACCTCTCCCCAGTTGCCATAAGCCCACTGAGGACAGGGGCCAGATTCGCACGATCTCTGCTCCATGGGTTTGCTTTTCTCATCGCAGTTATTTGCGGTGTATCCGTTTTCATCTTGGCACACCACGACCCGCCGCTGGAACCCCCCCGCACACGTGCTAGAGCACTGGAAGACACAATTGCCCGCGGCTTCGTTGAGTCCAGGAATAATTTTGCATTCCCAGCTCCTTCCCAGTGCCTTGAACCGTGGGAATGCACCGCTAGAAATTTAATACAGCTAACAGGCATTATTAACTTCAAACCCCAGCTATTACTAATAGCAGTCCAATGACTTAGGTGCTGACTAAGCAAAGAAAATAAACAAGAGCCTAGTTTTAAGCAGGTGAGTAATCCCACTGCCTTTAATGAATGCAGTGTTTGACATCCCATTTGCGCTTAATTCCCTTTAGGGACTTCCGTGATAAAGCACTGCAAACTGGTTGGGGTGAGAGGAGCTGGCATTAAGGCTCTGCTGTGCTTTGGCAACAGCTCCACACAGCTGTAGATGTCCCGGGAGACGGCCAAGAAGCAGAGGTTGGCCTTTGCCTCATGGAAAATGATGCCATCAGCTTTCTGCCTAGAGAACCTTGGAGGTACGAGGGGTGAGAGGCTGAGAAGTGATGCCTGCGCCCTACTGCAACACTTGCTCGTGTGAACGGACAGCAGGGAGAAGGATCTCTCTTTTCCCTGCATGGTGACTTTAAGAAAAGCCTGGATTAGCCCAGGAAAAAGAAAAAAACACCCAAACCCCAGCAATAAGAAAATCAGGGCACTTACAGCACCCCAGGGGCCAATCCTCCACTGATTGCCTCCCGGTATATGGGCACGGTTTCGGTTTGGGCTGCCTCCAGGGTGCAGTTTCAGGCGATGATCCGGATAGAGGAAAGGGTGGATGGGCCTGCCGTAGTCGTGGCTGTTTGGATGACAAGGAGACATGGAGCAGTCTTGCTCGGTGGCAGGGAGGTCGTCTGGATCGCACTCACTCCTATCCACCAGCTGGTCACTGTAATTGATGCAGATCACTTGTCGCGTTGCCTTACCTTGACCACAAGTCACCGAGCACTGCATTACAGTGGGAAAAGGAGACACAGTCACATTTCCAGCTTTGAAAATCAGACAGACAGCTATTGCTAATAATGAACAGCAGAAAACCTTGAACTCCCCACTTAGAAAAGGGCAAGTGTGACAGATTAACGAAACGCATTTCCAGCAATGAGGTCTATAAGGCTCTTCTGCAAGAGGCAGCGTGATGCTTACAGAGCTCCACTCCAAGGGCTTCCACTGCCCGCACGGCGTCACGGTGCACATTTCTGTGGCTGACGGCTTCGGGAGGTGGAAACAAGCTGACTCGTCGGCCACCGAGCCCTGGTCATCCCGACAGCTGACGTATCTCATCCGGGTACCCTTCCCACACGTTGCAGAACACTAGGGAAGAGCAACAAGCACTCCACTAGAAAGTTTCCTGACATATATTACAAGGCCTTTGGAATGAAAAGTTGGTCAAATGCACTTAAAACTATCATGTAGTCTACTGCAAAATAATCCTGAAAGTATTACGACACACGCTTACCGGTGTCCAGGATCCAAATCTCCACTGTGTCCTGTGAATGCCTGATATGGATCTCTTGGTTTCGGGACTATTTGGATGGGGAGGACATGCTGCTATTTCACAGTCCTGTACACGAAATACATGAGGGAAAAGAGGGAAATAAAGAATTTGCAGATGTTTCAGTTAAACCACCTCCTCTTCAATGTAATTATGAACAACACGCAACGTCCTGAAAATCTGTGACCTGCATGCTTGCATGTTGGCAGGCTTTCTCCTTGCGTCCTCTTGGCAAATCAGCAAAACTTGGTATCGATACCCTGAGGGCTTCATATGCAGAACCCTCAGTGGACTTTTGACTTATGAGGAACTCTACAAAAGGGATTCCCATAACCATGTGCCATCTCCATGCATTAAAACCAGATGTTTGTGAGGCAAAATATGGAAGTTCATTACGAGAGCTCTGGTACGAACACACATCTGCAAAGCAGCAACTTCATCTCCCTTCAAAGCTCGCTTCCTTCAGCACGAGGCCTGCAGCCTACTTCATAAAGGTTACGCTGCTGAGCCGATTGCACCCCTTTGATTCCCTGCAGCTCACCAGACCACCTATATCCACGTGCTGATCTTCACCACACACTAAGCATGCAAGGTTTTGGGGACAGGCATGTCATTCTGCTCAGCCTTGGTACAGTGCCTTAAGGAGGACTCTGGTCCTGTGTGGACCTCCTGGGAGGTCTGGCGACAGAAGTGATGAATAGCCATGACTTTCCTCCATGAGCCTACAAGTAGTCATTGCCAAAAATGAAATTAATACTGATCGTCACTGCGAGGGAAGAGAGCGGCTCTTGACAAATGGCAGAAATGATTTCCGCATTGCTATGATTTTACTTACATTGGAGATGTGCATGCCAAATGACGGCTGATGACAAGCGGGTTTGTTACCCCTTGACTATAGTGCAATTGATCTCCATACATGGGAAAAACAGCCCTTCTCTAAATGTTGTGGCCTTAGTTAAACTCTGTGAAGTCATGCAAGACTGAAGCTGGGCAGGGCATCAGCACTACGACTCTCCTAGATGACAGACAGATGGTAACGTTCTGTTTTATTCAACTCCTTCAGACACCCTGGACACGTCTTCTGCTTGAAATGGGAATTTACACCTTTGCTTCCAAGTACCAGCGAACACAGCATAGAAAGCCTCTTCAGCACATTTGCAAAGGGTGTGCAACATTTCTCAATTTATCCGGCCGGGGGTATGCATCTGGAACTGTAGCTGGCACATACGCGACACTGGCACGTGCAGCAGACAAGAAATGATGGCCCCTAGCTGTCATTTGTACCACACGGCAACGGTCCTGCAGCCAAGGGAGCCCAGACTGCAGCCAGGAACCCCAGACCCCACGCAAGTCTGCTGTGTCCAGACCCCAGCCTCTGAGGCTAGTAAATACTGTGCCATCTTATCCTTCTGGTCTCTGGTTGTCGTACTGTATTCATCTACTGCTGCTTCTTTAGCTCACGAGCTCTTAGAGACCAGCGTTAGCTCTGAATCTGGACAGCCCCTCGCGCATCCCATCCTATGACTAGAGCTCCATGGATAAAAACCATAAGCAAAGGTAATCTTTACCCCACGAAGTCTTGATGCCCTCATAACAGGTCGTCCGTTGCCTTTTTGGCAATCTGCTGCTTCAGAGTGTAAGGTTAACCACATGGAGAGGCTCGGGATGGGAACTCCCGGAATACAGCTTCTCTGTCCCACTTCTACCAAAACAGGGTGCTGTGCTGCACCTTTCCAACAGCCATACAGCAGACCAAGACACTGCATTCAGGGCAAACCTTTGCTGCAGCAAGTCATCCCCTGAAGCTGCAGCCTGGATGCCTCCGTACGCACGCTGGCAAAAGATGGAGATAGGACAGCAGGATTTACCTGGGTATCTGTTGGCCTGGTCGCAGCGTTACACTCGTTATCATCCACCACTGACACGTAGGTGCCCACGACACACTTCACCGCTCTCATCTGGTAGCCTTGGCCACAAGTCATTGTGCACTGGGAGGGGACAGACGGGAAAAAGAAGTGCTGGGTCTGAGTAGCTGCTTCGGTTAGAAAGTATTAATCAGCCCAGCCTGTGTTTAGGCATGTAGCATGAGCAGCAAAAATAAAATCCAGCTTCCCTTCTGGTTTCTCTCCACTTCATGCGTTTCAGCTTTAAATTAGGTCAAAGTTTTAACTCACTGCGCCCACCAGAGCCCTGCACGCTTCACTTGCTTCCTCGGGAATGAAGGTGCGAGCATTTAAATGATTTACTTTGCTGCACACGGTAAATCATAGTCTGGTAGAATCTCCATCAGAGCCGCCTTTAAAACTGGTTGTTCAGCCCCACGGTAGCACAAGCGGCTAATGAATAATTTTGCTGATGGGAAAGAAGTCTGACTGGGACAACTAGTCTGGGTTTGCTGCTGTTTTTTTAAGTCAAGAACTAACAGCTTTGTGGAAAAGGAGATGCCAGAACACTCTGGGAGAAATGAGCAACTTGTGTTTTAACAGGAAAAAAAAAAAACCCTCACCAACCCAGAAACTGGAAAACATTAAAAGCAACAAAAGCTATTCAATGGGAGCAGCTTCTCTGTGAAAATTAGGCCATGCATTTACATGCCTAAATAAGGATTTAGGACCATAACCTTGGAAACCCTTTTTTTGAAAATCGCAGCCAATTTAGTATGACACAGATTAAATTTAGCACAAAGGGCAGGTACTGTTATTGCTGCCCATCCGCTGAACCCAAGCGAACAGAGGGCTGCTTTGGTGCGCAAATCAATTAACACAGTTACGCCACTGAATTTGGATGAAAGGGTAGCGCCCAGCCTTGGCCACCAGCACCCAGGTCCCACCGGCCCGGAGCCCCGTGACGGCTCTGCGGTACCTGGCCCCACGGTCCCACTTGCCACGAAGCACACTCTTGCTGCTGGCACGTCTGCACCGACTCCGGCTTCGTTTCGGGATCGCAAAACCTGTCGTTTAATCGATCTTCTCCAAACTGGCACCAGGTCTGGCGGTGTTTGTGCCCTTTTCCACAGGTGACCAAGCACTGCGAGGAGTAAAGCGCAAGATCAGACGGTGCCGGGGATGCGCTGCCAGCTCAGCACCCGCCCCGGCGCTGAAAAATAAACCTGGAGACCCGCTGCAACCGCTGCTTAAAAACTGGTGCTGATAGGCAGCTCTTTGGCTAACGACAACGTGCTCTGGAAAACACGAGTGTCTCGCAGTGAGACAGGATTGCTCTGAGGAGCTGGTCCAGAGCAGAGGCTGGAGCGAGGAGAGCACAGCCGGGCTGGGACCCTTCAGCAACGGGCAAAGCGAGACCACGAAGGCTCTTGACTTCCAGCAGCTGTGAGACGTAAGGCGAAGTCGCAGCGCTGCCCGACTGGGCTTCAGCTCTGCACAACGGGGTGCCGAAGGCTTGCAAAAAACCCTCCTCGGCTCCGAGCGTGTGCAATAAGGGTCTCGGCTCCCGCGGGCTGCAAATGCCTCTTCCGCTGCCCCGGCATGGCTTGGGCTGCCGGCAGCTCGACCCAGAAGACAGATATTTTGCAGAGAACGATCCCTGTTCCCACTTAATTGCTTTCATCGTTTCCTAAAAGAAAGTGATTCACAGAAACGAGAGCTATTTGGCCACAAAGGCGACAAGCAGCTTTTGAAGACTGTTCTCCAGCATCCTTGGTCCTGCCGCATGGAAAAGCCTATCAAGATACGGTTTTGTTGCAATGCAAAGGACACCAGCAGCAGTGGAAGAGGTAATGGTAATAAACAGCAGAGAGAGGGCTGTGCGAGATATCAGTAGGGTGAAATCCTGCCCTCCAGCAACAGCCAGAGCTATCAGGGCTTGCGAGGACAATCTCAAGGGAAAATGAGGGCAGAAGGTATTCTTCTTCCCAAAGGTGCAGAGGAACCGTGGAAAAACTGGGGAGAAGTTACTGCAGGACTGGAGAGGAACTAACCCCGAGTGGCTTTGCAGGGAGGCAAATGGCCAGTTGACCGGTGGCGACAAGGCCAGTGACCTCGGTGCCTGCGCACGGGCTCAGGGAGACCTTCTGCAAGGTGCCACCACGACCCGGGGCAGAAACAAAACACGAGGGATGAGCAGGGACAGAGATCTCTCTTTGCGGGCACCAGCCCCTCTGGGTGGAGGACCAGCAGGGCGAGCCCACCCTGGTGACCAGCACCTACCTCGGACCAGTCGCCCGTTTTCCACTGGGGGCACAAGAAGTCACTGCATCGCTGGACCGTCAGCTTCTCCTGCTGGCTGCACTTGCTGTCGTCCAGGACGTCGTTGTAGGTGTTCACGCACATGGCTCGCCGCCGCCGCGTGCCCCCGCCGCAGCTCTTGGAGCACTGGGAGGGAGAGACACTGACTGAACACTTTCTGCCCCCCTGTTACAGGCCGAGCGCCCATTTATTGCCTTCTCCTTCTTTGCAGTCAGGACTGCGAAGGGACTACAGAAAACCTCCAGAAGAACAATTTGTACTTTAAGTAACAGGCTGTTACTTTATATATTCCTTTAAAAAGCCAATCTTGCTAAGCTTAATAAAATCTCGCGGCAATGAGTTTCACAAATTCGTTTCGGGTTATAACCCCATTATTACTTTTACAAGCGTTGCCTTTCAGTTCTCCCAAATGGCTGGTGCTCGTTCTCATTTTAGGAGAGATTAATTCCCTCTAACCAGCCAGCTCCCCTTCACCGTGCCCTCCCTGGAAAGCCCCGGGCTCGGCATTCTCTCGGTGCCAGGCCTGCATTCAGGAATTTTCTTGTTCATAGAAAAGCTAAAAAATATAAAGGAAACAAATTTCAGAAGTCCTCTGCTGATGGTAACATGTCCTCCCCAACTCCTGGCAGCGGTGCAGGCTCTGATGGGAGAAGACAGCCAGCAGAGCTTAGCGTAATGAAGACAGGCCTTGGGATGCCTAAAAGCATAAATTAATTGCAGTGGAAAATAAGGACCACCAGGCTGATGTGGACTACCGTGTCCTCCAGGAAAAGCAACGGAAGCAGAATCACTGTGGCCGACTTTTATATATATGCTGTCTGCAAGCTAAACAGACGTATCCCCGTGCAAGGAGGAGACAGCGTTCGCCGTACCACCGAGCATCCCTTACCTCGGTCCAGGCCGAGTACCTCCACCCTCCCACGTTACAGTCTCCGGTGCACTTCTCCCTCGTGCTCGGCTTGGGCTGGCTGCTGCAGAAGCGGTCGTCGACCTTCTCTATCTTCCCCTCCAGCCTGCTGTACTTGGAGCAGTAGATCTCCAGCGTGCGGTACCCCAGCCCACACTGGGCAGTGCACTCGCTCTTCCTCGCGATGTGCCACCTGAGCCGAGGAGAGCAAGCGTCAGCTGGGGGGCTCTGGGACTCTGCCCCTAAGGTGCTCAAGGGTGTTTGACGTAAGCAAGGGATATACGCTCTTGAACTGCGGGTTTTGGCTCTCTGTAATACTTCCCAATGCTTTGTGGCTTCCGAAAATCTGAGGCAATTAACCCTGGCGTTGCTCCTTGCAGGGAAGGAACCGTCACCGCCGTCCCTCTTACAGCCAGCGAAGCCACACCGCAACCCTGCGTGGTGGCAAGGAGGCCGGGGAGTCCACGGCCAAGCAAGGAGCAGCGCTTTGAAGGCTTTCCGCGCCACGTTCCCCTGCAGGAGTGCCACCTTGGCCTCTAAAAACTAAAAGCTGAAAAACACCGCATCGGAAAACGATCCGCACAGGCTTGAGAGGCAGGATGCCTGCAAAACAGTTTCAGCTCTCCGAAGTGCGATGGAATGACACACGAGCGAGCCCCGGAGGTGTCAGCGGGGGTTAGGGATGTTCCCACCCTGCTGCCTCCTTCCCGGGATGGGCAGCAGGGGCTGGTGGCCCTCAAGGACCCCCCTGGGGACAAACCCCTGCTTCGCATGGACCCCAGCCCCAGCTCTGGGCGAGAGATGCTGGACAGGAGGCCTGATCCAGGGAGATGCTGGAGACCCTGGAGCCAAGAGGAGCCGATTGCCCCCCACGCCTCGCAGGGGCGGCTTTTGGGGAAGGAGGCAGCCACGTCCCCTGGAGACCCGTGTGGGGAGCGCAGAGCCCCGCTCCTAAGCCGAGAGAGCGAACTTCAGCACAGCTAGGAGAAGAATAAGATCAAGGGGATTTGGAGTCAATAGCTCCTGAATGGCGGGAGCCCTCACATCCCTGCGGGCTTTTCAAACTCCTGCGTTTGCCCTTCTCAAGTTTCCAACCTGTTGCAATGGCAACAGCTGTTACCTCGACAACCCGACCTACGGCCCCCATACAGCCCCCGGTTTAACACAGCCGGAGGAACCCCTCGGGAAACACGGCCATCTGAATTGCTTCACCAGCAGCCCTTTAATGCCACCATATTTAAGCTCCAGAAAGGAAAACAGATTGCTTTTTAAAGGAAAATGGGTTGTGATGATTTAGGCCGTGCTCCATCAATTCCAGCTCGCCAGGAGTTGTCTGGGGACAGCCCTGAACCCGCTCTACACTTTAAGCCTATTCTTTGCTTTAAGCAAATGATGATAAATCCAAGCCTTAGTTACTCTTTTGCTTTGAGCGTATGTTTTTCCCTCTTTGCAGGCTGTTTGTAGGATGGTGCTGAGCATTTCTGATCCAGGCAGATGCAAATTTCAGGCACTCTATTGCACAGGGAGATTTTTCAACGTTAGGTGAATTTTTTTATAGTTAGCATTAATTTAATCCAACAAAAGAAACGTGAAAACGTAGAAAAGCGCCTCTCAAAACACAGCCCGTCAATGCCAATCCCGCTTGGTCGACAAAGAGGCAACTGCTAATCCTTCTCTTTTTTAAAATCTAATACAGGCTGATGAGAAAAGGAATTACGGTGAGAGGTGAAAGGAAAGAAGAGTAAACAATAAATATAAAATGTAACGTATATACGTGGCTGAGTAGAGTGCACCTTAATTCACATTCTGTGCTACAAGGCTCGGTGATGGGTTCAGGCTGGGGAATTCGATCACATCGCTGGTCCGACACCGTGAGCTGATCCGACTCTCTCGTACACACAGGTTTCCTTTTTCGCTCTCCTACACAGAAAACAACGGCACATTCTTTGAGTCATACAGGAAAGCGATCAAATCAGTTATTTCTCTTACTCCTTTTATAGTAGCAATTAAGAGATGTTTAATTACACTTTTCAATCTCTTTCGGAAACAGGGAGGGGCTTAAGACTCTCTAAAAAGAGCAGAAGGACTTTAACGCAGACGAGGTGGACACAGGCAGAGCCGCAGCACGCCTGCAAGCACGGGCTCTGCTTGTTTCGCAGCATCAGCACTGGCAGGTGGCAAGGATTGGATGCCAGACCCAAAACCAGACACCGATGCCTTTTGCAGCCTTAGGAAATGCCACGGAATCTCTTCTTGAGCTTGAGCTTCCTCACGTGCAAACCAGGTCGCAAGGCTTACCTGGCTCAGAGGGGCTGTAACGGTGCCCTGCTCCGAAACCGAGAAGCAGCAGAGCAGTGCTACACCTTGTACAATGTTATCTACTACCACAGCCCGGGGAAACAATTACACCCATAATGTGAGAATCTCAAAGAAATCAAACGGAGAGGGATTTGACAGCACCACCCAGATCCCAGGCAAATCCAGGACAAAACTAAGCCTTCCCAAGCACCCACCTTGGCAGAGCTTACTGCAGGGCTGCCACGGGCCATATGCATTCCAGTAAAACTGCTGAGGTTTGTCCTCAATGGGGATATTAAACGTGTAACGAACGTCAGGATTGTACAAATTGCCCACTGATAAAACCTGAGAGGAAAAAAGATGAAGCGGAGTAAACGAACAGACTTCGCTGCCCACTGTTTTCAGTCCAGTAATGCTGGGCAGACTTTTCCACACGCACAACATATACTTCACCTGAAGTGTTATTTCTTGCTCAATCCGATCTGTAGAATTAATCCTTTCAATAGTATTATCCGATCCGCTGTATTCGATCACAGCATTCCCAACTTTGATTTCCCTTTTAAACATACTGACGACAAAGTCTCCATTTAATATAAAGTCTCCTTGACTGTTAGATAAGGCTGCATAGGTGCAAAAAACAAGAACTAAAGACGCAGAATTAACTCATATGTACATAATAACGTGGGTCATGCGCTCTCAGTGCTCCTTTTCATTGGGGTGGGAGGAAAAGCCCACTGGCACTCTCAAACAGAAAGGATGTAAAGAGAGCAGCAGAGCTCTTACAAACATCGTGCCTTCTCCTTTTTCCACCGGAGAGCCTCATTAAAAGAAGGCTGAATGCCTGAAGTTGTTGCTAAATAGTTCACCCATAACCCAGGGCAGAGAGATACCCAAGAGGCATGCCGGGCCGGCTGCTGTACGCAGCACACACAGTCTGTATCCCCTCGTATACCGCAGAAATAATCCTGCCCAAATCTTTTTGTGAGCCGTGCGGATAGGGTGGCTTCCCTGTTGTTTCCAGGTGTGTTCTTAGGGTAAATGTATGTACCCTAATTGCCCAAATGTCATTTTCTAGTAGATAATTACAGGGAGCTTGGTCAGTATCTCCCCCTCTCTCTCCCTCCTCCCCCCCCTGCTTTTTATTATTCCAAATCTTAAGGTATGTGAAAGCACTGAAGGCTTAAAGCCTAAATGCTTTATAAAAGGAACAGTTTCCTGAAAACAGCAGTCTGCTGCACAACTTCACACTAATGCGATTATGTAGCTAATTTCCTAAGTTAGTTTCCCCACCATTTCACCCATCACAGCTACATTACTACAAAGCCTCTGTACAGAAAAATCTAAACTTAACACCAAAACACCAAAGGGAAGGTTTTTACACCAAATGAGGAGAGATAAAGAAGCAAAACCCTGCTCGGTAGCAGACAGACATAGACGGAGAAAAACGCACAAGGCAGACGCTATACTCAACCAAATTCCACGCTTTGGAGGCTTTAATGTCATTAGGCAGTAGTAAAACTCATTAAAGGATTCCTTCCCGTTTACTGTATCTCCTACAACAGTAGGTACATGTCTTGGACTTGATGACAACATCAAATTCCTCCTAAATTGTTAAGCAACTACAAGGTTCACAGTACTGAGGGCCCAAGATTTCACACTCAGTGAGCTGCAAAATAAGTGGACGCATGCACACTTCTCATTTGCTTCTAGTCAGGCCTAATGTGAAGAGATGCTTTCCCAGCAATATTAAAGCAACATTAAAGAAGATTTGCCTTCATTGCTTCCCAAGAAGATTAAAGGCCCTCCAAGAAGAGCTGAGAAGTTCTTTGGGGCTCCTTCTGGGGTGAACCAGTTTGAATAGGCACAACGCATTCCTCTCTTTCTAGAAAAGAGGAATAATGAAACATACCTCCCTCCCTCCCCCAGGACAGAAAACTATCACACCTCAGGAAGGTTCTCTTGGTACTGACGTGCATTCGTGCTGCACCATCTCATTTCAGCGCTGTGAATGTGCAGAAACGATGCAACGCGGCTGTAAGTGAACGGCTGCTCGCGTGCAGGGACGGACAGCCTTGCATGACCCCGGTCTGGGAATGAGGACAGGGAGGACCCGCTCAGCTTTTTGCCTGAATGAAGGGTCCAGCCACATGGATGGGATTTCAGAGCGACAGCCAAAGCTGTCAGCATCGCTTCCCTTTGCTGCACGACAGTCTCCTCTACTTGGTTCTCAAGTGAGTTCCTTTACCTTCAATGGGCTAGGAACCACCAGCCTAGTCCCGTTTTTAACATAGCCCAAGTGCTCGCTGTAACTGGACAAGTCCCATATTTTGCAAAAACGCTCAACATACACAGGGATTTTGCGAGATGAAATGAAACGAAATGTCCTGCTCAGAGATGTAAATACGGGACCCCGCGCTACTGGAGCACAGCGGGCAGTGCCAGGCACGGGGCATGCAAAAGAGGAGGAACAGAGCCGGGAGAGCAGCCATCCCCCTGGGACTGCAAGGGGCACAGCCCCAGTCCCTGCTCCATCCGCGGCCCAAAGAGACTCTGAGGGACCCAAACAGGACTTAATGGCAAAACCAGCCTTCAACCGTGTCCTGGTTTTGGCTGGGATAGGGTTAATTTTCTTTCTAGTAGCTGGTATAGTGTTGTTCTGGATTTAGTATGAGAATGATGTTGGTAACACACTGATGTTTTCAGTTGTTGCTAAGTAGTGTTTATACCAAGTCAAGGATTTTTTCAGCTTCTCATGCCCAGCCAGCAAGAAGGCTGGAGGGGCACAAGGAGTCGGGAGGGGGCACAGCCAGGGCAGCTGACCCAAACTGGCCAAAGGGGTGTTCCATACCGCGTGACGTCATGCCCAGTATATAAACTGGGGGGCAGTTGGCTGGGGAGGTGGATTGCTGCTCGGGAACTAACTGGGCATCAGTCAGCAAGTGGTGAGCAATTGCACTGTGCATCACTTGTCAATAATAAAAGAATTGGAATATACAAAACATCTTATTATTTTTGTTATTATCATTATTATTTTCTTCCTTTCTGTCTTATTAAACTGTTCTAATTTCAACCGACGAGTTTTACTTTTTTTCCTGAATTTCTCCCCCATCCCACTGGGTGCAGGGGGAGTGAGCGAGCGGCTGCGTGGTGCCTAGTTGCTGGCTGGGGTTAAACCATGACAGACTGGCAGGCGTAACATCACTCCTAATGTGCGTTTGTGTTATCTCTGCTATTGAACCCAAACAGAACTCTCTATGGGGTGAATTACTGATCAGCATGGTGGAAAAGAGACACATGGCCGTGCTAAAAGCATATGTGCATGCAGCAGACGGGTATAACACCGCACCACAAGCATTTTCATCTGTCTCTAGAAACATACCCACAGATTAGAGAAAACAGTGACTATGAATGTCTGACAGCCAAAGGCCAAGTTATTGTTAGGTTTAAATCAAACCAATGTCTTTGGTGCAGGGTATTTCTTTACAGTTACATATCACTGTCAGACAGGGACAAGAAGGGCTCAGTCTAAGTGAAATCAGAATTATTATTCTGAGAGGAATAGAAAATAACTTCTCTTTGGATTTGCTTGTACACACGTCTTTCAGGGTATGGCATATTTACTCTCCAGCCAAGGAACGGTGACAGCAGAGACGTGTTAAGTTGCGATGAGGAGACTCCAGCAGAACTCAGAAGCCTGTTTGGTTCTCAGCTTTGTGCCTCAGCTCCCACCCACAGCCCAGGCTCGATAGTCCTTCCCAGCCCCAGAGACACTCCAAGGGGGTATTTCTTATAATCTGTGAACCTCCCAAAGTTTGCATCAAGGCAGGCACGAACAAAAAGGAGGAACAAGATAAGGCTGAATGTTTGGTAGACATAGGAGAGAAATTCTCCGTAAGAAAACATCTCCCTTAAATGAACCCTTCATCCTCCCTAGCAGAGAGCAGCCAGTAGATATGTCACCACAACCAGACAATAAAGCAGATTTCTGGACTGAAACAAGGACTGCAACTCACCCAGGTAGTTGTCATCCTCTGGTTTCCCTGAGTAACTGTGCTGACGCACATCAATATTAGTTGCACCAGCTGGGATGCGGACCACAACGTTATAGCCTAGAAAAGATTTAACGGAAAGTCAAGGCTATTACACAGAAATTTCATTTGCTTTTTACGGGGGGAAGGGAAATGAGCAAAATTACCTCACATTACACAAGCCGATACTTTTCATTTAGGGATAGCATAAATAGTTATAAAATGGAATATGCTACAGCTAGAAGGATTTTGCATTTTACATCAGTGTTTTTGTAGATTAAGTTGTGGTAATGGCTTTTATAGACCCACATTTTTCACTATAAAGTTTTTAGCAACAGATTCTTACCATAATGCACCGTGTTAAATGTGCCTGCAACAGTTTTGCATGAAGAATTGTCCCCACCACAAACACCACATTTATCTCTTCTTGCTTTTGAATTCAGCACATGATCGCATCCAGCTTGCTTTAGGAGAAAAATTGAAAAAACTAGATTGAGCAAATACAGACTAGAACAGCATTTACAAACCTCCCAATTAAGGCACACAAAAGCTGTGTATGCAAAAGGCTGCTGTGAGACAAATCGTTTTGCTTCCCCACATTTTTCTGCTGATTTACAGTGTGGCCATCCCACACCATTTTCAAACAAAAGGCTTTTTTTTACAAAGCAAGAATCAGAACTGCCGTTTGCACCAGGCGATGCTTTTGCTAAAGAAAACTTCTTGCATCGATTGTTTCCCATAGAGAAAAGTGTCAAAAATAATTGTGAATGGAAGTATAAAGTGCTCCGGAGTCTGACCGGGAAGAACCAGGGCAGAACGCAGAAGGAAGCATCATTTGGATTCAGGCTCGGACCTCCACAGCCCCCAGTAACTTAGGGCAGACGTACAGACCCCCTCCACGCACGGCTCTTCTGCAAACCTGGAGGTTGGCACAAGCTCCCGACCGGCCGGGGCTCGCGGACGCTGCCGGCAGCCCCCAGGGGAAGAGGGCACGCCGACAACCGCCTGGAGCGAGGTGCAGAAGGACCATCCCGCCAACGCAAAACGGCAATCACCCTCGCTAAAGAGAAGGGAAAAATACTTACCCGGCAAAGGCCCTGCACGCAGATGTCATTTGTGTCGGGGCCGCAGGGCGTCCCGTCGATGACGCGATCCCGCAGCTGGTAATACGCCGTATTTCCCGCCACTCGGCAGAACAACTTGCACCGATCCTTCATCAGGACTGGGCATGGGAGGGAGGAAAACCAGAAGCACGTTTATCTGAATGCCATCACCCCGACGTGGCGATGCAGGAGGCAGGATCCGCATCCGTCCGTCCCCCCCCCGCCCCCCACTTACTGCCGCTGTATTTGGGAACCCAGCGCACGTTGGTGGGCAGCCCGTTGATGTTGAAGTGCTTCCCATCGAAGTCGGCGCACTGCTCATCCCGAAAATCCTTCTTCAGCTTCGAGCACGGTTCGGTATTACAGGATTTAAACTTCATGCGACGACCCACGCAGTATTTCCCACCGTTTTTAGGCCTGCAAAAACAAGAAAGAGAAGCTGGCTGGAATCGAGCTGGAAACGAGATGTAATTGCAGTTCTGCAACCTGTTCAGCACAGTCGGTATTTGCAACACCATTTTGATGGCTCTATCTACATCTATGCATATCTTTTAATTAATATCCCAGGCTGCAGGTGTCTAATAAAAAAGACCATATATGCGATGCTAAAAAGGGATGAAAAAGGGAATATTTGCTCTCTGATGAACGCAGTGGTTGTGAGAGAAGCCAGAGAGGAAGAGCAACTTCTTCCTCCCCACCAGAGGATTTAGTTTCAAGCTGAGGGATCCCATACGGGACCATCCCTCCACAACCCCATCGGTCCTATGGATTTGGTGGCTGAGAGTTTGCATCTGATCTACTGGGTTGCAAATAACTAAACATCACAGCAGAAAGGAGAAAGGGTTTCCCTGCAGAGGCTGAAAGGCCAGGCAGCACTTAGTCCTTCAGGATTTCTAGCCCCAAATGGTAGAAATGGTAATGCTAGACACTTTTAAACAACTTTATCTCCATGTATTCCAGAAAGCACCAAAGACGGCCAATAAATACTTTACCCCCATTTTATAGTAGGATGACTGTGGTATAAACAGGGGACACCGATATCATCCAAGCCACATAAAAGCCATCAGATAAGCCTAGGAGAAATTGTCATTTTGAATTTCCGAACTCCCAGATTCAGGGCTGTAGTCATAAAACTGTTTTTGTCCTCGTATATAGATGGACCCTTTCCCAGGTAACAGCTCACTTTGGGGACCAAAAAGGCCTCTCCCACTGCAGCCGCTGTCAGCAGTGGTGCGGGAGCGAGCATTGGAAGAGTCCAGCTGAAGGCACTTTTCTGGTGAGGACTCATTTTCAGCTATAGTAATGCTGCGAGGAAAAATACCCTTGGGATACAAGCTATCCTATTTATTGTCTATTCAAAGGACATTTCTTCTAGGAACTCAGGTAAGGTTTCATATGCCCATCTATGTGCAGCCTTCTATGTATATAATGAATTATAATAATAAAATAAAAAAGGATGCACCGTGCTTTAAATGTTCCAAACAAACCCCCACCATCTCTGCTGCTCTCTCCTGAAACTTCAAATGAAATTGGGAGGGCATGGTTGAAGCTTCCACAAGCTACCACCATTAACACGCCTAATAAAAACTGCAGTACCACCCAAGCAGCTTTGCTTTTGCCTGATGGTACAGAAGGAAAGATATTGCAGTCTGGATGAAACGTTGCCAGGGTCAACTTGGGCAAAGCTGTAATTATCCAAAAAGGAAAAATTATACCAGTTAAGATGTGCACTCAAGGGAGACGAAGTTAACATGCATCCCAGCCATCAGCATGGGAAAGCCTCCACTGGCTGAGGTTAGCCCCAGCCTCTCCCTTTAACAGAGCATTTCAGAGGAGTCAGCAGAGGGCAAGAGCATCCTGACCGTGCTGTGCCGGGGCACGTGTACAGAGGCAGAGAATGGCCCTCGAAGCTCAGGACGACATCTGTGCCCAGCTCCAGCCTATTCTGCAAAATAACCATTAAACCTACATCTTCGACCCAACCCCTGAACAAAAAAAGTGCCTGCGCCAGCAAGAAGGGCAGGTCAGAAAAGGGACACGCCAGGCGCTGAAGTCCTGGCACCCACACCTCCTGCCTTTCAGGGATTTTCTTCAGGATCGGCTCTGCCTCGCCCCAGGACCCGATGCCCATCGGCACCCCAGGGGTGCTGGCAGAGCCCGTATTCCCTTTGAGCCTCCTCAGGAAGGAAGCCACTTTGCACACTTGGACATCCTCCAAAACGTGAACCAACAAGTGATAAACGGGAACCACCCCTGCCCTTAGCACGGAGGTGCCCACCATAAGCTCTCCACATTGCATGCAGTCAGTGTCTCCTAATGTAACAGAGACAGAAATCCTCTACACGTACAAAGGTCTCTACAGTGAGTCAAACAAGTTCCTACTCCTGAACACATTTTTTTTAGCATCTCGACACATCAACCACCTAGGAAGCCCAGCAGTGCCTTTTCTCCCATAAATAAAAATTCTTCACGCTTACGTTTGAAAACTATTTGTCACTCAAGTAGCAGAGTGAAATAAGTGGGGAGACAGAGGCACAGAGCAGCTTGCACTTGCCGAAAGATTACCTGCAAAGTGGCAAAGGGCAGGCAGACCTCCCACCACCCCATCAGCACCATACTAGGGATGTTCACAGGTCTGGCAGAAGGAGTTACCTCCTCCAGCAGCCGCGGGCGAGATGCAGAGCACCACCAGCTACACACATGGGATTTTTCCTGCCGGCATCCTCTCCTCACCAAGATACACATTGCTGTGGCGCAGACCCCTCAAGTCCTATCCTAAAAGCCGAGGGGTATGATTTGTCTTTAGGCACAGCCCAGAGCAATAGCTGGTAACATCAGCTCTACCTGCTCTGAGGGCAGCTCTCACATGCCATCTGGAAACTAAACATGTGTCGCTCGCAAAGGTTTCTGGCGCTTGCAATTAAGCAAGTACCAGTGATAAAAAGCCCAAACAACCGCACAGCGCCCAGTGCAGATTCCTGTTTACAGACTGATTTTACACCAGTTCCTAGTGGAGCAAGTCTAAACCCGGTTTCTACTGATTTAGTCTATTCTCCACCTTGGTACGACAAACAACTTGAAATAATTTAACTGATTACACTTAGGACTGCTCCAGAGACAACCCAGCGCAGCAGTCCCTGTGGATGCATCCCGGGCTCCTCCTGCCTCGCAGGCACGATGGTGATTCCTGGGGGTTTCCCACCGCCGGAGCCCATCCCGTGGACTATTCCCACGCAGGCACGTTATCTACCTCCAGCTACAAAGGGACATCTCGACCATGTACCTACACAGCACGTGGGGAAACTTCTTAGCTGTGGCAGCAGCACACTGCAGATCTCGGTGAGTCCGAAGTATTCATGGGGGAGTTAACAGGATTCATCGTTTTCATTTCAAAAGCATTTACACCGCAGCAGGACTGTTGTGGTTTGACAAAGGCTCTAAATTATGCAAACCTCTAACAGGGCATTTCTTTAAAAAAAATTGCAATTACAACATTTTTATGGTAACCACATTGCTTCCAATATAAATCAATTTAATTAAAATAAGACTTCTAAATATTAAGTTAGTTAAGAAGAACATGCAGGAGCCTTTTTTTATTTTTAAAGGGTACGTCTAACAAAATTCAAAGATCCCAAGCTACCGTATAGTTTCCTTTTCTCTAGACATGACCCGTGAGATTGAAACAATATTGAACACATGGACGCACCACAAACTGAAGGATGCTAAAACTTGCCATCGTGTTGCAAACTGTCAGCTTCGTAACTGTGGCAGTAAATCTCCCCGCAGCCAGTGTTTGGGGCTGAAGCACACTCACGCTTCTGACATTTCAAAACAGCCCCAAACCACCCTGACAGTTTTAGGGTGTTTTTAAACCAGCATTGCTTTTCACAGAGTCTGAGTAAACAGAAAGAGCTGACCCTGAAAAATAAGTCGGCCTCATATAACATCGATTTTCAGTGTCACAAAGAAATACGGGATACTTCCCACTATGTAATATTTTTATGGATAATCATCAACAATGTACCACAGAGACAGAAGGGAAAGCAGCGCTTGCATAGGACCCCCCTTGTTCTGCCTCAGTTTCCCTTCTCTCCGAATCCTCTAGTTGATCAACTAACAGCCGGTGCGGACCCGCTCTCGATCTAGCGTCGCTCCCCGTACAAGCTCCTGCGCACACCCCGGCTTCGCTGCGCTCCTCCCAGCACGCCAGCAACTCCCAGGACACAGCGGACAGGTCTGGGGAACACTGGGGTCTCACCCCCACTCCCACCCCAACAGGTCTTAAATATGCAACGCTTAATGCGTCACCTGCAATTACTAACCTTGAACATTTTCGCTTGCAGACCTTGAGGCAGCACCCAACTCTCAAGCGGTCCAGGAGCAGCGGGTACAGGTACCTCACCAAGAAGCGCTGTTTTGGGGGTGCTTTGCACGTGCTCAGCCCCACGGGCAGCCGCTCTGCCACAACGAAAGGCCCCTGGAGAATTAACTGCAGGGCACACGTGCTCATCTGCACGTCTGCCTGTGTGGCTGTGCTCGTGCAGCGACTGCAGGAAAAATCCGTGAGGCTCTCGCGTGCACGGATCAGTTTGAGATCTTCTTCGCAGCATCCCAGGAAGCCCTGGGACGGGAATTGGGAGGCGTGCTGCCAGTGGCCAGCACAGTTATCTATAGATGTGTTTACACGGGAAGCTCAGACAGCTTTCAGCACAGGTGGATACTTTTGCGATGCACCAAAATGCAGACGTGATCCAACTCGCATCCAGAGATAACACTCCCCCATCCAGAAAGCCATTCCTGAAAACAGGGCTCCTGGTATTGACATCTTATGAAATATGCCTTTTCCCCGTAATTCTGCAGCTATGCCTTGCTTTGAAAACCAGGGCTTGCACCACAGACCCTCTACGTGACGCGCCGCAGCCGTGGGCTTTGTCTGTACCAGCCAGCCTCGAATTCCCAAGTGGGCAATCTTGGTTGGAAGGGTCTGGTCTGGTTAGCTAATACATTCCTTCAGTGTATGTCAAAACACAGTCTGCGGCCATTTCAGAGGCTTACAGCTCTTCCTACAGCCCTGCAAGATACTCATCCATGTATGTGTCAGAGCGCATTAGAGGCAGGAGCTGCAGCCTTATTTTCTGTACCATGGGAGGGGGGTGTGTGTGTGTGTCATTTTCAATGCCAGATTTAATATAGTATTTTATTGGCATGCAAGATCCCACCCCAGATCCTCATATACAGAAAAAGCTAAACCATCTTTGAATATAAAAGCCTCACTGAAAACTATTTCAGACCTTACTCAAGGTATCTGGGTTGGTTTTGCTGCCTTCTACAACAGAGGAGAAACTCTGTATATTTTCAAAGTACTTTGAAAAGCGGGAGAGGCAGGAGAGTACTCAGCGGTGTTTCATCCACTTGTATCGTCTCTGCAGTCCCACGATAATAGGGATGTAGGTGGTGGGAGCCCACGCTACGATGTCAAATTACAGGGACAAAACAAGAGACCTGATGTAAAGCTCCGTGCATGGTGCTAGGAGAGACAACTCCTCGCAGAGACTTTGTGAGGGGTTGGAGAAGAGGCCAGTGCCAGCTACATGGCTCTCGAAAGGGGGCCTGGAAAATAACCGCTATTAATGATAAGCACCGGGGATTTCACAAGCAGCTTGGTGCCAAGCGTATTTAGGTGCTTTTGCAAATCCCAGCCAAAGCAATACGCCTCACGAAACACCAAGATACAAAACACAAGCTATAAGAGAAGATGGAATTTAAAATACCTTGACTAGCCTTTAGGATAGAAGAGATTTTCTATCACAAAAAGCTATCAGTCCAAACAGATGCCTCTCCAGAAGATGGGAATACTTCTCACTGACAGCATCCAAAGGTTTGGCAGCATAGCTATTTTTACATGTGGAAAGATATTTTATTTTTGTGTCTCCATGGCTACAGGAAGACCATATGGCATGTGCTGACTCAGCACAGCGAGACGAGAACTCCTTTGCACTTGTGTGTTTCTCAGCATCGTTTTAATTAACGTGCTGGTGTCCAACTCCCTTAGCCTCAGCCCTTCTCTTCTCTTTTGACACTCGCCCAGCCGCGCTGAGCCAGCCTCTCCTGTCACTTCACCACCGGTGCTGCTGGTACAAGCTCTCCCTTCTCCCATTAGCAGTGATGAAACTGTCACTGGCGCATCACTAATGGCAATTTCCTTAGCAATAAGCCGTCCAACACCAATGATAAGAAAGTGGAACGAGCCTGCTCAACCTTTTTAAGACCCCTCAGTCTAACCAGCTCCGCAGACCCCTCTCCTTTCTGTGCCTCAGTCCCAAATGAGAGCCCAGAAAGCATCCTGCCCTCCTCTCCTTGCTCGTGTGGGCTGAAAGGAGGCAGTTAAACAGAAACCAGCACAGTTCACAAATTGTGTAAACAGGCTGTTTTCATACCAGTTGCTCAACCTATTACTAATATTTCGCCAGCCACACATTTGTCTCCTTGAAGCCCACGGCAAAATTCCCTACCGTTTCAAAGGGTGCAGGATTTTGCATTCCGGGCTGACGGCAAACATTTTTGAGTGCCGCTTTTTAATGGGGCACAGATTTCTGCTGAGGTTTGGCTAGTCTGCACCAGCTGACATGTAACTCTATAAAGGATCAGCTGCAAAAGCAGCCAAAAGCTGCAAAACCAGCCAAAGCAGGAGTAAAATGGTAGAAAACTGTATAAAGGATGTGGCCTGTAGGAACAGCTGCAATAGCAGCCAAAGCAGGGGTAAAATAGTGAAAAATGGATAAAAACATGGCTCCTTCCCTTCCTCCTCCTTTCTGATCCACAGCTTTGGAGGAAGAAAAACACCTTTGGAAGTGGGACCCCAGCTGTGCCTTCCCAGGAAAACAGAAGGCAATAAACCCATGCAGAAACTAGCTTTTTCGTTCTCTCTCCATCGAAGGGATCCCTTTTTAGTGCACTTTACCCGCAAACCAAACCTGGGACCAGCTCCTCCTGGGTTCCCATGCCGCCTCATCCGTGCCGGGCAAAGCCACCCGTCCCCGGGGCACACATGGGCTGGGGACAACTGAAGGGGATTTCAGCCCATTTGGGCAATCCAGCTGCTTTTCCCCATTTCACCCACCGGCGCTTCCCCTCTGTGCACTTACTCGGGCCTGTTGCACTCTCGTATCGCCGTCTTTATGCCGCCGCCGCAGGTTCTCGAGCAGGTCCCGAAAGGGCTCCACGTCCCCCACGCTCCGTCTATCACCGGTGCCTCTCGCTCTTTGGGCACGCACATCCCAAATCGGCAGTGCTGCGTGCGAAGGAGAGAGGTGGGAAAGGTGGGTTTGCATCGCTTTTGCATTACGAGCCGACCGCCAGTGACCAGCCCGAACGCCAACACCCATGCTTATTTATTTCTCAACCACTCCTCGCAAAACGCAGCAAAGATTTTTCAATCAAATAAAATTGAACTTCTCTACTTTTTGTCCGTCATCCCCATATTTTTTCCTCTCTGCACCCTTACATGGCGTCCATGGGAGTGATTTACGGGAAGAAGACTGAAGACAACAGCAAGCAATGAATATTCCCTGTTTACTGGTGCCGAACAGCACGGCAAGGCTCGCGGCACTGGCTTTTCAAAAAGCGGCTTATCTGATTTCCTGGAGAGCAGCGGGAACCACACTGTGTCAGAGGAGGAGACAGGCAATGGGGAAAACACCAGGGAAAACTCAAACCTCCCCACAGCTGAACAAAGCGGGAAAAGAAACTTCCAAATCCAAAGGGCAAATAAAATAGAAAAATGAATTCCTCAATCCAAAGTAATTTTTTTTTTTCACTCAGCCATAACAAGAGGCGTGCCAAGGCCTGGCCTACACTTTTGTTTTCCAGCTATAACTCTTGTTTTCTTTTGTTTGGAAAACTGGCTTAAAGTATCTTGGCAAGTCCCCATCCCCCATTTTTATGGTATAAATTGTGTCCCTTTGGGGTATGTTTGCTAGTTCGACTACACAGACTTCTGGAGAGGTGAGATCTAGGGGAGAGTCACCTTCTTCTGGCCCCACCAGAGTGGATGGAAAAGTGTCCCCAAGACCCGCGAGAGCAGGGCTTCCCTCTCACTGAACACTGCTCGCTAAAGCAGATTTCAACCCAGAGACGTGCTCATCTGCTGGCAGATGCCTAAATCTTTGCAATTATAGGAAGCCCAAACATTGCTGATTGCTCACAGATTAGAAGAGGTTACAGACTTAAAGAAGAAAACATGCAGAGCATCATTAATATACTCCCTTGCAATATTTCTCTGCACCAGGTGCTGTTCAGGCAGGAAAACACCTGATGATCTTTATGGGAATGGCGCTGAGTTTATTGATGTACCATGTTTTTCCAGCCCTTTCACTAATAGCGGAACAAGGTTGTGTCAAGACACACCATGAGCTCATCCCCCTTTTTTAGACATCCTTATGAACCACCTTAGAGAAAGCTATCGAGGAAAACAGAGCAAAATCAAACTGTCATGGGGGTTGTGCACCCAGCCCATAGGCGACCGGCTCTGCAGCACGTTTATCACCTCTTGCCCACGATGGCCGGCTTGTCACATTGCTTTGCCGATGAAGAAAGCTGACCTCAGGCGCATTTGCCTATGGGCATGGTTTACAGGACAGCTGAACAACTTGTAGCTTGGGCCCTAAATGTGGTGTTTGCTCAGAGATGAGCACGGTCTCTAGGCTGCAATGTGCCCTAGATTTGCTTTCATCTGAAGATTTGATTCCCCAGATAGAAACTGGCTGAAAAATATCTGCTACAGTAAAGAACAGGAATAAAATAAGCTGAAATGCCTGTTTCTTTGCTGAAGGACAAACCCTTACGATGAACAACTCCTCCTGGCATTTACAGGGTTGAAAACCTGTAGGATGGGGACCCCTATGCCAGTCCTGTACAGGGACAAAGAAGTCCGACAGCTATCATCAATGTACAAAAATACGTGACGCTAATCCAACAGTGCTGTCCTGGTGGAGAACTTCTTGCAGCGATGTTGATACTCACAGCTAAATATATAACCACAGTCATGCTTGGCACCACTGACCCAGAGAAGACGACTGAATAGCTAACCAGTGAATGTACACACAGCTAACAGACCGTGACGTGACCTATATGTCTCCCATCCAATGGTTGAGAATTAACCAGGAAATCACCTACATCCCTTGGTTTTATTAAAAATTGGGGGGTATGAGTTGATGGTAAATCAAAGGGGAAAAAAAAGAGCAGCTGTTTTAAATAAGCAGCAAGATTATCTTATGGAAATGCAATGGTGTTTCTTGGAACCACACTGTGAATAGTCTGGCTGTGCAACCTTCATGCCTTTTCTATTTTAAAAATAATTTCTATGTTGAGTTACAACAGAAAAACTAAAAAGCCTGCCAGGGTTCTCTTTCCTATGAGCTTACAGATCAGAGAATGAAGAGAATAAAAGAGTTTTTGTCTGGAGCAAATTCAAAATAACTTAGACACACAGTTGAGCAGGAGAGCCATGGCAGGGATGGGAGACGCTACAACAGACTTTCCTTTCCTTTGTCTTGCCACTGGAGTCCCAGATAATTCACCAAATCCAGCTCCCATCCTTGGGCTGACTTTGGCTGAATAGATTAGCAGGGGGCAGACAAGTGCTGTGAAGCTTCATGCATGCATAACATATACGCTACCTGCTGCCATACGGCAGAAGACAGAAATGATCGCTATTCGCCTACTCTTCTTTTATCATTCTTTAAACAACCCTGAAAACCACAAGAGACGGAGGCCCAAGTTTACAACCCTCTTTATTTTCTTTCAGTGATTTACTTCCACCCGACAATGCACTGGTGCTGTGAAACACTGTAAACCATCATGACTGGTGCTCGCCCAGCAAAGGCCAAACTCTGGGCTGGGCTTATTACTTGATTTAGCGATATCAAATTCAGTGTCCTCACATGCAAAATATGCATAAGCTAATACTCCCATGTTGTTTTAGCCTCCTTGATTTAAGAATAAATTTAGAGCCTGCTTAAATCTACATCCCAGTAGTTTTAGCTAGAATTTTTTTAGCTATTCAGGCTTCCTCATTTCCAAAGATAACTCCATAAAAAATGGCATGGTATTTTCTCCATCTGCCAACCCGTATATCACAGGCTTTAAACATGCAGACTTGAGGCAAGGCATTAGTCAGCAAGCAGCAGTTTGATGGGGCTCCTGGCCACAGCAGAGTACCAAAATAGTGATTTATTCCAACGAAATGCACTCCAGACTCGCACCTCAGCACTTTATGAGCCCGAGTAAACACTGAGGAAGAGAGAGTTTATAATGATCCAAACCTTAAGCTTGAATTAGACCATACACAGTTACAAGAATTGCTCCGTAAAGCCTTTTTGTGAGAATACATTCAAATGCTTGAACACGATTGGACTGCAGTAGGTTTTCTTAAGAGCCCATCTGCTCTCAGCTGAGAAGTTCAGGTCACACTTGTCTAATTTGTCTAAACTTGTCAAATTGTCTAAATTTGTGGACTGGAACGTTTTTGCTTACACAGTGTTTATTAAGAGCCATGCAGCCGGACACTGCCTCTCGGCTGGCCCGGGGTAACTCTAAGGAGGTGCTAATCTCTCAATTGCACTTGTTTGCACATCGCTCTGGTCACATCCAAGGGTAACTACAGGTTTGTCGGAAAGAAACCCACAGCCCAGATTTTGGGAATTTCAAGAAAATAGTTGTTTCTGAGCTTCCAGCAGTGAGCAGACCCCAAGCTCACCAACAGAGAAGTTGAAGACGCAAGGTCTCAAGACACAGGGACTCCACAGCTGCCTAGGTTTTATCCTGAGTCTCAAAAATGGGGGGATTTTACATAAAAACATTAAATACTGGTGCACCACTGGCTCCAGGGAGTAGCACAGGAATAGGATTTCCAACCACATCTCTAATGCACATTCTCAACAATAAAAACAAATGTGTTGACTGCTCTATTCCCTAAGAAAGGAAGGCAAATTGATACATTATGTCCGTTGTCTTCACAGAAATCAGTCAAGTGTCGTTGAACAATTGACTTTTCAGACACACGCAACGGAAGGTTAATTACTAAGGAGATCCACAGCCTGTATGGAAAATTATATCTAAAATAGCATCCAGATATTTTAATTAAAATACATCTGAAAGGCTATGAATTAAAACGTTAACTCTTTCTAAAGAAAATTTTAACTGTTGATCATTAAGAGCCAAAAAAAGCATATTTTAAGCTATACCTTGTAGAATAATATAGCACTTTTTTTAATAGACCCAGATGGAGAATATATTTGTTCAGACAAAAATGATGAAAACTAATTAGCATTTTTTCTTTAAAAGCTTCAGTATCTCAATAAAAGAAAAAGGAAAACCCTCTCAACTATTTTTCTCCAGATCTGGAGAATAAAAACTAAATACTTATTCTAGAAACCACAGTGCTAGCTGGAAACTAACATTGCACATGGAAATTGAAAGTTTCTATGAATTACTGCCAAAAATGTTCCATACAGAAAATGTCAACCAGTTCTATATTTTACTCTGAAGTTGTCGAGATGAGAAGCCAGTTGGCAAGTTTATGTTACACTAAATCACTAATTGCTCGCATCACATAGGAAATCTCTAATAAAAGCCTAGGGAAGCTTTGCAAAAGTTTTGCTCAAGAGTTCACTCAAGGGCATTAATTTAAAAAGATAAGCACTCCAGAAGGAATACCTGCTTTAAACAACGTTATGCCAAGCAATCGATTTTAATCGCATTCTCTGTGGTAGAGTAGACCCACGCACACCAGGCGTAAGACACACAGAGCTGTTTTGGGCTTCCACCCTTGCAGTGAGAAGCTGTGCTCAATACAACTGGCCATTGGGACAGGATGATTTTGACCAATATGTTTAGCCTGAGCCCTAGGAAACATAGCTACGAGGCACAAACCACCAGGTATTACAGACCTTTCCAGGCTCACATTCTGTCCCATCAGCCCAAGGTGTGTGTTGGGTACGACATCCCTTGTGTGCGCCATCGATGTTAATACACCAAAGTCGCCGACACTGCATCTGCTGAAGTTATTGAAAAGATCCAAATGTTAAATAAACATGTGCCACATGCCTTACCAGGTAGATGATCCTTTATGAAATTATCCCCTTCGGATTTATCATTAACTCACAAGCTTGACAGCAATTTGACGGCTTGTGAGCTTCCCATTCATCCAACCCCAGGTCTTATTTTGCTCTGGCAACACCAGGAAAACCAAGGTGTGGAATTTCACTTACCATATACGGGCACACTTGAGATCCGGGTCCAAAAATTAACTCACATTGTTTGTTGACGTCATAAATCAGCCCCGGGAGCTGCTGAGGCAACGTGTAAGTTCTTGATGAAGGTTCATCAAGCAAACACTCCCCATAACCAGTGCTACAACACAAATGGGAAAAATGGTGTCAAACAGGAGGCAACGAGACTAGAACCCATTGGTGTTCACCCGAATTAGCCTTAGGGCAGAGGCACACCACATTTGCCGTATTTAGCAAGCACTACAACAGCTACTGCAGACTCGAGCACAGGAGGGTGCGTCACCCATTCACCACCACCCCCGTGCTGTGCTAATGACCATCCACCACAGTGCAGTCAGCTACCCTGGCAAAAGCATTTCTGAGTGTGCACGACCTGCATTTAATTGCTGAGCAAGCGCTGGGACGTATTGAGAAAGAAAATCATTGATGAGCAGAAGAACTGCCTGAGGGACCGAGCTCCTGGATTTGCCAAGCACACCATGGTGGCTCTCGTTCCGGTCCCCATCACAACACATGGGAAGGCATCACAGCAAAACGGGTGACCACTGTGCATCAAACTGACCCGCGGGCTCCTGGAGCAGCGTTCCCACCACGGACTAGTGCCAGGGCTTTATCTTGACCTGTGGAGCAGAAAGGCAGATTCAATCTGCCTCCTAAAACACGGCTCCGTATCTGGGCCACAGGGCTTGGAAAACTCACTCTTCAGGTTCGAGGAGAACGCACATTCCTTAAAAGCAATATCCATGGGGGAAGACTTATTGCTCCCCATAGAGAGGCCGGTCCTTGCCAGCTTATCATGAGGCTGAACTGGCAGGCACTGGATGCCAGGGGTGCATTCCTGCTTTATGTAAAGGATGTGTGCACACACAAATCCCTCTGATTTCCCCCAAACGCTGCACACTAGGACTTCAGATTAACTGATGAACCCCATGGGATGCACGCACATGTAAAAACAGCCTAACAACATGCATATGCAAGGCCTTACTCCAGAAATTCAGTGATGTATTTCCTACTGCATTTTGACCACATCCAGGGATTGGTGTAGAAGTTCAGTGTTGGTGCCATGACATGCTGTTGATTTTTACCTCCGTCTTCTTTGCACTTATGATTGTCATCATGTGGCATGTTAAATCTAAGAGAAAAACAGCAGCGAGAAGCAGTCAGTTAAGTGGCAAATGTCAAGTATTTGGCACAGCAAGAGCAACAGTGTGAACTAAACGTAAGCAAACCCAAGAATTTTTCCTAGATATGCTACTGGCAGATATTACAGAATAAAAGTATTAACGTGCACGTATTCATAAGTGTCAACAAGCATTGCTCAAACGGGGTTCCTAGCACTTGTCTGCAAAAAGCTACGTAGCAGCCCAGTAAGCTCTCCACACCGTGACTGCATGTATTTAGCCAGACAAGTCCTTGAGGGAGCCTGGAATAAGATGCAATTTCAGCTGCAGTTTCCTTTTCAGCTGACAGTTGCGATCCCGCAGGCAGGCTGGAGTTTGGCCACCCCTTCATAAAAATGGCAAATTCTCAGGAATTGAGCCAAAGAGCCAAGAGTTGATCTCGGGGAGTAAGTTTCTGAAGGAGATGAATGACTTGAGCCCACCGACCACCGGTGCCCAAAGTCCCTCGTGTACATTGGCAGCACCCTATGTTGGCTGCAAAAGGTCTTCTAGTTCAGTTGAATGCCTTGGGCCACGCTGATCCCTCACGCTGTTGCCTAAATAGGGTTGCACCGGGGATAGACTTGGCTCCTATACTTTATGTGGTAGGTTTACAAAATGCCATCAAGCATCAATATCAGCAGAAACCCACGCAAAGTTTGCAGCACATGACATATTGAAGAATGCGGCAAATACACTAACGGAGACAGAACGGCTTAAAGCGCTTTGCTGTTTGAAGTGGAGAAGGGGAAATGACCCGGTGTGATCCTGCGTTCGAAGGCTGGGAAGTTTATATCCCATTAAGATTACCTCCAATGAACCACCTTCTCGCTCTGCTCCCTGTAAAAGAGCAAAGAGGTATTTCCTGCTCGGGAGCGCCGCTAACCCCTCCGGCAGCTCTGGGGCAGCATTAGCGAAGGAATTAGCCACAGGTTAGGTGTGGGGAACGCCAAACCTTCGGGGACTTTCTGTCAGGAAATCTCATTTAAACAAATACTACTGTGGTTAAAAATAGACCGTCTCGGCCAGCTCTCCATGAAGAAAAAGGGAGACTAAAACAATGAGGGATCTGTTCCCAAGTACTCATCCATCCCACACGTAGAGATCTCCACTGCAATCCAGGCGCGAGGTGGTTTGGGACTGAACCAGCTGCCTAAGAGCTGTGGCTGGGGGCTAAAGGACTATGTGATCTAAGAGGATTTGTCTCACTACCACTCTCAAAAAAAGCCAAAATCAGTTAAAAGAAATTTCCACTGGAGGAGGTGCGTCTTGAATGACAGCATCTCTTCTGGGGATGTGCAGCAGCATGAGGTTTTCCCTCGTGAAATAGTTCAGGAGTGGGTCAGGCTCACTTACACATCCCGACCACCTGGGTAAATTCCTCCCTTCACAGCCCCCTGCTGCGCTGCCTTCAGTAGCGCCACGCATGGCGGTGGGACGAGCTGCGGCAGGCTGATGACCTGCTCTTGGAGAAGACTTCAGTCCCAAAGGCCAGGTGAGACGTGCCCGTGCCCCTCGCCCTGGTCCTCCCCGAGGCACCCAGCTCCGGCCAAAATCCTGGCTAGTCCCCGTGGTTTGGCCAGGACATCATGGCTGCTGGGGCAGATTCTGCTGACATCCGCGTGTAGATGTGAGAAGATGCAGTAATAAGGGACATTTTGTTAGCTCTCCTCCCTCCCTTGCTCAGGTGCTGTTTGGGGTACCCTGTCACTTATCCTCCCCAACATGTGGATCTGCTGGTTTTGCTGCTCTCGGATCGGCTCTGGAGCACCCCACCACCTCCCAGAGTCACACCACAGCTTAATCTTCCTCACTGGTGCATCTTCTACCCAAGTATATTTATCTCCTCTCAAATAATTAGGCTCAGCAGGTACCAAGTCCCAGCCTGGCTGGCAAGCCCTAGCTAGCATAAATCTCGGGCTATTTAAATGTAAATGTATTTACATAAAACATACACATGGCCAAGTTCATGTGCTATTGTGAAAGCAGTGCTCAGTCCGTTATCTTCACTAATTGAACAGCTCCTGTATGGGTCGCAGACTGTGCCCAGCTCTGCCAGACCTAGGAGAGAACAAAGAGGTTTACAATAGAAAAAGAAATGTTGCCCACAGTTCAGCAGAGGCAACTAACATTGTCACTACAAAAAAGAGTTATTAGAAGACAAAGAAAAGGTTTTCCTTACCCAAAGTATCACATTTGTCGTGCGCTCTACAAATATCCTGTCTGAAAGCAGAACAGACCCGACACATCAATTTTCAATGCAGCAGTGAGTTAAGGTACAAGCACAATAATAACAACATCCAAAAGCAGTTCTTGGTCCTCAAACGGACCTTCTCATGCTGGTTTGCCACATTGTCCAGTCAGAGTCTGAACCAACTCCCTAACATAGTCAGAGTTTTCATCTTATGTTGAACCTGTGGGCAGACCTTGGACGGTCCCGAACCTCTCAAAGTCATCTACCGCTATAGGTGGACACATTATCCCAATTCTGCTCAGTTATACTGCTCCCACAATTGCAGATGTCATTACACCCACATCAAAACCCAAACATTTCCCATAGCTGGAAATGCTCACAGCCTCTGACGCACGCCTGGCTACAGTTTTCATGCGAATATTCACCATACCTGGTAACAAGCACGGCTGTATCATGTTGAAGGTGACTTCCTTCAGGGTGGTTCTGGGATTGCTGCCATTGGCAAAAGTTTTTTAATGTTGTCTGGGCGTTGTAAGATATTGCAGGACCATCCTAATAAGCAACACACAAAAAGCAGGTATTTTAATTATTCATTGCAATGCTCACTACAAATGCCACTGTCAAACAGAAGGTGAAGAAAATCCCTTCCGTTACCTGTTCGTTATGTATCACGACCAATTTCACAATAACGATATTAATTAAATTTCCAATGCTTGGGTCTTTGTAGATAGAAGCCACCTGTTTGAAAAAGAAATATTCAGAATTATTGCTAACATTCAAGGAAACAAACAATTCAAGACAACACACGCGTGTTTTCCATTTTGCAACTGTTTTTCTCCTAGGCTACTCTTCTGACCCACTCAGTGCTCTGCTGCTACTTGGAGAGACCTCCTGCCAGAAGCACAATTTTAGAATGAAACAAACCCGCTGGTATCGCAGAAGCCCAATATTTCCTGTTGCTTTAGCACACATTTCACCAAATTACAGGATCATTCTACTCTGAGATACAATGACCACCAACCAAGACTGTCAAGAGCAACTTACTCTCTCAAGTGCCTCATTTTGACATGGACAGTTTTAGACCACATATTCACTGCACTTCTGCCCTCAGATGGGATGAAAATCCCTCCAGTGACACAACTATGCTGGATACTCACTTCCAGTCACTCTGCATCTATGGAGCTGCCTGTTTGGGGACTGGACTACTGCATCCTAGTACCAGCAGCTACTAAAATGCTTGTCCTCAGCCTGGAAAGCCAGCCCTAGCACTATGCTAAGGATCAAGGTGACCACAGGCTCCTTCTCCTTGCCACGGCAAGGGAAGTCAGGCAACTGGTAACCTACTAGCATGAGTCCCTTGGAAGGCACAGTCCCCAAAGTACCTTTTTAATTCAGCTGCTGTTTCACATGGGCTTAAATAAAAAGAAGAGTACAGCATATGGACTAAAGGGCCGGTGACATTTCTCATGTTGTCTGGGATTCAGAAAGCTGGAAGGGAGAGGTGTGGGAACCTGGGAAGGAAGAAGACTCCAACCAGTGCTCCCCAGCCAAGTTTCACCAAGCTTTAATCTAATCCCAGCATTATCTCCACGCCTGGCTGAGGCAAACTGATGGTATTGCATACGAACGCAGCAGAAAGGGTGCTCTGAGACCACTAGACAACGATCCGTGGGTGAATGTACTTCCCCTAGTTGAATACTCACTATTGACATTAACGTTAAGACATAGTGCTGTAGATTAGCTCCGTGGTAGGCGACCATCCTGCTGTCAGCCACCACCATCACTTCCACAAACCGAGGGTAGGAGAGAAACCGCTTTGTTCGTTTGTGGCTCTTCTTTTCACTGATGTTCCCAGTCTTGTTGCTATCTGCAGAAAACGAATTCACTTCCAAGCTGTGTTTCAACATTTCCACGTCAGATAATAAGCTGCTTTCTGCCCACTGTCTTCTCCAGTGTTTCCGCTTGTTCTTTTTGTGACTGTGTTCGTGATCTATGATTAAAAAGCAGGCAAAACCATAAAGTACGTTCTGGAGTGAATAAAGTTAATACTACATGCGTGATATGTCAAAACACCTGTTTACTTCAATGAAGAGTTAGCAGGCTTGTTCCAAACAGCTAACCAAAACACAAGCACTCTGTGGAAACCCACCGTGTAATCCAACATCTAAGGCTTTTCTTAAGTTTTAGAGTCATCTTACGGAAGCCAACAGCTCTTAAAGGCAAACGTTCACATAAAGGCTTTCCTGCACCAGAGCCATCTCCTTGCCTGCGCAGGAGGGATGGAGCCTGGGCTGCAGTTCAGTTTAACGCGACACGAGCCCGGTGATGGTAATTAGCCACCGCAGCGGCAGCGTGAGGATTCTGGGCACGTCCAAGGTGGCCAGGAAACCACAGGAAACAAAGGTCCAAATCCTGTATTTCTAACTCAGGCATGAAGGACGGCAGGATTTGGCCTTCATAGCGAAGCAATTATATATGATTTATTTCTGTCTCTAACAATAACACGGCTGGGCTTCAATTCCCCCCCTCCCTTTATTATTCTGTGCTACGGGAATGGTAAAGGTCATCTAATAGCACAGCTGCCACTGGCTAAAGAATAGAATTCAGGAAGTTTCACATATACTGCTTTTGATATTCAATTAGGCTAAACATAAAAGCAGCCTGAAAATATACTCCATGCTGATACAAAGACGACAAAGTGAAGAGGGAGAACAGGCAAATAAAACATATGGAAAGTGTACAATTAAGATTTACCATCTGATTAGTATGTAATTATAGCATTATTTAAATGTAAGAGCAAAATCAGTCTTATTTGATGCCACTTAATTTTTAATCAGTTTATCATAGGAAGTAGCTAATTGAATGTGATTCATCCATGAGAGACTGTTCACTTCTGCATTTAATATAAAGCCAGATCTGAGCTACTCATCTAAGACTCCAGGCTACAACCCTCACGTTCTTTGTAGCTTTAGTTTAATTTCGTCATGGTGGTGAAAAATATCACATTTCCTTATCTGACCCACTGAGTAGGTTAGAGGAAGCATAATATTAGGGAACAAAGGAATATTCAATGCTCAAACAAGATTGAAACGATAGGAAACTTCTTGGCTATTTTTCCTGTGTAGCTTCCTTTTAGGATATTTTGTAATAATTTCCAAAAAAAGAAAAATAAAATATATTCTCTAATATCAAGGCAGGCAAAGGGGGGTCAGCCAGCTTCTACCTTTCTGAAAAATGCTATCCTTTTGCCCTATGTGTAAACAGGCAATAGAGTGTTTAAGAGTTAAATCCTGTTTACTCTGCACTACCTAAGTCCTACGAATTCCCCTTTCTCAATATAGTCCAGACCACCTTAATACAGCAGAGAGCCCGCAGTTATTTGAGTAAGAATTCAAGAAAGCCAATGGCATTCGTGGCTATAATTGGATTGCCCTAGTTCCTCTGCACTAATCAATGCCCTTGTGTTGGCAAGGTTGTGCTCTCATGCTGGCACGGCTTCGTGGGCAACCGTGACATTATCCCGACTCGTTCAGTGCCAATCAGCACGGGAAGCCAACTCTGCATACAAATAACTTAAAGGTGAGAAGACAACCAGACGGAGGAGAAAGTGCTAACCTCAGCCCTTCAGCCAGTTCCCCTCCTCTCTGCACCCTCAGCCAGTTGCTCTACATTTCCCTTTTAAATAACTAACTTCCAAAAGAAGCAGGTGCTCAAGGAAAAACGTGTTAAGGATGAGGAGATGCTCAACAGGGCTCGAGCGAGGCTGAAGGCAAGACTGCGGTGCGAAGGCAGAGCTCTGCACCATCTGCCACCGCGGCTCTGCAGAGCCCCAAACGGGACCATGGGGCTCAGGCGTCTTCTCCTCCAGCCAGTCTGGCAGAGGGAGGTTAGATGGCAAAAGAAGAGGGAAATGCAAAGGATTCTTTGAAGAGACACATGTTATACAGGAGGTTTTTAAAAGAAATTAATTGATATTCAGCAGGCTTGCACTGAAATCCTGCAGCGAGTGTTGTCACATGCTCAAAAAAAAGAACCCCACCCAAAAACCAGAGAGGTTCACACGAAATGTCAGGTCTGGTTCCGACAGTCCCCACCTGATCAACCCCCCAGGAGAACCAGAGCCCAACACAGCCAGGTACACCCAGCGCAGAGGAAAAACTACCTTTCTTTCTGTTGCAGAGATCTGGCACAGTGTCATAGAATCATTTAGGTTGGAAAAGACCCTTAAGGTCATCGAGTCCAATTGTTAACCTAACACTGCCAAGTGTCGGCACAATGTCAGCATACTTCCCCCATCCAGCACACAAATCAAGTCAGCCACATCATCCCTTTAAAAAACAACATGTTTTTTTCCAGGTATGAAGTCACTCCAACACTTACAGCACACTATTTGGACAAGTCACGTATAGTATGTTTGCCTAGTTACTGTAAAACCAAGCACAAATGAGTGGGGATGCATTGCATGGAAAGCCACTCCTGGACTTTGATAGCAGTGAACTGTTATCTTCACCCATCTTTCTTGCGTATAACTACACTCAGAGATGGTGCACATTCACCTGTAAAAAATTAAACACGGATGGCAGTGCACTGCTCTCAACCCATCCATAAAACCCCCATCAGCATTAACGGGAGTTGCATACAGGCACTGCCAGTACTCCATGTCCCTGATGCCGTTGATATCTCGCCCCATTACGATGACCACAACAGAAATGCTCTTATTGAATGGTGCAGCATACTGCCGCTTAATCAAGCAGAAGTGAAAATCTCTCATATTACACAACAAAACTGCATTTTTACAGTGACAGCTTCCTACTGCCACACACAACACCAAAAAAGGGTGTAATATTTTTCCACCTGGTTTTGCCTTTTTTTTTTTCCCCTATTGTGTTAATATACTAGCAGAAATCAGGAAGGAAAATGGTTTGCTTGGCAAGCTTTCAACCCCTGCAAATGACCTGAAAAACATCTACCTACACATGGCAGTAATTGGATGGGTTTAAGCAACAAAACATTTTCTTTAATTTGCAGAAAACCCAAACCCCAATGAGTAGACAAAAACTTTAAAACCAAGTAAAGTACAGATCAATAATTCAAGTATTAGGCAAGCCTATGCACTGATTCAACAGTTAATATTCATTAAAGAGGTGGCTAAAAGGCTGCTGGAATAATGTCCAATTTTACTGCTTGCTTTACTAAGACTATGGTGTTTGCACCGTGTTTAGACAGACCTGGAAGTGTATGTTCTTTTTTTTTTTTCTCCCCATTTGGTTTCTTCTTTGTTACATGGGACTTAAAAAAAAGATCCAGTCCTGTGACAGGGATATTCCTTCCTGATGGCATCTTCCCACCCGTGCCATTTATTTTTGCTTGCGCAAGAAGCCTCAGCCTAGAACCCATTGAGCTGATTTATGGATGATTCCTGCTGATTAATGGACTTTGGATCTATGCGAAGGGAGAGGGCAGGGGAGACTCAGGCCCTACGCGAGTACTTTGCCTGCATGAAAGGGTGACAAGGCAGAGCCAGGGACTGCTTTTGAAATAGTAGCTATTGTTATGCTAAACCCCAAAATTAAAAGAAAGAGCGATCGCTTATCCCAACAGTTCTAATCCTTTCCATTTCTACATTAACTTGTCCTTGGAATAGAAAGCAATTTGCACAATTAAATAAGACATGTGACAATGCAAGCAATTCCAGTTCAGCTCCAAGTTCACGAGAGCTGCACATAGCAGGGGGGAGAATAAAAAAAACCAGACAGACGCAAAAGAGAGAGCAAGAAAGAGAAGGAAAAAAAAAAAAATCTATTTCTCAAGCTAATGACATTAACAGCTTCTCCCTGCTAGAAAAGGAGCATGGTCCTTTCAAACCAACTCACTATCGTACCTTTTCTGAATGTGTGACCTAGGATTTTTAACACAAAGTTTGCCGCTCAGCAGTTGGCCCATAACACTCCTAGACCTGCTCTGATCCGGCTGCGCAGATGATAAAACTATCATTTGGATGTTAATTATTTATTGCACACCTCCATAAAGCAGATCAAAATTCAGCCGAGCTCCCTCCAGGCAGTCAGTCGGCGTGCGACCTGCCTCCCTCGACTCAAGCAGGAGCCGCAGCAGCAAACCCTGCCCAAACGGTTCGGTACAAGCTCCGGCTACAGTCGGTTGGCCTGAATTTGCTGCCTGTAGCTGGTACAACGGCAGCCACTGAAGTGACTGCCATCACTTGGAAAGGAGAGGCAAGAGGCAAAATGGATTTTCTTCATGCAGACGTCAGACTGGCTGAAATCAAACCGTATTTTTAGGCTCTTCGTGCCAGGAAATGGGATGGAAACTGGCTCCTCTTTAGGACCCAAACAGGTCCTAAGTTGGACCAAAGGGTTTTTCTAGCCCTGGGTCTGTTTTAATTCTGTATCGATAGGTTTTATGTCTCTCTCTCTCTTTCAATATATCTACAGATATATCTCAGACGAATTTGCCACGAGGCCAAATTCTCACCTCTGTTACTGTGGGTGTGCTGTTGTGGCCAGCATAACCCAGAGCTGAACACCCCTTCGCCACCAGCAGCTTCTCACCCTGCTCGGACACCAGCCAGGGACAGTAAAATAACAGGGGAGCAGCAACTGCCTTGCCCTGTACCACACCGAGATGATCAGTCCTATCAGCAGGACTAATCCTGCCTTCCCTCTGGATAGCTCCTTGACTGTGCAATCGGAGCTGCTGCGATAGCTAGAAAGGGAAAATAGGCTTTATTGATAGAGGAGAGAGAGAGCAATGACCTATTTGGAAGGGAAATGAAGGATCTGGGCCAGCCAGGATCCAAAGAGAAAGATATTCTGCACTAAGGGTGAAAATGAAAGTTTGCTCGATTTTTCTAATCTGCAAACCAGAAACTGTTCAAATACAAATTAATCTGAACCCACTTAACAGAGAGATCAACTGGAGTTCCAACCTTCGTCAGCAAGAGCTGGACAAAACTGCATAGACCAAACTTTCATGGTTGGAACTATTGAAAATGCAGTAAAATATCAGACCTTTCAGAAGTGCCACTATTAAAGCAATACAAAGCAGGGAAACTTTAATTTTCCCCGTGTTGTTCATACTTCCCTTTAAATTAGGAAATAATCTGGGCTCAGAAAAATTCCCTCTCAAACTCTTCCAGGAGAACCAAAATATTGGGCTTTTACAAAAAAGTCTTCTTTGCTACCAAGAGAAACAGTTGCATGAACAGATCATAAGCCCTCATGACCCAGGCACACCCGCTTGTTAATTTTCTTGCCTTCCTCCACTTTGAATTTTGCACATACACTTCACTAAATAGCTTCCCAGGTGCCCAACTGGAGCAATGCTCAGATCCTCAGAAAGGTCCATGTCCTGGAGGACCTGCTGCTGAAGTCAGCTGAAGTACAGAGCCTGGGAGTTGGGTTTGTAATATGTGAAAATACTCTCAGGCCAGCAAGCAACGCTATAGAGCCACGAGCAGTTGAGACTGCCATGAAGCGTGGCTGGTACCAAAATCAGCAGCCCCGCCTCCATTCACCCACTGCGGCCTGTGCACGGGAGCGAGCAGGGTGGTGGCTTTGGCTATGGAGACTCCATCCTTGGAAGCGCCAAAGCTCAAGGTGATGCTGAACCCACCTATGTCTTCTTGGGGTGAATCTGCTTTTCTTCCTGCTGCTTGAACCAGAACGCTTGAGAACCACGACTTGCAGTTAGCACCAATCAACATCCCTTAGGAAGAAAACATTCCCTGGTTTTATAACATGCAAACAGCAAAGACCACACATACTCTAGATGTTTCCTTTTCCGATGATGTATGCGAGAATGCATTCCAGCTTTAAAGAATTTTTTTTCTGCCTAAGGTAAAAAGTTGTACATGAAAGCTATCAATTTTGCACAGTAGACAGAAACTAGATTAATGAACAAAACAATAAATTGCCTCTTTAGGAAAGCAGATAGTAGCATGTGAGCTGAGCATGTGGCGGAAAATGATTCAAGATCATCTTACAGACAAAATAACTAAATAACTGCACCTCACAACCGCAAGGCACAAAAGCACCATTGAATTGGTCCAAAATTGGTTTAAGGTATGGCTGACAGAAAGCTACAGTGCTGAAAAATCACTGATACCAGTTCCATAATCCACTGGTTCAGGAAGAAAAATAAACTAGCCCCGTAGAATGACTAAAAAAACCATGGCAAACTACCCTTGAAAACCATCCTGACACTGCAAAGCACGGGGCAGTTTGCTAAAGTACATCCCAGTGTTTCACCGATGAGGAGACACGCATCTGAGCCAGGTTGTGGGTCAAACTGGTGCGAATATACCACAGGCACGCTGACATACACTGGTGGCATTTCAGCACGTCAGAAAACCAGCCAGAGCTGCTGCCTCCTGCGCTGCCTGGGCTAATTGAACCTGTTTGCCTTTTTCAAGGCAAGTTATTTACCTATTTGCAATTTTCAATGCGTAACAGTCGCAAGTATGCCAACGCTTTAGCCGCACTCGTGTCTGGTGATACCTATGAGGTACCATGCCAACAAGAACAACACTGAGATCACCAGATCCTTGTACTGACACTCAGTAAAAGATGAGAAAAAAATATCCCATTAGAAAGAAAGAAACTTTGCTTAGCAATTGGCCACAGGGATGACAATACAGGCACATGGGAAGAGAACTCACAGAATAGTCAGCCTGTTTATTTTCAGTGTCATATGCCACGGGGTACAGATGGAAAGTACCAAAGTGACACCTCCCTGCTTCTCCCACCTGCCTTTCTTCAGTGGATGTCCACACAGATGATGTAAAAGTAGATGCAAAACTGCAAGTACATCCATTTTGATTCCAGGAGAAAAATTTAACTCTGTTGATTTACCACGTCTAAGTTGCAAACCAATAACCGATGAACAGTAATTTGTTTAGTCACAATCTTGGTCTTCCACCATTAGGGTGCCAGACAGTTGATACGCTTTCAATACTAAGAGTAACAACAACAAAATGCGTGCACCTTGCTTATAACTCACATTAAGAAATTTTCAAACAAAACCACAGTTATGGGATCTGTATCATCGGCTGCGATCGAGTTTTTTAACTGAAGTCAGTCTAATACCTTATTTCACTTGCCAACACCACAGCAAGATAGCACAAACATTACAGCCTGAGCCCTTTCCCAACTCAGTATGGGAAAAGCTTGTGTTCGACATCCCAGGCCCATTTGACCAAGTACTAGTTGGCTGTCACTGCGCTATTACCTCAATAGGAAGCCAGAAATAGAATTAATTACATTAGCATATGGGACTTGTGACGTAACTCTCTCATTTGCTGTTTTTGGGAGGGAAGGAAACCTGAAATAATTACTATCTGACTATAAATTACAATTCACTTCCTTAAGATGAGAAACTTTTCTGAGGGAAAGAACGAAGTCAATGTTTCACCCTGAGGCCAAAAGCAAAGCTGACAGCTTAAACAGACTTTTGAAAGAGCTCAAGGATTGCTCAACCTGGAAGCAAAGGCTTAGGAAAACCTCCCTGAAGATCTTCTGCAACCCCACGGTTACGTGAGACCCAGCAGTACAGAATTTGCCTGAAGACCTGCCTGGAAACCAGACACCTAGAATGTGAAGTTCTGCAGGATGAAGAAGTTGAAAATCAAAATAAGGTCACGGTTGGAAGCAAGACAAGCAGTCCAAAAGAAATAGCAAGACTACAAAAGGGCTCTAGACCAACAGCTTGACTGCAAAGGATCTGGGATTTCACCACAGATCGCTCACAAGAGCACAAACATCGAGTCCTGTGGAAAAGGCATTCAAAGTTTCTGCCTCAAAACTGCTATAAAATAAGAATGTAATACATGTAAATGGTCCGTAGAACGAGTATGAAATTTTCCACCTCTGGTCTGTTTGGCCCAGTTCCCCACCATTGCCAATTCTAACGCTGGGTATACACCTCGAACCACAGCTCAGGCAGGAACAAGAGCTCATCACCTACCTGTGCCAACGAGAGACCACGTTACACGGAAAGGCACAAAGTCAGGCTTTAGCCACGGTGCCAGACCCCCAACACATCCTCCCCCAGGTCACCTCCCCGGTCACGACACTGATGGCGTATTAACAAACCCACAGCCTGGCAACCTCAACCCGGCCACCCCTTCCCGAGCACGTGGGAACACGGCGGCAGCACCACCTCCTGCTTGTGCCGCGGGCTCACCAATGACTTCCCGTGCAGCTGGGTGGCATTGGGAGAGAGATGACAAACATCTGTAAGGGCTGAGCAGGCTGGTGCTAATTAGCACAAGGAAACAAGATCGCAATCATCGAGCTGGCAGCTCTTGGCATTTGGTTGCTCAAGACACAGGGCAGCACTCCTCTGCTCTGGTGGCCCCCCAGTGTCACGTTCAGTGGGAAGAGTTGTTAAAGTTACTATGAAAGGGTAATCTATTACAAATTACTCATTAATGCAACTCAAAAATCAGTGACATATTACTGATTATGCCTGTGTCGTGCTAGCTTGGCGGCAAGACTCGGTTCACGCTGCTGATTTGTCTTGTGCTTTTTATAGCAACCTTCTCAACGCAACTTACACGCACAGAGCTTCTTCTCTCCTCCTCGCCTGGATGAGTACATGGGCCTTGACTTTTCAGAGCTGCTGTGCCTGGCTGCACACGTGCTGCCTCCCCGAGTAGTCAAGCTGTTTTAACGCCTTGCAACTAAATACCCAGTTGCAAATTTGAGACCCTTCTGCATCCGTTTCTGGCGGGTACTGGGACGTGCTAAGCCTCCAGGCTGTGCCCAGCAGCCATCTGTGCTGGTAATGCTTGGTGGTTTTTGGAAAGCGACCTCAGCAGCTGAGTCACCGGGCTTTCCCACCTCCGCCGGCAGCGGGTAGGGGCACGGCCAGCTCTGCGCAGGTAGGATCTGCTCTGTCCTGCGCTCATCTGAGCCAGCTTCCAAAATCTCACCACCTCAGCGCGAATTGCTGGAAGGCCTCTTTGCTGGCTACGGCCCCTTGGCTCTCCTCCAGAAACAGAAAAAGCTCTAATCATCTTCCTACTAGTTTGGCACCATCAGAGTGTTATTGCTGCTTCTGCATGAGGAATTTTGCCCGTGGTGGATATTCCCACTTTAAGCGCTCTCATTAAGGAGCCAGGACTTTGCGCAAGATCCTCACATGCAGCCCCAGAGCCCAGGTCTCAGGACAGGCACGGCTGACCAGCAACGAGTCATGGGAACAGCTAGCGCTCGCTATATAGTCAGTCCTTGATTTATTCATCCCGGCCACAGGTGGGTCTTGAATATAACAGAATTATGACAAACGAGGCAAGAACAGGGAGGTATTTAACTAAGGAAGCTGGGAAGGAAAGGGAAAGCACAGATCAGGAGAGCAGAACAGTGAACGCAGTGGGAACAAAGAAGGAGCTGCCCAAAAGAGTTCATTCGGGATTCCTGCACCAGCATCACAGTAAAAGCTGTAAGGAATTTGCAAAGTTTGGAGCTATAAAGAGCTGAACACGCAGCAGAAGTAGGGAGACGAGAAAGCCTAACTCTTGCATTTATACTCCTGGCCACAGGGCAATTGTGGCTCGGTGCCGCCAGGCAGGTGGAGGCCACATCTGTCTCAGAACAAGGGGTTGGCCAACAGGCAGAAGGATTGGGTGAGGTTCAGTAAAAGGCTTCAGCTATCGCAAAATCCAACAAAACTGGAAGAGAAGAGCTCCAGAGAAGCCAACAACCACAATATAGGTATAAACATATCAATGACAAAAACCGGGGGAAACGGGAGAGAAAGGAGAAACAGCAGAAAGGGACGCAAGAGGCAGAACAAGAGGCGGCCCAAGGTGGTTTATTTAGGTGACGACCAGCAGCAGCAGCATCCTGTTGGCATGTGGAGCTGCACATCTCTCTGCAAGACCAAACCTTCGGGGTTCCACATGGAAACCGGTGGGTAGGGCTCGCCAGTCTGCTCCTGGTGGGAGGTCAGACTGGATGGGGGGGTCGGAGAGCTGCTGCCGGCCTCCTGGAGCCGGCCGGCACGGTGGGCGCAGCTCCCCGCAGCACCGCAGGATGCAGCTCCGTGCCTTTTATCATTGGAGTCAGATTGTTCCTCCGCGGCGCGCAGGAAAGCTCCGCTCTCCAGCTTCGCAATGAGCCACTTCCTTTTTTTCTTTTTTTAGGATCAGAATTTCTTTTCTCTTCCTCCTCCACCTCAAAAAAGCGGATATTTAATAATTCGGATCGGAAAAGCTTGCTATCGTGAAGCGATGGGTGGTAGCGGCGCTGCACCTAGTGACATCACGCTGTCAGCCTGGCCAAGTCTTCATCCCGTCAGGGCTATTCAGTAAAACGCAACTAATTATTCTGCCAGATCCTCGACCAGATGACAAATTGATTCACGGTACTAGCTAAAAGAAGGGAAGGAGGAGAAATTGCACCATTTCCTATGACTGAAACTACATTAACTCGTTACCCCAAGGAAAACTTTGTCAAAAGTTTTTATTGCAGCAGTTGAGCTATACGCCAGACGGCTGAAGTGCATTGCCAGGAGACCCCGGTGTTGTGCTATGAAAGTTCATATGCAGAGCACCGTTTGCATTTGATATCCATCAGCATTCAGAGAAAGATCTTTTTTCAGAACATCTGCAGAGTATCTCATATGTCAGAGGACCTAAAACTGTTATCAGAAACTGCTAATTAAAACTTAACAAAATCAAATACCTGTTTTTCTAAGCTGACCTGAGGACACTGAAAACTAAAAGTAACACCAGGGAGACTGCTGGCAATGAAAGCTTTTACTCAATCTGTCAGTCAGCTCACAAGGGAAACTTTTCCTGGATCCTGTAAGAAGTCTATAATTACATCATCATGGCAAGGGCACACCAGTATGTTGCTTATTAATCACTTCCAGGAAGACAACTATCAGAAAGCCATTCTTAATAGTACCACTGCCCAGCAACACGGGCTCCCTTGCTCACTGCAGGGTGGGTACTTGAGATTTCCCTTGCACGAATTTCCTCTTTGAGCAAATGTCAATCCCTGCCAGAAGCCTGCAACGCAAACGCAGCTTTTCACACGTTCTTCTGACAAAAGACTGGATTCGCACAACACCCTGCAGCTACAGCAAACTCCCAAACTCTCAGGAAACCATTCTTCTCTGGTAGGAGGGACAGATGCGCCCTGTCCAAAACAGTGAGTGCTGCTAGATTCTGCGTTTTCCCCTCTGCTCCAAAGACATGTGAGATACCTTCTCTCCACCAGACGTAACCCCAGGGGGAACGCCAAGGTTCAGCATTGCCCAAGCTGCCCTGCACTTGCTCTTTAAACGAAGTGACCAAGACTTGTTCACCATACACGTATGACCAAAGCATCATTCCCTTTCAAAAACTTGGACAACAGTAAAAGGGAGAGGGAGAGATGGGCGGGAAGAGGACAGGAGGACAAGTAAGACCGTCACGCCTGTCTGGAACCCTTAAGCTTGTATGTGAGAGGCGAGACGTCCTCCCTCCACTACATGAAGCAACTGAGACAAGCAAGGAAACAAAGACAAGCAAGAGGCAAAGCACGTTGGAAAAGAGGAGAAAGAGATATATGCCACATAAGTAATCTCACGGATGGAGTATTATCCTCGTGAATCACGATCCAGAAGAATAATACCCTAAACGGAAGCTACGATACAGCGAGGTGAAACACAGCAGACTTATAACGGCACAGAGTAAAGACCACAAGTGAATGTCAGAGCCCTCCCAGCTACCTTTGATTCAATGAGTCCTGTGATCTGCTGCTCCGTTCCTCCAAGGGCTACTGATGCAATGTGCCAGATTCCGTGTTTCTTTCCAACTGTTCTGAGTCTCCTGCATCTGATCTCAAAGAAGGGAGCAGAAACAGCTGGAAGAGAGAAACCAGAATGGCATAGTCCAGCAGCAACCCTTGGAAGAACAAATAACGACAGCCTTGTGAGAGGTACCATTGTCCCCCAGCACACGTTTTGCATGCGGACACGTATCCACGCGTCTTCTAGAAGAAACACACGTTGCTAGTGCATCAGCTCTGGCTGGTCACAGAGCACCAGAGCATCTTCCGACTTAGCGTGATCAGTGCAAGCTGAACAGACCGACAGCTCAACAGCGCGGCCGCGATCCACAGTCACGGGTGCCAAACGAGTCACGCGTGCTAAACGCAGTCTAAGTTTGGCACCAAACTTCTCCTCCAGCGGTACCTTCACTCCCTGAGCAACTCCACCTACTTTGCAGCACATGAGTGGCTCGCAGCCCACGCAAGGGAAGCTAGTCAAGGTCTACTCTGTTTAGGCTTTAAAGCTCCTGTAGATCTAGCTGCAGGCCAAAGGAGGAGGGCAAAACAGCAGGTGAAACAGGAGACCGAAGGAATAAGCTTCTTCAGAGAGAACTTAGGTATTTGCTGCCAAAGGAGAGGATTAGTTGTGAAAATCAGGAAGTCAACGAAGCAGAGAGCAGCAGGAGGCCAGTGCAGATAATAGGGACAGTAGGAGCGAGGCTATTGCTCACCAAGGCACGTGAAGGGGAGATAAAAAGGCTTGTGCTCTTTCATATGTGCAAAGACTAGAAGGAGGGAGCGAGGAGGTCAGGGAGATGGTGCTGGTGGAGGAAGGGCCACGAGGAAAAAAAAAGCCTTTGAAAATGAACCATGGAAAAGTGATTAATAGGGGAAGAACTGTCAGGGTTGGTGTTAGGACCTTCTCATTTCCACTAGAAAGAAATAAGACGTTGCAACTCACAACCAGATTTGGGGAGGGAAGACCAGGAGCACAGCAAGACCAAGACAGAAGGGTGTCATTTAAAGGACACAAACAGAATTTCAGGCAGAGAGCAAATCAGATTAGGATGGTTAAGAATGGCACATAGGAGAGGACAGAAGGCAAGTTTAAAGGCTCATGGGATATTTAAGGCAAGACAGCCCAAAGGATCTCTTGCCAGCCTTACAGCAGGGATGAAATGGAAACCATAACATTTTTCCTGACCGCAACTTCCTTATAACAGATTACTAGAAAGCACAGGCGCACCACGTCTCTCCAGGACAGCAGTACCACTGCAAGCCCGGTCCTAGCACACACGGTACCATTTCTAGAGGGGTCCCTCGACTCCGCATCCCTTCTGCCCCACACAAACCTACTGGCATTTTACTGCAAATCAGTTCCCTTTCGTAAAGTGCCAAGTCATCAAGGGCAGTAACAAAACGAGTACCTGGAGTATCGCAAGTCTGCCTGTCCCCTGAAGAGTTAGTTGGAGGTGTCCGGTGTCGGTAAACTAGGTGTGGTTTATTGTGCTCTTCTTCATACTCCTGTTCTTCGAGCGATAGCAGCGGCTCTACGAAATAGTCCCCATCGTCAGACTTGAACGTGCCTAGCTGAGAGGGACCAGAGAGGAACAGGCGGTCAGCTTCAGGCGATGACAAACCACGGAGCAGGACTACCCAACAAAATGAGTGGTTAGTGAGGGAGGTGCGCGAGTGCCCGGTTCCAGGCTGGAGCTCCAGCCCCCGTCACACCGCTTGCACCCACCCCGGGCTGCACTGCTCCCTGCAGCCATCGCAGTGGAACTTACGGAAAGCAAATTACTAATCCGTAGGCAGGGAGCACGAGAGGGGCACGTCTGCCAGTCCCTGTCCCTATGCCAGTGACGTTTAGCAAGCCACCCCTGCCCGGGAGGAGATGGTGCTGCAGGGTGCTGGAGACCTCAGTGCAGCCCCACCACGTTGTGCTGGTTTTCATAGAGCAGCTCTCCCCAAGACAGGCTTTAAACCCCCTTGTAAGGACCAGAGGGAGGCGTCCAGCCAGTGAAAGCCCTGCTTATGAGAAGACACCAACACTCCTAGTTGCACGTGACTACAAATGTAGGGATTTGGCAGGTAAATAAAAGATAGCCGAGAGAAAAAACATCCTCAGCCATTCTACACTGGGGTGCACGACCAGTTAGTGGGCGGGAGGCCTGCCCAGCCACACACACATGCACTAGCCTGGGTGAAGACGCTCACCCAGGCGAACTCCTGGACCAGACCGAAGCCAGCAGAGACCTCCCGGGGGGCACCTGGGACAAGCACCCCGGGGTGCTGGAAGGCACCGGGGCAGCTGGAAGGATCAGCCCTGCCGGGACCTTCTGCTCATCCCTTTGCCAGTATCCCCCTGCACAGAACGGCACCGGGATGGCAGGAGGGGCTGCCAGGAAGCCTGCCCTCATCTCCCCTCGGGCCGTGCCCCTGTCCCGGGCTGCAGGGCGGCTCCGGGGTCCGCGCTGCTACTGGGGACCCCCAGCCACCCCTTTGCAGCCCCCATCGGCACCCCGGGGCCAGGAGGGTGTCCGTGCCCGTGGTCTGCCCCCCCCCCCCCCCCGCTGACCTCCTCCCCGGGGGTGCCGCTGGGTGGCAGTTCCCCCCCCCGCAAACCCCACCGAGCAGGAGGGGTTCAACCCCGGTACCGTGAACCCGACATAAAAAAGCGGGGTGGGAAAAAAAACCCCGACCGGGGCCGAGCCCCAGCCGGGTTGGGGGGGGGGGGGGGTGGCGGAGGGCGGGGGGAAGAGGCCGTCCCCATCCCTCTGCCCAGCCTCCCTCGCCCTGCTCCTCCTCCTCCTCCTCCTCCTCCTCCGCGCTTCCGCCCCGGCGCGCCGCCGCTGGGCGCCCGGCGGGGCCGGGACCGGAGCCGGGAGCGGGTCGGGGGGTTCTCACCATCCCGGAGCAGAGGCTGATAACGGCGGTGTGCCGCGGGTGGGCGTTGACGTGCCCCCGGTAGAAGCAATGCTTCACGTCGGCGTCGGCCGCCTCGGCGTAGAGGCGCCGTTGGTCGGCGGCGGGTTCTCCCAGGAGGCTGACGGTGAAGAGCGGGGCGATGAAGGCCGAGCTGGCCGTCAGGTTGAAGAGGAACTGCTGCCCGAAGGCGGAGAGCCTGTAGTGCGCCTTGGGGGAGGCGGCGGCCGCCGCCGTCCAGGCGTCGGGGGCAGCGCTGGTGCTCCGCCGCCGCCGCCTGAAGTGGACATCGGTGGGGAAGGGCTCGCCGAACTCATTCACCCGGGTAGGAGTCACGATCTCGTACTCGCTGAGCTTCTCCAGCAGCTTGGCTGCAAGGGAAGAGAAGCACATGCCCCTGAGCGGCGAGGCCGAGAACCAACCCCCCCCCCTCAACACACACACCCCCCTCCCGGGGAGGGGGGCGGCAGCCCAGCACCCCCCCCGGCTCCCCCTCCCCGAGCACTCCCTTACCTTGCCTGGGGTGCAGCTTCTGCCTCCTCGCTCCCGTCCTCAAGCCGTCGATGAAGAGCGTGGTGAGTGCCAGCGCCAGCGGCGCCAGCTGCATGGTGCTGCGCGCTGTCCTCGCAGGAGACCAGCCTTCCCCCCCCCCCCCCCGCCGCTTTCCTCTTCTTTTCCTTCTTCTTCCTCCCTTTCCTTTTTTTTTTTTTTTCCCCTCTCCTTTTCCCTCTCCTTTTTTCGCCCCCTTTCTCCCCCCTCCCCGCCCCCCCGGTGCGCTGCCGGGGGGGGGGAAGGCGCTGGAGCCGGGCGGCGTTAGGGGCGGGCGGGCCGGCGGGGCGCGGGGCGCCGGGGGCCGCGCATGGTCCGCGGGGGCGGACGGGCCGGGACCGACGGGCCGGGACGGGGGAACCGGCCGCCCGCCCGCCTGCCTGCTCTCCCTCGCTTTCCGCCTCTCCCCCCGTCGGGCTGGTGGACGGGGCGCTCCCGGGAGCCAATTTAAGGGGGCGGGCTCCATAGATCAAGCAGGAGAAAAGATCCCGCCCTGCAGGAGCAGGGACAGCCCTTCCTCCTCTTCCCCCCCACCCCACTTCCAACATGTCACTTTCTTTCATTCCCGAGGAACGCCGGAATCGCAGGTTTTCGCCAAGAAAAGCCCTCGCTGTGGCTGGACGGGGCGGGCGGGGGGGGGGGGGGACAAGCCGCAGCCCCGGCCCGGGCGGGCGCAGCCGCTCCCCGCCGGCTCCTTGCAAGTGGTTTTAAAAAGGCAAAGTGGCCCGGGCAGAGCGGCACCGGCTGCTGCCCGATCTGCCAGGTCCTGGGGGGAAGAGCCGCTTTGTCACTCACCGGGAGGAGAGCCGAGTTTTCTTACATAATTGATGTTTTTCCTTCTTTTTCTTTTCTTAAAGACAGCTCGAAGAAGCGTACCGACGATCGAAGAATCCCCCGCGTGACGTTTTTTATAGCAGTGATTTTCTTCTGCGCTGCTTGGATATGAGGCGCTTAAAGCAACTTTTGTTTAGGGTTATTTTTATGTTGTGCAGTTTTCAGGCACCCTGAGGGAAAAGAAAGATTATTTCCTTATCCGAGTTTAGTTTGTTTTGTTTTACAGTTTGGAAGTTTTCTATAAAAATTCAAAGACATCCTTTAGAGCTAAATGTAATTAAGCATTGTCTTCTACGCTTCCTCAAACCAAAACCCAAAACCTTGGTTTGGGGGGGGCGGGGGGTGGGTTTGGTGTTTTTTTCCAAAATGGGGAAGGTGCAATGAAATTTAAAGCCTGTAGGCAAGGGAAAAGGAAATAGATAGTTGGAGGTTTGTATTTGTACTTCCATAGGAAATTTCAAAGTTCTGTACTTTCTTCACTCAACTTTGGGACAAAGAACAGAAATGCCAGTATCTGCTGCAGAAAGGGAAAGCTTTAAAAAAAATCAATTCAGAACCCACTTCTGGGCAAAACAGCACCTCCAGGCTCTTCTAAACTAACTGCTGAAGCCCTACAAACCTCAACCGTTAGCATTAAATTATTAATTTTGTACAACGAATATGAAAGTCAAAGTAAGCGAAGCATCACCTGCAAAGCCATGCGTCTTTGACTCTGCGGCTGGCTGGCCAGGGCTGCTAGGCAGGCCCTCGGCAGCAGTTTTGCACAGCAGAGCACCGTGCAAGAATCTCCATGTTGGTGGGGACCCAAGTCAGCACACCTTTGGGGCAAGGTGTAATGGCACATAACCTCCCAGCATAGCATAGTGCCCATGCTTATAAACCATGTTTAATTTGAATCTTGGATGCTTACAATAAGATAACTCACCCATACTGGCTTCAGGGGCTTGGCAAAGCTGGGATGCTTCCAGATTTGAGTTGCCTCACGTGCAGTCAACTCGGACAATGGTGTTGGGTCTTCTCGCTGCGTCCAGCCTTAGGGCTGGCGTGAGCAGAGCCATGGCTGCCTGGTGGTCCCCCAGTTCTGGGGAGCAGAGATGTCTCCCTGCTTCCACTGGGGGTGTGTAGGAGCAGTGATGTGCCCTTTCTGGTAGGTGTCACCTACTGCTGGGAGCAGCTCTTCCCAATAGCCAAATGTGGTTGTATCTCCACGCACTCACCTGTTTATGGTCACCAGACCAGATTTGCTTTTAATGCTGCAAAAGGCTCGCACGGTGACATCTTCCTATCCTTGCAGCCAATTGCTTGCTGATGCACACACATTAAGAAAGAAATCCTCAGAGGAGGAGCAAGACCAAACTGTTCTAAAATAACTTCAATCGGCAAAGCCTACTGGGGCTGCCACGCAAACCCTTGGCTTGCATGGCCTTTCCTGGCTCGGCATGAAAGATCGTGGCATCCCCACCCGTCCCCGACTGAATTGTGTCCTGATTGAGTCGGAAAAGCCACCGAGGTCCTTGGGCTGCTGGATGAACAAAAAGGGGAATCTCGTAACATCATTGCATAGCAGCCCAGGCTTCCTTCCAGGCATGTTTTCTCACTCTGATTCTTTTCTTCAGTCTTTCTCTGTCTCGTCATCAAATAAATGACTTAACTCATAGCAGGAGTAATATCAGCTCCTTGAGCTGCGGTGCTGCTCCGCCAGGCTAGCAGGAGCACCCTCTACGTTACTGAGCCCCTGACATTCTTCTAGCGCCTTCCCACAACTTCCATGTGTGCCCCAAAACTTTTAGACTTCACTGGGAGAGGGACAGAGGGGACCTGAGCTTGGGATACGGCCCCAGAAGTCACGGCAGGGGAGGGGGAGGCCGTATATCCCGTGCTCGGGTGGGCGCGGACACGTATCCCAGGAGTGCCGGGGCGAGCCGGCGCTGCCAGTTGGGCGTGTTGAGCGATATCAAGCTGCCGGTCAGCAAAGGGGGAGTGAAGAAAAGTGAACCGAGTTGCCTGAGGAAGGAGAGGGTGAAAAGCTGAGCATAGCATTAGAGCTGAGTCAGAGGGGAGGGGAGGAGGCTTACGTGGAGCTAGTCCTGCCGGTGTCCTGGGGGAGAGGGGTGCAGCCTTCGCTCGCCGCCTCATCCTCGGATCGGGATGGTGTTGGGAAACAGGTCTGCTGCTGTTTTATCTGGGTTGCAGAGTGCCCCAGGGCAGCCGCCATCCCCATTTCACGAGCACCCCGCATCCCACTGCTCCCAGCCTCAGCATCCCTTTGTGCCGGTCCGGTGCTAGCTGCCTTGCTTCCGTTCAGCTCACTGACACAGGAAAACCTATCAAAGCTTTGGTTTTTTTCTTTAGTTTACCACAAGGTAACCAGTTAATTTGGCTCTGGAGTAGGGTTCAAAGGAGCTCAGGAGCCAGCATGGGGTGAGAAGTGGCAGCAGATACCTGCTGCTTGGGTGGGTAGGACCCTTTTCTTTTGGGCACTGAGCTGAATGAAATGAGGCCGCCTTGTAGAGGAGCATCCTCATGGGCTCACTCACTGATCTGAAACCTTGGCACGTACAGACATGAGGGCAGACAAGAAACAAATCCCCCCCATCTTTCAGAAGAACGGAGCTGACCCATGGAGGGACTAATTAGGTCTCAATTCTGGGCAGAGTTGGGAGTGGACCAAAGCGCTCCCGGGACCAAATCCTGGCTTTGCAATGGCACTAAATACATTCTAGGAGTGTGGCATTACCTACTTAAATGCCGTTTCTGTTGATATACAGAAAAGTTGAATGTTGTGCAGCATTTTGAGTCTTTTCAGCTGGAGATTAGGAGGTGCAGAAGGAAAGCTGTAGCGTAAGTAAATAGATTATGTGGAGTTTAGAGAAACTAAGCTACCATCTTAAATTCAAATAACTTTCCTATTAGGAAGGATCTATTAATACTTACGGTATGGTAATTGTGCAGACTCCAAGTCCTCACCCAGTCAAAAGTAACCCCTAAGAGTCCATACCTACCCATGGAAAAATCCCCTTAAAATACTGGGAATTTTGCCTACATAAATACTGCAAAAGTTGAGCTGCAAATGCCTCTTCCATAAACTACGAAATGAGAACTTGATCACAACAGCAAAACTTCAGTGGGAAATTCAAGGCAGTGCACGCTGCTGCAAGAGTATACTCAAGGAACCCAAATTTCTTAAGGTTTTTGCACTGCTTTTCACCCTCCTTACCGTTTCCTTTTCCCTGTAGGTGAGGGCAATCCTCAGTCACTGATCTTTGTTCTTTGCCGCACACCCTACCCCGGGTAAGCATCATCTTCCTTTATCTGCCGCATCCACTCACTTGCCCAAGGATTATCCCAGAAGGCAGACTGTTTCCCTTTGATGGTTGCTCTTCAATGCCACAAGATAACCGAAGACAGCAAACATTTTCTCCTTGTGTCTAATCTGTGTGGTCAGAAAGTGAAAGATTTCATTCCCTTCAAAACAGCTGACTGCTTGCTGGCTGGATTTCAGCCTTTCTTGCTCATCTGCCTATGCTGGTAACAAGGATACCACTCTGTGCTGCCTTTCTCTCAGTTTAGGAAGCTGTTCTGCTCCTATAAAGGCTTCTCTTGAAAGGACGTTTTCAGCAATTCTGTCAAGGCTGGATTTTTAAGTTGTTTTAAGCCTCTCGCATTTATTTGGAGGGACTAAGACTTGCAAGTTCTTGGCCTATACGTAATTTTCAAACTTATTATCTGTGCCAAGCCAACTCCTTGATCCTCATTAAAAGGTTTTAGATACACAGTTTGACTCATCTACGGTAGCCATTTAAGCTCCTGCTTCCTCCGGGGGGGCTCTCTGTTCTTACCCCGAGCCGTGTCCCACGCAGCATGCTGCTGCCATCGAGGTCTGAGTCTCTTGGTTGTTTGGGGGTTTGCTCCTCCAACCTGCAGAGGGCTGAGAAGTGGTACCTGCCATTCACAGCGATACCAGCACAGCACTTCTACCACTGCTGTCACAGCTTGCCCTCTGCGGGCCCATATCCCAAGTCCCCATTTTCGGGGCGGTGACAGAGGGAGACGTAAAGAGATATGCCAGGATGCTGCAGAGCAGAATTAAACTCTCGGTCCTATCCTGGTCCACTGAATACCAAGATGTGCACATAGAAGTGACTAATCCAAGGTCACCCAGGCAAATAAGACCCAAATGTCCTTCAGCTTGCTCCTGGGTCAAACTGTGCAACTCAAATGTCTTCCCAGCCAATGCACTGCAGCAGGAGCTGTGTCCTGTGGCAGCCGTCCCTCTGCATAGAGGCACAAGCTGAGTGCAGTGAAAATGCAAGTATAACCCTGTCCTTGCAGACATCATCCCTGCTCCTTGCCTGCGTGGGGAATCGCCATTTGGGAACAGAAGGTGAAAGAGGAAAAGCAAGCAAGTCTCTCATATGGCTCCGCACACATGCAAGGAAACTGGCTCTCAGTTTGCCTTAGAAACAACTTTGACCCTGGAAAACAGATACGTGAGTAGGAACGGGGGACTGGGAGGGAGGAACAGGAAAGCCCACGTAGACGCTGTAAATGTGTGGGATTTTCGGTTTCAGGTCATCATGGATGGACATAATGATCCCTTGAGGCTTTCCACTTGAAACTGCTGGTTCCAACTCGCCCCTCCCCTGTTTCCAGCATTGCTCCAAACATTTACACACTGCTCCTTTTGCTTACACCTCTTATCTGCTTTGTGGAAAATGCATGCTCAGAGTAGCCCAACTTCGGGGTCTGGCTGCAGCCTGGCAGTTCCTTTGGCCTAAGGAGCATTATAGATCCCATCCCCTGCCCTTTTTATTACAGGTAGCAATCTGAGGCAGATCCTAAAGTAGCTGAGAAACGTTAAGCTTGATGGCTTAATTCTGGATCTTCCCATTTTTGTGCAAATTAAGCCATCAAGCTTAACGTTATATTGGTTTATCTTTTGTGTTTGACATGCTATAAATCAAACAAGACTTGAATATACTCCTTTTGACTTGGGATATTATGTACATGTGCATCTATGTTGTGTTCCAGGTGCCTTTGCCAAAATGTTAACAGTAATACTAGGAGGACTAACCAGACCAGATGTTCTGTAACCCCACACCAAAAGGCAACCTGGGAATGTTGGAAGATCTGCAGGTACAAAAAGCTTTACCCCTCGAGCCATGTACTTTTATTCATATAAACTAATTATCATAACAGCTCTGTGAGGTATCACCATCACCATATGAAGAGGAGACTGAGATGGTCAATTTGGCGAAGGACACAGAGCTGTGGAGCTGACTCTGTGATCGGTTCTGCCCCCCCACCCTCAAGCCTGCATGCAGCATAAGCGTACAATGTCATGTTTCAGTGCAGGGATCATTAAACTGTAAAACTCTATTTTAGGAGGGTTATTTTCATTCTTTCCCCAAATAGTAGATTGTCTCCAGAGATAATAAAATACAAATATCCATTAGAGTAGGAAAAAAGCTAAGCAGCTTTACAGATACCAAGTTCTTTTTCCCCTGAACTGCTTGATTTCCCTAGGGGTGTCACAAGGTAGCTAGCTAAAAGCAGAGACATCTTCCTGGGGGAAGTCTTTGTGATGTTGTTGTTTTTCTGCAGTGGTAGGAAGTCTGTACCGGTTATAAAACCATCAAAAAAATTGTCAATAGCTAAAAAATGAGAATGTTTTAGGCCTAATCCAGCTCCTGTCAAAATTCATCAACAAAACTCCCAGTGACTTGGAGAAGTGCAGAATCAGGGCCTCCGTGTCATTTCTGGGAGCTATTTTACAGCATCACATCATGCTCATTAATATCCACCTGACAAGCATATATAACACCCAATATTTCATTACCAAGATGCAACAGCTTGAAAAAGCATTTCTCTCTAACTTTGAAAAATGGCTCTGCTCCCTGAGGTGCAGCACTGAGAACGAGAGCTTTTTAAAATGCTGCCCATGTAGCTGAGGGTTGCCAGCACAGACTGGCACAGGGAGGGAGAAGATAATCTAATAGTAGCTCCATCACTTGGTACAACTGCTGGCATCACATCATTACTACAGCCAGAACGGGCACCAGACCAGAGCAGCGATGTGGGATTGCTCGCCCGATGCTAAGGGAGTAAGAGACGCTGCTTAGAAGTGATGCTGCAGATGCAACTTCGAGCAAGTCTCCAACTTGCTGAGTGCAGGATGTGCTGAGGAAGGAGCTCTCCTCCTACACGTGCTCCTACGCTCTTGCACCCAGTTTCCTCGTCTCCTCTGAAAGCAGCATTGATAACTGCAGTTATCAATATCTGCAGTTCAGATAACTGAACAGACCAGGGGTGCTTAGGCAGTAGAGAGTCAGCATATAAACATGCGACAAAAATCTAAAAAGGGATTTGGTCTCTCCCCAACTATTTTGTGTTTGCCCTGGACGAGCGAGCGGTGAGCAAGTTCTATTTTCAGCCGTACGCTCTGCAACAACCTGCCTGTTTCTCACGATGGCTATCGCCCCTCCTGAGCAGTTGGGCACAGTTAACAGAGGAACCCTCGCTCCGGTTTGTGCCTGGATCATTGCTTTGCTGTCAGGTGCCTGCAGCCTTGGCTTTGTTACTTAACTTCACTGTCAAGCTCTGCTTTTGCAACCAAAATAGGGCACTTAACAGTAAGAATTCAGCGTTTTTTAAATGATGGAGTTTAGGTGAGGTGTTAAGGAGCAGGCTCAGTAGTGGGATGCAACCAAGGGAGAGCAAACTCTGGGGGATCTGCAGAGCTGAAGCAGAATTGTGCTCTCCTTCCCAGCTGTTTCCATCAGCCACCTCTGCTCCACACCTTCCTGCCTTCTCGCTCACTAAATACCTTTTTGATAGCAAAGGCCGTGCAGGAGCAAACCTGGAATCTGTACGTTCCCCTCACAGGTGCGGGGAGAGCTCCACGAATGATGTGAATTGGCTGCAGCCTTCGTAACCACATTCATGTCATGCCACTCAGGCTGGGCCGCCGTAGGGAGAATTAATGGAGTGTAAATCCCTGTTTGGAAGTACACAGCATCTCCAGCTTCTCCCTGTAACTCCTTCACTCCCTTCGCAAACCACACGAGGAAGGGATCTCCCCAAAGGACCACAGCTGGACATTTTGGGTCACGATAGAAAGAAGTGGAATATTCACGCAGCCAGAGCTGCCTGGCTGACGGGTTTAGAGCTAGCTGCGATACTTCCAAGGAAATCCGTAGTCCTGAGACTAAAGCCTGCTAGCAGCAATCCTCTTTTAAAGTTATTGTATGGCTTGGCTACAAAGATAAGGCACCAGATGGCTTGGGAAGAATTTTTAGGAGACAGTTGTGCTGGTATGCCTGGAAGGATCTTGAGAGTTTACTTTTACAATAGACTATTTCTTCGGAGGTGAGTGTTTGTCAGGATCATCAGTTTTAATTACTTAAAATGTGGGCTGTTTCTAAATGCAGGCAGTGTTAAGAGGAGGTTTTTTCTATCTTCATTTTTTTCCTGAAGAGAAGACAGCCAGCAGGAATCCCTTCCTTTATAGGTAGCAGATTGGCTCGTGGAGACTAACATTATGCAGTTTTCATCCCTAATACTATCCTGCAGCACTTTCTTTCACTGATGAATTATTCATTGCACAAGCAGGTATTTTTTTTTTATCTGCTTTCAGTCAGTGAAGTAAGCAGCTTATTCTGCCAACTCTAAGCACCCAAAACCATGGATCAGTCCTCAAAATTCCCAAGACTTTTAAACCAAGCCTTACTTTGTCTTTTTGTTGTGAGGAGGGATGAGCTGGGACAGGATCCATAAGGATGCCAGTAGGAATAAGCAGTATGGCTGAAAGAGTTAGCTAGCAACCTGCCAGTAATCTAGATGTTGCTTTCAAACACCCAACTTACTTCTAAAGCAAAATGTGATCAGTTTGCGGTACGGATTATAGCACTATTACCTACAATATCAGGGGCTGAATTTGATGACACCAGGAATAAAACTCCCATATGCCTAGTTTGAGGGCATGACATTTCTTTCCCAGACAGAAGTGTTACCTAGATCTGTTTAGAGGATTTGGACAATTTGGGCCTTCCTGATAACCACGACCCTGCCAGAGCTCCTCGTCACCTGCAGGTGCATGGTAGACCCGAGGAGATGTGCATGGTCAGCATGTCTCGTATGCCTGGAGATATGGCAGCTCTGCTAAGAAGGTCATTTTCTGTCCTACGATGCATGTGTGTTGGGATGTACATGTCATATTTTTCTGGCCTCTACTTTCTATACACACTAGAATATAAATAACATTGCTGAATGTTGGTGGTGGAAATCAGGCTCACGTTTGTGAGCCAGCTGTTTCCATGTTTTCTCCCCATGTTTTTATCAGCTTAATTCTTAAATATCCCTAGCATTTCCATCCAGAATTTTTAAAGGGAGGAAGCATGACTTGGAAATGACTGTAACACGAATGGATTTGTTGACTTAACTGACATTGTTTTGACATGACAGGGCCTACCGAGGGACCGAGGTCCCTTTGTGCTAACTGCAAAACAAACACAGGACTGAAAACGGAGCTGGTATCAGAGTTCCCCTGCCTTATCGCTCTCAGTTAATGCGTTACTCCACGCTAACTGGCCAGCTAAGAGTAGCATTCGTTACGGGGAGAGGGAAGACTCATACATAGCAGCAGCATTGTTTCTCTCTACTGTTTTCATAGCAGGTTTCTGCCCACGGCTCTTTGTAACTCAAAGCCCATATTCAAACCAGAGAGTTGTCCAAACCTGAGCCATTTCATCTACCAGCAAAGTGGACATTTGTGTTCATTTAACACCAGGACAGGGAGATGTTGGCCCATGGCTGGGAGCCCTAGACCCATCATAGCTTGTGAGCCATGCTGGCATCTCCCAGCACCCACGGGTCAACCAAACACCCCAAGAGCCAAAAGGGCACCCCTGCCAGAACAGATGCGTAGCACTGGGCTCATTAAAACAAACGCATGCTTATCCTGTTTGATTGTGTGAATTAATTAACCCCTCTGAACAGTCAGAATGTAACTTTGTAGCCCTGGTTATGTGTATATAAGCCCATCTGGTTTAGAGCAGCAGTATCTAACTGACTGCATGAAATTTTTTTGAACACCGCTATGAAGAGAAAATAGGCCTCTGGGCCAGGAGTCAGCAGTTGTCAAGATCTGACGTGCTTCTACTGAGACCATCAGGAGGGATCCAGTGTCACCACCTCTCTGCTGCTTTGGTACCAACATGACAGCTCTGACCAAGAACGGTCTCCGTGGCCCTTCTCTCTTGCAGCCACCCCCGAGCCACTCTCCTGCAACCCACTGCACAGCACAAGGAACAAAAAGAGGAGCTTCTGCATCACTTAAACACGTAAGAACTGCTGCCCTGTTAGGGCCATTTCATGCCATCTCCAGGGCATGCCAATGGTGACCATTCAACGGTGACAGGGTAAGAACAAGGTAAGCTTACAGCAGTGCCGTACCTGAGCACCAGTCCGTCTTGCGGGATGTGCCGTCGGGTGACCCATGCCAGCGGTGATGTCCGTGTGCCCCTCTGCTGAGCTGCTCCAGGAGGAGAGGGACCCGAGTCCTGCCTGGGGAGATACCAACATCATCGTAACTCTCGCCCTTTTGCAAATGTAGCGCTGGTGTTGAAAAGCTTGACCTTGCACTGCCCTACGGTCTGATGTTGATACCAAACATGATAGTTTAGCTTCTGCTAAGCGCCCAGAACGGACACAGCTGTGGAAATCCCAGATTAACAAATTCCGATTAAAAAAACCCCACCATAGTCTCAGTAGCATGTGTGTGCAGCCGGACTAGGATTGCCAATGGCTGTGAGCTTTTAGCAAAAAGGGCTGCAAGATCTCTCAGTGCATGGAGCTATAATTAGAGCTGTCAAGGACAGAAGTCACTTTTGCTTTTCTGCCCCATTCCCTAAGACTTTTCTCATGCCTCAGCCCTCTCCTTGTGTCCTTCCTTCAGGCCATGTGTCATCTGTCCAGGTCACTAAGGAGTCGGGTTCCCATACCTAGAAACTAGCTCTTGTCTTACCAGCATATCTTTTTCTTTCTGTGTCCACTGAATCTATCAAAATAAGACAATGCACGAGCAACTTTTTAATCTAATTATGCTTGTGTTTACTTGGCAGAATCTTAGATATTTTGCAACCAATTTATTTGACCCAGCAAAGAGCTTCCAGGAGAAGACATGAGCGTGTGATACAGCGACACGGATGTCTGCTGTCAGTTAGTCTGAAATGCGGTACAAAGCGTGCACTTCTCTATCCAAGCCCTTTGGCAAAAGCGCGTGTAGCTCGTTTCTTGATTTCAGAAAATATGTGCAAACGCAACCAGCCTCACCGTGCAGTTGGAGATGTTTGGAGTACCCCGCAAGCGTGGGTACAGCAGTGTCTGGTCCTCGTGCCACAGCCATGAGCCTCCAGCCCCGGGCGGCGTATGAATAGCATGACAATCAGAAAAATTCACACAGAAGATTTTGCAAGCACGTTTGCTCATTGAAACTTTGTCCTAGAGTCTCCTGCAGCTGCGAGAAAGGAGGCTCCTTGTCGTTTATAGCTGAGGTCAGTGGGCGGCCAAAGCAAGGAAGTTTGTATTGCAGCAATTTGTACCTTATCTAGTTTATAGATGTAAACAGAAGGTTTACGCTTCCGTTGCTGAACTCTCCTACACCAAAAATGTTCAGTGCATAGAGGAGGAGAGGGATAGGCAATGTGCGTGCACACTTATTTCTTGAATATATTTTGAGAAGTACAGTTAAAGAGCCCAGTGTTTCTGAAGCGTTTGGAAATTAGGACTCCCTTGCAGCGATTAAAAACCCAATCTCTCTGCAGACTGCAGGGGTCATTCCAGGATCTCCATAGGGTCTGGATGCGACTTGTAAGTCTCATGGACTTGGGTCAACACCATTGAAGCCAAGAGTCCTTTCATGAGCTTTAGGTCGCTCCCAATTGCTTCTGAAGTCATTGCCCAGGCTTTTCTCATTTTAGTCACAGTACCAGAGTTTTGTATCATTTGAAAAGCTCCAAGGCAAGGGACATATGGAGCCTACAAAAGCATAGTTATTGTGCTAGCTAGCTCCAGTCCCATGCCAAGCAAATTATTCATGCACACTCTGTGGATAGGAGGCACAAGCTTTCATGTGGTTATATGGATAAAGGGAGGAAAATTTAGGCCACTGACTCAGCCTGTCAGCAATGTTTCCCCCTAAATACAGCCATGGAGCTGCAAAGCAGATTTCTCACAGCACTGATGGTGGGGCAGTACTCTCTTTGGAAAACGTGACCCCTTATTTACATGCCACTTGGAAAGCAGTATCATATAAGGGAGCCAAACTCTTCCAAAAGTCTGGCCTTTTGATTATAACCTTTCATGAAAGTTAGCAATTGAACAAAAGCAGCTTAGAGATAGCATTTCAAATGAGAATCAGACGGCTTGCCTGGAACAGGAGCAATAGCAATCTGCCCAGCCTGTTAGAGACACGGCCATGCTATCCAGTGCTGCGCTCCTGCATCCAAAAGGAAACCTGACATTCAACAGGTGTTCTGCTTTTTGGGTAGTCTCATGGAGGGAGAAAGAATTTGAGGAGACACACTACAAAAAGGTTCTTTAAAGGCACCTACTTTTCCATTTCAGCTCCATGACCAAACGGCTTTTTTTTTTTTTTTGGTCTCAGCGGATTTTATTCAATTACCACTGCAGTGGCCACTGCAGAGTGCGGGGTACATTCCTGCTTCAGTCGTCTTTGTGTCCACTTGGCAGCAATCCTGAACGCCCAGAAAAGCAGACAGTTGCTATTTTCCTCCATTTATACTTTTCCCTTGGAAATATTTCTTGTTTGGCCTTGCCACCCTGCAAAAAAAAAATTCCTATGATCCTTTCATAAAGGAATTAAATTTACTCTATTATTTTAGTTAGTGGAAATAGAAAAGCCAATCAGCTGACTGTAATTGTACAATAAAGCCAAGAGTAGTTCATTTCAATCCTTGTTCCATAATACTTATATAATTCAGACCTGGAGACAAAAGCACTAAGGTCATGGATTAACAGTGGCTTAAAGTTGAAAATAGCCTGAGGAAGTAAGGATGACAAAGTAATTACTAGTGGGCAAATCATATGTTAATGGGTAGGGGAATTATTTAGTGTATGACATTTAATCAATGTAAATGGAAGAAATATAAAAGCAAATCCAACTTTTAAACGTCTCCATGAATATATATATATCTGACTAGTCTCTATAATTGACATAAGTCTACAAAAAATAAATTTGCAATGACAATATATTAAAATAAATGATTTGTAATAATTAAAAACAGCTGCTGAAATACAGAGATAGTTCTCATGAACAGTGCTTTAAAAGTTTGCTTTCTTTAGTGATGTGTAAAACTAAAACCTGTGCCATTCAACTGGGGCACCAAGCAACTGAAAAACACACTGTGCAGAAATTCATCCCTGAACACCTGCCATAAACTGCACTTTTCTAGGTAAAAGATCACAGTTCAGAGGTAAATAATTCTGGCAATTCACTTTGCTATAGCATGTGAGCTAAATCACATCAAAGCCTTCATGTGTGTACTCAAACAAATTAGCAAAAGTCCATAATAAAAGCTCTGGTGGGGTCTGCACTCACCAGTGCTGGAATTTCACTGGACACCTAGCAATGTTTCATTAGGATCACCTATTGCAAAAATTACAGCTGGTACAACAATAATTGCTGTGCCAAAGATAATTGCAGAGATTGCGAGAGTGCAAAACACAGGAAAACTAGAAAAGGAATTCTGTGACAAGAATGCCACACAATTTTTTCCCACAACAAATAAGGGAAGAAAATTAGATTTCTAAACAGAGGGTGAACACTTATCTGCCAGAGTAACAGCTACTGCCTGCACAGAAGCCGTCCCTCAGAGCCCATGGGATGTTCAGAACAAGGAGCAGCTGAACGCATCCAAGGAGAACAGTGGCAATTAATTTTTAATGCTTCTGTGCTAAAATAAATTACACCCGCACACGTTATCGTTGGGTGAAAAAACCATAAATCAGTAAAAATGCACGTGAACTAGTTGTGTTACTGATCTGACCACCTCTAGCCTTATCGCTCAGGACACGTCTTTGAAGGCGAGTGTCTTGTCTCAGTGACTGGGACTTACTGGGAGAAGTTCATCTTGGCCTTAATTCATAGCTTGGTAAGAGCAGAGAGTTTACAGAGACCTTTTGGGTCTCTCTAACACTGTGTTAGTAACAACAGAAATAAAACCCCTGTCTTGGGAGAATGCACCTTCTTTTATACAAACATTTCATCTCAAAGTCTTAAATAGGCAATAAAACAATATTTAGTCTTATAAGTTGTCTTTGTTTAGGTTCATAATGTGCCAACCTACCGTGTACATTCCCCACATTCAGAACACCTAGAAACCTCTATTTATTAGTAACCCATCCCAAAGTAAATGTACCACTTGAGTCAAAGACAGTCTGTTCTGAAGAAGGCTGCTAGCCAGGTCCTGTGGATACGGGAGGGTAAGGTGCTCTTGATTATTTAACAAAAACAAAGAAGTGTTTTCCATTTCAGGAGTGAACTTTTGCACACCCTTTTTCAAAGCCATGTTTTCTTCATTCAGATATCGGTTGTGACCTCAAGAAAATATCCACTGAGAACTTTCTTACTCCCAGCCTTTGGATGCCAACATCAGGAAGGTGATGAGGCATCACATCTTCTGCCCATACACACAACGCAGTATCTCAGGCTGTTTCACAGTGTTTTACCTGTCCTTCAATTGCCCCATGCAGAAGCAAAATGATTGTTACATATACGTAGTACAATTTAAAGACTGCTTAACAGGCTGGTTCTGATTCTCTGTCTTATGAGCCATGTAATCCTATTTAGTGTTTTAGCTGTTCCATACACGAATCTGTGGCTCTGTGCTGTTCCTTGTCCAGTGACGGTAGACAATAATGCCTCTGGCATGCAGTACTCAGCTAAGGCAAGCATTGAAAGCGTTAACTCAAAGGCAGGATAATGTCCTATTTGGTTGAAGTAAAAAGTAAATAAATACAGGATTTACTGCAATTTAAGGCTTAAGATGAGATCAGGTGCCTGTCATCTCCAAACACCTCTCAATCAGCAAAAAATAATCCTTCACAAAATAGAGTGTTGGGTTTTGGTGCAAGTTTTTCTGGAGAAAATGGAGCCATATATTATTGCTCTGTAGAGTGGAGGCAGGTGAAGTATAAACTCAGCTGAAAACTCATCCAGGGCTTCTGGCAAGTGCGGGCCAGAAGCGTGTGATTTGTGCTGCTTACCAGATCTCTGCGTTTCATGAATCCCAGATGACGTGCAGGGGGATCTCTTTTAAAAGGATGCAGGAAGTTAGAACTGTCATCAGCTAATGAAGAGGGCAGGGAAGTGAAAGTGGAGCAAAAGGGAGAGCAGGATCAGAGCTCTGCCCCTGCCACGCAAGAGAGAGTTCCTGGGAATTACCGTGTTAGAGCCACCTGCCTACAGGGTTAACTTTATTCCCCTCTTTCTTTCAAATGAGGGGAGTCAAACCCGACCTTTACTTTCAGATCTGAGAGAAGCCTTGAAAATGAGAACAGTGAAGCTGTCCAAATGCAAACACTGGCGACGCTAGACCTATTTATAAATAGCTTAGAACACCATGAACTACAGAAGGAAGGGAATTTTTCTCCCCCCCCCCAAGTTTGCTGCCTCAGTGAACACAGTGGCATGCTTGAGTTTACTTTCTTACATACCAGGAGGCCTGTAGCACAAAATGAGGTTAAATCCACAAACGCAGGACCCAATTCAGTCAAGTAGCACCAGCTCCTGTTTTGCTGCAGTGCATGAAGGGGCCGTTCTGCAAAGCAAGTCCCTGGTCCCAACACAGTCCTTCAGGCTTTTGTTAGTGGTCCTGCCTCATGGGAACAACCCCTGGACACGGCTGCCAAGGGGAAAAATCCTGAACCAGGTCAAATAGCTCGGAGGTCATCTACCTCCAAGGAGAGAGGGGCTGGGGACAGCCTCCCAGACTGCCTTCATCCTTCTCTTCCAGCTCTCTCCAACCTAAAAAGGTTTTCTTGTATAGGGTTCATAAAGAATAAACAAACAAACAAACCACTCAACTGCAATAGTAAACAACATTAAAAATTCAGAAAGTGAGAAACTAACCCAAAACCAGCCAGCACTCAAGCCCTCACAGATTCTTGTAACAATTCAGATTTATCTTAGCCCCCAGCTTGCTACACAGCACTCAATCGCATCTGCTATTAGCACACTTCTGCTGGGCTGTTACTTTCAATTTTGAACCTTAGCCCTACAGGGAGTTGTCTGAGCAGATGGTTAACCTTTGTTTTAAAGGACGTCATAAGTAAAAACAAACTCTGGCCTTGCAAAGCTTCCCTGTTTGTATTTTTTCCCCCAATTACTTGGAAAACTAATCCAAGAGATTAAATTTCCCTTTCTGAGAAGTGTTCTCTAATGGCAAACCAGTGGTGACGTCACCGTGCAGATGATACAGTCACTAAAGTGCAGCCACTTGGTCAGCAAAGATGGCTCAGATGCTTGAAAAAACATTGCAGAATGAGCAATTCATCCCTCTTCTGCCTGCCATGCACACATAAACACTGAGGATCAAGGCAGCTTTCTGGGTCCTGACACAGTTAGAGCAGATCACAGAGTCGGCTGGTCATGTTCTGTTTTATTTCAGAATAATACCTAGCTACCTGTAATTACTGACACGTCTTCATTTCTCCTATCTGCAGGCATCACAGGCTCTCTCTTACCCCTCTTTGAATCACAGCACAGACACCACTAGAGCACACAAGGACTGGAAATAGAAGTCAATTAAAGGTGAGACACAGAGAAGAAAAATGCACATCTTTGACACATCTCTATAAATAAAGGTTAACCCACTTTCCCCTCTTTTGCAGGTCACTCTGAAAACCCAGACATTTCCAGCTACCTTTATCTTCTGTTTCCCATCTCATTTCTCCTGAAGCCTCTCTAACAAACTTCATGGGTGATTTCTGGAGTCAGGGTGGTATCTTTGTATTTGTATTTCACAGCCCGCAGGAGAATTGTTTTCCATGAACTCATTTGGTTACTCCTGAACTCAGGAGGCTCACAGAGCGCTAGCTGTAGAAAGGACTGATTTTTTTTTTTTTTCTTTTTTTTTTGCTATGGGTGATAGTCACAGACAGGCTCCTCTCTCCAGCCAGCTGCCTGAAACATCCCACTCCATTTCATAGGGAATGATCTTGTATATGGGTTAGCTTGAAGGGTCATTGAGCAAGTTGCTGGCTGTGTCAATGGCAGACTTGCTCTTCTAGGATAGCTATGGCTAAGTTACTTCAATTTCTCACAGGTCCACTTTTGAATTCAAGGAGAGTAAGGAGGAAAAAAAAAAAAAAAAAAAAAAAAAAGATGAGAGGTGGGCCCACCATGTTGGCCAGGCATAGCAGCCCCCACCTTGGACAACCTGCTGGTGAAGAGGCAGAGTCCCCAGAAGTTCAAGCATGTCTCAGGGCCTCTGCAAATCAGCTCCAACAGGAGCCGGTAACACCTGGGGTGACGAGGGAAGGAGCCCTGAAAGTGTTTGTGCCTGCACCAAAGTCCCTGACATTACTGGCAAAGCACCCATTGAATTTACTGGCTTTTAGATTAAGCTGATTAGAGAAACAGCTGGAAAGGTGAGTGTCTTTAATTAAATGGACAATAATTTATGAATTATATTGGATGCCTCACAGTAAAAAATAAACTGTTTATTAATAATGGGTTTAAGGCTCAGTTCCTGTTTTAAGCAAAATAAATTTAAGTAAGCAGTCCCAGCTGAGCTTCTGGTGGGAGGGAGTTTACTAGAAAAATTAAAAAAGTTAAAAAAGAAAAAAGCTACTCAGAACTTACTAGTGTTCATTTACCATCTTTAAGTTTTAGGAGGGACGTAGCGCAACCTAGCACTTGCACTTCAAATGTTTTCATGAGCCACTAGCAACAGGCATAATTCTCCTCTGGAGGAGAATTGGGGATCTTGGAAGCTGGCTCATTTCTTATTTTCTTGATATTGTAAATATATTTTGTATACACACATACGCATACACATGGTATGTATATTTTTATGTATATATACACACGCTTATGTATACACTTGTTCCTGATGCAAAACAGTTTGGGAGTTTCCCTCAACAAAGAATTTGGCAGCTGAAACGCACCCAGTTCAAGCTGGCAAAATCTCTTGAATGCACTACGTGAGATGGAAAGGGCAGCAATTAAACACCATTTTTGTTGCTGAAGAAGGATCAATTCCCTGTGATACTTCAAATTCCTTCTGTAACCATGGGTAGATGATTTAGTGCCAGACATTCAGAGGGATTTAGGTTTGCAAAGATGTAGATAGAAAGCTTACAGGAATTTCTTTAATGCCTGGTGCCAAGGGGAACTGGACATCTGGGGAGAATTTTGAGAATTGCTCTGTGTGCCTCTTTCTCTCCTAATTTGCTCCAACAGATGCAGTTTTCTCTGTCTCAGCTCTTCCTATTTAGAAAATGTCAAAAACAGTGGTTTCCTCCCCCCTCAGGAGAGTGAGGCGCTCCGACAAACAAGTCAGCTAAAAAAAGGAGATAGAGGAAGGAATATGAAAAGCTGAATGTATTGCTTCTCAACTTTACCAGATGTGAATGACCTGTGAAATATTTATCATCAGAAGCACCGTCCTCATGTTAGGCAATGTTACCTATAGAGTCTATAGGTAAGAGTCTATACAGCATTGTTGTTTCCTATACATTGCTTTCCTTCTTTTACACTTAGCAACAAATGCTTGTGCAGGCTTGGAGGAGAGCTTCACACCCAAAAGTGGGGTTCAGCTCCAACACCTTTTCTCAGCAGCGATAGCCTGTGCAGTTGGTCATAAGGGTCTACTAAAACCGTAGAGCTGAAAAACAACCCCCGTCTGTTCCCCGTCATGCAACAGGCCTGGTGTCTGGCAGAAACTCACTGTTTTATCAGCATTCATCAGAGGACCATTATGGTCCAAACGTCAATGTCCCAGGCAGACTTCTGGGCTCATGGAAACATCGCACCATATCATATGAACCTGGCATGTTTGTGTTTTGATCTTATACAAGCCTCTGCCCTGCACCAGAGATGTTCTCAGGTTGCCATCCTATCTAATGCAATAAAGCTTTCTGTGCTCCCTGCCCTCGGGTTCCATTTCCCTTTCGTACTCGAGAATTATTAGTAAAGAAAGTACTGGAAATGTACCTCCCAGGCCAGTTGCACAATATTTAATGGAAAAACCATCTTTGCATGTTTAAAACAAAAACCCCAAAGCTGACAAGCATCTCCGACGGTGAAGTTAGGAAAGTGTTTAACAAGAAGCCAATCTGTAAGCAACAGAAGCTGCAAAGCCTTGTTTCCTTTGGCTCCCTGGCTCAGGGTTGGGCCAGTCTCTGGGTCATAACACACAAAATCAAATCATAACATCTCTTATAGCGGGAATACTTTTCCTATGAGTAGTTTGTGGGGCCTGGAGATTTACTTGAGGTTAGAGGGCAACTTTTGTTCCTGATTGGGGGGCATGAATTTAATCTCTCATCAGTTGCTTATCTTGATGTTGCTGACATATCTAGCTGTCTGTCAAATTTGGATGAAACTTAGCAACGTATTCAGATGCAGAGTGTGACTTAGTGTGATGGTGGAAATCTTCTCTTTAGGAAACCGGGCTTAAAAAAAAAATCCAGCAAAACTATGTAATTGTAGTTTCACTTGTCTTCTTCAGCTGTGTCAACTCTACTGATGACTCATGGGAAGTTACTGAAGCAAGTTCACGAACCATCACTGATGCACAGCATGGGAACCCTGCTGATTGTAATTACTAGGAGGATTGGTTGGAGCATTAAATGACAGCCATTTATTGGACTAATAAACACAGAGCTTAGCGTTCCTGTAGGAAACGCCAGCAACTTTTGATACAAGAGAAGTGACCATGGAAGATCTTTCCTTGTGGATGTAGTACCTGCAAAGAAGCAGCTGTATTTGTTCCATCAGAGTCATAACATCTTTCTGAGTAACATTTCCAAATGAAGGACCATCAGGAAATCCAGACATAGTCTATTTTCTCCCCAGGATATATCCTGCTGGGTCTTCTTACAGGCCATTAATACGTTATCTGCTGAGCCATAAGACAACAAGCAAAGCCAGAGAAATGCAGTCTAGTGAAATTTGACATGAGTAAAGGATGCATCGGTTTGCTACTTAAACAAATAAATGTTTAAATATTTAAACAAAAATTTTGGTTTAAAAGGAAAAGCTCTGTGCGAGGGAGAGGACAGATGAAAGCTGACGTTTTCTGGACCAACAACAGATATAACTGCTGATCCAAAAAAACTTGAATACAGAAAGCGCTGCCAGGTTCCATTTGGATGGATAATGAATGGCTGGAGCAGTTAAGTGAAAAGAGATGTTATGCGATGCTAATACATAAAGCTCCAAAAGGATGTAATTGGACTGCTTTGATCAAGCGAAGAGGAAATTCCCACCTTGGATCTCTACAGCAGAGATGGTTGTCTTGGCAAAGCTGAGGAGGAGAAAAGGCTAGGCTTGCTCTGAATTAGTGTCAGCAGTCTCCTGATGGGTCTCCATCTGACCCTGCTGTACAGGAAAGCCACGAGACAGAGAAGAGCAGTAGCCTGAGTAGGAGTAATTTGGTGCAGTTGTCCAGGCAGTGTTATTCCCCTGCACCCTCAGGGACAAGTTTCAGTGTTTTACACGGCAATGGCAAGGGGACCCCCTATTCGCCACACAGAGCGGGGAGTTGTTGTCCAACAAACAGCCCCAGGTATCCCCTCTGAAGGTGAGTGTCAAACAGGACCATTCCGCTTTCTGCACTTCAGTAGGAAAGCTTCATGGGCTGGCAAAAAACTTACAGCTAGGGTATAATTCTGCTCTGAATGTTAGCAGCCAAATGACCAACACATGAATTATTTCACAATCCTCACAGGGAGGGTGATGCCCGGAGCTCCAGGAACTCAGTGTCTTTCCTTCCTTCATATACTCACCAGGAGAGCATCTTACCTACCTCAGTTTTACAGTGTTTTTACCTCCCACACCCCTTTCACTCCAGCTGTTTACCAAACTCCAGCCACTTTATTAGGCAGAACTGGAAGAATAAGCGATTGTGAGAATATCTTTAGGGAGTGTAATCAGTGACTGCAAATACCAAATACAAGTTATTCAGGTATTGTTCATTTAGCACCACGCTCAAGAGAAAATGAAGTTCTGACCTTCGGCTATTTCGTAACCTAAAAATGACTGCTAATATTAAGACAAACATTTTCTTGCACTCTTGTGGGACTCATCTGCTGAAGTCAAAGGAAAGATTCCCACTACTTTAGAGTTTAGGGCTTCAGGGCAACCATAATTTTAAGAACTCCTTGCAGGTGTCCAGTGCATCACCATTAAAAGGTGCACTCCCATTTCATATAGTTGCACGTACAGTGCTTGCCAAAATTCAGGCATCTTTGGCTTGAGCAGAAGATACGTGTGCTCAGTGAAGCAGGCCAGAGGGGGCTCAGGCACAATGTGATATGAGCCTTTCTTCCCCTCCCTTTGGAAAGGTCTGTACGCACAAGTTCACTTTCTGGTATTGATTCTGCACCATTACCAGCAAGAGCCCTGGCCCACATCCCTAGCTTCACGTTGAACACCTCGATGCCTGACTACAGACCTGAGTTTGCGGAAGCATTTGTAGTCATGTCCTATCTTCACAAATCCAAACATTGAAATCTTCAAGTTTGTAGGACATCTTCAAACTGAGCAGATTTTACAATCTGCAGTTTCAGAATATCTCACTGCTGGTACACTCGTAGGTTAAGGCTGCAATATTAACTCAAAAACTGCAGTACACAAATTCTGAAAGCTGCTTAAACCTAGCTGTCTTCTAAAACTGAGCACTTCCCAGAAGGTCCTTGTTCCTTTGCAACAATATGTGTTTCCTTAAATAGCATAGTGCTCAAAATCCCTGTATATTTTAAAATTATATAAAACGTTTCGCATGTCAAATTAGAAGTTACGCAGAAAACTTCATATGGACCATCTGTGTTTGACCACTCAGTTAATATTCATTTCTGGAGTTCTGGGTCACAAAATTCTATTCATTTCAAAAGTTGGCCAAAAGATCACTTGGATTTTATCCTGTTGGCTTGAATCTTGTGTATCTTGTACAACTTCCTGGCTGTGTAGATGACATGTTGCAGCAGTAAGCACAGAACACTTAGAAGAATAAAACTGAGCCGTCTTTGGACACTGGGACAGTTTTCAAAGGCCATTGCAAATACACTCACTCCATCATTTGTTTTGCATTACTCTAAACCACATATATTCCCTTGGAAATACAAGTAAATTTTGGTGGGGGGAGGGAATGGAAGAGGGCAAGGGAGGGAAAGCAAGCAATGTAAATACTTGAAGTGGAAATTAATGTTGAAGAAATAGTTATTTGTGCTAAACAACTATCCCAGGCTGAATATTAAACATTTTCTATTTAAATATAAACCAAGCTATCTGTGTAACATAAGCATAGTTGAGAAACGGGAGTTTATTTCAAGTAAATATATATTTTTTCAATTAAAATAATCACTCAAGCTAGTGAAATACCTCCAACAATCCAGGCTCTGTATGACTGCTGGGCTTCTGCATAGAAACCAAGCCTTTTGTACACATTGGAGCATCAGAGGATAGATACTGTCCTAGTGCCCAAGGCTGTCCCTAGAAACTCTCTTGGGCCAGTTTCTAAAGTCCTGCACATGCTTTCTCCTCCAGCATCCCCTTCTTGCAAAGTAGAGACAAATATGAGAAACAGAGCTTTGCTGACTTCAGCCTGTCCTCATGCTGTGAACTCCATTGCATACTGCCTGTGACTATCCCGTTGGTGCTGGGCAAGAAAACAGGAGCATTCGAGTTCACCTCTCTGCTACTCGCTTGGCCTGGAAGAGCTCTCCACTTCCTTTTCTCTTCCCCTTCCCCAATTCACATACCTTATGGTTTGTTTTGTATAGTTGTCTTCTTCCTTTAGTCCTTTCCCTGTGGGGAAAGATTTTAAGGTTTTGTCTGGCCCTAAAATGAAATCCAGTAGATAGAATAGGCAATACACACCTTAGGGAAATAACCTAGACAAGAGGACAAGCATGGCTGTTCTCCTGTTGTCCTCCCCATTTACTAGAAATCTTGGTCCTGAGCTTGTGTCCGAGCCATCATTCAAAAGCCATTCACAAGCCATTAACCATGTGTAGCTCCTTTTGATCCCACTCATGCTTAGGATTCCTCAACTTCCAGCAGCAAGGAGCTCCATGACCAAATCGTGCTTTTTCTGGACAACAGTACAATAAACCGAACAATGCCAGGGACAGATGGCATTTTGGCTTTCCTCCCTGCTCCCCTCAGTCCACCCACAGCTGCAGACATTCACGCAAGAGCTGCAAATCTGATCCGTGCAAGCACAGACTCCCCGAGCTGAGCGTGTACGTGCACAGAAGACACGTCAAGACCCTTGATCCAACCAGCCACTTTATGCTAGTTCTGTTCACAGCTCCCTCCTCTTCCATTGCATGCATAAATCAGAGAATCGAGCGGGAAGGTTGTCCGGTTCATGCCTTTGCTCTGCAGCGGAGCACGTTACTGCTGAGACCTTCCCAGCAGATGTTTTACCTGCTCTCAGACACTGCCAGTGATGGAGGCCCATGCCCTCCAGAAGCAAACCATTCCCATTCTCAAATACCACCGCAGTTACAAAGCTTACCCAATGCCAACTCTGAGTCCCGCTCGCCACACTTTAAGCCCAGCCCTTCCCGCAGCGTTTCCTGTAATGATTTCTGGTTCCCTTCCCTGCTTCTGAAACAGAAGAGGACAAAAGGAGAACGTGCAACCTGAAAGATGCTTGGGCAGGGGAGAAACTCTCCCCGGGGGGCTTGCGGAGCAGAGATAAGCTCACTCAGTTCCTTTGAGGTGGCAATTGGGGCAGGAGGGTATTTCTTAAAGCTGTTGCTAGTGGAAGTCCAAGGTTTCGCTCCCTAATCCTCCTCTAACATGTTGACATACGCTCAGCTCACTAGTACTGCAAAACATCCCATGGACCTGATGATGTATAGCATCAAGTTTTTGCAAGACAAAACAGCAACAGCGGGTGCAAATCAAGTGCTAGCAAGAAAACCATTGCTAGAACAAAGTAATTTCCAGACTGGAGAGCTCAGGGAACATTATCGTAAGAGAAGTGGGTTTCTGAGTTGCTTTGATCGAATGAGTTTCAAAGGTGATTACAGCCCCATAAGCGTTTCCCTAAGCAGTATCCTGTGGGATAGGGAAGGCCAGAATTCAGGCAGAAGCTTTCTTCTGTACAAAAGCCTTGCCACTGACATTGTCAAGGGATCTGTTGCACTCCATTGTGTCCATAATCTTCAAATTAAAGCTCCCTAAATCCACAATAGTCTAATAAACCACAAGCCTGTAACAGCCCCTTCAATTTTCCACGTTAATAATCCATGGATTAAGAGTCCCTCTGCTGCTACAATAGACAGAACTGATCTTCTCTACTGTGTCAATGACCCATGAATTATAGGGCTGTGTCTCAGATGGTTAGATAATACTTCACTCAAGTCCCCGCGATAGATTTTTCTAACAGGGCAAATTCAGGACTCTGTTTTGGAGTAAAAGCACATTGTGGTGTTCTCATTTTGGGACTGCTCTTCCTATTCCTCTTGGCAGTATCCCCACACAAAAGCACACCCCCCTTTTTATCATATCAATCCATTTGTTTTGCAATAAATAGCCTAGTCGCCTTTCATTTACAGCTGTACATTTAGTATGTCATATGAAAGTTTAACAAGAGGCAGTTTCATAATTGGTTAATCAACTGATGCAAAATCCTTCAATTTTCTTGTAATAGGGTCTTATAATAACCAGGAATATTTTATACTGATTTGTGGATAGCACTTCTTAACACACTTGTATCACTTAATAGCCCTTTATTATATCATTACTATGAAGTACATACAGCATCTACCACAGTCAAATCAGAGGGCAAAAGGAAGCAGAGTGGAGTCACTTCAGAAGAACTGCCCAAACCTATCATGCATAAAATGCTCATCGACTTTTCTGATCTGGAGCAAGCAATCTTCTCTAACAGCTGCATGATTTCACCTTTGCAAATACCACTGCAGCTGGCAGCCTGGCTTTTGCGTACAGATAGAAGTGCCCTGCCAGCCACTGGCACGGAAAGAAACGTGATGGGTAGGAGCGGACAGATTGTCTCTATGGCATTTTCACTGGGGAGCATGGTCCCGATGGCATGTTGTTTGCTGGAACAGAATGCCAATGCAATTTTTTTTACCCTTACTTTTTAAAGCAGAAACCTTCATATTGAACTCACAGCCACACAAATCATCGCACTTTGTAGCAGGGTTGTTAAAGCCAAGAATGCCTGTTAGGTTAGCCAGCCATGTCTCCATCAAAGCCTAGCTGTTCCATACCATATCTTTTACGGCATTTGGTTCAGACTCCTATTACTTGAGACATTTAAAACTATACTATCAGCTCAGCTAGACATGGGAAGAGGCTCTGCACTGCGAGTAATCAGCTACTTCCATCTCTGCTGCAGCATCTTAAAGTGTATTGAACAAGAAGCTTGGTTTTATTTTGCCCTTCACAGGGCAATAAATCATCTGGTTAAAAGAGCAGTAATGCTTTGGGGCAGGTAAAGCTGTGGCCGTGACTTAGGGGCCAGGGTGATTCCCTGTAAGGAAGAATCCATTACTTGCTGAAGAAATGTATTTGCTGATTCTCTGGTTTTCCAGACAGTCAGTGAAGGTCAGTTTTGTAAATCACCCCTAGTAGCTATATGAGAGTCTATTAAATAAAATAGTCCCAAATAAAGACTTGTTAACATCGATTCTGGAGCTTAAGTCCACTGTTAAATCTTTCATTGTCAGAAAGAAGATCAGTGCAGCATCTATAGGCAATTAAAATTATAGTAAAGTAATAGTGGCAGCAACCACTGCGGCGGCTGATAGAGGGTGAAGATAAATCTCTTCTGATGCAACAAAAAGAGGGTGATAGGAGGGTGGAACAGTAATAGATGATGCATTTTTATTATTTGTATAGCAATTGTGAAAACAAGTGTCAAGCCAAAGCAAAGTAAGTTTTGTGCTGCTGGCTACCACGTGTGATGTGTTTCTGCAGCAAAAACCTGCAATGCCACAAATAATTGGATTCACCTTAGCTGGCTGCCTGGTTTACAACTATCAGAAACTCACCTCTTATTTCACCCTGGTAGAAATTTTCATGACTGACTTTATCGTCTTTTAGAAGATGATAAAACAAAGCTCTGAATTGCCTATATATATCTTGGGCTGCAGCTCAGATTTGCGAGACCAGATGTACTGCACTAAATGGCAAAAAGGAAAAAAAAAAAAAAAAAAAAAGAAACCTGACCCATTTGCCTCATGGAGAGGCACTAAAATTCTGTCATCAGTTCATTTCCCTGTACAAACAGGTGTAAGAACAATAACTGTATTGTCATTAGCCAACATATAGAATAAATAAAAGGAACAAGTCCATGCTAGCTGACCCACGTGCGATAGAAAGTGCTGCTTTATCTCCTGCAACTGCTGGGACCTGTGCAATGAGTCTCCCCTGATTTTGACACAAAGTCGGCATTGTCTTCTGAACCCATCTCAGCCTTTAAGTTGACCTTGCAGTATTTTTCTTGGTTGTCATGCTGAGCGCAATGTTTATCTTGTTATACTGTTTATACAGAGCAGACTATTTTTCCATAAGGGAAATATCAAGTGTCAAGCATCTGAAAGTCTAGAGGGCTGTTACTTGGGCCAGGCTCCCTGCTCCAGAGACGGGGAACCCCGCCGTACCCCGGGGGGACACCGTGCCCACGCTGAGCTCCTGGTGCCCAGCACGACGTCCCTTGGACCCTCCCGTGATACAAACAGTAGTGGCATCTAACGGGTTCGCTCATTCAGCCTACGTTAGAAGAGTAATTGCTACTGTGAGACGTACAGTCGCTTTTCAGGTAGGGTAATGCAGTTATTCCCATTTTACAATAAAACCCTAAGCCCAGAGAAGTAAGGACAAGGCAACACATGCAATTACCACACAAACAGTAGAGCCTGTCACTCCTCTCGTGCGGAAACAGTCCAGTTCCGAGGGTGGATGGGGCCAGCAGAAGCACGACTAACATGCTCCCCAGAAAGGCACGGGTCCTTTGGAGACGAGAGCAGCAGGGACACCTCAAGAACAGCTCGGGGTAACCCCAAGGCCATTGCACTGAAAGGCGCTGCGCACGCTTTGGGTTACGTGAGCTTGCACACCCCTCTGTCCCCCCTGCCTCCAACATATTCCGATGTGCTCTCAATATACACACAGCTTGTTAGCAGCTCCGCAGGGTTCCCGGGAGCAGTGAATGAACAGAAACCCGGATTGTATGATCATAACAACCGGCTCAGTTTCTTCTGCCTTCTAAGCTCCCCTCCCTAAGCACGGGAGGAGTGGCTCCTGAGGAAAGGCCATGAATTTTTTATTTCCCTGACCAGAGGGTGATTTTGCCCGGTCAAAGCTATATACATTGTTCCTCGTTACTAAGGCAACAGGTACCTTACAAATGCTGATAATACATAAACTAATACAACTCTGCAGTTTGCTCTTTCTTTCCAGTGCAGCTTAATAACCCGTGTGGATGCTGCTAGCCGCCTCTCTCCCGCTGGGCTAAATGAGCACTTCAGGAAGTATTATCTCCTTTCCAGCGCGGACTCCGTGGTGCCCACACAAAGACGAGGCACTGAACTGGGGAGCTGGGCCACTATCAAAAGGCAGAGGGGTTTCAGAAAGCTCCAGGGAGGAGTGGGAACGGCTGTGGGAGCACCACGCAAATCTGCTGCGGCACCGCTGCCTTCATAAAAGCAGTAAAGGATCCTTAACGCTCGCCGTCCAGAGGGAGCACGTCGCTTTTACGGTCCCGTAAATGAAATCCTGGAGCACAAACTCTTTAGTTCCAAGTTGTGCCCCCGTCATCAGCATCGAGCACTAACTGGATTAAGGGCTGTTTGTTAAAGTCCGCCTCGCTTCCCCTCTCATATACCAGCCTCTTTGATACACATGCCCCGTTGTTAAGTGAACACGCCAGGTCCCCACTGCTCTTGCGGTGAGAGCAGGGTTAAAATGCTTCACTGGTCTCCTTAATCCCCCTCACATGATTTAGACAACACCAGTGGGGGAGAAGGACCCGCAGGTTTTGCCTCCGTGGCTCCCCTCTCTTCAGAAGTCAGGGAGAAGAGATGAATTCAATGCTGCACTTGGGCTGGATGCTGTGGGAGCCGTCAAAAAGCCACAGAAACTGCGAACACCAAGTGCACCCAACAGGTACCGGGGGCTGCATCTGCAGAGCTCACGAGCTTGAGACCTGCCCCTGCCCTAGCCTCAAAGCTTGTTTTTTTCACTACTCAGCACCATTTAAATCTTGAAACAGAAAAGGCAAATAGAAATTTAAAATACAGGTTTCTGTTCCTGTCCAGAGCTGCTGCAGCATTAGTTCAGGGATGGGAAGATGACCGCTGTGCAATAGCGGAACGAAAAGCCACCAGGAAAGAGGATCAATTGCGCGCTACTGTGCTGGATGTACTCCTCCCTCAGCGTGCCTGGTATACCGATGATCTACTTGCAGAATTTAATTTTCAAGAGCAACTGTTCCTTTAGAGAAACTGAGTAAGTGGCCTTATTTCTGGTGACCGGAGATGCAATAGGCTAATAGCAGCTCAGAAGAAAAAAAGGCAACCCAGAAACCAAAGCAGCTCAAAACTTAACAACTGATCTTCACTTTTTTTTCTTTTCCTGTTTTGGGGGTTTGTTTTGTTTTTTGGAAGAAAAATCATAGGGGCATATATTTCAACTTTTTAATGCTTGCTACCAGTCAGCCCCTTTGTCCCGATGATCTAAGAAGAACACAAATAACTCAAATAATGTATGTTTAACTTCCTTCCAAAAGCAAAACACAGGATTGGTGGTGCGCTCGCTCTCAAAGAGCTTTACAAGCACAAAAGTAAGACAGTTTTACAGACCCCATTCTTGTGCTGGATGGCTTGCTGCTGCTGCAAGACAAGGGTCTTTTATTGAAATCCCAGCAGAAAAGTAAACATTGGAAATAAAGCTAAACAAGAGTTTGGTTGTTGAGGAAAAGACAGTCATCTGTCAGCATTTGGCAAACAAGCTCTTCTTAAGAGTGGCCTTCTGCAGCGCTGGACTGGGACTCCAGCACTTGGATTTAACCACTGTAGTCTAAATCCCTTCTACCTAACGAGAGGGCTCCCCGTTGTATCAAATTTGCATCACTGTTGGCTGCTGGGAGCATTATTCATTTGCCAAATAGATATTAGGAAAACAAACCTGGGTTCCAAGTCTCAGGAACACCGAAATACGCTACTGGAGGATATTTCACCAAGAGAAAACACTGTGAGATCACCACCTCCCATTGAAAACCATTAGCAAATGGTGCCTGTCCTCTCGTTGTGAATTCACTACCTTCCCATTTTATCTCCCCAGACCTTGCCTGCACTATCCTCTAAGCCAAGCCAACCTTTCAGGGGACACACGGAGAAGTATGGAACAAACGGGTGGGCTGCCAGGCTCAGAGGGTAGTGGTCAGTGACTTGATGCTCAACTGGTGGCTGATCATCAGTGGAGCTCCTCACAGTTTGATACTGGGGCTCACTGTGTTTAGCCACATTAACCTAGCCAACGGGATGGAGTGCACCTTCAGCATGTTCACATAAGATACTAAATTGGTGGGAATGGCTGATGTGCCAGAGGATAGGGCTCTGTTCAGCTCCATCTTGACTGGCACGTGAAATCAACCGACAGAAACCTCATGAAATTCAACAAAGTTCAGTGCAAACTCCTGCACCTGAAGCAATAATCCCCATGCGTGCTGCAGATGATCTAAATAGAAAGCAGCTTTGCAGAAAAGGAGGTGGGGACTAGGTGGACAGGAATTGAGTGTGAGCCAGCAGTGCACCAAAGAAGGTCAACCACCTACCGCACTCAACTCGCAAGAACATAGCCAGCAGGTCAGGGGAAGTGATTATTACCCTGTATTTCCATAGAAAGGCTACCTCTGAAGTCCTGCAGTCACGAAAGACATGAATATGCTGTAGCCAAGGCAGACAAGGGCTGGAGCACAGAAGACTGAGAATGGTATTTGTTCAGCCTAGAAAAGAGAGCGCTGAGGATAGGTGCAACTAATTGCTTTCTCCAGCTACCTCATGGGTGGCTATGATGAAGACAAAAGGCAGATGGTCTTGCTTTGTGCAGGGCTTGGTCTAGATGACCTGCAATTTTTCTTTCCAACATCAATTGTTCCATGATTCTATGAAACCATTCCAGTGAGAATTGTTTGCAGAACACGACATTTGAAGTAATTGACTCCTGGAGAATATGTAAAGCTCAGTTTCACCATAAACTCAAAGAAAAAAAAAAAAAAAAAGAAAAAAGGTCACAGAGCTGCTTCTCATCTACCAAGTCGTTCCCTTGCCTCTGGGTAACTTGCCAACCCAAACACCTGTTTCATATGGGTAGAATGCAACAAATAGCTGACCCATATCTGTAATTAATCTTGAGGGCGTTTTGATTTTTGAGAGGATTAATGCACCCAACATCCTTAATAAAAAACAAGCCAAAACAATCCAACCCTTCTTGAAATCAAGCAAAACGTAAAGCAGATGGGTAGACAACAGTTGCAAAACAAACAAATATTCCATGGTTCAGCTCAACTTCAAATAAGTTCAGCACTGAAAACCTGAGTAAGCAAAGATAGCGTGTTACCTTTGGCAATTTGCATAGCTTCAGCTCTGCAGTATCATTTCTGATCTATGCTGTCTGCTAATCAAAAGTGACTATTCAGATTCTAATCAAAACAAACCTCCAAATTATTTCAGATGTAAACCGTGGTTAAGACTGAAACGTCAAGTATTTGAAAAAGTTCTTTGTTTGTATACCATAGTTCGGTCAACCTCATGCCAACAGATTATGCTTCAGTATTTAGTTATGTGGACCATGTGAAAACTAATAGGAGAGAAGTGGCCTACCAGTCCCATTTCCCACTCTACCAGAATGACACCGTTTGACCTTGGCAAGAGCAAGGCACAATCCAACATGCCCAGGAAATAGCAAGACCAGGACATTCTCATAATCACATTTTTTCTTCACGAAGCATTTCTCGTAAACAACAAAAAAGTCTTAGAGCAGCCAAAATTTGCAACATACAGTGCCTTACTATCTCTCAGCATGAACCTCCCTCCTCCTCAAGATATACTTCTGACTCACTTGTTCTAAATTTCTTAGTTTAGAAATCATTTATCAAGAAATAATTATTTTCTTCCGCTTCAGATTTTCAGGTGTTACACAGTTTCTGTAACAGACAAACAAGAGTGACAGCATGTCTTACTAATAGGACAGAAGTGCTCTGGGAAATCCATTGCTGGAATATATGGAAGAGGAGGGGGAGGGAGGGGAGAAAGAGCATGAGCACTTTATACCCTGGATGAGACTGGGATCATTGTACAGACCCTTTACACCACGATTCCTGGAGGTGTTGACAGGCACAGATGATTTTGCCTGGAATGGAGGATGTGGGAGGGAAGGATTAGTTACAGCCCATGTCAGTGCATCTGACCTGCTTCGGATTGAAAAACCTCTTCTGTGGTTGCTATTGGGGTGGGTTCGGGGGAAATCCCTGTTGCCAGATATTCTATTTATCCTTTTTCTCATGCTTTTCAATATCTACCAGCAACATAATGTCTAGCCCACGCAGATGTAGAAGGCGGCAAGTTCCTCTCCACTGTGCCCCAGCCAACATGAGGCCATCTATAGAATTTCTCAAACATTTATCTTGTTGCAATTTTTTAAAGTATTTTGGTACCAGCCTCTGGCAGACACAGCTTAAGTTTCAGCTTATTAATCAAACTCCTCCACACCCCATCAACACTGATCTTGGCACACAGCTACTTTTGTCTCAGGGACTCCTTGAACTCTGTCCTGACCCTACAAAAATTCCCTTGTCCCCCAAACCTCAGCAGTCTGACAGGGTTATGGTCCTGGTGAGGGGTGCTGAGAGTACATCCTCTGAGGAGGAGCGGGCACTGAGAGCTCTTAATTGGTACTATTACTACACTAGAAAGTCTGTTAATACTAGGACAAAGCCTAAACCATGCAACTTGAGTAACACTGAAAACATAAGGATGAGAGATGTCTTAAATGAGTAAGATTTCCCCCCCCCCCCCCCCCCCTCCCCGGTTCATGGTGATGTCTGCAATGGAAAATGAGAAGCAGGGGGAGAAAGTACAGCTTTCCTTTCTCTCTATAGAAGTCAGGATGGCTTTCTACAACAAAATATTTCCAACAGTTTCACTATCCCTCAGAGGTCTCTCCAGCTGACTGAAAACTCAGTTTGGAAGAGGAACTGGAGGTACGCTGGCTGTAAGAACAGGTATTTTACTCCTAACGCTGGGTCAGAATGCCCAAGGCCCATCTGTCCCTCCCAACCGCCCCTGTTTGTTTCCCTGGTTGTATTTGCTGCTGCAAGACACTGCTAGACCATTGCCTGTAATCAGACACATTGTACACATCCACATGAATAACAGTTCCTTTGATCTTCAAAGAGTTTTACTTCTTTGATTATGAGTTTATCAGTAGCACATAATCAGGCTGCAGATACACACAGTTTAGTCTTAACCCATTTTGATTGCAGGTACACGGCCAGCAAGTGTCCTTTATGCCGTGTCCAAGTATCTATTGGGATAAACTGTCTTAGCATTTCCAGGAGACAGTCTTTCTTGGCAGGTGTAACCGGGTGAATTTCTCAAGATATCAAAAGCCACCACAGGTAATAAACTATCTGCACAGGGACTTTTCTTTCAAGATGAACTTTCAAGTACTCCATATCCCATGTCAATCCCAAGAGCAGTGTATTAAACATACAGCATCTTTGCACGTGGTTTGACTGTCTGGCCATGCCTAAGGCAAAGGGGTGTCAGGAAAATAAACCTACAATGCACCAGTAAAATTTAGAATTAGGGATAGGGAAGGACGTCTTTGTCTTTTCACTCACATCAAGTTGAAAACAGAAAGGCAGACACACTAACCCGGAAATTTTGCTCCACAGGCAGGTATAGCCCATAAACGAAAAGAAATGCAATATCTGCAAAGAGAGAGTTGAGAAGTACTGCAGAAGTAATTAGTTGCTTTGCATCAGTATTTGGTAGCTGATTTGGTTTCTGACCCATATGGAAATGCTGACAGGGCAGCCCAGAACACCTGCTGCCATTTAGGCAAAAAGCATCAAAACAAGGGCAAAAAAAAGCAGTTGGCTATTTTGTGTTTGCAAGCCTACAGCTAATGCTGTGAAATCTGATTGATTTTAATAGCAATCTGCTCAGCTCTTCATTCGTTAGAAATCTGTTAGAGGTGGATGTGATGAAGTTGTGTTATCCAAGTGTGTGGGGGGAAGGACTTGCTAAGCAAGCTCCTCTGGCCATGCCCTGCAGTCTGCTCCCCTTCCTGCTCCCTCCATTTCATCATTGCTTTCTCCAGCTTTCTGCTGCTAGTCCAGGCTCATGAGCTCTTTCCGTTTCTTCCCTGTGGGCAGCATCAAACCAAATACAAGGATTCTGTCAGAAAATAGGCTTTCCAAAAATATTCAGAATCAGAAAAAACAGGTCAGATCTTTTTTTTTTTTTTTAAAGAGTAAATATCCTTTCCGTAGCAGCCAAGAGAGGACCAGATTTTTCAGAACAGTTCAACATGCTGTTTAACATACCCAAATGTCTCAAAAACCCCTGGTCCTCATTACAGCATTGAACACCTGGAACTGGCCACGCTTGGTTTTGGATGTCTGCTCTTAAACACAACAATAGCTCGTGCTGTTGCGGGTAATTCAGTTTTGGAAGCAGAAGCCTTGATTTATATGAACTCCATGCTAATGGAGAATTACTTCCAGTTTGTTACAGATTTCAGCACTGAAATTAGGTGGTTTTATTGCCAAATTCGGGCCCAATGCGATTCCAATCGAACGAGTTTTTGAAGAGCTCCAGTCCTTTTTATAATACTGCAGCATGGCTTGCAAACCAGCTTTTACATGTTTGGGGTTACCCAGAACTACAAATTGTTGTTTTATCAGATGCAGCTGACTGAAAAATGAAAAAACACTCCCTCTTTCCTCCCACTCCAAAAGCATTTAAAATGCAACGTTTCCGGGAACCTGGCTGGGTGGAGGGAGTTGGCAGAGTGGATTGTACTGTATAAAATACGGAGGGACAGATGTTCAGCTGATCACTTTAACAGATACAACGGTGACACGAGGATGACAGCTCTATTAGATTTCAGGAGGTGATGTGTCACTTGTGCAGTAGGCTACTCCACATCTTCATAAAAAGCACTTTTTATGGGGTGAGACAAGAGAGATCCAGATAAAAGCGACGGAAGAATGCTAGTCAGCCATAATCATGAACTCGATTAAAGATTTGCTGGAAATCACATTACATAGGAGCTCAGATCTGCAGATCGGCTCTGTGGCATTCCCAGTTGGCAGCAGAGCCTTTCTCCTTGCAGGCCACTGCTCCCTGGCGCATCCTCTCGCCTGGCACTCGCACCCAGAGGTAGACTGTACTCTTTTCAGAGGTAGAGGACTGCCCATTGCCCAGAGCATTGCTACATGACGGACATTTAGAGAAGACCCAGGCTTGAAGTAGTAATATCACAATGGCATGGTATCGCTAGTGACTGGAAATCGCCAGTATCCCAGGCTGGAAATCCGCATGAACCATGAGGCAGGTACAGCCTCATCTCCAACGGCGTCTGCTCCTCCATACTATTAGTTTTAGCCACCCCAGTCTTTGCTCTTTGCCTGTGACCTTCTTCCACTTCAGCTTGTATTTCCTTTTTAAATGTCTTTTTCAGCTCTTGAATCCCAGGTGTTTCTCTTTCTTCAGCTGACACTCAGGCTGTGCATCAGGCAACCATCAGAACTTGGCAAAGGTTTGCTGGGTCAGTAGAGGAAGACCCTCGGATCCAGATTTTTTGCTATTAGAGTTGTCAGTCATACTAGTCCTTAGAGACTGCAAGAGCATGAAAATTAAATCTACAGATTGAATTATCCCGCTTTTTCCCCCCCCCTCCCTTAAGTGCACGTGTGGCATTGTCATCTTGTCATTTTTATCAGTTAGTGACAGTCCTCCACAAAATAGTGGATAAAACCATCAAATTTCTTGTTCCTGCTGCAAGCTGAATACCAAGTATGAACTCCCCAAATTACAACAACTTACTCTGCTTCATCTGTCACATTGTTATACAGAATGTTTACGTAGCATTTGTAATCAAAGCAGTTTTGGTTTTTTGTTTGTCTGGTTTTTTTAATATATAGAAAAAGATAGGGTTTTTTTCCCACCAGGACAAAACAAGGAAAGTTGCCGATTTCAGACTCCAGCGATACTATGTTGAGATTCCTAAAAAACTAGACCAGCAACTCAGAGCACACAAGGAGGATTACACCACAGGCAATAAAGTACAAAATGATGTCCTGATATCAACAAGTGGGGCTACCTGAAAACATCTGCACCCTGCCTGGCAATCAGTTAAGTTGGAGGAGAAGGTAAAATTAATATAGTGACTCTGAGCTGTAGATCTCAGTCCTTGGCCCATCACACTTGGTGATTAGGAAGCAAAACACTCACAAGAGCCCCCAGAAATCCAGAGCAGAGAGTATACAGTTGACAGCTATGGAAAAAGCGATGCTGTTCATTTTAAAGGCAAAGTTCATTTCTACCAAAATGTCTAGCCAACTAAGATAAACCTAAATCCATGAAAACTTTTGCTTCACATTCGTGAGTATTCTTTAGCAACCTCCTTTTTGCTAGCATTAATGTAGCACCCTATTAAAACAGGCAGAGAATCTTACACAATTTTTTGTGGGGAAAAGAAAAGAGAAAGCAGATAATAATCGCCTGCATGTGAGAGCTACGTGAACACATCATGTGGACCCAGAAGTTATGCTGAGAATGGCTACAGAAGAGTACAGGCAGAGTTTCACTACCTCTGCTGTAGACATGCATGGCCTGAACAGAAATAAGAAACTGGTGCTATTTTAAATGACTAATCAACAGCCCGGGGTTTCAGGTATGAGGAGTAAGTTGCTTACAAGATTTTTGGTTGTCTGATTTAAGACTTTTTAAAGGACCTAAGCAGCTGGAGCCCTCCACTCTTACTGGAAAATCTGCTTCAAGCTGGGCAATCTTAAATAGTGTAAATAACTCAGAGACCCTAACTGAGAAAAAAGTTGATGCGTTACAAGGCTAGGTTTCCTGGGAAACTCTAATAGCAAAGGACAGGATTTTGGAGGGTGAAGTCAGAAAAATCAGTGGGCTGAGGACTACTGTGTTCTTCTTAGGTTGTCTGTCTTCTGTTAAAAGTCAAAGCATGTTCAGTTTGGCTGGTTAAAAATCAACATGAAGTGGGTCTTTACAACTCAGAGCAGCAGATCTGAGCACCCTACATAGGGACACCAGTGGCCAAGAAACACCTCATTAAAAATGTAACAGGTTTCATCTTATTTTCACTGGCTGGCACTTTCACCAGTCTCAAGAAGTAGGACAAACATCTTATGCTGATAAATCACTACATCAAATCAGGCCCAACAGCAAACGCTGTTGTCTCTCTAGAGCTAAGCAATCAATCCAGCATCCTGTGTCAGTCCTAAGTATGCATGAAAAATTGGAAAGGAAATATTTGAAGGAGTTGGGTCTGAGGAGCAAGGTAAGCCATTCCACAAGACATTTGCTGTACAACCTCATCCAGTAGAAGCCAACTTCTCCAATACACAGCAGGCCTTAGGACTCATCTCTACACCAAAAGCACCCCTGAATGTGGATTTACCAAGGAAAACTATATATGTAGCTCCCCCAGATGCATCTCTCTAACCCCCTTGTGAGTTGAACCAGCTCTCAGCCTCTCCCACCCTTTCCAACGTTTGCTGAGCCTTGCTACTGAAAAGTCTAGGCTTTCCAGCAGGCAATGCAGATTTAAGTGTGCCCCATCTATTCTGAAGAAATAACAACTTTAACCCATAATAAAACCTGGTGATAGATCCATTCTGGCAGGTATGAGACATCCAGCTCCGCAGCCTGGTCACATCTACTCACTATTGAGGGCCTGGGATAAGTAGAGAGCTGACAGAGGTACCTCAGTTGAGTTTCCCTCTTTTGACCCTCTGCGATCAGAAATTTGTTTCTAGGTTTCTAAAGCTTAGACCAGCACACAGTATCAACGCTAATGAAGCGGTAAAGATTTCTGCATACCAACTAAGTCGCTAACCAGTTCTATTCTGCCTCCTGGCACATGTCCAACACTCACATTCATTTGTTTAAATTGTGACCTTTATATAAAAGAGTTGTACAACTGTAAGGTTGCATTTTACTTGCAGTTTTGTACACTGCCCCACTGGTGCTGGTTTCCTGAAGAATCCAAGAGTGTAAGTATAGGAAATGCTGTCCAAAACGTCAAGGTCGTTTTAGTGGTAAGTTTCTTTTCCAGGCTGCATTGCAGGAGAAAGGTAGTCCCATGGGGAAAAAATCCCCGAACATATGTATTCAGTAAATTCTTGATGTGTTTCATGAAAAAGCTTGGCCAGGATACAGCTATGGCTAATAGCCCAAAGTAAAGCTAGTGGGAAAAAATTTCTCATACGCAAACTAAACAGTTTAAAAGTTGAACTTAAAGCCTTCTCATGAATAGATGTCCAAACCACATTAATTATTTCATGCACCAAGTAGCTAGACAAAGAACTAAGAAACAAAGTTAGGCTGAAAATCCTGAAAACTCCCCAAACCTCTGTATTAAAATTATAACATTATAAAGGTATCTCACCACTCTCATACTGAGATCCACAGAGCCTGGGGCATCAGCAATAAGGTGTGGAAAGGGATGCGTACCTACGCTGTCTGTGTGCCGCTATTCCCAAAAAAACCTTCTCCACCGTGCAATAAATGACACTGGAAAAGCTTTGTGGAGATATTTTGGGAGATCATGGAAGTAGCCCCATATACCACCTTTTCCTCAAGGGCAAGATGATTGCTGAGCAAAAGACCCTGCTTGCTGCGGACATTGATAAAAAGTACAGCAAAGCTAGAGACATTCTAGAGAAAATAAAATATTTTCTTCCTTACAAAGGTCTCACAAAATCCCCAAACACCCCCCAAAACCTCCCAAAGCCCAAGTATCTGTCATTTGAAACAAGGCAGAGGAAGAGTTTATGTTTCTTCCTATATTGGGTGTCAGTTCAGCCAGGGAGTCTGGCTCCCTGAAGGATTGGAGCAGGAATCCCTCATACTCCCAACAAGGAGCAGTGGCACCATTTTGAATGAAAATGTTTCGGTTGTTAATGAAATATTACTGTGCCCATAGGAAATAGAAACTTGAGCAAAACAAAAGAATAAACTTTCACTAGAACAGCCCAGTTTTTTATTAAGGAAGCTATTTAAATTGGGCTTTTTACCAGCCACAGCAGAGCATCATTTCTGCCTGTATTCTACTTGTAGTTTGACTCTATTTCCACAAAGGAAAAAAACAAAACAAAACACCCCAAACCCATTCAAAGTCTTCTCCTCACAGGACATCTTTCCCATAGCTTTATATCTCAAGGACAGTTTTCTGTGACAAAAGAAGGGAGAACAGCTATACTCATTTAGAGCAACTGAGATTTGGCTCTCAGACATTCAGAAATCACAAACACACAGCAGATGCAATTTAGTCTCACAGCAGAAATAAATATTCAACTTACTACAGGAATGTCCCAACGGACAACTTTTCTAGAAATAAATTTCAACCCGAATTCATTTAGTTTTGCAACAGATGCTTTGAATTTGAGTCTGCTTGTTCTCAAAAGCATGAGACAACAGCTGACCGTAAGCCATATTTTCCTATCACCCCCATTCGCATATCAATTTATAAGCTGCTGAATGAAGTTAAGAATAGAATCGATGTCATGTTTAGGATTTACAAACCATTTGGAAGAGTTCAGCCTGCCCTGACTGTATTTTGTTCTTGTCACTAAGACACATTCATTAACTACCGTTAAAGAATCCCTGAGCAGTTTCTAGGGATCGTAACACAGCTATTAAAAGCCTTTTGGATCCAAACAGTAGTTATTCGACACCAATCTATCTTTCCAACTCTTGACAGGCACCACATAGGCAGACATCAAAAAGAGCCGAGTATTTGATGAAATTTTTACCGAACAATCTGCGAGCAGCAGAAAGGTTACATACCTCCAGTGTTTGCGCAGGGTTTAGCTCGGGGGGCACAAGCTGGAGGTGCCTCTGATGCACCACCACGAGATTACCATTCAGTATCTTTAATTATTCCCTACAGTATTTGAAACACGAACAAATCTAAAGCTTCTCAAATGAACGTTGTTTGTTATCTTGGGCAGAAAACAATGTGGGAGTTAATATGCATGTAGAATACAATTTTAAAACTCCCTATTTTCCTGTTTCTGTGAAAGGGTCCAAATGAAAATAGCACTGTTCTCTGCTCCGAGTTATCTGTCAAAGGGAAATGTTTCTGTGAATGCCACCAGCTGTTTTATATCCTAATTAGGGGATTGGTTTGTTATTGGTACTTGCAGAAAAATGTATTTTACTGATAACTACAGAGTAAATATTTATGCCTATTAGTTACAGCTAAAGAGAAATAGTTCAGAAACAGCTTTAATCAGTTGTTACTCTACCTGCTAGTAGTGCAACTACTTGAAGTATCCTGAATATTAAATAGAAAATCAGTGATGAGCGCAAGAGAGTCTTCATACTTGCTCTCTCCTCAAAGACAGAGAGATCCTAGCCTAGCTTTTACTGTGCCTTGTGATTTTTTGTGTTTTGTTTTTAATCACAAACGGCTTGAAATGAAAACACTGTCAGTGAAAACTGGATGGCTGCTGTCTGTAGTATCTTGTGTGCATTTATTCTACCCCACAAACGAGTTTGCTTCAGTTTTGCTGCTCTGCACGTATAGTTTGTTAGTAAATCTCTCTGCTAGGAATTTCACACAAACAACATGTTTTAAGCAAATATTGGAGCATACTATTGAGAGACAATGTTTACATTTACAAAATATGTTCTCGAAACCAAAGTCCAGATGCCACAGCCACTTATCCAAGGTTAACTTTATGTGCGCGAGAGATTTCACAGACCTCAGGACTGCTGTAGTGCTTGAATAAAGTGACTCACATGCGACCCTTCAGAAAACAATAGCAGCATGAACTTACAGTTGTTTATATCCGAGAAAAACACTTGCTTACACCCTTAGTTTTAAGCACGTATTTAGGCCTTAATAAAGTATGTTCAAATTCTTAACTGCACAGGAGTGAAATCTGATTCAGAGACCCCACAAGATAAGGAAAATGTAACGAGAAATGATTCACTCATAATTGGAAAGTTGTTAAACTAGCAACACACAAAATTGCTGAGTAAAAACATGGCCTGTTGATCTCATATTATTTCCTCATAAAAAAAGAGAAGGCAAAATTCAACCAAAATCTGGTGGCATATAGGGGTTATTCAAAGCATGAGTGAAAACACATACTTGGAGGATTTCTGAAAGTAGAAGTTGTGTGTGGGAAGAAATAAGAAATCTTTAAAGTAGCTCTGAAGATTTTCTGTAGAGTAATTATTTTTCCCCCTCTGCAGATCTTCACACACTGAGGACACATTTGTCTCAGCCCCGCCAGCTCCACTTTTTGATTGACTAAAAATGCAGAGAAATAAAGAAAATGAATGGGAATGAGTTTTGTTTAAGGGTGATAACTTGCTCTTACTGTTCCCTGTCAACCACAGTACAGCTCAGCCCAATGAGCCTGCAAACCAGAATGATCACAGAAGACAACATGCCTTAGAAACAATTCTTGAGCCAATACTTGCAGACTGAGATCACTTCAGTACCTATGTTCTGGTAAAGCTTCTGCAATTATATTACTCATTATACAGCGGTGCCCATGTAGTGCACATGTTTAAGTACCCTAAAGGATCAATACTGTTGGAAAAACAGCTTATACTCACCTACCATGCATTTGTGAGCACAAAAACTTAACATAAGGATGAACTATTCTGTGCTGGAGATGATGCTAATATGATGCATTCAAAAACATCCCTTTGTGATCCCCCCAAAGATGTATGCTGTTTTGAGAGCTGTAGGCTTTGCTCTAATGCTGACAAACACACAGAGGCAGATTTCCCATTGATGCCAATGATGGCAGTGGAAATGGGATTTGAGTAGGAAATGGCAAAACTGAGTAGGAATCTGGTCTCAAAATTCCTGTCCAGGAAAAGCACCTTGGTAGCCAATTAACTTGCAGTTGCATCATGTGCTTGAACCAAGGATAAATCTTGCAGGTCTGATCAGAGAGCTGATTGAGCATGAGTAACTGATGAGAAAAGATATGCTGTCCAGAGAGTCATCCCACAGACCTGACCCTGAGAACAAATAGAAGACCTGCTTGGAAGTCCCATACCTTCAAAAATAAATAATTATTTTTAGCCAAAACAATTACATTGTCATTGGGAGCTTCCTCGGATGGAGTCTGATGGTTGTGGTAACCCCAGCTGGGGCAAAGCTGAGCACTGGCAGGACAAGATACCACTCTGACAAGGTGTTACGGGAACCACCAAAGCAGCTGGTTCAGCTTGGACTGCTCCTGTACCTACACCAAGTCAGACAACCACTGTGCGATAGAAACATCTGCATTCAGGTAGCACAGGCAAAAGCAATGAATCTGCGTGCCCCATTAAGCCAGCTGCTGGGAACTTGCCCCAAGGAGAACTGGTTGGCAGCGGACACGCTTGAAGGCTGTGCTGGCTTCTGGGGTGGTGAACGCAAATCCTCTGAACAGATTTCCATTTTCTTCCAGATGTTATGACTACCTGAAATCCTACCATTATTTTCCCCCATCCCAAATCCTACATGTCTGCAAAGAGCATGACACTGGTGACTGAAGATGTGATTGCCTTGCGCTGCTGGAAAAACAACTAAGCAGTTTTAACAACAACAACAAGTGCAGCCTCCTGGCTGCCACTGAATAACAATCACCACCCAAAGCTTTTTCCGAGTATATTCCCATCCCCACAAGTCAAAATCAGGGCTTTCAAATAACACCTCAGGGCAAGCCTTTGTTTTTCTTGGAAGCTTTCACTCAGAAACCTAGACTAATAGATTTGGGCCATGAAACAGTCCAAGCTTTTGGATTCTGGGAGGAAAAGATTTCCAACCAACTCTCAGTGAACAGATATCTACTGTCTGTCATCACTTCCCTGCTCTGTGAAGCAATGGGAGAGGATTATCCTTTTTATTTTCCCAAAGAACCTGGTTGTGCTAGGTATCAGAAGATATCAGACAAGTTTGTGCCAGGTATCTCCAGCCCCATGTGTGCACGATCTCACCCTTTCTTTACAGATAAGGAGCGTGCTGTGCACGAGGCCGTGGCACAGTCACAAGATGAATTCCCTCTCCTCCAAGCTCCTCTCCATGCCTCCTGACTCTCCCCTTCCCCAGCGCGCTACAGCGGCAATGCTGAATGCCAACACTGATCCCCCCACCCCTGTCTGATGGCTACCTCAGTACTGAGCCTCCAACTGAGGTTTTCAAGTTGCCAAATTAATTTGGTTCCACAGAGTACTTTGGGGATGCTGAATGCATTAAGCAGGGACGGTACACGGTCACATAACACTGGTATTCTGCTCTGCCAGTGAGCCATCTTTCACAAAAAGAATTATTCATCTATTTGTCCTACCCATAAGAAATGCATGACAGATGTTTCCTATTCTAATTTAAGTCAGTTTTCATTAAACCCTTTGTTTCTACCATCTGAAGCAGCAAGCTTTGAAGAGGGTATTATAAATGAAGAACATTTTACCTTCACTCCTCACAGAATAAACTGCTGACTTCATTTAAAAAAATTTTTTAAAAAATTAAGTCAGAAAATGATGCTATTAAAGAGTTCCATATCATTGTAATTTGAAGTCATTTTCTAAATGGATCAAGAAAGCATAACAGACAAGTGGCTGAATAATACCTCAGATGACTGTCTAAACAAGAAATATTTTTCTTATTTTCATCTGTGTGATGCATACACAGACAATGGTAATGATAGCAAGGAAATAATTTCTTTAATTACTGTGTGATAGAGTATAATAGAATAAAATGGCTATTGTTGGCTGGGATTAGGATCAGATGGATGCCTCAGAAGGAAACCCCCGAGATGTGGCTGGACAAACACCAGGCACAAATACATGCAGAAATTCCACGAAGCACTTTATTAGTGGGGCCATTCACTGAATGGCAGCTGATAAGGTTTTCAATAACATGGACACTGCTAGTTGTATAATGCTCTGTAATCTAAACATAATTAAAAGTGTTAACAATTTTGTAGCCTTTATCTGAACACATTTTTCCCACATGCTTTAGGTGACCGGGTCATAATCCAAAGACAAGCAGCTCTCTTGTTTTATACTATTAGTCTAGCGAGTGGCAATTTTTTTCCTGTGCACAAAGGTCATTGTACCCCAGGCAACGTCTCTTGTCGGTATCTTCCACAAATCCAGGATGCACCAAAACAAACACAGATGGATTACATGTTGTCTATTAACTCAGCATTTCTCTTCCTTTCCTCAGATGCCAAAAAATAATTAAAGAGCATTTGTGTGAGAGTGGTGGTAATGCATTCATATAATTTGGCAATTATCTTGTCAGCTACCTTTATTAGATTCTCAGTACTGTAAATTGCTTTAAAGTATGTGCTATATGGCTCTACTATGCTTACTACATCAGCTTCTGCAATTGCCAGCTCAGAGATAAGTTTTAACGGTAAATGAGTTTTGGTGATGTTCAGGCTGTATTTATATTAAAGCTTTCTATTTTTTTCTGTTTAAAGTCAAGGAGCTAAATCTTTCCTGGGAGGCTAAGTGGGATTTTTTGGCTTTGTTTTTTCAAGATGAACTCAGTTCCCTTCTAGACACATATGCAAATAAAGCAATTTTGAGACATGCACAGTGTCCTAAAAGCTCCCCTTTAAGCATCAATAGGCACAACAGATTTTTCAGTGGATTTTAAAATCTAGCCAAAAGAATATCACCTCAAATCAGGGGAGTAGGAAAGGAGGTGTAGATGTCTGACTCTGTGAGGGCCCAACTTAAGAGAAGCCTTCAACTCAAACCAGAAAGCAGTGGTAGAAGACCTGGGCCATTGGCAGGGAAGGGTAGAGGGGCACCAAAGCCAGGATCCCCCACCTTGGTAAAATGCCAAAATTGGAGACACACAGGAGTAGAAAAGTAAGATTTTTGCGAAGAACAGCATTATTTAATACATCGGAACTAACTGATGGACTACAATGTATTTATGATCTTAACATACCCCCAAATACCTTTTTTCTTTCTTTTTTTTTTTTCCTCCTTCTCTAACCCAGTGAACACGAAAAGTTATAATAACAGCTTACAAAGTGCTCGACTGGCTCTGTTTCTCTCGTGCTAGCTACATATTTTAAGGAAAGATTTATCTGTCTCCAGTTTCCAATACTTACCGACACACTGAGATAGACCATAACAACAGCAAAGCCAAACTCGTGCTGTCGTGCTGAGAGGCATACAGTGCATATGAGCCATTAAAGCCTACTTCAGTGCTACTTGGAGCACTGACGGATACTTGGAGGGTAATTACTAGCTCACTTTAATTTGCAAACATTTCTCATGAGCCAGGATAATTGAATGCACAATAAAACTATCTGAATTGTTTGAACATTACATTCATACTGTAATGTGCACCTAACATGCAGGTGCTTTTTAGGGTGTATATTCCCCTACCCTCTTCCTAACATCTAGAAACATGCGAGATTTTTCTGCTCTGTAGCTTTTTTTGGTTTTGTTTTTTTAGTTATAGGTGAGACCAAACATCCCCATGGAAAAGCTTCCTTCCTGGATTACATACAACCACATAGTCTGGATGCAAGAAAAACACAGATGTGTGAAGGGTAAGAGAAGATTCTGGGAAGCGCACATAAAGCCAGGCAATTTCAAATGTACTGGTGAGTGCCTTTTCCATCACAACACAAAGCATGCATGTGGGCATATTATGCTTGATTTCACAATGAGGCACAATTACAGCACTCAATTTGCAAGGCTTGATTTCACAATGCTGGCAAAATCATACATAGCAGAGGCTAACACCCTCCTCGCTCAACCGTGTCTCCATCAGCTCTCGGCCTGCGTGAAGCTACAGACACAAGGACCGCTTCAGAGCCGGGCTGAGGCAACTTTGCACTTTGAATAACGTGCCTGAGCACAGGACCTTGAGTCTCCAGCAAACCTGGATGCTGGAATGGGTGCTTGGGTACCTGACATCAGGCAGTGACAACGGCTGACCAGAGTGGATGGGGCACACAGGCAACATACAGACACTTGGGATCACCAAACACGGGGGAAAATGTTATATTATCCCCGTCTAGTGCAAAATGGTAAAGGCAGCAGAAATTCCAGTCACAATCACCAGTGCAATGGGAAGCCAGAGCTGAAAGTCCCTGAAGTTGGGCATATCTGAGTATGACTCTTGGCGGAATAGACCAGCTATGAGGGTAACGGGGCTAAATCGGATGCCAGATCTCTCCAAAATTCAACTTGTGGATTTAAATATAGTCCCTTCTCTAAATATTATGGCCATCAGAGAAACTTAAGATGGGAAAATTCATGGCAGAAAGACACTGGAGTCACATAAACATACAGACAACCTATTTTCAAAGTTTGTAGCTAAATAAGGTTGAAAACAAAGTTAATAAGAGTTCATTTCAGATATGAAGAAACAGCATTGTTTGAATATTTAATGGATATTCATGGAAATTTTGTAACAATACCACAGAGTTTCTCAATTTACAAACTATGTGATATAACTTTTTTTTAGATGGGCTAAATTATCTTTATGTGAATTTTACTACTGACTTCTATGGATTGCCTGTATCTGGAAGATTTAAATAGGAAAAAAAGAACAAACTATTTTCAAATTGGACAAAGGGTTTCCTTTCTTCCCCTTCCCTCTCCCTTTGTCAAATGTTTGTCTTTCTTCCCCTTCGCCTTTCTCCATTGGAAATGAAACACACCCCTGCAGAGACAGTCTCCCAGTTAGAATATTAGCTTGAAATTTAGGAACTTTTGCTTTGAATTCCTGCCCTATTCCAGGATGAGTGACATTAAAGTGACTTACAAGTAAGGTGCCCAGGAGTCTAAAGTCTGCTTTCATAAATGGCTTAGGAACACAAACCGTAAAAAGCTTTTTGTTATCTAAAAATGCCAACATATACCTGGTGTTTCTGCTGTCCTGGATACTTTAGAAGCAACTCACTAGGACCATAGCATATTTAGATAAATAAACATCTATTTAGATAGCTAAATGTGCCAAAGTACTTGGGTACCTTGCCATCACAGCAGGATCTGACAGCCTAACCCGGGTATTTGTTCTGTATTTAAACAATACCATGTAATTTTCCAGGGCCTGTATCCCAGTATCTCCACTTCCAGGTGAGTGTCCTAACCAGTACGCTCCAGGCTCCTTTTCATTCTTTTTTGAATTATTCAGTGAAAATCAGAACAATTTTAGCCAAAGAGGCTTACTGCATAGCCAAACGGTTTGGGAACATGCGAAGGGAACACGAGCCTACTGTGGGCAGGAGGGAACTGTTCAGTGTGGACCCGTCAACCGGAGAGAGGACCTCCCCAGTCCTAGTGGGTTTAAGAAGACCTGGCTCAAGGTTGCCTTCTCTGCCAATTTCACAGAGAAATCAAGCCATAGATTATTTTCCCTACAGCGTTTCAACCAGCCAGAAATATAGATAGTATTGTTCTTGTACTGCGTTGAGTGTTGCTAATCCCAGAGGCACTGCTTCCTCTGTTTGTAAGGGGAGGAAATAGTGTGAGCAAGACAGTTCAGCTTTTTCTTTGGCATTACTCGTTTGTGTAAGCAACCATCATTTAGCATTGCAGAGTCAACCCCTTATTTGATGCTCCAACAATATCAGATATTTCACAACTAGAACTGATCTCTGCCAGCTTGCTCCCAGATTTTTATTGAGTTCAAACTTGAGCCATATTGCGTCTAATCCTTAAAGTGTCATTAGTAGTTATGAGTCTATTAATACAACACTTAAGCCATTGCATTCTGGCTACAACCTAGCGGATCCCCTCACAAGGTCGATGCCACTTGCACTAGCTAAATAAACTGGCCAAAATATCCTCCCTCAGGATAAACTGTACCCTAGCATGACTGTCCTCTGCCCTGCTGAGATAGTTCAGGTGGTAAACTTTGTCTTAGTGATACCACTGCTTAGAAATAGGATTAAGGGGAAAGAAACCACAATTGCAGAGCCTCTGCTAGAGGTCAGCTCACACATGCTTCCCTGTATGCATCTGGCAGCCTCAGAGAGGCAAATACGTAATCACAGCAGTATGCAATCTGTATGGTAAGTTCAGACTAGATACAATTACAGCATCAGGAAGCAAATAATCAGCACTCATTTGCAAAAAGCTGCATTAGGAGGGGACAGTCCTATACCTCCCCAATGATTTATAAGCTACAATTCTAATTACCTCTTTGAAATAGCACAGAGGATGGCCTCTCACCAAATGCGCATACAACGCCCAGACATCAGTTCTACCCTCTTCTCAGAAGACAAAAAAAACCCAAACAAATGAAGTTCATTATTTCATTCTAGCAACAAAGGTCTTGCACAGAGGGAAAATGATTCACATTAAATAATTTCCAAGTGGTGAGTGGTTCTAGAGGTAACAGCCCTGCCTTTGAACCCGAGGGGAAAAAAAAACCTAGGATCCCGTCCAGACAAAAATATCTGCCTCGGTGCCAAAGGCGTCTCAAGGTAGGCATGACTAGCAGCTCCTTGTCCAGATAGTTGAAGCCTTTGAAGATGAAGGCAGTAGCTGAGGTATGACCTGGAGTTGTACCACTTTCAACTCTTTATTTATGTTTGTACATGAAGAATAGATGAACAGTAGCCAGGAGACTGAAGAAGAGGAGGCGGCAGAATCAGTTAAAACGTACTCAGCAAATTGCCAAAGAGAACAAAACAAGGTAGTAAGTAAAGATGGGGCAGAGGTGGCGGTCAAGATGAGCTACATGGTGCAAAACCCGGGCAGAGGAAGCAAAGCTGACCGTACACCACCCTTGCATAACGCGGCTCCCCAGGGCAGCAGGCTGAGAGGATCTGTACACCGCGAGCTGATCCTGCCACGTACATGGCACACCCCTAAAATTCCCCTTTCCCTTCAAGGAAAGGAGGGGACTGGAGCAGAGCCAGCCACAGAGGCTGGCCGGCATCTTCTGGCCATTGCGCTCCAGCTAGCGGCTTCAGCGCTCCACAGTGCCAGAGGACAGCTTGCCCTAGGGCCAGCGACTGCCTTCACCAAACAATTTTACTCACCAATTTATTCAAGATATTCCAATGGAGAATGTTTCATTGCCATATTCCCAAGAGAAACAGCGAAATACCGACAGTTGTCAAATATTGGACTCAACAGTTGAGAGTATGCTGCAGGACATTCCTTGGCCGTATGATGCATTTTCATTGGGTTTGTGTTATTCATCCTCACTTAAGATAATAGCAAGGAAGGAAATCATACCCAAGATCTCTGCTTTAAAACAAACATTTACTACCACTACTTCCTCGCATCCCTGCCTGACTTGGGAGCAAACAGGCATTGCTTCCCCAAGCCAGCCACTGTGTGTTCCAGTATCATAACAAGAGCTTTTCTTTCAGGCAGTGAAACAATGTGGGAGCTGGAACTAGTTGAGCAAAAAAAGGGGGGAAAGAAAAGGCTCAGCTACGAGTCACTTCACATCCTCATCCTGAGGGCTTGCTAGACTTCTGCATGTTTAAATTCAGACCCACCTTTATTAGATAGAGTTAAGAAAGGATATGTCCCCTGCCTGAGGGACCAGCTTCCCTCTTCTGCCATAGCACCTCCCAGATCAGCCACTTAACAGCCAAAAATCTGGTATCCTCTGACATGCTACAAGAGTCAGCTGCATCATAATATCTACACGAACGTCCCCAGAATTCATGCAGTGTCAGTGCAAGAAAAGGGACTGACATAAGGATCCTAGTGTCGGATCAAGGCATAACGTAGCAATCATATTCCAAGCAACATATGGTGAGAAATTCTTCTTTCCAAGAAACAGAGATGAGAAGGAGATGGTAATGAATGGGTGGAATGAGCCATGGATAAGAAATAAGGTTGGCAAAACTTAATTTTAGTCTAAAAGGACACAAAATAGGAGATATTTCTCTGTTCTGCAATATTTCAGAGGCATTTAAGTGGAACAAGCTGGTGGGAAGGATATCTACCATGCCTTTGCCAGGGAATAGATGTGGTGTCATCTGAAGACCAGGGGACAGAGATAACACCAAAGCACAAATAAAGACTGTGACATGTACATTACCAAAAGCAGAGCTACTGCCCATGGCAGACAATGAGGATGGAACAGCATGTTTTGTGAGTCCCTGTGTACCAAATCCATAGCAGAGAACCAAACTTGGCTTCTGGCTAGGCACGTTTGATAAAAAGAGGGAGTTTTCCTTAAACAGAGACCTGGAATTTTTACAGCACAGAGAAAAGTGCAACCTTCATCACTCACAAATTAGGCACAACACCATCTCTAGGTGGACAAAGAATCAAAATGAAGAAAAAAAAAGGAGAAACAACATGGAAAAGGAAGATGGATTGCCACAGCACACTGAAAAGAAGAAAACCCCTTTCAAATGCCAGAATGGGAAGTCTCAGTCCTGAGCCCACACCAAAAGCCACAATTAAATATTTCTGCCCAGAACCCTTTTTTCCAGGCACAGAACATCTTCCCCCATTCTCTGCAGCAGCAGTTTCCCCATCCCAGCTGTTCCAGCTGCTTCAGCATGGTTGCTCGTTAGGCAGTGGGAAGGCTGAGCTGACACAGCAAGCGGAGGCTGCATTTTTAGTACGGTTCACCCGAACACAGCACCCTCTTGCAGAGGTGATGGTGTGTGCACAGACTCTGTACCCTCACTTCTTTTGCTAGCCATGAATCAGGGGGAAATATGGCATCCCTTGGTTTTAATTAAAACAAAAGTTTAAGCAAAACCCAGGAAGATGTCAGGAAAGGCTCAAAACACCAAAGCTATTAGCAAATGCAACTGAATTAGGAGTTGTTTTCTCAAAGACCACACAATAAGGTTTTTGGAGGCTTTTTTTTTTTTTTTTTTTTTTTTTTTTTTTTTTTTTTTTAAATACAAACTGCTTCACTTATGTCACTCAAGCTGATTCAGAGCTTGTGCCCACAGCCAGTGACTTCAGCTAGTGAAGGGCTGCGATGCACGTTAACAGAAACTTCTATTCATAACTTGCCTGAAGTTACGTCATTTTCTACAGACACACCATCAAATATGTCCTGCTTATGGGCAGCTTCATAGATGGCTGTTTGGGAGTAGTCTCAAAAAAACCCCAACCCTGACACCTTTCTTTGACAGAGCATTGTAGGGTGCAGAAAGCAGATTCATCCCAGGCTCTGAATCAGAGCCCTCCTCTCCATCTGCTGACTGTACTCGGAGCAGGAGGAGACCCCTGTTAGCTGTGCCATCTCTGGTCCTTGTAGGTCAGATGTCACCCATATGCCAAAAAATACCTTGTCTTCAACAGGACAAAAATGACCAATAAAAGCAGGGCGACTGCTCTAGCTCTGGGGTCCTGCCTGCCTTTCTGTCCCTAGTAGCCTGGGAAACTAGCCTGAAGTTAGATAGAAGAATTAATAGTTCTCCACAGATATTTCATCTTGCTTGTGTGTGTGCAGGAGTCAAGCTTTGGAAGCTCACTGCAAGGCACTGTAAATACTACTCAGGGGTGCTATTGAATAAAGTCATATAAAAATGCACAGAGCTTACAGCTTACAGCTGGACTGCAGCTTGTTTCTCCTAACCCTTGCAAATCAGAAACAAACCCCCTGTGCAATTAGAAAGAAAGAAAAAAAATCTCAGAGATTTATACTGGCACCCGGAGGCTTGTGGACATAGTTCAAGAATATGAAAAATTATGTGCAAAATTCACATGGGGACATAAGGGACTTCGACTTAACCATAAAAAATGTCCATGCAATTCCACAACTGCAATGTATACAGGGTGAGCAGGATAAAGGGGACCTTCTGGGGCAGGGAAATGAAAGAGGCCACCAGGACTGAGGGGAAGGGTGGGTGGGGATTGGCTTGAGGAAGCATCTAAAATTAATTCAGCTGATGAGAGAGGAATCTTCAGCACTTTCCTTTGTCTGCTTATCCATCTTGCCTCTCCTCAGCTATGCAGGGACACTCAGCAAAATCACTCCAAGTTCACAGTGGATGAGTTAAGACTACATCAGACCTCTGGGCAGACACCTTTATCCAGAGCTGAAGCTGTCTTACTGTAACTACAAGGCAGTGAAGCCTAATACCCTTTTAAATTCACACTTTAATTACCCTGGATTATGTCGCCTGAATGCCCTCATGCAGGCAAACCATTAGACTTCTAGACAGATCCACCAGATGTGAGGATTTTCACAGTAACCATCACTCTCACAGGGCTTTGTGGCACAAGAAAGGCATTCCCCCCCCCCCCCACACTTCGACATAGTCACAGGCAAAGAAGAGTATCTCGTTGCCAGCATCCAAAAGGAGGTGAGCCACTTATTCACTATTCTCTGCCTTGCTGGAAAAGTCACAGAAAACCCCTGAACTTGTCCCTCCTCAGTGATCTGCTCGCCAGGAAGGCTGCTCGCTGTCTGGGAACCATTGAATTCAGTAATCAGGTCCCAAGGCAGCTGCCAGCCTGGCCTGGGCAAGGGATAAATAAGGCAAAATAAGCTCAAAGCAAGAATCCACGACTGCATGACATTTCCAGACTGACCGCTAATGTATGCGTCTCCAAAAAGGTGCAAATGAGTGAATGGCCCATTCGTTGCTACATTTTAAGTGCTCCTGCCTTTGAAGACAAGTACTAGCCGGAGACAGTGCACCACATTATCTATTGCTTATTTAAGATGGATGTCACAAAAGACTTTTGGAAATTCTTTTCTTTCAAACAGGAAAAATATGTTTTTGATATAAAGCAAGTCTTCCAAACCAAAATTTTACCCTGGACAGAGCTAATTCAAGTGCTTTCCGGCCATGAATTCACAGTGGGAGAGAGAAAACTGTTGAGTGTAAAACTGCAAGCACTATTTAGCTGGGATCTCTTTAGATAGCTAAGAAGTGAGTCATAGAGACAACACCACTAAGCTGGTCATTCATCAAAACCAATCTGGCCACAGACACCACAAGTCCTGTTATCTCACTGCCAGACACTACATTTTCCCATATCAGTCTGCCTTGCAGCCTGGTCTCCTCACAGTCTCACAGTCTTCATCATTTTGGTCTTCTATGAATTTCTTTCCTTCTTGCAAACATTTTCACTTTATCCACCAGGTAACAGGGAGAGGAGAATCCTCAGACATACCACATCCACATTTGTTAAAATTAACTTGCTGGCTCTTGGAAAAGCAAAGTAATGTTTCCCCAGCTATCTTCAGGGGGTAAAGAAAGGAATAATCTGCATAAAAGCACTGACCATTTTAATTTTACTGACTTTGCTCCTCATCCATGAAAAAAAAGTTCTAAGAGAAGTAAGGCATTTTTAACCAGGTCTCTTTTCTGCAAGAGACAGAACAGCAAACAAATTTCAGGGAAGAAAACCTCCCTAAAATCAAAACAATAAACAGATATTTGTCCCTAGGTGAGAAACACACAGGGTCTGTATTAGCCACGTTACTTAGTGCATGATTAGTGAGCTGTTTGACATTACAGCAATGAGACAGCTGCAATAGCATATGCAGAACAACCAAGAAAGAAAGAAAGAAGACTTTTCCTAATACAGACCTAAATTATACAAGTAGCTCTCGAAAGAGGGCTCTCTGCACCTCTGTGGAGCATCCTGGAGTTTTAGACGGTCAGTGACATGTGGGCAAGCCATTATTTGCTTGCACGGTGCAAAATCAGACATCCTGAACAGCAGCTCTTTGTTTCTTCATTTTCTGACTTGGGAACCAAATTTGCAGTTGCTTCTTGTATACAGCAAAGCCAGAGTCGCTCTGTGCACAGATCAGACAATGAGTCATCCAAGATGGCTCAACATGCACATCTCCGAAGCACCCCGCAACGCACCATGTCCTTCTTTGCAAGAGGGTCTGGGTAAGCAGAAGACAATAGGCTGCTCTCATTCAAGCCTCTCACTTGGAATGATTTCCACCCAGAACAGCTTCCAAATATTGCTTTTGCTGACTGCAAGGGAAATAAAATAACCCACGAAACATTTGTACCAGTGTTCCTGCTTGGCTTGTTTCGAGTATGTGAGCAACTGTAACACCAATACACCATCTTCAGCTGGGGAAAGTGGATATGGCTCCAGTGACCAGCCCTGCGCTTAAACCAGCTTACACCCACTGATGCCCAGATCCAACGTATTTTCCATTACATTACAGCAACTGATACAACTTCCATTCCCCTTTATAGTGTCTGTGCATATCTGATTAATTCTTCTTTTTCACAGGAAGTCCAGCAGCCATAGACTACCGTTTTATTAGTTAGAGTATATCCAGATGATTTCAATAAAGCACTTTAAAAAAAAAAAAAAAGAAAAAAAAAGGACTAGTTTCCTGGTATTACAATTAAAAAAAAAAAATCTACTCGGAATAATTTCAGATGATAAATCTGCTGCCATTCACCAACATTTGTATAGCTGATTAGAAACAGTACATTGTCGCAAGCATGTCCCCTCCGACTCCCCACTGGGAACACTCCCAGCAGTACAGATATGAAACTTTCCCCCCCACAAAGATACTAATATTGGTGATAAATTGGTAACATTTAACAGCTATTGTGCTACATTTCTTGACAGATTGCACATGTCTTTTTATACACATTTTTGTAATATTTAGGTCCAAATACATTGGGCATTCTCCTACCATCCTGAACTTTTTATTTAAACTATCAAGTCTGAAGAACTTCGAACAATCCACTCTCAACATCAAAACCATTAAAAGCTAAAGGAGTGTATTGATGACATGGCAGTAGCATTGTGGATGCACTCAACAGAATCCAACTACATCAATTATATTTAACAACTTTTTCTTGCATGGATCTAACACTGGATTTTCATCATGCAGCATGCTAGCATCTCATTGCAGCAGTACACAGGGAAGCACACAGGCAATGGAGAGAAGAGCACAAGAAAAAATAAAAATCACCCGCGAGCACTATGATTGCATTTGAAATGAGCTTGTTCCAGCCAGACTTTTCCACTGGAGTTTACTGCATCAGTGCTTGCGGTAAGAATTTTAAGCTTGTCAGCTCAAGCATTGCCCCTAGAAGTCATTCAGAGGATGGAGCACTGTGGCTAACACGGTACGAGATACTGCTCCCAAAGCCACTCCGGATTCAAAAGGGGAATTAAATGAACAACACAAAGGCGGGACACACATTTTCATGGGAGGACTGTGCAAACACATGCAATCATTTTGCAGCAAGAGGAAAGCCAAACTGTGCTGGCCCATAAAGGAATGGGTTTGGTTTTGGGGTTTTTTGGTTTTTTTTCTTTTTTTTGGTGCATTTTACCGAATACAGGCACACACAATTTCTCTTATTTCTCATGCAACGCTGCCCTACAAATCTCCGTGTGTAGTTTCCTACTTCAACCCCTTTACAATACAGCCGACTTCTGTAACACTGCACATTCAAATCCCAGACCTGAAATATGAATCTAACTGATGAGAACTGGTTGATTTAAACCCCACGTTAAGACTGAGCGTAAAACATGTGGAGTCAGGAGTCTGTGATTAAGTCCAAATATCCTTTAAAATAATTTTTGCAAACATTTATTTGTATGACAAGAGGAAGACATCCTCCCTGCTCACAGATACTCCAAGAACAGAAAGCATAATAAATTGTGAAATAGGAGTATCTGTCTAGCTAATAAAATAATGGTTAAATTCACGGGCAAACAAGTGACATATGTTAGCTCTCTGGTTATCCAAAAATCTGTAACTCTTTAAAGAGCGCCCAGATATCGCAGCTTATTGCATGCAGGCAGACTGCAATAAATACATCTCTTTCTGGGTGGGTGCCTGGCCCCAAATCTTACTTTAACATCAATAACCACACCTAAAAATCAGAATCCCGGTACAGCACCAATTTTCTATCATCTCTTGGAAAGCACTGCTTTAATTAAAGAATGGAGTTAGATCGCTGTGTTTGTGTAGGTTGCTGCTCCAGGCCATCCCCGTAGCGTTGGATGTTTGTGGTCTACTCAACTTCCTGCTGCTCCGTCACTTCTTGCTTGGTGCCTGCCATGAGATATGTAGACTACAACATCTGTGCATGTAACATCAAAGATTCACTTTAGTTTACATTCTGGTGAGATGAAGTAAATGCAAGTTGTTTGGGTCTTTTTTAAATTTATTTTTCCTCCTCTTCTTTTTGCTCTTTAGAAAAAGCCATGCCACTGAAGGGTCTCAGTTCAGTGCCAGATTAGCATAACAAAGCGTGTTGGTTGTCTACAAAGGTTGTTGCATGTTCTCCCCATGGGAGGAAAGAAAAAAAATAGTAAAAAAAAAATTTCAGACGCTCAGGTGTAGGGGGTCTTTCCAGGAAAAGATAGTCTATTCAAACTCAGAAATGAAAACTAGCCTAGCAATAGTGCTTTTCTTATTCCTCCTTCCACTTTCATAACTACAGATGACACAAGTTTACAGGGGGAAACAAATTTATTTAGATAAATGTCTGCATTAAGGAAGAGGAACCTCACTGCAACACCTACGGAATGAGACAATCACTTATGAAATGTTTTAGATACAGAAATCTGGCCTGGCAAGTAGTCTCAGATTTAAACTGCTGTATTCATCATCCTGCCCTTAATTAGGCACTGAAATATTTTGATGAATCTGTATGCAACTCCCACTGCTTTAATGCCACACTGTTAGAATGAAGACAGTAGTATTTCTCTACCTTATGCATTAAGAGAATAACTATATCGAAGCCACAGATGCTCAGATATCGCGGTGACAGGAGACACGATGGCACCAGCAAGCTCTACGTGGCACAGTATCTGTCCTCCATTTTTGCAAGCCCAACAAGAAGCTCATATTAAAGCTGCCTGTTTTCAGTCTCTCTCCAGAAGTTCTTACCAGTACAAGGCTCTTTGGGATATCAATTATCAGCGGAGGGACCAGGAGAAAAAAGGCTTTAACACACGACCTACGTGCAGTGGTTCAGAGGAGCAGGAAAACTTCTGCTTCACGCAGAGCAAATGCAGAGCTGCTGCTGGTGCTCCCAGTCCATCCCACAGAACAAGCGGTGTGAATCCTGCCGGCAGCCATTCACAGGTACAGACGCTCCCAAATGCATCATTAACTTCTACCCTCTGGAAAGCGTGCCTGGATTAAGAGAGTTCTGCATTTCTCCCTTCATCCATAGCCACATATACATAGCAAAAATGTTGGTATTGGGTCAGTGGGTTTAAGGGCAACTTCTGGCTATTTTCATCTTACCGGGTACTATAAATAAAAATTGCAATTGCTCTGCTGCGTAAGACCCATATCCATTTGGGCAAAGCACTTGTGGCTTTTTTTTTTTTTTTAATGAAACAATGCCTCTAATGTCTAGTTTCTGCTCTTTGAGAGAAATTTACGTTTTTTCAATGTAAATTCTGTACTACTTCCTCATGTGTATATATATATATCTATGCATTTATTTCTATGTCCAATTATAACCATATTGTCTCTGAAACTCTCTTTTGAAACTTATAGCAGGAAAAAGCCAGATTCAATGGAGAATATTGACGGTTTTTTCTTACTGGCCTGGATATCTGCCCAAACAAAGAGCTGGTTAAAGACAAAATACAAAGAACCCTTTTGTGAGGGGCTAAGTTCACCTGGGAGAAGTATTAATGAAGTCCCACAGGGGTGGGGACTCAAACTCGCCTACTTTCAACGATAAAAAGAAGCCAGGCTGAGAACACCAAGTACCCTGCCTTCCTCACCCCTTTCTCTTTAAACTGAGAGAAGGAGTGCTAACGTAATTGAGAATTAGGGACCTTTCTGCCATTAATCTATAGGGTCTGTGAAGAAAGAAGCTAGATTTTCAGATGGCACGCCAGCTGCTGCATGGCAGCTGAGAGTCTAAAACAAAGTTTATAAGTAGGTCAATACCACAGGGCTGTTAACTCTGACTGAAAGACCTTTAAAGAAATCAATACCATAAGCAATAATTACATGTGATAGCAATACAAATGGCTGAACTCGGAATATGTATGTTCTAGTGCATATTAAGCCATTTGATCAGTTTTCTTGCTACTGAAGAAGACAAGGAACAAGAGCATTGCTCTACCAGGAGATTAACGTCCACTCTAGTCAAATACCATCCCTGGCATTACTGTGTAAGTTATAACACTCCTAATTGATAATTATTTGCCAGCTGTGCTGGGGAACATTTTTCTCTGACCTCATATGTTCGATCATTAGTTTATAGCCTAAAGTTGAAATATTCAAATATCTTTATTTGGTTTTGTTAATTTTTTACTTTTCTTTGACTCCTACTGAGCTCCTTACCTTAACTGTTAAATCAAAGCATGCTCCTGACTTGAATTCTGCATTATGGAATATATATTTAATTTCAGCGCTTTTCACAAGTTGAAAAACAAGACAGTAGATCGCTCCTTGTTTGTGCGCTCTCAAGAAAGCTTAAAAGGGTGATGCACCTGAACAAGGGGCAGTGAAGATGAACAAGGTGTCCCCTCCAGGGCCAGCCTTCTGCCTGGGCAGAGCAGGCAGCTGCAGGAGCAGGAGAGCAGCCCAGGGAAGAGCATCACCCAAGGGATGGGACACGTCTGTCCACCTTGGCCGATGCCACAGCCTTGGCGAGCCAGGCTTTCGGCTGCTTGCCTACCTATAGGAAGAAGCAATCGCTTCAAAAGAGAAGAAAAGGGCTACCCCCCCCCCCCCACTGTTGCCACCCCAGTAATTGCAGGAGAGGTGAGCCCGAGGAGGCAGGCTAATAACTTCTTCCTTAGGACCAAGGAATTGTGCAATGCCTGAACTACTGAAAAACTTTGAAGTAGCTTCACTCGCTCGTGGGACAACTGTGCTGCCCGCCGCAGTATGAACACAGCCCTGCTTTCCTCAAGAGTCCCCTTTCCAAGGGCTTTTTGTGTGCCGTCTTTTGCAGCGCAAGTTCTGCTGCTTCTTTAGCAGGAGCATCAAAACCTCTCCCTGCGGTGCTTTTCCTGTGCAAAGCACAAAGAAATCCACACAAGCTGTGGGGATTCAGCTGCTTTTGCAGCGGTCACAACTTTAACGAGAAGGGCATATTTCCAGATCATCTCATCTATTTTGAAGTCCACCTCTTCAAACTGCCCCACAAATCTCCTTCTCCATCTCCAATGCACGCTCACTTCCAGTAACACAGTACATCATCACAGCTTGCTGAGGAGGGCTGTGAAACAGCCCTGGGTTTGTGAATCATGGCTACTGCAAAAGTTACACGTGTATACATCTCTGCTGAGTACAGGCTACTGAAACAACTGCACACCTCTCTCTTGTGAAGGCTAAAAATCACAACTGAATGTTATTAAAAGCACATATTTTGAATGAATAATTCAAAGCTAGAAACAATTAAGACAGGCTGCCAAAGCAGAAAGATTTATGGCATTCAGGAAACCACTATTTTGCAGGAGACATTCTTCAGACTTGCATGAAAAAGAAAAAAAAAAAAAAAAAAAAAAAAGAAGTAAAATGGTTTTGAAGAGCCAATTTCCTTTTCCCCTTTCAAACTTCCCCAACATACACACACTGCCTAGGTTTTCTATTACTTTATTTCCAAAAAAAACTTAGAAATGCTGAGAGCATACCAGCTTTTGACATTGATGCTCTGTCATTTCAAGTAATACTCATCATTCAATAGAAATACTACAACAATAAGCTTGTAATATGCTTTTAAGCAGGGGTCTCATAGAACAAGCACTGTAAAGGCATTTAGGCTGGACTTTAAAAAGTGAAAATTTCATAGCTGGTCAAACGCTTTTGCTCTGGGTAGCTTAGTTCTTTTTGATTGTAGAACTAAATCAAAATGAGTCTGGCTAGTGTTCTTAGATAAATTATTCTGTCATTTGAAAAACAAGTCTCTGTAGACATAATTGAAGGTTACTACTTTCTGAAACTTGATAGAGGGTGTAATGACTCCATTCTAGCTACGCTTAACAGGCAGTCTGTTATGGTAAGTCAATATAACATTAAACAGGATATATTATACTGCTTTTGTTATGAAAAGCCCATAGCAAAGGAACAGAAACACACTTTTGCAGGAAGTATAACCCAAGAATTTCTGCAAAGACTCCTTAGAAGAACAAAACAGGGCAGAATTTTCCAATTCCATCAACATTTTAGGTTAAAATACGTACACAAATTCATTACCTGCAATAGAACATACATATGCAGATCTTCTGTCTTTGTGTAAGAAAGGGCATAAGGCAGCCTAGGTGCTGAGCTTTCTCCCGGGAACACAGGAGTACCCCTTTCACCCCAGCCTCACGTACCACAGGCCACCTTCCAACCAAAAGAAGCCACCCCAACCATCAGCTAGTTTCCTTAATCTCTCCTCTCAGAGGAAACAGCTGGACTCATGTTAATCACAGAGTGAAAGCACCTTGATCTTCCTTTCAATCTGAAACGATCCCACTTGCTCTGTTAGAGCTGGTTTGCAAACGGCCACCGAGGGGCTACAGGTGGGCAGCATTGCCTACTGCCTGACGGCCACGCTACCCCCTCCTCATCACCGCCTGCCTCAGCACACCCGCAGGCACGACCTCAAGGGAAAGCACTTTTGCATGAGCAGGGCAAGAGTCATTTTGAGCTGTAGGCCTGTTGAGTCAGCCCATATATATAGAAAAAAGAAAAAAAAAAGAAATATATATAAAGGGTCTGAATCCAGAGTGACTGTAAGCAACTGCTTCAGCCTGTGCATATTCTGCAAGGTACAAAAGCACAGCAGTGAACTCGAGCACACGTTGGAGTCGCTTTGGCTGAAATGTTTAAGTGACTCAGGGAATAGTAATCACCTCACCTGCCAGACATAATGGTATTTTATAATTCTTACAAAACATACCTGTGTACATATGCATACATATATAAAAATAGAAACTGACCCCCTTTTTGGCCAGATTGGAGACATGTGAGTAAGAAGCTCTAAACATCCTAAGTTTAATAGGCATCTTGCTTATATTATGTAACAAGATTTGTCTCATGACCTCTTTATTAAAATTTCAGTGCATAACTGTTAAAATAATAAAGCTTAGCTTTTTTGGTTTAACCCGAACACTGATGGATATTCTCCCAACTGTTGCTGAAAGATTTTATTTTATTAGGTCACATTACAGAACTGTTTTCCTGAAGAATGAAATAAATTCATCTCCTTGGTGATAGCATGCTTGACTGACATGATGCACTCACCAACATCTTGTAGACAGCTGTGAACATTTGCAGTGGTGCCAATTAATCTACGATAGCATCAATGGAGACAGAGAAACAAAGAAGCCACCACAAAAAGCTCTATTGAATAACATAATAAATGAGTGATGCAGGTGTTCTGTGACTTGGTTTAATTTTTTCAACCTTGCAGAAAGGTAACACTTGAGTCCACAGTAGTCAAGGTGCATCCAAGTCATTGCCTCTTTGCTGCCTCCTCTCAAATGGCAGTGCAGAGCCTGCACTGTGAGTTTTACTCACAAGTATGAAGCTTGTGCATATAAATACTCGTTTTTTCAAGGTACGGCTGGATGTTTTCTAAAATGGCCTTCAACGCTCTGACTTTGATATTTTCAGGATTTTTTTGTGGCATCACAAAAGATACAATTTAAAATAACCACTAGAAACAGCTGCAATGTCCAATGAACACAATGGCAAAAGTCAAAATGATGAGCCTAAAACTCACTGAATTTAATGGAATGTAAGCATGTGCTAGTTGCTTTGCTGAATGGGGGGCCCTTGCAGTCTTAGCTTAATGAGTTGCTTTGTAAGCTCTTAGCTAAATGGAGCTTGGAATCTTTAATGACCAATCTGTGTAAACAGCAGCTACTAAATAACATTTTAATGCCCTGATGATCTTTTAATTCAATAGACAAATGATGAGGCAATTTTAGCTAGCATCATAGCGTTAATGCAGCAGGGAATGCACACTGGAAAGAGCAAACAGAATAAGTAAGCAAGGATACAAAGGATGAGCAGTATCTGGTACAACTCAGATGCTCAGATCTGCTTCCCAGAAGCGAGATATCCAACACTTGTCCCAGTTCAGAATGTACCTATTTTAGCAGAATAGCGGTAAGGTGGTACTCTAATCATGATGTATACTGGGCCAGGGTTTTAGAGCCGTGTTTCCGCTAATGTTAAAGGATGCAACGTGATTAAAGCACAGTATTGAAAAACCATCTTGGCACGCTCACAGTGAAAATTGAGATGTGAAGTCCCAGCCTGGTAATATCACAGCTGTGTCAGGAAGGGCTGTGCAAATGAGGAGTAATGGAGCAAGGTCATTGCGATCGGTACAGTCAGTTACAACTTGCACTCCCTCTGCCACAAAGATTGGGTTAGATGTCAGTCAAGTAGTGAAATAAACTCTTTATGAAAAAGATGTGGTTGAAGGCATGATGAAAGCAAGGCTATATACTTACAACACATTGCAATGTCTTTAAAGAAGTGCCGACCATTTGCCTGGAAGCGCACGAGCCAAGAGTACACCTAAGGTCTGCATTTAATCTGCTTATGTGCTTACAGCAACTGCATGTGTAATATAGCAGATTGCAGGTGCAAGCGCTCCGTGAACCCACGCTTCTGAAACTTGGCCACGGCTCTTTTCTCTTTAAATGACATTACCATTGGATCCTACTAAAGATGCCAACTGCCTATAGGGTCACTCAGTTTGGATCAGACACGTGAAAACATTTCCCATATGTGTCGAGCTCTCCCCAAAGCTCTCCTGCTACCGGCTATGCACCGAAGCCTTTCCCTTCAGGCTGCTCCTTTCCTTCCTCCCAGCCCTGTACCTTCACTACTTGCCTGCTTTTCCCCCTCCCCAAACTCTTTGTTCCCTATCAGACCCCTTGGTGCCTGGCAGTGCTGTTTCATGGGGTGATGCCGCACTTGGCAGGCTCGGCAGGTCTGGTGTTTTCTCTGCTGGGGCTTGACCAAGTGCTGTTTCCAAGCCTCATGGTGTCTAGGGCTTCTCTGAATAAGCTGTATCTCAAAATATATCACCACTTTCCTTGCGCTGAGGGCAATTCATGAACTCGGGAGGTCCAAAGACAATGTCTGCTTTCTTACTCAAACGGAGCTCAGGAGAGAGGTGAAGTCTCTGGTGGGTTTGTATAGGCGCTTTCAGATACGCGAAGGGGTTGCGTTCAGTCCTGTCTGAACCCTGGGATGGAGTCAGTTCCCATTTCCTTTCTCATCAGGTTCTTCCTTTCTCAGGGAACACATATGCAGTTTTCCTAAAAAAACGTAAGTCATATCTATAACTTTTCTCACCTGGAAATGAAGCTGCAGCCCATGACATACTTTTGTAGGTCTCTACCATAAAGACATCAGTTTTTGGATTGGCTGACATCTGAGACAGGTTGTACCATCACATCAGGGATAAAAACTGTTGCTTACTTATTGGAGGGCAGGTACAGAACTTTTTTTTTCTCCAGTTGCATTTGGAGGCAGCATGAGAGAAAAGGAGGCTGTTCAAAAGTGTAGATGTCATGACTCAGTCTGAAGCAGGCAGGAACAAAGGGACCTGAAGAGATGCATTTCATATTCCTCAGAATTGGCAGGCTCTTCTTGAGTGGCTGTTGAAGCAACCTGGCTGAGGAGAACATGTGGGATGTGTCCGCACCTTCAATAGACCTGCGGGAGAGACCTGGATCCCGGAGGGAGGCTAGGAGACACAGAGGCAGCCAGGGCGAGGGCAAGTACATGATGGAATCGGAGCAGAATTAATCTTTGAATTGTCAGTGCAGTAGTCTGTGTTACACACAGCAGCTCCCTGCTTTGATCCATTTTGATTTGTTATTGGCTTAATACCCTAAGATATTTTATGTATCTTTCAGCCTCTCTTCATTTGAGGCTGATTTATACCATCTATCCCAAGAATTAAAGCAGGAAACCGAAGGACAGTTCTGAATCTGTGGAAAATTTATCTTCAGGCTTTTGGGCACAGCTCTTCCCTGCTCATCTTTCAGAAAGCCAGCTCCCCCGAACTGGCTGGTGACGCTGCTCCTGTCTGGCTCAGGGTGCACATGAGCTGGCCTGTCGCAAAGCGCTGATAGTGGTGAGAAACTTCTTTTCAGTGTTCGGCTAAGTGGTTCCTCCACTTAGATAAGCAGTTCTTTACTTTTCCTGGAGGTTTTTTCTTTCCTTTATGTGGCTGCTGATCCAGTCTACGTTGGTTTTTATGGGTGCATTAATGCCTCTTCTTTGAAGGTTTGCCAGTTCATTATATAATGGCTCCATCAAGACTAAACAAAATTCTCCCTGAATCCATCCACCTTTGCAGAATAAGGCCTGGCAAAGCCTTGTGCCCCAGATAAGGTGCAGAGGGACCGTCGTTCTGCGCTTAAGCTGAGCGTATTGCAGTGTTGCGCTGCAGCCACGTCCATGCCTCCTCCTGCCCTGCTGGAGGTGACGCTCCTCTGTGCCAGCAGCTCTCATAAAGCCCAAGCGGTAACTTCGCCTGTTCTGGAGGTTTCTTATCACCAGCCTGTGTTTCCCCACTGCCCTCAGACTGGTTTTATTATATTTCTGCAGCCTGATTTTTTTCTGCTTATCAGATGACAGTCCGGCTGGCAGGGAAGACGTTGATTCAATAATGTAAGTGTGAACGCGGCCGAACGGTTCGCACTCCTCTCCTGCCTCATGGATGTATTGAGTCTGGATCCGACAAATTCACACAGCAAGCCTCTCCCTTTGCATTGTTTTCTTCTTCTTCTTTTAGTTCTTGCAGTCACTGAAGCTTTGGAACAAGGCAAATCTCCTCTCCTCACCCTTTGCAGCACAGCTCAGAGATGGACCATTTTTCCACAGCTCCTCCACAGGACTTACTGTGACCCAGGATGCTCACGCCTCCAGACAGCTTCTGTCTGCCATTTGCTTCCTCTGTTTGACTCATGTTTTTCCTTTCTTGGGATCTCTCTCTGCTTATCTCCCAGGCTGCTGGCTCTCAGGAGGCATTTCTCTAGGGTTAGAGCTGCTTGTCTCACCACTGGCTCCTGTAAGATGGAGCCCCACACTTCATAAATTAACCTGATCTGTAATTAGCAAGATTTTCTGTCTCCAGACTTGCAGTTCTGGTTCTGCACACTCCAGTGAATCTCTCCTCATTTCTTCTTCGCTGAAGCTGAAAACATCACTCACCTCCTCTTTGAGATTGATGTGCTCCTGTGATGCCTGGACAGCAGATCCAGAAAATGGGGCTCTCCTCCTGAAAATAACAGCTTGCTCACCTTGTCCTTATCTCCTCCCTATGAGATAGAAAGAAGATGTTGTTTCATCTTTATCTCCCCCAACCCCGTTGCCAGTTCTGAATGCGGACTTGCCTCTTACTACAAAGTTTGTGTAAGGCTTTTTATCCAGTTGTCCTGGAAGGCCGAATCCCTTCAGGCTGCTCCTCTTTCCTTCCCATCCTGCCTTTTCCATTTTCCAGCCCTCCAGATGCTGCTTTGTGTTCCGACAATTGCATTTCTCTCTTCAGCAGGGGACATGATGACTGCTGCCACCGCAGCCCACGTACTGTGCGTGGAGGGCTCCAGGACTGTTAACCTAAACCAGCCCTTCACAAAGGAAACCATCTACTGGTTTGCTTCAATCACCATTCAGCACCCAGCTGGGCCAGCCACAGGCTGAATCCTGCAGCCAGGGTCTCCCCACCACCTTCCCTGCAGATTTGTTGCCCCCTCGTAATTTGTAAGCACAAGGTGAATGATACCATAGTCACGCAAAGGCTTCGGAGAGCTGTGCTGTCCAAAGCAGTGTGCAGAATTGCATAGAAGAAGCATCGGTTCACCGATAGTCTCCAACTCTGATGGGCAACGTCAACAACTTTCTCTGATTTTTTTTTTTTTTTTTTCCCTCTGCCATATTAATCCACATGTGTACAAATGTGTTATTACTTACATCCTGGCCTCTGGAAAGATTTGCTTCCTAAAGCTATTCAGTCTGCCAAAAATCCTTCCCAAATTTAAGTGCTTCTGCTTAAATTGTTTTGTTATTCTTCAAATGCTACTTATGACAGCATAGGATAGACGAAAATTATGCTCTATGTTCAAATTATTTTATAAAACCCTCAGTAAAACATCACTTGGATGTTTTTAAAACTGCTGACAGATTCCATGAGAACAGCTGTTTATAAACAAATTCGCCACCAGAAGAGCGACGACTGGGGGCTACCGCATCATGTGCCCTCTGTGAATCCTGATACTGTCAGGAAAGGTGACTTCAAACATTAAATTTCAGATTTAAACAGCACCTAAGCATTAGAAATGTTCAAAATCCAAACTAAACTTGGATGAGAACTTTGCAGGTGCCTCTTCCAGCCTCCAGAGATGAATAAGACATCTGTGGATTTAGACAAATCTTTCCACCTGACCTCCCCAGCCTATCTATCTCAGAGGTCCCCAACACAGGACCACCACCCCTGTAAGGGTGGCCCTGGGTCTTGTGACTTGTGTCTGTACAGAAACCAGCACAGCAGAAGGGGAACCCTTCCAGCACGTGGCAGAGTTATAAATACACTTACAAATACAGAAAAACATGCCAAAAGGACTTAAGCTCCTTTTACCTGGCCATAGGCACACATAACCAGTATGCACAAGCAGAATGAACTACTGGCAATGGTGACAGGCCAATGCCACAACTTTATTTTGTCAGAGGCTGTCTGGTCTGCTGATTGCAATACAGAGAACTGGGAACTTTCCAGGGCTTTGCATGTAACAGAATTATCAAAAGGCAGACAAGCACTGAAAGTGAAATACTCAAGGAGACTGGCCAAACCAAAGGCAAAATTAGCAGCTGTCTCTTTCACTGCCATCAGTAGCTGAACTGAAGATTTAATTAGGGGATGTTTTAAATATTTTCAAACAAATATGGCAATACTTCACATATCTTCATTTCACAAATATATACAAGATTTATAAACTACAGCAATATTTTTATGGCTCTCTAAATATCTTTAGTCAGAAATCTTAGGGTATAACCAGAAATTAGTATATTAGGTCAGTGTGCACCAACAAGGATGGTAGAGAGGGTCAACTTATTATAAAGGACTAAAGATTTTTTGTGCAAAACCCTGAGGTCTTTCCACTCCTACTGAAACCCACGGCAGCTAGGGATGCGGGACCTGGCCTTACATGCATATGACAGGGATACTGAGCATCACAGCTCCCTCTGCAGCATCTCCCCAAGTCCAAGTGTCTCCTGGGAACAGAAGCAGAAGCAGCAGGCTCCCTCGCTCCACCGAGGTGGGTTCATCTCTGATGTTACAGTAGCTAGTTAGAGAAAAAGCACACTTTTATTTTTAATGGCTGTACATGGCCAGGGATTTTTTATTTTGGAACTTGGTTCTCATTTTCCAGAAAGCCATATGTTTTTTTTTGCACTCTAAGCAGCTTTATTTAATATGGAAAGTAGAATATCTTTTAAAACAGAAACCAGCTGCGTAGTTTATGGGTATCATCATATGGCTCTGCTTTTTGTTTCCTTACTTAACTGGAGTTTGGGGTTTCCAAGTTGCCAAGCTGCTAACACTAGTAAATGGAGTTTATTAGAGACAGTGTTTGTTGAACAATAACATTTTATATAGTCTGTCACTGTCTAGTACCTTAGATGAGTTACACATTTCTGTTCTCTATTTTTGCCCTGATTTTTTTGGCACTTTAGATCCCGTTTTCAGCTGTGGACACCAAAGAGCAAAATCAAAGACATGATCTTGTGCTTGCTTATGCCTAAAATCTGCAAAGCTGTTCCTGACCAAAGTCGCAGAATCAGGCCTGCAAGGGTTAATCCCGCAGTGCTTTTGACTGAGCTGAGCCAGCAGGAAGGGATTCGATGGCAGATGAAATACCTCCCCAAGAGACCTCTTCCAGGAGAGAGGCCCCTTTGCCCAGTTGTAAAAGATAATGTGTCCATCAAAAGGCTGTCCCACAACGGTAATGGAGACTGGGGTGGGTGCGAAGACTGGGAGGGGTGCGGACCCTCCTGCAGCGATGCTCTCCCCTCCCAAAGGCCCTGCTCAGCCTCTCCCTGGAGCTTTGGAGCATCACAGCATGAGGAACAAACAAGGCTTGCAGCCTAGGAAGCCTCTGGAAGTTGCTCTCAGAGGGCTGTTTGCATTTGGCTCCTGCGGGCATCAAATTCAAACCCAGCTGGACGGCCAGAAGAGAGCACAGCTTCTGCTTGGCCCTTTAGTGGTGAAACTGCATGTGTGAAGCACAGGCATGACTCAAAGCAATTGAAATGTTAGAGGGCAGACGAAGCGAGGGTCTTTCGTAGCAGCACAGTTCCCCATTTCTTCTTTGTGCTCTGCAAATATCGTGAGTCAGCTCTGGTAGATATCTTTATCTTGCTATCTGTTGCTCTTCTTCCTCTAATCACAAAAGATTCATGCACTGCCAACTTTAAACAGCAGGCTTGCTTTTAATAGCACGTTAGTAACTTCAGATGTCTTTAGTGCTCCCTTTCACCAGGATTCCCCTAGGTATTGGAGGAACTAAGCTTTTAAACAAACGCTCAGCGGGCGCAGCATACGGCCGGCACGCAGAACAGGGGTTACATCGAGTTCCTTCCCGGCTCAGGAATTATGGCTTCTTTGACTACTGCTAACTCAGCTCTGAAGAAGGTGATTTATCTTCATGGTTCATAAAAATACTTCTTGAGAAATTTCCCTTTTCCTCTTGCCCTTTGGAATAACCAGATTGCAGCATGTCTCGGATTTAAAAACAAATATGGCCTGGAAAATAATATCTTTGCATTTCCCCCACTCATATCTTCTACTATGCACAATGGCTTCACTCCCAGCTTTAAATTAGATGAGTGCTATGTTAGCAATATACTTCACATACAGACTGAGAGCAAGGCACAAATAATTCCAGCAAATGGGCTCAGTAGACGTTTGTTTGCCAAGTATTAGCTGTTGCTAGAGGGTAATTTTGATTCCCAGTTTTAAGAGGCCCTTGCCAATAGAAAAGTTTTTGGTGCTTTATTGTCTTCAAATTATCTTTAAAAATTAGAAAAATCGCTTGCACCGTGAGGAACTTGTGAAATTTGTTAATGTTTATCAAATTTTTCAGGGTATGCATTTCAGTGTAACAATGATGCACGACTCCTGTGCAGTGAGCAGTGTCACTCGTCTAAAGGAGCTCTTAATCTATATCTTTGTGCAGGAGGGTAGAGCGTGTCCCTGGGCACTCTATTGCCTTTGTATACAGCTATTTTGTAGTTGTTCCTTAAATAAATGTAGTACACAGGTACAGGATTCATGGCTGAGGAATCCACAACTAGGCACTCTAGGGATACAGAACAAAAGAATTGCATCTGTCCTAAAGTTACGACAGGTTTGGGTATTTGGGGTTTTGTTTGGGTTTTTGTTTGGGTTTTTTTTTTCTTTTTGAAAAGGTCAGAATAAGGTTCTGATCCTTCCAAAAAACATATATGCCTAACACAATGTTGTGAATGGTCCAACAAAGTCAATAAAGACAGTAACCATGCAAAATTTGGAACATATGAATGCACTTTTGCAAGTCTGAGGAATGAGGAAAAGCAAATGTATCCCCCTGGGCTTTAGCAATCAGATAGCATACGTATTAATAATGTGCAATACCCAGCGCGGTACATGGAAAGCCATAAAAACGTGAACCATTGGAGACGGGTTCCTATATACAGAATTCCCTTGCTCTCAGAGGTATAGCCATTGATATCTACACACAAATCAACCGTAACAATAAGAATTTGTCTGGCACAAGCTTCCAGCAACTAATGGATAACACAGACCAAAAATGCTTCTCTTGCCTTTTGTTAACTCCGGAATGCTGTTCGTCACTGGAGACATCCACAGCAGAAACGTACCCTGGGGCTAAACTGGGAGGGTAGCTAGAGCTAACCCATCTTTGTCTACAGAAACCTCCTAGCCACATAAATGTGTTTTACAGATGTCCAGTGGTAATTTACTCAGCCCAGAAGAATACACTTAATAGCACGAAGAGGGGTGCTGGGTTTAATGCACAGCCAGGGAGCTGCTTGTCACCACCACCTGCAGCTAGAGCAGACACTGGAGAGCATTTTACAGCCAAGGGGCCTCGTCCCCTCTTGCCGGCACGAGGTGGTTCCAGCTCCACCTTCCCCGCGGAGTCCGGCGTTGGCCAGCACGAAGGGGTGATCCTGTCTTCGGGGCCGGGATGCAAGCGCTGCTGCCGGAGCTGCGGCCCCTTGTGTGCCAGTTTTGGAGCGAACGGGGCCTGGGAATATCACGCTCTAAGCAAAGAATATGGCAAAAATTTAGCTATAACTTCACCGGGAACTAGGGAAACAGAAACATCCTGCCCTGCGTGCCTGTCTCGCAGTGCAGCTCTAGCTGACAGACAAGTTCGAGCCTTGCTCTTCTTCCAGCACAGGCATTTGTGTCCTGCCAGAGTCTGGCACTCAGCTTGGAAAGGGAAATTACTAGTCCTTTCCTGAAAGTCAATTACTGCTGGTTCAATCCCAGATAAACCGGAGAAGGCCTGCCAAGAGGCCGTGAGTACATTCAAGGCCAATTTCTACAGGTGTCCATGTAGTTACAGTCGACTCCGAGTTGCCACACCGTATACGGAGTTGAGGAACACGTGCACCAGCTAGAGGGAGTAAAAAAGCAGCGTTAAGGAAGCTATTAAATTCACATCCATTTCCTAAAAACATGGAGTGCAATTTGTGAAAATATCCTTGATATCAGTCGGAGCAAAAGAGGTGTTTCAGATACATGCTGAGAAGTTGGATGAGTGTCTTAACTTCCTTCCCCCCAGCTTCTGGAGCGATTTGCAACATCCTTCCAGCAAAGGATCCAGAGTCATTTGGAGGGAGAAAAAAGACTCATTGGAAGATTAAAAAAATCACTGAGCTTGCCAAAGCTAACAAATGGACTCAAAGCTCATCTACTCCTCACTGGAAGGAAAGATCAGACTTCTGGTTAGCAGGAGGGTTGGTACCAGTTTGTGCAGGACCTTATGGCAGCGAAAAGCGAAGAGGCCCCAGGTTCTGCTTAATAAAGGAATTGACTTACAAACCCACCCTTCGCCAGCTGAGCCAAAGTCCACGGGCCTCTGCAGGAAGGCGATACTAACAAACAATAATTTAGAAAGGAAAAAGGAACAGTTCAATGGGGAAAACTTGCTCTGCCAGGGCATGACCCTGCTTCTCGCCCACGGAGAGGTCTGCCATTGTCCCCAGTGGGGCAGGTCCCTTGCTCACAGTCCCAGGGTGACACACCAATAATGGTAACCTTAACGGCTCCTAAGAATATCCCAGCATTGGCAACTCGTATTTCCTCTGCCTGTGCCTATTCAAAGCATTGCTGAGTGAGGTTTTCCACCCTTAGGTTTTCTTACATTGTCCCTGAAGAATATGCTCAAAATTATTAGCTGCTTTTTAGCCTGAAGATTTTTTTCTGCATCCCCAGTCTAATGCTCTGCACTTTCTTTTGTCTCCGTATTAATCATTCCATTATCAAACTGTGCAGCAATTAAATGGGAGATTTCCAGTGTCTGGGCTTTCTCTTGGTGAACTGTATTTGCAATAATACTTCCCTTTCTATTTTCCATGCTAATAACATTAAGTCTAATTTTAAACAATATGGCTTTTAATATAGTACATGTTTCTTTTTGATACAAAGGTGATACATGTAATGCAACCTGGTCACTGTTAGTCTTTCACAACAGGCAGGCATTTAGGATCAACTGATTTTCTTAAAAAAAATAAACATCAAGGGAATGAACAAAATATATCAGGGATTTTTCTATTTAGCTTTTTGGATATACAGCCTTGAAGGTCATGTTTAAACCCAAGATGAATCCAACCATGAAGATTAAAAATTGTATGTTGACAAAGACAAGCTGAGGTTTTTAGGCAAGCATGACCACTTTAAGAAGCTTTAAGTTAAGGGCAGAACAGCAATAAAGTGGCATGTTAACAACACTGTTCTGATAACACTGCAGGAATCATTAGTTTATAATAGAGTTTATTCCAACCTTATTTGAAAAGGTTCAATGACAGAATACCTATAGCTATGCATTTCTGAAGAGCTGCAGGAGTTTCTCCAAGAAACTTATCTACAAGTGAGTTTCCCCTGTATAGCTGTTATCAGGCTAAATAAATTTATCTGGTGTACTGTGCATGGAACAGAGGCCGAGGTGAATAAGGGTATTTGAGCAATCAGAGGGTTTCTGTCCGGATGCATCTCTCAATTAGCTACAAACCTCAATGCACTGCAGTAGGTAGCTGTAGGTGATGGAAAGCTTGAGCAGTCTAGCAGGAAACTGCTATATTGCTTTACAGGATGATACCGTGAAAGCACCATTAAAGTCTGAGAGACAATATTAGAATATTTGTTTGAACATCTTTCATCGAAGTTGGTGTTTATACTGCTGCTAAGCCTGTCAGAGTATTGTATTTAGAAGAGGCTGGGACTCTGCCAGTGAAATATCTACACCGCAAGACCTCAGCTCATCAAAAGACTTTGTGAGAATGTATTGATGCTGATGAGACTTTCATCAGGAAAGGTTTCTCAGCTCCTGGCCAGTATTCCTCAGCAAAGGCCGAGAGAGACTCACTGCAGAGTAAGGGATTGCCTACTTCTTGGGCAGCTCGTCAGGAACGTGGGAGAATCGAATTCAAGAGCCTGCACCGTGACTCAGAGCAAGCTGCACCTCCCAAAGCCCACGCAACTGGCCCTGCCCTCGGGCTCTCTATTATTCCTGAATAGGCCTCTTTCAATCTTTTTTTCTGCAGAACCTTTTGGAAGGCCTTGAGTTTGTGTTGATGCAGAACAGAAAAATCTCTGAAATCTAGAAAATCTTTGGGCACGGGAAGCCTGTTTCTCTCCCAACTCTTCATATTGGTTTCTTTTACCTGAAGGCGTTGATTCAACAAGAATTGGAGATATCGGAGGAAAAGACTGCAAAGAACAACATTGCTGAATCCTCCTCTTCACAATTCACTCGAGAACATCAATCAGTGCCAGTATCCCAACTAGATCAAAGCATTGGAGCTACTGCTCTGTTCCCAGCTGTGTGGTTACCCACCATTGACATCAGATTAGTTTGTCTTCCAGTTTAGTCTAAAGGAATGACTCAAAATTGCTCAGAAAATGCTGCTTGTTGTCTTCAGTCCTCTCATTAGCACTGGACCTGTCAGTTTGCACATTTGCAGCCCCTGACTTGGTACGCTTTCAGTAGCTAATAGCTTGGCACAGGGACCCGATGAGCCTCCTTCTGTATCTTGGCAACAGCAGCTATAAACATTTCAGACATGCCTGGCTTCTCCTCTGTGGAGCAGGGCATGACCAGACGTTGCAGCCATAGAAAGAGACAGGCGTGGGGGAGGCAGGAGAGGGCTTGTTGCATGTCAATGGAGGGGAAAAAACCTTTGTAATTCACTAAAAATCTCTTTGGAAGGCTATGTTCAGATTCAGATGATTTCCCTTGGCACAAAACCTGTCATTTCTCACCAGTTGAAGAGATCATGGAAGGATAAAGTGTTAGAGGAAGTGGAATCAGATGCAAGCAACGTTGCCATCTTTCACTTGATTTTCCACTTGAAGTTCAACAACAAAATAACAGCGTTTGCAGGAAATGTACCTTTCCAGCTGCAGTGTCTGCACGTATGTGATGCCTAGACCTGTAAAGGCATCTCAGGCTCGTGGATTTTGATGGGAGCTGAAGCAGTACAGAGCCTCCACGGCTTTGCCCCGGCTCTAAAAAAGGCCACGGTTGTTTCAGAAACCTCAGCCCTAGGTCAAAAAATAGACTGACTTTGTTAATTGTTTTTCCCTCGGCAAGATGCTCTCAAGCGGATTCTGAGCTCTAGAAGGGTTTATCCAATTTCAGAGGATCTTTCAGCTCAAGTCCTTGGCTACATTCATTCTTCAATGGCACGTGCAATTGCAACACTCGCAAACGTGATTGATTGAGCTTTCCGCTAGCTCACTCCCACATGGAGAGCGCTGTCTCAGTATCAGAACAGGTATTAGCAGAGATACTCAAACCATGTGCTTACCACCTAAATCTGGTGCTTCATGGCCATTTGGATGCTATTTCAGGATGATATTTTGGCTCCATGCCACTGTACTTGCTCCAGCTCAATTCCTACCCCCCCACCCCAACTCTTAGATCTACTGAGATTTACTCCAGCATGGCTCTCGGGCCAGAGGGACGGCAGCATCAAACCCGCCCCGGTGGTACACAGCCTCCTTCCCTCCTCTCGCCCCATGCCTGCTTCCAACTCACTGTCCATCGCGGTCCCATATGATGGGGAGGGAATCACATGCTTTGTGCCTTCTCCAAGGAATGATTACGATGGGTAAAAACCAGCCTCAGTTGAGACCAGAGGTGCCTGATGTCTAACCAGAGCATGGGCAGAGCACCCGCAGCTACATCCATCCGTGGAGCATTTCACAGCAAGGGCCAATCCAAGCAACTTGTGACCACTGTGCTGATGGATAGGACCCCGCTTTGCACAGCTCACCTTACACACAGGCACGAAAGCTCCCTTATTCTGCAAGTTTTTATTTCTGTAAATGCCACGAGAGCATTTTTGTTCCACAATGCGAAGCCCAGTGCTTCTCCTCTAGAAGCCACAAAAACTTCCTCGGTAACTCCCTGTGTCTCTACATCAATTTTATTGCATTCCTCCTGGCATGGGGAAGGAATGAAAATGGGTGATGGTAAGATATCTGCATGTTTTCTCCTCACTGCTTTTGCTGACTCAGAAATTTGAGAACAACAAGCAGCAGCAGACAGCATAACCTAACCTTATCATGCTGGAATCCAATTGTGTGGCTTGCACGGAGCATTTCCAAGGCAGGCGATCGCTCTTACTGTTTATGTTGCATCACAGAAAACAGCTGGAAAAACTGTAAACTCCTTAATTTTGCTAACTGTATAGAAAGTTAATTGTTCCACTCGAGAACATTACACAACAGTGGCACAGACTTTCTTTTTTTAAGCTTCCAAAAAAAAGAGAGGGAGGAAAAAACCCTCTTTTTTGTTGAGGCTGCTGCAAAGGTTCAGACTTGTTTAAAAAAAAAAAAAAAAAAAAGAAACCCTGATGACTGCCAACTTTAATTGCCAAAAATGTGCTTTCAGTTATTAAAGTCCTAATGAGGTAAGTAGGGGAAAGGACAGTTTCTTATTTCTTGCTCATGACAAAAAGAGAGAGAGAGGAAGAAAAGCAACGAACAGACTAGCTGGTGCTGTGGGGTGCAGATAATGTAATGACCTACTGGTCAAAGCTTTAAAGCCACCAGTACTGGAGTACGAGCCTTGCCATTTTTTTTGCTGAGGAAATAAATTTACTTGCTAATAACAGTAGCGAGATATTACCCAGTCTCTAGAGAGAGCAGAGCACATACACAAATGCTTTCCTGAGGCCGCTGAGTGCCTCCTGAGGTGCTAGGAGAAACTGGAGCGTGGAGGGAGGAAAGCAATGAAAATGCAGGTGAGGGACGGCCACATTTTCTCATTTCCTGGCCACAGTCTATTCCCAGCAGTTCCAATGAAATATGCTACCTCCTCTCCTGTGTGACTAACACAGCCACAACTCAAATCAAAAGGCACCTGGACTACACAGCAAATCCTAAATCTTTACGCAGCCAAGGCATTCCTATGGGGGAATAGGATGGAGCCCTCCCCTTAGCATTTACAGTACTTGTGTAACATCTCAGGAGTAGGGGTGAGAAACTCTGCTGCAGGTTTTTGTATGGGAATGACATGGCTTTGGAGGCCCTGTTGATTTTTAAGAGTCAACAAGGGCCGAGGGGTTTTGGAGAGGTGGGAGCAGAGGTGGCTCTGGAAGAAGTGGAGATAAGAGGGCAGAAAGGAGCGGGGCTACTTCGTTTTTTGTTAGAAGCCACGCTAGACGGAAAATACAGCAAATATCACATTGTGCATTAACTCCAACAGCAGGGAGACTGCTCTGGCCTCATTAGCTGTTGCAGATTTGTACACTACAAGTATGACCTTCTGCTTGAGGTATTTTTGCCCCTCTGGGTGGCCCAACCAGTGGACACACATCTGCTGAGCCAGGAGGCAAGGAGAGCCCTCGCTACAGACCCACCCTGCTTTCACCAACACATGAACACTTCAAGCAGCTTTTTAAGTGGCATGTTATTGGCTCTGGTTATGCATGGAGAGAGAAAGGCCAAGTTATAGTCCCCCCAACCTATGCTGTCTAACCATCCACATCCCTGCTTAGCCAGGCTGCACTTTGTCCATGTCCAGTAAACAGCAGCTTAGCATTTTCTTTCAAGGCCGTTCCTAGAATTAGGAAGCAAAACTGGCCCAGGCTATTCAAACATCTTTTTACTATGACTCAAATAAATGCTTTCAAAAACAGAGTTTCCTAGGGTGGCTTCAGGTTTGGTTACTTATTCCTACTTTTGCTTTGGCATTCACTAGCGTTCGTGGGAGTATGCGTGTGTCTGAGCTCACACGCTGATCTTTGCTTGGGGATTTGTCCCCATAAAATGGGGCAGGAGGACTGATTTCCCATATGTTTTTGTAACAGGCAAGATGAAGAGTTGCTAACGACAGAGCAGACAGTCTCCAGAGTCTTCTGAGCCCAGCAGCACCTGGAAGCAGACCCATAATGGGAGGAAAAGGAGAAGATGGGCAGCAGGTCCTTCCCACCCTGGGCAGCCGGTCAGCCTCTCATATTTCTGCCCATAGGGGATGCAGTGGAAGGGGCAGAGGAAATGCTGACAAGAGAATAAGCAGCTAGATATAAATTAATCCTGGAACTAGCTCAAGTCCCATACTGTTCATAATTACCTATCATTTCACTGGTCCAAACATTCACTCCTCTGAAAAACCCTAATCCATTACCTGCCATGTACTGCCCCTTTCTAATTTCCTCATCTGCGCTGCAATGCTTTGCTAAGCTTTGATGTTCTGGCAAGACCAGGGAGGCTCTGAAATTTGGGATTAGCAAACATCCGCAGGCATGATGTAGGCTCTCCAGCATTAGCACATGTTCCAGCATCTGAATCTAATAACGGCATGCCAAAATTTGCAAAAGGCAGCAAGGTGATTCCTCGCTCTTTCGGGTGCCAAAGCCTGGGCCAGGAGAGCTGTTTGAAGCCAGGGCAGGCTGGAAACACATGTCGTGTCAGCTACAGCTGCTCTGCTAAAGGGAGGTTACACACCCTGCTGCCCAGGCATCTCTGTCCTAAGGACAGTCAGCCCGGTTAATACAGAAATTCATTCTGGGGAGAAAGACATTAACCCTTGAGCAATGCTGCCCCAAAGAGGCATCATTCTGGGTGCGTGTCTGCATGCCTTTTTTTTTTTTTTGTAATTCTTGCAACATGATGGGCTTTAAAACTCAGCTGCTCCCCCTGATGTGTTTGCAATCCTGTCTGTTGATTCCTAGGTGTACATGCAGTAATTACAGCAGGAGTAGAGTCCTGTTTGCATAAATCTGGTTTGAACAACAGTATCAAAGACATGAAAACACACAAATCACACAAATCCTTTAACCAAAGAGTTCAGCATCCCTTGCATTAAAGGAAAATCCTCGAGGTCCAGAGTACTAATTATAATCTTGAGTATTTCTCTCTGAGCAGAGAAGGTGCCTTTGCTGAGCTCTGGGCTAACACTGAATGTATGTTGCCTCAGACTGGAGTAATGTCTGTTTATAAGGTTCAGATGGAGGGGGTGTAAGCAGCTCTCCAATTTTGGGATAAACAGCTGCAAACAAAACACAAGAAAAACCAGTTTTGTTTTGCTTTTGACTAATTTGTATTTGCTGAGAGCATGGGGTTTGTTCCTGTTGTTGCAGCTGTAAATTTCAAGGCGGCTGCAAGGTAAAAACTGAAATTGTACAAGCAATTAGCCCATGGTAATGTCTAATCACTGTTGGCATCTAAAAAAACATGAAACAGCAGGGATGTTTAACTTTGAAAACCAACTACTGCACAGATGCAGGAACTATGTTTGTTGAGGAAGTTTTCCTTGGCATATTGATGTGAATTTTAAAAATTGGCTCAAAACACGGCGACAATAAAGACCACAGAACTGTAGAAAGTAGTATTATGGTTCATCACATCAACATTTGAGTGTAATTCCTAGGAAACTTATTCACACAGATCAAATGGTTTCTAAGGCCCAGTCTCCACCAGATCAGTTAGAAAGTAATTATTTTCAGCTGCCCTTAGTATGCCTCAAGTTCATGCTCTTCTTAGCCATGAAGATTGCAGGTGTGATCCTGCATCCTTTGCACAGGCTCTGTGTGCGAGCAGGGGCCACCCCAGCAAAAAAAGGTCACGGCGCAGCCCAATCCAGCAATCTGCACCGAACTAAGCAGCACGCAAAAGCCTCGAGGGGGTCCGTGTGCCAAAACCTACAGCGAGAAGCTGAAATGCATTAAAAATAAGAGTCATGTCTGCAGTTGGGGTTCAGCTTGCTGGGGAGGTGCTGGGACCCCCCCCCGCAGCCAGGGAGCTGGAGCCTCTCCTGACTGCCCAGCTCTGACCCGCTGGGGAGGGCAAAACACCGATTCATTTTCACGCATTTGGTGCTTCGTAACTGGTGTGTAATCTCCTATCGAGCGGCGGGGTTGGTGCCGACCTCGCCACATGAAAGAGCTCTCCCTGATGTATGATGCTGCTGCTATTGTTTTTCCTTGCAAAATTACAGCTGTGGTATATTGCTGTCTCCAGAAATGTGTCTCTTGGAGAGATGTGTTCTGGGATCCAGAGGTACAGCAGTTGATTCCACATTTCTCAAAATTAGCTGTTAGCTTGACTGCTGGAAAATGTTGGAAGAACTCAGGATTTTCCAACTACAGACCCAGAAAGTCATGCATTAGTATTCAGGGGGTGCATAACACACAAGCATACATGCAGAGCACAAGGGACATCTGTGTCACCATGGCAGTGGCACAAGAACCAAATTTAAGAGAGGGACCTGTCAGTCCTTTCCACTTCTGATCCAACCCAATGCCAGCACTGGTCTGTGTCAGAGCGTGTCACCTTGCGTAGCATGCTAAAACTATTCTAGCCCCACCCCCCCCTTATTTTTTTAAAAAAGAAAATCCTGTATTGATTTAAATCAGTGTAGGTTAAGCAAATCAGTGGGGGTATAACAACATGTGCCTGCACCAACTGCTAGCCCTATATTTTAAGATAAAGCAAGAAAAGGTTGGCACAGAGACAGCAGGCTAAAATTGTATTAGGAAATAGAAGAGCAGTTAAATACACTCCACACACCTCCTACCTTCTTACTGTTTGCCCTGAGTGGTGTCAGCAGAAAGGCTCAGTAATGCATGTCCAGAAGCGGCGAGTACAGCCACCCTCGGTCTGAGAGGGTGAAAGCAAACCATCTGCACCAAGGACGACCAGCACATACCCATGCTGACAGTGGGGAAACAATCAGTACAATTCAAAGTTTGCCTCCTTCCTCTTCCTCCTTATGAGGGACCACGAGGGTTCCTACCTACCTGCCGGACTCCCTGCAGAACACCCACAAAGAGAGGACTACACGACAGCATCTCCACAGCCCACACTGCCTCCAAGGAGCCTCCTCAACCAGCAAACAGCAAAGACTGAACTATCAGCGCTTTTAAAGGGCTTCATGTGGTCAGCTCATACTCTTAGTGCTCCACCACAGGTGGGTAAGCTGCAGGTGGCTCCCCTGCAGTAATGCTCATTAAGTGCTGGAGTACATCTTTTGGGCAGGTGAAACATCTCAGTAACGGGGTTCAGCTTGGATTAGTATCTGTAGGGAGTGGTCGAGAAACACGCAGCTAGTCTTTTCTAGTGAACGAACGAGGTAACATCTCAGCGTCACTCCAGGATCCCGAGGGAGAGGTGTTTCCAAATGTGCCTTTGGAGCCCTTCCAGCTCCATCAGACGCAAGAGACGGATGGGGCAAGGAGCTGCCCTGTCCCTTCTGCACCCTGGGTGAGCAGGGTTAGCCACGTGCACTCTTCCCAGCCTCTGCAGCAGATGCAGGTGGATATTGGTTTGCAAATCCACTCATGCACCAAATAAATACATGTCCCGGGAGAAAAGTATGGACATGTGTAAAATGTTCCCAGGTGGGAACTGGCCTGTGGCTGGGACATGAGCTGCTCTCAGAGCAAACAAGCAGTCAAGCAAGTGGATGGGTGAGATCCATCCACAGTCACTAGCAGTCTGGGGAAAATAAAAAGTGCCTGGGTTGTCACAGATTGCTTCTTCATAATCAGTATGGGTCATTTCTTGAGCTTATTACAAAATTTAATTAAAATAGTTTGAAACCTTTTTTTTTTTTTTTTTTCCATTTTACAGCTTTCATTTCTGCCTTCTGGGATTTTTTTGGCTCGGTCTTTTTTTCTGTTTTGGTTTTTTTAATTATGTATTTCTGTCCTTCTCCATCAACTATCATAATTTTTTATGATACAGTAAAGCTGAAAGTGGGCTTCGACCCATATATGTTACGCTTTTGTTAGCAAAATAAAACTGGAAAAGCATCTTGCAAAACATTGTATAAAGGGCCACTGTGTATATAGTATTAACTTTCTTAAATCCATAGCTGGGCACTTTTTCAAGGCCGAGAAAAAGAGATGCAGACTTAAGTACTTTTAACATAATCCTCCAACATCACGTAAATCACAGAAGAAAAAGCTAGCTCCCACAAACACCAACCTGAAAATGTACGTAGGTAAATCTGGTGGTTCTACAAATCTGATGAGGTTTTGCTGAGCAAGGCAAATATGCAGGTTCAAGGTTGGCTGAGCATCAGTATTATGTTCCAGTCTACCTCTACTGTCATATATTTAATCTCCAGTAATTAAACTTCTAAATGAATCCATTTCACAAAAGCCACAGTGCATAGAGTGAATCGGTGAGTAAATTTTCGTAACCTCAGAACCAACCCCAGATCGGGGTGGAGCTGCTCTCCGTGCCTATGGAGCAGATAGAGATGCAACTGTCAAAATAAAGACAAAATTAAAAGAAAAAATGCAAAGAACTCCTTTGGCTCAAGGTTTTCAAGTTCTTTCCTGTTACTAAAAAAAATATTTTCTAAACACACAGCATATTGTTTTGCTGCAGCCCCTGATTAAAAAAAAATAAAAATTATGAGGAAGCTGATTAGAAGCTTAGGATTACAGGTAAAAAATATCAATGATAACATCTGGATGCAAACTGAGAATTCACAGCATGGTAGACATGGAGAAAGCAGTCTGTCACCTGGCTTGCTGGCTTTGGTGAGATAAAATGAATGTTACCATCGCCAGATCCAACACAGAGAGCTAGCAGCAGGGACTGGATGTCATGCACCTCCAGAGGGATGCTACGGCAAAAAGGGGTTTGCATGGTCCCAAGGCGCATTGCCGGGAGGGCACAGCCTTTCCTGGGTGTGCAGGAGTGGGGAGGACAGTGCTGCAACACCACGGACAGTACTAGTGTTTGATTTCTGAAGGACATAGAGAGGCAGGAGGTGTTTTATTGGAGAGGAGGGCACAGTGACCTGAGCACTAGGGAAATGCTTGCTTGGCATGCACTTACTGAGCTTGTTCTTTTGAAGGCGATTTAGAACTGCTTGGACTACAGGGCAGAAGAAACTTTGGGGTGAAAATATCAGGCACGTAAAGGCTATTTAATAATGAGGGAAGACAGCAAGAATGACTGGGTAGGGACTGAAGCCAGACAAATTCAGATGAGAAATAAGGCATTGCATTTTCAGAGTGAGGAGGATTAACCTTTGAAATGAACTACCCAATGAAGTAGATGGATCATCTGTCTCCTGGTATCTTTAAATCCAGACTGGATGCCTTCCTGGAAGACACGTGCAAGCCAAATACAAGTTTCTTGCTTCATACAGGGATGGATGGGTGAGGTTAAACAGCCTGAGGTACGAGGGGGCTACTCTGGATGATCTAACAGTCCCCTCTAGTCTTTAAACTCTGAATGTGTGACTCAATGAAACATAATAGAACACGGAAATGTCCCCAGGTCTCTGGACTACTGCTTGTTACAGGTCGTTTTGAATCGTCCCATGCCCAAGAGTCACTCCCACTGACATCCCGGCACTGCCTGCATAAGAAGCTGCTGTGCCACATGGACAACCACGGCTCCATCTGGGCATAAATCATCATAAAATGACTCAATTTGCTTCTCTGCAGGACAGAAAGAGTTAATGCATCGCATCACTCATCACAACTACGAGCCAATGGGTCCTCAGCTTCCACTGCTACCAGACTCAGAAATACAGAGAGCAGAACATTAATAAGCTTTTCAGTGTTTTAAACACATTACTTTAAAAGAGAAAAGCTTCTTTCCCCTATCCCTTCTAGAGCACGTCCTGGACCGATCGGACACCTGTGCCCCCCCGCAGATAGCCCTCCCTCCTACATAGGTGCTAACTCTCTTTATCCCTCCCTATTAAAAAGAAAATTCATCCAGATCAAAACTGGTAAGAACTTCCAGTAAATTCAAGCAAAATTTAATCTTCAGTAGAAGAATAATAGAAGACAGTAGGGAAAATCCTAAAAGTCCCACCAACTTTATAAAGCCCAACCCATGCATGCTCCAAAGGGCTGACCCATCTCCAGTGAGGCTGGCAGTGTGCCCAAAAAGTCAGACCTCTAGGCTGGCTCTGGAGCAGAAAGGGTAGTACTTCCATCAGTGATGCAGAACAGCAAACCCGAAAATTTTCCCTCAAACATCCAGAAAATCAGCAACACGTGGCAAGCAAGGCCACATAGTGCTAGCCCTCTATGTTTCACTTCAATTTTTATCCATTCCATGTGTTGCTTTCTTGCCATTTAGAAACTTAGTTCTCATTTATCAGCGTTTTCACATTTCACTTCTGGACACTGCTATCCATACATTATCCATCCTTTTTATCTTGCTGTTTGAACTGTGTTCTGTAGCTCTGGTTCAGTTTTACCATTCGTTCATCAGCATGAAGTTAAACAATTCCTAAACAACTTGGGTAGCTGGCAAGCAGTGAGGAAGCAAGATCCATTTCTGCCCAGAGGGAAGAAAGGTTTTATACAATAGCATGGCCTTTGTTTTGCATCTCACGGGTGATGCTATTGATGTGAAGGTTATATCACATTATGTGCCAAACCACTTGAGCTAGTTTCAGATTGCAGTTCCCCTTGGGGTATTTCCACTCAATATATAAGATAACCAGATCTGCTCTCTGTCCACTGCTAGCCTGGACAGTGCTTAGTCAGCTCCCCAAATCTTGGCAAGCTGAAGCGAGAAAGCGGAGCTGCACTCTTCCCTAGTTATTACCATTTTATCAATGATCACTCCTCTTAATACTATGGAGCACATGACAGAACAATGAGCAAATTGCGTGTTTTCCTGCGGTGAGCAGAAAGCAGTTAAGTGACTGTAAAACATAGTGCCCCATACGTGTCTATATATTCTGCTTGCATCTGCAGAATGGTAGTACTTCGTTTTGGCTTTAATTCATGACCACAAAACTGCTGATTATATTGCTGCAAAGAAATGGACTTTGGGTTCATGACAGAGATGTAGTTCTGCTTCCCAAACATCAGGAACATCAGGATTCAGGGATCTGACCTGGGTCACGTTCTATCATTTTGGTTTTAGCATTATCTCAGCATTTCCCACTACTAGGAAATACAGTACAAATAACAGTGATCTTAGCGTTGCTTTGTGGACCTTGATGTTGCCCCTCACCGAGATTTATTTTATATTGTAATTGTTATTTTGCTTATAACCTGTATTTCATGATCTGGCCTCCCAGTTTTCTTGCACTGTGCTAACGTGAAATATCAAAGAGGGCTTTCTGCAGAGCTTAATACCTAGTGGAAAGACTACTGCTGGACAACTTGGACTGAGCCATAACACCAGAAGCCAAGTGTGGGAAGGGGCCAGTCTGCTAAGAGCCACTCCATGGGCACGTCCGAGGAGTCACAGCTCAGAAAGCAGGATGTGTGATCTGGTGTGGGGACGCTGTCCAGACCTCGTGCTTCCGAGATGGGAACGGGTCTGCAGGGAGGAGTTTAGGATTTTGTTGTTTTAACCCTCTCAAGCTGTTTAAAAATAACATTTCCTGTGCTTAAAACATATCTCTGCTATTCCAGTGTCCCATGGTTTTTTATCACATTTTTTTCTTTTTCTGGGTTAATGAGCTCTCACAAAATGACTGGAGGCATGTAACTACTCTAGCATGAAGTTTTGGGTTTAAGGCACTGGACCTTGGGGCCCTTCTGCCCAGGAAAAATGCCAGATACAGGATTTTGCTTTGAAGGGTACCCAGGGGCTCCAGAGATGGTTACAGGATCAGTAATCAGGCTGGGTTTCTCCAGCACAAGGTGCTGGAGAGGCTGAGCACTGCTGGAGACAGCCAGCTTTTCAGATGGGGATCTTGTCGCAGGGTATTAATGTCAAACAAATGTCATGTGCACTAGGGCAACAGAGTCCGTGAAGATTTTATTCTAGCATCCTGAGTCTGGAAATTTAGGAGGTCAGAAGGAAAATGCCTTAAATTTTGAGGCTATTACTAAAAGGCTGAATCAAAATTCCCCGTAAAGAGGCTGAAAGCACTGAGAAATCCATCACCTGAACTCTATGGACTGGGCTTATTAATGGTCAAAATCAAAACTGTCTTTTTCATTTAAAAAGTACGCACGCAGTACTCATCTCAGTGCAAGAGGCTCAGGTTCAAGTCCTTTTCCTGCTCATTACAGGCTTTTTTTTTTGGCTCCCTCCTGCTGAACTGCTTAATTTGTATAAACAGCGAAGCATTCACCAGATTAGAGCCCCTGCCACTATAAACTGGTCATCAGGATGACAGCCGGGAGGTGGAAACCCCCGTGCAGGTCTCCAAACCAGGTGCATTTTGGGGGAGTGTCACAGCTCTGGGCCCCCGTGCCCTGCATCACCCCTCTGCCACTCACTCTGCCTTTCTAAGCCAAAACTCCATCCCCAGGAACCTCTTCCCATCACAGCGTTATTGAATCTGGCACGTTTCCGTCGGTCAGGGTTGCGCAGTGAAGCGCTGGTACCGGGGGATGTTTCTCACCAGCTTTAGTCAAAACGAGCAGAAAAGGGATCGTAATTTCATCCGGTTTTATGTGCAAGTTCAAAGGCATCTTGGACTTAGAATGTCTGCTAAAAGTAGATGTGTCCAACATTTGTTAGTAGTTAGACTGTGCTGCTTATCAGAAAATGCAACAAAATAGGCTTATTCTGTTTTCTTGCCTAATCTAATATATTTCTATTGTTTATTTTGATTTTAGAAAAGAAACAATGGAGGAAAGTTCACCAAATGAAACGTCTGCCAATGTTTTCACAGAAATATTTGCCACTGGAGGTCAGCTCCACATTTCCAACAGTAATTTAATAACCCAAATCTATCATATTGGAAATCCCCCTGGACTCTTAACAAACTAGAGAGACATTCATAGGTCATTTTAAAAACATCAGCATACACTTTGAAGATGACTCCAGAATCCCCTCTGTGCTATACGTTCTTGTTGGACAAATTGTCCCTGAATCTATTTATTTTTATATATATATATTTTGCAGCATTGTGAGAAACCATTGGTTTATCTAGCTAAAAGTGCCTAGCTGTAGTCACACAACCGCATGATGTTTGGCAGAGCATAGCAATACTGATTGAGAAAACAAAGGAATAAACTGGAAGCTACCAAGGAAAGATTTCTTTACTCAAAATTGTTTAGTATAACTATACAATTTAATACCACTCAAAAATCAAAACAGATGCTATCAATGATTTAACTCAGTCCCACTGCTCAGCCTGCCTGAAATGATGACCTGTGCATTTCTTGAATGTCTTTTGCATCTTCCAGTGCATGCATTTTTCTTTTCTTTCAAATGAGAAAAGGAAACTTCACCCAGGTATTCTCAAAAAACTGACATAAACTTTAGACAAAACCCTCTTCAAGTCAATGTAGGCTGGATTCATCAACCTACAGGTTTCACTGGCCAGGAGGCAGGCAGAAACTGAGTGGGTACACAGAGTCCTCCCTGGAAATGCTCAAGGCCAAGTGGTTTTTTTTGGCCAGCCCAGGCTCCCTTGGCTCCTGGCAAAGCGGGGCCGATGCTGGGACTGGGCACAGTGCGCTGCCTTCCACTGTCGGTGCCACCACCTGCACTGCTGCTGTGGAGCAGCACCGCTGGCTTGGCACTCGGGGCGGCTTCACCCCATAACCTGCTTCAGCAAAACCACGCTCGACCCACCCAGCGATGGAGATCGGAGGTTTCAGGTCAGGCTGGAAGAGCTGCATCGACTGAGTACTGCAACTGATGCGTGCTGCACAGGGAGCAAACCAGGGCTTTGGGCAATCGAGGCGCATCCTTCCTTCCAGGCATCGGCTGCGTGCCTGAAGGCACAAGCAATCTGTCTGGGACAATAGAAAGAACAAATTCAAGCAAGCAGATGAATCATATCTTTTTAAGCAGGGCTCAGTGTTTGCTTTGTGATCAGGTTTTCAGCAAACAGCCCTACGCCATGGGACTTTTCCTTTCCTGCTGGCTGGGCAGACTGTCCCCAGCTTGCTGAGCAGCACAGGGCAGCAGAACTTCCACCTCCATCCTTGATGCTGCAGTGGAGAGAGCAGGGCTGCAGGCCAGCTCTTACTGAGTGACCTGGAAAGAGCACAAGTGAGGAAAACCCTGACCTAACCCTTTTTGTTGTTCAACCAGAGTATCCGGGCAGGAGTCAGCTGCTGTCCATCCTCCCTCCTACCTGCAGCGTGAGTAAGAGTCACAGTTAATTTTCTTGCCTGTTCTTAGAGCAACACACACGCTCATGCACATCTAATATATATTTCTCCTAGATCAGAGGAGGCTAACATTTTATTCTTGCTTTAAGAAACGAGTATTAAGAAAGTTCTAAAAAAGCTGCTTGCAGTCCTCCGGCTATACGCAGCTGATTTGGGAGGAGATGCCTGCAGACTCTGGCTGGAATAACACTAACAAAGCAAGAGGCCAGGAATCCTTCAGCTGCCTCTGGAAATGTGTCCTGCAGCCAAAGGAAAACCCACCACCTTCGGATGCTCCCCGATGGGTGCAGGGTGGTCTGTTCCTCCCACGCCAGGAGAGCTGGGCAAGCTCTACCACGTCTACCCTGTCATCCAGGCAAAGTTGCCTTTGCTGCTGAGGTTACGCTTCTCAGTGAGGTGAGGACAAGGCGAGTTTCTCTGGGGGAAGAATGGAAAGTGTTTGTGTCCCTGGATAGTCTCTGGAAGCGCGTGGGTGTTTCTGCATGCTTTGAGGGCCTGGCTCCACAAAATACTTAGGCACATGTGTAACCAGAAGTGACGTCCAACAGAGTCCTGCAGAGACAGACACTTCCAGCCTTTCATCTCCGGCAGAAGCCAAACAGTTTTCCACAAATTTTTAATTTTTTTTTTTTTTTTTGTTCAAGTCACTAAAATAGCCTTCATTCTGACAAGTGCCTGCCCATGTAGCAGCTGCATTAAACTCATGTTGAAGTATAGCAGGTCCTACCCCTCACGGGGAGAAATACCCATAATACAAGGTAAGAGATCTTGCACTGCCGAATACTACCTGGTTATTAATGTGAAAACCAGAATTAATTCAATGCCAAAAAGTTGTGAGAAAGTTTGAGCAAAAGCAACACCAATTATAGGGACCGTCTCATAGCACAGCTATTACAGCAATTCCACTTTACATTCCTTGGCCAGAACAGCTTATTGAATAATTAAATAGCCAGATGACACACAATCAGATTAAAAAGCCTTGAATGTGAATGAATATCAGTTTCCCAATTCTGAAAGGAATTTAATCATGGAAACTTCCACCTACTGTCCAGTTTACTGTATTCTGGAGAGAGCTGAAAAGCAGTGATATCCATGAGATCATCTTCATGGTGCTTTTTCCAGTACAGAAGGAAACCTGAGCTATTGCCTCGCAGAGGAACTTGGTTACAGGACACAGCTCCTGAAGATTTGGGAGGAGAAACACCCTCTTCTCATCTCCGTGTAAAGTAGCTTTTTCTGACTGGGATTCACATGTCATTAAAACAGACACATCATTAAACCAGACACTTCATTAAAATCGGAAACACATTTAAAACTGAGAGTGTGGGATAACTTACTAGAACTATACAGAGAAGAAATCAATTATGATTGTAGTAAAAGAAATATTTTTTCACCTCATGGTGTCCAATATGCATTGCATTGTAAACAGTGCTTTGTGTTATATAAAGACACTGTATTGCTCAGCATATAAACCATTTAATTGCAATAATAACTCACATTTCAGCTGCATAGCTCGACATGTATGTTTTCTGAATGTGCCAAATAGACAAGACACCAACTAGTCTCGGTGTATTTAGAAGAATGTGCTTAAACCACACGTCAAAGTAAACAGGAAAGCTAAACTATTGGTTCCGGGGGGTGGTTTTGTTTGTTTTTTTGTTTGTTTCTTTAAGCATCCCGATGTTTGCTTGGAGCCCTAATACATATTAAAATGAAAGTATATGAAAAAGTGTTAATGATTCATCTATAGAATGAACTTACCCACCATCCAAAAAGATGCTGGAAATTTTGAAGAGTGTCAAAGTGTGACTTTGCTCACATACATTTTCCTTCTCCTGTTTTTAAATCCAGAGTGTGACAGATTTAATTAGACAAGTTTTAAGGTAAAACTACAAAAGATCCTCCATTTGGTACTGAAAGCCGTCGTACAGAGGAACTGTGCAGAGGCAGCTTGTGATCTGCAGTAACTCAAACTTTGTGTCAAGTGGGCTCCATGCAGATGGACAGTCAATACAAAATATGGAGGCACTCCACTTCTCAGCCAAGAAAAAAATCACTATCTGCAAAATCGCAGAACCAGCTAAACTGAAACTTTCCTTGCTAAATTTGCATTTTCTACATGTAGAAGACCATTCACTTTATTCACTCAACTATATCACATCTGATAAACGCACTTTTCCATCATACCTTCTGAGACTTCTTTAAAGAACCTACAGAATTAAAGCCCAAACCCAGGAATTGTAGAGGCAGTGTGAGGGAGATGGTGGGAAGAGGATCACCCCCTTACAGCAGCCCAGGCTTGTGCCAGATTAGTGACTGCATTACCATGGCCTGATGTAAACAGAAAAGAAATTTCCTGTCTTGGATTACATGGCAGGGGATGGGGGATTTGACGTGTAAATGAGGGGAGGATAAAAGGGTAAAGCCCCTAAGTACACACAACAGCGAGTCTGAGAGTAATGAGTCCAAGTTAGAAATGTTCCTGGAGACCCACACTTGAAACCAATTGCTTTAAAAAGACTGATTTGCACAATTGTTGTAAGTACACCCTGGGATTGCCCTGTGAAACAGAAATATCTTGTCTTCCAGCCATTCCAGGGAATAAACACACTGGGCTTCAGATGGGTGTTAGTCAGCGATGGATCTGCGCCCACCTACCAGCTGCATCTGTTTACAGGGGATCTGCTCGTGTTAAACGCGGTGCGGTGATGCTGCCGTCACGTGCCGTGGGCCAGCAAAGCTGGTGTGAGGCTCTCCGTTGCCCATCCCTGGAAGAGCAGTCTGCATTAGAAGATCTGTTAGCCCAATTGGTGCCTATTAACCTACCGCCCCGAATACAGAGGCAGGGTAATCCTTGCAGGGAATCTTAACACACTTTGGGTAAGGCTGTTACGATCAGCACCATACAAAGCACCTGGGAGGAGGTCTGTGAAGATAACATCCAGATTTTTGGCTGAGAGATGGGCTTACAGAGAGGCACCAAGGGAGAGAAGGGAGGTCAAGACCTTCCCACCAACATTTCAGCACAAGGAGGCAGGAGTACAAGACAACGTGTTCGAAACCCAGCTGCATTAGGATACATGGGAATCACTGCTACAGACAGCACCAACATTCACTGGTCTGAACTGTGCAATGTTGTGAGATTCTTCATTGCTGGGATCTTGTCTGAAGCCTGCTCTTAGGCTTCTGGCTGTCGGATTCCACTTAAAAACTGGGTTTCTTTCTCACTTTGTAGATGCAGCATCTGTCTTGCTTGTTATATCGGGGGGAGGGAGACAGATGTGTAATTAAGTGCAAATAGGGTTCTCATGATGCAATACAGACTCATATAATACTTCCCAGGTGCCACTGTCTCAAACAACTTGGCAGGAGTTTCCCAGTTGCGAGGCTAGGATTTAAGAATAGCAGTAAACTTGTGTGGTCCTGCAGAAGCGCTCCTTACGTGTGGTGCTCCCATCCTGCCTTTGGGAACAGCTGTGCAAGTCCACGCTTATGGCTGGGCTGGTATTTTGAAGGGAAGCTTGGTTTGGTTTTTGTGTTTTTCCCCCTCTTCCCTTAAGACAGCCTTCCCGTTAAAACCGAGTTCTCTAAGTTTATCACAGGGTGATAGTGCTGTCAAGCCACTGCAAACAGCTGGTTTGTGTTGTGCTCGAGAGACACAGCATAGGACTAAAAAAACCCCTTAAGTAATCCCTACAGAAAGCAAAGTGTAGAGGAGTACAGTAAATTGCGTCAAAATACAGGATGGCCATTTAAGAGCAGCTGACTGGTTTGCCGGTTGCGGTTGTGCTGGAAGACGGAGAACGAACTGTCACCAAAGCCGTGAGATGAGAGATGTGGCTCCTGAGTACGCAAAGAGATCAAGAACGGGCAATGCTGCAATTTCCATCTCTCCCAGCCCTGACATTTCCCCTCTGCCATGACCGTATTGGGTAGGATAGGCTTATTTTTCTAGCAAACGTTCAGCTGATGAATTTCAGCTGCTTATCACAATTTTTGCCTTTTGGCTGTACCCCAAAAGCATTTTAGCTTTTGGCAAAGGAAATTGGGATAGGTGCTATTTTATTTATTTATTTTAATAAGTAAAAGTACAAACCAGTAATTTCCCTCCAAAACGATTGCTCATCCCAGACTAAGTTCTTGCTACCGCTGCTCCTGGCTCAGGCTTGGCAGGTGTCCCCGATAAATTGATAATATGCTGCACAATCTGACAAGGAGCTTTATCAATCAAAACAAGCCCTGCTGTTCAGCTCAACAGGAAAGTTCAATCACTCTTCTCTAGTGGAATCAGTCCACATGTAATGCTTTCATCCCAAGATAATGTTAGACTGCAGATTTGGATCTGTTCTCATTGCTCCAGGGCTATTTATATCTTCATACCTTGAGGGTTTACTAATTAGCAGCCTTCTTCCACACCCTTTGATATCATTAAAGTAATCTCAGTATAAGCGACTACTTTCTGATGATATCTCTGAGGGAGTGGAGAACAGCTGGATATGATAGTTTGAACCGTTCTCCAAGAGCAGTGATTGAAAGATGGCAATAGTTTTGCCTACGCAAGCAAAGCCAGCAAAGCACCCTGGCTGCTTCAGGATGGCTGTGGCTGACGGGATATGAAAGACATTTACTCTCGGCTGAGTCCAGAATTGGTAGGTAGCAGGGGGTTAGTCTGGGCTTGTTCTAGTCATTGCAAACGTCACATTATCAGGTGAGCACCTTTCAATCGTTTTTTTGTTCCTCCTCATGCCCACCCCCACCATTTGCCTTGTCTTGTTCAGCCTGTGGGGTCTTGCGTAGTCAAAAAGACCCTCAGCATGTTAGGGGCAAAGTAACAACAAAACTAGGACCCAAATAGGAGGGCTTTGAGAGGACTCCGAGAAAGCAGCTGAGAGCTGAGTACTGCCTGCCTGGAATTACTCAGTGTTTCCCACACTTTGCAAACTCTCTGGTTCCCGGTTTCTCACAGAGGAGAGCTGGGATAACTTGTTTGGAAGATTAATTTAACACTGCTGAAATCTCTTCTCAGGTAGTTTCTAATAACACGGTGGGTGAGGTTTATTTAAATCATAATTGTTTGCATATTTTTTCCACGTTACTCACTTCACTGCTCCACAACAAGAGTCAATTTAAAGGTGTGTCATTAACCTAGCAACTCATTCCAAAAAGTTCAAAACTGGCGATGGGAAAAAGTTTTCTCGATGTTAAAAATGCACTTCACACCAGAGCGACTCTGATGCGATCCTATGGCAGCTCCTACTCAAAAGATGAGCCTTTGTAGGAAAACATGCAGTTTCCAACAGCCGCTTTGATACCTGCCATTAATTGCCTGTTCTTGCTTGCGTGGTCTCATAGCAGCCTCCTGCCCTTTGCTCTTTTTTGGTTTTGTTCTTGTTTGAGCACTTCCTTTTGTTGCCAGTTTCTTGCTCCACTTCAGGACCGTTTTAGAGAGATAATAAAATCCTTGTGCAGATAGAAAGAACCAGATACAAATGGCTATGCGAGTGTATTTATGTTTATAGCATGAAGCCAGAGAACAGGCTGTCCTGGGTTCTGGTTTCCAACTGCAGCATAAATCCATCAGTGAATATGTTACAATCTTGGAGAATAAAGCAGAAAAGTACCAGCAGACTCTGCAGGACATCCACCAGAGCTGCGTCTCAGAGGACTCCCTATCTCTTAATTCTCCAGAAGTGTGAAAGATGGAGGCTTTCACCCCAAATTAAATGAGCTGTCATTTCATTTTGTTGGTGGGGACTGCAGAAAGGAAGCAGGGAGACAATATCAGATAAGGAGCATTGAATACCTGGTTACATGCTTGAGGTCTTCCTCAGCTGAGGAAGCACCAGGGCACTTTGGAGCAGTGTCCTGGGCCACGTGCTGTGCTGCTGCCCCTCAACTGGCCGCACAGGTGGCATTTACTGGGACTCCATCCTCTGGTCCCCCTTCCTTAAAACAGCTATTAGTGGAATAATATCATCCTCTCTCAGCCACTCAGGGAGAAGCATCTAATTAGTGAACATAGAACAAACTTCCCTTTGCCAAGCTTGATGCGTATGGCACTTACTGAACTACAGCCCTATCTCAGGCTGATAACAATTTCCTTTGCCCAACAGCAGTCTCTAAAGGGAAAGCTGGCACAGGTGGCTTCTCAGAACAAAGGAAAAGACATAATAAGATTTTTTTTTTCTTTTTTTCCCTTTGAATGTTTGGTACACAGGGCCATGCTCAGTACAAACCGGATGACAAGCTAAGAAGATCATTTTGGCTGATGCAGGAGTCCATCTCTGTTCTGGTAGAAAGAGATTACAGCAACATGTGCAAGAAAGCCTGGCTGAACCGAAGCCTTAATGCGAGCTGTTCACATCTCAATAGACTTTGAGATAAATGGTCTTTTCTTGTCTTCCATATGGTTTTGCTTTCCATATAGCAAGTGAATCATAACATTGGCTGAAGGAGAGGAGCTATCCGACTGCGCTCACTGCGCCAAGATGGGAGAGAAGGGAAGAGAGGAAAACTTGGAGGGCAGAGAGAGACCATCTCTGGAGAAGCCATTGTGCTGATGGGGAATGACAAGACGAAAATGATGCAAGAAGTAATGAGCGGCACAGGAGGCTGAAGAGAGCCTGCCCAGCAGTTAGGGTGAAAGACAGTTAATCTGGATGAGAAGTGACCGTCTCCCCAGTATTCTTCACTCTCTTAACTGGGTTGGCACCAACCACCCTCACTAGTCAGTGTGCTTCAGGCCAAGCACATGCTTAAGCGCGTGGCTGGTTGGGGGTGTTGGAGGAATGGTTTAAAGGGGGGTTATCTAGTCCCCACTGACAGCAGTGGGAGTTTTGCTGAGGATGTCACTGGGAGCGTGATCTCAGCGATGCTCTTGAGAAGAGTTAGAAACAAAGCACGAATGGGCTCTACTCCAGCATTATGCTTACACTACTAAGACTGCACTCGTAGAGTAAGTCAGGAGCTGCAAATACAATCTTTCACCCTAGCAATATTTTATACCTTAACATATTAGTTGTCAAGGTTAAAGAGATATGAAATACATATTAAAAGCCAAAGCAAATGCACTCAGTGAGAGGGCAGATCCACACTTCAAGAAGTCTTTGGTTTTATAAACCAATTTAGCCCAGGTCTATTAAGAGCTTTTCCTGGTGAAAGAGTGAGAGTATTTTCTCTGCTATAATCATATCAGCCTGTATTCTGGGTTAATGGAGATGAATATTACTGCCAGATTTTGTTCTTTCCCTGCATGTAATCTAATGCCAGATGGTTCTGAATGGGTATTAAATCCCCCATGTGCATGACCTCCCCGAGGTTTTTATCATTAGAACCTTAAAATAATACAAGGAAAGCTTTCCCAAAGCCTGATCATAAACCTCCTAATGAGGGACTGAAGTCACAAAGAAAATCCTCTTGTTAATTCCTGTTTGGTGTTTTTCCCCCTTTATGACAAATAAGCAAGAATTCACAGTAACAGAGATGCTTTTAAACTGTTTCAGTGGAAAACACATAAAAAATGAGCATTCAGGTTAACAGTTCAGGTTCCCAGCAGGGTCCAGAGATGTAGAAACTGATCAGCCATCTTCAGCCTCTAATACAGGGCCCAGTAATGTCACCGTCCCTCAAGGCAAGTAGAAGTTACTCTGTCAGTAAGTGACTGTTTTATTCACAGTGTAACATAAGACCTAGTGTCAGAATAAATATGATCCAGTGTCAGACGAGTGGCTGAAATGGGACCTTATCTATGCAAAAGTACATGAACATCATCTTTACACTAACAGGAGTCCAGCAAAGGCAGCTAAATTCCCAAAGATTTTCCTAAGAATTTTCTGCCCCTCATTTGTACAGAATGGAGGGTACTTTTCAATGATTTTTATGTTTTGGTTTTCTACTTGCTGTTTACTGCATTGCACCATGCCTTACTTGCTGCCTGTTACTTGAGCACATAAGACAAAATTGTTCATAGCCTCATGGGTTTTCTGGACTTCTCATTATTGGATCATCCAAAAGCAACGTAAGTGTTCCTGCAGCTAAATCACATGTTGTGAGAATAGGGAGGGGTAGGAAATAATCTGAATAAAAGTAAAAAATTTTACTAATTTTGGGGTGTCCAAACTGTCCAGAAAACTTGTTTCTCAGAGCCCTTTACACTGTGCTTGCAAAACTCAACTCATTAGTATCTATTGCAACTGGGAATATGCAACGTCTGCAAAAACCAATCCTTGGCCAAAACCACAGAAGTAGTCGTCTTGAAAGAGTTTAGTTCGGGTAACCGAGGAAACTGAATCCAGTTCATCAGGACAGCATTCAAACGAATGAGATCTTAATCATGCGACCATCCTGCCTTGCCCTGAAGTCCCAGACTCACCTCCCATCATATAGGAAGAGGAATCTGACAGATAACAACCTTCTTCCAGGATCTGGCACTAGAGCAGAGCCACCCAGGGTGGCAGGAGACCTATAGAAATAAATCAACAACAACAACAAAAAGACAAATCCTGCCTCGACACCCATCAGTACCCTGTCACGTCACCAAGGATCGTATCATTGTGCAGCATGTAATTTCCCTAAACCAGAGACACTCTCTCACACTTGGCATCACACCTGCAGCCACACAGACAGTGTGTGTACAGGCATCTCCCCCACAGGCTGGCAGAGATGCAGATGGTCTCTGGAAAGGTTAGAGAGAGACAGGGACCCTTTGCCAGAGCTCAGAGCTGAACCAGGAGCACTGACCTCCAACCAGGCACCGGAGAAAACAACATCCTGATAGGCATCAAGTCAGTTCATTAGAATTGTGAATGTAAGTCTGCCCCTTCTTACCTGCAATCCCAAATATCCTACCGTTACGCCAGCCTCACCACTTATCCAACCTTATCTTCTTCACCCTAATTCCATCCCCACCTCATATGCACTGTTCAGGTCCTTGTGCACTTCCACATTCTATCTCCAACCACCTCTCCTGCTTACTGCTCGCTTTATTTATTTCCACATGTTCCCTATCAGCCTTGTTAGCAGCTCATTAGCTCCCAGCACCTCCCTGACTCCCCTGCTGCAATTTAAACCCCTTTTACCTTGCTCTGCTCCCTGCCCACCCACTCCTCATCCTCCCTTTGTGCACTGCCTTCCTTGTGTATCTCCACTGAGGGCAACTTGATGCCAGCCATCCCCACCCCAAGCTATCATCTGACCTGGAGGAGATGTCCGGACAAGTAAATCATTTATGTGGTAGAATACCGGCAAAGACTTAGGGCCAAAGCCCTTTCTGAAACCAGAAGACAACAGAACCGGGAATAGAGCACAAGCAAACTCAGCAGCAGATTATGGTACTTGCCCCCATCACCACTTCATGTTATTTTCCTTCCTAGCACCCTGGTTGTGCCCCAGCAGCAGCAGCGTGGGCTGCTCAGGGCTGGCACAGAAAAGGCAAAACCGGCTACGGAAGAAATTAATGACACTGTGCAGGGGTTTTTCATCCTGCAGCCAGTGAATTCCTGCCCTGAGTGTGGTGTTTTCCAGTTGCATGCAAGTTATTTGTTATCCCAGGCCAAAAAAAAAGAAAGAGTTGATGGTTTCTGTCCATTCCTTAGATGTCATATTTAAAAAGAACAAAGGAGCAATGCTGCCACCAGCCCTCATCGGAGAGGGACCTGATGGGGCAGGGAGGACAGGCTGCTCTTTCTGGGTAAACCCGACGCTGGGCTGGGTCTTGGGCCGGGGTACGGGCTGCTGGGCCCTGGGATACTGCAACAAGGAGTTTTTTGGCACGTCAGCCTGGCACCTCCACCGCGCTGAGCGCAAGGAGGGGGGCAGCGGGGGCGAGCGGGCTTTGCTCTGCAGCACTTTCGAGGCAAAGCGATTTTACTAAAAAAGGAACTTGGAGCATTTCAGTCCATCGAGGGCTGCAGAGGCCGTGCCGGCTCTGTCTGCATCCCCGCTGCAGTCCCCGGCGCCCGAGAGGAGGAGGAGGAGGCAGCTGGAAGAAAATGGCAACAGGCACCCTGCTCCTCAATAGCGGCTTGGCAGCCCCCGACGGGCTCGGGGCCAGCCACGAGCCACCCCCGGGATGTCGGGCAGCCCACGGCAGGGTCGAGAGAAGCAAACGTGAGGCTAAACCCGGGGTTCGGTGGCTGGTCCCACCGAGGAGCAGCAGGCAACTGCGGGAAATTGCTTCCTCTGCTTTGCTCCCCTTCCCGCTGTCGCTGCCCATCGGCGCCGTACGTTCCTCGGGGTACGAACCGGCTCTCGCTGTGGGTCTGCAACCCACCCACGCCGCGGGACCGGGCGCTCGCCGGGGACCCCCCACTGCGTGGGTACTGCCGTGGGTAACAGCACTCTCAAAAATAAAGTTCTGGCTGCACGGAAAATATTAGTAAATTATAACATTTCCCTTTATAGCTGTGCTGCAGACGGCGTTTCCAGATCACCGTAAAGCATGCTTTCTTTTTTCTTTCCGTCCCTCGGTGCAACTTGACATGTTTTGTGTTTTTTTTTCTTAATATGTGGGTTTATTTTATGTCACTGAGCACTGGCAAGGACAGAGAGGCTTTTAAATTGCAGTAATCTGAATTCTAGAAATAACAAGCTACAAAGGTCCATGATTAAATGTGGGGCGTGCGATATCTGCAAAAACAAGTACTCTGTGTTCTTTAAAAGATCATTTGGATAACAGTGACATAACCTGAGTACCCGGTCGCGGTCCAATTTAATCAGCAAGTATGCCTCTGGAGCAGAACCATCTAACTTAGAAAAAGGAACAGTACAGTCATCACCAGTAGGAGAAATTAATGCATTCCACTTAGACAAAGATTAATTATTATGAATCACTCCAAAAATACATTTGCCCCAAGTGGGAGTCCGCGCTCTTCTATTCATCAAGTTGCTTTCAAATAATTATTAAACATCTTAAGACAGAAGACAATTTTGTTCACCCAAAATAAACTCTGCTAAAAGTTACAAAATGAGGACCACCTTTTTTTAACGTCACGAGCATTTTGACCGAGAGCTGCCCAAAAGTGGGACAGGCAGAACATCTGCTAGAAGAAATGTGTACAGATGCAGAGGACTCTGCTAATTCCAGTACAATTTTTTGTGTTAGAGTTTTCCTGTTAGTGTTGATTTTTCCATATCATTTTTATCCTAAGTTCATCGAATTAAATTTATATTTGCTACTAATTTTGTCCTGTTAAGGGCCTTAGCTGTAATCTCAATGGCATCTCAAGGGGTCATAAAGCAGATTTAAAGCCAAAAGTCACTGCAGTTACATGTTTTGGGGAAAAATGAACATGGTGGTTAGAGGAAGGGCATGAGTAGCTGTCTTAGTAAGGTCTCCCTTTGCACAGGGGTTTTCCTACTAAAAATGTTTCAGAAGGATGTCTATTTTTTTTTGTTTTGGTGGGACAAGTACATGCTGAAACAGACTGGTTTATTAACAGCAGGCTTGGCTCCCTTGCATCACCGGTCACTTACATTTGATTTTCCATTTGTCTCCGGGTAGCCCCGGTAGACGTGTCCTGGTGGCAATGCTCTGGTAGAGCATTGCTTTGGGTAAGGCAATGTGCAAGAATGAGAACTTAAAAAAAAAAAAAAGACTTTGTCATTTACAAGGGAAAAAAAGTACAAAATTAAAGGACAGCAGGAAGCAACTATATTACCAACTACAGAATATTATTTTTTTATTAAATTCATGTATATGGAAAGTTTCTCCCGTGAAATGTTCCCCAGACCATCACTCCATGTTCACGGCTCAGCACTCCTGGTGGGATAGGAGTGAGAAACTTCTTCCTTTTCGCTTTGCAGGGCCAGGGTGAGGTGCAAAGCAGGCAAATGTCTATTATTTAATCAGCAGAACTCCAGATGTTGTTGAGGTTGTCTTCACAGCTACCTTTAGCTGGGAGACCAAGAGATGGCCTTCTAGTTACAACATGTTTAGCAGTCTTCCTTTTCTCCAGTATTAAAGACTCTTATCATTTAAGTCTCAGTCCTCATCCAGTCCAAGCAGTGCTGATAGGCAGTTCTTCCACTAACACTTTTTCCATTACAAAATGATGCTCTACCCAAACGTACTTTGTTTGACACCACTAAATCAGGGCAGCTCTTTTAATCATATCTGAGACTGAACTAGGCTAATTTTTTTTTAAGCTTATAAAATCTGGTGACTTTTCAAAGAAAACCTTTTTTTTTTTTTTTTTTTTTTTTAAGTGGCACAGTCCAGCACTCCCTGTTCCTGGCAGCAGCTCAGAAGTGCTCTGAGAAATGCATCTCTTGTGGAAGTTCTGACCCAAATGAAATCAAGAAACCTTGGAAATCTCACGGGAGATGGATTTTTGTGAGTTTTCCAATTTAAACAGGTGGAGATAAACAAAGATAAGTGTCTGAGACAGATCTGCAACATGTAGAAGGTTCATCTAGTACTAGAAATGTCTGCCTTTATTTTTATGGCCTTACCCTTTTCTTGAGATATGCCTACAGGCACTTGATTAACAGTGGAGGGAGTTATGTAAATGAATGAATGGGGAAAATAGATGTAGTAGAAAGAAGCCTTCATTCTTAACTCTGACAAATGCTAGTTTCCAAAGTAGAGGTTATTTTAATTGGCCAGCTAGTGTCTCAGGATGGGTTTGAAATGACAGGGAGAGGATCTTCAAAAGGCCAGCAATTCTGATGCTTTTCCCAGGCACCAGCAACTATAAAAAAAAACAAACAAAAAAACCCAAACAAACCACCAAACCCATAATTCTTGTTTCTGTTACTTAGATATTTCAAACATGTTTCTTCAAACCAGCTCTTAAGTTCTCCTACCATATTCACATGGCAAAAAGAAATAGACATCTTCATCTTCAGAACAACTTTCTCAAGTCACACCACAGTTTATTTTATGACTCCAATATACTCTGTATTTCTTTTACTTCATTTCTTCATTACCACCCCAACATTAGCAAGTGTTGCTAAGTAACATTCTGCAGGCCCCTATAATTTTGCTTCATGACTGCACTATAACCACACGTTAATACTTCACAAAGGCAGTTACTATCAGCAATAACCACTATATTACTTTAAAGGAAACCACGGTACTTTCTCATTATGGCTGTACATGCTTCCGACTTGCACCAGTCACCAGGGTAATTCACCGTTGCTGGAGGCTGAGATGAATAAATTCCCTGGTGGATTTACAGAAATATTAACGCTTCTCTCACGTAATGGATGCGTGCAACGAGTTGAGCTGCGGCTCATTTTCGTTGCATATTAAACAGCGAGCGCATCGGTTCGCGCTCCCTTTGGCTGAATACTTGTCGTGGGCGTTGCGCGCTCACCGTCGTCGCCGTACGGACGGTTTTGGGAGGGCACCCGCCGAATCAGCAGCGCGGCACTGAGCCAGCCGTCAGTCGCTGGGTCGTAGGCAGCGATGTGACAGCAGGATGGGGGAGATCTCTGGTCAGTCATAGCGGCTCTTGTAAACTGCTGCTCCATGTGTGATGCCGAGATGTCACCACACAGAGTGGTTGGGAAGATGACGATCTTGGGAGGTTTGGCCCCTCAGTGCTTCAGTCGTGGGTCAGCGCCTTGGGTGTAGATGGAAAAGAGGTTGGTAAGGGCGAGAAGTCCTGGAGAAGGTCACCTACAGAAACTTGCTATCCTAGAATGTTCAACAGCAATAGGAAGCCACTTACCTGAAGACAGGTGGCACGAAAAGACATACACTGAGAAATATTTTACCTTAAATTCTACCTGAAATGATTCACTGGTCTTAACCAGCAAGGACAGGATGAAAATCCACATCTCAAACAAGAGGTGGTGATGATGCTGGAGTGGGATAAAGCAAGACGCTTACAAGCTGGGTCCCAACACACGAGTTCAGAGGGTGTTTTTTGCCGGCATAAAATTTGAGAAGTCAGACATATAATTACTGTGAAAAAAAGAATCATTTTTCATGCTTTTCATTCTGTAGTAAAAAAAATTAAAGGAAAAACAAATACCTTTAATAATTTCAAAACGTTGCATTTTGTCATCAATCTTAATTTGCCATAATGAGCCTTGCAGGAAGTTCAAAAGCTGCAGTGGGACGAAAATGGGCTTCAGGGATGTTGAGCACTTCAGAAACGTGGTTCAAATTGTGCAAGATAATGTCTATCTCAGCCTCAGTGATACTTTACTATTAAGCCTATCCTAAAGCAGTGTATGCATGCATGAGCACGTGTATATTTATACATACACAGGTATATAGAGAGACTACACGTGTATACATGCTGGTGCACGCATGTTCATGTACACGCACGAATGTATCTGATGTCAAAGGGAACAGAGTCCTTCAATAGCTATATAAAGGTTTAATCTCATATCTAGCGTTTTCCCTGTTTTGCTTGGTTGAAGGCCTAGTATTTACATGTTTCATTATATAAGGTTTCCTCTCTCTCAAGGAACAGACTGATTTGCCATGTTCAATAAAGTAATGAAACACAGAATAAATCTTTCTAGTGGAATAACTACATGATACTAAACCCATGTTTTATCTTATCCTCACCATGTACTTCAGTTGCTTTAAATGTACCTTTGTAGCAACCAAACTAGCCATAAATTGGTCATGATGATATTACAGCTGAATTTAATTTCAAAGTCTCTCAGCAAGTTGTTAAGGATTTCTTGCCTAGGTCACTCCTGAGGAAATTTGAAAACTCTGGTATGATTTATGAATATTGCTATATTGCTAGAGTATAAAAGGCTATGGGGAATACAAGCACATAAACTTCTGTTTAATTCTGTTCCAATAAAAATTTCATTTCTTATAGCAAAATAAACATGTAAATCAACGTTTAATGATTCTGTTGTTTTATTACGTAACTTATAATTTGCCTTTAAATATCCAAGCCAAGTAAAATCTGGGACCCTGCTCATTTTTGTTGAAACATAATTAGTTAGCAATTAGACCTATTCTGCAGAGGTTGCTTCCTTGAATGGCATTCATAATGCAATGTAAGAGAAGAAAGTCAAAGAATAAAAGGCCTGGCTTCTGCTTTCCCCCAAGTACAGATACATTATTAACCAATTTTTCAATGTAAACATTCTTTTTTTCTGAAATTTACTCAACTGTCTAAGGGATAATTAGTTTCCTAAAATTACTATACCGTCAGTGTTCAATTTCAGAGATGCTGTCACCTCAAGACAGACTCATTGTTGTACAAGTCACAAGGACATACAACTTCGTCTGTTCCTCATCATGTAGCCTATCCCCATATTTGGGAAATACTCTCATCAGTATTAATGCCTTTCAGCTAATGGAATGACAAATGGCCAACAGTGAGGAGAAGAGGTTAAAAGAGTTAAAACTTTGGGCATTTTCACCAAATCACAAGCTCATCACAACTCTAGACTTGTGTTAATCACCTGCTAAAGATCCAGCTCTCCTTTAAGAAACGGAAGTCCATGGGACTTGCACAAGTAGGAACATGGTGACATTTTGCAGGATCTGGCCATCGCTGTCTGTAAGCACCATGGCCTGCTGACTTTTGCAATACCATGCAATGAAAATGTCCCTCGCACTGGTGAATGAGCAACCTCCTAAGCTAGTATCATTTCTAATTTATCGTAGATCCACATACATTAGTTTCTCAGAAATAATCGCACAGATTTCTTGATCACTGGGAGGCAGTAATCCCCAAGCTTAACTAGGTTTTCTCTTGGACGTATTGCTTGACCTTAGGTGAGTCACTTAATCTTTCTTTCTCCTCTGTTTTGCTGTCTATAAAAGTAGGATAATATTGGCTCACATCACCTGCTGAATAAGGCAATATTCAACACAAATAGCCGATGTGAGATTAATATTTCTAAAGTACTCTGTTGCTGTAAAATGCTGTCAGTCCAAAGTATATGCTACTATAATGATGGTGTACAATAGAAATCAGGCAGCTAGACATATATTCTTGTGCCAGTCTTTACCTCTGCTACCTGACTTCATGTGTACATGTCCAATAGAAAAGAGATTTGAAAATTAAATTGCCCTTGAAACTAGACTAGAAACTTTCAACCAATGGGGAATGTCCATCAATGCCTGTCTGGGGCTACTACCAGTTTCTTCCAGCTGGCTCTGTCTGATTTTGTTGCTTCACGTGCCAAACTCCACCATTCTGGCTTGCAAAGGATAAAGAGCCAGCTTTGAGAAAGTTGGAAGAGGCCCTTCAGGGTTTTGACTCATGATGACTGCCAAAGCCGCACACCTGATGATGGTAGAGCACGAGGTGACAACAACCCTGCCACCTCCGCACACCCATCAGCCTGTGCCCAGCAAGGGGACCCAACGATCCGCACTGCGGCCCACTTGCCAATGAATTAAAATACATAACTATTCTGTTTGGCTGGAAATTCCCAGAAAAAGGGTGACTGTCTCACCTTTTTTCCATCCTCAGAGAAATTATTAATCTGATTTTCAGAGGTGAGCACTACATACCTCATGTCAAAGCCTTCTACAAGTCTTAATGCAGTATCTTCTGCCACAGAGCAGGAGAAGCAAGGATCTTTTCAGCACTCCTAAGAGAGCAGAAAAATATTTTTTCTTTTAAACTACGAAGTCATCAACAAAGAGCTGAAATTTTAGAATGAATGAGGTTGCACTTAAACTAAATACCTACTGCCTTGAATACCCTCCCTCTCTCTTCTGTGTCTCTTTAGCTCTAACTTCCTTCCACCTGGAAAATGCCCTGAACATTTTGGGCAGTATCAGGAACATGAAACAGCCCTTGTGCCATTCAGTCACAGCTGGTCCAAGACATTTCTGAAAAATAAGTCACTTTGTTCTCATTGTTGGGCACGAAGTGGAACAGTAGGTGAAGCAGGCATATTATTATTTTTTTTCCCAACTCCACATTTCCCCAGGGAATTGCTCCAGATTTTTCAGCATCCACCCAAGCAATGTCATGGTGCAGCTGTACTGTATTATACCAACTAAACGTGTGTCCCCACTGCCCTCCAGGTTTGTACAGCTTTGAGTAGAGGACAGTGTTACACAGCTGCTTTGACTAAAGCGTGGGTCAATTTGATTGCATGATATTTTATTATGTAGATGAAAAAACACAGGCTGTTAGCTTTCTATAAAATGAAGAAGGAAAAAAACAACAAAAAGCCACAGCACAACAGCCTCGAGATAAAAAGCCCTAAAGTTCCAGAAAATGTCAACTCCAAGAAATGTGGTGGGTGTAAAAACCACAAATTAAGCTTTACATTCATATACAGCATCTACGTTTGTTCCAAACAATGCTCGATGGTGAGAGCCAGGAACCCTGTGAGTGCTGCCTCCCACTGCGGACATGCCTCCCATTCCCGGGGCCGGGCAGGAGCCACCCCTTCCCATGGATGTCCCTTCCCACGGACATCCCGGCAAAGCCACTGTCTGTTCTGCGTGGCACCAGGAGGAGTTTTTCTTCCTCTTTGGAAAGCCCTTTCCAGCAGGATGGAAGTGGTCCTGGCTCCAATAGCTAGGGGTGTATGTCTAGGCAATGTGAGAACAAGTACTAGACCGGGTCATTGGATGTGGTGCTACCTTTTGCGCTGCAGAAATTTGTGGGGAGCTGTGGAAGCCACTCTCTTGCTCAAGATCTAGTTAAGGGTTGAGGTTGGCTCATTAGCCTCAGCCTGTAGTACACCGGATTCACCCAACACAAGGGGTGAGGCAATAATTAATCCTTGTTTCCCATAGTAAGTCAGGAGAGGAGGGAAAACATCAGCTACGTTGCTAATATTTGCATAATACCATTCATTGAATAACCACTGAAATTTGACTTAATTTCCAGATTAAAAAAGAAATCAAATTGGAGATTTTTCAGCAAACCTTCTCCAAAATTTGACCAATATTGGTGTTGTTTTTTTTTTTTCCTGAGCGAAAAGACTCTTTTGACAAACTTAAGGAACAAAATACAAAATCTGTTTAGCTTGAACAACCTCAGTTCTGCAAGGTCTCTGTAGCAGCTGAAGGTATTAATGCACAGAGTGCATTAATATAATTATTATAATTAATTATAAGAGGTTATAATGTACAGAGTGCTTTAGGGGGAGAAGTGCTTTTGAACAGGCTGTGTTTTAATACATGCAGTCAAAGCAGCAGAAACTTTTAAAGGAAAACCTTTATAAATATTTGTTTTTATGCAATTGATGTAAGACCTCACTGAATCAGTGAGTGGAAGTAAAAATTATTACATAAACCTACTTTTTCTGTGTCCTATGCTGTTTTGGAAGTTAATCTAGATGCTGTCACATCTTGCAGAGATGACAACTGTGCACTAGGACTTAAAATCTTCAATGCTTTCAGAAGACATTATAAAATTCACTTGCACCATGGTATTTGTGAAAACTATACGTTTGCCCACCTTCACGACTTTCTCGGAGAGGCTGCATGGCAAGTGTGCTTAAATCTTTCGACTGAGATTCAAGCAGTTCGAAGGAACTACTGAATTGCTGGCAACATGAGCTAACGTTGAACTAATATGAACTTCATGCAATTTTTTGCGTTTGCCAGAATCGCTGGTTGGGGCGAACTTGTAGTAACAGGCTTGTCGGAGACCTGCCAGGGGAGTCTCTCTGGCAGGCTGTGAGCTGCAGCTGGAGCTGCCTTTTCTTGAGTTTGCTCTGAAGTTAGGACACGCTTGCACAGCTCAGCTATAAACTTTCAGCTGGAGAGGAGACAGAGAGGAACCCAACAGCCCCAAAGCAGCTGAATGTCAGGATAATCCCAGAGCAAAGTCAAACCCTCAGTGAAACTGCAAAAGTGAAAAGTTTATTGAGGCTCAGACTGGGTCTAAGCCCATCTCATCTGAGCTGAGGAAGCCTGTGGACTCAGGAGGGATGAAAGCACACAGTTTGCTCGTTTTAATGACTGTCTGGGCTGCCCATAGTCAGAAGGGCATCTCCACCCCTGGATGAGAAGACCCACCATCTCCATGGAGCCACACATGTGGAGCTCAGCTCCCACCACACAGCAGCTCTGTCCGTCCCTCCTTCACTGCCTACTTGACCACTGTCACAGCAGTGAGGCAAGTTTTACAGGGAGAAATGACACCTTAGACCCTTTAAAGACCAAAGAAAAGCCCGACTGGACAAGCTTCATCAGTTACACAACTGAGTCCAACACTGCACATAGCAGTCCTCTCACACTTTGTCTCGACAAAGACAATATTCAGGCTTGTCTTGTTTTCAGCTCTCCCAAGTAAAGAAGCTGTTGTTGTTCCCTTAAGAAAGCTCTTCCCAGTTCACTGTCAGGAAGATTTCCCTGATATTTCGCCAAGAGTTGGATAACAAATGGCCGATGAAACAAATAACAAGATCAGGCCAAAAAGAAGAGAGGAAATATTTAAAAGGAGGAAAGGGACAAATGAGTCTTCAGAGAATATGAGCTACAGGGAATGCGCTGAGTTTATGTCTGGTACATTTTGCTTCATTTCCAGTATGTCATGCTCTGTATGATTTCTAGAATCAGATAGATCAAAAATTTATAAAAAACCCCACCAGCGGAGCCATTGCAGCCAATGAAAAACTGGATCCAAGAAGAGTGGGGAGAAAAAGACAAGATTTCTAAGTTTTGACAGTCAAAAGAGACCGTCACTGGGCCAACATGTACAATTTTCCCCTTCTAACTTGGGCTGAAAAAAGCAAATAGGATCATTTCTTCTGTCCCTGATCTCTCTGCCCAGAGGATTCCCTCCACCACGGCTACCCTGCACTGGATGGTCCACAGTCCTCAGCCAGCACCTTTGCGTCAAAGTCCGCATTTCCTTTAGGAGATGAACAACGTTTAGTGCATGGACAGAACTAGCCAAACCTCCAAAGCCAAAGTCACCGAGCAGATGCTCTGAAGGCAGCAAGCTTTTCAGCGTGCCCATCGCAGGGTCTCCCAGCGAGGCGGTGCCAGCGTTACTGTCAGGCGCTCAGAGAGAGACAGGGAGCGTATTGCTGGCAGAGACCAGACATTCCAGACTGACACTGGAGAGGACTTTGGAGGAGTTCAGAAACAGAAAATCCAGTAGGAGAGAGGGGGAAAAAAGACAAAGAGGAGACAAAGAGAAAATTATGAAAGAGAGAGAATGACAAAACAACTTTGCTGGGTAAAATTTGCATATAAATAATAATAAAATAATGCTCATTTACAGAAACATTATGAACAAGCAGTAGCTGCTTATTAGCAGCTTCTTCCTAGGAGCATTTCCCACATCTGTGTTTTCCATTAAGACCGAGTAACAGCCTTTGGAGCACACGCTGTTCTGTGTTCATCTACCCAGTGACTGTGAAAATCAAAACTGTCTGTTACATAAATATTGGGAAATAATTCTCTAGATAAGCTGTGCATGTATTCACAAGTAAAATATGCAGCCATACCAGTCTGCATGCACAAACCATCCAATTTGTACAAAATAGGAGCTTGAGGCAGGTCAGTACTTTAGAGGAGACCAAGCTCTGAACTGGCAACACTAATCCATCGGAACTGTCGCTGCCAAACGACAGCGTAACAACAGCCCTCCAAGAAAAGCCACGTCTTAATTTCTGCTTGAAGTGGTTCCACCAACCTTCCTCAAGTCCCTCATCCATGCATCCAGAATATAACTCAGATAAGAATGCTCTTATTCTGACCGTCTAATGCATCGTTCAGGGAAGCTTAGGTGTTTTTAAGCCCTATAAATTATCACATTGCTACCCCCTTCTGACAAAAGTCACCTAGAAAGTTAAAAACTGTATCAGTAGCAGAGAGTTATTTCCCTAATAAAGTTTTCATGGGATTGACATTTTTGTTGCAATTTTGGTACAAAAGGAAAGACTCAATCTCACACATACAAATGGAAATTTCAAGTCATAAATGCCAGCTGATTACCAGCGGTATTCTTCAACAGCACAAGCTGACAGCAAAGAATAGCAAAATTTCTAGTTGTTGCAAATAGGCATTATAGCTTATTAAACCAGTTCACTGTTAGCTCAGCAATTCTCTGTTTCTGTACAGTGATTTTTATTTTCCTGGGTTAACAATATCCATACCAATTTTATGGGCGTGGTTCAGGTCAAGAGCATGTGCTGCTAGCTGGAAAATTGCATTTCACCTCTGAGTTTCCTTCTCTCTTTTCAGGTTTTGTTTTCTTTTAAGTTTAAAGACACTTTCATTACAGAAATTATTTCCTTTCTTTGGGAGGCTGAATCAAAAGCAGCTAAAATCAGTGAAAATCTTTCCATTAATTTAGTGGAGCTTTACATTAGACTTTCAATTAGAAACAGTAAGTGTAGAAGGATAAAGAAACTAAAGATAAAGGAGAGGGGAGCAGGAGGTGGAAATGTTTCATGAACATTTACAAACCTCTAAGGTTTCATTTGGGTTTATGTTAAGTTTAGGTCAAAGGTTTGGGTCAGCTTTTGTTCTCCTCAGTCCCCATTTGCTCTGATCTTCTTTTCCAGAGTGGGAATCCTGACAGATGCACTGTGAAAAGGAAAAATTGGTCTGAAAAGCTGGACTCAAGACCTGCTAGAAGCAGAATGATGAGGCAACCACTTTGCAGTTTGTTTTCATGTCACAGAGATTGCAATTCCCTCTGATAAAGTGACGCCGGGTTTGAGTGAACCCTGCAGATATTTTAGGGAAACATAATTAGAGGTCCACATTACAATTAATGTTCTTGCTTGGCATCCCCTGCAACTCACCTCAATGGTGACAAATGGCAAAACTGAGTTTTAGGACAGCACCATGCCCTGAGGCAGAAGCATTGGCTGGGTTTGCCACTTGTAAAACTATTCACTTAGGGACAGTATTTCATTGACCAGCGGCAAAACACAAAGTCTCCCGCAGGGAGATGGATCACTTGTCCTTCAAAGGTCACAGGGCTCCGGGATGGCAAAACCGCCGTCCCCGCCAGCCTTTGCTTCACATTGACAGGAGAGGGGTGAGGCAGCAAGAAGAGTCTTCTGGCACTCGTGACGCAGAGATACAAATAAGGCAACTCCATAAGGAGAGATAGTATCTTCAGGTTAATTTATTATTGTTTTTTTTTAATTTCTAGGTGATATAGCGGGAAAATCAGAGCAGCTTCCTAGCACGTCTTCTAGCTAACTTCAAAGGTAAGTACGAGTTGAAAACAATTACTGAATTTAACTGAATGATGTTAATCAATTGGACAATTTGAGAGGGGGAAAATAAAAGGGTAGCTGGTACCTGGAGAGGAAAGAATGATGTTAGCAAGCAGAGGTGATAAAATCACTAGCCCTGGGGGACAGCGGCAGAAACAGGCAGCTCTCAGCCCTGGAGCACTAAATGTACGCTCACAACGCAACTCCTTCTGCTTCATTCCCAGCTCCCTGCTTCTGCCTTACGTCCCCGTTGATCCCCACCTCAGCCACACCAGCACGAGTGTTTGCCAGGCCGCTCTAACCCAGACCGCCGAGAGCTGCGTGAACACCAAACCCTTCTGCACTGCTAGGACGCAGGCTTCCTAGGTGGCACCTTACACACGCTTTGGCTCACATTCATCCCGTTACGTTTGGGCACTTAACCACAGACTAAGTCCCTAATTCCTTTAAAATCCCTCTCCAGCAAGCAGAGGGTGATGGGCAGCCCCAGGGGCAATCCCTGCTGCTGGAGACATCGTTTTTCTCTCTTGCCACTGACTGTAGAGGGACCCCGGGACAGGTCACCCCGCTCAGCCCGGGGCTTTGCACGACAGGTCTGGTCTCTCAGCCTCCGTTCAGAGGCTTTCCCATCTCCGCATGGGGGTAGGGACCGTGATGTGGCCACAGAAGAACGGAGACAAAAATAGGTTTCTGACCTACTTCTTGGCAGTAGGCAACAGGGAGAGCGGCTGCCGGAGCCGAGGGGGAACAGATCATAACCACGCGAACTGCACGCATGGGTTGGTGAGCTGGGAATGACATTGCTTCTCCAAGCTGGCTTTTCCAGCTTTCTTGTTTAAGCCTTTTCTCTCTCTTTTTCTCCATCCTTGACACACAGACCTGGATGATTTTTCCCCCCTTTCATTTCTGTTGATGTCACATTTTATTCTGTGTTTATGTGAAACAACATTATTTGCCGTGGTTTTGGAATCAGCTCAGGACATAGTTGCCGTCTCATGACATCCATTTTGGAAACAGCATTTAGGAAATAATTTCAGCCATGAATATTTGAAGATTATTATATTCAAGTCACTTTCAAATATGAGATTTTTTTGCACCTCAAGGGAATTGTACTGTAATGTTGTAATCCTTTATATTAAATGTTTTCCCTTTCTGATTTGAATTCAGACAAACCGTGGATTTATACTATTACTTTTCATCAATAGCAAGTACTTTCTATGCTAGCAGGCTATCAGTGATGTCTGCACTGAACAAGAGAAAATATCTATTCCTTGATGAGTTTTCTCTAGATGTCTTTTTAATTTTTTATTTCTACGCTATGTTTTTAATCATCAATATTCTCTAGTGTTTCATCTTCCACAGAAACTTCTAACATTTTTAGGACATGTTCTTTTCAGACACCCAAATTATTTCCTCGTGGAGGCTAAGCCGGCTCCATGCGACAGGAAGCCCTAAATACCTGACAGCTTTTACTCTTGTTTTCTCCCATGGGATGGTTTATACCAGCTTGGCTGAAGCCCTGCTCTGAGCAGAGGAACTGGATGCTGTACACTGCACACATCCAAGCAGTCCCATTGTAATCAATTAGTAAGATGAGATAATTTAAAAGAAAATATTTCCTTTGTCCCATACAAAGAACATTTTCATTACTCATTTCAATTGGCTAAACAGCAAACCCAAAACTTTTTCTTAATAAAAAGTGTATGGTCTTAGAGCAAACACCACCAAAAGTAAAGATGCTGGAAATTTTCTTTCTGGGAAGGGGCGCAACAGAACTGACGGGGAGTTTTATCTTTAGGTCACAGATAGCTAGGGCCAACTGGGGAAATCTGAAAACATTAAAAGTCCCCTGAGAAAAATATGTTATCCCTGCTGACTGACTCCAAAGAAGAAAAACATCTGCAATTTTACCCAACACGTCCCGTTTGGTCTCCATTCATGCCTGGGAAGGTGCATTTCCCTCAGAGTGAGCCGGCTGCTGCCACATCCTCCCATCTTGGTCGAGCTGAACCCCAAGAGGTTTCTCTCTGCTGTGTTGCCTGGATGCTCCTTACGTCCCTTCTGTAAACAAACACGACAGGTCTCAGCAAACTCGGGAAGATACTTTAAGCTCCATTGGCACAGAGCAATCTTTTTCCATTACAGGAAATCAGGGAAAGAGGATTCAGCCCTCCCTTTGCTTGACAATCACAATTCTTGGGCATCCTATAGACGTGGCTGTTCAGTGTACACAAAAATGACCCCAGTACATCCTCAAAACAGTTCCTGAGCTTGCTTAGCTTTAAAAAGCATGGATGTTGCTATCGCTGCCAATGCCATTTGGGCTTGGATTTATGAAAAAAAAAATCTTTTTTTTCCCCTTTTTAATTAAATAAGCACATACCTGTATGTATACTCACACTTCTTCAGAGGTTTGGGGGAATTAGGTGCAAACAGCTGTTGATGAAACTCAAATGCCATGTGCTGGTGCTGGAATTCAGAGCCAGCTTTCCGGGATTAGATGTCCCTGGCTAACCTCAGCTGTTAGGAATTATTTTGGAGCTTAGCAGGTAAGGGGGAACCATGAGGAGGAGAACAAAAGGGTTTCTCTCTCTTCTGTCCCTGCTTCCTCCCTTCCCAGCATTGGGCAAATGTGGTTTTAATTCAGAAATACAAATGTCATCTTCAAAGTCACTCTGGGGAGGAAGGGGTGGGGAGAGGAGAATTGAAAAAAATGATCAGTTGGATTGCAATTTATCAAGATTTTTTTACTGTGAAATTGAAGTGGAAAGTCTTAACATCCAAGTGATGAGCAAGTGGGGGAGCTGGAGAGGGGTGGGGGTCCTGGAGCTAGTCCGCAATGCAAAGGACTTCCCTGCTGTCCCAAACAGCCTCTAATATTTTGTTTTCTTCAAGGCCAGCCCTTTTCTGATGTAAATAAACCTGTGATCCCCTGTCGCCAGGAGCCTAGGGAAAACAGCTCTACCTTACATACTGTTCTTGGAGTACTTAGAGCAAGGCAAAAGGTGTCACTGAAAGCTGTTTGGGACCACTAAGTGGTAAAGAACCATTTTTTCCCTATGTTATCCCCACCTTGTTCTTTTGAAAGTCTCCAGGATGGGAGCTATTTTTGTTTCCTCCAGGTTATGACACCCACAATGCAACGGCTGTGTACGTGCTACAGCTCTGACAGCAGACGTGAATAATGGAAAAGGGCTATGAACACAAGAAGTCACTCCAAGTGCTCGCTGTACTTTCTTAATGTATGTGACATTGACATAATACGCCCTGGGGCATTTTGGATCGGATGGCATTTGCCTGTTCCACGTGTTGGTTTTATGAACAGCAATCAAGTTGTGAAACACATGTAGGCAGCGTGTGTGGCGGGTGGCTTTCCATCCTGTGCATGGGTGGGAAGCACACAGCCGTGGTGAAGGCAACACTCCCAAGAAAAACCCCATTTTGCCATCAGAGGAGAGGGCTCCTGCTCCCTGGCAGGGCTCGGGGTAGGCTGCCTGGATGCTGCTGCAAGGCGATGGTGTTATACTGTCATTTTTTCTGACTGTATAACACACACAGCACCTAGAAACAGCTTTCATGATACACAGAAGCTCAACCAGATACACCTCGCAGGAGCTGACGTGCGAGTTGGATATGATCCTCATCAATATAAGAAATTAAAGCCTTATTTCCCAAGCACACAGGCTGGATAGGAGTGCCACAGCTCAGTAGAGGGTCAGCCCAAGCCCCTCTTCCTTAGGCTGCGAGGCAGCAACCCGCCGATCAGATACACAGTCCACAGAGCTGCGTTAGTAAATCACCAGCACTGAGAAACAGGTCTCCTCCTCCCACAGCCCCCGTTCTTCAGAAGGAAAAGTCCATTTCTGTAGGGACAGGAAACAGGATTAATCTCTCTCTGATTTCCTCCTTTAACTCCTTCTCCCTGACACCCCATTCCAGCTTTCATCCTCCTATCTGGGCTATTTAGTCTAGAGCAGGGAAGACGGAGAGGAGACATGATAAAAGTCTTCAATTATGTAAACAACTTATGCAAAGAGGAAGGCAATAAATTGTCATCCACATCCACGGGGAGAACACAAAAAGTAACGGGTTTAAATGCGGCAAGAGAGAGCTAAGTTCGGCACTAGAATAACTTCCCCGCTGCAAGGGTCATTAGGCACTGGAGGAGATCGCCTGGGGAGCCTGGGGGATCTCCGCTGCTGGTGGGGTTAAAGAAACACATTAAACAAACATGTGTCAGGAGTGGTTTGCGTGGGGGTGGATGAGATGACCTCCTCAAGGTCCCTTCTAGCCCTATTTTCTTCTATACCATGGTGATAACTGTCCCAGCCTTGCTCTTTGGCAGACAGCCATGGCAGAACTCCACTTCACCTGTGTTTTTCAGTATGGGATGGCAATCCCATGGCAGCAACACACTTGGCTCAAGGAACCGATGAAGCCAGAAGACAGGATGATCTCTCCAGTCATCACACAGCGAGCACAGCTGTCAGGTCCTGCAGGACCCAGACGATTACTCTGCCCACTCCTAAATAATTTCATTGTCTCATAAACAGTCAGCAAAAGAAACTCAAGCATCTTGAGATCTCACTGCCTCTGCAGAGGACAAGGGCTCACACTAAGAAATGCACACGATTATTCTAAAGCAGGGGCACTTCAACGGCCTCCCCCAAAGCCTTGGGGTGTCCCCACAAGCAATACACTTGAAGAGAGTTACTTTGCCCAGTGCAAGAATAGCAGACACCTTGGACTGAGCTTGCATTTGCAACCGGTACAGCCTGGTCTTGCACAGCCCTTGCAAGAAGCAGCACGCCTTGAGATGCTCTACTCTGAAAGGCACGTCTCGCCAAATCACACCGAAAATGGGACTGATCATATGTTTACATAAGGATATCCTTAAGTGCTTTGCTGGATTGGGGCCTTACACAGCTACATTTCAGGCTTTTGGAGGTCAGTAGGGATTGATTAGCCTCTCTGCATGACTTGGGCACTGAAAGCCTACATGTGTCAAAATGAGGATATCTTAGTGAATGTAATTTTTCTCTCCGAGTTTTAGATATCCTAGGCAGAAAAGATGGTCAATAACAACAAAATCAGAAAACAGTGCCCCTTTCTAACCAGCAAAAAGATGCGAGTGAACCCTAACAGATGTAATTTGTATCATTACTGCTGATGAAAAGTTAGTAACCTTTAGCAAGGAGATATGGATCAATAGCTACTTGAGAAGATGCAGCTGCAGATATCTAAATGGCCATGAACTAGGAAACGAGGTGTAAAATATAATAGCAGAATATTTAAACCAGATGAAAGCTATAAGGTAGGTTTAGTGACCTTGAAAGAACCAGATAAGTAAAAAAGTAGAGAAGGGCAACAATGATTTATATACTTGCCCTGCACAAATATTACAATGCTTATTGAAGGGTGTAGTAAATTATGAACAAAGTAAAGCTTTATTAGATTAATGACAGGGGAATTTATATAGGAAGGTTAGCGTCTTTGGAAACTAGGTAAGAGAAATCAGTTTTATATTAACTCTTTTGTTTCCAGGCTTGAACATTTCTTTTTCTGCCATGGAGTAATCTGACTTATGCTTGGTAATGACACATCTGTTTCCAGATCCTTGTGACACCAGTAGAACTTAATGGGACACCAGGAAGGGGTACCCGTGGAAATGGAGATGCTAAGTGTTAAAAGCTGGCAGTTCACCAAGGAACTGTTTCTGCCACCGCGGAAACAGGTGGGAGTTTTGGGATTGACCAAGAGGCTCCCAAACCCTTATTGCGATTACTGTGATGTCCAGACTCCCTGGTCTTGGATCATACTATGCTGGTGTCTGTAATAAAAGACAAAAGATGACAACCACCTCCCACAAGTTTTAAATCTAGCAAAGCAGGGCAAAGCTTGGTAGGACAGCAAAGGGCCACAGCACAAAGTGGTTCACAGATGGTTGCACAAAAAGGCGGGCCAGGACCTCCAAACCCCATTTCCCACCCAAATGGCTAACCTAGACTAAAGGGAAGGACATTCTGTCTGCAAAAACAAACTTTTTGAACTGGCTTAAAGGATTCTGTTAAGAAAAAAAAAAAAGGTGGAGAAATAATGTCCACCCTAAATAGTTTTCAATATATGCAGTTCTGTTTGCAAAATACATGTATTAATCCCAGCCTGTTTATATCAGTGAGAGGGACAAATCAGCTGTCACAGTACTCGTAATTACACATGGAAATATATTTGTAAGCATATCAAGTCTCAGCAGTGACTCTTAACAACTTCTTGGACCATTGCCATCCATAAAAGAGCTAACTCTACAGAGAAAATGTTCTGGGGCACAGTTTGCACCAGTCAATCAGGGCATGGTCAACTGCATTACTGGGACAAACCAGCCTGCTAATCATTAAGGTCTGTGATTGCCTTTTGCTGCAGGAGGAGTGAGTGGCAATGCTCTCCTCCAGCCCTGAGACTGCACTTAGTGAAATCAGTGGCCGAATTCTTACCTCCATCGTCAAGGTAAGGCCCAAGGAGCTGGCACCATGCTCATTATTCACCACTTGCCATGTACAGGTGACCTGAAAACCTGACCCACAGCCGAGTGAGGCCCCTTTGGATTTCTCTGCTCCAGCTCAAGCCTCAAGAGGACAATTAGAATGAACGAGCTCAAATAAAAATGAATTTTTGTGAGTGTATTTCTTATCACTTTTGCATGTTGCTTTTTGCTCCCTGTAAGAGCCCTTGCCCAGGTGTAACGCAGCCAAAGAAAGTTTTAGCGAAGAGAATATTGCAGGTTAATATCCACACTCAAATGAGCTGCTTACAGGGGAAAAATAGGATGGCTAAGAAATCAAAAATATTCGGCAACATCACCACAGAGAATAAATTTCGCAGGTAGGGTAGTGCAAATACAGCTATTATGGAAACATGAATCTTCAGCTCCTTTACGTTATTACGTTTTTCCTTCCTTCCTTGTAAGATTTGTTGAAAAAGTGGAGTATGCTAATAATGCTCTCTAATTTGTCCCCCTTGAAGTTTTGTGCGAGCAGAGTAACACATTCTGTTTGAACTCCGTAATTCCTATGTAATTATTTTTATTTATGTTCTCTTTAACCCTCTATGGACAGCTAATGAATTTAAGAAAATGTAGAGTCTCCTTGAATTACCTAGTGTAATTTCTCACTAGCGTTAGCTTGAATTTAGTTGGCAGCTACACTCTTTTAAAAATCATCATTAAAACTCTTCCCAGTCCGTGTGTGGTCTGGACAAAGATTTTTCTCCCATGTCCTCCTGCCTCTGTGTTATTCAACATCTCATCCTACACCATTCAAGTCTCTAGTACCTAAAGACTGAAGTATTTCAGCTCTTCCATCTGCAAGAAGCAAAGGATAAATATGTATTTATTGGTCCACAACAGCTGCCATCCTGTGCTGAGCTAACTATGCATATGCAGGGAATGTAGTCCCATGGGACTTTGGGTGGACAACTTGAATTAGGCTGGAAAGGCAAAAGTTGGGATGGGGTCTGCTGCTTCTGCACAGCAGTGACTCTGCCTGCAAACAAACTCTTTTGCCATGAGAAAGTGCAAAAAGGAGGCAGGAGAAAAAGGAGGACAACCCCCTTCACCCCATACTCCGTCCTTCCCCCGCTGCACCTTCATGAGAAATGGAAACCGACGGCCGCCCAGCTTCACCCTCACACCTGCAAAACCTTCCAGTGGCCTCATTTCCTCTCTCCTCCACATCCTCCCACAGACATGGCTCTATCTGTTAAACAGAAGTAACGAGACTGACTTTGTTTGGTGAAATATTTTAAGATGGCCTGTGTCTATATATGAAAACAGGGAATTTGTTTTCCTAATCAATCTGCATTTTCTGAAGATTACAGGAAACTATTTTTTAAAGGAAATTCATAATTCTTTGGGGAAATTTTTGCCCTTACAGTCTCTTCTTCCTTGCAGGTAAACCTCATCCAGATTTCTTCATGGGACATTGAATATGTGCTTTCATTTTCTGATTTAAATAAGAAAAAGAACCAAACCCCATAGATGTTAATAGAAACTAAAGCTTTTTGTCCTGATGGTGCCAAAAACTGTCACGATGACACAACAGTGAAACACAGAGCTAAAAAACCCACCAATATGGGAAAACCATCATCATTTGAATCCATCACAGTGAAATAAAATAGTCAATACCACCTTAACACAAAACATTAAAAATATCAAAGTAACACCTGCCTGTGAAACACTTGATTTTTATGAAATTGTTCCCTACAGAAAATGGTCCCACAGAACTTTTTAACTCTACTTAATCCGTGTAAAGAAATCAAAGAAGATGATTCTCATTTCCTTTTCTAAATGAAAAATGTCCATTTCATGAGGGAAAGGTCAGCTGTTGGGCAGAGTGCTGGTGCACTTTAGAGAACTTAAAATCTGCACCTGGACTTCCTCACATCCTAAATATTCCCCTCCCTCAGCCCAGCTGAGAACTGCTGTTTAAAACTATGTTTTTGTTCTCTGTCTCTCCATTACTCTGATGGTTGTGTCTTTCTCTCTTAGAATTTGCTCTTCCTGTAACATTTTCTGGATTATATACAATAAATACTGTTTTATGTCATAATCCCAGCTAGACAGCTGTAGAAGTGTTAAATAGCTACTGTGACGTGTCTAATAAATAGCCATCTAACCACATTATAAATAACCTCAAATTCAGTCCAATAAATATTGTAATAAATTTGTGTTTGCCAGTACATCTGTATAAATATCAGTAATAAGATAGACCAAAAAGGCTAACTATACTAAGGAGCTTTGATTTTGGAAAAAGTCCACGTGCAATACTTCATTCCCCTTGGCCGGGGGTGGGGGGAAGAAAAAATTATTCAGTAAATAACATAGCATGGGGAAAGGGACAGATTCTTGAACAAACTGCAGTTTATTTAGACAAGAAAAAATGAGGCATGCAAAGCAGGGCATGTTTAACTGAATGTCCGTGGAAGTTGCGCAATATTTGAATGCATTAAAAAGCAATAGCGTTCCGTCTATTAATTAGCTCCTATTGCCAATAGCCTTACCAGCAGCTGGAAACACCTACTAAACAAGACAGCTAGACGGGAACCTTTTTCTTCCAGACCGCAATCCTGTGTTGTCTGCCAAAACTTCTGAAAAATATGCCAAGTATTTGGCTGACTATTCAGTAGCCTGATCGATACCCGCCGCATCAGCTTTTCTTCACCTGCCACCCACTTTTTGCCATCCTTTGGCTGACAGAAGCCGAGAGCATCTCAGCTGGAGGCGGCTGGCGTGGCCCCCGCAGGAAGGGGAGGTCTGTCCCCGCTTCCCACGCCCGATGCCGTGCCCGTGCGCGCACCACGCGCCCGACCGCCAAGCCTCAACTGGTGCCATCGGCAACCTGTGCCGCGGTACCAGGAGTTAGGTTGTTCATCTGCGCTCTACCACGTAGTAAAGCATTTTACATTTCCACTGCTCAAGTTTGGACGCCTTTAAACATCCTCCCTGGCTTTGTTTTCCCGTTAACCAAAATACTATTCACTCGCTGGTTTAGTTTTATTTCTGTTTATAAACTTAGCAAAAAAAAAAAAAAAGTATTCTGTTTAGAGGAAGCTTTCAATACCACTGTTCGTTCCCTATTTATATCCTCCTGGAGCCCTGAGATCAGGAGATAATACTACCAGTTTCCCCTCTGTATCAGTCCACTCATAGAAAAAAAAGACAAGTTATACAATAGCTCTACTGTTACACAAAGGATGTGCATAAGCATCTGCATAATCTAATGTTTTCTACAGGGTCAGACTAATGGGCCATGTACTGCACATTGGTTTCTAACTACCCAGTTCTGGTAAGGACTGTGGAGGTACACAGTATGATAGAAAGGGAATATTCTGCATTCAACTTCAGTCATCAGCAATGCACATTGAAGGTACTAAAGGTTGCTCATAGGAATTGAAATTTTGGGCAAAGCACTGTAGATGTGAACGCAGCGATTTTCTGGGAGCCTACGGACCGTGACAGAAACACATCATACGTGCTTACACTGAAAGCGCAGTTACCTTGTCTCCGGTTCCTTGGGACAGCACCACACAGTGAGCTTGCAGTCCTCATCAGCTACATCGATTGATGAGAACTTTCCAGGAGCTGACGTACCTGCAAGAGAAGAGACCAGAACGGTTTGCTCTAACAGGTGATACCGTTGCTCTTTCCATTCCCTCCATGGCTGTCCAGCCTTAGACTGCCCCACTCTTTCCCCATACACCCCTCTGCAAGGGTCTCAACATTTTCTTGCATTTGACGGCGTCTCCCATCTCTGTAGATGTCTGGGCATGGAAGGAACAGTCTTGGACCTCCTCAGATTTTATATGGTGCCATCAAAATCCACTCCATCTTCTCCAGTTATAACTACTTTTCTGCCCAAGGAGAGCATGGCACATTCATAGGTGCTGATCACATATGGTTGTTTTCTCCAGGTGGGGTCTAGCTCTTAATTTTATAAATAAATACAATACAGACCATATTGACACACTGTCTGTTCTATCCATGTGGTATTCCCAAGAGGGACAGCTTTTAGGAAAAGCCCGAGTTGCCTCTTGACTGAGCAGTGAAATGTTCTCAGCAAAGTCCGGGAGAGGCAGAGTTGACGCAGAAAAGCGTGTGGGTACAGAAGATCTTTTTGCCATTGACTGCTTTAAAGCACAGTCTCGTTAAATGTGGAGGATAGATGTAGGGAAGCATAAGCCTCAATTAATAGGTCAGAGCCTGCACATATCTAATTATAAACCCATTTGTCCCTAGCCTAAACATCCTAATCTTAGTCCCAAAATATACAAGTCTGCCTAGAGCGACGCAAAGCAACGATAGCCCATGCAGCAACTTGCCACCCTCAAACTGTCTATGTTGTTCTTTCAGTTATCACAGTTTATTTTTTGGACATTGAGACTCCAGAGGCTACTTGCTGCAGAGGACTAAAGCACCATGGAGGATATTGCAATTTGTGACAAATCACTTCAAGGAGGAGGGGAACCTTTTCAGTGATTTCACTGTCTGTCTGTCTCTGCATGATGTACTGCAAAGGTTAATTTGTTTTGAAAACTCCATTTTTAATTTGCATTACTGATCAACCTAGCAATTATAAATGTTAATCTATTCTTCAGTGGCCTTAAATTCAGAGATCAAGACTGTTGAACTAAATAAAAATTCATCCCTTGCTGTGATTTATTAAGACTTGAATAATACAGAGAACCCACTGACTCAAAGCACTGATATAAGCATGGTTTCAATGCACATCCTTAATTAGTTTTAAAGCAAGACAGACCAATTTATATCGCTTTGATTTAAATCAGTTTTGTTAATTACGGTTTAAATCAGAACCAGGAAATCACAATTTAAGTAACTCTACTTGCATTTCAGTTGTGCCTTCTAACAGGTATTCACAAGAAAGAGTTATTCTTAGAGACTGACAACTAATAGAAATGTTTAATTGCAAAGAAAGGTAGCTTTGAGGTTGTATTTAGTATTTGTTTTTGTTAACTAAGAGAATACATTAAAACCATACTTACGTCACTATATACCTCAGCATTTATTTTGGTTTTTGATTTTTACATTTGATTTGTGAGAAAACAAGACATAGCCTTTTTAGTCACCCAATTAACTTTTTAATGTGTGCTTTGTGTCATGCTGCTTCTGAACAAAAATATCCAGAAGAACATAATTGTTTAAATAGAACTACATTGTGTCCTGCATATTTCAGGAAATATTATCAAAATATTCATTGCATTTCAAGGTAGTTGTTGTACCTAACAGTGCAAATATTATCAGCGATTAACCAGCTGAGCCATTTCTTCCTTGCTTCCATGCTCTCCAAGATCAGAATTAGTCCATCTCAGACTCCCACACACACCTTTTACTCATAAGATGGGAGAGGATAAACAAATTTTCCTGTTCTTTCAACTCCCAGTTGTTTTCCGAACTTGGAATATTCTAGTCATTAATTGATGTAAAGCAGATAAAAAGAAGAAAATGTTCTTTTTGCACCTGCAAAAAAGGCTACAGCTGTCAAAAGCTAGTTCATTACTCAAGAAGCTCCAATTCCAGGTGTCTAGCTAGTAATTTCTCCCATTTAGTGATTTGACATTCTTCAGAATTTTGGCACTGAACATATACTCAACTGTTATTTTTATGTAAGGGTTTATTAATAAGAAAATATAATTTTATTTCAGGCACTCGTAATAAATTCAGGCTGTCATCATTCCAGAATACATGTCTTCAAGTTTAATTTTAAAAAGAGAAAAATATTAATTTAAAAATTAAAAGATGCATGGATGTGTGTTGTAAAAATACACACAGGGCTCTCATCACTAAAGAACAACTGACAAAAGGACGAGAACCTGAATGGATGAATTCACATCTATTTTAGAAGGAAACACAACAAAAATACTCTAGATTTTTTTGTCTGGAGGATTTTCCTCTCACCCTAAGCTAATAACTGAGTCTGTCCCGGCCTGAGACATCATCTCCATCACAGAAGCGCTTTGCTGGTGTATGTGATGCCTTCTACCACAACCTGAATTTAGCAGGAGAGGCTGTACACGGGACACCATTGTCTTGCCAATAGAAAGGAGAATTAGAGAAGCTTGAGTATTTGTTGCATGATAAAGCATGATTTGTACCAGTTACACCCGATAGAGATCTTTCCCTTGTGGTTATTTATACCAGCCTGGCAATGAACTCTCTTCTCCACTTACCATCATTCTCAGACAACATGGCAGAAAAGGCACAACTCTAAAAATCAGTGTTCTTTATTAATCCAAATACTCATTCTAAATTCTATCTAAACTTCTACCTGATGAGAAATTAGTTAGCTAATATGACTGCTGGGTAAGTAAGAGAGCTTTCCCACTCTATTATTTGGCACAAGTCTAGAGCATAGTTTCTTACCACAATGACTTGTTCTGATTGTTCCATCCCCGTTGGCGGCAGCAGGAGCAGGGCATCTGCACTGCCTGCTCAGGGAGGCTGGCAGGAGGGCAGGACTGGGATGTGCACACCTCCACCTCTGGGCAATGGCACCGTAACAGCTCAAAATGGGCTTTGGAGCTGGGTACTAATTTTTCCCCAAGGTATTCTCAACATTTGGCACAAGGAAATCCTGCTTCGTGGGCCAAAAATCTGTGGTGTGAGAGAAGTCAGACAAGGGAGCTCCAGTCTTCGCTGAGGGTTCACATTAGATGTCCTTCATGTTGTAGTCAGCCCCCAGAACTTGTAGCATTACGCTCATTTTCAAACAGTTTTCTGTAATAAGAGACACTTGTTTTAATTTCTGCATTGAAGTGCTGAAGATGATGTTGAAGATGCCACCTGGTACTTAGCTACCAGTGCTAACTGATACCAGTAAAAATTGTACGTAGGTCCTTAGCTCCTGGAAAAGGATTAATTCCCCAGTAGGGTAAGAATTTGAAACTAAATTAAACAAGCAAGGAAGTTAGCTTTCCACCAGTTCTGAGTTTGCAGCACAGGAATATGTTCATCAAAAAGGTCCACGAGCACTGGGACCAGGCAGGCACACACCTGGGAGGGAGCAGGGCAAAACATCCAGCTAACCTTTCTGTAAGGCCCTGCAGAAGTACTTCCTAATTAAATGAAAAGTTGAATGCAAAAAAATCAAATGAAAACTTCATAAGTACACAAAAATTTTACAAAAGGTTAAAAACGTTTCTGTGGAATAAATTTTTTGCTTATTCTAATCTTCAGAACAGGCATAGACTAAAGAGAGGTGCCAGAAGCAGTAACTGAAGAGCTCTCACCATGCTGCAGGTAAGGACGTACATCCACGAGTTTCCCTTAGCAACATCTCCTTTTCTGCTGAAAACCACTATAGTTTATACAATTCCTCTATGCAAGTGTCAACCTACCTGGAAATGACAACTTAAATGTGCAGAATAGACAAAAGGGATCAGTAAATATCTCAGTCCTGTACTTGCAGAACTGCACTATACATTCAAGACCAATTAAATACTTTAAAACCTTAGCGAATACCTAACAAGGGTTATGTCTGCTAAAGCCATCAAGCCTGCAATACTGCCATAGAAGCATCATAGAAAAATTTTGCGAGAGGAGGGCTCTTGACACACTGATGTAATTTTTAATGTTTTGGAAAGCATAGGACATTCCAGCAATCATTGAATCAAGTTTGAATGTCTTTCTGAAAGATATGCATTAGTCAAATATAAACCGTTAAGTAAATACATGGAAAATGTAATGTCCTGAAAGAAACAAACAAGTGATATATACCACATCAGACTAAACAAACTAGCTGTTCTTTCTTGGCCTTACACTATCGTTGAAATCACTGGAAAGCAATCATAAAGAAAAGTTTGAAAAATTAAATAAAATGGAAGAAATGGTTCTTTCTCCCTACCACTCAGGTCTGAACCAGTGCAGAGCAGCCCAGAGCCTAACATATCATCTTCCTTTAATCCCTTCATGCTGACAGTGAAAAATGCTATACAAAAGCCCACTATATCTGGTCATCAGGAAATTGCCTCTCTGTACAAGGATTCCTCAGTTGCACAAAGGTAAGGAAATTGGGCTGCCTCTCCAGCCAGCGCTTGGTGAGGCAGACGGGGGGTTGCCTGAGGAACCACCACACTCCCCCCGATCCTGGCAGCGAGGTGGATCCCTGATTTTGGAACAAGCTTGGCATGCACCGAAGCAGCCAATACTCAAATGACACCGAATATGGTAGGTTTCATCCCAACCTGATCTGGAATTCAGGTCAGCTCTCCTGACAGCTCCATTGTTAAGAAATCGGCTAGATGGTGGAGATAATCAAGATGCCTGTGCTAGCTAGATACTTCACCTCCTGTGCGGGGAGGGAAAACAAAGCAAAGTAAAACTGGCTGACATCAGGAAAATTGGGAAGCTGTAATTCATACAGAATTGGCCCAGAAATAATGATTCCTAACTCTTCATTTGTTCCTGGACCAGATCCATTCTGACCAGATAAACTCCTCCTCAGTACAATACACAGCTCTGCACGTTGATGTAATGAAGCAGTGGGTCATGCTGGTGCTATCGTATCCAGGATTTATGAGGAGACATCATCGCCTGAAATCAGGAATTGGAGGGGGCAGAGATATTTCAGTTCAGCTCTGCAAAAAGTCTGTAAGCATGTTGAAATGGGTGGGACGAAATCAATCAAATTAAGGTGCTGTGCATGGGTGTATCTCCACTGACCTCAGAGGGATTCCAGCGTACATCAGTACAGGATCTGACTAGTTAGGAATTAATGCATAAATGGGTACATCTATTAGAAAAAGCAGGCACACCTCCTACAGGTAATTCAGCATATTTCCTCTCCTTTCCTGAAAATAAAATGCTCAGTGCAGATACAAAAGCTGCCTTCCCCGTTGATCACCTCTTGTCTCTGCTTGGCATGTTACTTGCATTTTTCATTCAGCAGCAGCTGTGCATAGTTGGTCAAACACTCCAAGTTGTTTGTCAAAGTTTTCCTAAGGCTTTTCATCTCCCTGCTTTCTTGTGAGGTGCCCAAACATAAGTCATCTCTGTTGGTTTTTTGGAGCAGATTAATTCAGAGCACAGCTTCAGAACTGACAGGTAATCAGTTAGCTGGAGTTTAAAGCGGAGCATTTTTCCCTAACAAGGGCAACAAAAAGATGGGAAAGGTATTTCTGAATTAGCACTTTTTAATTCAGGTAATGTATTTCCTAGAGGCACACCTCTAATGCCAACTCATGGGCAATTCTTCCACCAGATGTGATCTGAAAAGTCACTGGAGCTGGAGGAAAGGCTAGTCAAAACAGGGGGTATGATTTATCAATTCTCAAACGCACGGAGGGATATCAAATTGTAGCCTCAAACTTTTGGGCCCTGAAGCACACTGCACCATCCTGGATCCGTGGTGATAAAAGGAGAAGACGTCCTACTAACATCACTCCCACTTGTCCTCAACCTGTTGGAGATGTTACTGTAAGGGGTCAGTGCCAAGGAGGAACCATGGGCCACCAAAAGGCAGGGCCAGGAATGCAGGGGCTCTTGGCAGAACTCCTCAGCTAACTGGCAGTGTAACACGGGGAAAAAAGGGTTTGCTGATGTGACCACACACAGCTTTTGGCACACAGTGAAGAGGGAAATGGATCATACCTGCAGCATCTTGGAGCCCTGATCCATAGCCAGCTAACTGGTAATAGGAGTCTTCTGTAAAGATGCTTTCCATGGAATTTTTTTAACATGAATACATCTCAAATAATTTATTTTATTTTGAGCTATCTCCTAGGAAACAGTCCATTACTGTCAGCACAAAGAGTAGGATGCCATGCATAGATAAGAATGCCGGTTAACCTCCACCCTCAAAATGCTCTTCCCTACAAGACAGAAGGCGAGAGGGCAGCATGGGACCTGATCTCAACTGACCGTCAGTGAGAGCCTGGCTCCTATTTGCGCTTCAAGAGTTCTCATACCAAATTTATGCCCAAGTTGTATCATGTGGTATTGGGCCAAAGAGATGCACAGGTAGCTGAGTGAGGTCAGGGATTAATTTGACACATCATGGCTTCCAATCCCAAAATGATTTATGGACGTGAAAAACTTTCTTACCTTACTCAGCGGGAATATTCATGTGCATGAAATTAAATGGGTAAGATCAGGATCAGTCTCCAGAGAAACAAAATGATGTAAGGGCAGTTATTTATCATGACTACTTTGTTTTTCTGTGAGGAGAAAAAAGAAGAAATATTTGAATTATAGCTATTTGATGGGTAACATTGCAGTAGACAGGTTAGTCTTTGTAATCCACGGGCACCATCAGCAGAAGACTAAATCAAATGTGGTTTTTATTCTTCTTGTATATCCATTAACACAATCCATTGCAATGGTTATTCAATATTTATGTTGTCTGCATGAATTACTGCATATTTCATTCTCTTTTGAAAACTAGGATGGTTGAAATTGTACAGCATTCCTTTTTATCTGACAGAGCTTTAATCTTTTGCTTATCGTGGTTTTACCTGGTTGTTTGAAAAAAATAAATAAATGAGGTTTTTGCAAGATAAGAAGTTCCAATATTAAAATTCTATTGGTCATGGTATCATGATACACCTGACACTCCTTATAAATAATAAGTGTGTGAAGATCCGTTTTTTTTTTCACTGCCTGTATTATTCTGAAGAAATAGCATCTACCACACTGAACAACATTTAAAAGTGCTCATACTACAGCCAAAGTAGTCAAATTCCACCCTTTAGGAAGCAAGATAATCACTTGCAGAGGCCAGGAAAGACTTTCTACTCTACTTACAGGAATAAACATAGTTTGTGGCTCTTCTCAGCTAGTCATATCCATCATGGCATTCTCAATTTGGTACAAAATATCCCAGAGAAAAAGAGATCAGATTTCTCTAAATCATTAGAATATGCCTGCTACTGCACTCCAGCTTTTTATCATTTGACTCGCGCCGAGATTCACAACCCAGTGTCTGGTTCTACTTGGCAATGAAGAAGCAGCTGAAAGTTAGATTGAAGTAGAAAACCTGCAAACGTAGACCACGAAAGAAAATCACCTGCCACCTTCTAGGTACCCACCACCTTCGGGGTGTGGGTGAAAGAAGGTTTGCAACTACTGTGACTGGAAAAACCTTGCTCCTTGACCTTGCTCTGAACCTCCTCATATATTTGTTAAGTCTGATTCCAGGTCCAGGAGGACAAAAGAGACATCAAGAAGACATCAGGAAGGTCCAGGAAGACATCAGCATGATCCACAATGCAGGTTTCAGAATCAGTCGGCATTTTGCGTTGCTCTTATTTCATATGGGAGGATTCAAATGAAGAAGTTCGAACGACCTTAAAAACTGAAAAAAAGAAACAGGAGACAGCTCTTAATGCCACTGTGCCATAATCCATACTACCCCAAACCATCCTCTGAGGCAAGAAACTGAAAAACCCCATCAAGGAAACAGCTCCATAAAACAGAAAAATAAAGTATAAACAGAAAAATAAAACCAGACGCCAATGTGTACCCAAAGGAACTATTAAAAGCAAAATGTTTGTCAGTATAGGATGCTCCACTGCACACATCTGGTGCTCTCAGCAATACAGAACATTTCTTTAATTGCTACACCTGAGACCAAGAGCAAGAAATAAATCTAGGGACTGATCTCAATGTATTTTGAGACAGGTGGAGATGAGTAGCAGCATGAGGATTTCATTGTCAATAATCAAGCAGTTATACATTACTGCGTTAAACAGATACTTTCAGGATACAGCTATGCGTCTATAATTTGATGTCTGTTTTTTAATTCCTTCTGGTGCCAGGCTTTGTAGAGATAACTGTGATAAGCCTCCCATTTGGTATATATCATCCGGTACTTTTTGCACAATCCAAGATGTCAGTACAGCAATATCTAGTGGAAAAGGCAATGGACTAGAAGTCAGAGCAGCTGGGCTGACTCCAGACTGCCGCTTCTTCTCACGGGGTCGTTGCGTGTCGCTGAACTTTTCTGTTCCTGTTTTATTTACTCAGACTGTAAGTATTGGCTACATGTTTAGACAGCACCTTGCATAATGGATCCTCATTCTCTCCTGCACCCTTAGAAACGTGCAAGTTAGTATTGTCCACTCAAATTCACGACTTAGACCTTTCCATACAACAAACATAGTGAAGCCAACGCATCTGTTGAGAGAAAAGGATTCAAAGTTAGGCACAATGCAACAAAGGAGATAACTACCACTACTCTGAGAAGCTGTTTGGTATTTATAAACTGGAAAATGAACTACTGGTTCTCTTGCTTGGCATCTTTACTGCCTTCACCTCACAAAAGGATGGTGAGAGGTTCCTCAAAACTTTTTAAAGTGGTTTGAGTCCCTACAAAGAGTACTTTAAATATTGATGTTAAAGTGTTCACATCCTTATTAGAAGTGATGTTTTGCTCTGAACCCAAGCTGAATATTCTGAAATGGGTTTTAATAATTTCTTTCAGAGTAACACCAAGGTTTGCCTTTTCATGATTCAATTTGCTATAGCTTGTCCTTTTGTGAACAATGGCATGTCAACTCTCATTACCAGCTGTTATTATCACCTATCCATTTTTCAGCTGTATTTCATGTAAACCTGGTGACCCGGTACTCCATTTACGAAAAATTTTGAGTTCTCATGCCTGTCAATATCCAAATCAAGAATGACATCTGTTGAACTACGATGACTGCCTTAGAATATTCTCATCCTTTGCAAAATGAAAATTTAGTCTTTCATTGCCTTACAGCACATTTAAGGTCTGGAAAAGATATTAGGTTCCCAAGTCTCATTCTTCAGGTTGGTACTCAGATACGTGCTCAAAAATAATCACATTCTTAGGACATACCAATACTAAGCACACGATACAGAAATATCCTTAAAAGAGTCACTAGGTTTGAGCAAATCTGAGGCAGTTCAAATAGTGTCTTTTCTACCCAATTTGCCCTGCTTTGACACAATTCATTAAAAAGAAGAAATACTTGAACTAAAAAGGAGACTGGACAATTTTTTTTTTTTTTTTTTTTTTTTTTTTAAAAACGACAGAAAGTTTCTCAGGTACAGCAGCCCATTGCTCTGATTAATAGGAGTGGAGCCAGAGGAGACGACTATGCGAAGCGTTCAGCAACCAAAGCCATCAGTCCTGCCTGTCATGATCAGACTGCAATTTTTGGCAAGTGTGGGCATCTGTTTCCCGATTTCATCTTTTATAGAGCACAAGCAGAATAGGACATCAACAACTCCTTCCTGAAGACCAGTAGCTCATTTTATCTGCATCTGCTGGATGTCTATCCCTTTGGAGCAACACTCTGCAGGCCTTACCAGGTTTGTATAGGCAATGTGAAAAAATGTTAACTTAAAATTGTCAAATCAGGACCAAGCCCAAGACTTACTGATCACTCCTTTTGATGTTTGGGGGAGCTGAACACATTTTGAATGTCTGATTGGGTTTGCAAGGAATGTAATGCCTTTTTAACCAAGCCTGAATTTTCACCCTGAAAAAAACACATTAAGCATCTTGAAATGTGCTCTTGTGCTGATTCAGAAGAAAAAAAAAAATAGATCAAGTCTATACCAGAATTGGAAAAAAAACCCAAACCCACAACCTACAAAACCCCAAACCCCAGCTATACTGGTCCCAAAATACTTTCTTGTGGTCCAGTTGTTACAGAGCAATATATTTTCACGCTATATTATAGATACATAAATAAAATATTGAGCATACATATACTATGCAATTAAACTAAAAATTAATAAGGGATGCATATACATCGATACTACCAAAAATATCTAAATGAAACATTTCCTCTTTTCCCCATCTTTCAGAAACTTCTGAATCCGTGGACTTCCAGACTACATTTCTCTTTCTCCCTAAGGAAAGATTCCCCTATATAAAGTTTTGTGACTAGTTCAATGACATGATAATTATTTCTTTCCTGTTTAGAAATATCCTGAATAGCACGAAGTTGAATTTCAGGCTGCAAATACCTCTTCATTGTGCAACTGCCTTTTCCGCAGAATTATGTTAAACTTATTTAAGGCTTTTATTTCAATTTCATTTAAAATAGATTTCCTGAAGCTGAAAAACCTTTGAGTTTTCTTTTGGCCTTCTCTTCACTACTACTTCCTATGTAATGATGCCATAATGATTCACTATTTGATGTTCTCCAGCTTCAGACTTATTTATTGTAATTGCCTAATTTCTTATGAGAAAGGCAGGCAAGGAAATATTTCAAGAGGCTTGTAAATAACTGACAAGGACCACAAGACTGCAGTTATTTTTAATTTATGTCCAAACTGTTTTGCTGTCCTAGCCGAAATAATGCATTTGTATAGTTTTTCAGTGCAGTTTGTATCATTCGCTCAGTAACCAGCATGAACTGTGCATTGTGTTTTAAAACCTCAAGGTATTTTTCTGGTTAGTGTTACTGCGATACATTGTACTCTTCTGGAGAACCTGCAACAGAGTAATAAATTGCCTGACTTTGACTAAAAGACTCTCCTTTTTATTTGACTCTAGCCGGTCTTACCAACAAGAAGAAAATGGTTCCAGTCCTGCACATTTGCACGGCTGCTTGGCTTCCCTGTGCAACGTGAGCCAGAGTTCAGCATTCTCCAGATTTCAGCCACGTAAGAGTTTCATTTAAGAGATTTTTTTTTTTTTTAGTTATTTTTTTATTGTACTCCTGCAAAATAGTTGAGGAAAAAAACCAAGGCTGCCCTGAAAGCATGAACTTGCAATATTTTTCCATCCTGCCATCTAGGTCTAAGAAGGAATATGGGTTAGCTAATATACACAGCTCCCAGCACCATGCTGCTAACATGATGAATGTTATAGGTGGCGGTGCTTATGATAATAAGGAAGTTAATAGGAAAAGCCAGGCTGGTTCATGTTTCGTAAGAAACAGAATAAAACCCTACATTTGTCAACGGGGAAAGACAAACATTAGAAAGGAAAGAAAAGGTACAGTCCAAAAAAAAAAAAAAGGTATTCAAAAAAGGAGAACAAAACTATCGTAGCTAGAAATATCACTGAAAAGTGTCATACATTGGCCTTGTGTAATGTTGCCTTGTTTACATGGCTTGTATTAATATTGTTAGTTGCTTCCTGAACAAAGATTGAAGTAAGGATTTATGAGGATATTTAAAAATAGGGTGAGGAGGTTGAGAGAGGAAAGACCAGAAATACAGAATAACTTCTGTTGAGTTTAGATGGGTGTCTACAGACCGCTAGCTTGTTCATCGGCTAAAACTTCAGACTTTGTGAAAGGAATTAAATGTCAAAAAATGCACCAAGATTTTAGTCACAGCAGCTGGGTAAAGCTGGATGAAGTATCACAGAAGTAGCAAGACTTGGGATTTTAGATTCAGTCTCTCTTTACTTCTGCATCTGCAGAGCTTTGCTTTGCAAACAGTGATAACCATGCAAAAACGAGGGACATGCAGGCAAGACCATTCTCTCCAATTACCTACACACACATCTTTGCAGAGGTGAAATGGTGTGCACCTTTTCCAGCAGAACCCAATGGAAAATTTGGCTCTGGGAGGGTCCCCTTTCCCTCCCCCTCCCCACAGAAAGAGGTATAACCTACACATCCTTTAACTGGAGCTATCTTTAAAATCCACCCCAGCACCGCAAAGACAGGTTTTGTTCTGATACATGTGGTGGTGTGCTATTTCTTCTCTCTCTAAAACTAATTTTTGTTAAGCACTCAACATTCCTTTCTGAGAGAACCACTGGTTTGGCAAAAGTTCAGTGAGAGATAAAGAACCACCTCCCAGTAGCTATTCTAACCTGAAAAAAGAGAGGATGGGTGAGCAGGTTGAAACATATGGATTAATTGGTGCTAAAATGAATTAGTATATATAAAGAGTAGAGTAGAATAAGAGGAGGGGTTTCTAAGCATGGATAGACCTTGAATTGCTCTAAGAACAGATCTTGCACACATTCCTTTGTTTTCTACTTAATCATTAACTACTGCTGGTGTTTTGCAAATACAGGCATGCCTACACCTTATAACGCAGAGGTGTGCTGGACATCCCCAAGCCAGACATATGAGGAAACCAGCGCATCTACGCAGTGCGATGCTGTGGCACAGAGAAGAATCGGTTCAGGTCCCAGAAACAGTGTCACCTCATAGGAACATCTCACTTGGGTACAGCACCGGACCCAGACCCAGACCCACAGCACCCAGGCAGGACCTAGATCAGCTGTCTTCACACGGAGCAGCAAGGTATGGGATGGAGACGTAGTAGTGGCTGAACGGAAGAGCGCAAGCACAACACGTTTCTTCAAAGCATAGAAAAGAAACATCTATCATGTTAGGCCACCTTGATGTTTCCAGCACTGATTTACAAAGGAAAACTCTCGGAAATCAGATTTGCAGTGTCTAGGATGGACAATTTAGTGCTGGTTCACAGTGTGGGAGCATCTCAAATCCTACTCATGAGAGGAGTGACCCCATGGAGGAAGTGTCACTGGTCCATAGACGGACCTTAGATTCACATTTCTCTTACACAAAAAGTACAGTAAAAGAAATGTCAGAACGCATGGTCACAAAGGGAGAGTGAGACAGGTTTACAGTATATAACACTGAAGATGTCAGCAAAAGTCCAGATCAAACTATGCAATCGTGCCGCCTCCCAGCCCGAGAGCCTCACTGCTCACCAGGACCACACAAGTAACAGTCACTGGACGCAGGTGAGGACAACACTGGCTCAGCGGAGCCAGGACCTGGTTTTTTGTTCAGTAACAACTTCCACTGCTCTCCTTGGGAACATGGCAGAAGGAGGATCAGAGAACATCAGGAGTTTCTGCCATGCTGCCCTGTAGTTTGGTCCATGTGTGTCATGAATAGCCTTGCCTTTAGAGCCTGGTGCTGAGCCAGGATACCAGGACGTGGTCCCCAGGGGAGGGTCCCTGGGGCTGCTTGTACTGCACTGCAGCCTTCAGGGACCTCTAAAGGACATGAAGTCCATGAGAAAAAGGAACAGAGCTCATTGCCTTTTCCACTTAAAAATAAATCAGTTAAATGAGAGGAAGCGGGGCAGGTGGCTCGTTTCCCGAGCGCCGCGCGGCTGATTGCAGGGCGAGTCCGAGCGCTGATTCACCAGCCGGGTCGAGGCCATTGTCCCAGTCCGCCCACGCACGGGAGGAGAGACTGGTCCCAGTCGCCCCGATGGCCACCGCCCCGGCACACCGCTGCAGCCTGGCACGGAGCGGGGCACCCGAAACCTCGGTCGGGACTTACAGATGCAAGTACAAAGCAAAGTAGCTTTTCCCCACCTTGTGTACCTCTCCTGAGGTTTGACCACCTGCATGCTACGCTAGCAGAGCACTGTGCTGCTGCTTTAAACCGACCCCAAATACTCACAGGAAACAAAATATAAGTAATCGTAACGTGTACTTAGTACACATATGAGAAATCATTGATATTTTCCTCTTCCTTGGTTCTGGTCAAAAGAGCAATATCAAACTGGGGAGACAAATCACTTCCCATCCCGGCTTTTCTATTTAGGGATGTGCTCATCTAGAAAGACGTGCCAGGGGACACTGAGCAGGAAAGCACTCATTTACAAGTAAGCCCCTCCTCCCAATTTAAGAGACATTTTATGACCTCCTGGGTGTTTCTTTGAAAGAGCCTTCCCTTTCCATCAGTCTTCCTCCCTGTTCTCTGTGGCAGTGGCCGATAAATTAAGACGATGACATGGGTTGATGAGACTGAATCTCCTCCCAGCCCGGCTTGCCTCTCTGCTTGATACTGCGACGAAGCCACTGCCCCACTTCTGGCACCCCAGTATGAGGCCAAGGAGCAGTCTGTTGTCATAAATCCAGGCTTTCCCAGCAAGACCAAGAAGGAGGAGGGCTGTGGGAGGCCCCCACGGAGGCAGGGGAAGCTGTAACAAACGTGTGAAAATTAGCTGGGTTCGTGTTTACATTTGATATGTCTACACATATGGGCACAGGCAGCCGTGCGCTCACTTGGGTCCCACCAGATGGGAGCTGCTGGCAGCTGGGAAGTCCCCTTTTAATTGCGTCACTGAGCCTGAGTTGAGCTGCCTCAGCGTATAAAACACGGCTGCGCAGCTCCCAGCCCGGACGGCCTCACATCCAGATGGAGATGATAAAGTAAATGTTTGCACCTGTTTGGACGGACGTATATATTCAGAGATTTTGCTGACCATGCCAAAAAGAAAGCCTCTAACACACGGATTCAATGAGAAACAGGATGGGCAAAACTCTTCCCCCACATGCTTGTAAAGCTCAGTAGGAATGAGATGTATTCATCCTGTCGGTTCAGGATGTCACACATCGCTTTCTAGTAGCTGGTCCAAACGTGGGATGAGCATTTCTTGCTCCTGCCTAATAGCATTACCTCCTCTGCCTGCTGGGAAGGGCTTATCCCTTTTGTGCTGAGCACCGTGCACCAAAGCACCAGGGAAAGGCTCGCCGCAGATGCACCTTCGCTCCTTCTTCAGAGGGGAAGCATCAGCATTACCACTGCCAGAAAACACAGTTTCAGAACGAGTCCTCCACTGAAAAAGTCACATTTGTCAAATCAGTAATTAGCTCACAACCTGAGGCCAAGGATTGTAATTCCTCTCAGCTCTCTAGTGCTCAGTCTGACTATGCCAATTTAAGACACCAGCAGAATAGGACTCCTTTCCACTGTTTCTGGCTGAGGATTGAGATTAGATTAATTTAAGCAACTACTTTAAACTTGGAGCTTATGAGTGAAAACTGAGCATAGTAAAATAGAGAAATGTGTTTTTTCCCCTTAATATTTTTCATAATATTTCCCAGGAAAATGTCTAAACTGATGACAGCACAATCTCCTTCCTTTTTTAGTTATGGCCTTACATTTATTATTTTCTGTAAATGCAAAAATGGGAGGGAAAAGTTCAGATTTGTTTAATATTCTTCAAAATTAAATACATCACTGTGCAGCCATATACAGAAACAGTCCCAAGCTTTCATCAGTTTCTCTTTCTCTTCTGAAGGATTAATAATCTCTCACATAGGAGTTACTGCCTTTTTAGCATCCCCTTATTAGGAGAAAATCAAAACATTTAACTTCTGCACTGGGTGCTAATTCTTTCACAGTTCAGGCAGTGTGCAGGGCTTTTTTTGTCCATTTTTAAATAGTGGGTATTCACCCTACATTCAGGGGGAAAAAAAAAAAATCCTTACCTGGAAATCACCTTCTGTGCAATTACCTGATAAGACATCAAATGAAGCAAGGCTTCATTACTTCTTTGGAGAAGATTTTCATGTGAAAATAGCTCTCCTCGCAGGGGGTTGCCAACTTTGTTATTACTGGCTATTCCCTCACATTCTTTTTTTTTTTTTTTGAATATAGCACAATTACCACTCTAGTGGAGCAGGTCTTGCTCAAGGGAGAAGAGCTAGTGGATTTGAGGGGGTGGCCAGAGTAGCGGTGGTATGGAGTCAGCTCATCTGTTACCCACCAGGTCTACCCAAGAACAATAACAGCAGAACTTGCAGAATGTAATCAAGTGCATTCTTCTCCAGGGTGATTAAAGAAATATTCAATTTGATGCAACTGAGGTACAAAAGCTCACTGTATCCTTCTTCTGCCAAGCATGGAAGAATGCCTTGCTTTAAATGATTTACAAAAAACTCCTGTATGCCAAAGATGTATCATTTACATGGAATCCAGGCAGCTTCATGCAATCACTGCTTACACATAATTGTACCAAAAGTAATGGGGGCGGCGGGGGCAGAAACTAAATGGAGTAAGTCAGCTTATCAGTGTTCAAGGTTTATTTTACTTCTCCCAAAGGAAACCTATGGAGGTTTGCTAAGAATCCTTTTTTCTCTAATAATGGGACAAATCTGAAATGAAGAATAAAGAAAAAGTATTTCTTAATTCTGGTTTTGTAACTGCACCCAGTTTAAAATCTGCAAATAATACAAAATTGATATAAAGCCACCTCTAATTAAACAAGACAAGGTGGAAGTGCCATTGGGTGTAAAATTCAAGCAAGCTGTGAGTTTGTTTTCCTTTCCTTATTTCCGAGTCTTCTGCTCCCCCAAATCTCTAGCAATGGTATAAAACACATCTCTGTTTCTTCAAAGCACTGTTAAACGTCCAACAGGAGAAAATGACATTGTACATCACTTAACAGCAGTTGTGCCCTAACATATTCAAAATCAATTATGTTTCACATCATGCAGTCTCAACTTTTAGCAGTTATTTGTGGTGCTAATGTCAGTTGTCCTGGATAATTAGAGGATCTGTATCTCCATCATTATAAAATATTACTTTGGCTAGGATTTGCACAGAGGTACTAACGGCATTACAATCACAATGATTTTAGTAAAGGCCAGATTGTGTCTAGCTCTAATACTCCAAATCTTTAATGAATTTATCCCACAATATCCACAGAAGATAATTAAGCGCCTTTATCCCCATTTTCTATCAGTGGGGAACTGAAGCTCAGCAGTAACACAGTCTAGATGCTCAGAGACATAAACACCTCGCTCACCTCCACTTCTAACACACACATTGGGAAAAAAACAACACAACCACATGGACGGTGACAGACAAAAGAACTCAGACTCTTCCTGGGGAGGGCCTGAGCTTCTGACACGAATATACCAGCAAGCCAGTCTCTGCCTTAACGGACTGCAATGTTTCTAGGGCCAGCCTGGCTTTATCAGGGAGGATTCACAGACACAAGCCTTAAGTAAGCTATAAAACATGGTGATGGGGAAAAATAAAAAGACTACTGGAGATTTGCCCACAGCAGGGGAAGGAACTTGCCTGAGGAGGGTTATTGTTTCAGAAGCGTTTGATGAAAAATAATAAACAAAATACTGCACTCGTAATAATTTCTGTAGACCCATGATGCCTTGCAACGCAGAGGAGTACGCGTACTCCCTGCCCAGAAAGGACTTCCTGCATAGTTTCAGTCTGAAGAAACACGCGCCCGTTTGTCAATGACAAAAAGCTAGAAGGTAATTTCTTAGTCTTAGTGCCTTCTCTTGAGCAGAAATAGTCCCATCAATGTTTAAGGTGTGTAAGGAGATTCAAATGGTTTTAACGCTCAGGCTTCTTTTCTAAATTGAATTAAAACTGCTCTGAACCAATATTGCAAAGGACAAAGGTCAAGGCTTTATTTATATAATACAAGGATGTAATGCAATAACCGGCTGTTGGAGACACGTAAGTAAAAGATCAGGGACAAAGCTGCAGACAGGATGTCAGCAGTGCACAGGGAATTAGCCATGCAACTCCCTCTTATTAATTACAGATACGCACATCCGAATCACCATACATCATTATGAAAACGTACCAAGCGATAGCTATGATTCATACTTTACCATTAACAATGCAGCGAAAGGTGAAAGAGGATGGTGCTCTTCCGGCACCATTAGGTAACCACGGGCGCGTGTTCTTCCTATGTCCAATCTGAAATGAAACAGCAGCCATGGAACAACATGGTAGGAAGGAATTTTCATAACCTCCTGAAAGCGCCATTTTTTATGATGTTACTACATAAGGAATAAGTATTCCCATACCAATTGTCAGGCACCAATATAATATTTTTCTACAAAACCGCAACAAGAAGTAAACATTGTTACACCTCACAAGATCTCCAAAAGCACATTCTGTATCATCACACCTGTCAGAGACAAGAAGAGATTTACAAGCTCAGAAAGACCTTGAAAAGTTCAATTTCTAAATCCTGCCTTTGTGCAAAATAGGCTACTTGCTTAACATGGGGCATACCTTGCAACTCCACTCCCAGTCAAGTACATCTACAACTTCTTGGAGCCCACCATATATGTTTTGGGTACAAGAGTACATCTTAGCTTTGTGCCAACTATTCTCTTGCTATGTTTTTGTCCCCCCAAAATAAACACACAGTTTCAGCAACAATAATGCAGAGAAGAGAAAAACATTTTACTTCCCCCACATATTAGCAATATATATAAAGGGCAAATTACTTATCAGCATCATTGGCACTCTTAAATATTCTTGTGCAATTGTTATTGACATCAGTAGAGGAGGTGTGCACAAAAGGCTGAACTTGACCACTAAAAACCCAAGTGACTGGATTCAGTCACAGAGCAAGGAACTATTTCCAAGAGTTGACACCTCTTGCAACAAAGCTCCTTGTGTGTATGAGGTCTGCATAATACTGGTTCTCACAGTAAAAGTGAGATGTTCGTGACGTAACAAAAAATTACTCAAAGCATGGAGAAAGAACACACACCGCATTTGAAATTATACACATTTGATGGAAATGTCTCTAGGAACAAAGAAATTTAATTGGTTCGGTTGGGTCTGCTGTAGATGCTGGTTTTTCATATATGTATTTTTTTTAATGGGAATATCACATCATATTCAAATGTTGACTTTCTGGTTTGTGCAAGACTGCCACAAAGACAAAAATCCATCTTCTTGTAACAGAACGTACCTAACGCTTTACTGCATTATTCTAAGAGCCTGTTGACATTTGGTTTTGTCCTCATGACATCTGTAACTAATGCAAAATTGGAGCCCTTATCAAGGGCTTTAAAATAAAGTTTACCAGCATTAACTGCCAGGTAGCCTTTTTCAAATGCTTTCCATACACTTTCTGCACTAGATTTGGAAAACGCAACTCTTCATGTAGTCTCTAACTGATGGAAAAGACCCATCAAAGCTCTTCTGGTAACCAGGTGTACCCTATTTTCCCAGGAGCAGTGCTCTGCTGGCAGAGAACAATGACTGATGTTCTTTACCTCAAGTGAACTGTACCCCATAGGCTAGGAGAAAACCGAGCCAAGAATCTGCTCTTCAGCTGAGCTGTTTTACAGGTGAAATCACCAATTATGGCTCGTGTTCACCCATGGAGTCTTGAAGGAGGCTGTGCTTGGAATAGAAACTCTGAGTGCTCCTTGTCATCACTAGTCTCCAGAAAGATATAGCCAAATATACGCTATTTGTAGGCTTTGCCCAATTCTCAGGGCAAGAGGGTCCCTCTCTCACACAGGACAGCACAGGACCCCTCTCCCAATATCTGAAAGTGCCTCAGTGCCTGTAGTCACCTCTCACCACTACCGATGCTTCACAGCTAGTGACAATGGAATGGGGGAAAGCTTTCTGCTCCATTTCCTTGCCCTTGTAGCCAAAAATCAGACAACATTAAGGACATCATTCACTCAAGTGAATATAGTATAGTATTCAATATATAAATTTCAATATATAAATTTGGTTAAAATACTTTAAAGCAAGTCTTGGGATTAAACACAAAACTGATATCTTCAGGAATGGAAGGTAATGCTTTACCTTTTATGCTTTATCAGTTTTTTCTAAGCTGACAACACATCTCCAAATTACCAAATGAACTATAATAAAGTTTTCAGTCAGTGCTACTGTTTCATTATAGTCATCCCAAAACAGCTTTGAGATGTAAAGGCCTTAAATTATGATACAGAAAATGATTAACATAAGAGTTGCAAAATTTCTGTGTTAAGGATAGTGGGTTCTTTTTCATTACAATTCCAGTTCCTCAGGATGGGAACACACTCAGCTTCCTGAGTTTTTGGCAGCTGCAGAGTGTGCAATAGAGGCTGACTAGCACCCAATTAGTGCTGTCCTTTAATTTTTATGATCTCCTGTCAGCCTGCTGAGGACAGTCTCTCAAAGACTAAAGTCTACCCTTAAGTTACTATCTTTTACTCTCTGCTCATGTGGACTAAAGTTCTGCAGTATGAAATACTTCTTATTTGAGTCTCTGCTGAGCATTAAGCAGCTTTTTGTAGAGGTAAAACTCATGAGTCCAAACCATTTTTTGGTCAGCTTTTCCAGACCCCGGAGCTTCAGGCTGCCCTGAATCCTGCAGTGCATTAACCCATGCTCAAGAAAAGCGCCCCACAGCCTAGGTCAAAGTAAAAGGCAAAAACCTATCCAAATGAAGAGGACACACTGCTCTTGTTTTGTTCCTCTAAACAAAATAAGGAGGTAAAGCACAGGTTTCTGACAGTGCTTTGAAAGGCGTTTCAGCCAGTTTTCCATCTGGTTATCTCAATGCGAGCAATCACACAGATTTTAAACAAGCAGTCTTTAATGAGCTTGGTGACATTGCTACACACATAAATGATCACTCAACATGAAAAAAAAAGTATAATGGCTGGTTTGGGACTGATGGACTTGCAGTGAGCCTGTGCATAAACAAAAGAGAGAGAGGTGAGAAGAAAGTGAATGCATGGAAACACACAGCCTCAGGGACAAGGGGATATAAAATGAAAAAGTAAAATGAAAGGTTCCTTATCATTGCTCAACACCAAAATAGTCAAACTTTTCACATATGATAAAGATTTAAGCACAACATGAACAGAGGAAATTATTATTCCAGCTCTACAGAGAGAAACCCAGTCACAAAATACAACTGCTTAAGAAGTGGGGAAACCCCCAGCGACTGGACATTCCCTAACTCAATGCCTGTCTTGTGCACTTTGATGTTTCATGGGGTAGGACTTCTGCCTGCACGATGACAAGCACAAAGGTCCTTGTGTTTGCTTTGGGCCTCCGGCTGCTATTGTAATACACAATAACATAAATTTTGCTCACATTCTTTCAGCAGTACACAGCAAATGAACTGCAGCAATCTGGACTGAGGGTCCACTGTGTCCTAACCAACAATTTCCCCATCCTCCTTGAACAGCCCTTACAAAGGAAGAAGAAGCAGAAGCGGGAGCAGAAGGCAATGGCAGAAGGAAGAAGGGAACAGACAGAATGTCACATAGACCCGTCTCCGCAGGAAACCTTCTGCTGCCCCCAGGCACCAAACTGCTAGAATAGAAGGAAGGTCATAAAAACCAACCAGCCAACAAGACAAATCACTGCATCGAGAAGCTTACTTCTGGAGAATATGGATGGATGCAGCACAACAGAGTAGAAAAAAAGAGACACCAGCATCTTGCTTAAACGAACACATCAGCTGAACTTTTTTCTTTTGTTGTTACAATAAAAGGAAATCTAATTAAATGCAACGTGTAAAATAATTCAAGGGAGGAGAAAAAGCTACTACATTCTAGGGGTGTTTTATTACCACCTGCTTTTCAATTGCAAACCAGTGAGCTCAAGTGTATTTAGAGCAAGACCATTGTAAGAGGCATTCATGCTATCCAATACCTTAGAAGAACAGGGAAGACTCCTGAAAAGTCTCTGTGACTACATCTTAGGAAGCTGCTACAAGAAGACACACAGTTGCTTGGAGGCCATCAGAAATGGGATTAACATCTCCATGCTGAGACAGAGTTCATAGCCAGGTACCCCAAAGCTGCATTTGCATTCTGCAACTTTTAATTGACAAAGACATGCAAGTAAAGGTTTCTCCTGCAAGTATGGGGTGTGCAATCATACCCTCCCTGAGTAACCATTTATGAAATGAACAGTCTGCTCTTAAGGAGGGCAAAATCCTGTCCTTTCTAAAATCAGATGCATAAATCCTATTGACTTTTAGATGTCTCCAACTTCAGGAAGTAACACATAATCCTACAGCACAAAAATCATAGCTGCGTAAATATGCTGCATGAAGGGAAGAGAGATGTTTTGAGTACTGCCGTTCTCTGTAGAACGTTAACCTTTCTAGAACTGGAGATTTTTGAAGTTGTGGTAAGTTAGACTTTTCTAGCTCCTGCTTCCGAGTCCTCTGAGACCTATTTAGCCATGATTTTGGTTAGAGTAATAGTAGGTACTAGAGAGTTGTTCTTTCTCCTGGGGATGGGAGATCACCCCAGCTCTCCTCCACACAACATGATTTTACTCCTCCCCTTCCAACTTCCCACTTTTCCACATCCCTTGTTTGCTTGCTTATGTATGCATCCCTCAGCCAATCCACCAAACTTCAGATTTCTTCTAACTTGAACAAACGCAAGCTGTATTATAGCACCCACAAGGCTTTTGTGCAGGTACAATATAAACTTCAGATTTTTTCTAACCTGAACAAACACGCGCTGTACTATAGTACCCACAAGGCTTTTGTGCAAGTACAATATAAAATCAAAAAGGGATTGCTTCTTCGTGCTGTAGTCACGTTAGAGGTTACAATTTCAGCTGGCTTGAACCTGCCCAAGGACTGGATCTGTCCTTGGACCACTCTTTTATACAACGCTGCTCCCTGTAAAGCAAAGATACATACGAGGATTAAGAAGCAGATGGGTGCCGGAGGGGCCATTCAAAGCCTTGCAGAGGTCTTCAACCTCCTCTCAGGAAGACAATCTCTGCGCGCACACAGCTTGCAGCCATAGCGGAGATGCGGAGGCATCGCTACGCCGAAGCGAGCCAGGTTAGCCGTGACGGGGAGCAGCCACCGTTGACAGGCAGCTTGGTGGCCTAACGAGGCGGTCGGCTCCTTCCCCGCCGCAGCAGACAGGTGTCTAACCTCACGCAAAACCGTCACGGCAATTGGAAGTAATTGGAGGTCTTTTCGCCAGGCTCAGCAGGGAAAGCAAGGAGCGAAAGGGCACGGGCGAACGACTGCCGGGGCTTGGCCGTGGTCCCCCTCAGGGTCGGGGCGTGCTGGTGGCGGGGTGCGGAGCGCTCCGGGCTACCCCTCCAAGGCAGGGTGCGAGCCCGGCCATTGCCAATCAGCCGTAACTACTAAGAGCCATTAAAATAAACCCCAGTAAGAGCACTGCTGACGTCCCAGATTATATAAAGGGCCAGTTGTAGACAGCAGCGTCGCCTCTGTGTTGTTATAGACTCCCTTCCACCCTTCTTACTCCATTTCTCATCAGGGGCAGTGGCTCAGGTCTCATAATAGAAAGTCCCATGCTTGTCCTGGTCTCACCACACACAGAGCAGGAATTTGGAGCAGCGATGTTTGGGGAACTTCAGGACTCAATGTTCTCCCAAAGTGGTTTTTGTTTCTTTTAAAAGCATTATTATTTAACAATTTGATTAAAAATAATACTGAAGTGTGAGAAGGGGCACTTGTGACACACCAACCTGACCTACTAATTTAAATTCCAAATGCTCTACCACAGAGCCCCTGAAATGGAGGGCATTTAATAACTGCGTTTGCTAAGGACATGTGGAGGGGTGTTCTTCTCGGACCAAATCCTTTCTTTTTTTGATATAGATGAGACTCTCCAAAACACCCTCTTATCCCCAAGCTGCTGCATAGCTAAGGTGCAAACCTCATCAGCTCCCAAAACCCACAGATTAAGACTGCTCTGAGATCTTGCAGACACCAGACTGGCAATCCCAGTACAAGGCACATCACCCAGGGCACAGGTGAGTCTCTTGAGCACGCTACCGCTTCCCCTGCGAGCAAGGAAGGGCAGAGAGGGCTGAGCTGAGCCAGAACTGAAGCTTTTGGACAGGGCTATTGTCTGCACAGAAATAATGAAACCACCATTCCAGACATTTTCCCAGGCTCAAGACAGCCAGCACTCTCCAAGATCAGTGCATTTACTCTGAGGATACAGCGTGTTTTCCTGCTGTGGGTATCTAGCACTCCACAATGTTAAAACAAACTCAAAAAGCCCTTCCTGACTTTCCTGTAATGGAAGATTACTTAACAACCAATACACTGCAAAACTGATGCACAGCCACTTTCTTAAATGCTTACGTATTTCACCGGCTGAATATAACAGCCTTTTCACTGGGGGACAGTACGACCTCATTGTTGAGAATTTGGCTCAGAAATCATCAGAATGAGAGGGGAAGCTGCAGTCTCCCAGACTGACCCTTCTTCCTTCAGTAATTGTTAATGCAATTGATGCTCTGAGACATTTAAGTTCTCTGTGTCAGTTTGCTCCCCGACTCAGAATTTTCTCTTAACCATAAGAGCTAACTGCATTTTGGGTTTGCTCCAGGGTGGAGGGAGCTGTTGGACAGCCTTGGTGATGGCAATGAGACAGCAGGAGTCCCAATATAGGACAGGGAGGTGACAAAGAGGAGTGTGCAGTTCAGAAGTAGGGACTGAGAATTGAGCACAGACTGGTTCCACCATGTCCCAGGATTATTAAAAGGACAGAAACAATTACCAAAGAGAAAACAGCATCTAAATTGGCCTTTGGGAAAAAATGGTGTTAAGGAAGTTTCTCTAAACACTGGAAGAAGAGACAAAGCAACCACTTTACAGTGTATGCATGGTCGAGGCAACTGAACCCTCAAGACAAAAGGACTAGCACAGAAAAGCAGAGACTGTGGTTGGGAGAAAGGACATGCAACAGAAAATCTGATTAATCTTGAGGGTAGAATGACTGAAATTTAGTCCTTGGGGAGTTTGGAATAAAATTTTCATCATTCTGTTTTGGAGAAAGGATTAGAAATTACAGCATCTTTACAGACAGGAAATAAGAAAAAAGCATCAAAACAATATTAAGTTTTTCCAAATTAGACAACAGCTGAGATTCCCATTTCTTGGTCCCTCGAGCTGCCAGGCACTCATCTTTCCTTTCCAGTAACCCGAGAGGGAGCCAGGTGTCCCCAAGCCCGTTCCCAGGCTGTCAGGAGGTTGCCAGGCTGCTGGCTTCTCCACAAGGAAACCATGGAGCTGGGTACCCTCAACCCGGGCAGCTGCTGGGACACATCTATGCTAAACCTGCAGACACCGGAGCCGGGAGCAGCTTGAATGGCTGGGAGGCACCGAGCCAGCAGACCCTAGAAACCCAAACTCCCCGAGAGCTTGCCAAGCAGCTTGGCAGCAACCAGGCAAAGGGCCAGCGCTTCAGCACAAGGCAGTAGTAACCTCTTCTCTGCTTTGGTATTAGCTAGTCGGTCTTCTCCTGAAGATAATCCTTACCATTCCCACCATGAAGCTGCACGCGTGGCCACTGAGGTGGTCCCGCACCCCACTTTCTAGCAGCCCTTGCAGCTGGGTGCAGCAGACAGTTGTCTGGATGTGACCCCAGTGCAGCCAGCGCATCTCCTTCTGTCATACTTAGTCATACTTGACGCTTATTTCCCCTCCCCCTCCAGAGCTAGACTTCACACAGATTAAAGCAATTGTAATCCGTTCTTCCTGCCCTATGTTCTCTGCTAGAGACTGCTTTGCCTCCATCCTTAGACAACACATAATTTTATTAGGGATGTTTTATAATAGATAGCTTTCCAGTTCTTGAATGACCATTTACTGCTGTAGGATGTAGTTTCTTCATACCCACACAACATCCTCAGGCAAAATATTCTGGTAAAACTAAACATTCTGGAAGGCTTTATAGGATCTATGATCCCAAACTAGTCTTTGAATAGGTTTTATTGATTTGTTTTGGCTGTATGTGAACAAAGAATTGAGGATCTATCCTACAGCTTAGCTTTAACTTAGGCTGGTGCTGCATTATAAAAAGGGGGACTTTTTGCCCCAGTCAGAACTGGGCCTTCAGTCCTAAAGCCAACAGCAACAGATGACTCAAATATGACCTTTACATGAAACAGTCGTATGAAAAATGAGCTATGCTAAAACCCAACCTTGCAGCTCCTCTTACAAGGCACACATGCTCCCACTCACTTTCAGGACCTCTGCTCCTACCTTGTTCCTGGAAACTCAAAAAAGAAAAGACAACAGGAGAGCTTCCACTGATTTTTCATGATACCCTGCTTGCCTGGTTTTTTGGGGGTTTTTTTGGTTTGGTTTTTTTTTTTTTTTTTTTTAAATCACAATGAATTTTCTTTTTCCCAGATTTCTCTAATCTTTTGCCTGCAGTGTGTCCATTTCAGCCAGCCTCCACTCTTCCCTCTAGTGCCCAACACTGCTTTCTTTGTCAGAGAAGGTGCAGGGAGTTCAGGTTTTCCCCTCTCCATTTCTCTTTGGACCTGACACTGCTTCTGACCCCTGCTTAGCCTTTGCTTTGAAGTGCTTTTTCTGCTCTCTGCTTTCCCACTGGATCGTGTTAACCCTCCTCCTTTCCCCACTCCATCAGTTGGCTTCAATAAGTGAGAGGAGCTCACTGGAACCTCCTCTTTTGTCTTATCAGTGTGCTTTCACTTCTCATAAAACCCTACCCACCTTCCACATAAAACAGTTTGGCAAAAGGCGACCGCTGCAAAGGTCTGGAAACACTGCTAAACGCAACACAGGGAACTGCACGAGACAAACCGGTCAAATAGGTCTTGTGTTTGACCCATGTAACTTCACAGTGGTGTCTAAAAACAAGAAGCCACATGCTTCCCGCTCCCCAAGATGACTGCATTTAAGTGTCCTTTTTGCAATGTGCTGTGAACAACGTTACTCTTGTGGGGCTCTGCACCTTTGCTCCTGCTCTATTGCAATTTTAATAGAAAAAAAACACCCCACAAATTTAGCTTAAGTATAGATGACTGATTTGATTCAGTCTCCTTGGTGCTACAGCTCCTAGCTGATGGATGTTCAGGTCAAAGCAAGAAATGGCATCAGCACAAAGAGAATGGTTTGGCTCTCACTTATTAAAGACTCCTGAAAGCTTTCCAGATCTATAAATATTCACATTATTCCCACAGAGGGGCAGAAAGAGAATGATTTGTATCCGTCTAGCTTGTTCTGTTAACACATTCCCATTTTTCAGTGTTTCCCAGTTGGATAAATACCATGACAAACAGAGGAAACCCCTGTGAGAGAAAATACATTTTAAAGTAAATTGCAGTGATGTGTAGTTTATAAATATTTTCAATGGTACGGAGAAATCTCTATTCATCACATTAACATATGCTGAATGCAAAGATGACCAGTCTCCTTTTTTTTTTATTTTCTTTAATGATATTGTTACAGATGGGATGAGGGGGATGTACTGCCACAAATATGAATAGAATTTCCACTATAGGAAAAAAAATCTGAAGACTTGTGTATGCTATATAAACACGCACACATAAACATACAGACAAAACCACTTTAAAGTCAAAAATGTTATTTTAATTACAATAGTAAATCTTGATTTATTTTCTATACCTCTTTTGCCAGAAAGTTAAACATCTCACAAAATCCAAGTCATATTGCCTGAAGATCAAAACCAGAGAAAATTGAAAGCTCGGTAAACGTTATAACCTCTTAACCACTCCATTAGTGAGAACTGATGATAACATTTAAATAAAAATGCACAAACATTATTTTGCTCAAAAATTACATTGCAAAGATAAAATGTTAGAGCTTGGGAATACCCTGGTTAACACAGCAGGCTGAAGGACTTGTACAGATCTCTCCTCCAATCTCCTAAGCATTTTTCATTATTGCTTACTAGATTATTAATTACTTTTTAAAGGATTATCATAGTTACAAATTCCAACTCGGGCTTCTTCACTCACCACTTGAGAATACTGCAGCAAACGAGCGCATTTCAACACACATACATGATCTGTATACGCACGTGGCTTCGCAGTGCATGGAAGCAGCATGCGGATGCTGAGCCACGGCATTCAAACACACCTCCACGGGTAAGGCTGGGTTTAAGTGATCCCCTCCCTAACATCTCTGGGCAGGTTAATTCCTCTGTGCCGTACTGACGCAGCTGCAGAGGCAATAACCACCTTTCCCTGCTCCCACCTTTTTACTACCTTGGGCATTTCAAGCGTTTAAGGCAAGCGCTACCTCTTCGCCTACAAACATCTTTCACCTAACGCAATGGCTGTTTCTCACAGTTGCTCATTTTCTAGCTTCCATCATCATCATGCAATTAAAGGATATCTGGCATGAGTCATTAAAAACCCACCCCATGAAGCTGTCCAAAACACAAACCAGTCAAGAAAAGGCACTGGGAACTGCGCATGTGGAGCGTATAGCCCTTCACTTCACAGCTACCAGCCTGCTTATGTGCAGTGACGACTTCTCACCTTTAAAAATTAAAATAATAACAATACACACAGAACACTCATTCAGCTCGCTGGCAAACAGCTCAACCAAATGGCAAACAGGTTGGGGATAACCTACTTCGATCTCCCCACAATCCCTGTGAAAAATCAAGGTGGCCAAGGCCACTTGTGGCTTTCCACACGTTCCCAGTGGTGCTCCACTGCTTGAGGGCTGCAGGAGCCCCAGGTGGCCCTCAGCAGAGCCTTCTCCTTCCAGGTACCTCAAAGATTTTAGCAAGGTGAATGCTCATGGTTATGGAGCTGGCTAACAGCCATCACTCATTTTACACTGGCCATTAAGCAGCCTGCAGGCAACCTGCATGGATCCAAAGCTGTTGCATATATTTACCTTGCCTGGGGGAAAACAAGGTAAGCAAAAGAAATGCTGGCAGAAACCACGTCTTGACTCTGTACACAAGTATCATCCTGCACTTTCTCATTCTGGCTTCTTATTTTCATTGCATTATGTCCTCGAGGTCTCAGCCTCGTTGCGCTGGACAGTGTAGAAGATGAATCAGCATCTCCCCCATGCAGCCCGCTGGGCAGAAGCAACCATGTCCTTACTGGTAAGTTCAGGGCACCCGATGAAGGCAGAAAACCTGCAGCCCCGCCAACACCAAAGGGAGCTGTAATGGGTTGTACTCTACACCCTTCCACCCCAGCATGAGAGAAATGGCTTTCAAGAACAACAAAGAGTATGTACATTTTGTACCATGTTAAAGAGGGAAAATAGCAACAAGGACAAGAAAGGCTTGGGTTGTGAAGGATGTTCCAGCAGAGGTGATTAACGGTGTTGAAAGAAACCCCAACTGTTTTTTCAAATTTCTTTCCAATTAGCCACAAAGTTACTCCCTCCTTTTTCCTTTTGTTTTATTTTTTTTTTCCCTTTCTTCCTTTTACCTGTGTTTGATTTAGAATCAAGGTTGGTGATTTGTGTTATGACAGCAAAAATAAAGGATCTGTGTACTGTATGCATGGGGATTTAAAGCATTGCCTTTGATGGCTCATTAGCTGCATGTGGCTACATGCAACACTGCTCGACTGAGATATATTGCCCAGGATTTAATTCCAGAATAATTTCAAAGGCATTAAATCGAATGCTTGCCCTTTTCACCATGGTATTTAAAAGGTACTTTGTATGCCAAGCTTAAAAAAAAAAAAAAGCAGAGGAAACACAGATGCAGTACTGCTGGAGCGTGTACTGAACTTTGTTAAAATGTTAAACATTTATTAGAATTATTTTTTTTTTTTTAAAACAAGATAGTGTTAAACCAGTTGTTACTTCAATTAACTTTCTTCGCTACAAGGGAGAAAGGAGGTTGGTTTTTTTTTTTAAACTAACAAACAGCTCTCAGAACTAGTGAACAATATCTCATTTGTTCAGTAAGACTTAAAGATGAAAATGGTCTCAGGCTGGAAAAATAGATGCGCACATTTCTGTGCTGACTGAGCAAAATAAACCAGACAAAGCTTCTCCCACAGTAGAGAGGAGATCAAACCTCAGAGCTGAGCTGAAGGTCACAAGTCTCGCAGCAATCCAGGCACAGCCCCAACGCAGCTACTCCTGCTGGAAGGCTGCTCCGGTACCCGCCGGACAAGCAGTCGTGAGCTCTCAGCTTACAGCCTGGCAGGGAAGTCCAGGGGTGGGAGCCTGCCTCTGATACACAAAAACAACCCTCCGAAACAGGCTGTGCTCATTTACCGCTGATCTACAAACTCTGTTCAGACAAAAAGTCCTGTATTTTCTCATTTTCCCTCCGTTTGTCTTGTCTCTGCAGTTTCAGGGATGCTTACTGGTAAAACACGAGAAAGTTCACTTTATCCGGTTTACAGCCAAACTTTCATTCTGAAATGAAGCAATCCCCAAAGCACAATTTGGCTTGAACTTACAGCGGGGACATCTTTCTGCCTAATTCCCCTTGCCTGCAATGGGTCATGCTTCGGCGCAGTCGGTTGGGCAGGGGCAGCTGCCCAACACTGTGCCCACCTGCCTCGTCCCTTTGCCATCCTGCCAGCCATTATCAGCATCCCCGCATCACAAACACAGCAAAATTTCAACATTTGGTACAAGACTTTATAAACAGCGTAGCTGCTTGCACCATTTTATTTTACGTGTGGTTACAATTGGCTGGAGCTGGTGGTTCAGCTAGAGCCTAAAGGACAGCGGGCGCTACTGGAATTAGCATCCAGATTTGCAATTTAACACCATTTGGGAAATGTGTGTGATTGCCTAGAACTGTGTTTCCATGCATCAAAACTCAGGAATCTAAGGCGGCAATACACTGCAATTCAGGTTCAGCTGGAAGACACATTTTACTGCCTCAGACATAGGACTTTAGAGCAGTCGCTATCAGAAAAAGACGCAAGAGGCAGAAGAATTTGTTTGCATTTTTGTGCCCATTTCAGAGCTCATCATCTTAAGTCCTCTAAAAAAACCAGCATTAACAAAGGCACCAAATTCCTTCACGTGCCTGAAAATGCACATGTGCACACACAGAGATCCTCTCCATTTCTGCCCTGCCTACCAAAGGAAGTGCAAAGGAGCAAATGTATCCGAACACATGGGCTGCATCTGGCTTCGGCTCTCTGCGGGGCTCAGCAGTGGGGGACAGCGCGGGGGGGGCAGGGGAAAGGTTGCCCAAAGTGCTCTTTCTGGCTGACTTCAGCATATATATAATTTAATTGGGAATGTTGCATTACCTGTAACCACTGTATAGCAACAGTTATCTCGGCTCTTTAGTAACTAATGAGAGCTTTTTACAATTAAACCATTTTATCATGTACAAGGGTCTGAAAAAAAGACCTTGCATTGCACAGGAAGGTCCCAGCTTATCACAAATATGCAGAACTGAGGCTGGTCCCTAGAGGATGGAGCTTGATTTGGTTTTCTGTGGAGATTCAAGTTAAGGATAACATGTGCCCAAATTTTGGTGTACCCCGAACGCCATATCAAAGGTATTTCCCCCCTTTCACCCCAACCGTGGGATGTTTTGACTGGAAGACCACATTCAGGTACATCCTGTGGTACGTAATGGCCCTGCAGAGTTTTCCCAAGATCTACTATTTTATGCACTTAAGTAAGGCTTCAGCTTCAAATATGCAGGGTGTAAAGTCCTGCTTTTACATGATTTCGTGCCACGTTGAGGAGCGCAGTACTAGCGTTTGGGGCAAGTGATTTAATGACATGGGGTTATCCAGAGGTTTAATTTGTCATGCATCTCTCCCACTTGTTTTGTTTCCCTCTTTTCTTTCTTTCTTCAGAGGCAGCATGCTGCACACCACTGGCAGTGAAAGGGCCTCCCTTTGCACAGCAGCAATTCATTTTTCTCAGCTTCTCTCCAGCTAGATATCAATGATTCCTCAGGACCTGCAAAGCCTCTTTAAGACCCTGTCAGAAATATGGAAGCCTCCTTTTTCCTACTGCTCAGTTAAGCACAGCCTCTACATTCAGATTACCCAGACTGATTTGTGCATCAATCTCATTCCTTCCCTGTTGATAAAATATTGGGTGTCAGAGTTTTTTAATCCAACGATCTGCCAGCCACAGTCCCATTCGTCTGCTAGGACAGAGGCAGCCCCCGACGAGCAGGCTTAAAGTGATGCCTGATCCATCGATACCTTTACTTTTGGAAGCTAGATTATTCCAGTGCTTAAAAACCAAGTCCTGACCTATACCTCACACCAGATACCACAGCTGGGAGTGGAAGAAGAGACACCCAATAGATTTGGAGCTGAAGCGAGACCTCTAAAGGTTTTTGTTTTCATAGCAAACCGATCAATTTTAAAGCACTTTGTCCAATCCTGGATCTTTCTAGGGCTGTGCAAATACTTGACTGCCAGGAGATGGATTTTATCATAGCAGCATCCAGGAGGACGGTCAGTTCTGACATTTCTACCTTTACTTGGACTCACTCATTCCTGCAGCTTGGCAACTTGCATCATGATGTCTCAATCCATGGTGTAAACCATCACACATCCTCTGCCTCAGTACAAGTACAAAGCTTACACCTACTCTCTCGCAAATACTGGTCATCAGACAGGGGTGTTTTTAAAGAGTTAATGTTCCCCCAGACAAGTCTTTTGCTCAAAGATGCTACTGGATCACAACCTGTGAGTGACAAGCAGCTCCAGTTATTGCTCTTAACAATTATTTCTGATCATGCAGAGCCTCCTGTCTCCCACAGCAGCTACTCTGCATTTCATGTAAGTCATTGAAAAAAATGGAAATTCACAGGAAACAACTGCAGGCAGAAATGACTACTTATTTATTTTACAAGGATATGCTAGCAGTTAGGACAAACTATCACGTTAGAAATATGCACTTGCATGCAGTAATGTGAACCATAAAAGAGATTAATTAGTGATGCAAACCTAAAATAGATTAATTAAAGTACACTAAACCAGGCATCATTTCCTCCACAACCTGCTTGATTTTAACCTGACTCGCTCTATAAAAGTGTTTTTCTTTGGGTTTATAGTTTGCCCTTTTGTGTCCTCCTCCAAAAGATACTTGCACAGAACAGCCTGAGCAGCACTGTCTATACCAGCAAGGACTGGGTCCTTCATGGCAATTTTTATTTAAAAAGGGAGAATAGCTGCATAATTATTGATTTCGAGATGGGCTTTCAAAACACACAGAGGGGATTAGTACTCCGCTCATCCTAACGCCTGAACTCATGTAGCTTCTTCAATTAACCTGCAGCAGTAATTTAATGATGTGTTCAATGAATCCCAAAAGTAAACGGTGGGCACTTGCAATGCGCTCAGACAAGATTATGCCAACAGAACACGTGCAGGCAGACGCCGGTGGCCAAACCCAAGAGAAAACATCTACTGAGCCCTGAATCCTTTGCCCATTTGCCTGCGATGATTACGATAATGTCACAGTAACACCTCAAAGTCCCGGCTGAGATGCAGAGCTGACATGTTAAATACCATAAAGGTACAGAAAAACCAAGACTGCCTGGATGCCAAAGTGCTTGCTGCTCTCTGGGGAGAGGGGAGAAATCAGAAGAAAGCACTCCATTCTTTCAAACTGGGGGCCGATGGTTGGGGAGGTAAAGGACCAAACCTGCTCTGTGGCCTGTAGCCAGGGCTTTGCTCTCAACTTCAGCACAAGTTGGAGCAAAGTCCAAGGTGAGAGAGGGAATCTGAACGTGAGGGAGGAATAAAAATTGCTCTCTGAAGCTGCAGTCTGCAAATCTGGGGATATGCCATATTTCTCAGATGTGGGGCATGACTACCTTTCACAAGCTGCTTTCACTCTGGGTGCTCTTTTGGCCTGTATCAATTACCTTGGGATGCCCTTTGTTGCCTTGTATGCCCACAGGCCATTGTATGGCTAAAGAGGCAGTTAAATTGTTTCCACGCTTTCTATTAGAGAGAGACTTTCTCTGCATTCATCCGCACTTTATAACCTATGGCCCTCTGCCACAGATTTGTGATAAGCGTAGAAGCAGCTCTTCCTTACAGTTTAGCTTCTTTAATGTGAAATAGGGATACAACAGTCCACTTCAGTTCCAAATTCAGCCAGAACATTTTTCTTTCAAAAGCAGTAAAGCAATTTTAAGATATTTCCTTGGGGCAGTAGAAATATGAAATACAGCAGTCTCCAACTTTAAAGTAGACTTTGTTTTATTTTTTTACTGTGAGTGGTGTGACATATACCAGCCACAATTATGGACTAATAAAAGGGAAACTCAATTTTCTGTCACAATGAAGATGACCAATAAAATTTTAAACATGGACAACACCCATACAATTCTATAAAACCTGAGTGGATTCATAAAGCTCCCTTTAAGAGCACACAGACCCTCACAGAGAATGTTCTATAGGGGTATAAATTATCCAACTTTACTGTAGAAGGGATATGCTGCACATCATGACATGCTCTTCAACATTGCCTCAACTACCTCTCTTAAAAGGTTAGGGATTGCTCTTCAGTACCATCGGGTTGTTTGGCAATAGCAACCTGCCTAGCAACACAAAATCTTCAGAGCAGAACACAACACACGAAGAGAACAGGAACAGTTAATTAAATTAAAGCAAATATTACTCCACATTATGCAGAAGCCTGTAGGGCTCAGCTGAAATCATGATCCTCTCTGAAAAGAGAGAGAGCATCTCTGCCCTACAGTCTCGGTAGAGAAGACAGAGATGAAGATGGGGGAAAACGTTGCTGAGAGGCAGAGGCGATACGGCAACTGCTTGCAAATGCCAGGAGTCCCGCGCATCCTTTCTGAGATTCATTTCTTGAGTGTGAATGGATGCAAGTCTTAGGAGCAAATTAGCTAGAGAAGGAGACCAGGGAAAAGGATGGGCAGAGAGATGGTGAGGCAGGGCAGAGGCATGGGAAGGTCACATCCATGGGCAGAAAGAGGCTAAATACGCTTGGCACTTGCTTGCCTGCAGCGAGAAATAACGGCACCACACGAAGTCCACTAGAAACTAGCCTGGCACCAAATAAGAAGGGAGGTCCTGCAAAACAGGACAGGAGTCGCTATCGCCTGGTACAGCTATAGGAGGATGATGGGAACCAAACTTTGGGTGGCAAAACAGCAAATCAACTTTCTGAAGAAGCTTTGCAGTGGCATGAAAACTAAAGCAAATAGCCAGGAAGAATGTGAGTCTTTTGCCTTGGGAGAGGAGAAAAGGTGGGTGGCTGCACGGGTATATGCAAGGTGCTGCCAGCTCGTAGCAGGCAGGAGGACGTGGAGAGCCCTGGCGAGCACCCCCACAGTTGGGGCGGGCGGTGGGGCACAGTTGTATGTCAGGTTCTCACCCTGGAGCACTCTCAGCAGTGTGAGCAGCAGCTCCTGAGCCCTACCGAAAGGTCTGTCCTGACTGTACCTACACATCAGACCTGCTTTATTGCCAGCATACTTAGAGAAAAAGAGCCAAAATGCTTTCAAGCACTGATAAGAGAGGTTTTTGTGAGGCATGCCAAGGAGGCAAAAAAAATACCACGTTTTGCTTCTGTCTGGAAATGTGGAAACACTGTCCAAACCAGGGAAGAAAGGCCTCTGGGAGTATTTGAGTTAGAATCCGAAGACCTGGTTAAGGAAAACGCTTTAACATGCTTAAAAAGCTTTGCTGCATTAAGGCCCAAATCAAGCAAGGTACAGATGTAAGGTAATTAGAGAAAGAGGATTAAAGGGTCAGATTCTTTTGTCATTTAGGAAAAAGGATGCACAGGATTTACCGTTTTGAGGGGCGTGCAGAAGATAGAGGCCATTAGCCTGGGCAACCCAAGGATTTCTCTTCCCAGTTTTCCTCTTCCCTGCTGTGTGGGGCTGTCAGGGCTCTCCTCTGCCAGATGCTTGGAGGTCCACACCAGATCGAGACACATTTGCCTGACAGCACAAGCAACATTTACTCCGGTGTAAATATTAGAGTATTATGCCACAGTTATACTGCAATCATCAGAAAACAAAAGTGCTGGTTTTTTACCCACAGGCCGCTGCAGTTGGAATTAAAGGAAATAAAACTGCAACAAACAAGAAAATGATTTCACATAACAAAAGCAACACCACGATTTAGGTTAGTCCATTCTCAAACTTGTGATCTTTCCAATAGGTAACACAATGGTTCTCTTCTGGTGATGAGAAGAATTTGATAGAAAAGAAGTCAGTACTTTGACCATTTTTTGAGCTATTTTTAGATTTTTTTTTTTTTTTTTTGAGGATTGGCTGTATCAAACAAATGCCTTTCTAAAAGCCTACTAGACTACAGGGCATACACACTGTTCCCCTTCAACACCAGTCAGGGCAGTCCTTGCTGAGAGCAGCAGCAGCGCAGGCTGTCTGCTCCGCATCTGCCTACATCCTCCGGCCTCAATAGGAACCAGCAGGAGGACAGCAGTGCCATGGGCAAAGCTTCACGCAGCAGCGTGGCTAACGTTATAGTGCTGTCTGTAGTGAGCATTTTTCTGCATTACAGAACAGGACTGGCATTAACAGTGCTTAAAGGACTTGCACAAAGTGTCAGTCCGGTTCTCAGGGCAGCAAAAGGCAGGGGCAGGCAGAACTGAACAGGTTTTCAGCCAAGCCTTAGTCTGACACAAGCAGCGCTTTCCATTTTTCTCTGCTGATGTGACTGAAATGTTGCTATCTGTGTGGTACCATACTTACACTCCGATTGACTCGGGCACAATTCTTGCAATAACAGAGCAAAATTGCATCACTGGCAGGATGCTGATTCATTTGAAATGGCAAATGATGGAATGGAGAACAACAAAATCTGGGAAGATCTGAAATTCTTATCTTCCATGCATCAAGCAATCAAGAACTGTTAATTCTACTCCTACCTACTCTTTTCCTTTAATGTCATCTTTTCTTGTCAGGGAAGATGAAACAGATGTGAATTCAGGGATCTGTGCTTAAAGTCACTGTTGAAACATTCGTGTTCACTTACTTTGCATCTGCAGGCATTGAATTTTCAGCAATAGGCCTGGCATTGGATAAAACTAAAAATTAATGATGGAAAAATATTCAAGAACATGTGCAAGAGGCTAGCACTTGCATCAGAAATAGATTTACAAGAGGAAGGCTTAATCAGAGAAGCAGATTAGGATACAACAAGTGTATCTAGAAACCACGTCTCCAAATACGCAAGGATGACATAGGCACGTGGTTTGCTGAACCCAGCTCCCCTTGGTACTGCTGCAAGCTGCAGATGTGAGGTGGCAGGATGCTAAAGTTGCCCAACTTCAGGACTCCTCTGGAACTAATATGTGTCATCACTGAGACAGGTTATGGTTACAAGGCCAGCTCTGTCAGTACCAAAGGGATGCCAGCACCCAGGTTACCCAAACCAATATATTGATACAAAACAGTCTCACAAGCAGGATGCAGCAAGTGGTCAGAAGCAGTAGCAACCATTGGTAAAAGATTCTGATAAGAGAAAAATAAAGAAAAGCCCTTTTTATAGGTATTTCTACATCATTAGGAGAAAAGGAAAATAAAATGCCAAAGTTTGCTGATAATTTAAAAACTGAAGATTAAACATTTGCTTTATCTGTGGCTGTTACACTAGAGTACCGTAAAGAAAAATCCTGCTGAGAATTGCAAATACGTCTTTTAAAGAGAATAAAAAATAAAAATGCAAGCCTGATATAAAGTATTTTCAAGAAGTATTTGCAAGCAAAGAAAAACAAAAAAACCCTCAAGATGCAAACCTCCCAAACTGGAAACAACATAGGCCCCCAGGAATCCCCTTCTGAGAAGCTTTATTGGTTATAGCTCTCATGAAGTCCTTACAATTTCCCACTGTATGTGTGAATGCAAATAGGTTCAGAGGGTGCATTAACAAAGGACATCATACCAGCTCGAGTGATGCCATTGCTTTACACGGCACAGATGACGTGTGCGTGCCGATCCAACTGCCTTCCTTAGGAAGGCTGTTATTGTATGAAAACAAGAATTCTCAGCGTGGGCTTCGAAAGCCAGAATCGAGAAGCTGCGTCTTTCCTTTACTGCTCAGGACAAAGTGCTCTTGGTAAAGCACAGCTGAAATGGGAGGAAGTTTCAATCAAAGCATGGGAAAGAAGAGCTTTGCTGTGCAAGAGGCTGGGATGCATTGAATAGAAAAGGCAGGGGAATAATGAACAGCTAAACCAGCAGAAACAAGAGGATGAATTCAGCTCCTGCAGACAGTGTTTCACCAGTGAGATAAGGCAAAACGACTGGGTTTTATTTTAACTTATTTGGTGTCCGACCAGAGAACTATAAATCTAAAGCCCTGGCCAACACAAAATAAGTTGGTGTTGCCTAGTTTATTGACCCTCTCACTAAAAATAATGAAAACACCAGGAGAGACCCAGGCACTCGAGCAGAACTCCTCATGAAAATGAATACAGTGCTCAGCACAGAGGGTAAGTTGCCAAGGAAGGTTATCAAAACCAATGGATAAAGACAATTTTAAAGACACATCTGGACACTGTTATGACAAGAGCAGTTTGCAGAACATAAGGATAAAGTTTTAATGAAATGTTCTTAACAAGACAAACTTGCTACGCCTAGTCAGTAGAGAAAAGGTCACAATTCCTTATCTTTGCAAGTAATACATCACTGAAGCCAAAAGCTCCCCCCTAGGAAACACTGGGCTGAGAAGGTGCTGGCAGAGAATCAGGCAGTGACCGCCTGCTGCTATTGCAAGCACACCCCTTTGGCATCAGGGAGAGTAAAATATTTTTTCCCTTTATTAGAGAGGTATTTATTCACTCCAAGGGGTCTGTTTCTCTCAGACAAGGCTTTAGCACCAACTGTGCTGGCAGGAGGGAGACAGAGTAAGAGGCACCTATACATTTTTATTCTGACACCAGCTCACACACCAAGGGAAGGGGATTAAGTGGAAAGAGAAAGAGAGATCTTATCACAAATTCAAGATGAAGGAAACTACTGAACAACGACAACAGAACAGCAATGCGCAACAGCTCTTCCCAACCTCAGGCAGCATCCAGAAGCCCCAAACCATTTGATCTGGCAGTCAGAAGCAAAGCGATCCCCAGAGCACTCATGGAAATAAGAAAAAGTCTGATTTTACCCAAATGCAGGAGGAGATGCATCCTGAAGTCACAGTACGTAATGCATTCAGAGCGCTCAAGTGTTACGGGCCAGCTCTTCCATTGGTTTTCTCTGACCTAAGCAAGAGCTGCAGCTTCCACAGGCAAAGGCTGGACCAAAACACGACTGCTCAGAGCACAGATGCTGTGATCCAGGTCTGAATTTCACAGGTGCTCGGTGGGGAGGGGAAAGCAAGGTGGGGGGAAGCCCCACAGCCTGCTCAGACATTTTGGCAGGGTGCGTAAAGGGTTGCAGCTTTTTCCAAGGGGTCTTGTACTGCTTATGGTGTGCCTCTGCCAAATTTTGCAGAGCAAAGCCATCTCTCTTCCAAATCTTCCCACAAGTACTTGCAGCTTAAGATTTTGGGCATGGTGGAGATGACCTCGAATCTATCAGGCAGCTTGAGCCTCCCCCTGCACATTTTTTTTTTTTTTTTTTCTTAAATGAGCACTTGGGAAATCATTGTTGTTGGCAGAACACCATTATAAATCATGTATTACCATTTTTCACAGAGAACCACTATAAATCAAACCCCTCTTTCAGAGGCAAAGAGCAGAGCAGCACTCCAAACTACACAAAAAGGCCATAGATCCCAATATACCTATGAACTTCAGAAGAAAATTTATGTTCACCAGGAACATTTTTCACTCAGGGCAGTGAGAAATCCATATGCCCTTTCCGTGGGTGTCCCGGGGAACGGGATGTGCGAGTACAGAAGCCGGACTATTCTTTGGGAGAAATTCTAGAGGGCATTTCTCATTAAAGAGACATTCCTGTAAATAAAGGAGACTACTGTATATCATCTCTCACCCAAGGCAGATGCTTTAACGCAAGCCCGAGAGGCAGGACTGCTCAGGCTCAGAGCATGAGTTAAGTCCTGGGAAGGGATCTGGAAAATGCCACCGCTGACAGCGGAGGGGAGCAAGGGGAAGCGGAGGAAGCTGATTTTAAATCACAGAAACAACAGACTACATGTAGACTACATCATGCTGTGGCAGAAGCAAGTGAGGGGCACTGGTGTTCAATCTTCATCATTGTTAAATACTGGTTTACCTCTCAAATGCGTGGTGCCCTGAGCAGAGCTTAGCTCAACTTCTACCATCAGCTGCACACACAGAAGTTTGGAGTCAGTTACAGGGCACTCGTAGTCCTACTTACTGCACATTTATTCAAGGTAACAATCTTTTCCGTCCACTTCAGGGCACCATTCCCCTTCCACAGACAGAGATCATCTAGCTGGAAGGTGACCTCAGTAGGCTCAGCTGGAGTTTTACCTGGTCTTAAAAGGAGAACATTATCTTATTAAAATCACCAGAAGTTTATCCCTGTGGCTTTCAATAATCAGTCCAGAAGACACTTTAGGCCCTACTGCTACTCTTCTTAATCCTGTTGAACAGCATTCTTCCTTTGCAATTGAAATCCTTCCACACAGGAGCAGCAGAGCCAGAGATGAATCCCCCCCACCTTCAGCCACCTAAATGCAAGGCGTTTAGTGTAAAATGGCAATCTGTGCTCCTGCTCCAGTCAGGCACTGCAGAGAGAGAGAAATCTTACGTACGTGGGTTTATAAAAGACAAGGAATCCTACTATACAAACACTTCTTTCTTGCCATTGCTTACAGAAGATGCTAGCAGCTTATCATTGCAGTACTGTAATACATAGTAAAACACCCAAAAAACCTATTTCCTCATCTACTAAAGGTCAGCACACACTCAGTTGCTTTGTTAATCTGAAGTCCTAAAAACAAAAATGTAAATCACTTCACCAGCACAAGCCCCAAAGGTCAAGTGACTCCAGTTTATTCCAGAAGAACAGTTTGTACAAATCTAATTAGATAATTTACAAGTTTTACAGCAAAGCCCTGAGTCATCTGTAAAACAAATTCAGACTAGTGTCATCAAGAAAGTTGCAAAAGTTTTTGAATAAGGAGAACATAACCACAGTATCGGGGAACAAATTTCTCATTTGACTCACAAACCCGACTCTTTTTCATGAACTCCCATAAGGTGACCAGTAGAATCAGTTTGACCTCAAAAATTGAAGTTTGCCATGCAGATGTAAGTTAGTAAAAAAAAAAAAGTCACCAAAGGAAGCACTGAGAACAGACATCCACAAAGCATTAACAGCAGTATAAAAACCACATGGTGCCAAGAAAAAATATGATATACGAGTGACACAAAAGCAATCCACACAAAAAGAGAAAGCCTAGAGAATCCTGATACGTTTCAAGCTGAGACTGCTCCATGCATGTCAGGAGGTCTGTACAGAGAAAGATGATCATTTTAAAGAAAGTAAGGAACTCCAGTTTCCCAATACTTCCTCTAGGAACTCCATAGAGAGGGTTACTCAACCCTTTGCGTTATTTCGTTCACACACAGGAGCCTAGAAAATACTGTTGTAATAAGAGTTAGCTTTCTGTCCGCAGCTGGGGCAGGAAGGGAGGAACTTCACTCTTAGATGCTCCAGTTGCCCAAAGATTTAATAGCTTCCATTTGCAACATGATGATTGCTTAAGTTAAAAAAGAATTAAAAAAAAAAAAAGAATTTGAGTAGTATCAGAGGTTTCAGACTGGGAATTTAAATACATGGTTACTGTGGGTGTTCCCTTTCCTAAGAGAAGATTTACATAGCCAAAGTCTGGCATGTCTCCAAAATGTTTGCTTCTCTAAGAACACAGAGTTACTAGAACAGCCTGTGGTGTGCCCCTACAGCATTTAATGCATTCCTCCAGAGCAGGGAGTTAGGCTCAGCCTAGCTTCTCCCTGGCCAACCTAGGTCCAAAGAAAAGGCATGAAGTCATGCCCTACAAACCCCCTTCTAGGTAAGCTGTTGGGCTTTGCCTGCCTGCTCAGCTCCAGACTGTCTCAGCTACACTGCCTTCAGCATCTGAACCAGCAACCTTTTTTTCCACTGCTTTCTATTTATATTGTCATACTTATGTAATTCCTCTAAAATTAAACATGTACTATTTATTTTCTGCAGTACCTACAGCATTACTTAGGAGTTGTTACAAGTAGCAGTGAAAAAAAATTATGCCTAAGATAACCTATGTAGAAAGCTTAGGTATGGCCTTCTGTTTAATCACTCTCACTAGGAACTAACTAAAAATGAAGCTGCAGTGAAGCAAATTTAAAATGTCTAACAGGAGGAAATTTAGGTAATGCACTACCATCAAGTATTTTGGGGGTTTGGGTTTTAAGTTTAAAACAACACCAAGCATGGATTAGCATTAAAGTATTTCCAAAATAACAATATGAGATAATGTTTATTCCTAACATGTCTCAGACTAAGTTTTTGTTTGCTTAACACAGCAGCTGCTTGCAAGGATGTCTGCAGGTGCTCCCTACCAGCACCAGTCCATAACCTCAAATATTAAGGTATCAAAACTCAGACTCAGTTTTTCCCCCAGTTTGGATCCCATTTGTGAGCTCCAGATGTCAGCACTGTCCCCTTTCCAAGGCATGCATCCCCACCGCATGCCACCAGCCCCATCAGGCTGGAAACCCCCTTCCCGCCAGTGGGCGTCCACACTGCTCTACAGGACAAATCTGGACATTTGCTTCTGCTTAACGCTACGTATAAGTCAACATTTCTATTTCTATTGACTCGCATTTGGTTTTGTTCCCTTTATAGTTGGGAATCAGAGTTTTTAGATACAGTCTTGTTTACTAGGATTCCTGTGGATGGGTTTGTGGTAAATTTGTATTCTTGTAGATACTCAGCCATTAGGGGTTATATTACATTGGAGTAGCCCCAGCCTGCTCATGATCTAACCACCCTTCCACAATTAGAAGTAAGGTTTTAATGAAAAGGAAGGCGAGACTATGTCCCTTCTATTTAAACGCACTAAGAATGGGCAGGCATTAAAAACGGCTACATAACACAACAATTTCTAGCAGAAATAGTTCTCTTACAAAGGTAGCAGATGCTTATCTGACAGCAAGCAAATCATATTCTCAAAACCACTAAATAACTGCACTTCTCTCCCCTGTAAGTGTGCGATTACCAACTTTTATAGATCTTACAGCACCCACCCAGTTAAACTAAAACATAAGCACGCATGACTGCTACAGAACAATAACCAGCACGGGTTGGGTACAATTACAGGGCGTTTCCTAAGAGCACAGTTCACATCAGGATAGGGCGTTCAACCCAGCCCTACATCGTGCATAAGCCTTTTAAGACAGACAAAGGAAAATTTAATCTCAGAAGAGCAGAGACTCTCTGCAGCCTTAATAGCAGGTTACATGGAGATAATTACGTACTGGAGATATCCCACATTGACTTAGTGCAATATCATAGCAAGGACCCCCAGTCCATCCCAGCTGTGAAGATTTTAGAGTTGTGTACTTTCAGATGGTTCACAAATACCTGTCCTGATTTTTTTTTTTTTCCCCCAGATCAGTGGAGAAGGCTAGACTTGTTCTCAGCTGCTTTTCCTACCCTGCCACAGTACTCTGCCTGTGTTTCATGTCCTTAGTGTATTTAGCACTAACAAAGCCACTCAGATACCCTTCTGTTCAGCAGATAGAACAAGTTTTCTATCCGACTTCAGTGATTATTACCTTGCCTTCCAGGGATGTCACATCATCTGCATTCCCCAGGGAACAGGGGGCATATTAGGTACCTAATCCACACTTGTAGAAAGAAGCATTGCAAATACCTTTCACTCATTGCAAAAATTTAGTATGTAGCAGCTAATTTAATACACAGCATAGTAACTGCTTAGAAACAGTTCCCCAGCCCCACCTCTTCCACTGCTAGGAGCACTCCAAATAAATGGAAGTCCTACTCCTGACAGAGCTGGAACAGGAGGCAAGGGTCAATAAACCTCAGTCAGGGGTTTCATATAAGATAATAGGCATAAAACAACATAGCTTTGGCTGATAAGACCTTGCTACAAGGTCATACGGCAGAAAAAGTGCAATAGATTCTAATCACAGTAGAGGAGATAGATTTATTTCTGTGGGATCTTGTGAAGTGTGGTCACGAACAAAGCATATCAGGTTGGCCAAGTTGTTAGAATGAGCATCCACAACAAAATAATTGAGATTTTACTTCAAAACTGCTGTTTTGAAGCAAATATAGCAAAAAGTTCACACTTTTGAGTGAGAACCAGATGAATGAGAAATAAAATATTTGTGTTGAAAGCTTTGGGTGCAATACTGGAACAGAAATAAAAGTATTTAAATTTTATATTACAAACACCCTAATTCTGGGGATGAAAGGGAGAAAGAAGCTAATTTTCAAAGAACACCACAACTGATGACTGAAGTCTCCTTTGCAGAGAGTCATAAAACTCCAGCATGCACTTGGCTACAAGTGCCCAGCCATGCTCATTTCTATTTGTCAAATATAGTCTGGATTTAACTGTGGTTCTCAAGTTTCTGCCAAGGTTTATACAAAACCTGAACCTCAAATGTAATGAAAGAAGGTTGAAAGAAGAGATCTGGCAACAACCTTTCAGGTTTTATTCAAGTAGGGCTTTAATTATGGAGGAAAGTGGACCTGGACATCCGTCAGCACTTTAATATAGTGTCTTCAAGTGTGACCACATTGTTTAACTCCTTCACATCAAATTGAAATGTTTATTTTGTAGTATTACGCAAAAGATTTAAACATAATTGTTTTTTCTGGGCATATCAAGGAACAGATCAATCAGAAACAAAATCTAATCCAAACCAACTCAAGCTCAATCCCCTCTTGAAATTTTGGGTTCTTTTAAACAGAGAAATTGAGATCTTCCCTTAACAGCTCTTCTCTCTTCCTAAGTGCCTTTCTCTCTTCTGTCCCTATAGACCTTTCCCAGGTCCCACTATTTAGAAACTTGCCCTTTTTAAGCACTTCGGAGTTAATTACTTACAGATATTTGGAACAAATGTAGTAGAACATTTCTACTTGAGCTGGAGTTACTGGCTTAATACTGCATATGCTAAACTGCCTTGCACAAGACAAGCTCTTAAATTATACAGAGGCACAATGACTCTACAGACATTAGGAGAAAGCCTTCCAAAGCCTTCACTCTCTGAATGCAGGAGAAAATTATGTGAGCATGGAAGATTGGCAGGGGAGGAAATAGAGCCTGTAGCTAATACCATTCCTTTTCCCATACTCAAACACAAAAATGATTAGCTACTGTAACCTGGAAAACAAGCAATTGCAACTAAATTTCACTAAATTCGTTGTTTAGAAAAGAGCTTAGGTGAGCAGCAGAATTCTTCCTCTTGGATAGATGTTTCATATCGCAGTGGTGGCATCTTAAGCCACCTCACCAGTGCCTGCTCTTGGTGTCTTGACTGAGACCTGAGTAGTTGTCTAACGAATCTAACCTAGGCTTTCTTCTCCTGAATTATATGCCTTCCTGAAGACATTCCCATGCACCTTTGTGTCCATGCTCTTAAGTATCCTCCTATTCTTCAGCTCTCCTGGCTTCATGACTGGCATCTCTTTAGTCCTATATATGTTCTTCCCATCTCCCATCGAACTGGTCAGCCAATCTATGTCTGAGGATAGCTGTGCCTTCATTATTTCATTTTTAATTGTTTCTTTTCTATAAAATTAATACCTTGTTTTTCTCTGATCCATTCTCCTCCTCCTTCGGGGCGGGGGGGGGGCGGGGAGCGTGGAGAGAGAGAAAATTTGAAGGCAAATCCCCAGTGGAACTAATTTTCATCACCCTTGGCACTTCTATAATTGATTGCAGCTCTCACTCCATTGCTCTAATGAGAGGAGCGAGAGCTCTTTTGCCAGCGGATGGGTTATGAGACCCTCAGGTTTCCCGATAATACACTTTATTAGCAGGACTGTGCAAATGAGGAACGGAGTCCCTCTTGCTCATCTAATAATACCCAGGACATTCAAATTAGTTTCTTTTCCCCTCTAGCGCTTGCTCCCATAGGTTTTGGATAAACCTTCCTTGCAAGATTGGAGAGTACTGAGCATCCCCGAGCCATGCAATCACACATCCTCTTTCTGCTGCTGGAAAAATGGCCATGATCCTCTGGGCATCGCCCAGACCATAGCCTGGATGCAGAAAGAACAGCAATGCCACAGAGCTGAGCTCCTTCACACCCCACAGTTGTCCTGCTGCCTGGTCCCTGCTTTCCTCCCACCACATAGGAGCCGTGATAATGGAAAATGGGGGCAGGGAAGAGCCTCTTTTCACCCCCAGACAGGCTCAAATGATGCTGTTTCCATGGTTATTTGTCACCATAGTTTTTGTATGAAATATGTTGTGTTTTGTCTCATTGACACCTCAGGGGGACACTCCAGCCAGTAATGTACCCTCCAACTTTTAATTATCAAAGTCAGTTACACAAAGCTTCACCAGTTTTTTCTTGGCAAAACAAATCATATGCTTGATTAGAGCAACAAATCCAAGGAATGCTGCAGCTCCTCATTCATCTAAGATTCAGCATGCTTTTTTAAACCAATAAGCAAAGTTGGAGATACATTCACAGCATTGCACTCTTGATGTCATCTGAACTAGGCCTTCAAATGAGACAACTGGTTGTTGTGACACTCAAAACAACTAGACCCACCGTTTTATTGTCATCCTGTGCTAATTTTCCCAAACTACCAGCATTTTGTTCATTAAAAATGCTGAAACATAGGCAACGACTGCATGAAGAGCTTGTTCAGCTGTCAGAGAACCAGCCTCAGACATGGATGAACTCAGAGGAGGTTAGGAGTGTGGGTACTTTGTGCTTAATGGGGAGATGCAACTGCCCTAAGAGTTTCTCCATCCCAAACTCCTGACAATAACCACTGGTCACATCTTCCAGCTAGAGCACATCAACACAGGGCTGCCGCTTTGAAGAGCAGGAGAGCACACCATCAGAGAACCCACAGCAGATTCTTCTCAAATATGGAATCAGAGCAGTTGAGTACAAAATCTTCATTTTTACGCTGTCATTTCTAACCATGACCATATTTCTTGTCATATGTTTCACTTTAAGCAGATTGCATTTGTAACCTGGTCAAGTTAGTGTTTTTCTGGAGCAATGCAGACTGACCTCCAAGTGCCATTCTGGGGGCAGTGCAAAGTTGTGTGATTGATGACACTTCAGTACAGTTTATTGTCTGAAGAGTCCTATCTGATGCATGTGTTTCAAATATACAACATTTAACAGTTGTACCTGACACCTGACTTCTGTAGAACCTTTGTTCCTTAATTAACTTTACAGACTATCACTAAGCAGTCTTTTAACACCAGCATCAGGGAAGAAAGTGACTCAGAGACAATAACTCAATGGGAAAGTCAAAAGATTTGTTGCAAGCAAGAAGAAAGTAAGTGCCCAGCCTGGGACTGAAAACCCTGAGGCACATGCCCTCTTAACGAATGATATGCATCTGTATATGATTTATTGGAACATTTCGTAAAATATTATAGAACATCAAGTTACTTTGAGATGTATGCATTTCATTACTCATCATGTGTGTTTCAGTCTATGACAAATAGTTTTAGTTTCCACTGCACAAAGTCTATAAATATACGAGTTGTTATAACCAGAAAAAGATAGCATTTTCTACATGCTTGCTTGCTTCCTTCTTGAAGTAAAAAAAAAAAGTCCCTATGTTCAGCACTGTCCCCAGCTTGATCTCTACTGTCGCCATCAAACCTGCAAACTGACTTTGGCACTACATTGCGCTGATCAGTACTTTACTTTTAATGCACCAATATGTTACACTCGAAACATTTTTTTTTAAGCAGTTCAAGAGACTTACATCTACATTAAAAGTAATCACAGGCAGCATTTTACACTGATTGATGAAATAGCAAGATCATTTTGTGTACTTCACTTAAGTATCTGAAAGTCTCCAAAAGCATATCTTGCATCATGAAATGCACTTGGAATCACTACCTTATCTGTACAAATCACCAGGAAAATATTAACGCATCTGCTCTCAGAGGAAGGAAAAAAAAATGGACTCAAATGCTCACTCTGCTCTAAATAATTAAGCATAACCAGCAGAATTGAGAGACTGGCAGTGCAGATGTTTCTCCGTGTTGTTAGTGCAGCCAATGGGCTGCAGATTTCCCAGCTCCCCTGGTTCTTCAGCTGCTTTCAGCAGCTTCACATTCACATTCCATTAACGGGGGACAGTTAATTCTGTCAACTGTGCTGCTTTGAAAATCGCTGCAAGTAAAAAAACAACTTCTAACTGAATGTCTTTCCCTGTGTGAATATAACAACTTTTCCCAGTGACAGAAATTCTGCAGTGAGTAGTGGCAAGCCTTGCTTTGCTGAAACCTCCTGCAAACCCACACAGCAAAACCAAAACCTGATGTTAGTAACAGTCATCTCTTTGCTGAAATCACTAGAGTTGAACCCGAGAACAAAATAAGGTGGAATTTGATTAGATATACATTTTCTTTTTACTTGGGCAAATCCTGCTTAAATTTATACCAGCACAACCAAGCAACTGCAACAACAGAAGTGTATGACTCTATTGGCATATGTACTGAGATTTATGCATAAAGCTATCCATAACTGAACAGGCTTATCACCGCAGAACAACGAAAATAACGTACATAAGATCTACAGTACACGTAACCATTACATTTCAATTTGTTTTCTGAAGAGACACATATTCTCTATGGGATAATCCAGTCCTGCAATTCAATTCTTTTAAAAACACACGCAAGGCACATTTAGGAGGGCTTCAACTCCTTGTGTGTCAAAAAGGATCACATCACTTTCTCAACCAGAGTATAGCATGCACACACGCTACTAGAATTTTACCATTAAATTACTTGCACCATGTCCAACGACTTCACCTAAAAGCCATTGCTAGAGGCTACAAAAAAATCTCCGTAGTACTCACAGGCCAGGAAGTACTCCAGGTTCATGGTTATTCTGCTGCAGCAATGTCAGAGCCATTGACTACTGTGCACTGCGCTACCCTGGGATGAATCCTGTCTAGGAAAGGCAAGCCCTTGTCACCCATCCTGTTGGCTTTACTTCATTACTCTGAAAAACAGGTTTTCTGGCAGCCAGCAATCCTTATCTGTGTGGACTGTTAACAGTAGAGAGCCTTTCCCTCCTTGCAACATAGCTGTATATCTGTCTAGAAGCATAAACCAACTTCAGGGACCCAGTAAGAGCTTGTAGGAGGACCCAGAGTCTCTCTGAGCTTGCTAGAGTGACAGCAGATTTTCCTCTTCCCCAGTAGCTGGCTGTTCTGCATCTACTTCTATTGCAAAACACTGGAAAGGGGAGAACTAGACCAGACCCCAGCTTCAGACCTCTCTGTGAGACCAAGATGAATTCTACAACTTCTTTTGAACTGAAGAACTCCTCTAATTCTTCAGTCTCAATAACACAAAGAGGGACAGATATTTTTAGCTTAAGAAGTGACGTCTTCTAAAGCTCGTGCTTAAATACAAAAGGATCAGAACAAAAATACCAATGCATTATGGTATATAAACATTGAATTCCTAGATTGTATCCTGTTAAGCACAACCCTGGGTAGAGTTACATAAATTGTGTTCACCAAAGTAACACAGCACAAGTCAAAGTAGCCATTACAATTTCACTGCCACTTGTCCGTCCTAAAGCAGTGTGGTAAATATAACTGTTGCATCAGCAAATCTGAGGCAGCAAGAACCTCAGTCTGATTGGGAAGACTAAATTTGTTTTGCTCTGGCAGAAAAAGCATTATTCTGGATGTCTGTCCTGCCTTGAAGAGCGGCTCTTCATCCATCCAAACCCAATGTTAGAAAGACAGAGGGGAGAAGTTGTGTGGGAAAGTGACAACGAGATGCACTTGTCTCATGGCTTAGCCAGGGCCCTTCTGAGAAGGCAAGGAGACTACCAGAACAAGAGTCCTGAATGATTTTGGCCTGAAGTCCCCCAAGCCCTCTTCCCCCCAGTAGGTACAGGTGAATAGGAAATCGGTAGCATTTAGGGTCAGGGTTACACGTTGTACAATGTGCTTCCCGCTTCCACGCAACGTTAGCTGATACCTCGAGGAGAGAAGACACAGGACCCTGGAAAGGAGACCCTGACTTACAGGGCCACCTCCTCACATCATCTGCCTTTTGCAAGCCTTCCAGCCAATTTAATGATGACCTTCACTGCAAGTCTCAGGAGGGAAGCCACAAACCAAATGGAGGGGGAATCAACTGACAGCAATTTTATAGTCAAGGCCACTCCTAAAAAATGTCCGCAAAAATAAAAGAAGTGGTGGTGAAAGAAAGAAGTTTGGGTCAATGTGCCCTTGTTGCAAGTAATCAGTACTCCAGCGTGTCCTGTAAAATTTAGATTCCCAGATGTGCCTGTAACCAGAAACAACCATGAACCATCCTCCCTGAAGTCAGGATATAGCTCCTGATCTTCCAGAGATATCGCGTGAGACCAAAGATGGGAATATAGAATTAATACCAAAATCCACCCCCCTAGATCATTTGTTTTTCCACAAGTATGTTAAGTACACAATATAGGAAGCTCTTCAAGAAAACAAATCTTTGTCTTTCTATGCTTAATGCAAAAACACAAAACAAATTTTTGCTGAAATGAGACATACTGTCACTCGCCCGTAACTTAGTTTGATTTAAATTATACCCATAAAAGCAGCGTGGCTGCTTAGTGCCAAGAATCATGTTTCAGTCTTGGGATGTTTTCTGCCATGGACTAACACACCTTCTTGCATTTTGAGAAGTTAACATAGAATTTTTGTGATGTTGGGAAATACATTTAGAAAATATGACTTGGAACACCTCAGTAACAATACAGGAGCTGAAATGTCAACCATTTACAACAGCTCAGAAAATAACCTTTGGCATCTGGTAGGTAGAATCCACAACAGAGAAACTGCACTGGAAGAATACTGTTAATTATTTAAAAAGTGAGCAGAGTCCAGCCTGGAACAAAACTACCTACTCCTCTGAGGGAAATAGTTGAAGATAACAAACTTCAAGGCAAAAAAGCATCCACTATAACTGACTCAGAACTGACAACTCCCTGCTTTTCTCAATCCTCAGCTCTTTTTCCATGAAGATAGTGCCTTGACAGAAGGCAGTCATTTCTGGCATCAGCTATGAATGAACTAGCTCGTTATCAGCAATTTTACAACTTCCTGCGCTTAGGAACAAAGTGTCCCAAAAAAGAATTGCTGCGCTTGTTCTCTCTCTCCTCGAAACTGCCACACAGGCTTATCCAGCACAATGAAAATAGATGTTAGCAGCTTTATTTTGGACAAACAATTCAGAAGGCAGTAGGGGGGAGAACAACAGCAGAGGTGAAAACAGCCCCCAATTCAAGAAGGGGGACGGGGAGCACCCTTCTCTTCAGCAGAGCCAGAAGGGCCTGGTGTTAGACCAGTCCCACAGCAACTGAACTCTGGGGGCTTCAACACAAGTAAGAAATAAAGGTAACAGCAGATATCACACCATTTCTTAGCTTGGGCACCATTATTTCCTGGGAGACGCTACATTAATTGTGTGTAAACCAAAACATGCAAGTGGAATCTCACTCTGGTTTTGGGAGCAGGGCATGGGGATAGGCGACCACAGGAGATGGACAGTGCTCAGTGCTCAAGCACGTCTCTGTAAGCATGACTCAGGTCTACACTGCTCAGGTTTTACTGCAAGCAAGACAACAGAAATATCCAGCTATTCAGTGACCCGTGAATATTACGCAGGGGAAAAGCCTTCATGTGCAAAACACCTGCTCTGCTGGGAACTGCAACAGACTTCCCACCCGAGGCAGATATTTCACCCTTGAAAGCAACGAGCCCACCTCACCTACATCCTAAACCAGCTTCATCTTTGTCTTGGTATACCTCTCCCATGAAGTTCACATCAGGAAGATTCCCTGAGCTGGACTCAATGCAAAGGTATGGTTAAGAAGCTTCTTTTTATGGTCCTCACTATTGGTTGAAAGTATAAGTTACCTTTATAGGATGTCCATCTTAATATTGAGAGGAGAGCGCAGACACAGGAGAAGAGACATCTGTAAGGATATCATGCTGAAGGAGTCCTGCATTAAAGCACACTATCTAAAGTCAGACCTGGCTGGTAGAGACCAACTGGTCTCAAAATGCTCACAGCTAATCACTTTTACCGAAGCTGTTTTACAGCTAGAGGGACTGATGAACAGATGGCTGAAATGCAATGCAGCAGACCTGCAGTCAAGCAAGACACAGTAGTTTTTGGCCCCAGCGTGATCCTCTGCACATGGAGAAAATTGTCCCTTGTTCCAGCGCACTTTCATTGCATGAGACAAGATTGATCGCAAAGCGGCAAACCAGCTGGTTTTGTCTAAACTCAGGAATCCCTTAAAAATCCAAATCCATGTTTTCTTCATAAAAAAAAAAGCCCTCTATCAGGTTCAGCAACAGTGCATATAGAGAAGTCACAGAAGTCAGCCCCAAAACAGAGGGAAGGGAGCAGAAATTACATTTGCAGAGCAGGAAGCAGACGCTTCTGGCAATGGTTCTGCTCAGCCACCAGAGCGCCTCGAGGAGGATTACGCAAGAAATAAACTCTCAGTTTAAAGTATGTAAACTGATAAAACAGCCTTGCTTTGATGCTTGCTCTGCAAGAAGCATTTCAGCTGAATCAATAACACAGCGTTGTTCTTTCACTGCAGTGACACTGCAGCGTCTGCAGAAATATTTTCACATTTCAGCTGTAGTGTTTATTCCAGAAAGCGCAAAGTTTGTGGTGCTTATATTCTGGAGATGCAATCTGTGACAGTACATTGCTGCAACTGCTCAGATTTTGTCATGGGATGGATGATGTAGGATTTAGCCTTCTGTAATGAACAGCATGCCAGATTTATGTGCATATTGTATTTCTCCAGTAAGAATGCCTGACTTTTTACAGAAACCACAAAGAGATCCAGGTGGAGAAGTATTCAGGATATGACAACCACCTATTGCAGATTAGATCAGAAAGGGAAGCAGCAGCTGAGTTTAATACATGGAGAAAAAGTCAGGTTTAGTTTATGGCCTTTTCAGAGCATCTAAAAAAAACAACCATCCATTTTAAACAGTCCTAGTGCATCACTGGTAGCTTTGCCATGCCAAAGTGTTTGTATTTGGCAAAATGAAACCAACAGGGAACATAGAGCTGTGGATGAGTATCAAAACAGGGAGGATAGGCAAGCAGAGGACATGCTGAGTTTTTGAGTGCTCTGGGTTTTGAGCAGACCTAGACTCTGTTGCAGTTCATCTCCCATTTGGCACTTTTTTCCCCCAAATGCAAGTCCTTTGCTATGTCCCAGGTACAGTACAGCAGCAGTTATCCCAGAAGTAGGGCAAACAAAAATCTTCATTGTCTTTATAATAGAGGTTTTCATTTAAAGAATCAACAGTTTTATTTAAGGGAAAAGGGATTACAAAACCTAAAACCTCTATCACAGCCAGTACTTGGATTCATTCATTCTCAAAAGGGCTGCTGCTGATTGCTACAGTGTATATCCAGACAGAAAATACCTCACTCGCTTTTCCTGCGAGCCTTCTGTGTTATTCCTTTTCTGCCACACCGCTCTATCACTCTTCTGTCCTCATGCTCCTTTTGCTGGAGATGGCAAGACCCCTTTCTCATCTGGCACTTGTACACCGAGGTCACAGTATCCTATAAACAATGAACCAGCTGCTTAGCTGTAACAAGCACAGGCTGCAGCATCTGCACATTAGCACAGCCAGACCCTATTGCCATACCCTCCGTGATCTCAGTCCTGAGGATTGCTCGTTCAGCTGCATCCCTATGAAACGTGGTCACATTTTCCATAGCACCATAGCAAAGGCTTTTATTCTGTAAAGCTTTAAGAGGTGCAAATATTTGGATGGCTCCTAAAACTAGATCGGGCTACTGGATGAGAGGTAGCCAACATCTTCGGGTGCTCTGAGCCTACCACATCAGCCATTTAATTCTCTATATTTGAAATATTTTTCTAATGGTTTCTGTGCCAATGGAGCTGATGCAATTCATCAAGCAGCAGCAGCAGCCATCAGCTGAGGAGAAACCTGCTTCAAGGACTAAGGGCAGTAGTGGCACTAGCAGAGTTCTCCTAGTGCAAGCTCTTATCTCCTTGTATCAAAACAAAGCCATGACAGGGTGCAAGGCATTCCCATTTTGACTTCTGTAGAGATTCTCCACACTACATATGCTTAAAAAAAAAAAAGTCATTTGAAAGAAAAAGATTGAAGCATGGCACTGTGACATTGTCTAGAGCTCCATTTAGGGAGCAGTGCATGAAAGAAGTTCTAGCTACATTACATTTCAATTGTTTCCATTTAAAGTTGTCTGTAACTTTCAGCTGGGAAAAAAATATGAAGAAAATTTCAGAAGCCCTGATTTCTGTGCTAATATGCAGAGCCAAAGTTCATCTCTTTTTTTTTTTTTTCTCCTCCTTACTCCATTATCATCAGTGCTCCAGACAGATTGAGCAAGCAACACAACACTGCAGGAATGAGATGAGGGGAAGAGACAGAGGCTGACAACAGTATAGGCAAGAAATTTTCCAATCTCTCTCAGTCCTAGAGTTCTTTGAAAGCTTTCCTTCTTTTGACAATAGCATCCCAGTTCCCCATTTCATTCATTACTTTCATTTGCAAACACCTAGTTTTTAATTTTAATCTAGGCATCTAATGGGAAAAGGAGCATCACTCTTCAACTTCTGTTTTTAATTTTTTTGTTTGATCATGATCTTCACTATTCTTTTGCCTTCTTCCCTGAGGTCTATTTTCTTCCTCCTTTCTGCAACTTTTCCCCCTTTTATTTCTCTTTCTGTATTTTCATGATTTGATTTATTCTCTTTCTTCATAGTTTTCACCTTTACATTTCATAAGCCAACAGTTATAAACTCCACTTTCACCAACCAATCCCTTACTGCTGCTGACACACGCTTCAAGAACATATCTTCTCTTCCTTTCTTTGTGTTGGTAGGAAAGAACTGCTGTCAATGCTGACTCCATTTATTTACTCTACAATGTGACCTTTCTGATCCCACATGAATTGTTTAGGATGGCTTTTCATGGCAAGAAGTAGCACCTTCTCCCTGTTCCATTTTGACCTCTGCCTTGCATTTCTCTTTGCTCCAGCTTATGGAAACAAGTCACAGAATCGTGTGAACTGTCGAAACAAGAGGCACAACTCAGCAGTCTGATGCTGCTCAGTAAGTGCAGAGCCTTGGGCTCTCTCCAAAGAGATTTGCCATTTTTTATTACGCAGAAATAGGGTAAGTCAACACATATGACCTCAGCAAGCCATCAGAAAGTACATGGTCAGACTGGAACAGGGTCGTTGAATCCTGAGAGGGACTTTTTTCCCCCCCTCTTAGTGAAACAAGGGTCATCTCTCTTGGGGTGGAATGTAACTGAAGTACTGCCAAGACATCCATGGGAATTGCATCAGTTGGGCGGGCATACAGCACTCGTAACAGATGATGACAAAAGCACTTGGGAACAGACTCTGAACATCAATTGCCCTTTTGGTTTTAAATCATACAGTTACTGCTTCATATTTTGTGTAATTTTTCCAATCGTTTGTCAGTGCATTTGTTGCTGCTGTTAAGTAATATTACTTTGGAGGTCAGCTAGATAGCCTGTTTTCTGATGTTACTCATATTTCTGTTTGCCTCTCCACTCCAGTTAGAGATAAGAGTCCACTACACTGACCACTGTACCCAAACCAGCAAAAAGTCTATCCCAGCTGTAAAGGGTTTGCAGCCTGCGCAGAGGTAATATGGGGAACACAAGGTGGTTGTCCCATGCATAAACAAAATGCTCTTCCCTCTTTTGCTGCACTGCCTTCCTACAGGACCTGCAAGCTCCTCTCCTCCAAGGATCCACAACAGGTAGCATCCCAAAAAGCAGGTCGCTGTAGTACATATAGGGGCTCCCACATCAACTGCGCTAGTTCCTTACAGTTCATCTTTGTATTGCATTGCAGGTCAGCTCCAGAACTCACGTTTAAGAGGAGAAATAGGGAACCTAAGCCACCATCACACACCCTCAAATACCCAGGCCCCCTCCTGCACCAGTAATGCTACAAGCAGCTGTTCGCAATGCAATGTCTCCAAGGAAGTGCGTTCTGAGCTGTACTTCTGTTACACAAGAGGTACAGGTACTTAAAAACTAGAACACACTGTAAATTAAAAATTGCTCCCTGTATAGCTCTGACAAGATTATCATGCGGTCACTCCTGCATGCACAATTGAATGAAGCAATCTTGCAGGAGAGAGGAAGAGTCAGCGCGCTTGGCAGTTCAACTCGTCTCAACGCAGCCGACACGGGCAGGAGGAAGAAGTGGCATCCTGCCTCGTACGGCTGCCTCCTGACATTTGCAGGAGTTTCCTCTGCTGTTGCTACAAGTAGCAGAAGAAATACATTACCCTTTGCTGAAAGAGTTCTTCAGCAACCTGCTCCTATTTTGATTGGCACAGACTGCAAGAGGACTCTGGGAATTTGGAAGCTCGAGAGGATTTGCTTCTTGCACATCGCTGGCAGAGCCAATACAGCCTTCCAAGTCCCATAACAACCCTTCCTTCCCACATAATCTGTTTTCCCAAACATTTAGCCATCTCAAGACCCTACTTGGACCTCTGCAAATGTTTATCACGCTGCTACGTCACTCTGCCATGGTGCTGCCCAAGTGCTTGCCTAATGTCTGACTCTGAAAAAGCATGGCTGTTTATAAAAGCTTTAAATGATGCATGTAGTGATGAGACACATCGGATTCAGCACACTGTGTCCAAAGCTTTACTATTAAAAATAGCCTGGACTGCATCACTGCAGCTGTTCTGATCTAGAGAATTCATGTGCTCTCTCTGGTGCCACTAGTAAATAATTGACTGTTTAATATAATGAGTGTCAGAATAATTTAATGTTTAATCTGCCTAGATTTTTCATTGTAATTTTTAACTCTTTGCTACCCTGGGCCAGCCTTTCCTTTATAACAGACTATCCGCTGCGCAGAGGTGGAGGGGATGAGAATAGTGACTTCTGGTCATCTCTCCAGGTCACTATGTGTTCAGCACTGACTTGTTGCCATGATGATTTCGAGCCACATAACAGCTTCGATGATGCTCCAGACCAGCATCTTCATATCTTCTTCCACCCCCAAGGATCCTCAGAAAGCCCCAGCTGCGGACAACCCACCAACGCTTGCTTCTCTCACTATAAGGCTTTTTCCTTTGGTGTCTCACATTTCCAGGAATTTCTCACTGGCAGGCTTCCCTTCCTCAAGTTCTGCAGTGAAACAACCAATTTTTCTTTATGAAATTTTTAGTTAGTTTTTCCACAGCTCTCCTGAGGACTTTCAACCAGATAATCAAAAACAAAAACCAAGAACAACAAGAAGAAAAAACCCTTCTCCATGAATCTTCCCTTGCTGAAAATACTCACTTCAGATCTTATTCTCTCCTTCCTTTTGCTCCATATTAAGTTACCCCCCCCCCCCCCAAAAAAAAAAAATATCCTTTACTACCTTCTTCTCTGAAAGACCTTCCCTTCTCCTGGCCCTCTCTAATCTTCCTGTATCTCAGGGGTGGCTGTGATGCTTTCAGGAAACTCTGTGCTCTTGCCATTTCTATCATTTTTACAATTGAACCAAACTCACTGCCCTGGTTTTGGCTGGGATAGAATTAATTTTCTTTCTAGTAGCTGGTATAGTGTTATGTTTTGGATTGAGTGGGAGAACGATGTTGATAACACGCTGATGTTTTCAGTTGTTGCTAAGTAGTGTTTGTACCAAGTCAAGGATTTTTCAGCTTCTCCTGCCCAGCCAGCAAGAAGGCTGGAGGGGCACAAGGAGTTGGGAGGGGACACAGCCAGGACAGCTGACCCAAACTGGCCAAAGGGATATTCCATACCATGTGACATCATGCCCAGTATATAAACTGGGGGGCAGATTGCTGCTCGGGGACTAACTGGGCATCAGTCAGCAAGTGGTGAGCAATTGCATTGTGCAACACTTGTTTTGTATATTCCAATTCTTTTATTATTGTTGTTGTTATTTTCTTCCTTTCTGTCCTATTAAACTGTCTTTATCTCAACCCACAAGTTTTCCTTTTTTCCCTGATTCTCTCTCCCATCCCACTGGGTTGGGGGAGCGAGCGAGCAGCTGCGTAGTGCCTAGTTGCTGGCTGGGGTTAAACCATAACACTTGCCATCTAAAGCTGATGGGAATCCTGCTGCAAAATTCAGAATAATATTATACAATACTAGATTACACCAATAGCTACATGAAAGTGATTGGTCCCAAACACCCATTCTGAATTCATGAGCTATATCAACTTACTTTAGGATTTAAGTAAGATTTAAAATAATGTAATCTCACTTACAGCTGGCTAAGAAATATCCTAGAAGATGTTTCTAAAAGGCCCTGCAGTTGTTTTCTCCCTGTGTCTCACATCCTCTAAGAAGCCCTGACTAGCTGTTGCAGCTTAACATCAGCAATTTACTTCTTTTTAGATTTTTATATTCCACCTGAGCTCCAATAACTTCCCATTTGTTATCTATCTTCCCAGTTCTACCCGTCGTTCCAGAGAGATCAAGGGGAAAACGCACACAAAACAAAAAACCCCAGCTGATTTCACAAGTGTTGTGCCAGAGCTCAGAGACACCAGGACAGTTAGACACATGGGATGGTACCAAGATTTTGGCCCTTTTTGGAAACTGAACTCTTGCAGTCCCAAAACAGAGATTGTGTCCATTTTCTCCTTGCAAGTTGTCATTCTTAATAAACCACTGTACACGACATATCAAAAATACTCAGGGAACCTCAGCCACCAGCACACAACAGGTAGACGTACTGGCGGAACAAGCCCTGGGAGGTCAAGAAGCTGATACAAAGCTGAAGATAACAGGGCTTTTGTTTTAATATCGCAGTATCTTCATACTGCAAGAAGAAAAGAGCAAACACACTCTTTCCTCCAAGAAAGACCGTGCCACATTTGTGTGGTATTTGTTTGTTTTTCCAGACCATATGGAATTCCTTTCTTTATTTATGCATTTTGGATGAATCTGTTAGCAATAGCTATTCAATAGCTACAGTCCTATGACAGCAGCCACATAATTTCATTTCCAGGTTTGTAGGAAACCAGCACAGATGTAGAAAAAGCACGCTTCAGTATTTATGAAGTGCTGCCTTTCCATAAAGAGTGAGAATCTGGTTATCATCATAACTGTTCATTAAATCCAAAACACAGTTGCAGGTGAACAACAATTAATCCAGAACAGTGAGGTTTTAAAAAGCTAACCCTTGTAGAGCCAGGCCTATGTCCTCGCACACTAATCCTAAACACACCAGAGTCACTGGAAGTGCTGGAAGATTCAAGAGATTCAGGATGACACCTCAACAGCTCAGCGAGTGCAAGTCCTAGAGAGCTGCTGGAAATACACAGGTCATTAACAACACGCAGCGTATTGGCACGGTGAACTATCACTCCGCAAGTCATCACAGCACGCACCGCAAGAAACCTTATTGCTGCATCCCTCAAAGAGGTTCACACAACTGGTGTAAAACAGAGCTATCACACCTCCCTTATTATTAGCCCTAATAATTCTTCAGGGAGAAATGAACATTTATCCCCTCAGTAGTTCTGTATGAAACCATACATTTAGACCAAGGTGCAATAAACTTGGATTCATTGAGAATATTTGACAGACACAAGAGAAAGATGCATCTCGTGGACTAGCTAATGACAAATTCACATCATGGGTTGTTTATTTCCTAACTCTCTCTGAGAGATCTTCCATCTTTTTCTGATGCCTTCACTGTTACCTCTGGTATTGGTATCCCACATTCAAGTAAAGTTGGATCTTGGCCTGACCTGGTAGAGCCACTGCTGTATCCTTATTGTTCTTATTCACTTTCTAAACCTAAGTTTTCATCTCTAGCAGCCCTCTTACAGCCTTTCCATGAAAAATTCCTCAGAAAAAGCAAACTGCAATTTTCTGACCTTCAGTTCCTGTCAGGGCTGCTCTTGGCGCAGGAGGTGAGGTGACCTGTGAAAAATATCCTCAGGAACAACTAACTATAGGCTCCCTGGGACTGGCAGAGTGGCTCTTACAATGTTCAAACCCACAATGGCAGCAGATGCCTGCAAAGTGTCACCCTTCCTTTTAGCTCAGGGCCCTGACGTAGGGGAGATGAAGAGTTTGGTGAAAAGCTGTGACTTATAAGAATATTCTCTAATTAACTTTGAGTTCTGCACATCAAAGTATAGCCAGCATTACAGGTTATAAGGCATCCCTTACATCTCAGAGCAAGGAGAGAAAACCCACAGTGGCTGAGACAGGTCTGCCAGCCCAGGACAGCACCCAGATTTCCTGCTTCAAAATTAAGTCTCATCTGTAGCAGCTTTCTTATGATTTGGGACTCCTGGAGCAATTTTGTGATGCAGCATCCTATCTCCCACATGCTACACTTTTTCTTTCTGAGCTGAACGAGGAACACCAATTAAAAATCACAGTATCTGTACTGCCTGTTCCTCCACCCACTTCCTCTATAGCTTTGCCAGTAGGACTTATTTTACACGTCCTCCAGGAAGCCCCATCACCCTACCCTGTCTAAACGGCCAAAGAGCACTCGCACACCTTGGTGCATCCTGGTAGGCAAAACGTTGTGCTATGGGTACAGGAGGGAAAAGAAACACATCCAGAGGGGTTCATTAGCAGAGCTGCAATGCTGCGTTTAGCACTCAGACAAGCCTTCTAACTCAGATTTTGCTGATATTTGGGGAATTCTGATCCACCTTTGTAAGGCAAAAGGGAGATAAAGTCTTAGAGCTGTTTCTCTTGGAGGAAAGAAGGAAGATGTGGAAATTGCACAATATCTTGAGATATGACATAGCAGAGCCCAATCCCTGCCGTGAAACACATACTCAAGTCCAGCTGATGGACTCTGCAGTTTCTGACATTGTGCATGCAGACACAGAGACAAAAGCCATATTTGCAGACATTTTAATTTTGTAAATAAGCTCTTTTCTGGCCAGCTTTTTCAGTACAGTAATTATAGATTTTCAGAAAAGCTCAGCTCCCATGAGTACTTATCTAGTGGCTACTTTGTACCTGTGAAAACCTCATATCTCTTCTTAGTGCCTGCAAAGCACCATTTTGCATTAGAGTCCTAAATAGGAGCAATTACCCTTGCCTTGGCAGTAATACAGCTCTTACAGAAAGCTAGGGCTGCTTTGTCTCCTCACTCCAGTTTCCTCCCATGGAGCTATTTCTTTAATACTAGTCTCTGTGCAATGCTTCCAGAACTTGTGCTGCTGTAAAAACCTTACTTCAAACCACCTGACTCTTATTTCCCTCTGCCTAAATCTAAAAAAATTACTTTATGATATCTGGGGTTTATAATAGATGGGATGCATGCCAGGGGGAACAATAGGAGGAAATGAAAGATGAAATTATTAGCCAGGAGTTAAACAAGAGATGAAATTACTCTGAAGTGTTTTGGATATAAGAGGGCCTTTATTTTTGGAAAAAGCAGGAAGATTCTCAAGACTGATTCTGGGTGGGGAAAAACTCTTACAGATAGAGAGACAATTGCTATCTTCTTCTAATCTTTGCTGTTCCACCCCAACATATTTTAAGGATCATTTCTGTTCTATCACACCCACTACATTGTTTCTTCCCCCCTCCATTGCCTGTGATTCAACAGCAACTATAAAAAAAACCCACTAGTTAGCAGCAAGACGGGCAAAGCCATACTCAGTAAGACAAGAGAAGGCATGGTTTTTGGAACACAACCCAAAACCGGCCGCCGCAAACTTACCTGATTTAATCCGACCGGGCTCCACACAATCCAAGCTGGTCTAGCACTGGGGTACAATTAAGGGCCATACAGCCAGCAGGCTTCAATCACCATCCTGCCAAAAAGATGATGCTAGCAGTGCCGAGCATGTCCTCTCCTCCTCCGCAGGCCAGCTTTCTCAGACCGAGGGAACTACATACCACTCCTTTCTTTCTTCCTCCATTTAAAACCTACTTATCAGGCTGGAGAACACATGTGGTCATTAGGCACTCATGAGAACCTCCTGTGGCCCCTTCTTTTTTTTTTTTTTTTTTTGTCAGCACCTTGTGCAATTGTTGAGTTTGGAAGAGGAATCAACTCAAGCAGATTGTCTACAGCTGAGGAGCCCAGTTCTGACTTTGACTGCAAATATGGACATTTTCAGAACAGGCTAAGACAGAAAACAAAAGAGCCTGCCCATAAGGTTGCATGCACAGGGGGAAGGAAAACTACTCCAAAAGACTTCACAGGTGTTTAGTGTGAGCAACTGCCCCAAAAGCTTTCCCAGGTGTTAGTGTGAGCATCCACAATAGAGCTGTGTTTAGAAGGAGCTTGAACCATGCTTATAGCAGCAAAGTGCTTTCTGAGGTACAGTGAGCTCATACGCCAGGGTGAGAGTGCCCCAACACCACAGCAGAAATACCTGGGATCTTCTTTTGTCCATGATTTTCACTGGGGACCCTTCCCCACTCCCACCCCCAATCTTCTCCTTCTTCATTTACAGCTCGAGGAACATACCTACCCTGAGCCCCAGAACAGACAGACGTGTCCCAAGTCCAGGGGAAAAAAAAAAAAAAAAAAAGTAAGACCGCCAAACCAGCAGAATTCCTTAAAATCAGGTTCCCCATGCTGTGTTGTGGCCCACGGTGCCCTCCCCTGCTCAGCCAACCCCCCCATGACCCAGTGCTGCAAATCTTACCCTCTGGCTGCAGCACAGCACAGTGCTTGCCCTCCCGAGCAGCCCAAACAAAACTGGGCAGGCCAAAGAGAGAAGAAACACAACCAGGAGGCAGAATTAAGTGACTTGGGCCCTTTTCAGTCCAGTTGGAGTTCATTAAAAAAATGAACACAAGTTTAGGTGAAAAACTCATGTTTCCTTTAGCTGAAACTTCAGGTCAAGTTGAAGTATTTCTAAATGAGCCAGCAGATCAGCTATTTTACTTCCTATGCCGTTTCTCATACTGTGCTATTGATTTTGTTTGGGCATTGTAGATTTTTTTGTACACTGAATTCTTAAGGCTGTTTTTAGCCTTTCCTCGTTAATGATGTTACCTGCAGTTGAACTATAGCACCAGTTGCACTACAGTTTCCCTAGAACAAGTGGTGGTCAGGGTGACCTTCATTTGACACAGAAACTAACATTCATTTCCCTTACAACCTGCTATAAAAATAATAAAATATGGCTATTACTATTAATCTTCTCAGCATGATTGCTGAACGATGAAGGCTATTAAAAAAGTTAAGGTTATTGTTCTTTTGCTGAAAGGCAGATTTCCAAGAAAGTGTATATTATTCACTATTGAAAAGTTAAAAATTATCCCAAATAGAAATTTTTATCCATGCTGAGAGACGGGAATTGAGGATAACAAGGCGTGCTCCATTACTGAGTAGTAGGTGTATAGCCACTACATTAAAGGTGACTCTGCTGTGCTGAGACACTTAGCACCAGCCCTGCCCCTTCTATGAGCTTATGAATCATAATCATTTTTCAGTAACCACCTTATCATTCTTCTGGGGAGACTTTATATTGCCCTGGTAATGTCTGCTTTATGCACCATAGTGATGGATCTATTAACTATCCAGTGCCTTCACATTTTCTGCCGGGCACTGTTGGTAGCAAGCAGAACCTCTGGGTATTTTCTGGCTTTTGGTGCCTTTGTAAAGCCACGTTCTGAGCCCAGCTCCCCTTCAGAGCCAGAGGATGAATCTGTTTTACAAAATTTCCGTGTAGTATATCCTCAGTGGGCTTTTGACCTAATGTTATGCAAATCTTTGCTCCCCTGGAGAAGAATTGGAGAAAAATAAGCTGAAAAATATTCCAGACAGGAATGTTACATGTAAAAAATATTAGACTAGTTTAAGAGAGGATATTAAGGATGAATTTGAAATAAAGCATTATTTTGCATTAGGTAAATAGACCATCTCTGATGCATATTTAATTTACTTGTTGACGCTGGCAAGTGTATATTCTTGAATTTCTGAGCATTGCTCCTGGTTGTATACAGACGGAGCTTTAGCTCAATCAGTGTCTGTGAAGAATAAGTCTGGATTCATTAATGGTCAATAAATACAAGAGAAAAACTGGATAAACACTCAATGATTGGGGCAATGCTCAGCGCAGTAGCTATCAGAACACTGTCACTTCCAATCTGCTTGAAAATACTTACAATGCTCAGTTTGATCAGATACCACGAGGGAGAACAACAGCTAAAATGGAGTAAAATTTTATCCCAGCAATGTTTACTTTTCCAGATTTCGCATGTCCTTCATTTACTCAGTAAAATCACAAATGGTGTCTGATCTCTCCAGGTTCCTTTTTGTTGTTTGTTGTCCTCTCTGCATCTCTGCTGGTATAAATCAGACGCTGCTCCGCTGAGTGCCGTCACAGGAGGGGTGTGAGAGCGGTCCTTCAACCCAGCATCATCGCCTATTGCGTTTGGTAGATGAAGACGCAAGATACATGTGGCCCGAAATCTGATGCTGTCTGCAGGAGCAGGAAGACGTAACCATATCCAATATCTACACACAATAAAACCTGAAAATCCATACCAGTCACATTTCCTCACATCAACCTCAGCCATGTCCCAGATTTATAAGCCACTTCTAAGTGATTTCGTTCCTAGGAATGCATCCCGGCTAACACTGCCTTCGCATGCAGCAGGCTGCTTTTGATTTAATCTTGATTAATTATTTTTGTCCAGCCATTCAAAGCCCACTCATCGGGGACACTGATTTATGGTGCAGGGCATGAAATAGCCAGATTCTATTAGAAAGATTTGCAGTTACAAGACTGAAGCATTATTTATTGGGGTTTCACTAGTAATTGGTAACTTTTCCCCCAGCACCTGTGAGTGGGCAAGTGGATTCTGTTATGCATTTTCTGTGATGGTTACTTCTTTTATCTACTTGTCTGTTCTCAGCAGCCTTGTGAGAATAAGAATAGTTATGGGTATCTAACTACATACATTTAAAGAAGACCTAAACACTCCCAACAGTAAATGGAGGGGATGTAAGAGAGTCAGGAGTTTCCAGCACTGAGCACACCTAATACCTGGATCTCTAGGCAAAAAGATGCAGGGCTTTTTGATTTTTAATTTCATCAGTTAAATGCCCAGAAATAGAAGTCTTGAACGCTGACAATTGTACCTCACAAATCAGCTGAAAGCTTTGCAGATACACTCGAGCTTTTGTGCCAAGTTAAAAAATGCTGCTCCCAAAGTTTCGCAACTGGTATTTTTGTGGGAGTTAAAAATATACATGTATTTGAACAAACATTGACTCTCCTCCTCCCCTGCAGAACCGACGCTGCTTGTTTGCCTGCGGCGAGAGGGGAGACAGGGGCAGACCGGGGACCCGGTGCTGCGGAGCTCTGCTCCTTGCTCCACATGCCCCTGTCTGGACCAGGTTTTACTGCTCCGCTTCCCCCTCCTCCTCCAAAAACCAGCTTGTGGCATCTGATTTTTCTCCCTGATTCTGGTGGGGTGTAAATGCTCCAAGAGAAAGGGCTCTGGTTGTTTTTCAGAGAAAGTTATTAAGCAATGGGAAGGACTGCGTGTACAACTGAGAGGCAGTGGAGGGTCTGATGGGAGCCGGGCTCGGGAAGTCAAGGAACTCTCCAAAACTCAAACAGTTCAGGAGAGCTCCTAACAGACACCATGCAGAGGAGGTTTCAGTCTTTCTTCTGTGGCATGATGCTGCTCTTCGCTGCGAGCCAGGATGTTAGAGACACTGTCCTTGGTTTATTGCCTCCACTGAAATGTGGAATTTCTGATCCAAATTAAGAAGTATTTAGATATTTAAATGAATTCAGTCTAACTTGCGTAAACTTGGTCAGGAAATGGTCCATTTCTGGCTTAAGGTACTGATGACCAAATTTAGGCTGTGAAGCCATGCTGCTATTTCAGCAGCCCATCACTTACACCATAGACCAGCAGCCGCCCTGGTTTGATGGCTCTGGATGGAGTCACACACCTAAGAGCCCTTCATTTCCCTCTCCAATAGGAAGCCCTTTGCATCACATGCAAAGAGAAAGCTCTGGTCAGTGAGAAATACTAGTTTTCCCTCTGCACCTTGTCCTGAGGTCCCACCATTTTTCACAATCTAAACAGGACTGGCCTCTTTCAACGGGTACTCAGGAGCCCAGTGAGTAACACATAGGAAATGAGGAGAAGGATGCTGGCAATTCTGTGGCATCTTTTGTAATAGATGGGGTCTTAACCCCAGTGTCCTGGATAAACTCCAGTTCTGGTAATTGCATTCTGCATAGTTAAAATCCCCCTGCAGTTTCAAATGAATCCATTATTCTTCACTTCCTTTCCTAAATTGCTGTGCAGCTTTGCTTTGTGCTGCTGAAGAGTTGCTTTGTTTCACCTGAGGGATGATGGCATTTCATGACTGTATGAAATGGGCCTGAGTGCACAGTTTGTACAACAGTCAGTGAAACACTCTGGGATTATTCATAATTAAGTATCCGCTCCCTGTAAATGAATGGGTTTAAAATGCCGGGTGAAGCAGTACAACACAAAGCACCACTTCTCTCTGTACTTGAAAGTTGGTAATATAAAACTTATATGGGCAGTAAAAGACAGAAGTTTTCTAAAATTCCCCTTACCCAGCTAAGCATGCAAGCTTTAAGTGACTGTCTCAGTCTTTACTTCCCCATATTGTTATTGATTAATTGCTCTACTTCAATTTCCTTGTTCTAAATGGAAACATTACAATCGTAACTCCAATCTCTGGCCACGATATAAACTGATTTTAAATCTTTAAATCATGTCAGTGGGAGGAGGTGACGGGGGGTGGAAGGAAAGCTTTTTATTTTTATTATTAATTTTCATGTGTTCCAGGACTTACTAATTTCACCCAGATGTAGAAAAACCACGAGGTATTTCTGCTGCAGTCAAACCCAGGAGATGCCTCAGCATCATAAACTTGCTCTGGCATGATCTCGTCCCAGCAGTGTGTCCTGGTAAGAAACATGAGGATATTCCACAAACATCAAAACATACCAGTCGTTCTGGAGCTGAGCCAGTGACCTTTTTCAGCTCCAGCTGGTTGAGTTATAACTTTGTTCCCCTTCAAGATTTGGGCTTGTCCTTATTGTACTCATTGCCTGTGGCCTTGCAAGAATGTCACAGGCGTCTTCTGAATTTCCAGCCTGTCCTGGAAGAAGATGGTACCACCTAGCAGCTCTGTGTCCCATGGGAGAGATATGCTTTCTAGGAGCCTTAGCAAGGGAGAAAATAGCCAGGACTCCTACCCTTGGAAAAGGTATTCTTTAGCTACTACTATTCCTTTGATGTGAGGCTGTTACCCACAAAGCAGAAGGTCAATATAATGGTGTAGGTACATTCCTCACGTCCTTTCCTTCTCTGCAAGGTAGGTCACAATCTGCTCCTCAATTGCACCAGCGCTGTTTTGATGAAAGCTAAGAATGAAATCAATAGAAAAGATTATAGAAAATTATGTATGATGTGGCTTCTTGGAAAAAATAATGTCCTTAATCTGAAACAGAAAAATGTCGGCTTAGGAGCTACATGTGCATCTCATTTAGAAAAAAATCTATACTGTTATTAAAGTAGCCGCAATGAGAATATTAGCTACAAATTAGGTATGTGTACTGGGAAGCAAGCTTTGTGTACTGTATGGGAGAGGGGGAGCAGCATGTCTTACACTGAGACAGATCAAATAAGAAGCTGAAAGATCTGAGGGCTAGGCAGAGGTCAACTCAGGACCCAACTGAGCTTCAATGGTATTTTATACATAAACAACATTTTGTACATAAACCACAGTATTTTAAGAACAGTCCTCTAGCAAATAAAATGTCAGAGAGTAAATACCAAGTCTTTCCTTGAAGATTTGGAAGGACAGGGATCCCAGAATGACTCACAAACCACAGCTGACAGTGTGCCGCACCTCCAAATGCCAAGGAGCGCGTTTATGGCACTGTTTCCTCGGATGACTCCGGCATCTCCATGCAGCGGCCTCGTGCAGTTAGAGAGGACCCCCAAAACCCAGCTATGGCAGACTGACTTCTCTCCCTGCCCAACCCATCGCCTTTTTCTGCCAACCCTGCAGCAGCTGGGGATGTTGCAAGGATCCCCTCTCCTTCCTCCATCCCCAACCCCATGTTGCAGGCTGGGTCCTCTGGAAGAGAAAATAAGCAATGATTTGCTTCCCACATGCTCCTTTGCCATGTCATCCAAGCTTGCTCCCCTCCCTCTTTCAGGAAGGTGATATTCCATCCTTAGCTTGAATATGAACAGTCTTTTAGAATGGCTGTGAGAACTGGCTGGAGTGTGCTGGAGGACTTCTCCCCCAAGCCCAGATACCGGCCTGATTTTGAAATGGGAAATTTTCACAAGCAGTGCTTCAGGGATTTTGAAAGTTTTCCAATTTTTTTTTTTTTTTTTTTTTAAACAAAACCAGGAAATGAGTAGTGTATTTTTTTTCCATGTTCCTCCCTGCCCTTTTTGCTTTTTTCAGTGAGTAAAGTTGAAAGGAAAAAAAAAAAAAAAAAGAGAGAAAGGGAAACAGGAAGCATAAAGGAGAAATTATTCTAAAATGGATTATTTTGATTAAAAGTCCTGTCAGAGCTTTGATACAAGAATGCCCTTTTACCAACAGTGTGGTGGGGAAAGGACCGTGCAGGACAAATTAGAAGAATATTGCCTCTGCCTCCCAGCCGAGTTAATTCCGTTAGTTAACTATCGTGAGAGCGGTATTTACATAACCACCCTCGGTGGGAATCGCGTACACAGCGCTGTTCCAGCTTCCCAGCCAAAAAAAAAAGGGGCAGCGACATCTCTCAAGGCCCTAGCATTTGTGCAGTGATTTAATTCGCAGGCGTAAAAGCCTTCACAAGCCTGACCACAGAACGCCCGCGAGGCTCGATTAGCCAACTCGCTCCTCCTGGGAGAGCTTGGCGGGGAAGCTCCTCTGCCTCTCCCGGGAGCGTGGAGGGCCGTGGGCTGCCCCACCACGGCGAGCTCAGAGCACCCTCTGCTGTAACCCTGCCCTGCGGAGCCCGACACACACCTGGACACGGACACGGCCTGCGGACGGACACACGGATGGCTCAGCAGGGCATCGTCCCTGTGGCGGGAGACCCACGTCTGGTCGCTCCGCCGGAGAGGGACTGGCTGCCGACGTCTGCTTGCGTACTTTCAAGAAACTCCTTGCCGTGATTTTGGGCATCAAAACGGACTATCTACTACGTCTTCTGAGTTTCCTTTACTTTTCTTGGTGGCTAACCATGCCAACAGTGAAAATTGCGTGTGCTATTTAAAACATAAATGGAGCTTAATTTAACTCTCAGACATTGGCTCTTGCCATGCCTTTAGGCACTGGATGGAATAGTACCTACGGAATATTTATTCTTCATGAAGATATGTAATCCCTGTAATCAAACGAAGGCTGAAATCTTTCTCATAAGCCAAACAGATGGAGCTCTGCAAATCGCACACCATAAGGCATGTTTCCCTGCCCTCGTATCTTTATTATGGCTTTTTGCAACATCCTTTCTGAGATGTGGAAGGCAGATCTATGTTTGCTATTCCAGTCTCACCATAAGAATGGAGTAGACAGAGGTTAAACCATTCAGTCTCTGTTCTCCTATGTCCCTGGTCTCAGCAGAGGTACAGGTCAGCAACACTCATAATGCTTTATTTCATTTGATTTCTTTTAAGAAGAGAATACAATTTCCATTCAGAATATCACTAAAAAAAAATATAATTCACCTGTTGCTTTTAAGACCTGCACCTTTTATTCAGTCTCAGTGAAATATAAATCCCTGATCCTATAAGTGAAATTGTTTTGAACCCAGATGAATTAACATGACCTTGTTTAGCACGTATGTTTAAGAAGACATCTGGCATGAAATGTTCCCCCCTCATTTTCTTCAGAGAAAATCCTATCTAAGCATATGCCTCAGGAAAGAGCGCAGTAGTATTTCGTAGTACATGAGATACTTCTTGTGCATTTAAAATTTTCCCTGGTGACAAGTATGAATTCTTCCTCCTTAAATAAAGAAACTTGCCTTGCAATCACAGCAGCTGTCCACATGATACCCATTAATATGTTGCTGAAAAGAGGTCACCTTTGCTTTCAAAAGGAGGTTCTTCAGGAATCTCTGTTCTGCCCTCATCTGATTTCCTGGAAAAAAAATGAAGGTATATCCACTTTAAGAGATGTATTTAAAACCATCATTGGTTCCATTTCAAACTGTTAGTTTCTCAACACCTGTGCTGGTTTTGGCTGAGGCAGAGTTAATTTTCTTCACAGTAGCTGGTATGGGGCTATGTTTTGGATTTGTGCTGAAACCAGTGTTGATAATACAGGGATGTTTTAGCTATTGCTGAGCAGTGCTTACCCAGAGCCAAGGCCTTTTCTGCTTCTCTCAGCACCCCACCAGCGAGCAGCCTGGGGGGGCACAAGGATTTGGGAGGGGACACAGCCGGGACAGCTGACCCCAGCTGACCCGAGGGATATTCCAGACCATATGGCGTCATGCTCAGCATGTAAAGCTGGGGAAGAAGAAGGAAGGGGGGGACGATCGGAGCGATGGCGTTTGTGTTCCCAAGGCACCGTTACGTGCGATGGAGCCCTGCTTTCCTGGGGATGGCTGAACACCTGCCTGCCCATGGGAAGTGCTGGATGAATGCCTTGTTCTGCTTTGCTTGCATGCATGGCTTTTGCTTTACTTATTAAACTGTCTTTATCTCAACCTGCAAGTTTTCTCACTTTCACTCTTCCAATTCTCTCCGCCATCCCACCAGAGCGGGGGAGCGAGCGAGTGGCTGCGTGGTGCTTAGTTGCCGGCTGGGGTTAAACCACAACAACACCCTAGCCATAAAAGAGCTGTAAAAGCAATGGCTTGCGAGAAGCCCTTGCACTGTCCCATGAGCACTCATAGCTACTTATTTATGATCGAGACCATGGAAGAAGAGCAGAGAAAATTGCATTGACGGAGATTCCTTGGAGCAATTTTTTCTCTGTAAGAAGTGAACATTAATTTATTGTGTAAATACAATTTAGGGTCACTCTTTAAAGCAGAGGCAATTACCCAAGGATGGAAGTATAAGCTATTATATGCATTGAACAGACAAAATGATGTGTTCTCAGAATCAGATACAATCCATACTTTAATGCCCAAGTCAGGCACAGGGATCTCACCAAGTACAATTTAAAAAGTAATTGAAATATCAATATATATCTTCGCGTTATTTTACTTGCAGTCAGACCATTAGCGTAGCACATGTCAACTGAGCTGGCCAAGAGATCTTACGTGAGTGCATTGTACAATCCATGTTGACAAAATAGGTTCAGACTGCACACACACAGTTCACGCCATGGCCTAAATGGCTCTGAAGTGGTCGCTCCAGTAGTGACTGGAATTACTACTGAAAATGCATCCCCCAAAACCCACATAAGGAACCTTAAAAGGAGTTGCAGAAATAAAATAAGGCAGTGACTAGAGGATGCATTATTTAGGATGGTTCCAAATTCCAAAATTCTCCCCAAACCCATGATATTGCCATGGGGGTACCCTGCAGGCAGCAGCCTGGGGAGATGGTGCTGGAGTCCGGGACCCCCAGCTTGCTCTGCCCTATCAGGCACGGCAGCTCCAAGGATGTTGTGCTTCACATCAAAATGTAGATGGTTGGGAGCATAGCCCAAGCAGGGTATTTTTGGTTTTGTCTACAGAGGAAATTGTTTGGTGTCTTTTGTTAAAACTTGTGTATAATCAGACTAAAGAACAAAACTTTGAAGAAAAACTTTACTTGCTGAAAGACATCTCGTAGCTGACTCATTCCTCAAGATACACCCACTTACCCGCTGCCCTGATACAAACCACTCTTGCTGTGTAACATGCAACCCACTTTGATGATAAGGCACAGTAAATAGCTGATCAAGTAGCTAAGAAAAGCCATATGTAACCCTGAGATTGCTTCTGTTGCTTCATGGTGCATTACTCCAGGATTTGCTCCCAGAGCAGGAGTGAGGAGCAGTGTCCAGCTCTCATGCCTTGGTCGACCATCATCCTCAGATGAAACGGCCTCAACAGATGATTGAGTGCTCTTCACGCTGCTCCCATGGCCATCGGTGCATTGCACAGGGAGACATCCAGACAGCTTTCTGTGACGGATTTGGACGCCAGAGTGCCGTTAGAGTTACCTGGACTTTCACTATAGCCTGATCTGAGCGTCCAGCAATTTGCCATGGGAAGCACGAGATCTTGGATTGGGTCTTCTGGGCACCACTGCAGTACAAATACTAAACAGTAGTAAATAAGCTGCATTTCTAATGCGAGTACCTTTTTTTTGAAGTGTAGTTTGTTGATGAAGACTCCATGACAGGAGAAAGATAAGATTCACTTATAAATATTTATCATCCATTATTCTTTCTATTCTCAAGAAAGAGAATATTCTATTACTGAGAAAACAGAGTCTCATTAGACTCTGCACAAACCAATTATATGATGCTCATCATCTTTCAACTTTCATAGGTTCTTAATTGCTGTGGGAGAAATGGTTGTTGTTAAATAGCTATTTTTATATGATCTAGATATTATGATTGTTGAACCAGTAAAATGCACAGCATATTTGTGCCATTACTCTTAAACTTTTTATCTTCTTGGATTATAGACATGACCCTTGCAAACCGTCCAGTTAGCAAGACAGATACAATTAAAGTAAAATGGATGTGATGATAGGTGTACGTATATATGCAGCATACAAAAAAATACATACATACGCAGCTCCCTAGTGCATCCTCTTCCCTCTCAGCTAAAACAGGGAAGATTCCAAAGGTGTGCTGCAGCTTAAAACTATAATTCTTCCCAACTGAATTGCTCCAGGCTCTAAAAATTCAGGAGTTCATTAAAAACATCATGACATCTAAAAATAATAACTATAACATAGTTTTAAAGGCAGCAGAGTCTTAACTTGCCTTCTGAATTCTGGCCCTGCAGCTTTGTATGTTCAGCTTTCTTTTTGGAATCGTTTAGTGCACTAAATATTTACTTCTTTCCTCTCCTTTGATGAAAGCTGACATTCTCATGAAACACACAACTAAATAACCTTGAATCACCCCACCAAAATCACGAGCAACAAGTCCTTCAGATCTTAAATTAGTGTCTAACAAACAAGGAAGAGTCACTGGCAACTTTCAAATAGGATATGCTAGAATGGAGGTTATTCATCCAAACGCTGCGAGACGTCTGTTATTGTGAGGTCCTTAAGAAAGAGCTAAGGAGGCCAGGCTGTTCTGAACCACAAATACCCATCTGAAACATCCCGCTGATGGAGCCGCATGAACACCGTTGGTTCTCCAGCCCCACAGGAACACCACACAACTCTCTTCTGATACACCTGAAGGTTAAAGAAGATCTTGAGTTTCCCCAGACAGACCCAAAATTGATGCAATTTGGCTAATCAGGAATTGAATCTATGGAATGGACATGCAAAAATAGGAGAAAAGGAAGCAGAAGGGAGCCAAAATAACCCAAAGACTTCACTCAGCTGAGAGCATTTGCCAGGTCCTTAAGGAAAAATCACTGCTCCCAGCAGGCAAACTTCACCTTGTCCTACCTGAACAAATGACATTCACCATCCCGGTATATCAGAGAGGATGAACTGGCAGAGAGTGTGATGAATTGCTGTAATTAAAGGAAGAAAAAGGCACCAAGTTAGCTGTCAAAGAGCAGGACTGGAAGACTGCACCCGGGATGAGCTAATGCACAATGTGCAGCTCTGAGACAGAGCTTCTCCACCCATTTGGGATACTCCAGGCAGTAAAACCACAGGTGATCCCCAAACATCCTCGGGGTACTTCTGCCAGACCTGGGGTATTAATCTAGCCTGCAACACTCCCTATCCTCCAATTACAGCCTCTGTAGGACAGTACTTTCCTTTGCTTTTCAGACTGTTGTATAATGCTGCTGTCTAAATGACACCTACAGCAAGTGGAGTGAGTTGATACCAGCAGGTGCTTTGTAAAGCTCTGCGGGACGCACTGGGATGCCAGTTGCGGCACACAAGCAAGAGCTTAATATTGCTGTAACGTTGCCTGCAAATGGTGGTTGCTAGGAGGCAAATATCATATTGGGAAACCTGAAAAGAAGCAACAATTTCAGGTCCAGTTTGGGGCTCACTGAAGTCTTTCTGTTGACTTTAAATAGGATGTGATTCATCCTTAGCAAAGGTAGTGGAATTTTTTGAAGAAGTAAAAACAGATGTCACCCAAATGACTCCAGGTAATAAGGATGGACAACAACAGGCCATTGGAAAGGAAGAATGACTGGGGAAAATGAAAGGCAACATCAAACAGCTTTAGTGAACAAAAGCCCACCAGAAGAATCTGACTGGGAAAAGCTAATGATGAAAACTTGTATAAAACATGTATTATTCCTAGGCTCCCCCCATGCCAGGGTTAAATTTGGCAGAGCCACTGGGGTTTTTCCACTTCTCGCATCACATGACCATTCTCACCTCGCAAATTCCCTCTACCTGTGAAGTTGTATAAAACTCCTGCTGCCCTTCGCCCTTTCTGCTCTCCTGCTGTGGCACCTTGCAGTGATTTTAGGTATTGATCTGGGCTATAGGAGGTTTAAAGTTCGCTGGACAGGCCTGGGGAAAGTTTTCTGGCATGTGGTGTGAACCCATCCCAGCCCCGATCCGGACCCCTCTCCACTGTGTGCACAAAAACACCCCGGGAGCCCTGAAACACCGCGGCTGTTTTGTGGAAGCACAAATGAGAATAAAGGAACCTTCAAAGTGGAAAAAAAACCCATCAGACCTGGCTGAAATACAGTCAAATAAACCCAATCTCTCCCTGCCTACTGTACCGTTGCAGGACAAGTCCTTTTGTTCAGCAGCCCCTAATGGCTCCCTATTAACGAAGCCCCACGCGGGTTCTCTCTTCTCGTCCCGGCTGAGGTTTGGCAGGTTTTCGGCTCCTTTCCGACAACTCCAGCACTGCCTATGCTATAGAGTCCCTGGGAGCTGGGAGCATTGCCCAGCAAGGCACGTCCCTTATTTTGGGGAAGGACAGAGCTCCATTTATCTGGTGGGGTGTTGCCGAGCAAGAGCCAGCAGCCACAGAAACTTCCCCTGCAACCAAACACCTGTAATTAGTAAAGCAATGTCCCCCAGGTCTCCTGCCATCTGTAAGAGACTGAATTGTTATCTTGAACCATTTGCCTCAAAGATTGTTAGGTGTGAGGGACTGGGCTGTCATCAAGGAACTGTGAACTGCTCATCTTGAGCCCTTTGTCTCCAAGATGGCCGGTTTAAGCAGGACACTCCTCTGTCCATAAGGACGATTACCAGGCCATTGAGGCATCCAGGGGAGGAAACTGGGCTGGAGCTGATAAGATACTGGTTTCTGGTGTCGATCACGCGAAGGTCCTGTGATAAATGAAACCTGCAGCGCATGACATCATCGAAATATGCCCTATAAAAACCCATAGAGACAAGCTGTGGGAGGGCTTTTCTTCCTCACCAAAGAATTGAAGATTGAGGACCGACGGGACGCCACTGGATCCGTGCTGGTGACCATCCTTGCAACTCCCACCACCGACTGCTTGCCTGAGGACCAACGGGACGCCGCTGGATCCGTGGTGGTGACTATCCTTGCAACTCTATCCCAACTGCTTGCTTAATTTCTACCTTTTCTTCCATTCTATCCTATCGCCACCATTTTCCACTTTTGATACTTTTGATAATAAAAACTCTTTTGCCTATACGGCATTTGACCTCGTTTGTGTCTTAATCTTGCTCTTGGGATCATATCGAAACCTTCCCCGACTTTGGATCGGGACACCATCCCAACTAACCCAGGTCTCCGGTGGGGCTGACCTACCAGCCATAGCCACGTTGGTACCTCTGTTTCTTTTTCCTTTACTTTATCCAACTCCTCTCTCGGCGACCGCCTGGGGCCGGGGACAGTGTGCCACACACCCAGCACAACATGCAACACACTCCCAACCGCCCCAAGCACTGCAGGGTTTAGCAATCTCCATTGGCATCGCAAGCTGGGGTTATTTTGTTATTATTTTGTTTATTTATCTTCACTAAGAAGAAGACACAGAGAAATAAGATCAGTCTGCACCAAGACGTAGGGTTTTGTGAGATTGTTTTGATAGGAGCTTCATGGGGATAAAAACATATTGCAAAACAGTATTTTCATCACCTTCAGGAACTCCCTGGTGGGGTTTCAAAGTCTTTGCTCACTGCTGAGATATTAACACGTACTCTGTTCCTCTGGGGAGGAATAATTTCCTCAGGTTTTGACTGTGCTCAATAAAAAGGGCACCTCTCCTTTGCTAGTGGAAAAACCCCAAACCCCCAGAAGAGAAACTCACCACTGTGATCCTTGCCCCCCGAGTGCTAACGTGGCTTTAGCAATGTCACACGGAGTGTCCACCGGCTGAGGACTGGGCCTCTCATCTCCAGAAACAGTACGGTCTTCTCTTCCATATCCACACAAATGAGCAAGTAACAATTAAGGATGACAGTCCAAAAAGGCATAAAAATGTAATTCCTTCTCCCAATAAAATCTGGTAACTGACTTTTAGCAGGCATGGTATGAGGTTCCTTGCTCACGCACATTCAAATATTTGCCCCAAGTGGGTAAATTATTAGGAGCTTCAGGGTCCTAAAAATTGTAATCTTCACTTCACGGGTGGGGGATTGAATCACAAAACTCACCTGCCTGGAACTGACAGGATCCAAACTTTGCAATGCAAACTCACCTTGAAGTTCCCAGCTCTCTGCAATCATCTCATCTGCACGTTGCCGTCGACTGCTGTGAAGCTCCCTCATATGCTTATTACCTGAAATTTGATCAGGTGTGACAGTAAGCCAGGAGAGCCTTTAGCTTAGTAAATCAATAAAGTGACCAACAAACTTAAATCAAGCTATTATAAATATTAGCAGATAATTTTAAATCTTATGGATGGAAAAATGAAAGTTAATTTTTAATGATCTCAGATTCAAGGAATCTTATTAACCGCTGGAGACATCCAATAATTCATGCAGGTGACAGAAGACCCAAACCTCTGTCCCACCAGCACTACAGTCCCACTATCGTGAGCTGAATTTCCCTGTAGCTGACAGACGGGGAAGCTACAAGGGAGCAGACCATTGCCTGTTCTCCCACTCAGCCCCTCTGGGGCTCCAAATCCCAAGCAAACCCTGTGGTCCACCAAACCCAACTGCTGCTATCCTAAGAAAAATTGTAAGTGGCAAAGCAGAGGCTCCTAAATAGGAATTAGATTTAGATTGATTAAGATAGCTATTGCATGTCAATTAATTTAAATATAAATGGATTATTTGGAACGTGTTCATTGAAGACTAACAGCTCCTGAATGCAATATAGATACACAGCTAATTATAAAGTCAAGCAGTCATTATTAATATTTCTAATGATCAATTTGTATTCCAACAACATAAAATCATCAACTTTAAAGCTCCAACAGTCATGGTAATTGGGAGAAGAGACTGTGCTCTATGCAGAAAGCAATCAGCTGACTAGTGCCTGGCTGAAATAAGAGGTACAAAGCTGAGTTTTCTGGGGCCCACAGAAAAACCTGAGCTCTCAGAGTCTGATGGTGGCTGGAGGAGCTGCTTTTAGTTGGGTTTTTTTTTTTGGTAGGCACAGCCAGGATGAGGTTGAATGAAAAGGTCACAGAAAACTTGCTGCAATTGGGATACACGCACAGGTCTATAAGGGTACATACTCTGGGCACAATGAGGGACCTTAATACAATCCCAGAGTGATAGAGAGGCAGTAGGACAAGCAGTCCCTGTGTCCAGATAAGATTTACTCAATTAGATACACTTAAATGCAATAGATTTCCATGGAAAAACAGATCAGTTGTAACTTCCATTCTGCATGTCAGTCGAAGGAGCAGCAATAATTTAATACACGACACTTGCAATTCTGTGCAGTCGCAGTGTCGTGTTGCTGGGTCACTGCCAGAAGGAAAGTAAACATGCTTTTCTGAAGAGACGGTGTCTTGCAGTAAATTTGGACCAAATTAGATTTATCGAGCACTGGCACACTCCGAGGCCCGTGGAGGGGAAAGCTTCTCCCACCAGACCAAGGGGCATCTCCCAAAGGCATCTCGCTGAGGCTGTCAGGACCGGGGCTCGCACACAGGTCTTGGGACTCAGGTGGAAATCAAACACCTGAGCCCTCCCAGTTTGGATGCTTTTCCTCGGGGGGCCTCGCCGTGTGCCACCACCCTGTTCCTGCAATGCCACCCGGTGCAGGACGAGCAGCCGGGCTCCCTGGGGTGGCTGTGCAGCGCGGGGGGCACGTGCTGCCCTGCAGGGACCATACACAGAGCCCCCCAGCACCGCCTTACACCCCACTTCTCCCCATCTCTCCGGGAGCCACTGGCACCCCGTGCACCGCGGTGGTGGGAGAGCAGGAGGCAGGAGCTCGTGCGTGGGCTAAGCCTCCCTCCATCCCATCACCAGAAAAACCAGATGAACCAGCAGCAACGAACCCCTCTGCACAGCCGTGCAAACCCCGAAAAGTGAGCCGCAGCGGGTTTGAGCGCTGCGGGGCTGGCGGATGGGGCTGGGGCTCGGCAGCCGCTAACGGCTTCCAGTCGCCGTCCCCCTCTTGCAGAAGGATGCACGGTTTTCACCGCATCGTGGAGGTGATGGGAGTCTCCGCAGCAGCGTGCAGAAACTTTAGGGAGCAGGCTGGAAAAAGCCCATCCTTGGGGCAGATGTGTATTTTGATTTTAATCTTAGAGCTAGCTCCGAGTGCAGTTCTCACCTTGAGATACAAAACAAGCGTTTCTCGCCCCAGATTCTCTAGTTCGCCAGAAAAGCAAAGGTGGGACTCAGTGCAGGATGGCATCCGGCATTCAGTGGAAGGAAAGGGAATAGGGAAAGGAGATGTCCCCTTGCCCGTCCCTCCTGGCCCATGCATGCCACCACTCCAATGGCCCAGGTCTCATGAGCGAGGCCACCACAGGAGGACCAGCCCTGAAGGGCATCTCGGCAGAAGGACTCCTAGCTAGGAAGGGTTCTGGGGAGAAGTTCTGGGCTGTCCCTCCCAGTTATAACCAACAACCTTGCAGGGGCAAATAGGTGGACCGATGATTTTTTCCTGGCTCTCCCTGATGTGATGGAGCAGAACGAAGCGTGCACCAGCGGTGGTGGCACTGCGAGTGCTGCCTTGAGCCCCCTGCTTCAGAGCTGGGTCAAAACTTCCCGGCAGAGTTTCTGCTTCTTTCTTTTCAGCAAAAACTGCTGTTTTGATCATATTGACACATTTTGAGCAAACTGCTCTGTTTTAGCTCACCGCCTTCATCTGGGCTTAGCAAATCATTTTACTTCCATACAGCTGAAATGTGTTCTCTTGGCTTTGGTTTGATTTTTGCATATTTGTATAAATAACAATTTCTGTAGTGGTTTTATTACGCATAGCAGTGATTTTTGTAATGCTTCATTTTTTCATGGGATGTTTTGAGCAGATTCAGGATAAGATGAAAATCTGGGATCTCTAAACCCCTCATGCTACAGAAGTTTTCTTTAGCTTACTGTACAAACAGCAGTTTGCAATAGCACACACAGTCCAGCATAAAGGCAAGGAAAGGCTCTTCATTCTGCTCTGTTCAATTTCTTCATCTAGAAGGAGCTGAATACAGCATACTAAAAAGAAGCATTTTTTCCCAGCTAGCTAAGGGGCTTTATTACTGTTTCCTGTAAGCACCACTAGATTTGTGATCTAGTGACTTGTGCATCTCAATTGTTTTGCAAGAAAAAGCTTTCCCTAAAAATTGCCAGCACTTTAGGTTTTATTCCAGATCAAGAACTGGCATCTCCCCAACTCTAATTAACGGTGGTTATTTTTTGCCATCTCCAGTAGCAAAAACACAACAATTGGCCCAGAAGTAGAGCAGACACAGCTTCTGCCATGACCTGCCGGGCAGTTACCATTCCCAACATCACAGAGAAAAAAAATCATGCTAGCCTTAACATATTTCTTTTTCCAGTGCAAAATAAATGTTGTACTAAATCACCTGCTTATCACTCACTAGGCATTTGCAAATAAATCCAGCCTTAGGTTTCGAGTGCGTCAGAAACTTTCCACCAGAAAACAGTGATTAGATGCAATATGCTCTGTGGGAACATATTGATTCTGTCTGGCATTTGGGCATAAACCATGTCTGGCTTTTTACATGTCCATCTTCCCTAATTTGGGCATAAACCATGTCTGGCTTTTTACTTGTCCATCTTCCCTATTTTTGTGGCTTCACCACTCCCTACCTGCCAAAGCGCAGAGGGAGGCGGCTCCTGGGATGGGCCCACAGCCTCCAACATCCCCAGCATCCCTCTGCCCTGGGTGCCCTCCCCTGGGACAGAGGGACTTGAAGCAAACACTCGGTATAGCAGTGCTGTCACCGGGAGATAAAAATGTGCTTGGGGTGAGCCTAGTAACACCTCTGCAAAACAGAGTTTGAGGCCATGAAGAACATGGTTTCTTCATGGCCTCAGAGCCAGTCACATCACAAAAGAGGGAGGAGGTCGTGGTTGGAGATTCAGAGGGGCAAAAAGGCTGGGGAGGACCTCAGCTGAGCATTTCTGAACTCTAGCACACCCTTGTCCCAAGGATCAGCTACACCTCAACTTTCTCAATGCACGTTAATCTGACACATCCTAAAAGCCTTCCAAAGACTCTATGGTCCTTCTCAAGAAACCCTCAGGGCGCTTGGCCAGCCTTTCCACCAGGATCCCTCCGGCACCCGGCATGACACAGCTGCAGTTCCCACCGTGCTCTCCTTCCCCTTTGCACTACGGCCAGGGAGGACAGACCCAGCCTGGCCCCATCCGTGAGGACAGCCCAGCCCAGCATCCCCCAGCCCGCCTGCCCCCGAGTCCCCGAACCGCTCCCCTACCTAACGCACGGGGCGGGATGCCACATTTGTCTTTGCTTTGTTTTGCCAGGACAGGGTGGAAGGAAACTACAGCCAGACCCACAGTCTCCCTCTACTCTTTAATCTTCAGCCAATATAGACGCTGTCAGAGAGTCATCCAAACCTAGAAGGACAAGAGCATTACTCAGAGAAAAGCTTTATGGCAATTGCTTGATGTTTCGCTCATTCAGAAACTACATCTCAACAAAAATATATATGCCTTCTATTCTGGGACACTGGCACATCCTACGGCAGGACCGGACGCTGCAATGACAACACAGCACTCAAAGTGTATTTTAGCTTTTAAGAAAATACACTCAGAGCTCAAAGGAAAAAAAAAAATCAACTTCAAAGCACCACAACTGGTTAAAACCCCTCAGTGTTAACATCTGGCCAGTTGGTGTCTGATCTCTCCGCAGCACGAGGAGGTGCAATTGCCTTTGTCACCCCCCTGTAAACCCCTCCTGCTTTGTTGTTTGGGATTGCAGGCAATCCCCAGCGGCCCCCCCAGCCCTGCCTGTGTATAGTCTAGCGCTGCATATGTTAGCAATGAACCGCCACGGCCCATTCTCAGAATATGAGCTCACGGCAGAAAACGAATCTCCCTCCCTTTTTTTTATTCCTTGGCAAGGCAGGAGGCTGTTCCTGCAGCTGTGCTGGAGCACCAGCCACAGGCTCGGGGGCTGTTTTCCTGCTCGGGGACCTTGGGACGGAGGTGGCGGGTGGAGAGGGGCTCGAGAGCCAGCGCTGGAGGAACCGCTATAGTATGAAAGCTGCAGTGATTTCATCATTTAGGAAAAGGCAGAAGAAATAGCCAAAAACGCAGCACTACAGGGGACCGCCCCACACTGAACTGGATAGCGGGCACGGCGTTCGACACCTGAAGCGCGTGACGGCTACCCCGAGCGCATTGCACGGTGCGATTTCACGCGCAAAGCTCCTGGTTCAAGTGCAGCGTTTTGAAAGAGGATGCGTTATGAATTGATAAGGTGTCAAATAGTTCTGACGCTGTCTGCAGAGGTAAAATCAGGACTTGTATTTATGCTCCATCCCATTATGCAACTGCAACTCCCCAGCCAACTGACACCGCATGCAAGCATAGAATCATAGAAGCATGCTCAGCTCGCAGCGGCTGGGGGTCCGAGGAAGGTGCTGGCACGTCACCTTGCTCTACACATGCCCAGATTAGATTAGTCACAGCAAATACTGAAACCTCTGGATGGTTACGGCCATTTGTCTGAACTTTATGGCACCTTCATCCTCCCATGCCCACCTCTCCAGCTTGCAGAACTGGTTAGGTATTGGTTACGTGAGAAATGGTTTGCTGGTCAAGCTGTTCCCCCATGCAGATAAGCCTTCTGCTCTCTGTATGATCACTTCATCAGCGACTCTGGTTTATCTGCATCTGCACTAGGGCCAATATTTTCCAGGTATAGTAGTGCAATCGTGACGTGTAAATTCATATCAGTTTTCCTTTCCTTGAACTTTCTATCAGTATACCAAAGGAAAGAATGGAAGATTTCACTGCCATATTTATTTAGAGAAAAGTAATTAACCTCGCAGCAGGACTGTGAATCTCAGATGAGCCAGCATCTCATTTAAATGATAGGCACAGCCTTCCTTACCTGCTAGGCTATCCAGTGGAGTGATGGCAATCACTGCATGGTGACATTCATGCAGCGTGTGCCGAGGCTCTGGGAGAGGAAGGCAATCACCTGGAGCTGCACCGGGGCTCGATTCCCACCGCCCAGTGCCTCTCAGGCAATGGTTATGAATGCTGACGATGACAGCAAAGCAGGAGCTGAGACTCAGCTCTCATAATCACGCAGCCCAAAGCAGCTTGACTGCCTACAGAAAAGGCACACTTTACAAAATCAGACACATTCGTACTGGTGTCACTTTGCAAAGGATAAGCAGATACAGAGCATTTTTAGAGCAGAAGAGCGGTGGCTCATTAGGTGTCAGAACAGCTTCCCAGTGTCCTCATAATTTGCACAAATTCTTGAATATCATTTCCTCAAACCCCTGTGATAAACTGCACCAAAGGCTGCTCTGCCTGGCAGCACCAAAAGCACAGCACGCACCTGTATTTGGGGTAGGTACAGCACAGCTGCCATCTGCCTTGCACCCAGCATTCTCCATCCTTGGCTTCCCCAGAGGCGCAGCCCCCATCCCAGTGCTGCCTGGGCAGCCAGGGAAGTGCTTTCTGTGATTTAAGTGGTCGGTGAACTGATCAGCTGCCAGATTCAGAGTAGTTTGGGATGGGAGGCATTGCTGGAGGTCGCTGATCCAATCCCTGCTCCAAGCAGGGCTCACTTCAAAGGTGGATCAGGTTGCTCAGGGCCTCTTGCGGAGTATCGGAACATCTGCAGGATCCCACAGTCTCTCTTTCTAGCGTTTGACCACATCCATTGTGAAGAAGCTTTCCCATATATCTACTTGCAATTTCTTTTGCTGCTACTTATGCCTATTGTCTTTCAGGATACACTCTTAACCTCCACAATATGTTCTGCTATTGAAAGATGAAATGTTCTACCAGGAGGTTTTTTTTTAAATGATAGGGACTAGTCATATTTTTCAAAAAAGGGGAAACAAGGAACAGTGGCAGAGGACTCATAGGATTTTTTTGTGATTACCCTCTCCTGCTATATGCGGCAGAGCAGGTTCCAGCAAAGCAGCAAGTGCAGCACAGGAGAGCCACGCACCATGCAGAACACACGTGTCAGCGGAGAGCCGGCCCGCGTTGCAAGCACTGATTTTTGCTAAAGGATAACTCAGCGTTACTTAACTCTTTAACCACTTCTACTGGTTGGCCACCCTTTGTCTTTGGTGATTGTCACTAGGCAAGGAAAACTGAATGGGATTCCTCTCCCATCCAGTCACCCCACTTTTGAGGGTCTCCCAACTTGCCAGGACTGTCATACCTGTGGTAAAGCCATGCCAGGTTTCAGCCAGGATTCATCACGCCTCAGCTTCCTCCCCAACTACCTGGTTACCTCATAGGAGGAAAAATTACCCCTTTGCAAAATGCCTCCAAAATTAAAACTCCTAAAGAGACTGCAGTGCTGCGGTACCATTTTGTAGACACCCATACGCAGTCCTCTCCCTTGTTATAATGCAGACCACCTGCTTCAGAAGATGGCTTCAGCAGGCAGGACTCCTGGCAGCACACTTACAGCTGCTTTAGCTGCCTGTTTATTCAAGATACAAAGTTCCTAGAAATAGGTTAATTACTTTCCTTTAATTACACATTATCTTATTAAATGCCAATAATAAAAGGAAATGTCTGCCCTAGAGATAAGATTATGCCACATTCATAATTCGGCTTTTTGGGACAGCAGATAAATGTCTCAGCCATTTTAAAATACAAATTTGTCATTCATGAGAGCAATAAATAATGCAAACAGGATGTGTGGTTACACTGACATTATCACCTCGTCATTGCTTAAAGGCACCCCGGGCATGAATATGCGACACTATAACCTCAGACTCTTTGATAAATTATTGCCCATCACAATCCTATCTAACACAGGGGAATGGATGAGCACTGGAAGGATTTTATGGTTGCAGTTGCAGTACTTTGCGGCTGTAATACAATTACTGGAGTTACTGCTGAAGCAGTGAGGGATGCTGGAAAGTAAGGGAAAGTCTGCATCCTCCTGGGAGGTAATGTGTAAAGAAACCTTAACAAGTATACCCTGTGGGGGATTTCCTACCCTGCAAGTATTTAAACTGCTAATTAATTCCTATTAAAACAAGGTCTTTTGTGTACATCAAAAAATGGTGCCTGAGGCTTTGAGCCTGCAGTGGGATCTCCTAGGACTTTGCACCAGCTGAGGCTGGCAGGCTTGGCTGAGACAGTATGAAGTGCTGATGAGTCCTTTAATGGCCTCCATTTCAGGGTCAGAGCACCATGCTCATGTCCATGGCTTAAGTCCATTCCCAGGGATGATACAACCACCAGAAAACTAGAGAGCACAAAAGCAACCAGCCTCCAGGCACAAATAAATTATGCATGTCTATGCTCAACCCTTACTTTGCGTGTGCAGTAATACACGGTTCAAGATTAGCCACCACAGTTACGCATAAAACCGTTGCTTTTAACACCATGCTTCCTTGAAAACAGGGAAAAAGTTAGAGAGAACCCATGCTCTCAGATCATTCATGAAAAAACAGAGGCTGACAAAGGAGGCTCAGAGGCCAGAGAGCTCCGGGTAAACCAGGACCATGCTGTGAAAGATCAGGTTACTGGTACCCTGCCGGGATGTGATGCTTGTTTTGTGGAGAGGTTCCTCTTGCCATCCCTCCTCTCCCTGGGAGGACACCTTTAATTTTATACACTGACAGCTGTTTCCTTGCATATTTTTTTTTTTATTTCTCTTTTATTGCCCTGTAAAAGGCACCGACTGACAATGAGGTTGTCTTTTACTGACGCAGTATGGGGCTGGCAAGCCCCTGCGTTGGACCAGCCCGGTTTGTTCCTGTGGACGCTGCGTGATGTTACGCGGCACAAATGCTCCGGCAGCTCCATCAGAGACGGTGGGAGCTGGGATGTCTCACCCCCAGCCATGCCAGGGGAGGGATTTGAGAAAGGATTAGCGTTCCTGCCCTGTTAAACCCAGATGCAAGATAACGAAGCAGCTGCTGTGCCGAGTTTTCAGGCAAGTGCCACCGATGCAACCCTGTGCCCGAGGTAGGATCGGAAATCCCAGCGGGCAGAGACAGACAGACAGGCACTGTAGGTCACAGCAGACCCCCGTGGGGGTCAGGGGGGCTGTCGGGACCCCAGAGCAAGACCTGTGCCCCAAAATGCCCTGCCCAGCAGTGTCACAAGGCAGCTGACGCTGAACCGGGCGAAGAAGGTGGTTTAGGAGCTTGGCTGCCTCTTCTATCGCCCAGCCCTGGTGGGAGCTGGCCTCACCCCGTCACTGCCCGAGCAAACGAATCTTCACGAATAGCCTAAACTCATCAGCCAGAAAGTGTTCCCAGGCTAATCGCACCCTTGTGCGACTCAATTCAACCTAACACTGCCCTCTTGTGCTTCGACACATAAGGGGCCTTTGCTGTTGGGTGGGGGTTTTTTCATTTTTTTAATTGGAGGGAGGGGCAATCTACTAAACCAGTTTTCCCCAGTTGTTTGTAAAGCAATGCCCATGGTATTTCATCCCAAGAGGTCAAAACGTTTCCATTTCCCGTCATTCTCTAGGCATGGGTGTCCTGCCACAGCCTGGGCTACCCATCCACCCCGGGCAGGGAAATTAGAAAGATGGGTGAAGGTAAATAAAATCAAAAGGAAAATAACAATATAACCACAACTCAATGTGGAGGGACAATGGAAAAGATAACAAACAGAAAACTGCACTATTATGAAAGTACTTTTCCTCACACAGGCTGTGTTAAACCTTTTTAAAGTACTGGTTAATGGCAGGAATCAGCATTTAATTAATAATCTGTTAAAATTTAGTTCTGTAGAACCACATATCCCATGCATAAAAAAAATCAATCCATCATGATTAATGTTTTCACCTAGAAATAACTACAGCCAGCTCAGTAATCATGGGCAATAGCATGTCTGGGGCTACAGGCTTTCCCTCCACACAGTCTCCAGCAGACTACAGGGAGTAAATTTGCAAGAGACACATTTAGTGGTCTATTATCCCATGAGGCCTAATGGGCAACAAAGCATTTCTGCTGGGGATAAAGATCTCAGTAATCCTGCTGCACCTTTGAGAAGACATCCCATCCCTGAAGTCACCCACTGCTTCACCCACTTGAAGGACGCTGACCGAGGCGATCTTGGCCCTTGATGGCCCAGTTACAGCTGCTGTGCACCCAAGGCAACCCACTGCCCTCCCTCCCAGGCTCCTGAAACAGAGCTGGAATCGATGGGACAGCCCGTGGAGAGGCTGCAGAAGTGCAAAGGCGCAGCAGCATGCACCGTCACACAGTCTGCACTGCAGGGTCTCTCCCTGTGCTTTACACCACCATTCAAATGGCTGCAAATATCACCTCCGTCTTCGGCAGAAGGGACATAGATCAGGTCTGATTTTATTTCACTATTTATCAGACCTGCCTTGGACAGCACTTAATACCTGACAGAAATGGGCATTTAAAAACCTTATTTTTAAAAATCAGTGGATGCAATGCAGTAACCGTAGCATTCAAGCAGAAAGGCATTAGGAGCTCACTGGGGGCGGAAGGAATGATGCTCACAGAGGGGAAAGAAAACCTGATAATGGCACAAGGGAAAAGGTGCTTTTCTGGCACAATACTGGTTGTTTCTTGGGTATTGTTATTTAATGGATTACTCGCATAAACAGAAGAGAAAAAAATGGAAAGAAAATAAAATAAGTGCCAAGATACAGACATGGGCATCCTGCATCATTTTCTAATTGATTTTAGAACAGTCTGTCCCTAGCCAGCTGCACACTCAGGCATGTATATAACTCTGTGTGTTTTCACGCCATAATCTCTAACGTGCTTAAGTACGTGCTTACCTGCTGTGCAGAGCAAGGCTGCCTATGTGGACCTGCACAAATGTTTTCTTAAGTTGAAACCTTTGTCCCTGGGTCCTTTGAAGAAGTCTCCAGGGCATAAACATTCATTCAGGAGGGGAAAGGACTGTAAGAGCACTTCAATCAACGGCCTATGAAATATGTAATCACTGAAGCCACACCAGCTTATGCTGGCTGAAACAGGGATGAAGCTCATTTGCTACAGTACAGAGCTATGGGGGGGGGGGGGAGAAACCACCCGTCTAAAGTGGATTCAAAATCCAGCTCTTTGCACCTCTCTGGCTGTGATAGCAGAGCTGACAGTGGATGATCACAACAGCCATCCTCCCTTGCCATCGAGGCAGGTCGTTACTGCTGTTTGCCCCAGCGCTTGCGAGACCTGTTCACGATTTTTTGGCTGGCAAGAAGAGGACAGCAGTCTTCCTTGGCATCACTCAAATTAAATATTGAAAATGTTTATGTTAGGGAGAGACGTGGCTGAGGATTTGGGAAGCTCTTCAGACATTATTAAAATGCACTAAGTGGTTTACTGGCAATTACCTACTATTGTCACCAACTGAGGCTGGATCTGGTATGTCAGAAACTCCTGCATGCATTTTTCTAAATAAAACCTAGATAAGAGAAGACGACACACATTTTTTGACCAGAAAATTTGACATTTCGGTGTCGACGTCTCCTACTAAGTATTTATAATAAAACTTCCCAGGAAAGACAGACAAATTATGTTGTGAAGCTTTTACTGGGCAGAGTTTAAGGTGTCCTTGTGTGAACTGATTTAAAACTTCTGCATTCTTCTTTTTCTACCAGCCAGAAGCAGAAATTCCTTCCAGAGTTACCAGAACTCTTATGATACCAGCAAGACTGATTCTTCTGATAAACCAGTTAAAGCAAAATACAGCGTCGGATGAGAATACAGGAGAGTGACCTGCCTGACTGAGATTTAGTCCCAATAAAACCGATGACATATTGAAGGGCTGTTGAAGCCCTGACTAATGTTGTATTTTCTTTCCCAGCTGAGGGTGTCTTGATGTCAAAACCTGTACTGTGGGGGTTTGTGGATCCTCAGCTGCTAGAAAGAGGTTTTCAGCAGCAATCCCCTGGAATGCTTCCCATTACCTGCTGCTGTCTCCAGCTAGCGATAACTCTTAAGAGTTTGTTTCAGATCTTGAACTTACTGCCATAAGAGTAGCATTCATCAGCTCAGGGCTTGAGTCTGTAATGTATTTTTCCTGAGGCTACACCTTAAGGCAATCTAGAAATGGAAGGGAGTGAGGCTACACACTTATTAAATATGGTAGGGTTTTTTTACTCAATGAAGTTTAAAAAAAAAAAAATCCACCAGAAATCTAACTTGTGCTCCATTGCCTACACCAAGTGCTTATATTTTTTCCAAGTGCGTGTGAGATCTTGGCCAACAGTGGGGACTGTGAGAAAACATTGAGAAGCCAGTACAAGGGGCAAAAATTGTTATTATTGCCCAAAGTGGATTTACTCTGGAAATGAGAAATATGTTTACAAGCATCCTGGGCTGGACCCACTTCTGATTCAGCTTTGCAAATAGGTAGTTTTAATATAAAGACTGTTCCATCTATAAAGGGGTTTTATGATGTGCTTGCTTATGGCTGCAGGGGATGGGATTCGCTGACCCCTGAGGGCCCTCGCTGGTGCAACGCTCTAACTTTCGACACTGTTAAAGTTTCCTTGTTCACCTGACGGCGAAGAAATACACATTAATCGCCAGTCCTTCCAACGGATTCTGCAGCTCCATCTTCTGAGGTCTCAGACCCGTCGTCAGCACTGGATTGGTTTTGTGCTCAGGAGCCCGTGAAGGTTTTCCTTATTAAATGTCTTGGCAGAGAGTGCGAGTGTGGGAGCCCTGCGGCTTTGCAGGAGCTGGGGATGCTGAGATGGGGATCAGCCCCTCGCTGCACCGCAGGGTGGTGTCCACCGCGTCGCTCTGGGGACCGCGGCATCCCACAGCACGGATCAGGCCAGGGAGGATACATCGCTTCTTTCCCTTGGCACACAGAGAGAAACAACAACGAAGCCAGGCAAGTAATACGGTGCAAAGGCCTATCTAAACTGAATTGTTCTTCTCGGGAAAAAAAAAAAAAAGAGAAAGGGGGTATCTTCCTACAGCCAGCCTTCGCCAAGCGTCGTGAGGAAAAACTAGCAAGAGAAATCCATCTGTAAAGCCTTGATGGCTAAGAAGAAAGATTTTTACACATGCCAACTCCACCGTGGCCACATTTATAGGAATTTAAAGTGTTACTATGTGACAACAGAAATAGCTATATGTTGGCAGACCTGTTTTTTAATGTGTTAAAGGGTCATTAATCATTTCCTACTGTTCCAACAGTCAGATGTACTTGATATCTTCATTTACTTGTAACGTTCATACCAGCTCCTCAGCTATCTTCATTTCCTTGGAAACAGCTGTTTTGCCTGTTAAAGAAAACAAAGTAATATATTTAAAAAAAAAAAAAAAAAAAAAAGAGAGAAAGTGGAAATACAATAAAGGCAAACACAAAAACTTGAAGGTTCTCGGTAAATACAGACCTCTATTACATATGTGCAATCAATAAGGTCACTTGTGTAGTAACTCATAACAAAGTACACTTGACAATGTGTTATTTTTCTGCTGGAGAATATAATGTGAGGCTGAGCATGCTAATGACTTTTGGAAACGGGCAATGACAAAGATTGATTAATATCAGTTGACAGCTTGTTCCACAGCTCCGAAGCAGGAATAGCAATGATTGATTTGCCAAAATGTGGGGCACAGGCTTTAGATAATAGAAGGGCTACATCTGAGCTCAATCTGGTTTCAGAAACATGATTTAAGGGCCAAATGTTTAACAGTAGTTAAAAGCTTAAAGGAAAAGACAGAAGCGTAGCCATATTTTCAAAAGGCCCCTAATTTTAATGAATTTTTTCAATGTCTAAGTACCTTCACAAACCTGAACCTGTAGACTGTTGAGTTTAGGACCAGAAAGCCTACACAAAATGCAGAAACAAAAGAAAACAAGGCGGGGGGAGGGGGGAGCCAGCTTAGTTGTTTTCTAAAAATCAGAGAGAGAGAGAGAGACATCATCAACATCTTAAAGCAGCAGGTTTCAATGATGAAACCCTCACCTAATGTCAACTAGCGAGGAGTCACTTTCTGTGATAATAAGGAACAAGGTGAATGAAGAGCCACAACAGTTTGCAGGGCTGCATGCTCCCTACCCAGGCTGCTAGGGCAATGTAAGAGGAACATTGCACCCCAGGCCAACAGGGATCCCCACATTTTTAGGAAATTGCATATTTGACAGAACATGCTCCCCCTGGGAATAACAGGGAAGGAGAAGCAATCCCATCCTCACTTTGTGGGGGCTGAGGGATGGGAAGTCCTGCTGAAAGCTTGACCCATTCTTCCCCTTTCCTCTTACACTAATGAGTTCAGCTTTTCACCAAGCGCAGCACAGCCCCAGTGCCTTGAGCCTTAGAAAAGCCAGACCAATAAGCAAATATCTATACTCATGCTCCATTTATAACGATTTTGTCCATCGCAGCATGTAAGAGAGAGCAGGAGAGAAGGATGGAGAATTTCATGACAGATGTCCACCAAAGGGCTAGTCTTCATTAGGGATGTGGTCATGTGTGAAGCGCTGAGTTAGCTGACACGATGCTGGCTGTTCTGCTTAGACCAGGCCGAACTGCAGCCGGCACTATGTCAGCTAATTGTGATTAAACCTCTCTGCTAATCAAAGCTGAGCCTCTACAACGATTCCATCACCCGCCTCAGACTGCTGCAGCCACCGCCTTTGCAGTGTAACGCACCATCTCAGTTGTATCTCACAACATGACAGACTGAAAGCTGTACAGTGCAGACCTAATTAGGAAAAGAAGGTGTTAAGATAAACAACAAAATGCAAGCGTCTTCACAGAGCACAGAATCTGTGAAAAAGTGGACAAGCATTTGACTAGGGGAGCTTGGGGGTTTCCCGGGCTTCATTCCAAAATGCATCTTTTAAATACAAATGGTGTTATGTTATTATGTTATTTTTCATAGTGAAGCTCATGGAGAAACCAGCAGGCTTCCGAGGAACTGAGGATCGGAGCGTCCCTTTCCACTCAGGCTTTTCTGGCAGGGTCTGGGTTTGGGGATTTATGACTTTTTGAATTACGTGACATTTATCAAGATGCTTCCAAAAAGAAATATAAGACCCTCCTCCTCTGAGGTCAGCTCATTTATAAATCAGTAGTATCTACAACTGACAGATTTTCCTTAATAAAGTGTTCATGGTGTGCAATGATAAGCCAACTTTTTAAGCCCAGCCACCGTTAACTAGTAAAGCCTGCAAAGAAACCTCCGTCCTGGGTAAGTTGTCCCTTAGATAGGCCTCTGTTGATCGTGCACTAAAGAATTGATGTGCCTGTTGCTGGGGACAGGTTACTGACATAAAGAACTCCTTTGCAGCAGTAGCTGTGCCAGAAATGAGGATGGGGGGCAGACTGGCAGCAGTACAACATTTTTATTGGTTGGGTGATACTCATCTCGCCTTCCTTTGGTCATCTCAAAGTCAGGCATGGGAGGCTGAAATAAGTTATCAAAAGGCTCTTTCTGCCACCTGTGGATAAAGGCAGGTGTCCTCAAAGGGGCTTTGTTTCTCCTACCCTGGACACCTCATTTAATTGTGCTAGTGGACATAGCATTTATGAAAGGAAGAATTTGAGAAAACCTATACAGTGAATTATAGTTGTAACACTTGTGCCAAAAAGCAGTCCTTTTGTAAAGCATAATCCGTAAAGCCAAATGTGGTTACCAGCTCCAAGTACTCAAATCAGTTCAACCAAGAGATGAGGGGTGTGACCCACCGAGGGCTCTGCAGGAGATGGGTCTTTTCTCCCAGAGCCTGTCCTGAGGTCTCCCTGGCTCCAGTGCATGTGTTTGCAGGTGCATTTGCGATACAGAGCCTTCCCTTGTGTGCATCAGCTGTTGGCTCTGGTATTACCCCACCTGCATGGAAAAATATGTGATGACATTTGCTGTCTTTCTTGGTTTTTAATATCTTTCCACAGGATCAGAGGCCTTGGTGATTGAGGAAGCAGCATGATGGGCAGATACTGAAACAGAAGCCACTGATACTGCTTGTACTTCTGACCTGAGTAATTAGTCACAATTCAGACCCTTGGAAGTTATTTCATTTAAGGGGAAGTTGATGGGTCAGGTAGCTCCACTGCGGTGACAACCACATGAAGTCCAGCTTTTTAAGAAAAAAAACCAAGGATCAAACCACTGAAAATTAGCCCCTCCTCATGGCTCCAAAGCCCTTTCTAAGCTCCCCTCAACACACACCATTTCTAGGTTCAGTGCCTCTTTCTCTCTTCTGCAAATCCACTCATATACTACTTAGCAAAAGAGCATCCACCCAAGCTCTGGGCTTTCAAAGTCCTAAAAAATACTCATTTGGTTTTGTTTGGTTTGGGTTGGTTTTTTTTTTTTTTTGAGGGGGGGGAGCAGGAGCAGGTCCTCACTGTCTCTTACAGCTGCCATATGAATGGTGGTGGTTAAACCCATTAGTCTTGATAGGGTCCAGCTCAAATCAGAGTAACATTGTACAGTGCATCGCTGAAAAAAGAGCCCTGACCATAGAAGGGTTTAGTACTGAAATCATGCTTTTTAGGACTTTGTGAGCCATCCCTCAAGTGAACTTTCCCTTAGAAATCAATAGAATTGATTCTGTTTATGCTGGACACTTTTCCTGTGGCTGCATCATGGTTGCTAATTGACAGGTCAAAATCTGTACATGGAGTTTGGTAGAGAATACCTTAAAAGTTTATATTTAAGGGACAAAGTTAAGTGATTATAGGTGTCACTCTAACATTTAATACCAGAAGCAATCACAAACAGTTTTTAATATTTGAGTTCACAATGAAAAGCTACAGCACAAAGAACACTTACACCCTGCTGCCATAAAGCTCTTCAAGGCTCCGTTTCCCTGCTCTGAAATGAAAAGATGAGAAAGGTCAGGGAGAACATCAATTAAGTTGTTTTTCTAGACTAGCTACAAGTTTTAAGACTTCAGGAGAACTTTCGCTTTTATTCCCATTTCCCATTGGGAGGAGTATTAGTGTGTTTTTTGCTAGAAGTGGTGACTAAATCAAAATGTTTATCTTCACCACTAGTATCTAATCGAAGTCTACAAACAGAAGCCTGATATCTAATCAAAAAGTTTGTTAGTTTCTACAAAATATACATGAAAGCATTTTGTATGGTAGAAGCCAGTTAAGACCTCATCTGAGAGTTATGCTGTGGTTTGCTTTCATGTACCAAAGGGCATAAAGTTCCTGTTAATGGAGAAATAAGAACAATTATCTTTGGAGCGAGTCAAGTTTGAAATACCTCTGAACTATACAAAAATGACGTTTTAGCACCTTGTGTCCTTATAAGACATTTGTGAACTCAGACTCTGGCTTTCAAGATAAAAGGAAAGAGCTGACCTTTGACAGCCTCTGGTGATAGTATCCCATATGAATGATTTAACTGTAAGATTAACCAATGTAATGAAGTGTTTTAACTATCGTTTAAGGTATACTTACTGTGATGTACAGTATGCTTTGCAAATGCTTATGTGAATAATGTCAATCAGTTCTTCATGTAAGTGATGACTGTTGTCCTGCCCTATTGACTGAGAGGAGAAACCCAGGAAGTTCCTGAGGACAAGAAAAATGTGATTTTACCTCCGAGAGGCTGAGGAAGATCCAGCGGCCACTGCAGACAAATGAAAGCAGAAGACCTGCAGGGAACCTTGGTGGTTTCAGAATGAACAAAGTTGATGATTGTTAATTTACTTTATGGTCAAGACACTCAACCGGATTCTTAAAACCAGCTCATCAGGCTTAATGCTAAGGAAATGTTACAAACAGCAGGAAAAGAGTGTATAACGCTGCAGTAGAAGTCACCCATGGTAGTTATCACCAACACAAGCTGTGTGGTGCTGTATGGATGGGGCAACCTTATAAACAGATCAGCCATTTATCGAAACCCAGCATTCTTCTGTAGCCCTCCATACACCTTCTGGGTCAGCACTCAGAGGAGGTGTGAAGCATCACTACAACCTAACCCGTGATGTACATTAAATGACGTGCACTGAAGTTTGGTAGGTACTCAAGTACTCCTGTTAAAGGGCCCTTGGAGGGACTCCTCCAGGAGAGAACTTGGCCTGCTGGGCACTGGGCACAGAGTTCTGATGGAGAGAGAAGTTATCCTGAGGAATGAGCAAATAAGACAGCTCCTTTTTAAAAATAAACATGTCTCTGTAGAACAGCTTGACACACAGACTCACATATTTATGTGTATAAATAGTCAATGCCTAAGCTCGTTTTGGACTCTGCTGTCTCATATACATTTTTATGAAGTGGTTGTCAAGCTGGGAAATAGGAAGGGTGAGGAGAAAGGGAAGGCATTTCCTGGGAACTGCTAGAAGCACAGTCAAGGATATGCCTGAAAAAAGTCCAAGAGGTGAGGCAGGGGTAACCAACATAGTGCTGGGGCTGGAAACATCTGGCCAAGAGGAGGAGGAAGGAGGGGATAGACTGGGCAGAGACCATGGCTGCTGGGAGCTCCTCAGCACTGCTGCCCGCTGCCCAGGACCCTGCTGAGTGTTGGCTGCTCCTCTCTTTCTCTTCTCTTCCTACTCCATGTACTCCTGTTATTCCACTCCTCCTTTCTGCCTCTCTGCTCGAGCCCCAGGGGCTCCGCCAGGGTATACGGGCTTCCCAGCAGCATCCCATTCAGATGCATGAAACAGGCACACACATGTGTCAATTATATAGCACTGAATCAGAGGGGACGGAAGCTCAAAGCAAAGACTTTGTGAGGAGCATCAACAGAGGGCCCAGGGTCCGCTGCAGCGAGCCCCCGTGCCCCAAGCAGGAAGGATGCCACTGAACAGAGAGAGGATGCCTCTGGGTGATAGGTTCTTGCAAACATTTTGTTACGAACCTTGTGTTATCTGGGGGTTTTGAGCTTTTCAATTCAGGCGATCACAAGAAAAACCCTTAACTTCAAGAAAAAATAAAATTCCTGCTTCTTACGGTGCCAGAAGCAGCTTTAAATTTGGATCTAGGAGTCCAAAACCCACAGAAAATACACTCAAAAGAAACCCAAAGCTATCTGAATTTTATCTCACAAAGTCAACGCTTTTCATGATTTCCTGCGATTGTGCTCAAGATTTTGGCAACCCAGGACTGGGGGTTTATTTTCTCTCATTTCCTAGCCTCAGGGAATTACTTAAAGAAACTCTATGATGGCATTTCTATAACAGGGAACAAACCAGGGCTGGTCTGGCTAGGCAGCTGTGCCTCCCCCATTCCCTGATATCTTCCACCTGGCTGAGTAATTACCATCCTGCATTGCCTCTTGTTCAGAGGATGAGTTATTCCCTCACCGGTTAACAAGGTAAAATCAACTTTCCTCACAAATCCCATTATCTCCTGGAAGATCTTCTCGGAATGCAAATCAACAAGTTCAGCAGACAGGAGCCCAACAGCAACCCGCAGCCTCAATTCAAATTACCTCCAGGCTGCAGGATGACACAATCTGGATTACTGAGAATTACCTGGGCAGAGCAGTGACTCTGCCTCTTATGAGTTCTTGTTCCTCAGATCAAAGAGGTTTGATGGGCATTTAATTAAAAGATAAAGTAGCCAGCCTTAAAACACCAGACTAACCTTTCAAGCATACAACTCAAGTTACAATTAAAGAATGACTGTAATTGTCAGATTTTTGGACTTCACTGGCAATACACTCCATCATTAAGGGATAAATTGACTGTCGGGAGCAATGCCCACCTTGCTTTTTAATGCTGTCATAGGGCAGGCTGGTTCAGGTGGTGAGAGCTCACATGCAGTGTTGGGAGTCTCTTGTTCCCCCAAATCCAGGGAGATTCCCGGATGAAATCATAGCTGCTCTTTTCTTCTTCCAGGACTGCACCAGAGGTGTGCTGGTCCCAAAAGAAGCCATCCTCACTCTTCCATACACGTACTTTCTTGATGGGGCGTTACACTTCCCCTTGCCTTGGGGAAGAGCAGCCAAGGAGAAAAGCTTATTTAGAAGATGTATGCATGAACACTGGGGGTGCTGTTAAGAGTGTGCTATGAAACGTGACAAAGAAAGTAACTTCAATATTATCTGCACCAGGTTTTCTTTTCCCCAGCACAGTGATGTAACTATTCCCTCACTGTGCAATGCTGGCTGAGACAAGGTGCTGGCAGTTTTTAAAGGCAGTTAGCGTGATCAGCTTCTGTTTCCTCCATCACACACAGTGATTGTTGATATTCGCTGGTTTATCTCATAGGAAAACCGCAGTGCCTTGTCACAGCTACACAACAGGACAGCAGTCTTGCATGTTAACACCCAGCAGAAACACACTTTTCTTAAAGAGAGACACAAGTTGCACAGGGAAACGAAGCAACTTCTACCAGCACAGCTGATTCAGTAGGAAAAAACCAGATTGACCCTTGGGTGCAGAAGCCCCTGAGATTTGCTTCAGCAGTGGGGTCTTATCCGAAATAGCACGGTTTGAGAAGTGTTTCAAACCAACATAGAAGCCAAAGTCAGCCTGCTGCCTTCTCTCACGTGCGCACAACCATTGCCTCGGAGCCCAAGAAACCGAGGTAACGAACTCACGTAACACAGCACAAAGCCAAACACCTTGTTAAGCAGTGCCAGAGGAGGACACCAGTGGTCCCCATGCCCCCCAGCCCTATGTGCCAAGTCCTTGCTCCAGCATTTTGCTGATCACCTCAATTGCATTTTTCACATATTTGATGCTTTCTCCAGTGCATCCTCTTACTCCATCCCTGTGTATATTTACAGTCTGCTCTGAGGATGATTTACATTAAACCCCCAGTGTTAACACAGTGAAACCTTTTGCATGGAAAAGTCCAGAGCCATAAAACATTTACAACATAACAAAAATGGTTTCCTAAATCTCTGGCTTACTTCAAGATACAGAAGAGGCTATTATTTTCACTTTGCCCTCTGGATCTGGTTTTTGCTCCTTTTCTCTGGCTGAATAGCATTGTAATCCTGGAGGAATGAGTCATTATCCAGCCTTGATAAGAAGGGCAGAACCACTCCCCGAGCATGTAGAATTGAAGTCCCATTTGATACAGGAGCTGTGATATTCTTCATATGTTTGTTTCAGTAATGAAATGTTTCAAAAATATTAAAGGATCTAAAGATGTTAAAATGTCTGGATGCTGGCAAGCTCTTTGATAAGTTAATTTTGCATTCAAAACCAATAAAGCATTGGACAAAGTGACACAGGGTTTGGATTTACCCTGGATAATTCCTTTGCTGTAAGACATTTAAATTAAATCAGTTAAATTCTGACTGCGCTTAGTCATTGGGATGTCAGTGCTAACACACCATGTTAATTGGAGCAACACTGAAGAATATTTTGACTTTAATTTAGCAAAAGATGTATCAGCTTAACTGTAACCAACAAGCAACACATTCATGCTGCAAAAGCGAATTTAAGGGCTCATTCTGAAAAATAACGCTAGCTAACAAGAGGCTACAAGTCAAAAAAGCCACGGGGGAAAATGAACCAGGAATTTGTGGGAAGGGAAGAGAAAGAGCAACAGGGAGAGGGTGTCTGCAGAGCCCCGGTTACGCACAGGGCTATCTTGCTGCTCTCAGACCCGAGGTGCTCCAGCCCCTCAGAGGTATTTACAATGCGAGCCCTTCTGAAGGTGGGATTTCCCTTGGTGAGTAACCACCCTGCAGGATGGTACCCAAGCTACAGAGGGCAATATTTTGCATTTAGAGGAGGAAGAGATTAGAGACACTATCCAGACTACTGTGCAGTGAAGATAGATCTGCTTTGAGCAGGCACTCGATTCAGAATGAAACTTAATGGAAGGCGGGAGATTTACTTGAAGTTTGTCTCCAATCCAGTCATGTCATTTTAGGTAGTGGAAGCTATTTAAAAAGCAAGTAATCTTGTTCGGGAAGATACATGCAGCCCTATAAAGCTGCTTTATCTCCATACTGCTATTGCCACACAGAGCAGACTTAACTACATTAAAACTGTTCAAAAAGTTGCCAGCAAATTGGCTGTCTTGCTTACAACAATATTAATGTATTTGTTTCCCTTGAAAACTTCTGTCTGTCTTCTCACTGAAAGGAACTGAGCATATTCCCTTCTCTTGCAGCTCAGTACAATGTCACCCTCCCAAAGGATGGCCAGGCAAGAAAGACATTGGGCAGATTGTGTTTTCCAACCTTCAAGCAAAATCTTCCAGAGATGGTCCTTCCCCCGAACGTTTCCCTGAATTTTGCAAAGTACTTCCAGCGTAATCATGCTGTGCATAAACCTGGCGCAGCTCGGATAATCCCTGCACACAAACTATCAGAGAGCACAGACCGTGCTTTCGTAGTGTCATTAGCATTTCCTTCCCCAGTCAAATCCGACACCAGTTACACAAACAGAAAACTGCTCTTTCCCCTCTTCATAGCACTTACTCTGGGCCAGGTTTGGCAGAGATGCAGAAGGCGGCAGCAGAATAGATGGATGAAAACTGCATCAGGAGCTCCCCTTAGCACTCAGCAAGTTATTCACCGGAGAGAGTTTATGGATTGCATTGAAGAAGGTTGTTTTTATAAGCATCCCAGTACCAAAATACTAATTTATTTTTAACTTTCTGAGTAGGATGAAGGGTGATCAGATCCAAACAGCAACTATGAATTTTTAGTCCATTTAAAGTGCTAAAGCCCTGGGGCCTGTGGGTACTGCAATCGTTAGCAGAGCTGCGAGTAATCAATCGCGCTCTCTCTCCGTTTACGCAAGTGGAGCTGATTGATTACTCACTGCTAACATGATTGCCAACGCTGCAAACATTTTTCTCTGGACAGTTCTCCAAAGCAGCCAGGGTCTGAGGCTAACAAGCACTCTGCCGGGGGGAGGGTAGAAAAGCCGGGCAGCAATTTTTAGGTTGTTTAGGTTAACGTTGTAACTGCGATGTTCAAGTGGTCTGAGACTCTTGAAGCCCCCAGAGCCTTTGCGTGGTATAAGGCACAATCGAGGTCTCGTGGCCAACACACCACACCTTCAGCGGAGAGAAACGAACCGTCCCTTCCTTCCACGTGGCATTTCCAGGGATGTCCTGCCCGTATGTTTTGTAAGGAGGCAGAGAGGGTTTGCTGTCTGATCCTCACCCTGCCCAAGGGAGCAGGAGGCAATTCCCCCTTCCCTCTTTGTTTAAACCTTCCCATCAAAAGCACTCTTAAAGAAATCGTTTACAGTGCAAAGTTTACTGGTCCTACAGAAACCCAGGACCTCCGTATTCTCCATTGTCTATTACATCCTTTCATTATTTTATTTGCATATAAAGGAAGACATGTCTTTCATTAATCTCTCTTGTAAAATCTATGCTGCTTTACAAACAGAGAGAGACAAGTTCACCTCCAGGCCGTATGATGGTTGGTATGAACTGACATCTTTCGTGACTATTTCAAGCCTTAGACTGAATGATGCAGAGGGATAGACTGCAGCTCGCTCCCCAGTCAGAGATGCTTTCAGGCAGAGGTGAAGCCCAGGGGCTAGAGCATGCTTGTTATTATATCGATAAAGTGAATGGTTTTTTCCCCAAAATGCTGCTTTTGGGAAATGGGGATCAACAAAAGCTTCATTTTTCTCTAATCAAAGGCACCAAATAATTAAGAGAACTCTTTTATGCCATTTTCATGTTTCACACTGCCTGGAATCCGAAACCCTGTCAAACAAGTAAAATAACCCAGAGTCTTTCTGGCAAATGGCACAGACAAGACAGTTGAACTACTACCAAGCGCCACAAGCTTTCTACAAGAGCCTTCTACAGGACACTATTAATTGAGATTGCGGAGAAAAGTGTTGGCAGTTACTGATGATCAGAAAACACTACCAGCTTGATTTATACAGATTCTTCCGCTACTTCGAGACCAATTCCCATTTTAAAATTAAATCTCTGTTTGCCTCTGCTGTCCTTTTTAGCACCTTACACAGCAAAAACAATGCCAACAACAAAAGCAGTGAGGTACTAAACAAAGATGTTGATTAAATGTGCACGAACAGGCAGAGCACAACTAACAACATAAACTGTTTTCTCCGACCAGATACTCGTGTCAGCTATAGCACAGAAGCTTTAGTAGCTGCTTCCCAAATATATTCAAAGGAAACTGCATTATTGCAATCAGACTGCATTTCTCAAGGAACAAGCCCAGACACCCTGCAAAAGCCAAACAGATCCAGAAGGCGGTGGATGAACTCCCACCACTTCCATAGGCTTCCCTTCACAGCTTGGATCTGTGATGTTGTTACGCCCACATTATCTATCAGTGAGAAGATAAGTCCTTTTTGCTACCTTTTGGCTTTTTTCCTTTTATATTGAGAGGACGGTTTTTCAAACAATAACTGTCTCTTATTATAAGCATGCACAAAAATAATTGTAGCCTCTATCCATTACAATGTTTGGAACAGTAAGGTAAAAATTGCTAGTGTCTTCTAGCTGCAACAGAACGCAATGTGTTCGGGAAGGGGATGGGAGGCTGTGAATGTTCAAACAACTACTCATAGACACCTCCAACTATTCCCAAGCAGTTGGACATCACTGCTTCTTTGTTTCTTTCCTTTCTTTTTTTTTAAATTTGACCTTTCTTGCTCCTGCTCTCCCAAGCAATGGCCACATTGACTCCAAGTGACATTTCAATCGCAGAGGTAGGTCTCAAGCACAATACATCATTTAAAAAAAACCACTAAATGAGAGAATGCCATAAACTTCAAATGCTGCAGTTCTGATGCCGTTGATCAGGAAAACAAAATCCCTGCTACAGACAGATACATTGGCTGGGGATATCTTGCTGAAGGATGCATAAGGAAGTAAAACAGAAAGGGTTTTTTCAAAGATGAAAAGAATAAAACAGAAAATTCAGCAAGTCAAGAGTTCAGCTGAAATACATTTCCATTGCCTCAAAAAGAAAAAAGCTGTTTTTCTTTCCCAACCGACACCTTCATGTGCCATTTCAGACTCTCATATTCCCACACGTAACTCTACAGACAATGAAAACGTGCACATGTCATGCCAAGGCACCGCCGTGTGAACTTGTTTACCACTTAGCAACACAATGACAGGGCAGATCTCTTGCAGCTCTTTCTCTTCTGACGATACAGCTGAAAACTCCAGTGCGAATAGGAATATACTGCAGTTCGTGTCAAGGAGAAGGGCAACTTCCACCGTTGTTTTTGCTTTTCTGGATATTCATGCAAAGCTTTGCTTAATCATCTGCTTAGCTGTGTAGCAACAACATTCTCAATAACCATTTAATTTAATGATCAATTTTTTTTAATGAATACTTTAATTACATGTAGTTGCTGGAGGCCCTGACAACAATCAGCTGGTCTGAGTTTTAAAGAAGCAGATGAAAGAGTACTGGATATGAGAGGAGCCTCAGCAATTTTTGTCACTAAGTGGATTACTCCAAAACCAGCAAGACACAGAGTAGTCAGAGAGGGATTGAAGTCCCTACATCGGATTCTAGCAAAGTCCTTTAGCACACGAGAGAAAGGCTCTACAGACTATGGCATCAAATAAGATTTAAAATGTTGAAAGAAAATGGTACTACTGGTGCCTTTATTTATCTATATTACAGTAGCTTCTCAAATAGCGACTGTGGCATCTCTCCAACATTCTCCTGACTCCATATCTGTCCTCCCTGGATTTGAGCTGCACAGCCACAGTGTTCCCCAGACCACTGGGTCCCCAGCCGCGGGGGGAGGCTAGCACGTGGCTCAGAGGGTCGGGAGGTGGACCAGCCCCAGAGCATCCTCCTTGGCAGGCGAGAGGAAAGCAGCACCTTCCTCCACCCTGGCCAGCTCGCTCAGGGCTGAGGCAGAAGCGGGTTCGTGCCAAACGTGCAGCTGTGAGAGAGCTACCCCAGAAAAGCAACTCTGCAACAACATCTCTTCTACGGCAGAACAACCTTAACGAAATTCAGCGGAGCGGCCAAAGCCCTCTGCCTGGTGCTGTACCGCTGAGCCAGCGGCAATGCCTAAGGACAATAGCGAGTCCTAGCACTCATCTCCATCCCTGCAGCCCAGCGTCACAGAGATGTGCCAGGCACATTTTCAAAGCCCCGTGAATTCAGGGGCACCAATCCTAATGCCCTCCATAGGACTGGCTTTCATCCTCAGGATCGATTCCAATTTCATCTACATTTCAGTAAAATACTGCTGATTTCAATGGAGACCATCCTGATAAATGGCAGCGTATACAGACGCGGAAGCAAATCTTCCCTGCAATCACCCAGGGCATCTGAAACCAAGAGGCATCTTGGCAGGATACATGAATGGCCTGATTGTGTCCATTTTCAAGCAGGGATACATATGTATAGCGTTGCGATCCAGCTCAGCCTGTACGAGGTTCTGCTCCGCTTGATGAGCAATCACTCTGCTGCGGGAACAAACACATAATGACTGCTTTCAGCTGCTAATGCCACTGCTTTTTCTGGAACAATATAGAGGCCTGAACTGAAATTCACATCTGGCCTCGTTGGAAATTAACTGGGAATCAAAAAGGGGTTGCAATTAGCCTTTGGAAAAATCTTCACTAATTCACAACCACGGAACAGGACACTAGAGCCTGCAGTGACATTTCTGAGGGATTTGGTGGTGTGTCTGTAATAGGGGAGTTTGTGTATTTATTTTAGGGAAAGACTCTCTTCTTTTTGGCTTTGGTCTCTGAAAGAATTCAGGAACAGCAATATTCCAAACATATGGTGATATTAATTTTCACAGCAAAATGCAATTTGTCTACAGTTTGCCACTGTATGCATTCAATTTCCATGAATGTTACTGGGATTAAGATTTTTCATGGCTTTTTTTTTTTTTTTTTTGCCATTTTCAATGAAAACTGGCATTGATATTTGTACACTTGTTCTGTTCCTGAAGTTTTACAATATTCTATTCTGCTAAAACCCCTAAACCTGTTTAAGGGTTACAAAATTCATCCCAAAAACTTGGTTTCCCACACTTTGCTTCCTAGAATTTCTTAAAGGGGGGGCCTTTATTTTTGCCTGTTAAAATCACCACTAAAAGGAATTAATTTTCACCCAGTCTAACTACACTTCTGTCCAGTCCTCACACACCTGAGAGGATTAGCCAAATCTTAGCTCTGGTCAAGCAAGAATAAAAGTATGGCATCTCCTTACTTTTCCAGCAAGCAAATAAGTCAATATGAAGAGAGGACCTAAACTTTGTAGTGTTGTTGGGAATAGCATTATAACTTGTTGTTCATACATACAAGCTGCAAATCATCCTTCTTGGGCAAGAAAGGGAGATGTCTCCAGGCCGTGCTCCCTCCTGCTCTTCCAGGGGGTCAGCACGCACCACCCGCTGCTCCTGCCTCAAGGCTGCACTCCGGGTCGCAACGTGGATCCAAATAACCACTGGGAATTATCTCTCTGACTCACCCGGTGCTCAAAAACCTCTGTGGCTGCTCCCGACAGTATCACTGGAGGGGCTCAGAGGAAGGGGACTGAAAAGAAAACCCCTCTCGTTCATATTTCTACTAAGCATTTCAGATCATTTGCTGAGTCATTTTGCAGTTTAGCTTGCAGCAAACTCAAAATTAAGTTACTAGAGAATAATGACCATTAAGTGACTGAGATTGCTTTATTTCTCTGAGCCTTAGCAACAGTGATTTCACTTGCCTGTTGCCATAACAACTACAGCTTGCACATCAAGGTCACTAAGCCCACTTTGCTTCTTGCCTGTAGCTATGTCTCTGATGGCTTATATGCCTCATTTTTATTGTAGATTCGTACACGATGACTAGGAAGAAAAGGTACTTTTTCATCTTATGAGTAAACAAGCACATGAAGATGAGCTTTTCTCAAGGTAAGGGAAAAGGGACAAAAGACAAAGCATTTATAGGGAATGTTCACTTAATTCTTAATGGAAAAGCAGTTCTTAAAAAAAAAAAAAAAAAAAAGTATATATTAGGTCCAAAATACCTAACTTGCAAGGAGACAAATCAGCAGTCAGCTCTCCCTTACAAAGATGAAGAAAGATTTCCTGAACAGTATGTGGATATGAGTTCCTTAATTTCCAAGAGGACCTACCAGCCTGCCTCAGGACTTTAGCATGGGCCCATCAAGGTCCCTGAAGGGCCACCTCAGATATTGAAGAAGTCTGACCTTAGCACTTAAATAAGTATAGCTTCAATGGAAACACCCCATTTAGTGTTAATCTAAGAAGCCACAGTGCACAGCTGTTTACTGAGACACGTTGGCCTGAAATAAGCTGGAACTAGAAAGCAGGAGAGGACCACTAAGCCGGCTGGCTGATGAACTGCAAAGCCCCAAGTGAGGCAAGAAATTGCTTGCAGCACCATTTTCCTTAGTTATTTCTTTCACAAATTTTAATGGATGCAATTTTTACACCAGAATATTTACACCTCACATATTTTCATTGTATAGAAGGGTTATAAAACATTCTTTTAATACAAGTGAACTGCATTCATTTGTCTCGTAAGTCAATTTAGAGGCACCTTCAAAGGAAATTCTAAGCTCCTACATTACCAGAGCATTTTTTCTGCCATGTAGAAGGAGAGAAAAGAATTATTCTCTCTGGAAAATATAAATAACTTTGCCACCTCTTCTTATAGCTAGTTGATTACAGCAGCCAGTGAATGAAAGATTTCGCTGTTTATTTGTCAGCTTTACACCAAAAATACTAGCAAAAAAGATGGAATGTCCAGAATTGCAGAGGGATTTATGAGGCACTAAATACTCCTGTGAATCAGGACTGAAATATAATTTCATATATACATGTGTAGTTGTGGCTATGGGACAAGATAGATAGACAGACAAACACACACAGGCGCATTGATAGAGACAGACAGACAGACTGGAGCTGCACCACAAAATGACAAATTTAAGTTTTACTTTATCATTTACAGTAGGTCCAGATGGCTGCAGCAGAGACTCCGGTCCAGCTCACCTGGCATCTTGCTAGACAAGGCAGAGCAGTAATTTCATTTTCCAGATAGGAAACAGAAGAAAAGGAATTGCTGATGATCATACAAGCCCACCAGGACAAGATGAAGAACCTACGTTTGGGGACTCTCAAACACGCAGCTGTGACACAGACCTCCATCATGTTATCAAGTTCCTGACTTGAACAGCAACAAGCTGTTTTGGAGTTTACACCAACAAATGGCTGCAAAAGAACTGGTTGACTTTCCTGGTTGTTATTCTATACTGGTTGATATTCTTTATAAAGTTAGAAGGCAGAGGTGCTCTAGGTAACGACTACTGCCGCAAGTGAGTTCAATGCACACAAGGAAATATGATTTACTGACTAGTTAAACGCTAACTGCCAAATTTAGGGCTTTCAGGAATAATCCCATTACTTACGATGGGACGCATCGCCCTCTTAAAAAGAGGATTTGCGACAGCTGTCGTACCCCAGGTGATGCCCCAGGAGAAGGCGTGCGCTGCCTGCCAGGCACCCAGCCTGCACCGCGACCGCGACGGGGACCGCCGGGCAGCACGGCAGGACCAGGCGGAGGGGTTGGACATGGCAGGGGGGATCGGGGCAGCCCTGGAAGCAGCGAGGAGCCGATGCCAGCCCTTCCTGCGGGGCACGGTGGGAAGGACGGTGCATCAGGGAGCCAGAGGGATCCGCACGGAGCTTGCTGGAGCCCCCAGGAAGGTGGTAGGCAAAGGCTAACACAAGGGCAAAGTCTGTCTTGCTGAGGCTGTGTAAGGTTGGGGAGAAATTGGTCTCTGAACCCTTTTATTTATTCATCAGATCTAAGTTTATCCTCTTCAAAAGTTGTCTTATTTACTGTATGTTCTAGACACCAAACACTAGCCCAGTTTAACAATTCAAAGCCCCTTTGATGTCCTTAGTGTACTCAGTTTACAGGAAAGTCCCAGCACGTCCACCCCAGAGCCCTGGCTGACTTCAGGTCCCATCAGAGACAAAACACTAAATAGCTAAAACAGAGCCAAAGTCTCAGTATAAGTCTGCCTTGAAATCAAGGGAGCTTACCCAGTTCATGTTTGGTGAGGTGCAGCCTGTAAAGCTCTGGCTGACTACAGGTATTAAAAGTGTGGTGCTTAATGCCTTTTGCCAGAAAATAAGCTGAGATGTATCTCAGGGAAAAGGTACATTCAATTGCTGCGGATTCTGTTGGTTTCCACAAAGCATCTCTTGTTATTACTTTAATAACTGAAGAGGAAATCCTGTTAATCATAAGTTGTAAGGTTGTACGAGTTGACAGCTGTGATATTACAGCTGTTGATAGCTCTGCACAGGCACGATGAGATAGCAGATAACGTACGTTGTGATTTTCAATAAGGAATTAAATTGGTTGCCTAATTTTCATCATGCACTCACCCCCCCCCCCCAAAAAAAAAAAAAAAAAAAGTCACACATCTTTCTTCTCCTAGCTATTACAACAAATATATTGTTCCTACAATCAGATGCCAACATACAGTTAAGGACATGCATTGATTACCACTGCTTAAGTTAGCAAAGGGTTAAATGGAAAGAAAATGAACCAAACAAGAAGTCAGCCCAGAAAGAAAAGCAATTAACTGAATTAAATCTATCTCCATTGGTGTGAACTCAGATAGCCTGATTTTTGCCATTTAAAAGAAACAGTCCCAGCAGCCTGAGCTTGCCTGCAACATCAATAAACTTTTCTTCAGACAATTGTTTAAAGCGCACCGTTCACATGTGCTGTGCGCACGTAAAAGTGCCAGTATGGCAGAATGAGTCTGGTTTTGAGAGTCCTTTGTGGAATGAACTTCCTGAAACGGTGGCTATTAGGAAGCTTTTATGTCCAAGCACACGTCCATTACCACACATGAAAGGAAAAAGTCATCCTGTGCAAACTGACTGAAGCCTGGCAAATACCTTAAACCCTTTATGATTTTAAATGACACCCATGATCTTCTATTTTCACATCACTTATTGCCTCTGACACACACAATTTGTTAGGATGCTTTGGGTCACAAGTCAACAGAGCAACGCTGAATTACAGTGGCCGGGAGGGTTTGCCTCCTTCTCACTTACATATCCTCTGCAGCGTTTACACTGTGTATGGCCCATGGCTCCTATAGGTGCTATAGAAATAGAGGTGACTGCTGCCCCAGGAGGATGCTGGCTAATGGACACGCACTTGGTGTCCTGAAGGAGGCCGTTGAAGGCTCCCACAGGGAATTAAAGGATTTTGTGTAGGAAATTCCAGGGAGGAAAGGAAAAAGCAAAATGTTAGTGAGATACCAAATCTTAGCCACTGTGGCCAACACGGGAATTTCCCTGGAGGAAGAGAAGAAAAGGAAAACGAAACACAAAAATATATCCCAAAGCGACAGAGAAAGCTAATGAAATATTGTCTTTCGGGAGAGGCTGTGGGGTCAGCAGTCTGGACCGGGAGCACGGAAGATACAAGAGAAGCCTCCACTACTGGTAAATAAGTCAAACAACTCGGCAAAAAACCACAGCCACCCCTGCAGCTGCTGGGCAGTTCAGCCTTGTTGCTCCAGACACCTCAGGCACTCACCTTGAACGACGACTTTTAATTTCATTGTAGAGTGCTGGCGTCAGTGCAAAACCATGTGCTTTGTTTAAACTAGTGCTTTTTACCTCCTGTTTAAGCAGAGCCTGCTGGGGCTTTGCAGGGATTTCAGGGGAGCTCTTTGCATCCTCCACCAAGGAGGGACTGCAAGCTCCCACCGCACCGCACACACGGCAGCCAGCGTGGTGAGACGTCTCCTTGGGAGGGTCCCATGAGATGGCCCTGTGCTGCCCGGATCGACACGGAGTCTCCGGAGAGAAAAAGTTTCATTTTAATTATGCCAGGTCTAACCTTGCAGAAGTTTCGCGGCCCCAAACTTTATGTAATACTTCAAGATTAACAGTGAAATAAGAAGAGACTTGACCTGGAAAAAGTTCCAGCTTAGGCAAAATTTATCTTTTTTTTCCTCCTCATTTTTAGCAAATGTAGTGATGACTGGGTATTATAGGTACAGCTCTGCCCAGAAGCATTAGCTATTAGTCACCTCATGATAATTAGTCATCTAAGATACCACTTTTTAAAGACCTCAGATAGCTCCATCCGATTGTTACACTAAAGTCTTAAAGGGGGCCTGAGTGCAAGAGAATGGGCGCCCGTGCTGCAGGGAATCCGAGAGAAAAGGCATGGGGAAATAACAGGACAGAGCTGGCAGCCAAATGGCCATCTCAGCTGTCCCCCTCAGTTCTCCCTTCTGTAATTAGGGAGAAAAGACACCAGCCTCTTCTGCTAAATGCTTCAAGACCTAGGTAGTTAAAAGCACAATGCAGAGAATATTGTTTTCACTCCTGATGTGCCGCTGCAGGCTCCCATCCCCATGCCAAGCGGGGACCGTGGAGCCCCGGTAGCATCGCTATGGGCCGTGATGGTCCCTCACCTTCAGGACCGCTCGTAGGACGGCTGGTTTCTGCGTGGGACGGTGGGCTGAGCAGCCCCACGGGGCTGGCAGTGGTAGCATCATTCCCCCATCCATGAGCCACATGGATCCAGACCTTCCCCGTTACATCCTCCTCTACAAGGAGGAAAGAAGGAAAGCAGATTCAGAGATTTTTGCCTCCCCCCCTCCCCTAAATCAAGCTTTTAGGATTAATTGAAAGAGAGAATATGTCTCTTATCAATTATTTGAATAGGTTGGAATGCAGTGACATCAGCAGCTAATGAAGTAAATCTAAATTAAGCCACTATCTGAACTTTTTTTTTTTAATTTTTTTTCTGGTTTTTTTTTTTTTTTTTACAAAAGGGAGAACATCTGCTGTTTGACAGCGAGACCAATCGAGTCTCCAATTAATCTCTGCAAAGTGGCATACCTCCTAGTTGTTCTGCGTGCAACCATTTCTTCAGTCCTGACCACCGGTACAGAAAATAGCTTGTTGAATGAGCCGCTGCAGAAATCTTCTTGTCATGAAGAACTCATTAGGTCAGCAATAAAGTGATTTATCAAAGACTTGGATTTCAGCCATCAGCTTCACTTGTACAACAGATTCAGTTGCAGTGCTTCGAGCAAAGGCTTACAAATTACCATTATAATCTTGTAAGCATGCCTCATCTACACCAGCCAGTTCCTGACCAGTGAAGTGGAGACCAAGAAATACAATCCTTTCTGACCTCTATTATATGCTGTCAGCCATCCAGATGTGATGCAATGAGTGAAGCAGATATTAATACTTCTGAATGGTGATGAAAGGGAGTTCACATTCTGGAAGAGATGCTGGAAGCAATGTGAGATTGCTTTATGCAATCTTAACTTTTCCTGAGCTTCCTCTGCCTGATCACACAAGCCCTGTTGCAGGGGAGACCTTTGAGGGAGTAGACGGTCTCTTGCTGTATGGCAGCGATCAGCTCGGTCTTACGCAGCACCTGACCTTATATAATCCAGCATGTGTCTGATGATATTTTTCAGTTCCCTCAGGTTGAAAACTGCCTTTCCCGTATCCGTCAGAGTTGTGTTTCTGCGGTAGACCCATTCTCCCGTCTGCCTGAGCCAGGAGAGCGGAGAGGAAAACATGGGGAGGAAGGGGACGATTTCTTTAAAAAGTCAAAACCCTAAGTTTCCACAGGCTGGAACATAGGATCAAGTTCATCACTTTTTTCAGCCCATCACATGTACAACCGGTATTTTTCCTTGCAAAATGGATTTCTTTTTCTTAACTTAGTCAATTTTCAGGCAAGAAGAAAACCCACTGCTAAGCACAGCTTCACGAACAAGCCAAGTACATGCCCGCACACACATACTGCATTTAATTTTCCATTCTCTGCTCTGCCTCTGATCCTTTCCCACCACCAGCTGGGTCTTGATGTCTCTCCTCACCACCTTTATCTCTCTTCCACCAGTTTTTCCCATTGGAATTACTTTCCCTTCTACCAGCACCCTCCTCTCCCTCAGGACGTGAACTCAGTTACATCAGCATTGAACTTTCAAACCCGTGATGTTCAAGTGGATTCAAAATTAGTCAAAACAAGCTCATCCATCAATAGCTTTTAATGTCAAGAGCTCTTAGGGCAGGGGTGGGGGTGGAAGGCAGGGCCATGGTGCATATTCAGGCAACAATGAAAATGTTGTCAAAGAGCAATTAAGAGCGCTCCTGTGTCAGGTTGGTGCTGCATTTTTTCCAAGGTGAGAGAAGTCATAAAACATTTACAGTTCACCCAGCACCAGCAGCATCAAGTGCCTTTTACATCCAGCCTGCATCTCCTTGGCAATCAGAGGAGACCCAAACCTGCCTTGTGCCAAATGGTAATTGCATTTTTAAATAACATTAATCACCTTTTACCATGACTTTTCAATTTGCCAAGTCAAATGTCATATTCTCTATTGCTGGGCAGCCCTCTTTGCTGCACTGTGAGCATTAATTAAACAGACAGATGGAATTTGTTATCATATATTTGAGCCACAAATCATAAACATAAAGGAACTTCTTTACTAATATTAGTCTAAAATAATTTGTTCTTATCCAAATATTCATAAGGAATATGATAATAACACTATCTTTAAGAGTTTAATCAGAGTCAAAACCCCATTCTAGGCAGAAGAATCTGTACTCCCTTCATATTCAGGGCTATTGAAGTTATTTCCACATACATGAGATACAGTACTTTAACATGTGAATCTGGCAGGATTTGGCTGCTGCAATACTACCTGGTATGAAAGTCAGGGGCTGAATTCTAAGAAGAGATGAATTGAAAGAAAGCAGCTGAAGAGGCTGCTTGGCAAACAGCATGTGTTTCCACTAAGATCTGAGCACACCAGGTAGGATTTCCATAAGGTGAAGAATATGGCTGTAAGCCAGCTATAAAAATGGAAAGAAAAAACAGCATAAAGAATTGAATATCTGAAGACTAACGAGTGAGCTGATGCTCCCTGCATGGCTGGAGAGCCGAGTATGCTATTGACTGAGACGACAGAGTTTTTGGACAATATGGGAAATCAAAGAGATGTCAGGGAGCTGGAGATCCAGCATTGTTCTGCATCCCCTCCTTTCCAAATGAAGGGAGTGAAGCAGAAATCTAATAATAGAGAAATGCTTGTGCCTTCAGTGCTGGGAAAAAATGCTTTTGTGTAAAGAAAGGGCTGTGGACAAAACACACTGAATGAAGGACTAAGAGCCAGTTTCTTAATGCAGTGCCTACCTGTGTGGAACAGCTCATGTTATTCTCCTGATTAGGCTACTCACCCCACAGAGTAGAGACCAGCTGCAACCAGACTACTCCTCACCAGCCTCGACGGTTGCAGGCAGAGGGCAGGAACAGAGCAGCTGATCTTTTATGTCAAGTGATACAGAGAGACTAAGCAAAAGGCATTTTCCTCCATTGGTGGAAGGGGATACCAAAGTCCAAGCTTGCCGAGCACTCGATTTTGTGCTTATTCAGCCCAGGAGATATCAACAGGGAGTTCAGCTACACCCAACGCCCACACGTGCTCAAAGAAGAACATTTCTTATCAATGCCTTTCCAGGGCAGGAGGCGAGGGAATAATTTTCATCTCACTTTATGGTGGCACAAGAGTTACTTGGTTTCAGAAACAACTGTCTCTGGCAGAGCTAGGACTGGAAGCCACAGCTCCTGGGTCTTGCTTCAACAGCATAAGCAGAAGTGCTGCCCCCCAGGCTGAGCCCTGGCCCTGAGCATCTGTCAATGCACCAAAGCTAGGGACAGACCATCACGTCTTTGCCTCCCCTCCTAATCTCCTCTCTAGCAATTCAGCAAATATCGATTAAGTCTGTGCCGTTCATTCATGGTTGATATGTCCTTCCAACAGCTCACTATGTGAAATTTTAAATTGCTTTATTAAGCTATCTCCTATACATTTACCTACCAGCAACCTAATAATGATATGAAATTAAAAACACATTACCTTTATCTGCAATTATCCCATTATAGAAGCAGGCGAGTGCTGCAGAAGCAGTCATCACATTTTTTACAGCATAACTACTGTAGATAAAAATTACAGGGAGGCAGGTTTCCTATCTGTGGAGAGATAAAGTTGATCCTTTCAGAGCTTTGGCCAATTTGAGACAGGAGGTCAAATGAAGATGTGCGAAGGCTAAAGTCAGTGTTTCCAGGTGACCTGCGTTTTGCCTCCAAGAAGCTTCTCTTTTCCCTTATCATTGCAGCCTTTGTCACCTGTAGAAGATTATTCAATAGGTGGTTTGTGTTTTTGTCTCTCAGCCAAGATCCATCTCCCTCCAGAACAAGCAGACAACCCCAGAAAATGAAAGGGCACCTGCTGGTCTCACCTTTTTGTGGAAGGCTTGTCCACCTTTTCTCTCCTCTCCAAATGGTAGAAATAAAAGGGCAGCTTTTATCCTGCAATAGAGATGAGAAATGTACCCACATCATATTTCTTGTGTCAAGCTGATAGATCAAATCGGGAATGGGGGAAGCAAATGTAGGCGATGTAGACTGAAAAGAAGAGCATTATCTCGACAGACGAACACAGTGAGAAATCAAGTAAGAACTATCCGGTCCATTTTCCCACAGCCCCAGGCAAACATAAAACCATTTAGTCCAAAAATCACTCCTAAATCTTTTTTGTGTGCCTACTGCAAGCCGTCCATTCTCATACCACAATGGGTGTTTCTAGGCACCAAGCTGTAGGGGAGAGAGCCTGGAAGATTTGCCTTTCATGAGGACTTCGGGGCTTCCTAGCTGTCTTGCAGAGCAGTGAGTACGTTGTTCAAAAACTCCACTGTTTATTCTAATCCTCACTGAGGGAGACTGGATCCCAGGCCCTTTGGAGCACCCAGAGCAAGATGATTTACTTCTGGCTTGGCATTTCAGGCTCGTTTTTGTTTCAGAACTATCAGAGCATTTGGGTTGTTTCTACTGAACATTGCAAAGTTCTTGCCTCTTCCCACCCATGTAAATTGGAATTTTATTTTGCAAAAATAGGACTAAATGTTTATTCCAACCTTTCTTATGGAACGGAAGTCCCACTTCTGATCATGTCTCCCAACAAAGCCTCCACCCAAAGGGAAGATGTCCTTGAATACCCTCTTTTCCTTGATGAGTACAGAGCTTTCCCCATCTGCTATCTGAGCATAGACACGAGCCCAAGCCTTGTGTCAACATGTTCCCAGCCTCCTTTCATAATATGGAAATGACAGTGGTTGCCGCATGTGAAGCTGAAATCAAATGAATAAATGAATGTCAACAGACTGTGGGTAGAGGCACAGAGGTTGCATAACCGAGCGACTACAAGTGCACAGATGCAGTGAAGCCAAATTGGGTGCTGAGTGGATTGTCAGGGCTTGTTTCTGAGGGATGCACCTAGTCATTTCACAAGCACAGCTGTCAGCCGATGAATTATTCCCAGTGAATTAAGAAACAAACAAACAAAAAAGTCCTCTACCCATCCAGTATTCATGCAGGCCATTCGGATGGGAATATTTTGTGACGTCTCTAGGTAAATTGGATGGTGAATTATTATGGAATGGTTCCTTTTCCCTGCAGGAACAAAGTCTGGAGATATCCTACAAAATCCTTCCTATGTCAGTGTCAAACTCAATAATTCTCTCAAAAAAAAATTATTACCAGCTGCACATCTGGCATTAATGTCACACTAAGGGCATGGCTGCATGGATGAGGACTGACAGACTTATGCTCCGTGCCCCTGCTCTGAGCTGGCCAGATGCGAACTAATTCTGTTCCAGAAGCAGATAGCCATGTTAGCAGGAAGACAGCTTACTCAAGAAGCAAGGCCAAATCTTTTGCCACTATATGGTTTTCTGAATGCCACTGTTCGCACCTATTTGTCTCCCTTTCAGGTGCCTTTCCTGCCTATGAGTCCTTTAACCTGAACTGGAATGCTTTCTTTTTATCCTCCTCTCTTACAGCAGAAGCAGAGACCTCTACAAACCAACGTTGCTTTAACAAACATGGCAACAGCTTCTTAAATAAACAGCACACTTCTGTGCCTCTTTCCTCTCAAACAGAAACACTACTTCAGCTTCTTTGTGCCACTTCCCCTCCAAAACTGCAGCAGCAGCAAAGCAATCAATGAGAGCGTGAAGTAATATCACGTACAGCAGACCTGTTTCATTCTGAACAAACACACAAATAACCTCCAGTTTGAGAAGGAGGAATGCACAAACACTTAGAAGCTAATTCCCAAACCCAGCAAGACAAAGGCAGAGTTAAAAGACTCAAAACACCTGAGCAAGCAAAACAGTCTCTTATCCCTCGCTAAAGCAAACACAAAGACGAATCGCATTCACTTTTCAACCCGGCAAGCCAGCCATAATATATTGCCTGCCACAGCAATGATGATTGTTCTTGTGCTCTCCACCTCAGCCTGATACGCACTCAGCAGATTCATAACTCTTTCAAGCTCTCCAAGATAAACACGTAGGCGCTTGGTAGAGAATTTCAATTATAACATTCCTGGGAGCGTCCAACACGCTGCCCCCCACACCCAATACAACGGTGGATACGGCCCTCCCACCCCAGGGACACGGTCTGCAGGTCAGGTCCAAAAGGGTCGGAGGTTCCTTGTGTTTTTGGAAGTCTCCTTTCTTCGGTGAGGATGGGTCCCTGCCATGCACAGCTGCCTATAGCATCCTCCGGTGCTCCCATCCCCAGCCCCAAAGGGACTGCAGTGGGGTTGTGTTGGCCACCAGCACGCGAGACAGGGACAACCAAAGGTTTTTGCTGCATGCTGACCTCACCGGAGCTTTTGGCAGCCCATCTGCCTTCCCCTTCTCTACACCCCATGGCTGAGGAGCTCCGGCTCAGTCTGACGTCTGTTTCCCATATCCAAACTCCAGCCTGAGCAATCCTCTTCAAGGGCTGAACGGCCACAGATGACATGGGAAAAACACCCTCACCCAAAGGAGTCAAGCGGTTTAGAAAAGCCATCTCCCCTTCACCCCTAAGCCACAGGGGACTTACTCTGACAACGGGCTGTTAGCAGAAGAGACTGCTGAGGTGGGAAGGGCACCCCACCGTTCAGAGCTGCTGCTTGCAGCCACAGCTAAGGGCTGCCAAGAGCCAGGAGCACACAGGAGAGCAGACTGCATTTAGGTAAGGGCAGGTGATCTGACGGATTCCAATCTTGATTGAAGGAACCCATTAGATTCACTTGTTTGAGGGTAGAAGAACACCCGGCAGCCTTTGGCCATGTTTAGCGTGCAGGAAATCCTGCGGGGGGTGGACTGGGGGCTGCATGCCTGTGTACACACATACAAAATATACTGCAGGTGTCTGGTTTCTAAGACAGCAACCAGCGCATTCAGAAGTGAGAATCTGCTCAGGACTGTCACATCTATTGCTGCCAAATACATCTGCCCTTGTACAAAACGCAGCGGATGAGCAACTCTCCTCCAGCCCCCGTGTCAGCCGCCTCATTAGTCCTGAGCTGAACCACGCATTGCAGCTGGCTGGGAGCGCACCGAGCTTTGCATCCTCAGCTTTTGGATGCCCGTTGCTTGGCTCTTAGCTGGATGGTCTCTAAGTGCTCCTGCTCAGCTCTGCGCCGGCTGCTCTGCGGGGTCCGGATTTGGAGAGCTGCAGCAGCTTCACCGTCAGTTCTCTGAGTCAGTGCCACCGTCACCAGCACCCTCGCCCTGCCCCGATTGCCCCAGCGAACGTACGTGCCGCAGGGCTGGAGCCAGTGAATTCTCCCTGACAGTGTCTGTGTTACTCGGAGGGACCCTACGGAGTCAAAGTCCCTGCTATACCCAGGGGCTTAGCAAGAGACCCCGCTCAGGACTGCTGCGCTGATCGGATACTAAGCCTGAGAGCCCATTTCAACAACATCCAGCAGATCAGGGATGGTTCAAACATTCCTGGTGAAATATTCTGCCTTTCACAAAGGATAATAGCTTCTGCAGCCTGCGAAGCATGACAGATGCATCTTGCATCCTTTACACAACAGTATTGGCTGATATACTGCCTTCATTTCACCACTCAACTCGGCCAAAACCAAGAGACACACTTGGATCTCTCTCTCCTCATGTTTACTGCCTCCTCCTCCCTACATCCTTCTATCGTCAAGATATTTTAGAAGTCCACCATTTTGTCCTGAGCGATAGGAATAAAAACAAACCGGAGTTTTCACACCATTTAATTTTAGGTCCTAGAGATCGGAACTTAACACAGTGAAAGGGGAGAAGGAAATTCTCCAGTCAGTGAGTCAGTGAATACACCAACCTCATTTAGGTACCGCTCGTCCCACCCCACCAACCTCCTGACTGATATGTCTGGGGTGAGGTACTGTGGTTATCCTTCTGTCTGAAAACACAATCGCAATTTATTAATCATTAAACAAAGGGCAAAGTCAAAAAGAATACCCCATCAAAAAAAGAGCAGGTACATTTTCACTAGCCTAGGACTCAAAGTCTGTGTGCCCTCCAAGCTTTTCTTACAATAAGCAAGCATTATGGGGTGCACTTGTTTGGGGAATTTCTCAGAGGCATGTTGGGGAATGGCCTCCTTTCCCATTGACTTATTTTGTGTTTCTGAATAATAAAAAAAGAAAGAAATCTCTCACTTTGTCAATATTGACCCTGATTTGTTAAAGGTCCATTTGTCAGGGCTAGTACATTGCTGCAGTGTCAGCATATTAGGATTTACACTGCCCTGTAAAGATGGGTTCATTTCAGAAACCCACGGAACTTTAGTTACTGGACTTTGGTCTGTTCTTTAAACTCTGCTGTAGTATAAAAAACGCTGTAATCGGGTGCAGGGAGCAATATGCCACACAACATGGTGACACAGGGCAGTTTTCCATGAGGGGATGCTGACGACGACGTGGTCAGAAACCAAGGAGCAGCAAATGACACAAGGACTGCTCCCAGCAGCCAGGCTGGTCCTGTCTTCTCCCCCCTTCAGAACCTTCCCCAGGACCCCCTGGCCCACGGGTCCTACTGAAATTGGGCTGCCTCCATCGCTGGTGGCAACAGCCCTGAGGCGGACCCTTCCCTCTGCCATGGTGAACCTCACCGTCCCCCAGCCTGACTGCTGGGAGCCGGACTTTGATGAGGAATTGCTGCCTCTTTAGCACAAAGTGTTTCTTCTCCTCTAAAGCTAACGTGCTGGTGCTGAGCACCCGGCTCGGGGTTCTGTCCTTTGCCAGCAACACTCTTGCTCAAGCAAAAAAGCCACCGAACGGTGGCAAGCAGCTGCGTGCTGATGTGCACGTTATTTCATGCGGGGAGGAGTAACTGCTTTGTTTTCTCTTCAGGAAGGGAAGATGAGGTGTCTGACAGGCAGACCCGTATTTACCCCAGCAGACTCGTGTTTAACCCTGCCCACACATCTTGTCCCCCCACCCTTCTCCACGCCAATAAGAAAGCCTTTGGCTGCCTCTCTGGCAGAGGAGCGTGAAACCCTCCCTTGTCCGAAGTCACAAGCTCTGCTGTGATCCCGGCCTCCTGCCCTACGGGCGAATATTGTTGTACGACAGACCCTCCTGGTCCTTCCCGGCCATGCCTTCAAGATCAGTTTCCCGCTGGTTCTCGCAGTGTCCGCAGGTACTTGGCCCGCGCTTTCTCCATCCCTCTCCATGTCTTACTCCGCTGCCTCTGCAGAGTCGCTCTGATTTACGCCACGGTCTGCAAGAGGAAGATCAGGCTCGCCGACTCCACCAGAAATCTCATACCAGCCCTGAAAACTGACAGCAGCCAGAGGCAGCTCCAGGCTAATGTCACAGCCGCAGCTTCAGCACATGGCGGGTAGAGTCTGACCTAGTTTTAACCCTGCTAAATATGCAAAGAAAGAAAATGAGAGTGTGCGGGGAAAAGCAGTCCAGGGTTTTCTCTATTTCCTCAGTACTTCTCTGCTGCTTTAGCTTTAATATTCATACTACATTGAAACATTTCCACTGCCAGGTCTTAGGGGTGTACTGAGAGAGGAAAAACACAGTAACATTTGAAGGGTGGGCTGGTTTTTTTTTTTCTTTTTTTTTGTGGAGTTTTTCTTTTTTTTTTTTTTTTTACAAGTTTATAGGAAGGTGGAATTTTTGAAAGGTTAACATTTTGACAAAATAGAAGAAAATCTGAAAAACTTTTTGCTACCTTTTGAGCGGAAATCTCTTTTCAGCTGTTTACCATTCCATTTTGCTTGGTTTTTGCAGTCTTTTTGTTCTTAACTTAGTCATTGAGAGCTAAATGCTACCCTGACTATCATTCTGACAGGCCTTTTTTGTTGTTGTTTTATTTTTAAGAAAATGGATTTTTGTGCACTTGGCTTTGTCTTTGTTTCAACATCTGCCTTTCCCTTAGCATTGCTGGTTCACTTTCACCAAGGAAAATACTCAAACTTCAGCTTCTCCTCTTGATTCTTTATTAAATCTAGACCAATTGTGTAGTACATAGCTACTTCATTGCTATGGAAACACTATCTTATTTGAATCACCCCCACAGTTCTGCATGCCTGTTTTTTTGGCACCTTAATTTCAATACAAAACTGCGCTCACCGGCAGTGCAGAGGGCTTCATCAAGGGTCAGTATGGCACAGCGTTCTGGTCTGCGTCCTTCAGTCAGTGTCGATCCCCCTCAGCCAGGATCTGGTGACGTCCGAGATGTAAATGCGTCCTATGAGTCTGAGTACCCACCTGAGGCTGAGCTATGAAATACCATCGTGGCAAGACTGGGAGTATTGCCCAGCACAGGGACTGTAAGAACTTGTGGCAAAAAAGAAATAGAAACCCTCTAAATACTTGCTACCAGCAATCGTGAGAGAGAAGGGATGCTCTTCTCCTTCATCACACCTAGATGAATGGATATGCCCAGTGCAGAGCCAGTTTCCATCCTGGAGAACACGAGCGCTGCAGAGCACGGCAAGCGGAGAAACGTGGAGAAGACATCACGAAGAGGAACTTTCTGGGGAGGGAGAGGACAGTAACGGGATGCAAAGATACAACCAGGTTTTGAATGCGCTCACACTGCACAAGGGGCACTGCCACTTGATAGCACGTGTGGAACGAGTCTCAGACGTGGAGATCCTTGTCGGAGTGGCTAAGAAAAAAGCCAAAGACAGGAAACTATGAAAACCATTAATCAGTAGACCACAAGCGGTGTTGTTTCTGGCATAGGTTGAGACAATGCTGGTCGTTATGACTCCTATGAACGTTCCTGACCTTGCTCAGGAAGGCTCTTAATTAAATAATTACATCCCTCAACTTCTACAGAACTCAGGCATATGCTTGTATGCTTTCCTCAGCAAGGCTTTTTTCTGAATCAGGATTCCATGATTACAGTCAACTAATTATTTGAAAAGCATTTTCATCTGGGCTCCAAGCAATCAAATTAAATACAATTAATGTGGGTTTGGCAGGACTCCACGCAAACAAAGTTGCTCTGTTTTTGCACAAAATTGGAAAATCGGTTTTTGCTAATAGCCTGATCTATGAAATCTGCTGGTGCAGCTTTTCACTGTTTTCCCAACTTTTCCATTTTGCTGCAAAACTGTTGATGTAGTTCTGTTCTGATAAATGAAGCCCCAAATCTCACAACATCCTGCCTTTAGCACAAGACCTTGTAGGAACCAGAGACTGAGAAAGAATGAATTGCTATGGTTTGCAGTAAAAGTTGATAAAGACAAAGAGCATGCTGAAAATAAAGGAATCAACTATATGCCACTTTATCAAAAGAGATACAGCAAGACAATGATATGAATCATGAGGCTTTAGCAGCTATAGGAGATTTCAGGTAGGAAGGCAAACTGAATAACACAAATCAGAAAAAACATAGTTATAAAAAATACTGAAAACCAAACCTCATTTTGGACAGAAGTGCAAACAAGCATACATCCCCTTTTTAATGAAGCTCACAACAGTCTACTTGTCTCTTTACTCAGTTCTTTACTATGAAAATTCACCTGACTTTTTTGCCTCTGAACAGATATCCTTATGGATCATTTTTCACAATGAAGCAGGGAGTAAAGCACATCTAAACCCGAAGGCAGTGTGTGTCTATTTTTGGCTCACTGAATTAGAGTGCATCCTTTTTATAGAAGAAACGTTGATGCAAAAATCATGAGACTTCATGGCTTCATGTGTAAAACACATGTCAGTCATAGAAAGGATAAATAGTTTGGAAATGCCATGAAGCTGTGTTAGAAGAAGGATCTATCTTTATTAAATCATAATTGGAATAAGAAGAGTCAGGCTGATGAATGAAATCCTTAGCAAGCAGAGGGATATGAATTTTTGCAATATGCTGAAGCAATGCAATAGCAGAAGCAATGATCGTAAATATTAATATCAGTTACAACCAAGATTAAAATCTAAGACAGGCAGAATTTCAGGGTACAATATTTGAGTTGATGCAATGTCACAGGGGATAGCAGTGTTCACCACTGCTTTTAGCAATAGGAAGCAGTCCTCCTTACCTGGAGGTCTTCAGGAAGGAAAAATCCCTTCTGGCGCTGGGATGCCCCAGAGATGCACACAGGCACTCAGGAGTAATGCAGAACTGTGTGCCCACCAGTTCAAGCCACTGAGTGCCGGAATAAAGGCAGCCCAGCTGCCTCTGAGCCCCAGATGTTCCAGCTTTGTCAGCAGCTGGAAGGCACCAGCCGACAGGACAGCCATGCACCCTGCAGATATGGGGTCCCTCGCCCAGGTTTGTTCCAGGCTTTCAACACAGGCTCTAGATAATCAAAATTGTGTGTGTGTTGTCATGTTAAGCACTTCAGAGCTGTTTATACTTTGCATATTTTTGCATTGTTATTGCACAATTAAGCTGAAGACTTCCAGAGCAAGCTGTCCCAAAAGCACAAGGAAATTCAGAGGTAGTCAACTTCCAATCCTGGTAATTGGTCAAAGGAAAAAAAAGAAACTGTTTGGGTCAATGTGTGCCATGCACGTTAGGAAGGTGCAGTTAGCAGTTTCTTTTATTAAGAATTAAACATTTTTCAGGATAGCAAATGTATAGTAAGTGACATCAAGTATCACTTGTATAAAAAGATACTTTCCAAGGACCGCTGAAAAACTATCACTGAAGAATTGGTTTAGACTTTTTCTCTGAGGTCCCAGCAAGATTTCTTTTTGACAACCCCAGCATTTTGTCTAAAAACACTTCTCATCAAGTTATCCTTTCAACCAGAGAAGGGACTGGAGAAGGAAAACAGATGTCTGATGCATCCTCAACAAGAATATAGGAAAGCATGACAAGAAAACATATGCCATGTATTTTTTTATGGTCTTTTCTTCCTGTTACTGTTATTAATACCATGCAAATAATGTGCACGGGGATCTTTAAACATCTTCTAATCATTCAGTAAATCATTTCATAGAATAACAAATTCAGTACTGTGAATCAGCCACACAAATTTTACGACTTCTTTTAGTTTTTATGTCACATTTGGAAACCCACAGAACATGGTACTTTGGTGCACCTTCAGAGAGTGATTCTTGGCTCTGCCTGAAGATGCCCTCTCCTCAGCTCTCCATGCCTGTGGTTAGGACCTCTGTTTCCACTGAGGAGTAGGAGCAGGACATGCTGACCATGTCTGGTGCTGTACTGTACAGCAGAGAAACTGCCTCGTGTTCTTGGAAGTGAGCCCTGTGTTACACAACCGCAGTTCGAAGGTTACAAAGGCAAAGGCTTTGCCAGCAGACTGAACACTTCAAAGCGGTGGCAACAATTGTTGGATCAAATAGAGAGGAAAGAAGTTGCCTGTGGGTCCCCAAAGCAAACTAGAGTCTCAGAAGAAAAACAGGATCCAGAAGAATCTTACTGAGAAACAATGAGAAAAAAACTGCTCATTTATGTGGAACAAAAGCCCGAGTCCTCAAGAAACTCTCCAAGTTGCTTCCACATCCAATCAATATTTTCTCTAGCACATATGGAATGAGCCTCAGCCAACTTCCTCCCCCAGACATGCCTGTTTCTGAGTATCCTTAGAAAGAAGCAAGACGGCTAATTCAATGAATCTCATTCATACTTATGGGAGTCACCAGGCTTGGAGGGACAGTCTCACCAGCCAGTTTTCCTGACTCAACAAATTACTGCAGATAGGCTCAGCCCCAGATACATCCATACATACGCTCTTAGCTCACAGCAGATGCAAGGTAATGTCACATAAGCTTGGTCCTCTAATGACAGACAGAAAATCTGAAGACTGAAATTTCTGACAAGTGCGAAGGAAAGAAGGAGGAAATCTAAGACTGGTTGTAGATGACATGGGGGTGGAGATGAAGCCTGGTGTACAAACGCCACATAAGCAAGGTGGAATTCCCATTCCATACAAGCCTGACTCTTTCTCACAGTCGGCATCAAAGTCACATCAGCTTAGGAACAGACCAAATAACCTTGGCTGAGGCACGATGCCAGCAATTTGGATTTGCTTGAGTATGACCAAAGTAAATGCTCAGCTTAAGTATTTCTCTGCAGACCATTTTCTGCTCTTCTCTCCCTCCTGCTGCAGCAAACCTCCTCAAAAGTTCTTTTAAGAAACTATTTGCTGCAAAATTAAAGCTAATGAGACTCCTTGCAGAGTTGAAACCGCCTCCATTTCAACTTAAAGATCTTGAGGCTCAGACTACTCTTTGAAACTGAGGATTTTCAATTCACGTGCTGCCAAAGATTTGCTGAGGATAACTGCCCTCCTCGCCTCCTCCACGCCTGTCCAGTCAGCAACATAGATGGTGGGTGTTCATCTCTGCTGCTTCAATGAAGTACATCATTTTAGCTCACACTATCACCGAAACGGGTTTATGCAGAGACGTTTGAGGTGGAAGGGTTGGGGCACACATTACTTTCTGCTGACTTGCCAGAGCTCATCTGTTGGTGCCTCTAGGCCCAGATATGCAAAGCCAGTCGGGCACTAAGCTCTGCTGAACTACGGGGGTAAACACTGCCCGAGTCGGAACTCGTGCACAAACCTCACTTGATTTTAATGGCATTTATAACCTTAGCTGATAGGACGTGCTCAGGGCCTTAGCCACTTATAGGCATTTAATTAAGAATTCGGACACAATTCTGCAGACAACTTCCTACATTTTGATACAATTTGCTAGTTCGTTTCAGAACCAATCCTGCAGTTAGCACAATTTCACCTGGGAAGGAGCATGTGTGCGGTCTTCCTCGCCCAGGCCCTGGAAATATCAAGAAACATAGTGATTTTAAGTATTTTAGAAACTCTGTGTCCATTTTAAAACTGCATTTTAAAACTTTGATGGCCATATATTATTTACAAAAGCATTTT